>NC_064629.1:415724197-418224197 GCF_023864275.1 Schistocerca cancellata | reverse complement strand
TACATCAAGACATGAAAAACTTCAGGATAAATAACCACAACAAACGCCTTATTCCATTTCAGGCATACCACCACATCCAGAAAACCATTGCAGAAAACAAACAAGTGATGAACAACCAGACACATATCAACGTAACTTCTCTGTTAAACTTAAAAAAAATTATAGGGTAAGGAAATCAAAATGTATAAAAATAAAAAGAGGTATCCATACAGACACGTAACTATGCTAAAACAAATTCAAACACACACACACACACAAACACACACACACACACACACACATATATATACACTTGCAGATTACAGATCTCACAAACACACATTCCACAGTTGGCGACAACGTCTAAAACATAAAATGAAGAGATGAAGTGACTGAATATTGATATTAGTGCAGTACAAATGAAATCACGAATGGCAGTAGGCAGAAGAACAACACTAAAACCAGAACAACAACATATGTAAAGCTGCACCTACGAAATTTGTAAGCAAAAATTTGGAATTTTATTTCGCAACAGAAGATTAGGAAATGTCAGATTGTTTATAACCGCAATGTAAAATGTCGAATATGTAGAAAAAATATCATAAAAATAAATATGCATAATTTCAGGTCAGCGATGATGCCTTTCAGATTATAAAGGTGAAACGCGTATGTCATGAAAAATCCGTTTTATTCAGTTGTAAATGAACAGAAATAAAGTGATAATTATGATGGCCGAGCGGTTCTAGGCGCTTCAGTTTGGAACCGCGCGACAGCTACGGTCGCAGGTTCGAATCCTGCCACGGGCATGGACGTGTGTGTCGTCCTTGGGTTAGTTAGGTTTAAGTAGTTCTAAGTTCTAGGGGGCTGATGACCTCAGATGTTAAGTCCCATAGTGCTCAGAGCCATTTGAACCATTTTTTGATAATTATGAGCATAACACCTGGATTTCTTTGCACAGTTAAGTCCAGATACCGTTCCTACGTTGACAGTTCACTCTTTCTCGGCCTTACACTGGCCTTAGATGAACATTTCCTACACCTCGAGACAGCTGCCTGGTTTATCCGACACAGAGAGTCAAGAAAGCGTTATCTAGGTCATAGCACAGGAGGTGTTTCAGTCACCATACTCGTACCACGAGCGGCGCGCAACGCAACTTTCATACTCCGCTGGCGACAACCTCTGCCGCAGAAGCGGTTAAACGCGGCGCCACACATGCGGAATTCGCGGGGCACAAAGGAAGAGCCCGCAGATGCGTCGATGAGTTCTCGCCAGATGGCGGCGCCTTCAACCGGATATGAACACAGTGCATCGTATCGAGCCACCCTGGGAAAAACGCATATTCGCCGTTCACCAGCTCAATACAGTGGAAAATGATTTCTCACTCGTAATCAGTGTTGCTGTTTTTGTATTTCCGTCAAGTGGCAGTACGCTTATAAAAAGGAGAAGAAACCGAGAAGATGAACGGCGGATGGTATCACTTAATTGAAACAGGGAAAACTAAGTATTTATTAGTGAATAGTGAAATTCTGTTCATAACTTGCTTTTTAAACTTAAATTTATTGTTTCATTAATGTTTCGAGTGTATTTTCGAATGATGTTGAAATTTGTTATTCTTATTGGAGGTATAGTAACAGTTAATAATGACTAACGGTACAGATACCATTGAAATGTTCTTTTTTATTTCAGGCCACTAGTTTGGTCAGAATCGACTTTTCAAACGTGGTCATCTCGAACTGGACTCATGGCGTCTTGGCGTAGGCAACCATAGCGTATGACTTCATTTGTAAATACAGCGCAATTCTAAAATAATGATAGGTTGATTCTTGGCAAAGTCTACGAGGATTAAGTGAAAAGGAAATATTTGCTATCTCACAAAACATTCGCGAGAAGAGTAACTGTGAATGATTATTCAGTGACTGCTCTGATCGTGCCAGGAAGGCGTATGGAAACAACATGCAGGTAATATTAATTGACAAGTCATCGGTGAGCCCTTAGCTGCCTATCGCAATGCAAAAACTGCAGATCCTAATCCAGTCAAAACCATTTGCCTACTGACACCTAACGACTTGCATTCCAGGACCATGTGCACTACAAATTCTCACCATCATTCATGAGTAGCAGAGTCAACCGTTGCATGTGGATGGTCATTTGGCCACGGGTACGCATCAAACATTGAATACTGCACCCTCTGTCCAGAAAATCTGTCTATTTTCCACCACAACTCCTAGGCAGAAATTGAAGTTCACCCATGCATGCTTAGCGTCCGAATCCGTAGTCCGCAGTGAAGTATAGACAAGAGTGAAGCAAAGACCCAAAACAAGTGCCCCCAAATTTGTTATTCCACGTAAAGCCAACTTCGCCAATCAGAAAGCTCCACCAGACTTTGACCAGTGAGATTATTTTTACAAACTGTTAAATTCTGCTTCTGGAGAAAGTTTATTACTTCTGCTAGTGGACTGTCTTCCTGTGTGCAAAATTCTGATAAGCTCCCAGCCTAACTCCTACTCTCTCATATTTCTTAAGAATAGCCAATGAATTACTTCTGCACTGTTCCAGAAAAAAACTGTCCTAACTCCACCTAGAATCACCTCTGTCTGATGCAGTTCCACTCTCACAGGGGACAGGAAAATATCTGAACAAAGCAGAGCTGCATAACTTCTCACAATAAAAATAGAGACCACTGTCTTATGGCTGTCCCCTCTCTCCCTTCCCTTCTTGGATGATGTTGGTCGGAAAAAGTAACTCCGTGAAACTGTGCTTTGTAAAACGGCAATTTATTTTGCACCGTTAATACTCATCTCATGGTTTGTTATTCAAGCTTCTTAGCTAGTGACTAGGACTGCACATCACGCCAGCCACAGTTGTCGGATAACTCGTGGTGGCCGTCTGTATGGCGCCCTGCCGTGACTAGACGTAGGTCTACCTATAGCTACAGGACGAGACGCTCGCACCTGACTCCTCGCGGCCTATCTTTTGAAAGTACTCACACTCAGTGTTCCTTCCTCTCACGCCTAACCGCTTTCCTCAGTCTCGTCGTCGATCTTGCCGCAACGATGCCGCAGCTTGGCTGCAAATTTCATCTCCAACATGTGACAATCTTACTTTCCTTACATCCTTATATTACGCTATCAACTTTACAAACATTAAACAAATTTTTTATATGACTTTACAAAAACTATCATTAATTCTATCATAAATTAGCTCCCCCTTTTTTATGTAACTTAATTCTACTATAAGATAAAGGTCATGGTTTCCTCATCGTCATCACGATGGATAGTAAGAGTGAGATTGATGGTCATGACGGTTAGTATATTAGTAACTACAGGTATATTATGTTGTTTCGAAAACTTCGCACCTTGACTCCGACTTCAGCTTCTTTTTCTCTACAATCTCTTCTTTTTGTCCTTAGCTGTAACAGAACCTCAAAATACACTTTTTATTTTTTGTTATTGCCCTTCAAAAACCTTCTCTATTGATCTGTTGTATTGTTTTTAATTTCGAACTTCTTCCTATTTTTTCGATCGCAAGCTTTTACATTCCTATCTTCTCTCATTGTACTGTTCCATATAGAAACCTTTTCTGGTGAATGTAACATTCTACTGTTCTACCACCTTCCACGAAATAACATGTTTCTTGCTTATCTTAATATTTCAATTCTCTTTCCTAATAGTTACCTGCTAACGACTTCTTATACGTATTTCCCTCATATTTCTATTTCAATATCAGATTGTGGTATCTTCCACAAATCCTATGTGCTTCACATATTTCCCAAAATATGTCTTCAATTATTTGTTCACCGTCCTTGACGGAACAAAAAGAAGATAAAATGCCTATCTCCTTCCCCCTTAATAATCTATTTCCTACCTCTTCTTCACTTCTTTTCTTCTACAAAAATCAACTTTCTCCTCCTTCACACTACGTCTTTAAGAGAGAATCTACTACTATTTCGTTAAAATATCCACATGCTTATCTCTATTTTTCTTCTTACGTTCTGTTCCTTCCCCAAAACGCATTTCGTTTGCAGAACAGTTACCTTACTTGTTACTTTCCTGTCTTTTCATCATCATTATTATTTTACCTCCTTACAAAATTTATTTTATTCAATTAATCGAGATGAGTACAAGTTAGTTTTACTTGTGTGCATTTTGCTCTCTTCCCTATTTTTTTGATTTTTCACTTCTAACTAGGTATCACTATTGGTGTTATCAATGGTGCTTTATCCTCATGGCATATTATTACTTTCTCCGTTTCGTATACACGCGCTACATCTTCTACAGTTTGGTCATCATCATCAATTTTTGTCCTACTGTCTATATTCACCGTTTCTGTCTCCTGTTCCTCACCATCGTCGGTCGATTCCCAGTCAATTGAATCCCAGCCTGCTGATGTCTGTATTCGATCTCTCCTTAGACCTACTTCAAAATCTGGCTTATCAAAACTAAGTCTACTTACATGTTTGATTATACAATTAACTTCATTGTTCAATCGAATTACTTGTGACTGGTCTTCTTTCCTTCCATCTCGTCAATTTTGTCTTTTACCTGGGTTTGGTGGCCTCACCTCGACTTCCTCTATCGGTGCATTTCGCATGTTTTGACCCGCTGAAGCTCGATTTTCCCAACCTTTCTGCGTTCTGGCCATTCGATTTCCATCTGAATAACCTGGATTTTGCTGCTGAAAGCCTCTAAACCTTCCGCCTTCGTTTGCACGGAGATTGTATCTCCGATCATAGTTACCACCGTAGTTTCTAGGACCAAATCCCCCATTATAATTCCTCGGTCCCCCGAAACCATAAATGTTATTTGCCCTCTGTGCCTTACCAAAACCATAGTTGTTATTGTTCTCAAATGTTCAAATGTGTGGGAAATCTTATGGGATTTAACTGCTAAGGTCATCAGTCCCTAAGCTTACACACTACTTAACCTAAATTATCCTAAGGACAAACACACACACCCATGCTCGAGGGAGGACTCGAACCTCCGCCGGGACCAGCCGCATATTGTTCTCCCATGGGCGACTACCGCTCCTTCCAAAACCATCACCTTTTCCTCCGTTACTATTACCATTGGAGTTATTATTAAAACCTGATCGGTTACTGTTACTCCCCCTACTATTGTTGTCTCTGATTGTACGATGTTTTCTTGCGTCATCTTCACTAAATAATACTTCAAGCTCTCTTAATATTCCTTTAAATGCTTGTATGTTATCTCCTGCCCAACCAACCAATGACTGCTGATAACGTAACGGTAACTTCATTGTGCACATCAGTATCAGTTCCCCATCACTGTATGGATTATCTAAACACTGATTTTTCTTTGTCATATCTTTGAAAAATCTAACGGGTTTCTTTCCTCCGGAATTTTCGAACAACTCTTTCTCCAACAACTCATACTTTATCCTGTTTTGCGTTTCTGTCGAACAGGAACGCACCAAGAATGCAGTTTTGAATTGTTCATATGAATGACAGTTCGCCGCTACTCTTTGCATGGTTTCCACTATTGCTCCGTCCATATGCCCACAAATGGAGTCAAGTTTATGGCTAAGCGACCAGTGCTCTGGTAAACCTATCTGAAATTGACTCATGAACGTGCGTGGATGTAAGCCGTTCCCGCTTTCTTTGTAATGTTGGAATTTTCTGACTGTCAAAAAGTGATTACTGTCAAATTTTTCTCTTCCCCCATACGGCGTTTGAGTTTCCACAACATTACTCGTTTCTTTCAATTGTGTCATATTCTCTTGTACTCGTTCTACCGCATTTTGACCTTGAGCTGACATATTTATGTCCCATTTAGCATCGTATCTATGCAGTGGTGTGCAGTTGTCTACATCGTACCGTTCCTCGTGTATCGGACTGAAAGATTCGTTTACATTTCCCGTTACTGGTTCCGTGTTTTGCCTTTCTATTAGATTTACGTGGGCTTGCGGTCTATAACCTGTTGTGCTGTAACTCGGCAATTGTGGAATTGGTAGATGTGTCGTCGCAATCTGCTCCGCTCTCGCGTCACCCGCGTACTTTTGAAGGGTCGGCTGCCGCTCTGCCGGAAAGCGCGCGTCTACCGTTTCTCGCTCCCATGTCAGGTGTGACCGCACGTTACCTACTTCTCTCCTCTGTGTTAACTGTTCCTTTCCTATTTGTTTTTGTTTCGCTTCGGTGATTACTGACGCAACCTCCTGTGAATAAATGACTGGAATTTCATGACTTTTTATGTTCCCGCTACTGCTACAGAAGATGCTTTACATTGACGAAGCGCTACCTTTGAAACCAATTTACCCGTTAAAAACCTGAGTAGCAGTGACATGTAAATAATTTTCCTCAGAAAAAAACACCTAACCACACTATATTTTTCGCTTTCCCTGAGAGCCAAGGGAGGGCCGCTCTTCCCTCCCTCCCTACTGCCTCTCTTGCCGACTGGTATGGGTGACATTGTTAGCGGATATTCGCTGCTTATAGAAATTTCAAACTTGAAGCGCATTAAAATAACAGGCGACACGAAAATAAATTTTCCTGATGTTTCCACACCTCTGACACTTTCGTTTATCATTTTTTGTACAGTTCTCTTGCTGACACGTGCTTCTGCAGTTCGCTCTTGAGCCTTCATAATGTGAAAAGTAGGAGTTTCGCTTTCAAATTCACATTTTAAAAAGTTGTAGAAATTTTATGAGAAGATCCTCCCGCAACAAAAAAATGCATTTGTTTTGATGACTACCACCAGAATTCGCCTATCATATTCGCGGAACTCTCTCCTCTATTTCGCGATAATACAAAACGAGCTGCCTTTCTTTGAACTTTTTCGATGTCCTCCGTCAATTCTATCTTATGTGGATCCCACACCGGATAGCAATATTCCAGAGTTCTGCCAATAAATCGCAGTCTCTTGTTTGTTCTCCCCTCAACATTATCTGTGTGATGGTTCCAGTTTAAGTTATTTTAGTAACGACTGAGTATTTAGTTGAATTTGTGTGTTTTATCCTGTAATCGAAATTTGGCGGATTCTTTTTAATATTCGTTGGATTACTTCACACTGTTCATTATTTAGAGTCAACTGCCACTTTATACACCATACAGGTATCTTGTTTAAATCATTTTGCAATGTGTTTTGATCGTAAATGACTTTATAAGACGGTAAATCACAGCATCATCTGCAAACAATCTGAGGGCTCTCAGATTATCTTCTAACTCGTTTATGTAGTTCAGGAACAGCAGTGTGCCTATAACACTTCCTTGGGGAACGCCAGATATCACTTTTGTTTTACTCGATGATTTTCCGTCAGTTTCTCGTACTGCGACCTTCCTGACAGGTAATCACGAATCCATTCGCACAACACAGACGATACTCCATAGACATGCAATTTGATTAGAAGTCGCTTGTGAGGAACTTCACGTTCATTGCCGTCACGTGGCACATTTATTTGGAAATCGCAGTATAACATTTATAGACACACATTCACAGTTATACTGCTACAAGAAAGTAACATCGACAACTGAATGAATAATTCAGTTACTCTGAGAATCAAACTGCTCTGTCGCGAAGTATGGCAACAGCGCAGCATGCGGAAGGGAGATTCTCGCGGTCGTGTTTGTAGCTCGCGGCTAGCTTATTGTCTGCTTACATGTTAATAGAGGGGGATGCTCCGAACCGCTGAAAATTGGGCCGCCTTCCTACATGAAGCGAACTTTAGTGTCAGATTATAAACTATTTATGCTTTTCTCAACTGTCTCTATCTCTATTTCGTATTTCTATTTTCTTTTAATCTCATCAGATTATCTCACCCTTATATTTTTCACTCTAACTCTGAAAGTCACATTATTCTCCTCATTGATATCTTCAATACTGCTGTCACATGTTTCTGTCAGATGTCGCCAGTCACATTTGGAAAGAACGTAATGAGAAAATTGTTTAATGTTGATGAGTCTGACATTTCTTACATTTCGCCTATTCAAACCACACATCGTATTACTATTACTACTACTACTACTATTATTATTATTATTATTAGCCAACGGTCTTCCTGCAGTGGTAACACCGGTTCCCTCCAGATCACCGAAGTTAAGCGCTGTCTGTCTTGACTAGCACTTGGATTGGCTTCCGAGTGCTGTTGACAAGCAGGGTGCACTCAGCACTTGTGAGGCCAATTGAGGAGCTACTCGACTGAGACTTAGTGGTTATGGTACTGAAAACTGACAGCGGCCTGGAGAGTGGTGTGCTGGCTACATGCCCCTCCATTTCCGCATCCAGTGACACCTATTCACTGAGGGTGACTAGGTAGGTATCATTGGGCCTTCCGAGGCCTGTTCGGATGGAGGTTAGTTCTGTTATTAGTATTGTTATTGTCACTGTATGTCGCTTATATACTACGCACATTGTAATCTTTACTTACTGACAAGGTCTGACTGTGTAATATCCCACCGTGGGAGACCCTACATTTGTGCATCTTTGTTGCCTAAACATACAAACAAAGCGTTCTGTCCGCGTTCGACTGTGCGTATGATGCCGTTGGTTCATTGTCCATCGCAATCACTTCAGGCAATCCTTCCAGGCAAAAAAATCGACGACAGAGTCTGAAGGGTACAGCACGTCGTAATCGAGGACATGGGAGTCACAAAAGGAATCTTGCTGAAAGCATCAGTGATAATGAGCCAACAGGTATTTCAATAAGGGCCCACAAAATCCAAATGCAACCGCTGCCACGTTTCCCGAGGGTTAGGGCTGTCAAAGAACTCTTGAGTTGGGGCTGACTAATGTTCTGCACATGTTTGACACTGTGAGGTCATCCACTCATTGAGCAAATCCATCCCCTACCACCTACAATCTCATTGTGCCAATTGTCTGGTTCGAACAATGACGCAATAACCTTAGTGGAGCAAGCAAAGCACGTGTTGTTGAAGAGCTTTGTGAATTACCACCAGCGACTGGTCATTGTTAGTCAGCAGTAAAATCACCCCCTTTCGGACTGTGAGGATGTGCCGATGGGCAAAGTATGTGGCCTCCCACACGCGGGAACATGATCTGTTGCTCCTCTTGACAATGTATTGCTCTCACAGCCGACGGAGAAGTTGCGTGGACGGCACCACCGCACTTTGTTCCAGTTGCTGAATTCTCCGTGGCGGCCGGTGCCCTCTCCGCTGTGATAGTCTAACAGGGAACCCCTTGAGTGCGAGGTTGCAAGTTCAGTCTTTAGTATGTCTCATTTGAAAATTTTGTGTAAACAATTATGACAGGAAAAATATTAGCTCCTAATGACTCACCATGCGCTTCAGAAGGGCGGCAGAAAATAACTCTCCAGGAGATGCAGAGATCAACCGTCCATGGGACGTATGTATTACACTTCACCAAATGGACATCATCGACTTTCAAGAAATGTTCAAAACAAACCGTTAATTTGCAGCATGAAAACCGAATGAAATATGACACGCGACGGTGATCACAAAGGTTTGGACCATTAATATCGAAGGCGATCTCCTTGGGAGTTACCAACCGTGCAGGGCGTCCAGCTAGCTATCCTCTTTTAAAGATTGCATATAGAATCATACTGATTAAACGGGGTGATGAGAACTGACGGGATGTGGTGGCATGCAACTTAATGTGAAACACTCTGTCGTGGAGCCTATCGTCAAACTGGCTATCTTTTAAAGTGTAGTTGCAGATAGTGCGATAATATGTTTTATAGCCACGGAAAAAAACAAACATCCAGAGGCTGAATTTGTCCAGTAGTTCCACGTGGTATGAAATGAAATGTCACACACTTTTCAGGACGGATAGTTTGCTCTAAATGAGCATGATTTTATACACAGACCAGGAATCAAGCAAAAGCAGGTTATTTTAACAAGCTATTGGCCAAAAACGGTGCTCGTAACATAGTAGTAGTTCTTTTACGCCCATTTTCCCACTCTTGCTTGCTGTGACGTGAACATTCCTTACTGTCCTTGCAAGATCACGCACATAAGGAAGAATCGTAGGGGACAGAGCACCTCCAACTTCTCACAGAATTTCCCAGCCTGTTTACCATCCAGATTAACAGTCGGCATAATTGTATCCGAATGCGTTAAGGCGTTGATATTAGTTGATCTTGATATAACTCTCTTGGTACCTTTAATTTCCAGGGTTCCTTTCATATGCATTTCATCTTCAAATCCCGACTGGTCGCAGTTGAAAACAAATTCCTTACTGAACGATGGGATAAGTTTGTTTACCTCATCTAAGAATTTTCGGGCCGGCCGAAGTGGCCGTGCGGTTCTAGGCGCTACAGTCTGGAACCGAGTGACCGCTACGGTCGCAGGTTCGAATCCTGCCTCGGGCATTGATGTGTGTGATGTCCTTAGGTTAGTTAGGTCTAATTAGTTCTAAGTTCTAGGCGACTGATGACCTCAGAAGTTAAGTCGCATAGTGCTCAGAGCCATTTGAACCATAAGAATTTTCGGGCCGAACCCGCAATTTGCTGTACATCGTCAAGTTGATGCTTTGTCAGAAGTTTCTTTATCTTACGTCTTCCAACATGGAGTACTGTTTGAAGTTATGCAGCCATCCTCTGCTTCCCTTGAAATCATTATAATCAATGTCGCGCTCAATTTTATGTGCATGACGTAGTAGATCACTATCATGCACATCCTGTAAATAGTACTGAGCATCTTTGAAACCTACAAACGCCAGTTTTTGCGACAAGTGCGCCTTGTCCTCCTTTGAATATCTGTAGTTTTTCTTATGCACTCCAGGGTCATATTGCTGCTGACTTATTCATAATCGGTTCATAATTGTTCTTTTACTATGCTGCGGATGATCTTCCATGTGTGTAATTGTGTTTATTACTCGCTCCTTGGACAACTATTGTCGTTTACTACGTTTCGCTGGAGACGGGATTTGTGGCTACCTGTCCCACAAGGGTGACCAACTACATGGCTCGACACCTGTTTCAGTATGGCTTTCACTTTTTAAGTACACATCGTCATCATTGTACTACTCATGCACATTGTCCGCGCAGTCGATTGTATGTAACACCACACATCCCACCTACGCCCCGTAGCCTCATGCTGCGCTCACCATTGGATACCTCCAGTCCCGCCCCCTGTTCTTATTAGCAGCCAATATAGTGGTTGCATGGTAGGCAATATGTGGGGCCTTCGAATGCCGTAAACATCATTGGCTTTTTGCAACCTCTGACTCAATGCATTCATTGTAATTATCACGCGCGGGATTAGCCGAGCGGTCTGAGGGGCTGCAGTCATGGACTGTGCGGCTGGTCCCGGCGGAGGTTCGAGTCCTCCCTCGGGCATGGGTGTGTGTGTTTGTCCTTAGGATAATTTAGGTTAAGCAGTGTGTAAGCTTAGGGACTGATGATCTTAGCAGTGAAGTCCCATAAGATTTCACACACTTTTTTTTTTTTGTAGTTATCACATTAACGATTTGGTCTTCTTCAATTTGTTTGGCAGCGGCAAGCGGTAGGAGCGGAGCACTATTTTTCAGCTGCTATGCAATTCCATCTTTTTGATCCAGAGTCCAGGCAGTTTGCTGCGGCGACATCAGAATCAAATTCAATTGCGTAAACTGCGTGATCCTGCAGCAGACTTTGTTCTTGCAGATTCTGTGCCTACCCTGTTCTCAAAGCCCCCGCCATTTTCAGCCCCGTGGGATCCTGCGCCATCGGTGCAGGACCAGGAACCGATGAATTTGGCCATCCCATCGTACCCGTCATAATGCCTAAGGCCTCTGTCGGCAGGGATGGGCCGGCCGCCCAGGAAGCCACTGTAGACACCTCTCCAGCCGTCGCGTCCCACTTCTCCTTAGCTGGGCCTTCGCCTCAGGATATGGAAGCGCGCCCTGCAGTCGGTTTTTCGGCTGGTGTTTCCGATCGGTCGCAAGGCTTATGCCGGGGCGCGTGCAGGGGCTCAGCTTCAGCTCCTGTCTCCTTATTGCCACCTACATCTTACTCTCCAGCCTCGTCGTCAAGGCAATCGCCACTACACGACGACGAGGAGGAGGTTTGGCGGGGAGGGGTGTGTTATCGTTGCAGTCGATACCACCGGAAGTGGCGCCCGGCGACAATTGGCAACACATCACAGGAATCCCGCGGACGCCGATAGCGGTCGCGCAAGACACGCCGCAGCCGATGATGCGCGTGCCGGGTTCGGACTCCACCGGCTGCTGACAAGAGTACCCTGTGAGGACTGGATAAAGGACTACCCCGCGGCAGCTCAAGTTCCGTTCAGTTGGCCGTGGGCTGGAGAACAGATTCCATCGTGTCCTGCCTTGCAGACTGTGTGCTTTTATGATGATGTATTTTGCTGTGAACACTGGACTCTGATTTGAATTGTACTTCGGAACTGACTCAAGTTAAGCACAGATACATTCACCGACTATTGATGGGGATTAATTATTTGCCCTCGTGGAGATCTCTGAGGGCGACAGTTCGCTGTTCTGAGACTCCTGGCGACCTGACTTAATATGCCGGTATTCCACGGCGGGGTACCACATTTAGAAGTAAGAAAGGACCCAAAGGCCCTAATCTTACCAGATTAATTGATTACATTAATTAATAAATATCTCAGAGGAACAAAAGTTCCGTTCAAAAAATGGTTCAAATGGCTCTGAGCACTATGGGACTCAACATCTTAGGTCATAAGTCCCCTAGAACTTAGAACTACTTAAATCTAACTAATCTAAGGACATCACACACACCTATGCCCGAGGCAGGATTCGAACCTGCGACCGTAGCAGCCTCGCAAGTTCCGTTCAGTTGGTCGTGCGCTGGAGAACAGATTACATCGAGTCCTGCCTTGCAGACTGTGTCTTTTATGATGATGTATCTTGCTGCTCTGAGCATATAATATTTTGCTACTGGTATACAGTAACAAATCGTGCCGTGAGCAAACAATGTTAACCTCATGCTGGGCGCCAATTATGCAGCGATGATTTTTTAATTATGTTTAATTTATTGTTATTTAACTTCCCTTGAGTTCGGAATTTTCTGGAATGTAAATATGTTATATTACAATGACTTATTTTCACAACAAGCTGTCTGTACCACAGTCATAAACTTCGGTTGCCCTTTACAAGTCGCTGTTACAAAACAATTATTATACAAGAGCAAGCATTGTCTGCCGGGGGAGCGACTATTAAACTAAGTATTTGAAAACAGCCACAAGTTTAAACTGTATATTCCGATGATTCTGTTGTTCATTTGAAGAACGAAACCGGTAAATAAAAAATACAAACTCCGACTTATGGCTGTTTTCAAAAACTTAATTATTATACATCCATGTCTACATAAAAACAATAATTACTCCGTTATATTGATGAAAGTATATCAGGGTCGGTCCCACACTTTTTAGTTTTTTCTGCGCACGAGGAGAACAAGGTAAGTATCATCACCGATTTCCCAGGAACTTCGCACAGTGGAAGAGGAGTGCAAATAAACGAATACTTGTCTCGGCTTATCTGCAGATACGCGTCTGTTTCTGAAAAAGCGACGTCAACATTTTCCTAGGTATTGTTGAGGTTCTATACGTGTCTTTTCCCTGGTGATATTCTCATGCGAGTCCGTGCGTCGGCGGTTAGCGTAGTGGCTCATTACTTCTACGTTCCCTGTTCGAAACCCAATTATTGTTTTTATTTATTTTAATTGTTTCCATTTATCTTCTCATGTCCGTAGAAGGTTACTACACGGATGTTTCTTATCAAATTAGGAGATACAAGGGCGTTGCATTAGTTGTAAAATTACAACTGGATTTCACAGTGTCATACATTTATATATATATTTGCGAATGAGTCCATTAGGACTACGCAAAGTACTTAGTGGCGTGCATTTGCCTTTCTTTGTGCCCATACTTCTTTCATTCTTTTGCTGTGGGCTTCTTTTCTTTCTTGAGACCACGTTGTTTCAGTCTTCTTCTTTGCTTTCTCCTCTTTGTCAACTTGCCACTGGTGAATTTTGGATCTGAAAACTTCCATGTTTTGGATATCCTCTGGTGTAATTCAAACGTTTATTATATAATATGTATGTTTAGTATATTGAAGGGTAGAAATCTGTTTAAACTCTCGTAGTTTGATACTTCATTCTCACACCAATTTTTGTCTTTTATTCATATGTTTATTCTTCAGGAAGATTTGCTGCATTCCCCTGAATGATACAGATTGTAGATACATTCGAGACACATATGTTCCGAAAACCACGACCATCGTGCGAAGGTAGGTTTGCCACAATGACATATCTTCGTATGAATGTCACGCAAGAAACAAAGATCGTCAACATTTCTGAAGCCAGCCATGCATAACGGATCACTTTTCCGAAAACTGGCACTTGCAATTGATTATGAATCAAGGTACATTGCAAGAATTTCACCGAAAACAATTTCAAATAACTTTTTCTTTTTTTTTTAAATTCATTCATCTGACATACAATTAGTAGGCAAAAAAGGACAACGTTATATCAATATACAGAGAAAAACATTCGTGTAGTAAACTTCTACAGACATAGGTACATAAATGAAAAACAAAAATAACAGTAATAATCGGGTTTCGAACATGGGTCGCGAAGTTTAAAAGCCGCCACGCTAACCACTGTGCGAGCATTTCAGCAGAAGACAGCACGCGGTAAAAGATACATAAAGTACTTTGAAAGTAGGCCCTACCTCGAAAACTTTGACTTTTTTCAGAAACGGTCGAGTATCTACGGATAATCCGAGATACGTCTTCGCTTACTTTGACCCCACTTCCACTGAGCGAAGTTTCTGGGAAATCAAGTTATGGTACCTGCAGTGTTCTCCTCGTCAGAAGTAAACGGAACATTTGCAAGCAGACTGAAAGGTAAGTGCTTGACTGCATTTTGTAACGAGACTGGATAAATTGTCTTGAACTAAATTAACCTACAACTTTTTGTCCATTGTTCGTTACTGTAGTGACTGGTGTGTCATTTGGGATGCAGGCGGGCGGTGGATGGTCAAAGATCGATGTCAGTGATATCTCCTGCTGATTTTTCTTGTTGTTGGTTTTGTATGACATCACAATCTGTATAGGATGACGATAGTTTCGCATCAGTTGTGAGTGCCACTTAAGGACGATAACTCTCCCAGCATTATACTGAGATTATTATCAGCGTGTCCATTTTCTGACTGGCCAGCTGATGTTCATGCCAATCGAATTATTCAACAGTAACATAACTGATGCGCACCTCCCTGTTTTTCCAGGATACGGTATGACCGCACACAAATCGCCAATAAAGTTTATATAGGAAAACATTCCTTTTGTTACCGCAAGTTACATATTCTCTGATACCTGCAAATTATATTTTCTCCAGCTTTTCTTTTCTTTTTCATTTTGTAGTGTAAGTTTCCGAACCAAAGATCCTTACACCCAACTATATAACCATATGGTATAATTAGCAGAACACCATTAGAATGGAGAAAAATATTTACGATGGAGGCAATAAAAACCGCACATCATGACAAGGTATAGATGAGTGTAAAAACACTGGTTCAACTTTTGTGTCACAAGGACTAGGTCAAAATTAAATTGTAAATAATGGTTGGTTTACAAGGATACTTATGTAAGCACTGGACAAAATACACTTTGTATTTTCTCACTGTTTTCCGACGTAATTCACTGCACAACTTGTTTCGACATACATGTAAACATACTTAATACAAGATGGCGGACTTGCTACTTGTGAGTCAGTATCGATTATCGAGATTTTTTATCGATATTATAGGTGCTGACAGATTTGTAGTCTTTTATTGACATTGGCACATTGAGTTAGAACTGGCTTAAGACTGATACAGTCTTGGTAAATGTAACAAATCAGCAGTAGCAACTCACATTAAAGACACAGGCCACCCTTGGAAAATCGAAGACAACCTCGAAATTTTACACACAATAGGAAAAAGTAAAAGAATGGATATCAGGGAAGCCGGCCGTTGTGGAAGAGTGGCCGCGCGACTGCTACGGTCGCAGGTTCGAATCCTGCCTCGGGCATGGATGTGTGTGATGTCCTTAGGTTAGTTAGGTTTAAGTAGTTCTAAGTTCTAGTGGAGTGATGACCTCAGATGTTAAGTCCCATAGTGCTCAGAGCCATTTAAACCATTTTTGATATCATGGAAGAAATGGGAATTTTCATTCATAATACAAAACATGGAGGTAACATTCTTGATGAGATAACCGAATTCAAAAACTCAGAATTCTTCAACAGCGGACTCCCAACGACATACGAGTCCATGCCACGTCGGGTTGCTGCAGTATGCCGGGCAAAAGGACAAAAAGAGCTCTGACTCGATATTGGGAGTGTCCCATGAATTTTGTCGCCTCATTGTACATAGTTACTATAAAAATAAAAATACATTATTTACCATTTACAACACTACAACATTACAATTTACAACACTACAAGCATTATTTACAATGATGTGTGATCTGTACCATGCATAAAAATGTGAGAACGATGGTTATGCCGTTGTATGTTGTATGTAGAGTTCTAAAACTACTATAGGCTACCGTAGACTGTTACAAGTAAGCGTAAGTTAAGGTAGTTTTACTAATATCTTTGGTCAGTTAAGATCGTAACCGCATTACCTTTATGTTAGGTATGTTGCATACCTGTCGTGTGTTAACTAATTTCCATCGCTTTGTTTGTGTATCAGTGTCTTTCTAGACATCCGTAGAAACTGGAGGCAATGAACCGTCTAGAAACTCAGTAAAGAGACGTAAGGACAGTGTAACCTATGCAACATTTTTGTTCTACATAGCTATCCTCCAATCTGCTACTTAAAACATACAGTATTTACGGAGAAATAGAAGTTGGCGATATTTAATTCAAGTTGTATTCGAAAGTTGTTGATTTGTAACGTGAACCAAAGGGATGTTGTAGTACAAATAAAAAAAAATACGGATTTATCATATAGCACTATAAAACACAATTTCCTAAAAAAAAAAAGATGAAATTTGAAATAACACAAATCAAAAACATATCAAACATTGCTTCAGTACTTCGTTCAACTTTTGTAAAATACGTTTCTGTTATTCATAAGCAACTTCCACACTTCTCAACAGTAACAGGAAACTCTTAGCTTTGATCATGATCAACAACGTTTTACTGAGTAAAAAAAAAGAAACAAAAAAATAATATAACTTTTTATGTTTGTGCATGTAAACTGTACTTCCACGAAAACTAATTGCTTTCACTACATAAAAGCACAGAAGTGACGCAATCAACTAATTTTTATTACTTATAAAATGCAATTTATATTTTGTAAATATATAGAATACGTAATTTTTACTGAACGTTGTGCGGCTCCAGTTATGAGCAAAACAAACAGAAAACAAACAAACAACAAAGAGAAGCCGGGGGGGGGGGGGGGGGGTTATGGGCGCTCAACATCGAGGTCATCAGCGCACAAAGAGAAGCCGTCGGCTCTCAGTTTCTCTGTCACACATTCATTTACGTTTCTTTCCCAACCAATGTTACCAATACTATAGCTAATTTTATAATTCACTACGTCATTTACGTATTGTACCAAAACAACCGAATCGTAGTTTTGGCAGGGCACAATTCGCTTTTTATGTCAGCCGCAGTTTGTATTACCGACGTGGTAACAGTACCAGGTTAGTATGTTTATGTTTGTGCTGGTGACTGATATCATACGTGGATAATGGACGAATGAGTATGTTGATTGGGTAAGGAGGTTTGGTGTAAAAGCTTTCAGATATGGAAAGTATCTCATCTAAAACAGCTTCAATTTGTAATTCATTGTGAATCGTTGTGTTTCTAACGAACCTTCGATCATTTTATACTATTCACAGTTTCTTATTCTGGACAATCTGAAGTTTGTTGAGATGCGTAGACGCTACATGTCTCGATTGTGGCAGGAATACAACATGGCTGGTTGTATTATCGACTTATAAAGTACTAGTTGACTGTTTTTCCTACTTGCTGACGACCTTCTTTTTATTACGGAATATAAGGCAGCTAATACACTGTTTGCTTTATTCGCTGCGTCAGTTATATTTTTCTCAAAGCTAAGACTTTTTCCAAATGAACTCCAAGATATCTGGCGGAGTCAGTCCAAGGAATGCTTTCAATGAATGACAACAATGGAGTCTTTCTTTTATATAACGTAGCCTGGCTTTTACCCCAATTTATTTGGACATGCCATTCCGTAAACCACTTTTCAAGCACCGGTACAGACTGTTGGAGTTAGACATGAATGATCGGTACGTTGCTGACGGCGTAAAAAATAACTGTATCATCGGCGAAGGAAGCTCTGATTTTCTGGATACACCTACATCTACATCTACATCTACATCTACATGGATACTCTGGAAATCACACTTAAGTGCCTGGAAAAGATTTCATCGAACCACCTTCACAATAATTCCGTATTATTCCACTCTCGAGCAGCGCGCAGAAAACGAACACCTATACCTTTCCGTGCGAGCTCTGATTTCCTTTATTTTATTATGATGATCGTTTCTCCATACGTAGGTTGGCGTCAACAATATTTTCACATTCGTTGGAGAAAGTTGGTGATTAAAATTTAGTGAGAAGATCCCATCGCAACAAAAGACGCCTTTGTTCTAATGGTGTCCATCCCAAATCCCGTATCATGTCCGTGAAACTCTCTCCCTTTTTTAGCAATAATATAAAACGTGCTGCTCTTCTTGGAACTTTCTCAATGTACTCCGTTAATCCTACCTGGTAAGACCCCACACAGCGCAGCAGTACTCCAAAAGAAGATGGACAAGATTAGTGTAGGCAGTCTCTTTAGTAGATCTGTTACATTATCTAAGTCTTCTGCCAATAAAACGCAGTCTTTAGTTTACCTTCCCCACAACATTTTCTATGTGTTCTTTCCAATTTAAATTGTTCGTGATTGTAATTCCCAGCTATTACGTTGAATTTACTGCCTTTAGATTAGACTGATCTATCGTGTAACTGAAGTATGCAAGTCTAGTATGTCGAATAAATATATGTTAAACAGTGCACATTGTGATACGCTAACGATTATAAGGTAGGCATAAGAAGCAGTCTCACCAATGAGTACACTAAAAGTACAATCTTTAAGATACGAACTAATTAATCTGAGAACATAGCCGGGACATCTAATTTTATTAACTTGTACAGTAAACCATTATGCCATACGCTATCGAAGGCTTGATCAATGTCCTGTGCTCCCTTTCACTAGGCGCAAAAACGGTAGTGGAGCTGAATGTTTCGGATGAAATCCGAACTGGGTATTTGGTAGAATTGCTTTGTCGCTGAATGTTTTGTGAAGTCAAATAAGTATGAACCGTTCAATTACTTTAGAAATGGATGAAAAGAGACTAATTGGCTTGTAATTAATTTTGGATACGTATGATCTTTGTTTGTTTTATCATGCTTATACTGACTGGGAAAATTCCTTAGTTTTAACATTGAATTAACTATGGTCACTACCAATCTTGGGATACTGGGAGTTAAGTTTCTTAACATTGTGTTGCTTATTCCATCAGTACCGTGGGATTTACTTGATTTCGGTTGAGACAGAACTTCGTTAATTTTCTGCAGATGAATGTAATCGATGCGCTCGTTATCGTCATCGGTGTGATGGGCAACAGTATCATTAATAGCAACAATGTCGTATGGATTTAAGGGTGCAATATTTGGAATAAAGGATGATGCAATTTCTTTTAGCACATCCTGTGCTGCTTCTCTTGATGAAGTAGCGATAGTCGGCCCTACATGTAGTAATGGGATAACGATTAGCTTACGTAGAAGATTTCGAGTGACGTTCCAGACGAAATATGAACCTGGGTGTTTCATTTTGAGTCTATAGTGCTATGTGTCGTTTGCACATTGCTCTGTCTTGTGGCTGAGTTCGCTAGTTAGCCTATTTAATTCTTTTTTTAATGCTGAACCACGCGTCCATTGCCAGAGCTTCCGTATATAGTTCTCAGTTTTCTTTAACCGTTGAAACTCAGAAGGAAATTCAGGGACGTAATTTGTGTGACGGGCAAAAATTGTTGAGGTTAGCCACTGCGATTAAAAGATCTGTAAATAATACAACTTGCAGTTCTGGCTCTTCGATGGTTTGTATATGGGGGGGGGGGGGGGCAACATCAATCATAGTTTCAGTTTGTTGCTTATATAAGGTGGCTCAGGAGGAATGGTCAATATTCAGGGATTTGACAGAGACGACCAGTCGAGGCAAGAAGTCTAGTGAACGCTGGCTGTAAAATGCATACCATAAGAGCTATGATCAATTCTTCATCTTTGATATTGTGAAGCAAGTCTCTTCTAATGTAAGCTCTTTGCTTTCCATATTTTGAGAGATGATAGTATGAGCCAAAACAAGGGGAAACTGTCCAATAAATATCGGATCGAAAGTGCATACCTTAGGAGCTATGTGCACTTGTTCACATTCGCTACTGTGAAACCCATCTCTTTTACTTAACGGGTCGTCTTAGCTCTTAAATCATGCATATTAGACCCCATATTTGCTATACCTTTTCGCTTAGAATGATCGTTCATGTCATATCCCTGCATACTGACCATTCCTCCTGGGATACCCTGTATAGTTCCCAGTTAATATTCCTGTGTGTCTGAAATATATCTCTGACTGGCGACGTTACCCGAAACAGATATTAATACCGAGTTATGACCAGAAGGTCGTGCGGTAGCGTTCTCGCTTACCACGCCCGGGTTCCCGGGTTCGATTCCCGGCGGGGTCAGGGATTTTCTCTGCCTCGTGATGACTGGGTGTTCTGTGGTGTCCTTCGGTTAGTTAGGTTTAAGTTGTTCTAAGTTCTAGGGGACTGATGACCAAAGATGTTAAGTCCCATAGTGCTCAGAGCCATTTGAACCATTTTATGACCAGAATTTAGCGTACAAAAGGGTATTTACATTGATAAGGTTTGGAAAATTTTTATATGGCACAACATCCAGAATGTTCGATAAGAAAAACAGTATTTGTCGGACAATAAGTTGGTTCATCTGGTGAAATAGTATCTAGATTGGAGTTACTGTAGTAGGTAAACAAGACATTCCTGTTTGGGTTGATGTTCCTTGAATGCCACATGAGACGTCTTGAATTCAGTTCACCTGCTACTATAACGGGTTCATAGTCCACTATGACACTAGTGAGATCACCCGGTAGAAATTTCCTTTGGATAGCTGACACACAGAGTAACTTTATGTCACCGTGAAACGTTTGTACCTTCACAGCAGTTACTTCTAGATTGACTGTCTGAGGTAACAGAATATCCCACTGGTGTATATTTTGCCAGTCTAGTACGGCTGTGCCGCCCCATCGTCGAAGTAGTATGTTAGTGCGATAGTGTTTAAATCGTGGTAACTTGAAAGTTCGTGAATGAGTTTCATTGTATAAGATTACGTCAGGTAAGATTTCATTAATGAAAAGTTTTAGTTCAAGAACTTTGTTTACTTGCCGTTTGCGTACCAGGAAATGACTTTAGGGTTTCTACTGCAACAATATTTACCGTTTAAGATTCCTGATGTTAACTATTTTGTGGTGAATTTATTTTGGCTGCTAGACTTATATAGAACCAATTTAATAGATCTTTTACTCTGGAGTGCACTAACGTTTGTAAAAGCTTTATTAATTTGGGCGTTACATCTCTATAAGCTTTAGGCGGAGACATTGAAGAGTGTAACAGTTCCGGAGAGCGCAAGTTTGACCGTGGTATTTGCTGGTTAACTTATCGTCGCGGGAGAGTGTCTGTCACTATGTCTGCATGTGATGCACTCTTCCTGGAGAAGGAGATGTAACATGGTTGGACAGTTGGAGCGGGTGCGTCTTGTTTGTCACTGGCGGCTGTTTGTGTCAGCGGGGCTGGCCACGGCTGCGCAAAATGTGTTTACACGGCGGCGCTGGCGTGAGCGTATTTGCTGATAAACAACGCAACGTTTGAATTATGTGGATGGCTTCCGCAACAGTTAATACAAGAGGCTGGAGCTTCTCCACTGGATTACTTACGAAGTCATTGCCTTCGATTCCTTCCATAGTTTTTCTACGCTTTGCTGTTGTATTGCACATGCGCCGGCGCGTAGTTATTTAGACATCCTGGCGGCGTGCTCCATCTAGCGATGGAGTGAACAACCTTTTAGTGAACGATGTGCACCATACGGCTGCAAACCTCGGACTCTGACACGAGTGTCCAGTCCCCCGTGGATCGGAACTGCAGTCGTCTCGTCACCTTCTCGTGACCATAACCAAGCCATTAGCGGAATCGATACAGTGACAAATGTGAACTAACATCTAATCCAGGCACTAGTCAACTTTTTACCTGTGCGTTTCAAGTCCATCAGTCCATGCTCTGATTTTTAGTAATCAAAGAAATTGTTCAGGAATCTATTCAAATTTTCACAATGCATACTACAGTCGAAAACGTGGATCTGGGTTTCTTTTATGGCGAATGTCATCGAACTTTTACAGCAGTGTTGCGGTTGTATGCTGAAAGATATCTTGCATAGTGCCAAGCCCTTACTGTCTGCATTTGCAAACCTTGTTAAAAACTCTCGAGCAAATTAAAGTGGGAAAATAAAATACACGAACATAAAAGACCAGTAACTGATAAGAGAAATGCGACTAATATTTTAGCAGCAGTAACACGCAATCAACATGCCACCGTGAGGTGGTTTGAATGCGTGAGTGGGAGATGCCGAAGGAGTATTATGTGAATACATTCTTTTCACATTTCGCTTCGTGGTAATGATTTTCAGAATCGCATACACTGAGGTGATAAAAGTCATGGAATACATCCTAATATAGTGTCCGACCTCTTTTTACCCCGCGTACTACAGTAACGTTGCATGGACTGTTGGAAGTCCCCTGCAGAAATGCTGTCTATGTAATCGTGCATAAATGCGAAAGTGTTGCCGGTGCAGGATTTTGTGCACGAACAGACCTCTCGATTATGTCCCATAAAAGTTCGATGGGATTCATGTCGAGAATCTGTGTGGCCAAATCTTTAACTCAGATTGCACAGAATGATCTGACATAGCGCACTGTCATCTATAAAAATTCCATCGTTGTTTGGGAACATGGAGTCCATGGTCTCCAAGTAGCTGAACAGAACCATTTCCAGTCAGCGATCGGTTCAGATGGACCAGAGGACCCTGTTCATTCCATTAATCACAATCCACATCCTTATGAAGCCATCACCACCTTGCACAGTGCCTTGTTGACAACTTGGGTCCATTGCTTCGTGGGGTCTGCGCCACACTCCAACTCTACTATCAGCTCTTACCAACTGAAATTGGGACTCATTTCATCAGGTCACAGTTTTCCACTAATCTATAATCCAACCAACACGATCACGAGCCCAGGAGAGGCGCTACGGACGGTGTCGTGCTTTTAGCAAAGGCACTCGCGTCGGTCGTCCGCTACCATAGCACATTAACGCCAAATCTCGCCGCTCTGTTCTAACGGATACGTTCGTCGTACGTCCCTCACTGATTTCACGCAGTCTTGCTTGTTTGTTAGAACTGACAACTCTACACAAACGCCGCTGCTCTCGGTAAGTAAGTGAAGGCCGTCGGCCACTGAGTTGTCCGTGGTGAGAGGTAATGCCTGAAATGTGGTATTCTCAGTATACTCTTGACACTGTGTATTTCGAAGTATGGAATTCCCCAACGATTTCCGAAATGGAATGTCCCATGCGTCTAGCTGCAGCTACCATTCCGCGTTCAGTCCGTTAATTCCCGCCGTATGACCGTCCATAATCACGTCGGAACCCTGTTCACATGAATCACCTGAGTACAGAAGACAGCTCCGCAAATGCACTGACCTTTTATACATTGTGTACGCGATACTATCGCCATCTGTTTAAGTCTATGTCACTATCCCGTGACTTTCGTCACCCCAATGTAAAGTTCTTCATATGTTGTCTACGATAACTGCAAAGTTCAGCGATGTTCCTGTGCATGATTTTTTTGAGGATGAAACACCGTTGACAAACCAAGGGCAAACCAGTCCTCGCAGTATGCAATAGCGTACAGTTAAAATTCACTTTTTAAGAGAGAAAGCCGGGCGGTGTGTCCGAGTGGTTCTAGGCGCTTCAGTCTGGAACCGCGCGACCGCTACGATTGCAGGTTCGAATCCTGCCTCGGGCATGGATGTGTGTGATGTCCTTAGGTTTAAGTAGTTCTAAGTTCTAGGGGACTGATGACCTTAGAAGTTAAGTCCCATAATGCTCAGAGCCATTTGAACCATTTTTGTAAGAGAGAAATGAATAAAAAGCGAACTTGATCCGTCAACGTGTGATGCGGGTTATTGACGACTCGCATCATTGGACCCGGTTTTATTTGTGGCATTCTAAATAGCCACAATTATTTATAGTGCCTAACAGATATATTGCCAAAGTTATTCTAAGACATCCCACTAGACATAAGGCAATCTATATTGTACCAACGGAAAGAAGGTATCGCCCATTCCGCACAGATAATTACAGATCTTCTTAACATAGTATCTGGAAGTCGTTGGATCGGTTGTTCGAGAAACACAGAGAGGCCTGCAGGCTCACCAGATTTAATACTTGTGTACTATGGGGACGATTACAGCAAGAAATCTACAAGAAAACGTCAACGACTTCCGAAGCCATGAAATATCGTATAACGCGGGCTTGGGCTGCGATAAATCCAGAAGAAATTCAGAGTACAGTATTGTCTGTCCGGATCACTTTACAGCATGTAGCAGTGCTCAAGTTCAATATTTTGAGTACTTGGTATGACGGTCATAACAGCAAACGCTCTAAACGTAGTTGAGTTGCGAGTTACCTTACTTTTGATAGAGTAGGGCACACATTTGTGGGACCTCTTCTCCTGATAGCGGGACTGTTGTTTACGGAACAGTTATCTTGTTACTATTTGGTCAAGTTCCACGCATGTTATGTAGTCGAAGTCCTCACTGAAAGCACTTTTTAATTCCACAGGCAAAAGTATAATATATTTCTATTAAAAACATATTCAGTGTCATAATGCAGCAGCTATAAACTACAAATTTACGTTAGGAAATTCGCTATGTTGTCAGCTATAGCTTAGCGAAAACCGCGTCTCGATATATGAAGTTCTCCACCAAAGTAGGTAGTATCTCCACCAAAGAAGGTAGTGTATCACAATTTCATAAATTTTCAGGAAGTAAAAGTTGTTTTCCTTTGGTACTATTTATGTATATTTTAAGAACCCTGCATATCCTGTAAAAACAGTTTGAAACAACGTTCTACGTAAAAAATATTAATTTCCTGTTACAGTGGTAGAAATAATGCAATTTATTAATAAAATATACTATCTGACATACTATAATAATAAATGTATTTATTTAATTAACTTCCAGACTTTAAAAAGTCTAGTTCTGTATAGGCCAAGAAACAACAACAACAAAGGAAAACGTTAAACAGAGAAAAAATAAATTGATTTCTTCTGTCAGAACGTAAGTTACATCAAGATATTTACGCATACCCAACAAGGCCTTCATTATCCCGGACGATAGAGGACGAAGCTCTTTATACAACAAAGGATGCACCAACAATTAACCCACAATCGTATTCACTTATCTCCGACATGATGCACTCACAACTACACAGAAAACTGTTATGATCACGATTGACACTTGCAACGTATAGAGGAGATTGCACAGGCAGGGATATTAATTTGAGGTTGATTTTCTCTGTTGTTCTGAGTAGAGAATAACATACCCATGGTTGAATGACATTGTGACTAAGACGCAGATACAATGAATTTGGATCATTTGCATCAACATTCAACCGTGTAAACTAGTAATTTTGAAGGTTTGGGTCAGACTTCACAGTTACTCCAAGGAAAGTCACAGCTGCAAAATAATTCTGGCTAATTTCCTTTGCAATGAAAGGTGTACTTAAACAGGCTTCAGACACAACATAGTTCTACAGACGTGTTCAAATTATTGGACTAAAAGATTATTTTTGCTACTCTTAAATTTTCTGGAGTAAAATAGGAGAGAAAAGTGTAATAATTGATTTGTTTTAATAGTTTTATTGATTCCACGAAACTTCCCTTCCATGTAACTCACAGATCGTGAATTTTTCACAGTTGGTGACATTTGTCATTTTCCCTCCAAATCGTGGTGAGGTTAGTTGTCTGTGTACATGCTTTGAAACTGTGTCTGCAGTAATGTTTTATGTTTCTGAAGTGTACTTCAGCTTGTTATCTATTCTGTCAGCTTCTTGCGACAACCAGCCGGAGTGGCCGTGCGGTTCTAGGCGCTACAGTCTATAACCGGGCGACCGCTACGGTCGCAGGTTCGAATCCTGCCCCAGGCATGGATGTGTGTAATGTCCTCAGGTTAGTTAGGTTTAAGTAGTTCTAAGTTCTAGGCGACTGATGACCTCAGAAGTTAAGTCGCATAGTGCTCAGAGCCATTTGAACCAATATTTCTTGCGACATTAACAAGACATTATATACTATAGCTCGTGAACTTGCGTGTTTTTAGCTATTGGAATAAATCGTGGAGTTTCCAAAGAAAGTGAGATTATGGGGAAGACAAAAGATATTTCACATTGGGAAGATTTGGCTGTGATAGCACTTCTTGCTGAAAATCGTTATACACAGCAAGAAATTGCTAACAGAATGAGAATATCACAGAAAACTGTCAGCAGAATCAAACTTTCAGAGCAGAAAGGTGGTGAATACAAGCCAAACAGGAAACGAAAATGTGGACGTAAAAAAAAACAGTCCTAGAACAATGAGAAGAATTACAAACATGGCAACAGCGAACCGTAAACTTACTTCTACAGACATGAGCCATCAGCTGAAAGGTTTTGGTGTTGAAGTTTCACCTGTGACAGTGAGGAGGAGGCTGTTTGTATGTGGTTTAAAGGCATGCCGACCAAGAAAGGAACGGAAAATCACACCTGCCAAGAAAACCAAAATATTGCAATGGGCTAAACAACTTCAGGAGTGGACAAGTGAGGATTGGGGTGATGTATGTGCAATAACATAATAAATTAAGTGGGTCTGATATCTAAAGTTAGGAGTTTTGGCTTGAAATTGTGATCTGTAATTTTTTTTTATACTGAAGAAATGCACATTTGAAGTCTGGGACTGTTGAGGTCTCCTTTGCTACTATTCTCAACTTTTCTAACTTGCAATTTTGTACATATACTTCAGGTATGCCTCAGTGATGAATCTGTATTCACTGTGATGGAAGAAAGCAGCCAATATGTTCGTCGCAGACCTGGAGAACAGTTCAAAGCTGAGTGTGTGCAGCAATGTTTCAAGCATCCAACTTCCGTTATGGTCTGGAGTTTGATGTCCGTGAAAGATCCTAGCAGATTACACATTGTTGAAGGGACAATGAGGCAAGTACAATATAAAGAAATCTTTGAAAAGGAACTTTTCCCCCAAATAAATGAGTCGGTTCCTAATAAAGATGCCATTTTTATGCATGATGGGGCACCTTGCCACAAAGACAAAAGTGTTCCCAAGCACTAAGAAGAAAAGCAACTGAAAGTGTTGCTCTGACCAGGGAATAGCCCTGATATGAACCCAAATGAAAATTTATGGGCTATTGTGAAACAGAGGATAAGGAAATTTACAATAACCACCAAAAAAGACCCCATGGAGAAACTAAAACCTGGTACCATGACAATGATATTAAAATATCATGTGAACGGTTAATAAAAACTGTGCCAAACAGGATAAAAATGTTGCTTAAGAACAAAGGCATACTTACAAATTATTGAACGTACAAATACAATCTGTATGTGGACGTAAACGTGTAATAAATGTAAAGTTTTGGAAAAATGTCTTAAGTGTAGTAATTTGAACACGTCAGTTAATGGAAAAGTGCGATCCACGGCAGAAAGCTATGCCCCGAAACGATAAACTTACGCTCTACTGTTCTAAAATATCCTATCAGACCAAGCAAATTATTCTAGTGTACGTTCTTACATGTACAACTTTTGATGTGTTTTTAGGCACTCTTTAGCAGCTGTAGAAATAAAAAACCTTCCACTGTTTTCTTGACATTCTGCTTCCAGCTTGAGGGATCAGTTTTCCTTCCCATGCTTTTCTATAACGATAAAATATCCTTTGTAGTGAAACTTACTTCACTCAAGTCGATCATTTCATTGATATACAACGGTCTTCCAGAATGGTCAGCTTTTAAAACTACACGAACAGCTTAACTTGTAACAGAATTAAAGACATAAGTTGCTATGGTAGCATATCACATGTGATCACTTTATTCTACTGAAAACTTCGCCAAAAAATGTGACACATAGTCATCTTTGAAGAATAACTTCATATCTGCTCTTCCGGATGCACTATGCTGGGTTGCATGTCTTAACTATCTCACCTTATATAGCAGCGTCTCTCACATGCGGGAAGTCACGCGCGTGTAAAGCTAGTTGCAGAGAGTGTTTGCACGGTGCATTGGTCCAGCTCGGCTTAATTCGCCTCAACTTAGATTGTGTGGTGAAGTTGCCATGGTGCACTGCCGAGTGCGTTGATAGACAGCCTATTGAACACTTAAATAGATAAGCAAATGACACTTACCCGAGTAAAGGAACAATCTGCTCCGAAAAAAAGCAAAGTTTTCCCAAATTCCGTTTAAACCGGAGGGGGAACTTACTTATTTGTTTGTTAGTTGTAACTATAAAGCCTAATGTCTAATATTCGGTGCAGTAATCCACTATCGAAAGATCCTACAGCAAACTGCATTCAGAAAAGTATATTGAAGTCATAGGAGATGCCAGAGAAGAAGCACTGAGGAACTTACAAACTCTTTCAGGTGATAATTCTGTATCCACAAATGAGTTTCGTACCAGTACTTTAGCATGTTTATTTTGATTAAAAGTCCAGTGAAACTAGTTAAAGTTTATTTCCATTCCTCTCAAATGTGTTTTCGTTTTCGTTTGTATTATTCTTAACACAATCTTTTATCACTAGTTTACGATGAAGTTGATGAAGGGTGCTGCGAAAGGACTGTTGGAGCTAGTTATAAAGTTGGTTTACGTTTAACAAGAGCGGTGCAGCCTTTTGTGGAAGGGCCATTAATAAAGAATATTTTGTTGGAGGTAACAGAGACAGTGAATCCCACATTAGCTCCCGCATGCAGCATAATGCCACTTTCCAGTGTGACACCTCAGCTAATCAGCAATATTGCCCGAAATTTGCATGAATACTTGGCAGCCAAAATAGAAAACCTCCTAGCGTACTCTATCACACATGATGTGTCCACGAATATTAGCGACACGGCTCAGTTTGCTTTTTTTTTTTTTTTTTTTTTTTTTTTTTTTTTTTTTTTTTTTTTTTTTTTTTTTTTTTTTTTTTGCGTGGCGTGGACGGGCGACGACCTATATGTAACGGAAGAGCTCCTCGATATGTTTTCGATGAAGGACACTGCAACAGGGGCCGTCGAAAGGGCATCTGAAGGAATAGGACCCACTTGGGGAAAGCCGTGTTCCGTAACCACAGCCCGGGTGCCAGCAACGCGCGATAATGTAAAAGGGTTTATTGTTCTATTGCGGAAAGTGCTTAACATGCTGAATTTACCTTACGTTCACTGTCTTGAACACCAAGAGGCTCTTTCTGCAAGACGTGATGCACTTAACGGTGCGTATCGCGGACTGCTATGTTTTTTCTCACGAGCTCATTCATCGTCACTTCAAAGAATTTTTGATTTCTTTTGAAGAGGAGTACCCAGATATCCCCTACCATGGTGAGGTACGCTGGTTTGCCAAAGGTAAAAATGTTTTCCTCAAACTTTGGAGGGCAAAGCACGTCCGGAACCACTTACTCATCACCTTGAATGTGTAGCTTATTTTTAGTGGATATTGTGGCTCTTCTAAAACTCCAAAAAGAAAATAATATCATCATCGAAATCGACGGAAAAATAAAAGATATTCAACGTAAACTTCAGCTCCTCAATAACAAACTTTCAGAAAAATGTATACAATACTTTTCTCATCTAGGTGAGCCTAATAATAAGGCATCCGGATATTTAGGAATGCTTTATTCAAACGGTACAATGGTTTTGTTAGACAGCATCTGTGCGGGAAGTGGACGCGCCTTTAAAAATACATCGAGGTGCTCCAATTCCTTGAAAATTAGTTTAGCTACCAATTCCAGGTAATGTACCGGGATATCATTAACAACAAAATAAGGTCGATTTTATTAAATGTACAAGTGTAACATTATATTAAAAACAATAGTCCATAGTAACTGTTTCTTAAAATATATCACCTTTTAGTAATTCAAAGCAACTTTATACATCAGGACAACGAAAAACCAACCAAAGTTGCAAATTTCAATTTTTTCTTTATTTGATGACTAGTTTCGGAGCAGGACCTATTTTCAAATCATCCAGAAGACAGTCAGAATGGTATTTCCAAAAATACAAAATCCATCTCAAAAATACACACATCAAAAACAGTTTTGCATCACCCCGGTTCCCAGAACTTCTGAAGATACATGTTTACTGTGGATATTATATCACAGACACAGTCCCTTTGACTGTTCAGAGATGCCACTAAACCCGCCCAATTATGTAAACAACCATGCGTGAGCAGTGCCTATTAGACGGAGGGGGTCCGACAGCCAATCAGTTCCAGTCATACTACCAGGAAATAGGTACACGGCTTGTGTTGTGTGTAGTTAAACCATGCCTAGACGGTCAACACCGCGGTTCGATCGGGTCCGCATTCTTACTTTGTGACAGGAAGGGCTCTCAACAAGGGCTGAATGGTTCAAATGGCTCTGAGCACTATGGGACATAACATCTGTGGTCATCAGTCCCCTAGAACTTAGAACTACTTAAACCTAACTAACCTAAGGACATCACACACATCCATACCCGAGGCAGGATTCGAACCTGCGACAGTAGCAGTCGCGCGGTTCCGGACTGAGCGCCTAGAACCGCTAGACCACCGCGGCCGGCCTCTCAACAAGGGAAGTGTCCAGGCGTCTCTGAGTGAACCAAAGTGATGTTCTTCGGACATGGAGGTGACACAGAGAGACAGGAACTGTCGATGACATGCCTCGCTCAGGCCGCCCAAGGTCTACTACTGCAGTGGATGACCGCTACCTACGGGTTATGGCTAGGAGGAACCCTGAAAACAACGCCACCACGTTGAGTAATGCTTTTCGTGCAGCCACAGTGCGTCGTGTTACCACTTAAACTGTGCGAAATAGACTGCATGGTGCGCAACTTCACTCCCGACGTCCTTGGCGAGTTCCATCTTTGCAACCACGACACCATGCAGCGCAGTACAGATGGGCCCAACAACGTGCCGAATGGACCGCTCAGGATTCGCATCACGTTCTCTTCACCGATGAGTGTCGCATATGCCTTCAACTAGACAATCGTCGGAGACGTGTTTGAAGGCATCGCGGTCAGGCTGAATGCCTTAGACAAACTGTGCAGCAAGGTGGAAGTTCCCTGACGTTTTGGGGTGGCATTATGTGGGGCCGACGTACGCCGCTGGTGGTCATGGAAGTAGCCGTAACGGCTGTGCGATACGTGAATACCATCCTCCGAACGATAGTGCAACCATATCGGCAGCATATTGCCGAGGCATTCGTCTTCGAGGACGACAATTCACGCCCCCATCGTGAATATCTTGTGAATGACATCCTTCAGGTTAACGACATCGCTCGACTAGAATGGCTTGCATATTCTCCACACATGAACCCTATCGAACATACCAGGGATAGTCTGAAAAGGGCTGTTTATGGACGACATGATCCACCAACCAGTCTGAGGGATCTTCGCCGAATCGTCGTTGAGGAGTTGGACAATCTGGATATCTGGACCAACAGTGCCCTGATGAGCTTGTGGATAGTATGCCACGACGAATACAGGCATGCATCAATGCAAGAGGCCGTGCTACTAGGTACTAGAGGTACCGGTGTGTACAGCAATCTGGACCACCACCTCTGAAGGTGTCGCTGTATGGTGATACAACATGCAATGTGTGGTTTTCATGAGCAATAAAAAAGGGCGGAAATGATGTTTATGCTGATCTCTATTTCAGTTTTCTGTACAGGTTCCGACTCTCGGAACCGAGGTGATGCAAAACTTTTTTTGAAGTGTGTATATCATCATCATCATCATCAGCCAATTCAATCATTAGATGATGTGGCCTCTTCGAGTTGTGGATTCAGGTAGGCTTTCAGAAGTCTTCTCCAAGTGGGACGGTCTTGGGCAGTTCTCTGCCAGGTGTTACCAGCGATCTTCTTGATGTCTTTGTCCCATCTGTCTGGTGGTCTTCCTCTAGGCCTCCGGTGCTCTCTCGGACTCCACTCCAGTACTAGCTTCGTCCATCTGTTGTATTTCCTTCTTGCAACGTGGCCAGCCCACTGCCATTTCAAGGAACCTACTCTTTCTAAGATGTCAATAACCTTCGTCACAGACCGGATGTCATCTGCCCTTTTCCTGTCCTTTCTTGTATAGCCCAGCATTGATCTCTCCATGGCTCTCTGTGCTGTCCTGAGTTTCCCTTTTGTGAATGAGTTCAGTGTCCATGTCTCGCAGCCATACGTCACCACAGGAAGAATGCATTGATCAAATACTGCTTTCTTCAGATTTACTGGCATTTTTGATCTGAATACTTTTGAATTCTTCCCAAATGCTTGCCAGCCAAGCTTGATGCGTCGATAGATTTCTGGCCTTATGTCTCCCTTCATATTTATAATCTGGCCAAGGTAGACATATTCACTGACCTCTTCTAGTAGACTGTCCTTGATTTTCACATCTCCAGCTGGGACCCATTTGTTGGATATTACTTTTGTTTTGGAAAGGTTCATGTTCAAGCCAACCAGCTGACGTTCCGATGCAAGATCTGTAACTAAGTTTTGGAGCTCTGCGAAATCTTTGGTCAGTAAGGCAATATTATCAGCAAATCTCAAGTTGGTAAGCCTTCTTCCATTAATTCTAATTCCCTTACCTTCCCAGCTCAGCTGTATATATTTATTATAAAATGCAGACATCTGCATACAGATATTTTTGGAAACGCTATTTTGATTATCTGATATGAAAATGGGTCCCGCCCCGAAGCTAGTCGTAAAGTAAATAAAAAAGTGAAATTTGTAAGTTACCTGTTTTTTAGTTGTAGTGATTAACGAAAGTTGCTGACCTGCAATTATTCCAGCATGCGGTAAGTTCGTGACTTTATACCTTACTTTTATTTCTTAACTTTCGGTTTTATTTTTGGTACACTAAATTACTAACTTGCAACCAACAGCTGATGTGTTTGTAAAGCTCTTTTCGGTAGCAACTGAAAGTGCGTCACCCGATTTACATTTCAAACTAATCGATTTGCTAACCGATGATCACCGAAATAGTTTATTTTACTGTACCAAACGTTTACTCGATTTCTACCAGAAATTATCGAAGGAAGAATTTCCCAAACTGCACAGAGAAACAACGAAAATTATTTCTATGTTATGTTCCACATGTGTACGTGAAAGGCTTTTTCTGTTCTTTCTTGTACGAAAACTAAATTGCGTGGAAGTATTTCTGCCTGTAATTTAAAACATGCTGTGAGAATTGCTGTCGGCCGATCCCTTGTTCCAGATCTTACTAGCATTTAATGCAAATGAAAAAAGGAAGTTTTGGAAAAGGTCGAGATAGGTGAAGCAAGTGAGACAAGCGTAAGGAAAGAGAGAGACAGAGCTATTGCGCGATGTTAAGGAGTGGGGATTTGCACCGTCGTCAACATAGCGGTGCCCGCATCTCGTGGTCGTGCGGTAGCGTTCTCGCTTCCCACGCCCGGGTTCCCGGGTTCGATTCCCGGCGGGGTCAGGGATTTTCTCTGCCTCGTGATGGCTGGGTGTTGTGTGTTGTCCTTAGGTTAGTTAGGTTTAAGTAGTTCTAAGTTCTAGGGGACTTATGACCACAGCAGTTGAGTCCCATAGTGCTCAGAGCCATTTGAACCATTTTTCAACATAGCGAAGCCGTCTTCCACAAACTGCGCTCGGCGATGCGCTGGTGAAAACACCTTCAGAGGTTCAAATGGCTCTGAGCACTATGGGACTTAACATCTGTGGTCATCAGTCCCCTAGAACTTAGAACTACTTAAACCTAACTAACCTAAGGACATCACACACATATATGCCCGAGGCAGGATTCGACCCTGCGACCGTAGCAGTCGTGCGGTTCCAGACTGTACCGCCTAGAACCGCACGGCCACACCGGCTGGCCCTTCAAAGGTCCTGCTCTGTTTTATGTACTATGGCCCTACCCGGCTTGGCACAAGTAACAACGGCCACACGACTTGCCTGGCGTAGCAGTAATAATTTGTAGACAGAACGTGTTTATAATATTAAATAGGAAAACTTCCTGATGTTCAGCTAAATTCTACCTATTTGGATACGAACTAGCTTTCTGCATCTTCCATCATCTTCAGGTGACACAGATATTACTTACACAGAACATATAAAAATTATGTCATGTAGAGTATTTACATACGACAGCATTACATTTTTTATCACGTAGAAATACACTGAAGAGCCAAAGAAACTGGTATACCTGTCTAGCGTCGTGTAGGACCCCCGCGAACACGCAAAAGTATGGCAACACGACGTGGCATGGACTCGACTAATGTCAGAAGTAGTGATGGAGGGAACTGATACCATAAATCCTGCAGGGCAGTCCATAAATCCGTAAGCGTATGAGGGGTTGCAGAGCAAGGAATAGCAGATATGCTCAATAATGTTCATGTCTGGGGAGTTTGATGGCCAGCCAAAGTGTTTAAACTCAGAAGAGTGTTCCTGAAGGATCTCTGTAACAATTCTGGACGTGTGGGGTGTCGCATTGTCCTTCCGCACGCACAATGGACATGAATGGATGCAGGTGATCAGACAGGATGCTTACGTACGTGTGACCTGTCAGAGTCGTATCTAGACGTATCCGGGGTCCCACATCACTCACCCCCACACCATTACAGAGCATCCACCAGCCTGAACAACCTCCTGCTAACATTCAAGTCCTTTCTCTGCCTCGTGATGACTGGGTGTTGTGTGATGTCCTTAGGTTAGTTAGGTTTAAGTAGTTCTAAGTTCTAGGGGACTGATGACCATAGATGTTAAGTCCCATAGTGCTCAGAGCCATTTGAACCATTTTTGAACATTCAGGTCCATGGATTCATGAGGTTGTCTCCATACCTGTACACGTCAATGCACTCGATACAAATTGAAACGACACTCGTCCGACCAGGCAACATATTTCCAGTCATTAACAGACCAATTACGGTGTTGGTGGGCCCAGGTGAGGCGTAAAGCTTTGTGTCGTGCAGTCATCAAGAGTACACGAGTGGCCTTCGGCTCCGAAAGCCCATATCGATGATGTTTCGTTGAATCGTTCGCACGCTGACACTTGTTGATGGCCCAGCATTGAAATCTGCAGCATTTGCGAAAGGGTTGCACTTCTGTCACGTTGAACGATTCTTTTCAGTTGGTATTGGTCCTGTTCTGGCAGGATCTTTTCACGGTTGCAGCGATGTTGGAGATTTGATGTTTTACCGGATTCCTGATAGTCACGGTACACTCGTGAAATGGTCGTACGGCAAATTCCTCACTTCATCGCTTCCTCTGAGATGCTGTATCCCATTGCTCGTGCACCGACTATAACACCACGTTCAAACTCACTTAAAGCTTGATAATCTGCCATTGTAGCAGCAGTAACCGACCTAACAGCTGGGCAGACATTTATTTTCTTATATAGGCGTTTCCGACCGCAGCGATGTCTTCCGCCAGTTTACATATCACTGTATAGGCATGCCTATACTAGTTTCTTTGGCGTTCCAGTGTAATTACGTTAACCGAAAAAAAGGAAACGAAGTTTTTTGTACAGGTACATTTAACAATTGAAAAAAGTAATTTTGAATATGCAATTTCAATGTATTATTTATAACTGAAATTTCATTTCAAAGCTCGGAGAAAGGAAATTTAGTTTGATCATTTAACACTAAGCTGGCACTCTGTGTCTTATGTTCGTTGATTACCAGTATTTCCAGCAGGGTCATCTTCCTACTTTTCTTTACAGAATATAAAACTTCTCATTCTACATAATATGTTTTTTTTTTTTTGTTAAAAGATGATCGGCAAAGGTTGAACATTTCTTTCTTTATATCCAGCTTCCCTAATGTTCAGATAACTTAATTACCGCAGCTTTACCTGACTGACCAATATACACTTTCCCAAAGTGCTTGCATGCAATTTTACATGCACCACTCTGCGCCAAACGTTGCCGGTTGTCTTTATTATTGGTTAGAAATTCTGATATGCTGTTGGTGTGTCCGCAGCTCGTGGCCGTGCGGTAGCGTTCTCGCTTCCCACGCCCGGGTTCCCGGGTTCGATTCCCGGCGGGATCAGGGATTTTCTCTGCCTCATGATGACTGGGTGTTATGTGCTGTCCTTGGGTTAGTTAGGTTTAAGTAGTTCTAAGTTCTAGGGGGCTGATGATCATAGATAAGTCCCATAGTGCTCAGAGCCATTTGAACCATTTTTTTTGCTGTTGGTGTTATCCGAGGGCGACTGAAAAGTAATGCCTCGGATTTTTCTATGTGGAAACTCTGATAGATTTTTAAATAAAACAAACGTCATTAACATTTCACATCTTCATGTCTACATATTTATTTCTCAACACAGCCACCCTGGAGAAGAACATATTTCTCCTGACGAGGGACCAGTTTGTTGATACCGTTGCTGTAAACTGTCTGACTTTATTGACGGAACCACAACCTGCCTGCACTGTTTTATCATTATCAAAGTGTTGTCCTCGAAGGTGTTCTTCAAGACGGAGGACGATCGATGATAGTGAACCCAAGACGTCGGACTGTAGCAGATGTCGCAGAGCTCGTGTGTGGTACGGCGTTGTCATGCTGAAGGAGTGTGTGTTTCAGAAAATGTAAAAGTACTTTTATGTTGGATGATGAATAAATGATACTGTATTGTTTTAAAAGATTGTTTTATTTTTGACATTATTCTCCTTCTCATCCTCTTACACGGTTCAGGTAAGTATTTATTATACACTGTCTATGCGATTCGCTGAGTACTGGACTTATAATTCTTGAAATGTTCTCAACCATTTCTGTCACCAACAGCCTGCACACTGAGACCCATACGAGCCTCTCTGTATGTAGTAAGTGGTCACTCGTCTAATATGTGAACTGAGGTGGGTACTGTTGCGGAAAATAGCAAAAATTGCTGCGTGCGAGCCTTCTGCACCACGGTCAGAGCCAGAAAGCGATCGCCGCTATCGCTCTCTGGTTTCAGACAGAGGACGGCTCCTGGCCGGTGCAAGCCGCAGCTCGTTGAAGTTATCAATTCGCGTGTATAGAGCTTGTCAGCCGCTAACCGCCACAGCCTCGTGAGTGGCAATGCGGGGATATATTCCACGAGTAACTACACGACAGATAAATGTGTTACATTCAGAGCACCAGTTGCATGGCAGCCTACACATGCCCTAGAATTTCATATGCCGAGCACCTGCGCTGTAATATAACAACGCCGACGCTGGAGGCGAAAAATAATATTCTATGGAACACAGGATTTGCTCGCGGCACTTCCTTGATAGTGCTGCCACAATGAGGCAAATGGTTAAGCTATTCCTTAGCTGAGGACAGGTCCTGGTTCACCCGCGCCTATGCAGACACAGGTGTTGGGTTGGGTTGATTCCGGGGGAAGAGACCAAACTGCGAGGTCATCGGTCTCATCAGATTAGGGAAGGATGGGGAAGGAAGTCGGCCGTGCCCTTTCAAAGGAACCACCCCGGTATTTGCCTGTAGCGATTTAGGGAAATCACGGAAAACCTAAATCAGGATGGCCGGACGCGGGATTGAACCGTCGTCCTTCCGAATGCGAGTTCAGTGTGCTAACCACTGCGCCACCTCGTTCGGTATGCAGACACAGGAATCGAGTTGTATATGTAGCAATAAGCGTTCCTGGAATAGGAGGCGCTCGCGTGTATAAAGAGCGCTTCCGAACAGGATCTCATTCGGGTCTTGTCCGTTACAGGTATCCCTTCCTTGCGATAGTGCGTTAGACTGGCTAAAGCTAGTCGTTGGTGGTTCTCGCTTGCATTCCTGTCCCTCAGTCTCCACTGAGTAGCATGTTTCAAAATACCCACCTCCCATCTGCTGTTACCTCTATCCTTCTTCATCCCAAGACCCCTTCAAGCGCAATGGAGCACTGTGTTGCCTCTGCTGACGACGACGATAGTGTCGCTGATAAGTATCCCAGAATGACGTCTAACGACACAGGTGAGGTCTGGTTTCAGGCAGAGCCGTCTGAAAGTAGCTGTAATCTAAAAAAATAAAAAATAAAAAAAAACTGTGTATACGCTGGAGTGACTGGGATATGTGCTGGACCGCCACTGGCGCCGTTCGAGAAACTGGTGCCTAGTTCTTCTATTAAGATTCCTGTCAGACAAGTCTGATGTCTCCACAGTTTTAACAGTGTGCTGGTATATAGTGCCACCGCTCGATCACGAACATAAGCAAGACTATGTCCACCCCTACTAAGAGGGAGGGCAAGGGCGTCATATCTTACCGTAAATAGTAGACCTGCACTCACAAAGGAACCAAACGCCACCAGTATTCGTCGTGCTGTCATCACCGACATTGGGAGTACTTGAGAAAAGTGCGAAACTCGTGACGCCAGGTAGAGGTTAACCATATGAGACCCGTTGGATCATGTCTAATGCCCGTATGATGTAGCACACTCTTATAGCTGTACGCTGGTGTGCGACATATGTCGTTGGGAAAAACAATACCTAGGCATTTCAAGTTATCCATGAGCCGTAAAGGTACTAGACATTCTTCCAGTAGACCAACACCAATATTCATCGCTACGGACTTGTCCATATTTAGAGACTGCCAGGGGCCGTTCCCTATTTGCGTATTCAATCTAAAGCCACAGTCATATCGTTTTCATCCCGTACTATCAGCACCAGGCCATCCGCATATGACCTACACGTACATATGTATCCTCGCAAAGTCAGTCGTGTAAATCGGTGTCGTAGGCTGCAAAATAACAGGCTGCAAAATAACGCATAGAGAGCCAGTGCATATAATGCCGTTAATAAGGGACATCCTTGCCTGACCAATCTCGCTACGACGAGAGATTTTCTCGTGCGTCCACCGACGAGGACTTTGGAGGAGGCATTGCTGAGTAGCCGCGTCACGACAGTGATAAATGGTCGTGGAAATCGCATGTGCGTCAGGACTTCTGCAGGATTTGTGTGTTACTCTATCAAAGGCTTGGTCAAAATCAATTGACGCTAATGCTGCACGAAAGCGGCACGGTTTTGCTAGGGCGAACAAATCACGATATTCAACATGCCCCGTCTGCATGTTGTCATCTCCGCCGAGCGAAGTTTGACTGAGTGAGACCACTTGGCGCAATACTCTTCGGAGGCGTGCTGCTAATAATCTGGTGGATATTTTAAAGTCGCAGTTAAGGAGCGTCAGTCGTCAGTATTCCCGTATCCGTGTACCACCCGAGGGTTTGTGTATCGGAATAATCAGCTCCTCCACAAAAACCGGCGGTAAGGGCACGTCAGGAGACATTAATTCGCGGCAGATAGTAGTCCATCGTGGCGCTATAACATAGCTAAAGGTCCTGCAGAATTCCAGAGGCGGCAATCTGGTCCTGGTGATTTCTTCACCGATCCCCTACCAATGGCCTCGTCTGTAATCCCCTCCATCAGGTGTGCTTCGCCTCTGGTTCCATGGTGCCTAAAATTGTACGTGTAACTTCGTTAATGGCCGCCATATCGGTATCCGTTAAGGTGTAAAGTTGAGTGTACTGTTCTACAAAGGTATTTCCTATTTCTTGTTGTGATGTTAGGTGTCTGCCATCATCCGTGTCCACGGTGTGTACTAGGACTCTTCGTCGTCTTTTGCTTTCGTTGATGATGTGATACATCAATGGGCGTTCGCCTGCAACCCTCTGTCTGTACCGGACGATGCATAAATGTTGGGTCGTACATCAAGTACTGTCATTGCTAATCCCCGCTCCGACAGTAGATACGGTACATCCTCTGCCATGATGCCTTCCTTAAGAAGTATTGCTATGCAGCTGCTGATTTCGGAGGCGTACATGACAGGAAATTCATCAACGTATACTTCTTTTAGGAGGACGATGTCGATGTCCGCTGCTTGTAGCATATCTTTGAGTAACGACATCATAGTCTGCGACCGCATGTTATTGATATTGATAAAAGGAAACCGATATGCTTTTCTTCGTTCCGTCGCATATACATCGGCCATGGGAACTTACGCCGTCTGCTGTTGTACTGGCACGTTAAGTGATCCCGCCCTGCCTGCCGTCGTTGGTTATAAGGTTAACTTTAGTGGGGCGCCGCCCCGGAGGTGTCGCCTGTTGCGACTGTCGGTGAGTCCCCTTCTCAGTCATCAGCCCAGTCTCCTTGGGACAAGTCTTCCCTCGGCCGGGGCTCGCCAGGCCCGTCTCTCTGTGTCTCCTCTTCTACTACCTGGAGGTGGCAGTGGACTGCTGGTTGCCGTGTGTTGTCAAATTTTTGAGGTCTTTCTTGATGTATGCTGCTGTCGAGACGGTGGTGTTCTGGATGAGGAGTCTCAGGACCCTCTGTGAGGTGGCCGTCCTCCTCTGTCGTTCCTTGATCGTCGTCCTGCATACGTATTAAAGAGCCGTCCGACGGGGTTAGACGTCGTTTCTTGCGCCGTTTCGGAGACCATTGCTTACGCTTGTGCGTTTCTGTACCTGAATATGGGCGAGTGTCTCTGTCGCCACTGCAGTCTGACACGAAGGCAGTCGTTGGCACTATTCGACTGTCGGTGATCATTTGCTCTTCCGATCTGTGTGCTGGTGGTATCCGTCTGTGGCGCTCAGTGGGGGCGTCGCTGCCGTCATCATGCTCGCGTCGTCATCCGCCGTCGTCGGCTTTTCGACTGGCCTGTCCAGCTGGTGGGAGATGTCACTGTTCAGTGGGGCGTCCTTCCGGAACACATTTGCATATGTGAGAAGGAGAGACGTCACCATAGGTGTTGCTACAACTTCACCTCCCGGTATTTGTACAATTCTTCGATTGGGACACGCTGAGCGAACGTGACATTCCTGACCATGACCTGGGCAAGTTTTCAGCTGACCATCGTAAAAGACTATCACTCTGCAGCCTCCAGTTGTGAGATGAGATGGCACATCTTTTGACAGCACGATCCGAATAGTCGCACACCATTAAGTACCGCGTATATGGTAAAGTTATCCGTTTTTCTGCTATGTGACTAAGTACCCGACCATAGGATCGTAGCGCGTTAACCACGATCTCAGCCGGAACCTCAAATGGTAGCTCAAATACTCTGACAGTTCTTAATCCAAGCTCCGCATGATCAATAGCTACCGTTCCGACATGGCTGTCAGAATGTTTAAATTTCAGTTCATGTTTATGGTCGCGTACTGTCTTGTCACACACCGTGTCGTTGATCAGTTTGACGTAGACCACACTTCTTGTAACGGAGAAGTGGATGCCAATCATATTTTGAGGTTCAATCTTAATTTCTCCACGTATAAATAGTTCTACTTCAAATGCCTTCGGTCGTGCAAATTCATTATTAAAGCGATCTTGATAGTAGACTGTCGGTACGAATAAGCCATTCTAGTTCGAAAGTGCAAGTACTAGCGAAGGATAATACGAAGTAAACAACCGCGTGAGCGCGAAGCTCCGTCCGAGCCCCACGACTGCGGAAAGTGTATCATTACACTATACAGCCCTTCCAACCATTTGGCTATTCGTGCAAGACTCAGGACCAGACCCTAATTTCTTTATGGCGTCAACCACGCATCTACGACCTGGACTCGTACATGCATTACGTATACTCCCATACATATCAGACATTGTAGTTTGAAAGTCGCTTGTCGGTATCGGCAGAGAGATACGATACTGCAGTGCCTGTGTTATTCTGATGACGATGCAAAGTTCCTCTGGACATGCATGCATACATGCATGCAAACGACTTACAAAGTACAACGTCTAACCTGTACGGGAATATACATAATGTATGTATGAGTCCAGGTTGTAGACACATGGTTGACGACATGTAGAAATTAGGGTCTACCTGTGAGTTGTGCACGGATAGCCGAATGGCATGGCGACAGCTCGCGATAAGCGGGAAATCCGGGTTCGAATCCTGGTCCGTCACAAATTTCCATTGTCGTCATTCCATTCTACAGCTGATAGTTGTCATTATTCGCAATTGGGAATGCATTTCATGTATTTCATAACGGCTGTAGTCGCGGCAGTGCCTGTTCCTTTGGACATGCATGCATGTCCAAAGAAACTTTGCATCTTAACCAGAATAACACAGGCACTGCAATATCGTGTTTCTCTGCCGATACCGCGCAAGCGACTTTCAAAGTACAACGTCTGACCTGTACACTAATATACATAATGGATATACGTGGCCGGCCGGGGTGGCCGAGCCGTTCTAGGCGCTGGAACCGCGCGACCGCTATGGTCACAGGTTCGAATCCTGCCTCGGGCATGGATGTGTGTGACATCCTTACGGTAGATAGGTTTAAGTAGTTCTAAATCTAGGGGACTGATGACCTCAGAAGTTAAGTCCCATAGTGCTCATAGCCATTTGAACAATTTTTTGGATATACATGTCCAGGTCTTAGACGTATGGTTGACGACATATGGTTGTTTGCGTCTGGCCGTGAGTCGTGCACGGATAGCTAAATTCTAAGGCGACAGCTCGCGATAAGGGGAAAATCCGGGTTCGAGTCCTGGTCCGGCACAAATTCTCATTGTCATCATTCCATTCTACAGCTGATGATTGTCATTATTCGCCATTCGAAATACATTTCATGTACATTATGGCAAAGTGGTCATCAACGTGGCCGAAAAATGGGCCACGTTTACAACATACCCAGCCCTCAAAGGGGTACGACAGATTAAAATTGAGTTGACAAAATACGTGCCGCCCTACCTCGTCATCGGCAACTGCAGGACGATTATTATATACGATGGACAACCACGCACTTGTTCCGGTTGCGGCCAAGAAGAACACGTCAGATCGGCATGATTACAATGCCGACTAGCTCAAATTCCTGCAGTTGAATCTGTGACTCCTTCAGGAGGTTGCATGGACGGCTGCCCCATCCGAAGTCGACCACACTCGTCAGAGAGATGCACCTGACAGGACGATCTTGGTAGAGTCAGAAGTGCTGGACCTGTCCACTATGATGGTGCCCACTCCAGAAGACAATCAACAGCCAGTCTTGCAGGAGGGATGGATGAGAAGATGACGCATGGGTGGTGCCGACTGCAGCCGTTCTTCCCAACAACAGAGCAGTCGAAAAGATCCGCCTCCATCTGGATATTGAAACACACGTCTGCGAACAGCATTCCCCTCGAAGACACAAGAAATGGTGGTGTCCTCTGTTAGACGACTGCGTGCTGCTAACGTCTGAAAAGGACTGTGGGCAGCCTGACAGCGGTACAGAGGTCGCACTAGCACCACACTCAGTAGATCGCATTGACAACGGATTCATTCGTTCCGATCCCCTTGTAAGGCAGGATAGCATGGAACTTTCCGCTGCAGATTACCAACCTGTAGTAACGACGAAGCCCGTTCCGAGAGCCGCAGCTGAGATATCCCATCAATAGTTGATGGAACCTCATGGCGACTGGGCAGACGATTGTGAAAATGGCTTACTGCATGTCGTGTCAGACACCATGCGAGGGATTTCATCTCATCAGTGTTAATCCCTTGCTACGATCAGTGACTGCGAAGAGGGATAGACTTCAAACCTATCCTTTTGCGACTATTAACACTAACACTATATTGATGTGCACTAAATTACCCTTGCTTCAGGACGTGCTGCTGCCAACGATATAGCCTTTCTCCAGGAAATATATGCTGGCAAGTTCCCAGTCATGTACGGCTGTGACACACGCGTGTCTCACACCTCTGCCACAGGCAGCGGTGTCACTATACTCCTGCAGGAAGGAACAGTGGTGGACGACATTCACTATCTCCCGTGGGCTCGAGGAATGGTACTCACAATGTAGGGTATAAGGCTTACCTACATCTACATAGGTACTCCGCAAGCCACCGTACGGTGCGTGGAGGAGAGTATCCTGTACCACTACTTATCACCTCCTTTCGTGTTCCACTCGCAAATAGTGTGCTGGCGTACACCTTCTCCAGCACACCAGCCAGCACTAAGAAACATTGTATAGCAGGCGCTGAACTAGGCGCGCCTATGACAAAACGGAAGACACTCTCCCACGCCACGTGCCGATAACGCCCCCTGAGCAGCGTGTATATAGGCCGCCGACGACGACCGTACTCAACCTCTCAATCAGTACCTCAGTACATCGCATCGGGACTCAGTTCGTACTGCACCTCAATACGTTGCACTGTACTCTAGTCTTCCACAGGGATAGTTGTCACCTCACACCTTAGCTAGCTGTGAGGAAACGTTATTAATTGTATATAACTGTGATATGGACACGGACAAGATTCAAGAATTAGTACCTGTTATCTTATTGATGTTAACCACAGAATTTCAGATTGGATATCATTGAAGTTAAGTACTCAATTGGTCCCTGTAATAAAGTGTATCTTAAACCTATGTGCATTTTGTGTTGTAGTGAGAGGAAACCAACCACCCGCATATCATACCACCCTCTTCTCATCCAGCCAGCAACCACAAAATATTACGAGAGGGCACAGCCACAACAAATAGAGCGAGGGAAAAAAGGCTATCTACATGTCTACATGTCTCCATATAGTTGTTGTTGTGGTCTTCAGTCCAGAGACTGGTTTGATGCAGCTCTCCATGCTACTCTATCCCGTGCAAGCTTCTTCATCTCCCAGTAGTTACTGCAACCCAAATCCTTCTGAATCGGTTTAGTGTATTCATCTCTAGGTGTCCATCTACGATTTTTACCTTCCACGCTGCCCTACAATACGAAATTGGTCATCCCCTGATGCCTCAGAATATGCCCTACTAATCGATCCCTTCTTCTAGTCAAGTTGTGCCACAAATTTCTCTTCTCTCCAATTCTATTCAATACCTCCTCATTAGTTATGTGATCTACCCATCTAATCTTCAGCATTCTTCTGTAGCACCACAGTTCGAAAGCTTATATTCTCTTCTTGTCTAAACTATTTATCTCTCACGTTTCACTTCCATACATAGCTACACTCCATACAAATACTTTCAGAATCGACTTCCTGACACTTAAATCTATACTCGATGTTAACAAATTTTTCTTCTTCAGAAACGCTTTCCTTGCCATTGCCAGTCTACATTTTATATCCTCTCTACTTCGACCATCATCAGTTTATTTGCTCCCCAAATAGCAAAACTCCTTTACTACTTTAAGTGTCTCATTTCCTAATCTAATTCCCGCAGCATCACCCAATTTAATTCGACTATATTCCATTATCCTCGTTTTGCTTTTGTTGATGTTCATCTTATATCCTCCTTTCAAGACACTGTCCATTCCGTTCAACTGCTCTTCCAAGTCCTTTGCTGTCTCTGCCAGAATTACAATGTCATCGGCGAACCTCAAAGTTTTTATTTCTTCTCCATGGATTTTAATTCCTGCTCCGAATTTTTCTTTTGTTTCCTTTACTGCTTGCTCAATATACAGATTGAATAACATCGGGGAAAGGCTACAACCCTGTCTCACTCCCTTCTCAACCACTGTTTCCCTTTCATGCCCCTCAACTCTTATAGCTGCCATCTGGTTTCTGTACAAATTGTAAATAGCCCTTCGCTCCCTGTATTTTATCCCTGCCACCTTCAGAATGTCTCCATATAAGCCCTAATATCTCGCATCTTATCTTCGTGGTCCTTATGGGCAATGTATGTTGGCGGCAGAAGAGTCGTTCAGCAGTCTGCGTTAGATGCTGGTTCTCTAAATTTTCTTGATAGTGTTCTCGAAAAGAACGTCGCCTTCCCTTCAGAGATTCCCATTTGAGTTCCTGAATCATCTCTGTAACACTTACATGTTGTCTGAAGCTACCGGTAACAAATCTAGCAGTCTTCCGCTGAATTACTTCGATGCCTTCCTTCACTCCAACCTGGTATGTATCCCAAACACTCGACTGGTATTCAAGAATAGGTCGCATCAGCGTCCTATATATCGTCTCCTTTACAGGTGAACCACTCTTTCCTAAAATTATCCCAATAAACCGAAGTCGACCATTCGCCTTCCATACCACAGTTCTCACATGCTCGTTCAACCTCCTATCGCTTTGAGACGTTATGCCCAGATTTTTAAACAACTTACCTGTGTCAAGCAGGACAATGCTGTATCCAAACATTACAGGTTTGATCTGCATTACCTTATCTTTTTCCGCAATTAGGGCTAGCTGCCATTCATCACAGCAGATGGAAATTTTGTCTAAGTCGTCTTGTATCTTCCTACAGTCATTCGACTTCGACAGCTTTCCATATGCCATGGCATCATCTTCAAACAATCGCATATTGCTGCCCACCCTGCCTGCCAAATCGTTTATGTATGAGGGTTGCCCAGAAAGTAATGCAACGCTTTTCTTTCTTCGACAATTCTTTACTGAACATAATGACAATAGCACACACGAAAGAATGGTGATTAATCTACACACCCTATTTTTCCACGTTATGTCCATCCCATTCTATGGCCTTCCTCCAGCATGAATCAAGGGCGGGTATGCCCCGTCAGTACCAGTCCTTGTCCTGGTGGTGGAGCAAGTGCTTCACTGTGTGAATCACCTCCTCATCGTCCTCAAAATGTCTTCCACGAATGGCATCCTTTAATGGCCCAAACAAGTGGAAGTCTGAGGGAGGTAGGTCAGGGATGTAGGGTGGATGGGGTAACACTGTCCAACCCTGTTTTGCGATGTGTTTAGCAGTCCTCAGACTTGTGTGGGACCGAGTGTTATCGTGTTGCAACAAAACATCTCTTGGGTTGCTGTGGCATTGAAGTCGCTGGAAGCGCATCTTGAGTTTTGTAAATATGTTGGCATATGCTTCTGAATAGGCATCACATCAATGAGAATCACACCTTCACAGTCACAGAACACAGTGATCATGACCTTACCGGCAGAAGCAGTTGCTTTGAATTTTTTCTTCTGTGGGGAGTGAGAATGGCGCCATTCCATCGACTCTCGTTTTCTTTCGGTCTCAAAATGGTGAACCCAGGTTTCATCACCTGTCACAGTCTGGGACAAGAAGGCCTCCCCCTCAGCTTAAAAACGTTGCAACAAATCAAGACAAATGTTTTTTTTTCTGTGCAATTTGTGATCCACCGTTAGACGCTGCAGGGTCCATCTTGCACACACTTTTGAATATCCAAGAGTGCAGAAAATTGTATCCACACAGGGGCGATTCTAGAAGTCGGTCAAGGGATAGGCTAATGGGAGGGAGAGGGGGTTTGGGGAAATGGAATATCGCTTAACAAAAGGAGAGTAGGGGTCCTCCATCCACAAACTGGTAAAATCTGGTGTTGCTTAAAGTAGTTTTTGGTAACTGGTTTGGAGTTCAGGTTAAAAAATGTGTACCAATAAATTATAAGACGCCCATTTTAAGTTAAATAATATTTATTGGTTTATATAGTAAGCTATTTGCTGCTTATTCTTTTGTTAAAATGTGTTTGAAATCTATTGCAACCTGTATTGCTACATAATTATAAAAAGAATGATTGAATCTGTTGGAGTAATATATTCGCACCGAGCGAGGTGGCGCAGTGGTTAGACACTGGACTCGCATTCGGGAGGACGACGGTTCAATCCCGCGTCCGGCAATCCTGATTTAGGTTTTCCGTGATTTCCCTAAATCACTCCAGGCAAATGCCGGGATGGTTCCTCTGAAAGGGCACGGCCGACTTCCTTCCCCATCCTTCCCTGATCCGATGAGACCGATGACCTCGCTGTCTGGTTTCCTTCCCCAAACAACCAAACCAACCAATATATTCGCTGTTTTCTGAAGTCATTTTATCCAGTGTAATATGATACTCCACCGGGGGGGGGGGGGGGCTATAGCCCCCATAGCCCCTCCCCCTTGCCACCACCCCTGCATCCACACTTCCTTTGCTGATTGACAGATGCAGCGCCAACTGCCGAGTCGAAATGCGTCTGTCCTCGCGAATGACAACATCAGCTCGCTGCAACATGTCAGGTGTGACAGCTGTGGACGGTCTCCCTGACCGCTGCAAATCGTTTAACTCCGCCGAACCACCTTCTGATGACCTCACCCTCCATGCCCAGCGACTAACTGTACTTCTGTCGTCAGCAGATGCTTCATAGACTTTGCACAAGTGTTTGAGAATATTTCCCACAGTCTCTTCTCTGCAGTGAGAAATTCAATTATGGCTCGTTGCTTGTAACGCGCATCACCTACAAACGCCATTTTCAAACTGTTCTGCAGCTACGCTATCTGCCGGAAGTGATGGAAACTTGGCGCGCTTACTCAAAAGACTTCAAACAATACATACGTAAGGTTTCGCATTCTTAGTGTTGTTTTCGACTGAGAAAAAAAATGCGGTGCATTATTTTCTGGGCAATCCTGGTATATAGAGAACAACAGAGACCTTCTCACACTTTCCTGGGGCACTCTTGACGATATGCTTGTCTCCGATGAATACTCGCCACCTAGGACAATATACTGGGTTGCATTATTTAAGAAGTCTTCGAGTCACTCACATATCAGCGAACTTATTCCATAAGCTTGTATCTTCATTAACAGCCTACAATGGGGCACCGTGTCAAATGCTTTCCAGAAATCCAAAAATATGGAATCTGCCTATTGCACTTCATCCATAGTCCTCAGAATATCATGTGAGAAAATGGCAAGCTGAGTTTCGTACAAGCGATGCTTTCTAAAAACATGCTGATTCGCGGACATAAGCTTCTCAGTCTCAAGGAAGTTTATTATATTCGAAATGAGAATATGATCAAGGATTCTGCAGCAGTATCTACATACCTTCTGACATGGATAGATGTCGCGAATGTCCACATTGCTTTGAGGGAGAAGTTGCGCCGCTCTTCGAATGTCGCCATGACTATTTAGTTTTCAGATGTGCCTTCAGTTGCATCCTGGCATTCGAAGATCAGTTTCTTCGACATAATCTATGCCTGGAACTTTTGACACTAATCCGGGATCTGCAGAAGGTGGACACTTCAGAAAATATTCATGGACATCAACCTGGATTCACACAGTCCACGAATCACTCTTCCAGTCGCATTGATCGGATTTACACTTTCGCCAGTGAGACACAGGATGCAAAATTGTGGCTTGCAGCCTTCTTGGACTACTCAGCGTACTTATGTGCCATCACCCTTCGTGGACAACGAGTGTGGAAAAGCTGCAGTCACTGGAAGTTAAACGTCGTACACCTGGCTTTCACGGACTGTCACCAAACCATCGAGGATACATGGAATTCGTGTGAAATCCGTCTCCGTTTTTATCCTATGAAGGTCCGTTGGTGGTTGGACTTCGCCAGACCTGCCCTAGGACGAACGTTGATTAACAATGGTGGAGGCACGCAGTTGGATGCAGACATGCCCCTGATATCTGCTACAAGGTACTGCGGGACTGTGATATTATGGCGCCATCTCTGGAACGATAAACAGCGACCCACCCTGCTAAGGCTCAGATCATCGCCCACACGCAAAGCCACCTAAAGGGGGCGGTAGTCCGATCGCGGATGAAGGGTAGGATAGCAAGTTAAAGCCCGTATATGTTCCACGTACTTCGTGAACGTAAACGACGCTGAAATGGTGCTGATACACTCATTCGAAATGAAGGACGGTCGTCGCCTCTTCTCACAATACGATACAGGCACCACATTGCACGACTATTATTCCCAGGTTTATTTAGCTCAATTTACTGATCCAACGTTTCTCAGACGATTTACGACATCACTACCCTGACAATGGTGGTAGCTTTGCTGGAAGAAATTTCGGAAGAAGAAGCGATAGATACCATTGATAAAGGGGGCGGCAAACAAATCTCGGGGCCCTGACGGCCTCCCCTTAGATTTTTACCAGACCTTTCAACATTTGTTAGCCACCCTATGGGCGGACATCTGTCGCGAACTACAATCTACAGACGTGCCATTCCCTGGATATTTCTGGAAGGGATGATTATACCAATTCACAAACCATCTCACAGGTACAGGATTACCATCCACTGATGATCCTGAATTGTGATATCAAGACTTCTTCTGTACTGTTGGCGACATGTATACCTCAGACCTTACACCAAGTTGTTTCACCCAATAAAACGTCGCTAGGAAATGACAACATTCAAACAGCGCTCAGTGAATACCGTGAATTGATCGCACTGGCGAGGGCATGCTATCTGAAGTGTGCATCGGCGTCAATTGATTTTAGTCAAGCCTTCTATCGGGTGGATCATTACTATTTTTGAAGTAGTTCTCTGACATATGCGTTACCTGTGGTCATTTATCACTGTCGTCATGGAACTCCTACGTGACGCGAACTCTAAGATGATCGTCAACGGACGAACAACGCCGCCCCCTCTCGATTTCTAGATGGGTATGCGAAGGCTGCCCTGTGTCTACATTGCTCTATGCCAGTGGTTGGCAAACTGCGGCTCGCGACCCGTATGGCTCTTGGACCTGTTGAGTTTGGCTCTTTCAAAAGAAATTAAAGAGTTATCATCGTCTGCTAAAACAGTGAAAGCTACAACAATCGAAATGTCTTGGAACATAACCAACCAGCAATAAAACTGTTTCAGCTTTATCAACAGCGGTTGTCGAGTCTTGGAACACAAATGATACAGCGCCAATTTCACTTTTTGTATGATTTATTTCATCTGCAAGTTCTAAACAAGAACTTTTGGGATTATAGCCACAGAAAGATGCAACACGCAGGGAGGATACAGAAAATACTGTAGCTGTGTGCATTGAAAAATATCGTATTCCACTCGATAAAACTGCCTCGGTTTCAACAGATGAGGTGATAAGTGTGACCAGCGTAAGAAATAGGTTTGAAGATAGTTACTTACCATTTTACTTACCATTACTTTGTGTACAGACATTTCCAGAAGAAATTCGCCAAGTTATGAAGTTCGTGACTAAAACTACCAACTCCATTGAAGCTAAACCTCCTAGTCATGGCCAATTTAAAGAATTTTTAGTTGAAATGGAGAGAGAGAACACAGGTATTCTGCTGTGTATTGGTCATCAATAGGAAACGTTTTGAAATGTCTCGCTACCTTATTAATTTCTTTTGAGAACCAAAGGTTTCAAACTTAAACTATAAGGGTAGGTTAACTTAAACAGAGTATTCCTAAGTTGGCCTTCGATAAAAGCGTTCTCAGTCTGATTGAGGTATGTTCGCTGAGATCGGCTCCTTTCCAACCTTTTCTCAAGGTTACCAAGAGATGTGATTTCCTTGCCTGATACACCTGATGTCAAAAACATAAGCAATTGTGACAAAATTTCCAAAAGATTTTGTTTCTTTACTTAAGGATTTGCATTAATTCTTTTAATTGTTTCCCTTTTGTCACGTGTAAACTGCTCTCATTTACTCTATTGGAGGATTACAAGAAACTTCCTATCCCGATCGCTGCATGCCTTGTTCATTACCTTCCACAAATATATTTGGTTCTTATATATAACTATAAATTCGGCAATTAACTTTCTAGAGCACTGAGTCATATCACGATTCTTAGTATTCACTACTCATGTGAAGACGAGAAATATTAGACTGAACAAAGACAAGTCCAACACATTCCACGCAACTTTGCTCGATTTCTGACTTTTCTCATAATCGACTTCCAGTCCGTGATTGTTTTATCTGTGAGACATAGTTGCTTTGCTCGTCGTCTGCTGAGTGAATTGTTCCGATGGCTGTCTGTGGTCGATGGTGATGTGTGGTTGTATGTAAAGTGGGCGTGTAAATGTTGTTGCTTATGAACAGCTGTGTGTTGTGAAATGCTTGAGTGGGAAGCAATTTTAATGTGATTCTACTGTCGGTTCATATGTGTTGAAATAAAATGGCAACTTCAACAGGAGATAAAACTGTTAACAAAGTAGCATTATGTTCCGCAATTTTTGCTGGATTTGCTTATGTGGGATATTCTGTTGTACGCACAGCTTTTTGTCGGAAACTTGGACGACGTGATGGTGATGGTGAGTACAACGCCTGTGTGTGTAGTTAGTTTTTGATTCATATTATATTTACAGACGCTGCTGTTACCGGCATTTCATTTAATAAGTTTCATAATTTGAACTATATAACGCGGAACTGTCCTGAGGTTTTCTTTTAGTATAGCCGCATAATTTTATTCTTCAGGTTATTGTTAAAGACATGCGAATACTCCAGTGGAAAGGTTTTAATATGTGATGGGATGTGTATGGGGAAGGTGCTGTTTCCAATCATTACCAAACCTATGTAGGTTAAACGCTAGCATATTTTTTATTTTATGTAAGTTTACGTTTTAAAACAATATGTGGCATGTTTTGTAGTATGATACGACTCAATAACTCGCACATAAATTAGTTGTGTTATTGTCCAACACCTGCTGGGCATTACTATAAACTAGTTTAGTTCCAAGCTACTGTATTTGAATATATTGTCATTGGTAGTAGTGGAACAGCATACAATAATTATCAAGTAAATCATATGCAATCATTATGTATATGGTGCTGAGCACATATTGATTGCAGTGTAAATATGAACTTGTTTTATTGAGTTACCTAGTAAGACGACAAGCTTGCACTTTAGTTATTTAGGTATGCAAACAGCTCAAGAGCTGCTTTGACAGTTTGCCCTTGCTATTATGAACTTGAAGTTTTTAATCATAGAACACTACATTCATTTGCAAAATATTGACCCTTATCAGTCATAATTAGAAACCTAAAGCCTTTTTAATGCACTATAATTGGGAAATTTCAGTACCAGTGTACTATGACATTCTTCTCTGTAAATTGTTAATTCACCCACAAGTTCTACCATCACAATGTTACATTCGTTTTAATATAAAGCATAATAATTTTAAGAAACAAAGATTAGACATTTCATTTTCTTTCTCCTTTCACTGTACTGATATTAAAAGAAAATCAGAGTAACTGTCTTGAGTTTGAGATATGAAGATTTCACACCTTCATGAAAGACGGAAACTAAATTCAAGTTTAGTCAGTCAAATACTGTTCCTTCTCTAGAGTTACAGTTGACAGACAGTTCCTTCCTCTTCAAAGTTGAACTGGTAACATATTTTCCAAGTTAGTGCTTTGTTCATGTTTTCTCTCTCTCTCTCTCTCTCTCTCTCTCTCTCTCTCTCTCTCTCTCTCTCTCGTGTGTGTGTGTGTGTGTGTGTGTGTGTGTGTGTGTGTGTGTGTGTGTGTGTGTGAGAGAGAGAGAGAGAGAGAGAGAGAGAGAGAGAGAGAGAGATATCCAGTTATGGTCTCGGTGCCCCAGCTGTATAGTGACTGCTAACCCATTAATTATGTTCTGCCCACAACTTCTTGCATGAAGTATATAACACTCCTCATTCACCTCACCTCATTTAGTGTCACTCAGTAATGTACTAAATGAGTAATTTTTGACTTCCTATTTTATAACTCTGGCCTGTCATTCTGTTATTGGCAGTTAATATGATGACTGTTCTAAGGTATTATACTTTTATTAACTGTGTCTGTCGCATCTCTTTAAAGGTCTTAACATTGGTATTTAAGACAGTAAAACTTGCATGTCATGATTCATTGGTCATTGTGTGACTAGTTTATTCTTCCTTGTCTTAATACTACGAAATTTTGAACTGAAGTAAATAACAGTCATAAAACATGCATAGTTTTCCAAGGCAGTGAGAAAAAATATGATGGCAGTGGTCAGTTAGTTAAAGAAATATGGTAATCAGACACTTTTTAACATTTTATTTTCCTGTGGTGCATTTCAAACTTGTGGCAACACTACCTAGAGAACAAGGTTTTAAAACTCCCTCATAAGTTGACAATAACATCATGTGCCTCAGGCAAAGAAGTCACCACATGAAATACGGTTGCATTCACGCATTTGTTGGAGGTTTAAGTTGATTGCTAAATCATACTATTCTTCTGTGTTTCATTATAGCTGCTAAGGTATATACTATCTTTAGCAGCTGGGTGTTAATATCTAGTGTTGCACAATTGTTGTGTTCCTTGGTGTTGTGGTAATTATGACAAACATATTTTTTTGAGTAGATTTTCTTTGCATGGAGCAAACACAACAAAAGCTTTTGCAAATGTCAGAAATAATAGTACAATAGTAATTGCACTTTCAAAATATGTTACATATTACAATTGTTGCATCTTATGTTTATTACCTTAGAGCTGGTACTCTACTGCTTAATATCACAAGTAGTGTCTTAAAATTCATTGTATGAAATAAACATAATTTTTCTATCAGAAAAGATTTTAATTTTGTGTTAAAATAATTGCCCTTACACTTTCTCAGGGAGTTTGGTAGTTTGTTAAATCAAATCAACCCAGTGATGTATCAACTTCAATCTTCCATTTTTAATTTTGTTCTTTTCTTAAAGTAGTTTTATTTAATTATGGTGGTGAAGTCAATTAGATCACTGTGCGTAATCACTTGAACTGGCTGTTGTATAACAAATGTGTATGAAGAATATATTGTTACATATTTGTGCTGCACAATTCATTTTTGACATTATTTGCTGTGGCGTATCCCATGTAGGGCCTATAAGTTTTCGATTCATCAGCTGTGCAAAATTCAATTCCATAGTTAAGAAAGGACTTCTGTAGTATATTATTGCAAGTGTTTGGCTAGGAACTATCTTTGCAAGTTGGCTATAATATTTCCATGTGCAAAATTTTTTGTTTGGCAACCATAGATTTTCATCTATGTACATACCCAGAAATTTACTACTACCAGTTTCTGTGCCAATATTATGTATGATGGTGTTGCAAGGACTGCCTGTTTTAAATAGCAATACTTAAGATTTGGTGACATTCACCACAAGTATTTTATTAGCTAGTTCTGTTATCCCACTAGTAGCAGCACATTGTGGCTCCTTACATTCTTTTCCATAGATTAAGGTTGAGTTGTCATCTACATAACTTATAAGAAGAGAGTTCATGAGTTATTCTGCAGTGTCATTAATAATGCCTAGGCCTATATATGAGGAAAGGAGAAGACTGTAGTACTACCCATTGTTTGTTACCCATGATGTCATCAAGATGGTGCCCACCTCTATTTGAAGTGTATACAAATGGCAGATGTGATGTGACATTTTACATGTGTGAACAGACAGAAATAAAGCAGAAAATATTTAACTGCAGAAAAAATGAAACTAATGGGACACCCACAGGAACTATGCTGTTATGGGTGGGGACAAACTAAATAAAGAACAATCCTCATAATGAAGACAACAAAACACTCATACAAAACTTAAGCAAACAAAAACCTCAGTAAAAACTTTAAAAACAGGAATCAAAAATTTCATTTGACATATGTAGTTCAAATGATGTCTGGGGTGCCATAATACTAAAACTCAACTCATATACTTAGTATTGAAAACCTGACCTCCCCAATGTAGGTAAAACAAATACCACAATGCCCACCTCTCACAGTCCAACATAATTACCCATAACTAAAAACGCAACACACAAAATCATAAAAAATTGTATTCATACCATTTTTCAAACACACACACACACACACACACACACACACACACACACACACACACACACACACACACACACACACACACACAAAAGCTTCTGTCTCATGAACACAGAACTGAATTAACAAGTGATAGAAATTATGTGGCAGACAGTCTCTCGAATGATCAGCCTAGAATTCTCAAACAAGGAACCCCTCCGGATAGAATACTATACTGGTACCTGAGACGAGATACACCAACTTTGGTTGATTGTATTTCCACCAAGATGACACTTCACATACTCTGCAATTAGTCCAAACAACTGTAAGAATTTAGTTGTGGTCAACATGCCATCCCTTATTGTGACATGCAGCAACCTACTTGTGAACTACCATTTTCATATCCATGAAAAAAGGAACGTAATATTAAATCTCCAACCACACTAACAATTTCAAATTTCAGAATGAATCTATTGCCCATGACTTTCTGCATCGCTCTAACTCACTAACAAACCACAACTAATACCTTAAATCTTATTCTTGCAAACAGCACTAAAGCAGTCCAGTGAATGACTAACAACACTCTCAAACAAATTAAAAACGTGGACATACCACACTAGAGAGTGCCACTGCAAAATTCAAGTCGCTCTCTGCCAACACATTCTGTTTCATGTTCGCCACATCATCTAGGACGTCACAGAACATAATAATGAGTTAAAGCAGATGGGTGGTACTGTGAACTTCAGTTGACCCAAGGAAGGGAAAGGGACTTAGAACTGAGTTCTGAGGTAGATGGTGTGCTGCTGTTTCAGTAATGGATTGAAAGTTTTTAGTTTTACCATTTAATTTGCAAGTCAGTCAAGTGCATTGCTTGTGACTCAACAGTTATGGTGCTAAAAGTTCCTTGGTTGAATCTCCAGAATGGCATGACTTCGGTTTCTTAGAGGTAACCTATGATTTCTAGTGCTGAAAGCTTTTGTCACATCTAATGTTGGTCAGCAGTTGGAGACTTCTGGCTGACTTCCCTTTCTGTACACTGGTTTCATAGCAGTCATTTTTAGAACATTTGGATATGTCTCTAATGCTGCAGTTAATCAAGTGCATAGTCTTACCATAGTAACTGCACTGGATATGCCACCCCATCCAGGTAATTTTTTTTCTATTTAGTTTATGTATTACCTAGTGTATTTCATGTACATTCACCTTCATAAATTCAAACTCAGCACATTGATTGGGGTGTCTTGGAGTCTCAACCTGTATATCTATAATGTGAGTCAGTTGGCCACTAAGGGTAGTGAAATAGTTATTAATGTCTTATATATAATATTTGGGTTTTCCACAATGTTAACACCATGTCTTAAGCTGATTGGTTTCATGTTCATCATCTTGGGCCTTCACAGTATATGGCAGTTAGCTCCCAGGATATTTTACTTATGTTAATGCTTTGAAAAATCTGCTTCTGTGGCTAGCAATTTAAGTTTTAAAAGTTATCTTTGCCTGATTGTGTTTTTCCTTAAAAATCTGCAGAGAAATAGCTTTATGAAGCAGCTTTAGATCACCCATACTCTGCCTGAGTCTAAAAATACTTTGTGGGTATTTGTATGGCATTACTTACATTGTCGACATGTTTAACTACTTTCTGGATTTCTGTGAAAGGGGAGTTTTAGTCCTAATGTCTGAACAGGGTGCAATAGAACTCATTCCATGTGTCATCAGACTCATTCACATGGTACACAGAGTTCCACTTCTCCACTACCAGTTTGTACTAGAAAGCACTAACATATTATCTGTTCAGAATTTATTTCTGTAGAACATTTTTTGTTGCTTTTGGCACAGTTGAATTTATATAGGCCTGTCTATCTCTGGACAAAAATAGCAAGAATAAAGAAAATTTAAGTTCATGTAATTTACCTTATTTATAACATTTCTGCTGGTTATAGCATAATCTGTTGGAGCATGTGTCCATTACTCTAGTGTCTGAACTTGTATGTAAAAGATTGTTTGAGCTTAATACACTGGTGAGCTTCAAGTTCACTATACTGTTTGAAGAGAGATCTATGTTAAAATCACCACATATAGTAAGGCCATAAGGAGCAGCCTGGCTGACAACACTATTAAGCCCACCCAAAAGGCACATTACATCAGCATATGGTGGGCAACGCAGCCTAATCTTTTTATATTTAGCTAACTCAACACGCGTCTCAAAAATTAGATGAGATCGACAGGAAGTGTAAAATGGCTAAAGGACAAATGTAAGGATGTAGAAGCATATATCTATAGAGGTAAGATAGGTAATGCCTACAAGAAAATGAAGAGAGACCAATTGGAGAAAAGAGAACCACCTGTATGAATATCAAGAGCTCAGATGGAAAACAAGTCCTAAGGAAAGAAGGGAAAGCAGAAAGGTGGAAAGAGTATATAGAGGGTGTATACAAGGACAAGGCACTTGAGGGCAGTATTATGGCAATGGAAGAGGGTGTAGATGAAATGGGAGATATGATACTGCGTGAAGTACTTGACAGAGCACTGAAAGACCTAAGTTGAAACAAGGCCCCAGACGTAGACAACATCCCATTAGAACTACTGATAGCCTTGGGAGCGCCAGCGATGGTAAAACTTTTCCATCTTGTGAGGAAGATGTATGAGACAGGCGAAATACCTTCAGACTTCAAGAAGAATATAATAATTCCAATCCCAAGAAAAGCAGGTGTTGACAGGTGTGAAAATTACCGAACTATCGGTTTAATTGGTCATAGTTCCAAAATTCTACCACAAATTCTTTACAAACGAATGGAAAAACTGGTAGAAACCAATCTCTTGGAAGATCAGTTTGGATTCCGTAGAAGTGTCAGCCGTCTTCAGGCTGCTGCCTCGGAGTGTAGCGGCAGTGGGGAGTCTGGTGCGTCGCAAGGTACACCCCAGGTGTTACATGCTTCACCCACTGTCCCTGCTGTCGAGACATCTTCGCGGGTACCGGGCGCGGTTGGGCCACACTCTCCCCAAGGGGAGTGGCGGGTTCAGCGGCGTTCGCGGCGCACGAGGCGGAAGGTCAATGTGGAGGCTGGCCGTGTGGCATCGCCCGCTCTGCCTGTGAGGGGACATGTGGCTTCTCCTTCAGCAAGGTCCGAGCAGGCACACGGGGGGAGGGGTTTATTAGTTATTGGGAGCTCCAACGTTAGGCGGGTGATGGAGCCCCTTAGGGAAATAGCGAGAAGGTCGGGGAAGAAGGCCAGTGTTCACTCTGTCTGCTTGCCGGGGGGTCTCATCCGAGATGTGGAGGAGGCCCTACCGGCGGCGATAGAGAGCACTGGGTGCACCCGACTGCAAATTGTTGCTCATGTCGGCACCAATGACTCCTGCCGTCTGGGTTCAGAGGTCATCCTCAGTTCGTACAGGCGGTTGGCGGAATTGGTGAAGGCGGAAAGCCTCGCTCGCGGGGTGGAATCAGAGCTAACTATTTGTAGTATCGTTCCCAGAACCGATCGCGGTCCTCTGGTTTGGAGCCGAGTGGAAGGCTTAAACCAGAGGCTCAGACGATTCTGCGGAGATCTGGGGTGCAAATTTCTCGACCTCCGCTATCGGGTGGAGAAATGTAGAGTCCCCCTGAATAGGTCAGGCATGCACTACACGCCGGAAGCGGCTACAAGGGTAGCGGAGTACGTGTGGAGTGCACATGGGGGTTTTTTAGGTTAGAGAATCCCCTCCCTAGGCCCGACAAGACGCCTCCTGAGACGCGGCAAGATAGGAGTAGGCAAAATGCAACAGGGAATAACAATATTAATGTGCTAATAGTAAACTGCAGGAGCGTCTATAGAAAGGTCCCAGAACTGCTCTCATTAATAAACGATCACAACACACATATAGTACTAGGGACAGAAAGTTGGCTGAAACCAGACGTAAACAGTAACGAAATCCTAAACTCAGATTGGAATGTATACCGCACAGACAGGCAGAACAGTGAAGGGGGAGGCGTGTTTATAGCGATAAGAAGTGCAATAGTATCGAAGGAAATTGACGGAAATCCGAAATGTGAAATGATTTGGGTGAAGGTTGCGGTTAAAGCAGGCTCAGACATGGTAATTGGATGTCTCTATAGGCCCCCTGGCTCAGCAGCTGTTGTGGCTGAGCACCTGAAGGATAATTTGGAAAATATTTCGAGTAGATTTCCCCACCATGTTATAGTTCTGGGTGGAGATTTTAATTTGCCGGATATAGACTGGGAGACTCAAACATTCATAACGGGTGGCAGGGACAAAGAATCCAGTGAAATTTTTTTAAGTGCTTTATCTGAAAACTACCTTGAGCAGTTAAACAGAGAACCGACTCGTGGCGATAACATATTAGACCTTCTGGTGACAAACAGACCCGAACTATTTGAAAAAGTTAACGCAGAACAGGGAATCAGCGATCATAAAGCGGTTACGGCATCGATGATTTCAGCCGTAAATAGGAATATTAAAAAGGGTAGGAAGATTTTTCTGTTTAGAAAAAGTGACAAAAAGCAGATTTCAGAGTACCTGTTGGCTCAACACAAAAGTTTTGTCTCAAGTACTGATAGTGTTGAGGATCAGTGGACAAAGTTCAAAACCATCGTACAATATGCGTTGGATGAGTATGTGCCAAGCAAGATCGTAAGAGATGGAAAAGAGCCACCGTGGTACAACAACCGAGTTAGAAAACTTATGCGGAAGCAAAGGGAACTTCACAGCAAACATAAACATAGCCAAAGCCTTGCAGACAAACAAAAATTACGCGAAGCGAAATGTAGTGTGAAGAGAGCTATGCGAGAGGCGTTCAATGAATTCGAAAGTAAAGTTCTATGTACTGACTTGGCAGAAAATCCTAAGAAATTTTGGTCTTATGTCAAAGCGGTAGGTGGATCAAAACAAAATGTCCAGACACTCTGTGACCAAAATGGTACTGAAACAGAGGATGACAGACAAAAGGCCGAAATACTAAATGTCTTTTTCCAAAGTTGTTTCACAGAGGAAGATTGCACTGTAGTTCCTTCTCTAGATTGTCGCACAGATGACAAAATGGTAGATATCGAAATAGACGACAGAGGGTTAGAGAAACAATTAAAATCGCTCAAAAGAGGAAAGGCCTCTGGACCTGATGGGATACCAGTTCAATTTTACACAGAGTATGCGAAGGAACTTGCCCCCCTTCTTGCAGCGGTGTACCGTAGGTCTCTAGAAGAGCGTAGCGTTCCAAAGGATTGGAAAAGGGCACAGGTCATCCCCGTTTTCAAGAAGGGACGTCGAACAGATGTGCAGAACTATAGACCTATATCTCTAACGTCGATCAGTTGTAGAATTTTGGAACACGTATTGTGTTCGAGTATAATGACTTTTCTGGAGACTAGAAATCTACTGTGTAGGAATCAGCATGGGTTTCGAAAAAGACGGTCATGTGAAACCCAGCTCGCGCTATTCGTCCACGAGACTAAGAGGGCCATAGACACGGGTTCACAGGTAGATGCCGTGTTTCTTGACTTCCGCAAGGCGTTCGATACAGTTCCCCACAGTCGTTTAATGAACAAAGTAAGAGCATATGGACTATCAGACCAATTGTGTGATTGGATTGAGGAGTTCCTAGATAACAGGATGCAGCATGTTATTCTCAATGGAGAGAAGTCTTCTGAAGTAAGAGTAATTTCAGGTGTGCCGCAGGGGAGTGTCATAGGACCGTTGCTACTCACAATATACATAAATGACCTGGTGGATGACATCGGAAGTTCACTGAGGCTTTTTGCAGATGATGCTGTGGTGTATCGAGAGGTTGTAACAATGGAAAATTGTACTGAAATGCAGGAGGATCTGCAGCGAATTGACGCATGGTGCAGGGAATGGCAACTGAATCTCAATGTAGACAAGTGTAATGTGCTGCGAATACACAGAAAGATAGATCCTTTATCATTTAGCTACAAAATAGCAGGTCAGCAACTGGAAGCAGTTAATACCATAAATTATCTGGGAGTACGCATTAGAAGTGATTTAAAATGGAATGATCATATAATGTTGACTGTCGGTAAAGCAGATGCCAGACTGAGATTCATTGGAAGAATCCTAAGGAAATGCAATCCGAAAACAAAGGAAGTAGGTTACAGTACGCTTGTTCGCCCACTGCTTGAATACTGCTCAGCAGTGTGGGATCCGTACCAGATAGGGTTGATACAAGACATAGAGAAGATCCAACAGAGAGCAGCGCGCTTCGTTACAGGATCATTTAGTAATCGCGAAAGCGTTACGGAGATGATAGATAAACTCCAGTGGAAGACTCTGCAGGAGAGACGCTCAGTAGCTCGGTACGGGCTTTTGTCAAAGTTTCGAGAACATACCTTCACCGAAGAGTCAAGCAGTATATTGCTCCCTCCTACGTATATCTCGCGAAGAGACCATGAGGATAAAATCAGAGAGATTAGAGCCCACACAGAGGCATACCGACAATCCGTCTTTCCACGAACAATACGAGACTGGAATAGAAGGGAGAACCGATAGAGGTACTGAAGGTACCCTCCGCCACACACCGTCAGGTGGCTTGCGGAGTATGGATGTAGATGTAGATGAAGTGTAGGAACACTCAAGGCAACGCTGACCCTACAACTTCTCTTAGAAGATAGGTTAAGGAAAAGTAAAGCTAGATTTCTAGCATTTGTAGACTTGGAGAAAGCTTTTAACAAAGTTGACTGGAATACTCTCTTTCACATTCTGAAGGGGCCAGGGGTAAAATACAGGGATTGAAAGGTTATTTACAATTTGTACAGAAACCAGATGGCAGTTATGAGAGTCGAGGGGCACGAAAGGGAAGCAGTGGTGGGGAAGGGAGTGAGACAGGGTTGTAGCCTATTCCCGATATTATTCAATCTGTATATTGAGCAACCAGTAGAGGAAACAAAAGAAATATTCGGAGTAGGAATTAAAATCCATGGAGAAGAAAAAAACTTTGAGGTTCGCCGATGACATTGTAATTCTGTCAGAGACAGCAAAGGACCTGGAAGAGCAACTGATCAGAACAGACAGTGTCTTTAAAGGAGGATATAAGATGAACATCAACCAAAGCAAAACGAGGATACTGGAATGTAGTTGAATTAAATCATGTGATGCTGAATGAATTAGATTAGGAAATGAGGCACTTGAAGTAGTAGATGAGCTTTGCTATTTGGGGAAAAAATAACTTATGATGGTTGAAGTAGAGAGGATATAGATTTAAGTGTCAGGAAGACTTTTCTGAAAGTACTTGTATGGAGTGTAGCCACATATGGAAGCGAAACATGGACGGTAAACAGTGTTGACAAGAAGAGAATAGAAGCTTTCAAAATGGTGCTACAGAAAAACGCTGAAGATTAGATGAGTAGATCACATAACTAATGAGGTGGTACTGAATAGAATTGGGGAGGGGAGGCATTTGTGTCACAACTTGACTACAAGACGAGATTGGTTGGTAGGACACTTTCTGAGGCATCGAGATAACCAGTTTAGTATTGTAGGGAAGCATGGAGGGAGACCAAGAGATGAATACACTAAGCAGGTTCAGAAGGATGTAGATTGCAGTAGTTATTCGGAGATGAAGAGCCTTGTACAGGATAGAGTAGCATGGAGAGCTGCATCAAACCAGTCTCTGGACTGAAGACCACAACAAAAACAATAACAACAACTTAAGACTATTACCGTGGAGCACAACGCCTATCACTTCAGTTGATCCTTCTTTGTTGTGATGATCAAGAAATTTCTGCATATTTACTAACATAAATTGCCACACCACCACCCTTATGGCACTGTCTGCAATCACTGATTGCAAATAAGTAACCTTTGAATCTGCATTATATTATTTCACTGAAGTTTAGTCCATGTGCACCTAGTACTGACACATGTAGTGAGTGTTCCTTCACAAATATTGGCAATAAGTCTAATTTTTTTGTGAGATATTCCACATTTACAGAAGTTTTAATTTTTACGATATGTGATTGTATTAACTGGGTCTTAAGTACTGTGTTGCAATGACTGGCTACTTAGTGCATAGCATGACATTTCTTCAAGTGATTATGACTCGAGCACATCAGATCGACATCACTGAAAACTATTGTGATGTGTGTTTTCATCATAGTCCATTTTCTTTTGGCCCAGCTAATGTACATTGTTCAATGTATCCCAAAACTTTTTTGATCTCAGAATTGTGAAATTGTAGTGCTTCGCTTACAGTTGATCAGTGTGTCAGATCATATCATGCTGTCATGTTTACGATGATTACATTTGTGTTAAATACTTGTGGCAATAAATTTTGGAAACATTGCAGGTTTGTCTTGCTTTCATTTTTATATACACTAGCTGATCAAAAGTATCCAGGCATATGTTGGTGGGCACTGATGTGGAATGTGTCCAACCTTCACCTTTATGATGGCTTGAACTATGCTGGGGGCACTTTCAATGAGGTGAGGTGAGGTGTCTGAATGTCTGTGGAGGAATGGCAGCCCATTCTTCCCAAAGAGCTGAAACCAGGGAAGGTAGTGGTGTAAGACACTGAGGTCTAGAGTGAAGTCACATTCTATCATGTAACTCATCCGAAAGGTGTCCCATTGCGTTAAGGTTGGGATTCCTGGCAGGCTAGTCCATTTCAGGATTGCTACTGTCCACAAGCCATTGCTTCACAGAGGCTGCTATATGACAGGGTGCACTGTCATGCTGATACAGTCAATTTGTGCAAACAGTTCCTCTTACATACTGACTACTGTAAAAAGTGTTAGCATTTCATTAACTGCAGTGAGGGGTCCATGAAAAATGCCCCCATACTATAACTCTTCCTCTTTCTCCTCCCCTATCCCTCCCCCCTTCCCCCTCACATCACTGTTGGCACTACACATGATGGCAGGTAAAGTTCTCCAAGCACTTGCCATACCCTAACCCTTCCATCAGACTGAAACAGGATATAGAAGGTTTCATCTCGCATAGTCACTTGTTTTCAGTTATACACTGTCCAGTGGCATCACCCTTTACACCATCTCAGTTTTCACTTAGCATCAACTAGAGAAATATGTAGCGTATGAGGAGCTGCGCGACAATTGTACCCTATTTTGTTTTCAACTCTCTGCACACATTATCTGTGCTAGCTGGACTTCTGATAGCACTTTGGAATTTACGATTTATTCCTTTCACTGATGACACATAATTTCTTTTTTTGCATCTACCCTCTGCAATACTTGATGGTCTCCATCTGTTAGTACATGATGTCTGCTTGGTCTTAGTTTAGCTGTGGTTGTCTGTTCACATTTCCACTTCACTTCACTGTCACATCACCAATAGTCGACATGGGCAGGTTTAGAATTGTTGTAATGTTCCTAAGGAACTAGTTACTCGTCTGACATTCAATAACTATTCCACGTTCAAAACCATTGAGCTTTCCAGATCAACCCATTCTGCTGTTATTGCTTCTCTATTGATAACACCTTACTCCCCACCTCCTTTTACATTGGCAGGTCTGCCTCCCGTCACATGTAGAAGTCAATTCTGCATTACATAGTGTCCGGATACTTTCAATGAGGTAGTGTAAATTATTGTGACCTCTTATAATCACAGCATGATCATATTTTTTTTAGTTGACTTCACCACAATTTTATAGAATCCTGTGACTTTCACAAGGACAATTTTGCTAATCCACTAAGAAGTAAAAAGTTTAAACATTTTGCTTAATACAATTTTGGTAAACATTTTTGGAATACAGTGATCAATAGATTATTATATTTTGACTAAAGTTCAGTCCTGATCACACCATTTATGTTTCAATGACATATGTAACCGGTTTCGGCTCTTTTTACATAACCATCATCAGACCTGTGGATTAATATTAGGAAATACTAGAAACCAATTTTTAAATAAAATGAAAGTGTTTAAAAAAATTTTTTTTAACAAGATAAAATAAAATTAATTATACCCATGGCTCCCTTAGGATGGTAGGCGGAGCTCTCCTCAGCTGCTACAAAGTCAACTGATGGTTATGAGTGCTGAGCATGAGCTTAAATACGCAGAGGCTCCGCCTACTTCCTTTCACACTACTTCATAACTGCCAATCAGCGTTCATAATATGACGCCATCGTCAAAGTATAAAAATAGGAAATACACTAATAACATAAAATTGATTCATTTAAAATGTCTGATTAACAGATAGTTAGTAGGTGTACAGCTTATTTATATTTTAGATAAAAACGGTAAACTACGATGTGTAATAGTTGTGCCCTCTATGGGCAACCTTAATACTATTACAGTGTCAGTTACATAAAAAATGTGAAAGTCCTTGGAGTTGTGGTATATATCGATTATACTGAGTCGCCTACATCACAATTGCATCTTTGTTGGATGTTGCAGAATCGTCTTTCTTTAACTGTAGTTTTCATAGCAATATTCTTTATAGCAGTAGGGTAGCAGCCAAGAGTACGTTCTGCATTATGTGTGTCTGAATAACTGATGAGACTGCTGATTAAATTTTTAGAACTCATCGATCTAATAGTTTTTATAATAATCAATGTCAATTTAATAAAAAAAATTTTATATGTTGTACAGCATATTTTACATACATAGCTTTTGCCATGGGTATAACTAATCTTATATTTTAAAACAAAAGAGTAGGTGCTTTTATTATAAAATTTTGTCAAAAAGGTTGTAAAAATATTTTTCGTGAAAATCTAATTGTTCATTGAGCAGCATTGATGATTTGGTTTTCAAATGAGCATATATCTCGATTTCTTCTAAGATATTCATAAGTAAGCCTTTATTTGCATAATGAAGAACTTGTAAATTCTGTTCTACTGTCCCCTCAGCATGATTATTTAATGCTATATGATGGCCAAATACAGACTTTGTTCGTGAGGTACCCGACGTATGTTCTTTGTACCTTACTGCAAAATTTCGACCTGTTTGGCCGATGTATATTTTCTCACAGTCTCTACACTGGATCTTGTACACACCTGATCTGGTAAACTTTCCATTATCTTTACTTACGGTACGTCTTAATTTTTGTTGTAAAGTATTGTCAGTTGTAAATGCTATTGTTATTCCAGAATTTTTGAATAAATTAGTAATTCCATCTGATATGTTTCCTATATATGTCATCTTCATATATTTTGGATTACCTATTAGTGGAGTACTTTGTGATTGTTGCACTTTATTAAAAATGATATCTACCTGTCGTGTGTCGAAAGAATTGGTTTTTGCAATTTGTTTTAAGATGGTCATTTCCTTTTTGATCTCATTAGCTTCTAGCGGTAATTTTAGTATTCGGTGTATCATAGACTTAAAAAATGCTTTTTTATACTTGTCAGGATGACATGATGTGTCATTAATAATATCAGGTTGTAGGTTTCCTGTATATGGTTAAGAAATGTTTCCCATTGTTATTAGTTATAGTGAGATCTAGGTAGTTAATAGATTTTCGATTTTCATGCTCAACTGTAAGTTGTAACTTCGGATGCATAGAGTTTAATTTTATAGCAAGCTTCTCAATTTCATCTTTTGAACCATTATATAGCAATAATGTATCATCTACATATCGCTTGTAATATATGTCTTTATTTGCAATATCAGGGTTATTTTTCAGGAATTGCGTCTCAATGTGGTTCACGAAAATGTCTGCAACTGTCCCAGCCAAAGAATTGCCCATTGCTAAGCCATCTTTCTGACAATAGATTTTAGTATTAAAAGAGAAATAATTGAAATCTAAAGTGCATTCAAGCAGTTCTATAAATTAGATTATTTCGTCTTTAGTCATATTTTTGTATTGTACTAAGTTATCCCTAATTACATTAATCGTCTCATTAATGGGTATATTTGTATACAAATTTTTAATATCTAATGAGGCAAATCTTGCACTGGTTGGAATGTCTATATTGTGGATTTGTTGTGCTAGTTCATAACTGTTTTTGATACTGAAATTGCTGTCATATATATAGAAAGCTTTCAAAATTTTATTAAGTTTCATATTTAGTTTATATGAAGGACTACTTTTGTAGTTGACAATAGGTCGTATAGATTTCTCTTTTTTATGCAGTTTAATCTGTGATCTTAATTTAGGTATTTGGGGTTTCATATTTTTCATCATATTCTTTTCTTCAGGGGTCAAGAGGTGAATATTTTCATCGACTAATTTCTTGATCTTTATCTGGAACTTTGGAGAGGGGTCTTTCGTTACTTCAACGATCCCATTTTCATTAAAAAATGAGTGTTTTAAATATATAATCGTCTTCTTTAATAATAACAAGGGTATTTCCTTTATCGGCCTTTACTACAATTGCTTTCTCTGCCAGTAGTTTATTATTGGTATTTTTAAGTGTTTTATCTTCAGTTTTTCTATGCAGTTTATTTTTCTCTTTTAGAATTAAATCTTTCTTTTTTAGGGCTATCTTCCATGCTTCGGGTTTATTTATTTTCGATATTTTGCTTGTTGCTATAACATCAGCAATTATGTGTTTAACATTTGTATTATTTAGTGGGGGAGTTAGGTTATATTTTAAGCCTTTGTCAAGTAGCGACATTTCGGACTTTGTGAACTGAATATCTGTAAGATTCATTGTCCTTGGATAAAATTGTTGTATATTGTTGACCTTTTCTAAAAGCTTATTTTGTTGTTTTGCTATGAGTAAATCAATTTTTCTCTGATGTCTTTGGGTAATCGCTTTACGTAAAATATCATTTTTAATAAAGTGCAACAATCACAAAGTACTCCACTAATAGGTAATCCAAAATATATGAAGATGACATATATAGGAAACATATCAGATGGAATTACTAATTTATTCAAAAATTCTGGAATAACAATAGCATTTACAACTGACAATACTTTACAACAAAAATTAAGACGTACCGTAAGTAAAGATAATGGAAAGTTTACCAGATCAGGTGTGTACAAGATCCAGTGTAGAGACTGTGAGAAAATATACATCGGCCAAACAGGTCGAAATTTTGCTGTAAGGTACAAAGAACATACGTCGGGTACCTCACGAACAAAGTCTGTATTTGGCCATCATATAGCATTAAATAATCATGCTGAGGGGACAGTAGAACAGAATTTACAAGTTCTTCATTATGCAAATAAAGGCTTACTTATGAATATCTTAGAAGAAATCGAGATATATGCTCATTTAAAAACCAAATCATCAATGCTGCTCAATGAACAATTAGATTTTCGTGAAAAATATTTTTACGACCTTTTTGACAAAATTTTATAATAAAAGCACCTACTCTTTTGTTTTAAAATATAAGATTAGTTATACCCATGGCAAAAGCTATGTATGTAAAATATGCTGTACAACATATAAATTTTTTTTTATTAAATTGACATTGATTATTATAAAAACTATTAGATCGATGAGTTCTAAAAATTTAATCAGCAGTCTCATCAGTTATTCAGACACACATAATGCAGAACGTACTCTTGGCTGCTACCCTACTGCTATAAAGAATATTGCTATGAAAACTACAGTTAAAGTAAGACGATTCTGCAACATCCAACAAAGATGCAATTGTGATGTAGGCAACTCTGTATAATCGATATATACCACAACTCCAAGGACTTTCACATCTTTGATGTAACTGACACTGTAATAGTATTAAGGTTGCCCATAGAGGGCACAACTATTACACATCGTAGTTTACCGTTTTTATCTAAAATATAAATAAGCTGTACACCTACTAACTATCTGTTAATCAGACATTTTAAATGAATCAATTTTATGTTATTAGTGTATTTCCTATTTTTATACTTTGACGATGGCGTCATATTATGAACGCTGATTGGCAGTTATGAAGTAGTGTGACAGGAAGTAGGTGGAGCCTCTGTATTTAAGCTCGTGCTCAGCACTCGTAACCTTCAATTGACTTCGTAGCAGCTGAGGAGAGCTCCGCCTACCATCCTAAGGGAGCCATGGGTATAATTAATTTTATTTTATCTTGTTAAAAAAATTTTTTTAGACACTTTCATTTTATTTAAAGATTGGTTTCTAGTAGTTCCTAAAATTAATCCACAGGTCTGATGATGATTATGTAAAAATAACTGAAACCGGTTACATATGTCATTGAAACATAAATGGTGTGATCAAGACTGAACTTTAGTCAAAAAATTTTGCTTAATAATTACTGTAAAATAAAAATTACAAGGTGAAGCAATTATTAAACAATATATAACTGGAAACTGTTTAAAATGTTTTATTTTAAACTGTGAAATTAAAATGAGCTGTACATAATTTTATATAGTATAATTTCAGTGCCACCTACAAGAAGATATTGCATTTATGCCTACTTACTTAACCTGCAGCAGGTAGTGTGTGTATATATATATAAAGTTTGGCTCTGTGTATTTGGCTATCATTTGTGGTAGCTTCGCTGAAGAGTAAGCTGTCTGATGTTACCAGCTCTGGTTGTTCCCATCAGTTTTTCACTTTTATGAATGTTGTATTTGTATTCTGTGTTCCACGAGGTGTCAAATGGGCTGTTTTGCAATTCCATTACCTGATGCGTAATTTTTATATTGTGAAAGAAGTTCTGCTACTTATTCATAGATGTATGTCCCACAGTTCTGATAGCTTAATTGGCATATACCCAGTGTCTTAATTTTGGTGCATGCTTCTTAACCGTCATTATGTAACTACTTCATATTCTCCTTACATAGTGTACTTTGTGTATTGTTTTCATATGTTGAAGTGTTGATTGTTTGTCATTTCATTTTTATTGTTTTATCTTCTGTTGGAGTGTACTGTCACTGTGTGTGCATAGTTGTTGGTGTTAGTTTTAGGGGTGACTGATGTATCGATACTTTTGTTTCTATTTTATTTTTAGTAGCGCTATGGCTTCTTGCATGTGACTTTTAAACTGAATTGCAGTTACTGTGTCAGCAAATAGGCAGAATGTAATAGTTACCGGCCTGATAAGAACACCCAGTATATAGTTCTCTTGATGTCTTGGTTGGAGATTCTCATGTATATTATAGCTTTATTATATTTGTCTTAAGATTGTAGTTATTATTCCCGTCATTGTTTTTTTTTTTTTGCGGGGGGGGGGGGGGGGGTGTTAAGTGGATGTGAATCACTTACATGATGTTTCTAGCAATGAAAACTACTTTTCATGTATATATTATTTTTTGCCCATTTGTGTAAATGAAATCATACTTGTAATATGTAGGAGCTTTTTGTGCAATGAACCTAACCCAGTAAAACCATAAATTTGAAACTGTACTAGTAATTATCTTCTTATTCATGCATTAGATATTAACAAGCTTTGCCAGTAGTATGCATGCCTGTGATAAAGGGTAATTACTAAGTGAAAAAATGAAATTCCATTTGGAAATTACTGTTTCTTATGAAGTTTGCTTCTTGCTATTGTTTCCAAAAGGATGATACTGAAGGAGTGCTCGGACTGTTTTGCTTTGCTATGAACAGTGTGTTCAGCTAATTCACTGGTGTAGCCTATCTGTAATCGACTAATGTAGCCTGTGTGAGTAGTTTGTTGTCGAAGTTGTTGCTTATGGTGTTTCGGTTTTTAATTTCATGTCATCATTGAGCAGCATATCTATTGTTGTTGTTGGTTTGGTCTTCAATCAGAAGACTGGTGTGTTGCAGTTCCCAATCCTGTGTGGGCCTCTTCATCTCTGAATAACTGAATAACTACTGCAGACTACATACTTCTGAATCTGTTTACTGTATTGATCTCTTGGTCTCCCTCTACAATTCTTGCCCCCCTCCCTCCTCCTCCTCCTCCTCCTCACACTTGCCTCAAATACTAAACGGGTGATCCCTTTATGTCTCAGAATGTGTCCTAGCAACTGATCCTATGTTTTGGTCAAGTTGTGTCACAATTTTTTTGTCTCCCAAGTTCTGTTCAGTACCTGCTTATTAATTACATGACCTGTACGTCTAATCTTCAACATTCATCTGAGCTCTACATTTCAAAAGCTTCTATTCTCCTTTTGTCAAAACAGTTTATCAGCCATATTTCATTTCCAAACATGTCTACACTTCAGACAAATACCCCCAGAAAAGACTTTCTAACACTTAAATCTATATTCACTGTTAACAAATTTCTCTTCTTCAGAAATTCTTTTCTTGCCATTGCCAATCTTCATTTTATATCCTCTCTACTTCAACCTTCATCAGTTATTTTGCTGCCCAAATGACAAAACTCCCCTACTACTTTAAGTGTCTAGTTTCCTAATGTAATTCCCTTACCATCACCTGAATCAATTTGACTACTTTCCATTATCAATGTTTTGTTTTTGTGGATGGTCATCTTATATCCTCGTTTCAATACACTGTCCATTCTGTTCAACTGACCTTCCAAGTCAAGTCCTTTGCTGTCTCTGACAGAATTATAATGTCATCATCAAACCTCACATTTTTATTTCTTCTCCCTGAGCGTTAATTCCTACCCCAAATTTGTCTATTTTCCTTAACTCCTTATTCAATGTACATTTTAAATAACATCAAAGATAAGCTACAACCCCCCCCCCTCCTCCTCTCCTCTCTCTCTCTCTCTCTCTCTCTCTCTCTCTCTCTCTCTCTCTCTCTCTCCCCTCAACCACTACTTCCCTTTCATGCTCCTTAACTCTTATAGCTGCCATCTGGCTTCTGTACAAGCTGTAAATAGCCTTGTGCTCCCTGTGTTTTACCCCTGCTATCTTCAGAATTTCAGAGAATATTCTGGTCAACATTGTCAAAAACTTCCTCTAAGTCTACAAATGCTATAAACATAGGTTTGCCTTTCCTGAACCTGTCATCTAAGTTAAGTCGTAGGGTCAGTATTGTCTAGTGTGTTCCTGCATTTCTCTGGAATCCAACTGACCCTCCCTCAGGTCAGCTTCTACCAGTTTTTCCCCTTTTTTTTTTTTTAGAGAATAGGTGCTAGTATTTTGCAACCATGTCATATTAAACTGGTAGTTCGATAATTTTCACTCCTGTCAGCAACTGATTTCTTTGGAATTGCAATTATTACATTCTTCTTGAAGTCTGAGGGTATTTCACCAGTCTCAAAACTTGGGTTCAATGATGCTCATAATTTACAACTGATACAATATATTAAAAAAAAACTTTATTTTAGCAGTAGAAAAATGTAGTTCTCAGTAATTTCATTTATATCAATCGGGTCATCATAGTGACATTTAGTGCCAAATAGTTATCATTCAGCCAGCATTTGTGCAACAACTTTGCCAGATACTTATTTAGTGCTAGTGCTGTAAACTGATGTGTGTATTATGCCTAAATGGTAAGGCTTTGTCCTGTAAATGGTGTTGCGTGTGCCAATTTTCAGACAGTTCAGTGCAGTGCAGTGCAGTGACATAGCTCTTGTTAATTTGTTGGCAGAATTTTAAATTCAGCATTGTCTTGAATGAAAAATAGCCCACAGTTGCACTAAATTATGTTTATTTTAAACCTTGACCATGGTTTCTGCTATAATAATATAGCCTCCTTCAGACGTCCTAAAAATGATCAGAACAACATCTAGACCAGTAATACAATCTACACAAAAGCTTCAAAATTAGTTAAGTGATAACATATTACATACACACTAATAAATGAAAAATGTCTTAGCTCAATGGCTGCGTCAAGACCAATAAAATAACTTCAACAGACATAAGCCTGTTTTGAACATAAGTAAAATTACATATGGGCACCGTGTGTCCTCCACCACTACCACTGTTATACTGGGTGTACAGTTGTCAAATGTGATGAACCACAGGTGGCACTCACCACAGTGAGATACGTCACACCGTTTATCAGGCAACTAGTCAATATGTATGACAATTAATTAATAACAACCCTACATGTGCAAATTATGGACCATATACTATTAATACGAATGTTCAACAGATGAAATACTTTTGCATGCAATCATTAGAGTAGTAAAACATTAACAATTTCATGTAACAAAGTTTGTCATATCACTATTTGATGCACGAATCAGAAACAAGACCCTCGTATGCAAATGTAACTTCAGCTTACATTATACCCTCTAATAGCTTAGCAATTAGAGCATATAATCTAGTTGAAGTTATATTGGCATATGAGAGGCTCGTACATTATATGCTCTATAGCTCGTTTCTGAATCGTGCATCAAATAGTGATACGACAAACTTTGTTATATGAAATTGTTCATGTTCTATCACTCTAATGATCATATGCAACAGTATTTCACCTGTTGCACAATTTTATTAATAGTATATGGTCCATCATTTGCACATGTAGGCTTATTATTAATTTGTCATCAATATTGACTAATTGCGTGATAAGCGGTGTGACATATCTCACTGTGGTGAGCACCACCTATAGTGCACGAGGGCACGGGGTGCAGCACATTTGACAACTGTGTGCCCAGTATAACAGTGGTAGTGGTGGAGGACATACGGTGTCATATGTAATTTTCCTTGTGTTCAAAACAGGCTTATATCTGTTGAAATTATTTTATTGGTCTTGCAGCAGCCGCTGGGCTAAGACATTTTTCATTTATTATTGTGTATGTAATATGTTATCACTTACCAAATTTTGAAGTTTTTGTGTAGATTGTATTACTGGTCTAGATGTTATTTTGATCATTCTTAGGGCTTCTGAAGAAGGCTATATTATTATACGAGAAACCACGGTCAAGGTTTAAAATAAACACTATTTAGTGCAACTGTGGGCTGTTTTTCATCGGTTGCTGTTGTCGCTGCAATGACGATCAGGAAAGGCTATTAGTTGGCTCCCACAGTGTGTGATTCATAGCAATTCATGTAAGGTTTAGGGCATAAAGGATTTTCCGTATCCAAATGCAGCACATACTTTTTATGACAACCTTATGTGTTACTACTGCTGCGTCTTCTCTGTTAGGTGTGGTGTAACACACAGTAGAAAATAAAAATCTTGTGCCTATTGTAAATATTGTCCTTTGGACTAGAGAGTTGTAAGTCATATAGACCACTCAACTGAATACTTTTTGATGAGCTGAAGAATCTTATTTAGAGAGGCAAAACAATTGTCACAGTCTGATAAGACAATTCAATACCAGCAAGTTGATGGGCTTCACAGGCAACAAAACAAGCCCCTCTGACACTTTCTCCCTCCCTCCCTCCCTCCCCCCCCCCCCCCCATGCTAATTATTGCAATCACTAATTTTTGTAAAATTGTAAAAGCATTCGACAAGTTTTGCTACTTGTCTTTCGTGTTGCAGCTGCTTGAATAACCATTTTCCAAAACCTTTTTAGAATTTCAGGTCATTGGACACAATGCTAGTACGTGGTGGTGGTGTGATGTATTCGCTACAATGTTCCACTTGATAATTTCTCCAGACCAGTGAGGCCTTCCATTTCTTGCCGTTTGCATATGTAACACGCTGCATGCGTTACAGGATTTCGTGTCTCGTCTTGATTTTTTATGCACAGTGTTCTGACCATGCATGTGTGACAGGCAGCGACTGTTGTATCTTCAGTAAATATACCGTGGTAATAAAACGGTGACGGGGTGGGGAGGGAGGACCGCCGCGGCTGTGCTATTCAGTATACCATACGTGCCTCGAGGGTCGTACCAAATGGCGATCACTTCCGGCAGCTGTCTTCATTGACTGGGTACGGGGTTGGAGAGCCTCGAGTCCCTGAGCTGGGGGGAGTGTCATGTCAGAAAGAACAGACACCAGGCATTCATGTAACTGGTTCGTCTCTAAGGGCGATGAATCCACAACCTTCAGTGCGGATGCAGATTATCGGTCGGCTTTCGGCGCGAATCTAAAATAAGTGAGCATGGAGGACATGGACTGCGGATAGGTGGCGCTCGTTGGGAATGTGAGTCGGCCGGTGAGGTCGAGATTGTGCATTTGCGATGAGAAACTGCTCGGAGTCCCGGTCCGGCACAAATTTTCGCTCGTTGGCGCTGCTTCCCTATGCAGCTGATCTCAGTTCCTTCCCTTCCCTCTTCAGTTTACATAATCTACGAATTGTGCTCAGTGTGTTGTACCGGTAGAAAATCGCAGCACTCCCAGCCTCTGTAAGGGTATCTTAAATTGTAGGGATATAATTCACATGGGCTCTGCTGAACTGCAGAAAGATGGGAAATGGAAGGCGGACAGAAGTTGGAATAGCGACTAAGAGTGAATGGCGAATTGCTGTAGACTGACACTTTCATCCTAACTTCCAATTCGCCGAACCTGCCAGAATACATCAGGACCGGATTTATCTGACCGCAGATAAGACCTTACGTATCCATTTCGATGCGGTGCTACAAGTGTCAGGAAAGGTACGGCACACCATAATACAGTGTATAATGGCTAGGTAACATGTGGCGAATTCAGGACGGACGTCTATTAAGCAGGACCATGGCTTTAAATGCCAGACTTCTGTATAAACTGCTCAGGTAATTGCACTAATTGGAGCAGGAATAGCGTGGTGTTTTAACAGAAAATTCTACAAATTAGTGATCAAGATGACACATGATGTCTTCTTCTTCTTCTTCTTCTTCTTCTTCTTCTTCACCCCGATGACTCGTTTGACACAGCTCGCCGCGCTACTCTATCCTGCGTAACCTCTTCAGTCTCATTTGTACCAGGGCGCCAGAGTTGTTCGGTGTGTCAGGGAAGAGATGCCACTGCTAGAGTCGTTTAAGAGATATACCCGTCTAATCTTCAGCATTCTGCTGTAGCACCACATTTCAGACTTCTGTACTCTTCATGTCTGAACTGCTTATCGTCCACGTTTTAATTCCGTACAAGGCCACACTCTAGACAAATACATACTTAAGTTTGTATTCGACGGTGACAAAGTTCTCTTCTTCAGAAACGCTTTTCTTGGCATTGGCTTTCTACATTTCATATTCTCTTTACTTTGGCGTTAATAAGTTATTTTACTGCATAAGTAGCTAAACTCATGTGCTTTTAGTGTCCTTTCCTAACCTGATACCCTCAGCATCCTCTGATTTAATTCGACAAGATTCCATTACCCTTGTATTGCTTTTGTTGATGTTCATCTTACATCCTGCTTTCAAGAAACTGTCAATTCCGTTCAACTGCACTTCAAATCCCTTTGCTATCTCTGACAGTATTACAATGTTATCGACAAACCACAAAGTTTTTACTACTTCTCCCTGAACTTTCATTCCCCTTCCAAATTTATCCTTGCTTTCCATCACAGCTTTCACAATATACAGATTGTATAGCATCAGGGATGGGCTGCAATCTCATCTCACTACCCTCTCAACCACTGCTTCCCCTCTATGTCTTGTACCTGCCGTCTGATTTCGGTACAAGCAGTATATAACCTTTCGCTCACAATATTTTACTCCTACAACATCGAGAAATTTAAAGAGCGTATTTCAGGCAACAACATTGTCAATTCTCAGTATATCGAGGCATAAGACGGTTTAAGGCCCTGCAACCTATTTTCTCAACTTCCTTGTTTACACTTTGACAATAGCTGTAGTCAAAGACAGAGCCACCAAGAAAACGCAGGCAGTAGATACTGGCATATGCACATGGAAATACGCATGCAATAACGCGTATGTTATTAATCCTGAATATTTCAGCAAATTGCGATACCAAGCTGCAGAGACTACCTTCAGCCACAAAGCTGAATGCTCGAAGCATATCGCCTGTTCGCATCACAATAGAAGGCAACGTGTACGCCCAAAATCAAAAGAAATCCGGCGCAAAACTATAGCGTAGGAAAAGGTTAGTGTTAATGAACGAAGATAATTCTGAAATGTAGCTGAGTCAGAACCCGTTATAGAGGGAAGACTGTGCGCCCGCTTAGTGACGTCACGAACAGCCTGTTGCCCGTTCCTGCAGTCCGTTTGGCCACAGCAATAAACTGCAAAGGGATCCGGACGTCGAAAATTCGTAAAGAAATGTGATATACCTCTCATCAATTACAAGATTTACTTTCGTAAATGACTCAGTTCTTTTGTCTAACTTATTTCTGTATACTTTTTAGCCCCGACCTAAAAAACTAAAAATCAGAACTCTCAAATGGATGAACCCATTTGATTGTAGATTAAAATAAACCAAAGTTTTTTTAATGGGGATTGTCACGACTTGTTTGAGTCTTGGTTAGTCGTTGAAAGATCGTCACTGATACAAAGTAAAAGCACAGTCTAACATAACAGTCGCGACACTCACTGCTGTAAAAGTTGTTGCCGTTTGACAGATGGAGCGACACTAGCGCTCCAAGCGACAGGTAAGGTGAACATCAGACGCGTTGTAAGCATAATGTTTGTTTACATCCATTTCCTACATAATTTCCAAATTATTCGAGTTATTTTCTTGCCTCCAAGAGTTTTAGTATCGGAAGGCATATACAGGGTGTTTCAAAAATGACCGGTATATTTGAAACGGCAATAAAAACTAAACGAGCAGCGATAGAAATACACCGTTTGTTGCAATATGCTTGGGACAACAGTACATTTTCAGGCGGACAAACTTTCGAAATTACAGTAGTTACAATTTTCAACAACAGATGGCGCTGTAAGTGATGTGAAAGATATAGAAGACAACGCAGCCTGTGGGTGCACCATTCTGTACGTCGTCTTTCTGCTGTAAGCGTGTGCTGTTCACAACGTGCAAGTGTGCTGTGGACAACATGGTTTATTCCTTAGAACAGAGGATTTTTCTGGTGTTGGAATTCCACCGCCTAGAACACAGTGTTGTTGCAACAAGACGAAGTTTTCAACGGAGGTTTAATGTAACCAAAGGACCGAAAAGCGATACAATAAAGGATCTGTTTGAAAAATTTCAACGGACTGGGAACGTGACGGATGAACGTGCTGGAAAGGTAGGGCGACCGCAGCAGCGGCCTCGGGTTTCCGTTCGCCGTGTTGCAGCTGCGGTCCAAATGACACCAACGTCCACGTATCGTCTCATGCGCCAGAGTTTACACCTATCCATACAAAATTAAAACGCGGCAAACCCTCAGCGCCGCTACCATTGCTGCACGAGAGACATTCGCTAACGATATAGCGCACAGGATTGATGACGGCGATATGCATGTGGGCAGCATTTGGTTTACTGACGAAGCTTATTTTTACCTGGACGGCTTCGTCAATAAACAGAACTGGCGCATATGGGGAACCGAAAAGCCCCATGTTGCAGTCCCATCGTCCCTGCATCCTCAAAAAGTACTGGTCTGGGCCGCCATTTCTTCCAAAGGAATCATTGGCCCATTTTTCAGATCCGAAACGATTACTGCATCACGCTATCTGGACATTCTTCGTGAATTTGTGGCGGTACAAACTGCCTTAGACGACACTGCGAACACCTCGTGGTTTATGCAAGATGGTGCTCGGCCACATCGCACGGCCGACGTCTTTAATTTCCTGAATGAATATTTCGATGATCGTGTGAATGCTTTGGGCTATCCGAAACATACAGGAGGCGGCGTGGATTGGCCTCCCTATTCGCCAGACATGAACCCCTGTGACTCCTTTCTGTGGGGACACTTGAAAGACCAGATGTACCGCCAGAATCCAGAAACAATTGAACAGCTGAAGCAGTACATCTCATCTGCATGTGAAGCCATTCCGCCAGACACGTTGTCGAAGGTTTCGGGTAATTTCATTCAGAGACTACGCAATATTATTGCTGCGCATGGTGGATATGTGGAAAATATCGTACTATAGAGTTTCCCAGACCGCAGCGCAATCTGTTGTTGACAATTGTAACTACTGTAATTTCGAAAGTTTGTCTGCCTGAAAATGTACTGTTGTCCCAAGCATATTGCAACAAACGGTGTATTTCTATCGCTGCTCGTTTAGTTTGTATTGCCGTTTCAAATATACCGGTCATTTTTGAAACACCCTGTATGTTTCTATTAATGATTCTAAAATAAGCGCAAGTATGGACAAAAACCATGAATAGAGTGGCAAGCTACAACACATTCGTGAAGAAACACTTGTGACATTGGACAGAATTGCAGCTTACCACATTGATATCAAAAGAATATACACACAGATTCACATGTAAGAAGCACAGATATGTACCTCTACATGCAAAAGCGATCGACAGCTCGTTTATCGTTCTGTAGGCCTACTGTGTGTGTCATTGTTGCCTGTTGCCACAAGTACGACCTTAATCTTTATATTATTCAAAGTGGGTAAAGCAACTGCCAAATAGTGGCAGAAATATGCTTAAAACATTATAATGAGCTGATTACATTACATTTCACGAAAAACCAAATATTTGAATAATTTTCAAACAATCTGTCTGTAGACACTTTCCTTGTCCCGTAATAGTTTCGCTCGATCTGCACATTCTGACACTTCACACGCTTTTGTAAGACATGAACAGCTGCACTTAATCTAACCACTTTCTCGTCAAAGCACGTCTGTGGTGACGATTCGCACGAACCTGGCACTGATACATGGAGAGCTGAGCTGAGCTGGCTGCTTCTGTGTCATACGACTGTTTTACAGCTTTAGATTGACTGTCGAATCGTTGTGGCAGTTTCCTCTTCATCGTCAATTGAGGTGACTTATTTAAGATGTCAAACAGTGTGGGTACTGTATTCCACACGAGTTTGTTATTGTCTGCGTTCATGAACTGGTTTTCTTCGAAATGTAGCGGACAAAACCTTATATTATTATACAGGTAAACTGGGTCTTTCTTCATAAGGTCTTCTCGTCTGCTATTAATAAGCCATTTACTGCTCCTAAAACGATACATTCATCATTTATACACATATAGTTTGCAAGTGAATCCTGACGGTACAGTTAAGTAACATGGTGGTATATACCTCTCAGGATCCTTAGGAAACCTACAAAGAGACAGCTGTGGTGTCTTCTTCCTGTCGTTGCTGCAATTTATTGCGCTACAAACGCTCCCGATGGTAAAAACCATTGATTATTTTGATTTATACAATCACTATTCGCTTTCACGATCGCGCCGAACTCACAGTTCAACCTACCAGCCGCTTGGGGCGCTGCTGGCGCTGTAGGCAAGAAAATCGAGGCGAAGTGTCGCGACTGTTATTTTAGACTGGTAAAAGTGTTTGCCGCCAGTGTGCTCTTTTCCAACACCATTCCTTAACTGCAACTGCTACATCATTCGCTGTAGTATAAATTGTACATCTCGAAAAGACCTACCTAAACCGCCTGCAACAGTATGTGTATCTCATGGCTGCCCACCATTAATCATTCTTTCGTTTTGTAGTTGCTGTGAAAGACGACTAATGACAAAAATTTTGATTGAAAGCCACCCGCCAAAGATACTCGTATGCTCCTGTGGACTTTTTTCCTTTTAAACTTTCAATTAAATATTGCATCATTTTGACGTGCAGGTCTAATGGTGTGGGCAGCGTTTTGCAAAATGGCACACTGGCGGCTAACATTTCACGGACTTTAACTATTATTGGCGCTGTTTATTCCTTATATTACTGAAAGTAGCAAAATCTGTTTCAAAACCTGGTCAGAGAATATACCCGTAAATTGAAAAAGAAACAAAAAGTGGGCAAGTAGTGGTCGAGTTTTAACAGCACCCCTGTAGAGGGGTGCTGGTAATAAGCAGTTGTATGTGTCGTTTCGAAAACGAACACCTGCCACGGGAGGAATGTTCTACATATGTTTATAGTCCACCATTCACAGCAAACTCATATTGATACTTTTTTAATTTGAAGAAATTTCTCTTGGTAATAGTTTTGAAATGAAATGCAGTTGTAATAAAGGATTGATATGATCTCTTCAGTTTGTGCACCTTTCCCTAACTTTTTTCCAATACAAAAAAAAAGGAAAAATCTGACTGGCTCAAGGTGAGTATGTAATGGTATTGCCAGAAAGTTTTGGTAGGCCATTACAAATTTCAGTGAATGTATTCAAATGATATTAGGTCTCAAAATACACATTATCAGGTTAGAATTTACGTGCTCTAAACTGAATACCTTTGAAGAAAGAATGTTCTCATTTTTAAAACTGTACTAAGAAATATATACTTTTGAAACAAACTGTTTGTGTGAATTACATTTCAACTACAAAGTTAGCTTTAGTTTCATCTGTTAAGAAGTTCTGTGAAGTGCTGTGACCTGTGATGAAATAAACACTTACCCACATTTGGACTGCACTGGTCAGTGTAGATACTTCTTTCATAAGTTGGTGGATGGGGGTGGTGTTTCCTCTGTTTGTTGCAATACATCATCAAATAATCATCCCAAAATATATTCTAGTAAACTATCATAAACTGTTTCATTGAAACACAAGTTGCATCTACTTACCATTCTGATACAAAAGAATGAATTTATTTATTTATTTTCCATATATCCTTGTTGTCAATAATCAATAACCATGGAATGAGAAAACTTTTAGATTATAGTGGTTTACAATGGAAAATTACAGATGTACAGCATGAATACTATGTAGGTACAAACAAACTTATGGACACTAAGTCAAAATATGAACAATAAGCACATTCTTGAGACAAGTTTCACAATTTTAATAATAATAAATGGTGGACAACAATTAATAAACAGCTATTTTATAATCTCCAAGATAGCAATCGAAGCTCTTCAAGTAACTGGAACACTAAAGGAATGCAAATAAAACACTGCAGTATACAGTTTTGTGTAGGAAAGCACTGTAGTAGAAAAATGGCAATGCATTTAGACATTATAGTAGATCACCTTGTAAATTGCAACTATTTACTCTCTTTAAGTGTATGTTACATGGCAAAAATGTGTCAAGTGGTGTTGGAATATGCTCAGTAATGCAAAAGTTGGATCTGGACACATTACTTAGATTAGATGAGATGAGTGAAAAGCAATTGTGATAGGCTTAAGCTTTTTCAGTATTCTTTTATAAACAAAGATATTCAAAAAGCCAACGGGAGGGCATATCTGCCAGTCCGCCTCAAATGTTTTCTCTCTGAGCATAGATGAGCCAGTAAGAAAGCACTTTATGGCACAGAGCAAGCATCTATTTAAAGAGCTGAATCATTAGTCAGCCTGAGGATTAGTGGCACTGAATAGTGCTTCCCATAAAAGTGAAAGCTGTTAGTCAATTACATTACTGTTAGAGGAGACATGCCCATCATCATCCACAAAGAAGGCCAGCTTCTCCATTTGTAATGGTAGTAAAATATTCACAAACATGATCGACAGAAGAAAATGTAGAGAGAAAAACAGTTATAACAGCTGCAGAAAAAGTAGTAATCTCAGAAGAAAAAGAGTAAATTGTCACATCGGCACTCATAACAATGACATTAGTAGAAAAACAGAGGAAACAGCAGGTAAAATGTGATCTGAAATACAATGCCTGCACCCCATTTGAGGGAATTTTTAATCCAAGAAGAGGAAGCCACCACATTAAGTAAAACTAGATTCTTAAGTCTTTCAGCAAAATGTGAAAGCATTATAAATTAGTGTTTAACTACTAGATACAGAATAAGAATTGCAAACACTAGTTCAGTTGTATTTATCACTGATGACTGGTGCAAAGGAAAGTATATGAAGTTGTATTTTTAACCTTAAACTCAAAGTTGGTTGTTCATGTATCTATATGAGGACAGGTATTTAATTAAACGTAGAAACTCCCATATTGCATTAAGTGGAAGTAAACATTTTGAGTCATCTGTTTATATAATGGAATGTAGGTTGGATGTACTGATACCCTAGTGATAATTGATTTTTTTAACTCAGAATGTAGGCAAGGTATCTAGCCCAGAAATTAACACACTCATCTGCAGTGATGTAAAAAATCAGTGCAAGGGATCAGGTGAAGTTAGTAATATCTACAAAATATTTTGTCAAGTTGTGACATCTCATCTTCACACGCAAACAGCCAAACTAGAGCAAGGAAATCATCTCCTCCAATTAAGGGGCATGTGTCAACAGTATTGTCAGGCATTAGAAAAAAGTTACGTGGAAGATACTAATTTGAATACATTAGGTCATCTCAGAATGAAATATATGAAAAGTTTAAATCCCTGTTAAAACATGGAGAGTGGGACATAGTGGGGGCAGAAGTGTGAACAAAATGCTTCTTAAATTCATGTCGGTATTTAAACTATACTTTGAATAAGCAGTACCCAAAAGGCTGCATTCAGCTGGAGCATAAGAAAGAAAAATATCGGTGATCAACAGTTTGAAAAATCCTATGAAACACTTAGCGAGACAGCAGGAACAGTTATTGAATGCAAAAGCAAGTAAGTTTGGAATATTGCCAAATAGTAAACACCAAATGTCAGGCAGCAACATCTGAATTCACAAATAAGGAACAGTTATATTTAAATAAACCACCCAAAGCAATTATTGAATTGTATATCATCACTGCAGGACTGGAAAGAAATTACAGGGGAAATCTCCAGACACCAGGATCAGATATCAAACAAAATTTTGCTGTATCCAACAACATTGAAAGATGTGGCATATGTAGTATGATAATTTAAGAAAACCCACATGACTAAATGAAATCAAAGTTTGTGTACTTAAGGGGAGCTGGAACGCTCTATCCCGACAATGTTAAGTTTAGTGACTTTGCTTCCTGTATTTCATAAACCACTGTAGCTATTGACATGAAACTCTTGCAGGACATTAAACTCAATGGTCTGAGTATACTGGACTGCAATAATTGCTTTTCAGCCACTGCTTGCCGAAGTACAATTTTTTAATTACACGGTTTTGTGGACACCGGCCCCACTTCTCAGCCGGAGAATTGTAAGTCGTCTTCAGCTCCTGTTGCTAGGAAGGGGTCTCTTGGGTCACTCTCTTTCCAGGTTTCTGATAATGGGAAAGATGACACCTGCCAGTGACTAAAGTGCCCAAAAGCAGCTGGTCATAGGGCTTCAAAATCATCCTCAGTCCCGTAGACTGAATCAGTGAAGCCCTCACAGCCAGAGAAATCCAAGGAGCAGCGAGAAAAGTCCAGAAAGAAGATCCTTAAGACCAAGGAAATTGTGGTGGCACCCACACCACCACTACCTACAAGCTCTGCGTCTGGGAATAAGGTGGAGATTCTGGCGTCTGCTGAGGACCTCGATCTCACCGGACCCTCAGACAATAGATATAAACTGCTCAGGGAATAAGTCGGTGGCAGCAGAGGAACCTGAGGCATAAACTGCCTCATTGAATGTTCCATGCCTTCCCAGTCCCACGATGTCATCCTCTAGTGAAATTGCGGCGGTTTTTTCCACTGCCTGACTGAGCTACGGCAACTTACGCTTTAGACCTGCTTTCTGCATTGCCCTCCAGGAAACATGGTTCCCGGCCATGCGGACCCCTGCCCTCTGTGGCTATAAGGGATATTACAGGAACCATAGTGTCAGGTGGAGTTTGCATTTATGCCCTAAACTCAGTCTGTAGTGAAATTGTGTCCCTGCAAACACCTCTTGAAGCTGTGGCTGTCAGAATAAGGATGACAGGAAATAACTGTCTGCAATGTATATCTTCTTCCAGATGGTGCAGTACCCCTGAATGTATTAGCTGCACTGATTGATCAACTCCATGAACCTTTCCTACTTTGGGGAGATTTTGACGCTCATAACCCCTTGTAGGGTGGTACCGCACTTACTGGTCAAGGCAGAGATGTCTAAACTTTACTGTCTCAGTTTGACCTCTGCCTCTTAAATATTGGGGCTGCCACACATTTCAGTGTGGCTCATGGAAGTTACTCTGCCACTGATTTATCAGTTTCCAGCCCAGGACTTCTCCCATCTATCCACTGGAGAGCACATGACCTGTGTGGTAGTGACCACTTCCCCATCTTCCTGTCACTGCCCCAGTGTCAGGCCCACAGATGCCTGTTCAGACAGGCTTTAAACAAGGCAGACTGGGAAACTCACCTCTGCAGTCACCATTGACTCTCCCCCACATCGATCTGATGGTTGAGCAGGCGAGTACAACAATCGTTACTGTGGCGGAAAACATGATCCCTTGGAGTTTTACCTACCGACGCAAACGCAGTTGCTGAGCACTTAGCTCGAGCCTCTGCATCTGAGAACTACCCCCTAGCCTTTCGCACCCTCAAACCGTGGATGGAAAGGAATATGCTTTCTTTAACTACACGCCACAGTGAACCCTGTAACACCACATTTACAGAGTAGGACCTCCTCAGTGCCCTTCCACATTGCCCCGACACAGTGGCCCAGGTCAGGGCTTACAATTGCAGTTTGTGTGCAATTCCTTCTCTCCGAACAGGAGTCCTCGTCTTTACCACCTATACTTGAGATTTATTCATGAACACCTCCATGGAGTACACCTAGGCTGTGGCTTCACCTAGACCTTTCACATGGCCCTGTGACTCTCCTCTGTCACTTCCTCTCGATTCTCGACATACAGCGGGCCCAGGAAGTGGTTTACACTGATGGCTCAATGGTTGATGGTCACTAATTTTGCATATGTCCATGGAGCACTCCCCCGTAGGGGGCCGACAGTCCCTTTCTTTTGTGGGTATGGGTGTGGTGTGCATGGGGAAAACTGCTATGGTCATTAGCGCCCGGTCCGAGACTTAAGAAACAGTAAAAACCCGAAAATCGAACCCAGCAGCAATGGGAATGAAAGTCATAAAATTGGAGAAACTAAAAACAGAAGGAAGGCTTAAAAAGCCTCTACAGAAGGGGTTGGTTGTCCCCAAAAAAAGCTTCAAATGACTGACGTCATTTCACTGGCACTAATAAACGCGAGAGCGTGATCGGCTGAGCGCGTCATCTGCTAAAATCGACGATATATCAGGCGACAGCTGTAGACGGGAGCGTAACGGATTAAAATAGGGGCACTCACTTAAAAGGTGTCTTACCGTCCACAGCTGAGAGCAGTGGGGACAGAGTGGGGGAGGATCGCCGCTTAAAAGATGTCGATGGCTAAAAAGACAGTGCCCTATCCGGAGTCTAGTTAAAATTACCTCCTCCCGACGACGTGTTCGGGAGGAAGAGGTCCAAGCACAAGGAAGAGCTTTCACGTCCCGCAATTTATTATGGGGAAGTGTCGACCAATGTGCGTGCCATAAAAGAACAACACGACAACATAAAACACTCCGTAGATCGGCGACGGGAATCGAGTGAATAGCTGACCGGAGAAGAGAGACTGCAGCCTTGGCCGCCTCATTTCCACAGATACCAACGTGTCCCGGGAGCCAGAGGAACGCCACCGAGACGCCCCCCAGGTGGAGCAAGCGCAGACAGTCCTGAATCCGGTGGACCAGGGAGTGCACAGGGTAAAGAGCTTGGAGACTGAGGAGAGAGCTGAGAGAATCTGAGCAGATAACTTACTGTATCCGCTGATGGCGGCGGATGTAGTGGACAGCCTGGAGAACAGCGTAAAGCTCCACAGTATAAACCGAACACTGGTCGGGAAGCCGAAAGCGATTTGGGGTGTCGCCAACAATATAGACACTCCCTACACCTAACGATGATGTTTTCGAGCCATCGGTGTAAATAAATGTGGCTTCCTTCATTTGTGCACATAGAGCAGCAAATGCCCGACGATAAACAAGTGAAGGGGTACCATCCTTGGGAAATCGACAAAGGTCATGGAGCAGGCAGATCCGGGGACGGAGCCAAGGCGGTGCTGTACCCCAAGTTGTCAAGAAGGTTTTAGGAAAGCGGAAGGAAAGAACGGAGTAGTTGACGGAAGCGGACTCCCGGTGGTAGTAGGGAGGAGGGAGGAGGGGCGGCCTGCAACGACTCAGAAGGACTGCTCGCCGATTGGATAGCGGAGGTTCAGCAGTCTCAGCATAAAGGCTTTCCACAGGGCTGGTGTAAAAAGCTCCAGACACTAAACGTAATCCACGGTGGTGGATAGAGTCGAGACGACGAAGAATAGACGGCCGAGCAGAGGAGTAGACTATGCTTCCATAGTCCAATTTCGAGCGCACTAAGGCGCGATAGAGGCGGAGAAGGACCACTCGGTCTGCCCCCCAGGAGGTACCATTCAGGACACGGAGGGGGTTGAGGGATCGCAGACAGCGAGCCGAAAGATAGGAAACTTGGGAGGACCAGCACAGTTTTCTGTCAAACATAAGACCCAAGAATTTAGCAACGTCCGAAACAGGAAGGTTGACAGGTCCTAGATGTAAGGAGGGTGGAAGAAACTCCTTACGTCGCCAAAAATTAACACAAACGGTCTTACTGGGAGAAAAACGGAAGCCGGTTTCGATGCTCCAAGAGTGGAGGCGATCGAGACATCCTTGAAGACGTCGTTCAAGAAGGCTGGTCTGTTGAGAGCTGTAGTAGATCGCAAAATCGTCCACAAAGAGGGAGCCCGAGACATCAGGAAGGAGACAATCCATAATTGGATTTATGGCAATGGCAAACAGTACAACACTCAGCACGGAGCCCTGGGGTACCCCGTTTTCTTGGGAGAAAGTACGGGAGAGAGTAGTGTTCACCCGCACCCTAAATATGCGCTCTGCCATAAATTCGCGAAGAAAAAGGGGCAGCCGACCTCGAAAGCCCCTAGAGAATAGTGTGCGGAGGATGCCTGTCCTCCAACAGGTATCGTATGCTCTCTCCAGATCAAAAAATATTGCTACTGTTTGGCGTTTCCGGAGAAAATTGTTCATGATGTAAGTGGAGAGAGCAACAAGATGGTCAACTGCAGAACGATGCTTTCGGAATCCGCATTGGGCAGGTGTGGGATTCCAGCCACCAAGCTAAACGGCAATTCACCATACGCTCCAAAACCTTACAGACACTACTCGTGAGAGAAATGGGGCGATAGCTAGAGGGGAGATGTTTGTCCTTTCCAGGTTTCGGAACAGTAACGACGATAGCTTCCTGCCATCGTCTGGGAAAAGCACTGTCGGTCCAAATTCGATTATAAAGGCGAAGGAGGTAACGCAGACTATGGGTTGATAAATGCAGCAACATTTAAACGTGGATACCATCCGGTCCTGGGGCGGAGGGGCGAGAAGAAGAGAGTGCATGTTGGAGTTCCCGCATGGATAAAACGGTATTGTAGCTTTCGCGATTTTGAGAGGAGAAAGCAAGATGTTGCACTTCCGCTGCACATTTCTTCGGGAGAAACGCTGGCGGGTAATTTGAAGAGCTCGAAATCTCAGCAAAGTGCTGACCCAATGAGTTAGAAATTGCGACGGGGTCCACTAATGTATCATGCGCGACAGTGAGCCCAGAGACCGGGGAGAAACTACGCGCGCCTGATAACCGTCGAAGCCGACTCCAAACTTCCGAGGAGGGAGTGAAGGTGTTAAATAAGCTAATAAACCATTTCCAGCTTGCCTTCTTGCTATCGCGGATGACGCGACGGCATCGCGCACGGAACTGCTTATAGCGGATACAGTTGGCCAAAGTAGGATGGTGGCGGAAAACGCGAAGAGCACGTCGCCGCTCACGTATTGCGTCATGGCATGCCTCGTTCCACCAAGGAACTGGGGGGCGCCGGGGCAATTCGGAGGTGCATGGTATTGAACGTTCCGCAGCTGTAAGAATAACATCGATGCTAGGAAAGTGACGGTCATCGAATGTCGCTAGAGACGAAAAAAAGAGTCCAATCAGCTTGGGCAAACTTCCAGCGTCGCGTGCACATATAGGGCAGTTGAGGCTGCAGTCTAAGGACACATGGAAAGTGGTCACTCGAGTGTGTATCATCAAGGGCGAACCATTCGAAGCGCCAAGCTAGCGGAACAGTACCGACCGCAAAGTCCAAATGAGATAAATTTGTCGTGGAGGCAGACAAAAATGTACGAACCCAAGTGTTGAGGCAAACTAGATCCGCTTGGTGGAAGACGTCTAGCAATATTGAGCCACGTGGACAAGGATGTGGAGATCCCCAGAGCGGGCGGTGGGCATTGAAGTCCCCAACCAGCAAATAGGGGGGTGGAAGCTGACCAAGAAGATGAAGGAGATCAGCTCGTGCCATTGGTGTGGACGATGGAATGTATACAGTACAAAGAGAAAAGGTATATCCAGAAAGGGAAAGACGGACAGCGGGATTGGGTGATAATGGAGAGTATCATGGAGACGAATCATGAGTCCTCCATGTGCTGGAATGCCTTCAACAGAGGGGAGATCAAATCAGACAGACTGAAAATGGGGGAGAACAAAGCAGTCATGGGGACGCAGCTTTGTTTCCTGAAGACACAAGATGACCGGCGAGTAGGATCGTAAGAGGATAGACAATTCATCCCGATTGGCTCGAATGCCGCGGATATTCCAGTGGACCATAGACATAGGGTGAACAGAAAATGGAGGAATGTGACCAAGGGTGCTGCCAACTCAACGACTGCTCAGAGCTTGCGACCGACAGCATGGAGTGGCATTCAGCCGAAGGCAGAAGATCCTGATCCATATGTTGTTCAGGAGCAGCTCCCGCCACCAGCGATCGGCCGCCAGCATTGCGCCTCGGCGACACAGAAGACGGCCGAGGGCAATTTCCGCCAGGTGGTGCTGTAGATGGGACACGCCTTGGCGGAGAAGGAGATGAACTGGGTTTCTTCGTAGCCTTCTTGGAAATATGATGTTTAGATGAAGGAGGAACCGATGGTTGGGAAGTTGGGGTACGTAAAAAATCTTCACGAGTATGCTCTTTTTTCGAAGTCTTGGTGTCTGAATTTTGGGCTCGAGATTTAGCAGAACCCGATGAAAGGTGAGCCATAGAGTGGGCAGGCGAAAGTGGTGAGGTTGAACGGGCGATCTTTGCGCTGGCCGATCTGACGATCGTGGCACTAAAGGTGAGGTCGCAAGTCTGCGTGGCCGCCTCCTTTGTTGGCCGAGGAGAAGCAAGGACAGTGCTGTATTTTTCTGTCTGAGGCACGGTGGGTTGTCGATTGGCGAATAATTTTCGAGCAGCAAAGGTCGACACCTTTTCCTTCACTCTGATTTCCTGGATGAGCTTTTCGTCCTTAAAAACGGGGCAATCTCGAGAGGAAGCAGTGTGGTCATCCATACAGTTGATGCAGCAAGGGGATGGAGGTGGACAAGCACCCTCATGGGCATCCTTGCCACACGTAACACATTTGGCCGGATTGGAACAGGACTGGCTGGTGTGATTGAACCGCTGACACCGATAGCAACGCGTAGGGTTTGGGACATAAGGGCGAACGGAAATTATCTCATAGCTTGCTTTGATTTTCGATGGGAGTTGAACTTTGTCAAATGTCAAGAAGACAGTGCGGGTTGGAATGATGTTCGTGTCAACCCTTTTCATAACTCTATGAACAGCTGTTACGCCCTGGTGAGACAGGTAGTGCTGAATTTCTTCGTCAGACAATCCATCGAGGGAGCGTGTATATACGACTCCACGCGAGGAATTTAAAGTGCGTTGTGCTTCAACCCGGACAGGGAAGGTGTGGAGCAGTGAAGCACGCCGCAGTTTTTGTGCCTGGAGGGTACTGACTGTTTCTAACAACAAGGTGCCATTCCGTAATCTGGAACAAGACTTCACAGGACCTGCAATTGCGTCAACACCTTTCTGAATAATGAAAGGGTTGACCGTGGAGAAGTAGTGACCTTCGTCAGACCGAGAAACAACAAGGAACTGTGGCAGAGACTCAGTGAACTTATGCTTGTGAGCAGACATAGTGGAAGGTGAGGAAACCATTGCGGAAGAATCCCCCATGATTGCCGGCGTCTCCGATGGCGCACTCCTCCCTTGTGGGAGCCCTCTCTGAGGGCACTCCCTCCTTAGGTGATTGTTCCCACCTCAGGTCACACCTCCCGACAAACGGATGGAGGGACCAATCGGCACTTTCGGAAGGTATCAGCTCGAGTAATCACCCCTCCTTGGGCCTGGCCGTTACCAGGGGGTACGTACGTGTCCTACCTTTCTACTCGTGGCGGGGAATTACGCATTACCCCATCACCAGCTACGCACAAAAATGCGTGGGTCGGCCTTTAGACACGCACAGGGAGGAAGAAAGAGAAAGGGAAAGGGAAGAAGAGGTCTCAAACGCCGCAGCGGAGAACAGGGTAAAGAGAAGAGGTAAGGAAAAGAGAAGGAGAAAGGAACGAAGAAGACATACAAGCAAAGAAGGCGAAGAATGAGTTTCATTTATGAGTGTCCGTCTCCGGACGTGGGCACAAACCATACTCCCAGATGGGGAGAAAGGGAAGGAAAGAGCCAGAGGTGAGGGGAGGAGGGGCGAAGATAGGGGATGGGGAAGGATGCGGAAAGGGAAGGTATGCAGTCCAGAAAGGAAGGAAGGCCACATTAGCTCGGGGTCCCGTGCTCGCTACACACGTATCCACAAAAGAGTTGTAGACCCCCTTGGGGGTGGGGGGGGGGTTCGATGGTGTAGGCTCCTCTCCCCCTCCCCTGCCTTTTTCTCTTGCACCTTGGTCCCCAGCACGGCAGCCAGTTCGTGTGGTGGGGCTGTTAAGTACACACTTGGCTGAGCCCCCCCGACAACACAGGGATCACACTGCTAGTACCTGAGCTGTTAACGTCTCATGTATGCCAAGGAGTCGATGCTCATCACTTTGGGGCATTATAACTCCTGGTAATGGCTGCCGTGCCAGACGGCTCTTGCTGTGGCTTGGTGGTGCCCATGGGGCAAGCCCCCAGTCAGAGTGGGTGGTACTAGGGCAGACACCTTGCACATGAAGTGACAAAGGCTTCAACATCCTGGGCATTCTGTGGTCATTTCTAAGAGTGATAGAAGACATGACACTCTTTCTGATCCTTCAGCTTTCCCCTCCCTGGTCACCCCCTGGGAAGAGGGTCAAGCTCGCCGGCTTGGGTTGAAACCTTTCCCTCAGTATATGGTTTGTACCAGGACATATGGGGAAGGTTTTGCCACAACCAAGCCTTTGTTTTTCGTGGAGACAATTGAAGATAAGTATGGCAAAGTGGAGTCCATGAGTAAAATGTAGTCCCGTTCTTTGCTCAAAGACATCGTCTGCTGCCCAGTCTGAATCCCTGCGTGCTTGTGACCATTTCTGTGACATGTCGCACCCCCCACTCTTTTGAACTCTGTACAGGGCATCATTTTCCACCGGGATCTTCTTCTCCAAGCAAGCAGATGAGGAGCTCCGTGCAAACCTCGAGCGGCAAGGAGTCCGATTTATCCACCATGTACAGCAATGCCCTAAAAACAGTCACCTTTATCGTGGCCTTTGAGGGGGATACCCTCCCAGAGAAGGTAAAGGTGATGGGCTATTGGTGTGATGTAAAACCTTGCATTCCACCACGGAAGAGATGCTTTAAATGCTTACCGTTTGGACACACGTCTTCCTGCTGCACCAATGATCCCTCTGCGGTGACTGTGGGTGCCCCCTCCATGAGGGAAGTGCCTGTGTTCCCCCATGAGTGTGTGTAAATTGTAATGCACATCATCCTCCACACTTGCCAGCATGCCCGGTGTATGTGAAAGTACGTCGGATTCAAGAGTTCAAGACTAGAAATCTACTTACCTACACCGAGGCTTGTCAAACGTATGACCGGCTCCATCCCGTGCCCATAACTTCTACTTTTGCTTCAGTTATGTTTATTCCCCCTCCTCTTCCCAGCCCCACCCCCAGGTGCCTCACTCTCCCACCAGAGAAGCGCTCCACTTCTTCGGTAGCCGCTGGTACTGGAGCTCCCTCCCTGGGCTCCTCTTCCAGGCAACCCCCCCCCCGAAAGGCGATCTGCAGCTCCACATCAACCTCGCGATCGCAGACTGGGTGCCAAGATTGCCAGGTGTAATTCCATGCCCGAGCTGTCTGCCCTTCTCTTCCTTCACAAGAGAAGAAGCAGAAACACAAGGGCAAGACCCCCTCCAGTACCACCTTCCTCTCCTCCAGCCAATGAACCAACAGTGTCTGACCCCACCTATATGGACATTACCCCATTCTTATCGAGGACGCATTGCGACTCAGTGGTGTGACCGGCTCTAGCCATTCGCTTCCCATTTGGACTCCACCATTATAATCCTGTAGTGGAACTGTAATGGCTATTCGCATCACCTCTCGGAGTTGCAGCCCCCTTCTTTCCTCCCACTCTGCTGCTTTCATTGCTCTCCAGGAGACCCATTTTTTCAATTCTTACTCACCCACCCTTCATGGGATCCATGCTTTCTGTCTAAACTGAATTGGCCCTTGTGGGCTTCTGGTGGTGTCTTGATCTTGGTCTGCCAGGACATTGTTAGTAAATGGCTTCCCTTCCATACCACTCTGGAAGCAATTGCTGTCAGGGTCCATCTGGCCACTCCAATCACAATCTGTAATCTCTACCTCCCACGTGACAGGCTGACCACATCCCTTGCCCTAACCACCCTTCTTCAAAAACTCCCTCTTCTATGGGACCACAACCCTCTTTGGGATACTCACACGACTACTGACCTGGGCAGGACAGTTGAAGCTGTTCTGGCAGGGCTTTACCTGTCTCCTTAACACCGGCACTCCCACACACTTTAGTGTGGCACACAGCACTTTCTCTGCCATTGATCTCTCCATCTGCAGGCTTGGCCTTCTTCCCTCCATTTAGTGTGGGGACCACAATTTATTATGTGACAGCAATTACCCAATTGTTTTGGCCTTCCTTCAGTATACCTCACTCCATCACCCTCCCAGGGGGCCTTCTCTAAAGCTGGTTGTGGTGCCTTCTCTGCTACCATCCCCCTGTACTACCACACAGTATTATTGATGAGTCTACACAGACTGACTGCCGCCATTTTTTCTGCAGCTGTTTTGGCCATCCCTTCTTCCTCGGGTTCCCCGTCAGAAGATGGTCCCTTGCTGGACTCTGGAAACTGCTGCGGCCATGAAAGACCGCCAACGTTCTCTTCAATGCTTCAAGTGGCACCCTTTTACTGCTCTCCTCCTGGTCTCTAAACAATTCCTTGCCCGGGCCTGTTACGTAATCAGATTCCGGAAATGGATTTGCTGGGAACGATATGTGGCTGCCATAGTACCACAGACCCCTCTTCGCAAGTCTGGGTGAAAGTGTCGAATTTTTGGCCATCGTCCTCCCGCAGACGTAGGAATTTCTGTGCATGGTGTTGTCCTTACCCATCCAGACATTGTCGCAGAGCATTTCGCTCAACATTTTGCCCAAGCCTCTGCATCGACTCAGTATCCGCCCACATTCCTCAATCTGAAAGAGCGCTCGGAACGACTCATTTCTCGCTGCTTGGCACCTTATAATGCCCCATTTAGCGAGTGAGAATTCGCTTATGGAGATCTACTTCTCTGAAACTGATTTGCATTCAGTATTACGCTTCAAGGTTTTGTGCATTTGGGAGACGGAATGGCATAACCTCAGTATGCACAACAAGCTGCATGCTATTAAGGAAACAACGAATGTATGGAAGACCTTCGTGCATGCCTCTCGCGGGGTCTCTGTGGTTTGTTTTTTATTACTCTGAGAACAACTTATGCAAACTGTGCTATAGCAGACTCCACTTCTTTCACAAACAAGGTTAATTTGATTAATTATAGTTCCCATTCTTCCAGAAATGGAAGACAAGAGTGAAATTAGTCTACAGGTTGGTTTAAAGGGGAGGGGAGGAGGAAATGGACCAAACTAATAAGAGGCCATCGGTCCTTTGTTCTGAAGGAAGTAACGGCACAAGGGTGAGAATGAGACAACACAAAACAGAATGAAAAGAAAAACCACAACAACGACTGAAGGGCAACAAAACCACAAAGACACGAGAAACAAGTAGAAGAGTTTACCATGGCTGGCTGAACATGTGGATAAAAAGGAAAAGCCAGCCACTCTGCAACACATGAAAACCACCCTGAAAGCTCTAGGGTGGAGGACATGCAAGGACAAAGGACATGTGCTAAAACCTAGAGCAAATGATAAAACTCACCCTGACGAATAAAACTTAAAACTAAAGCTGCTGTTGAGACAGTGCTGGGAAAGTTAAAAGTCCGCTACAGAGGGGCTAAAAGTGGACAGTCAAGGAAGAGATGGATGACCGTCATTTGTTAGCTACAGCACCACACAGGTGGGTCCTTGCAATGGAGGCTATATCCAGCAGGAAAGTGACATACATGGCATTTTCCTGGCTTTGTCAAAGGCATATGGCATGTTGGGCTACATAACATTATTACACTAATTAGAAATACTATGAATAAGATGTGCAGCAAAGGAGTGGTTTAAGTCATACTTGAAAAACCAAGTGAAATGATTTTTAGGTTTCACATACTATAAAAAGACTACTATTGGACTTCTCTGCCAACCACCCCCCGCTGCCCCAGTATGTATTGTTCGCCACCCCAACTTCAGTTGGGAAAGAATTAGTGTAAGATTTCAAGTTAGGCTATCACTGTTGATAGCTGTTAGCAACTGTGTTAAAATATTTATACAAACTCTCAGCCATAAGGTGCAATTTCGTAAGTTTTATTGTTTGACGAGTTTCAGATTAACCTAAGCAGTTCAGAAGCATTTGTTGATGGGGAAGTACTGCTGATAAGTTTTATATTAATGATTTAAAAAGAATGTAAGTTAAAATTTCAAAATTAAGAGTTTGCAGTTTTCACTGAGTGTTTTTTGAAATTTTCTTCATTGACCTTTTTGGAGTAGTTATTTAAAAATATGTTGACACTAACCCAAACAACACTTCATTATTGGCTGAGATGAATGTCCATTGCAGTGAAGCCAATCAAATAAGTAGCAATTGCTACTGCACAGGATAGCATGTTGATTCGTGCAGGCAAGAAAAATCTTGTGTTCTTTGAGAAGTTTGCTGATGACAATATAAGTGTAGACAAGCATTTATAATAGTGTCTGATGGGTATTTTAGTCCACCATGGTAAAGTCTTTGTATCAAACTAGAATGTTCGTTTATTGACAACTCCTTTTCAATCAGTCTTCAGGCAACTCTCACACTTCAGCTTAATTACTACATGAGCATGGCAGCCTGCAATGAAAGTTAAAGACATTGCAACATCTTTCACTGAAAGAACATCTACATTTACGTTGACTTATGTGTGTTTCTTCAACTTCAGAAAACAATTTTTTTATGGCCCCTACTGTGATATTGCCATAGGAAGGAGAACCTTAAACTAAAGTATTATACTATGAATGTAATTTTTTTCTTCATAGACTTGTCACAAACATTGTATCGGGAACCTGCAAGCTGTCTATACTTTCCAAAACACGGCTCAAGCACATCTGTTTGAAGCTTGGCTGTCAGTAAATAGCTCATACATACTCTTCAGTACAATATCAAGCAATTTCTACAATGGCATATGTTGTATGCTGAATAGCAAAAATGTTTCTTTTGTGAGAAATGCAGGTGACAGACCCTTTGCTTTCCACACATCTAGCATGTCTAGAAAATCTAGAAAAAAAATGATTTCACATTCATGACATCTAACCATTTTGTTATTTAAATGTATTCCACTGTTGATTGCCCATGTCTTAAATTTATCACTAGCTACCTCAAAGCCCTCTGACATTTCAATTGAGTATCTGCAACACCAGTGTGATGGTCTGTTTCTCTAATGATTTAGGACCTTTTAGGACAAAGTGATTTGAAAGAAAAGGTGTGACAATATTTTACTAAAGAACTGGAATCTATGTTAAATCTATTTCAGCATTTTAAAAGAAGCTACAGAAAACATTTTCTTCCACTTCTTTTCTAACTATAAACTGGGGATAAAATATCTTTACTACCTTTTTTGATTCAACCACACATTTCTGATGCATTTAGCATTGTGTACAGCAGCAATTAAAAAGAAAAATGGGTGACTAAGTCAGATGGACATTTAAAAACAATATGAACAGCCTTATCCACAGAAAACATGGACAGTTTTGCTATTGATTTTGCTGCTGTCGGTTACAACACAAAAAACCATATATCCTACTAGTTCAAGGCCATTTCTTATGGCCAGTTGCACATTGTATAATAAATTAGCTGAAATGGTTTTCACTGATAAAATATGAACAACATCCCTGTATTCAGACTTGACACGCTACAACATAAATATAAATGGTGAATTTGCAGCATGTTCAGAGTTATGACGTGCCTGAAATGCTGCCTCCTCTGTATTCCAAATAAGAATTTAGATGAATTTCATCTACACTCAAAACTACATTGTTGTTGAAGTACTGAAATTTGTATTGCACATGACAGGAAATTACTTACCCCAAGCCTTTCATGAGATGGACACTCATTAAATCTGCTGCAGATCCTACAGAGAGTGCTTAGATGTTGCATTTTCATTAATGAACTGCTACATAAAAATTTATAAGCATGAGAGGAAATTAAAAATAGCCAACAGTATCAAAATGTAGAACTAAACCTATAATTAAATTACTTGACATTTATAAGACCAACTTGTTCATATATAAAGTCTAATGTCTTCTTTTTACATTACTGTACACCATCTTTCAGCACTCCTAGACTGTCTTTTACTATGTCTACAATACTGTCTATACAAGTTTGAGTGCCCACAATCTGTCACTGAAAACTCTTGCAGTACACTGACAATGTCATGGATATTAATTAGAATTAGAGGAAAAGACCTTCATCCTAATGTCTTAATTTGCACATCTTTCTTAAATAACGAAAGATTTAAATTACTACGGAATGTGTAATGAATGGTGCTGGTTTTCTTGTTATCTACAAAAATCACTTTTTTCCAATGAAACCACTCTTAGGACAATTTCACTTCCTTGGCATGTACATCAACTCTAAGGAACTGAAGCTGAAAGTGTCTTCATAGGCCTCTCGGAAGCTAAATGATATTTTAATGCTGCAGCTAACTGCTCATTTTCAAGCCTCTGCTTTTTCTCCTCTGGCCCTTCACATCTGCTCTCTTCTTTTGAAAGTTAGGAAGGACAATTAGAGAGTAGGGTTGGAACTGCATCTGGTCTCAAACATGGTTTTGAAAGGGTGGTGCACCCTTCTTTCCAGTTCTTTCATACACAATTTGTGTTTCCCAGATATCATCCTTGAAGTAAACATGATGTAATTAAAAATGAAAAGGTGCCTACAGATGAATGTAATGACAACACTAATAGTGTGAAAACAGTATATGCATATAAAGTTAATTTTGAGTTGTAAAATACAAAGACTCCCAACTCAAATGCAGAGAAGTACTTAAGTGATAAATGTGGCCATGACACAGTAACTCCATAAAACATCACAACACATGCAGTCACACATCATGGCAACAAGCTCTTTAACACATGGTGAAATTAAGAAAATACTTGCCCCATCAATAATTGACTAATGTGTGTAGCAGAATTTAATAACAGTGGATTTTTTTGTAATTTTGCCTTTATGCTTATATTTACTAGGGGGGTGGGATTTTTGCTTAATCTGTTGCTCTATTAAAAGTCTTAAAACACACACACACACACACACACACACACACACACACACACACACGTGTGGCCCATAGAAGCAACTTTGAAACAGAGTAACAGAATAATTCCAAGTAATTCGCAGGTTGTGTGTATCCCATAGAACTATGAAATACTTAATGGTAGTGCTTTTTATGAGATAGTCTTGTTTGTGTTTCAGCCGCTATTCTTAGTAGAAATATCAGATCATAACTTACATAACTGACAATATAATTAAGCTAATACATTGCCAGTTATGTGCTACCCAGTAGGCTAAAAATGAGCACACAATTGTTTTCAAGTACTTTAGTTGTGTATCTAGAAGACAGAAGTGTAGGCCACTGGCATATATCCGTAATTCCAGACCCAGAAAGGAATAATTTGTAAAATACACAAATACTTTAATTTTTCAATGTGTTTTCACAGTTTCTTCCTTTGCATTTTCTGATGGGCTATTAATCCATTCATGTACCTATTCATTTCTCCTTTCAATGATTTTAAAGCAGAAAGTTTATTTGTGCATTGTAGAGTCTGAAGCTTTCTGTATGCACTAATAGTAACATTCCCTGCATTGAACTTCAAGTAACTATCAATTTATTAAAATAAGCAAATGAGACACTTCACTTAATATTCAATTTCAGGGTATACCACACCCCTTTTTTTTAACAGGCAACTTCCTGAAGACTTTTACAGCAGAAAAAAATACAGATCTAAATATTAAAACCAGAATACATCAAAACAAGCCTGTATCTTATGTGCATTAACTTAATCATAAACAGACTTATTCCAAACAACAAACAGCACAAAGGGAAAGATATACTGAGGTATTAAACTACCTTAAGTATGACTGTGCTTGGGCTATACTGCTTGAACCTGCGGAATATAGAATTCATAACCTCTTAAGAAATAAAACAAATACTCACCCTTTAACTTCGAGTAACGTTATCCCTGCGGATACTTTACAACCATTCCTTCCTCGTTGCTTCATCTTCCGGAAATTTAAACAGTTACTTTTGGTCCACCGTCGTAATTTCCTCTACAATTCGGCACAGAGCAACGAAATGGCGTTTTGCAAGCAACTAAATTTTCAGAGGCAAGAAAAACAGATCACCAGTTTGGTGCGCAGAAAGTAAACAACCAAATCACGTACACCGAAGCAGGAACACAATTCACTATAATAGTAAACTGACGTGAAACTCGCCGCACGACTGTTCGCAAGCACTGTTCCATGAAACTTAAGACTTTTTAGACTACATGTGTAGCAATGTTGTGACGTCACGCACAACGTGGACAGGCTTTCTTTTACAGGGATAAAAGGGGGGAGGGGGGGGTGCTGGCTGGATGTGTGTCTCCTCTCCCTGTCCAAAGCGTGTCATGAAGAAAAAAGAAAAACATCTCATTAATGGCTACTCTACCGCAATGGAACGTGAATAGATTAAAAGCATACGTGGACAGTAACACTTCTAATACAGGATAAGCCATTGTGCCATTCCATACAAGGTACGCATTTCAAACCTTCAGACAACGGTGTGTTTAAAGGCGACACCGTCCACGAAGAATGATCACGAAAGGGCCACGGGTTGAGTTGCGCCATTTGCCCCACGATACATTCCATTCTCCACTTGTTAGCCTCGCCACCCACCTTCAAGCAGTAACTGTTCAGGTTAACACACCATTAAGAACAACTGTGCTACCACTGTATGTTGTACCTCATGAACGCGTCTATGAGGAGGCCAGTGAGGAGCTCAAACACCAACTCACCCACCCCCTTTCTCTACCTGAGGCTGGAGTGCACATCACATGCTGTGGGGCTCTACACACACTTGCCCTGGGGTCGAGTTGTAGCCATGTCCCTCTTGTCTAATGAAGGCTGCATATTTAACACAAGGAATGCGACACACTCCAGCTATGAAACCGGAACATCGGCAGCCTTTGAATTATCATTTTGCTCTTCTCTCATGTATGGAAAGATCGTGATCGCACAGTTCTTTTATAAGTATTACGCGTTTCAAAATTTCATCCTCAGACGGAAACTGTGGGATAAAGTGAACAAAGGAATTAACGATAGCAAATATATACATAACTGACATACGTATGCAGATTACTGATTCACGTACAGAAAGTTCAGTTAATATCATAATTATATTTAAACCTAATTTCAGTAACAGGCTCACGAAAGTGAGCACATAGACTTAGCATAATATAGGTCTATCTCATACAGGCGTATTGGACAGTGCCGTTGTCTGTTCGAAGACAACCAGTGCCAAACTGACTATGGCGCTATCTAAGGAGTAAACAGAGACCGGTAGGTGGCGCTTGCATCGACTATAGAAATAAAATCAAAGAGTAAGGCAACAAAGAAACTATAGATAACTGCGAACTACATGTTAGAACATGGAGAACAACTTGACAAAGATACATTTATGCTGGTGATATAGAGAAGCAGCTCATATTAACAATAGATAAAATTTAAATTGCTTGAAATGTTCGTCGTAACATCGTGAACGACGTAACAGAGATACTCGTTAGTCAAAGTCAATAATCAATATATAAAAGCTGATATACAATAGAACCATGTAGGTAAGCCTAGCTGAGCGGCAACAACTTGAATTAAAATAGAAGCTAATATTACAGTTAAAAGAAATAAAATATTAATAAAAGCATAATAGTATAATACAGTACCGTGTAAAGGTCTAGCTTGAGAATGCAGAGTTAGGATCATTAGTTGTCCAAAGTGGATGCGTTGTCATGCATAACGCAGAATAGCGGTCATACTGTTTCGAAAATAATGGATACCTTTTGTACATTCGTTATACGTAACGTAATGTAATGCAAACGTATATAATAGTATGGAAATGCAGAATTATGTAGCAAAAAATCAGCTCTTAGAACTGGTAGTCAACCCAAACGTTCACACTGTTAACCAAAATGTGATATAACTATATTCAAGACGGGAAGTTATAGAAGGAAGAGATTGGAATTTAACGTCCCGTCGACATCGAGGTCATTAGAGACGAGCGCAAGCCCGGATTAAGGAAGGAGCCACCCCGGAATTTACTGGAAGCAATTTAGGGAAATCACGGGAAAATGTACGGACGTGGGTTATAACCGTCGTCCTCCCGAAAGCGAGCCCAGGGTGATAACCACTGCCCCACCTCGCTCGGTACGGGAAGTTAAATTTACTGTGCCCAATGTGAAACCCATGGAGTGGAAGCATACGAGTGTTGCGATGATAAAATGGTAAAAATCAAGTCAAGTGGATAGCATGAAGTACTAATGTTAGCGCAATACAAAGTACCGATGCGATACTCAGCGTCTTTAATTAATGGAGCAGCACAGCAAGGCAGATACAGCAGTATGGTGACGGCTTGCGAGAACAGTGGCCCCATCTCTAGGGGCGGAGAGAATCTACAGAGGAAGCCTGGCGAGATAGCCACATCAGAACGGCCCATGAAAATGGTGGCACCATGTGACAAGGCCGAGGATAACTAACGAACATTCAGCTGTAATGGTTGCAGCCTATATAGCTCACGAAGAACAGATGATTATGTCAAATCCAAGCAATGTCAGAACAACTGGATCGAGTCCAAAATACATTTCGTATTGTGTTTTCAAATAAACCTAAGAACCATTTCCTGCTGTGAACTACTCCTGCTCATTTAGTAACAGATGCGATTGACAGATTCGATGTATATGTACACGTTCTTGAAAAAAGAACCCCCCCCCCCCAAAAAAAAAAAAAAAAAAAAAAAAAAAAAACACGCAAGGAAGTATCCGAATGTGATGCAAATCACTAAATGTGATGTACATGTATAGACAAACGTATGGTTACAATTTCGGGAGAATTGGATGATTTATTCAAGAAAAATAACTTCACAAATTGAGCAAGTCAGTTAACGCGTTGGTCCACTGCATAAGGGTCATAGGTGGACCTGTGCGTTATTGACTTGCTTTGAGAAGAATTCGTCATTAAAGGTAAAAGCATTGAAAGACTAGGACAGTTGTAGTAAGTCAGTTAATTCCACAACCTCGCCCTGGGGAAGCATATTATGGGCCAATAAATTCTGTCTAATTATATCAGTATTCATTAATTTTCGTACATGAGTACAAGTTGACAATATCCAGTGAAGCTAAACGGGTACCATATGGGACATGAATGGTTTTGATTTTGTCCATCAATTCATAGGCTTTTTCTTACACAAAACGACTCTCGAAAAGTATAAGGTTCATTTAATTTTTTCTTTTGAAAATCTATTAAGTTTATAATTGGGGCTGGATTAGTCCGCCTCCGTAGCGGCGGTAGTGTTACCACCTACCACGCAAGGGGGCCTGGGTTTCGATTCCCGGCAGGGGACTGGGTGTTGTGTGTCCTTTATTATCATTGACACGGTAGTCGCCGAAGTGGCGTCAACTGAAAGGACTTGCAATACGGCGGCCGAACCCGGAAGGGGATATCCCGGACAATAAGTGCCATACGATCATTTCATTTTAGGGCTGGATTAACAGCCGGCCTTATTAGCAAAATTTCCGTATGTAACTTCACCTGAGATCTAAGATTTGGTATTTTTAGGCTCATCATAATAAAGCTTTTCTTCTCAAAATTCACTTGCTTGTACCCTGGCAGAGATTTTTGTCAATCACTTGGGATGCAAATTTTTTGAATCCCATTCAGACTTCGAACCAAAATTTAAATCATATAATCGTTACGTAGATGACTTATTGTATGAAGGATTTGATGGGGACATTTCCAATTTCTTTGCCCACTTTAGCTCCATGCACCCTAACATTGAATTCACTTTTGAAGTGGAAGTGAACGATGCATTAAATTACTTAGATCTGTCTATTACAAGGAAAGTCAATAATCTTCTTTTCAGAGTATTTCTTAAACTTTCTTGCACCTATGTTGCAAATAATAAAGATTCATCTCATCGTAGCGCCTACAAATGGGCGTACTTTCGCTCCATGACACATAAGACTTTCCAGTTACATATGAAACTGGAGGCCATTGTTCAAGTAGGTGTAGCAAATGGGTATAAGGCTAGAAGGATTCGTAAACTATTTTATTCTATAGAGAAGAAGAAATCCAAAGTATTAAAAAAAGAGGATAAGAAACGCCCCTTTGTTAGTCTAACCTACAATGATCGCTGTGAAAAAATTGCGAAAGTTATGAAAAAACTAATGTCTGTGTTTCGTTTAAAGCCAGAGGCAATTTACACGTGTGCTTAAAGGATGACATAGAACAGAAACCAAGAAGTATTTTTGGTAATCCAGGTGTATGTAAGATACAATGTGGTGATTGCTATAATTTCTATATTAGTAAGACTAATACAGAAAGGCCGGCCGAAGTGGCCGTGCGGCTCTCGGCGCTACAGGCTGGAACCGAGCGACCGCTACGGTCGCAGGTTCGAATCCTGCCGCGGGCATGGATGTGTGTGATGTCCTTAGGTTAGTTAGGTTTAGTTAGTTCTAAGTTCTAGGCGACTGATGACCTCAGAAGTTAAGTCGCATAGTGCTTAGAGCCATTTGAACTAATACAGAAAGAATTTATATCCCACTAACGGTAGCGCTCTGGGACAGCATTTAAAAACGAAGTAGCTAGTTGCCGATAGCTGATGGGCTTGAGGTTTTGCACGTCGCGTCTCATAGTCTATAAGGCATTTTGGAAGAATTTGAAATACATACACATCGAATTTGTAAGTCGCATCTGTTACTTAACAGCAGGCGTATTTCAGTAGGAACAGGTTCTTAGATTTATTAGAAAACATTATGCGAAGTGTATCTCGGACTCGACCCAGTTGTTCTAACATTGCTTAGATCAGCCATAATAAACTAGTGTTCGTGAACTATATGCGATGTGGCCATCACAGTTGAATGTTCGCTAGTTATCTTCCGCCCTATTAGGTGGTGCCATAATTTTCATGGGCCATTCTAATGTGGCTATCTGGTAAGGCTTCCTCTGTAGATTCTCTCTGCTGCAATGTATGGGGCCGCTGTTCTCTCAGGCTGTCACAATGATGTACGTGCCTCGCTGTGCAGGTCCGCTACGCATCGCATCGGTACTTTGCTTTTCGTTAATATTAGTACGTCATACTATCTATTCTACTTACTTTACCGTTTTATCACAACACGCGTATGCTCCCATTCCATGGATTTCAAATTATGGTCACAATAAATTTAACTTTCCGTCTTGAATACAGTTCACCACATTGTGGTTAACCTGATGGACGTTTGGGGTTAACTACCAGTTCCAAGAGCTGACTTTTTGTTGCATATAATTCTGCATTTCCATACTGATGTATACGTTCGCTTTACATTACATTACATATAACATGTACAAACAGAATCCATTGCTTCCGAAATAGAATGACTACTATTCAGCATTACGCATGACAAGGTATCACGTTTAGACAACTAATGATCCTAACTCTGCATCCTCAACCACGATATACATGGATATTTTTTTTTCCTCACTTATCTACTTCAAGCTAGACTGTTACCGGTCCTATATTATACTGTTATGTTTTTTAAACATTTTTCTTCTTAATTTTATTATTACCTTCTATTTTAATTCAAGATGTTGCCACTCAGCTAGGTGGTTCTATTGTATGTTAGCTATTATATGTTCTACTGTTGTAATGTGACTACAGTTGGTCATGCTCATGTAACATTTTAGCTTGTGATGGCTGTAGACTTATTCTTTCACTGCTTTTATTTTAGTTTTGATTTATGTCGGTTTTATGTTTACATTTTACTACACCAGTTAGTGGCTGCAAATATGTATTCTGTTCTGGTTACTGCTTTGCTTAACGAGTATGATTTCTGCGTACAGTTAATCTTTTATTTTATTTCTATGGTTACTGCAAGCGCCACCTACAGGCCTCTGTTTGGTTCTTAGATAGCTTAATCGCCACAGTCAATTTGGCGCTGGTTGTTTTCGAACAAACAAAGGCACTGTCAAACACGCCTGTATGAGATGAGACCTGTATTATATTCAGTCTATGTGCTCACTTACGTGAGCTGTTACTAAAGTTTGGTTTAAATGCATGATATTAATTGAATATTGTGTACATGGATCACTAATATGCATACTTATGTTAGTATGTTGTATTTGCTATCGTTAATTCCTTTGTACACTTTGTCCCACAGCCTCTATCCGAGGATAAAATTTTGAAACGCTTAACGCTTAGTAAAGAATTGTGCGATAAAGCTCTTTCCGTATTTAAAAGTTGTGCCAAGTCTGCATATAGTCACCTGCCTCTACCATATACGTATTTCTCCACCAAGTAACAGGATTTTGCTCTCCTGCAGTAGCTGATATTTTCCTTTGGGCAGTGGTGAGGGAGTTAAACTCAAGTGACCATTTTTCAGTTTGGATCCATTTAACAGATTTATTAATGCTTTACGACAACCTAACTGTACTCCAACAGAAATCCACCATCTACAACATGGTCTCAGAGCATAGAAGTACTCCTATGCTCTATGGGCATGGTGGAACATGTAATTTTGTCATTCGGTGGAACATGTAATAATGTCATTCACAGGGCTACTGATGTCTGTATGCCGAAGACGTGTGTTAAACCTGGCTGACGGGGCAAGGAATGTCATTTAGTTATCTGGGACAGGCGGGCGGCATTGACCACCTACTGACAGCAGCTTTTGCACAGATCAGGCAAAATCTCGTCACATTGTCAGACAGGGCAAAAATCAGTCTTGCTAAGTATTTTTACAATGTAATAAACGTTTCAAACTATCAGCAGAGGTATGGGAGACGATGAGAAACTTCAGTGTCAAAGGTAATGCGTACGCCGTAGTGTCCATATAGGACAATGGTGCTCTAAGAATTAGCCGCATCCCAGACAATGGCGAAATACTTCGAATACATTAGGTCTAATATCAATCAAGATGACGCATTCCAACGAAGGAGGGAATTAGCATCACGCACATATTTGGACTGTAGCTCCAGTAACAATGAAGAGTACAACCGTCCCTCTTCTATGGAGAAGTTAAAGCATACCTGTGGCTCGCTATACTACAAGTCTAGAGGCACGCCGGCCGCGGTGGTCTCGCGGTTCTAGGCGCTCAGTCCGGAACCGCGCGACTGCTACGGTCGCAGGTTCGAATCCTGCCTCGGGCATGGATGTGTGTGATGTCCTTAGTTAGGTTTAAGTAGTTCTAAGTTCTAGGGGACTGATGACCAGAGATGTTAAGTCCCATAGTGCTCAGAGCCATTTGAACCATTTTCTAGAGGCACGCAAAGTGCGCTATGACACATAGCGACATTTAAATATTGAGTCGAAGAACTACCTTCTCACGCTTTTTAACAAAGCCTGGTCTGAGAGACAATACCTTGTTTCTCGGAGGGAAGTAATTATATCCCCCTCCAGGATTCCGGAGGGATTGACAGCAGCTCAAATAATTATCCCAGTGTGGCACTTACCAGTTGTCTAAGGAAGAAATTGTAACGAATGATCACCAGCTTATCCTGAAGCGTAACAGGGGGACACCAATCTTACTTTTAAGGTATCTGTTAAGTTACTGCGCTTCATCTTGAGAAATCCACCTGGTTGCCACACGCGAAGCATCTCAAAGCAAAAACTAGGAAGGATCTAAACATCATGTGCTTTAGTGTTAGTTACTGAGGGGCAGAATAGTTCTCCCTTTTATTATTTTGCAGTACCTTTGCTTGGTTGCGGCTGGGCCGTGTCTACAGTGTATATGGTTCGGTAGGATCATCCCAATTAATGACTATGTACTCTGTACACCATGAAAGAATTAGAGTAGCGACATAAGCCTTCAGTAGAAGCACTACACCCATCGTCTTTCTTAAGACCGGGGAACCGCACCTGTATATGCGCATATCGCTATCTCATGACTTTTGTCACCGCTGTGTATACCCAGCAGACAGATTTATCCAAAACACACAAGGGAGGGAAGTATCTATTTTGCTGGGTAGCGGACCACGTGGTGAGTCTTGGGAAATGAGCAAGCTGACACGACAGCAAGGAGCGCATGCAAGGACAGTAATAAACTGTCCCATGCTGCCCCTTTGGGTATTATTGTCTCGTTGTCGAGGCGAAGAGTTATATGCTAGTGGTAGAATGTGTGGCTGGAGATCCATGGTGAACATCGATCTAGTCACACTGATGTAAAGAAATGCCTTAACACAGTTGAAAATCTCACACTCAGATACCCCCTTGGCCGGGAGATCCCACCAGTATGCGCTCTTTATGGCGCACCAGTGTCGGTCTGCCACATTTTATACGTTTGCGTTTTATATTCTGACAAAAGAGCAGCAGGTTTTCTGTCTAACGCTTTATCCCCTGTTTTAAATAACCATGAGACGAGTGTAGAAAAACTTTAAACATTTTCTGTACCGGGAATCCAGCACGTATTATTTTGTATATGATTTCAATGTATTTCATAGTGTCTTTTTCATCTGTTTGTGAGTCATTGGTAGATTATTTCAATCAGATTTACAATTGTGAATGTGTGCCCATTTCCCTTTTAATATTTATTGTTAAAATAAGACTTAGGTTTTTATTTTAGCACTTTTTCAACCATATGTAGAACTATCACACGACATTTTACTTGTTCTCACAATTGCTTCGGTGTTGTTAGTGGTCAGCCGGCCACATGTACCAGCGGATACCTTTCAGCACATTATTCAGCTAATTTTCGTTTTATTGAGTATTGTAACTCATGTGATGATTACACTACACTTTTATTTAACCGTGAGGAAATCACGCGAACGTGCATGTAGACGTACAAGTTCTCATGCGTGATTTTACTATCAGTTTTAATACGTTGATAAGCAACTACAATGTCTGTCCGTTCGTCCGTCGTCGTCGTGCACACACCTTTCATGGGTTGCCGTTGACTGTTCCTTTAGTTTGTTAGTGAGTGCGGCATATGTAATAATTAGTGGGGCAAGTATCTGAGCTCGACTTCTGAATCATCTGCATTAATTATGGGAAGAACGGAGAGTATATACAGGGTTGAGCAAATAGGTGGTCCGGACGAATGGTAGCATTAATGGAGGAGGAAAAGACCTGCAGTTACTTCCAACAGGATGGAGTCGGTCGAACCTTGGAGCACATTTACACAATCTTCGCGCCTGACAGAGTTGTTAGCAGAGGTCAGTCTGATCACGGCGCTAACTGGTCACCCAGGTCACCTGATCTGTCAGTGTGTGATTAATTTGTGTGGGGAACCCTCAAGCCTAAGTCGTATCGCAACAACCCTCATAGTCTTCAAGAACTGCAGCAGAACATTTCGGATGGCACTGCAGCAGAACATTTCGGATGGCACTGCAGCGATTCCAGCAGTCCAGCTTCGATTCGTCTTCAGCATCTTGCTGACCAGGGCCCAAATTGCCAAGAAATGAATGGTGATCATTTTCAACATCTGCTACAGTCAGATTAGTATTGTATATCCTTTCCTCTGCTGTTTTTCTTTGTACGCTGGATCTCTGTTCTCCGGGCCACTTTTATTTGCCCCACCCTGTATTTCTGTGTGGCAGTTTTGTAGGTATATCAGCAGTTTATAGGTTGTGTAATCAGATTTCAGAAGTGTTCGTCTATTTCTCAGTGACTTGTATATATATCGCTTAATCGTGTTATGTTTATAACAAGTTATAAGGTTTATGAATTATTCCCTCTGTTTTAGTAAGAAATAAAATATAAATGGGAGAAACTGAGATGGAACAGACTTAAGCCTCTTCATTAAAATCTGAGTGTGTGTTCTATTGATGACACGCAGAGCGCACCCAACTCCACAGACAAAATTTTCAGAAGCTGTTAAAGCATATATTCCTAATATTTGGTATAAGACCCCCGTGGTCTCTGGTTACTCGTTACAGAGTAATTATATTTCGTTTGATTTATTACCCTATTTATTTTTGTATGTTTACTGCACTGAAAGTATCTGGACAACAGTGGAAACGTCGATGCTATGCGGTTGTGTCTTGTCTGGAAACAGTTATTCCATTCTTGCTGTCGCCAACAGTAACAGATACGAAAGTAGGTCGCTCTTCCGTTGCATTCAGTGAACCCATACATGATGTGAATACCGACCAACTCTTTATCAGTAAACCTGTACATAGTACTTACTATCACTGTTAGTGTTCTACCAGTACTGCCGGAAAAACAAACTCATGAAACCGAAAAATTAATATGCCTACTTGTAAGTAAATATTTCGCTTTAGATCATATTTCACCGGAGTGTTATCGATGTGCGGTATAACAAGGACTATGTAGAGCGTGCATTCGAAAGGTCTGTGCCGTCAAGGAGAGGACAGCACCGTGCTAAAACGTTCTTTGCTCGTTAGCGCTGCATTCAGGTCGCCACGAGCACGCCCTAGATGCTCTCTGCAGGCAGGCACATTTCTGCCCTCTTGTTCATTCCTTTGGCTCAGCGAATAACGCCGAGGCAACGTATCCCAGCTCTCCATCTCAGATCCTACACGCAAATGATGCAGAATGGTACAGGGAGAAAATGCTACTCGTCTAGTCACGCAAAAGCTACAGTTCAGTAGGATCCCTAGGATCCCTAGGATCACTGAGATATCACACTCCCTTCTAGGCTCGTGCTGGACAAAACTGTCCGCGTACAAGCAAATTTAGTCTAATAACAGCACACACAGAGGCTTTCTAGTTACGCGAATTGAAGGAGAAATAACGATTAACTTGGTACGATGGTAAGTACCGTCTGCCGAGCGCTTCACAGTTGTTTACACAGTATGGATGCTGAAGCGTCTCGGTTCTGCCACCATCTTTCGATGTACGGTAACCCATCTACAAGATCTCTCTGTCGACAGGAATTAGCAGATATTAGGACGGGAAAAATGTGAATGGAAAAATAACCTACACAAAGCTGTTCTGGGTGAGCAGACTGTAGTATTTGGTGGGGATGGCGATGCAGTCGTCCTATGTTCTCTCAAGATGTCTTAACACGTAACCACTGGATAATTGTCTTTGGGGCTCAAGTTGGTCGTGAGATTTAAAATAACAATGAAAGTGCAACTGGTGCTGTCATTTTATTCCAAAGCAGAACATTTGCTTAATTCCACATTTGAAGTTACTCTGCGCGATATTAAATTACTACTGTTGTATTTCTCTCACGGGATCTATAACACTACACACTTTTTAAAAATTAAATTTTTCTACTTCCCCCCCCCCCCTCTCTCTCTCTCTCTCTCTCTCTCACACACACACACACACACACACACACACACACACACACACACACACACACACACACATAGCCATAACGTATCTCAGCACATGGTCGGTCTTCACTCTTGTGGTTAATTCCCAATACTGTGAATTCCTGAAAGATCAAGAAGCCAAATTAACTTACGACGTAACCACTAATGGTGCTATGGAACCCATGGAAATCTGAGCTGTAAAGGCGCGTCCACACTGCGGCGCTCGTCAAAGTCAGCAAAGCCACAACATGCAATTTCAGTCGCCGCATATACCTTTGTCTTTACTCTGTTCATAATAGGAATAAACCTGAAGTAAACATTACGCCATGTATTCTTCCGCGTTTGTTTGAATGTCATTCGATTTCGTTTCACGTGGAGCGGAAGCCAAGCTGTGAGCAGTACAGTCGAGTACGACCATAAGAATACTTTTTATGCTGTGTTATGCGCACATAGACTGCGCGATAACGCGGGACAACGGCTTTACCGGCGCATTAAACTTTGATAGCACTGGCCAGCCAGCGGTCCAACTAATCTGCAATGGTGTGAGCAGTTGCAGTTCAGACGTAAAAAAAAGAGACGAGCGAAGAAACAATATAGCTTCGAAAATCTCCAGCACTACCGCGCGCTTCTTATCTGACCAGTTGGAAAGCATAAATTACCCTCGTTCTCACCGTACATAGTAATATTCTAGTTTCAAATAAGAGTGATGATGAAAAGTCCTAACTTAAACAAAGTGTAATTTTTCTGAGCGAGCTGTGTGTGATGCCAAAGCGTACTGCAGGGATTTCACCGTACTGCTGAATACTGAAGTCAGTGAAGGTATTAATTACTGTCAGTCGTCAGGTAATCTCTTAGCTCCTTCCATATCCGAATTCGAGAAATACGTTTCTGTTCTGGAACTGTCATCTGCTACGTTGATAACGACTCAGTCAACAACAGAAACTACGAAGCCAACCAGGCGCCGCGTTTTATCCTCTTGTTTTATGACTTGCCATTCTGTATCCCGCCAGCGATCGGCAGTGACATGTGAAAAAGCTGCGTGTGTTAGTTCCAGTATGTCTGGCAGCTTAACAGCCTTGTTATTTCTCGGGCCAAATCCCTTAACGTGGCTGTGTTAGGTCCATATTGTAATGGTACAGTGGCAAATGTGAAAATGCAGCACATGATTGTTTTCCATGTTTCTACGACACTTACCTGCATCTGTGGTATAAAACAGTGGACACAGTCCAAAAAAGAGTATTTGGTTTTTCATTTTTGCCTTAAAAAATTAAATTGTGTTTTCTTAATTTAAGCAACATTTATTAACAGTTTTTCATAAAATATCGATGATTAAGAATTTATATTTGAAACGAAAGCAGGAATTTCGCGTGCAATATCGGCATGTAATTAAAAACAAGAAGACGTGCATTATTTATAAAAAAATGATGACTGATTTTACAATTACGAGGTGTAAGTATTTCAAATTGAATGAGAAAAAAAGACTCAGACAAAACTTGAAACTGCAAACCATGAACTGCACTAAATTTGCGTTCTGCTACGCTACCGTCAGAGCTATACCTACGTGATGATTTTGTGTCTCACTTTTATGTAATACAGTCCCGTAAAAAACTTCAAAGCCGACCATTTCTGTAAATTCATGAAAAACATTAAGGATACAGGGTACTTATAAATGTTGGAAAAATCGAATTTTTTAATGACTTTATTAAATTCTATAGTTTTTCCTGATTACATTGATACATACATTATCGGGTTTCAAATGAAAATGACCTATATACAGGGTGTTACAAAAAGGTACGGCCAAACTTTCAGGAAACATTCCTCACACACAAATAAAGAAAAGATGTTATGTGGACATGTGTCCGGAAACGCTTAATTTCCATGTTAGAGCTCATTTTAGTTTCATCAGTATGTACTGTACTTCCTCGATTCACCGCCAGTTGGCCCGATTGAAGGAAGGTAATGTTGACTTCGGTGCTTGTGTTGACATGCGACTCATGGCTCTACAGTACTAGCATCAAGCACATCAGTACGTAGCATCAACAGGTTAGTGTTCATCACGAACGTGGTTTTGCAGTCAGTGCAATGTTTACAATTGCGGAGTTGGCAGATGCCCATTTGATGTATGGATTAGCACGGGGCAATAGCCGTGGCGCGGTACGTTTGCATCGAGACAGATTTCCAGAACGAAGGTGTCCTGACAGAAAGACGTTCGAAGTAATTGATCGGCGTCTTAGGGAGCACGGAACATTCCAGCCTATGACTCGCGACTGGGGAAGACCTAGAACGACGAGGACACCTGCAATGGACGAGGCAATTCTTCGTGCAGTTGACGATAACCCTAATGTCAGCGTCAGAGAAGTTGCTGCTGTACAAGGTAACGTTGACCACGTCACTGTGTGGAGAGTGCTACGGGGGAACCAGTTGTTTCCGTACCATGTACAGCGTGTGCAGGCACTATCAGCAGCTGATTGGCCTCCACTGGTACACTTCTGTGAATGGTTCATCCAACAATGTGTCAATCCTCATTTCCGTGGAAATGTTCTCTTTACGGATGAGGCTTCATTCTAACGTGATCAAATTGTAAATTTTCACAATCAACATGTATGGGCTGACGAGAATCCACACGCAATTGTGCAATCACGTCATCAACACAGATTTTCTGTGATCGTTTGGGCAGGCATTGTGGTGATATCTTGATTGGTCCCCATGTTCTTCCACCTACGCTCAATGGAGCACGTTATCATGATTTCATACGGGATACTCTACCTGTGCTGCTAGAACATGTGTCTTTACAAGTACAGCCGGCCGGAGTGGCCGAGCGGTTCTAGGCCTACAGTCTGGAACCGCGTGACCGCTACGGTCGCAGGTTCGAATCCTGCCTCGGGCATGGATGTGTGTGATGTCCTTAGGTTAGTTAGGTTTAAGTAGTTCTAAGTTCTAGGGGACTGATGACCATAGCAGTTAAGCCCCATAGTGCTCAGAGCCATTTGAACCTTTACAAGTACGACACAACATGTGGTTCATGCACGATAGAGCTCCTGCACATTTCAGTCGAAGTGTTCGTACCCTTCTCATCAACAGATTCGGCGACCGATGGATTGGTAGAGGCGGACCAATTACATGGCCTCCACGCTTTCCTGACCTCAATCCTCTTGACTTCCATTTATGGGGGCATTTGAAAGCTCTTGTCTACGCAACCCCGGTACCAAATGTAGAGACTTTTCGTGCTCGTATTGTGGACGGCTGTGATACAATACGCCATTCTCTAGGGCTGCATCAGCGCATCAAGGATTCCATGCGACGGAGGGTGAATGCATGTAACATTTCCTGTAACAAAGTGTTTGAAGTCACGCTGGTACGTTCTGTTGCTGTGTGTTTCCATTCCATGATTAATGTGATTTGAAGAGAAGTAATAAAATGAGCTCTAACATGGAAAGTAAGCGTTTCCGGACACATGTCCACATAACATATTTTCTTTCTTTGTGTGTGAGGAATGTTTCCTGATAGTTTGGCCGTACCTTTTTGTAACACCCTTTATACCAAATTCTAAAGTTACGGTCATGTATGCTGCCACAGCCCCTTTATTTCTGTTACAGAAACCAGTAACATTTCGAAAAGAACTATTTCTAGCGATTATACATATGGTACATTGTATATTTTGGTAACAGTGCAGGTTTCTAGTGTCTGTAAATGATTATCTTTGCTAGTATTTACTTTTGTTTCGCTGAAGCAGTTTGTTCACGTGTTACTGAATGTTTGTTGCCGAAGTCCTACATATATTTGTGGAGGTCCATATCCTTTAGTGTGCAATAAATACCAACTATACCACGCACCAAGAAATTCAATAAAAGGAAATTCCGTGGTAACCAGTTCACAAACAAAGCAAGCCACACTGTTGAAAGTAGCCTATGTATCAGTTCTTCAGGGAAGAAACTCCCACATGGCACGCCTCCTGGTGATTCAAATCTTTGTGTTAACAGTGACGCCGTTTGTAGTGGATTGTTGTTGTTGATCTGGGAATCTTATCTTCTATGATAAAGGATGTGGTGAAATGTAAACAATGTGACTGTGTAGGCTGTCTGGAAATAACTGAACAACAAAAGAGCAGGAAGGGTTTAGCGTCAAAATTAGATGTTCTGTGTAGATCCTGCAATAAATCTACCTCGAAAATGACTTAGAACATTGTGCATAATTCATATGATGTGAATTTGAAGTTAGTATATGCAATGCGTGCAATAGGAAAAGGAAAAAAAGGCTGCTCAAACGTTTTGTGGTTCAATGGACCTTCCTCCTCCTCCCAGTAGGTTCAGCAAGTACATAAAAATACTTTTAGATGCCTTGACGGTTGCGTCTAAAGCATCTACGAAACGTGCAGTAGAAGAAACTGTTAATATTAGTGGAACCAGGGACTTTGCTGTTGCACTTGATGGGACATGGCAACGTCGAGGACATCGTTCCTCGTATGGTGTTGTAAGTGCTACTTATCTGGAGAATGGAAAAGTTGTTGATGTTGAGTGCTTATCTACGTATTGCCACACCTGCCATGGTAACACTGAAGGACGTATTGAACATCAAGAATTATGATGGTTACAGTGGAGGTATGGAGTGTGATGGAGCTCTAAAAATATTTCGGAGGTCGGTGCACGTTTATAACGTTAGATATACGAAGTACCTAGGCGTTGGGGACTCTTAAGCTTTCGATAAAACCTTGCTGACAAAACTGGAGTGTTGTGGACATGTGCAAAAGAGGACGGGTGCTAGATTGAGGAAGCTATGAAGGGAACTGAAAGGAAAGTTGCTGTCTATTGGAAAATCTCTGTCTGGCCGAGGCAAATTAACAGAAACTGAAATAGACCTCCTTCAGAGTTATTATGGACTGACCATTAGACGAACTGCACCACTGAATAATGTTACAGCAATGGGAAAAACTGTATGGGCCACCTACTTTCGTAAGTTGTCCACAGATGACCACCCTGTTCACGGACTTTGCCATAAAGGAGCAGATTCCTGGTGTGGTTACCAAAAAGCAAAATAAAGTGACCAAATATACCGTCATAAGCATTCTCTTCCTGAGCCTGTTATGAATGAAATAAAACCAATTTTTAGAGACCTGAGTGACCCTGTTTTGCTTAGTAAATGTCTTCATGGGGACACTCCGAACACAAATGAAAGTTTCAACCATTGTATATGGGAAAGATTACCCAAGAATGTTTTTGTGGGACTAAATACATCAAAAGATGGTTACTAGATGCAGTGATATGTTTATGTGTTGGAGTGATAGGAAGGTTAGAAGTGCTGAGAAATTTAGGCATAAAATATGGCTCTAATATGGAAGATCAATTGCTTGCGTGTGGCAGACAACGGGTGCATGAAGCTGAAAAATTGACTCTACAAGTTACCAAAGAAGCAAGAAGTGCTAAAAGGAATGCCAAGAGGAAGCTTGAAGATGAAGAAATGCTGCAGGATAAAGACTATGCTTCAGGAATGTTCTGAGGCACAGTTTAATTGGACTCATATCTTCATTCGCAATTTCCCGCAAGTTGTATTTTTCAGAATTCAGGTACAAATATGTCCTAAAGTGTATAAAGCACTGGTCTAATTTTTTTCTGTAACTTGCAATAGTCCATACTTACGCAGTAGACCTAAGCTCTATTGCAGAATCAACTAAGTTATATAAAAAATAACATTTTTATTAGGAAAAAAATTATAAAAATTAAAATGTAAGATGTGGTATTTTTATCCTTGTAATATATATAATCTGTCTAAAACTTTCTACAAAATGGCAAAGGAAGAGAGAGAGAATAGTTCGACATGATAAGGACAGACTTTCAAATGAGGAAGTAAGAGCCGGCCGGAGTGGCCGAGCGGTTAAAGGCGCTACAGTCTGGAACCGCACGACCGCTACGGTCGCGGGTTCGAATCCTGCCTCGGGCATGGATGTGTGTGATGTCCTTAGGTTAGTTAGGTTTAAGTAGTTCTAAGTTCTAGGGGACTTATGACCACAGCAGTTGAGTCCCATAGTGCTCAGAGCCATTTTTTTGAGGAAGTAAGACAGCGATACCAAGATTGTCACTGGCTCCCTTGTGTCAACAGAGGCCCTAGATAATGTAGAAGGAATGTGGACACAATTGAAGGAAGTGGTTATCCAGAGTGCAAAGGAAGAACTGGGACGACTACCTATACCCAAAAACAAACCATGGTTTGATGATGAATGCCAATCGGCTGTTAAAGATAGAATGGAGAAGAGATTAGAGTGGTTAAATCACATGTCGGAAGATACACAAGCAACATACTCAGAAGTGAGACGACTGACAGACAGGCTCATTAGAAGGAGAAAAGATAATATGGGAAGAAACTATTGGTGGCAGTTGAGGAATCGAAGAACACACCGCACTCTTTTTCAAGTTAGCAGGTTTTGTTCGAGGCAATTATAAACAGCAAACTTTAATCCTAACATATGAAGAAGGGAATGTGGTACCTTCTATGGAGCAAGCAGATCAATTTGAAAGGCATTTCAGAAAATTGATAGATGTAGAAACTCCAGAAGCAAGTACAGAACAAGAATGGGACTTAAATACAGAGGAAGAAGTACCTGAACCTCCAATGGAAGAGATAAGGACAAGTGTAGAGTCACTTAAAAACAAGAAAGCGCCACGTGGTAGTGGTATTAGTGCAGAACTGGTTAGAAACGGATGGGCAGTTTTATTGGAGACGCTAAGACAGCTTATTGTCAAAATCTGGTCATCAGAGGAGATCCCGGTTGAATGGAAGAGAGCAATTATATGCCCAATTTTTAAAAACGGAGATGCTACAAAAGTAGACAGTTATCGAGGAATCTCGCTACTAGAGATATGTTATAAAGTCTTAACCTCGCTGTTACTTAGTCGCATGAAACCAGCTCTACAAGAGATCACAGGACCATATCAATGTGGATTCATGGCAGGACGTTCAACCATAGATCACATCTTTACGCTACGACAGCTATTGGAAAAGTACTACAAATCTGATAGAGAATTACACCTCATATTTATTGATTTACAACAGGCCTATGACAGCATTAATCGGGCGGTATTATGGAGGATAATGCAGGAGTTGGGAATCACAAGAAAATACATCAAAGTGATTGAAGCATGTTATCCCGGCACAAGCTGCCAAGTATGGATTGGAAACAAAATGTCAGAGCCTTTCACTGTTCAACACGGTTTGAGACAAAGAGGTCCTTTGTCCCCAGTGCTATTCAACATTGCATTGGAAAAGGTACGACGTGAATTTGGTAATGACGGGGAGACGGATATGATTGGAACTGACACAGTCTTGGCCTTTGCCGATGATGTGGTGATTATGGGAGACTCACTTAATCAGATAGTGTCTGACACCACTAGGTTCATGAAAGAGGCAAGCAAAGTGGGATTAGTTGTCAACGACGAGAAAACCAAACATATGATCATCTCACGCCCACTATCAATATGACGGACATAATTTTGAACAAGTAGAGAAGTACCAGGGATCGATTCTATCTAATAAAAGCGAGGTTGAGAAAGAGATTCAACAGAGAATAATTAATGCTAGTTGCGCTTTCTTTAATCTCAATAACTTATTCCAGTCACGCTTGGTCTCACAAAACAGCTAGCTCAAACTTTACATGGCACTGGTAAAACCGGTTCTGTTATATGGCTGCGAGACATGGGCTATTCACAAACACTTGAAGAGCGCATTTGCGCATTTGAAAGGAAAGTGCTCAGAAAGATCTATGGGCCTACATTCAACAGAGAAAATGGAAGATGGGAAAGGAGGCAAAAAGAGGACGTGTACCAACGTTTTGGGAAAGCTGACGTTGGTAGAACCGTCAGAGGACGACGACTTCAGTGGTTGAGACATGTCTTAAGAACTGGAGAATCTATCCCCAACCGAATGTTCAATTCCCAGCTGATTGGAAGACGTCCAATAGATCGTACAAGGACTAGGTAAAGATAGAAAGATAGGGTGATGAGGGCGTTACGGAAGGTAGAACCAACAGCATCGCTGGAAGATACAATGGCTAGAAGAAAGTGGAACAACATCTGCCGGAAATACCTGCAACTGTGGTCAGGACAATGCTCCTTCCTGTCTCTTTGATTGTGTTATTGATCTTTGTGTAGTGTGTTGGTCTGGTTTGCAATATTTCTTTTGCTTTCTGTCATGGGCCTTTATGACCTGTTATGTACAATAAATGATGATTAATATACATAATAGGTGGGATTAAATAGGTCTAGTACCTCAGTCATCATGTCATGCATATATGGTAAAATTTGGTCCCCCTTCAAATATGTAACATTGGATTAAATCGTACCTCAATTTGAAGAAGCATTTTGGCAGAAAAATTGCATCAGTTTCTTTGTAAATTTTTTAAAATAGCCTTAAGCAGATTCAAAATACTTCTTATTTGTCAAGAAAGTGTGCTGCATTACCTGATATCAGCAAAAAATCTGTAAAACATATACATTATAAACAGTGCCTGAAAGAAATAGGTGTCGATTTTTACATAATATTGAGCCGGAAAAGTACCCTATAGCCTTAAGAACAACATATTCCTCAGCTCTTTTTAACCATGTTCCACACGCGTGTTTCACTACGGAACAGTACGCAGTCTCAGCCATTTTCATTCTGCGTATTAACAGCGCGACAATCAGAGTACAACAGTGCAGAGGCTGTGACTGTACACGATTTTTGAAATAAAAGCTACTTAGCTAAAGCGTAACTAAGAAATACGTTGATGCCTGTTAATACATTTGAATATCTTAAAGTTTCATTTAACGTAACTTAGTAATAACGTATCTCATACACAAGTAGGACCTACTTCCAAGAGCGTAACAACACCAGTATACGTATACTACGGTTTGTAACCAATCATCGTGTATGTGTTTGTTTACATCAGGTTTATTCTTATGATAAACTGAGTAGAGGTCGAGCTCGATTTGAAACGAGTTATATTAGGAAAGATTTAATACTGGAGGACTTTTACGAGTTAAATCGTTAGTTCTCATTTTAGAAACATACATGCTGGGCACTATCAAACAAATTATAGAACAGTCAGATCTTCTCTGCAGTCACACTGAATGTTGTTGTCTTCAGTATAGGCCCATCTTGCAAGATTAAACCTTGATCTGCTCATTTCCACTGTCAACCTATTCAGAGTCTCTAAGTCGGCCTCTCGTCACTGTCGCCGGGATGTAACGTTGCAAACGGGCTTTTTCAGATGTAGTTCTAAGTTCCTTCTGTGTTCTTAAGAAACTCTACCTTGGCTTCTGTCGTTGTGGGTTCTATTCATTCACTTACAGGTGTGGGTTCTTCCTTGTTACACCTTCCTTCCTTCATAGCAACAATTTCTCTACAAATAGAAGGTGGTGCTGTTCGTGATGGATAACAGACCGTCGACGGTATTTGTTGAGGGCATTTTCTACTCACTCAAAGGTTGTTCTTTGGCTAGCTAGAGCACTGTCAGCAGCATACCAAAAACTCGTGGCATTTAGGGCTATAGATTGGTATTTTATATAACTGAACAGAGCTGGTGCAAGAACTCGTAAGACCATTATTGTACAGTCTCAATTTAGGCCCATACTCGTTCTCAGATATGCAAACTTCCCCCTTTTTTCAGTCTGTTACCGAGTTTAGGTGTCGTGTGGTATAGAAGTAAAATACCGTGTTCTTTCTATACTAAAAGTTAAGACCAAACCTGAAGCCAAAATGCCGTTTTTGAATTCTGTCATTTCTATCAAGTAGGTTGTATCCTCATTTTGTTTCGTTGAATATCCTATTCGTGTTTCCTTGGTCTCTGTATGTTAACAACTGTGAGGTAGCTCACAATAAACAACGGTACATTTTCCTGTGCCTCCAGAGACACTTATATCACGTACGTCCTAAGATATTCACTATGACTTGATGTGCTTGATGTCACCATATGTTTTAAACCGTGATCTCTAAAACACACTTTTTTTTTCATCAGTCTACTGACTGGTTTGATGCGGCCCGCCACGAATTCCTTTCCTGTGCTAACCTCTTCATCTCAGAGTAGCACTTGCAACCTACGTCCTCAATTATTTGCTTGACGTATTCCAATCTCTGTCTTCCTCTACAGTTTTTGCCCTCTACAGCTCCCTCTAGTACCATGGAAGTCATTCCCTCATGTCTTAGCAGATGTCCTATCATCCTGTCCCTTCTCCTTATCAGTGTTTTCCACATATTCCTTTCCTCTCCGATTCTGCGTAGAACCTCCTCATTCCTTACCTTATCAGTCCACCTAATTTTCAACATTCGTCTATAGCACCACATCTCAAATGCTTTGATTCTCTTCGGTTCCGGTTTTCCCACAGTCCATGTTTCACTACCATACAATGCTGTACTCCAGACGTACATCCTCAGAAATTTCTTCCTCAAATTAAGGCCGGTATTCGATATTAGTAGACTTCTCTTGGCCAGAAATGCCTTTTTTGCCATAGCGAGTTTGCTTTTGATGTCCTCCTTGCTCCGTCCGTCATTGGTTATTTTACTGCCTAGGTAGCAGAACTCCTTAACTTCATTGACTTCGTGACCATCAATCCCGATGTTAAGTTTCTCGCTGTTCTCATTTCTACTACTTCTCATTACCTTCGTCTTTCTCCGATTTACTCTCAAACCATACTGTGTACTCATTAGACTGTTCATTCCGTTCAGCAGATCATTTAATTCTTCTTCACTTTCACTCAGGATAGCAATGTCATCAGCGAATCGTATCATTGATATTCTTTCACCTTGTATTTTAATTCCACTCCTGAACCTTTCTTTTATTTCCATCATTGCTTCCTTGATGTACAGATTGAAGAGTAGTGGCGAAAGGCTACAGCCTTGTCTTACACCCTTCTTAATACGAGCACTTCGTTCTTGATCGTCCACTCTTTTATTATCCCCTCTTGGTTGTTGTACATATTGTATATGACCCGTCTCTCCCTATAGCTTACCCCTACTTTTTTCAGAATCTCGAACAGCTTGCACCATTTTATATTGTCGAACGCTTTTTCCAGGTCGACAAATCCTATGAAAGTGTCTTGATTTTTCTTTAGCCTTGCTTCCAATATTAGCCGTAACGTCAGAATTGCCTCTCTCGTCCCTTTACTTTTCCTAAAGCCAAACTGATCGTCACCTAGCGCATTCTCAATTTTCTTTTCCATTCTTCTGTATATTATTCTTGTAAGCAGCTTCGATGCATGAGCTGTTAAGCTGATTGTGCGATAATTCTCGCACTTGTCAGCTCTTGCCGTCTTCGGAATTGTGTGGATGATGCTTTTCCGAAAGTCAGATGGTATATCGCCAGACTCATATATTCTACACACCAACGTGAATAGTCGTTTTGTTGCCACTTCCCCCAATGATTTTAGAAATTCTGATGGAATGTTATCTATCCCTTCTGCCTTATTTGACCGTAAGTCCTCCAAAGCTCTTTTAAATTCCGATTCTAATACTGGATCCCCTATCTCTTCTAAATCGACTCCTGTTCCTTCTTCTATCACATCAGACAAATCTTCACCCTCATAGAGACTTTCAATGTATTCTTTCCACCTATCTGCTCTCTCCCCTGCATTTAACAGTGGAATTCCCGTTGCACTCTTAATGTTACCACCGTTGCTTTTAATGTCACCAAAGGTTGTTTTGACTTTCCTGTATGCTGAGTCTGTCCTTCCGACAATCATATCTTTTTCGATGTCTTCACATTTTTCCTGCAGCCATTTCGTCTTAGCTTCCCTGCACTTCCTATTTATTTCATTCCTCAGCGACTTGTATTTCTGTATTCCTGATTTTCCTGGAACATGTTTGTACTTCCTCCTTTCATCAATCAACTGAAGTATTTCTTCTGTTACCCATGGCTTCTTCGCAGCTACCTTCTTTGTACCTATGTTTTCCTTCCCAACTTCTGTGATGGCCCTTTTTAGAGATGTCCATTCCTCTTCAACTGTACTGCCTACTGCGCTATTCCTTATTGCTGTATCTATAGCGTTAGAGAACTTCAAATGTATCTCGTCATTCCTTAGTACTTCCGTATCCCACTTCTTTGCGTATTGATTCTTCCTGACTAATGTCTTGAACTTCAGCCTACTCTTCATCACTACTATATTGTGATCTGAGTCTATATCTGCTCCTGGGTACGCCTTACAATCCAGTATCTGATTTCGGAATCTCTGTCTGACCATGATGTAATCTAATTGAAATCTTCCCGTATCTCCCGGCGTTTTCCAAGTATACCTCCTCCTCTTGTGATTCTTGAACAGGGTATTCGCTATTACTAGCTGAAACTTGTTACAGAACTCAATTAGTCTTTCTCCTCTTTCATTCCTTGTCCCAAGCCCATATTCTCCTGTAACATTTTCTTCTACTCCTTCCCCTACAACTTCATTGCAGTCGCCCATGACTATTAGATTTTCGTCCCCCTTTACATACTGCATTACCCTTTCAATATCCTCATACACTTTCTCTATCTGTTCATCTTCAGCTTGCGACGTCGGCATGTATACCTGAACTATCGTTGTCGGTGTTGGTCTGCTGTCGATTCTGATTAGAGCAACCCGGTCACTGAACTGTTCACAGTAACACACCCTCTGCCCTACCTTCCTATTCATAACGAATCCTACACCTGTTATACCATTTTCTGCTGCTGTTGATATTACCCGATACTCATCTGACCAGAAATCCTTGTCTTCCTTCCACTTCACTTCACTGACCCCTACTATATCTAGATTGAGCCTTTGCATTTCCCTTTTCAGATTTTCTAGTTTCCCTACCACGTTCAAGCTTCTGACATTCCACGCCCCGACTCGTAGAACGTTATCCTTTCGTAGATTATTCAATCTTTTTCTCATGGTAACACTATATAGCTCTCTAATTCTACTTTTGTGCTAATGACTGAACCAGGCCTTAAATAATTTAGGTTCTTGTTTTGGTCATTCCACTTTTGCAGCTTCTAGTAGCATTTTTCCGAACATTTATAAATATTACATACATATTCCTCAAGCCACTGTAAAATTCATAGGGTAGGATGCTTCAAACCAGTATTAGTGACTTTCCACCGTATTCCATTTGCGTATGAAACGAAGGCAAAAACCTTTATGCCACTATACACAGCTAATCCTTCTTATACTCGTGATTGCTAGTCGAAGGATGCCATGGTGGCAGTAGGATTGTCATAGTCTTCGCTGAAGATTAGCTCCCTAAATTTTCTAACGGGGTTTCGCGAGCAGAACGTCACATTCGTCCAAAATCTTCTTAAATATCTCTGAAATACTTATACTTTCTCTTTATTGACCTGTTAAAATCTTAACAGTACGCCTTTGTTTTGGTTGTTGTTTGCTGTCATGGCTGCTTGATAAGGAATCCAAATGCAAGACAGTTGTATAGAATCGGTCGCACTAAAGTCTTGGATACGTTTCTCGTGACAGATGCACCACTCTCTCCCAATATCTCTTAAGTTTAGGTCTTGCTTTTGCCTGTTTTCTCTCGATCATCCCATTTCGTACTGCTTCGTAGTAGAAAGCGATGCGACAAGTCTCCATAATTTTCCCAATGATCTTGTGATAGGGTATTATCGGGCTCCTCTTTGTTATGGACATTATCTTGCGTTATTCCACATTACAGGGAGCAGCTTCAGTACACCAAGTGTATAAAAGACTATAGTGTTACTGACAAAAATGCTTTCTTCTAATTATTTTGACAGTGTGATATAGCTCTTTCTTTGTTTTTATCAGTAGTAAAATTCGGGGAGTAGCTAGCAAAGAAAGGAAAAGAAAATCTTTGAGGTTGCTATAATAATGGAATAAGTAATGGAGCGAATCCTTTTCAGTGATGGTGTATAAAATGCTGTAGATGAGGAATACTCAAATTCCGATTTTCATCACTGGCTCATTGCTAAACAGCCCATACACGTCATTCTTTTACAAACTACCCGTATATGTTTCTGCATGTACGTGCTTATCAGATTCATTATAGTGGCGATTGTTCAACATATTATAAAGCTGAACTACAGTGGAGTTCGGAAGCTCCTGTCTCTGCTCTTGTTTTCAGTTATCATATTGCTCCTACTTTTATCCACAGGAAACACTCAACCTTTTGAGTACATAAGCGAGTCTCGCAGAACCTTTTGAGTTTCTGCAGTAAAACTCTCGTTTAAGTTTATTGTCTGACCGACCTACTTCTCCGTTCGATTGGCTGACGGGCCTGGGGTTCCCGAGCTCGGCGTATATTTGCCACATGGGTGGACTGTTAAAGTGAAACAATCATTAGCGAGCAACCTCCGGGAAATCTGCGTCGCCTCTGTTGTATGAGATTTACCTGGGCAAGTGCAGCTCTGCCATAATGGATTGTATAGAGCCCTAGCTGAAGATGAGAACAACGTAATCTTCAATCCCAAAACTGAAAGCATTGCCAACAGAAAGCGTACATTGTCAGGGGAAAAAATACCCAAGCGAACAAGATAGCTTAAGTAGGTAGGTAGGTAGGTAGGTAGTCATCGTCGTCATCATCTTCCCTTCCCCCCCCCCCCCCCCCCCCCACCCAGTCAAACTTCTCCTAAAAATGTAATAGGATATACACTCCTGGAAATTGAAATAAGAACACCGTGAATTCATTGTCCCAGGAAGGGGAAACTTTATTGACACATTCCTGGGGTCAGATACATCACATGATCACACTGACAGAACCACAGGCACATAGACACAGGCAACAGAGCATGCACAATGTCGGCACTAGTACAGTGTATATCCACCTTTCGCAGCAATGCAGGCTGCTATTCTCCCATGGAGACGATCGTAGAGATGCTGGATGTAGTCCTGTGGAACGGCTTGCCATGCCATTTCCACCTGGCGCCTCAGTTGGACCAGCGTTCGTGCTGGACGTGCAGACCGCGTGAGACGACGCTTCATCCAGTCCCAAACATGCTCAATGGGGGACAGATCCGGAGATCTTGCTGGCCAGGGTAGTTGACTTACACCTTCTAGAGCACGTTGGGTGGCACGGGATACATGCGGACGTGCATTGTCCTGTTGGAACAGCAAGTTCCCTTGCCGGTCTAGGAATGGTAGAACGATGGGTTCGATGACGGTTTGGATGTACCGTGCACTATTCAGTGTCCCCTCGACGATCACCAGTGGTGTACGGCCAGTGTAGGAGATCGCTCCCCACACCATGATGCCGGGTGTTGGCCCTGTGTGCCTCGGTCATATGCAGTCCTGATTGTGGCGCTCACCTGCACGGCGCCAAACACGCATACGACCATCATTGGCACCAAGGCAGAAGCGACTCTCATCGCTGAAGACGACACGTCTCCATTCGTCCCTCCATTCACGCCTGTCGCGACACCACTGGAGGCGGGCTGCACGATGTTGGGGCGTGAGCGGAAGACGGCCTAACGGTGTGCGGGACCGTAGCCCAGCTTCATGGAGACGGTTGCGAATGGTCCTCGCCGATACCCCAGGAGCAACAGTGTCCCTAATTTGCTGGGAAGTGGCGGTGCGGTCCCCTACGGCACTGCGTAGGATCCTACGGTCTTGGCGTGCATCCGTGCGTCGCTGCGGTCCGGTCCCAGGTCGACGAGCACGTTCACCTTCCGCCGACCACTGGCGACAACATCGATGTACTGTGGAGACCTCACGCCCCACGTGTTGAGCAATTCGGCGGTACGTCCACCCGGCCTCCCGCATGCCCACTATACGCCCTCGCTCAAAGTCCGTCAACTGCACATACGGTTCACGTCCACGCTGTCGCGGCATGCTACCAGTGTTAAAGACTGCGATGGAGCTCCGTATGCCACGGCAAACTGGCTGACACTGACGGCGGCGGTGCACAAATGCTGCGCAGCTAGCGCCATTCGACGGCCAACACCGCGGTTCCTGGTGTGTCCGCTGTGCCGTGCGTGTGATCATTGCTTGTACAGCCCTCTCGCAGTGTCCGGAGCAAGTATGGTGGGTCTGACACACCGGTGTCAATGTGTTCTTTTTTCCATTTCCAGGAGTGTATTCTGTAATACTTACCATATGCAACCAGGTTCATGTAGATTTCAATGTTATCCAGTAAATCATTTATATTTACTGTGAAGGGGAATGGTCCTATAATAAATCTGGCCTATGTGCTGTGACTGACTAGCAACCACTCTAATCGAAGCGGCTTTCCCTCACTGTGAGACTTGTAATTACCACATTCATTGACTTGCAGGGAAGTCATTAATCCACTTTTTGAGCGGATGTTTGGGAACAGGCAGCATACACCAAAACATTTGGGATCTGAGTACAAGAATAACTTGCGGTATTAGGAGAGGCAGGTGTTTACATTCTGAACTCGACATGGTACATATCACCACCTGGCCGTGAAATAGTCCAGTCCATTTTCAGAAATGACATAAGAAACTGTGTACCTCTTATAAAGTTTCTAACTATATTTTAAAGGAATGTCAGTATTTTATTGTTGTAAGAATTTTTTATGTGAAAATTCTTAAACCTGTTTAAATAAAACGAAGCTTGTTAACATTTTGCATCTTTATGCTTTGTGTCTTGCTTATTTGCAGCTCTCTGCTATTTGAGGACTCAGAACTGTAGTGTGTAACAAGTCATTGTGTAACGTAACTATGCATGAGAAACGGCGTGCTGTAATTGAGCTTTGAATTCAGAGAGTCTGTCCGCACTGTTTTTGAAGCACCCTCTTCTTCAGCATGACAATGCAGAAAATTAACCATCAGTATTACTCTTATAAATGTTAACAATTTTAATTGTAATGGTATTGAAAAATATATATGAAAGTGTATAATATCTGTAGAACTGGTCATATATTGTAGATTTGAAGCAATTGTCAATACTGGGGCTCAAGTATTTAGAGTGCGAGGAAAGCAAACAGAATGGTACACTAGTGATCAAAGAGGCATTGTAGTAGCAATATTATTATTTATGAATCATTTATTTATTGGATTCATATGTAAGATTTGCCATCTAGTGTCTGTATGAACCTTGTAAGCTGCTACATAAAAATTATATCGTAATACAATCTCTGTTGCTACATAAATTGCAGCGTAATATATTAAACATCTACTTCAAATTAAGCTTTATAAATTGCTTCTATGAAATTAAATGAAACCTACATTTAATTTCTAAATACTTGTTATCTCTAATGTGTCCTAGTATCAGCAGACACAGATGTGTACATCCAGAGCACACACAGCTGAACTGCTCCTGTTAACTGCATCCTCCATCATCCCTGACACACAAAATCTCCTCAGCTACATTATCTAATGATACAGGGCTCGTCCGTAATGTGGAGGAGGCCCTTCCGGCAGCTATTGAACGCACTGGGTGTGACCGGCTGCAGATAGTAGCACATGTCGGAACGAATGACGCCTGCCGCTTGGGTTCTGAGGCCATCCTTGGTTCCTTCCGGCGGCTGGCTGATTTGGTGAAGACAACCAGCATCGCACGCGGAGTGCAAGCTGAGCTTAATATCTGCAGCATAGTGCCCAGAGTCGATCGCGGTCCTCTGGTTTGGAGCCGTGTGGAGGGTCTAAACCAGAGGCTCAGGCGACTCTGCGACTATAATGGTTGCAAATTCATCGACCTCCGTTATTGGGAGGAGAACTGTAGGGCCCCCCTAGACAGGTCAGGCGTGCACTACACACCGGAAGCAGCTACTAGGGTAGCAGAGTACGTGTGGCGTGCACACGGGGGTTTTTTAGGTTAGAGGGACCCCCCCTTGGGCGAAACGATAAAATACCTGACGGCTTACCAGAGAGGACATTATCATCGTTGATAAAGAACGTCCGTCCTCAGAGACCAAAAACAGGAAAAGTTAACGTAATATTGGTAAACTGCAGGAGTATCCAGGGCAAGGTTCCTGAATTAGTATCTCTTATTGAAGGAAATAGTGCGCATATAGTATTAGGAACGGAAAGTTGGTTAAAACCGGAAGTGAACAGTAACGAAATCCTAGACACAGAATGGAATATATACCGCAAGGATAGGATAAACGCCAATGGTGGAGGAGTATTTATAGCAGTAAAGAATTCAATAATATCCAGTGAAGTTATTAGCGAATGCGAATGTGAAATAATCTGGGTTAAGCTAAGTATCAAAGGTGGGTCAGATATGATAGTCGGATGCTTCTATAGACCACCTGCATCAGCAACCGTAGTAGTTGAGCGCCTCAGAAAGAACCTGCAGAACGTCGTGAAGAAGTTTCGTGATCATACTATTGTAATAGGGGGAGACTTCAATCTACCAGGTATAGAATGGGATAGTCACACAATCAGAACTGGAGCCAGGGACAGAGACTCTTGTGACATTATCCTGACTGCCTTGTCCGAGAATTACTTCGAGCAGATAGTTAGAGAACCAACTCGTGAAGCTAACGTTTTAGACCTCATAGCAACAAATAGACCGGAACTTTTCGACTCCGTGAATGTAGAAGAGGGTATCAGTGATCATAAGTCAGTGGTTGCATCAATGACTACAAGTGTAATAAGAAATGCCAAGAAAGGAAGGAAAATATATTTGCTTAACAAGAGTGATAGGGCACAAATCGCAGAATATCTGAGTGACCACCATCAAACGTTCATTTCTGAGGAAGAGGATGTGGAACAAAAATGGAAAAAATTCAGAAACATCGTCCAGTACGCCTTAGATAAGTTCGTACCGACTAAGGTCCAAAGCGAGGGGAAAGATCCACCGTGGTATAACAATCATGTACGAAAGGTACTACGGAAACAAAGAAAGCTTCATCATAGGTTTAAGAGTAGTCGAATCATAGCTGATAAGGAAAAGCAGAACGAAGCGAAAAAGAGCGTAAAGAGAGCAATGAGAGAAGCATTCAACGAATTCGAACATAAAACATTGGCAAACAATCTAAACAAGAACCCTAAAAAGTTTTGGTCATATGTAAAATCGGTAAGCGGATCTAAACCCCCTATTCAGTCACTCGTTGACCACGATGGCACCGAAACAGAGGACGACCGAAGAAAGGCAGAAATACTGAATTCAGTGTTCCGAAACTGTTTCACTGCGGAAAATCGTAACACGGTCCCTGACTTCAGCCGTCGCACGGACGCCAAAATGGAAAATATTGAAATAAACGATATCGGAATTGAAAAACAACTGCTATCACTTAGTAGCGGAAAAGCATCCGGACCAGACGAGATACCCTTAAGATTCTACAGTGATTATGCTAAAGAACTTGCCCCCTTTCTATCAGCAATTTATCGTAGATCGCTGGAAGAACGTAAAGTACCTAGCGACTGGAAGAAAGCGCAGGTCGTTCCCATTTTCAAGAAGGGTCATAAATCAGATGCGAATAATTATAGGCCTATTTCGCTTACGTCAATCTGTTGTAGAATAATGGAACATGTTTTGTGTTCTCGTATTATGACGTTCTTAGATAATACAAATCTCCTTCATCATAACCAACATGGATTCCGCAAACAGAGATCATGTGAAACTCAGCTCGCCCTATTTGCCCAAGAAATTCACAGTGCCGTAGACACTGGCGAGCAGATTGATGCCGTATTCCTGGACTTCAGGAAGGCATTTGATACGGTTTCGCACTTACGTTTAGTGAAAAAAATACGAGCTTACGGAATATCGGACCAGGTTTGTGATTGGATTCAGGATTTCCTAGAAGAAAGAACACAACATGTCATTCTTAACGGTTCAAAATCTGCAGATGTAGAGGTAATTTCGGGAGTACCGCAAGGAAGCGTGATAGGACCTTTATTGTTTACAATATACATAAATGACTTAGTTGACAACATCGGTAGCTCCGTGAGGCTATTTGCAGATGACACGGTTGTCTACAAGAAAGTAGCAACATCAGAAGACTCGTACGTACTCCAGGAAGACCTGCAGAGGATTAATGCATGGTGCGACAGCTGGCAGCTTTCCCTAAACGTAGATAAATGTAATATAATGCGCATACATAGGGGCAGAAATCCATTCCAGTACGATTACGCCATAGGTGGTAAATCACTGGAAGCGGTAACGACCGTAAAATACTTAGGAGTTACTATCCGGAGCGATCTGAAGTGGAATGATCACATAAAACAAATAGTGGGAAAAGCAGGCGCCAGGTTGAGATTCATAGGAAGAATTCTAAGAAAATGTGACTCATCGACGAAAGAAGTAGCTTACAAAACGCTTGTTCGTCCGATTCTTGAGTATTGCTCATCAGTATGGGACCCTTACCAGGTTGGATTAATAGAAGAGATAGACATGATCCAGCGAAAAGCAGCGCGATTCGTCATGGGGACATTTAGTCAGCGCGAGAGCGTTACGGAGATGCTGAACAAGCTCCAGTGGCGGACACTTCAAGAAAGGCGTTACGCAATACGGAGAGGTTTATTATCGAAATTACGAGAGAGCACATTCCGGGAAGAGATGGGCAACATATTACTACCGCCCACATATATCTCGCGTAATGATCACAACGAAAAGATCCGAGAAATTAGAGCAAATACGGAGACTTACAAGCAGTCGTTCTTCCCACGCACAATTCGTGAATGGAACAGGGAAGGGGGGATCAGATAGTGGTACAATAAGTACCCTCCGCCACACACCGTAAGGTGGCTCGCGGAGTATAGATGTAGATGTAGATGTAGGGCTGGAAAAAATATGGAAACACCAAAAACACAACACAACACTGTGCCTAATATGGTGTATGTAAGAAAACCATTGGCATTCAAAACACTTCCAGTTTTCTCAAAATGGATAGAGGTCCTGTTGGTTTTCAAGGGAATCTTGCACCACTCTTCCTGCTAAGTAGTTGTAAGTTCAGGTAATGAGGATGGAAGTGAATAGTGATCATGTATCCTTTTATCGAAAGTGGACCACAAAGACTCAGTAGTATTGAGATCTGGTAACTGATAGCCAGGGGAGATAGGACAGTTCATCCTTCTGCTCACAAATCCATTTCTAGATGGTGTGAGTGGTGTTTGAACATTCCCTCTGTCGTCTTGGAACACAGCGTCACCATTTGGGAACAAACATTGTATCATGGGATGGACCTGGTCAGCCAGAATGGGCACGTAATCCTTGGCAGTAATGCAGCATTTCGGAGCAACAACAAGGCGCGTGGAATCTTAGTTCATCGCCAAACCTCTGCCATTTTCACTCTTGTGAAATAAATTTGGCCAGAAGTTGAACACAGTGTGCAACAAAACACATCTAATTAAATGAATTTCTTCTGTTGCTCCATAGTCCAATTTTTATGGCTTCAGCACCACATTTTCCTTTTACAGGCATTTGAATCATTGACGAGTGGTTTAGGAATTGCAGCTCGCCCTGGGCGACATTCAGTTCTGGATTGACTGTTACAGTTATCGTCCTCTTATTTTTCGTCACAATCCTCTTCATTGATAATCCATCTTTCGACAGTGTTGTGATTAGCAAATGCTGTTTTATCCACTTTCCCTCTATGGGGTATAGTTTTTTGTTCACAGAAGTATCCGCCACATGAGCACTAGCAATTTTCTTACATTCAAAATCACGTAGCTCTGTCATAATGTACTCACAGCTACACAAAACACTATTCTCACAATGACTGACACTTGCAACTTATTGAGGACTTTGCACGGGTACCATTCATGGTCACATACAACAGCATAATCCACATCTACATTTATGCTCAAGCATGCATTTCTCGCAGTGTTTCCATATTTTTGTCCAATCCCTGTGTCTAATTCCTAATTTCTACTAATTCTTATAAAATATTTTTCATAATCTGGTCTGTCCATTTTGTTTTAATTTCATTTATTAATGTTGCAGTGTGAAAGGAAATCACTTTTGTATCCAGATCTTAACAGCAGATTTTTTTATCAACTATTACATATCTGAGTCTCACGTCATGGTATCAGCACAAGAAATGTGTAAAGCAAGAGCAACGTTGAACAGGCACTTCATTATACATATCTCCTATGTGCTGCTTCCGTGATGTGATTTTACCTAAATATTTCCTGTCACTTTAACAGTTTACAAAATAAAATATTGTTACTTCAGTTTGTTTCTTTGGTCATTCATAGTGTGTTAGACCAGTGAAGCACTCTCTGTTTGTTCACATAGCTGACACACATCAATAGATTTTTATTGATCACGCAAATTGTTTAGTAAATTAATATGCTTTGGGTGGTTAGCCGTGCGGTCTAACACACTGCTTTCCGGGTGGGAAGGCGTGCCGGTCCCCGGCACGAATCCGCCCGGCAGATTAGTGTCGAGGTCCGTTGTGCCGGCCAGTGCGTGGATGGTTTTTAATGCAGTTTTCCATCTATCTCGGCGAATGCAGGCTGGTTCCCCTTATTCCGCCTCAGTTACACTATGTCGACGATTGCTGCGCAAACACTTTCTCCACGTACACATACATCATAATTACTCTACCACGCAAACATTGGGGTTACACTCGTCTGGTGTGAGACGTTCCCAGTGGGGGTCCACTGGGGACCGAACCGCTGTGGGGCGGCGGTGGGGTGAGTGCACTGCTGTAGCCTGTTGTGGGGCTGTAAATCACAGAGTGCTACGGCGGGGACGAAGCCTCTACGTCGTTTCTAGGTCCCCAGTTCCATACAATACAATATGCTTTGGGTAATTTTATGGTGTTCAGCTGAGTTATTGATAACTACCTTTACAGTATATGAATACAATTTATCATCCATTGTAGGGCATTTGTCGTTAGCCATCCTGTAAATTGGTGTGGACAGAATGCTGTTGCGGGCACATTAAATCTCTCATTGGTCTGAGAAAGGGGTCTCGTCAGTTGGAGACAAGGATGTATGCAGAGTGAGGCAGTGATACGGGCCACTCCAGATACATCCAGGATCAGTAAATATATCGAGGTATGCTTCAAATAAACCTATTGTGGAAAATGAGGTGAATTTTCTGATGTACATAAATAATTTTAAACTTTTACAGCTGCCAAATTGATGCATATTGTTTTTTCTTGTAATGGAAATATACAAAAAGGTACAGTCAAACTTTCAGGAAACATTCCTCACACACAAATAAAGAAAAGATGTTATGTGGACATGTGTCCGGAAACGCTTAATTTCCATGTTGGAGCTCATTTTAGTTTCGACAGTATGTACTGTACTTCCTCGATTCACCGCCAGTTGGCCCAATTGAAGGAAGGTAATGTTGACTTCGGTGCTTGTGTTGACATGCGACTCATTGCTCTACAGTACTAGCATCAAGCACATCAGTACGTAGCATCAACAGGTTAGTGTTCATCACGAACGTGGTTTTGCAGTCAGTGCAATGTTTACAGCCCGCATCTCGTGGTCGTGCGGTAGCGTTCTCGCTTCCCACGCCCGGGTTCCCGGGTTCGATTCCCGGCGGGGTCAGGGATTTTCTCTGCCTCGTGATGGCTGGGTGTCGTGTGCTGTCCTTAGGTTAGTTAGGTTTAAGTAGTTCTAAGTTCTAGGGGACTGATGACCGTAGCAGTTAAGTCCCATAGTTCTCAGAGCCATTTTTTGCAATGTTTACAAATGCGGAGATGGCAGATGCCCATTTGATGTATGGATTAGCACGGGGCAGTAGCCGTGTCGCGGTACGTTTGTATCGAGACAGATTTCCAGAACGAAGGTGTCCCGACAGGAAGACGTTCGAAGCAATTGATCGGCATCTTAGGGAGCACGGAACATTCCAGCCTATGACTCGCGACTGGGGAAGACCTAGAACGACGAGGACACCTGCAATGGACGAGGCAATTCTTCGTGCAGTTGACGATAACCCTAATGTCAGCGTCAGAGAAGTTGCTGCTGTACAAGGTAACGTTGACCACGTCACTGTATGGAGAGTGCTACGGGAGAACCAGTTGTTTCCGTACCATGTACAGCATGTGCAGGCACTATCAGCAGCTGATTGGCCTCCACGGGTGCACTTCTGCGAATGGTTCATCCAACAATGTGTCAATCCTCATTTCAGTGCAAATGTTCTCTTTACGGATGAGGCTTCATTCCAACGTGATCAAATTGTAAATTTTCACAATCAACATATGTGGGCTGACGAGAATCCGCACGCAATTGTGCAATCACGTCATCAACACAGATTTTCTGTGAACGTTTGGGCAGGTATTGTTGGTGATGTCTTGATTGGGCCCCATGTTCTTCCACCTACGCTCAATGGTGCAGGTTATCGTGATTTCATACGGGATACTCTACCTGTGCTGCTAGAACATGTGCCTTTACAAGTACGACACAACATTTGGTTCATGCACGATGGAGCTCCTGCACATTTCAGTCGAAGTGTTCGTCCGCTTCTCAACAACAGATTCGGTGACCGATGGATTGGTAGAGGCGGACCAATTCCCTGGCCTCCACGCTCTCCTGACCTCAACACTCTTGACTTTCATTTATGGGGGCATTTGAAAGCTCTTGTCTACGCAACCGCGGTACCAAATGTAGAGACTCTTCGTGCTCGTATTGTGGACGGCTGTGATACAATACGCCATTCTCCAGGGCTGCATCAGCGCATCAGGGATTCCATGCGACGGAGGGTGGATGCATGTATTCTCACTAACGGAGGATATTTTGAACATTGCCTGTAACAAATTGTTTGAAGTCACGCCGGTACGTTCTGTTGCTGTGTGTTTCCATTCCATGATTAATGTGATTTGAAGAGAAGTAATAAAATGAGCTCTAACATGGAAAGTAAGCGTTTCCGGACACATGTCCACATAACATATGTTCTTTCTTTGTGTGTGAGGAATGTTTCCTGAAAGTTTGGCCGTACCTTTTTGTAACACCCTGTATATTAGTGACATTGGAAAGAGCTTTTGAAGAGGACATAAACTATGTAGCATATCTATAACTTGTTCAAATAGTGGCAATACGACAATGCCACAAATCACTGCCCCATCATCAGAAGACAAGATCCCACATTGCGCCCCAGGGGGCTCACATCTCTTTTGTGAGAACATCCATGCCCACCACAGGGCCCGAGCCCTTGCAGTACCAGTTCCCTTTCAGTGCTGCAAGTCTATGTTTCTATTATTCTTTTTTCTCCATCTGCCTTTCCATTGGATGGTCTTCTCGATGCCGATCATAGTTAGATTTGGTTTATGATTTTGGACATTGATTTTCTCTGTTACAGCTGTTGCTACAACTTTTCAAGTACTTAATTTAAATAATTATTACTACAAAAATGCTTATACTATATCTACTTCTACTACAATAAAATCCCTTACATATTACCCCACTACTTAATAATACTGTTAGTTCTACAGGATCGGTTCTGTGTTGTTCATTTATTTTGGCACGTTTAAATTGTAAATGGTTGTTTCCACTACTGCATCCACCCTCATCCTGCCCCGCTCAACAGCCATTCTCTGCTGGATTTCTTGGGCATGGGGCAGAACTTTAACAGCGTTTTCAGTACAGAAAACGATTCTACAATTCACTGTTATGTCTTAAAACCACACTTCTGTGATCACTTGCACCAATGCAATGTAAATTCTTGAGAAACTATTTCATTCAGTGGTGCTGACCTCAATTGTCGTCTTTCCATTTGCGAAGTATGATGTCAAGCTGAGATGGCAGCGTTCTGATGTGTGTTTTAATGCCTCATGAAGTCTTTGTTGGCTTCCTGGATACTGCTGCTGCAGTATCATCCAAGATGCACCAAGTCGACTCACTGCTCAGTTCTGCTTTGGGATCCAGGACCCTTAATACCTGATAGCCATTACCCACCACGTCTTCGTAGAATGCACAGTCCCACATTGTGTGCTCTGGAATGCCCACGCTGCCGCAGGCGAAACTGTCATTCATCCGTCTTGTGTATAGATACAACACATCTGATGTTAGGGAGAAATTCGTACGATTTCCTGCCTGTGCCGGAAGTGACCCATTCATTCTGCCTTACTTGTAACATGCGATCGTGTATAACTTTCTCGTATTGGCCTCAGTTACAAGTATTATTCGTACTTCCATTTGATTACCTTTCATTAACCAATAAAGGGCGCCCCTTTTCTTAATTTCCAAGTCGAATGGTCATATCCTACAATTACTAACAATGCTTCATTTGGCGTTGTGCAGTAGGCACCCATTAATCTTAGTGACATTCCTCATTGAATTTTTATCACTAATGAGGCTGGCTTCACAAGTGGTAATCAATGAGCCCAAACGCACATACCACGTTGTACGACTGATGCTAATATAGTTTGGTGGTATACTTTGATTGTTTTCAAGTGAAGCCGAAATTGCCTATTTCCATTGGTTATAATTTTGTTTATCCTCTTTGTACCTTACATGTCTGCCTCCTCTATGTGACGTGCAAAGTTAAGGCGTTCGTCCCATAGTTATCTCATTACTTCTTGTCATTCTTACATTATTTTTTATTTTGGGACTTCTTGCTAGGTCCCCTTTCAGCAGGAGGTATGTAGTTTTATGACGTAATAGTGACAATTTGACACTTCAACAGCATCCTTCAAGTTCATGTAGTGCCGTATTACATTTTTCTTCTATAATTCTTCTAGAGTCACCACTTAACAGTGAATAGCAAATGGAACCATTCCACTCACATTATCGCTGTCATGTATCTTCTGTAGTATGAGCTCCAGTGCTACATCCCAAAACTTAGGACCACACACTGATCCCTGCAGGCAGTCTTGTGTTATTGTCTTCGTTATTTCCTTTTCTGGGCACATTAAAGCTGCATGTCTCCATGGCAACAGTCTCTCAGGCAGTTGTACAGCTCCTCGGGACACTCCAACTCCCTAAGGTGACCAAAGAAATCGCTCCGCCATAGGTTATCGGAAGTCCAGCAATATCAGTCATAATTGCTAGAGAGTATGTAGAATGAATAACTGTCACTACCGAGATCGCATTATTATTTGTGTCTTCAGCTGACTAGTCTCTTCTAAACCCATACTGGTGAGTTCTCATCCCCTGTAGAAGCAGGCGATCATGTAATCTCTTGCATATTAGTTTTCACATATTTTGTCGACAACATTCAAAAGAAAAATTGGTTTGTAGCATTTGGCTGTCGTAGGATCCTTGTGTTGTCCTTTACTAATTATCAACACTTAAGCATTCTTCCACAGTGTATAGACTCTTCCTTGGAAGAGACACTCGTTGTACAGTTCACACAAGTAAATATCTAATTGATCACATAAGCGTTGTTTCACTTCAGCAGGGATCCCATTCAGTCCTGGAGATGTTTTCTTTTCCAGTCTTAAAATTATTTCCTTAATCTCTTCTCGTCCGTAGGGGTTCACAAGTTTATTGTTTCTATAAGCTTCCCATAATATTTTTCGCAACCCTTCCTGAACTTTTTTCTCGCCTTCCCCTCCGTCATCAGGAAACAGTGTTTCCATCAGCATGGCAGCTGACTGTTCCCAATTTATGTTACCGTCCCATCAGTCCTTTTAGCGTGGATAAGACTGTTGGCGACCGTCTTTTCTCGCAGGCCATCGTGTATGGTATACCGCAGGGATTGGCTTCTAAGTTACTCTACGAATTACTTCCATCAGTTAATTTTTGTTCCTTCCTTAAAACGTTGTTTCACATATCAGTATTTCTGTAGCTTTCGAATTCTTTCTTCTTGGGCCATGTTACTCACACCAGAGTAACATGGTCCAAGAAGAAATAATTCGAAAGCTTCCTGACTCATCTTGCGTCACATCTTAATTTCTGAAGCGCCTTTGTCCAGATGCACAGTACTCCTCTAGAAGGACTTCTCCTGATAGTTATCAACGCCTGCATTACTCTTTGTAGCCTCAGACAGTTTTTCCACTTTAACAGCGACTTCATTACCCAGCGATGAACTTCCCAGACACTGAAAACCCTTCTCAGTTCTTCCCAGTTGGAATTTCTTGATGTTGTAATACGATTTCAAGTACATGTTTTCTGTGGTGTTTTGGAGTTCTCTTCCAGTGCTGGTATAGTGTATGATACTGTGATCACTTGATGTCATTCTGCTCTCACTCTCCAGGCTTTCACACAGCACGCCGCTGCTGTATTTGCTAGAGTGATGTCTATATTTGACGTTGCTCCAACACTCCCTTCGTAGGTTGGCGGATTGTGAGGTTTATTAAATATCTCTTGGTTGAATTCCAAAATGGCTTCATCTAGTTGCCTTCCACAGTCATCATTCAGGCAGCTATGCTTGAGTATTGAAACCGCATTTGCGCCAATGGAGTACACAACAGGCTTAATTCGTCTTAGGTAACTAATACTCTTTAGCCTTACGAGATGCTTGTCGATATTATCACTAAATTGAAAATACACTGCGGAAAAAAAGCGAAACACCAAAAAACTATTTAATGTAGAATAATGAAATTTCGGAAATACGTTTGTCTAGGTAACTTATAGAAGAGATCAACATTGCAAGATCAAAGGTCAATGTAAGCATGAGATAAGCCATTGCAAATGTGAAATACTGGTGCATTAATAACTGGTGTAACCGCCAGAGTGTTGAATGCAAGTATGCAAACGTGCATGCTTTGTGGTGTACAGGTGCCGGATGTCAGTTTGTGGCATGGAGCTCCATGCCTGTTGCACTTGGTCGGTCAGTACAGGGATGGCTAATGCTGTTTGCGGATGATGCTGGAGTTGTCGTATGGTGATGTCCCGTATGTGTTTGACTGGAGACAGACTTGGTGATCGAGCAGACCAAGGCAACATGTCGACACTCTGTAGAGCATGTTGCGTTACAACATTGGTGTATGCGCGAGCGTTATCCTGTTGGAAAACACTCCCTGGAATGCTGTTGATGAATGGCAGCACAACAGGTTGAATCACCAGACTTACATACAGTTTTGCGGTCAGGTTTCATGGGATTACCATGAGAGTGCTCCTGCTGACATACGAAATCACATCCTAGATTACAGCTCCAGGTATAGATCCAGTGCGTCTAGCACGCAAACAGGTTGGTTGCAGGCCCTCAACTGGCCTCCTCCTAACAAACACACGGCCATTACTTATACCGAGTCAGAACCAACTTTCATAAGGAAACACAACAGACCTCCACCTGCCCTCCAATGAGCTCTCGCTTGACACCACTGAAGTCGGAAATGGCGGTCGTTTGGTGTCAGTGGAGTGCACGCTACAAGTTTTCTGGCTCGGAGCTGTCCTTGAAGTAACGTATTTGTAACTGTTCATTGTCTCACTGTACCGCCAACTGTTGCTCAGATAGCTGCTGCAGATACAGTGTGATTGCCAGAACCATACGCTAAACATCTCTCTCGGTAGTACCACGTGACCGTCCGGAGCCCCATCTCCCTGCAGCCGTAAATTCTCGTGACCACCGCTGCCAGCAATCGTGTGCAGTAGTTACATTCCTACCAAGTCTTTACGCAATATCACAGAACAAACATCCAGCTTCTCATAGTGTTATAACACGACCTCGTTCAAACTCAGTGATGTGTTGATAATGGCGTCTTTGTCGCCTTAAAGGCATTCGTGACTAAGATCAACTCACCACGTCCAATCTCAAAGGTAACTAACGCTCAAGATCGTTACAGCGTGTATTTAAAGCAAACCTGATTTCCATCCCTGTAGTGGCGCTAGTAGCGCCACTATTATGCGACTGCTGAGAAATTGGAATAGGTATCATCTTCCAGATGTGGAAACAACTTTCGTTTATGTCGCCCAACTCCTTCTTGGTGTTGCGATTTTTCTCCTCCAGTGTACATGGAAACCAGGATGCAACTCTCCTCTCTGGTTAACATATCCTGTTCTGAACAGTACTGTGATAAAAAGCACATTTGACGTGAAGTCTTGTAGCCTCATTAATACACTTGCCACTTCTCATGGCATTAAGCTGTCCTATTTTTGTCTCCGATAAAAAAATAGTATATCCTACTGGCCTGCCGTAATTTGGCCACCTTACGGCGAAATATTAAATTTGCTGACACGCTGCTGCCCCTTCACCTTCTCCGATGCAAGGGGCGCATGGTTTCCCTTGTTTCGTGTCCCAGCCTGGCTCCTGCCCATTGCCACCATTTTTAATTCTTCGTTACATTCGTCGTTGGTTTCTTTTCTTGTCGTCGTTCTCTTTCTGGAGACTTTATCAACTTGTCTACGTCGCTAGTTCTTTCGTGGTAATGGATGGGGAGGAAATGCCGGTCAGATGCAGAGGGTGCATCTTCCATCGCGCAACGTGTCCCGGGGGCTATCTGTAGCCCTTTTACCTATGTGAGGTACAAATTTTGTGGAGCTGTGTTACTTGGCAGTGACACATCACACGAAAGTTACTTTCGTCCATCAGTTTCGCACACCATTATACATAAGGTGTCTCATTCATACATTCATTTATGTTTCCATTATTCATATAAAACCCAATTGCTTGGATCTTGCCCTCTCTTACATTCATTCTTTGTCGAAGCCAAATGACATGTTTTTATGAAATATTTCTATTGCTTGTAAAAGATGTGTGAGCTGTGTTAAGGCATATAGCTGGATGTGATCCACGTGCATAAGGTGACATAACTGACAGCTTAACTCGTTGGCAGTTTTGCTGTCAAGACAATATCAGGTTCAAACATATATTGATGGAGGTGGGTTGATTGTTAAATAGAACGGTAGCGGGCTTAAGCTTTCCACTTGAAATATGCCTCTCTTGATCTTACATTTTTCTATTGTTATTGTTTCTCGCCATTTTGGAGTAGATGTGTCTTCTGTTTGCTTGTGTCCAAGAATGTTTTCTGACAGAAATGAAATGCTTGTCTTACAGATCTGGTAGGTTTTTGTAAGGTACATAAGTGGAATGTAATAAGATGCTGTTCTGTAATCAATTTAGGCCGTAAATATGGTATTTATCTGCTGTTTTCTCTAGTATGATAGAATTTATGGCCCCCTGTTATCTGTTTCTCGCAAATAAGCTTCTCTACCCTTCTGCCATTACCTTACAACAGTTGTTTACATCTAATATTGCGTATGCAAAAATTTGGTAATGTGCATAAGCATTTTGAGATGGCTGCATTTTTTTTTTTTTTTTTTGGGGGGGTCGTATTCTCCTTTCAGTGAAAGGCATGTTAGGCGCTGTATTAGTTATTTTAGTACAGTATCTGGTCTTTCAATGAAATTATTGAAATAATTGGTGAAACAGACATGAGTTTAACAGAAAAGTTTAAACTGCAGACTCATACTAAGGAGGAAATTTAGGAATATATCAATAGTAAATGCAGATGCACCAACAGAGGAAAAAGAGGATATAATTAAAGAGCAGTTCTACGAAGACTTGGAAAAAATCTCGTGCGTAGTACCAAAGTATCACCTGATGCTAGTAATAGGAGATTTTCATGCGAAAATAGGGAGGAATGAACGTCGAAGTGAAGTTTGTCGAAAATATTCGTTACATAAAGAAAACAACGAGAATGGAGACTTACTATGCCAATTCGCAGCAAGGAATAATATGATAAGTACCTGCTTCCCACACAAAAGCACTCATCTGGGTATGTGAATGTCTGCAGTCAGTGGAGTAGTCAATCAGATTGACCATATTCTAGTGATAGCACGCTACTCAACATCAATTATGGATGCACGGAGCTGCAAAGGACCAAACTGTGACTCAGACCGCTTTGTGATAAAATCAGTGTTGAGAGAGAAACTGTCATTAACAAAGGGCAACAGAACAGAAAAGAAGATGAACTGGAATAGTGCCAAACTGAAAATCCTTGATGAAGTAAAAAAATACCAAGTAACACTAAGCAGAAAGTTGGGCAATGAAGAGACCACAGTAGGAGTAGATGAAAGATGGAGTGATTGAAAAAGCCATTAAAGATGCTGCAGAAGAAATAATAGGCATGAGAAGGAACAGAAGAACCCAGGAATGGTTTGATGAAGATTGCTGGTCAGCAATAGAGGAAAAGAACAAGACAAGAATAAAAGTGCCACAGAGAGAAACTAAAAATAATGTGAAACAATATAGAGAATTAAAGAGAAGATCTAATAGATTGTGCAAGAGAAAGAAAAGAGAGTGGACTAAAAAGAAATTTCAAGAACTAGAAGAGTTAAAGGTACAGAGTGAAATAAGAAAGTTTTATCATGCTTTAGACAAAATAAAAAGCAAATTCCAGCCAAAAATAATGGCATGCTCCAGTAAAGATGGGAAAATGGTTCAAATGTTTCAATTGGCTCTGAGCACTATGGGACTTAACATCTGGGGTCATCAGTCCCCTAGAACTTAGAACTACTTAAACCTAACTAACCTAAGGACATCACACACATCCATGCCCGAGGCAGGATTCGAACCTGCGACCGTAGCGGTCACGCGGTTCCAGACTGAAGCGCCTAGAACCGCACGGGCACACCGGCGGGAAAATGATAAGGGAGGAAGAACAGATATGGGAAGATAGGCAGAATATTCCAAAGATACACTAGATACCAGCCTAGAAGATGAAGAGACAGCTGCACAGTAGAAAAAAAGTGGAGCTGGAAGTAGACAGTGTTGCCAGTGAGGTAAAAAAGCCAACCCTACAATAGATCTCCCTGGCTGTACAAAAGACGAAAAACAATCAAGCCCCTGGGGAAGACAGCATAATCCCTGAATTAATAAAAACTGGTGGAGTGTCTGTAATAAAGGAAATGCACACATTAACATCAGTTGTATGGGAAACGGAGACTATGCCAGTTAACTGGAAAACTAAAATAATAATTCCCAATCATAAGGAAGGGGATAGAACAACATGTGAAAACAATAGAGGCATAGCACTCCTAAGCACAGCTTATAAGATCTTCACAAGTATATTAAACGAAAGGATACAAAAGTGTGCAGAAGACATACTTACGGAATATCAGTGTGACTTTCGACCAGATAGAGGAACAACTGATAAAATATTTGTCATAAGACAAAGTTCTATGAATATGATATAGATCTGCATTTCCTATTTATCGACTTCGAACAAATCTTTGACCGCATAAACCGGCAAGAATTAAACAGAGTACTGGAAGAAGTTGGCTCTTGTGCTAAACTAATAAGACTAATCAAACGACAATGACGGACACAAGAGCAAAAGTAAAAGTCTTTAGCAGAACAAGTGAAAGCTTTGACTTTAATAAAGGCGTGAAGCAAGGTGATAGTCTCTCCACTGTCCTATTCAATATAGTCGTGCATAGTGTAGTAAATAAAATCAACAAAAGAGGCCCTATATTTATGAAAACTAACCAGATACGTGCATACGCTGATGACCTTGCTATAGTAGAAAGAGATATCAATACACTCCGAGAAACATACCAAGCAGTGGAAATTGACCTAATAGTAAATGAAAAGAAAACAAAATATATGGTAATGTGACAATCCGAGGCCAGAAAAACCTGTAAAGACCTAAATATCGATGGGAAATGCTTCAAAGGAGTGTCCTTTTGTAACTGCATAGGAGCCCTTATAACAAATAATAACAGTATTGTAAAGGCTGCAAGGGAAAGAATACAAGCAGGAAACAGATCCCACTTTGCAAATACGCGACATTTCAGACATAACCTTGAGGAAAACACAACTACTAATATATAATTCCCTAGTCCGACCCAGTTATCACAATGGATCAGAGGTATGAACATCGACAGAACATGACAAAAATGCGCTAAGAAGCTTTTAGCAGAAAATACTACGCAAAATCTGTGGTCCAATAATAGAGGAAGAAGGCGGGGGAATACGCTACAGCGCCGATTACAAGTATTAATACAAGGTAAGGACATAGTAAAATTTGTGAAATCACAGCGAATACTACGGCTAGGACATATGGAGAGAATGACAGAGGATAGAATTCCAAAGAAAATGATGAAAGGTGTGATCCATTCAGCTAGGCGAAAAGGGAGACCTATAAGAAGATGAATTGACGTCATAATAGTGGATCTCACAAGTATAGGAGTCTGGGGGTGGAAAATAGCAGCAAACAATCGAGATACGTGGAGGAAAATCATTGAAGAAGCCAAGGCTCAACAAGGGCTGTAGCGCTGTCAAAGGAGGAGGAGGAGAAGAAGAAGAAGAAGAAGAAGAAGAAGGTGTGTCGTCTGTTTCTTCGTATCTGAGAATTGTTGCTGACGGAAATGAAATCGTTGTCGTATAGATCTGCAAGATTTTTGTAAGATCCTGTTCTGTAATCAATTTAGGCCATAAATATGGTATTTATCTGCTGTTTTTTCTAGTATGATAGAGATTATGGTCACATGTTCTCTGTTTCTTGCAAATAAGTCTCTCTATCCTTCTGCCATTACCTTCACTTTCAACAATTGTATGAAACATTTGCTAATGTGTGATGGCTGTATTTGGGGGGGGGGGGGGGTTGTTCTCCCCTTTTACGGAAAGATATGATAGGCGCTGCATTAGATATTTTAGTACAGTATCTGGTCATTCAATGAAATTATTGAAATAAATGCTGAGACAGATAGGAGTTTAACAGAAAAGTTTAAATTTTGTTTGTGACCAGGACCTCCCTTTTTCAAATTTATCATTAAAGATCTTGACCCATCGATCTTCATGGCAGTGACAGTGTGGTTTTCAGTCCCTTGCGTGTGTTTTGTTCTTACCACTTCACTTTTATTCCAAGAGTTATTTGGATTATTATATTAGTGTTATCTACATACCCTATGAAGAGCAACGTATGTAAAAAGAAATTTCAGAATGATGCGTAGTGAAGTGTGTATGTAACGGTTTCAGTAGTGCTAGTAAATATAAATGTATAAATAGATGAAGCAAATACTTTTTACTGTTTTTGACGGTAACGAACGGTCAGTCTTGGTAGCAGAGGTCGTGTGTTACTTGCTGACCTCTTAGTTAACGGTTAATTTTTTTCAATTAAAGTAGATGTCTGCGGTGTATAATTAATAGGTCGTTGGTCTGAATCGTGACCGGCATCGTTACTTCACTTCCATTATCCCTCAATTACTTCATAGCTCCCCTCCGGACCCAGTCGTACCAACGCATAACTCATTACGCTGTGTATGACCATTAACCACCTGAACGAGCCTGTCTTGGAGATCTGTTTTCACCTTTGTGTTTGCCGCTGTCTATGTTTATATGTGGAATTGCAATGGTAGAATGTAGTCATGTTTAACGATGGAGAACCAACAGATAAACACTCACTAAAGAAAACATCGTAACCATTGTAACCCTTTAAATTTCACACTGCATATTGCTTCATTTACTGTCTAGATGTTAAAACTCAGCATGCTTCTACACCAACAAAGGCGCTCATGGTGTCCTACGACGTGCAATATTGTATGTGAGACAGCACAGTACATCACAGAATCTAACGCACTGAATGTACGGTCTGGAGGAGCGGCTTTTAAATTCTCTAGGTTTTCCGTGTCCTTGGTCTCCGCTCCCTTCCCAACAGATGTATGCTTCATGTTCACACGGACGAAATGTTAAGCTCTAAGCTTAGTTACTTCTTTTGTTGTTATCAGATGTGCTATGTTTCCATAGATTGATGGCGTAGTGTGATGAAGTGCCAACGTGTATTCCAGGGCTACGTAGCCGGTCTGAGCTGACGTTAAAGTACAGTCAACGAGATCATGATTGTCCCAAGAATAGTGCCATAGACGCTACACCGTGATTGGTTTTTGTGGGTTATATTCATTTTGGGATTATGTCCCTTAGGAAAGTTCCTTGTAAGTGTTCATATTTGCTTGAACAGTACGATTATTTTGAGTGAAACACAATTTCTCAATGTATGTTTGCAGGTGGGAATATTCAGGCACCAAATAATTGTTAAAATTCATGGTGAACCTTCAGCTGCCCTTTATTCTGCACAATGCGCTTCGCTACTAGTTTCGGTCAAGCATAAGCCTAAAACGAATAAATCAAATCAATAGTGTGTCCACTGTTTACAGGTAATTAGAAGGTTAAATATCGTATTACTTAGTGGCATGAACGGCTGGAAAGTTATCAGAAGAGTAATTTACTCTTTTGAGCCCACCGTAGTAGTACAAAATCTTTTACAATAATAGTTGTGTACAATAGTTTTCATAAAGAAGCAAAGTTCACAGCGACAGCTAGTCACACACTGACAGATGTAATCAGGCAAAACATTGAAGGATACAGTCAAAGACAACGCCATGTCAAAAATAGAAACTATTGTACATGTCAGCAATAGCAGTATCAGCATAAGAAGACTTACATTATAGTCTTTTGTTCCATTTAACACTGTACATTAGTGAGATAGATCGTGAAACTACAAATGTACAAACGTAATATATCAAGGAATGCAACACTGGCGACTTTTGTAATCTGAAATAAATCGTAAGTGCCGAAAAGAATTCGGCTTAAACCATAGAAAGCCATTTATTGACATAAGAAAAGCCACATTGGCGAATTTTGTAATTTACAAAACATAGTAACTGTCGAAAAATAAGTCCGCTAGGACATGTTACTGGACCAGGATGTTGCTAAGTTAACAGATAAAAACCAAAATACCATATAATAGCAAATGAACATCAGCTCACAAAATAATGCATCGTAAAATTCCATGTACAGAGTGAATAACAACAAAGCTAACCTCACACAGTATCCTATACCAAAATACATTATGACATTCCTCGTGAACATACAGATAAAGACTTTATCATTCTTTTAATACTACATACCCAATGGAAGATGTGGGGGGAGGCTTTTGTAAACAGAAGATTATTACTTATTTATTTACTTTTTATAACTTTTTACTTTACTCTTATTATGGTATAACTTTCCAGCCGTTCATGCCAGTAAATAATACCGAAACTAGTAGCAAACCAAATTGTGCAGAAATATATGTATATATTGCATTTTGTGTTTATTATTATCATCAAAACACTGAGTATCTCTAGGAACTGCCGTCCAAAATAAAATGTTACGTGACATAGGATACCAGGGGGTTGTGCTGTTACTAGGAAATATTCTATTTTCAAAGAACAAGTTGAAAAACCTGTGTTAGAAAACACATAGTATATTCAAAAGAGTTAAAACACAGTTTGCTCAAAGTGTGTAAAACAAAGCTAAGAACCATATATATGCTTAAAACTTATGCTCAATATTGGGGCCTAATAAGATAAGTCCTGGTCACCAAATGTCTCCACAATCACAGTAGACACTTTCAATCTGTATGCAATTACAAAGCTTCACATAGAATAGACTACTCATAAGTAATATTAACAAACCATATCACAAATGAGACCATATTGCAACATTACAGAAGAATCTACAGCATGACCTATATGAGCTTTATATTTGCATTATCACTCTTTTGGCTGTAGAAGGGTGGGGAAGGGGGGGGGGAGGGTGACGTCACCACTAGAGAGTAATGCATGTGAGATAATGAAAAATCATTATGAAGACTAGAATTTATAAACATACATGATAATTGCTGGAAAAACTGACATATTTTGTGTGTACATAAAAACCTATGGTCAATACAGATGCCCACAGAGAGGGACTGTCAGTCTCCAAACACTGCTATCCTTACAGGAAAAGTCCAAAGATGGAAATACATCCAGACATTGTACCTAGAATACACTTTATCTAATATGCCCCATATAAAATCGTACCAGAAAATAGATGGTATACTAAAAACCCAAGTTACAATATTACAAAAGCATCTACAATGTCACACTTATACACTTATATACTTACATATTGGATCCAAAAAGGGGGGCTGGGGGAAGTCATTGCAGAGCTGGAGAGTGTATGTTTTAACTTTCGAGGTTGTTATAATTAGCATCCATTAAAGTTCTTCACTCTCCAGCCATGACTTGTCACGGAATGCTTTACAGGAGCAACCGTGGAATTTCGAGTGTTAAGAAACCAACAATCCCCCCATCCAATCGACCAGCTGCCACAAGCTCACCAACTTAGAAGAACTCAAAAACATCGCAGCTAAAGTGGCTTTTCTACTGCAGAGGAACGTTAATGGGTTCAAGGAATGTACGGAGGAATTAAAACACTTAAGGCAGAAAAGAGCTGTCGGCCGTTGTGGCTGAGCGGTTCTAGGCGCTTCAGTCTGGAACAGCGCGACGGCTACAGTCGCAGGTTCGAATCCTGCCTTGGGCATGGATGTGTGTGATGTCCTTAGGTTAGTTAGGTTTAAGTAGTTCTAAGTTCTAGGGGACTGATGACCTCAGGTGTTAAGTCCCATAGTGCTCAGTGCCATTTGAACCATTTGAACAGGGAATAGCTCTGTCTCTTTGCCTACAGGATATTCATTTTAAAGACACTGAAATGCTTGATCTAAAGTGTTACGAAGGCGTGGTGCTGAAAAGTAATACCTCCGAATTTTTTGTGTGAAAACTCAAAACTTCTTAAATAAAACAGTCTGTTAACATTCTGCGTCTTTATTCTTCTTGTCTGCATATTTATTTCTCAACATAGCCACCCTGGCGACGAACACATTTCTCCCAACGAGTGACCACTTTGAAGATTCACTGTAGAATATTTGATTTCGTTGACTGAGCTACAACCTCTTGTCTGCTTGCAGCGCTTCATCGCTATCAAAGTGAAGTCCTCGAAGGCGTTTTTTAAGTTTGGGATACAGAAAAAAATCGGATGGGGCCAAGTTGAGACTCTGTGGAGGATCCTCGGTGATAGTGAACCCAAGACGTCGGATTGTTGCAGATGTCGCGGCGCACATATGTGGTCTGGCATTGTCATGCTGGTTCTCCATGTGTGGATGAACTCTTCAGATTCGTGCTTTCAGGTTTCTGAGAGTCTTCCAGTACCTTGCACAGTTTATGATGGTGCCCTTTGGCTACCACATTCACATTCAAAACACGGAATAAATTGTTGAAAGATCTCTAATCTCCTCTGTTTCATATAAAAATAAGCTTTCTTGCTACCCACCGTGCACAGTTTTCTGTACTGCAATTCTGCAGTGATGGCCTATACACGCTTTCGTGATATGCTGCACTTACCTGAGGCCTGTGTCTGTGTTACCCGACGATTTACTCTGATGAGTTCATTAACCTGATTCCGATGAGGCTCGTCGATTTCCATGCTTGGTCGTCCAGTCCGAGCTCCGTCACATGCATTTAGGTTAGCACCAGCGTTTTCTTCATTACAAGCACGAACAATCTAACGTCGCATATTACAGATTTCGTAAAATCATCACCGTACACAGCTTTCGTTCTTCTGCACGCTGTTTCTCATTCACTGACATGCGAGAGTCGTTCAGTAAATAATGCAACGCACTTTTTTTTTTTAAAGCAGGTTGGTTTTATTCAGGATACCCAATACTCCATATTATTCCCCACTCTTTTGCCTACAAAAATCTGTTTTTCAATGTAATCTCCTTTCAACGCCACGGCTTTACGCCACCTTACTGAGGAGTGGGAAGGGGGGCGGGGGTTGTATGTCCGCAAGGTATCACGCTACTGGTTACTAGTCGACATCGTAGCCAACGTCTTGCTTCATCAATTATCATTCACGTACGGCTTCCCGCGGGGTGCATTCTTCATTGGGCAAGGAAGAACAGTCAAATGAAGTATTGTGAACACTAACAACAGAAACGTCCAGTTAATCAGCGAGGTGTTTGATTGTCATCGGTCGATCACCTTGAATGAGGGTGTCCGGACGTTCCAACATTGCAAGAATCAGCTTCGTGCGGCCGGCCGGCACGCGTGACATCGGATAGGATTGTGCGACCTTGTTGCGATGGTGGCGGACGCCTCACCCAACAACTCGCTGTGCTTTTGTTCACTGCCAGGTGTACGTAGATATTCTGCAAGCGCCTATGAATATCTGCTGTGCTCTGGTTTTGCGCTACAAGAAACTCAATAACAGCTCTGTACCTGGAATGCACCTCCGTTACAGGCGCCATTTTGTAGGCTACATACAGCGCTGTTGCATATCTGAACGTCGGGAAACTATAGGGTCTGAAGCAAGGAGATTCTACGATGTCTCACAACAAATTCCTTATTTTTGCAACCGAAATTGGCCGAGAAAAAGATGTGTAGCACTACAAACTGAACACCGCCATGTTATACCCTACAATTCGGAGGTCTCTAGTGGCAGAGGGCTACAACTTCCGGCAGCAAAACGGCAGAGTCGACGTAGTAATATGCGTGACGCACAATACATCAACCAATACTGAGAGAATACAATAATAATAATAATAATAATAATAATAATAATGATAAATCGGAAGCACAACTTTCCAGCACGCCGTCGTACAAAACACATCGTAAAGACGACCTCACTGGGGAGCAGGCTAAAGGTGGCGACGACAAATACAACTCATCTCTTCCCCTCAACACAAACTCACCAGCAGTAACCTGGTATATTTCACTTTCTGAATAAAGTAACGATATTTAGCCTTTACTTATGTCTCCCTCCCCATCCCCCTCCCCCCTCCAGTGAAACACTAATTTTGAAACTGAATATATATATATATAACTGATTCAGAGATGAGGAAAAACATTTTTGTAAATGAACAACATTTTTATTTCATTAATGAAGAAATTTGTATATAATAAACTAACATTACTGAAATCATCGATTTCCCCAACAATAAATAAGTTACCTTTCTAATGAGTTTTTTCAAACGTTCATTTTTGAGCTGAGACATTTGAGATCTGGCAGATAACTGGTGAGTGCAGTTCATGTATGTTAACTAAAATATTCTACAGCTAGTTCATATCGATATTTACATTCCCGAAAAATATTTTCTCGCCTTGCAGGTGGGAATTGCTAGTCAAAGGCCGACCTCTTTCTAGCGTACTTCGAGATTCCCCTTCGTGGAGTCTCCAACGTTCATGGTCTTCAGTACATTATACTGTAGGCAGCCATTTGATGTAGCAAGCGCCCTAGCAACAGGCTTCTACAGCTATTGCTGTGATCTTCTGTCTGATGACTGGTTTGACGCACCTTTCCATACTATTCTGTCCTTTGCAAGTCTCTCCCCAAATAATACTGCAACGTACATTCTGTCGAATCTGCTTACTGTATTCATCTCTTGGTCACCCTCTGCAATTTTTACCCTCCACACTTCCCTCCAGTACCAAATTAGTGATGTCTTGATGTCTCAAAATTTGTTCTATCAGCTGATCCCTCCTTTTAGTCAAGTTTTACAATAAATGTCTTTTTTCCCCATCTCGATACAGTACCTTCTCTCAAGTTTTACAATAAATGTCTTTTTTCCCCATCTCGATACAGTACCTTCTCTTTAGTTATGCGATCTACCCATCTAATCTTCTACATTATGCTTTAGCATCACTTTTCAAAAGCTTATGTTCTCTTCTCGTGTGAACTGCTTGTCGGCACCATTTCACTTCCGTGCAAGGCCACACTCCAGACAGATGCATTCAGAAAAGACTTCCCAACTCTTAAACCTGTATTCGATCTTAACTGTAATAGTGGGGGTTGCTGTTCCTGAGACAAGGGGGCATGTTTCCGTAAGTGAATAAACCAGCCCCTTGCGCTAGCCTAATTTTTTTTGTCTCATATGTAAACGAACTGTCCACTTGGGTGCATATGTTATTAATTCACGTCGTAATCAATGGACAATAACCGCACCGCACCTTACGCTCCTGAATGCTTGTCTTCGTATCATGAAGACAGTGGAGAGAGGGCCAGATTTACTTATTTATTTAAAATTTTAAAAAATGGAGCACGACTTCTGTGGTGAAGTGTGACTCAAAAAAATTACGCCCCAGTGTGCTGCTATTGGAAACGCCCCCACCACTTCCCCCACCCCTCCTTAGTGTCCTCTCAGCGTTCTGAGACTGTCGTTTTTCATCTGGACCTCAAAGGAGCAGCAGCAGCATCAGGAAATTCAGGTGACATTGCAAATTTCCTGGATAGCGTAGCACCCAGCACTACTACACTAGGTTTGGCGAATAATCAGCACGTAACGCTATTTTCTGAAGCATACGATACTGTGTACAGTGCTGTAGCTAATTTATACACTACTGGCGATTAAAATTGCTACACCAAGAAGAAATGAAGATGATAAACAGGTATTCATTGGACAAATATATTATACTAGAACTGACATGTGAGTACATTTTCACGCAGTTTGGGTGCATAGATCCTGAGAAATCACTACCCAGAACAACCACCTCTGGCCGTAATAACGGTCTTGATACGCCTGGGCATTGAGTCAAACAGAGCTTGGATGGCATGTACAGGTACAGCTGCCCATGCAGCTTCAACAAGATACCACAGTTCATCAAGAGTAGTCACTGGCGTATTCTGACGAGCCAGTTGCTCGGTCACCATTGACCAGACGTTTTCTATTGGTGAGAGATCTGGAGAATGTGCTGGCCAGGGCAGCAGTCGAACATTTTCTGTATCCAGAAAGGCCCGTACAGGACCTGCGACATGCGGTCGTGCATTATCCTGCAGAAATGTAGGGTTTCACAGGGATCAAATGAAGGGTAGAGCCACTGGTCGTAACACATCTGAAATGTAACGTCCAACGTGCAGAGTGCCGTCAGTGCGAACAAGAGGTGACCGAGACGTGTAACCAATGGCACTCCATACCATCACGCCGGGTGATACGCCAGTATGGCGATGACGAATACACGCTTCCAATGTGCGTTCACCGCGATGTCGCCAAACACGGATGTGACCATCATGATGCTGTAAACAGAACCTGGATTCATCCGAAAAAATGACGTTTTGCCATTCCTGCACCCAGGTTCGTCGTTGAGTACACTATCGCAGGCGCTCCTGTCTGTGATGCAGCGTCAAGGGTAACCGGAGCCATGGTCTCCGAGCTGATAGTCCATGCTGCTGCAAACGTCGTCGAACTGTTCGTGCAGGTGGTTGTTGTCTTGCAAACGTCCCCATCTGTTGACTCAGGGATCGAGACGTGGCTGCACGATCCGCTACAGCCATGCGGATAAGATGCCTGTCATCTCGACTGCTAGTGATAAGAGCCCGTTGGGTTCCAGCACGGCGTTCATTATTACCCCCCCTGAACCCATCGATTCCATATTCTGTTAACAGCCATTGGATCTCGACCAACGAGAGCAGCAACGTCGCGATACGATAAACCGCAATCGCGTTAGGGTACAATCCGACCTTTATCAAAGTCGGAAACGTGATGGTACGCATTTCTCCTCCTTACACGAGGCATCATAACAACGTTTCACCAGGCAACGCCGGTCAACTGCTGTTTGTGTATGAGAAATCGGTTGGAAACTTTCCTCATGTCATCACGTTGTGGCCAATAGTGTATCAGTTCTTTTAAGATGATGTACATTTAATTGCTACTTTTCTCATTTTTACCAATTGTTTAAGAAAATGTATGTAAATGTGGGCCCGCATCTCGTGGTCGTGCGGTAGCGTTCTCGCTTCCCACGCCCGGGTTCCCGGGTTCGATTCCCGGCGGGGTCAGGGATTTTCTCTGCCTCGTGATGGCTGGGTGTTGTGTGCTGTCCTTAGGTTAGTTAGGTTTAAGTAGTTCTAAGTTCTAGGGGACTGATGACCATAGATGTTAAGTCCCGTAGTGCTCAGAGCCATTTTTTTTTTTTTTTTTTTTTTTGTAAATGTGGGTTTCGTGACCAATTTTACCGATTTTTAGACACAACGCACATAAATACTGATTTCGTTGTTATTTTACCGATTTTCGAGAAACACACATAAAATACATAGTTTTAAATGTTTAGTAACTAACACAACTAACATATGACACTGTTTACAGTTGTTAGGCAAATTTGATCGATCTTCCGTCAGTTTTGGACGTATGTATTCCTCTTTGGTATGTATTGATACTCAAATGTTGCACCAGATGTCATTGTGCTTTTGTTTTACTCGATATTAAATCCTGAGCTTTCTGGGGTCGCGATTTGTGTCGACAGACCAGCATTTACCTTGCCCTGCCAGTAAATGTCACACTTAGCGAGTCGTTCTTTCCCAGACTTGTGAAAATGACCACAATGTATTTGAGTTATTGTCGGATGTGTTTGCACTCCGGTCAGCCAGTAGGCTCCATAGATTATACGCCTGTGACAATATATACGAGCTTTTATCTGGCAAGGGGACCTTATGTACTGGTCCTGTTTGATTTTCTTTAAGTATATTTATGGGATTTGAAATTTTGTGCCCAAAAATCAATTTCCTAAAGCAGTGCTACACAATTTTAAAAAAGAAAAACACAAACAGCCTCTAAAAGTGACATGATTTTCTCTGCTGTTAACTGCAAACATTTTGTATATTGTTCGTAGATGCTTGTAGCTGAATGCGTAGCGTTGAAGACTGGTGATGAAAAGAGTCTCTGTTTCGAATCTCCTTTTCAGTTTTTCTACTTTTATTTAAAATTCTATATTGTTCTGTCAAATGGAAATTAAAACAAATATTGAATCATAAGTTTCTAATGCAGGAAACAAAATCTGATAAAGATATTTGAAATTACTTGTATACATCAATAATACTCCAGAATGAATTTCACTCTGTATCTCCTCTGTTTATCACTAATGCCCACTTATTTCTTCTTTCTTCATTGCACGGAGAAACTAGCATACGAAATGGACCAGTACTATTGATGAAATCTCCTATAAGATTAATCTGGTTTTAATCTGTGAGGAACTTTCATTTCAGTGCATACTTTGCTTCAGAGTAAAACTTTCTTCTGGGGTGTTATTCATGTATATACGTCATTTCACGTTTGTACCATATTTTGTTTCATATGATCCATTATTGAAAATAAAATGTTTTTTTTTTCCATTAGAAAATTATGATTCAGTATGTCTTCATTATCATTTACATTTCACAAAAAGTACAGTATTTAAATAAAAGTAAATGGTGTGAAGGAGATTCGAATCAGAAACTCTTCCGTCACCAGTCTTCGACTCTACACTTTTTTTTTAATTCAGTATAATTTACATACTTATTACGTATACAGTACTCAGCTACAAGCATCTACGAAACAGATGCGAAATGTTTTGCAGGTAAGAGTGGTCGGAAATCATCTCATTTTTACAGGCAGCTTTTTCGAGTTTTTCTTTTTTTTTGATTGTGTCGCACTCCTTTACGAAATTGTTTTCTGGGGAAAGACTTTCAAATCCTTTAAATATATTTAAAGAAAATCAAACAGGGCCATTCCATAAAATCTCCTTGCCATGAAAGCTCATATATACGCTCAAAAGCGTAAAATCTATATAGCCCGCTGTCTGACCGGAGTGCAAACACATACAGAGTACGTAACAAATCTGACAATAACTCAAATACATTTCAGTCATTTTCACAAATCTGGAAAAGAACGACTCGCTGAGTGATCTACTGTCAGCGCCAGGCAAATGACGGTCTGACGCAACCCCAGATAGCTCAGTCTCAAGTCTTCTTTTTGATTCAAATTGCAGTGTGGAAGTGTTACTGTTGTGGATTTCCATGAAGGTTTATTAGCTTAATTTTCCAGTACAGAGATGTTTTGTCATGCCAAGACCTAAAGCTTGCGCTCGGTAACGGGAATTCACGGGTAATGTCCATAGCAAAAGGGTAACTTCAGTAAAGTAGCCATTTGGTTAGAAACCTAATTTCTCAACCTCGTCCGATATACTGCGTTGCGATGGAAGAGGCTGATGAACTGTTTTGTACGTCAGGTTATGGGTTGATAAATCAACTACTTTCTTAGACTCCTCGAGTTTTTTTTATAAACTGTAAAAATGTAATGTGTCTCAGTGTAACAAAATACGGTAGGTTTTGCCAGTGAACTGAAGATTGTGAAATCTGTGAACATCTCAAGTTTGGCACGTCTACGAAAGCAGTGTATGGTGTTCACGTCGATAAATATTCTCTTACGGATTGAGATGTATGGAAAAGACAGGGAGGCATGTAATTTTCTGCGTGGTATAATGTATATACCGCCACCGTTTTCAAGATTCGATAAGGTGAACAAATAAATTTTGCAACATGTTAGTGGTGTGGCAAAGGAGGGTATACTGTGATCGTTAAAGAAATTGCAAAAGACAGGAGAATAAGTATAGAAACTGGGAGAAAAGAATGAAGTACCAAGTTATCTTCGTATTTCAGTAGATGGCTCATGGATGAAGCGAGGGCACAGTTCACTGCATGGGGTCTCATATATGTATTATTAGTATGGACATAGCCAAAGTTACATACACTCCTGGAAATTGAAATAAGAACACCATGAATTCATTGTCCCAGGAAGGGGAAACTTTATTGACACATTCCTGGGGTCAGATAGATCACATGATCACACTGACAGAACCACAGGCACATAGACACAGGCAACAGAGCATGCACAATGTCGGCACTAGTACAGTGTATATCCACCTTTCGCAGCAATGCAGGCTGCTATTCTCGCATGGAGACGATCGTAGAGATGCTGGATGTAGTCCTGTGGAACGGCTTGCCATGCCATTTCCACCTGGCGCCTCAGTTGGACCAGCGTTCGTGCTGGACGTGCAGACCGCTTGAGACGACGCTTCATCCAGTCCCAAACATGCTCAATGGGGGACAGATCCGGAGATCTTGCTGGCCAGGGTAGTTGACTTACACCTTCTAGAGCACGTTGGGTGGCACGGGATACATGCGGACGTGCATTGTCCTGTTGGAACAGCAAGTTCCCTTGCCGGTCTAGGAATGGTGGAACGATGGGTTCGATGACGGTTTGGATGTACCGTGCACTATTCAGTGTCCCCTCGACGATCACCAGTGGTGTACGGCCAGTGTAGGAGATCGCTCCCCACACCATGATGCCGGGTGTTGGCCCTGTGTGCCTCGGTCGTATGCAGTCCTGATTGTGGCGCTCACCTGCACGGCGCCAAACACGCATACGACCATCATTGGCACCAAGGCAGAAGCGACTCTCATCGCTGAAGACGACACGTCTCCATTCGTCCCTCCATTCACGCCTGTCGCGACACCACTGGAGGCGGGCTGCACGATGTTGGGGCGTGAGCGGAAGACGGCCTAACGGTGTGCGGGACCGTAGCCCAGCTTCATGGAGACGGTTGCCAATGGTCCTCGCCGATACCCCAGGAGCAACAGTGTCCCTAATTTGCTGGGAAGTGGCGGTGCGGTCCCCTACGGCACTGCGTAGGATCCTACGGTCTTGGCGTGCATCCGTGCGTCGCTGCGGTCCGGTCCCAGGTCGACGGGCACGTGCACCTTCCGCCGACCACTGGCGACAACATCGATGTACTGTGGAGACCTCACGCCCCACGTGTTGAGCAATTCGGCGGTACGTCCGCCCGGCCTCCCGCATGCCCACTATACGCCCTCGCTCAAAGTCCGTCAACTGCACATACGGTTCACGTCCACGCTGTCGCGGCATGCTACCAGTGTTAAAGACTGCGATGGAGCTCCGTATGCCACGGCAAACTGGCTGACACTGACGGCGGCGGTGCACAAATGCTGCGCAGCTAGCGCCATTCGACGGCCAACACCGCGGCTCCTGGTGTGTCCGCTGTGCCGTGCGTGTGATCATTGCTTGTACAGCCCTCTCGCAGTGTCCGGAGCAAGTATGGTGGGTCTGACACACCGGTGTCAATGTGTTCTTTTTTCCATTTCCAGGAGTGTATTTTGTGACAGTGTCCAAGTATTGAGTGTGCTGTAGGGGAAAAAAAGAGGAAGACATAGAAGCAGAAAACGCCTGGCAAAGAAAACATGCACAAACATGCGACTAAAAGTTGTTGCCTTGCCCCAAGAACTTTTCCAGGTGCGTATCCACAAAACATCAATCTCTTGGGTAGAGTATGAAGTGATTACTTTCGAAAGTCATGTGCGTCCTGACATCACGCCACACTGCCGCAGTCCACTCTTTGTCTTTGGTTTCTGTCTGCTGTGGTAGCTTCTGACATGTAGAATTATACGATTCTTTGCCTTTGGTTTATGCCTGCTGTGGTAGCTTCTGACATGTAAAATTCTACGATAGATCACTAAACAAACATTTCCATATAAAAACACATCCATTGTTATGTTTGTAGGAAACACCGCTACATTGCCAACAATAGCATTTAACCACAGTTTATGATATGTAGAAAACTCAAGACGAGCCTTTGCAACTGTCCATTTCTTGCACTTAAATTTCCTTCCAGTATTAATAGTAAATTTGAATATTTATAAATTAATGTCGTATTTGATTGCACGATGATTCGAAGACAGATTGTACAGTCGTAGTCCGAGATTGCTATTGCTCCAACTGGTGACACCAATTTCATTAAACTGTTTTCCACATACAATTTTCAATCGATTAAGGAGTATAAATAATATGAGTGCGCACAAAATGACGGGAAAATTTTACTTGGAGTGGTATATAAGCCCTACAAAATTTGCGTTATCTTCGGGATGGTGAATACCCCGACGAGGTAAACAATAAGTGGATGCCGGCTGCATGGCAGGAAGTGTGCAACAAATTCGAAACAGGCAACGTTTGTGTGTGAGTGCAGCTGCCAAGAGCGACAGACAGCTAAGTAAATGATCCCTCTCATACTACCGCATGCTATGATGTATTTTTAACTGGAGAATGAAAAAAAAACGCTTAGGATAAAGAGGCGAGGCAATAAAGAGACAATTGCAGCATAATCGCTGCGTGACTTATGATGATGAAGTTCGGTGCAGCAAGTAACTGACAAACAAGTATGTTTCAGAGATGTTGCGAGGCCAAAAAATGTGCTGTGCTTTGAATGAGTTAGCACATAAATTCTAGCACCCACAACTTCAGCATTACCTGCAATCGTCACCAAATAAAACAAGCGCAGGGCCAACCAGGGGCAGAAAATTCTACACTATGCTATGGACTATTTACGTGACATTAATATGAGTTCTAATCCAGGAATTTATCCATTTCCCGCGACTTCACTACCATCTAACGTTGAAGAGAGGACTCAGAACTATGTTAAAAGCTGATGTGAAAACAAGTGAAGCAATTGCAACACTTGAATGCCGGAAAAGGTACCTCCGACAGCCACTCTTTTAAAAAGAGTATTATCTCGATGTAGTCGGTTGTTGCTAATTTGTCTTCCCGAGGCGTTATCGCGACAAAAGGAGCGGCTGATGCTAATTTCTCTTCCCGAGGCGTTATCGCGACAAAAAGCGTTACCTTGGTTCTTAATCTGTACGCAGCTTGTGTAATAGGCCGATGCTGCCACATAAAACACTTAGCCGTTCATGAAGCCTGTATATAGCCAGCGAAAACGGTTGTGACGTAATTGGAAGGACACGGACCTGTCCAGATCCACTGCTCGCACAATAAACCAGCGTTCGTACCATGTCAGTCCCACCAGTTGAATGGTGACCGTGTCGGTTGTTCTTATGCATGATCCCGCTCTAACATCACGATAATACAGTAATGAAAATGTGACGCTGGTAACCTTTCTTCTTGTCTTCGCGGGTCGAGACCGTCAAATCCAGATGACTTCGACTTGGGGTAAGTAGATAGCAGAAAGAATTCTGATCACCAGAATTTGCTTTAAACAGAAGATTTGGCTGTGGAGGTTTCTTACTGTACACACTCAGCACCAATGCCACTACAAATACGCGACTTGTGGGCGGGTTCACTTAACCTGCCTACCTGTACCTTTAACAAAGAAAGACACTCCATTCCGTGAAGCTTCGAAACGATCGTACTAGTCTCTACTTAAAGACGTGAATCAAGGAGTCAGTTCTATAGCCATCAATCGAGGTTTAATCATGGGGTGTGAGAGAAGAGGAAGGATCATACAACAGTCAAAAATCCGTAAAGAACCCAAATTGTACTCGAAAACTGAAATATAACATACACCAGAAATTTACAATTTAGTAAGCAAATAATTATTTTGTAGTGAAATCAGCGGTAAAGAATGCTGCACCAGGTTTCACAGGTTAACAAAAACATCGATACATCGATCTGGAAAAGATTGCAAGATGAATTTCTTCCCATACTAAGACAGGCACCACAGGATGGAGACGATCTAGCAATGAGAAATGGCCATGAAAAATCGCAAGGAATTACCTGGCATGTAAGCAGCATCATGTGACTTGTATTAGTAACTGGAGATATTCTGATCGTGTAAAGCACGAAAGTAATTTACGCCTCCAGAACGGTAAATGTTGCGATCTATATTAGAGGCTCTTACCTTCACTCAGAGTGCGTGATCTCTCAATATAAGACTTTCGCCAACATGGCACCTCAAATTTAATGTCTTGGCACTAGCAACAAAACAGCGTATTGTCGTGACTGCCACTATTTTGTTTTTGTTTTTTGTTTTTTTACGCTAAATGGAGAGTCCTACAAAAAGAAACTAGATTACTTCTAGAAGCGAGTTCTAGGGGATCTCTACAGATCTGTTAGGTGGCTATTACCTGGATGGTTCTAAACCTTCCAGCAAAGGTATCCTTGTTCCCATGTCACTAGTAGGAGTAACATGTATTCAGTGCCATACCCTAATTACCTTAATCTACTTTTGACCTTTAGGCAGTTATCCTAGGTCATAAACAACTATGATGTAATCCAGTGTAAAATGTCGTTGATTTCACAAGATTGTCAAAAAGCTTTGTAGTCAGAAGGCAAATCTCAGCATGTGTAATTTTCCTAAATTTCGTCAGGTTTAAGTTAAATTTAAATATCTACTCACAGATATCTAGATAAAAATATCTACGTGCACATAAGCACAGCCTCCACTCTCGGATCCAACCGCTTGTCTAAAGCTTTGTAGGTGGAAGCTTCTTGATTCGACCACACTATGTCTAATCTTCGTAAAAGTCAACAAAAATTTCACAATTCCACAAGGTTGGTATGCGTTATAAGATTCATTTACGTCGATGAGCTTCTATTCTGTTCATGAAATTTCGCCCACATATGATATCTATGACAATAGTCCAATACAGGAGACATTTTTCCCAGTTGTTGTATATGTCTATGGAATCAGCTACAACCGTGTGCCATCTGTTCCCATGGGGCAATATATGTAGTGTGATAGGCAAAATGCCCCCCTACTATTTCGTGGACTGGTGCAATTTTCTGCAAACTGCACTTTCTTATTATTTGAAACAAACTGTGGAGTCGTGGCTTAAGACCAGTGTTGGTGGTCGACACATTCCTTGATTCAATTTCCCATCACATGAATGAAACATGGATATTATACTAGAATCTGACAGGACCAGCACACACACACAACAAATTTCCAAGGCTATACGAAATCATACTTATGTATAAACGCCACTGTAGCATCGCAGGAGGTTTTGATTCAAAATAATGTTCAGGTATTACAACTGGATTGTACGCTGCTACCCGTAGAACCCCCAGTACAAATTATTGTCACAACCAAAGCCAGTCTCACCCAGTGCTGGTTTATATCCTAACCACATCCTGGGGAAACGTTGTCTGTACGCATCAGAATTCAGTCTCAGCCAGTATTGATGAATACTCAAATTACATCCATGAGAAACATTGGCTTTACACAATGAACATCCTTCTCACATGGTACTGATGTATACGCTAAGTGCGTTATTGACAACTGTTTTTACAGCACTATTGGCTGAACACGTTAACGACATGTTACCGAATGTGTGACAGGTGTCGTGATGAAATACATCTTTAAAAGTGGTAGCAGCATATGTGTTCCCGATGCTGAAATGCTAGCTAAAAGATAGCGCACATTGCACCATGGTAGATAATTAACAACAACCATTAATATGAAAAGTTCTGCACGCAAAATGCAATCACCAACCTGAGATACACACTCAACTAATATTTATGTGAAAGTGGCCGGCACAGCTGCTACCTTGGCCCACCACGATAAACTTTCTTGCATTGTGGAAAACGAATTTCATTTAACAGACACACACACACATGCTTCAGTACAATAATTCTAAGCAATAACATGTGGCTGTGATTAGGAAATCTATACTATTATGATCGAGACGTACAATGGTAACTAGGAAGAGAATGTGTAAACATCTAGCAATAGCACATTCTAGAGCAAATATAAAGTATTTTAGTCACTTTACAGTTTTTCAACATACAACAAATCAAGTGGTTCATCATCCCCACACAGGAGGAATGCGTACTTTGAGCACTGAACACATTAAAACTTACCGAATCAGAAAAAATAACAGCACACACTTTGCAGCCATGCAAGATTTGCTATCACAGAACCCTGCACATGGTGCATAGGCACGTGCATTGGGCGACCTATCAAAATATGCTATGGAAGTAACTGGGACCGCTATAATTATAACTGCACATACACTTTTTTAATAGTTATGATTTAAACAGTTGTGAGTCTGTCCCAGATAGCTGAGTGGTCAGTGCGACAGAATGTCAATCCTAAGGGCCCGGGTTCGATTCCCGGCTGGGTCGGAGATTTTCTCCGCTCAGGGACTGGGTATTGTGTTGTCCTAATCATCCTCATTTCATCCCCATCGACGCGCAAGTCGCAGAAATGGCGTCAAATCGAAAGACTTGTATCCGGCGAACGATGTACCCGACGGGATGCCCTAGTCACACGACATTTAAGTTTAACAGTTGTGCGAGGGGAGTAGCACCTGCATAGGGTTCCAGTCACTGATACATGTCACTTTGACTGACTTATACTGTCTCCCTAGCACTCACAACTGTACCATCATCATTACAAAATTACAAATGGAATACATTGGAATATGAAACCAGTTTGCCCGTTGCGGGTGTACATTGTGTAAAAAATACACTCACAGTTCTGTGTACATTTAAATTGTGTACTGTAGAATCTCCTTTGCAAGAATGGACGTTAGCTTTATTATTTATAGAGAATAATCACTGATTCCTCCTTATAAAGCAGTAACACACACACACACACACACACACACACACACACACACACACACACACACACACACACACACACACACACTCGCGCGCGCGTGCACGTCGAAAATCCACTGTCTTTCGAATTACATCTTCATGCCAGGACAATTTACAGAGTAAATGTATAGCGTCCCAAATATTTAAGCTAGAAGAATACTGAATCTTTACAGAATTTTAGTCATACTTGACATACTACTGTGACGTAGGTAGTATTTCTGATTGGACATTGAATAGATGTTTGAAATTCTAAGAAAAATAAGCATGAGTTGTAATAAGAAACTGGTTTGATTTTTTTTCCATCGGAATCAGTCAGTTATGGATCAAAATCTTCAAATATTATATATTAAAAATCATTTCATATAAAATATTGTTGTAGGATTTCTAGTAGTATTTGCAGTTATAGATATCCAATAAACAAAACAGCAGCAAATTACTCCGTGTTCAAAACGTTTTCTCTTTGCTAGTCTTCTTGCACATCAAAGTCATAGTTTGAAGTTAGGTTGTCATATCCCAGCTAAGTCTTGTGTTATATACAGGCTGAGGTCCAGGTTCATACGGAATTAGTTGTCTACACAGAGTTGCTGCAATACCCGAGGCAGTTCATCCATTAGTACAACCATTTTAATGATGGCCAGCTTCGTTTTGTGTTGGAAAATTTAAATAGTTATGTTACATTTATGTGGCATAACGTGACACTGAGTGCAAACTTCCAGGTGTCAAACAATATTCTTACACCAGAAGCTGACAGTTTACACTAGATACCAAAAGCATCCTGACACCCCTATTCCATGAGGAATTGACCACTAGATGTTACAAGAGGTGAACTTGTCAGTATAAAAGTAGGCAGGGGGTCAGTAGAGAAGCACTAATAGCAGAATGGTTTGGCCAGTAGAGCTCAGTGATGTAACTAAGTGACACTTGAGGAGGTGTAAAGAGTGACGCCATTGGACAGCAAATGGTTAGAAACAAGTGATGTGGAGTGGTGAGTCACTTTATACATTGTGGCAAATGATGGAGAATGTTTCTGCCATCATCTGTTGCTGACGAACAAGAACAAATTTTACAGCATTGTGTACTGCATACAGTAGAGGAACAGTTCAGAGAAGATGACTGAGTGCATCTGCATGGCAGTGCACACTGTCATAAAGCAGCATCTGTTAGTCAATGCTCTGTGGACAGTAACATTCCTGAAATGGACTAGCCTGCCCAAAGTCTCAACCTGAACCCTTCGAACACCTTTGAGATGAGTTAGTTCGACGACTTCACTCCAGACCCTGGCATCCAAAGTCACTACCGTCTCTGGTTTCGACTCTTGATGAATAATGGACTGCCATTCCTCCACAAACATTCAAACACCACAGTGAAAGCATTCGGAGCAGAGGTCAGGCTATCATAGAAGTGAAGGGTGAACATATCACAAAAAAATGGCTCTGAGCACTATGGAGACTTAACATCTGAGGTCATCAGTCCCCTAGAACTTAGAACTACTTAAACATAACTAACCTAAGGACATCACACACAACCATGCCCGAGGCAGGATTCGAACCTGCGACCGTAGTGCTCGCGCGGTTCCAGACTGAAGCGCCTAGAACCGCTCGGCCACACCGGCCGGCGAACATATCACATATTAATATCCACATATAGGTGGTGTGCAGATACTTTTGATTTGATTCTGTATGTGTTATAACCTGACATTAAGTGACACACACACACACACACACACACACACACACTACTGGATCACATATGTATTCTCAGATACAGATAAGCAAGAAACAAAATTATTAGAAATCACCCAAGGCTAAGAGTAAAATTGTAGCAAATAGCCCCATGGTATGTAGATACAGTTTTATAACCTGAAGTCATAGGTGACGGGAGTTGAAGGGGAAAAAAAATTAAAAGAAAAACGAATACCTTGAGGAATTTTAACTCTCCAAATACCATGTCATTCTTACATTGGTCATTACCAAAATCTGACCTTCAGGAGTATTGAAACATTTCTTCAGTGTTCTCAGTGATAGACAATCATTAGATTGCATGTTAACTCCGTTTACAAGATCCACACCTGATAGAGATGATAACGATTTTAGTATCTTGTCATACTGTGGTACTGTATCTATGTAGTACCCACAGCGTATTTCTCACACTAAGTACTTGCACTCCATCCACCCCCAATGCTGTTGGTGGTGATTACATTTTACTGTTTTAGCTACATAGTACACAAGACCAGTCCAAAGTAACCCAAATATGGCTTTATTGATGAAACATTCAACTACAGCAGGAAACAGACTCCCGTGAATACACACGTAACACGACGCAGTACTCTGAAATAAACGGCACACTGGAATGACAAACAAGAGGGCCAGTTAGCGCCGTGCATAAAAATGGGTGAGTCAGCGGTAGACGGCGTTGTGGAGACCTCACCGCGCACGCCTCCCACAGGCGCCCCCTCCCACCCCCCCCCCCCCCCCCCCAGCGGGTGGCACTGTTTTTGTGTGTTAGCTAAATAAGAGTGCATACTATGCACCAGTGCCAACTTTTTGTTAACTCAAGATTGTACACTTACAGGGACCGCATAGTGACCAGCTATTACAGACACCTCAAACCATGTTTCATGTAGCAGACTTGTAAACGGTGTTGTCAGTCAATGAATCTCACGACGATGTAGATGTTACTGAACATAACATGTAAGCTTCAGCTATTTAGTAGCACAAGGTGGGCAGCCGTTCCTCCTCCTCCTCCTCCTCCTCCTCCCCCCCCCCCCCACCCCTCCCATGTTCAGGTCTTCCATAGCCCGAAGTCTTAAGTTTCGTACTAGTAAGTCCTGTCCTCAGCACACCGCCCAACAGATCCAAACAAGGATACCTTCCATGGTGTTTTCATGCACATGAGCAGGCACAGTGGCTGTGCTGGCAAGCAACATGTTTTGCATGTGGCAAACAGGGCCACATTCAGTGTGCCCTCAACAATCCATTGCCGGGCAGTTTGCGAAGGTGAAACCTAGTTCTGTCCCAGTGAAAGTGAAAATCGTCTCTGCCGCACTCAACCTGATTGCCAGAACAAACAGTTTTCAGTGATCAGCCGGTGGGCTGACAGATTATCACTGTGTTGCGTGTGCAGTTTTTGCCTGCTACTTCTGGTAATGCTACAAAAACAATTCTCTTCCATGTCTTATGTTCACGAGACAATATTAATATTTTTGAAATGGACAGTTTTGATTTAAGCGATTTGTCAGTTCAAGCAAGTAAATTAGGCTTTGCCGCTAGCTAGTGTCAACATATTGTGTGACAAGTACAGTTCCTTGTTCGATGACTGATTGGGTAAAGAATCGAGGTTTGAGGCCCATATTAGTTTGAAAGACAATGTACAGACAAAATATTTTCAGGCTTGGCATGTCCCTCATATTTTATAGCACCAGGTATCACAAGAACTGTTGTAATGGCGGGATTGTGATGTGCTTGAAACTGTGTCAGCGAGCCAGAGGTTACCCGCCTTGGTCGTTCTTTCAAGATAATCATGTGAACTAAAACTGTGCAGTTTTAAAAGCTCAGTCAATCCACAAACTGTTGTTAATTCCTTCCCCTTACTACCCCACCCACGCCCGGGTTCCCGGGTTCGATTCCCGGCGGGGTCAGGGATTTTCTCTGCCTCGTGATGGCTGGGTGTTGTGTGCTGTCTTTAGGTTAGTTAGGTTTAAGTAGTTCTAAGTTCTAGGGGACTGATGACCATAGATGTTACGTCCCATAGTGCTCAGAGCCATTTGAACCATTTTGAACTACCCCACCCAAAGGAATTAATGGACAAACATGGTTAAAGTCTTTTTTTTCCCAAAATTTACGTACGGGATGCTTATTTGCAACTGCCTTAGAATGAAATGTAAAAAAAGAAGAAATTTGTGATCAATACCCAAAAGGATCTGTTTCAATTCCAGAGGTTACCATTCAGTAGTGCATCACCTGCAGCAGATGTACAATTAATCTTAAACACCTTACTTCGAAAGTGCCAGCTATTTGGGCAATAATAGTTGCCTCTGGTCATATGCAAACGGAACATTTGCAAAACCTAGAAGCATTCTTGGTGATTTTGAACAGTTGATATACGTTATTGCATTGCTGTGGCCTTTTTGCGAGGCTGTAGACCTGTTGAGAAAGTAGGAATCTGATGTTGGTCAGTTTTTTCGATGAAAGTGTATGAAACTTTAATATCAGGCTGTAAATGTAGCAAATATGTTGTGAATGTAGTTATTATTATTTATCGTATGGCAATACAGACACATAAGGAAGAAACAGACAAATCACTAATATAACAAACGTTAATAATTGCAGACAAACATTACTAATATAACAAAGTTTAAGGATTACAGCCCGCATCTCGTGGTCGTGCGGTAGCGTTCTCGCTTCCCACGCCCGGGTTCCCGGGTTCGATTCCCGGCGGGGTCAGGGATTTTCTCTGCCTCGTGATGGCTGGGTGTTGTGTGCTGTCCTTAGGTTAGTTAGGTTTAAGTAGTTCTAAGTTCTAGGGGACTTATGACCACAGCAGTTGAGTCCCATAGTGCTCAGAGCCATTTGAACCATTTTAAGGATTACAAACAAACATCAAGTCTATTAATATAATCTATCGACTCTGGAGTTGCGAGCAGGAAGTCGTCGGGGCTCCCATTGTAGGCTCTTCTGGAACACTCTTCAACAATATGGCTGATGGTCTGACTTTCCTCGCAGTCACACTGAGGGGATAGTATTTTACCCCATTTATACAGGGAGTAAGCACATCTGCCATGACGAGTTCTAATCCTATTTAGAGTGGACCACGTTTTGCGTGGCAGGTCAAAACCAGGTGGTTTTTGTGTGATGCAAGGCATGTTATGATTTTGCCATGCGTTCCATTTTTCAGTCCATGCGTTTGTGATACTGAAACCTTCTTGTACACAGTTCCTTGGTGTTCTTGTTGGCAGGTTCCTAGATCGAAGCTTATTAGTGTTTGCATCCTCAATGTTTTGGGTGGATTGGCAGGCTTCGATTTCCCTTGATGTTTTTGTATTCACCTACAAGGGCGTCAGTACGTTGCAGATGTGGTGGCGGGATGTGGCTTAATATTGGGAGCCATTGCGTTGGAGTGAGTTTAATTACTCCAGAAATCATCCTTAGAGTGTTATGCAACTGGACATCCACCTTTTTTACATGTGGGCTGTTTAGCCAAATCGGAGCACAGTATTCGGCAGCCGAGAATACAACTGCTAAAGCAGAGGTGCGGAGAGTGGAGGCCGTTGCTCCCCAGGTAGTACCACAGAGCTTTTGAATAATGTTGTTTCTTGTCTTTAATTTTTCGGCAGTCTTTGTTAGGTGCTATTTAAAAGATAGTGTTCTGTCCAACGTCATGCCCAAGTACTTCGGAGTTTTATTATGCCTGAGAACGGTGTTTTCAAATCGAATGCTGAGTTCCTTTCCAGCGAGTTTGTTGTTGAGATGGAAGCAACTAACCTCTGTTTTGGAAGCATTTGGTTGAAGTGTCCACTTACGGAAATATTCAACATTATCTTCAGGTCTTTCGTTAGGATATCCTCAGATGCTTCAATTGTGCTACATCTTGTAGCGAGGGCCCAATTGTCAGCGTACCCGAACTTTCTTGATTCTGTTTCCGGCAAGTCTGCAATATAGAGGCTAAACAGCAGTGGTGAATGTAGTAACCGAGTGCTACTCTTACTTCAGCCCAAACGTCCACAGTAGCAGAAAAGTGCTATAGTTCATTAAGATAGCCATTGCACCCTTGCTGCTAAACACCTGTTTGATGGGGTGACACTTAAACAGAAATGTAGCTACACAATAAGAAATAACAAATATAATTTATGACGAGTATATAACAAAATGTTCCTTTACTTTGATACAGTTTGATGTATGGCACTGATGTCCTAAACCTAATACAATGATATCTAAGTAATTTTGCTGTCTCTTTGTAGTCTGTGATTTTTCTCTCTAACTGAATGTAATTTTGCTGAAGAAAGTCTGCTAAGTTGGAAGGTAATCCTCAGACTATTGTGCTGAGCTGACTGCAGGCACAGAAATAAGCTGTCTTAACTGCTGGGGGAGAACTGTGTGTGTCCGCTGCGCATTGTGTTTTGGTGCCTGTCAGCAGAAGGATTTGCATGTCCACCAGTACAAGGCTTAAACGAAGTAGTCCATAGCACCTGTCCACACCGTCGGCAGACGTATGCGCCACGCTGGGGGATGTGGTATGGCAGCAGGAAGAGATGCGGGATTGTGAGTGCCCTCTGGAGGCTGCTGCATGTAACTAAGAGATGCCAGATGAGTGGTTGTGTCAGTGTGGTGACAGCCTCTCACGGTATTTGTTGTGTACCTGTTGCTTAATACGCGATATAATGTCTTAACAGTATTACAATTCAGGGAATATAAAAATGCAAATGGATGGCATTTTTTATCCCTGTGGAACACTAAGTATATTAAATGTTACCAAACCGTTGTACTGCGATGCGATAACATGGCTAACACCTGTCTGGCAATTCTGTAATATTCTTGCGCTGTGGATGTTAAATCATTGATTCTTAAGTGTTCAGCTGGTATTTGAAACTTTTTAAGATCTTGAAGTAAATGTAACTGACATGTTAAGGGTAGAGAAAGATTTTTAAGGCATGATTCTGGTGTCTTAGTAGTTTTCAGCTATTAAGTTCTTGTCTATACTGTTACAGAATATGGAGTAAATTTTCATTGTCATATATATGGTATCATCTCCCTCTTATATTGTAAGTTGACATGTAGTGTTTACAGAAGGACTCATACCTTCTGTTGGAAATTCCAATTACTTCCTTTGTTTACTATTTTTTTCAAAGTGCATCTATAATTCAGTGCCATATTAGTAAAGTGAGAATTGTAAATGATTCTGGTATGGGTGTAAGCACCATTAATGCCACAGGGAAAAAATATAATTGTTATGGTAACAACAGTTTGTGCGGTAAGAGAATCGGAAATTTTTCCATGCTATACGAAATCTTCCCGTAAACGGTTTCATGAGCAAGGTGGCACAGTGATTATCACACTAAACTCACATTTTTGGAAGGACAACAGTTCAAATCCCTGTTTGCCCATGCAGATTTAGGTTTTCCATGATTTTCCTAAACTGTTCCAAGCAAATGATGGGATGGTTTCTTTGAAAAGGCACAACTGATTTCCTTCTCCCATCCTTTGGTAATATCCACGCTGTCAATGGGATGTTAAACTCTACTCTTCCTACCCACCCACCTTCCTTCCTTCTTGTTGTTTTATTCCTGATTTTTTGCCTGCAACTTGACCAATTGTGGTATGGGATACTTGGGTTCCGAATGCTGTAGCACTCTTTCTCAGTGGCAGCGAGATGTGACTCATATACATTTGAAATATATCACATAACATCGCATTTGTTTGCAGACGATATGTAACTTTCTAGTACTGATCTAAATGCTTTAACAATATTACTCATCAGGAAATAAATTGGCGTTATTCAACTATTTTGAAGACAGTGTACACAGACGAACACTAATCAGTTGTAAAATGAAAATAACACAAGTTTGTGTGTGTGTGGGGGGGGGGGGGGTATTTCAGTCATTTATAAGGAAAGTAATTGGTGACAGTTCTCCCTCTATAAATAAAAAAGTTCACTTTGATTCAGACATTCTATACTACACACTTTAAATGAACACAGAACTTAGACTCTCACCAGCACACAATGTACGCCTGCAGCAAGTACACTGCCTTCGCATTCCAGTGCCCTCCATCGCTTGTGTCTTAATGGTAATGGCTCGGTTGTGAATGCTGTAGATGATACCAGTCAGGTTGTTGCGAAGTATGTGTGTGGTGCAAGCCGTTGTGACCGAGCGGTTCTAGGCGCTTCAGTTGGGAACCGCGCTGCTGCTACGGTCGCAGGTTCGAATCCTGCCTCGGGCATGGGTGTGTGTGATGTCCTTAGGTTAGTTAGGTTTAAGTTGTTCTAAGTCTATGGGACTAATGACCTTAGATGTTAAGTCCCATAGTGCTCAGAGCCATTTGAACCATGTGTGTGGTTATTTTTGTAGTGATACCAACTTCACCTGCCTATTTTGATAGGTCGCCCGTCGGCTTGCGCATGAGCGTTGTGTTTAGGGTTCTGAGATTGGCAGCCTAACGTGGCTGTGCACTTTGTGCAGTGGTTTTTTTTTCTGGTTCGGTAAGTTTTGATGTTTTCAGTGCTCAAAATATGCTCATTTCCCATCTCACTGTAACGCAGAGCTTCATTTGTGACCGTACGCATCAGTACGCCTACTGTTACCTCTTGACAAAAAAAGTAAGAACCGCAGATTTTGAGATATGATATGACAGAACTTCTGCTGCGATTGAAGTGATTTAAAATAAATACCCTGGAAGCTCACAGTTCAAATGGTTCAAATGGCTCTGAGCACTATGGGACTCAACTGCTGAGGTCATTAGTCCCCTAGAACTTAGAACTAGTTAAACCTAACTAACCTAAGGACATCACAAACATCCATGCCCGAGGCAGGATTCGAACCTGCGACCGTAGCGGTCTTGCGGTTCCAGACTGCAGCGCCTTTAACCGCACGGCCACTTCGGCCGGCAAGGTCACAGTACCGGAATTCTTTTACAAATCAAGCACTGAGCACTGCTGTAACGTAAGTGAATCCACTGACATTTCTGTTATGAGGAGCAAGGATCGTGCATGCTTCATATGCCAAGACGTGAACTGCCATCTTCTGTGGCATCTTATGACGCGTCTAGATGGTGTACGGAGTTGCCGGTTAATTCTCTGAATTGAAACTTCTACCCTGGGACAGCTGCTTTGTGCATTTGCATTTCACAGACTTTTTCCTTTACTGTTTAGTTTGTGTAACCTAAAAGCTACCACTTGTGCCGAACACCTGCATTTTGTCTCTGGTTTCCTATCTTGGAATAATCTAGCTGGCTTCCAAAAGCCTCAAGTATAATAATGGATAAGCCAAATAGCGATCAATACGTTACAGTATACCAGTACCGCGTGAGATCGAATTTCGATGTTTGCGGGCAGTGTTTTCCTGGATATGGTTAGAATATACACTAGTACCAAGTGAAATGGACCTTTCTTGTGATGATAATTTGTATCAGGGGATCTCAGGGCAGCAGCAGTGTATTAAGCGATGGTAACGTCTGAATTTTATTTTGAATCAAAACATCATGCTCATGCAGTAGTGTTTGTACATCAAGTACGATCTCGTATAACCTTGGACATTTGTTTTTTGCACGATGTTCCTATCAAGCTCAAGCATGACATCCATGTTTCATTAATGTGGTGAATCGAGGATGGTGTCGGCCACTACCACTGATATTAAACCATGACTCCACATTTTCCTTCATATAATAAGAGAGTGCAGTTTGCAGAAAAGTGTGTGACATTTCACAAAATGTTAGGGTGTCATTTTGCCTATCTGCCGCACGTATTAGACGTAATGTGCCCGTGAAATTACATGAAGAATATAAAAGTTCAGCGGATATTATATGCCTTGTGACATTGTGAAATTTTGGTTGACATTTACGGAAATTAGGCGTGGTGAGGTGGAACCAAGATCGTTCAGACTACAAAGACTCAGACAAGCGATTGAATTTGAAAGTAGGGGTGGCACTCAGGTGTATGCAGTTATGTGCGTTGCGAAATTTGTCTTAAATCTGATGAAATTAAGGAAAATTACACATGCTAGAAGCCGAACCCAAAGCTTTCCGACTACAATACTGTGTGACAATTCTGTGGAGTCATATGGCCTCAGGCTGTCTTAGGACATTTTGTATCGTATTACATCATAGTTGTTTGTTTATAACCTAGGACAACAACCTAAATGTGAAAGTAGGTTAGGTTAATTGGGGTACGATCGTTAATTGCGCTGAAAATACAAATTACCCATACTGTAACTCTTTTTCATACAAAGAATTTATTTAACGGCACTGCCTTTTTGTTGGAAATTAATAATTCTTAGTTGAAAACAGTTACATCAAAATTAAATCTATCTAAAAGTACTTCCTCATCTAAGCAGTAACGTTTTTAGATAAACAAATATCAGTCTCAGGAAGAGGCAGAAAATCGTTATGGAACTTTCATCAGTTATTAATTAATGACTTTATGTGCCAAACAAAATATAACACATCAATTAAGTGTCCTTCGTTTATATACTCAGTGCTGTGTAGCTCACACAAAACTCAGGAACTATATTTTCGCTGACTTAAATTGTTGACATCAGCTGCATAAGACTTGTTTTTAAAATATTGTTATGCTGGACCAGTATCACGTCACACGCCCATCTTCAGCATCACACTAAGTATCATTACGCCATATGAACTGTTTTTAAGAGATTTACCGGAAATGATCATACGTAGTTGTGTGACAATACATGCCCTAAGTTGTTGAAAGCAAACGGTGGCCAACCACGTGAACATCCACAAATAATGGGCCAGACACAAAATATTAAAAATTAGTGTCATGTTGTCGGTGTCGACATATCAGTCTTCATAGCAGAAATTCCTAAGTGTCCTCGCATTTTGGCCATATGACTATACATTGGTGTGCACAATTTAAGTACGAACGTGAACTTCCACATTAGATGTCACTGCCATTTAATGTAGATCGATGAAACTTGTATCTGACAGAAAGAACTGCTACAGTATTGTGTAGTACAGAAGGTAACCGAAAGAAATACTTGATGAAACCAACATAAGTGACACTTGTATTCAAAGAAAATAATTATTATGTTACTTAAAATCCGTCTTGATTGCAAATTTTTTATTCATATGACCGGTTTCGGTTCATTCAGAACCATATTCAGATCTGATATTTCAGTTACAGGAGTAACCCGTCCAATCCAGCAACTTTCACATGCTACGTCACATCAAGTACGAACGTAGCATGTGAAAGTTGCTGAATTTGGACGGGTTACTCCTGTAACTGAAATATCAGATCTGAAGATGGTTCTGAATGAACCGAAACCGGTCATATGAATAAAAAATTTGCAATCAAGACGGATTTTAGTAACATTATAAAATCACTGATTGCTGTTATCCCATAAGACATTATGTCTGTTTTTGCAAAGAAAATAATTATACTCTCACCTCGATTCATTATAATCCCCCGGACATTACAAAGCATGGGACATGGTACTTAATGGGGTGTGTGATTACCATGGACAGCCCCACGTTTGGTAGGGAGTTCTTGTGGTAGGGCGTTCCATTCTTCCATAAGGGCGGTTGACAACTGCAAAATGGCCGTTGATGCATGTGAATGTGCTACAATATGTCGCCCCGACTCATACGACAAGTGCTCGATGGGATTTGAGTAGGCGGCGCCGGCAGGCCAGTCCACTTACCTTATGCACTCTCGGTCCAAGAACTTCTCCACCAGAAAGTTCTTTGATGCACTCCAAGACCTAGACGACGAGATTAAGGATGGTGGGTAGATAACATCAGCAAAACAGGGTAGAAATGCATGAGCCCATAATGCGCGAAAAAGTCTGGAGTTGGTCTTTATCTAGTAGCGAAAGTTAAGTAGCTGGTGACAATACACCGTTGACCATGAAGACATCGTAAATAAACAAGAAGAAAAACGAAAAAATTGTAGCACTAGCGAAAGTGAGACATAAATCTGGATTCAATCTGACTGCACAATGAACACGAAAAATGATTTATACAGTCGTAATTATTTCTTATGTGTCGTAGAATTGAGAATGACGTGCAAAATTTTGTGGTGACTTATAATACTGCGTAATTTGCGTCTAATAAATGCCGGTGGTGAAAATATCCCTTAAATGCAAGTCAGATTAACAAGCACCAGCTAAACATTGCGTGAGACCCCGTAATATGAACTGTAACACAGATAATTTTGGATTGTAAAGTCGTATCCCATAATATCACGGGGTCGGCATGTTAATGTTGATTTGACTGTGTTGGTGGTAGTGGGCGGCTGGATGCCTTTTCTGTACATGGTGTATCGCCCAGCAGTGAAGTGTCATTTGTTGTGTTGTCGCGGACGAGGGGCTGGCTGGCATGCTTGCAATTCCGTTGACTGCCAGCCGTGATTGGGAAAAAAAAAAACTCTTAACTTCCATTAGATACCTACTTAAGGTGCATCTGAAGATGGGAACGGGGAACGCCGAAATCGACTATGTAATAAAGTTATAAAACCGTCCTGCAGCCAGAGCTATTTCATTCATAACTCCATCCTCGTATCCGTTTTATTCTCTTCTTTTTGTTTTCCACCTCACATAGAATAGGCAATGTTGCAATATTTATCGCTCGATTCGCTGTATGCTACACAGCAGTTGACACTGAACCACGAAGTAAAACGTATCTGACTGCACACTCGAGCATTGCCTACTTCCTCGTTTGGCAGAATCGCAAATCACGCACCAATGGACTACATTACCGGCATAGAGCGAATCAATTCTCTGCGGAGCTTCCTCTCCACAGGAAAACCACCACACCACAAATTACATCTTTGTAATGATATCCCGTTTTTATTAACTAGAACGGCAGCAACATGTAATACACTATATGATAAAAAGTATCTGGGCACTTATCTATGGACATTAATATATTGTGTGCTCACCCTTCGCGTTTGATTGTTTGAACTCTGCTGAGGACACTTTCAATGAGGTGTCTGAATGTGTGTGGGGGAATGGCAGCACATTATTCCTAAAGAGCCGAAACCAGAGAAGGTAGTGGTGCAGGACGCTGGGGTCTGGTGCCATAGGGTTCAGTTCGGGACTCTGGGCAGACCAGTCCATTTTAGGACTGTTATTGTCACAAGCCATTGCCTCATAGATACTGCTTTATGATAGGGTGCACTGACATGCTGATATGATACAATCATCGTCCCCGAACTGTACACAGTACACAATGCTGTAAAACGTGTTCATATCCTTCTTCAAAGCGTCATTAATGTTTTCTTAAGCACAATAAGTGAACCACACCCGAAACACGAAAAACACCGCCATATCGTAGCACTCTACTTCACTGTTGACACTTCAGATTATGGCAGGTAACGTTCCCCGGGCATTCACCAAACTCAAACCCTTTCATCAGACTGCCACGGGGTATAACGTGATTCATCACTGAAAATCACTCGTTTCTAGACATGCACTGTCCAGCAGTGTCGCTCTTTACGCCACCTGAAGCGTTGCTTAGCATTGAGTACAAAATACCTAGCTTATGAGGTGCTACTCTTTTTAACTCCCTACTCGCAGTCATTGTGGTATCTGGATTACTGGTGTCACTTTGAAAGTCGCGAGTGGTTCCTTCTGCTGATTTCGTGCTATTTTTTTTTTTTTTACAACCAGCCTCCGCAACGCTCGGCGGGCTCTGTCAGTACATGAGGTCTTGGTTCAGCTGTGGCTGTTCGTTCCTGTTTCCACTTCACATTCACATCATCATCATCATCATCAGTCGACTTGGACAGCTTTAGAACGGTTGAAATATCCCCGATGGATGTGTAACTGTAGTGACATTCTACGACTAGACTGCGCCTGGAAGTCACTGAGCACTTCTGAGTGATCCAGTCTCCTGCCATCGCTTCTCTTCTGCCAGCACAATACTCACCAGCTCCTTTTATACTGGCTCTCGTGATATATAGTGCCTAGTTCCGTTTAGGATCATAAAATACTTTCTGATCATAAGCGGAATTGGGCACTATATGTCACGAGAGCCAGTATATAACATTTTCCACGTCAAATATTACTCGTAGGGCTGTATTTAGGACATACAGACCCCTGGGCTGAATATGTGGTGCGGGCAATAGCAGCTGAAATTTTGTGTTAATTAACCTGCAAAGGAGCATTTTAGAGCAACTTGCGAATTAAAATAACACAGTATTTAAAATTTATTATTTAATTGTGTAAAATTTTTGATTTAATGAAGTGATGAAGTGAAAAAATTTAAAACCGAAATCACGAAGTTATTCAACTCGATTTATTAATATTGCTACGAACAGCTACGTTGTTGTGTGGGTCTTGCTTTGTATGAAACAAGGTTTAGTTGAAATCGATTTTCCATGAAATATAACTCACTTTAAACTGTTTAAATTCCGCTAACCATTTCTTCAAAAGTCTAGCGATTTTATCAACAGACGTACCATGTATTTTTGTGAATTGTACTGGGGATTTGACTCGGGGGATTGTGCGTTTGAGAGATGAATGCTGTCCCCATTCATATCAGCTAGTCATGTAAAAAATCATCCGAAAATCATATAAAAAATAATTGCGTCTATGTCTCTTACGTTTATAAGATCCCACACCACAGTATTCTAACAGTGCTATTTTTAAATTTATCTGATGTTGGCTACTTTGTGGTTCGGGCACCTTGGCTGTGTCTTAAATAGTCTGCGTGGAAATGTGACCCTGATTACTCCCACTGTAACTTTTGTGTTGTGCCCTTGTCTGAATAGTGGCAGACCGCTTCCCGTTGGTCCAGGCCCCTCGAGGAGAGATAGGAATGAAAAGAGAGGGGGGGAAGAATGGAAATGGGAAGAAGGTGGTGTGTAGGTAATGGAGCAAGTGCTTGCTTGCTTGTTGCAGACTTCCCGCCAGAGCACCGGCTGTACTTTCGGCGGCTGTCACAGACGACACAGACAGACGTGCTGCTGGGCAACCTGGACGTGTCCGGGTCGGGTAAGGTGATCCTGCGGCCGCTGACGGTGCAGGAGCGTATCCGGGAGCTTAACCTGCGCGCACGGATGTTCACTGACACAATGCTCGCCATCCAGACGGGTGGCGCCTCTGGATCATCACCGCGTCACAGCCCGCTGCCAGGCCCACGCAGCCTCCAGGTATCAAACTCTCCTGTATTCGCGGCATCTTTTCATTTTCCTGGATTGTAATCGCTGAGTCGTGTGCAAGGGCGTAGAAAAGTAGATGAAAATAGTGTTACACCCTGAAGCATGAGTCCAATATTTATCAATTTTTTTTTGTAAATGTTTTTCGCGTAACAGGTGTTAAATGATTAAACTTCCATTCCATTCGGAACTGACGTCCATCATCATCAGCATGAGTTTTGAGTCACATGGGTACGAGTACACTTCTGTATTCGTTCTGCTGTGCCATGTTGAGAAATTTCATGCCGTACCTGAAACACACGGTTACATGGATCACACTTCTAACTGAGCTGTGACCTCCTCATGTAAGCATAGGAGTGGTTGCTTGTCATCCTGGAGCATCAGAACTCCCGGCAATGGCCGCCATGCCAGATGGCCCTTGCTGTGGCTGGGTGGCGCCCGTGGGGAGAGCCCCTGATCATAGTGTGTGGTATCAGGGGGAAGCTATGCAAATGAAATTCATACGGGTCCAGAACTCTGGCCGTTCTTCTGTGGCCATCTCTTTGAATGGAAATGATTCTTTTAGTGCTGCTTCTTCTGCCCCTTCAGCCGTCCCTTCCATGGCTACCCCCTGGGAGGAGGGTCAGGCTCATTGGCTAGGGGTGAAACCTTCCCCCGGTATCTGATTTGCACCGGGACTAATGGGGATACTTTCACCAATACCAAACCTTTATTTTTTGTGGAACACACTGAAGACAAGTTTGGCGAAGTGGACACTCTGAGCAAGATGCGGTTGGGTTCGTTGATTAAAACTGCTTCAGCTGCCCTGTCTGTGGCCCTTCGTGCCTGTGACCATCTTGGCACAATTCCTGTGTTCATTACCCCCCCACCAATCTTTGAATATGGTTCAAGGTGTAATTTTTCACAGAGGCCTCATCCTACAAACTGATGAGGAACTTCGGGACAATCTAGGACAGCGGGGTGTTCACTCTGTTCGGTATGTTCAGAAGTGACCGAAGGACAATCGCATTGATACTGGTGCCTTTATCCTGGCCTTTGAAGGGGATACCCGCCCTGAGAAGGTCAAGATTATGGTTTATCGATGTGACGTGAAGCTGTACATTCCACCAACTATGAGATGTTTTAAGTGTTTGCGTTCTGGACACATGTCTTCCCACTGTTTGCGGATCCCTCTCTGCAGTGACTGTGGACGTCCACTCCATGAGGGGAGTTCCTGTGTTTCCCCTCCTGTGTGTGTTAATTGTCATGGCAAAGTATGCACATCTTCATCCTGTGTCAGTGATGTTTAGCTATGCTTTAGTTAAATCTTCACCTCTTCCTCCCCCTTCCTTACCCCCATCCCAGACCCCTCTCCTCCCCCCACCCTTGCAGTTCACACACCCTCCCCTCTGGGCGCAGCTCCCCCTCCCCAGCCGGAGAAGTGTCCCACTTCTTTGGCGTCTGCTGGTCAATGGCGCCCCTCCAAGGACCCTCGTTCCCGGCATCTTCCATGCGAAAGGTCTGCTGCCACACGACGACAATGAGAACCATGGTCTGTGGGCCCCCAGGTCGCCCACACTCTTTCTGATCCAGATCTTGCTGCAGCTGGTTCCCTTTTGCAGCGCAGCCCTCCTCGATCTCAAACAGAAAAGAAGAAGAAACATGAGTCCTGGGACAAGGAGCCTCTGGTGTCGCCAGAGGTCCTGTCCCCACCTTTGCAACATGACTCTGACGTGCTGTTCATGGATGTCGCCCTCTCCTTGTCGGTGACTGATGGTGACCCGGCGGCATGACTGGCTTTAGCCTGTTCACTCCCCATTTGAATCATTGTTCTGTGGTTATCCAGTGGAATTGTAATGAATATTACCCTCACCTTCCAGAGTTGAAATCCCTTATTTCGTTTTACTCTGCAGCTTGTTTGGTTCTACAGGAATCTCATTGTACTGATCACAATCCAACGCTCCGTGGGTTCCATGCTTTCCGCTGAAATCGGGTCGGCCCCCTGTGGGCCTCTGGTGGCGTTTGTACATTGGTCTGTACGGACATTGCTAGCATGTGGATTCCTCTTTAGACTACATTGGATGCAGTTGCTTTTAGGGTCCACCTGGACTCTGGGGTCTCCCTCCTGATAGGACTCTTATACCTGCTGCCGTAACTGCCCTTCTTCAGCAACTTCCTCCTCCCTTTCTCCTCCTCGGGGATTTTAATGCTCATTATCCCTTGTGGGGCAGTGCATTTCCATTTAGTCGCGGTCTTCTCATAGGCCAGTTTCTTGCAGACCACGACTTGTGCCTTCTTAATGATGGCTCCCCTACCCATTTCAGTGCCAGTCATGGTACCTTTTCTGCCATTGATCTTTTTCTTTCTTGTCCCTCCCACATCCCTTCATCACACTGGTCGCCACATGTTGACCTTTGCGATAGTGACCATTTCCTGTTGATTCTCTCGCTACCTTCCCACTCCCCGATGGACAGCTTACCTCGTTGGTCTTTCCAACGCGCCGATTGACCTCTATGTACTGCACAGGTCGTTTTTTCTCCTTCTTTGTCAGGTTGTATTGATGACGTCCTACATAACATCTCTGATGCGATTGTTCACGCTGATAGCCTTGCTATCCCACACTTATCTGCACAATTTCGCCGCTGGCAAGTCCTGTGGTGGAGTACGGCCACTGCCATTGCCATCCGTGATCGCCATCGAGCTTTGCAACACCTTAAGAGGCATCCATCTCCTGTCAATCTTGTTACCTTTAAACGCCTTCGCGCCAAAGCCCGTTACTTAATCAAACATAGCAAATGGGTGTGTTGGGAAATCTTTGTTCCTTCCCTCGGTTCTACTGTCCCTCTGTCACAGGTATGGGCTACACTTTGCTCTTTCTGAGGTTGCCATCGGCAGTCTACCCTCCCGGGATTTGCCCTCCCAGATGGCCTTTACACGGACCTGTTGATTCTCGCAGAACATCTTGCGACTCATTTTGCAACAGCGCCAGCATCAACCTCCTATCCGGCTGCATTCCTTCACCAGAAACAACGGGCCGAAGCTTCTACCTTATGTTTTACCCCTTGTCAGTCAGAATCTTACAACAAACCTTTTACTGAATGGAAACTTCTTTCTACACTTTCTTATTCTCATGATACGGCCGCTGGCCCAGACTCCATTCATAACCCATTGCTTCAACATCTCAGTGCTCCACAACATCATCATCTTCTCCAGGTGTTTAACCGTATTTGGCTCCAGGGTGACTTCCCTTCTCAATGGAAGGATAGCATCGTGGTTCCCATCCTTAAGCCTGGTAAGAACCCCCTATTTGTCGAAAGCTATCGGCAAACGTTGTTTGCAATTTACTTTGAATGGATGGTAGCCCGTTGGCTCAATTGGGTCCTCGAATCTTGGGATCTATTGTCCCCTTACAAGTGTGGCTTCACAGAGGAACGGCCTTCGGTCTATCATTTACTTCGCTTGGAATCCGCAGTTCGGCAGGCTTTTTCCCAGCGCCGCCATTTGGTTGTAGTATTTTTCGACCTTCGCAAGATCTATTACACGTCTTGGCGCCATCATATCGTACTTACACTTCATGAGTGGGGTCTTTGGGGCCCACTCCCGATTTTTATCCGCCAGTTCCTGTTCCATCAGTCGTTCAGGGTTCGGGTTGGTACTGTTTTTAGTTCTCCACGGACCCAGGAAAATGGCATCCCACAGGGTTCCATATTGAGTGTCTTCCTCAATGCTATAGATGAACTCAGTGCCTCTGTCGGACCTTTGGTCACCCCTGCTCTGTATGTGGATGATTTCAGCATTTTGGTTAGTTCCTCTCCGATGGCCTCTGCAGAGCGGCAGCTCCAGGGTGCTATACAGCGTGCCTCTGCATGGACCCTCTCACAAGGGTTTCAATCCTCTCCTTTAAAATCGCGGGTGATCCACTTCTGTCGCTGTACTACGGTTCACCCCGATCCAGAGCTCTACCTCAATGCACAACGATTACCTGTGGTCCCACAGTTTCGTTTCCTGGGTCTTCTTTTCGACCACAAGCGCACTTGGCTGCCTCATATCAGACTTCTGAAGATAGGATGTTTCCGTAATCTCAGTATCCTTCACTTCCTTGCCCACACCTCTTGGGGTGCGGATCGTTCCACTCTTCTCTGCCTTTAATGGACTTTAGTGCTGTCTCACTTGGGGTATGGTTGTCAAGTTTATGGTTCGGCTGCTCCTTCCACACAGCACCTCCTGGATCTGGTCCACCATCATGGTATCCTTTTGGCCACCAGTGCCTTCCCTACTAGCCCTGGTGATAGTCTCCTGGTTGAAGCTGGGATCCTCCCCTTTTATGTTTGGCAGTCCCAGCTTCTGGTTTCTTAGGCAATGGCTGTCTGTTCCTCTCCCACTCATCCTTCCTATTGTATACTGTTCCCAGACCAAGGACGTTGCCAACCTCATTCCCACCCTTGGGCGGGTTTACTGGTTAGTCTCCGCCTTGCGTCTCTTCGCTGTGATTTTCAGCTTCCTTCTTTGTCCTGCCTCTCACGTTCCCTCCCCAACACCCCTGACCCCCCCCCCCCCTCTGATTAGTTCCTCAGCCCCAGATGTTCCCCTGATGGTGTTCCATTGCTTTCCCCGCCGAATTTTATGGGAGTTTCGGGATACTGTTTTTTTTTTTTTTTTTTTTTTTTTTTTTACACTGATGGCTCTAAATCTGCTGATAGTATGGGATAAGTCTTCACATCCTCTGTTGGCATGGAAAATCATCTCCTGCCAACTGCATGTGGGGTGCTTACTATGGAATCCATGGCAATTTCCCAGGCACTTACCTTCATTAAACAGTCCCAACTCAACCGCCTTTTGTTATGTAAGGACTCAATGAGTGGTCTTCAGGCTATTGACTGGTATTTTTCCCGCCATCCCTTGGTCTCGGCCATCCATGACTGTCTCGCTGATCTTCACCATGCTGCTTGTTCCGTTGACTGCTTTTGGGTCCCTGGCCATGTGGGTATCCCAGGTAATGAGCTTCCTGATCGTTTGGCTGGGGGAGCAGTCACTTACGCTTCTGTGGCGGATTTACGGCTTCATATCAAATCCTTCTTCGCACAGTTATGGGCCAACTCTTGGGAGGCTACCTCCCTGTCTAATAAACTTCGTGAGATTAAGGTGACACCTGGCCTGTGGAGTTCTTCCTTCTGCCTCTTCCAAAAGGACTCGACCACCCTGTGTCGTCTCTGCATCGGCAATACCTGGCTGACCCATGGTTTTCTTTTGCATAATGAGCCATCCCGACTTAGGTTGTGGGGCCTCCCAGTCAGTAGCCCACATTTTGGTGGAATGCTCCCTTCTTTTGGCTCTGCGTACTAAGTACGGACTTCCCCGCACTTTACCTTTAATATTGGCATATGATTCCCGGATGATGGAACTCATTCTCAATTTCCCCCGTGAAAGTGGTTTTTATTTTCAGTTCTGAGGTTTTTAATCTCCCTCTGGAGTAGGGGAAGGGCGGTGAGGGTTGGGGTGTCCCCCACTGTAAGCTGTGTTTGGAAATTCCTGACTCCCCTCCCTGGCCCAGATCCTCTTTTCTCTTCCTCTTACTCTGTTTTTATCACTTTTTAGATTTGGTTAGTCTCCTTTTACAATACACACTTTTACATTTTAGTGGTTGAATGCTTTTAAATAGCAGTTGGTCTTGCCTGTACTGCATCAGGGGTGGGATATTCCCTGCCTCTAGCAAAGCCTTGGGGTTGTCTACTTGCTGACTTCCCTCCTTTTGTTTTCACCAATGACAACACGAATACACTTTTACGTTTTTTAGCCTTTTACCTTTTATCATTATGACTCTTGTGAGATATAAATCTGTCCAAATGGATCACCTTTAAAACAAGGGACTGTTGACCTTGCTGTTTGGTCCATTCAACCCCAATCAACCAGCATGGTCTCTATAATAGAACATTTTGCTTGGTATTTCGTCCAGGCGTGAGTGTTGGTCCACAGTCTGGTTGCTTTCTGTTTCTCAAACATTGTCTGAAGTGTTTCCCTTTATCTTTCGTTCCCTGTTGCCTGGAACCTAATAATGCCCCATTTAGCGAGTGAGAATTTGCCAGTGACCTTGCTCTCTGACCCATCCCGTCACGCCTCCAGGTGCACAACCAATCGCTCCAATGCTTATTGGTGGCTAGCCAATGTCATATACTCGCCCTTTTCAACTGTTTCTGGAGCAAGGGGCGATTCCCTTCCCAGTGGCGAGAAAGTGTCATCATTCCAGTTTTGAAATTGGGTAAACCGCCTTTTTAGATGGACAGCTATCATACAATCAGTTTAGGATCCTTGAACCCCAAGACCTTTTTGATTTGGCCCAGGGCGGTTTTCGCTAAGGCTGTTCTACTACAGATAATCTAGTCTACCTGCAATCTGCTATCTAAACAGCTTTTTCCCAGCATTAACAACTTGTTGCAGTCTTCTTCGATCTCCATAAAGTTTATGATACCACTTGATGCCAACACACCCTGGCCACTGTACATGAGTGGGGCCTCCTTGGCCCTCTCCCCATTTTTATCAATAACTTTGCGTCCCATAGCTTCTCTCATTTACAGGCTGCAGGATAGTGGGGTTCCAGAGGGTTCTGTTTTTAAGTGTCCCTCTCTTTGCAGGGGCTATCAGAGGTCTGGTGGCAGCTGTGAGACCTACAGTGTCCCTCTCTTTGTATGGTGATGACTTTTGCATTTTCTTTTGTTCATCCGTGATGGGAGCTGCTGAATGCAGACTGTAGGGAGTAATACACAGAGTGCACTCCTGGACTCTTACTTCTGGCTTTCAGTTTTAGGCTGCAAAGACCTGCATTATGCATTTCTGTCGTTGACATACAGTGCATCCTCATCTGGGTCTGTACCTTGATGGTGAGCCCCCAATGTGGTGGACTCATGTCGTTTTTTTTTGGGACTGGTCTTTGATACCTGGTTGATATGGCTTCCCAGTCTTTGTCAACTAAAGCAGACATGTTGGTCACACCTCAGTGTTCTTCGATGCCTCAGCAATATCATATCTACACTGCTATGGTTCTACAAAGCACTGGTCCAGTCTCGTCTAGATTATGAAAGTCTCATGTACAGCTCAGCATCACTTTCTATGTCACAGATGCTGGACCCGATAAACTGTTGCGAGGTATGACTGGCATCTTGGGCCTTTTGGACTAACCTCATGATCAGCCTCCTAGTGGAGGCAGGGGTTCCACCGTTGCGGGTTCTGCCCCTACTGAAGTTGATTGCTTATGCATTATGCATCTGCTACTCCCCAAAGCACCCAAACCACAGTCTCCTCTTTCGAGTTACAGAGATCTTCCTCCTGTAACATGGCCCAGGTATGGGGCTATGATTGCCATCCACATCTGCTCCCTTTTTTCAGAACTCTAGCTTTCCCCTCTACCACCTCTTATCCAATCCCACTTATGTACACTTCCATTGTGCATCCACTTTCCACATCTCTGTCTTGATCTATCACAAGTTCCAAAAGACTTTGCTCTGCTTGAGGCCCTCTGCCACCATTGTTCTCCATTCTCAGCCCATTTCAGTGTTCAGAAGTAGTCTGTGACTTGATGGTTCCCAGTCATACTGGCTTTGCTTATGTTCATGTGGGATGTAATGAATTTCCCTCCTTGCTGGATAGCTGCAGTGTTTCCATTGCATAGTTGGTAGCCATCTCTCATGCCCTTGAGCATATCTGTTTCTACACTGGTGAGTCCTTCCTCATCTGTAGTGACTCCTTGAGCAATTTACAAGCTCTTGGCCAATGTTAACCTCACCATCCCTTGGTCCCGATTGTGGAGGATTTCCGTTTCTCCCTCAAACAATGTGGACACTCAGTGGTCTTTGTGTGGACCCCAGGTCGCTTTGAGATCCTGAGGAATGAACTCTCAGACAGGCTGCCCAAATTGGCTACTGGCATGCCACCTCTTGATATCTGTATTCCAGCACTGGATCTTTGATTAGTGTTACACTTTCATGTTCAGAGGATTTGAAATACGGAATGGCGTACCCTGATCTGTGGGTGATAAAGGCGACCACGAATTTGTGGAGGTCTTCCATGTGGGCCTTTCGCCAGAACTCCGTCTTCCTTGGCTGGCTCTGCATTGGCCATACTTGACTCATGATCATGTCCTCCATTGTGAGGATTTGCCCCACTGTTGTTGTGGTGCCCATTTGACGGTGGTCCACATTTTGCTGGACTGGCGTAACCTAGCCACCTTGCAGCAGACTCATGTTCCTGACTCACTACCCCTGGTGTCTGAGCAGCTGACTTGGTGTTACAATTTATTTGTGAAGGGTTATTTTATCACTTTCTCTAAGGGAGGGTTCCTCAGCCTTGTCGGCCCATTTTACGGTTAGTAAGACGCTCTACTGTCTCCTCTGCTCCAACCAGGCAATAGCTATCTGGGCTTGATGGTGTGCCCCAGCCCCTGCCGTACCCCTTCTTTTCCACTTCTTCCTTTTTTTTTTTACATGTTCTGTGTGACTTGATGTTCTTCCTTTGTTTTCCTGTGCTTCTCATAGCTTTTTAGGTCTATAGTGTTACGCTTTCTGCTAGAAATACTGTCTGCAATTTGGAATCAATTCTCTCTCTTCAACTACATTCTTGGGTTGGATCGTATGGAGATTCCTTTTAATGATTACAGCCACTGGTGAATTAGTTCGTGGCGTTTTCGTTATTCAGAACACCTTCTTTGAACCTGTCTGCTAAGGACCCCTTACATCAAAACTACAGTATGGTTTTAGGCAGTCACTGCATCTTGTAACTGTTCCTCAGTCTATGCACTACTTCTCCTGCAGCTTTGCACATGTGATCATTCCAATAAAAATTGGAACTGAGTGACAGTCCACGAGCACTTTATCTACCACATTGGGCATCCCGCAGAGAAATATGAGTTAATGTGACAGGACCATGTTGACCATGCTTCGACCTGTTGGTGGAATTGGGAACATGCTGTTGTAGCTCCACCAACTGTGTGCAGTGTGTAAGGCCAACACCAAATGAAACTTTTTTCCACTATGCTAGGTAGTAGAAAAGACAGTATGAGTACTTATGGCTGTGCTTCTTATCATAAAAATTAGGAAGACTGCACATCATATGGGAACTAGAAGAAGGGTGAGGATTTTGCTACCACATTGCAGTGTGTTTTCAAACTGCATACAGGTATTGTAGTCTGAAGGTGATCTGCATCTCTCAGGGTGAATACATGTCTCATTATTTTGTACCATCCAACAGAGAAAAACTATAACAGCTCTGCTAACGTCACCCTGTAAAGAACTCGATAGGATATTACAGTGTCCCTCTCTTCTGATATACTGTCTGCGTGCTGGCATAGACCATATGTGATGATCCCATTAAATATACATGTATTAGCCCACTGGAGCAGGTGACCAGTGATCGAAGTCTTTTCCACAGAGCAGGGTCTAAAGTTTTGCTGCCCATACTCTAGGAGGACCATATCCCACAGACTGTCAATCTCAAGAGAGGATCCGTGTGTTGTTGTCTGATACATTTACTTTTTTGCTGTAACACACACAAGCAGTGTGTGACTACAAGCATTGTACACCTCCAAACATTTTGTTTTTCCACCATGATTTTGAAGACTGTGTCAGATGCTAAACCGACACTAACATGTTTCAATCCACTGGCTCTCACAGGAAGGTAGACATTGCTTGGTGTAAACTATGCTGCTCCCACAACACACAGGATGGTTGAAATAAAAGACAGAGGTGGTGTTTCCTACATGTAGTCCCACCTTCCACAGTGACAGGGCAGCAGATGTCTAGGTATTCCATCTCAAAGAGCCCAACAGCACTGATTCCTCGTATTGTATCTATGAACACGATCACAGTTTCAGTGCTGGCTGTCACCGGAAGGTGTTGCTCCCACCAAACCTCTCTCCATCTCAAAGTAGTAGTGTCAATCAATCATTATGTGGTAATCAACAGAATACCAGTGTACGGATGGGGTGGAAAATACATTGTCAGTATGGGACGATTTACTGTAATATGCACCACAGTTGCTAGTGCAATCAGTTTTACCAATTTCACCAGTTTTTCTGCAATTTCAATGCCAAGACACGTCAGCATGGTTCCCAACTCCTGTATCAGAGCTAAACTACCCCTTCACTACTTTGTGTGTACCATATATTAGAATGTGAATGTAGATGGATGACTTTGCAGTATGTTGTATTACAGGTTGGACATATACACCAAAGTATACCAGACAGTGTACAACACCAATGCAGTTAGGATTTCTTCATTTTTTTAAAACCTTTGATAATAGTGCAGAATTTATGATTACAATTTCCCATCTTTCCGTTTGTAGATGGGAGTCACAGAGTATTCTTGCATTCAGAGGATAAAGTTGGAGATTGAAAAATACTCCCGATTGGCTCTGCGACACTGTCACCAATTGAATTTGCAACTGAAGTAGGAGGGTGCTCTACCAATAACATTCCACATCTCATGAAGGAACAGAGTAAGCAGAGTCCATAACTGCTGTCGAGCGAAGACTGTTCCGAGTGCACAAGATCTCTCCAGATGGGTACACGTTGAGGGGGGGTTAGAACCCCTTATCGGTGGATAGTAAATATGAGAGTGTTTTGGTGATTTAACAGATGGTTAAGAAAGAACGTGATTTACGCATGAGGGAGTTCCAAATGGACAGAGTTTGAAGCATTTTACGCAAATCAGCTGTGCTATCAATTCAGAAGTACTGTTCTTTTGTCTGGGGTCAGAACCAAGAAGGTATTGGCAAGAGAGAAATGATCATAGAACATACTCCTAAGCCTACATGGTTCATCACTTAAACACACTATAATGTAAAAGCCATGTGGTTTCCAAACTATTAGTCACGTGAAGTGCAACACTCTTAATATTCTATTGCAGGACATACATGTCCAACATCTGGCATACATCCACCCTGAACGTTCTATATCCCACTCAGTACTGTGATAAATTTTAAGATGATAAAGCTCCTTCCTTCTACTACACCAGAGAAAAACATAGGTACTTCATGATACATGCACAGTATAGCTTACTGGTGGTGCATAGTGCCCACTGTTCACATCTGATTATGGTTGTGCAGTTATACTAGTTTGCATCAGTCCTATAAAATGATCATCAGCAGTGGAAGATGCATGTTACATGGAAACAGACAAATGCACAGTAGTGGTGTTTTACATGTGGAATTACAGGCTATGCTGCACTAAATCTATAAACAGTACAACTGGCAAGCAAATGTATCTACAGGGTTTGCAATACCTCAGAACCCCGTCACTAACTTTAGAGCCACTGCAATTATGAAACTGAAGATTCAATTTATGTCCATGATGTGGCAGAGAAATGGAGTACTTCACATATATCTTTGTTTGTGTAGAGGAGGGTGCTGAAATTGGTTTTCCATCAATCCACATGATTCATCACATATGCATTGGAAGTCCTCTGCTGAGTGTGGTATGCAGAGGTTTGTTGTTAACAATTGCAGGTAGATAGTACTGTAAGTCACACTCAGAACATGCAGTTGTATACACATCAAATGCTAGTTATACCACACAACTGATGTACCCTGAGAGAACAACAGAAAAAAATTGTTAAATGCATGCTAAATTATCCACCGCAACATCTCTCACCCTCTAGAATACATCATCAGTCTACCATTAAATCATATCTCGTTACAGCACCTCACAACTAATCACTCCATCTACTTTCTATCGTCATGTAACGTAGATTCATTTCAGTTTAGAGGCAGATGGTTCTCTTTTCCAGGAAAGAGTCAAAGACAGCAATCAACCTGCATGTATACCTATTACCTCAATATACATACAGCTGACTGTTGTTAAAACCGTGGAATGGAGCAGTCTAAAGTTATGGTGATTCTCATGTATGACTGTGATGGTGTTATCCTAACGCATTATGTTCTTCCATGGCAGACCATCAATGCACAGTAGTACTGTTCATTTTTGGAGCATCACCTGGGACCAGCTTTGCGGAAGAAGTGAAAACACCTTCTGCACAACCCACACATCATTTTGCACGACAATGCGTGGGTACATACAGTGCAAGCTGTGGCTGCTCTGTTTGGTTGATGGGACTGGGAAGTACTGTACCATCCACCATACTCCCCGGACTCCAGTCCTTGGGACTTTGATTTGATTCTGAACCTGAACGCTTCAGAACTGTTCCAGAGGTTCGAAAGGCAGTAGACTGCTCCATTCACACCGTCAAAAGAACGGGCTCTGCTAACAGTATACTATGCATTCCACATTGCTGGCAATGGGTTCTACACAATGCTGGTGACGACTTTGAAGGACATTAACAGGTGCAAACATGTAACTCTTTTGTATTAGTTGTGAATAAATAGTTGCCACAATTTAAGTTCCAACCCTCGTATAATAGTTAGCATTTAATTCACCAGCTCTTTTTTTCCTTAAGAGCTACGAAATAACAGTGCTTGACTGTATTGTGGTGGTACTTGGTCAGTGCTTTTAGCAGTGGCGTAAAATAACATGTCATGCTGGTGTAACGCCGCTGTTAAGAAAACATATGCACTGCAATTATGGGTTGACAGGGTTGAAAAAAGAAGAAGGAATTTATAAGAACATATGTATCTATATCTAAATCATCAATTTACAGTATGTTCACATCATAAACGCCATATTTCCTTCCTCTTGGTAGAGCCAGCCACATACACTCATGCCAGTCATTCGCCAGGTGGCCTTGCCTCCCACATATCCTGAAAACTGCCCCCCTGTATACTGATGTCACTCCAGGGCATGGTAGCTTTTCCAGATTACATAGTGTGCATCTTATGGGATACAGGCCGCCATTCACCTCTCCCATATTGCCTCCAAATTACAGCACTGGATCACAGGTTGCAGCAATAAGAACAAAAACTTAATATAAACAGCAAAATGTCATGTTGTTGTTGTGGTCTTCAGTCCTGAGACTGGTTTGATGCAGCTCTCCATGCTACTCTATCCTGTGCAAGCTTCTTCATCTCCCAGTACCTACTGCAGCCCACATCCTTCTGAATCTGCTTAGTGTATTCATCTCTTGGTCTCCCTGTCCGATTTTTACTCTCCACGGTGCCCTCCAATACTAAATTGGTGATCCCTCGATGTCTCAGAACATGTCCTACCAACCGATCCCTTCTTCTAGTCAAGTTGTGCCACAAGCTCCTCTTCTCCCCAATTCTATTCAATACCTCCTCATTATTTATGTGATCTACCCATCTAATCTTCAGCATTCTTCTGTAGCACCACATTTCGAAAGCTTCTATTCTCTTCTTGCCTAAACTATCCACGTTTCAGTTCCATACATGGCTACACTCCATACAAATACTTTCAGAAACGACTTCCTGACGCTTAAATCTACACTCGATGTTAACAAATTTTTCTTCTTCAGAAACGCTTTCCTTGCCATTGCCAGTCTACATTTTGTATCCTGTCCACTTCGACCATCATCAGTTATTTTGCTCCCCAAATAGCAAAACTCCTTTACTGCTTTAAGTGTCTCATTTCCTAATCTAATTCCATCAGCATCATCCGACTTAGACTACTTTCGATTATCCTAGTTTTGCTTTTGTTGATGTTCATCTTATATCCTCCTTTCAAGACACTGTCGATTCCGTTCAACTGCTCTTCCAAGTCCTTTGCTGTCTCTGACAGAATTACAATGTCATCGGCGAACCTCGACGTTTTTATTTCTTCTCCATGGATTTTAATTCCTACTCTGAACTTTTCTTTTGTTTCCTTTATTGCTTGCTCAGTATACAGATTGAATAACATCGGGGATAGGCTACAACCCTGTCTCACTCCCTTCCCAACCACTGCTTCCCTTTCGTGCCCCTCGACTCTCATAACTGCCATCTGGATTCTGTACAAATTGTAAATAGCCTTTCGCTCCTTGTATTGTACCCCTGCCACCTTTAGAATTTGAAAGAGAGTATTCCAGTCAACATTGTCAAAAGCTTTCTCTAAGTCTACAAATGCTAGGAACGTAGGTTTGCCTTTCCTTAATCTTTCTTCTAAGATAAGTCGTAGGGTCAGTATTGCCTCACGTGTTCCAACATTTCTACGGAATCCAAACCGATCTTCCCTGAGGTCGGCTTCTATCAGTTTTTCCATTCGTCTGTAAAGAATTCGCGTTAGTATTTTGCAGCTGTGACTTATTAAACTGATAGTTCGGTAATTTATACATCTGTCAACACCTGCTTTCTTTGGGATTGGAATTATTATATTCTTCTTGAAGTCTGAGGGTATTTCGCCTGTCTCATACATTTTGCTCACCAGATGGTAGAGTTTTGTCAGGACTGGCTCTCCCAAGGCCGTCAGTAGTTCTAATGGAATGTTGTCTACTCCCGGGGCCTTGTTTCCACTCAGGTCTTACAGTGCTCTGTCTCCCATTTCATCTTCATCTACATCCTCTTCCATTTCTCTAGGAACACTTTTCTGTGTTTAAACACTTCCGTTGGCCACCAAACTGTCCAGATATGAACATTATTGAGTATATCTGGGATGGCTTGGAACGTGCTGTTCAGAAGAGATCTCCACCTCCTCGTACTCTTACGGATTTATGGACAGCCGTGCAGGATTCATGGTGTCAATTCCGTCCAACACTATTTCAGCCATTAGTTGCGTTGAACGGAATGGACAGTGTCTTGAAAGGAGGATATAAGATGGACATCAACAAAAGCAAAACAAGGATAATGGAATGTAGTCTAATTAAATCAGGTGATACTGATGGAATTAGATTAGGAAATGAGACACTTAAAGTAGTAAAGGAGTTTTGCTATTTGGGGAGCAAAGTAACTGATGATGGTCGAAGTAGAGAGGATATAAAATGTAGACTGGCAATGGCAAGGAAAGCGTTTCTCAAGAAGAAAAGTTTGTTTACATCGAGTATTGATTTAAGTGTCAGGAAGTCATTTCTGAAAGTATTTGTATGGAGTGTAGCGATGTATGGAAGTGAAACATGGATGATAAATAGTTTGGACAAGAAGAGAATAGAAGCTTTCGAAATGTGGTGCTACAGAAGGATGCTAAAGATTAGATGGGTAGATCACATAACTAATGAGGAGGTATTGAATAGAATTGGGGAGAAGATGAGTTTGTGGCACAACTTGACTAGAAGTAGGGATCGGTTGGTAGGACATGTTCTGAGGCATCAAGGGATCACAAATTTAGCATTGGAGGGCAGTGTGGAGGGTAAAAATCGTAGAGGGAGACCAAGAGATGAATACACTAAGCAGATTAAGAAGGATGTAGGTTGCAGTAAGTACTGGGAGATGAAGAAGCCTGCACAGGATAGAGTAGCATGGAGAGCTGCATCAAACCAGTCTCAGGACTGAAGATCGCAACAACAATAACAACAGAGTCACTTTGTAGCAATTCTGAATGTGTGGGGGTGTTGCATTGTCCTGCTGGAATTGTGCATGTCCGTCAGAATGTGCAGTGGACATGAATGGATGCAGGTGACCAGACAGGATGCTTATATACGTGTAACCTGTAAGAATCATATCTGGGCATATCAGGGGTCCCATATAACTCCAACTGCACATACCCCACACCATTACAGAGCCTCCACCAGCTTTAACAGACCCCTGCTGACATGCAGGGTCCATGGATTCATGAGGTTACCTCCATACCTGTACATGCCCACCCATTCGATACAATTTGCAACGACACTCGTCCAACCAGCCAGCATACTTCCAGTCATCAACAGACCAATGTCAGTATTGACAGCCCCAGGCAAAGCATAATGCCTTGTGTCACGCAGTTATTAAGGGTACACGAGTAAGCCTTTGGCTCCCAATGCTCATAGTGATGATGTTTCGTTGAATGGTTCATACGCTGGCTCTTGATGATGGTTCAGCATTGATATCTGCAGCAGTTTGCGGAAGGGTAGCACTTGTGTCACGTGGAATGATTATCTTCAGTCATTTTGGGATCCATTCTTGCAGGATCCTTTTCCGGCTGCAACCATGCCGGATATCTGATGTTTTACTGGATTCCTGATATTCACACCACACTCGTGGAATGGTCATACGGTAATACGCCACTTCATCGATACCTCGAAGATCCTGTGTCCCATCACTCATGCGCCGATTGTAACACCATGTTCAGACGCACTTAAATCTTGATATCCTGCCATTGTTAGCAGCAGTAACTGATCTAACAACTAGTGGTCTTATATAGGTGTTGCCGACCGCAGCGCTATATTCTGCCTGTTTACATATCTCTGTGTTTGAGTACTCATACCCACACCAGTTTCTTTGGCTCTTCAGTGTGTGTGGTCAGAGAGTAGCAGCAGCTGGAGTTGGAAACTACGATGCCATGAGTAGGCTGCCATTGACATGATAGCACAAATGATTGCATGTGGAGTGGTGTCCAGACCAGTGATCATCGACTGCTGATGACTGATGTCATGTTGGGGTCAGCGATGAATTGTGCTTCTGTGCTACCCAAAATAACCATTATTGGTGCGTGTGGTGGTGATATCGGGAGAGGTCTCATTCTCAATGTTGTGGAGAGGCACAGCGGTGTTACTCCTGATGGTATGATGGGGATGCCATCAGGTATGACTTCAGATCAAGCCTGGTAGTGAATGAGAGCATGACAGTACATTACAGACCTTTAGTGTCCTTATGTGCTACCACCCATGTAGCAGTATTGTGGTGCCATTTTTCAACAGGGCAATGGACGTCCACGTAAGGTATTTGTCTTTGCAAACTGTCTATATGATGTTGAGTTACTCCTTTGGCTAGCGAGATCCTCAGATTTGTTCTCAGTAGAACATGTGTCTGACCAGTTCAGATGTGGCCGGCCGGAGTGGCTGAGCGTTTAATGGCGCTACAGTCTGGAACCGCACGACCGCTACGGTCGCAGGTTCGAATCCTGCCTCGGGCATGGCTGTGTGTGATGCCCTTCGGTTAGTTAGGTTTAAGTAGTTCTAAGTTCTAGGGGACTTATGATCACAGCAGTTGAGTCCCATAGTACTCAGAGCCATTTGAACCATAGTTCAGATGTCAGCTGTCCAAGTGCCAGGATGACGATTTACAAGAGTTGGGCGCGAGCTTGATTTAGGAGGATGCAGTGGCTTTATGACACAATTCCCAACCGAATCAGTGCATGCATCCAGGTCAGAGGGAGTGAAACATCGTACTGATAAGTGAGCTCGTTCTGCCAAGTTCTTTTTAAATTTGACTCCATTTTGTAATCTTTGAAGTAATATCACAAAACCTCTCAATTGTAAGTTCCATATCGCATCCTCTTCTGCTTCCTCCTCCTCCTCTTCCTCCTCCTCCTCCTCCTCCTCCTCCTCCTCCTTTTGAATGTTTCGATCTTTTTGTCAGACAGTGTATATTTATGCTCTAGGAATCAATTTAAATTTGTGGCAGAGGTAGCCTACTTTTAATTGTTCCTAGTATTGCTGCTTTCCACTCCACCAGCTGTTGGAGCCCTAAGGGGCTCAGCATTCGTTTGCTGGATATGGTCTTGGTGGCCCCAGGGTACCAGAGCTGGGGACTGGTAAGTGCCACTAGTTCCCTGTCACCGTAATCTCTGGGCATGCTGCAGCGACCACCATGCGGTGCGACAGTGCAACGTTGTGTGTCTCAGGGAATGGGGATCTTGGCTTGACTGCCTGGCTCGCGAGAACGGAATAAACCTCTATAAAAAAAAACCTCAGTCTCATGGTGTGCTGTACACTGATGGGATGCATGGCTGTTGATGTGGAACCGTCATTAGTGGGCAACCTCTGGGGAACTTGCCCACCTCAGTTCTGTAAGGCTTACTCAGGCACGTGGGGTTCTGTGTGAGTGGACCCTTATTTCCCTAGCTGCTCGTGGGACCGAGATGGAACCCTCAAAATCATCTTCTTCTCCCAGTGGGAAGGGTGTACTGCCTGGGAGTATTCACACCCATTCATACAAAAGAATGAGAGAGGCTAGTTCTCCTGATAATAAGAATACTTTGGACTGCAGTAACAGGGCTCATGGACTTGTGAATAACAATGTGTATCTGGTGATGAAGAAGAAGGAGGGGACATTTGAAAAAGTGTCCCCGTTTTATATCCACAAGGGTTTGGAAAGACTTGCTGGAACATTAAAAACGATTGCGTAATGGTTCATTGTTGGTCGAAACTAACAGATGAAAGTTGGCGGAAATTCTTAAGAAATCGCAGAAACTGGGTGACTGTGATATCGTTGTTGAGATGCACACCTCTCTCAACTCCAGTAAGGCTGTTGTCATGTGTCGAGATATCTGGACACAGACGAATTGAAGCAAGAATGGGCATTCCAGGGAAACGTCGCTGTGGAGCAACGAACGCACAGGAATAATGGAGCAACTGATAAGACTGCCACTTTTATTGTCTCATTCAATTCTCCGACACTGTCTGAACATATTACGGCGGGGTTCTTTCGACTTCATGTTCGGCCTTACATTCCAAACCCTATGTGGTGCTATAAACGCCAGCTTTCGGCCATACAACCATGAGTTGTGGAGGTGAAGTGATCTGTGCAAACTGCGGGGAAAGCTGCTCATGACGCTGGAACTGACTGCCCATCACCTGCGATCTGCATCAACTGCTCTGGGAACCACCCAGTCTCGAGCCGAGACTGCCCCTTTTTGGCTGAGGAATGCAAAATACGGGAGATAAGTGACTAAGCAGATCCCCTATCCACCACAAGCACCTGTACCTGCACATGTACATGCCAAGGAAAAAAGAGTAAGGATATAACAATCCAGGCAGCTGCGCCAGGAAAGACTAATCACAGCGAGCATCCAGAAGGTATAAGAAAAGCAGAGTGTATCTCAACGGCCCCTTTCCCCCTCATCCTCGAAGGGATGGGGTGCAGGAAAAGGCTCACCATGTTTGGGTCAAAAGCTATGCCGAGTGCCGACAGACATAATTCTTTCCTGTCTGACTGATGAGGAGGACATCATGGAGTTAGATGCCTCAGATCCACGCAGCCCCTCCACTCCCCCTCGCCCTTCAAGTGCTTCGCCTCCCCAGTGCAAAGATAGGGGTAAATAAAACCGTACCGATGACATGGCTTCCATACTACAATGGAACATGAGTGGGTTCACGACTCATGTGGAGGAACTGAAAGTCCTAGCACAGGCACGCCCCTTGTGCTTCTGTTTACAAAAAACGCATTTTAAAGATACAGACATTCGTATGCTACAGGGATATACGCTATACCACAGTGACAACCTATCAGGGGAAAGGGCCAAGGGAGGTGTTGCAGGGTTAATCACTAATGTGTACCACTCCTCTGCTCTTCCCCTGGCTACTGAACTGCAAGCAGTTGCACTTCAAATTCATGTGTGTCGAAGGATCACTGTTTGCTCACTGTATTTATCTGTGCAAGATGCAATATACTCTGAGGCTCTTACAGATCTTATCGCGTCCTGTAGGGCTTTACCTCTACTTGCCCTCAGGATTGGATTTTGAAGGGCCTCATGATGTCTCACGAGGTGTGCATCCTCAACATGGGTACTTGCACACATTTCTCTACTGCTACTGGGTCATTCTCAGCCATCGACCTCTGCTCAGTGGGAAGTCATTGACGACCTCCATTCCATGACCACTTACCAATCCGCCTTCACCTACTAAATGGCTCACCACCTGAAGTTAAGTCACCAAAATGGATAGTCAGCAGGGCTAACTGGATGCATTTCAGCCAGCTGGCTGTGTTCGAACACTGCAACTGTGTCAAAGGATGGATGGACCACATCACATGAGTGATCCATCGTGCCGCTGATCTCTCCATGCTACAGTCCTCAGGACATCTTCGGAGGCGACCAGTACCTTGGTGGACAGATTAGTGCCATTCCGCGATCCGGGAAAGGCATGCGGCTCTTCGACATTTTAAATGCTGACCGACAGCAGACAACTGTAGGGACTTTAGAGTCGTAAGAGCCAAGGCTCGATGCATCATTAGGGAGAGTAAGAAAAGGTCATGGCAAGCGTTCCTGGACTCCATCAATCGTTCCACTTCGTCTATTAAAGTACGGGAAGCCACCCAGAGTATTTCCAGTAAACACAGCCGTTTACCGATAGCAGCAGTGCCGAAAAAGGGGTGCCTCCAAATAACAGCCAGAGACATTGCTCAGACGCTGACCGAGCATTTTGCGCAAACTACTGCCAATGCAAGCCGGGATCTGGCGTTTCGTTGCTACTGTGAGATTGTAGAGACGGAAAAGTTGGACATCAGGTACAACAGTTCGGAGGCCTACAACTCCCCTTTCTCCATGTGGGAGCTCGAATCGGCACTGACTGACACTTTGACATTGCACTCGGTCACGACCACATCGTGTATTGCATGCTTAGACATTTCCCAGGGGCGTCAAAGGAAACCCTTCTCGAATGTTTTAATCTAATATGGCAGACAGGCAACTTCCTCAACTCATGGAGGGAGGCTATTTTGATCCCTCTCCTCAAACCAGAAAAGGACTGCACACGTCCCAGTAGTTATCAGAGTATCACCTTAACGAGCTGTACAGGAAAGACCATGGAGCGAATGGTTAACCGTCGTCTGGTCCGGTTGTTACAGGCCAGGAAACTCCTTAGCCGCTCTCAGTGTGGATTCCGAAGATTTCGGCCCACTGTCGACAATCTGACCTTCTAGAGGCGGCTATTCAGCAGGCTTTTCTTCGTAAGCATCAGTGTATTGGCAAATAATTCGATGTAAGTAAGGCATACGATACTATCGGTGGACTATGGGTGCACAGTGTATGGGTCAACAACGCCCTCTTATTTGCGGATCATTGACGCTGTCCACTTCATTGTTCGGCTGGCCAAGGGTGCTTATCGGATCAGTCCAATACCCAATCTCTTTGCTGAAGTGGGGGAACCGCCACTTGACTTCCGGTGCCAGCTCCTTATGGCGAGTCAGGCATGTTAGTTTTTTAGGAACCATGGTGGTGACACGCTGTCTGATCGATTTGAGCTGGAGAGTGGTGTTTCTCATGGTAGTGTATTAAGTGTTACCCTCTTTGCCATAGCTATCAACAGTATCTCTTCTATGGTAAGGAGTCCTTTACAGTTGTCATTATTTGTGGACGATTTTGCTGTTTGATGTTCCTCTTCCAGTGATGCGATGACGAGTCAGTTGCAACCGTGCGGAGGTTACAGGAGTGGGGTGCAGAGACGGGTTTTCAGTTTTCTGCGGATAAGAGTGTGTGTGTGTGTGTGTGTGTGTGTGTGTGTGTGTGTGTTCATTTTAATCGTTCTCGTCGTCTTTTTGATTTACCTGCCTTGAATATGGAGGTCACCATCCTACATCTTAGAGACACAGTGCGGTTTCTGGGCCTGATTTTTTATTCCATATTGTTTTGGTTGCTACATGTCTTGAGGAGTGGACAGATCGCATCTCGTTTTATCAGACTTTCATGCATTCACAGCTGGACTATGGGTCCATAGTGTATGGGTCAACAAGGCCCTCTTATTTGCGGATCATTGACGCTGTCCACTATGAGGGGATTCGGCTGGCCAAGGGTGCTTATCGGATCAGTCCCATACCCAGTCTCTTTGCTGAGGTGGGGGAACCGCCACTTGACTTCCGGCGCCAGCTCCTCATGGTGAGTCAGGCATGTAAGTTCCTTGCAGCTTCAACTTCACCCGCACACCATACTGTTGTTAGTCCACCTCTGAAGCGCCTTTTTTCTAACCGTCCACGAGCCACGATGCCATTTCGGATCCGCATGCAGCATGTGCTGGAGTCACTCAACGTGGAGCCAGTACGACCCCAAATCCAGAGTTTTAACCTTTTGCCGCCCTCGTTACTGGAGAGGCCCAGGCTGATTTTAGATTTGATGCAGTACTGGCGAGATAGCACTTCTGCTTCCGTTTTTAATGTGATAGTTTCTGACATTTTATCTGAGCTCCACAACCTTGTAGCTGTTTTTACGGATGGGTCTGAGCAGAGGACTCCATTGGTTGCTCTGTCGTTTTCCCGGATCGTGTCCTCAATGTCAGACTGCCTCCAGAATTTACTATCTTCAACGCAGAATTACATGCGATCTTGTGGGCCCTAGAGCAGATGAGACATTCTCCCAGTGTTAGATTTCTCGTCTCTTCAGATTATCTGAGCGCCCTTTACTCCCTCCAGTGTTTGTACCCAGCAGATAAAGTAAGCTAGAATATCCAGGATGCCCTCCTCCAACTACAACAACTGGGGAATGAGATATTTTTCTGCTGGGTGCGAGGACACTTGGGGATTGCGGGGAACGAAAGGGCTGATCGAGTAGCCAAGGGATCGTGTCGTGATCCTCTGGTATTTTGTAGTGCTAGCCCCCTGCATGCTATCACCTCGCTGTATAGGTACAAAGTGATACGTCGATGGGAAGACGAGTGGCTGGAAGTGACAGACAACAAGCTCCGTGTCGTCAAGCCCACAACTCGGAGGTGGAGTACTTCCTTCCAGCCATGTTGACGGGACGAGGTCCTCCTTACTCGTCTTCGCTTAGGCCACAGCCCTATAACACATGCTTTTTACTCCAGCGAGAGGAACCTCGAATGTGTGGTGCTTGTGGCATGCAAAAAACGGTGCACCACATTTTATTGGACTGTATTTTATTTGCTGGCCAGCGGTCTGCGGCGTAATTGCCAGCGGATCTGCAGTCTATTTTATGTAATGATCAAACGAATGTGGTTCGAGTTTTAAAGTTTTATGAATTTTCCAACGTTTTTAACAAGATTTTAGGGAGATCTTTTTAATGTGTCAACAGGGTGTCTGGCTCACCTAAGTTTTATATAAGTGGTCAGCCAGTCACATTTCCCTGTGCTTTTCTTTTAGCTCTTCTATGTTTTGTTTTCTATATGTTTTAATTTCTTGATTAGCTATCTTCCCTCATAATTGGTTTCAGTGCATGCGAGATGGAATGACTATGTGGTCATTTCGAGTGCACGCATGTACAAAAATTTTAGTTCATTTCCACATTTATTTGTTTTATTAAGTGTAAGGGCGCTGAATACCTCGCCGTTGGGCGCCCATGTGATCCACACACACACACACACACACACACACACACACTCTCTCTCTCTCTCTCTCTCTCCGCTGTTGGAGCACAGAAGGTGTGACTGCTGGGACACTTCTGTGCTGTGCAAGCTGTTATTTGCCTGATTCTGATTTTTATTTGTACTTTCCCTGCAGGACATATGCATAAGGGAACCTAAATAATATTCAGTTCCTCCCATAAGAATGTTTGTAAACAGTGTCCTGCGAGATCTATGTTGTCTTCCATAAAGTGTATGCTAGTTAAGATTTTTCTACATTTCTGTGTCACATTCTCGCCAGTCTGCCTTGCTCTGTACACACTCATTGTCCCCTTTTAATTCGACCTGATGAGTCTCATACAGACCGTACTTGAATACGGTACTGTTGTAATGTATACTACAAGTATTTTGTGTATAATATCATTTGCAGACAACCTTAAGTTTTCCTAGTATCATTCAATTGAGATACAGCCTACAATTTGCCTTGCTTACAACTGGCTTACGTGGTCATTCCACGTATATCAATATACGTTGTTATTCCCAAACATTTGGAGGACATGACTGATTTAGTTGTGACTCGTTAATCTTTTAGCTACAGGATACACTCTTTTTCGTTTCGTGAAGAAGCAACTTTGCATTGTTCTACATTAAGAACTAGTTGCCAGTCTTTGCACCAAACTAATATTTAACGTGCTGTTGTTGTAATTTTTACCATATAGAATTCTCTGATTGCTAACTCTATCGTCTGTGAAGAACCAGAGACTGCAACTAATACTGTCTGTTTAGTTATGGATGTAGAATATGAACAAGTACTGTCTTATTACTAACTATTTAAAAGCTGTTAGCCCGTCGGTGCCTATTACTCTCTCCTGGGGCACACTAGATATAACGTCACTGTCTGTAAATGACTTCTCATTCAAGATAACGTGCTGTGTCCCGTCCCTCAGGAAATTTTGGACCCAGTCACGAATCTGTTTATACGTCCAACAGAAAAGTATTTTCTTTAGAGAAATGCGTTGTTGTTTTACTGAATAAAAAGCATTTCAAAAATTTCGAAACACCGAATCATCTTGGTTTCCTCTATCCAAGACACACAGAAAATTGTGTGTGGAGGACACGTTTGGAGTTTCACCGTATCAATGTTTTTGGCAATGCTGTTTTCAGTGAATGATATAAATTTGTTCTAGATCGATCATGATGTTTGAACTCAGAATACATTCCAGTACTCTACATCGAATGATGTGGTATGGGACGGTAGGTCTGCACAACAGTTCTATTTCATTTTTCGTAGGTGATTGTGATCTTTACTCTTTTTCTTCATGGCAACATATCTCTGTTCAAGGGATCTGTGATAAATCATTGTCAACAGCATGGCAAATTCACCCAAAAATTCTGTATAGAATTTGGCAGGACCATGAGGCCATACTGAGTTTAGTGTTTTGAGTTGCTTCCCAACACCCCTAGTACTGGTTGATATGTCAGTCATAGTAGGGGCATGGCTGTTGAATGATTGCACTATTTCTTGATTTTCCTGTGTGAAGGAACGTTTAAGTACATAATTCAGTTTTCTTTTTCTTGTTTTACTATTTTATGTTTAAATTTCTGCCTCCTTTAAAAAATCTCTTATACTGCTTTTGTGGCACTGACTGTGTTAACATGTGGCCAAAATTTCTTCAGTTTGTGATAGATGCCGTTGTAATATTTGCTTTGTTAAAGGTTTACACATTGCCCTTCTGATAACTGACAAGAAGAGAACGCCTACTCTTCATCACCCAATACGTCCAAATTCATGATTCAGGTAGGGCGTGGTGAAACAAGAAAGTGCCTCAAGTGGAAACTTCAGATGGTCTAGCGTTTAGCAAATAAAAGGAATTTTGATACGGATCTATCACTATGTGCACCTTATCAATTGTCCCTGTGACAGTGTGTTTAGGAAGCGGTGTTTGGCTCAGAAAGAAAAGCAATGTTTCCAAACATTGATTGGACTGAGATTTGGAAACACATTAGTTCTAATGTGCTCACGTCTAATGTAAAAACGTCATGGTAAAAGAAAGTTAACAATATAGTTAGCACCAATGAAAGACTGTACGCAGTCGGACTCTGTGAAAAAAAATTATGTCAACAGTGCCGTCTAGTGGACATAATAATTCATAGATACACTTGCAGCGGTCACATGAATAGTTGGAAGTGGATCCGAGAGCAAATAGCTCTGATTACAAGGACATCCCCTGAGATTATATCGCTGTCATTGATACACAGGGCCGGCCGGTGTGGCCGAGCGGTTCTAGGCGCTTCAGTCTGGAGCCGCGCGACCGCTACGGTCGCAGGTTCGAATCCTGCCTCGGGCATGGATGTGTGTGATGTCCTTAGGTTAGTTAGGTTTAAGTACTTCTAAGTTCTAGGGGATTGATGACCTCAGATGGTAAGTCCCATAGTGCTCAGAGCCAATTTGATACACAAACCTGAAGCACGCTATTTCCCAGAGGCAAAAAATAACACTGTGTACTGGTTGCTGGGAAATTTTGTTAATTACGTCATTAACAAACTAGGATCCGACAGCACCATAGAGTTCAAGATACACATGCTGTGTGAATACTACAAAATTAGAAGGATTTTCGAATGACAAGAAAAAGTTCGGTAATATATTAAAAATTATATTTGAAAGAATGGGCATTGGTTAATATAAAAAAGAAGACTGTGTTGACAGTGATGTATTGTAGTTACCTTAAGGATATTATTTAAATTTGTACTGTAAATTTTTGATGTGTCATCTTTTTCTACTTCAGAAAGTAGTTTTTGAAATTTTATAAGCTAAGGTACAGAACTTACGTGACAGTCAGATTGTGTGTCTAATAGTGTCAAAACACAAAACATTAAAGCTGCATTATTGGTTTATAGTATAAATATGAAAATTGACATTTTTTATTGAAATGTCTTTGGAAATGTGTGGCAAGGTCTTATGAGACCAAACTGCTGTCATCGGTCCCTAAGCTTACGCACTACTTAATCTAACTTAAGCTAAGGACAACACACACACCCATGTCCGAGGGAGGACTCTAACCTCCAACGGGGGGAGCGGCGCCTTAGACCGCGCGGCGGAAATGTCTTCATCGATTGGTTAAAACCATAAGATTGTATCTGATATAATGTAATATTCAATGGCAGGAAAATTGCCCTGTTCATTTTTGCACTGTATTGTTTAAGTCAGTTTTCCAGTGAAAGATGTATTATATAGTTCTGATCACTTCAGATAATTAACATTCCATTAACGTCCAGAAAGTGTCGTTGGAAGGCTAGTCAACTTTATAACATCTCTATTCCGCCATTCTTAATTATTTAAGAGATTGTCTGGTAATTTTTTTAAAAAAAAAGCGGTAAGAAATCGGATTTCCTATTGAAAGGGTCGCAGGTTCGACTCCGCCAGGCGGCAAATTTTTTTTGCTCCTTGGCAATGCGTACAGTATTGACGTCACAAATAACCGCAAAATCATATAGGTTTTTTTTTATTAATTTACATAAGCACAAGAAGTACAGGCACGGGATGAAATGCGGGACTCAAACATTTAAAAAGGGATTGTAGATAACGCTTTCACGGTAACGTCGTGTATGTAAATCGGCGTTCCCGTGTTGGAAATCCGATCTCTTACCGCTGAGCCAAACACCGCTTCGTAAACACACTGTCACAGGGACAATTCATAAGGTCACATGGTGATAGATCCGCATCAAAATTCCTTTTAGTTCCTAAACCCTTGGCCATCTGGAGTTTCCATGTGGGCCAATTTCTTGTCTCACCATGCCCTACATGTACCATAAATATGGAGGAATTCGGTAATGACGAGTGGGCGTCCTCTCCTTGTGAGTGCTTTTTAGTTGACATCTGCCTGCCTGCAAATTTTGCTTTGTTTCGTTCATATCGTAGGTGGAGTTTTTTAAGAGACTTTCTGATATACTTATTTATATACCAAGGGGGATTAGTGCCATCTTTAATTATTCTGCTAGGTACCAGCTTTGACAGAAAACCGCCACCCTTCCTCTGGAGTGACCTACGGGGAAGTAGGATAGCTCTGGGCATCTGTAGGCCTTCAGTCCCAGAAAACAATCTTATCACATCCTGTGTCATGTTATACATCCCGTGTCAGGTTAGCCACTTGGGGGTCCTTGGCACCCCCACCGGGAATTGATCAAGGTCACCCAGGGGAAACCTGGGAATTTTGCGACTTAAATTCCAGGTCATGATGTAACTCGATACTGGTCATGTGATATAAAAATGATGCAATCCCCTCTATCCCTCCCCTCGCCTCCCCTCCCCTCCCCTCCCCTCCCCTTTGGACCAATGAGGATCAAGCATCCCCTCTACACCTTCATGTTTTATAACTGGAGCATTTGAGTGGGCACCATAGGGAGAGGTTGTAGGTTGTCGCTATATGGTAATAACAAATGATGTCACTTGAGGTCTGTTTGTTAATATCAAATTAATATTTCGTCATTAGAGGCGCTAGTAGAGGTCACACCCAAGAAGTTATATAATTACTCTCAATTATCAATATTTTCCACATTTTACTCAATTATGAGAGTTATGTGTCAACATCAACATAATGTCCTGTCATGATGTTACTCGACATAATGATACTCTCAGCCAATCAAAATTCTGCATGGTCCCAATTTATTTATCATCGCTATGACATCATTCCATTACTTGTGTGTGTGTGACATCGAAATGAACACACTGGTAGAAACAGTGACGCCATGTCAATAACATTGTAGAGAATTCTATAAACACTTCAGATTTCTAACCAAAGGTACTGTATAAGAAACACCATACTGTGGTAGATAAACCCCTGCCAAACCACCACTAGTTTACTATATCGTATGATGTCATAGTAAAATTCTGATGCTTCCAACCAAAGAAACTGTATTTGTAGCACAGCGCTTAAAAAATACGCCTCTAGAGAGCAAGCAGTATCTGCAACAACCCCATTTAAAAGCATGTAGCCTGCAGTGTAGCCCTTCCTGCAAACACTGCCATCCTGAACTGCCAATAAGCGAGAACGTTATTATGTAATACTCTCCAGCCTGGTAGATGACAAAGCTGCGATATCAGTTCTGGCCAAGGGAGCTCTTACGTGCTGTAATAATGGCATGTTGGGATCTGTTTGCCATTTGGTCTAACAACAAATACACACCTAGATTATGAGGAACTCTCACCCCTGCATTCGCCAGTTAATGAAAGTCTAACATTTCAAGTGAGATGCTGATAGGGTATGGAATTTCTCGAGCAGCCACAGCCATTACCAGATCCATTACTCCAGACAAGAGAGCTCTACATATCTACTCAGAACTAAGCCAGGCCATCTCCGCAGTATGCTACAGAAGTATGCACTATGTATGTGAAATCATCTCCAGTCTGGTGACTGGCACAAAAAGACACTCTATCATTATGGAAGGGGGCATCGCACCACAGCAAACCATTTGATACTCACTGATACCTTTGCAGATAAACGTTGCTACCAGTTTAAGCACCAAGCACATCTCTCCCCTCAATCCTTTCTCTATGGAACAATCAGAAAAAAACACCCCTCCTCCCCAACTGCTATGCTTCTAAAACTATCGTGGTTCCCAAGTGCAATGATGACCCATAGTTGTGATATCTAAAAAACGTAAACCCTACCACAGTCGTAGTATATGTGACATTACTATGAGGGTCATTCAGTAATTAAAAAGGCTAATTGTTCTGGAGGAAAAAAGCGTTTCTTTTTACAAAACAATACATTTGCTACTTTTCAACATAATTCCCTTGAACATTTATGCACTTGTTCCAACAGGCTACAAGCTTTTTTTTATTCCGGCTGCAAAGAACTCTTTATCTTGATGTTTGAACCAATTTGCCACAAACTTTTTCACGTACTTGCTGTCCTGGAACCTCTTCCCACGTAATGCCTCCTTCAGTGCACCAAACAAATGTAAATCACTAAGTGTTAAATCAGGACTGTAAGGGGGATGAGGCGGAACTTCCCAGCCCATGATGGTTTCACGGGTTAGTTGAGCAATATGAGGACGTGTGTTGTTTTGCTGGAGAATCACACCTGTCCTCTGAGATCCACGTTTCTCTCATGGCTGGCTTCACCATGTGTAAAAGCAAATCCGAGTAGTATTGGCTGTTCATTGTACGCTGCTCTTCCAGATAATCACAAAAACTGGACCTTCAGCATCCCAAAACATTGTCAACATGATTTTTCCTGCTGATGCTTGGGTTTTGAATTTTTTCCTGACAGCTGGGTTGGTGTGCTTACACCCCATGCTTTGTCTTTTTGATTCTAGCTCATAATAGTGAACCCAAGGTTCATCACAAGTTAAAATTTTGTTGAGGAAGTGCTCACCTTCTCTTTCATAACGTTCCTGTTGCTCTGTGCACACTCTCAACCTTGTTTCCTTATGTAGCCACGCCAACTGCTTGGGGACCCATCTTGCACATAGTTTGCGCTATTTCAGCTTGTTACAGGTAATGTTAAGAACTATACCAGTACTAACTGGAAGCTTATCAACTATTATTTCCACAGTCACACGGCGGTCGACACGAAAAATGTCATCAATTCGACTTTCAAGTGAGGGAGTTGAAATTGCAACTGGTTGTCCAGAATGGTGTTTGTCAGTCACTAAGTGTCAACCATTTTCAAACTGCTCTACCCACTTGTAAAATTTGCACGGTTCATATAACCTTCACCATAAACTGTAGATATAATATATATTAGTAGTAGGACAAAGTATGTACCATCCAAATCCCCATTTTTGCCAAAATTATTAAAAATTGGCAGTGATAGATATGGCAACATCGCAATGATGTCATGGCGGGAAGTTCAAATTTTGGTGGGAAGATAGGTCAGTTGGGCTACCCAAACTAATCTAATCCCCTCCCACCACCTCCCCTCCCCTCCCATCCCCAAGAAAATGGCGGGACGTTCAAAGCCCAGCAGGACAATGCAACACACCATGGCTACCTACATTAACCTAAGAAAATGGCGGGAAAATAGGTCATTTGGGCCACCTCCACGAACCTAAGTCATCCGACCGCCACCTCTTCCTAGGAATTGGCAGGAAAAGGACTCAGCCTGTATTAGATAGGATGGACATAATTCTTTATTTTGCAGGCAGTCCTTATTTAAACAATTTGAGGCAGTACCTCCATTCAGTGTGTTCACCATGAGGCCTGGCGTCCAGCTGACCTAGTGCACAGTGCTGCCACCAGAGGGCGCCGTCGTCCCTCCAATGACGTAATCTGGAGGGGAAAAATGGCGGGAAAAGGACTTAGTCTGTTCTAGGCTCCTGGAGACAGGAAAGAGTGTACTTTATTTATTTTGGAACAATTTGTTTAGTGACGGATTTCACGTAGTTCATTTACTACGCTGATACAAAACACTCCCCATGACGTGTTTGGGGTCACGCTACACAACATAGAAACATGCAAACCACTCGTAAATCACCGAAATAATGCAGTACACTGATGTACAGACATGCAAACAACTCATAAATTACCGAAATAATGCAGTTCATAGAATACAGACCTGCAAACTACTTGTAATCACCGATATAATGCAGTACACTCATGTGCAGACATGAAAACAACTTGTGAATTCCCAAAAGATAATGCATATGGAACCCTATGCAAACACGCTCACAATGCTTGAACAGCCGAAAATAATGCACTGCACAGACACCATTGCAGGTAAAAAAGGCTCTCGAACTATTTTCAACTGCAACTATCAGAGGTTCAAATGCACGTACGGGCTTTGCAGGGCGAGCTGGACACAAGCCAGCGCCGGAACACGAGCCATCGATCTCACACCACTGCAGACAGCAGGTGAAAGTCTACAGTTACGTGTTCTTAGAGTGTTATACTGACGTCACATGTCTATGTAAATAAGCGCCAAGTCACCCTCTGCGGTGCGCACACGTGTTTACCATTGCTGGCGTGAAACCTCTCTACCTGTGGATACTGTCGTCACAGGTCGCACTACAGAAATCTGTTCCAATGCTTCCCAGAATAGCATAGGGTGATTGTTCCTAGTGATCCTAACGGGACATACAAGTCGCCTCCGGCCGCATATGTGCTTACCCAGCCACCACGCATACCTGCCATTCCAGCGCAAGCTTAATTGCGAAGCAAGAGATGTCTGCATAGCGACTAACCAACACAGGCGTATTTAAATGCTCTCACTACTACATGTCTGTAAATAACAGCCAAGCCCCCCCTCCCCCACATCTGGACGTGCTATAGAAATCTTCTGCAATGCTTTCAGATCTATACAAAATAGTTTTGCCACTGAAAGTCTCGTCTGCAGAAAGAAAAAGGTGGACAGTGCTTCCACACCAGCAGCATCAGTAATTTGGCAGGTAAATTCAGTAAGAGCCATTTAAAATGCTCCATTCATTCACAAGACATCATTTGTGCCAGGACATGGGAGCTTCTACATAGCAATGAGAACGTTGTGTTGCGGAGGTGTATGTTGAAAGCAGGACTTAATGATTTCTAGGAAGGATAACACGTGATGGATGGGGAGTGGCACATTAGGACCATCAGGAGGAATGCATTTGGCGTTATTCTGGGCTATTTTCGTAAACAGCTCCTGTTAGGGCAAGAATTTCCATGCAGATACGGTGAGACATCACGAAAGCTCCTAAAAAAGCGACCGTTAACTGTTTCTGGATCACTTTACGATTTCCGTGAGTGGCTGATTTGTGATGGTCAGGCTCTGCCATTAGGAGCATCAGGAAGAAGGCATTCGGTGTTATTCTCTACTAACAGTTTCTGAAAGCATTGCAGAAGATTTCTATAGCACGTCCAGACGTTGGGGGGGGGGGGGGGGCATGGCTGTTATTTACATAGACATGAGACATCAGTATAACATTGAGACATTTTAACTACACCTGTGTCGGTATGTCGCTATGCAGACATCTCTTGTTTGGTAATTAGGCCTGCGCTGGACCAGCAGGTACGCGTGGTGGCTGGGTAAGCGCGTATGTGGCCGGAGGTTTCTTGCATGTCCTGTTAGGATCGCTAGGAACAATGAATCCTGTGCTATTCTGGGAAGCATTGGAACAGATTTCTATAGCGCAACCTGTGACGTCAGTATCCACAGGTAGAGAGGTTTCGCACCAGCAATGGTAAACACATACACGCGGCCTGGGGGGTGACTTGGCACTTATTTACATAGACATGTGATGTCAGTATAGCACTTGAAGAAATCTAACAGGACTTTCACCTGCCGTGGCAGCGGCGTGAGAGTGATGGCTCGCGCTCCAGCGGTGGCTTGCATCCGGCTGGCCCTGCAAAGTGTGCAAAGTGCGTGTGCGCATTGGAACCTCTGATAGTTGCAGTTGACGATATTTCGAACGCATTTTTTACCTGCAATGAGTGTTTGTGCAGTGCATTATTGTCGGCTGTTTAAGAATTGTGAGCATGGTTGCAAAATGTTCCACAAGCATTATTTTTTGAGAATTTACTAGTTGTTTTCGTGTCAACACATGAGTGTACTGCATTATGTCAGTGATTTACACGTAGTTTGTATGTCTGTATGCTGTGTACTGCATTATTTCGGTAGTTTAAGATTAGTATGCAGGTCTTTACGCTGTGTAGTGTGACCCCAAACATGTCAGGGTAAGTGTTTTGTATCAGTGTAATAAATGAACTATGTGAAATCCGTCAATAAAAAAATTGTTCCAAAATAAATAAAGTACGCTCTTTCCTCCCCCCAGCAGCTCAGAACAGCTTGAGTCCTTTTCCCACCATTTTTCACTCCAGTCCGACATCTTGGATTACTTCATGGGAGGGACAACGGCGCCCTATGGTGGCAGTACTGTGTACTAGGTCAGTTGGACTCCAGGCCTCATGGTGAATACACTGGATGGAGGTGCTGCCTCAAATTGTTCAAATTAAGACTGCCCGCAAAATAGACTTATATCCATCCTATCCAGCACAGGCTTAGAATTGAACAGCAATTATGCTGCCCAACGGACTGGTTTTCCGGCTCACGTGGTCACCCTAGCAGTCGGTGGAAGTCCAGAGACAACCCCATCTTTGGAGCATAGTGTGAAACTGGCCCTCCACGTACTCCTGTCAACCTGATTTCAGCCGGCAACTCGAATATGACCTGATATTGGCGGCTGGCTGATTTGGTGAAGACAACCAGCATCGCACGCGGAGTGCAAGCTGAGCTTAATATCTGCAGCATAGTGCCCAGAGTCGATCGCGGTCCTCTGGTTTGGAGCCGTGTGGAGGGTCTAAACCAGAGGCTCAGACGACTCTGCGACTATAATGGTTGCAAATTCATCGACCTCCGTTATTGGGTGGAGAACTGTAGGGCCCCCCCTAGACAGGTCAGGCGTGCACTACACACCGGAAGCAGCTACTAGGGTAGCAGAGTACGTGTGGCGTGCACACGGGGTTTTTTTAGGTTAGAGGGACCCCCCCTTGGGCGAAACGATAAAATACCTGACGGCTTACCAGAGAGGACATTATCATCGTTGATAAAGAACGTCCGTCCTCAGAGACCAAAAACAGGAAAAGTTAACGTAATATTGGTAAACTGCAGGAGTATCCAGGGCAAGGTTCCTGAATTAGTATCTCTTATTGAAGGAAATAGTGCGCATATAGTATTAGGAACGGAAAGTTGGTTAAAACCGGAAGTGAACAGTAACGAAATCCTAGACACAGAATGGAATATATACCGCAAGGATAGGATAAACGCCAATGGTGGAGGAGTATTTATAGCAGTAAAGAATTCAATAATATCCAGTGAAGTTATTACCGAATGCGAATGTGAAATAATCTGGGTTAAGCTAAGTATCAAAGGTGGGTCAGATATGATAGTCGGATGCTTCTATAGACCACCTGCATCAGCAACCGTAGTAGTTGAGCGCCTCAGAGAGAACCTGCAGAACGTCGTGAAGAAGTTTCGTGATTATACTATTGTAATAGGGGGAGACTTCAATCTACCAGGTATAGAATGGGATAGTCACACAATCAGAACTGGAGCCAGGGACAGAGACTCTTGTGACATTATCCTGACTGCCTTGTCCGAGAATTACTTCGAGCAGATAGTTAGAGAACCAACTCGTGAAGCTAACGTTTTAGACCTCATAGCAACAAATAGACCGGAACTTTTCGACTCCGTGAATGTAGAAGAGGGTATCAGTGATCATAAGTCAGTGGTTGCATCAATGACTACAAGTGTAATAAGAAATGCCAAGAAAGGAAGGAAAATATATTTGCTTAACAAGAGTGATAGGGCACAAATCGCAGAATATCTGAGTGACCACCATCAAACGTTCATTTCTGAGGAAGAGGATGTGGAACAAAAATGGAAAAAATTCAGAAACATCGTCCAGTACGCCTTAGATAAGTTCGTACCGACTAAGGTCCAAAGCGAGGGGAAAGATCCACCGTGGTATAACAATCATGTACGAAAGGTACTACGGAAACAAAGAAAGCTTCATCATAGGTTTAAGAGTAGTCGAATCATAGCTGATAAGGAAAAGCTGAACGAAGCGAAAAAGAGCGTAAAGAGAGCAATGAGAGAAGCATTCAACGAATTCGAACATAAAACATTGGCAAACAATCTAAACAAGAACCCTAAAAAGTTTTGGTCATATGTAAAATCGGTAAGCGGATCTAAATCCCCTATTCAGTCACTCGTTGACCACGATGGCACCGAAACAGAGGACGACCGAAGAAAGGCAGAAATACTGAATTAAGTGTTCCGAAACTGTTTCACTGCGGAAAATCGTAACACGGTCCCTGACTTCAGCCGTCGCACGGACGCCAAAATGGAAAATATTGAAATAAACGATATCGGAATTGAAAAACAACTGCTATCACTTAGTAGCGGAAAAGCATCCGGACCAGACGAGATACCCTTAAGATTCTACAGTGATTATGCTAAAGAACTTGCCCCCTTTCTATCAGCAATTTATCGTAGATCGCTGGAAGAACGTAAAGTACCTAGCGACTGGAAGAAAGCGCAGGTCGTTCCCATTTTCAAGAAGGGTCATAAATCAGATGCGAATAATTATAGGCCTATTTCGCTTACGTCAATCTGTTGTAGAATAATGGAACATGTTTTGTGTTCTCGTATTATGACGTTCTTAGATAATACAAATCTCCTTCATCATAACCAACATGGATTCCGCAAACAGAGATCATGTGAAACTCAGCTCGCCCTATTTGCCCAAGAAATTCACAGTGCCGTAGACACTGGCGAGCAGATTGATGCCGTATTCCTGGACTTCAGGAAGGCATTTGATACGGTTCCGCACTTACGTTTAATGAAAAAAATACGAGCTTACGGAATATCGGACCAGGTTTGTGATTGGATTCAGGATTTCCTAGAAGAAAGAACACAACATGTCATTCTTAACGGTTCAAAATCTGCAGATGTAGAGGTAATTTCGGGAGTACCGCTAGGAAGCGTGATAGGACCTTTATTGTTTACAATATACATAAATGACTTAGTTGACAACATCGGTAGCTCCGTGAGGCTATTTGCAGATGACACGGTTGTCTACAAGAAAGTAGCAACATCAGAAGACTCGTACGTACTCCAGGAAGACCTGCAGAGGATTAATGCATGGTGCGACAGCTGGCAGCTTTCCCTAAACGTAGATAAATGTAATATAATGCGCATACATAGGGGCAGAAATCCATTCCAGTACGATTATGCCATAGGTGGTAAATCATTGGAAGCGGTAACGACCGTAAAATACTTAGGAGTTACTATCCGGAGCGATCTGAAGTGGAATGATCACATAAAACAAATAGTGGGAAAAGCAGGCGCCAGGTTGAGATTCATATGAAGAATTCTAAGAAAATGTGACTCATCGACGAAAGAAGTAGCTTACAAAACGCTTGTTCGTCCGATTCTTGAGTATTGCTCATCAGTATGGGACCCTTACCAGGTTGGATTAATAGAAGAGATAGACATGATCCAGCGAAAAGCAGCGCGATTCGTCATGGGGACATTTAGTCAGCGCGAGAGCGTTACGGAGATGCTGAACAAGCTCCAGTGGCGGACACTTCAAGAAAGGCGTTACGCAATACGGAGAGGTTTATTATCGAAATTACGAGAGAGCACATTCCGGGAAGAGATGGGCAACATATTACTACCGCCCACATTTATCTCGCGTAATGATCACAACGAAAAGATCCGAGAAATTAGAGCAAATACGGAGACTTACAAGCAGTCGTTCTTCCCACGCACAATTCGTGAATGGAACAGGGAAGGGGGGATCAGATAGTGGTACAATAAGTACCCTCCGCCACACACCGTAAGGTGGCTCGCGGAGTATAGATGTAGATGTAGATGTAGATCTTAGCCGCCGCCTGTGCGTCCTCGGTCAAGTGTTTGTAACTGAATAAAGTGTCACTTCCCTTTACAAAAGGCTGTCGATTTACAGCTGTATTTTATAGCTTTGTTTTAATGACGTGCCGCTACAGTGGGTTGCCAACTAAAAATAAGAAACAAAAGAACAGGCTTTAAGCACATTACATCTGAACCAGAAAAAATTTAAACAACACAAATAATGATTTTCATGGGTTACTCGCGTTGAAATCGACTCGCTGTGCAGCATTGCACTTGTTTAGGTCCGTCGACTTGTTTTCTCTTTCATCGACAACTAAAGATTTAAATTCCTTGGGCATTGTGGTGTAGTGCCGTTCGATATCATACAGGGTGTTTCAAAAATGACCGGTATATTTGAAACGGCAATAAAAACTAAACGAGCAGCGATAGAAATACACCGTTTGTTGCAATATGCTTGGGACAACAGTACATTTTCAGGCAGACAAACTTTCGAAATTACAGTAGTTACAATTGTCAACAACAGATGGCGCTGCGGTCTGGGAAACTCTATAGTACGATATTTTCCACATATCCACCATGCGTAGCAATAATATGGCGTAGTCTCTGAATGAAATTACCCGAAACCTTTGACAACGTGTCTGGCGGAATGGCTTCACATGCAGATGAGATGTACTGCTTCAGCTGTTCAATTGTTTCTGGATTCTGGCGGTACACCTGGTCTTTCAAGTGTCCCCACAGAAAGAAGTCACAGGGGTTCATGTCTGGTGAATAGGGAGGCCAATCCACGCCGCCTCCTGTATGTTTCGGATAGCCCAAAGCAATCACACGATCATCGAAATATTCATTCAGGAAATTAAAGACGTCGGCCGTGCGATGTGGCCGGGCACCATCTTGCATAAACCACGAGGTGTTCGCAGTGTCGTCTAAGGCAGTTTGTACCGCCACAAATTCACGAAGAATGTCCAGATAGCGTGATGCAGTAATCGTTTCGGATCTGAAAAATGGGCCAATGATTCCTTTGGAAGAAATGGCGGCCCAGACCAGTACTTTTTGAGGATGCAGGGACGATGGGACTGCAACATGGGGCTTTTCGGTTCCCCATATGCGCCAGTTCTGTTTATTGACGAAGCCGTCCAGGTAAAAATAAGCTTCGTCAGTAAACCAAATGCTGCCCACATGCATATCGCCGTCATCAATCCTGTGCACTATATCGTTAGCGAATGTCTCTCGTGCAGCAATGGTAGCGGCGCTGAGGGGTTGCCGCGTTTGAATTTTGTATGGATAGAGGTGTAAACTCTGGCGCATGAGACGATACGTGGACGTTGGCGTCATTTGGACCGCAGCTGCAACACGGCGAACGGAAACCCGAGGCCGCTGTTGGATCACCTGCTGCACTAGTTGCGCGTTGCCCTCTGTGGTTGCCGTACGCGGTCGCCCTACCTTTCCAGCACGTTCATCCGTCACGTTCCCAGTCCGTTGAAATTTTTCAAACAGATCCTTTATTGTATCGCTTTTCGGTCCTTTGGTTACATTAAACCTCCGTTGAAAACTTCGTCTTGTTGCAACAACACTGTGTTCTAGGCGGTGGAATTCCAACACCAGAAAAATCCTCTGTTCTAAGGAATAAACCATGTTGTGTACAGCACACTTGCACGTTGTGAACAGCACACGCTTACAGCAGAAAGACGACGTACAGAATGGCGCACCCGCAGACTGCGTTGTCTTGTATATCTTTCACATCACTTGCAGCACCATCTGTTGTTGAAAATTGTAACTACTCTAATTTCGAAAGTTTGTCCGCCTGAAAATGTACTGTTGTCCCAAGCATATTGCAACAGACGGTGTATTTCTATCGCTGCTCGTTTAGTTTTTATTGCCGTTTCAAATATACCGGTCATTTTTGAAACACCCTGTATTTGCCGTGCCTGGCGATTATGGGACTTGTATTTAAATGCTCGTGACAATATGTCTCTAGATTGCCTGTCTTTGAGAATGTGTGACATTGCAACAGCCACCGTTATTTTACACTACCTTTAGCCACATGTAAACAGCAAGGAATACCCAGCGCTATCACTTCGAAAAATGCCGCTCATATCCCGAAGAAACAGTGCCTCAGCGCATTACTGGATGAAATGTCGCGTCGTACCGAGAATGACCGAGCAAAGCCGTGACAGAGCGCCCGCACACCGCTCATGCATGCAGTTAGGCATTCTGCGGCCGATCCTGGCACAAGTTATCTGTATTCAAAAGTTACATGTGAGAGATGTATGAGGTCTGTGCTTAGGCAGCATGAGTCACATAAATCATAAGAGAAGTGGTAATAATCACTTGTCACTTAACAATGCTGTGTTCAGCTTGTGCGTATTACCAGTACCACTTCTGTTAAGGTTTATGTACGGTACCCAAGCACGAACATATCGCAAATCGACTCATGTAACTTTAGAAAATGGATGGTTTATGCAAACCGAAAATGGTTTAACATTACCGTATTATTTTTTGTGTGTATGTTACGCTTCCTAAACATGCACAGCAAGGAATATTTCGTTTCATTCTTTGGAAACAAACAGCTAGGCGAGCCACCTTTCTGCTGGACTTCATAATTGAAATTTTCCAAGGCACAGTCACCCTTTAAGGACAGGAAGCTCTGAGGAGAGGCCATTGTCTCGGTAATAGGAAGCGACAGTGACGCACCACGCTAAAAATTTTTTGAAACGCGGATAACATTAATTAGAACCTGTTCATCACTAACTTTCAGCTCGTTTGTTTCACGAGGTAACTTAAAGCCATTGTCACAGTACATACGAACAACTGAAGTATACAGAGAATTCTACTGTCCTTATTTGTTAACGTGTATGATGTATTTGTTCGTTAAAACGTGTATTTATTATAAACTGACGTGAAAAAATCGCAATACCAAATAACAATTAATATAGAGTAATGAAATTTCAGGACTGAATTTGTCTACATAACCTGTTTAGTGACTGACATTGCAAGATCACAGGTTAATGTAAGCGCAAGACAAGCCATTGAAAATGTGAAATGTTGGTACTTTTGTAACCGGTGTAACCGCAGAATGTTGGCTGCAAGCATGAATGTGTTGTCCAGGTATTGTGGGATGGAGTTCCATACCTGTTGCACTTCATCGGTGAGTACAGGACGGTTAATGCTGTTTGTAGATGACGCAGGACTTGTCGTGTGATGATGTCCCTTAGTGCTCGATTGGAGACAGATCTGGTAATCGAGCAGGCCAAGGGAACATGTTGACATCTGTAGAGAATGTTGGGTTAAAATAGCGATATGATGGACGAGCGTTATCCTGTTGCAAAACACCTCCTGGAAAGCTGTTAATGAATGGCAGCACAACAGGTCGAACCACCAGAATGACGTACAAATTTGCAGTCAGTGTGCGTGGGATAACCACGAGAGTGCTCATGCTGTCCCTGGACCATAACCACAGGTGTAGATCCAATGTGTCTAGCACGCAAACAGGTTGGTTGCAGGCCTTCAACTGGCCTTCTCCTAACCAACAGACGGCCATCAATAGCACCGATGCAGAACCAGCTTTCACGATAAAACACAACAGACCTCCACCCTGCCCTCCAGTGACCTGTCGCTTGACACCGCTCACGTCGCAAATGACAGTGGTTTGGGGTCAGTGGAACGCACGCCACAGGCAGTCTAGCTCGGAGCTGAACTTGAAGTAACCTATTTGTAACAGTTGGTTGTGTCACTGTGGTGCCAACTGCTGCTCATATTGCTGCTGCAGATGCAGTACCGTGCGTCAGAGCCATACGCCGAGCACTAAGGTCTTCCCTCCTTGTAATACCACGTGGCTGTCACAATCATGTGGCTACATTCCTGCCCCGTCTTTCTGCAATATCGCAAGAGGAACATCTACCTTCCCGTAGTCCTATTACACGACGTCATTCAAATTCAGTGAAATGTTGATAATGGCGTCTTTGTCGCTTTAAAAGCATTCTTAACTATCATCATCTCACCGCGTCCAATCTCAGAAGTAACTAACGCTCACGACCGTTACAGTGTGTATTTAAAGCAAACCTGATTTGCATCCTTACAGTGACGCTACTAGTGCCACTCCTATGAGACTGGAGCGAAATTTTAATAGACATCATCTTTCAGATGTAGAAACACGCCTGTCAATTTTCATTTATGCCGTACAATTATTTCTTGGTGTTGCTGCGATTTTTCCCGTCAGTGTAAAATGTGTGTTCAAAATCCTGCAAATAAATATATTTTGAATGTATGAGGTTCATTATACTAATGGAGAATTTTTTACCAACGTGTATCGAAGACCCGAAAAATTAATATGCCTCGAGGAGTTCATACATCTAAAAAATAAAAAAAGTGGATTTCAGAGCATGTTTGGAGCCATCTTCAAATATGTTACAACAGCTGATGATAGCCAAAATTCGTCAAAAGAAACTGATTCTCACGTTGATGCAAGGAATGATTCAGATAATATCAGGTTATCTTCAGAAAGCAACAGCAATGATGAAGAAATAACCTCTGAAGAAGACAAATCCTAAAAAATACTGAAAATTACTCTGTTAATATTGATAATGTTACTGCTATCAAAGATTGTAATAATATGAATGACTCACTTCAGGACTTGAAAGATGTCTCTCATTGGAGCATACCCATTCCTAATAATGTTCGCTTTGCGATCATTAAAATAAGGTGGTGAACATTTCCAAAACAGAGAAAGGCCATTCAGCACTGTAACTAGGCATAGATCAAAAACGAAAGGTGATTTGGATGTTATATTATGTAATCCTGAAGGTTGTCACAATGGAGCTGTTATGAGCGGCGTATATGGGGGAGTACAAGCTAATATGATAGCAAAAGACAATAAAGCCGTTTTTGTGGGATGTATTAATGATTCAGTTTATTTAGGTTGCCAGCACTGATTTGCTCAAAGTGTAACTAACGTAACATTTTTCGGAACAGTAGTGACCATTTTTACATTTTACTCTGCATCCACGCGCCACAGGGCCTAACTTTTAAAGCAAAACATTCGTTAATCTCGGCAATGAGTTGGAGTGCTCATTGTGCAGCAGTAGAAGTACTGGCAGAAAACAGTTATGGGGTTGTCGCTGCAATTGAGAATTATGTGCTTAATAAGAAAATTTGGGCACCAGAGGTTCTGCACAAAATTCTAAGCCTGCTGTACGTGAATTCACATTTCTTTACTATATTTCCTTTTGGAATGATGTACTAAGGGAAGTAAATTGTATTCAGATTGCATTGCCAAGTAAAGGTTTCATTTTAGATCAGTTAACTATAAAAAAAGAAGCACTCCGTCTTTATACATATCAAAAGTGACGTCACGTAGTAGAAGAGGAATTCGTTGTAAAAAAAAAAAAAAACAAAAAAAAAAAAGAAACACGAATGTCTGGTGAATTGTCCACCGATGTAGGACTCAGATAGAGATAGCAACAGCAAAATGATATTTTGGAACGTCTTGACCGATTGTAGGTTGTGCAGCCAAATACTTCGGTTTTGGCGAACACCGAGGAGTTGAAATTAGCTATTTCAAAATTTCGTGTTTTTTATTATGAGATATCAGAAGCAGGACACACCTATGCCATAATTTAATGTGAGCTGTGAGTGCGTAGCAGAAATAAGTAGGCCCTTTTTGTCATAAAGAAAACTGCAGTCAGAATATTGTGATAAGCTTATGATTGAAGGTCTTGGAACAGGCCTTCTGAGACACAGTTGTTATTACACCTCTTTTACTCGGGGCCGTCTTTAACCTATCGGAGTCCTTGGGAATATTAGGATAATGGGGTCCCTATGGCCTTGACAGAGCATCATTTTGTTGGAATAGACAAAGTAGATAAGCGAGGTTCTAGATATATTTTTATTTCAATACAGTCACAGTAAATGAATATATAATATAATCAACACAAGTAACTCTTTTAGCATTCACAGGTTAGTGCTAAAAAAACTATGTTGATTGAAGAGGTACCCTTCTAAATTTGAGATGGGCAAAATCGCTAATCCCTTCAAAATTTGTATTTTTGAGCACATTCTATGGACAACAGTGATAGACTGGTTAATCTCTCTTGAGCATTGTGCTTCTTAATTCATTTTTTATTCTTTTCGATCTGGAGGAGGAGCGATCCGCACCGCAATCGGTTATCAAGATGCTTAAAAATATTCTCAGTGCGAGTTCCACATTTGGAAATGTCTTCAGTTTTGTTTTCTTTCAAAAGGTGATATATTTCCAGTATACTATTAGTTCTCCCATTTTTATTATGAACAGTTTTCAAGTATTCTGTTAAATGCAGACATTCCGTTTCCAACTCTTGCTCGTTAACGTCTTCATAATAAATTTCAGCGAATACTTTGCGACTTTGTCTCAGCTCTTCGGAATTCAGAATCTTCAAGTGAAAAAATAAACCAAAGATTTAGCTAATGTTCTCATACGAACTTAATAGCTGTTTTAGATGAACGCTCAGGGTATCACTTATGGGAAGAAACGTTTCTACTTTGAATTGCTCTTTTCCGTTCAGTTGGACTGACGGTGCAGAGACATCAAAAAGCTCTGACGTGAGCTTCTACGTTTTGTTCTTTGAGACAGGTCCTTGTAATCAGATTCCGCGTTGGCGGACGACTCGAAGTCATCGAATTTATCCTTGGGGTTAATGATAAAATCACCAAGTGACGTGAGCAAATTAGTTGGAACATGCAGTGTTATTGTTTCTTTATTAAGATAATTACTTATTTTGTCTATTCTGTCCAATATAGAGTTCCAAATTTTCGTTAGTATAATAAATTCTAGCAATGTCATTTTCTGGACCGACTAAGAGCTTTGTCTCTAGTTTCTGTTGCCTGTTCTGTATCTTCTGCGATGAACGTCAAAGTTTCTATAATTTGTTTATGACCTTCATGCAAGGCGCTTATTGCATCAGCTCGGGCTGACCATCTGGTTTTTGAAAGACTTCTAACAACTTTTTTTTTAACCTAATAGTTCTGTCAATTTATTCCATCGGTGGGTAGAGATAAAAAAAGTTGTACACTTTCTGAGTCATTTCAAAAAACTTTGTTGCCTCTGATACACACCCAGCAGTTTGGTCACCTACCAAGTTTAGTGAATGTCCCGCATAGGGTACAAAAGTGACAAATCTACATTTCTCCTTGATTCTCGCTTGTGGACCAGTTTACTTCCCTGACATATTTAAAGCATTGTCGTAGCTGTCTCCTCGGCAATCTTTTATGGGAATACATGATTCTGTAAAAAAATTCAAGATGGTTTCCGCTAAATACTCAGATTTATGGTCTTTGATAGGTATAAACTATAGGAATCTTTCAACGAGAACACGCTCTTTAATGTATCGAATTATAAAAGTTAGCTCAACGTGAGACAGGTCGGGCGTACTGTCAACGCTAATGGAAAAAATATTTTGCCAATTTAGCTTCATTTATAATTTTTTAGGACCTCTTCTCACATTACGTCAATAAGCTCATTATAGATATTTGCCGCCGCGCGGGATTAGCCGAGCGGTCTGAGGTGCTGCAGTCATGGACTGTGCGGCTGGTCCCGGCGGAGGTTCGAGTCCTCCCTCTGGCATGGGTGTGTGTGTTTGTCATTAGGATAATTTAGGTTAAGTAGTGTGTAAGCTTAGGGACTGATGACCTTAGCAATTAAGTCCCACAAGATTTGACACACATTTGAACATTTTAACAGATATTCGCTGATAAATAAGAAGTGTTACCTTTGTCAGAATTCCCAAAATTTTGTAAGTGATCTGCAAAAAATGTACAGAATTCACTCAATAATTCCACACATCCCAAACAATTTCCATTGTTGGGAGATGCTAGGATTTCGTTGTCACCGCGAAATGGAAGCCCTCTCGATGCACAAAAATTTTACAACAGCTATAATCTGTTTAAGTACATTTCTCCAGTGACCCACTTCTTTTTTATATTGAGGTGATAAGTCTGCCTATTCTACCAACCGCTTTACTTCGAGCCAGATAAGTCATCATAGATTGCCTACATGCTGGGCTATTTTCATGTGTTAAAATTATGTGATTATTGTTACATCCACTCCGAGAGTGTAGATTTACATCAGAAGGTTTTAATAACCAGCATGGAAAACAAAATAGAGTTTTTGGAAGGCGAGTACAACAACAATTTTCTTTTAACACTTTTTGTTGTGTTGGCATAAGAGCCAACACCGCGTTACTAGTGGAGGCCGAAATGCACGCGTTTTAGCTTACGCCGGCTGACGTTAGGAGGGAAGGACTATACTGACGTGAGGTCTGGAACATGACAAGGAATTAGAATTCAGAAAGCGGACGTAATTAGTTTGATCCTTAACTTTAATCCATTAATGATGAACGTCGCTCTTGACGGTACATGATTCTGTTCAGAATACATTCATAGTAACTGAATATGGCGTCTTGCTAGGTCGTAGCAAATGACGTTGCTGAAGGCTATGCTAAACTGTCGTCTCTGCAAATGAGAGCGTATGTAGGCAGTGAACCATCGCTAGCTAAGTTGGCTGTACAACTGGGGCTCTGACTAGACCTGCCGTGTGGCGGTGCTCGGTCTGCAATCACTGATAGTGGCGGCACGCGGGTCCGACGTATACTAACGGACCACGGCCTATTTAAAGGCTACCACCTAGCAAGTGTGGTGTCTGGCGGTGACACCACACTTTCATTGTTCTTTAATTTGTGAATAAATAGTTCTTTGTTGAAATACGTAGTTGCTGATTTATTACGATCTTTGTAGGTTCTGGATGCCTCGAAAAAGCCAGAATCTTTATTTTGAAAAATACGGGTCCCTTACGAACCAAAACTTCACGATTTCTTTCCATTAAATTTTTATGAAAATGATTAGCGGGATCGTGTGATATTTCTTCTGGTTGGTAAACTGTTGTTCAACTGACACAGTTGTCGGTGTTGGTGAAGTCACCGAAGTTGTTGCCCTTTCGTCAGAGGGACGGTCGCTTTCTGATTCAGTCTATTTTCCTAAATTGGTAGAAATCTGAAATTGGTATAGGACATGAACATTCAGAAATTTCCGCAATTTATGATCGACACGTCTCATCACGTGGAAGATTTATTATTTGATTGATACTTACCTAAGTTGCTCCAGTAGTAGTAGTAAAATATGCTGTTACTTTTGGCAACTTTTTCAATTACTTCCTTCTGATGTACAGATTTTTACTTTTTGCAGAGCCACAAGGATATGATCGTTTCGACATTTTATATTCAGTATTTATTTTTACACCGAGAATAACCGCTAACACAAAACGAAACAGGCAAACTACGATTTAATCAAAGAATACTCCAGAGCACAGTCAGTAACAAGTACAAACAAAACAAACATCGCAAACTGCAGTCAAATACAGAGGAAACAAAACAAACGTCATAACACCGCAGTCAAATACAGGGGAATTTCTGATCGTCGAGTCGAATTATCTAAGTCGGTCGGTCACGTTTAATTTTACGTCGCTATTCGCTCCGTGCAGAACTGTGCAATGCGCAAAGCTAATAGTAGATATTGTAGTCAGTCATTATCGCTCGATTTTTTCAAAATAAATTTGTCTTTTGGTAATAAATTTCGGTTATCGTTTGATGATTTGGCAGGAACTAGGGGGGCCCTTATTGGTCGCGGGGCACTAGGCACGTGCCCGGAGTGCCCAGTGGGAGAGAGGGGCTTGCTTTTACCTCGTAGTATAATATGTGGTTCATACCAAGAGTGAATTACAGGTGAAGTGAAGAAGTCCCTACCACAATAGCAGAAGTGAAACTTGCCAGATATACAGAATGGAATTGTAAAAGTTTCCGGTATACTTCAGACAGGGAACTGGAAGTCTCCACTTAGAAACAAACTGAACTACAGCTCATTGACCACGTATATTACTTCTAAGAATATACTGTGTCTCAAATATGCCTAAAACGGTAAAAAATTGTCGCTAACTTGGCAGAAATACGGTACAGTACTTTACTTGCTTTCATGAAGTCATCCTCCAGCACAGCGTGCTTCGCGCAATTCAGCTTTCAAAACTGCCGTAGAAAATCCTAGATCCTTGTAGCTGCTATTGCCAGGAATCTTATACAAGATTTATATACTGGGAGCATTTCTAAATTCATCCTCAAATAATTACGCCAGTTCTTGTACTTGCCCTCGTGAAGTAAGTTTATTTGCTAAAAAACGCCTTCGCTTAAGCAGCCACCGGTAGAAAATTTTGATGTTTTTCTGTTTCTCGTATTTTGTTTGCACTTATTAGAAACACAAGTTGCGAACACAGACCGTAATAAGACTGCCTACATTTCTGAATAAATGAAATAAACTTTGATATTACTGTACGAGAGTCTGGTCGCTTGGTACAGAAATTTTTCTACATAGGCAGATGGCGGGCGAGCAGTAGACTGGGATTTATATCGTGTGAACAAACCACGTTTGCAGCGATCTGTTGCATGCACAGACATTTACGCAGATATCTGCGAAGACAGATCGTTACGTGTGGATGGGCCATTGCACCAAAAAATAATTAATGTAGAATAATGAAATTTCGGGAAAATATTTGTCTAGGTAACATACTTAAAGGATTATCATAGCAAGACTACAGATACTGTAGGCGCAAGATAAGCCATTGAAAATATGAAATTAGAGTACATTAAAACAAGTGCAGCCACCAGAATGTTGAATGTAAGCATGCAAACGGTCGTGCATTTTGTTGTACAGGTGCCGGATGTCAGTTTGTGGGATGGAGCTGTATGCCTGTTACACTTTGTCGGTCAATACACGGACGGTTAATGTTGTTTGTGGATGACGTTGGACTTGTCGTCCGGTGATGTCCCTTATGTGCTCGATTGGAGACAGATCTGGTTATCTAGCAGGCCAAGGCAACATGCCGATACTCTGTAGAGAATGTTGGGTTACAACAGCGGCATGTGGACGAGCGTTATCATGCTAGAAAACACCCCGTGGTATGCTGTTAACGAATGACAGCACAACAGGTCGAATCATCAGATTAACGTACAAATTTGCAGTCAGGTTGCCTGGGTTAACCATGAGAGTGCTCCTGCTGTCATACGAAATCGCACCCTAGAATATAATCCGAGGTGTTGGTCCATTGTGCGTAGCACGCAGACAGGTTGGGCGCAACCCTCATCTGGCCTCCTAATCAACACACGGCCGTCACTGGCACCGACTCAGAACCAGCTTTCATGAGAAAACACAACAGACGTCCACCCTGCCCTCCAGTGAGCTTTCGCTTGTCACCACTGACGTCTCAAATGGCGGTGGTTTGGGGTCAGTGGAATGCACGTTACAGGGCGTAAGACTCAGAGCTGTCCTTGAAGTAACGTGTTTGTAACAGTTCGTTGTGTCACTGTGGTACCAACTGCTGCTCGGATAGCTGCTGCAGATGCTGTACAATGTACCAGAGCCATACGCCGAACACGATGGTCTTTCCTCTCGGTGGTGCCACGTGGCTTCCCGCAGCCCGGTCTCCTAGCAACCGTACATTTTCGTGACTACTGCAAAAAAATGGTTAAAATGGCTCTGAGAATTATGCGAGTTAACTTCTGAGGCCATCAGTCGCCTAGAACTTTGAACTAATTAAACCGAACTAACCTAAGGACATCTCACACATCCATGCCCGATGCAGGGCTCGAACCTGCGACCGTAGCGGTCGCTCGGCTCCAGACTGTAGCGCCTTGAACCGCACGGCCACTCCGGCCGGCGTGTGACCACTGCAGCCAGCAGTCATGTACAGTGGCTACGTTCCTGCCAAGATTTTCTGCAGTATCGCAGAAGGAGCATCCAGCTTTTCGTAGCCCTATTACACGACCTCGTTCAAACTCAGTGAATTGTAGATAATGGCGTCTTTGTTACCCTAAATGCATTCTTGACTAACATCAATTCACAATTTCGAAGGTAACTAACGCTCACGATTGTTACAGCGTGTATTTAAAGCAAACCTGATTTGCATCCTCATAGTAGCGCTACTAGTGCCACACTTATGAGACTGGCGCAAAATTTGAATAGACATCATCTTTCAGATGTAGAGAACGCGCCTACCAACTTTCACTTATGTCATACAACTTGTTCTTGATGTTGCAATTTTTTTTCTGTCGGTGTACAACACCCCTAGTGGTACTGGTACTTATTAGAGGAGACGCCGTTGCCATGTGTCATGGAAACCAATATGGTGGTTGAAATTCAAAGAAGTATGCCAATAGGACGTCCAAAGTTGTCATAGAAGCAGTATCTGTCTACCTGTTACTATGTATTCGTACTTAGTTTGCGATAACTTCGTACATTTTGCGAAGCGTTTATCATTTGCTGGGGCTGATGTAATTCGTTTTCTGCGCGAATTTTGCGCGCGATTTATCCCGTGACTCTGCAGCCATCAGTCAGCAGTTATGCTACATCGCTAATTCGTTATTCTTTCGTCTGACGCTATACTCATCAGACTTCCGGTAACTCTGCTATTCTTGTTCTTATAGTGCTCATTTTCGAAATATGACTTTTACATGAAGTCGAAGCCCATTTAATGAAATTATAGACTGTTGTGTTAACCCAATTGTATCACCAGATCGCTGTTCTCCTCTGGACCATGTTGTCCAAATTTATGGTTTAAAAGTCTCCAGTCAAGACTCGACAATTGATGGAACCTTGAGTTGAGGCCCACCCCCTGTCGGCTCTTCAAATTGGAGGCCCTCAATCAGTTGTTGGTTGTTGTTGTTGTTGTGGTCTTCAGTCCTGAGACTGGTTTGGTGCAGCTCTCCATGCTACTCTATCCTGTGCAAGCTTCTTCATCTCCCAGTACCTACTGCAACCTACATCTTTCTGAATCTGCTTAGTGTATTCATCTCTTGGTCTCCCCCTACGATTTTTACCCTCCACGCTGCCCTCCAATACTAAATTGGTGATCCCTTGATGCCTCAGAACATGTCCTACCAACCCGATCCCTTCTTCTGGTCAAGTTGTGCCACAAACTTCTCTTCTCCCCAATCCTATTCAATACTTCCTCATTAGTTATGTGATCCACCCACCTAATCTTAAGCATTCTTCTGTAGCACCACATTTCGAAAGCTTCTATTCTCTTCTTGTCCAAACTATTTACCGTCCATGTTTCGCTTCCATACATGGCTACACTCCATACAAATACTTTCAGAAATGACTTCCTGACACTTAAATCTATACTCGATGTTAACAAATTTCTCTTCTTCAGAAACGCTTTCCTTGCCATTGCCAGTCTACATTTTATATCCTCTCTACTTCGACCATCATCAGTTATTTTGCTCCCCAAATAGCAAAACTCCTTTACTACTTTAAGTGTCTCATTTCCTAATCTAATACCCTCAGCATCACCCGACTTAATTCGACTACATTCCATTATCCTCGTTTTGCTTTTGTTGATGTTCATCTTATATCCTCCCTTCAAGACACTATCCATTCCGTTCAACTGCTCTTCCAAGTCCTTTGCTGTCTCTGACAGAATTACAGTGTCATCGGCGAACCTCAACGTTTTTATTTCTTCTCCATGGATTTTAATACCTACTCCGAATTTTTCTTTTGTTTCCTTTACTGCTTGCTCAATATATAGATTGAATAGCATCGGGGAGAGGCTACAACCCTGTCTTACTCCCTTCCCAACCACTGCTTCTCTTTCATGCCCCTCGACTCTTATAACTGCCATCTGGTTTCTATACAAATTGGAAATAGCCTTTCGCTCCCTGTATTTTACACCTGCCACCTTTAGAATTTGAAAGAGAGTATTCCAGTCAACATTGTCAAAAGCTTTCTCTAAGTCTACAAATGCTAGGAATGTAGGTTTGCCTTTCCTTAATCTTTCTTCTAAGATAAGTCGTAGGGTCAGTATTGCCTCACGTGTTCCAGTATTTCTACGGAATCCAAACTGATCTTCCCCGAGGTCGGCTTCTACTAGTTTTTCCATTCGTCAGTAAAGAATTCGTGTTAGTATTTTGCAGCTGTGGCTTATTAAACTGATTGTTCGGTAATTTTCATATCTGTCCACACCTGCTTTCTTTGGGATTGGAATTATTATATTCTTCTTGAAGTCTGAGGGCACTTCGCCTGTTTCATACATCTTACTCACCAGATGGTAGAGTTTTGTCAGGACTGGCTCTCCCAAGGCCGTCAGTAGTTCCAATGGAATGTTGTCTACTCCGGGGGCCTTGTTTCGACTCAGGTCTTTCAGTGCTCTGTCAAACTCTTCACGCAGTATCGTATCTCCCATTTCATCTTCATCTACATCCTCTTCCATTTCCATAATATTGTCCTCAAGTGCATCGCCCTTGTATAGACCCTCTATATACTCCTTCCACCTTTCTGCTTTCCCTTCTTTGCTTAGAACTGGGTTTCCATCTGAGCTCTTGATGTTCATACAAGTGGTTCTCTTATCTCCAAAGGTCTCTTTAATTTTCCTGTAGGCAGTATCTATCTTACCCCTAGTGAGATAAGCCTCCACATCCTTACATTTGTCCTCTAGCCATGCCTGCTTAGCCATTTTGCACTTCCTGTCGATCTCATTTTTGAGACGTTTGTATTCCTTTTTGCCTGCTTCACTTACTGCATTTTTATATTTTCTCCTTTCATCAATTAAATTCAATATTTCTTCTGTTACCCAAGGATTTCTACTAGCCCTCTTCTTTTTACCTACTTGATCCTCTGCTGCCTTCACTACTTCATCCCTCAAAGCTACCCATTCTTCTTCTACTGTATTTCTTTCCCCCATTCCTGTCAATTGTTCCCTTATGCTCTCCCTGAAACTCTCTACAACCTCTGGTTCTTTCAGTTTATCCAGGTCCCATCTCCTTAAATTCCCACCTTTTAGCAGTTTCTTCAGTTTTAATCTACAGGTCATAACCAATAAATTGTGGTCAGAGTCCACATCTGCCCCTGGAAATGTCTTACAATTTAAAACCTGGTTCCTAAATCTCTGTCTTACCATTATATAATCTATCTGATACCTTTTAGTGTCTCCAGGGTTCTTCCATGTATACAACCTTCTATCATGATTCTTAAACCAAGTGTTAGCTATGATTAAGTTGTGCTCTGTGCAAAATTCTACCAGGCGGCTTCCTCTTTCATTTCTTAGCCCCAATCCATATTCACCTACTACGTTTCCTTCTCTCCCTTTTCCTACACTCGCATTCCAGTCACCCATCACTATTAAATTTTCGTCTCCCTTCACTATCTGAATAATTTCTTTTATTTCATCATACATTTCTTCAATTTCTTCGTCATCTGCAGAGCTAGTTGGCATATAAACTTGTACTACTGTAGTAGGTGTGGGCTTCGTATCTATCTTGGCCACAATAATTCGTTCACTATGCTGTTTGTAGTAGCTTACCCGCATTCCTATTTTCCTATTCATTATTAAACCTACTCCTGCATTACCCCTATTTGACTTTGTGTTTATAACCCTGTAGTCACCTGACCAGAAGTCTTGTTCCTCCTGCCACCGAACTTCACTAATTCCCACTATATCTAACTTTAACCTATCCATTTCCCTTTTTAAATTTTCTAACCTACCTGCCCGATTAAGGGATCTGACATTCCACGCTCCGATCCGTAGAACGCCAGTTTTCTTTCTCCTGATAACGACATCCTCTTGAGTTGTCCTCGCCCGGAGATCCGAATGGGGGACTATTTTACCTCCGGAATATTTTACCCAAGAGGACGCCATCATCATTTAATCATACAGTAAAGCTGCATGCCCTCGGGAAAAATTACGGCCGTAGTTTCCCCTTGCTTTCAGCCGTTCGCAGTACCAGCACAGCAAGGCCGTTTTGGTTATTGTTACAAGGCCAGATCAGTCAATCATCCAGGCTGTTGCCCTTGCAACTACTGAAAAGGCTGCTGCCCCTCTTCAGGAACCACACGTTTGTCTGGCCTCTCAACAGATACCCCTCCGTTGTGGTTGTACCTACGGTACGGCTATCTGTATCGCTGAGGCACACAAGCCTCCCCACCAACGGCAAGGTCCATGGTTCATGGGGGGAGGCAGTTGTTGGTATGAAACTACAAATGGTGAGTGCCTCATATGCAGGGTCAGTGTTCACGATCGCTTTAGCTAAATGCTTGCAGAAACTGCGAGTGACCTCAGAAACCAAGCAACAAATACCACTGTGAAATATTTCTGTGTGGTCTAACACAATAACCCAAAACTTCCCTTTTAGAAAATGTATTGGCAATTCGTGTCACGTTTCATGTCCTTATCGATAAAAGGTGATCGGTCCCAACCACAAGGTTATTACTTGGTCACGAAGTTCACCCTAATTCAAAAAACCGTATATTGCAGTGAAATAAACCACGAAGTTACAGCATGGTATGTGGTCCTCAGTTCCTAACATCTCCCAATAACATTACAATGAAATAATAATAGGCCCAAGTATAACAGTGTGTGCTAAGTTCATCGTAGAGGAAATTATCACTCGTAAGACATTAGAGGTGCCATCAGTGTATACAAAAAATACTATAAAATAAGTGTATGTTCACAGTGTTAAATATTAATCAAAGTAATACTGTACATTAAATACCTTTCAGCATAATTACTTCTACTGTCATAGTTCATAAAGTAAATGACTGTACCCATGAATGGACAATTACGCACTGCTGTATTATGGGTCATGAACAGTATTTCACCTACAACTAAAATTATTCTGTTCATATTTTAGACAAAGATAACTCATTAACTTTAATCTGAAAGAAAAATATACACCACACAGCACAAAGTAGTACATTTGAGAGCAAGTGATTTAACAGTGTTGATTAGTAATCAACTTTACTCAGTGAATAAGCAAGGCAGCTCCTACCTGCTTGAACGAATGCATGTTTTCACAACGATGTGTACTGATGATTTTTTCTCGAGCATCCAACCGCGTCAAGTGATTAAATGTCCACAAGCTTTCGGTCGAGTGCTCCTCAGCCATTATAAGTTTTGAGTCCCATGTGTCTCATGCTGCCATCATAATAGAACATGCTGACTTTGACACGAAGATCAGGTTGATGCTGGAAGACGACATATACCAAAATTTGTCACAGAATCCAACATCCACAATAATGAGGAAAACGCCGGAGCTTCTCAACCAGTAATCACTGGAAAAGAATGTCGTTAAGAATCTCCTCCCCCTTGCACCCCTAAAAGTTCATACACCGAGCTAGGTGACGCAGTGGTTAGCACACTGGACTCGCATTCAGGAGGACGACTGTTCAAACCCGCGTCTGGCCATACAGATTTACGTTTCTCGTGTGATTTCCCTAAATCGCTCCAGGCAAATGCCGGGATGGTTTCTTAGAAAGGGCACTGCCGATTTCCTCCCCCATCCTTGACACGATCCGAGGTTATGCTCCGTTTCTAGTGACAGAAATGTCGATGGGACGTTAAACCCAATCTTCCTTCCTTCCAAAAGTTCATACGAAGGGAATAACTCTACAGCTCATTGTGACCACCATTGCATCGCTGGGTTACTGACTCGCGAAACATCTGGCCAGCTTTCTTTCTACATATGTTGGTCACTGTGTGCACTACATCAAGAATATGATGGACATCATGAGCCGAATTAAATTTGAGCACTGTAGATAAGGAGATATGATGGTCCTCTTTGATTGGCTTTCAATATTCATACACATTGCCATCAAAGATTCCATAATAGATCTTCTCTCCCAGTTCTTCGACTGCACTTTTGAGGATTTATGTCATGAAACTTTTTTCTGTTGAATGGTGGAGAATATTTCAACCAGAGAAAAGGTGTCACAGTGGGAAGTCAAATAAGTCTAGTTATTGCCAACCTCTTAATGGAATTCATAAACACGGCTAATGCAATGTCTAGTAACTTTCATCATCGTGTCGGCACATTTGTTGTGTGGCCTTATGGACGTGAAAACTAGGGAGAGTAGTTTGACCACATGAACAACATTAAATTGACGTGGAGGTAGAGACAGACGCTGTCTTGCCATTCCCTGTCGTTCTCATCTGCCCAAAAGTAAATGGGTGTCTCAGCCCCAGTGTTTACCGGAAACTCACACATACTGCCCGTTATCTGCACGCTGCCAGCTACCATCACCCATCACAGAAATGTTCTCATCTGATGACCTTGGTGCATCATATAGAAGCCGTTTCAAATGATGAAAACTTGTTGAAAAAAGCGAGCCACTTACAGAAACTATTAAAGGAAAACAGCTGCAGCAGCTGACAAATTTCACTGAAGGCACCAATGCGGATTTTCCCATCCCCCCCCCCCCCCCCCCAAAGGAACTGTGGGTGTCCCAGTCTAGTAAGATAAAATTATGCAGATCATAGAGGATCCCAGATGAAGTACTATGAATTACTAAATAAATAAATAAAAAAATTAATGGTCAGAAATGAATATGTAGTTTTCTATTCATGTAAATAACTGGCACTCTCTACAGCAACAACTTAACCTAAGAAAACTGTGTGAAGTGATGACCACCTGTCTCAATGCATTATACTGACAGAGAAAAATTCGGAACACCAAGGAGTTCTGCGACATCAGTGAAAGCTGGTAGGTGATTTTTTCTACATCTGAAAGATGATGTCCATTCAGATTTGGCGCTAGTAGCGCCACTATGAGGATTAAAATCAGGTTCGCTTTATATACACTCTCTAACAGTCATGAGTGTTAGTTATCTTTGAGATTGGACTTGATGAGTTGATTTATTCACCTTTGAGGTTGGACGTGATGAGTTGATTTAGTCAAGAATGCCTTTAAGGCAACAAAGACGCCATTATCAACATCTCACTGAGTTTGAACAAGGTCATGTAATAGGGCTACGAGAAGCCAGAGGTTGCTTCTGTGATACTGCAGAAAGACTTGGCAGGGATGAAGCCACTGTACATGATTGCTGGCTGCAGTGGTCACAGGAATGTACAATCTCAAGAAGACTGGGCTTCAGACAGCTATGTGGCACTACCAAGTGGAAAGACCGTCGTGTTCAGTGTATGGGTCTGATGTATCGTACAGCATCTGCACAGCAATTTTAGCAGCAGTTGGTGGCACCACAGTGATGCCTAGTTGAAGACCAGCACCCAACCTGTCTGCTTGCTAGATACACTGGACCTAGACTTGGAATTATTGTAAGGATATGATTTCCTATGACAGCAAGTGTACTTTCATGGTTATCTCAAGCATACTGACTGCAAATTTGTATGGCAGTCTGGTGATTTGTCCTGTTGTCCCACCATTCATGAATAGTATTCCACAGACTGTGCTGTTTGTGTTGTTCTTCCCTTGATTTCCAACATCCTATATCATGGTACCAATGACCCCGCTGTTTGGTCGTCTCTCCAAAACCAACCAACCAACAGCATTCCAGGGGCTGCCTTCCAACAGCATAACGCTTGCCTACCTATCACTGTTAGAACCCAACATGCTCTTCAGAGTGTCGACATGTTGCCTTGGCCTGCTTGATCGTCAGATCTTTCTCCAATCAAACATATGGGTCATCATTGATGACAACTCCAGTGTTATTCACAAACAACATTAACCATCCCTGTGTTGACCGACCAAGTGAAACAAGCCTGGAACTCCATCCCACAAACTGATATTTGGCACCCGTATAACACAGTGCATGCACATGTGCATGCTTACATTTAACATTCTGCCGATTACAGTGTTTGTTAGTGACCAGCATTTTACATTTGCAATTGCAAGGCAAGGGCAACAGAAATACAGGAGAAAAGGTTGAAGACATGGATGCTGAAAGAGGATGAACGGAGGACCCAGTACCAGACACTGATCAGGAAGAAGCTGCCAAAGGATGATCAGAGAACAGTGGAAGAAGAATGGGGAGATTTTAAGAGGGCTCTAGTTGAGGCAGCTGAGACTGTGTGTGGAAGAACTAGCACAAAGAGGAGAAGTAGGGAAACCCCATGGTGGAACAACATATGTAAAGAGGCAGTACTTCGAAAGAACAAAGCCTTCAGAGAATGGTTCCAGACCCGAACAGAGGAAGCTAGGGTAAAATATAAGGAAAGCAAGGAAGCGGCACAGACCATAGTAAGGGCAGAGAAGAAGAAGTGGTTGGAAAAATGGACAAGAATGTTATAAGAGGACAGTGAAGGGAACAAAAAAGTACTTTACACCATGGTAAGAAATAAGAGGAATGACAGAAGCGAGTGCCTGAGGATCATGGATAATAATGGAAGAGTTGTGGAGGAAATGCATGAGCTCAAAAAGATTTGGAAGGAGTACTTTGAAGATCTGTTGAATGCCGCCAAGCGGGTAACTAACAGCGATGGAGAGCCTAAGGCAGCAGACGATTACAATAGTGGGGAAATTGATGAACTAACTTGGAATGAAGTGGAAGAAGCCATAAAGAGGATGAAAGGGGGCAAGGCACCAGGTTGGGACGAAGTAACAGTGGGTATGATATGAGCAGCAGGAGAAGTAGGAACCCAGTGGCTATACAGAGTGCTGAGGGTGGTGTGGAAGGAGAACAGAATTCCTGAGGTTTGGAAGAAAGGAATTATAGTCCCGATCTTCAAGAAAGGGGATAAAAGGAAATGTGAGAACTACAGAGGAATCACCCTGCTATGTCACTGTGGAAAAATCTATGAAAAGATCCTGGAGAAGAGAATAAGAAGCAGTATTGAAAATAGACTGCAAGAGGAGCAGTACGGTTTCAGACCGGGAAGATCAACAACAGACCTCATATTTGCGGTAAGGCAACTGCAGGAGAGGCACTATGAGTACGAGAAGGACTTAATCATGGCCTTTTTGGATATTGAGAAGGCGTATGACAGTATCTGTAGGGACAAGCTCTGGGATGTGCTGAACGCAAAAGGGATAGATGAAGAGATAACACGAAAAGTCAGAAAAATGTATGAGCGAAGTGAGAGTTGTGTGAAAGTGGGGAGGGAACGTACTGCATGGTTCAAGCTGGAAAATGGGCTGCGACAGGGAAGTGCACTTTCGCCTTTATTGTTTATTATTGTTATGGATGAAATCCTACAGCAAGTATCAGATGCAATTGGAGATCATAAAATGAAAGCAGTGCTTTTTGCCGATGACCTGATGTTATGGGGAAATTGCGAGAAGGAGGTGCAAGAGCAGTTAGATGCATGGGAGGCAACGGCAGCACAATATGGAACGCATTTCTCTGCAAAGAAAAGTGAAATAATCGTCACAACAAGGAAGAAGAATAGGCCAAATGTGGATATAACTTGTGGAGGGGAAAAACTACAAGTGGTAGAGAACTTCAAGCACCTGGGAAGCGTGATTGAAAGTAAGGGGGGAAACGCAATGGAAATAAATGAAGGGTGCAGAAAAGCAGGGCAGTTCTACAAATGCATTAGGGGGTTTATTTGGAGCAAGGAGTTGCCACAGAAATCCAAGGGGATTATATACCGAACCTACTTTGTCCCCATATTGGCATACGGAAGTGAGACATGGGTAATGCACGAAAGCGACAAAAGTAGAATACAGGCTAGTGAAATGAAGTTCCAGAGGAGCAGGTTGGGTGTAACAAGACGAGACAGATTGCGAAATGTGTATGTGAGGGAAAGACTAAAGGAGGAACCAGTACAGGACAGGATAGAAAAATCAAGACTGCAGTGGTATGGAGACATGAAGAGAATGGATGAGGGAAGAATCCCAAAGAGGATTTTTGATCTGCAACTGGAGGGGAAGAGGCCCAGAGGAAGACCAAGGGATAGATGGGTGAAGGGAGTGAAGGAATGTGTGATGAGAAGAGGAGAGAACTGGACGAAGGTGGAAGAGGGGGAATGATGGAAAGACAGAACACGATGGAGAGGCTTGTGTTCCCGACAGACCCAGCCAGTGGCTGGAAACTGTCCAAGATGGTGATGATGAATTGCTTATCTTGTGATTACATTAACATGTGATCTTGCAATGTTAATCACTTAAATATGTTACCTAGACAAATATATTCCCAAAATTTAATTACTTTACATTAATTATTTTTTGATGTTGAGTTTTTTTTTTTCTGTCAGTGTATTACAACATAACCCATTGTCAAAGCTGAAAGCTGGGTTCAAAATCATTTGTTCCAAGTTTGCATGAATTGTTTTTGATATTCTAGCACTCTCTCTCTGCATTGTATTCTTCATAGTGTGCATTTCACGTGTAGTTTGATTGGCACTTATTGATGAATCTTCTGCCGAATTCAAAATTATTTTCACAAAATTTATGTGAACAATTCTGTATTAATTCAACCTGCATAGGTTCCAATAGGGGCTACAGTGCTTAGGAATCAGGCAAACCAACTACTATTTTCGTGTGTTACTTTGTCTGGCATCTGCCTTTTCTACAACTAGTTTCGTGTGGTTGCTCTACCCTAAACGTCCTTGGGCAGATATTCCTAAATAGCCTACTTCATAGCTGTCACTGTTTCCATGTATGATCTCCAGTTATTTAATCAATAAATAGTGGGACTCTCTGCATGTTTATTCATAAAACATTCAAATTCACATAAGTTGAGGCCAGGTGCCATTGGGTAACATCCTCATCTTGAAAAGTCTTTCATCAACTGAACTGTGTGGGAGGAGCATTGTAATCCATGAAAAGGAAAAGGAAGATCAAAGTTTAAAATTGTTCAGATGTTACGAGCTTGAGAGACAGAACAGAAGATTTGATTGGGCAAGAACTGGGTTCAAATAGGCCAAGCCTTTTTGAATGGCCATTCTGGTATTTTCCTGAGAGAATTATAGAATCTGCTAAAATCTAAATCAATATGGTGCGATGTTTCCTGAAGCCCACTACTCTTGAAAATGAGTTCATTGACTTCAAGTGCCAGTTTTCACTGATAAAATGGAAAGAGTCCTAAATGACATCAGTCTACTGGATGGCAAATCAACAATGGAACTGTTACAGCTTTGTCAGGCCAATCAAGATGGCTGAAGATGTCATCTGGATTCACTTGACACAGCTGCAACATTTCTGTTGTTGCAATCTGTCCTTTTCATAATATTGTCATTATTCCATCCTAGATTTTCCATTGTGTGTCTTGATTAATTAATCAACTCTTCAGTAGTAATTGAAATTTTATGACTAACCTTCATATAGAGTTCATGCATCTTTTACTTATGGACAAGCAAGCACATGAAAGAAAATAAATTATAACTTCTGTGTTACAAATATTGTTCAGTCATCTTTAGGTGGCATTGCAGTCTGGACAGAGTCAATGCACAGAAAGTTTAGATTTCATCCCTTGTCTTGTGTGATGTGTGCAAAATTGTGTGCAATCTAAATGTAACCATGAAGGGAAAATGCATGTTAGAGGATATGCACTAAGGAAAGGAGTTCACTCTGTTAATTGATCCTTTCTCACACTTATTAGAGATCATAAAGGATTGGGTTCACAGAAATCTAGCATGACTTATCACAAATTAATTTTGCTGCAAGGCTGAATTTGATATAGGAAGGTATCATGTACACTTTAAACTGGTTTCTGAATGAAGTCACTGTAAATAACATCTGAAGCAGAGTGGCATATAAAAATCCCCCACTGTTTCCTGCTTGTAAGGTTGCGTTATTATGGTGGACTCAGCAGTGTTGATTGTTTTTAATGAAGTCAATCCACTTTCAGCTATTAAAATATTATTTATAGTGATTGCAATTTTGATACATGATCATTGTCAAGCATTGTGAGATGATGTGACCCACTCAACAATGTAAAGTTGTGATGTGCTGGAACATAATTCCCAGCAGGGTAAGAGCAAATATATGTGGTGGTTTAAATCTATTCACTGTTTCATACACCATGTGAGCATACATCACAATGCTGACAGAATAATGGCAAACAGCAGACAGGATGATAAAAACAACATCCACAAGAAACACTTAAGTCAAAATCTCATGTAGCAGATGTGGTAGATGTATTTGATTTTACACTTCTAGGTATTATGTTCCAGCATCTCACAACTTTGTGTTTTTGAGGGGTCCCAACATTTCACTATGCTCGACAATGACCATTTGTTGAAGTTTCAATTGCAGTAAATAATATTTTAACAGCCTAAAGCGGAATGACTTCATTTAAAATTTTCAGGAAGGCTGTGGAAGCAGTGCTCCTCAAAATGCAGAGATCCGTTAGACCACTTGGAACTGTCACAAGTCTTGAACTGCATGCTCGATCTCTGGTCAAACTATCTGCTTCTTCCAGAAACTTGTAGTCTACACAAGAGAGAATAGCAGCTTGTATGAAGGGTCAGGGAACAATTTGATACTTTAAGGTGGATGCATAACTAATATTAGGTCTACTATCTTTAGTGTCTACTTTACATAGAATGACATTTTTTTTATTATGAATATTATAATATTTGAAAATAAAATTAGCAAACTTTTTGCTCCTGTATAGGGACAGACTACTTATTAGATCACAACAACATGATTCTTGACGAAATATTTGATGACATGAGTAAATTTGCCTAAACGGTATCTCAATTGTACAGGGCGGATTTTGGTTGTGTGGATTTCATTGGAAGTGTATTGAAAAACAGGAAAATCATTATGTTTAATGATTGACCATCAGTAGAGTCAAGATCTGTTTTCTTAGAAAAACAATGGACGTCATAATTCCACATTTTTATATTTATTCTAGAGTACTTGCAGATCTGTGTTGATGACTACAATCTTTCATTTATTTTACTTTATTAAGAATTGTTGACTCTTTTGTTTCTTCATTGCCTTCTGATTTTTAAAGTGCTGTGTACTTTTAAAAGCCTATTAAGGAGGTACATTACTCTTTTTGAACTTGCTCCCCTTTGTGACTTTGTACTGTTCTGTGTGGGAGTGTGGATTGCCTGTTGCTTTAAAATTTCTTCAGTTATTCTACTGATGTCCTGGTTCTTTTTGGAGATGACTATTAGTGTTATGTTAAAGTTTTAGATACACTAATAGAATCAGTTAAGTGTCAAATTGGTAATCAAAAATTCTAAGCATTCAATTCCCAGTAGATCTTAGAATTCTCTTCTGTGACACAAAAAAGTATGACACAAGTAAAAATTTTGTGAATGTGGAAGTCATGCATTCTTTTGCTGAAAAATGACTTCTAGGGCATTCTGTAGAAAGGGTATGGCTACAGGTCACAGGATGTCATTCACATAGGTCACTGTAATCACAGTGCTCTGGACATGCACCAACTGTGATTTCTGGTTGCACCCACACCATAAGGCCCTGAATTTGTGCTGTGTGTCTTGTACGAATGTAGTCACTGTGATGCCACCTCCCCCTGTCTGTGGTGATCCAAAATGTGACGATCACTTTCGAACAAACAAACCTTGGTTCATCCAAAAACACTGTATGTTGTCGTTCCTGTCCCCCCAGTGACATTGTTCCATATACCACTGTCGTCTAGCATGCTTCTGCACATTCGTCAAAGGTAGGTGGAGAAGTGGATTATGCACACGTAACCCATGCCGTAATAAAACTTTGGTTTATAGTGACAAGGAGAGCCGCAGGCACATGTTACCAGTATGTGGTGTTGTGCCGTGATATCAGTCTTTACCTGGAACCCGTGGGCTGACGTGGTTAAAATGCTAACCATTTCTGCAGAACATATTAGTGCACATGTCCTGTGAATATGAACATCCTATCTCTAGTCATTCAAGGTGTTTTGTTATTCTTGAACATGAGTGTATAAGAAGTTTCTCACTAAATAGATAATGAGGAGTGATAAACACACATGAGTGTGATACTGTTGTAGCTGCAATGTTAGAGTTTCATCCTAGAAATACTTTCATCTTTCTTTGAAAACATAACCACAAACTGAAACTGTCAGTTATTCTACTAGCATAAGTTACAGTCCTATAAATGGGTTCTATATGCTACTTGAAAATTTCCTGATAAACCATTCATGTACTGTGTTATTTAAAAGCAAGCTGCTCAATTGAGAGTGATAAGTGTATGGTGCCCAGATTCTTTGTCATAGTTGTTTATGACACATGGACATCATATGGTAGTTAAGTTTTCTTATTTATAATGTAACATTCACCTTTTATCGAATTTTTAAGCATGGTTTTGTTTTTAATGTCAAAGATTGTCACAATCTTGTTAATATATGTTTCAGATTTTTTTTTCCTGTGTGTAGTGTATAACCTGATACCATGTATTTTTAATTTGAAGTTATCATTGCAAACTTTTTTGCTTAATATGTTCTGAAAGTGACTTACTTAACCATACTTGTCTCATTCATAATGGAGCAGTGCTCACCATGGAGCTCTCCACGCATTCTCAGTCCAGTGGATGTACGACACATTCTGGCCAGCCGATCTACAGAGAATCTCAGTGCTTTGCACATCCATGGAGAGGCAGAACTCCTGGGGTCCCCCATGCGCAGACGATGGGCACGGCGTTCTCTTCGTGGTCGCCAACAGACACAATCACGATCCAGCTCAGCTGCCTCAGAAAAGGACAAGGAGGAGGACACGAAGAGAGAGGCTGAGAAGCTGCTCAGGGATGGAGAGGAAGAGCTTCGTTTGCGGCTTGACACGCTCAGTGTGAGACACAGGTACTCTCTGTTTATAACATTTTATCTTATATATTTGTTTGTTTGTATTAATTTGATCACTGACTGAGTATCTCTCTTGTATCAGATCATCTTATTTACAATATCTTTTTATTTTCCAGAGCCTGTAACATAAAATGTAAAATCTCCAGGTTTTGTAATGCTACCCTTTTATGTATAAAACAGATTTTTCTGTACAACTTTACATCATTTGCACAGAGTATCTTGGTGTGTACAAAATTGTGATATAAAAAAGTTCTAGTTATACTACTAGAAGTATTGTGCTGTACATTAAATCCATTGGTATAACTGATTACAGGAACTGATTGAGGTTGCGCAGTGGTTAGCGCAGTGAACTCGCATTCAGGAGACAGTGGTTCAAGTCCCTGTGTAGCCATCCTGGTTTAGGTTTTCCATGATTTCCCTAAGGCAAATGGCTCGTTTGAAAAAGGCATGGCTGTTTTCCTTCCCTTCCTTGCATAATCTGAGCTTGTGCCACATAACTAATGGTATTGTTGAGAACTCTAATCATCCTTTCCTGCCTTCTTTCTTTTGTCTAGAGGAATAATTTATTGTGTTCATTATTATGTAACCTGCCATAATTAATTTTAATGTGAAATATTTCTCTCCAAAACATATGCAAGTCAGTGGTTGAGAACTGATTTTATTGTCATAATTTGTTCCCCTTGGGTTTTATCAAACAAAAGTGAAGCTTGGTTCATGCAAAGATACAGAGCAGGAGGAAAAAATCTAGTAATAGAAAGCTAGAGAAATCTGAGTGTTAAATACCTCATTGATCAAAAATTGAGCTGCAGTCACAAATCACGTTAGAAACTTTTTCCACTAAATGTTATGTCTGTATGTACAGTAGATATTCCTGTGCAGTATACCTTTTTCATTGTGTCAGATGTGAGCAGAAGATGCTAAACACATCATTCAGTAAAATTATTTTGTTTTCTTCACTACCAGTAACTGACTATCTCATCTGACGAACTAACACATGCTGCAGTGACCATATACTGCTGTTTGGAATAGGGCAGAAAACAGACATAAACAAACATTTAACATCGACCAAAATGTCAGCCAGCATACAAGACTAAATCTTCCAAAAATAGTGTGCATTTTGGCTATAGTTACTCACTAAATAAAAATGTACACCCTGAAAAGATTGTTGAAAAAACATAAAACATGCATCTATTGTAACTCATTGAGATAGAGCATTGGTTTAGTGTCATGAAAAATCAGAATTTTGTGAAGCCAGCTGCTTGTATGTCTTATGACACAGAACCAAGGAAACACTGGATTTTTGTTTGGTACTGCTTCATTTGTACTGACTCGTGCAGAACACTGATGGGTCAGTAACTGCTCTCTCTGTGTGTGTGTGTGTGTGTGTGTGTGTGTGTGTGTGTGTGTTTTGTTGTATTGTTCATAAGTCAATAAATCAATGTGATCACAAAAAAGTAGGCCATGAAATGAATGTCAGTCACATGCCTTTGAATCCATCTCTTCTTATTTATGTCTAGTACCTGTAACACATGCAAAGGCTATAAGGGACCGCCACAGGCAGAATTATGTCTGTGGCCGATTATGTACTATTGTACATGTCATCCATTTTGTTCACTGATGAGGCCTTATTGGGACAAGATTGCATCATAACTTACCCTACAGTGTGGCTACCACTAATCATCAGTTAGTGAGTTAGTGCTGGTTCAGATTCAGTGGTTCAGATTCAGTGTTGTCCGCCGCTCGTGGTCTCGCGGTAGCGTTCGCGCTTCCCGAGCACGGGGTCCCGGGTTCGATTCCCGGCGGGGTCAGGGATTTTCACCTGCCTCGAGATGACTGGGTGTTTGTGTTGTCCTCATTATTTCATCATCATCCAGGAAACTGGCGAAATTGGACTGAGCAAAGATTGGGTAATTGTACGGGCACTGATAACCGTGCAGTTGAGCGCCCCACAAACCAAACATCATCATCATCATCAGATTCAGTGTACAGTATGGCGTTACAAGTGACCATCTACAACTGACTGGATCAGTATACTTCACCTTACTGGGAGATACACTGTCTTTTCTATTACATAATGTTCCCCTGTCAGTTGAATCGTGGGGTGTGTGCATGATGAGGCTTCAGTACGCTTCCTTTTGGATGTGTCTGGAATTTTGGACAACAATGTCCCATGATGTTGGATATGGTGTCGAAGCCCATTGCATTGGCTTTCCCAGTTATGGATGTAAAAAAACTTGGACTTGCAGTGAATTGGGGACTATAGGTGTATCGTAAGAAAGGAACATGTTTGAAGGGGCAATGCCTATTTGCAGTGTTCAGTGGATCTAGTGCTGGGGTAGATGACCAAAATGGCACAGGTACTAAAGAAGCTGTTGAAGTCATTGATATTGTGTGCAGCATGTTCAGCAGAATTTATGACTGGCCACAGAGCAGATTAGTTTTTATCACTTTATAACACAGCACACAAATTGCAGCACAGCTGTTATATGGTATTCGTATTTTCTCATCTGGTCATACATTTGTTCGCATCAGAAATACCTGTGACTAGACTGCAATAGGGAGTTGTGTGAGGGTACATAGAGCTAATCTTGCACCTAGGTTGACCATAGGCGACTAACTGTTGCTTTGAATCCTGCACCTCATTGATCTTCACTTTCATGTAATTGATCTTACCCTACTCCAGTCTTAAGTACCTTATATTTGATGATAGATACTGCTACTTATAATGCTATTATGTCAGCCAAGAGGTGGCTTAAAACTCTTTGCGTATGTGTGTGTGTGTGTGTGGGGGGGGGGGGGGGGGGGGGGGAGGGCGTGCGGGTGGGCGTGGGCGTGGGCGTGGGCGCGGGGGTGTGCGTGTGCGGCAGATACAGCATCCCAAGCATTTGCTAGCCAATTACTTACAAATTGAAAGATCATTTGAATGATTCTTTTGTTGAAATGATGTGGAATGAATCAGTTTACAATGTATACATGACTGGTTTTAACGTTAATGAAAATATTTGTCATACATACTTGTGCAGCTACACCTAAAAATAGGATCTTGCACTTACAGGCTGCCAGGTGTTACTTTCCTTTCCTTGCTGCTGTAATTTAATTTCTGACTGTCTTTTTACTACTCCCTCAGAAGCTCAGTCTGTGATGACCAGGTACCATCATATCTCTGGTATCTTGACCCAGAAACTTTGAAAACCTGTGCCAAACAGCATGGAATTGGAACTCGAGCGTTTTACAGAGCTGCTAATACACGAGCATTAACATCACCTTCACTCTCTGGGTTACTTGCTGGATTTGATTATTTGTAGTGCCATCTCCACTTGCCCATTTCCTCATCGTTGACTTCCATCCATGCTAGGTGACCTGCTGTTGACAGCCTCATGGTGGTCAGCACAGCCTCAGTGGGTTCATTGAATCAGATCTTTCAAACTCCAGTCACAGTAATACTGAACCTGTTGTTCCCAACCTGTGGGCTGGTCAGTGCTGCAGGTTGTCTGTCATTGCAAACTCTGAATGTGTTACAGTGAACTCTATAGGGTGTGATGATGGAATAATGTGTGTTTCAGAAAGTGAGGGGCTTTTTGTAACTATCCAATTTGTGAGAATGATACAAACCCCAAAAAACACCTCAGCCTTAAGTTTTGCTGCACGTCAGTGGCTGTGTAGGCAAAACAGTTATTAATGGACATTGGCCAGGAAACCTTCCACACCCCAGTTGTATAAGGCTTAGGCAGGTAAGTTGGCTGTGCATGGGTGTAGTGTACAGGTACCTAACTGTTCATTATAATACATTTAGATCCTCATAAACACAAAAATAAATGTTTCAGTGGTACTGGTGGGCTGTTAGAGAGATAACTAATATGCAAACAAGAAAGAAGACTTGACAGAATAGGATTTCCAGTGTTACATTATCAAAATAAAACCTTGATCATTGTGACAGGGCATGATAGTGTCAAAAAATCTTCATTGTGATAAAGAGAGAAGAGGAGTCTTTTGAGAATGTAATCCCCCTTGTACATCAACAAAACTTTGGAAAGTATTGTTGAAATTGTAAAAGCTGTCAAACAGCTGTGCAGCAAAATGCTTTTGGTTGTAACTATTGTGTGTCACCAAGTGACCACACCTCTGGACTGTTAAGAATTTTGGTCATTATGCCATTGCAGTGGAAAAGCACAATTCTTTTGACTTCAGTAAGTATGTTATAATTTGGACATGGACATCACTGAACCATGGAAAGGATGGGAAATGGAAGGCATAACAGAAACTAGAAACATGTTAAGGAGAGTGAATTGTGAGATGCCATAGATTGCCATTTTTATCCTTACATTCAGTTTGCTTATCCCTCCAGAGCATGTTAAGTCCAGATTTATTCAACTGAAGGTGCCCAGTCCAATGTAGTGCCATAAATGCTAGAGATGTTGTCACTTCTCAAAGGTGAAATGACAAGGCAACATATGGCATATGTGTGAAAGATAGACATTGAACAGATTCATCTTGTTCAGTGTTAGAACTCCATGTAAATTCTGTAGGTAATCACCAGAGAAAATTCTTGGTCACAAAGGAAGATGCACAAAGTAGTTGAACATTTTCCAAACAACCTGCTTCACCAACAAAAAAGGCAAAATCCACATCCAGATCAGACAAAATACAAAGAAACCTTGCACTAAACCTGAGCCTATGCATACGTGAGATGTGTTTCAAACTTTCAGTCATGTATTGAAAGGTTACCCCATCCACTATAAGGATTATACGTACGGTGAGAGAGCAGTATTCATCCACAATACACACCATTCTTTACCTGTTACCCTCACCAGCCACCTTTGAGCAGTAAGCTTTCAGGCTTACACACCATTAAGAATAACTTTGTACTCCCTGACCTGGTACCTCATGAATGTGTGGATAATGAAGTTCCTGAGGACTTCATACATGATCTCACCTATCCACTTTCTCTTCCTCAGGGATCGTAATGTGCATTATATTCTGTGGGACTCTACGTCTATTTGTCCTAGGGCTTGAGTTGTGGAGAAGTTCCTCTTATCAAATGATATCTGCCTACCCAGTACAGGGAAAGGAGCACACTTCAGCACTCCACACATATCACCCATAGCTGCACAGCACTTTCCTCTCTTATGCTAGCTAATACTGTTATCTGAGACATGGCAGAGAACTTACACTCTAGTGGCCACTTTGCCATTTGAATTCCCATACCGGATACATCAATATCTGCCACCAAACTAAATAAACAGATATTTAACGAAACCAGCTGTACGCTGTACAGAATCTGGCTGTATTCAAATACAAATCCAGAATTCATTACATGATAGAATGTGTCAGTACTGTGATATGGTGGAACAAGGAGTGCTATTTAGCTGTTAGTGACAGATGGGTAATAGTTTGTACTCTTCAGTGTTACTGTAGATGAAGTCCAAACACCACTCTTTTCTGGTAGAGTTTGAACCTGTGCTGTCATTGCCTGGTAATACACTGCCAGAGCCAAAGTGGTGTGCAATATGTAGCGAACTGTGAATTTTGATCTAAAGAACTACTTTTTAGGCTCTTTAATAGAATCTGATCTGTGGAACAATATAGTGATTTTTGTAGAGAAGCAGTCGTGATCCCCATTCTAGAACTCTGGTAGGATCACATCAGCTGTAGTTGTTGTCACAGTGTAACACTTACCAGTTGTATATCAAAGACAACAGAACAAATGCTCAACAGATACTTAGTATGGACATTCTAAACCAGAAAACTTTTCAGTCACCTTCAGTGTGGTTCCCTTAGGTATCACTCTACTGTTAAGCTGGAGTTGAAACCTTTACTGTTGTGGGTTGCAGTGGTGCAGTGTGGACTGGTTCAAGCCTATTTGATGCCTCATGGTGCTAGTAAAACATTATTAACAAAGTAAACATTTGTTGCTCAGAAATATACAGTTGTCTTGATTCACAGGCTGCCCCCAACAGCAGAGCAGGAGTGGTGTGCACGATGCTGGGAATGTACCAACATCTGTGCATGGTGTGCAGTTTTGTCGACCAGTGGCATATGAAGCTGTGTCAGGCCCAACAACATCACGAGGCCACTGACCACATTGTGCAGGTGGCAGCATCTGCTCTAGACATGGCTGCTAGCAGCTCTGGAAAGTGGATGACGAGGGTACATATGATCATACTATAGACTGCATGCTGGAGAGGCACCACCAGCTCTGCACAAATTGCTTGAAGTCCTGGAGTCATGCTGTGGCCATTTGCCAGAAGAATAGCCAGCAGCATCAGAGTCTGCCCACAGTAGTGGAAGGCGGGCAGTGGAAGCTGCGTGCCCCCACAGTGAAGTATGATGGCCTTCTCTTTGAACTCACTGGTTAGGCCACCAGAAGGCCCACTGAATGATGGTGCCCATAGCTTCCTGTCAGTCTCAACTTGGATGGTGATGCTGCAGCTTGTGGCAGCTAAGTGATCAGGTGGGACTTGCTGTTCCATCAAAGGTTGTAGACAGCTAGATGAGCAGGGGATAGACCATCAGAGCTCTGATTTCCAGGCTGGATGGCTGACAGTTGAGTAGTTCCCCCCACCAGAATAGGAGTAATATTTATGCGAGACTTGCTCATGTGCTTTTGCTGCAGTGAGACAGCATTGACATCACTTGGCCTGCTTTTCTTGCCAGGTTAGGTCATCTGATCACTCTGGTTCAAGCTGAAAGTTGTCTCAACTTCACCTTTCAGGAGCAGCAACAGGTTTATTTTACAGAGTTGGCATATGGAATAGTTATTCTTGTGTCCAACTTACACCTTCGTACTCCATTCTGCGTGGTCTTCAAAATGACTGCATTCCTCTCTCCCTGTGATGTCATTCTGTTGCAGTGGCATCTTGGACGCCAACTCTTATGGTGTGCAGCGATTAACTCTGTCTTGTGGCATATTACATGTGACATCAGTGATCCTCCCTTGTCGGCAGACTGCCCTGCTTTGCTCACCTTTTGCTCTGGCAGGGAAGACTTCAAAATTTTATACCTTATGCAAAGGTTGCTATTTCATGGCACTTCACTAAACTCAACACTCCTGGTGGCACTGATACAAGAGACAGCACCTGATAGGAAAATACCTATGACACTGATGTGTCTGGAGTCATATGGTACACAGCAGTATCACAAGAGTGTGCCACCATTCAGGTATTCTTCACACCAGGTGCCTCAAGGTTCCAGTCTGTCACCACACAGATGGCACTTATAAACTGGAACCAATTTATGCTTCTGCCATGAGACATTCAGATAGTGAGCTCCATCTGCCTATAGTTATGTCAGCTGCCACAGAGGGTACTGATAACTGGAACTAATTTGCAGAATAGTACACAGGTTTAAATCATTCTGGTGGTCACTGAGAAATGGAGACATGCACCACACACATCCAATCAACCATTCCTACAGCTTGCCCAGCAACAGTTCAGACAGTTCCAGTTTACAGTTATCTTCAGCCAGTGCAGATCAACAACTACTACCACTGTAGCTAGCTACTATACATGAGTGATTGTCAGACAGTAAATCAGAGTATTAAGTGCCTAAGTGTTCTTCAGATTAGAGCCAAACATGTAGCTGGATACAGCAGTCCATACTGAGCACCTATAGATTAGATTGTTCTCTTTTCAATGTGTTAGGTTAGATTAGTGTATAGGACATTAGCTACAGTCCCATGCACCACCCAGTGCTCGTAGCTGAGTGTTTCATTCTGTATAAATTCTTTTAATAAATGTTTATTACTCATTTTATTTTTTGTTTCCTATATTATGTATATTTTAGATGTAACGCTCTGTCATTACATCTGTGGCAAACAAGCAAGCCAGCTACGTTGTTCAACCACAATTATTCTGTAGTAGGGCACGTCACTTCTTGCTACCTTGGATGTTGGGTATCAGAGTTATTTGGATGAATACAACAGACACTACATGGAGATACAGTAATATCCAACAACTGTTTGAATGGTACTGCCAGGACACTCTGTCCATCATATTGTGATCTTTCTTTTCAGGTATTTTATGTTTTAAGTTGGCAATATACTCACAGTCCAATATACCTAAGAAAATGGTGTCCTTTAGGAGCGTGAATTAAGTGTCGCCCTTAATGCAATAGCCATTATGAGTACAGTGTCTGCAGTCTGGTAGATTTTGTCACTAAGCCATTGTCAAGCACATGAGCTGTGAGTGAAGAACTTACTTTGTGTCAGAGTTTTCCAAAAAATGCATATTATCCACTATAGTGTCCTGGTCCTGTTATTGTGATATACTACAACTGTACCCAAACCTGGTGTGACAAACCTTCGATCAGTTTCATTCCTTGTGGGTCCTTTGCTAATATAAATTTTCTGGAAAATAACATTCCACAGTGGTCTGATTTTATAACATATTTATTTTGTTTCAATGGCCAAAACTATTAGTAGCAACAAATAACAGCTTTTATAAAAACAAGCAGCTGTGGAACAATGTTTCAGAAAATCTATATTGGCTGAAGATCCAACACACAAACACCCAAAATTGGTATGTATTTGACTCATTAAGCTTTATTATCAGCTCTCAACACCTCAGAAATATTGAGACATGAAACATTAATATCATAAACATAATACATATTATGAACTTTCTTTGTATTTCATCAAACCAAATACATCTTGTTAAGGCACTACCGATTTCAATCCATACATCACAATTTAAGCGGGGGTATATAAAACATGGAAAGAGGAATGGAAAAAACAAGATAGTAGAGAGGCCACTAATACGGTAATGTGCAAGCTGCTCATCCCGGAAGATGATTGGTTACAGATTAGAAATGGGGTAGATGGTATCTAACATCAGTGATAAGGGTACATTTCTGTCATGGAAACTTTCTTAAACACCTCCACAGAATAGTTTTTAGATACTTCCCAAGTTGTTTTTGCTGCTCAACATCAGAATGTTTAATTGGACAGATAAAAAATCTACTAATCAAGTGGCAGCAGAAGACACACACAAAAGAAGGTTGTAATTAGGCAAGCTTTCGGAGACAGTGGCTCCTCTCTCAGACTGAAGGGTTGAAGGGGAAGGAAGAGGGATGAAAGAAAAGGAGTGAAGAGGTCTAGGAAAGGGGGTAGATTTCGGGAAAGTCAACCAGAACCGGGTGTTAAGGGAGAAACCGGGTGTCAAGGGAGACTTTCTGCACAGGATGAGAAGGGTGACTTTCACAAAATCTATCCCTTTACCTAGACCTCTCCAGTCATTTTCCTTCACCCCTCTTCCTTCCCCTTCAACCCTTCTGCCTGAAGAAGGAGCCACTGGCTCCGAAAGCTTGCCTAATTACTACCTTCGCTTTGTGAATAGATTTTTTTGTCTATCCAATTGAATTATTTTGTCAAAAATTGATTGTTTTCAGTATCTGAATGTTGGTTAAATCACGTAGACTTTCCTTTTGAATGTTATGTTGATCTGTAGGTAACTTTGTGTAAGAGACTAAGCAAACTGAAACACCATTGTATTTCCAATATCACCACTATGCTTGTATCAGAGAATGCAAAAACGTACTAAATCATCAATTATATTTGTAAGAGGTTGTAGCCTACACATACAATTCTTAACTACTATTTGCTCTGTATGTACTAACAAAAATTTACGTTATCATCAGATGTACTACAACTGTAATATGTTGCTGGCTGCATGGTATGTACACCAGATACCAATAAAAAAGGAAACAAAGGAAACTGTACAAATTCAGATAGTGATTAAATGAAGTTGCAGCTTAGTGTTTGAGTTAGTAAAGGGATGAAATTGCAAACTGCACAGAGTGATTAGAAATACTGGAAAAACTAAGACCCTGCAGTGGTGGCAGGTATAGAAATGGTGATTGGTTGGAGACACAGCGATTGCTGAGAACAGTGTGGCAGCTACCAACTTGGAGTGAACTGCAATCCCATTAGTCAGGAAATTATTTTTCTTCTCCTTTATAACTATGAACTCAGTAAAGCCAATTCTCTAGTTTATGTGGTAAAATAACAGGCTCATAATGAAGTTAATATATTCAACGAGATAAGCTAATTGTTCTAATCAGAATTAGAGTATTTATCTCTTCAGCTCATTGAAAACTTATTTGACATTTTTATCCTGTAATTTTTCCCAGCCCAAGATGAAGCAAGAATTCATCACAGACTCTGCTCATTTGCTATGGCTTAAAGAGCTTGGTCGTTTGACCAAATTTTATGTCATGTCTGTTAACCACATGGAATAACAAAACCAATTTATATTTAATTTTAAAGTGCTGAATTGATAAATTAATGCCATCTCCATTGAAAACTTCTGTGACTTTCAATATTGACTATAATGATATTCGCACCTGTTACAGACAGTTTTTGAAATATCTCATTGTTCAGTTGTATTTGGAATGGTAGAGCGTACCTTCAGTAGCATCACATAAAGTACACACTTGCAATGAACTGCAGCTGTGAAATCATCTTGGATTATTTTAAACTATGTCTATGGGTTTACCTACGCTAATGGGTGACTTTCCCTAAGCTATTCACCTAATAGAAAAAGCATCCCAGTGTGAACATATAAAAGCCTCCCTTTCTGGTTGTCCCTTCTACCACTTGATTTGTGTGTGTGTGTGTGTGTGTGTGTGTGTGTGTGTGAGAGAGAGAGAGAGAGAGAGGAGGGGGGGAGGGGGGGGGCTATGAAATGAGGGCACCTATTTGGTGATTGATGTGCAATATCTGGCAGGCCACAATGGCGTGAAACAAGTAATGATAAAATCTTTGGTAACAGAAGTGGAAGACCTGCTATTAAAAATCACAGTGAATATATGGTAGACAAAAAAAAACACTAGAAGTCATCAAGGCAAAGAATTCAGTCCTGCTTTTAAGAAAGGGAGTAAATAATGAGGAAAAGTTCGTTGAGGCATTTCACTGCTTTAGATACCTGGAGAGAGCTAGTCAAGGATCTTATAAAATAGATTAAGGAAGATTGAAGACAAATTAAAAGGTAGAGAGCATGTTTTGTGCAGAGATACTCACAGGTTAACCTTCATGCTTAGGATGTCCAGGCAAAAACTGAAAAGAAAATTAAGTACTCTGTGTTTCATTTGTGGATCTAAAAGGGTCATTCAGCAGACTCCCAATAGTCGAACTCTGGAATTTTGCAGAGGAATGTGGAGTAAGCTAGACTTTACGTAGACCCATCAGCACCTTGTATACAAAATCTGGGAACTATGTGAGAACAGGAAATTAGAGATTTGTTGAATTCATTATGTGATAAGGAGACTGACTAGGCTCTAACATCTGACACATCTTCTTTTGTTATGTAGTTCCTCTGGATAGTCAAGGCATGCAGCAGCCAAGTTACAAAACTGACTGTTGGAAATTACTCTATGAAACTGGTTCAGTTGATCTACTTGGCTCTTGCAGGCAACCTTTAGAGAACAAAACATGAAAGAAATTAAGAAGAAGGGAGTGGAGGTAAATGTTGTAAAAGTCAAAACCATTATTACAAGCTAAAGGGAAGAAAGGCATGATATCACATTTGAAAGAATGCCATTAAAACAGGTTTGTTAAATTAAGTAATTGAGTTCTGTCATCAGTGCAGATGAGAATATAGCAGAAATGGGGCAACAGGACATCTGCTTAAGGCAGTCACACAGAACTTCCTCAAGAAAAGAAACTTTATATAGATAAATCTATCTTCATCCCAATGTTAACGTACCTACAGTAATGTGAATGTGTAGGAAAAACAAACCTGTAATATTCAGATACAGCACTAGTTGTGTTCTGCATGAAACAGTCATATTGTTTAAATATCTTGGTACAATGTTGCAAAACAATATGAAATGGAACAAACATGTGACAGGTTTGGTTGGGAAGGTGACTGGTCGACTTTGGTTTATTGGGAGAATTTAGGAAAGTGTGGTTCATTTCTAAAGAAGACCGCATGTAGGACACTGGTGCAAACTGTTCTTGAGCCTGCTCAAGTGCTTGAGATCCGCAGCAGGATGGATTACAGGAAAATACTGAAGCAATTCATAGGTGGGCTACCAGATTTGTTACTGGTAGGTTTGGATAACAAGTGGGTGTTACGAAGATGCTTCATGAACTCAAATAGGAATCCCTGGAGGGAAGGCAACATTCTTTTCAAGGAATGTTATTGAGAAAATGTAGAGAACCAGCATTTGAAGCTGACTGCAGAATAATTCTACTGCCACCAGCATACATTTGGCACAAGGACCATGAAGATACAAACAATTAGGTCTCATACAAAGGCATATAGACAGTTGTTTTCCTCTTGCTCCATCTATGAATGGAACAGGAAAGGAAACAATTAGTACTTGTACAGGGTACCCTCCTCCATGCACCATACAGTGGCTTGCAGTGTGTGGCTGTAGATGTAGATGTAGATATGGCTGCTAATCTTGTATAGTGTACAAATGAACAAAAAATCTGATCCAAGCAACACCAAATTCTATCAGTAGAAAACAGGACCAGGATCAACCATTCAGAAAAATAAATTGAAATACAAAGCCTCTGAAACCTATTATCCAAGTGCAGAAGCTGAACTGGTTCAGAAACTTTCAGTGAATATTGAAAGATCAGCTACCATGATTAATGGAGGAGGAAAGACTAGAAGGTAAAAAAGTGTGAGGTCAGCCAAGAAAGACAAGGGAGAATATAATACAAGAAGTACTTCAGGAATAGGATTGTTGGTTAGAGAAGCTGTACCTGTGACTGCAGACATGAAGAGATGGAGAGCCCATGTATCTTCCACACCAAGAACCCATGTATCTTCCACACCAGGTTGTTCAATCTCACATGCCCATAGATACAAGTGAGCAGGTAGGGGCAAACACCTGATATGCAAACAGTCAGGCAGCTGGGCTGTAGTGTACACAACACCGGCCTGGAGCCTGTGAGCAGTGGTGGCCAAATAGCTAGTGTATGTGCAGAACATGAGCAATAGGGCCATGTGGTGCATAGCCTACCCAACCTGCATCTGCCCAAGAGTGAGCTGATGTGCAGCCAGGTGTGCCCATGTGCTGTGTGGCACCTATGGTACAGCTTACTCTGCACTGAAATGTAGGTGGGGATCAGATTAAGTATGTTGTAACATTGCTAAAATTATACAATACAGTATATGCATTTAGTATACACTTGAGCTTTAATGAAAAAATGTGCTTTTTCAGTCTATATTCAGGGAAAAGTATGTATTTTTCAGAAATTAGCAAATTGAAAAGCTGTGCAAAATTGATCTATCAAGCACTGAAACTTTATCTGTATTGTTCATTGAATATTAAATTTTGCCAACTATAAGTGATACAATTTTGAACTGGACCTACTCCTTTGTTTTACTTACTCAGCTCTAGAGTACACAGATTTTGCACTAAAAGTAAACTATGTGTAATGTATAGTTCAAAGTAATCATTTCAATATTGATAGTGCATTTAGGGACAGGGAGTGGGGCTAGTGATATACGTCTTGTATGACAATCTGTTATTGTACCAATGCTGCTGTCAATAAGTATTGGCTTTTGGTTAATGGTCATTCTTTGATTTACAGGGTTATTACAGCAAATGAAGCTAAAAGTCTGGTTGCACTTCTTCACACTAATGATGACCTGCTACTGGAGAGAACTCTTATGACAATTGGAAATTGTGGGACATTCTCTGCAAATCAGGTATCATTCCTCTCAACGTGTATTGAATGGTTGTTTTATTGTTATTGCATTGTATACATTCTGCATGTTTACAGAATTATCTTAGCTTTTGTTTCCAGGATTTTAAGAGATAAAAAATTAACATTCCTTCACAGGAAAGCAGTGTGTAACTAAATGTATGAGGGATAATACACTATTCATGAAAGCAATATATCCACAGAAGTTACTTGTAGTTCAGAGAGTTGTTCATTAAGGCCTTACACACATCTATTTCCAAGGCTTGAAACAGTGCTATGGATCATTTCTTTCCCCTTGGGAAGAAAGAGAACTTCCAGGGTTCAGATATGAGCTCAAAACTGAGTGTGCAATTGATTGTTTTATGGACTCTTCAATATATGCATGTGTTTTTAATGTAAGTTTATGCATTTTTTGTGATGGGACAAGATCCCACATAGACTCACCATTTATGTAGTGTATTCTTTACAAAACATCTGGAAGACACTCCAGTGACAATTTCACAGTTACTACTCTAGCCTTTGGAAATGTGATTGTAGTGATGTCCATGTATATCAAACAAAGTGCACAACATTCCTTTGCCAGTACTCATTGTTATATTTACTTTTATTTAAAATCAACCCCAGGAAAAATACAAACATAGCTCGGACATTTTGGCACTGGTAAAATGTATACAGCTACATAATAAGACAATTATTTGTGCAGTTGAATAACAGTGTAGACCACCCAGAGTAAAACTTTCTAAACATCTGTTCACTAAGAAGGCTTCTACTCCTAGAGTGCCCTATGATTTATCTATCATGAACAGATATTTCCAACATGGAAAAAAAATCACACATCTGCTGATCTAACCTTGAGAATAAACTCTTTCATGAGAAAGAGCAGCATGAGGCATGAGTAGTGAGGTGGCCTGAGTCATTTCCCAAATTCTTCTTTTCGCATGCTGCAGTTCACTACTCTGACCTATTTCTTTCTTTCTGCTTATAGTTTACTGGTGACCTTTCTTCAGCCTGTCCTGTCTTTGCTTTCTGATGTGAATTTAGGTTATAGTTATTCCCTTTTCTACCTACATTTCACTCCCCCTTACTTCAGTTAGTTATCGTATGGTCCCTGCTATTGTGTTTGATGCCCATTTTTTTCTAAATTTCACAACAGTGTGGGTCCTGCAAGGAAGGCTGCTGAACATGGCACTGGCCCAGCAAGAGTGCTATTCTACCCTAAGTGCTGCATTGAAATGGTATGCATGATGTGCCCGAAGCCCAGCACTGTAGCCAACCAGTCATCAAGTACCTATCTTCATGTAGCATTACAATGTTAGGAGTATGTGTCTCTTGCATCTGGGACAAGGGGGCTCTGGACAATGTTTTCCACACCAGATGGTCATTATTGTGGTGGGAAAATTATCCTTGGGGTAAGTCCCCACTTAAAGAAGGTGGCATTATGGTGTACAAAATGCAATTAAATGAATGAAATGCAGGTGGCAGAATGAAGTTAGCACTCTCATCTGACAGAACTGGGCAGTGCCACACAAAGTCAACATAAATTATCAATATGAAAAGATATAGCACCAAGACATTTATTTCCTTTTCCAAACCACACAGTAAGAGGCAAGCCAAGACACGAGAAAAGAAGTGAAATACGTAGAATACTTATTGGGATGTATCAGAACAAATTATTAACCTTCCTTGACTTGAAAAACCATTTTTCTTTGTGAATCAAGTTGAAAACAAATTTGGAGAAATTATTTTGACACACAGAGTGTGATGTATATCTATATTGATGAACACAGCATCCCCCTCTGTCACATGCATTACTCTAAGACAATAAACTTGGTGATATCTTGTTGCAGTCACTCCTCAACAGAGCCTTGATATGTTTCAAAGTTTATTTTTTCACAGTGATCACATAGTTCAAGCAGTTTAATATTTATGTGCAAACCTAGGAAAACATGGTGTTTACTTCATCTGCCATAGTCATTGGGGAATGAAAGGAAGTAGGAAAGACTTCAAGGGTGATTATTACCAGAAAAAGTGAAAAATGGTATATCAGTGCAAAGTTGCACCTGAAGTATCACCTCCCATCAGGCATTCCCCAAATGAAAGTGCTTTGGCCATATGTTATCACACTGCAGATGTCATCCAATCTGTGGAGACTGCAGCCATTACACTAGAATACCCATTTTGAACAGGCACCTGATTACTCCAGTTGCAGGAAGTAGCTTAACTGGCTTGCCAAGTTTAACAGAAACCTTTGACTGCCTCATGTCCGAAGAAGCCAGAAAAAAGTATGTATGTCTCCATTCTGTCCATAAGACAGTAAATGTTATGCAAACAGTAACTAATTCACCATCTACAATCAAGGTAAATAGTCTCACCTATCCTCCACTATGAACTGTGGTGGCCACCCACACCTGTTAATTTTCAATTAAATTCACATATTAGGAGGTGCTTGGAGACACTCCATTGTTACATACCTTATGCAAAAACCTGGCTGGATCCTACCCTTGACCAAAAGGATGTGTTACACCCCTCTGATGATTGCTGCTTTCAATACTGAGTGAGTATCCCAGGTTTTAATCAGTTACAGTAATGGATCAAGTGTTGAAGACTGTGTGGGTTATGCATTCATGTACATTTGGGGCAGTGAACAGCACTTCCTTTGAATGAATACAGTATTTTCACAGCACAACTGGTAGTCATCAAACATTCTCTTTGACACATCATGACCTGTTTACATAATTCTTTCTTAATTTGTACTGACTCCTTGAGCGTTCTACAACCTACAACTTACTGTACTGCCCTCAACACCCATTGGTGCCAACCATTAACGATCTTCTCTCTGACTTCGACTATGACTTCCTTTCTGTCTCAGATTCTTAGGCCGGCATTCGTCTGATGATGTTTCTGACATTTTGCCATCACAAGTTGCTGGCATTGTCAAAGTTTCACCCTCCATTGCAGGTGGTGGGCTGAAGCTGAGCTCGCAACCGCAAACTATATGTACCTGGTGCGCCAACGTCTAAGGGCTTCTCCATGGTCATTTCCAGTGCCGTTATGTTGCTACCTGTAACGTTTGTTCACTACAGCACGAGAAGCAAGGATCCATTTACCCTGAGGCTTTCTTCTTTCATGTTGAAGCTATTCTTGTGTTTATGTATTTATATGGTTTCTATGAACAAGTGTGCTCTACAGCCAGAGCTTCCATGTTGGCAAATTTTACTACATGGTGCATCACACACAGCGCATGCTCTGCAACAACCAATTTCTCCACCTGCCCCAACCTGCAATGTCACTTATGTTCTGCAATCCTGGTGTTGATTGATCACCTAGTCATTCCAACATAAACTTCTCCACACATGCAGGGTATGCGGGATATTCCGGCCATTACATGTGGGTCCCTTTTCTCCTTTGTTGATCTAAGACACTCTTTGATCTACTTTGTTGGTTTGATAATTGTCTTTACACCATGTTCATGCAATATACGGTTGATTCTGTCCGTCACTCTGGGAATGTAAGGCAGAAAGGCCATACCCGACATTTCCTTTTCTGATTTGTCACTTTGCCGAGTTTTTGGCTCTGTCATACTCCTAATATAACTTGTGGAGTACCCATTGCTCCTGTGAACACTTTCCAAGTGCTGTATTTCATGTCTGAGGTGCTGCGGCTCACATATTCATCTTGCTCACGTTACAATCATATTAATCATGCCTCTTTTCTGGCTCCAGTGGTGATTTGAAAGCTTGTGCAGCAATTGGCCTGTGGGTGTTGGTTTTCGATACACACTGTGTCCCAGACTTTCACCATCCCTTGTGACCAGCATGTCGAGAAATGGTAGTTTTTTGTCCTTTTCTACTTCCATGGTAAATTTTATGTTGGCATGGAGCCTGTTGGAGTGTCTTAGGAAGTCACCGAGCTGTTCATTATCATGGCTCCACACGATGAAGGTAGCATCAACGTATCTGTTCCACACCTTAGAGTTACAAGGTTACAGTGCCTGAGCTTTGAAATGTTCTGTGAAGAAGTTGGCCACTACTGGGCTAAGAGGACTACCCATGTCGACTTCTTCTAGCTGTTCGTAGAAGCTGCCACTCCAAGTGAAATAGCTCATGATGAGACATGTATGAGAGAGCTTTGTTATGTCTTGTGGGGAAAATGGAAGCGATGTGCTCCAGAGAGTCACTGAGTGGCACTTTTGTAAGCTAGTTTTAGTTTCTTCAGCTTCTCAATTAAATGCCCTGAGTCCTTTACGTATGTGTCAGCCTTCCCCATATGCGGCTGGAGCACAGATGCCAAGTGTTTTGCCAGTTTATACGTCAGTGAGCCAGGAGCACTAACAATTGATCTTAGTGGAATGTTATTCTTATGGATCTTAGGTAATCCATACAGGTCAGGTGGTAGCACTTCTGTGTTGCGCAGGTTCCTCAGTACGTCCACCGGCAGAGAAGACGCCTTGATTAACCGAGGTGTATTTTGTGTGATACTCTGTGTCAGATCTGTGCTTAGTTTTCGGGACCTCATCGAATCTATTAGGTCTCGGATCCTCTGCTCATAATCTTCGGTCTTCATTACGACGGTCACATTTTCTTTATCGGCATGCAGTACCAATGTGTTCTTGTCATTATTAAGGTTCTTAACTGTGTGTACCTCTTCTTTCTTCAGGTTCTGAGCTGGTGGTTTTGCTTGGAGCAGTATCATGGCTGTTTCAGTGTATATTTCCTCTGCTCTTTCACAAGGAAGGGTCCAAATGGCCACTTTGGTATTAGCAATGATGTCTTACATAGGTATAGTTCTCGAGATGATAGCAAAATTCCCTCCTTTTTGAAGGACAGACACTTCCTCTTCAGTCAGTTGTCATTTATTTATCTCTTTAAAAGGGGTAAATATTTTAGTCAGTGCCAAGTCAATTTTTATATTTTTCTTCGGAAGGAATGTGTCAAGAACAAACATTTTGTTCTTTCAGTTTACAAGGATGTGCTGAAAAGTAATACCTCCAATGTTTTTATTCTGTTCTCAATATCATCTGAGGTATTACATGACATGCATATTACTCTGTCAGAGTTCCTGCTTTGCTGACCCAAGTTTCAAGCCTCTGCCACTAGAGGCCTCAAAATTGTAGTGTGTAACATAGCAGAGTGTAACCTTACTGTTGGTGTACAGCGAAACCCTCAGAAAACTGAAAGTGTGATTTCAAAGAGTTCGTCCACACACAGTGCACCCTGTCCTTCAGCATAATAATGCCAGACCACACTAGTATTGCAACATCTGTAACAATAAGATGCCTCAGATTCACTGATATCAGTTGTCCTCTATACAGTCCCAACTTGGCCCCATCCAATTTTCATCTGTTTCCAAAACTTAAAGAAAACCTTCAAGTAAACAGATGCATTCAGTCAATGTTTTTAAAAGGTACAGTGTTGTTACTCCTTGTGTCATACTCTGGGGAGCCATCAGATATGACTTCGAGTCATGGCTGATAGTGATTGAGGGAACTCTGGCAGCACAACAGTTTGTCATGCACATCTTGAGTTACCTCTCATGTGACAGTATTGTGGTGCCATTTTTCAACAGTGAGATGTTCAATCACACATAGCAAGTGTTTCTGTGAACTATCTGAATGATGACAAGGTACTCTCATGGCCAGAAAGATTCCCGGATCTGTCTTCCACAGCACATGTGAGGGTCCAACTCGCCACTTTGTACCAGTGCCAGTATCTGGGGTATCAAGAACCAGTTAAAACATTTATGGGCCAGCTTGGCAAATCAGGAGAGGGTGCAGAGGCTTTGACACCCTCTCTAACCAAATCAGTGCACCTATCCATGTTAGAAAGAGGGCTACGTAATACTGATATGTGAGCTCATACTGCCAAAGTTCCTTGTAAATTTGACTTAAATTTGTTATCACTGAAATAGCATTACATACACTCTCAACCCATGAAGTTTTATTTCATTTCCTTCTCCTCCTAGGCGCTCACTTTTTTTGTGAGGCAGTGTATATTTTAAGCCATTTTTTAGTAGATACTGTGCTATGATGAAGCATGATCGGAAGCTGAAACTGATCATGGAGTGAAGTAAAGAACATATTAAACATTGGGCCTGCTATTCATTAATTCAGTATGCAGTTGGATAGCAGGAGCACTCTCGAAACATGAAGAAACTAATAATATTGACCAGTGCCACTGAAGTTTTTGACTGTCTCTTTGCAGTATGAATTATCAAAAAATGTGAAAGATTTCCATTTATTCTTGAAATGATGTGCTATCCTTGTAGAATTACTTTCTGCAGCTCGTGTAGAACATGCAATTTTCACAGTGTTTCCTGGTATAAACAGTGTGTCAGTTGTACCAATCCAGAATACAGGGTGATTCAAAAAGAATACCACAACTTTAAAAATGTGTATTTAATGAAAGAAACATAATATAACCTTCTGTTATACATCATTACAAAGAGTATTTAAAAAGGTTTTTTTTCACTCTAAAACAAGTTCAGAGATGTTCAATATGGCCCCCTCCAGACACTCGAGCAATATCAACCCGATACTCCAACTCGTTCCACACTCTTTGTACCATATCAGGCATAACAGTATGGATAGCTGCTGTTATTTCTCGTTTCAAATCATCAATGGTGGCTGGGAGAGGTGGTCGAAACACCATATCCTTAACATACCCCCATAAGAAAAAATCGCAGGGGGTAAGATCAGGGCTTCTTGGAGGCCAGTGATGAAGTGCTCTGTCACGGGCTGCCTGGTGGCCGATCCATCGCCTCGGATAGTTGACGTTCAGGTTCCATAACTAACCTTTTTCGTAGGACTCTCCATACAGTTGATTGTGGAATTTGCAGCTCTCTGCGAGTCGATTTTCCTGGGCTGCGAACAAATGCTTGCTGGATGCGTGCTACATTTTCATCACTCGTTCTCGGCCGTCCAGAACTTTTCCCTTTGCACAAACACCCATTCTCTGTAAACTGTTTATACCAATGTTTAATACAGCACCTATCAGGAGGTTTAACACCATACTTCGTTCGAAATGCACGCTGAACAACTGTCGTCGATTCACTTCTGCCGTACTCAATAACACAAAAAGCTTTCTGTTGAGCGGTCGCCATCTTAGCATCAACTCACGCTGACGCCTAGTCAACAGCGCCTCAAGCGAACAAATGTACAACTAAATGAAACTTTATAGCTCCCTTAATTCGCCGACAGATAGTGCTTAGCTCTGCCTTTTGTCGTTGCAGAGTTTTAAATTCCTAAAGTTGTGGTACTCTTTTTGAATCACCCTGTATGATGGTGAAGTCTACTTTAAAATTGTAAGACAAGCAGCTTATTCATGTACAATATAACTGGGTATTTGTATGACAGAACTGAAATATTATGGAAGAATGGGCATTTGTTATTTGCTATTATAATTGTGACTTTAAGCTGCCCATATATAATGTGTAGAGACCAGTGCCACAGAAACTTTCTTTTCAACTTGCAACAAACCAGGTTGAAGTAATGTATTACAGAAATATAATGTTGTGTAGATTTAAATCACTTTTGTGGTTTGTTGTTTGATAGCTTTCATTTCCGGAAGTGCATCAATTTTTAATTGGAGTATTCCTCTCCACCTCTGAAGAATTTATTCGTACTTGATTGCTTATTAGTCTTAAATTTCAAGTGTTATATTACGTTTTTAGCCATTGAAATATTTATTTATTTTTCAGGATACTCTGAGGGAAGCTGGTTGCCTCTTCAGACTTCAGAATCTCCTTACTCATCCCAGACTTCCAGTCAAGCTAGCAGCCATTAAAGCTCTAGGGAATCTTGCTTTGAACCAAGAAAATCAGAAGGAACTGAAAGTACTGTCACTTTGTGGAACATGTGTTTGATGATATGTTGTAGCATGCTTTTTGTGTTAAAGTTAACAAAAATGCAAGGATTATGTTATGTCATGTTGCCTTAGAGATCTATTCTTGTTCATTATTTGCCTAGATGATTTACCCAAAGTTGTACCCTGTGCCACAGCGCTTATATGCAAATGACAACACTCATCACATCTTGTACCAATCTTGAAAATATGTGACACAGTTTAGTGTTAGCAATGGAGATACACAACACTTCGCTTCGGCACTTTTACTGCAGAAAAATGTCCATAAAACTGAAGACATTATGTGATTCTTTAACTTCACCCATTATATTGGATGACAGAACTGTCCATGACTGTATTGCCAGTACCTGATGCCAGGAGGCAAATATTTTGATGAGCAAACCGTAGCCATCATGAGGCATGCACCAGATATTGGAAATAGGGCTGCTAACTGAAATATTGTTCCCATTGAACACGGAATATCAGATTTATACCTGTACACTGTTATTTAGCCATTATATTTAATCTGAATTCTCCCAGTCATGATACTAAATCAGATTGTTAGACTTTGACAAATGCAGCTGGGATACACACAAAAAAAAATTGTGACAGACTATCATGTGTGATCTGTGTACTGTATGAGCTGGATCTGTCTGCTGTACAAGCTGAGGAGCAGTGTCGACAAATAAATCCTATTACATGCCAATATTTCACATTTTTCCACTCCTGCCAGAATTAAGCTCAAAATTAATGTTTAAATGACATAAAAAAATCCATCAGGTGCATTGCAGGCCTTTTTCAAATGACCAGATATAATGACTGGTGTGTGAACTTGTAGTGGCCTTGTCTTTGCCTAAGTAACTACCAGTTAACAAGGTTGATTCATGGTCATAACTTAAGAACTGGATGTGATACAGTTAACATTCCATGAAGAGTAGACAAAATTGTCAGTGTTGCCATGGAAGTATAGGGAGCAGTAGTGTACATAGTCAGAAGCTTGGCCAAAATCAGTTTGTGTTCCATGGCATTTGTGTTCTGATATGAGCTTTTCATAACAGTTCATAGCCAGGATGGAAAATATTGAAATCAATGGAATGAATAACAGTCATACCATTATGCAATTGTGAACCCAAGAATCAATAAATTCACTCAGTTGGTAAAAAAAAAATAGTGACTATTGCCATTAAATAAATTTCCAGGGACAGTGTAGTACTAGAGCGACAGTCATCACTGAGTAATCCAGAAACGGCGGGTAAAGAGATTTATTTAGTGGGCAGGTAGTAGCACCAAATACTATGTTAACATTGGTGAATATATGTAAAGGCACCAATGTTGTTTTTGAAAGTTCTATTGTTGTAACATGTCTTATACTCGGGTGATCTTTGTCACAAATAACAATTGAACCAAAAATGATCCTTTCCCAGTAGGGTTAATACCAGAAAATCAAACAGCAGTTGTACTGATAGTTTTATGCAAAGATTTCTTCACTGAGCATGCTTCCTTAGTTGGACAGGAGGCGGGCCAGACAGTGGCATGTACTGTCTGATGTGCTCTGGTTGGCTGAGTCCCACCTTCAAGTAATGGTCATGGTCAGTTGAGCTGAACCCATGTGGTGCAAGCTGTCACTCTGTCTGATGTACCAATGCAATGTCACTTCATTAATGGAATAGAGTTTTGAGTTCATGACTCTGCTCTCAGTTCATGATGGGTTGCATCAAAATATTTTACAAGGTATATTGCAAGTTTTTCCATTGTGCATTAGGTTTTACCGATCCTGTTTTATTGTACTCCTCAGCACTAGTGAAAGCAAAACTTACCGTAGGTGATTTCTTAATTCACAAAAGCAGGTATCTCTTATTCAGAAGAGATATTTACTGTCCGTGGAAAGGCCTGACCAACACTAAATTGTTGCACTGTGCACTGTTCATTACTTATAAAAAGATCGGAAGTTGTGTTGATTCTTTTGAGTTAATGTTTCATAGTCGGCTTCCTAAATGGTTCACATGAGTGCAGTTGTTCTACCTGATTCAGTCTCAAAGGTAAAGTTTTGAATTACTGTTCTATTCCTTGCTGGTCATTACAGATGTGCGTGTGTTCATCTGTGTTATAGTTAAACAAAACAGGTGATCCTAATAGTGTAATTCCACCACCTCAATACTCTATTACTGCTCAGTAACATTTCCCTTAATTGTATAATAAACTTTCTGATAGCAAGTAATCACTTTTCTGTAAGATTGTTTCACAAATGCCATATTAATGAATGAAAGGCATGAAAATTTAGTCTTCTGCCTCTATAGAACAATTTTTTGTTCAACAACATGTCATTAGCTTACCACAAAATGAAAATAGTATGTTTCCTGCTTGTTCCTGATGGTTGCAAGTGAGAAACAAACTCGGAAACATCTTTGATGGGGGTCAACACATAGTTTCCGTGTATAGAAGGATACTTATGTGACAACAAAATATATATATGTCCTTACGTTGATTTGGTCTTCGGTAAGCACTTGATAGGCACTACACTACATGTTCAGATGATTATATTCTCTTAGGATTGTACAGTAAACTGTTACTGCCAAGTATTTGCCATTTCAGAGTTACATTCTCTATCACACAATGATTGATCATCTATTCAAATGTATCTGTAATAATGCAAATGAATCTTTTGAAAACATGGCAGAATGAACATACACAAATTAGAGTTAGTGCTCACAGCAATTCCCTATTCCAGCTGTAATAGACTGCTTGCTCCAGATGTATTCATGGGTCAGGGTGTAGTAACCTCACTATCAGATTCAGTTGATTCCCTGGGTAGACAATCAATTATCTCATTCTCAGGGATCCTGATATCATTTGGGGTCCAAAGAAAGACAGTTAAGAGGCCAGTGTGCCTGAGATCATGGATAGTGGACAACATCAGTGGTGAGGTTGTATTGACTAATTGCCTGCAGACTAGTTATAAAGTCAGAGTATATCAGAAATTGGTTGGGGTCTTTCTTCATGATAAAACAGAGGGCTCTGACAATAGCCAACAGTCCAATGTGAAGATAATACAAGCTTTCAGCAGAGAGTGCGGTTTGTGGCCATTATTATATACAAAAGTGTATTCTGTCCTTGTATTTTGAGAGCCATTGATATAAATGACTTTGGTGCCTTGGTACCTACACATAACATTGAGAAAAGTGTGTTGATGGATAAAGAGGGAAATGGAAGTTTTATGTCCATTGGATGGATATAGCCAAATCTGCAGTCGAGTACACACCAGGAAGGGGTGAGCGAAAATTTTGAACTGGATCTAGTAGTCTGATGGTACCACTTAACCACATACTTGGCATCTGAGTTGTCACACCGTGATAAAACTAGAGCACTGTAGAAATGTAATAGAGTGGAACAATCCACACCCCCAGAGGTATGACTGAGGAATCCGAGTGCATTCTGTTTCCAGATGCAACTTCATTTGAGCTGATGGATGTCCGGCATCCATGGCAGTTTATCATCAAAGAGTAAGCCCAGAATGGGTGATGGTACAGGTGCTTTGAAACGCTGGATTCCTAGGAAAAGTTCTGGACCCAAGTGAATCATTATATGATGAGAAAAGTGTGTAACCCTTTGTATGGCTTCATGGAGTTGACCTACAGATGGCAGGAGTAACCATCAGTTCTGCAGAGTCCATTAACAGCTTTATAGAAAAGGGTGACACTGAGAACAGATTTCTCAGCTACATCATTCTCCCAAAACTTTCAGGAGCTGAGCTTGAATGATCCTGCCATGGAGTGAGATCAGTATGTGATGATGTCAAACAGTGTCAAATGCTTAATATATGTTGGAAAAAAAACTGCAAAAAAATTGTGACATTTAGTAAAGGCAAGTCATTTTGCCATTTCTAAACTGAACAGGTAGTTGGTTGTGGACCAGACCTCTCAGAAATCAGACTGGTAGGTCAATAAAAGGCCATGTGGCTGGAGGACCCAGCACAATTAATGGGCCAACATCATCTCGAGTAATTTACGTAGCACAGCAATAAGGCTGATTGGTCAGAAACTATCAGTGGAAGTTGGATCTATTCCTGGCTTATGGGAATTCATCTCTGAACCGGACACAATTAAAAACTATTAAGGTAATTTTTCTGACCCTCGTACAGGTGTTGGATCATTTAATTATGGATCTGGTCAGAGCATGCGCCATGTTACGTGATTAATCAAGGACACAAAGCAGTCCCTATTCTGTAAATAGTTTGTTATATGGCTCAGAATAGTGTCCATGCCTGTGAAGTGGGAGAATAAGAGGTAGTAACTGATACGAATAGAGTGGACCACAAAATGTTCCATGAAAGCTGAATTAGTAGAAATACAGCCATTAAGCTAAAGACTTTGAATATACATGGACTCTTGAAGAATGATTTCACTACATAAGTGGCATTGCTAATTGCTGCAGTGGCATCTGGAAGAACATTATCAGTAGGTCCAGGTTGTGGAAACAGCAAAACTGACATTTAAAGTGTAGGTCTATCAGTTTGCTTTCCTTGAAAGCCTGGTGAGTCAGTTTGTGTGGTGTGGGGCAGACTGAGAATGACAAAAGCAGCAGAGTGTGGTCACTGTTAAATAGTTTATATGCACCCCTTGCAATATGGTGACTGAGTTGGGCAAGCAAATTATAAGATCAATGGTCAAGAATGAGCCATGTTCTGAGCTGAAATGGGTAGGGTATCTGTCATTGATATAACACAATCCAAATTTCATTGCAGCGATGCAAATGTTCTCATTCATCTCTTGGTGAATTTTTCTGCAGATATTCTTGATTATAAAAGCTATAATAAAAACTAGTCACACTACACATGTCAGCACGGTGCAAAAATGTTTTCAACTTCTGGCTCTAACGAAACTATCCATTGAGTGAAAGCCACTGAATGAGAACTCATATATTTTCACTTTTTAAGTACACATTTACTCCACCAAGTCTGTGCCATATACAGATTGCAATGCAACTTCCTCACATGCAACACAATCATTAAGAAGCCATTTTAACCCTTTCATAGCTGCTGGGACATGCGTCCTGCCTGTCCTTTCAGCTAACGGTGGCAAACATGTTGTGCACCTCATCGGCAGGCAGCTGACACACCCAATGACCACTGCAAGCTACAGCCACTGTCAGCCAATCACACATTCCAGCAAGCATAGAACCACTCTGCAATAACACTCATCGTAAATTGTGTATCACACTTTATGGTCACATTGGTTGTGGTTTTTGATAAACATGAAAAAGAACTTCAGAACTAAGCCAAGCTTCCTGTTATAAGTTTGTTATGGACTGAGAAATAGTTAGGTTAGAAAATTATAAGAACTTTTTTTACTTGTGATTGAAAAATTCTGTAACTTGAGATTTACGCTACACAATATATGTGCCTGAAAACCTATTAAAATCTCATTAATATTGGACAAACATATTCAAGATATATAGTTTTAAAATAAGCTGTTTCTATAAAAGATACCAAATATGATGACCGTCATGTGTGCCACGCGTCAGCAGATACTGTTGAGAAAATGCACGTATTTTGCTTCACTTATCAGCTTGTGAGGCATTTGATACATCATTTCTGTAGCATAATTTGTGCCCTTTCACATTGTATATCTTTGTATCATGCAACTGAAAACCTCCAGAATTTGCATAATTGTCATTAAGGTTGTACGTGGCCATAATCTTAGATGTAGTAGTCTTATAATTTTGGCAGTTAGTCAGGACTAATGCATTTTATAGAGCTCAGTGCAACCTCCCCTACTGTCACAATAAATAAGCTCCCTAAATTCTGAAGACCCAGATCCCAATCCCACTCACAGACCTAATGTGTGAAAAAATCATGCTTCTGATTGGCTGAGTCCCAACGTAGCCAATCAGAATTCAATTTACATCTGTACAATCCCATGTTTTCAGCCAAAACACTTCCATTCTGAAGTAACTTTAACAAAATTATCTGATAAGTTCCAGAAAAACAAATAAAACTAAATTAAACTTTTCATCACTTATCTGAAAGGCTGCATAGGTATTATGATGCCAGCATATCATAAACTGGCTGTTTCACACTCACAAAAGCAACTAGCATTCAGGTTCCTATGCTTGTATATTCTTTATTACTTATAATTGCAAAGATTCATACATCACATATACCACATTTATTCCCTCATTCACTTTAGCAATAAAACGAATGACATTGGCATTATTTAGCATAAATCATAGTGCAAATAAAAAAAAAATTATTATGTAAAAATAAGTGCTTTACAGAAAATAATTTTGTTCTGATGCTGAAAAGCTAGATATGTAATCAAACATCTTCATTGACTTTTAGCTAATACTTACAAACTTGTCAGCAAATTACTTAGTCAGGGAAGTTCCAAATTCTGTGTTTGTGCGATTTTGCATATCGTCAAGATTACTGTAGATATGAGGCCAAAATTACCACAATTGTTAGCCATTGACAGTACAAAATGTCCCCCCCCCCTCCCCCCAGGGGGCTCGCTCGCCACTCATTGGTGTGTTTGTGCTTGGCTACCATGGGGCCCCAGCCGCTGCAGCACCTCTTCCCTTTCCATGCTGCATGTCTATCCTCATGCTATTCTTTTTCCCCTCCCTTAGGGAACATGTCTTTGGTACATTCAGGAATGTGTTCTGAAATTTCGGTAGCCCAGTTTCGGAACAGTCCTTTGTCTACTGTTTTTTCCTTCTTCCTTTGTTCTCCATCTCTTCCCCTTCCTCTGCTTTGGCATTTGAGGTGTCTCTTTGTTTCTTCTTTCTCCCTGTGCAGTCCTGAAGGCCAACCCACATGTTTTATGCATAATAGGTGACTGGGTAACATGTAATTCCCAGCCCCAGGTCGACAAGTAGGGTTCACACATACCTCCTGATAAAGGCCAGGCCCAGGGAGGGGTGATTTCATGAGCTGTTACCTCCCAATTGTCAGTTGGTCCCACCGTGTGGAGTTCTGGAGGTGTGACATGAGGTGTGAACCATCGCTTAAGGCATGTGAGCTCCCCTCTGAGGGGCCCCCAGTTGAAAAGAGTGTGCAATCGGAGACACTGGCAATCATAAGACATTTTATCGCAATGATCCAATCATCTTCATCTCAGTTCATGTCCAATAGACGTAAATGGAATAAGGCTAAAGATTCAGTGACTCCCCCAGCTGCACCTCAGTTCCTCCTGGTGTCACATACCAAAGGAGGTGAGTCTTTTGCTACAGTGAATCTGTCTGTTATTCAGAAAAGTGGTGATGAAATTGCAGGCCTTGTAATATCCTGCTCTCGCTTACATAATGTGACTTTGCTTCTGGAGACCGACTGTAATTTTCAAGCCCACCTACTGTTTACAATTTCACCCCTGCACAAATATCCATATGCCAAATTCTATGTGTTGCATGGTGGTGTGATGGAGGGAGAAATCCCGCATTACCTCTCTGATAATGACATCAGTGCAGTACATTGGGTAGTGAAAAAGATTGATGCAAACTTAGTGCCTGCATGCTCTCTTTTTCTCACATTTGATTGAGTAGTACTTCTATCAAAGATTAAGGCAGGACGTAAAGTCATCACAGTCTGACCATACATTCCAAATCCGAGTGTCAACTTCATAACCACACTTGCATGTCCTGTCAGAACACAGCCAAATATGTTATTTGTGGTAGAGATGCTCATGAGGGCTATTGCCGGCCTCCTCCTCCTCCCCACTGTATCAATTATAATGATGACCATGCCACTTCATCCCATGAGTGTCCTGTGTCTTGATGAGTAAGCTGTTCAGGAAATCTGGATGAGGGAAAAAATACCTTACCCTGTTGCTTGCAAGCCTTGCATTTTACCATCTGGCTATTATAGTGCCATTTTTGCTATTCCTCGCTTCACGAACGACATGGCTGTGCAGACTTGTGACCTCCATTTCAGAATTGCAGGTTTGAAATCGCCCATTATCACGGTAGCATACCAGTCTCCTTCTCCTCCCCCTGCTGCGAAATCACCTACTACACAACCAGCAGGCTAGAAAGAACAAAAGGAACACTCCCACAAAGATGTTTTACGTCTCTCCAGCCAACAAACATTTGGGTCTTCATCTGCCAATCGTAAAGGCTCTAATAATCGAATAAAGGCAAATAGTCTTCTCCTTCTCCATCTCGGAGGTCCTCTTAAACAGTATCACCATGTTATATCCTCACCCAGCTGGCCTCCATTTAGCTGGTGTGCACTGCCTATGGTTTTTCTGCCCTAGAGTTCACATACTGACCAAGGGAGAATGCTGACACCTATGTAGATTTCATGGTTCAGGATTCTCTAGCCCCAGCAACCTGTAGTAGTGAGTCGTCGAAGGCTGGCACCCAGCAGCTGCCGAGGTGACTGCCCTTAGTTTGTTCCATCCTACTCATTCCCCATAGTGACCCTTTTCCAATGGAATGTTCATGGCATTAGATCCAACAAGGAGGAATTACAGCTGCTCTTGGAATCGCAGCATCTGGTTGTTTTCGGCCTCCAAGAAATGTAATTGCATCCTCACAACCACTTTGACCTCTCATATTTCCTTCTGGTACAGTTTGGCCTTCCCCCTGAGGAAAGCATTCCATGTCTTGGGGAAGGCATGCTGCTCATTCTGGTTGACAACCATAACCAAATAGTCTCGTTGAACACCCAGCTGCAAACTGTAAGTTCGCATTTCCCTTCCTCATTTCACCTTTTCTATTTGTAACCCTTCATCATTTACTGTCAACGGAACAGATTTACTCGAGCCTATTGGTCAACTCCCTCACCCGTTTTTGCTGATTGGTGACTTAAATGCCCACCACTACGTCTGGAGCTCTTCGAGAATATGTCAGAGAGGCTCCCTCTTCTCGAACAACTCCACCTCATCTGTCTCAACACTGAAGCACCTACATTCCTTTCAGACTCCATGCACACTTATTTCTATTTGGACCTCTCATTCTGCTCTGCCCGTTATCTCTGACACATACTCGAGTGACCATTTCCTGTGCACTATCTGTTTACTGACTCCTACCCCATCTACATGTAAACCCAATTGCCAGGTCAAGGCCAACTGGAGGCTTTACTCCTCCGTGTTGACCTTCAGCAAACAACAAATCCCCAGTTGTGACAACCAGGTAGAGTATGTTATGAACGTTTCCATACAACTGCAGAATGTTCCATACCTCGCAATCCTTCTTTACTGCACTGTTTTCTGGCCTTCTGGTGGACTGAGGCATGCGGTGATATGATTCACAGTAGAGACTTGCTCTCCCACTTCTAACCATCACCTCATGATGGCAAACTGTATTTGCTGTAAACAGTTGCATCCACAGTATCGTCACATTCTTCAAGATAGCAAAAAAGCTAGCTGAATTTCCTTTACTTGTTCTGTTAACAGTTCCACTCCCTCTTCCGACATGGGGATCAACCTCCATCAGCTCTCTGGGACCAAGGTTTATTCTCTGATTTCTGGCCGGACTGTACCAGATAATGTCATTGTGGACCCGTGGGCTGCTGTTTTGTGGAGTTTTTGAGCTCTACCCATTATCACCCCACCTTCCTCCCTGCAAAACGAATGGAGGAGGTTGAGGTGATATCCTTCCCCTTTCAGAATCATGAATGCTACGATGGTGCTTTTACTGTAATACTGTGAGGGAGCTTGGCTATGCTCTCACCTCATCCCAATCTTCCACCCCAGGCCCAGACGATGTTCGCATTCAGATGTTGCAGCACCTCTCTCTTGTGGGTAAACACTTTCTCCTTCATACATACAGTTGCATTTGGGCAGATGGTGCATTTCCCAGATGCCAGCATGAAGCCACTGTCATACACATACTCAAGCCTGGTAAGGACAAACACCCTCCTTCTAGCTACTACCCCATTTCCCTCACCAGCTCTGTTTACAAGGCGATGGAACATATGATTCATCGCAGACTGGTATGGTGGCTCGAGTCTCACAATCTACTAACCACTGCACAATGTGGATTTTGTGCACACCATTCTGCAGTTGACAATCTCATCGCTTTGTCAACCCATGTTGATGGTTTTCTGCAGAAATACCAGACTGCGGTCGTGTTTTTTTATTTGGAGAAAGCCTAGGACTCCTGCTTATCTTCTTTAATATAGCCATTAACCGCATTGTGGCCTGTACCAGGCATCTCCACAGACTTGTCTCCTTGAGTGGTGTCTTAAGCAATATCTCAATTGTCTTTACCTGAGCATTGACAATGGCTTTTGCTTTTCCAATGACAAAACCATTTGTATGAATTTCTGGTGGTGCAATGGGTTTTTTCCAGTGTCTATACATGTCGAGCCCATTACTCTTCCATTTGCTGAAATTACGAGATTCCTGGGGCTCATGCTTAAACTTTCTTGGTCCTTGAAACTTTCTTGGTCCTCCCATGTCTTAACTGACTGCACACTGTACCCGGTCCCTCAGTGTCTAAGCAGTACTTCCAAGGGAGCGGATTGAACCACCTTCCTTCATTTATACCAATCCCTAGTCTGTTCAAAACTAGACAATGGATGTTTTGTTTGTTCATTGGTATGTATCTTGGACTTCATTTGCTTCCCAGGGACACTACTCTGTATTTGATCTGTCACCGTAAGTTTCACATGCAGCTTAGCGATAGCAACTTAGTGTATGCTGATGGCTTCAAAACTGACCATTGTGTTGGTTGTGTCTTCATCATTGGCAGTGACTATTTTTGGTATCAGCTTCTAGAACACTGCCCGATTTTTACAGTAGAGCGCTTTGCCATCTATCAGGCCACACAGTACATCCGGTGACACAGGCTTTTTAATCTGTCATATGCTCCGATTCTCTCAGTGGCCTTCAGAATCATCCCATAGAGCAGTGATGCCAAGAAAGTTGCCACTTGTTCACTTTTGAGAGGGACACCATGATGTTTATGTGAGCTCCTGGTCGCATCGGACTGAAGGGAAATATGGCTGCTTACACAGCTGCCAAAGCCACTGTCCTACCACATCAGCCTGCTAGCTCTTCCATTCCTTCGGGCTATCTCCATGTTACTGTATGTTGACGGATGGTGTCAGTTTGGCATCACCACTGGTCTTCTCTTCGCAGGAACAAGCCCTGGGGAACTAAACCTCTCCTGATGGCTTGGCCAATCTCCTTTTGGCCCTTTCATCATGAAATCATTATTTTAGGTAGGCTGCATATTGGGCACTGCCTTCTTAGCCATCACCATTTGTTAAATGGTGATCCCGCACTACTTTGTACTCATTGTCATCAATCTTTGACGGTTCACCATTTCCTGACCCAATGCCCTTTTTTTAACTGCTTACATTTCAGTGTATGTTTGCCATCTGAGTTATCAGCTGTTTTAGCGAACAATGCACAGGCTGTCGATCATATTTTACGTTTTATCCACTGTACCAATATGTCGAAGGACATTTAATCTTGGGCAGGGCAGGGGCACTACGAATGTAGTGTGTGAACATTAAGATGGGAATGTGGGTCTCACGGGGAGCATGCAAGGGATAAGTCCCTGCAGTCGCACTGTCCTCTGTGCCCTCGATGACTCAGATGGATAGATAGAGTGTCTGCCATGTAAGCAGGAGATCCCAGGTCCAAGTCCTGGTCAGGGCACACATTTTCAACTGTCCCCATTGATGTATATCAACATCTGTCAACAGCTTAGGGTCTTGATTTCATTATCGTTTCATTTAATCTTTGGTTAGGGGCCTCTGCTGTCTCTACAGTGTATTTTGTGGACCTTTCTCCAAGGGGGAGTCCTCATTTTTAGCACTCTTTCATTCTGTCAGTTGGGCTTAGCATATAGTTGCTTTAATTTTTTTTCTTATTAACATTCTAATGTTATGACATGGGTGCTTATGACCTCAATTGCTTTTGCACCCTAGAGGAAGGAAAAAAAATGGTGTACCAAGTTCTGTCGCATTTGTTGCATTCCAAAGGTGGAATTTAATTTATAATAATGGATGCTATATTTTGTCACTTGGATGGTAGAAGCAGCTCTTGGCTGAAGCTGTTGGTTGGCTCATGTGAGAAACATCTGTCACAGTGAGGTCGTGACTCACCACATGTATGAAGCTAGTTTCTGTCTGATTATGTGTGGAAATTGTATATTGCTAAGCTACACTACCAGTATTCTTAATTTTCCCCCTATTTCCTGCTCTGATTTTCCCCCTAACAAAGGAGCAACTTTTGGTGTGTAATTGATGTGCCTAAATCTGATCTGTTACTCCTTATAAATGCACACACCTTTTCAGCTGAAATATTATTAACATTCATCTTTTACTAATGTCAAATGACAAACATATTCATTAGTATATTTGCACCACAAGCTGGTACATTGGTATATAGCATATTGCACAATAGTTTTGACATATTTCTGTTTAGCATTGCATACTGATGTCAAGTATTTATTATACTCTTTTACATGTATTACTTACAGTTTTTCTAAGTTGTCACATAACATCGTCTTTTTGGAGATATAATTTTCATAAATATGAGAAGTGAATAGGTTCAACTCACTCTTTAGATACAAAAGAAAAAGCTGTTGTTATTAAATCTCTGATCAAATTTTGTGAACAATACACTAACAGTTTTATTTTTAACCTGCTGCTGATTGATCCTACCATATCTCTTACTAGCCACTCTTGGCTCCTCTCATGCACTATTATCTTGTCAACTTCGTATCGGCTGTTCTCCTCCATGACCAATATGTCCTGCCTTTCATTTCCTTTCCTTTAATTTTTCTCTTCCCTTCCCCTTCCACCTTTCTTACCTTAATATATTTTTATATCTAACACTTCGTTTTAAGGAAAACATTGATTGCTACTCACTGGAAAGATAACACGTTGAGTTGCAGACAGGCACAACAAGACACTTACTCATAGCTTTCGGCCGAAATCTTCTTCAGTAACACACACACACACACACACACACACACACACACACACACAAGTGCACATCACACACACATGACTGGCATCTCCAGCAGCTGGGACTGGAATGCATTCTGGTCCAAGTTGCCAAGCTATGGAGTTTCCATTGTTTAACACTTTATTTTATTTATTACAGATGCTTTAAGTTCAGATTGTAATGTTTCATCCTTAGTAGTGAAACTTTTTTGTTTTATCATCTTTTTTTATTTTTATTTATTTATTTTTCAGGGTGTGATTCCTATTCTACTGAGTTATGTACTCAGAGAAAGGCAGAGTGAAAAACTTGTTATGAGTTCACTAGTGACGCTGACCAATATAGCAGCTCTTCCAGATTGGCATGATGAGTATTATTCTTTGTTACACACTCTCTACAATCTTGTGGATTCAGCCCCCCCTCAGATGAAGCTGCAGGCTCTTAAACTTCTAGTGAATCTTTCCTGCAATGAGGATATGGTGCCTAGTCTACTTGCAGCTCAGGTAAGCCATGTGCATGTGTCAGCATTGCACCCATGATTTAATTCAACCCAAGGTGCTTCTATGCATTTTGAGTGTTATTTATCAGTAGACTGTAACATAACAATATATTCACATTTTGGCAATCCTCAGATGTTTTGTGTAAAGTTTATCATTCTTTCGACATTTTTTTTATGAAATGTTGTCGAAATTAATAACTTTGTGTTACATATGGATGTAGACTGTGCCTGTAGTTTTGGCTAATGAGTGTCCTCAAGGTACCTAAACATGTCACTCCTTTCTCTGCAGCTTGAACTGGTGAGGTTTCATAGCCATTGGTGTCTGTTTGCATGCTGATTGGTTGCTGCAGATTTCATTCATGCATTTGGTGCAAAAGATGATGTTTATTGATGTGAAGAAGAATTATTAACTTTTGGTGGACCACTTTCCTTTTTGTTTCAATTATTAGCATGTTTCTGAATTTTAATGGCTTATTTAAATAGTAAAGCCTCATAATTATAAAATTTGTACTGAGCTTGCATCTCTGCATATTTCACCATCCTGAATATTCAACAATAATGTTTCAGGAATGGCACCAGTAACAATAGCTGCAACACAATTAGGAGTTCCATAAACTTTGCATCTTTACACTGATATTGCTGCACCATTGAGACTACTAAACCCTGGAAAGATTCTTGCAGTGATGTGTCTGCTGAAATTGTGTTGCCATAATGCTGCAAGGGATGTTTTCACTCTCCTCAAAATGCTCCACACATTCTAGTGCCAGATCAAGGGTTAAACATAAAGTTTTGCAACCAGGAAAAACTGTGAATACCTGTGACTGCATTGCATATGTCCCTAGATTGCATCATGTGTATTTTTAAATAGTTGAAAGTTCATTATATTTTTCAGGCTTAGGTTTTGAAATATTTCAAATTATTAAAACTTTTCTTTAAGAACTAAATTATGTATATTCTTCAAATAGTCAAATCACAAAACAGATTCTACATCTCTTACTCTAATGGCAACTATGAGTCTTTGATGCACTGTCCAGAAATTTCTATTTAAAGTTCAGCTGTAATTTCACATGCAAAATTTTCACTGACAGTTAGTAGATACATTGAACTTTTGGCATTTCATTACTAAATCCTAAAATGATCAGTGTATAAAGAGTTTACATTTCACTCAATGTTCAGTATGTTATGCTCACCAAACATACTACACAGTCTGTTATTGCAGAAAATGGCAGAAAATACAAATAATCATCTCAGATTTTTGAAGATGATAGTCTTATCTGTAATGAAGCACACTCTGAAAAAGCTGAATAAATATCTAGTCAGGTTTCAAAGTGATGCAAAGACAAGCAACTTCTTTAAAATATCGAGGAAGTTGTTATTGTGCACTTCACAAAATGCAAAAACCTATTATTGTGTTATTACAATATCAGTGAGTCATGTCTAGAATTAGTCAACTCACAAATACCTGTTTGTAACAACTCGTGAGGATAAAAAATGGGATGATCATGTGAACTGAATTGTAGTTTATGCTGTCTATAAAGGAGAGAATATTGCAAGTGTTTGTGGGACACCAACCAAGTTGGTCTAATGGGAGATATGAAACACATACCAAAAAGGGCAGAAGAAATGGTCATGTGTTTGTTTGACTCATGGGAGAGTATCCCAGAAATGCTGAAAAATCTGAACGGCAAACCCTTGACAATATACATCAACTATCCCACAAAGGCATTTAAGCAGTCAGTTTTCCTGTGCGACATATGCGGATGGAATGAATTGTAATAGAGAATAGGAAACACTTTGGATGATGTCCTATTTTTGCATACTGAAAGGAATGACAGGTGTTCTAAAATATGAGGTTTTTTGATTGGAACTATTATCATCAATTAAGCTGTCTAATAACAAACAGTCTGAAAGAATATTCAATTACAGCTGTACAGAATTCCTATGTAAGAAGAGGCTCCATGATTTGCAGAGAATTTATAGACTTCACTGCTGTAGGTCTAAAGAAGAAACCACACCATTAGGGAGTCTCTCAAATAGAAAACATAATTAAATGAGTCATTAGTGTATTAGATAAAACAGGTGCTTTTACATTTACCTTCAACTCAGGCAGTTTTTTATTTATTTTATTTATTTATTTATTTATTTCCTGCAAGGAAAAACACTGTTACATCTGACTTATGGTATGATGACACATGCTAAACCCAATGACGTGCTTTAAGTACGAGTGTATGAGAATATAGAGTTGGCCCACAAGGGACAGCCTACTGGTGGGAACTGTTGTATGGCCACATATGAACGTTATTCATTATGCTCATTCTCTCAGGATTCTGTTAACTGCTCAGGAAATCACCCAGTGTATATCAAGAAGTGTCCATTGTTTGTCAAAGAAACAATTATCCAGTAATTTCAATTAAAAAAGTGGATTTTTAATTGCTGAAGAGAAAAAATTGTTTACATCACTGTAACTCCCCAATGTTCATGTCACCATTCACCCGGCCATGAAAATTACAGTGAGGAACACACACATATTCACACAAACAGTGTTTGTGCAATTAATAAAACATGTACTTACAAATGACATGATGGATACCATGTTGTGCACAAAAATCTTGGTAAGTCTGTGAGATAAAACTGTGGACTGTGTGAGGTCCCATCTGTAGGCGTAAGAGAGCATCAACATTAAAGTGCTAAACCATGGTGTGGTAGTGAATCTTATAGTGATACCTACTGAGGAAAGAGGCCCAACCTTGAAATCAGTGGGCCCTCTTATACAGCAACTGTGGATTGAGACTAAAGACAAAAATTAATGGTTTGTGATCAGTCGCTATGTGAAACTCGTCACCATATAGAAACACAGAAACCTTCTTGTCAGCATAAATAATTGTGAGGATCTCCTCCTCTGTTTGAGAGTAATTCTTCTGTGCTGCATTAATTGCCTTTGAGGCTAAAGCAGTGTTGCTCAGTACCATCTGTATTATGTGGAGACAGCATGGCCTCCGTTGAGGCAGAACAGCCTCCACGTCATACTGACATGCATCCATAGCCACAACAAGCTGATGACCCGGCTGTTATGTAGCCAGGCATGGGACAGGATGCCAACCATATTCCAATTTCCTGGGCTTTTCCACATTAGTAGGAGTACTTCAATAGCCACAACACATACTTCCTTGGAGGTTGTTCTTCAGAGTTTACTGCAGTAGTAGCTGGAGAGCCAGAGGTGGTTGGAAATGGAGCAGCAGAAAAACATGGCCGTGTCAGACAGAGCATTGACAGGCCTGTTAATACGGCCTCAAAATTTGCTGGCCTTTCCCTGCCCATGACAAAGCTGTCAAAGACTGTGAATCATATGAGAAGCACCTACAGCAGCACTTCACAGCTTTCAGAGTAACAGATGCTGACTCTCTTAAAGCTCTCTTTCTGTTTTGGATCTCTCCCCAAATGTATTACTTGTTATGGAAGTTAGTGTTACCCGCCCCCCTCCCCCCATTCAGGATCATGTGTCTCTTTCATTTTATGAAATGTATCAGTTGCTGACTTCCTATTATTTCAAGCATACCCACATGATTTCTGTGAGAGTGGAGTTCTGTCAGTAAGAATCGTAAGCAGACACAGTAGTCCAAGAAACTATCATTACGTCAGCCCCTCCAATAAGGAGATCCACCAATGGGCACTGCAGTTTGAAGATTTAAGGTAGCACATGCATTTGAAGTTTCCAGAGATTCAGGCCATCAAGTAGATTCCTGGGGTGATGTGAGTGGTGCAGTAGGCACAAGTGTTCATGCATGCCTTTGAAGGTGAAAGTCAGGGTGGTACAGCATGCCCGTCTCCTGCGCTCCACAAAAACATGAGGATAGCAGACAAATTTCTGCAAGCCTGTGCCTCCCTGCCCCCCTTGTTTTGTTCAACATTATTGTCCACAATGACTTTCCTGCTAGGCTTCTTGCCATCACTGTTGCAGGAAAGGACACACAGCAGGATTCTAGGTCAATGCCAGCTGTGGCTTCAAACCCTCAAGCTATGAACATTAATGTTGTTAGCAATGCATGTGACAATCCTGAAAATGTTTGTAACAAACTGTTCATCAATGGGTGTTACCAACAGCATGCTCCTTCAATTTCAAGTTGATAAGAGCGTAAGAACATCGCTTCTGAAGTCTAACACTTACCTGCACTTTGGTTCCCTTTTGCTCTCTGCTGCTTCACACTGTCTTGTCAGTTGTAACTGCCAACAAATTCCTATTCTTGGACAGTTTATGCCGAGATGACACACAAGGCAGTGGTGTGCTCATTGATAGCCCTTGTGGTGGGAAGTGCCTTTATGGGAAATTTGTTTTGCTTGGATGCTTTTTTGGTGTTAGGATTCATGGTCACTGATTCAATAGGGTTCGTGTCTGACCTCATGTCCTATCAAGAACTGGATGACCTGTGAAAGGAATATTTTGTCTTTTTTTTTTCACCTTGGCTACACAAGACCACAGACTACACAGTGCTAATCACCCTCGAACCCATAGGCCAGGCCTGGCACTTAATGATGAAGTAAAATAAGAACTAGACGGGTGTCATGGGACCAATATTGTCCAGTCAATGTTCTATACTGTTAATGATTAAGAAATCAGTGGGCAAACTGTATCTTTGTGATGATTTCAGTGTAACAGTCTATTCACAGTCTGTGGGTGACATGTACCCTGTCCCCTACCAGGAAGAACTCATCTCTGCAACCTTCAGTTTCAGACAGTGCGGGATGTGGATCTCAAGTGCTGTTTTGGTAAGTTATATCAGGGCACATCGTTTCCCTACATGGGATATAGCTGACCATTGGTCATATTCCGGCTATTGTGGTCCTCCTATGAAGCAGCTCCCAGTTTATAAGTTCCATACAAAATCTGTGTTCCATAGCTTGACTGAATCCAAACGAATAGCAAGCATCCCAAGAGTAGAGTCACATCATCACACAAATTAACCACAACGGATGAGAAAGAGAGCCCTCCACTCTGGGACTGTAATAGATAGGTTGCTAGTCCAATTTTGGACCAAGATGAGCCAGTGCCACATGTTTTGTTATCTGCATGGCCGTCATACCACCAGTGTGGAGAATGTTATAACATGGGGTTACCACAAATATCATTCCCAAAATTGTTTGCCAAATAGCTGTCAACTTTAATGATGATAGATGGTTATTATATGTCACTGGACATGTAAGCTGAGGATTGTTATAGAAAATAGATAAATATTGTAGCAATGAACAGTTTGTGTTGATAATATTAAAATTTTAGAAGATAGATCAATAGTGTATCAATCCACAGTCTGTGTTGATAAATATGAAAATTTTCTACCGTGAAGCAATTGACTTCCTATAATAAGACAGTGACTGCACAGTTTCTGTAGTAAGAAACACACACAATTAAGCATCTAAATGTGAAGAAAATTAACATCTCACACAGGGATGCAGAAGGAAATTAAGACCCTGTACCTCTAGTTTCCCTGCTCATTCACTCCAGCTCAGAAAACAATTACGCACCAGCAGTGACTGCCTGAATGCAAACACAGTACACAAGTCGTTAATAAACACAAATTAAAAACTTTGCCTCTGAAACCTTATGTTGCATCAGGATGATGACTTATCTGTAAATTTGAGACTTTTTAGGCAAACAGAATTTATTGGTAAAGTCGGGAAATTTTGTAAGATTAAAGAAACCTGAGAGAGTGTTCTGGAAGTTGAATTGTTTGTTAATGGAAATATATATTCCATGTCATTTTGTTACTAATTATTCTGAGCTTCTGCTTCAGAAATGATCTGCTCTGTAGTCATGTAAGTAAAGGCAAAGAAGACCAGTGAATTGTTGTAATGTGTGTTGCTCGATCACAGTCACCTGTGGCATCCTCACTGACCTTGAGAATCTTTGTCTTTGCCATGTGTTCGTGTGTTTATGTATGTATGTATGTATGTATGATTATGTGTCTGATGCCGTGCGTAAATAAAGTCTATTTATTATACATTCCATTGACAACAGTTTGTAGCATGTCCCTGTGACTGATCCTCATATGCTTGAGATTATCACATAATGACACAGTGTGGCACTGAATGGGTGACAATAATGAAGGAATTTACAGGGATGAAAAGAACTTGTAACATACAAAATTGTTGATAAATTTGGAAATTCTAGTTGAACTTGGAATACAATGAAGGCTTTCATAACTGGATGGACCACGGCCATATAACCCGGAAGAATTATCAACAACAGAACTTGGAATAATCACTAATAAGTGTCATGGCAACTCAAAAACTTGCATTGTGGCCATGAAAAGTAGTGAATTGAAACTTACTCTCATCTCCAATGGAAGTTGGGTCAGGAAAATGTGGAATGTCATCATTGAAAAGCATAGAAATTTCAGGAAATCCTTGGATGAAACAAAGTTGCCAGCCTGCATCAAATTCTGTAGGATAAGTATATTTGTGTGACTGAAAATTCTCGGTTGATGACTGGATGTGCCCACACTACATCTACCTATGTCACACTGGAAAACAGTAGCAACTTAAAGACTGCTGAGGATTTTGTTACCTATTACACCAACTTCATCATTTACTCATGTGGTTTTGATGTTGTTTCCAATAGAGTACTAAAGATTTGTTCTCATTATAATAAGCCCAGTCTAATCTGAAGTATAAGGTATTTTTCCAGAGAGATTGAAATATGTCATTGTTAAAGCCCTCTTTTAAGGATACAGGGTACTTTCCCAGCTCAATATTATCTAAAAATCAACACCTATTTCTTTCAGGCACTGTTTATAATGTATATGTTTTACAGATTTTTTGTTGATACCAAGTAATACAGCACACTTTCTAAACAGATTAGAAATATTTTGAATATTTTTAACCTGCTTAGGGTTTTAAAAAAATTACAAAGATATTGATGTTTTTTTTTTTTTTTCTCCAAAATGCTTCCTCAAATTGAGGTACCATTTAATCCAATGTTATACATTTAAAGCATACCAAATTTTTACCATATATGTATGACATGATGGCTGAGGTATTAGACCTATTTAATTCCACCTATTATGTATATTACAAGGATTAAAAAATATCACATCTTACATTATAATTTTTTCCTAATAAAAACGTTATTTTTCTATAATTTAGTTGATTCTGCAATAAAGCTTAAGTCTGCTACATAAGGTGGACTATTGCAAGTTACAGAAAAAAATTAGAGCAATGTTTTATAAACTTTACAAAATATTTGTACCTGAATTCTGAAAAATACAACTTGTGGGAAATTGCGAATGAAGATATGAGTCCAATTAAAATGTGCCTCAGAACATTCCTGAACCATAGACTTCATCCTGCAGCATTTCTTCATCTTCAAGCTTCCCCTTGGCATTCCTTTTAGCACTTCTTGCTTCTTTGGTAACTTGTAGAGCGAATCGTTCATCTGCATGCACCCGTTGTCTGTCACACGCAAGCAATTGATCCTGCATATTAGAGAAACATTTTATGCCTAAATTTCTCAGGCTTCCAACCCTCCTATCTCTCCATCATTGAAACATATCACTGCATCTACTACACCAACTTTTAATGTATTCAGACCACAAAAACATTCTTGGGTAATCTTTCCCATATACAATGGTTGAAACTTTCATTTGTGTTCGGAGTGTCCCCATGAACACATTTACTAAGCAAAACAGGGCCAGTCAGGTCTCTAAAAATTGGTTTTATTTCATTCATAACAGGCTCTGGAAGAGAATGGTTATGATGGTATATTTGATCACTTTATTTTGCTTTTTGGTAACCACACCAAGAATCTGCTCCTTTAGGGCAAAGTCCAGGGTGATCATCTGTGGACAACTTATGAAAGTAGATGGCCCATACAGTTTTTCTCATTGCTGTAACATCATTCAGAGGTGCAGTTTGTCTAATGGGCTGTCCATAATAACTCGGAATAAGATCTATTTCAGTTTCTGTCAATCTGCCTTGGCCAGATAGAGACTTTCCATCAGATAGCAACTTCCCTTTCATTTCTCTTCATAGCTTCCTCAATCTAGCACCCATCCTCTTTTGCACATGTCGACAACACTCCAGTTTTGTCACCAAGGTATCACCATAAACATTGAACTCATTAATTTTATCGAAAGCTTTAGAGTCCCCAATGCCTAGGTACCTCGTATATCTAACATTATAAACAGGCACCGACCTCTGAAATATTTTTAAAGCTCCACCACACTCCGTTCCTCTACTGTAACTATCATAATGCTTTAGACACAACCGCCAAGGCATCTAAAAGTATTTTTATGTACTTGCTGAACCTGCTGGGAGGAGGAGGAAGGTCCATCAAATCACAAAACGTTTGAGCAGCCTTTTCTCCTTTTCGTATTGCACACATTGCATGTACTAACTTCAAATTCACATCATATGAATTATGCAAAATGTTCGAAGTCATTTTCGAGGTAGATTTATTGTAGGATCTACACACAACAACTAATTTTAATGCTAAACCCTTCATGATACTACATCATTACATTGTTTACATTTCGCCACATCCTTTATCACAGAAGATAAGATTTGAATCAGCAGGAGGTGAGCCATGTGGGAGTTTCTTTCCTGAAGAACTGATACATAGGTTACTTTCAACAGTGTGACTTTCTTTATTTGTGAACTGGTTACCACGGAATTTTATTTAATTGAATTTCTTGATGTGTGGCATAGTTCATATTTATTGCACACTAAAGGATACGTACTTCCACAAATATATGTAGCACTGTCTGCCCCGATAGCTGAGTGGCCAGTGTGATGGATTGCCGTCCTACAGGCCCGGGTTCGATTCCCGGCTGGGTCGGGGATTTTTCTCCGCTCAGGGACTGGGTGTTGTGCTGTCTTCTTCATTATTTCATTCCCATCTGACACGCAGGTCGCCCAATGTGCCGTCGAATGTAATAAGACATATATATATATATATATATAAAGATGATTTGACTTACCAAACGAAAGCGCTGGCACGTCGATAGACACACAAACATACACACAAAATTCTAGCTTTCGCAACCAACGGTTGCCTCGTCAGGAAGAGGGAAGGAGAGGGAAATACGAAAGGATTTGGGTTTTAAGGGAGAGGGTAAGGAGTCATTCCAATCCCGGGAGCGGAAAGACTTACCTTAGGGGGAAAAAGGGACAGGTATACACTCGCGCACACACACACACATCCATCCGCACATACACACATATATATATAGGTCATTTTTCATTTGAAACTGTATAATGTATATATCAATGTAATCAGGAAAGACTATAGAACTTAATAAAGTCATAAACAAATTTCAATTTTTCCACCATTTATAAGTACTCTGAATCCTTAAGAAAGGTGGTAAGAGAGATGTCAATAACTACAGACCTGTTTCACTGTTGACATCATGTTCCAAAAGTTTTGAGAAGGGACCCTATTCTAGAATAATATCTCACTTAGCAACAATAATATCCTCACCAAATCATAATTTGGGGTTCAGAAGGTTTGTTCTACTGAGAATGCCATTTGCATGTTCACTCACCAGCTTTTACAAGCATTAAATAATAAAATAGCCCTGATTGCGCATTTTACTGTGTGGATCACAGTATTCTACTAGGTAAATTGAAGTTTTATGGGATTGTAAGTGTACCCAACCAATGGATAATGCCATATCTAACCAAAATAATGCATGAAGTTGTACTTACTAATTCAACAAATATTGTCTGCTGACATAATTCTGACTGGAGAGAAATTACGTATGTGGTTCCCCAAGGCTCAGTCATAGGTTTTCTGTTGCTCCTCATGTATGTAAACAATCTTCTGTCTATTATACAACAAGCAGAATTAGTTCTTTTTGCAGATTACACTAGTACTGTAATCAGTCCAAAAATACATAAAGAGACATAAGATATGATAAACAAAGTTCTTAAAAGTATCATTGACTGGTTTTCTGTGAATGGTCTCTCCCTCACTTTTAAAAAGACACAACATATTCATTTCTGCACTTCTAGTGGTACTACACCACTGATAAACATAGCACATGGGGAGGAAATAATAAACAGAGTGAAAACTTCAAAATTCTTAGGGGTCCATATTGTTGAGAATCTACATTGGAAAAAACGCTCTTTTGAACTCCTAAAACAACTTAATTCAGGCACATTTGCACATAGAATTATTTCAACTCTTGGAGAGAGACAAATCAGTAAGTTGACATATTTTGCATTTTTCATTAATTAATGTCATATGGAATATTGTTCTGGGGTAAATCAACTTAAAAAATGAAAATCTTCATTGCACACCAACATATCTAAGAATAATATGTGGTGCTCACCCATGAGCGTCGTGTAGACATTTCTTTAAGAAGTTGGGCATTCTGTCTACTACTTCACAGTATATTTACTTCCTCATGAAGTTTGTTGTAAATAATCCTCAACAATTCAGAAGAAACAATTGTGTACATAATTACAATACCAGAAGGAAAAATTACATTCATTACTTCACATTAAGATTGTCTTTAGCACAAAAAGGGATGCACAATGCCGCAACAAAAATTTTTGATAATTTACCTAGTAATGTAAAATGCCTGACAGACAGCAAAGCAAGCAAAGTAAGATTTGAAAACAAGCTAAGAAAGTTTCTCCTTGACAACTCCTGTTATTCCATAGAACAGTTTCTATTACCGTAATTTCTAAAAGGTGGTGGGTAGGACTTACTAGCTCACAACATATGTATAACTTTTCTCTTTTTGGAAAAGAAGAAGAAACAACTTAGAAATGTTCTGAGTGTAACAATATGCACAAGTTAATTTGCAATGTGAATTTGAAATGACTCATTCCTCATCATTACGATCTATCATGCAAAATGATCATTGGAACATGAAACTAATTAACTAACAGACAAGATTAGATTAGATTAGATTAGATTAATACTAGTTCCATAGATCATGAATACGATATTTCGTAATGATGTGGAATGAGTCAAATTTTCCAATACATGACATAATTAAGTTAATTTAACAACATAATTAAGTTAATATAACAACTTTTTTATTCTTTGTTTTTTTTTTAATTTTTATTATAATTTTTTGTTTGGTTTTTTTTTCTTAATTTATATCTAAAAATTCCTTTATGGAGTAGAAGGAGTTGTCATTCAGAAATTCTTTTAATTTATTCTTAAATACTTGTTGGTTATCTGTCAGACTTTTGATACTATTTGGTAAGCGACCAAAGACTTTAGTGACAGTATAATTCACCCCTTTCTGTGCCAACATTAGATTTAATCTTGAATAGTGAAGATCATCCTTTCTCCTAGTATTGTAGTTAAGCACACTGCTATTACTTTTGAATTGGGTTTGATTGTTAATAACAAATTTCATAAGAGAGTATATATACTGAGAAGCTAATGTGAATATCCCTAGTTCCTTAAATAAATGTCTGCAGGATGATCTTGGGTGGACTCCAGCTATTATTCTGATTACACGCTTTTGTGCAATAAATACTTTATTCCTCAGTGATGAATTACCCCAAAATATGATGCCATATGCAAGCAATGAGTGAAAATAGGTGTAGTAAGCTAATTTACTAAGATGTTTATCACCAGAATTTGCAATGACCCAGATATCGAAATAGACAACAGAGGGATAGAGAAACAATTAAAATCGCTCAAAAGAGGAAAGGCTTCTGGACCTGATGGGATACCAGTTCGACTTTACACAGAGTACGCGAAGGAACTTGCCCCCCTTCTTGCAGCAGTGTACCGTAGGTCTCTAGAAGAGCGTAGCGTTCCAAAGGATTGGAAAGGGGCACAGGTCATCCCCGTTTTTAAGAAGGGACGTCGAACAGATGTGCAGAACTGTAGACCTATATCTCTAACGTCGATCAGTTGCAGAATTTTGGAACACGTATTGTGTTCGAGTATAATGACTTTTCTGGAGACTAGAAATCTACTCTGTAGGAATCAGCATGGGTTTCGAAAAAGACGGTCATGTGAAACCCAGCTCGCGCTATTCGTCCACGAGACTCGGAGGGCCATAGACACGGGTTCACAGGTAGATGCCATGTTTCTTGACTTCCTCAAGGCGTTCGATACAGTTCCCCACAGTCGTTTAATGAACAAAGTAAGAGCATATGGACTATCAGACCAATTGTGTGACTGGATTGAGGAGTTCCTAGATAACAGGACGCAGCATGTCATTCTCAATGGAGAGAAGTCTTCCGAAGTAAGAGTGATTTCAGGTGTGCCGCAGGGGAGTGTCATAGGACCGTTGCTATTCACAATATACATAAATGACCTGGTGGATGACATCGGAAGTTCACTGAGGCTTTTTGCAGATGATGCTGTGGTGTATCGAGAGGTTGTAACAATGGAAAATTGTACTGAAATGCAGGAGGATCTGCAGTGAATTGACGCATGGTGCAGGGAATGGCAATTGAATCTCAATATAGACAAGTGTAATGTTCTGCGAATACACAGAAAGATAGATCCTTTATCATTTAGCTACAAAATAGCAGGTCAGCAACTGGAAGCGGTTAATACCATAAATTATCTGGGAGTACGCATTAGGAGTGATTTAAAATGGAATGATCATATATAGTTGATCGCCAGTAAAGCAGATGCCAGACTGAGATTCATTCGAAGAATCCTAAGGAAATGCAATCCAAAAACAAAGGAAGTAGGTTACAGTACGCTTGTTCGCCCACTGCTTGAATACTGCTCAGCAGTGTGGGATCCGTACCAGATAGGGTTGATAGAAGATATAGAGAAGATCCAATGGAGAGCAGCGCGCTTCGTTACAGGATCATTTAGTAATCGCAAAAGCGTTACGGAGATGATAGATAAACTCCAGTGGAAGACTCTGCAGGAGAGACGCTCAGTAGCTCGGTACGGGCTTTTGTCAAAGTTTTGAGAACATACCTTCACCGAAGAGTCAAGCAGTATATTGCTCCCTCCTACGTATATCTCGCGAAGAGACCATGAGGATAAAATCAGAGAGATTAGAGCCCACACAGAGGCATACCGACAATCCTTCTTTCCACGAACAATACGAGACTGGAATAGAAGGGAGAACTGATAGAGGTACTCAAGGTACCCTCCGCCACACACCGTCAGGTGGCTTGCGGAGTATGGATGTAGATGTAGATGTAGATTGCGATTGCATAAGTTGCTGAACTCAAACGTTTCAGCAGATCATCCATGTGTTTCTTCCAGTTTAATCTCTCATCAATGGACACACCTAAAAATTTTGAATATTCTACCTTAGCTATAAGCTTCTGATTAAGGTCTTTATTTATTAATGGTGTCATACCATTTACTGTACGGAACTGTGTGTACTGTGTCTTATCAAAATTCAGTGAGAGTCCATTTACAAGGAACCACTTAGAAATTTTCTGAAAGACGTTATTGACAATTTCATCAGTTAATTCTTGTTTGTCAGGTGTGATTACTATACTTGTATCATCAGCAAAGAGAACTAACTTTGCCTCTTCATGAATATAGAATGGCAAGTCATTAATATATATTAAGAACAACAAAGGACCCAAGACCAACCCTTGTGGAACCCCATTCTTGATAGTTCCCCAGTTTGAGGAATGTGCTGATCTTTGCATATTATGAGAACTGCTTATTTCAACTTTCTGCACTCTTCCAGTCAGGTACGAATTAAACCATTTGTGCACTGTCCCACTCATGCCACAGTACTTGAGCTTGTCTAGCAGAATTTCATGATTTACGCAATCAAAAGTCTTTGAGAGATCACAAAAAATCCCAATGGGTGGTGTTCGGTTATTCAGATCATTCAAAATTTGATTGGTGAAAGCATATATGGCATTTTCTGTTGAAAAACCTTTCTGGAAACCAAACTGACATTTTGTTAGTACTTCATTGTTACAGATATGTGAAGCTACTCTTGAATACATTACTTTCTCAAAAATTTTGGATAAAGCTGTTAGAAGGGAGATTGGACGGTAATTGTTGACATCAGATCTATCCCCTTTTTTGTGCAAAGGTATAACAATAGCATATTTCAGTCTATCAGGGAAAATGCCCTGTTCCAGAGAGCTATTACACAGGTGGCTGAGAATCTTACTTATCTGTTGAGAACAAGCTTTTAGTATTTTGCTGGAAATGCCATCTATTCCATGTGAGTTTTTGCTTTTAAGCAAGTTTATTATTTTCCTGATTTCCAAGGGAGAAGTGGGTGAGATTTCAATTGTATCAAATTGCATAGGTATGGCCTCTTCCATTAACAGCCTAGCATGTTCTAATGAACACCTGGATCATACTATATCCACAACATTTAGAAAATGATTATTAAAAATATTTTCAACTTCTGACTTTTTGTTCGTAAAGTTTTTATTCAATTTGATGGTAATACTGTCTTCCTGTGCTCTTGGTTGACCTGTTTCTCTTTTAATAATATTCCAAATTGTTTTAATTTTATTATCAGAGTTGCTGATTTCAGACATGATACACATACTTCTGGATTTTTTAATAACTTTTCTTAGTATAGCACAGTAGTTTTTATAATGTTTGATAGTTTCTGGGTCACTACTCTTTCTTGCTGTCAGGTACATTTCCCTTTTCCAGTTACAAGATATTTTTATACCCTTAGTAAGCCATGGTTTGTTACATGGTTTCTTACGAGTATATTTAACTATTTTCTTGGGGAAGCAGTTTTCAAATGCATTTACAAAAGTGTCATGAAATAAATTATATTTTAAGTTGGCATCAGGTTCACAGTACACCTCATCCCAGTCTAACTGCTGTAGGCTTTCCCTGAAATTTGCAATTGTTAAATCATTGACTGAACGTACTACTTTGGAGGACTGTTTAATACTGCTGAATGGAGCTATGTCGTATATTGTAACTAGCTGTGCACCATGATCAGAAAGACCATTCTCAACAGGCTGAGCATTTATCTGGTTAAACTTATCTTGGTCTATAAAGAAGTTATCTATCAGTGAGCTGCTATCCTTTACCACCCGAGTAGGAAAATCAGTAACGGGTGTCAAATTGAAAGAACCGAGTAATACTTCAAGGTCATTTTTCCTATTACCCTCTTTCAGAGAATCTACATTGAAGTCCCCACAAATAATAATTTGTTTCCCCCTGTCTGACAGATAGCACAACAAGGAGTCCAAATTTTTCAGAAATAGATGAAAATTTCCCGATGGGGACTTATATACAGTTACAATTATAAATGTGCCTTTATTTAATTTAAGCTCACAGGCACATGCTTCTATATGTTTCTCTACACAAAACTTTTTTGTTTCTATACTTTTTGCACAATGATAACTTTTGACATATATGGAAACTCCTCCTTTCTCCATATTTTCTCTAATTACATGTGCAGAGAGCTTATATCCACTTACATTTATCTTATCCATATCAGTAACAATGTGATGCTCAGACAGGCATAGTATATCTATTTCATCCTCAGCTTTTACATCTTCTAAACAAACCAGAAGCTCATCTGTTTTATTCTTTAAACTCCCAATATTTTGATGAAATATACTTACATTATTTTTAATTATACTTTTATGAGAACCTTTCCTTATTCTAACATTTGCAGTACTCTCCTGTATGAGTTTCTCATTGTGCTTAGGCCTAGTTCCTATACCAGTGGTCACATGGTGTTCAGAGAGGCAGATTATGTCAACTGGGTTGGGTGACTTTAATTCATCAATGCAATTACCTAGGACTGAGATACAACTTGGTGAAGATAAAATTTCTGGTGATTGGTGAAAATTTATAATTGACGGCTGTGATTGGTGATCCAATGTGCTAGAATTGTGCTGTTTAATTTCTTTCCTAAACTGAAGATTTGTTTCAATCCTGACCTCTCGTAGAACTTGACATCTTTCTGTCTTACCTATCCTAAAAAAGGTGCTGCTCCAACACCTGTAACCACTGGTATTTTACCATTCATGGCAGTGCCTCCCCCCCCCCCCCCCCCTCTTAAATTTCCTGCTATTACCCCAGCCAGTTTACCCTTCCCTTCCCTTTCCTGTTGAGATGTAGGCCGTGCCTGGTATAGTCCCACCTACTGAGAGAATCAACAGGAACCACACCAATATGAGCAAGGTAATGCACTTGTGTATAAAAAAGAAGTGTTGAAGTTTTTGTAATATCCCAGCATATGAATGACACAGATCAGAGTTCAGTACCTTGTATGACACACAATTGTAACACACCACTTATACCCATGAAAACTCACTTTATGCAAGTAGCAAACTGACTCATGCTAAGCTGTGAAAATGTAGGTGTTACATGTTGGTGCACTAAGTAGCAGTGTTTGGAAACATCCAAGTTGTAAAAAAAAAAAAGTAGAGTTATCACATGACCTTATTTGATTACAAGCTCAAGCTCAAAACTCGTGAAAGAGTGGACCATGGGGGAGAAGGGAGGGATGGTGTGGGGGGGAGTGGTATTCATACAAAATGAAAAATAATTATAAATCATTTTCTGTTTCAGGCTCCTCGAAGGCTTATATATTTACTCGACCCATCTACAAATGAAGAAATACTGCTTCGAGTAACAACTCTCTTAGCAAATTTGACAACTGTTGCAAAGGACCAGAATTTGGATCCAACAATTGATTTGCCAGCAGAAGATAAAGCAGCTTCACCAGATACAATGTTAGTATTTTTTAACACTCTGTGGCATTGTAAGTGTGAATATTTATAAGTTATATTATGGAAAATCTACCATCCTCTATGGGCAGTGGACAAAGTTAGCCATTTTGAGATTTCATTCTTTATATCTTATTCGTTCCTTTCTGTGAGGCAGATGGAACAATTTTGGCATCACATTTCATTGTGGATCACTTAACCTTCTGTGTGATTAATCATCACCACCATACGTGTTATTTGTTATATATTATTGTTATATTTTATAATCTCTTTATAACAATAACTCCAGAACAGGCAATAGCCTAATCCTTGAAAGAAACGTGACAATAACCTTTTCTCGTAAAGATAATGTGGATATTCTCATATTTTTGGAATACACCGACACCATCTTTTGTTTTCGCAGTTTACTATCACATTTCTGAAAGTATTCTGAGCGAGCGGTATCTGCAGTCACTGTGGTGTTCTGTTGATGTATCACAGTGTTGAACATTAAAGACTTCCAGCAAAACTGTGTGGTAGTAACTGCATAAAAAGTCTATGATAAAGCTGCAGATGACAAACCTTATGTAAACCCAGTGGTTCAAAGAGTGCAAAACCTGTGCAACTGACCAATGGAAACATGTAATATGTCTGAACTACGCTGTTCTTATAATATGATGTTTTTACTTAGATGGATCTGCTTGGAGAGACAGTGAGGATGAGTTATTTGATAACGATATTAGTAAGAACTCTTTCACAGGTTACAAAAGCAACTGTCTTAAGCAGCGTACATCAGCAGGTGTAACACTACAGTATTATGTTTGAAAAGAGATGTAATTGATAGTTTGTCTGAACCCAAAGGATTTGAAAGCGATATTGAAAGACCTAGAAAAAAATAATGGTATAGACACAAATTTGATTGAAAAGAAACTGATTTTCATCCACTTAATCACGCATTTGATGAGTCACCTTCAGGACACAACCATCAACAAGAGTGTGATCGAAGCATCCTGTCATTCTTCATGTTATTTTTCATAGAAGATACTGTGCTGATTTAAGTACACAGACTGGAGGTTTAAAGTGCCTTGATTTCTGTTTCATTTGTGAAGTACACAAAAAGTAAAAATATAGCATACACATCAGATAGATAAAAATAATAAGTGAGCATCAATTTATTTATTATACTGAATTGTTCGTGTATCAACAAAAAACATTCACACATCTCGATTTCTATTGCCTTGAAGACTTTATTGCACATATACACACTAAAGGTACTGTTTCACACATTTCCAAAAATGGTTCACACCAATGAACATCTTCTCTTTGTGGCTGTCGACGGACGAAACATACATGAAAGGATGGACATTTCAGATTATATACACCCGATTTTGAAAGTTACATTAAAATTCTGAAATATTACTAACTGTGTGACAGAAATATGTTAACTGTGTCTGATGGACAAGAAGTTATCAAAATTTCCTACAGAATGAGAGCTGTTCTACAGATGTACTGTTTATCGAGTATCTGATGGTGATTCAGATTCCCTACCTAGCTCGAGCATCGATAAAGGGAACTTGTCAGAGATAGTCGGGCTCCAATCTACAGCCACAGCTTTTGTGTGCATGAGGCACCACAAGAAGCACATCAGGTGGGGTGGCCCTGCCCGCTGACTAGGGTGTGCTGCAAAAATATCGTGGCCTGGCTCACCTCAGTCAATATGTCATTAGTGCCTGAAGCATTTAGTTACACGCCAGTGAATAGTAGTCTTGAACTTGCCTGATTTATGTTTGTGAATTGTACTTCTCCTTAAATTGTTGTATACACTTAAGATGACTTTGCTACACTCTGAACTTCTTTTTGTTGTCCATTCACTTCTTGAACTACTATGTGAGAGTTGTTATAAACTGTGTTGTACTCAAACAGAGGATAGAAAAGTGGCAATGAGAACTGTCTCACAGTGCAAGTATTCCAGTGAAGCATTGATCATGAGTTTCTATAGTTGTGGCAGCAGCAGTTGCGACAACAATCTCAGCAGCAGGAAAAATGGTGAGATTTATAGCAACAACAGTAAAAACAGTGAGAACTGAAACAGTAGGTGGTTGAATTTTGCTCGCCTCCCCCTCCACCGTTTGCTTGTTTCGATGAGGCAAATGAGACTAAGGAGGTCTGTCTCATCATTTTATTCTTTAATGGGAGGCAAGTTAAATAACTGTCCCTGAACATCACTATGCACTCTTATTGTCTTCTAGTAGTAAACTGTATGAAATAAAGTAAAAACTATGCCCACTCTCCGATGCTAGTAGTTTGACTTTTTCCGATGTTTGTGGTTTATAGACTGACTATTGTGGTTACCTAGCTCACACTGTTGCAGCTAGGCTCAAGTTCAATCAGTGTGTTAAACAACGTAATCAGTCGACATAAAAGTTTTCTGGGTTTGGTACCGCGTCATAATGTAAAAAAAACTACTGCTGCTATAGAAAAGCCAACGTTTCGGCCACGATTGCAGCGGCCTTCTTCTGATGACCCAGAAGAAGGCCGCTGCAATAGTGGCCGAAACGTTGGCTTTTCTATAGCAGCAGTTGGTTTTTTTTTTACATTATGACGCGGTACCAAACCCAGAAAACTTTTATGTCGACTGACTCTGGCCGCGGAAGCCTACGCAATTATATTATAAACGTAATCAGTCTTGTGCAGCATAGCCAAATGGTTCAAATGGCTGTGATCACTATAGGACTTAACTTCTGAGGTCATCAGTACTCTAGAAATTAGAACTACTTAAACCTAACCAACCTAAGGACATCGTACACATCCAAGCCTGAGGCAGGATTCGAACCTGCGACCATAGTGGTCGCGCGGTTCCAGACTGTAGCACCTAGAACCACTTGGCCACCCCAGCTGGCGCAGCATAGTCCTTTAGTGTTGACATTGTTGGTAGTATTAGTCACCATAGTGTTCTCCGATCAACTAATGACTTCCAGTCATCATCTGATTTACTGCTCAAACAGTCCACGGGTATACTGCCGGTTCATAGTGTCCAGCAGGCACAATATTTCGGCGATCAGACATGTCGCCATCGTCAGGTGCGCTGACGAACTGAGCTCCTGAGGGCAGGCGGCTGATTTAAATCCCCTCCCCCCCGTGGGCCGCTCTCTTCGCCGTCCGCACCCGTACGCTGGCGGTCGCGAAGACGTGGGCGTTGGAATCTGTCGTAGCGTCGATGTGCTTGCTACATCTGCCCTGGTTGCCAGTTCGTACTTCTTGCTGAGAGTCTTCTTAATTACATTCAATGCCGGATCCCAAGCCTTGCTGAGATTGTAGCTGCAATAACGGTTGATAAGATCTTCCCTGGTGCAAATTTCGATAGCCTCCCTTATAACGCTGTCCAAATATTTAGAGGTCTTGGCGTCCTCCTCTGGTAGATCCGCGTCCTTGAGTAGAGCCCTGGTCTTGTTCTCCGCCTTCTTCATGGGGTCAGCGTTGATCTTCCTATAGGAGTCGTCATCTAGCAGGCACTGCACCTTCTCAATGTAGTCCTTACGGGAAAGAACAACAGTGGCATTGCCTTTGTCAACAGGTAAGATAACAATCTCAGAACTCTCTCTTAGGTCCCGAATGGCCGCCCTCTCTCTACTGGTAATGTTAGTCTTTGTAGGTTTAGTTCTGGTCAGAGCCCGACAGGTTTCCTGATGCACTTCTTCTGCTGCTTCAGGTGGTAATCGCGCTGCAAACTGTTCCACTGCACTGACGATGTCCGTGACCGGCGTGAACCTAGGGGTGGGAGCAAAGTTGAGTCCCTTAGGTGCCTCATCTAGGAGTTAAACAAGCTATTTGCAGCTTCACAATATGTATATTCACTTATAAAATTCATCATAAATGGGCTAAGTCAATTTGAAAATGGTAGTGATGCCTGCAGGTAAAACAATAGGAGCTCTTTATTAGCTGTGACCTTAAGTTGTTAATAGCTCTCAATGTTTTTTATTGTGTAGCTATAAAAATGTATGATGATGTGCCTGGTATCATAAAATATCTACAAGGTAGGACAGCAGATTTTAAATAAAAACTGAATTGTGTTCTCTGGATAACTGCTTCCTGTCACTGGAGAGTTTTTAATCAGAAATTAGTGGCATGTGTAGTATAGAAGACAAGAATGTTTACTCTTATTGTTTCACCAGCACAAAAATTGTTACATTGTAATAAGTTTGAGCTTCTGTGTCATTTAGTAATCATAACAGGCTTAATAGATTTGAAAATACAAAATACGTCAAATTGTAAGCTGACTGGGATTGTGTGTCCATATACAGATTATGAGTTACCAGTCGACATTATATTCTGGGTACTTGCAAGCAAACCAAACAAGAGTAACACTAATATGTTTTCCTTCCTAATAATTATGATACCTCTTTTCCTCATTTTTTTCTAATCCACAGTTTTTAAAAAATGCATACATTATTCGTGTGTGTTGAAATAAATTATATAAATTATAAAAAAAAGAACAAAAAACTTTAATATACAAAAATTTGTTCCTCACACTTCATTCTAGAGTATTCTCAGCAAATAAAAACATGTGTCTACATCCTTACTCCATAAACCACCTTACTGCCAGTGGTAGAAGCTATTGTATATACCACTCACTACAAGTATTGAGTGAAGAATATAGTGATAGTCTACAGACCATATGTGTAGCTTCTGTACAGGATGCAAGAACAAGATTAGGCTATTTATAGAATTAAAAAAGTTATTTAGTAATTTTTTTCCTGCACTCCATATGCAAGCATAAAGGGAGAATTCCTAATGTGTGGTACAACTGTGAGTACCATCTGCCAGAGTATGTATGCACAGTACTGCAGAGTATATATGTCAGTGTAGGGGATAAGATGTATCCCAAAATGGAAGAAGATCCAGCAGTGCCAGTTAGGGGAACATAGGAGATCCAGTGCTAGAATCGGAGTCTGGCAGAGATTTGGAAATTCTGCAGTCAAACAAGGCAGTAGATATAGATAACTTTCCCACAGGATTATAATAATCACTTAGGGAAGTGGCAATCAAACAATTATTCAGGTTGGTTGTAGGATCTACCTAACTGGACAAATGCTGTCCAACATTTGGTACCACACCATCCAAACAATTTTGCAGTTAGCAATGACAGATAAATGTAAGTATAATCACGCAGTTACTTGACAGATCATGCATCCCTGTTGACAGCCAGAATAATATGCTGAAGAATGGGAAAGGAAATTTAGAATCTCTTATATGCTTGTAAGTTTGGATTTAGGAAATGCAAAGGCACCAGAGAGACAGTTCCAGTGCTATGATAAATAATGGAAAAAAGGAAGGTCTGGGTTTAATGTACCATCAACATAGAGGTCATTAGAGACAGTGCACGAGCTCAGATCGAGAGTGTTGGTGGGAAGGAAATTGGCTGTGCCCTTTCAGAGTAACCATCTTGGAATTTACCTTAAGTGTTTATGGAGACCATTGAAAACCTAAATCTGGATGGTTACATGGGGATTTGAACTGTCATCATTCTGAAAATGAATCCAGTCTCAACCAATGCGCCGCCTCACTTGGTGTCAATAATGGAGGCTAAACACATTCAATGTAAAGACACATTCAATGTAAAGTGTAGCAATATGCTTCAATACCCCACAAAAAATAGGTATATGCTGTAGGGTGAGGTAGGAAATATACAATATCTGTAAGAAGCAAGAGGAAACATTAAGAAAGGAAGATGAAGAGTGAAGTGCTAAGATACAAAATGGAGTAAGGCAGCGATAAATGATAAGATGTGCTGAAGGCATTACTGTCCTTAGTAAAATTAAGGAACAATTGTGGGACCTGTTAATTGAAAGTAACAGGTTGTGGAACTCGAACATGCTCTGAGAGTAACCAGAGAAAGACCAAAGCAGTAGAAATGAGATTAGTGACAACAATAGTAACAGAATTGTGGATCATACAGCATAAAAGTGAAGGAATTTTTCTTGCAGCAAAATAACACATCGAAGAAGGCATTAACATGTCAGAAAAGGAAATGCTACTGTCCAAATAATTGGCTGCATGAACCAGAGATGAATGTGTTGGTTACCCATTTGCACCCCATATTGTCACCCATGTATGACGACGACTACTGCAATCTGGCAATGTTTGTTCTCTTTGGAGTCTTCACACCTGGATATATCCATAATGATACTGTACACAGAGCTGGGAGTCATCTGAAAAGGCAATGTGGTGCCACATTCTAATGTCCAGTGTCATTGTTGAGTGCATCACTGTTGGGCAGCAGTATCGTGGAACAATGTCAGTTACAGATTAGCCACAATCCTCCTCCTCCTGCTGCTGCTGCTGCTGCTGCTGCTGCTGCAGCTCATTTCTGACATGTGTTGGTAGACATTTCTTTTCTTACATTCAGCGCACATTTTATCACAAACAACCAACATCCAAATTAAATTTCTGAATTAGGAGCCTACTGCACAATCTTTCCTACTATGCAGAATGTAGCTGGTGTTATCTCTGCACATGGTGTGCAGTTGTACTGAAATTCTCATGATTTGCATATCCAAGCATGTAGTACACTTCGTGGCAATTTGACTTATATTGGTTGCCGCTGTTGTGGTGTTGAAAGTTTAATGACCAGCAGTGTACTGGATCTCAATTTGAGAAAGCAATTTCTGAGAAAATACGCCAGGACTAGAGTCATAGACTGTAAGAAAACCACACAAGAAGAGAATTACAGTGTTTCTGATGTGATGTTGTAGAAGGAGGCTAAAAATTAAGTGAACTGACAAGATAAGGAATGACAAACTTCTTCGCAGAACTGGTGGGGAATCGAACGTACAGAAAATACTAATTAGAAGAAGAGGCAGGATGGTGGGACAAATTCGAAAAAATCACTGTAGAAAGTTACAAAATATTTGAGGTTCCATCATCATCAGTATTCTGCCTTAGGACAGGTCTCTCCATGCAGTCCTGTCACTTGATACCCTCTTCATTTTCTCATATTTGTTTCCTATCCTTATACTATCCACCATGTGGTATCTTCTGCTTCCTCTTCTTCTTCTTCCATTCACTGTTCCTTCCACAGCATGCATCAGTAAACAATCTCTTTTCATCCAGTGTCCAAGCCAATTGTGTTTCCTCCTCTTGATTACGTTTAAAATTTCTCTGTCCTTACTCCTCCAAATCCACATCTCAGATGCTTCTATTCTTCTATCTTCCTCTTTCCTCAGTGGCCATGTCTCAGCTCCATGTAATGCCATGCTCTGTATGAAGCACTTAGCCAATCTCTTCCTCAGGTCCCTGTCTATCCACCAACATAGAAGCCTCCTCTTATTAAATGCCTCTTTGGCAGTTGCTATACATGTTTTCACCTCCTTATTACATTTCGTGTTGTTCATAATAATGCTTCTCAGATATTAGAAAGCTCTAACTTGTTTTATATCTTTCTGTCATAACTTTATAGCTGTTCTTACTCTTCTTGCACTTATCACCTTACGTTTTGTCTTTTTCTTATTAATTCTCATTCCAAATACCTCACAGGTCTTTCACTCTCTGCCATTAACTCCATATCATCTGCAAACTGAATATGTTCTCTCCTCCTACCACCCACCTGCACTTTTCTGTTTTGCTTCAAACATTTCTGAATATATGCTCCAAATATTTTAAACAGTATTGGAGAGAGACAGGACTCTTGCCTCACTCCTCTTTCAAATTTGCTTTCCTCTGTCATCTCATTTGCAATCTGTACTCATATATTCTGCTGTAGGCATAGGTTTTTATCATCCTTCTGTCCCTCCAGTCGACACCATTTGAGCTCTGTTAAGTAGAAAATATTTTCAGCTTATGCATGTAGTACCCGATAGCTGACTGTGTAGTGCAGCTGAGAGTAATATTTCAGGTCTGGCTAGTAGCAACATTTTTTTAAAATTTTTTATTTAAGTTCCAAATTAATTAATAAATGGCTATTTAAGTAAATATTGGATCATATTTTTTAATAAAAATAGTAATTTTAATTCTTGCACTGGTCATATGAAAATAAATTAAAATTTATTTTCTATTTGATTTTTTCATTTTTATACCAAAATTTAATTTATTATGAATACTAGTTTTTTCATGCAAACAGCTGCTGGCAGTTCTGTAAACCTGAAAATGTTTTGTATGTAAAAGAGCTTGAAAATCTTGTAATCTTAAAAATGGAAATTTTTTTAGTATTTTTGATAATTGCATCTTACTGCTTTAGGATTTCATGTCTGGGCACTGAGCTTCAAACCCTACAAGCATGAAGGAAGTTGATGAGTGCCTGTGTGTGTGATCCATTTGTAAATAGTTCAGTTTTTAAAACCACACCTTTTTTATTTTGTATATATTCTTGCTTTTTATTGTAATGGAGTACATGTCACAAGAGAGAGAGTTTTCATTAGAAACATTTTAAGAATTTTAATTTAAAAAGATTTTGATATAAGTTTTATCCAGTCTTCTAAACCATGATTATAAGGCACTGGCATACTCAAGTGCAACGCCTCTCTCCCTTTCCCAAAATAAGGACAATAGCAAGGCGACCCAGAATCGTTTGTAGTGAAATCTCATCTCAAATATCGCCCTACACCATGAAACTAATATGATTCTCCTCCTAGCGCAGAACCTGGATATTCTCTTGCTATTGCATACTGCACTTCTAGTTTTCAGTTTGGACTTTTTAAAACCCATACAGCACTACATAATTACAAAAAAAAGTAACAGCGAACAAGTAAAAATGAACATGTCTCAAAAAAGACTGGTGAACAGTTTGCCAAAGAGAAATGAGGTTGTCTGTCTCTGCATACATGAAATGAGGATACATCATCCTCATTAAACATGCATAGTTGAGCATAGCATGCTCACCAAAGTGAGTGCTAGTGGTTGTGAGAACTATAGTATTAACACATAATTAAAAAGCCAGACGTAACTTGTAACAACAAGAAGACAAACCTCATTATGGATAGCCACAAAGCATACCTTCACATTTGTACAGCTCTGTGTGGATGTGCTTTGTGGCTATGCATCACAACGTTGGTCTTCTTGTTGTTATTGGTTATATGTGGCTGTTAATTGTTTGTTAATACTGTAGTTCTCCCAATTATTATCACTTAATACATTTTATGTTTGAAGTCGTGCATGGTGATCACTGTGCTATGCAAAACTATATGTGACACACAATTTGTTTTATGAGGATGAGGTATCCATTTTTGGTGTCGGTAATAACTGTGTTTGAGAAAGCACTACATCCAGTGCAGTTGTATAGGCTTTTATATTGTGACTCATTTATAATGCATTTTTATATTTTTAGATGCACTTGACAGTGAGCAAAGTTGAAAACAATTAGTGCTTAATAAAGTACAATTTTAAAATATAGCCTGTTGGAACAGTGTCCTCCTTTAAAATTGTATCTGGTGACATGTTTAATGACATATTAACAGATTACATTTGTGATTATAGCTAATTTATTCTTTTTCAGCAGGTATGCAGCAATTTATGGCGTTAACATACGGGAAAAGGTGTTAAGTAAAGTATTTGTTCTCATGAATCAACATAAAAATGAAGACATCCGCTTCCAGGCGAGGAAAATTTATGATGTTATAAGATCCTGAAAGAGGGTTAGGTACAATGTATTTGAGGGCATCAGGTATCCAATGATCATAGTCACATCTCATTAAAGGTGTAAAGTGTGTGCTGCTTGTAGACTGCACAGAATTGAAGTAGACATGTAATAGATATGTTGAAGGTGTAATGCATTATAAGCAGTATACAGAGATTGCCTAATGATGTCTCTTAAACACTATTGTACCAATAATTGCTGGAATTGAATTGGTGTAATATCACATTGAATGTTGATGTCTGACCATTTTTCTCGTGAAACTTAGCAGGATTTCTGGTAATGTAACTGTGTAAAGAAAACAATTTTACTGCTGTTGAGAGAACAGTGGTTCTTTCTTTCGTATTTTCATGTGTCATTGCTATTTAATGATTCAAACAGAGTAAATTTTTCTGTGGCAATGCCTTGTATCAGAAGTGAAATAGTATATATAAACCTGGTATGAGAAAAGAATGAATGTTTCATATACACAAATTACTTGGTTGTGAATATTTATTAGGTGTACTTAGTTTTAATATGCTGCCAAAGCACCATTCATTTAGTCAGCAGTGTTGTAGATGGTGTAAGTGTTCCTAATTTGCTTAAATGCTGATGCATTTATAAAGTATGTGTGACTGTAGATTCAGTGTTGTTCAGAGAGAAAAAAAAGATCCGCTTATAATACCAATAATCAAATTCACAAGTTTGTGTGTTACTCACTTAGATCCTTTCTCCTTCTCTTTTATCATATTTCACTTACCTTCAGAATTCCATTTTTATATTCTTCTTATTTACCAGAGTTACTGCATTACTGATGATGCTATACATAAATTTAACATACACATTTTATTTATGATAAACATGTTTTTGTTATTTCCTTAACATATCACATAGTAACAGCTTCTCTACATTCCACCAATTGTGAAAAATAAAACCACAAATGTAAATAAATTATGAAGGTGCTTTTCTCCTAAATCCTTCCATCCCCCATTATCCATTTGAAGCAGTGCTGAATGTAACTGAAAGAGAGATTTCTGTGGAAATTGTACATTCCTGAATACTGTTAAATGTGTGCGTAGTACACCACTTGACACCTGCATATATTAATTGAGCTTTTTTATTGCTCCAATAATATAACTTGTTGGTTTTAATTATGTGCTTCATCTTATGAGAGGAAAACTATAGTTTGTTATTTTGTAGACAGATGTTGGTGAATATTCAGTGCAATCACACACAGCCAGACAACTGGTGAATTGAATTGCCCAGAGCTATTTTTGTAATTATTGTTGTAATTATTGCAGGTAAATTTAAATTAACATTACTCACTATTTTGTAATATGCACAATTTGATCTGATATATATGTAAATTTGCATAGATTCTGTCCCCTGATATCGCTTATTTTCTAAATAAATAAATATATATATACATACATACATACACACACACTCATAAATAAAATAAAATTATCGTGTATTCTTAATGTAAATATAATCTTTGTGGTTGAATTGATAAGAGTCAGCCATGTGAAACTAATGTAAAGTAAAGTTTATGACCTGGCAAGACATGGAAAATTCCATAACACATGTGGTTTTGCTTGACTGACACACAATGTTCGCTTCTTGTACTATGACTGATGGTGCTTCTGTGTTGCGTATTTAAATTTTGACTGTAATGCTATTTATCTGTCAATTTTTGTATGTAAATAGTTCATTTTATTATTGCTCTGTTATATGTTACATTATTTTGAGTGTAACATATCAGAATTACTTAAATTACGATTTTTTGTTCTAATTTTCTGCCCATATTACAAGGCAGATGGTATCAGGTCCCAATAATGGGCAAATGAAATGTACAAGTATCTTGTACTTATTGTGTTCTGCATTAATACACATTATTTTGGTTTACTTTACTTTGTATGATGTGAATGAGTGCCTCCTTTCCTAAAAAAAATGTGAAGAATAAAGTAGTATAACAAAATATTTAAATAATAAAATATTAATAAAACGCAATTGCCTGCCTCACCAGGTGTGCACTCAATGTCTGTTTTATAGTTTTAGTCATTAACAACATTATTGTCATATTCTTGTGAAGAAGTGTTTTTTCATGTTCTGTGGAAAAGACATGATAGTTTATGATAAAACTTATGTGATGCATGAAGGTACTTTGCCGAACCTAGAAATAACCATTCGGTTTTCAAATAGTCATGTGTTTACAATCTCCATTAGGGGGAAAAATGTAACAGCAATGTAATTATTTATAAAAGATGTGGAATTTATTATGAGAAAATATGTGACAAATGCTTTCTTCTATACATATAGCATAAGAATTCTATAACAAAAGAGGTTATATTGCAATATCAATATATTTCATTTCACAGAACAGTTATTTCAATTTTTAGGTATGTGGATATACAATGGGACCTGTAACACAGGTCATTCAAATTTCATTCATATCAAATATTCTGAGGTTGTTGTTTAATGTATAGTGAGGAATAATAAAGACAGTGTTGGCAAAAAGAGGGTTGATCAGTGTTGTGTGTTGTGCATGAAAGCAACATGATGGTTCAAACAAACAAAGAAAAAATGTATATTACAATTTAACAACATACTCTACACAATAAGTAAGATACACTGAAGTGACAAAAGTCATAGGATACCTCTTAATATCATATCGGACCTCCTTTTGCCCAGTGTAATGCAGCAACTCGACTTGTCATGGACTCAACAAGTCATTGGAAGCCATCCATAACTGCGAAAATGTTGTCAGTGCAGGATTTCGTGCACAAAAATGACTTCTTGATTATGTCCCATAAATGTTTGATGGGATCCATGTCGGGTGGTCTGAGTGCTCAGGTCATTCACCTGATTTGTCCATTATGTTCTTCAAACCAATTGCAAACAATTGTGGCCCGGTGACATGGCACATACTCATACATAAAAATTCCAAATTTTGGGAACATGAAATCCATGAATGGCTGCGAATGGTCTCCAAGTAGTTGAACATAACCATTTCCAGTCCATGATCAGCTCAGTTCCATATAAACACAGCCTATGCCATTAAGGAGTCACTACACTATCTTGCCTTATTGACTGCTTGGGTCCATGGCTTCATGGAGTCTGTACCACTCTCGAACCCTACCATCAGCTCTTATCAACTAAAATCAGGGCTCATTTGACCAGGCCATGGTTTTCCAGTCACCTAATGTCCAATCAATATGGTCACAAGCCCAGGAGAGGCACTGCAGGCAATGTCACACTGTTAGCAAAGACACTCAGGTCAGTTGTTTACTGCCATAGCCCATTAACACCACATTTCACTGCATTGTCCTAATGGATACATTTGTCATACTTCCTACATTAATTTGTGCTGTTATTTCATACAGTGTTGTTTGTCTGTTAGCACTGGCACCCCTGTGGAAACACTGCTGCTCTCGGTTATTGGTGAAGTCCGTCAGCCACTGTGTTGTCTGTAGTGAGAGGAAATGCCTGAAATTTGGTATTCTTGGCACACTCTTGACACTGTGGAGCTTAGAATACTGAGTTTCCTAATGATTTCCAAAATGGAACGTCCCATGCGTCTAGCTCAAATTGCCATTCCACATTCACAGTCTGTTAATTCTCATCATGCGGTCATAATCATACCTGAAACCTTTCACATGAATCACTTGAGTACAACTGGCAGCTCTGCCAATTCACTGACCTTTTATACCTTGTATACACAATTCAACCGCCATCTGTATGCGTGCATACCACTATCTCATGACTTTTGTCACCCAGCAATTCTGTGTTGCATGGATTCTATAAGTCTTTGGTAGGTGATCCAGATGTGTTCCATTGGGTTCAAATTTGATAACCAAGACATCATGTGAGTTCATTATCATGATTCTGAAACTACTTTAGCATGATTCTGGCCTTGTGACATGGGTAGTTATCCTGCAGAAAGATGCCATTGCCATCAGGGAAGACATCAAGCATTGAGAGATGCAGGTGTTCTGAAATAATGCTCACATTGACCACAGGTATCACAAAACCTTCTATTACTACCACAGGTTCTGTTGAAGTTCAGGGGAGTGTCCCACACAGCAATAGTACTGCCACCACTGGTCTGTGTAAATCATTGTGTCCAGTGGATTTCATGCAGTCACGATAGCTGTGTGGATAACAGCCAAAATATCAGAAGATAAAATATTGTTGTCCTGAATGCTTGCCCAAAAGATGATGGAATATTCTATCTGCCAGTAAAACTTCAAGAAACATACATCCAATACCTTGTCGTATACTGATCGCTTCACTGTCCCTCAGCTACTATCCATAGATGCTCACGACAGTAGGACGCAAACAGCTGATCAGTTTTATTGTCTCTCTGATGCTTATTCTCAGGTTCCAGGTCATAACAATTTACTCATTTTTAAAGTTACTTATGGCAGTGTATTTCCCCATTTGCAGCCTATACTGATACTAGAACAATTCCCCATCCATCTTGCTCCACTTATATACTGTCTTTACCATTTCATGAGCCCACAACATCAACAGATGGCATTCGGTCTTGAGTTGGGCAGTAACCATAATGTTTTGACCCAGTGCAAAACCTTGAGAACAACAAACTGTACTTATGTAATAATGTCTGACAGTGGGAAATGCTTGTAATAAGCTGCTCATGAGCTCTGCTTGGTAGCTATGGAGCACAATCATAATATTTCGACAAATGAGAGGACCATAACCTATTAGATGTGTAATGTAAAATACGGTTGTCATTACAAGAAGAAGAAGAAGAAGACACAAAAAGCAAATGAGAAAATCCATCTACATTAATCAGACATATTAAAGAAGTTTAAAGTGAGAAGAGGGGGGGGGGGTTTGAAATTTTACTAAACCATCCTGTTTCATACTCTATTGTATGGGTTATAAAAATAGAAAGAAGCAAGATTACAGAACAGAAATTACATTTTTGAGCAAAAAACCAGCAGGATACACTAGAATACACATAGCCAAAGTACAGGGTTACAGTTACAGAGTGTTATATTCAAAATGCTTATAACGAGTGCAACATCCATGCATTCCAAAAACAAAAAATACATGTTTATCAGCCAAGGGAACAAAGATGATTATACCAACAGAAGAAAATAAAAAAACACAACATTATTGTTAGGAAGTAGAAATCATAACAGGTTACACAGCTTAAAATGTAAAGGAAGAACAAAACTTAGGAGAAGTATACAAAATTGAAAGAAAACATCATTTATTTGGGAATACAGACAGCGGTCATTAAATGGTTGTTGAAAATTATAAAGTTGTTCAAGGCAAGATTCAGAGAAATCTGAGATACCTCTATGATTGCTCAAGACCACCTAGTCTAATCAGTCCCAATGACAGGAAATAATTCAACATTCAGTCTACAGCTAGATTTGTGAGATTAACTGTGAGAGATTACCGTACTTTGTCTAAATTGAAACCGGATGGTGGTAGAAATATTTTGGACTAGAAACATCATCTTCTGTACATCGGGGTGAAATTCTTATATAGAGATGAAAAAAATATCACAAGATCGAAAAGCTGGAGTACAGCATCAAAGCAACCATAAGATCGATGCTTGAAAAAGAGTTATTGTGTGGTTTCCAAAGGTAAGATCCAGTGATGCCACACCAAATGAGATATCGTACCTCTGTTGTGCAGGATAGAGGTGACAATGTAGTAATGATACATGATAGAGGAATGTTAGGGCTTTATAATGCTTCCTGCAATAAGGCAACCAAAGTATGGGTTGGAGCTATATGACAATACTTGTAACATGTAAGAAGAGGCACTCCTAGAAATGCAGTTGGTTCAATAACAAATGCGCAGTGTGCCATTATATACTGAAAGTGCAATAGGTTGCAATTACTTGCCAGTGGTTACAGAAGAGTACTAATATCAGGTCTTGCAGACCACAGGGCAAGTAATTTTAATGCTCTTCATAGTCTCCTGCCCCTTCCCTAACTTGATGTAATGTGGCCCACACTTTGTTCCTCATGGGCAGTCCCCACACACCACACCATCACTCTGGCTGCTCCTCTGTGACTTCGGTCAACAAAGTTAATTAGAATTGGAACACTTTCAAAAACATTTTTAAATCGTTAATAAAAAAATTAAAATCTGAATGATATTTTCTCTGATAGTACCATGCAGAGCTATTCTTCCACACAGCATTGAACATAACAAGTACAGCACATTTGTCAATGTAAATTTTTATAAAATATGAAATAAACTGTTTCCTAAGAATCTGTATTTAAGTACAAAGAAGCAGAAAGTAACTGTATCAAAAGGAAAATTCAGTTGAGAAAATATGCAGGTGAAGGTGACTTTATAGTCTGATGCACTGAGTCTGTTTCAGACAGTACTTCACTAATTGCTCCATCACTCACACTTTCACTGACACTTACACTGAATGTGATGCCTGATTCAAGCAAATATTATGGAGTTCCTTGCTGTCTGTAGAAGTATTCATTGCCGAGTTGAAAGGAAATGGCATCTTCCGTGCTGTTCACAGGCTCCCATCTCTCTGTCTTCAACAACAATATTTAACCAGTTTTCTGGTATCATTTCTAGTTTTTGTAGGTTTGTAATGGACTCTGGAATACAGTTTGTTTTGGGAAACCAATCATTCTGCATTCAGATACTCCTCCCTCTTGACATTGGATTCCTGATAGCTGCTAGGGATAAGGGGCGTATTCAGTTAACAGCTTAACCTTAGCTCAGCAAGATAGATTAGCCTCCCCAGCAAGTGGACTCTTTATAGCAGCAACAATAAGTGTAGTGAGTTCGTATGGTCAAGGGTAACCAAGTAGGAGACTTATATTGACAATTGGATTCAGAGTCAAACAATTTGGTCATAGAGTTTTTCAAAGATATCCTAAACCCAGCAGCATGGGAAATTCTTCTAGCATACTGATCAAGAAAATATGATGGCAAATCATGTATTTGCAGGAAGGGTTGTACATGAAATGTGAGTGCACAGAAATTTATCCAGGAAGGGACAAGATTCTAAAATTGCCGTATTTGAGATGCGTTGTTCAGTGAATTGCAGAATATGTCATATCCTAACAACTAAATTTGACGGAAATGACACAAAACATACTTATCAAAGGATTGATAGTTTCGACTCAGTATTCTTTCAAAGGTATATTATTTTAGTATCTAAAACGTAAACATATTTCAGTAGCATAAGCAAAGTACACTTATTTATTTTTAATGTCAATTATCTGTCAATCCTCAGTTGCTAATAATACTATTATTAATAACGTTTCTTATTGATTCACCTACACTTCATATGTCACTCTAAATGTAGTATTCTAAAAGAGAAAATGGAATTTCTTGTGGTAGAAGATAGGGAAATGCATGTAGCACTGTGTTGCATCAGTAGATATTGGAAAGGCATCAACTCCTGGAGAGGACATCATTTTGTTCTTCGCACTTTTTTTCCTCTCTTCTAGGGAAGAGCCCCCTGAGAACTGATGACACTTTCTGCATCTGAGTGATGGACCAGTACATTTCTGCTGCTGATTAATGGCTCTACAAGAATGTGATAGAGGAAAGATGGTCAGGAATCCTGTTTTGACAATGTTCTGTTAATATTCACATTGGCTTTGGTGACAGGACAATGCCAAAATTGCAAACATGCCAAGGAAATGATACAACTTCTTGTCATCAGCATGACAAACATAAGTTATGTAGGAATTGCTAAAGCCATAATATTTTTTGTTGTGATCAGCAGTCCTAAATCTGCAGTTCACTTCAGTCACATACAATAATTTCAATAAATATATGAGAATTCTGCAGTGGATTAAAAGTCCGTACTACAAATCCCAGAAGGGGGAAAATCCCCTCTCTTGCCCCCCTTGTGGATGCCTATATTGTGAAACCACAGTAATTTCTGCGGTGAAATCATCAATAGCTGAAATATTAATTTGACATGTAAAAGTTGTAGGCAACATACAGGTAACATAAATATTAAATTCCACATTTTAAAATGTAAATATGCATGGGTATACTACGATTCCAATGTCTGACCACTGCACACGTACATAAATGACAAAAACTGAAATAATCAACCCTGTATTGAGACAGAATTAATACCGCTCAAAGTGAACATACCATCTGGCCCAGGCAGAATTCCTGTTATATTTTAAATTGAATATACTGCAGAAACAGCCCCATTCCTAGCTAATTTCTGTTGAGTATCTCTTGTGCAACCTTTTGTCCAACATGACTGGAAAATACCACTGTCTCTGAAAACATTCATTTGTTTCAGTATTATAGAGAATATTTTAAGCTCAAGTGTGATGACATTCCTGGAGCAAAAGAATACTGTGTCAAAGGATCAGCACAGATTCAGGAAGAACCACTTATGTGAAAAACAGCTTGCCTTATTAACTCACAAGTAGATGTGATTTAACAGGTAGATTCCATTCCTAAATTTTCAAAAGTCAATCAACTTTGCACCACACTGTAACTGATAGCCAAGGTGTGATCATACAGAATCTATCACAAATTTAGAGGTGGCTCAATTTTTTACTAGTGGAACTGAATATGTTATACTGTGGTTTTGACATAAACAAAAGTAGTATAGGGTGTGCCCAAAAAGAGAGAATAGTAGTACTACTAACATTCACAATATATGTGAATTTTTAAAATGATAGGAGTCCGCAACGCTATTAGTTTGACTGGCAATAATGCTGTTGTTTACAAGGAGGTCTGTGGCTGTACAGTCTGAAGGTAATGGGGAGTGAGTTTGTCATCATTTCTACTTGATTTAATGTATGACAACTGACATTAAATGTGGATAACTGCAATTTAATTTCCATAATAATAAAAAAGAAACCAATAGTATCTGATTTTAAGATTATGTGTGAATGTCTGGGGCATGTCACACTATCTAAATATGTAGGTATTGAAAAATATGAAATGGGACAAACACATAGTATCTATGGTATGGAAGGAGAATGGAAGGGTTACATTGTTTGAAGGGATCTGGGAAAGTAACAGTGCATCTATAAAGAAAATCACATACTGGACACTATGAAACCAACTCTAGACTACTGCTCTAGTATTAGGAACCATTGTCAAGTACATGTGACAGCAGACATTGAATTAATCCAGAGACATGCTGTTGGGATTGCAACAGGTTTTTATAGCTCCTTCAAAAGTATGACAGAGATGCCTGAAGAACTTACATGGGAAGCTGTAGAAAGAAGATGACACTGTCCTTATGAAGTCCTATTGGGTAAACAGAGGACTGGTGTTCATGGAAGAATGTGCAACAGTTCTCTACTACCGTCATGCATATTCTATGATTGTGGGAACAAAACAAGAGAGACTAGGGTACATACAGTAGCTCATAAACAGTAATTTTTCATGACTCAATATGTGAGCCATCACAATGTCTGACTAAAGGAGAGAATCTCTTCTTGCTCATATTTCTCAAGAAAATGTTAAGAGTGCTGTGCTCCCTGAATATCTGTATGAAGCACGCAGACAATACAGCATCATGTTGTAAGATCCAATAAACACATTTGTAATGGATTTGCTTAGAACACAGAATTATTTCGAAGACTTTTATAGGTACTATCTACAGTATACACTTTCATCAATATAAAGTTTTTTTCTAAGTTAATATACAAATTCACTGATAACTTCAATGACCTCTGGTAGTCTCCTTTCCCGTCCTAACCAGTTTTAGATATCTTCATTTTCTGTTTTATCTGTTTTAGTGATTTACAGGCAAGAATGGAAAAAACTACATTTTTATTGACTGGAAATGATCCCCTGGTCAAGTTATTGTTGCTGCCTCTTGTCCAAATGTCAATAAGGGTACAAGACATGTATTGTGGAATGTTTGATCTTAAAATACCTGACATACTTCATGGTAGAATTTGAAAACTTTCTTATTCTATTGATGATCTATTGGTATACGGTATTTGTAGTGGCATACTCCAGGTTCAGTGCAGAAAAACTAATACTCAAATAGATAATGAACAACAAGTTTACCACTAGGGAAAAAGTTCAGTCTTGTCCACCTAGGGGCATAAATTCAAACTTATGAAACACTGCTGATAGTTCAAGTCAGAGTTTAACTGTTCATTGGGATTGGCTAGATTCCAAACAATATGATAAGAGTCCAGGTTTTAAGGACCACATGGTGAGATGACCGTCTCTAACACAATCACTATACAAACCCAGATACTAAAGTCTGGGAGGTCCTGAGCATTGAGAGGCCAAGTCTCTAAGTTTCCAGGAAGAGGACTTGCTGGTGGCTCCACTTCGTTCTGGAAGGTTCCTATCTCAGGCTGGTTGGCTGGCTGGCTGCAACTTCTGGATATGACCTGGGGCAGTGACTTAAGTGCCAGAGGGTGGATGAATTGCTTGTGACCAAGTGACAAGGCAGAAGCAAATAGGACCACACTTGCTGCAGCTTGTAGGAGCAATACTGCTGCCTTCTGTCAGTGAGGTGAGTGCCTGGTGTAATTGTGGTGGTGTCCAAAGTTGTTCACCATAATATGGCTTGTTATTGTCATTGTCGTACAGACATACACTGTTCTGCTTGTGCCATCATGGTCTCTGAGCTCTTGCGCATATGCAACCCATGGTGCAGTACTGTCATGCTGGAATGCTATGTGCTTCAACATAATGACATAACATCCTTCCTCCCATCCCATCCCCCAACTCCCAGAGGGGTGATGTTGGCACATCTGGGCATCCAAGAAATGAGCATTGCTGCTGCTGCTGTCCTGAGGACACAGTGACCCAGAGGGGCTGATCTCAGCAACCATGGTGATGGGGATATCAGCTGCTGAAGAGGTGCTGGCTGGGAGATGTATCTGTGGGGATTGTGGCTGTTGGGTCTGGAGGTTAGGGCAGTGTTTTGTGGCAGCCACCACTCCCAAGGGATGTGTGGACCAGATCTGGAACAGAAATCAAGGAGAAATCCTCCACTGGGGCACCCGGAACCTTTTGAAGGTGTACTTGATTGATGTTCTTATGGGAACTGCCAAAGAGGAATGTGACGTGAGGTGGCCTCTTGAGAACATCAGTGCCCACATATCATCCTGTAAGGTATACTGATGGCAGTGAGGATGCTGGGGAGGAAGCATGTGAGTGGTGGCATGGATTACGGAGAGCTGGGACCATTTTGGTGGACCATGTTGTCTTTCTGCCAGGCATGATGCATCCTGTGGCATGAAGTGGTATGAGGCAAGAAACAAGGTAAGTGCCTTCAATACTTACATATTTAGATAATGTGACATGTCCCATACATTAACACTTAATCTTACAATCAGATACCACTGGTTTCTTTTTTCTTACTACGGAAATTAAATTGCAGTTATCAACATTTAATGTCAGTAGTCATACATTAAATCAAGTAAAAATTATGACATGATGTTGGTGCAACTTTGCCATCTGGATCTTGAAAGTGCAGACAAACTTTTCCACCATCCTGCTGCATGCCAGATGGAATGGTGCCATATGGATCAAAGTGATGCCATTTCTTTCACGAAAGTGGCAAAATTCTTTTGTTAAGCAGATAGAATGGTGTCATATGGACCAAAGGAATTCCATACTCCAAAATCGGAAAATTCTGCCAATGATTGACATCTGTTGTCTGCTACATTGGCTTCTGACAATCTGTCTATGGAAATGAAATGTATATTAAAGTTCATATGGTATTTTCTGTGGAAGTCAGGAAGCTAGTTATGTCCAAGAGACATAGGGGAATTTGCTTTCTGCGTCAACCAAATGGAACCTGGAAAAAGTGAAATCCAGATGAATCCGAGACCATGCCTTGGGCCATGGCAAATACCAATGTGCTCAGGATGGCCTGCTTTTTCTGGCACATATGGCATGCCACGATCATGTGTTCAATATCTTTGTCAATGCCTTTCCAGAAGATGTGTGACCATCTGCCAATGACCTTGGTGCAGCAACATCAATACTCAGCAGTTGAGTGCCTTTAAAGTGATTACTCTGATGTGACTTTTGTCTCTTAGCAGTAGTAGGATGTTTCTGAGTGTGGATATTCATGTCAACAGTCCAGTATGCTTGGATCTAAGAGTGCATGATAAGTTTGTGGTCTTCCACCCAACAAACTGGTAATGGAGGACTGGGTCCTTTGGTGATCTGTGGATGATGGTTGTGGCATCTATTGGCAAATGGGTGATGGCAGCCTCCGCCTCTGTGTCTGTAAGGAAGCAGACCACCAGTGCAGCATCAAAGTCACGGGTCTGCCATTCTGGGAGATGGGACATTGTGTCTGCATTTGTGTGCTGTGCTGTGGAATGATAATGTATATTGTAGTGATACACTGAGAGGAACAGTGCCACTGTCGCAGGCACGAGGCCATCCTAATCGGCATGTTAGCATGAGAGTTAAACAATAGCAGCAGTTATGTTTTTAGCACAAAGATGATGGCCAAAGCTTTGTTTCTTATTTGACTATAATTGCATTGTGCCAGTGTCAGAATTTTGGAAACAAATGCAATTGAGCACTGTACACTGTTGATTTTGTGAGAAATAATAATCCCAAAGCCATAGTCTGATGCATTTGCCACAACAGTCAGCAACTGCACAGGTTTGTAAGCCATGAGATAAGTCGGCTGGAGTGACACTTATTTTCAGTTCCTAAAAGCCTTGTCACAAGTGGGGGACCAATGCCATTCACCATTTTTGCAAAGAAGTTGAATGGCCGCTTCATGAGGAATGAATTTTTAGTAGTAGTTCAACTGGCCCAACACTGCTTTTAGTTGTTTGGTAATCCTTGGGACCAGTAATTTTTGTATGGCTTCTGCACATGGTGTGCAGAGGGGCATACCCCTGAGGATATTCAACTTGTGGTGAAAAAAACAGCATTTGTCATTGTTACACTTCAGTTTTGCTTATTGGAGCATGCCGAATAAGTCTTCCAAACTTATTGCAAGGATTTTTTTTTTTTTTTTTTTTTTTTTTGCCCCAGTGGCAATGATATAGTTGTCTAGGTGTGTGATGTAGTTGGTCCATAGTTCTCCTTCCATGTCAACTGCCAGGAATGGTAGTGGTGATGCCATGAAGCCCTTCACAATGGAGTTATGGGGTATAAATAGGTACTATAATACCGAATAATATACCCATTACTAAAAACACTGATTTATTGTACTTGATGGCATAACGTATACAGCACAAAGACAAAGAAAAGGGTGCCAAGACATGGGTCTCTGCTTGACGCTCCAAAGAGCATGGCAACGAGAAATCAAACCTTCGTAGCTGGTGACGTTTGATGTTTAACTACTTCTGTGAACGTCGCCACATAGACACCCCTACCCCTTGCAGTATGGAGTACTCATCGGTGGGTGGGGGCAGCAGGCTGACAGGCAGATGCATGATTGGTAACTCCTTGGCATCATCTGGTATCGGCAGCAATGGCTGTGCTCGCAGCTCGAGGGGGGTCCACTGGATGGTGTAGTCGTCGAATCTCTGAGGGTGGCAAAGGCGTCGGCTGTCCCTGGCGTGTGGGTGTGGTGAGGAGATCTGTGACGCACATGGCACACACAGGAACACGAACTCGTTAGGGCACACAAATGCTCTGATAGGGTTGACGAATGTGGAGGGCGGGAGTGGGAATCGTCACACTACTGGTGTGGAAGTAGGGGGCGACATACTCGGTTTTACCAACAGTATGTTAGCAGAATCACTTTGGATGGTGATAGAGAGGTTTGTGATGTCCTCCAGGGAAATGTCCACCTGCAGTTCAATCATGCAGGTCTCCGGTGGAAGGCCTTGGTCAGTTCTGGGTAGGGGTGCTGAGAAACCTCTGAATGGGGAGATGGGAGGGGTCAGGGGTTTGTGCCGACCTGGCGAGGGGGGCACGGCAGTGTGGGGATGATATGTGCTTGGTTGGGTGTACCTTGATGTTCCGGGTGTGGGGGGAGAGGTCTGAGAGGGGGCTAAAGAGGTTGACAGAGAGCTGTTGGTGTCACTGGACTCAGCTCGGGATGAATTGGACAGTGAAGGTTGGGGCAAAAAACCTCGGAAGGGTGAGCCGGGAGTGCTGCAAGTTGCAGGGGGCCTAGAAGTGGGAGCAGCTGGGGGGAAATAAGGGAGCTCGATTGTGGGCTGTGAATGTGATTAGAGGAATTTGTGTCCTTGACAGGAAGGAGGGGGACGTCGGCTCCATGTACGCTGGTTTTAACTGGTGAAGTGATACAGTGACTGGGTTGCCTTTGACCTCAATGTCTAATGTCTGGTCTGTGCGTTTAATAATTTTATATGGGCCAGTATAGGGAGACTTTAGGTGAGTCTTCACTGTGTGCAGGTTTCCAATGTTCGCGCAGGATGTATGTGTGCGGGGGAGTGTAGCTGGTGGCGGGGGAGGGGGGGGGGGGTGTAGAAGTTTAGAGCAATGCAGTTTGACGCATTCGAGTAAGGAGGGTAGCTCGGAGAGGATGGGTTCAAGTGAGGGATTGACTAGCTCACCAAGTAAGACAAGTTTCTGTCCATACATGAACTCAGCAGTTGTGCCCTTCAACTCTTCCTTGTAAGTGGTGCGGAGGCCAAGCTGTACAAATGGCATTGCCTCTGTCCATAGCTTTCCGTGGCATCGAATCACATTCTTTAGCGTCCTGTGCCATCACTCAACTAATCCATTGGATTGGGGGTGGTAGGCTGTGGTGTGGACATGGGCAACGCTGCAAAGAGCGCAGAGTGAACTGAACAATGTGGACTTGAACTGGCGACCTTGGTCGCTGGTGATGGTGGCAGGGGATCCAAAACAAGCAATCCACATGGAGAAGAATTTTCGTGCTACAGTCTCTGCAGTAATGTTTGGCAGGAGCACTGCTTCCACCCACCATGTTGTCCTGTCAATTACTGGAAGGATGTACCTGTAGCCCTCGGAGGGGGGGAGGGGGCCCACTAAGTCTATGTGGATATGTTGAAACCGGCTTGTGGGTGTAGGGAAACTATACAGTGGGGGTATGGTATGGCGTGATATTTTGTTCTGTTGGCATGGTGTACAGTTGCGGGCCCACTCTTGGCAGTTATGCTTCATGTTGTGCCAAACAAAATTATTCCGTCACGGGTCTTGTGGATGCGCAGATGCCAGGGCGTGCTAAATTGTGGAGCTTGAGAAACACTTCGTGCTGTAAGGCGCGCAGGATGAACGGTCGTAGGGTCCCGGCAGATTCATCACACCAGATCTTGCCAACTACGCCCAGGAAAGTAGTGCGTACTGCTTTGAGTGACGAGTTTTGGTTGGAAATCGGTGTCAAGAGCTCCTCGTCCACTGCTTGCAAGGTAGCGAGGTTCGGTATACCAAAAAGTGACGTCACCGCGTCCACTCGCGATAGGCAGTCTGTGACGACGTTGTTGGCGCCCCTGATATACCGCACATCAGTGGTAAACTGTGATATGAAGTTGAAATATCGAAAACGGCAGGGGGGCGGGTCTTTCGGCGGCTTCTGTATGGCACCAGCTAACGGTTTGTGGTCCATGAGTACATAGAGTCCTCGGCCCTTGATCTCTGGACAAAAATGTTTGATGGCCCTGTAGACCACTACTAGTTCACGACGAAGGCGGAGTACTACTTCTGCACGTTGTTCAATTTCTTCAAGAAGAAACTCAGCGGGGAGGTAGGGTCGCCGAGCGTTTGGCTCAGGACGGCGCCTACCACATCTGTAGTTATGAATAGTTCTGTGTCCAGGTGAGGGTGTGCTATGGTAAACGCTGAGGCTAAAAGTTTTTTTTTTAGTTTCTCGAAAGCGGAGTTCATTTCTTCTGTACAAGGGACGGGTCGTGTGCCTGAAGTTAACTGTCCTGTGAGTGCATCCGTAAGCGGAGCCTGGACTTCTGCCATGGTAGGTAGGTGCTTCCTGTAATAGTTTATTGTTCCTAAGAAATGGTGTAGTTCCTTGTTAGTAGTTGGACGTTGCATCTCTAACACTGGTTGCACTTTAGCGGGTGGAGGGGTAATGCCCGCTGATGACACCACGAACCCGAGGAAGTCAGGTGTAACTGCACCTTCTTATTGTTTGTTTCGATACCTGCTGCCTGCAAGGTATCGAGTACAGTTTTTACATGGGTCTTGTTGTCCTCTAGTGAAGGGCTGAACACGTGGATTCATCTAAATAGGTGAAACAGAAATTGAGGTGAAAGAGAACCCCATTTATGAATTGCTGCCAAGTCTTGGCTGCATTACGAAGACCGAAAGGCATCTAACGGTATGCAAAGAGGCCAAAAGGTGTGGTAATGGCCATCTTTTCAACGTCTTCAGGTGCCATAGGTATCTGATGATACGCACTTTTGTAGTTGATGACTGAAAAATAACTACAGCCGGACAGTGCATGTGTAAAATCGGCTATGTTGGATACAGGGTACTTGTCAAGAATACTGCGGGCGTTGAGTAGTCTGTAGTCTCCGCACATTCTCTACTAAATGTATTGGTGTAGACCACATGCTGGAGGAGGGCTCCAGGACTTTGCCTTGTAAAAGCTCAGTAATTTGCTCCTTCGCGGTCTGCATGAGTTCAGGTTTTAAGCATCTAGAGATTGGAGATCCGTCGGTTAGGCGCAGTTTGTGGATGGTTCCGTTTGTAACGACCGAGGCTGTTGGGTCGATGCGTGCGGCCACGTACTTGTGAGCACTCGTGTGTTGTGCAGCAGCCTGTTGGAGTGGCGTGAGGTCAACGCGCCCAGTGTGGTTTGGCAGGTCCGAAGTATTCTGAGGGTGCTGTTCGGTTGTCTTCGTGTCAGCTGTTTGTGTCCTTGCTGACGTAGTGTGCTGTGTGGCCGTAACCTGAGTTGGTGGTGCAACGGACATTTCTAGGGAAGATGTCTGCCACACAGGGGTGACAAACGCTTCCGGAGTCGGCGAAAAAAGTGCGTTACGCTTGCGTGTAGTGGAGGCCTTGTCTTTAGTTAGCGGGTCCAGCACAGGAGGCGTCACTGGCAGGGAGGGAGTACGAGCCTCGACCGCGGTGTTGGAAACTGGTGCTAGTGGCGACGTGACAACTGCCGTGTGCGAGACGTCACTGTTTGTGCACGTGGTTGTCATGGTAATGGCTGGATATTTACAAATATCCATATCTGTGTGTTGCAGTTGTGCAGAGTCTGCCAAGGGAAGATTAGCACTGTGTGTGGGTGGAGAATCACTGTTCGCGCACTGAATCGAGGCACTGGTACTAACCTTAGTATCGTGCTCTGTGATGCATTGCTGTAGCGTCTCGATGTGGTGTCTGGCAGCCGTAAGCTCAAGCGTAACCTTTTCCATGCGAAGTTTGATCCCGTGCTGTTCCTGTCGTAAACGTGTCCTCTTGTGTCTCAGCGAACAGTTTGTCACTAGTTTGTTGTAAAGCGGTTGAGAGCGAGTCACGCAAACTTATTAGGTGGGAGTATGAACCCAAGTTGGTATCACACGCACTCACAGTGGCGCACTCTAAATGTTCACCTGAGGGTTCATGAAAAACAATATCGCTCCCTATGTTAGGTGAAAATACATGGTGTTTAAGAAAGTCAGTGCCCAGAATCGGTTCTGGAATGTCTGCCAGCAGAAAAGTCCACTTAAGCACGCACTTGGGGGAAAGTTGTATGGAAAACGATGTCGAGCCTACACACTTTAGACGCGTAGCATTGACCACTCATAATTGTGTACGGTGTGGTTGGATGTTTGTTGGTTTCATCGACAGTGGTAGCAAAGACACGTCTGCGCCCGTGTCAATGAGGAAACGAACGCCTGTTACACAGTCTTTGATGTACATGCGAGTGCATTTAGGGAGTGGCTCCTCTACTGAGTGGCGCCTGGCCTTTTCATTGCAGGTGGCAGCGCCTAGACCGACCTGCACGGTGTGTTTGGGTGGTAGTAAGGAGGGCTGCAGCTCTTAGCGCCCAATCTGAACTTGGTATGGTAGTAGCAGAATGGGTAGTGTTGTGGGTGCTCTTGGAGCTCTGGATCATCGGAGGTGTTGAGACTAGGGGGAAGGGGCGGAGGTGGTGTAGTCACTGCTGTTTGTGCAGCTTGTAGCTGGTTTGGCTGGCCCGGTGAGTTGTGCCCGGGGGAGGGGGAGGGGGGGGTGGGGGTGGGGGAAGTTTGTAGTGCAGGGGGGTTTTCTGGGTGTGGAGTTCAGGCTGGAGAGTGGACTGTGCTCGGTCAGTGGTGCGGATACATTCTTCAGTTGATTGATCTTCGTGGTTGGCGATGGCAGTTTGGACAGAGAGAGGCAGTTTCCCAATCCATATCAACATGAGGGTGTCATTGGGCAGGGCCCGTTCGTTGACGAGGAGTCGTAAGCATCACCACAGCTGTGACGGAGTTTTGTCACCGAGGTGCTCCTCATAGATGAGGTTCTTTTCCGTTGACGTCTGGGTGACACGTTCCAATATTATCTCCTTGGCAGTTGTGTATTTGTCTACCTGTGGGGGTGCGCTTACTAAATCCTGGATCAGGTCTACACGGTCGTGGAGGTTGGTCAGCAGACAGATGTATCTTGAGCCATTGTTGAGTGAATAGTATTGAAAAGTTTGTTCTGTGAGAGCAAACCAGAATTCGGGGTGCTCTAGTGTGAACGCTGGTAGTTTCGGTAGCCTCTCAGGTGGCGGCAGTTGGGAAGTGACCGATAGCTTAGGTGCGGGTGCGGATGCCAGGTCCCACGCGGGGGGGTTACTGTATCTTCGTGGCGCGGCCGGCATGCTTGGTGGCAATGTAAAAACAGGTGGTTGAGCATTAGGGTAGCTCGGGGCAACAAAGCAGTCAACCGACATGGCTGGCACAACACGTGTTATGGTACATGGCTGAGCATTAGGCCAGCATTCACAATTGACGTTACTTGGTCCCCTGGTGGAATAGTTCACTGTGCTCGACTGGAGCGGGGCGGTACTGCATGACCACAGTGCATTGTTTATAATGTTCATATGGCGCATATAAAAAGAGGTTCCATGAACTGGTACAAAAAAGTCCTGAGGTACGTTCACTGGCGAAGGTATGGTAGCACTCGCATTATTAGAGTAACTCCCTGACAAGTCAACAGAGGTTTTCCGTGAACTGTGCAACTTGTTGCTGTGCCACATTCGTGGAAGGATACTGTTGAAGTCTATACGGGACAGAAGCAGGTCCATCTACAGAATTAACACTGTCTGCTTGCACACTGTAATTAATGTTTCGTTGCACTGCTGTAGATGTAGGAGATGTGAAGGGGTTGTTTCGCTGGTGGGATTCATATTTCGGCATAACATGGGGGAAGCATGGCGTCACAAAACTAGAGTCACTCGGAATGTCCTCTAGGTTATGAACTCAAAGTGGTGTGGAAGAAGGTTCCAGTGATGTAGCATTAGCTGATTTCACTGTTGCACGGTGTTGGAAATCCAGCAGGTTAAACACGCTTTCTTCATTGTGCTGGTCGATGCTGAACTAGGGGTGTGTGTTGCCCATGGTCATGGTCTCTGTGAGGCGGTTGAGTCAATGGATGTAAATAGTGTTTTTTGTGATGCGGTAGTCCCGAACACTTAACTCATGCGAAATGGTGGAATAACGAACTCAGGGTCACCAATATGGGGTATAAGTAGGTACTATAATACTGAATAATACACCCATTGCTAAAAACACTGATTTATTGTACTTGATGGCACAATGCATACAGCACAAAGACAAAGAAAAGGGTGCCAAGACATGGGTCTCTGCTTGACGCTCCAAAGAACATGGCAAAGAGAAATCAAACCTTCGTAGCTGGTGAGAGTCGATGTTTAACTACTTCTGTGAACTTCACCACAGAGTCAATGCAACACAATCTGTTGGAGACCTCTGGTGACTTGGTTATGGCAGCCATCTTATTCATCGTCAGTTCATATGCCTGCTGCATGGTCTGCAGTGCCTGTTGCATGTTTTTGGTGGTCATGTCCTAGTGGCCACTGACATTCTGAAACAGAAATCTGATTTAAGCACATCATGTATGTGGAAAAACACATAAAAGCACATTCTGGCTGAGGTATGGCACAAAAGTACAGGCCAATTCACAAAGAAAGTGCATCACCAACTGAAGTGGCCAACACCTGGTTTGATGTGGAGAAATTAACACTCGGATGCAAAATGAATAATAATTCTATTGCAAGAAACAAAAAATTCATTCTTGTCCACCTTCAGGCATAAATTCACAAGATCACAAAAAAATAGTTAAATACTCAAAGTCTCTGTCTTATTAAATGCTGCTCATAATTCAAGTCAAAGTTTATCTGTCACCTGGGATGGCTAAGTACAAACTGATATGATGGAGTCAAGGTTTTAAGGACCATGTTGTGAGACAATTGTCTCTAATAAAATCAAAATATGAGCTGAGATACTAAAGTCAGAGAGGTTTTCGGAGGTCAGGTCTCTACAATGCCAGGATGGGGACTTGCTGGTGACTTCACATAGCTCCAAATGGCAGTAATCCCATGTTTTCTGGCTGCCCACAACTGCTGTATATGAGGCAGAACAGTGGTTTAAGTACTGGCAATCAGGTGAATTTCTTGCTAACTATATCTGACTGAGAGATATGGCAGAACCAAATAGGTCTGCACTGGCTGTGCCACCTAAGTGCAATGTTGCTAACAGGGCTTGTTATTGTTATTGCCATAGTGACACACACTGTTTTCCTTGAACTGTCATGGTCTATGTACTCTCAGGCGTATGCAACTCATGGTGCTCTAATGTCATGCTAGAACGCTAAGTGCCCCAATATAGCAGTATAAAGCAAAAAGACAATGCTACAAAAAAACTAGAAGTTGTCCACAATCTGCTTCTTCATCTTCAGTTTGTAGATGGCATTTTGAAGAAGATATATTAGACACTAAATATACTACCTGGGACATGCTGATTCATAGACCCAATGATACTAACTTCTTAATGTCAGAGATTTATTTTAGTTTTTAGTTTTCACTGCCACTTCCATCTCATCTCTACCATAACATGACTGGAAAAGGCTAAGACATTAGATATAAGATATAAGATTCTTCATTTTAAAACTTCATCCATTATTATGATGTATAGTAGTAATGACAGAACAGCCTAGTTGGAACCTGTTCTTCATTTCAAACCAATTTGATTTTCTGTTGTGGACCTGTACATTATGTAATGATTGTATGCTTTGTATGATGTTTTTACACACTTTTTTACATGTCAGACATTCTCATATATGCTTGGGTGGTCCATATGATTTCTTAACCCTTTGCTCTACATAATGCAGACAAAGTGTATCTTTGTGTGCTCTCCTTTAAAGTGCCACCAACCGGGCAGTGAGTGCACCATAGAGAATTGCTCGATGAGTCCACAGACCAACAATGGCATGCACATTAAAACAAAAAGTATGCTTTCATTCAAATATGTTTACATAACCATTACAATACAAAACTTTTCATTGTGTGATATTTTTTGAAACTCTGCTTCTGTCATCATTTCACTCACATTGTTTACAAATGAATCACTGTCATCATCAAAATCATTGTCACTATTGTTTTCACTTACATAATCCTCTAAAAGCTCTAAAAATTCTTCCTCAGAAAGGACTTTGTGTGAAGAACAAGCCACTTTATGTCTACTAACTTGAATGCAATATGTACAAACTTTCAATTCAACTGCTACATTTCAACATCAAGTTAACATAGACTTCCCTAGATGACAGTACTATGCAGCACTGGTGCCTAGTTACAGTCAAGTTTGAGAATGGATCATATGAGACCTACAAAAAATTGTGTCAAATTGAGGCTCGACATCAGAGTGGAAAACAAAGTTTGCAATGTTGAGCACCACTCTTCATTGGAGTGGAAAGGCTTACTGTCCACAAGTATTTTATTTTGTGCCTAGTACTTCTTGTAAAGAACTATTGTGATATAAGCAAGTTCAGTAATTAACATACAAGATCAGAACTCATACTGTTATGTTCTCAAGTTTGGGTTCAACAGATTTTCTTGTTCTACCCTCGAGGATTACAGGATGTGACAGAAAAGTTAAAATTTATTAGTTGGGGCACTTCTTCCTGTCACCTTCATAACTACTGGGATGATGATTCCTTGTTTCCAGTTGCTGGATACTACTACATTTTCTTTCCATATTCTTTTGAGCACACTGTACAGTCATTGCTGATCAATCCATCCTACTGTTCTGATCTCGTGTGTGTGTGTGTGTGTGTGTGTGTGTGTGTGTGTGTGTGTGTGTGTGTGCGCCTGATGCCTGATACCTTGTTGTATTTCCGTTCATAATATATGGCTGTCTTCACATCCTGGTGGGTCATATTATCTGAATTCGTGCAACCAGACTTGTGTAACCCATCAGTTAAAAAATTGTTATTCCCTTTGCAATTCAGTAGTCTCAATGTATCTTTCAAACTCCTTTGATGTTAAAGTCTCATGTCTTAACTTCCATCACCAGGAAGCTCTGCTAATTGGATAGATTTGTTATCAAGCCATCTCATCTCAGTTATGCTATATGGTTATTTTTATTAGTGTCTTGTGTTATTTTTGTAGCAATCTCTTCTTTGCATTTCTGCTTAACAACTGCAATCATTAGTTTTAACCATTTTCTTTTATTTTGTCTGTAATCAGACTGTCGTACTCACCAATAACTAAGGATGCCCAACATAAGGTAGCAGGAAGCAAACCCCCAGCTACAAGCTCTGTGGCTGAAGGAAAATGGCCTGTTTGCGTGCTTGCCATGGTCACATCACAATACAAATGACAAGTTGGGTAACTTCCAAAATAGAACCACAAAGGGTTTATTCATGAAAAGGGATGTACATTTGAGGCACCAAGGGAAAAAACCACCGCACGTTAGTTGGTCAGGTGCCAGCGAGCAAAAGAGACCAGCATCTACACTCAGGCGGCTCCCTGCCACCATTGGATAAGCAGCTGCAGCAGCAAGTCGTATACTCCTAGCTCACGCATTTGTTACATAGTTTAATTCTTAATTTCTTTGCGTGTTTTTGGTACTTGCATTGTTTAATTCATAAATTTCGAGTGTATTATAGTATTTGATAGTTGTAGCATCGCGTTTTAGTACCAGAATAGTGTAAAATCGCGTAGTCTCCTTCCGCCGCCGAGCAGTGTGTCAGCAGTGCACAAGTAGCAGCATTACTGCATTTACTAGGCAATCTCGTATTTTAATAACTGTTTAAATTTTGTGTCAATTTGTTTGCGCTCTCTGTAGATTAGTTCAGACGTTCTTTGCACAACAGTTTTTAGCATGGATAGGGCTGCAACTGCTGTGTTCGGATGCAGGTTGAGTTGGCATCCCTTCGCTCCCAGCTTCAGGCAGTGTTGGCTTTGGTCACACAGCTTGAGGCTGTTGCCAATGGGCATCACTGTGGGGGTCCGGATGGGGGTTTGTCGGGGACGGCCAGCTCGTCCCACGCCTCCCCCGATCGAACTACGACTGTGGTTGCCCGGGATACTGCCCACATTGAGGCTGATCCCTCACCTGTGGTAGAGTGGGAGGTCGTCTCAAGGTGTGGCAGGGGGCGAAAGACATTCCGGAGGGCTGAACGGAAGGCCTCTCCAGTTTGTCTGACGAACCAGTTTCAGGCTCTGTCTCAGGCTGATACTGATCTTCGGCCTGACATGGCTGCTTGTCCTGTTCCAGAGGTTGCCCCTCAGTCTGCAAGATCTGGGCGGTCGCAGAGGATGGACTTACTGGTAGTTGGGAGCTCCAACGTCAGGCGCGTAATGGGGCCCCTTAGGGATATGGCAGCAAGAAGGGGAAGAAAACCAATGTGCACTCCATGTGCATACCGTGGGGAGTCATTCCAGATGTGGAAAGGGTCCTTCCGGATGCCATGAAGGGTACAGGGTGCATCCATCTGCAGGTGGTCGCTCATTTTGGCACCAATGACGTGTGTCGCTATGGATCGGAGGAAATCCTCTCTGGCTTCCGGCGGCTATCTGATTTGGTGAAGACTGCCAGTCTCGCTAGCAGGATGAAAGTAGAGCTCACCATCTGCAGCATCGTCGACAGGACTGACTGCGGACCTTTGGTACAGAGCCGAGTGGAGGGTCTGAATCAGAGGCTGAGACGGTTCTGCGACCGTGTGGGCTGCAGAATCCTCGACTTGTGCCATAGGGTGGTGGGGTTTCGGGTTCCACTGGATAGGTCAGGAGTCCACTACACGCAACAAGCGGCTACATGGGTAGCAGGGCTTGTGTGGCGTGGGCTGGGTGGTTTTTTAGGTTAGATGGCCTTGGGCAAGTACAGAAAGGGCAACAGCCTCAATGGGTGCGGGGCAAAGTCAGGACATGCGGGGACCAAGCAGCAGTCGGTATTGTAATTGTAAACTGTCGAAGCTGTGTTGGTAAAGCACCGGAACTTCAAGCGCTGATAGAAAGCACTGAAGCTGAAATCGTTATAGGTACAGAAAGCTGGCTGAAGCCAGAGATAAATTCTGCCAAAATTTTTACAAAGGTACAGACGGTGTTTAGAAAGGATAGATTGCATGCAACCGGTGGTGGAGTGTTCGTCGCTGTTAGTAGTAGTTTATCCTGTAGTGAAGTAGAAGTGGATAGTTCCTGTGAATTATTATGGGTGGAGGTTACACTCAACAACCGAGCTAGGTTAATAATTGGCTCCTTTTACCGACCTCCCGACTCAGCAGCATTAGTGGCAGAACAACTGAGAGAAAATTTGGAATACATTTCACATAAATTTTCTCAGCATGTTATAGTCTTAGGTGGAGATTTCAATTTACCAGATATAGACTGGGACACTCAGATGTTTAGGACGGGTGGTAGGGACAGAGCATCGAGTGACATTATACTGAGTGCACTATCCGAAAATTACCTCGAGCAATTAAACAGAGAACCGATTCGTGGAGATAACATCTTGGACCTACTGATAACAAAGAGACCCAAACTTTTCGACTCTGTATGTGCAGAACAGGGAATCAGTGATCATAAGGCCATTGCAGCATCCCTGAATATGGAAGTTAATAGGAATATAAAAAAAGGGAGGAAGGTTTATCTGTTTAGCAAGAGTAATAGAAGGCAGATTTCAGACTACCTAACAGATCAAAACGAAAATTTCTGTTCCGACACTGACAACGTTGAGTGCTTATGGAAAAAGTTCAAGGCAATCGTAAAATGGTTTTAGACAGGTACGTGGCGAGTAAAACTGTGAGGAACGGGAAAAACCCACCGTGGTACAACAACAAAGTTAGGAAACTACTGCGAAAGCAAAGAGAGCTTCACTCCAAGTTTAAATGCAGCCAAAACCTCTCAGACAAACAGAAGCTAAACGATGTCAAAGTTAGCGTAAGGAGGGCTATGCGCGAAGCGTTCAGTGAATTCGAAAGTAAAATTCTATGTACCGACTTGACAGAAAATCCTAGGAAGTTCTGGTCTTACGTTAAATCAGTAAGTGGCTCGAAACAGCATATCCAGGCACTCCGGGACGATGAAGGCATTGAAACAGAGGATGACACGCGTAAAGCTGAAATACTAAACACCTTTTTCCAAAGCTGTTTCACAGAGGAAGACCGCACTGCAGTTCCTTCTCTAAATCCTCGCACAAACGAAAAAATGGCTGACATCGAAATGAGTGTCCAAGGAATAGAAAAGCAACTGGAATCACTCAACAGAGGAAAGTCCACTGGACCTGACGGGATACCAATTCAATTCTACACAGAGTATGCAAAAGAACTTGCCCCCTTTCCAACAGCCGTGTACCGCAAGTCTCTAGAGGAACGGAAGGTTCCAAATGATTGGAAAAGAACACAGGTAGTCCCAGTCTTCAAGAAGGGTCGTCGAGCAGATGCACAAAACTATAGACCTATATCTCTGACGTCGATCTGTTGTAGAATTTTAGAACATGTTTTTTGCTTGAGTATCATGTCGTTTTTGGAAACCCAGAATCTACTATGTAGGAATCAACATGGATTCTGGAAACAGCAATTGTGCGAGACCCAACTCGCTTTATTTGTTCATGAGACCCAGAAAATGTTAGATACAGGATCCCAGGTAGATGCTATTTTTCTTGACTTCCGGAAGGCGTTCGATACAGTTCCGCACTGCCGCCTGATAAACAAAGTAAGAGCCTACGGAATATCAGACCAGCTGTGTGGCTGGATTGAAGAGTTTTTAGCAAACAGAACACAGCGTGTTGTTATCAATGGAGAGACGGCTACAGACGTTAAAGTAACCTCTGGCATGCCACAGGGGAGTGTTATGGGACCATTGCTTTTCACAATATATATAAATGACCTAGTAGATAGTGTCAGAAGTTCCATGCGGCTTTTCGCGGATGATGCTGTAGTATACAGAGAAGTTGCAGCATTAGAAAATTGTAGCGAAATGCAGGAAGATCTGCAGCGGATAGGCACTTGGTGCAGGGAGTGGCAACTGACCCTTAACATAGAGAAATGTAATGTATTGTGAATACATAGAAAGAAGGATCCTTTATTGTATGATTATATGATAGCGGGACAAACACTGGTAGCAGTTAGTTCTGTAAAATATCTGGGAGTATGCATGCGAAATGATTTGAAGTGCGATGATCATATAAAATTAATTGTTGGTAAGGCGGGTACCAGGTTGAGATTCATTGGGAGAGTCCTTAGAAAATGTAGTCCATCAACAAAGGAGGTGGCTTACAAAACACTCGTTCGACCTATACTTGAGTATTGCTCATCAGTGTGGGATCCGTACCAGATCAGGTTGATGGAGGAGATAGAGAAGATCCAAAGAAGAGCAGCGTGTTTCGTCACAGGGCCATTTGGTAACCATGATAGCGTTACGGAGATGTTTAACAAACTCAAGTGGCAGACTCTGCAAGAGAGGCGCTCTGCATCATGGTGTGGCTTGCTCGCGAGGTTTCGAGAGGGTGCGTTTCTGGATGAGGTATCAAATATATTGCTTCCCCCTACTTATACCTCCCAAGGAGATCACAAATGTAAAATTAGAGAGATTAGAGTGCGCACGGAGGCTTTCAGACAGTCTTTCTTCCCGCGAACCATACGCGACTGGAACAGGAAAGGGAGGTAATGACAGTGGCACGTAAAGTGCTCTCCGCCACACACCGTTGGATGGCTTGCGGAGTATAAATGTAGATGTAGATGTAGGCCTGTGCACCACCATGTCTGAGGCACCATGTGACCCTCTCATGCTACCCCATTGGCCAAGGTGGGTGAACAAAGTTTACTGAAGGTGTGCCTTGTTCAGCACTCCTTACTGTGAGAACTTTAACAGGAAGACGTGCCTTGTTCATCTCTCCTTACTGTGAGAATTTTAACAGGTCAGCATCATGTGCTAAAGCTATGGGAGACCGTAGCCTATTTTCCCAGCATTCAAGCTTGTAGCATAGAATTACAAAATCTCAATTAAAAATGTTTAAAATCCGTTGGTGTTACCCTCTCCAAGTAGGGGGTCCCTGCACACTTGCTTGCATAGAATGTGTGGCACAGATGTAAATGCTCTGAACTGGATCTAACCTAACACAGTGGATGATGCCTAATTAATCTTACCAAAGCTTGGTTTGGACTGCAGTTTAGAGAGTTTATAAGTTCTGTCTCTCAACAGATAAACACATTTACTAATCTTCAAATAACCTTCAACACTTTCTGTTAACTGTTTGATGACTGGAACTGCCTGAGCACTGGCTTTCGGCTGCTTAAATATTGTGTTGCATTACAAAATCTACATCTACATCTACATCTACATCCATACTCCGCAAGCCACCTGACGGTGTGTGGCGGAGGGTACCTTCAGTACCTCTATCGGTTCTCCCTTCTATTCCAGTCTCGTATTGTTCGTGGAAAGAAGGATTGTCGGTATGCCTCTGTGTGGGCTCTAATCTCTCTGATTTTATCCTCATGGTCTCTTCGCGAGATATACGTAGGAGGGAGCAATATACTGCTCGACACTTCGGTGAAGGTACGTTCTCGAAACTTTGACAAAAGCCCGTACCGAGCTACTGAGCGCCTCTCCTGCAGAGTCTTCCACTCGAGTTTATCTATCATCTCCGTAACGCTTTCGCGTTTACTAAATGATCCTGTAACGAAGCGCGCTGCTCTCCGTTGGATCTTCTCTATGTCTTGTATCAACCCTATCTGGTACGGATCCCACACTGCTGAGCAGTATTCAAGCAGTGGGCGAACAAGCGTACTGTAACCTACTTCTTTTGTTTTCGGATTGCATTTCCTTAGGATTCTTCCAATGAATCTCAGTCTGGCATCTGCTTTACCGACAATCAACATTATATGATCATTCCATTTTAAATCACTCCTAATGCGTACTCCCAGATAATTTATGGTATTAACTGCTTCCAGTTGCTGACCTGCTATTTTGTAGCTAAATGATAAAGGATCTATCTTTCTGTGTATTCGCAGCACATTACACTTGTCTACATTGAGATTCTGTTGCCATTCCCTGCACCATGCGTCAATTCGCTGCAGATCCTCCTGCATTTCAGTACAATTTTCCATTGTTACAACCTCTCGATACACCACAGCATCATCTGCAAAAAGCCTCAGTGAACTTCCGATATCATCCACCAGGTCATTTATGTATATTGTGAATAGCAACGGTCCTATGACACTCCCCTGCGGCACACCTGAAATTACTCTTACTTCGGAAGACTTCTCTCCATTGAGAATAACATGCTGCGTCCTGTTATCTAGGAACTCCTCAATCCAATCACACAATTGGTCTGATAGTCCATATGCTCTTACTTTGTTCAATAAACGACTGTGGGGAACTGTATCGAACGCCTTGCGGAAGTCAAGAAACACGGAATCTACCTGTGAACCCGTGTCTATGGCCCTCTCAGTCTCGTGGACGAATAGCGCGAGCTGGGTTTCACATGACCGTCTTTTTCGAAACCCATGCTGATTCCTACAGAGTAGATTTCTAGTCTCCAGAAAAGTCATTATACTCGAACACAATACGTGTTCCAAAATTCTACAACTGATCGACGTTAGAGATATAGGTCTATAGTTCTGCACATCTGTTCGACGTCCCTTCTTGAAAACGGGGATGACCTGTGCCCTTTTCCAATCCTTTGGAACGCTACGCTCTTCTAGAGACCTACGGTACACCGCTGCAAGAAGGGGGGCAAGTTCCTTCGCGTACTCTGTGTAAAATTGAACTGGTATCCCATCAGGTCCAGAGGCCTTTCCTCTTTTGAGCGATTTTAATTGTTTCTCTATCCCTCTGTCGTCTATTTCGATATCTACCATTTTGTCATCTGTGCGACAATCTAGAGAAGGAACTACAGTGCAATCTTCCTCTGTGAAACAACTTTGGAAAAAGACATTTAGTATTTCGGCCTTTAGTCTGTCATCCTCTGTTTCAGTACCATTTTGGTCACAGAGTGTCTGGACATTTTGTTTTGATCCACCTACCGCTTTGACATAAGACCAAAATTTCTTAGGATTTTCTGCCAAGTCAGTACATAGAACTTTACTTTCGAATTCATTGAACGCCTCTCGCATAGCCCTCCTCACACTACATTTCGCTTCGCGTAATTTTTGTTTGTCTGCAAGGCTTTGGCTATGTTTATGTTTGCTGTGAAGTTCCCTTTGCTTCCGCAGCAGTTTTCTAACTCGGTTGTTGAACCACGGTGGCTCTTTTCCATCTCTTACGATCTTGCTTGGCACATACTCATCTAACGCATATTGTACGATGGTTTTGAACTTTGTCCACTGATCCTCAACACTGTCAGTACTTGAGACAAAACTTTTGTGTTGAGCCAACAGGTACTCTGAAATCTGCTTTTTGTCACTTTTTCTAAACAGAAAAATCTTCCTACCCTTTTTAATATTCCTATTTACGGCTGAAATCATCGATGCCGTAACCGCTTTATGATCACTGATTCCCTGTTCTGCGTTAACTGTTTCAAATAGTTCGGGTCTGTTTGTCACCAGAAGGTCTAATATGTTATCGCCACGAGTCGGTTCTCTGTTTAACTGCTCAAGGTAGTTTTCAGATAAAGCACTTAAAAAAATTTCACTGGATTCTTTGTCCCTGCCACCCGTTATGAACGTCTGAGTCTCCCAGTCTATATCCGGCAAATTAAAATCTCCACCCAGAACTATAACATGGTGGGGAAATCTACTCGAAATATTTTCCAAATTATCCTTCAGGTGCTCAGCCACAACAGCTGCTGAGCCAGGGGGCCTATAGAGACATCCAATTACCATGTCTGAGCCTGCTTTAACCGCGACCTTCACCCAAATCATTTCACATTTCGGATCTCCGTCAATTTCCTTCGATACTATTGCACTTCTTACCGCTATAAACACGCCTCCCCCTTCACTGTCCAGCCTGTCTCTGCGGTATACATTCCAATCTGAGTTTAGGATTTCGTTACTGTTTACGTCTGGTTTCAGCCAACTTTCCGTCCCTAGTACTATATGGGCGTTGTGATCGTTTATTAATGAGAGCAGTTCTGGGACCTTTCTATAGACGCTCCTGCAGTTTACTATTAGCACATTAATATTGTTATTCCCTGTTGCATTTTGCCTACTCCTATCTTGCCGCGTCTCAGGAGGCGTCTTGTCGGGCCTAGGGAGGGGATTCTCTAACCTAAAAAACCCCCATGTGCACTCCACACGTACTCCGCTACCCTTGTAGCCGCTTCCGGCGTGTAGTGCACGCCTGACCTATTCAGGGGGACCCTACATTTCTCCACCCGATAGCGGAGGTCCAGAAATTTGCACCCCAGATCTCCGCAGAATCGTCTGAGCCTCTGGTTTAAGCCTTCCACTCGGCTCCAAACCAGAGGACCGCGATCGGTTCTGGGAACGATACTACAAATAGTTAGCTCTGATTCCACCCCGCGAGCGAGGCTTTCCGCCTTCACCAATTCCGCCAACCGCCTGTACGAACTGAGGATGACCTCTGAACCCAGACGGCAGGAGTCATTGGTGCCGACATGAGCAACAATTTGCAGTCGGGTGCACCCAGTGCTCTCTCTGAAAGGATCTGGGTATAGTGGTACTGAAGGATGATAAAGGTAACTCAACTGTTTTGTTACATTATAGTCTGTATTTAGAGAAGGTGTATGGCCTGCTTAGTGATGCTATGTACAGGAAGATTGATCATGACCATACAGCAGATGTGCAATGGAAGATGTGTGCACTCCTGTATTCTTCCTTGATACCTCCAGAGACCATCAAGCATTAAGACCACATGGCAGCATACCACCAAGACTGTATGGTTTTCTTAAGGTGCACAAAGATGGTCTTTCATTATAGCCTATAATGAGTAATATTGATGCCCCTATATATAATTTAGCCAAATATCTTGCTTTCTTGCTGAGACCATTGACTGGCAAATTTTCACATCATATACGGAACTCAACTGATTTTATCAACAGACTGGAGAATCTCCACCTATGTAATTCAGATCTTTTAGTGAGTTTTGATGTAGTATCTCTGTTTACAAAGCTACATCTTGCTGATTCCTTGGCACTAGTTGGTAAACAGTGTAAAGTGGGCATCACTGCTTTGTCTCAGCACACACTTTCCTCAACCTATTTTATGTTCAACAAAGAATATTTTGAACAGATTGATAACATCACATTGGGCAGCTCCTTGTCTCTCCTGGTGTCTAGCTTTTTTATGGAGGATTCTGAGAAACAAGCACATGAATCAGAGGTTCTTAAACCAACTGTTTTTTCAAGGTATTTGGATGATATTTACACATTGTGGCCCCATGGTGAGGTTAAGTTAAGGGAGTTTTTACATCATCTTAACTCCATTCATGATAACATTTGATTTACTATGAAATTAGAGAAACATGGTTGTCTCCCATTCCTGGATGTTTTGGTTATATGGAAGAGTGGTGGCTCTGTGGGATGTTCTGTTAATGATAAGCTCATTTACACTGATTTGTACTTATACTCTCAAGTTTACATCACCCATCCCAAACCTTGGATGTGCTCAAAATCCTTGTACACAGAGCCCATCAGTAGGATGCAGATAGTTTGCCTAAGGAGCTTCCGCATTTAAAGACAGTGTTCAGAGACAATGGTTACTCTACCCGACAAATTAACATGCATTCTCAGCTAAAACCCAGAACTGGAAATGGATAAGTGGATAATGTGCCAGCAAACTCCCCAGCTTTCTTCCCTTCACACCGAGTGGGGTAGCACAGTGGTTAGCACACTGGACTCGCATTCAGGAGGATGACGGTTCAAACTCGCATTCGGCCATTATGATTTAATTTTTTCATGATTTCCCTAAATCATTTAAGTGAAATGCTGAGATGGTTCCTTCAAATGGGCATGGTCACTTTCCTTCTCCAGCCTTTTGTAATCCAAAGTTGTATTCTGTGTCAAATGACGTCATTGTCAACAAGATGTTAAGCAATAATCTCCTCCTCCTCTTCCCTTTGTTGGAAATATTTCCTTCAAAATAGGAAGAATCCTTAGTAATTTTCAGGTGAAAGTGATTTTCCATCCATCATCTATGATTTCAGGGTTCAGTGAAGGATAATCTGTAATTGCGGAAGGTAAGAATCAAGGAAATACCTGGACAGTGTGGTATGTCCCATACAAGACAAACAACACACATAGTGGAAGAATGCTACACAGAACACAAACATTGCACTCTCCTTTCACAATCCAGCAGACCTGCAATTGCAGAACATTGTATCTCCAATGGACTTTCAATGGAGTGTGAAAAAAACATTAATTTTGGCCACAGCAACATCTTTTTGGGACTGCATTATACAATAGTCCATTGAAATATGCATCATGGAAAATCTAGTACAATGTGATGGCAGTTACAAGTTGGATAACGTGTGGAGTCCCGCCATCTCCAAGATTTGCTCGAAACAAAGACAGACTACTCCTATGGCTGTGGCGAGTGGCAACACCAAAGACAGCTCATCTTCACAGTTCCATCCACAAAGGTGCTGCTGTCAGGCATTGTGGTCCATCTGTTACCCTGACTCTGACACATGCATGGGAATACTATCAGTGTGCTACATAGGGCAGAGCAGAGAACGTCTTTGTCTGTCTTTGATGGCTCACATGAAGATGATAAGCAGGTGTCCAACCAGAATATCATGAGTGAAGCTTAAAATTACCCAATGCAATCCTGAAATCTCTTCAAACATTTAATTCACTGGGAAAATTTTTAATTTCACATGATGAAGGACATTCTACTGAGTAACAACAATAATTATATAGATTTATTTATCTTTGTGCATGTAAACTGTACTTTAGTTACATAAAAGTGAGTGACTTAGGTGACTGGCCTATTTTTATTACTTATTCTGTATGTATATAAAACATGTAATGGTCTAATATTGAACTATGTGTGGCTCTAATTATGTCCAAAACACACAAAAAAACAAAGAAAGAAAAGTGGTCATCTCCCAGTTCCTCTCTTTACACATTCATTTATGTTTCTTTCCCTACTAATCCTACCTATGCCACCAACAATCCTACCATTTAATACATCATTTATGTACTGTACCAAAACAATGCAGAGCACAACCCTACACACAAGTTAATAAAAGCATTATGTTACTCTATGTAACATGACAAACTTTTAATCAAAACACATGTTATTACTGACAACTGAACTTAATTTAACTTTAATTTGAGCACAGGACTTCAATAGCATTTCCTTATAATTTCACAGTTGGCACTTCACTCAGTATCTGAAACCTCTCTTTACTGCTGCTATACAAATTTCTTGATGTATTCACAGCTTTCTATTGGCTAATGTGTCAGCCTGCTCCCCAGTTTTTTAAAGGTGGGCAAATCTTTGGCATGTCTATGGGAAATTTAATTCTGTACTCATATTAAACTCATCTGATAGACGTTGAATCCAGAGTTATTCCCATTACTTCCTTGTATGTCTTGTTGCAGTAAAGTGAGCAGAAGCTTCAGCCTCCCGCTCATTCTCTTGGCAGTTCCTTGCTGGATAGCAGTTGGTAGTGCACTCAAATCACCAGCAGGACAGATACATGCAGCTTAGCAACATGCAGTCATGGCTTTTATTAATTCATCATGCTGCTCCATATATTTACTACTGTAGTTTTCGTTTTTACAACTGCTGCATTTGAATTGATTTATGTCCACTTTTTTTATGTCCAGGATTTATTACCATATCATAGGTTTATGTGGTTATATTTCACATCAAATGTTTGCTAATTAACACTTAAATATGTACAATGTATCTCCTCAACACGCCAATAAAGGTCTCCATCGCTGTTTCGAAACTCCAGATGATCACCTAGCTTCCTCAACCTGGAAAGCTAAAGGGTGCGACCTTCCTTGGAGGTGAGGCTGCCGAAGAGAAAAATTATCCACCATCAATCACTACAAAAATGATAGGAAACTACATCGATATCCTCATGGATGGCCGACCAGCCCGAGCTCTTGTGGACTCTGGAGCATCATATTCAGTCATTTTGGAGAAGTACCATACAACAAAACATCTCTGCTGAAGGTGGCTAATGGGAAATATGTAAACCCTACTGGAAGATGTACCATTTGTGTGGGTATAAGTGGTCATACACAGCCCTTAGAATTCATCGTCTTAGAAGGGTGTAGTCATGACGTCATTCTCGGGTGGTACTTTTTGAAAGCTTCTCAGGCAATTATAGATTGTTGTCGCTTGAAGATTATACTAGACGAGATGAGATACTGTGGATAGGAATATGCGCATCCGAGTGTGTGGAGACTATGTGTGCTGGATGAAGTGATCATTCCTGCAGTCAGCACTAGAAAGGTAACTGTCACATGTCATGCCACACATCAGCCCATGGACCTTGTAGTGGAGTGTAAGAGAAGGATACCACTGAAGAATAACTTGGTCATCCCAGCCTCTGTCATCTCATTTAAGAACGGATTCAGTGAATTGTGGATAGATAACTGTTGCCAAGAACTGCAGATGCTTCCAAGATGCATGCACATAGCAAATCCTGAGCCATTAATTGAAGAACAGCTGAGTGTCATAGAAACCTCCCATGCTGAGTCTGTGGGCGAAATTAGCGCTACCACATTGAGACAAGATCTTCTAGCTCGACTATCACCAGATCCCACTAAGGAACAACAGAAGAAGCTACTTGCCATTCTTCAAGAGTTCTCTGAAGGCTTCAATCCACAGGTGAAGAGCAAATTAGGCAAATCGACGGTGAAGCACTGGATTAGCACTGGAGACCATCAACCAATAAGCCAGAGAGCATACGCTGTGTCAGCAATGGAACATCGAATAATCCGCAACGAGGTAAAGAAAATGATGAAGAATGACATCATTTAGCCTTCCCAGAGCCCATGTTCGTCACCAGTAGTCCTCGCGAGGAAGAAGGATGGCAGTTGGCACTTTTGTGTTGATCACAGGAAGCTTAATAAGATAACTAAAAGGGATTCTTACCCTCTTCCATGAATTGACGATACACTAGATTGTCTGAAGGGGACTAAGTTTTTCTCAACCATGGACATGTACTCGGGATACTGGCAAATCAAAGTAGATGAAGCTGATCGTGAGAAAACTGTATTCATCACCCCTAAGGGCCTGTATGAGTTTAAGGTAATGCCGTTTGGTTTGTGTAATGCACCAGCAACTTTTGAATGGCTGATGGATAATCTTCTACGTCACCTGAAGTGGACGATGTGTCTTTGTTATTTAGATGACATTATAGTGTTCTCAGAGACATTTGATGAACATTTAAAAAGACTGACGGCCGTTCTTAAGTGTCTCCAACAAGACGGACTGAAACTTAATCGAAGAAAGTGTCTCTTTGGAGCAAAAGAAATCAAAATACTTGGACACCTTGTGTCAAATGAAGGTGTGTGGCCAGACCCAGAAAAGGTGAGATCTATAATGGAATTTCCAATTTCTAAAAGTATTAGAGATATGAGAAGCTTCCTCTGATTATGTTCTTATTACTGTTGTTTTATCAAAAGACTTTTATATCAAAGCCAGGCCACTCCAAGAGTTGTTAAAAGCTAATGCTAAATTTATCTGGGGTGGTGCTTAACAAAATTTTTTCAATGTGCTGTGAAAAACTCTGACAATTGACCCTGTACTTGGTCTGTATGATGAGAGAGCACCTACAGAACTACACACAGATGCCAGTGGGTATGGGATCGGTGCTGTTCTGGTGCAAATTTTGGATGGAAAAGAGAAGTTTATAGCCTATGCTTCTAGAACACTTACAAAAGTCAAGAGAAACTACTCAACTACAGAAAGAGAATGTCTTGCTGTGATCTGGACCAAATACAAATTTCGACAGTATTTCTATGGAAGGCCATTCACAGTTGTTACAGACCATTATTCACATTGTTGGTTGACAGGTTTTAAGGATCCAACAGGACGACTCACCAGGTGAGCACTACATCTTCAAGGGTATGACATTACCATAGTGTACTAAAGTGGAAGAAAACACCAAGATGCCAACTTTCTCTGAAGAAACCCTGTGATAGACCATCAAGACTTTGATGAAGATAGTGACTGTCTTGCTGCACTCCAGATGAGCAGAAGAAGGGTGCCAAGATATCTCAAATTATGCTTGCCTTAAATCGGTCAGAGGATGTGAAAGGACAATTTAAGGTAGTTAATGGATTACTTTGTAAGAAAAACTTTGATCCCTTTGGAAATAGGTGGCTACCAGTGATTCCTAAACACATTCGCTTAGATGTTCTATGGAAATTCCATGACACACCTGAGGCTGGACATTTAGGATTTATTAAGACCTACAATAGAATTCACAAGAGATTTTTCTGGCCAGGTTTATTCAGGAGTGTCCATCATTATGTGTCACACTGTAGAGAGTGCCAGAGGAGAAAGGCAGTTCCTCAAAAACCACCTGGTTGACTCATACCAATTCCACCAGCCGAAACGCCTTTCCATCATGTTGGGATTGACCTCCGTGGACAATTTCCAATGTCTGCTAGTGTCAACAGATGGATTATTGTTTGCACTGATTATCTGACATGCTATGCCATTACAAAAGCCGTGAAAACAGCCGAAGCATTCGAGGTAGCCAAATTCATCATGGAAGACATTGTATTAAACATGGTGCCCCAAGGTCATTAATTATGTATCAAGTGACATTTTTTTCAATCTAATCTTGTGACAGGGATAAACCGTTGGTGCAACATTACTCATCACATGATGACTGCCTGCCATCTGCAAACTAACGGGCTTACTGAACACCTTAGTAGGATCTTGGGTGACATGCTATCAATGTTCGTCAATGTTGAGCAGAGCAACTGGGATAAGGTGTTACCTTTCGTGACTTTTCCTACAACATCGCCAAACAAGACCCCACACGATTTACGCCATTTTTCCTGGTGCATGGGTGTGAGGCAACTATGGTGATGAACACTGTGTTTCCATTACATCCTGATGACGTGGACGATGACTACATCTGCCAGGTGTTAACCAGAGCTGAGGAAGCTCGGCAGTTAGCTTGACTGCGCACGCTGCAGGCTCAAGAAAATGATCGCTGAAGGTATGATGTGATCCACTGCCCTGTTGTCTATCAGCCTGGTGACCTCAGCTGGATCTTCACTCCTGTTCGGAAGGTTGGTCTCTCTCAGAAGCTCATCATGTGCAAGTGCTGAATAAACCTTCATTAAGTGAAGTTAGTTTTCATCATTCATCTAATTACACCTTCTTCTACATTGGAGAGCCTCTGCAATACTGATATGAGTTAAGAAGCGGAACATGAAGATCGTCTGAGGTGCGAAACGGAGTTTGTGTTAAGGAGGGAGATTACTTATTAGGGTGGGAGGTGTACTAGGGTATTCCATGCAGCTGTATTAGCTGCAGTGCCAGGGTGACACAGTGGTTAGCAGTTCTGCATAGTGAGCATGAGACCTGGGTTCAAATCCAGCCTTGATTCAAATTTTAATTCATTTCTTTGGACTGTATTCATTGTCACAGATAAGGTTTCCAATCCATTACATGTAGAACTTGTTGCCATATACCTAAAAACAAAGATGATGTGACTTACCAAATGAAAGTGCTGGCAGGTCGACAGACACACAAACGAACACAAACATACACACAAAACTCAAGCTTTCGCAACAAACTGTTGCCTCATCAGGAAAGAGGGAAGGAGAGGGAAAGACGAAAGGATGTGGGTTTTAAGGGAGAGGGTAAGGAGTCATTCCAGTCCCGGGAGTGGAAAGACTTACCTTAGGGGGAAAAAAGGACGGGTATACACTCGCGCACACACACACATATCCATCCACACATATACAGACACAAGCAGACATATTTAAAGACAAAGAGTTTGGGCAGAGATCTCTGCCCAAACTCTTTCTCTTTGTCTTTAAATATGTCTGCTTGTGTCTGTATATGTGTGGATGGATATGTGTGTGTGTGCGCGCGAGTGTATACCCGTCCTTTTTTCCCCCCTAAGGTAAGTCTTTCCGCTCCCGGGACTGGAATGACTCCTTACCCTCTCCCTTAAAACCCACATCCTTTCGTCTTTCCCTCTCCTTCCCTCTTTCCTGATGAGGCAACAGTTTGTTGCGAAAGCTTGAGTTTTGTGTGTATGTTTGTGTTCGTTTGTGTGTCTGTCGACCTGCCAGCACTTTCATTTGGTAAGTCACATCATCTTTGTTTTTAGGTATATTTTTCCTTCGTGGAATGTTTCCTTCTATTATAACTATATACATATATATATAGTACTTCTAAAATGTATATATTAATGTTGATGTCTCTTCTAATTTTAAGTAATTGCACCGAGCATCTCAGATGTGAATGACACTGGTTGTTAGGCACTATCTGGATTTGTGAGTCAAAAAATGTACCTGTTTCATATTGTGATGCATCTTCTGTCACTGCCAAGTGTTTTCCAGGCAAGCAGGTTGCTAAAAATGGTGCTGGATGCAACTAACTCTAGAGTATTTAGAAAGTTTGCTTACTGATGAGGGCTATTCAAATTTTACAGCTATGAGCCTTTTAAATTAAAAGGCCTTAATGCATCCACAGCCCCTGGGATAAACTTTACATAGTAATTACATTTTTCTAAGAATGGTTGTAATTCTGTTATATTTCTATGGCATGGAACCACAGAAACACTACCCACTGTTTAAGTGATCTAAAGTTGGAAGCACTAACCCATCCCACAAGTAAGTAACTTCCTTTAGAAGCACTCACATTTGTTGATTTTAATTTATGTCTGTCTACTGAAGACAGCAGAGTGCTGTTTGTATATCTTGGAGTTGTTGCTTTAACAGTCTGCTTGTTGTTATTATGTTAGCAAGATATTAAATACAACAAGGAATGGATGCAACCAGTTGTTCCAAACATCTTTAAAACATTGCTGGTGTGTTTGCTACTTCACGTGGTAGTTGGTTGTACAAATACAACCAAAAGGGTGTACATACAAGGTCAGTCACATGTTTGATCTCAACATGCAATAAACACTCACAGATGGCAGGTGCCAACGCTAGCAATGGAGTGTATCTAAAGAGTGTCAGGGAGATGTGAAAAATGACACAGTTATTGCTGTAATGCAGAAACAGAGTGGTTAATCTGAAGTCGAAAAGTGCATGATAACTGGCTTTTGGGCCAAGGGTGAAAAAATTTCCAAAATGGCTAAGTTTATAAACTGGTCATGTACCACGCATTATGCAAATACAGTACAAGGGAAACTGTGGTGCACCATGGGCCATAGATGACAGGGACGAACAACAGTTGTGGAGATGTGTATGAGTGAATAGACATGAAAATACTGAGCAACTCATTGCAACTGACCAAGGGGCTACCAACAATATCTCCTCAGTAAATGCTCAGAGCCAATATTGATGCATATGCACTTCTGCATGTGCCTGGTTCTTGCACCCATGCTAACTGCTGTTCATTGGCATTGAAGGCTGGAATTTTCACACCAGTGCCACAACTGGACATCCACTGAGTGGTGACAAGTGGTCTTTTCAGAGGAATAATGTTTTATGCTCCATTGGCATGAAATGTCTGAAAGCAAACACCTTGCAACAATCATCAGGAAGGTCCAGATGGAAGGAGGGAGTCTGGGGAATGCTTTTGTGGCATTCTCTGGGTGATTTCATCATTCTGGTAGGTGCAATTGATCAACACAAATATCCATTTATCCTTGTTGACCATGTCCACCCCTAAATGTAGTTTGGTTTTCTTTGGCACAATGGCACCCACCGTCAGGGCAATACAACTTGTCAAACAGCTCTCAGTGTATGTGCATGGTTCAAAGAGGACCAGGATGAGTTTATCATATTCCACTGCCCACCAAATTTCCAAGATTTAAATTCAGTCTAGAATCTGTAGGATCATCTTTATTGGGCTGTTCATGCCATTGATACTCAACCAAAAAACCTAGCACAGCTGACCATGGCACTGGAATCACCACTGCTCCACATTGCCATTGGCATCTTCCTGAGCCTTTGCTGACTCTCTCCCAACATGTGCTGCAGTGGTCCATGCTGTGAAAGGCTTTTGACTGGTGGCCACATTACTATGATTGAACAGTGTACTACCATTATGTACAGTGATTCTTTATAGAATAGCAACTGCATTAGCAGATCCCGTTTTGATAAATATGTTCTGCTTGCTAATTTCAGGAGTACATCTTCTGTTCTGGCCTGGTCTGGTCTTTCAACAGTTTCCAACTAAACACACACTGCATCTCATCCTCAGAACTGTCAAATTGCTATTCTTTTTCTTTAAGTACTCTTATTATCCACATTATAATTTGCAAACTGCTGATTCTAATGATATATTTAGTTTTATCAGAAATCTTTTGTATTAAGGGAAATCAGTAAATGACAGTATCCCCATACCTCTTATTGGAGAAAATATTGTGAGAGCTTATTCACAAAAAGACCTAACTCAGTAGAAAGCCCCAGTTTTGTGCTTTTAAGTAACCAGTTATACTTTTTAGGAAAACTCATTAGCTAAGTAATAATCCACAATTAAAGTTTTGTTATACCCAAAAATACTTTCATTGTTTGAACTCTTAAACTTGTTGATTCCCAATATTTACTTTATACTTTTGGTGCCCTAATTTTTCTAAATCAGAGAGTACCTTTGGTTATCCAAATAGGCCACTAATTAAATATTTGATTAGATTAGAGTAATTATGACAGTAAGATTTTTACATGAAACCCAGTAGTTCACTGTGTAGCTGTGCACTGCAGCAACCAAGTAGTGCATTGAACTTTAATACCTTTCTAATTATTTAGCATACAGTTAAATAAAATTTTTTTTGGACTCAGTAGGTTGGCATCACTCCTACATATGATCCTTGCAGTATTATAAACTAAAATGTACTTACTGAATCCACAAAATATTCATACACCAGTCTTTATATATTCCCTTCAAATGGTGAATCCTCAGTCTGCAATAAGCTAACAACATGTCAACATCTATATGTCAGTCAGCTACAATGTTGACATCTATTTTTGGTAAAGCACTTTAGGGTTCACAGACAGGATTCAAGCACCTCATGTAATAATGTGTATGAAAGTCTGTGCTTGGAAACCATCATAAAAACAACTATGTGTAAAAAGTTTATGGCTGGAATATACACAATTAACATATATATGTTTTCATTTCCATATGCGTTCATGCACTCACCAGTGTTGCTACCAGCCATCTGAAATTCTACTGTCCTCAGCACCTATGTTATCAAAACCATCTTTGTGATGTTAAACAGTCAGGACTCCCCTGTCTCGTGTAAGCATGAGTGACAACAAATGTGAAAAGCAGCCATGTTAACCAAATACTGTGTTGAGTCCATTATTTAGGAACTAGTCATAAAACCAGATTATAGCAAGAGGACTGACATTTGATGACTCACTACTGAAGGCAGTAAAGAAATCACAGGTAAGATATGTTCCACAAAGGCATTTTTCAATTTTAATCACCAGTTTTCACCTCCAAGTGTGAAAATATTTTACTGATGCCCACTTATGTAGGGACAAATGATCATTGTGATCAAATCAGAGAAATCAGAGTTTGCACAGAAAGATTTAAGTGTTCATTTTTCTTGCACACCATTCAAGAGTGGAATGGTAGAAAAATAGTCTGAAGATGGTCAATGAACCCTCAGCCAAGCAAAAGTGTGAATTACAGAGTAGTGATGTAGATGTTGATGTGGACACTTGATAGTTCTGACATGCGAACTCATATGTGCAGGTTAGATAGTACATCTGTTCATTAATGATTTTGTTTGCTCATGATAAAAATCAGTTTCAGGCAATTTGTGATTTGCACAATGACTGCACATGAAAATAATTTTCATGTAGATTTTGCACCTTCTTGTCTATGGTTCAAAGTGGAGCCATGTACATTGCTACAAAGGTCTTAAACAAGCTATGATCTAACAAAAAAAAAATGAAATGTGGACTCACTATAAATTTAAAAACATGAACAACTTACTTACAGTTTGTTCACAAAGAGAAAAATGGGGACTCACTAGTTCTGAATCAGCAGAAGTGGGTAGAAGATGGTCAACTTACAACCACTCACGTGTTGTGTCCGGCCACTACCAACCACAGTAATCCAATACAGAACTTTGTATATGCAGCCACTGTGCACTGACAGTTGTGCTGTGTTGTGTCACATAGTAAAGTAATACATCTCTTGATGAGAGACAATGTAGTTCTTGGCTCATCACAGGCAATGCCAGATACTCCTTCCATTCCTCAGAGAGGGCAAGGGGTAGTACATTACAGAGTGGAGCAAGAAAAATAATTAATAATGTTGCTGCATGCTGTGAGCAGAGGAGAAAAAATAAAGAGGTGCTCCACCAGTTCTCTCAGCTGACAAGATGAATAGTGATGTGCACTGGGGCAAGCTTCAGCTTTGTGAGAACAATGTGCAGATTTTGTAATGATAATCCTGGGAAAATTAGCAGAAATTCCTGGCAAAAAATGGTAAATTTTAGTTTAAATTTTTTAGTTCAACAGTGCTTTTAAACTGCCTTCCCCTTTGTCTGCATTACTTTAAAGTGGCCATGTTGTTTGTATGTTTAAAAGAACTTCTTGTCATCAAGTAGGTAGTTAAGGCTGCAATAACAAAGTAGATTTTTTAGAAACTCCCATATTGTGTAGTAGTTAAAATACTTAGATGATATGCTGAAGCTAATAAGCATGTGTCCTGTCACATGTCAGTTTTTTTACATCATAATAGAAATAGCTGTCATCGTTATTTTTATTCAGTTAATTGTGGTTGCATAGTGTGATATCTGGGACCATACACAAAATTACCATACAGGTGGCTTAAAAGGTCAATCCTTCCCCTGGGAACCTCTCCTTGTTACCTGTAACTATACATTCTGCGTAGAATGAAGTCCTATTTCCTGACTTTTTTTAAATTCTCTTTTCACTGGTCCCACTCTGCGGTAACTTCGAGCAATGCTCGAGAAAAAGATTGGCTGGACTTGGGGTGTCACATCTCTGTGGAATATTTTGTTGTCCATGGAATTCACATGGACAAAAGTGCAGAATAAGAGATCTTTATGGCTAGAGCATGGAGACATTATTGATTGGTGGTTGGTTTCATTGTAGAAATGAAATATATTATGGAAGTAAGCACAGAAACATTCTATCTGGATGAAACCTGGTTAGACAGTAATATGACGGTTGGTAAATGTTGGCAGAATGGTGACAGTGTCAGTTTTATGGGATGGGGAAGCTCTTCTAAAGGATTTATTACTGGAAGTTTTGGATTGAGAAAGGGATTTGTCAGGAAAGCCCAATTAAAATTCTGGACTAACTCCACAAAAGGTGATGATCAAATCAATTCTGGAAATTTTGAAAGGTAATTTACCAACATGGTTCTCCCAAATCTTCCTCCAAAGTCAGTCACTGTGAAGGCCAATGCTCCATGCTATAACAAGCAGGAGGATAAAACACCCACACAGTAACACAGCAAAGTGAGGCTATTGGAATGGCATGTTGCATGTAACGAGAACATAAGGAAGCAGGCTCTGTTCATTTTAATTCAAGAACAGAGCCCTGCTAAATAAATGTATGTGACTAACTAAATGGAAAAAGAGAGAGGCCACATGGTTGTCTGCTTGTCACCCTATAATTGTGCTTTGAGTGCAGTAGAACAGGTATGGGCAAAAGTAAAATGGTTGTTTAGGGAAGGTAACATTTCCGTGGACATGTCAAAAGACAGTCTGTTTACAATCCCTTCTGTCAGTAACTGCTGATGTCTGGGAATCAGAAGGCTATGGCAGAAGGGTCCAACAACTGTAAGAAGATTGCTAGAGGTGTGACAGTGTTGTTGAACTCACAACTGATGAAATCATTATTAATACTACTGAATCAGACAATAACAATGATAATGAATCATGCACAGACAAGGAATATAATGAGACTCATTCTGAGTGATTTATTGTACATACAATTCAGCATTACATAGGTAAGAAATGTTCAAAATTTTACTTTTTCTCTATTTATTGCCACAATACAAGCTTTGCTACTGGTTCTTTTTAATTTTGATTTGTCTATGAAAACTGATATGGAATTAGTAGCAACAAGCACCATCATTCAAGATGAAATTGACAATTCTGATTTCATGAATCCTGAAAGCTTTTATTATGCCCCTTTCTCAATTTTTACTTTTGTGTAGGCACAATATGTAGCAGTTCACAGCTGTTATGGTGGCAGCTAACAGATAACACTGTCATCACCACTTGAAGCATAAATTTTATTTGAATGCAAGTGTGTTGCACTGCATGATCTAAGCACACATTACTGCCCCCACACTACCCTTCACGCCTCAGCAGCTAATATGCTGGGAGTTGATGGGCCAAGCTTACTTCCTCTGCTTCCCCCCTCCTGGCCCCATGAAATTCATTTTTCTTCTTGTAAACAGACTGTAACTAACAACTCTCACAAATTATCTGATCATCTAGAGTCAAAGACTGAACATTTCTGTTACTTAATTAGCAGTATTCACTGTAAAGCTGCATGACATGTAGTAGTGTACTGTAAAGTGGTCTCTATTATAACAGATGAATGTAGCTATTTCTTTGAGAAATACCAGTGTAATCAAGTGCCGGCCAGTGTGGCCGTGCGGTTCTAGGCGCTTCAGTCTGGAACCGTGTGACCGCTACGGTCACAGGTTCGAATCCTGCCTCGGGCATGGATGTGTGTGATGTCCTTAGGTTAGTTAGGTTTAAGTATTTCTAAGTTCTAGGGGGCTGATGATCACAGACGTTAAGTCCCATAGTGCTCAGAGCCATTTGAACCATTTTGTAATCAATTAAATATTAAGATACCAATAGAATATAAACAGTAACTGTTAAACATAATGAATGAAGCAGCAGCTTATTTCGGATTAGTGAATTTCCTTCTTACTTATTAGGTTAAACTCAGCTGGTGTAAGCATAAATAGCATTAGCCAATATAGTGATAGATTATTGTTAATAAAGTATCCGGATTAAATTCTAGGACATGCTAAACTTCTGTTCATGTAAACTTTGATTCATTCTACATCCCTTAATGTTCTCCACCTTGATGGGATCCACATAATGTGATGGATGAATGGATGGATGGATGGATGGATGGATCGATGGATGGGAATTGGATGTACATCTGTCTCCTTCCCTTTCTCTGTTGATCTCCTCCTCCCCCCTTTCTTTGCCCACCTCCTCCTCCTTCTCCCCCCCACTTTCTTTGACCATCAGATCAGCTCCTCCTCTCTCTCTTTCTCTGTCATTCTCCTCTTCCTCCCTCTTTCTGTCATTCTCCTCCTTCCTTCTTTCTATGTTCATTTGCTCTTCCCCCCCCCCCCCCTCCTCTGTCTATCTCCTCTTCCCCTTCTCTCTGAGAGTGAGTATTGTTTATTGGTGTTTTGCAAAGGAAATCTGGAATGGAAAGTGAAGTCACTTAAAATGAATGGGTAAAGCAGTTGGGATCATTGGTATATGGGCCATGAGAGAGACCTTTCTTTCTGCTGAATCTGTGAGGATAGCACCTTCAATGACAGTATTTTGCATGGTTTTAATCTGTGAATGGGTAGAATAACAAAGTTTTGAACGATTCAGATCTATATTAGTATTCTAATTAGAATCCGATAAGCCATATGTAGAAGTTTCCCATTTTCTGCTAATACCAACTGCAAGGAATAAAATGATGGAGCACATTGTTGTGGATGCAAAATTTGTTTAAAATTATATATAAGGAGAAAGAACACACAGGGTGAGGAATTTAAAACTGTTTGTCAGAATATTTGCCAAAATACATAAAAGTGTATTAAATTATAATTTTCAATGCAATAGGACCCACAGCTGAGATGAGTTTCTTTAATGCTTTCTTGAAGCCCTCAGCTGCCATTTTCTTTATTTCCTGTATGACTATACAAAAAAAAAAAGTAGTGTGAACACCTCGAACTAATTTATGAGCATAACATGATGTCATAGGAGCAAAGATTTATATGACATAATCTGTTACCAAAAAATCATCCATAAAATACTTGAAAATGACCTAAGACCAAAATTGAACAATTGTACAGGAAGTAAAGACAATGAAAGTTGAAGGCTTCAAGAAATCATTAAAAAAAAGTGTAGTAAATGTTGCTCACCTTGAAGAGGGACATCCATTAACATAACACTTGACTGCCCCTGCACCACCCCCGGGGGTGGGAGGTGGGGTTAACTTTGAAATCTTAAATAGGAACCCCTATTTTTTATAACAGATTTGGATTGTCCATGAAAAAATAGACTGTGTGTTCAAAAGTATCTCGACACCCTCAAAAACAGACATTTTTCACATTAGGTTCATTGTGCTGCCACCTACTGCCAGGTACTCCAAATCAGTGACCTCAGTATTCATTAGACATCATGAAAGAGCAGAATGGGGTGCTCCATGGAACTCATGGACTTCAAACGTGGTCAGGCGATTGGATGTCACTAGTGTCATACGTCTGTATGTGAGTTCTCCACACTCGTAAACATCCCTAGGTCCACTGTTTCCAATGTGATAGTGAAATGGAAATGTGAAATGACACGTACAGCACAAAAGGGTACAGGCTGACCTCATTTGTTGACTGACAGAGACCGCCAACAGTTGAAGAGGGTCGTAACGGGTAATAGGCAGACATCTTTCCAGACCATCACACAGGAATTCCAAACTACATCAGGATACACTGCAAGTGCTATGTCAGTTAGGCAGGAGGTGACAAAACTTGGATTTCATGGTCGAGAGGTTGCTCATAAGCCACGCGTCACACTGGTAAATGCCAAATGACACCTCACTCGGTGTAAGGAGTGTAAACATTGGAAGAATGAACAGTGGGAAAATGTTGTGTGGACTGACAAATCATGGTACATAATGTGGCGACCCATTGGCAGGGTGTGGGTAGGGCGAATGTCCTGTGAATATCATCTGCCAGCGTGTGTAGTGCCAACAGTAAAATTCGGAGATGGTGGTTGTATGGTGTGGTCATGTTTTTCATGGAAGTGGCCTGCACCCCTTGTTGTTTTGAATGGCACTGTCACAGTGCAGGCCTACATTGATGTTTTAAGCACCTTCTTGCTTCCCGCTGTTGAAGAGCAATTTGGGGATGGCGATTGTATCTTTCAGCACGATTGAGCACCTGTCCTGTGGCGGAGTGGTTACACAACAATAACATCCCTGTAATGGACTGGCCTGCACAGTGTCCTGACCTGAATTCTACAGAACACCTTTCGAATGTTTTGAAATGCTGACTTCGTGCCAGGCCTCACTGAGTGACATTGATGTATCTCCTCAGTACAGCACCCCGTGAAGAATGGGCTGCCATTCCCCAAGAAACCTTCCAGCACCTGACTGAACATATGCCTGCGAGAGTGGAAGCTGTCATCAAGGCTAAGGGTGGGCCAACACCATATTGAATTCCAGCATTACTGATGGAGGGTGCCATGAACTTTTAAGTCATTTACAGCCAAGTATCTGGATACTTTTAATCACATTGTGTATATAACTTCTGTATGAAACATTTATTTCATTTCATTAGAGATGGTGCCTTAATCGATACACATGAATATGGGGTGACAATTGTTGCAAAATGGTAATATTTCACAAAAATACACATCCGATTACGAAAATCAAAGTACATTATTTTATACTTGGGAAAATGCTATCATGTGACACAATCTACCCACCTGCAATGTATTCTTAAGTTATATTTAGTGTTACCCAGGAATGACAATGTAGACATAGTTGTAATGTGTTCCCTTTGGGGTGCTTGACTTTGGCGAGTCCCCTTGCCTCTCACTATCTCGGGTGCTTGATTACTGTGAGTTCCCTTGACTCTCACAAGTATTTCAGTGTAGCAAATGTTCAAAATGTTGACTGTTGTTTCCAATGCACATTGCAACTCTGTGCCTGAATGACAATCTGACATGTATCAGTGTCTCTGCACCAATGTTTGCAAATTCATTGCCACATATCTTCAGGGGTTGTTGGTACATCCATGTAAACACTCTCTTTTAGCCATCCCTACAAGAAAAAATTGGCAGAAGTTAAATTGGGTGAACGCGTGGGCCATGTCTCAGGACTCCACGGGCATTGATATTCAACTTGCCTTACCCAGTGGGAATTCTCCACTGACCAATAATGCATATAACGCTGATTCACTTGACCACAATTCATAAAATTTCATTTATCGCAGAAAAGTATCTGTGAAATGAAATTGTCATTGACTGCTGGTTGTTCCTGTATCCAGGGGCAGAAATTCAGGCAATTGTGAAAATCATCACCATGCAGTTATTGATGTAGTGATAAATGAAATGGATGCCATTTGTGTGCATGCCGTAAGCGTAGAAAACTTCTTTGCAAAATTCCTGAACCCATGTAATTTGCCATGAAATAATGTGAGGATTTGCAGCAATTACAGCTAAAACATTTAATGTGTTATTTTCATTTGTCACAGGCCACTGTTGGGCACTTTCTCTAGGTTTAACACTTCCCATTTCAGTAACGGTGTGGACAATACTGCTAAACATCATTGCAGACAGAACATTCCTATCAGGGAACAGAGCTGAATACCTTTGATGAGCTTTATCAACACTTATTTGAGCCTCAAAGTATGCAGCAATGATATTGACCTCCTCTGCAATTTTTAACATTATGGAACAATTGCGACAAGATGTGTCGATCCGAATCATTGAAGTAACATGCACAGTCTGACCACGGACTCAGGCATGATCACGGTCTGTGCTTCATTCAGTTGTGGGAGGTGTATATGATATCTTTATCAAAAATATCAAAAAGTACTTCAATTGTCTTAATCAGATGTGTATTTGTTTGAGATAGTACCGTTTTGCAACAATTGTCACCTCATTTCCATTACAACACCATCTATCATGAAAAGAAAGAAATCTTTCAAATAAAATTTACATTTTTTCATGGAAAATTCAAATCTGCAATAAAAAATAGGGGTTCCTATTTAAGATTTCAAAGTCACTCTCCCTCCAGCCTCCAGGTATGGTGCAGGATGTCGAGTGTTATGTTAATGGATGTCCCTCTTCGAGGCAAACAACATTTATTACCACTTTTTTTCACCCAAGGTGTATTTCACCAAATATTCTGACAAACAGTTCAAATTAAATGCCTCACCCTGTATGTAGGAGAAACAATGTGTCTAATGGTTCGAATGCCTTGATATCATAATAAAAATTGACTGTGAGAACAAAGCTATGACACACATTCTCACATGGCAGCATTCTTTTTCCTTGCAGTCAGATTTAAGAGAAAATGTTGTTTAAGAAATATATAACACATGTCCATCCAAATGTTTGTTAAAGTATTGTGCAAAAATTTTAAGTAAATCATTCAAGAACTTTTCAAGTTCTTTGCCAACAATGTTTGCCTACTTTATCATAAATATATATTTATACACTATATATATTTTTAAAAAATATACAGTCTGTGGCTGCCCATATTTTGTTAGAGTAGCGTGTGAAAGTTAGAAGTAAATATGTGAAGAACTTTTTGAGATTTTTGCTAACAATGTTTCCTCCTCAAATACTACATATATATATTTATATACAATACATACCTAAAAAAGTTCGTCCAAATGTTTAGAAAAATATAGTATAAAAATTGGGAATTGATTGTTTGTCCAAATGTTTATTAGACTACTGTGTAAAAATCTGAAGTAAATTGGTCAAGAATTTTTTGAGATTTTCACTAATGATGTTTCCCCTTTATACAATGTAGAGATATTAATACATTATATATAAAAAATACATCCTATGTCTTTCCAAATCATTATTAGAATATTGTGCAAAAATTTGAATTAAATTGATCCAGAACTTCTTGAGGTTTTTTGGAGGGAGAGAAAGAGAGAGAGAGAGAGAGAGAGAGAGAGAGAGAGAGAGAGTGGGGGGGGGGGGGGGGGGGGGGTTTACAGGATGTGGAAAAACAATTTGTCCAAAAGTGTAGGGCAGAAAGACAGCATCAAACAAAGTAATTTGAGTATAGGAACTGGGGGTGACAGCTGCATATTTTCAATACTACAGGAACATAACTGAAATCTGACACATGGTCATCTATACACGAAATGAAATGTTTCACATGAAATGTATATGTAAACAAAATGTTTGGATCAACCAACACTATTGCTATGAGAACAAGAAGAAATTAAAGCATCACATATATATATATATATATATATATATATATATATATATATATATATATATATATATATATATATTTTTGCACTTAACTGATGTACCATACAGAACTTCTTTAGTAATGTAAACAATATGTCCACATTTCATCATTCAGTATGTCTTGAAAATGTCAAAGTAAATGAAAAATGAGTAGGCTCTTCAACACAGACATACCACTACTTAATTAACATAAGTATATTGCAGTAAATGCTAAAACTAACCACCAATTTCACGTAGCCATAGTGATGTAAATATTCACCTGCAACACCTAGCTCCTATACTCTAATTCCTTCATTTGATGCTACCTTTCTGTCCTATACTTTTCGTCAAATTGTTTTTCTACACACTGTATTTAAAAAATGCACAATCCCCACATTTATCAGAGTAACAAGTAAATATAAGAAGTAAATTTGTCAAGAACTTCCCAAGGTTTTTGGTAATTACATTAAACTATGACTTGTCTTATAAAGTAGTATAGACGTACTGTGAGACATGGGCAAACAGTAAGAAGATGGAAAGATAGTACACATTCCTTCCGAAGCATCGCAGGCTCACTGTAAATTGATGCAATTAAAAACTCGAGAAGATTTTACAGTAGGGCAAGTAAGATGTTACATAAGGTAAATCCAAAGATTATTGGGTTTTGGGAGTTAAAGGAAGTGAACAAGAGAGTTCTGCACAATAGGGGCTAAGAATGAAGGATGAAGAGCAGGTCATTTAAGTGGATAAACTAGAAAAAGAAACAAAAATCTGTACCTCTCTTCAGTAATAGCTAAAACAACTGATTGTAAGTTGTCAAGTGAATGTCAACTTCATCACAACAGGAAGTTACAGGAAATTTCAGGTATTTAATGTGGAAGATTCCACTTCTTATTAATCAAAGCAAGTTATTATTAATGAAGGTAATATGCAGTACAACAAAATTTATTGTAATCTAACATACAAGATGTTCTTGTTCCCAAAGATTTCTAACATTATTACCTTACCTTAGGTTGCAGTACATTCTGGAATGTGGATCCACAGTTGGTTCATCATTGTAGCGCCAAGTGCCACCAAGTGTTGCAGACTGCCCTAAAACCACTACCTTGAAGTGAGGAGTTGGACTCAGAAGTCTTGCTGCATACAAACCAGCAGCCCCAGCCCCCACGATGCACACAGACTGCATCTGAATAATAAAACTAATAATCAGCTGTGTACACAACAGTTTAACAAAATGTATTGCCTCTTAAAGATTCTCAACACTTGAACAACATGCTATGAATTATTTATACAATATCAGAAATATTTATGAACAGAGTGTTGTGACTCGCCGATTATTCAAAGTGCCGCCGCGCAATTACGCACGTCCTCTACGTGCGGCGCTGTCTGCCAGCCATGCAGCAGCTGCGCCACCTAAGCGGCCAGCCGAGCAGCGGCCGCTAGACTGAGACTCAGTGTTTAATCGAATGCCGACTTGTACACAGGTCAACTTACTCAGTGACTTATATGTGTTGTTGTGTTGTCCGAAATATGTGTTAAATTTGAAGATCTAAGAATGGGCGACGAGGTAGTGGGTTTTTCCTTTTCTCCGTTGACTCACAGGGTTCCATAGCTACTATCGAGCAGCTCTTGCAAAATCTCCTTGAACAGCAAACGCTTCTAACAGCGGCGATTCGCGATATCGTCGCGGCGTCAAATGCGGGTCGTTTCTCGTCGTTGGCTGTACCTCCTTTCCCACCTTACGACGAGACGGCGGAAGACTGGTCTGATTATGAAAAACGTCTTCGACAGCACTTCTTGGCATTTCATGTCACGGACGAACAACCATGTAAGTCTCTGTTCCTTTCCTGGATTTCGCAACTGGCTCCTTTGAAGGATCCTGCGTCTTTGTCCTTTGCTGAAATGTGCTCCCTTCTGTCTGTCTATTTTCAAAAGCAAACAGATGTGGTAGCCTCTCGTGTTGCCTTTTATCGTTGTCAAAAACAACCAAATCAGTCCTATCGCGCTTGGGCTGCTGAACTTCACGGCCTCAGTCGAAAGTGTCAATTTGTTACTGACGTTCACAAAGAATCCTATGCCGCTTCCATGGTACGGGATGCTATTATCCGGTCGGCGCCCGACAAAGAAGTTCGGCAACATGCCCTTCAGTTGGCGAATCCAACTCTAGATGAAGTTCTCTCCATTGCGCAGTCTTTTGAAATTTCTCGCGCCGCTGGGGCACAAATAGAAGCGTGGGGTGACGTCGGGGAAATACAACCTCTGTGCCCTGGTGACGACGTGTGCAGCGCGTCCCCACCGGCCGACGTGGCCGCAGTACGCTCCCACGTGCAGCCTCGGCCTAGCCGTAAACAACCCACTAAGAAAATGCAGCAACATCCCCGGCAACTTCCTTCATGTCCGCGGTGTTTTACGAAACATTCACGCGAGGATTGTCCCCAATGTTGGGCTGTGTGTCACAATTGCAAAAAGAAAGGTCATGTGTCTTCCGTTTGTAAATCCGACCGCATACATGATGTTCATGAACATGACGCTGATTCTGATTCTGTGTTGTCTGTCAATTGCACTTGTTCCCTTTCAGGGAAGTTATTCCTCACTGTCCAAATCCTTGGTCGAGATGTTCACATGCAAGTGGATACCGGTTCTGCTGCCACTATAATTAATTCTCAGACGTATCTTCAGCTGGGTTCTCCACGTCCCCTGTCACTCGGCAATTACGGACGTACAATAAACAGAAGATTTCTCTCTTGGGACAGTTTAATGCTGAGGTATCTTACAAATCCATCGTTCGCACTGTTCCCATATTTGTGGTCGACCAGAACAATGCAGAAAATCTTTTTGGTTTCAATGCCTTTCGCGTTTTTGGGTTCTCCATAGATGACTCTGTCAATATTGTCTCTGACGCTACTCCTTATGCTCAACTGGATTCCTTGTCGACGGCATTTTCGTCCCTTTTTTCTCCTGGGTTAGGCCGTGCAAACGACTTTGAAGCTCATATCACGCTCAAACCCACTGCTTGGCCTAAGCTTTTTCGGGCTCGGCCCATTCCTGTGGCCCTTCGTGATTGGGTAAAACGGGAGTTGGATCATCTCACTGCTTCAGGGGTCTTGATTCCTGTCACTTCCAGTGAGTGGTCCTCTCCTGTCGTTGTAGTTGCTAAGCCCAATGGTGATATTCGTCTCTGTGGCGATTTCAAAGCCACTGTAAATGCTCAATGCCTCATCGACACTTACCCTATGCCCCGTCCTGAAGAACTGTTCACTAAACTCGCTGGAGGACAGTATTTTTCTAAAATTGACCTGTCAGAAGCTTATCATCAACTTCCTCTCGACGCTGCTTCCTGGCAATTTCTTGTCCTTAACACGCCTTTCGGCCTCTATCAATACCAACGCTTGCCATTCGGGGTTGCTAGCGCCCCTGCTCTCTTTCAGCGATTCTTGGAACAATTATTGCTCCCTGTCCCGGGGTGTATCAATTACATGGACGACATTGTTGTCACTGTCCGAGCAGCGGCCGCTAGACTGAGACTCAGTGTTTAATCGAATGCCGACTTGTACACAGGTCAACTTACTCAGTGACTTATATGTGTTGTGTTGTCCTAAATATGTGTTAAATTTGAAGATCTAACACAGAGTATATGTGAAACATTTACTTACTGTTATGAAAACAATCACACACCAAAATGCACCATTAAGTCACTGAAAAGAATACATGTAAATCTAAGATGAAATAATTATATTATGAAATCTGCAGTCAGCAGAGCACATGGAAAAGATGTGAGAGACATGTTGCACTCCATTACACAAGTGGCCATCAACAAGACACTAAATTCTAAATCATTCTTTTCAATCACACATAACATAATTGCATCAGATGCATATTAATTAAGTTTGATGTTGAAGTTTCAGGTTGAAATTATGTTTACGCTAGGTAGGTACAAAGATTAACTTGTATCTGAGAAACTATAACATCAATCCCATGTTCTGTGACAATACACAAATAAAGTGAAAAATTAGCAACATCCAAAACTGCGGATTGAGAAGGATATTGCATTGTTTAGGCAGCAATAGAACAGGAATAGCCAGTTCTGTGTCCAAGACAATTAAGAAAACAAAAAATTGAGAAAAAGAGCCACTGGAACAAATAAAATAGGAACTGTTTATAGAACACTAAGTAAAGACCATAATTAGTTGCACAACAGTTAACAGAACATCTTGACAGATCGCAATTTCTGCTGGACCAGGACTTGAATCAGAACCTTTGCCTTTTGCAGACAATGTTCTTGGCAGCTGAACCATTCTAATATGCCTTAAAGTCCACTTCAGTTGCTCAGTGTTGGTCCAACAAGCAACTCAAGGAAGACTCTGTGATATTTGGAAGAGAAAGTGACAAGAATCAACCCAGAATACAGAAACTTTCAGTTAGGTCATATAGCAAACTCTAATTAGTTAATCGGCAATAACAATCTGTGAAAGATGCAGGACAAAATTGGAATCCTGGTCCAGTACACACTAGCAATCTGCAAGGAAGTGCCACCCAACTAAATCAGATGGAAAAAATGTAGTTTACCAACCTTAGTGCAGAGGCTATGAATGGGATGAGTTCAGTACATAGGAGTAAGAGTACCAATCTAATGCTCTCAGGGTAAATGGTATCCAAGACCTTGTTAAGCTTGTGGTGCCAATGAAGTCGACACCAACATCGATGCATCCATCTTTGAACCAAGCTAAGACTGTCCTTGGACTCTGAGAATTGTCTTTGGGCTGCTCGGCCATGTTCAGTTCTTTGTGAGCATTGCTTGTGTTTAGATGAATAAATGAACTACTGCAAAATGGGAGTGTTGTTTGGTGTAACTGGCCCGAACTTCCCCCTCACTGGTGACCCTGAGTTGTAACGTCTTCCGTTTTCGCCATTTTACTGTGTCCATGACCTCTGCATCAGCTATTTTCGCTTGTATTACATCAACACAGCATTCAAACAATGACTTCGGCCCAGCGCCTAATGGTGGATTTCGTGATTGACATGCATCATATTGCAGGCGATGTACACCCACCAGGAGTGCAACACGATGCCTCTCAATCGACGATTACGCCGATTTTGCTGGACGTTTTCGAACCTGCAACAATAAGTGAGGTTAGGAGTGTGCACGACTCCGGCTATCAAACGCCTTTGTTCCCGCCACATGTGCCCTCCCTCATCAACAGTGCAGTTACCTCTTACGGATCTCCTTGCAGTGCGGGATCAATGCCGATTTCTGCAAATGCTCCGTTGGATAACCTACCACCGCCAGGACAACGGTTTGCCATGCCGCAATCCATGCAGTACCACACAGATACCTGCCACATGGCCGGAATTGCTTCGTTCACAGGCCTATCTCCTCAGCATCTGACCACGCCCGCGCCTGCCTCAGTTCAGCATCAGCACATGCCTTCCTACTTTGATACCTCAGCCTACAACAGGAACAATAACTTGTTATCTGTGCCTGACCTCCATCTCTGTCCCACTGCGACGCCTCAGTGCTTTGTGCCACGACATTCTCCTTATCCGCACACCGTTTTGAGTGGAGTGACTATGAACAGTGAACATTCACACATACTGTCCCACATTCGACATCATTTCCCACACTGTGCTTCTGGACAGCCTGCACCTCCGCAGCCTCCCTGCAACACAGGTGGCCCTGCAGACTAACACGCATTCTCAAACTTTGAACGTTTTCTCACCTGTCGCCCCCGTGCTGGCTCCAGTTGAGCTTCTGCTACCGTTCTCGACACATCTTGGTGCCTCATCCGCATCGGTCTTCCATGACACGTCAGTTTGAACACACCCGCAATGTGCTGAGCTTCCGCAACCGCAATCTACACATTACGGTGTCTCACCCGCGTTGGCCTTCCGCGTCGCGATGGATCACGCTCAACCACAACGTGTCATCTTCACGCTGCCACCCGAACAGCTGTCGTTGCCACATCCCCTGGAGGCACACTCTCCTGGAATATTACAGCAACAGCTCGATGCAGGCAGTGTCCCGACGAACTCAACTCAACCTGTTCTTCCGAACATTCTACAATGCTTACCGCCGCTGCCGCTGTTTAATCCCGACAGAGCAACAACCTGGTTTAAAATTATGGATGAAGTGTTCAACCATTACAATCTCGACGAGTCAACCTGGTTTCTGTGCCTCATCACCCACCTGCATGACCAGGAGGACTTGATTGCTGACCTGGTCGACGCCCCGGACTCATCTACCCGGTACACTCTAGCCAAAAAGACAGTTCTACATCGGCTTGCACACTCAACTGAGGCAGCAATACAGCAAGTGCTCCACGTCAAGCAACTAGGCAACAACAAACGTTCCCAGCTCTGGAGACGGCTTCGTGCCCTGTTCAGCGCCAATCTATTCTCTGACACAGGTCTCCTCGCCATCTGGTCAGATAAACTATCTCCTCACATCCGCTTTGTTCTGGCTCAAAGGTCTCCTGAAACTGTCCAGCAAAGAATGACAATTGCTGACAAGCTACATGATGCATCACTGCTCTATTTCGCCAGCCACTGCCTACCTGACATGTCCCAGGTTCAGGCTCATCACCCTGCGGCCGGACGCGGCAGGGGCGGTACTGTGCCGTCCATTGCACTCGCTCCGGGAAGCAGTAAACAAGCAACTGGGACATCACCGCCTCTGCCCACGGTCATGCCCCCTCCTGCAACCGAACCTGCTGCGGCCACCGAACCTCGGCCACCGCCACTGAAAACGAACTTTCCGCAGGAAATGCAACCGCACTACCCGTACAGTTACTTCCACACACGGTTTGGTGAGACAGCACGGAACTGCAAATCGCAGGTAGGTTCGGGTGCCACCTCCTGCACACAACATGACAGGCACCCCCCCCACCCCCCCCCCCCCCCCCCCCCCAGTGCTACGTTCTGTCCGGGAACAACCGGATAATTGCGGACGACTTTACATTAAAGACATTTTGTCGCGATACATTTTGGTTCAAATGGTTCAAATGGCTCTGAGCACTATGGGACTTAACATCTGAGGTCATGAGTCCCCTAGAACTTAGAACTACTTAAACCTAACTAACCTAAGGACATCACACACATCCATGCCCGTGGTAGGATTCGAAACTGCGACCCTAGCGGTCGCGCGGTTCCAGACTGAAGTGCCTTTAACCGCGTGGCCACACTGGCCGGCGGATACATTTTCCTAGTGGACGCAGGCGCTGATATTTCGCTGCTGCCGACGTCCTTAGCATCGTCGAACATCCGCCCTCATCATACTTCACTGCAAGCCATGAATTCAACTAAACTACAATGCTCAGGTTTGACTTCACACGTCGCCTCACTCTCCACAAACTGCAAGCTCGAGTGGACTTTTTTAGTGTGTGAAATTGACGAACCTATACTAGGCATTGACTTCTTGTGACACCACAAACTTTCACTGGACCTAGTGTGAAACACCGTGTTTCATCATCCATCCAAGACTCACTTCCCCTGTGCTCCGTCGAGCAAACCCCCCCTGTGACACATTGGCCCGGGATCATCTCATCCATACATGCTCATCTCTGTCGACGACATTACGAGAAACCATGCACAAGTGCCTTGTCGAACTTTAACACGTCACTCGCCTACACAAGGAAAACTTCGAGCTCTCCCTCCAACCCCACGAAACACAGCTCCATCTCTCCAATGCAGCAAAGGAATTACAGACACTACAGCAAGGACAAAGCAAGGTCAGTAAGTGCGCCGAATCTGCTTGCAATCCCAGCAATCGAGCCTCCGTGTTTTTACCTCCTGCTACCCCTCGCAACTGTGCTATCAAGACTGCCATAACGTGTACTGACAGTTCCGCAGGACCACACCCTCCTAACATGGCAGCGTTTGACACTCGGCCGGACACAAGTGCGCAAGTGCGATGTGTGTCACGTGTTCCCGAACTGACAGCTCCTACCCTGCCCCTCGCGGACAGCACCTCAAACTATACAACTTCGGCTCCTGCGCGCCGCCATGTGACTGTTGCTGACAACACAAACACTGCACTCGCACCAAGCGTTTTGCCCGCGGCCGTGCTGCCACAGGCCGCGCCCTCGGACAATGGATTCACTAACAGCTCACGAGCTCTACCGAGCTCACCCGACATGGTGCCACTGCTTCGGGCCGGTGGCCATCTTGTCACATTGACTCATGGGACACTTCGCGGCCTCACCTCCCGTCGGATCCGCCAAGTGGACTCCAAACACCAGGACCACGCCTCGCCTACCCTGCCTGCCACACATTGTAAACAAACCGCCTTCCGTGCCGCCGGCAACATTTCTGTCGTCACCAACGGCATGGTTCACAAGCTTCGCCTCATGCCAAGTCCCACGATCACCAATAAACCACGTCAACTTTGTCCGAGCACCTCTCCGACCTTAAAAATCAGATTTCTGAACTACTAAGCTCTGGCGTCATTGAACCCTCTGCCAGTAGTTGGTCTATGCCCATACACATGACACCCAAGAAAGACAGGTCCTGGTGCATGTGCAGAGACTACCATCGACTAAACGCACAAACAATTATGGACACCTACCCCATACCCAACATTACCGACTTTACCAGTTCCCTCGCAGGTGCAACCACGTTCTCTGTCATTGATTGCAAACGGGCCTACCACCAGATCCCCATGGCACCTGAAGACATCGAGAAGACAGCAATCTCCACCCTGATCGGGTTATTTCAGTTTAGATTCATGGCCTTCAGTCTGAAAAACGCAACCCAGACCTGGCAGTGCTTCATCAACGAAGTGCTATTCGACCTAAAATTCTGCTTTGCATATCTTGATGACATTCTTGTGTTCAGCTCCTCCATCGAGGACAACATTCGATATGTGCAAACTGTTATGAACACTCTTGCGACAGCAGGCATCGAGACCAACCAGGACAAATTGCAGCTACATCAACCCGCTGTCCCTTTTCTTGGTTTTCGGGTCTCTGCCGACAGCATTTCACCGCCCCCTGAGAAAATACAAACAATACTAAACCTACCCAGACCTTCGTCATTCAAAGAGCTCTGGCTCTTTCTGGGGATGGTTAATTATTATCGTTGACATCTACCTCGGGCTGCGGAGATTCAGGCTCCACTGACAGACGCCTTGGCAGGCACCAACACTTCTGGATCTCGGCCCTTTCCATGGACCCCTGCCATGACTGACCCTTTCACTGCCCTCAAAAATATCTTCTTGCCGAGGCCTGCACCATCGCGCATCCTCATCCCAATGCGCAACTTTTCATCACCACAGACGCGAGTGAAACCGCCATCAGCGCTGTCCTTAGCCAGATAATCGACAGCCAAACTTCGCCTCTGCAGTTCTTCTCGCGCAAGCTCAGCAATGCACAACGGAAATATTCTGCGTTTGACAGAGAGTTGCTCGCGGTCTACGAAGTGATCAATCATTTTAAGACTGATGTTGACGGATGCCTTTTCTATGTTTTAACAGACCACAAACCCCTGGCTGCAGCCATTACAAACCCGCCAGCTGACCCACCTCCTCGCCGCTCCAGATACATGGACTTCATATCTCAGTTCACCACCGATGTCAGACACATAAAAGGTGCTGACAATATAGTTGCTGATCTCCTTTCATGAGTCAACGTCGAATAGATTAGATTAGATTAGATTAGATTAATACTAGTTCCATGGATCATGAATACGATATTTCGTAATGATGTGGAACGAGTCAAATTTTCCAATACATGACATAATTAAGTTAATTTAACAACATACTTAAGTTAATGTAACAACTCTTTCATTTTTTTGTGTTTTTTATTTTTATTTTTTTTAATATTTTTTTGTTTTTTTTAAATTTATATCTAAAAATTCCTCTATGGAGTAGAAGGAGTTGTCATTCAGAAATTCTTTTAATTTCTTCTTAAATACTTGTTGGTTATCTGTCAGACTTTTGATACTATTTGGTAAGTGACCAAAGACTTTAGTGCCAGTATAATTCACCCCTTTCTGTGCCAAAGTTAGATTTAATCTTGAATAGTGAAGATCATCCTTTCTCCTAGTATTGTAGTTATGCACACTGCTATTACTTTTGAATTGGGTTTGGTTGTTCTGTTCGCTGTTAGACCTCTCAGAACTGCCTAACCTCCAACCTGCCGATGAGGAAACACAAAACCTGATTTCAGACTCTACTTCTTCACTACACTTCGTCTGCACCACCTTCCCTGGCATTTCTGGTGAGATCTGGTGCGACAACAGTATGAGCACGTTACGCCCCCTCATCCCAACCACACTCCGTCGAGCTTTCTTCAACATATTGCATAATTTAGCCCACCCCAGTGTTCGTGCGTCCGCCCGCCTCGTAGCGGAGCGCTTTGTGTGGAGAAATGTCAACAAGGACTGCCAGCAATGGGCACGCTCCTCCATTGCGTGCCAACGCTGCAAAGTACACAAGCACACTTCACCCCCCCCCCCCCCCTTGGTGCCTTTTCCATCCCTCCTGGGCGTTTCTTCCAGCATATTCAGCATATTCATATTCATGTTGACATTGTCCGCCCTCTCTCCCCCTATAACGGCTTTCAATATGTTCTCTCGTCTATCTACCAAACAACTCACTGGGTTGAGGCTGTCCCCCTCCCCAATATTACAGCAGAAACTGCTGCTCAAGCTTTCGTCAAGTCATGGGTATCGCGTTTCGGATGTACAGCTATCATCACGACTGGCCAGGGCAGGCAATTTGAGTTGGTCCTGTTCAGCAAGATTTGTAACATTTGCGGCATCCAGTGCATCCATACCACAGCATATCACCCGCAAAGTAACAGGCTAGTCGATCGCTGGCACCGCACTTTCAAGGCGGCTCTTTGATGCCATGACTCTCTATGGATGGAGGCCCTTCCCTTTGTGCTACTCGGCATTCATGCAGTCTATAAGGAAGGCCTCAAAGGCACAATAGCCAAGTTTGTATACGGTCAGAACAATGTTCTCCCTGGCGAACTTGTGAGCCCTTCCGCTTCTCTCCCTCAGCCTGACTTACCTTCCCTCATGGACCGCGTCAAACGCCACTTCATCAACCTCCATATCCCTCCGCCATCCAGCCATTCCCGCCATAAGGTTCATGTCCCGAAATCTCTGGACAATTGCGAGTACGTCATGCTCCGAGATGACACTGTCTGTGCTCCCATCCAACCTCCATATACTGTCCCGTACAGAGTTCTCCGGCGCTCAGCCAACACATATGACATCCCGATGAAAGATTCAGCTGTTACAGTCTCTCTCAACAGACTTAAGCCTGCTCATGTCGAGCCTTCTTCTACCCCCCTTCAGGCCACGACCACGCCACTCAGTGTCATGGCTCATGACACTCTGACCACTCCCTCCACGTTGGACTTACACACTCTGTCGAGTGACTTCGAGTTCCAATTGTCGAGCTCTCCTCCGACCTCGCCCTCTACTCCGGTTTCATGCACTCCATCAAGTGACCACATGTTCCCCACATCGAGCTTATCTACAATCACGCCCTTGCCACTGGCCCCTTCGCCAGTCCCTTCGACCTCTCCACCATCGCCTGCCACGCACTGTTGAGGTTTCTCACTCCCTCCCATCTCGAACGTGCCCTCGCTCGAGGTATTTGTACCTGCCGCCCAGACATAATCCACAACATCTCAATAATACTGCACGATGATACACTGTTCATCATGTATTTCCCTTCATTCAGTGCTCATGACACAACCTCGGCCATTCCCTGCCACATGGTGAAATGTGTTCCCCTCCTGCCCTACATCGACCTGGACATGCTTTGAGTGTTCACCACACCATCCGGAAACATTGTCGTCATCGCTCCATTCCACCCACGAACCGCAGGCCTACCTGTCGCCGCACGACCAGCACGCCCAGTATGATGTCCGGTTCGCTTCAACGACTTCCAGGTTTGGTGGCCAAACCTTCCTTCACGACATCTACCCACACAGCTCCCTGATGATGCTGTCGAGCTGACTGTGGTCCGGCTCCCATGGACCACTCCTGCCAACGCTATAGGCACCCCCTCCCCCCCAGCCTCTCAAGAGTACTCCATACTGTTTGTGTGTGTGGGGGGGGGGGGGGGGGGGGGGGGGGCTATGTGGTGCCGATGAAGTCGACACCAACATCAATGCATCCATCTTTGAACTAAGCTAAGATTGTCCTTGGACTCTGAGAATTGTCTTTGGGCTGTTCTGCCATGTTCAGTTCTTTGTGAGCCTTGCTTGTGTTTAGGTGAATAAATGAACTACTTCAAAATGGGAGTGTTGTTTGGTGTAACCAACCCAAACTTCTCCCTCAAGCTATATGCATTACACAATTATACTCAAAATGGATACATATAAATCAACATAGGCATATAGTTCAATCTGTATTACAGTTATTGCCACCAAGAGTGTTTAAAGATCTTGGGTGCTTACATAAATCCACATTTCAGGTTAGGTAGATGTTGTCACACGGAAACCTTAAATCAAAGACGAGGCTCAGGCACATGACTGAAGTTCTGAAGTTCATAATGCTAATAAAATTCTAGTAAAGTAAAGGCTCAATATGCTCAATTGGAATACACACAAAGAAATTTTTCTACAGAAAAATTTGAAACTAGACATATCAGTCTAGTCCTAAGGCCTTCAGAATGTCAGTTGTTGCATACAAGCAGTGATTGTGGGACTGGTGGAAGATCAGAACACAGAAAAGACATTGACAAATAATGAACACTGAATACTGTAACATTTTATTTATAACTATAATAAACAGAGTAACACTTAGACAAGTACTTTTGGGACCACCATTTTGTTGACATGATTGGTCTCAGTATGTCTTACCAACTCAATACCAGAGGTACAATTCTGCAAGCAAAAGAAGGAAGGAAGGAAGATTAGAATTTAACAGCTTGTCAGCATTGAGGTCATTGGAGATATACCACAAGCTCACACTGATTCAAGTATGGGGAAGGAAATTGCCCATGCCCTTCCAAAGGAATCATCCCAGCATTTTCCTGGAGTGATTTAGGAAAATCACAGAAAACCTAAATCAAGATAGTCAGATGTGTATTTGAACTGGCACCCTCCCAAATGTGAGTCCAGTGTGCTAACCACAGTGCCACTTCACTTAGTAATTCTACAAGGAAGAATTGTATCACCATCTGTAAATGACCATGGAACTACCTTTCACAGAATTGATGGATGACATTAACATCTCTAGGAGGCATCATGGGTGTTTTTCTGTGTCCTTGCCCCTACTCCAACTCCTCCTCCTCCTCCTGTGTTACTATTACTACTACTATTACTAATTTTTTTATTAATTAGGTAGAAATTTGTGTTCACAAAGCATTCATTTACATGCTTCTGTTGGTATACCCATATTTTATGTAATATGTAAGGATACCCACATTAACATTCATTTCCCAGCACCAGAAATATGACCAAATCAGTTTCAAGAAAAAAGGATATGAGGATATAAAAGTTTGGCCAGAGTTCATTTCCATAAGATTATTCTAGGTGTGTGGCACAGTTATGATATGAAAAACTACCAACGTTCCATCTATTACTGCAGGCAGGCCTCAACAGAATAATCTTGAAGAAGACTACATGCAATAATCAATAACCTAATGATCACAAGCAGGTTTCACTGTCACAGAAAATATACCTTAGTGATCTTACTACTAATACACTCTGAGGTAACTGTTCTTTAGGCAGTTAGGTCACATGCTTAAGACAGAGTTTCAAAGAGATCTAAATATGCAACAGATTATAATACTGAGATAATGGTTGTAGGATTAAAATAAGTACAGCAATTTTGAACACATTGCTCATCACACATGAAACTTCACAGGGTGCATGTTTTGAAAAGCTGAGAACAGAATACAAATCCCTCTGAACTGAGTCATTATATTCATTGTTACATTTTTGAAGATGTGCAGAAAAATTAACAGGTGGTGCAATTAAGGAACTTATCACAGTGTAAATGCTGAAGATAAAAGCACAACAGAAAGTAGGGTGATCATTTAGAAGTTTAAGGGCCATATTACCTAAATAAATAAGAGTGTGCTCTTTTTTAACATTGTTAGATACAATAAAGTTTGACCACATGTGAGATTATGTCATGAATTACATTGAAAACTGTTGATGTTCCAGCAATTGCTACATGTTGCTTCCTAAGAATTACCCTCATGTTGTACAGTAAAATACAATACTTTGACTATTGTTGCTGATGGTCTTCACTAGAGCACTTTCACTATAGCAAAACAAATCATGTATTGAGGCCTCTTGGATTTGTTGTGAAGACTGCTAATGAGACTGCCACTGACAAAATGTGTCTAGAATCTACATGTTAATAGTGACTGCTATCCAATGATTTGAAGCTGTTACAAATGAGTGTGTTGGAAGGCTACCAACAGATATATACCCAAGGTATCAAGGTACCTCAAGTACTGTCCTCTGCTGGGAATACCGTTTGCCCTGTAAGACGTACAGGACCTAACACCACTTGTCCACTTGATTGTGAATGGCATGTCAGTGGTCCTGTACAGAGGAGATAGGGACATGCGAGAACTCACGGTATTACAGGCATCCCCTTAACCAATAAGTCTGAAATGTTGTCTTTCACTGAAAATGAAACAGAGCCAGAGAGACTCATTTGACCTGTTGGGAACCTGCTGTGCCCCCATCAAGGGGAGACAAATGTAAATGAGTAGGAATCTTGACATCACCAGCAGTTCACACACTAAAGAGGCTATTTCAGCAGCCACTGGGAGAACAGGGTGCAATCAGCTGCAAATTGTGGTGCACAATGGAATAAATTATGCCTGTCATCTTGCTCTGAGATCACACATGGATCATTCTAGTGACAGCCGAGAAGGTTGAGAAGATCAGCCTTGCTTAAGGAATTTTAACAAAGCTCAGATCTAAAGAACTGACCCAGAAATGTTCATGGCCACCTTGCTCTAAGTCAAGAAGAAGGTTTCAACCACAATTTCATAGGTTCTGTGACTATCTAGGCAGCAACTTCCTAAAACTGCACCACAGAGCTGAGAACTGTGGTCTACATCTACATCTACGTCTACGTCTACACGGTTACTCTGCAATTCGTACTTAAGTGCCTGGCAGAGGGTTCATCGAACCATTTTCATACTACTTCTCTACCATTCCACTCTCAAATGGTGCACAGAAAAAAGGAACACCTAAATCTTTCTGTTCGAGCTCTGGTTTCTCTTATTTTATTATAATGATCATTTCTCCCTACGTAGGTGGGTGTCAACAAAATATTTTCGCATTCGGAAGAGAAAGTCAGTGATTGAAATTTCGTAAATAGATTTTGCTGCAAAAGAAAACCGCCTTTGTTTCAGTGACTGCCACCTCAATCTGCATATCATATCACTGACACTTCACCCCTATTTTGCGATAACATGAAACAAGCTGCCTTTCTTTGCACTTTTTCGATGTCCTCCGTCAATCCTACCTGGTAAGGATCCCATACTGTGCAGCAATATTCCAGCAGAGGACAGACAAGTGTAATGTAGGCCATCTCTTTAGTGAGTTTGTCGCATCTTCTAAGTGTTCTGCCAACAAAGCGTGGTCTTTGTTTCACCTTCCCCACGACATTATCTATGTGGTCTTTCCAATTTAAGTTGCTTGTAATTGTAATTCCTAGGTACTTAGTTGAATTGACAGCCCTTACATTTTTGCAATTTATCATATACCCAAAATTTATTGGATTTCTTTTAGTACCCATGTGGATGACCTTGCACTTTTCTTTGTTTAGTGCCAATAGCCACTTTTCGCACCATACAGAAAGTCTCTCTAGATCATTTTGTAAGTGTAATTGATCATCTGATGATTTTACTACACGGTAAATTACAGCATCATCTGCAAACAATCTAAGGGGGCTGCTCAGATTATCACCTAGATCATTTATGTAAATCAGGAGCAGCAGAGGGCTGATAACACTACCTTGTGGAATGCCAGATATCACTTCTATTCTACTCAGTAATTTACCATCTATCACCACAAACTGTGAACTCTCTGAGAGGAAATCATGAATCCAGCCACACAACTGAGATGATACTCCATATGCACGCAATCTGATTAATGGTCGCTTGTGAGGAGCAGTATCAAAAGCTTTCTGGAAATCTAGGAATATGGAATTGATCTGAGATTCCTTGTCAACAGCGCTCATTACTTCATGGGAATAAAGAGCTAGCTGTGTTGCACAAGAATAATATTTTCTGAATCTGTGTTGGTTATGTATGAATAAGTCATTTTCTTCAAGGTGATTCATAATGTTCGAGTACGGTATATGCTCCAAAATCTTCTGGAAATCTAGGAACATGGAATCGATATGAGATCCCTTGTTGACAGCACTCATTACTTCATGGGAATAAAGAGCTAGCTGTGTTGCACAAGAATGATATTTTCTGAATCTGTGTTGTTTATGTATCACTAAGTCATTTTCTTCAAGGTAATTCATAATGTTCAAGTACAGTATATGCTCCAAAATCCTACTGCAAATTGAGGCCAGTTATATGGGTCTGTAATTCAATGGGTTACTCCTATTTCCTTTCTTCAATACTGGTGTGACCTGTGCTACTTTCCAGTCTTTAGGAACAAACCTTTCGTCAAGTGAGTGGTTGTATATGATTGCTAAGAAAGGTGCTGTTGTGTCCCTGTAAGTGCATCAGGGTTGTGCTAAACATCAACAGACCTTTAGATTACATGACTCTCAATTTAGTCCACATAATAATAGCTGTAGAAGAACCCAAAGCATATGTGTAAGGTCTGAAGAAGCGTCCCTTAGAGACAAAGAAATTAAAATCCTGGTGACCAACTTCCAAAGCCCCCGCAATGAAGTGCCAGAGTTTAATGCACTCCTAAAATGCAATAAAGCTCATAAAATACTAGGTGTGGAAATATGATTGAAGCCTGAAATTGATACTAGTGAAATTTTGGGGGGAAATTAAACCTCAAGTGGGTGTGTGTATTTTTCTTGTGTTAGCAGGTGCACGGCATACTTTGTACTTCATACCAATCCATCATATATCCAACACTGTAATGGATCTGTATTTAATGATTACCTCATTTATTAGTATTTTATTATTATTTCTAGTTGTTTAATTTACAGCCTTTGCTACATATGGCATGCTTCTAGTAGGATTATATATAGGGGTCCATAATACATAAAAGTCTGCCAACTTCAAGAAATACAAAATTTTTGTTTTTGTGTAAATTAATTGGTTTCTTTTGTTAAGATTTGCAGTTTATAACTCTATGATAATTAACAAAATTGTTTTCACAATGTTTTGTTTTCTTTTACTTTTACTGACATTGCAGATTTTCTTCAATTATTAATAGACCACTTGCATACAAAACCAGATGCAAGAGAGTAGCTACATTAGAGAAAGTAGAAAAACTAAACAGGAGAAATTTTACGTATAAGACATGGTGCATGGTCTGTTTTCTACACCAAACATGACACATTCACTTTTTTAACTTCTCACAGATGTACTAAAGGTGTCTGACAATGGGGAAAAAATAGAGAGAGAGAGAGAGAGAGAGAGAGAGAGAGAGAGAGAGAGAGAGAGAGAGAGAAGAAGAAGAAGAAGAAGAAAACACATGTCAGCATGGTAGTCCAAGCAATAATTAAGGAATAGCTGTTTGCCCTGACGCAACGAAGGATCTCAACTTGTAAAAATTAAACTTAATTTGCATTTGGCATACTTTATATGCCAGGATGCCCACTGGAGGGCTAAATGTATATGAAAATGACAAGCTAACAGAAAAATTACATGGTGTATTTGTCATAGCAGACCAGAAACTCAAGTTATATGAGACTGGAATTTAAGCTAAACATGAGACTGTCTGGGCAAGACTAGGGATAAATTTATAATAGGATCGAGCAATTGAACACTGAACTCACCCCCAGATGTATCTAAAAACTTTTTGTCATCCAAGTTTTGAAGCTAGTGGGCTTGACAAGACATTCTTTTAAAAAAGAAAAAAGAAGAAGAAGTAATTGCCTTCTCCAAAAACTACATACAGCACATAGTTGATAGTTTGGAAATCCACTCGTGATGTAAATACATTGGACCTAATAGCAACAAACAGATCTGGTCTTTTTGAGGATTTCCCCTGTGAGACTGCCATCAGTGACAATGAGGAAGTTGTAGCAACAATGATGACCCAAATGAAAGGTCAACTAAACCAAGTAGAAAACTATACGAAGAAGCAGTAGTGTCATGTCTCAATATGGAACTTGAAACACTTTGCTCTGGAAAGGATCATGTAGAAGAACTGTAGCTCAAGCTTTAAATAATAGTTGACTGTGGTCTGGTAGATAGGTAACTCACAGAACACTTCATGATGGTAGTGACCCGCCATAGTATATAGTCACTGTAAAGAAACTTCTGAAGAAACAGAGACTACTGTATAAGAGGTGTAAAACAAAGCATAGAGCAATAGATAGGAAGATTGTGAACGAAATATGTTTGGTTCTCATGAGGGAAATGAATGAATTCTTCAATGATTGCCTTAGCATAAACTTACTGGAAGACTGCTCACAAAATCCATAGAAATTCTGGTAACTGATAAATGACACCAAAGTAAGTCTCAAGACACTCGAGGATGACACAAGAACTGAAATTGGTGGTAGCAAAGTGAAAGTAAAAGTAAAAATGCTGAACCCCTTTTTCAATTGTTCCTTTACAAATGAAAACTGATAACTACTGCTCCAGTTTAAATTTTGCACCACTGAAAATTTGTGTGATATACACTCCTGGAAATGGAAAAAAGAACACATTGACACCGGTGTGTCAGACCCACCATACTTGCTCCGGACACTGTGAGAGGGCTGTACAAGCAATGATCACACGCACGGCACAGCGGACACACCAGGAACCGCGGTGTTGGCCGTCGAATGGTGCTAGCTGCGCAGCATTTGTGCACCGCCGCCGTCAGTGTCAGCCAGTTTGCCGTGGCATACGGAGCTCCATCGCAGTCTTTAACACTGATAGCATGCCGCGACAGTGTGGACGTGAACCGTATGTGCAGTTGACGGACTTTGAGCGAGGGCGTATAGTGGGCATGCGGGAGGCCGGGTGGACGTACCGCCGAATTGCTCAACACGTGGGGCGTGAGGTCTCCACAGTACATCGATGTTGTCGCCAGTGGTCGGCGGAAGGTGCACGTGCCCGTCGACCTGGGACCGGACCGCAGCGACGCACGGATGCACGCCAAGACCGTAGGATCCTACGCAGTGCCGTAGGGGACCGCACCGCCACTTCCCAGCAAATTAGGGACACTGTTGCTCCTGGGGTATCGGCGAGGACCATTCGCAACCGTCTCCATGAAGCTGGGCTACGGTCCTGCACACCGTTAGGCCGTCTTCCGCTCACGCCTCAACATCGTGCAGCCCACCTCCAGTGGTGTCGCGACAGGCGTGAATGGAGGGACGAATGGAGACGTGTCGTCTTTAGCGATGAGAGTCGCTTCTGCCTTGGTGCCAATGATGGTCGTATGCGTGTTTGGCGCCGTGCAGGTGAGCGCCACAATCAGGACTGCATACGACCGAGGCACACAGGGCCAACACCCGGCATCATGGTGTGGGGAGCGATCTCCTACACTGGCCGTACACCACTGGTGATTGTCGAGGGGACACTGAATAGTGCACGGTACATCCAAACCATCATCGAACCCATCGTTCTACCATTCCTAGACCGGCAAGGGAACTTGCTGTTCCAACAGGACAATGCACGTCCGCATGTATCCCGTGCCACCCAACGTGCTCTAGAAGGTGTAAGTCAACTACCCTGGCCAGCAAGATCTCCGGATCTGTCCCCCATTGAGCATGTTTGGGACTGGATGAAGCGTCGTCTCACGCGGTCTGCACGTCCAGCACGAACGCTGGTCCAACTGAGGCGCCAGGTGGAAATGGCATGGCAAGCCGTTCCACAGGACTACATCCAGCATCTCTACGATTGTCTCCATGGGAGAATAGCAGCCTGCATTGCTGCGAAAGGTGGATATACACTGTACTAGTGCCGACATTGTGCATGCTCTGTTGCCTGTGTCTATGTGCCTGTGGTTCTGTCAGTGTGATCATGTGATGTATCTGACCCCAGGAATGTGTCAATAAAGTTTCCCCTTCCTGGGACAATGAATTCACGGTGTTCTTATTTCAATTTCCAGGAGTGTACATATCAGTTTCAGTGGCATTTTTTATAGAGGACTTACATAACAAACTGAACAAACTATCAGGGACTAGTGAAATCCCTATCAGATCCTATACAGAATCTGCAGCCAAGTTAGCCCCTATTTTAACCATTATAACCACAAATCACTGTAGATCCCTCAACCAAAAAGCTATGCCTGACATTTGTAAGAAAGCACAGGTCACACCCATCTACAACAAGGGTCACAGAAGTGATCCACAAAACTTCTATCCAATTTCATTGACATCTGTCTGTAGTGGAATCTTAGAGCACATTCTGGATTCAAATGTAATGAGGCATCTTTAATACAATGAAGTCCTCCATGCCAATGGGCACAGATTCTCAAACCATTGGTCATACAAAATCCAAGTTATGCTTTTTTCTCACATAACATCCTGAAACACACGGATCAAGGTAGTCAGGTAGATGCAGTATTTCTTCACTTGTGAGTATCGTTTGACTCCGTACCACACCTACACCTACTACTGAAAGTGTGATCATATGGGGTATCAAGTGAAATTTGTGAATGGACAGAGGATTTTTTGTAGAGAAGACATAGCATATTATTTTGGGTAGAGAGTGATTGACAAATGTAGAAGTAACTTCAAGTGTGTTGTGACCCTTGATGTTCATGTTGTATGTTACTGACCCAATGGACAATATTAACAGTAATTTTTGGGTGTAACATAAAATTGCACAAGAGGTCTGCAGTCATGACATAAACCTGAGAAAACTTATATCAACACTGAATAGGTTGCTATAGATGAACTAGTCACTTATTCAAAAATTGACACATTTCGAATCTTGTTTTGCATATGGTTGCTCTTCTTACAGTATGCTGCTCTCTCTACCCCATCTTCCCCTCCCCTGTTATCCCTTCTTCCCCTTTCCTACTGGTCATAATTGAACCTTGTATGTTTTTCTAGTAATATGCTATCTCCGAACACTTTGGCTTTATGGCTCAACACTGGCATACTGTGGGAAGCATGCCCTTGGCCCAAAGGCACTATTCCTTCAGAGTGTGTTTATGCAGTTCACTAGAACATCATCTGTTGTGGACATGGTACTGATTACAAACAATATGTTGACAGGCTAAATTATAGAAGGTGCCACCTATAGCACCACCATCATTCATAGATGGTGTGCAGAGCAGCAACAGCAGTGCTGCTATCAAGGAAACTAGCTTGCATCTGTGGAACAAGTCCACCTTCTATGAGCTCTGGTCCAAGAGCCAGCCACATCCAGTGGCCCATCCATCACAGCTACCTACCAAGTCTACACCGAACTGCAGCAGCAATGTCACTCTCCCCACTATCAGGGACAATACTCCACTATGAGACTACTATTGCTACAACAGACTTTGACTGTGTACTTGTGTTAAGTGTGGTCATCATGACGAACATCAATATGGACTTTGACTCTGTCAAGGGCAATTACCTCTGTTGTTACTCCACTTTATGTTCAGCTTGACTGTGCCATGATGCTGTATTAAAAGTCTATTTAAAAGCTACCTGGAATCATCACACAATCATCAAGCATGTATACATTTAAAGTATACAAAAGTACTACGCACTGCTGTGTATACTTCTTTGAATTTCTGTGTGTAGTTTCGAATTTATGTTTTTGTTTCCTACTGAAAGATTCCACAGCCACAACAGGAGACGTCCAGCATAAAGGGATGCAGGTGGTCTACAAAAATGTTACATAGCTCACAGCTGTCACAGTACCTTTGATTATGACTACAGGTCCCATGGAAACGCAGGTGAATGCGCCCCACTGGACTACGCCTGTGGCACAAAACACATTTCAAGAGCCTGGATGACTTGATATCCGAATGTGAACATCAACCTATTGTACCAAGAAACATGATTCATCCAACCAGATGACATGTTTCCATTTCTCTACAGTCCAAACGTGATGGTCTTGTGACTAGTGCAATCATAACTAACAATGTTAGGGCAAAATGAGAACACATAGTATTCGTCTGCTTTGGAGCCTCATGTTCAGTTATGTGCAGTGAATGGTGTGCTCCAAAACGCTTGTGTGTGCACCAGGAATGTTCTTGTGTCATCAGATTTGCCACAGATCATCACCTATCAAGCTTTAGTATGTGGGCAAGCATCCAGCCTCTACACACTGTGACACCCAACACCTTCTTGTCTACTTGTGGTTTCACACTCCATCAACTGACAGCTTTCCATAGATTCTCACAACAGTAACATGTGAGCAGCAAGACATATCACTGTTTGCCAGATGTTAATTCATGGACTTGGACTATAACAGTTCTACCATTTGTCAGATTCACTTATTTCAGTTGATTTCCCCATGTGTGGCCATAGTGGCTGTAATGCCACCAGGCGACATTCAGTCTTGTGGTCAACAGTTATCATAATATTTTAGCACATGATTTTATCTTTTCTGTAAATATATCTACAACTTTCCAGTTTCCTCATGCCAGTACCACTTTTCAGTTTTCCACTTTCTGTCAGTCTCATTTTTTACACAACTGTATTCCCTTTTGATTGCTTCATTTGGTTCATTTTTTGTTTTGTCTTTTCATCAATTACATTCCAATTATGTTATCCAAGAAAGTTAGATTTTCACCTTGCTGTTACTTTGTGGTCTTCACTGTTTCATCTCTCAAAGCTATTCATTCATTATTTACTGAAATTATTTTACGTAATCTTTCATCCAATGTCTCTTTGAAAACCTTAATAATCTTGAGTTGTTTCAACATATCCAGGACCCATCTCCATAATTTCCTTCCTTATTGCAGTTTCTTCAGCTTTAATCTGGATTTAATAACTGCTAAGATACAAACAAAATCCATGTCTACTCCTGGAAATATTTTACAGTATGAACTCTGGTTTCTCATTCTCTTTCTTACCATTACACACTTATCTCAAACATTCCAGCGTCTCAGGTCTCTTTCTCATACATAGTGTTCCTTCATGATTCTTACGCCAAGTGTATACAGCATTAAATTGATATCTATGCAAAATCTCCTTCTTTCATTTTTTTTCAGTCAGCATACCTATAGTATTAGTTCTTTTCTTCCTTTTCTTGCTATTGAATTACAGTCCACCATCACATTCATCTCCCGTAATCTACTGAATAATTTCTCTTACCTCAACATACATTTCAGTATATTCGTTTTTGGTCAAGGTCGCTGACATGTATACTTGTACTATTGTGGTGGGTTGTGTCATTTGTCTATCTTGGCTGTGACAATCAATTCGCTCAGCTGTTTATAGTCACTTATCCACTTTTCTAGTTTCTTTTGTTTATTACTGGACATACTTCTGAATTACCCCTGTTCAGCTTTGCACTGGTAAATCTAGATTACCCGCACCTTAAAGCCTGTACTTCCTGTCACCAGTCTTCACTATCTCCCACTACATACGTCTTAAATGTAACCTCTGCTCTTTTCAGTTTCTCTTACCCACATACATGATTAAGGGATCTAACATTCTAAGATCTGACCTGCATAATGTTAGATTTTTCCCCCCAACGGTAATATTCTCCAGAGTAGTCTTTGTCTGGTAGCTCAAACAAGGGACTATTTTACCTCCTATATATTTTACCTCAGAGTATGCCATCATCATTGAACCATACCACATTTCCTAGGGGAAATACAATGGCTGTAGATTCTCCTGACTTCCAGCCATCCTCAGCAACAATATGGCAAGGTCATGATTGCTAGTGGAACATGGCAAAATCAGTCAATCCCTCAGACTGTTAACACTCTAACTAGTATAAAGACAGTTTTTCTCTCTTCAGGAAGGATATTTTACTCTGGCCTCTCCACAGATTCTGCTCCACTGTGGTTGCACCCATGATACAGCTATCTGTATCACTGAGACACACAAGCCACTCCACTATGGAAAGGTCCATGGTTTGTGAGGAAATATAGACTGTAATGTTTATTAATTTCTTCAACTAATCCCACAAGCAGTTGGCATATGTATCAAACTAGTGACCTGCCGATTAGAAAACACAACTAAAATCAGTCTGCTAAAATGCTGCTCAGCTTACCTTTGCCATCTTTCTAAATCCTGGCTTGCCCTCTGATGGCAAAAGTTTAGTTACCCTCTGAAATAACACTACTGTCACATTATAAGCAGCAGGAACACCAAGTCCCTCTCTCCTAAGGGCTATACTGCTGGGATCCTGTACTATGGTGGAACCATCTATTAAAAATAGCAGAAAGGTACCCCATCAGCATAAGTGATACCCATCAAGGCATACACTTACCACTTTCAAAAACACTGAGTTGCTATCTAACTAAAAAACACAAATAGGAGTTAGGGGTCGGTGAGATAGACTTCCACTAGGACCCACTCTTAAAACTTTGAAGTATGGAACATACTACTATGCATTAACAGGAACCACTGATCCTCTAGTATTCTGGGCATTGATCAGGATGGGACCATTCGATTTGATGCCTCCAGTGTTGTTGAACAGTTGGCAGCACACTTTAGCCAAGACTTAGCATTTGAAATTTACCCTCCTACTTCAAATTCTACAAAAGATGAGCAGACTGTATTTACCTATATTTCAGTTCCAGGCAGGTACTTTCCCTGAAGCACTGAAACTTTCTAAAGTAATTCTTGTCTTCAAAAAAGGTGATAATAAAGATGTGAATAGCTACAGGTGTATCTCATTCTCATCCTGCTTTTCTAAAGTTTTTGAAACAATAATGTACAAAAAACTGATGGTCTTCCCTAGTGAAACTGCAGTATATGATTGCATAAATGCACTATTAGATCTGTTAGATAAAAAAACAACCCATAATAGGCATATTTCTGGATCTGTCAAAGGCTTTTGACACTGTTGACCACAAAATATTGCTGGAAAAAATAGAACACTGTGGTATCAGAGGAATTGCAAACAATTGGATTGCTTCATTCCTAACTAGTTGGATGCAGAGAGTCAGCATGAAATACACTAATTGACAAACCAACTCAGAAACCGAAATCCTATCGATTAATAAAACTAAAGCAAGGTTTACCACAGGGCTCAGTGTTTGGACTTCTACGTTTCCTCCTGTATATTAACGACTTAAGCCTGAATGTAGATGCACACAAAACAATAATATTTGCTGATGACATCACTGCACTCCTCAAAGGGGAGAATACAGTGGCTGTGCAAAAAGCTGTGAACTTGGCCACTGAACAACTCAGCAACTGGGCTAAAATCAACAGATTAATGATCAACACCAAAAGACAGCTTCCATGAACCTTCACGCAACACAAAATGCAAATTCCTCTTAGCCACTTGTCACTGTAAATAACCAGTCTTTTTCCCAGTTAGCCACATCAACCTCTATTTGCCAGTAGTCTGACTGCATGTCCACTGTTCAGAATTACATTTTTTTCCTTTCATGCAGTCTAGGAAGCCATCACTGCGTGGCAATATATAGACATTTTTCTTCATGGTTTTTTTAGCCATTGGTAGTTGACACAGGAATGACATGTACCATCCTTCATTTTCATAAGAACCTCAACAGAGGACCAAGGACACTCTGAAAGTTCTATGATGTCTTCTACACTTCCTTTCAAATTGTGTGTCATTCAGGCAGTGACGCCCTGTAGAAGTGCAGGGTAATTGGTGGGTGATCTTCAGTGTTGATACATTGTTTTACCATTGGCCACCTGGTCTGTCTTTTCCCCACTCTTGGTTTAAAAGCATCTGAAAATGGTTTTTAGAACAGCTACCATTCACAGGTGTTGTTCCACAGTGAACCCAGAACCTACTGGCAGTTTAATAGTAACTCCCTCCACTGCATTGTCTGTAGCAACAGCAGAGCATAATTCTCTGTCAGTGGCACTGAGTTCTACATCCTAGAGTGGTTCAGCCTTTCCTATGTACATACTGGTACCATTAAGGATGAATTGTGCCTGCTCATGACAATGAGTGATCCAAAGTTCTTCTTGATCCCCTATAAGCCTCGTGATTATAGTTGATGTGTAGATTTCTGTTGTGAGCCTGAGTAGCTGTAGGAAATCAACAAAAGCATTATAGTTTAACTGAGAATCTAGATTGACAACAGGGAATCACCTCATTGATAACAGTGGGATAACAAGGTCTTCAATGGCAAACAGTTGTCCAGAGTAATCTTTGTTATGTTCGCTTGTTGGTTTAGCTTTGTCAATGTGGAGCTCTGATATTCCATGCAGTATGATTGCTTCTGATGCCTGCAAGAAGTCCTATTGGGAACAACATTGTGACTACATTCCGCTAAAATGACAAATTCAAAGGGCTGTGTTCTGTCATTGATAGCTATTCTTGCAATACATGTTCCTGTTCGCTGGACATATTTCCCATTTGCAAACCTCAGCACAATCACTTTCATACTGTGGACAATACTCATCTTGAACTGGGAAAAATAGGCATTCAACATTACAAAAAAAGTGGAATAATGCCAGAACATGTTGGCCATTGACAATGACAGTGATGAGATTTTGTGACATCTTAGTAACTATCATCCTTTGAGGATTTTCTTGTGTGGTTATATCATCTCCATAGATGGTTGCTTTCAGTTTTCCTGAATTTGATGGGTAGGCAAGCAGCTAGTACCTCTGTACAGTGCAGGGGTGCAGCTGTGTCATGTTGGGTTGTCAGTTGTTTAGCAAACAGTAATGGGCTTCATTCCACAGGTCAACTATAATTATCTGCAATTGTCTGACATAAACAGAACAGTTGTGATTGTTAATGACTTGCAGCATAGTATTAATTGAAAACTTGTCATCTTTCTCTGCAGTATTCTGCAATGTGTCCATGACATCCACAGTGGAAACATATCAGTGTGTTGTCCTCTGTCTTCTAGATGTCTCTTCTTCTATGGAGCATTATACTTGGCAGAGGCATTGTTTGCACCTGTGTTGGTCAGATGCTTTGTCATTGATAGCTGTGGCATAAGTGCAAGTTGGCCAAGTCCATTCTTCATGGCATGCTCAACTTTTAGTAGAGGTCTGTGCTAAAGATTGATACATTTTATTACCTCCTGAGGAATGGTGTTGACATTCATAATTAATATCTCTTGCTTTACTGATCTGACAGTTCTGGCTGCCATAAACTGCTGACTTTCTTCTCTTACTACCGAGCATATCAGAGAGGTGAGATTGTGCTGGCCTTCCACAATTGCCATAGGGACCACATTTGGGAATCAGTTATACTTCTTTCATCTGACTGTTTTCTGTTGCAGTTCCTGGATGTGCTACCACTGTCTGATGAGTTCCTCAGTTGCTGTGACATCCTGTACCAGGAGAGCTTGATACGTGTCTGCTGCAACCCCTTTCATCATATGTTCTGATTCATAGGGGCATATGTGGCATATGTGGCATAGGGGCAAAAGATTGTGTATGTAAGACTGTATTAACTACCAATGACTAAAAAAAAAATCATGAAGAAAAATGTAATATATTGCCATGCACTGATGGCTTCCTAGACTGCTTGAAAGGAGAAACAGTAATTCTGAATAGTGGACATGCAGTCAGACTACTGGCAAATAGAGGTGGATGAGGCCTTCATAACACATGTTGGTCTCTGTGAGTTCAAAGTTATGCTGTTTGGACTTTCAAATGTGTGATGGACAATTGGCTTCAAGACCTTAATTGGTTTTTTTTTTTTTTACCCACCTGACAACTGTGTTGAAGTGTGTTCAGACTGCAGGTCTCCAACTGGATATCAAATAGTGCCTCTTCACTGCACAATAAATATAAAAAAATGAGCACCTAGTTAACAGGAATGGAGTCCTTCCTAGTCCAGAGAAAATAAGAGCAGTCACAGATTTTCTGACTCCTTGACACATCCGAGATATGCGAAGTTTCATACAGGATGTGATTGTAATACTGGCAATTCATAAAGAGCTTCTGTAATAAGTGCCATCCCTTGCAAGAACTGTTGCTGTGAGATGCTGAATTTTCCTAGTATGAGGTGCAAGACAGATATTTACATGTCCTTACAGAGGTGCTAACACCTTCTCAAGTCCTTAGACAAGGACGCTGTGACATAACTTCACAATGATACAAGTGATTTTGCGACAACAGCATTTCTAGTAAAAGTCAAGAAGTTGCTGAAAAGGTGATAGCTTATACTTCCAGAGTACTCCCCACATCTGAGATGAAAAACTATACAACCAACAAGCCATCAGTGAGTTCCAGCCACATTTATTTGAAAAATTGTCCACTGTTGTCACAGTCTACCGTTCTCTAGGTTGCTTCTCTAAACAGAGGGCTCCATAGAGTTGATTGGTGAGATGGACACTGATGTCATAACAACAATGTATATACTGTTCCTGTTTCAACTGCATCATACTCAGGATGATTACATAAAACACCTCATCACCATGGCCAAAGACGCAAGACAGATGGCTCTTACCTAGGCTCTGGTCACTCAGGAGTAGGACCAAGAGTGCTATAATTCCAAGCTCCAACCATAGAGATACAGCCCAGGAGACTTGACTTGGTTTGGGTTTGTACACCTGTGCAGAAAGTGGGTCTATTGGAATAGTTACTAAAGCACTACTGGTTTATATCATATCTTTCCCCGCTTCTCAGCTGTTACATATAAATTCAAGGCTTATGGTGCTTCACCAATAAGATGAAAGCACAGAGATGTCATCCATATCTGCCATTTGATGCCCTACTACAGTCATGAGGAGCAGACCAATGACAATGGCTTCTCATTCAACAAAACAGAAGGCCTGCTCAGTGATTGTAAAGTTTTGACGGGAGGGCTAACTTTGATGCTCATTGTAATGAAAACAATTTGACAACATGACTGGAGCATGAGAATCCTGCAGCACTGCCGTAAAGAGGACCACTGACACAATTTAGATCTAGTGTGCTGTAGTCAGCTCCAATGGAAACTTCTGAAATAGTGAGTTGCCAGTTTATGCCAAACGACCAGCAATTATTTGTTTTTTTAGTATTTATCATTTCTGGAAGGTTCTCAAAATTCATCTTTTCATTCTGGAATATTTGATGTTTGCATAAACAGCAGCACACTCCTCCTGGGGTGTGGGTCTCTTCTACCTGCATGTTGGCGTTCATAATAAAAGGGCTTTCAGTGCTAAGTGTTGTACTTCATTGAAGACTATGTTCAGATTCTATCTCAACTGTGGTAACAATGTGATAATATGAGAGCTTAATAAAGTTGCCAAAGACTGGATGAATCAGCACCCCAAGAAGTCTTGCTGAGGCAGTGTACAGCCTTAACTTTTGTCTGGCTCTTCTTTTTCAGCTGGCACAAGTTTTCAGAGTAGTGAATTAGAAGACATGGTAAGGGTCCTAGACCGTACCTTCATTGCGGCACACTATAGTTTGAATTCTGCAATATTTATGTTTGAAGAATTGTAGTAAATCCAGAAGTCATCAAATTTGGGGAAGGTGAGATTGTAGGGTACACAGCTTGTAAAAGTTTGGAATGGAGCCTACTGGGACTCAGTTTTCCTGTGTGTAGGAAACACTGTGATGAGTACCTAACTGAACATGGAAGGACTGATAAGATAAAAAGTGCTAGATATATAACATGAGAGCACTTCAAAAGCTCCATCCATGCAAAGTAGTAAGAATATGGTGCCACTACATGTTGTCGTAGGCTTTTTGCAGGTTGAAGGAAAGGGCAATGAGATGCTGGCAGTGAGCGAGGGCCATTCTGATAGTAGATTCCAAGAAAATTTGATGGTCAGTGGTAGACCAGCACTCCCAAAATCCATGCAAAAATTTGGATAGAAGTCCCTTCATTTCAAGATTCTTAATAAGTAATCCATTCACCATTTATTTGAACCATTTGCATAAAATATTTGTATGACAAATAGGGGAATAGTTGCCTACCTCATGAGAGTTCTTCCCTGGTTTCAAATTAGGAATTACTATGCTTTCACTTCAAAAACTCATCCTCATGCCAGGTGCAATAAGAAAAGCGCAACAGCATGATGTTTGTACTCTATAGGTGAATAATGTAGCATTTGGTTATGTATGTGATGAAGGCGTAAGGCTGTGCCATGGCATTGTGCCAGTCACTGAGGAGTTTGCACACTCTGCATTGGTCATTATATACTTCAGAGACTTATTTATTTTTTATTCCATTTGATGTGATGGTACACAGTGTGTTACAGATGTTGGAAAATATCAGTTAACATTGTTAACATATATTAACATATAGTGGCCTTATGTATTATTTTGCAAAGATTGGTTAAGTTTACTTCACTCCATTACTCAATGTTTTCAATTTAACATACATAGCAAGATTACTGTTGTAGGTATTCATTTATAGAGTAAAAACAGTGACACAACAAATATGACTTCACAGCTTTGTATATTTTATGTTGTCTTCGATGGACTTAATACTAGTGGGAAGATTGTAGAACAGTTGGAGGCCCATGTGGAAAGCTCCCTGTTTATACAGTTGACTGTTTGTGCGTAAAACATGCAGATTTGAGTTTTTCTTGGTGTTGTGTTTATGAATTTCATTATTTTTTACAACTCTGGAGTCAGTTGGCACTATGTTGTTTCTGAAAAATTTTAGAGTCTCGAGAATGTGTAGGGAAGGCAGTGTAAGGATTTCCAACTTTCTGAAGATGGGTTTGCAGGAGTCGCTGGGTTTGCTCCCAGTAATAATCCTCATTGCACTCTTCTGGATTTTGAATGTTCTCAGGGCAGTTGAAGAATTTCCCAAGAATATCATACCATATTTTAGGTGGGCTTGTATGTAAGCATAGTACACCCTGGTTAATGTTTTCAGCCTAGCACATGATTTCAGTACACTCAATGCATAAAAGCCAGTACTAACTCTGGCATTTATCCTTCCTGCATGTGAATTCTATTTCAGGTTATATTGAACCCACAGACCCAGGAATTTGAAAACAGTGTCAGTATCTATTGGCTGGTTATTTACAGTGACAAGTGGCTAAGAGGAATTTGCATTTTGTGTTGCGTGAAGGTTCATGGAAGCTGTCTTTTGGTGTTGATCATTAATCTGTTGATTTTAGCCCAGTTGCTGAGTTGTTCAGTGGCCAAGTTCACAGCTTTTTGCACAGCCACTGTATTCTCCCCTTTGAGGAGTGCAGTGATGTCATCAGCAAATATTATTGTTTTGTGTGCATCTACATTCAGGCTTAAGTCGTTAATATACAGGAGGAAACGTAGAAGTCCAAACACTGAGCCCTGTGGTAAACCTTGCTTTAGTTTTATTAATCGATAGGATTTCGGTTTCTGAGTTGGTTTGTCAATTAGTGTATTTCATGCTGACTCTCTGCATCCAACTAGTTAGGAATGAAGCAATCCAATTGTTTGCAATTCCTCTGATACCACAGTGTTCTATTTTTTCCAGCAATATTTTGTGGTCAACAGTGTCAAAAGCCTTTGACAGATCCAGAAATATGCCTACTATGGGTTGTTTTTTTATCTAACAGATCTAATAGTGCATTTATGCAATCATATACTGCAGTTTCACTAGGGAAGACCATCAGTTTTTTGTACATTATTGTTTCAAAAACTTTAGAAAAGCAGGATGAGAATGAGATACACCTGTAGTTATTCACATCTTTATTATCACCTTTTTTGAAGACAAGAATTACTTTAGAAAGTTTCAGTGCTTCAGGGAAAGTACCTGCCTGGAACTGAAATATAGGTAAATACAGTCTGCTCATCTTTTGTAGAATTTGAAGTAGGAGGGTAAATTTCAAATGCTAAGTCTTGGCTAAAGTGTGCTGCCAACTGTTCAACAACACTGGAGGCATCAAATCGAATGGTCCCATCCTGATCAATGCCCAGAATACTAGAGGATCAGTGGTTCCTGTTAATGCATAGTAGTATGTTCCATACTTCAAAGTTTTAAGAGTGGGTCCTAGTGGAAGTCTATCTCACCGACCCCTAACTCCTATTTGTGTTTTTTAGTTAGATAGCAACTCAGTGTTTTTGAAAGTGGTAAGTGTATGCCTTGATGGGTATCACTTATGCTGATGGGGTACCTTTCTGCTATTTTTAATAGATGGTTCCACCATAGTACAGGATCCCAGCAGTATAGCCCTTAGGAGAGAGGGACTTGGTGTTCCTGCTGCTTATAATGTGACAGTAGTGTTATTTCAGAGGGTAACTAAACTTTTGCCATCAGAGGGCAAGCCAGGATTTAGAAAGATGGCAAAGGTAAGCTGAGCAGCATTTTAGCAGACTGATTTTAGTTGTGTTTTCTAATCGGCAGGTCACTAGTTTGATACATATGCCAACTGCTTGTGGGATTAGTTGAAGAAATTAATAAACATTACAGTCTATATTTCCTCACAAACCATGGACCTTTCCATAGTGGAGTGGCTTGTGTGTCTCAGTGATACAGATAGCTGTATCATGGGTGCAACCACAGTGGAGCAGAATCTGTGGAGAGGCCAGAGTAAAATATCCTTCCTGAAGAGAGAAAAACTGTCTTTATACTAGTTAGAGTGTTAACAGTCTGAGGGATTGACTGATTTTGCCATGTTCCACTAGCAATCATGACCTTGCCATATTGTTGCTGAGGATGGCTGGAAGTCAGGAGAATCTACAGCCATTGTATTTCCCCTAGGAAATGTGGTATGGTTCAATGATGATGGCATACTCTGAGGTAAAATATATAGGAGGTAAAATAGTCCCTTGTTTGAGCTACCAGACAAAGACTACTCTGGAGAATATTACCGTTGGGGGGAAAAATCTAACATTATGCAGGTCAGATCTTAGAATGTTAGATCCCTTAATCATGTATGTGGGTAAGAGAAACTGAAAAGAGCAGAGGTTACATTTAAGACGTATGTAGTGGGAGATAGTGAAGACTGGTGACAGGAAGTACAGGCTTTAAGGTGCGGGTAATCTAGATTTACCAGTGCAAAGCTGAACAGGGGTAATTCAGAAGTATATCCAGTAATAAACAAAAGAAACTAGAAAAGTGGATAAGTGACTATAAACAGCTGAGCGAATTGATTGTCACAGCCAAGATAGACAAATGACACAACCCACCACAATAGTACAAGTATACATGTCAGCGACCTTGACCAAAAACGAATATACTGAAATGTATGATAAGGTCAGAGAAATTACTCAGTATATTGTGGGAGATGAATATTTAATTGTGATGATGGACTGTAATACAGCAAGAAAAGGAAGTGAAGAACTAATAATACAGGTATGCTGATCATCATCATCATCATTATCACCATAATAATCATTTAAGACTCATTATGCCTTTCAGCGTTCAGTCTCGAGCATAGTTCCCCTTATAAAATTCCTACATGATCCCCTATTCAGTGCTATCATTGGTGCCTCTTCTGATGTTAAGCCTATTGCTTCAAAGTCATTCTTAACCGAATCCAGATACCTTCTCTTTGGTCTACCCCGACTCCTCCTACCCTCTACTGCTGAACACATGAGTCTCTTGGGTAACCTTGCTTCTTCCATGCATGTAACATGACCCCACCATCTAAGCCTGTTTGCCCTGACTTCTACATCTATAGAGTTCATTCCCAGTTTTTCTTTGATTTCCTCATTGTGGACAGCCTCCAGCCATTGTTCCCATCTACTAGTACCTGCAGTCATCCTAGCTACTTTCATATCCGTAACCTCAACCTTATTCATAAGGTAACCTGAATCCACCCAGCTTTTGCTCCCATACAACAAAGTTGGTTGAAAGATTGAACAGTGCACAGATAACTTAGTCTTGGTACTGACTTCCTTCTTGCAGAAGAGAGTAGATCGTAGCTGAGCATTTACTGCAATAGCTTTGCCACACCTCGCTTCCAATTCTTTCACTATGTTGCCATCCTGTGAGAATATGCATCCTAAGTACTTGAAACCGTCCACCTATTCTAACTTTGTTCCTCCTGTTTGGCACTCAATCCATTTATATCTCTTTCCCACTGGCACTCCTTTCGTTTTGGAGATGCTAATATTCATACCATAGTCCTTACATTTCTGATCTAGCTCTGAAATATTATTTTGCAAACTTTCAATCGAATCTGCCATCACAACTAAGTCATCCACATATGCGAGACTGCTTATTTTGTGTTCACATATATTAATCTCACCCAGCCAGTCTATTGTTTTCAACATATGATCCATAAATAATATGAACAACAGTGGAGACAGGTTGCAGCCTTGTCTTATCCCTGAAACTACTCTGAACCATGAACTCAATTTACCATCAACTAACTGCTACCTGACTAACTATGTAAAGACCTTTAATTGATTGCAAAAGTTTGCCTCCTCCTCCATAATCTCGTAGAACAGACCATAACTTCCTCCTAGGAACGTGGTCATATTCCTTTTCTAGATCTATAAAGCATAGATACAATTCCATTATTTACTGTAAGCTAAAGATCTGGTCCTGACAACCTCTAAGAAGCCTAATCCCACACTGATTTTCACCAAATTTGTCCTCAACTAATACTCGCACTTTCCTTTCAACAATACCTGTGAAGATTTTACCCACAACGCTGATTAAAGAGATACCTCTGTAGTTGTTACAATCTTTTCTGTTTCCATGTTTAAAGAATGGTGTGATTACTGCTTTCGTCCAGTCTGATGGAACCTGTCCTGTCTCCCACACCATTTCAATTATCCTGTGTAGCCATTTAAGGCCTGACATTCTACTGTATTTGATGAGTTCCGACTTAATTTCATCCACCCCAACCACTTTATTGCACTGCAATCTATTGACCATTTTCTCCACTTCCTCAAATGTGATTCTATTTCCATCATCATTCCTATCCCATTGTACATCGTAATCTGAAACATTACTGATTGTATTTTCACCTACATTGAGCAACTCTTCAAAATATTCCCTCCATCTGCCCAAGGCATGAACAGGATTCACTGTCAGTTTTCCTGACCTGTCCAAAATGCTTGTCATTTCCTTCTTACCTCCCTTTCTAAGACTGCTGATTACACTACAGAATGGTTTTCCAGCAGCTTGACCCAAAGTCTCCAACCTGGTTCCAAAGCCTTCCCAAGATTTCTTCCTGGATGCTGCAATTATCTGTTTGGCTTTGTTTCTCTCTTAAACATAACTTTCTCTGTCTACCTGAGTTCTAGTATGTAGCCATTTTTGATATGCCTTCTTTTTCTTTTTACAGGCTGCCGTGACTGTGTCATCCCACCAAGCTGTTTGCTTCATCCTACCTTTACACACTACTGTTCCAAGACATTCTTTAGCCACTTCTAGTACTGTGTCCCTGTACCTTGTCTATTACTTTTCAAATGACTGTAATTGACTACATTCAACTAACTGGTACCTTTCTGAGATGACTGTTATGTACCTGTGCCTGATTTCCTTATCCTGAAGTTTCTCCACTCTTATCCTCCTACATATGGACCTGACCTCCTGCACTTTCGGCCTCACAATACCAGTTTCACTGCAGATTAAATAGTGTTCAGTGTCATCAAAGAATCCCCTCAATACACGCGTGTCCCTCACAGTCTTCCTGAATTCCTGATCTGTTATTATATAGTCAATGACAGATCTGGTTCCCCTGCCTTCCCAAGTACACCAGTGAATGTTCTTATGTTTAAAAAAGGAGTTTGTGATTACTAAGCCCATACTGGCACAGAAATCCAAGAGTTGTTTCCCGTTGCTGTTGGCCTCCATATCCTTTCCAAATTTACCCATAATCTTTTCATACCCTTCTGTTCGATTTCCAATCCTGGCATTAAAATCACCCATGAGCAGAACACTCTCCTTGTCCTTTACTCTAACAACTATTCATCTTATCTTGATCTGTCACTTCACAATGCGAATATACTGACACAATCCTAATTTTCTTGCTAGACACTGTAAAATCAACCACATTAGTCATCCGTTTACATACCTTATTGCAACTACACCGGGTTCCATTTCTTTCCTGATGTAAAGCCCTACACCCCATTGTGCTATTCGTGCTTTGGCTCCTGACTGGTAGACCTTGTATTCTTCCACTTCCTCTTCTTTCTCACCCCTTACCCGAATGTCACTAACAGCTAAAACGTCCAAACCCATCTTACTTGCAGCCTCTGCCAGCTCTACCTTCTTCCCAGAGTAGCCCCCACTGATATTAATAGCTCCCCATCTTGTTACCATTTGTTTGCCAAGTCGTATCTTAGAGTCCCTGGTTTGTCAATTAGAGGTGGGACTCCGTCACCTCCAAAGGTCCAAGGCATTGCTCTGATTGTTCCCAGCATCATATTTAAAGTACCAGGTAAGCAGGTAGCTAGCCTTACTTGCCCCGGGTCCCATTGAGTTTTACCCCTAACGTTTGAGGGACTAACCAGTGGATTTGGTAGTCTTTGCCATCTGAGCACAAAAATGAGGGAGATTTTGCATAGATCACAATTTAATGCTGCATACACGTGGCTTAAGAATCATGAAGGAACACTATGTATGAGAAAGAGATCTGGAGACACTGGAATGTTTGAGATAAGTGTGTAATGGTAAGAAAGAGAATTAGAAACCAGAGTTCATACTGTAAAATATTTCCAGTACTAGACATGGACTTTGTTTGTATCTTAGCAGTTATTAAATCCAGATTAAAGCTGAAGAAACTGCAATAAGGAAGGAAATTATGGAGATGGGTCCTGGATATGTTGAAACAACTCAAGATTATTAAGGTTTTCAAAGAGACATTGGATGAAAGATTACGTAAAATAATTTCAGTAAATGATGAATGAATAGCTTTGAGATATGAAACAGTGAAGACCACAAAGTAACAGCAAGGTGAAAATCTAACTTTCTTGGATAACATAATTGGAATGTAATTGATGAAAAGACAAAACAAAAAATGAACCAAATGAAGCAGTCAAAAGGGAATATAGCTGTGTAAAAAGTGCGACTGACAGAAAGTGGAAAACTAAAAAGTGGTACTGGCATGAGGAAACTGGAAAGTTGTAGATATATTTACAGAAAAGATAAAATCATGTGCTAAAATATTATGATAACTGCTGACCACAAGGCTGAATGTCGCCTGGTGGCACTACAGCCTCTATGGCCACACATGGGGAAATCAACTGAAAGAAGTGAATCTGACAAATGGTAGAACTGTTATGGTCGAGGTCTACAAATTAACATCTGGGAAACAGTGATATGTCTTGCTGCTCACATGTTACTGTTGTGAGAATCTATGGAAAGCTGTCAGTTGATGGAGTGTGAAACCACAAGTAGACAAGAAGGTGTTGGGTGTCACAGAGTGTAGAGGCTTGATAGGTGATGATCTGTGGCAAATCTGATGACACAAGAACATTCCTGGTGCACACACAAGTGTTTTAGAGCACACCATTCACTGCACATAACTGAACATGAGGCTCCAACACAGACAAACACTATGTGTTCCCATTTTGCCCTAACATTGTTAGTTATGATTGCACAAGATCATCAAATTTTAACTGTAGAGCAATCGAAACATGTCATCTGGTTGGATGAATCATGTTTCTTGATACAATAAGACGATGGTCACATTCGGATATCACATCATCCAGGCTGCTTGAAATGTGTGATGTGCCATGGTTGTAGGCCAGTGGGGGACATTCACCTGGGTTTCCATGGGACCTATAGTCATAATTAAAGGCACCGTGACAGCTGTAAGCCACGTAATGTTGTTGTAGACCACCTGCATCCCTTCATGCTCGATGTCTTCCGTGTGGCATCTTTCAGCAGGGTAACTGGCTCTGTCACAATGCCAGAATCTTTCTATAGTGGTTTGGAGAGCATGGTAGTGATCTCTGTGTCACCAAATTTGCCTGATCTAAATCTGATGGAACACACTGGATGTCCGCTCTGCACCCACAAAGCCCCAACCCATAATTTAAGGAAATTTCTTGACCTGTGTAGGTATCTGGTACCACGTGCTTCTGAAAACCTAAAATACCAAGGTGTTGTCTAACACATGTCATGAAGTATCCCTGCTCTATTTTATTCCAAAGATGGACCAGCAGGCTATTAAGTAGTGCTACATAATGTTTTGGCACACTGGTGTAGATGTCCTACAAAGTAATTCAAGAAACTTTTAGAAAAATGGAAAACAGCTCTATGAACATCAAGACCTCAGGTGATGATGCAATAGTATGCAAATAGGGGAAGACTGAAAGGTGGAAGGTATAAATAGAAGATAACCCTGAAGACAATATTGTGGAAGTGGAATAGGTAGTGGATGAAGATGAGATAGTGAATGTGACACTAAAAGAACAACTTGGCAGAGAACTGAGAGACCTAACGTGCAACAAGGCACCTGGAGTAGACAACATTCCCTTAAAGTTATTGGATCCCTTGGGAGAATCAGCCATAACAGGACTGTTCCACCTGGTAGGTGGGATGTATAATATATGCAAAGTTCCTTTAGTCTTCAAGAGAAATGTGATAATCTTAAAACAAAAACCTTAGGTTTGACAGAATTGAGTACTGCCAAACCACCATTTTAGCGAATCATGGATCAAAACGCTATCACAAATTATTTGTGAAAGAATGGAATGGGTGATAACATCAACATAGGGGAAAGATTGTCTTGAGTTGTGGAAAAATACAAGAACACATGAGACAATACTGAACTTACATCTTACCATAGAAGATAGGTTAAAACAAAGGTAAATACACATTTATAGAATCTTATATTTACAAAAAGACTTTTGACAATTTTGACTGGAATACACTCTTTCAACTTTGAAGTTATTAGGGATAAAGAAAGAAAGGTTATATAAAAAGAAGAGTGAGGAGGAGTGGGCAGGGTGGGGAGATAAAATTCATTCTGCTTTATTTCGATGGAAAAAAAAGAAAAAGAAAGGAGGAAATGGTGTGGGGGGAGGGGGATTTCTCCAACGGCAGCTACAACATGCAACACAGTGACACAAGGGCGGTGGAGAGATCTTTCATTAACTACACAGGGCTGTTCACTGGCCCAAAAATGATAGTTCTATTCATTAACTGACTCATTTAAGTGATATTGTGTCTCATCGCTCATAAATACTATTGCACTTGGATCATCTTCAAAAATCACTTACATAAAATCATCAAAGTGTTCTCATTGTTGGAAGTCCCTATCTTTGATCTGCTGAACAACCAGAATTTTATACTGATGAAATTTTATCTCTAAACATAACATTTTTCTCACAGAATCAAGGCTCGTCCACAGACAGTGTGGATGTTGACGTGCAGATCACCTTGGACTCCTGATGATTGTCCCTCTAACAATGTTGACATTTTCAGGTTTCATTTCTCACAAGGACCTGGTGGGTCCTTCTTAAGAATATTTTCTGTTGTTATGAAAATTGTAACCAGTCGTAGTACAGTATTGAAACTTGGGGCTGTGTGATTAAAATGACAATAATGTATCCATAGTGTTGAAGCATTTAGGACACAATTATCCTATGTAAATGTGCAATGTTCCATCATCACCTGTTCCATTGCTTTAAAAATTGTGGACAATACTGAAGAGAATGACATATGCATAGTCCAACTTTCACCACTGACAGCAGGGTACTAATCAGTCTAAACACAACCATTTTCTATAGATCACCCTGTACATTTTCACTTCATTTAATTTTGCTACAGTATCACATTATCAATTATCATAAATTGAAGCAAATGATGAAGCGCATAATGTTGCAGCACCTTGTGTGCCTTTTTGGCTCCTGCATATGACATCCATCTCATAACCCTGAGCCCTTGCATACTATCTCCTATACTCGAAACTTCCTAACAGATTAAAACTGCGTGTCAAACCAGGACTCAAACCTGAGACTTTTGTCTTTTGTGGGCAAAAGGAAGTATGAAATCACTGCACACTCTGCTGCAGAGTGAAAGATTCCTTCTAGACCTCTCATGACTATTGGCATTTGAAGTATTTGATACATTTCAATTTATAAAATAAAATTAGTGCCTTAATGTGTTATAACCACAATGATATTGTTATGAAAGCACAATATTTTCCTACAAATAGAATTAAAAGAAGCTTTTAGTAACCATTTTTCCCAGCCCTCTAATTGTTCAAGAACGTTATTCTCCAAATAGTATTATATGCCATCTAAGTTCAAAAAGTGATAGCTGTTAGGAAATTGAACTGTATACTTGCCTTCAACAGGGTCATATTATCAATGTTTCAATGGTGCTTTCAAAATTCTCACTGAAAGTGCTTAAGAAGCTGCCTGGGTTCTATGATGCAGATAAGGTAGTGGTTGACAATCCACTTTAAGGTCTTTGCCATTTAGTTACTGAAGGCAAGACTGACAGTATTGCCAATCTTTCTCTTGCTTAAGTATGGCTGCTAAAGTAGCTTCCTCCCATCAGTAAGGAAATTGTTCTGTTTATAAAATATGTGTAAAAAAATTTAAGGACTTCCTTAGTATTCCAAGTGACATACCTCAACATGCTACAATAATTGTTTTTGTAAGCTAGTGCTATGCCACATTCTGCAGTCAGTGTTGAATCCAGTATCCACATACAGAACCTTCACACAGCTGCATGCCTTTCCCTGGTTACAAAATGACATCTTGTAACTTCACCAATGCAGATGTGGTCTTCTGGCTGTCCAGAAAACTCTGATGTGTATATATTTAGCCATATAGTGGATTATTTTGATAATGTGTGCCACTCAACTGTGGACACACTCTCCATGTATAAATACAAACAGTTGGCTAACTGCTACCTCCTTGCCTTGCCAAGCACCCATCTGAGCTACTGTATTTTGGACACTGCTTGATATGGTAGATGTATCCAGATTGGGAAGTGGTCACTGGAGCACAGATCACCATCCACTCTCCACTGATCAGTGCATGTGAAGGCTTGGGAACATAATGGTAAATAGATGGAATGGACAGTAATGTGGTAGTTCTGAAAAGTTTTGTTGTCTCTAGGTTCGTAAGGGAGCAAGTGTATAGCACATATGATCATCCTATACGATACATACAGTACTGATGCAACTGCTAGCAAGCTGATGTGTAGGAGGAGGTGTCAAGCTGTGGTACTCATCATCCCCAGAGACATTGGCATTTTTCAGAGGAGCCTCTGAAGAGAGACACTTAGGCCTCACCTGTGCCATGAGATTTGGTTCCTCATGACACATCCTGAGTCTACTGATGTTCTATTGGAGTATGGGAGCACCTTATCAATGAAGTTGTTTACTTCTGTCCATGTGTCTTGCTGCCAGTACTGTGAGTATATAATCTTAGGGGGCTTGGAGCAGGGACTGGTTGCTTTCCTTCAGCAGGCTACATACTTCTTTGCTTCTGCAGATGAGCTATCTTTGATTTGTCTCATACCACTAGTGATGCATTGTCAGAGCCCTTTTGGACCTTTTTTTTCAATTTCTGGGTATTAGTTTAGCAGTTTCTTTTCCGGGGGAGCTTTGGTGGTACTGAATGCTTTGATACGCTGCTGCTTGGGAGTTTGCCTTTTTTCTGTTGGTACTATAATGGTTTGCCACAACTGATCTGGCAGTTACAGGAGAGTGTGTAATGATCTTGTAAGTGCATTGGCAGTAACATAAATCTGTGGTTGTACTACTAGTTTGCACATTTGTGGTTGTATCACCTTTTGTCGCCAACTTCTTTCTTATGGTAACGAACAATGAAAAGAAGTTCAGCAGCTATAATGGATTGAATCTTTGCTTTGTTTCATTATGAGTCACTCTCTCAGTGATTTTTTATCTCTTGTTCCTTTTCTTCAATGAATATGGGGCATTTACATCTACATGCAACATGGCTGTTTGAGAAATTCACACAGACTGTAGGAGCTTTGCATGTGACTCCTGTTTTGTAGGTATTCTTACCACATTATTGGCACACATAGCCTCTCGCTTACATGCAAGCCTCATGTGACCTTACAACTGATTCTTGAAACATTGAAAGGAATTTGGAATATATGGTCTTACATCAAACACAGGAAGCCTGCTCTAATGTAATCATGTAAGGCAAGTGAATCAAGTGTTGTTATAAAGGCAGCAGATTTTCGAGGCCACTATTAATTTGTTCCACTTTTTTTCCATTTCCTTCATACAGTCATCAAACAATTCATGCTATAGTTGCTTTGTGTTGATACTAATTATATGTTTACATTAACAACCCCTTTATTAAGTGTGTGTGTCTTCAACAATTGGTTGTTCTAAATTTTGGCATTTAAGTACCCATTTTGTTTGTTTGGCAGATGTTTATTGTGTTCCATTCCACTTGTAGGAATGGCTCATAACGATTTCTGAATTTGTAAGGTTGACACCTTCTCTGAAGTTCCTCCTTTCCATTTAATTACAATGAATACATTTTGACACAGCTGTTATTGTTGATGTTTTTAATATTTTTATTTTTTACTGAGGACTAATGCACCAAACTCTCTTGGTTGCACATTGCTATGAACTAGTGTTTCACCCAGCCCACTGGAGGTTTCCTGATTTTGAGAGTCATGAGCCACATCAGTCATGTGAGAAGCTGAAGAAATACATGGCCACATTACTAATTAAGCCTTATACAATTAAGGAGAAAAACATACCCCAGAGTAGGTATGGGAAATGAGAGAGTATGTCACTAAACAGTTGAGAACTTTTTGATGCATTTCTCATAAAGCACACCTCATAAGACTGTCAGGAACGTAAACACGCTTCTGTGACATTCTGAGAGTTTGAGGACAGCAACAGGCTCATACTCTTGAAGACTGGACCAACAGGCTGAGTCATAAATGGAGGTATGGTCTTCTCTTCACAGCGAATAATATATGTGCAACATAGTAAGCATGTAATGCCAAACACCACACAAAGAAATTTCATTCATTTCATTTGTGCAATATCACCTATTTGTTATGAGTGTAAGTGTGTTTAAACTGAATATTTTTAGTGTGTATTGATCACAGCAAAGAGAAACTCATGGACCTGACAATATTTCATGGGAGCCCCAAAAAATTAAGTGCAATGTTATATTTGTGCCTCATGTATAAGTTTCAAATTGCAAAAAAAAACAGGGGCATGATATTCTATTTGAAAAATCCTGAAATAATTCTATGGAGTGAGGCATCAAGTAATTGTTCTACTTTGTAGGTTACTGGTGAAGGTGTGATTAACAAGACAATGTTAATCATTAAGAGCAGACAAAATTTGTTTTAAGTAATTTAGGGATAAAATGAAGCATTAGATATTTTTAGTATCATTATGTAATTACTTCGTTACTTACCAAACTCTGCTTTAGTTTCAAGTACATCAAGTGTAAAACATACCCAGTTATACAAGCAAATATTTTGGCTTTAAGTGAATCAGTGTTAACAAGAACATGCGTCAGTGACAATTGATGGTGTAATCTGTACTTTACATGTGAAAAACAAACATTATTTCAAATAAAATAAAGCATTAAGAAGCCATCAATTTTAGAGGTGTATCAAGTATTTGGGCACTTATGGTTTTCTTTTCATCATTCCTGTGACCAAATGCTAGGGCTAAAATCGAGTGATTGTATCAGGAAATCTACAAAAACCCTGTAGCATGAAGGCATATTAATATTATGCAGGGCTGAATTAATGTGACAGTATTAAAACACAGGAAAGGCAAAAATGACTGTACATTAAGTCATACTAAGCTTAGTTGTAAATAGATGCCTTCTTTCTCCTGTAAAAATACTCTTCGGAAACATTTGTTAGTTTATTCTATCAGTTTCAGTGTCTCCTCTGATGATATTTTGCCTTCACTTCTACAAGTGGCTTCATCTTATATCTCTCATTGGCAAGATGATTACTTTTTGTTTGGATTTCTAAGACATTCCACAAATTTTCAGTGTGTATAAATCAGGAGACTAGAGTGTTTTTAGCTGTTTTGGAATATTATACAGTAACAGCATTATAGAATTTGTGGTAATATTCTTAGCACCATTGCCCTTTTTGGAAAATATTATAATTTGCAAAATCCACAAATACAGGGTGTTACAAAAATGTATGGCCAAACTTTCAGGAAACATTCCTCACACACAAAGAAAGAAAATATGTTATGTGGACATGTGTCCGGAAATGCTTACTTTCCATGTTAGAGCTCATTTTATTACTTCACTTCCAATCACATTAATCATGGAATGGAAACACACAGCAACAGAATGTACCAGCGTGACTTCAAACACTTTGTTACAGGAAATGTTCAAAATGTCCTCCGTTAGCGAGGATACATGCATCCACCCTCCGTCGCATGGAATCCCTGATGTGCTGATGCAGCCTTGGAGAATGGCGTATTGTATCACAGCCGTCCACAATATGAGCATGAAGAGTCTCTACATTTGGTACCGGGGTTGCGTAGACAAGAGCTTTCAAATAGCTCCATAAATGACAGTCAAGAGGGTTGAGGTCAGGAGAGCATGGAGGCCATGGAACTGGTCCGCCTCTACCAATCCGTCGGTCACCGAATCTGTTGTTGAGAAGCATACGAAAACTTTGACTGAAATGTGCAGGAGGTCCATCGTGCATGAACCACATGTTGTGTCGTACTTGTAAAGGCACATGTTCTAACAGCACAAGAGTATACCGTATGAAATCATGATAACGTGCTCCATTGAGCATAGGTGGAAGAACATGGGGCCCAATCAAGGCATCACCAACAATGCCTGCCCAAACGTTCACAGAAAATCTGTGTTGATGACGTGATTGCACAATTGCGTGCAGATTCTCGTCAGCCCACACATGTTGATTTTGAAAATTTACAGTTTGATCACGTTGCAATGAAGCCTCATCCGTAAAGAGAACATGTGCACTGAAATGAGGATTGACACATTGTTGGATGAACCATTCGCAGAAGTGTATCCGTGGAGGCCAATCAGCTGCTGATAGTGCCTGCACACGCTGTATGTGGTACGGAAACAACTGGTTCTCCCATAGCACTCTCCATACAGTGACGTGGTCAGCATTACCTGGAACAGCAGCAACTTCTCTGATGCTGACATTACGGTTATCGTCAACTGCACGAAGAATTGCCTCATCCATTGCAGGTGTCCTCATTGTTCTAGGTCTTCCCCAGTCATAGGCTAGAATGTTCCGTGCTCCTTAAGACGCCGATCAATTGCTTCGAACGTCTTCCTGGTCGGGACACCTTCGTTCTGGAAATCTGTCTCGATACAAACGTACCGCGCCACGGCTATTGCCCCGTGCTAATCCATACATCAAATGGGCATCTGCCAACTCCGCATTTGTAAACATTGCACTGACTGCAAAACCACGTTCGTGATGAACACTAACCTGTTGATGCTACGTACTGATGTGTTTGATGCTAGTACTGTAGAGCAATGAGTCGCATGTCAACACAAGCACCGAAGTCAACATTACCTTCCTTCAATTGGGCCAACTGGCGGTGAATAGAGGAAGTACAGTACATACTGACGAAACTAAAATGAGCTCTAACATGGAAATTAAGCGTTTCCGGACATATGTCCACATAGCATATTTTCTTTATTTTTGTGTGAGGAATGTTTCCTGAAAGTTTGGCCGTACCTTTTTGTAACACCCTGTATACACAAGAGGCCATCAAATGGTGGATGGTACTTCACATGAACCATGTTATCTTGGAAGGAGGGTCAGCCACAGTTGCTGAAGTAACATCAGGTACGCCCCAGGAAAGAGTGTTGGAACCCTCGCTGTACATGTTATATATTAATGATCTAGTAGGCAACAGAAACAGTAACCTCAAGCTTTCTCCAGATGCTGCTGTTTTAGGTCTGATAAGTCTGGTGTTTGTTATGCGGAAAGAAGTGTAAATATTTTTATTGCTTATTTGTCAGGTATGGATATGACAGTGAAGTTAACAAGTGTATCAGTACGTTCTGAGATGGGTGATGATATGATGTCTTTTGGTAGCTGTGGTTGAGCTATATAGGTTAGGGAAACGTTTGATTCCTGTGGTTTTGCTGGTGTAGCGGAATGCCATCATTTACGTTTTTTTTATATTATTTGTTTTGGGATGGTGCGGTGTTCTTTTATTGTCGTATATTTAGCTTGACCCTGCCCTAAACCTCCGATTTTCCATGATTGTCCCATTAGTTTCATTTTTTTTTTGGAATGAGACATTATTGTGTCATTTTTATTTTGTTTGTGTTTGTTGGCATATTTATGTAGTGACGTCATTGTGGCATGCGGCAAAGATGAGAATTCGCGTCTGACGAGGAGCGTGTGTAGATAGGTGCTGCAGAGAGGTTGGCTGCTGTGTCCCGACAGTGCCCACCGTCGGAGGTTCGAGTCGTCCCTCCGGCATGGCTGTGTGTGTTGTCCATAGCGTAAGTTAGTTTAAGTTAGATTAAGTAGTATGTAAGCTTTGGGAGCGATGACCTAAGCAGCTTGGTCTCATAAGTTCTTACCACAAATTTACAAAATTTTAAATCCAAAATACTGCATCTCGGTTCTTACAATAGTGCAATAGGTGCGCACTGGTTAGATGTAACTCGGATCATGGTTAAGGGCGAATCCCAAGCGCATGGCCACGAACAATTGGGAGCAGAAACTTAATGTCATCGGAACCTTGTTGAAGGACCATGATATGCGATCGTTAGACCGACTGCAGAAAGTTCAGTTTATAAATACACTCCTGGAAATTGAAATAAGAACACCGTGAATTCATTGTCCCAGGAAGGGGAAACTTTATTGACACATTCCTGGGGTCAGATACATCACATGATCACACTGACAGAACCACAGGCACATAGACACAGGCAACAGAGGATGCACAATGTCGGCACTAGTACAGTGTATATCCACCTTTCGCAGCAATGCAGGCTGCTATTCTCCCATGGAGACGATCGTAGAGATGCTGGATGTAGTCCTGTGGAACGGCTTGCCATGCCATTTCCACCTGGCGCCTCAGTTGGACCAGCGTTCGTGCTGGACGTGCAGACCGCGTGAGACGACGCTTCATCCAGTCCCAAACATGCTCAATGGGGGACAGATCCGGAGATCTTGCAGGCCAGGGTAGTTGACTTACACCTTCTAGAGCACGTTGGGTGGCACGGGATACATGCGGACGTGCATTGTCCTGTTGGAACAGCAAGTTCCCTTGCCGGTCTAGGAATGGTAGAACGATGGGTTCGATGACGGTTTGGATGTACCGTGCACTATTCAGTGTCCCCTCGACGATCATCAGTGGTGTACGGCCAGTGTAGGAGATCGCTCCCCACACCATGATTCCGGGTGTTGGCCCTGTGTGCCTCGGTCGTATGCAGTCCTGATTGTGGCGCTCACCTGCACGGCGCCAAACACGCATACGACCATCATTGGCACCAAGGCAGAAGCGACTCTCATCGCTGAAGACGACACGTCTCCATTCGTCCCTCCATTCACGCCTGTCGCGACACCACTGGAGGCGGGCTGCACGATGTTGGGGCGTGAGCGGAAGACGGCCTAACGGTGTGCAGGACCGTAGCCCAGCTTCATGGAGACGGTTGCGAATGGTCCTCGCCGATACCCCAGGAGCAACAGTGTCCCTAATTTGCTGGGAAGTGGCGGTGCGGTCCCCTACGGCACTGCGTAGGATCCTACGGTCTTGGCGTGCATCCGTGCGTCGCTGCGGTCCGGTCCCAGGTCGACGGGCACGTGCACCTTCCGCAGACCACTGGCGACAACATCGATGTACTGTGGAGACCTCACGCCCCACGTGTTGAGCAATTCAGCGATATGTCCGCCTGGCCTCCCGCATTCCCACTATACGCCCTCGCTCAAAGTCCGTCAACTGCACATACGGTTCACGTCCACGCTGTCGCGGCATGCTACCAGTGTTAAAGACTGCGATGGAGCTCCGTATGCCATGGCAAACTGGCTGACACTGACGGCGGTGGTGCACAAACGCTGCGCAGCTAGCGCCATTCGACGGCCAACACCGCGGTTCCTGGTGTGTCCGATGTGCCGTGCGTGTGATCATTGCTTGTACAGCCCTCTCGTAGTGTCCGGAGCAAGTATGGTGGGTCTGACACACCAGTGTCAATGTGTTCTTTTTTCCATTTCCAGGAGTGTACATACATACTTAGCAAAATACCGGGTGATCAAAAAGTCAGTATAAATTTGAAAACTGAATAAATCACGGAATAATGTAGATAGAGAGGTACAAATTGACACACATGCTTGGAATGACATGGGGTTTTATCAGAACAAAAAAAATACAAACGTTCAAAAAATGTCCAACAGATAGCGCTTCATCTGATCAGAATAGCAATAATTAGCATAACAAAGTAAGACAAAGCAAACATGATGTTCTTTACAGGAAATGCTTAATATGTCCACCATCATTCCTCAACAATAGCTGTAGTCGAGGAATAATACTGTGAACAGCACTGTAAAGCGTGTCCGGAGTTATGGTGAGGCATTGGCGTCGGATGTTGTCTTTCAGCAAACCTAGAGATGTCGGTCGATCACGATACACTTGCGACTTCAGGTAACCCCAAAGCCAATAATCGCACGGACTGAGGTCTGGGGACCTGGGAGGCGAAGCATGACGAAAGTGGCGGCTGAGCACACGATCATCACCAAATGACGCGTGCAAGAGATATTTCACGCGTCTAGCAATATGGGATGTTTTTTTGGTTCTAATGAAAACCCCATGTCATTCCAAGCATGTGTGTCAATTTTTACCTCTCTATCTACATTATACCGTGGTTTATTAAGTTTTCAAATTTATACTGACTTTTTGATCACTCGGTATATCATGTTGCAGCAGTCTTACCGATACCGCAGGTCACTGCACATAAAATATTAGCTGGAAACAAAATATCTTCAAAGAATCCCTCCACACGGTGACTTTGCAGAGGCACAACGGAGGACTTGGAATTAAAGAACTGCTTTTAAACTAACACATGCCACTAAGACAGACATCATGAAACTTCTGTTCCTCTCGTTAGATCCTGGGGATATGAACGCTCCTGTTAATGTAGCACGCCAGCATAGATTACGTCCGAAAGTACTATGGCGATTGGAGCTGTATAAGACTTCCACCGGCACAAACCAACACTAGAACCGTTTATGATTATATTAGCAGACATCGTCTTCACAAACCAATTCCGGTAAATTAACCTACAAAAAACTGGAGGAACGTCTGGAAAAATATCAACAATAAAATTATACCAACTAGAGTCGGTGCCGTATGGTGCGACGTTGTAAACGAAACCATACCCACAGCGGAACGATTATGGAAAATCAAATTGAGACCATGTCCATACTGCGACAAATGTCGGCTTGTAGAAACTGTAACGCACACCTTCTTATGTGAAAACAGAATCAGAATTTGGAACTGGACTAGGAAGAAATTAGCACAATCAACAGAACCGTAGAAAGTCATATACCGATAACTGAAGCTTTACAACGCGTCTGGAAATGTTACCCGTCCGCAAAGAATAACAGTTATTCGTGGCTTCTGGGACAGTTTTTGTTTCACGTCGTAACAAACAAAACTTAGAACTTAAAAGAGTACAGGTTCTATATTGCAGAAGAACATTTTAAGCTGAAGAAGAATAACAATTATAAGGAATGGTTTAAAATTTTTTATCTATTGCTTTATGTGGGCTACAAAGAGGTGGACAGTTTTATTGATTAGAAGCAGAATACTATTCTTTCACTTTTTTTTATTCCTGGAATATTCTTTTACGCTGGTTCTAAAATCAGAACTGTCCTAATTTGTCAAAACCCCTCCAGCTCCGAAATTTCTTTCATTTGTTGAAAAATATATGGCTTCCTTACAGACCTCATATGCATCCAGTGCATAATAACTTAAATTGTGAATATATTTCTGAATGAATGTTTGTTATGAATTTTTCCGTCACCCTTTTCACTGTTATAAGTTATGTTCTACAAGGAACCCACGCCATTGGAGGCGGCAATCTGTCATTTATTTTACCTTAATTACTAGTTCAATTTTGTTCTACAATTTAAAGGAATATATGGGTGCAAACATGGAATACATGGAAATAATGTAGCTGCTCAGTGACAGGTGGCCAGGCCTCGGATCTTCGACCCCTGTCCTCTTTGTCTCCGCCTACCTGGTGCTGAAAGTCTTCTCAAACTTAAAATAATAATAATAATAATAATAATAATAATAATAATAATAATAATAATAATAATAATAATAATAGTGCAGTGATCAGCACGTCATTCAAGTAAGCAGGAGGTCTAGGTTCGAAGCCCAGTCGGTCACAAATTTTCAGCAGCCGTCGTTGCTGTGTTTCAACGCGCTGTGACAGTGTGGACGTCGGTCCTTCGATATTTAAGATACAATTGTTTTTGAGGCAATAGAGGTGGTTTGCGAACATTTGTCTTGCCATCAATGTAACGGGACTTCAACGGCATCCAACCCTTAGTCATTGCTTTGTGCCGGCGCTAACCCATGTCATATATATGCGAATCAGATTGTAGTTCATATTTAGACAAATAACGAAAGGTCAGTATACAAGTATGGCGGCCGGAGTGACCGAGCGGTTCTAGGCGCTACAGTCTGGAACCGCGCGACCGCTACGGTCGCAGGTTCGAATCCTGTCTTGGGCACGGATGTGTCTGATGTCCTTAGATTAGTTAGGTTTAAGTAGCTCTAAGTTCTAGCGGACTGATGACCTCAGAAGTTAAGTCCCACAGTGCTCAGAGCCATTTGAACCATTTTTGAAGTATACAAGTATTTACGAACAGTAGAAGCAGGATTGCAGCGAACTGATCACTTAACCAAGTGCAACATAGAGTACCTGTGCAATGAGTCATTCCAGCTGCATAGCTGAGGGTAATATTTGTTAAGCAATTCATTGCAGAATTAATGTAATACCCGCACAATGATCTCTGTAGTCATACTGTATCATTAGCAGCCCGCGAATGGAGTACTATGTTCGTTAAATCGGATTACTTAAGCTGAGGCCAAATAAAGACAAGCGATCACGCCACATCACTATCTTTACTTAAGTAGGTAGCCGGCGCTAAATTATGTGCGCCACCATTAACGTTACAGTAAGCAGTTTGACAGCATAACACCACTACAACTACTGACAACCTGAACCATTATCATCACGCAGTTGTAACTTGCAGTGATTACAAGTTGCTGATGTTTGTCAAGAATAGCGGAAAGCGCCTCTGAAGTTCCATTTGTATTATGCCTAGGACGGAGAGAATCCTAAATAACAGTAATAAGTCACCCAGCGAAGAGTCTACGTATTGTCTCAAGTTCTTGCAGTTTGATATTAATGCAGTTCCCGATGGTTTCACACTAACGGGTTCTTTTGGCTGTCGAAATACTCATATGGGAATTACAAAAGTGTAATTGCTAGAACGCTCAACTACCGTAATAACACCTCATTCTGGATTGAATACGACTCGGAAAGCGACGTTAATTTGACGTTTCCATCCATCTCCTGACGTCTTACTGAATGAAGTCTGAAGTGCACGCACAGTTGTGTTGCGTGCCGCATGGATTCTGCGATGTGTTGTGGCAGCTGGCAGTCATTGCTGAATATAGACATGTGCAAATATCCTCACAGCTCTAGGGGAACTCGTCTTTGTTTTCATTTTTTCCATACCGTAATTAGCACAATAACATAAGGCTTGTTCTGCTGAAGAAGTTGATGCCCACAAGTCCTTAAATAAGAATTTCCTAGCGGGAGTAATGCATGAATGGAGACAGACTGTTGGACAAAAGAATGGACAGCTCCCTGCTTTTTGTGTTTCCGAAAGCGCCTATGATAAGAATCTGGTGTCATATTATGCTTCAGAACCCTAAACTGTTTATTTTTTTACGTCATACTAAAGCAAAAGTTATGAAATGAGAAGAGGAAATGACTTATATGCTTCTCAGGGACTTTAGTTTTTCGAGTTTATTTTCTCACTTCATACTACAACAAGGGCGTTAATATGAGAAAAGGAAATTAAATATACGCTTCCAAGACATAATATTTCCTTGTGTGCTACTACTGCATACATGAAAGCCCTGCAGTTAATTTTTGTATGTTGGATAAATTTTGATATCACCTCACATTCCTTTGTGAGAAGGTTCCTATTTTCTTGGGACTCAAATAGAGTGGACATTTCATCACTGCACAATATTGTGATGACTAATGACATGATACCCGTTGCAATTGCTCCATGGCAGCTGTGAGTAGAGTCTCACGTTGGTTACTATAAGAACACGCAGGCAGTGATATCCGCTCACTGCAGTCAGAGCCAATGTGATTTCCTTCTGTTTATGGCGAAGCGTCTGCTGCAGTGTCCACGCTCAGCTAACATAAATCACGGCGGCGTTGGGCATGCTAATCGCTGCACTTGTCGCGAGCCTCAATAGCAAGAGCGCACTGTCTCTGCTAACGATACTGTGGAGTTAATCCTTCTTACTTAACGTAATATGCAGGTCGTGGGTTGGGTAAAAATTCAGTTTGTAACTTCCCATCGCATTAAAATACTTTACAGTCCTATTTGATGCAATGTTTATTGTTGGTTGTCTCTCTAATGTTAATAGTATTGATTCAGATTGTGCGTGAACACGAAAATCCACACACCGTCATTGATTCCAGCGAGGGTGACAACTACTGTGTGTTGAACAACACATGCACCAGTCAATTCCTCAGTTGGCGTCGAGTGGATGAGATTTTTCAATTACCTTGCATTGCAAGAATTGTAAGGAGGAGACTGAAATTAAATGGACTTGTATCTAAAGAGCTGCGTCAAAGCGAAGCTTGGCCGACTATCAGATAATTGTCCACATGGGTTTTGCCGACGAGTATACTTTTAGTAACCAACCCACCCACGATCATTACGTAAGATTTCTCGAAGGCGTAGGGGAATTGATTTCATTAAGTCGTCGACAGGGTGGCGTGATGGTTTACTTCCCACCATACGTTTTCTACGTTCGTCCAAAGGTCGCTTGCATTTGTAGGTCCACATGGCACTGCTCTGCTATGATGGATGGAGCTCTGCCCCTGTAAATAAACTGTTATCTCGTTAGTTGATTTATTTATATTTAAATAACGTATTTGTAGTAAGCACATTGGATTATTATTTTCCACAGTGTTTAAGAATTCAGGCCCTGTCATAGATAAGTGACCTAGATTCAACAGTCCGATTAAGAATGTGATTTACCCAGTCTATCACGTGATGAGAGTCGTAGTCGGATATCCACTGACTGGTTGAATCCGATTAGAACGATCTGCTATCGAAATGAAATTACAGAAATCGGATAATTTGAACGTCCGTTTTGCAACAATGCTGCGCACATAAATTCCTATGATGGAGTAACAGGGAGCAACTGTCTAAGAAAAAGTGAGAAATATGTCTACTAGCAGCAATGTAACGTAATTATAACCCATATTTATGTGATGGAAATACTGAATTGCACAATTCACATCTATTTCAGTGGTGGGAAGATACACCATATCGGATTTGCTGATGACATAATGATAATAATAATAATAATAATAATAATAATAATAATAATCCCGTGTGGCGGATAGGGGAAACCCTCCCCCATATGGGTAGTACCGAGGAAATCAAATACTTGGGGTGAACCAAATACTAACACAATCTTGAACGGCTTCTCAATCAGTTGAACCCAAAATCCAGACACGTCAGAGTGAAAATCATCGCTACTCTGGTCACCATCTGTTAGCTCAAGGAGCTTGGCTGAAAATATTTGCTTCCAAAGGCTTCAACACCCTCTGGTGCTGTCCGGTCCTGGTATCACCCAAGCCAAACCAATGAAACACAAGCAAACATGAACTATGCAAGCAAAGTCAACTTTACCCCAGGTGGTGCACAACCCGGCTGTCGACTGGCGACAGTTGGATTTTCGGATTCTGGGGAGTCCAGGTTAGCACGACAGAGAATACCAAAGATCTATGGTAAATTTCCCTACAAGCAGAAAACATGCATTTGAAAACTAAACATCGATATATTGATCTAAACTCGAAAATTAAATAATCTCACAAAAGAAATCGACCGACAAAAAATTCTCATCCTTGCTCTTCAAAAACCACGACTAATTGACTATGAAACCTTGCATTACGGAAACCATCTTCAAGAGCAAAATACAACAAAAGGTAGTGAAAGGCGTACCAATCTTCGGCATTGCATTTCTCGAACACAGATCTATCATCAACTCTGTCAAAGAAATCACACCCATCAACAATCAAAAGGTTCAAATGGCTCTGAGCACTATGGGACTTAACAGCGGAGGTCATCAGTCCCCTAGAACTTAGCACTACTTAAACCTAACTAACCTAAGGACATTACACATATCCATGCCCGAGGCAGGATTCGAACCTGCGACCGTAGCAGTCGCGCGGTCCCGGACTGAAGCGCCTAGAATCGCTCGGCCACCGCGGCCGGCCCATCAACAATCGACTTATGACTATGCTCATTCAGAGCCCCAGTAAAAAATATATACACTCATCAATGCACATGCCCCCACCAACATCGAAAATAAGAAAAACACCGAAAATGTCGAAAAATTCTGGAACACACTCGAAAATACTAAGAGCAAAATTCACCAAGATGACGTGAAAATACTAATGGGGGACTTCAACACTCTTATTTGGGACAGAAAAAACCTGTAGAAAAATCATTGGTACAAATTCAACACACTGAATCGCTTACACCAACGGCACACGTCTGACTGATATTTGCCAACAATTCAACCACAAAAGGATGTCTTCCCACTTTAGGAAAAGCCAGTTCCCAGGTAACATGCTTGGCTACCAGGTGAAAGCTGCTTTCGTTCGCTTTTCGAGACTCGCTGAAAGCCAGATTTTTAATTCTTTTGTAGCAGAGCTACAAGCAGGCAGATACAAATTCAATAAGGAAATCGTAAAACAACGCTCGAGCAAAATTCGTCTTGCTACTTTCAGTAACCCTTAGTGTCAGAGCGAAAATACGGTATTGCCTAATTCACAATGCCACTTTTGTTTTCTGCCGACATATTTTTTGTTGTTGTGAATACATAATTTTATCTATTAAATGCCACATTTTCATAATACTTGCGAATGATACAGGAAATGAAGTAAATACAGATCTTTTAGAAGTCAATAGTCGGTAATATACTACTAATTCGTGTTTAAATAGGCTCAATCGTCTTACAGACACTTAATGCTTTATTAAGATAGACTGCCGTCGTAATGTTTCTGTAGTAAACTGAATTTAATTTGTATTAGTACAGTGAATTTTAATTGCATTTTCCATTAGTTTACTAAACGCAACAGTAATCATCAAAGAGAAATTAATCAGCAGCAGAATTTTCTTTCACGATATTTAAAACTATCTGACAATGCTAAAGTTGTTTACAAATTCTACGCCAGTAGAAACCTACTGGTTCAAAAGATGTCATTAAACCAGAATAGTTTTAAGGGTATTTTCGTCTAGAAATGAATTGCCTTGACGGTTGATCGATCAAGAGCGGGAAAGGTAAAATTTTACGAATATATGACGAGAGGGACAAGTGCTCGAGAGAGGACTTCCCTATCAATAAAAGTGCCTGAGAGACGACTTTCCTATCAATCTCCTGGATAGTTTTGTTTCTCAAGTCAACAGAGTGCGTTATCATGCAGCAGCACAGGTGATGTAGTTTTGTTGCTCGATTTTCTTACACTGCGACCGAACGGTGTCTCAGTTGTTGGCAACAAATTCCAGCTGTGTTGCACACATTCCTTGGGGCAGAATTCGTAGCCCAAAACACAGTTTTGGAGCTATCATATGTAAAATATTATGTTCACACCACTCTTTGCTCGAGTTTACGTCTTTTGGTGGGGCTCAGCCTTTCATTTTTTCTTAGGAATTTAACGATAAAGGCATAATAACACGTTACCAGTAACAGTGCTGCATAGGAATGCTCAATGAGCGACCTGATGACGTTCAATAATAGTCACTCCGTTGATTTTTGTTGTTTCGAATTAGAGCATGCAGTACTCCTACACCAGACTTCTGAACTTTGCCTGTTGAATGCAAATGTTGCATGATGGTAAAATGGTAATCTATCACATATATCAGTAGTAGAGACTTCCTTTATGCGGAAAATCATTCATGCCAGAACGATCTTTGTTGAAACAAGAATATCTTTTTCTGGCGTATTTTCCCCAAAATCACTCGCTCCACACTCAGTTCAAATCTTTCTAGCTGCCTCCTCTGCATTCACCCCTCTGTTATACCAAAAGTAAACGTTGTGTTGCAGATGTTACACCTTTTTCCACTTGCGACTCAGTTTTACAATGCTTAACTGTAGTTCATGATTTTCAAGTTTGCAAAATCCAATGCTTAACTGCAAGATGGTAACTAGAACTTCAAATTCGAAAATGACAGTTGATAAATACACTGACAGCGTCGCGACGCGTTCACCTGGGCAGCGCCGGATATCAGGCGGCAGGTGGTGTCTGGCCGGTAGCCGGTAGCCGCTGCAGCGCGAGGAAACGCTCGAGCGTAAGCTGTTATGACCGCGACGCAGCCACGAGCTGTCGTGCGGAATTGTTTCTGGAATACTTGTCATTGCTGGTGGGTAGAATGTTAAGCGAATTATCTTCGATGTTCAATCAGACTCATAATTTTAAACCGAAATGTCGTTAAAAAAAAATACAGTTGGACGCGAACAGGCGACTATGAGCTTAGAATGCACAACGAATACTACTAGTTCACGAGCTCACACAGCCCGACAACATCTCGGAAGTAGACAACACTTCCTCCTAACACTTCCGCATCTTACAGTGTTGCCAGATCGTGCAGATGGCCGCAGTTGCCAGGGGCGGTCAGTTTTATTGGCCACCTTAAGTGAACGACTTGGACTTTGTCTCTGTGGCGGCCGGCCGGCGGTCAGCTTTTATGTCTAAGACTGTACATGTCTGACGAATATTCTGATGCACACTATGTACATATGTACACAAACTACAAAAACGCAAGGAGGTGGGGTTGAGCGGGAGACCTAAGTACCTTTTGCAAATGCATAAAACAGTTCTAGGTTTTGGAGAAATTATAGTAGAGCTGAACAGGTTTTACAAGATTCGTTCTTTGAAATTTTAGTAACTGGCTTGTCTCAGTCATGTGACAACTAAAACAGAATACAGTGAAATGTCCGCACAGAACTGTCTTCATTACTTTTCATAGTAAACTGATCAGTAATAGTTCCATCTGCCGATCATCAGTCTTAACTTATAGGCCCTAAGTATCTTAACACCAACGCAGACCATCTTATACTACGCAAACTTTTCGCCATGTTTCATTGCAACAACACATTCAAGCTATACAGATCCAATCATATCCATGCAAAGCAGACTTATCAATCTGACTTCCAATAAACAGCAAGCTTTTCACGCAAAGCTAACGCTAGGAAAGTCATCCAACGATCTTACGATTATTACACCTCAGTTAACAAAACATGCGAGTCACAATACCAATAATAAACAGAAAACAAACAACTTTTAATTAACGAACTCTGTCCGCAAAAACAGTTTCGTTTAAATTGCATCTTTCAAATATATTACCTTCAGCAATTAGGTGAACATTCCTATTGACAAACTAGGAACATACGCGTTGAGTTACGCTGCTCATCGAGATACGCTCTCTTACCATTAACTATATCATCATATCAAAACCGACAGCACCACAGTCGCCGCTGGGAAAGTTGTTAACCGTACTGAGTACTGACTAACTTGTGACAGTTGCAACGACACTAGCGCTCGTAGCGGCGAGATGGCAGCTGTGAGATTAACGTTTGTTTTTATTATTATTATTATTATTATTATTTTCTACGTAATTAACGAAATTGTGATTCGTGTTTGGCGTTCCAAGCATTAGTAAATTAGCGAGAGAAATACAGCCAAATCTCACTAATTCAGTGCAATAAGTTACAACTTATTCATGAAGAAACACTTTCGAGTGTTTGTGTAGTTCCAGCTTATACACTTGGATTTAAGCTGGGTTTACACAAGCAAGTCGCTTATAGAAATTATTGCTGCAAGTTATTGCGATCCTCTTGCAGCTGTGTTTACCATGGAGGTATAAGGAGTGTTTACACTACAACGCAAGAATTAAGCAAGATTCTTCCGCAAGTTCTTTGGCAAGAAACTTGCGTCAGCAAGTTGCTGAATGCTGATACAATTTACATATGCTTTCAGTACCACTACGAGTGTCTGTCGAAGTATAAAAATGACAAGTAGGCGGGTGAGATATGCTGCAGCTCTTGTAAATTGTAATGAAAAACGTGAAAAAGAAAATGAGAAGTATTTGGGTTAGAGAGTGGATAATGAGAAGATCGCAATATGGTGCCTATAATAACCTTTTGCAAGAACTTAGTATCGAGAGCATGGATACTTTTGAAAACTTTTGCAGAATGTCCTCAAATGATCTGGAGTGTTTGTTGACGTTAATAGCGCCCGCCGTATCAAAACGAGACACAAAGTTCCGTACTGCTATTTCAGCAAAGGAACGTTTGCTTGTCGCTCTACCATTTATAGCTACAGGTGAGCTACGAATAAAATAGGACTTTTCATTTATTTGTGTGAAACATACAACCAAAAAAAGTTTAAATTTTGAAATCTTCTCTTTGTAGGAGACTCATACAACTCCTTGATGTACCTGTTTCGTATTCCGATCAGCACGATTTCTCTGATCGTACCCGACGTATGTAGAAGCCATTTTTGACGTACTGAAAAGGGAAAATTATTTGAAGGTATGTGAAAACACAACAATGAAATTAAATTTTTATTGAAATAAACTGCATTTTACAGAATGATATACTTATAAAATGTTTTTTTCTAATGCTCATAAAATGGAAAGTGACAAGCTAATTAAATAGAACATGTAATAATTACACATCATCTGTTTCTAGACTCTTAAAACAACAAACGAGTGGATGCAGGTGGCAAAGGGGTTTGAAGAGAACTGGAACTTTCCACACTGCATTGGGGCATTGGATGGGAAGCATATTGTGATGCAAGCTCCAAAAGACAGTGGAAGCTATTATTATAATTATAAACATTGCCACAGTGTTGTTTTATTGGCACTTGTAGATGCCAGTTAGAAGTTGTTATACATGGATGTAGACTGCAATGGAAGACTTTCGGATAGTGGTGTATTCAGAACCTGTTTGTTATCTTCAGCCTTGGAACAAGGACATTTTGACATTCCTCTGCCCAATCCACTCCCTGGCAGAAAAAAGACACCTCCTATGTAATCATTGCAGATGATGCATTTCCAATGAGGTCATATTTAATGAAGAAGCCCTATCCCTTCCATAACCAACCGGGTCCGAATAGAGAGTTTAATTACAGGCTATCGAGGGCCAGAAGAGTTGTGGAAAATTTGTTTGGACACATTGCACAACGGTTTAGGATATTGAGGCGTCCATTGTTACTAGGTCCTGAAAAAACTGTAACAATAGTTTCAGGTATATGTGCTCTACACAATTTCTTAATGGACAGGAAAGATGGCAATTATGCAAACCGAAGTAATTTTGATGTAGAGGAGGTACAGAATGGTGAGGTAATAGGAGCCTCTTGGAGGAATGAAGAGCAAGGAACACACAATTTAATCCCCATTTAAACAGGACAATGTAACAGAAATTGTAATGATACTATAGCAATTCGTGAAGAATTCATGAATTACTTTGTATCACCATTAGGTGAAGTACCTCGGCAGTACAAATACATTTAAAATGTAAACTGTAGACTTGAAACATGTATTTGCTGCCTGCGACTCATCAATTATAGCCTTACCATTCAGTTCAATAGTGATGTTCTCCTTTTCTGTGGCTGGATATCCCAGCACTCATTTCACTACATTCCATATGGCCCTAAGCATGTTTTCAGAATTACTGATTTCTAACATTACATACATGTTCCCGGACGTTATTATAAAGTTTCTCAGTAATTTTGAGTATTTTTTTGTAATGCGCAATTACTGCAGGACCAGTTGAACACTTACTTAATGTTAGATTGCAAAGACTGGCTGCAGTGAAAAGAAGTATAAAGCCTTCCAATATCTGCCAAGAAGCCTCATAGTAAGTAGCAGTAATTTCATGCATGAGAAGCATATACTTTTGTTGTTGTCTATTCCTATTGGGATAGGCATTTTCTTTTACGTGTAACAATTCTGTATGGAGTGTACGGTAATGACTGGCACATAATTACGCTTCACTCGACTTTCCAATGCACAAATATTTTTGTAAATGTAACTACTTTCGCTTCAAAAGTGACTGTTGAATTGGATCTCTTCTGTGTTGGGGAACAGTTTTATTATCTTCTCTGTGTTTTTCCCGTCAACTACAATTGCGGTGGCTTATTTGAGACGTGAAATACTGTAAGTATTGCGTGTCATACAAGTTCCTACATTTCACGTTCAGTAATATGGGTGGAAGTGTAGAGAACAAAACTTCACGCTGTTTTGTATGTATACGTCTTACTGCAAAAGATCAGGTCTTCCGCTGTTTACTAGCCATTTTTGTCGTTGAAAGCAAACGAAATTCTTCAATAATAGGAATCGTAAATAAACTGCTCTGTAATATAGCGTTGCATGCCTCCCAGGGTTCTTAGGAAACTAAAGACAGACAAATGAGGTGTCATTTTTTAGTTACTTTCGATTTTTATAGCACTACACATGTTCTACATTGTAAAAAGTATGTTAGGAACTATTATAAACGATACAATTAGCACTCATCTGATATCGTATACAGCAACAGTGTAGTTAGCTGACTGCACAGAGCGCTACCGACGCAGAGTATAACAGCAATGAGAAGGAGTGTCATGATTGTATTTATGTGTCAGACTGCATGTTAGACTGTGATGAACTATCGAAGTATGGAAAAGTAGCAGTTAAAGTTGAACATAGAGCAGATGCCATGCACATGCGTCTAGCGCCAACAGAAATGGACACGCTAGGCTGAAGGCAGTGAAATATTATGTAGCAGTCATTCTAGCAGATAAAGTAGAATCTGACAACTTCGTACACATTATTTACATATGTATCAAGAAAATTAACAATGTGCACCCCAAGTTGTGTTATTGTGTTAAGGGGCCTGCACACGTTCAATATGTATTGGCATTACTAGTTGGTCAAGCCATCAATATATTGAAGCGACCTCACACCATCAATAATATTGATAAAAACACTCAGTTGGCAACGTGATTTCACGAGGGTAGGATGCTGAATGCCCAGAAGAAAGCGTGTGCTGCAATTTTATTAGCTATAGCTTGCAAGCAGCAGGAAACATCGAAAAAGAGGAAATGGGTACGAGATTAGTTGAAAAAAAAGGAGCCGCATGTCACATGTTAACTTACTGACTGAAATCAGAATCAGGGACCCGAAAGATTCTATATATTATATTCCGATGAGTTCTGCATTGTATGACAAGTTGTTATTGTTGGTACGAGATAAAATAAAAAAGTAAAACACGTTAATGAGAAAGGTTGTCGCATTCGAAAAAGAGAGTAGGAGTAACTTACAGATATGTGGCGACAGACAGATCATTCTAATGTTCGAAGTTTAGTTCTGTAATATCAGCAAGCACAATTAGTAAAATTCTATGGAAACCTATGAACCAATTATATCTGGACGGTAAGGACCTGTTCAGGAAATTAACGTCAAACGTTTGTGCTTTCTGATTGATAATTTGGTGAAACTGACACGCATTTCCCAGACATCTTACTAGTCACTGCAGATATATGGCGTATTTTTCGTAATGGGAGCATTTTTCAAAACTACTATGCAACACAACAATCTATACAAAATTGTTAAGGCTTTCGTGATCAGATGAACGTCGGCCGAAGAACCCGAGACAGAAGCCAAGAGAAAAATCATTAGATGGACGTCGGCCGAAGAACCCGAGACAGAAGCCAATAGGCAGTTTGACAACAATCTATACTATATTTTCAAATTAATGAAGTAAGCATTGTCACAGAGAATTCTCCGTTAACCATCCTAAAGTGGCATATGCAACGAATACTGTTGCATACGCATATTAAAATTCTTTTATGTTAAAACGCTCCTTAAAAATAAAATTTAAGGTATGATATACACCACAGCGAATTGAAAAAAATAAACAGTGCACACTAAAGCAACGCGACTGGTTGGTGAAGCTCTGGCATCATCTGAACGGAGAATAATGTCAAACAGTCAATATGTGACCTCACACATTCAGTGTGTATTATTGATAATACATTGAGGTCCGTAAATATTGCTCTCAGTATTTCTAGGATTGACAGTAAGTCAGTACGCACCCTCAGACAGTCAATACGTTGACAGTTTGAGAATATTATTGAAAGTGTGAGGGCCTCTTTACAGACCTCGACCACAGATATTGACACTCTAGGCATGACGTCATTTTCGTGGCACTCGTATATACCTCTATACCCCGTAATTAGTCATAAATCAGTCGTGGTGTCATGTAGTGCTCAATTGTACAAGGCGTTTTTCGAAGGGAAGGAACATTAAATGTTTCTTGTGAAGTATCATTAGTTTAATACAGCAGCATTTCGCGAAAACTGCTAAACTAACTTTTTTATAATCAGAAAGGCACTGTCATATAAATTATCAGTTCAAAGTGATGTGTGTTTTTCCAAGCGCACACTACAGTCTGAAATATTTGTAGGATTAAGGGTCACAAAGGTGCTTTTCTTCTTCCCCATGAAAGCACTCCGTCTTTAGGCCACGAGTGGCCTACTGAGGCCATCCGACCGCCGTGTCATCCTGAGGGAAGGATGCGGATAGGAGGGGCGTGGGCTTAGCACACCACTCTCCCGGTCGTTATGATGGTATTCTTGACCGCAGCCGCTACTATTCGGTCGAGTAGCTCCTCATTCGGCATCATGAGGCTGAGTGAACCCCGAAAAATGGCAACAGCGCATGGTCACCCATCCAAGTGCCGACCACACCCGACAGCGCTTAACTTCGGTTATCTCACCGGAACCGGTGTATCCACTGCGGCAAGGCCGTTGCCTTCCGTCTTCCCAATATGTTCCTTAAAGACGGAGGCAGCTATGGACACAAGGGCCAACATGCAAAGATTTCAAGCCAATTGTGCGCACTAGCATCTGTTCCTAAGTCTTCGCGGAAGATTGTTTACATAGAGGAAAGACTGAAGGGAATTAGCTTCACAGTGATGCCTACCTACAAAATTTAGTTTTCCGAGCACCTTAAGGCAAAAAGGTCCACACTTTGTAAACCTCCAAGTAACAGAGGTTCATTAGATGAAGCTTAACATGCTGAAACTTCTCATAATTCTCTTAAGTCTGGATAATTGCGTTATATTTGTTCGAGGATGTGAGGGGGGAGAGCTTAAGCACTAGTTGTATATGTAGTGCAGCAATGTAGTATTTCAAGTAACATTGACGTAATATGCTTTGGACTATCAGTAGAAATTCTCTTTTGTGTATATTTTCGTTTAGTGAACTGGTGCAGCAGAAAAGTACTTTTTTCGTTTCAGTCACTAAACCAGATTTTGGAAATGAAACAGCTGTCGTAACATGCAATGAGATCAGATATGTTCATATTACAGGTTTCCTTGTTTATGCCGATTTCTGTAGTCACGAAATCTAAGTATGGTACTGTTTAGCCGTTTATAATAAACATTTTCTCAGACCAATGCTCTGTTTATAACCGATGTACAGAGCGCTCAGAAACAGTCTAAAAAGCTTGCAAGGTTTTTCCAGGGTAGGTTGTGCTGAGGAATTATTGTGAAGAAAAAATTTCATTCCGTTGCGCCATTACCGATTTAGTTTGCAATGACGTTAGCCAATCGGGTCGTTGCGCACGCAAATTCAAGCATTTGCACTCCCTAAAATGCGGTAATGCACAAACATCTGTAGGTCTGTGAGTTGCCAGTTGTGAGTTACCATTATCAGTCAAAATGTGCCTATTTTGGAAGTGATAAATTGAAGCTAGGTGAGCAAAGGCCACGTTTGTTTGGTTTGAGGAAACCAAACGAAGAACAGAGTAAGTAGAGGACCAAACTTTGTACGGGCAGTCTGCATTGTTGCCAAATTTATCCAAGATGGGGGCACCCCTTCCCCTCCTGATGGGCAGTAGATGTGGCAACATTACAATAAAATTGGCATCAAATTAATTAAATATTTTATTAAACTGGTGTGCAAATTAATTAAATTAACTATACAAATTAATTAAATTCAAAATGGCGGGAATGCCAAAAAATTGTAGGAATTTCAAAAAATGGCGGGAAATTCAAAAATTGATGGTAATTTCAAATTTTGGAGCCCAAGTTCAGCATATCACCGCCAAGGACGTCGTTGGTCTGCCCCTCCCCCCACACCCCCGTCCCCTCCTCACTTGTGAAGAAGCTTCAGTCTGTGCTGAGCAGTTGGAGAGAGAACACATAAGGTACATTAATTATTTTTTAGGGAAAAGTTGAGCTGTTGGCATGTGAAGTGCACATATTGCTAACTACATGTCATAATTACAGGTCATTATATGATTCAAAAACATCACTAATTGATATTTAAAACAAACAGCAATTACCACCTAACATGATCACAAACTGAATAATATACATGCACCCATCACTACCAACACTGACCAGATGAGCCACACGCCATTACTGCAGCCCGCTAGCACTCCGACTTGACACAGGCATCCTGTGGTGTCTGCAGAATACTAGCACCATGTAACCCCCTCTCATCTGCACCCCACAGCTGTAGCCCACTGTCTTGTGTATTGGTGGACTGCAAGGGAGTGCGACAGTGGCGTGTTTGTGCAGCTGGTCGGGTAACTAGCTGCCCGCAGTTGACTGATGGCAGTATCTCCTCCTGACTCTCTGTAGGGGAGGGGGGGGGGTTGTTTTTCCCTGCACAGCAGACCCCTGAGGCAAGAGCTAACAAAGCGGATGCTTTGGCAGCTGTAGACTGCCCAAATGTGCAGAGAGTTGGGTAGGTTGCAGGAGATACAGCATCTGCCGCTGTAACGAAGGGGGCGGTAGAAAGTGGATGTGGAGGGGTGGTAGTGTGATTTTGTGTCCTAATGAAGCTCTGTTATGTTGGTAGTTTCCTTTAACAGTTGAGAAACTAAATGGTTCTTGTGTCTTAACAATGCTTTACTATGTTAGTGGCTCCCTTTGATTTTTGAGAAGCAAATACTGAAAACCATTATGATATTGGTCTTTGGAACAGCCCCACCCCTTTGGTGGTGGTGGTTTCAAAGTTCCCCTAGAAATAGAGAATGGTGAACAACGCCAAAAACCGTTGCTTCAAAGGCATTCTTCGAACTGCAGCGGAAAAATACTAGGTCTGTGGCTTGCCAACAAAGGGGTAGTTTAGACAGGAACTGTCTGACCCTAACAGCAGCATCAGCTTCCTAGAAAACAAAAACATAGTGGCAAATACAGGCGAAAAACAATGCTTCCACTGTTCAAAGGCGTTCATGGATCTGAGAAAAGTTGTAAAGGTCGACTGAAGTAGATAACAACAGACTCACCTAGGAGAGGTGCAAAATGCCAACAATGCACCTCTTATAAGCGACCATCTATTAAAAAAGCACAATCACGAAGATAATAAAACAGTCCTGTTTCCATCAAAATAAGTAGTCAATTTCTTTTAATTTTATAAGAAAAATCGGTATAGTTTGCGAGCATTCCTCATGTTCAAGTTATAAATTGGAATGCACAACAGCATTACACTCATTTCTGAAAATTGAATTATCAATATAGAATGCCATCTATACAGTCATTTTTACATTTGACTGCAGGGTACAATTCACATCTCTCACCCCGCCTCTCATTTTTTGTGACATCCAATGGTGCGAAAAAAACTACAGCACTGCTGCCAATTACAGATGAGCAAACTGTAGTGGTACATCAGTCAGATGTATTAACTTATCTCCTATATGACCACCCTGTGTAAAATCGAAAAATCTTCCGTTACTTTGCTGTGGAAACTACCAATCACTCCAGAATGTCCTCGTTATTCCATGAAAAGTGAAAACTTTAAACTATGAAGGAAAACAAACATACAGTCTAACGAAACATATGTGTTAACCAACAGTAGTAGGGCAAAGAGAGCGCGACCCTACGTTGTACTGATGCCAAATTTATTCAAGATGGCGGATCCAAGATGGTAGCAATAGAAGTGGCAATGTCAAAATGACATCATGGCAAGAAGTTCAAGTTTTGGCGGGTAAATAGGTCCTATGAAAATGGCGGGAAAATTTTGTCAAGAAAATAGGTCACTTGGGCATTACACTCATTTCTGACAATTGAATTATCAATTAGTCATTTGACTACCACCTCTTCCTTGGAATTGGCGAGAAAAGAACTCAGGCTGTGGTAGGCTTCTGGAAATGATGGACATAAGTCTTTATTTTACATGCAGTGCGTATTTAAACAATTTGATTTTGCAGAGGCAGTAGCTCCATCCAGTGTGTTCACTATGAGGTCCATAATCCTTCTGACCTAGTACACAGTACTGCCACATGAAAGAGCTGTCATCCCATGGTGGTCTGGGGAAAATGGCAGGAAAAGGACTCAGTCTGTGTGCAGCTGCTGAGGAGAGGAAGGAGTGGCTCACTAATTATAAACTGTCGAAATAATGCGTTGCACAGCACACAGACATGATCACAAAATAATGCAACAGACATGTTCACTATGCGAGAAATTGGTGAAATAATGCATGTATAAGGCTCTGCAAACACGCTCACAACGCTTAAACAGCAGTGCACAAACACTCATTGCATATAAAAACGCTTTCGAAGTATCATTAAGAAATTCAACCACGACATATCAGCAAACTGTTCCCTACAGAGGCCCCAAGGCACACACACGGAAGGGGGGGGGGGGGGGGGCATGCACGTCTGAACAGCCTGCGAGATGCCTCCAGCTGCACACATGTTTACCTAGCCAACACTGCTGGCACGATGATGCAGAGATGTTTGCCTAGCAGGTCACCATCTCAAGCGCAGCTAAAAATTTGTCAGTGTTATACTGATGTCACATGTCTATGTAAATAAGTGCCAAGTCTCCCTTTGGACACGCCATAGAAATCTTTGCAATGCTTTCAGAAACTGTTTATGAAAATAGAACAGAATAACACTGGTTGCATTCTTCCTAGCAATCCTAACAGGACAGCCAGTCCATTACATATCAGCCTCTTCCCGGAAATCGTAAGTGTCGCACAAATAGTTAATGTCCGCTTTTGTTGTTGTTGTAGGAACTTCCGTGATGTTACAGCTTGTCTGCATGGAAATTACCATCCTAACAGGATATGTTTACGAATATAGCCCAGAATAACACCGAATGCATTCTTCCAGATGGTCCTAATGAGGCACCACGTGTTGCCCTTCCTGGAAACAGTGACGTCATGCTCTCAACAGATGCCTCCGAAATGGTAAACATTCTCACTGCTATGTTGAGGCTACTATGTCCCAGCACAAAGGATGTGTGGTGAATGAATGTAGCACTCTGATTGGCTCTTACTGAATTTACCCGTGAAATCACTCGTGCTGTCGGTATGTAAGCACTATCTGCCTTTTTTTTCTGCATCGAGACTTCCAGTGGCAAAATTAATTTTTACAGATCGCCATATTGCACTGACAGTTAAACCTTGCAAAAGTGGTCTACAAATCGTCAAATACGGAAAGACACTTCCGCAATTGCCGCCGACGACAGAAGCTTTAATATTTAAGCGTGAAACCTACCTCCAACCCGGCTATATATCACCACATACCATTTTGATGTACAAAATAAAAAGTTCGTATCTTGTGACCTACAAAATCACCACTTCCCAGAGCACCCTCAGTGGACCAAGGTCACTCTCCAAACTGTTGTACAAAGGCTGCATCAGTTCCCCTCATCACGAAGGCGTTACTATTTCTGGCCCCAACCTGCCTGCTTACTTGCTTTCTACGCCCATCTCCAGACTCTGGGATTACAAGAACATCAAGTATTTTCACATGGTTTACCAGAATATCGTACCATTTTCACGATACTTCTCGATATCAAGCACTTAGCATTATCGCTTGCATATCAGTATAATTCCAAAGATATAGAGTGGAAATTTTTGCTCCATAAACCCGAAACTTTATCGAGGTGGAGCATGCTTTAAACTACTGAGTAACTAGAAACTTATCTCGTCTGCGAAGACCTTAGCGTGAAAACTCGAACAAGTAGATGAAAGTGATATTTGAACTCATGAATTCCAATGTCAGTGATATAAGAGATTCCAAACCATCCCTTTAATTTACAAAGTGAAATGAGGTGTTTCTCATCTCTAGAGAACCAGCAAACATGTCTTCGAGTCTTTCACCCATCTTTCACCAGCTAGATGCACACAACACACTCCACAATCGATGTTCTCTCAATGAAATAAAGATGGGAAATGTGCAGAATCAATCAACTGGACAAATTACATGGGAGGGAATAATGGTTCCGCACAAATACAAGTCCATGTTACATCTTCTCAAATTTCCGTGGGGAACACATGAAATCATGAAGGCTGCCCAACACATACTGAGTATTAGTTCGCTTTTCAGCTGTGTAGAGGACGACACAGTTAGTCAGCTATATTCCGGCAACCCAACAGGCCTTTCGGACATCTCCTGCCGTTAGCTGAAAACGTGAATCAATCCCACCACAGACCACGCACCCCCAGACAGAATCATCCTAGGAAACCACTACATATATATATATATATATCAATTGGACGATATTCGACAATGAGCGAAGTATCGGAAATAGACCCTGCTGACGGCTGTGGCTCTGAAAATAGAAGTATCCCTACCATTCTTACGACTTGATATACTTTGAAAGTAAAAAAAAAATCTTCCATTCCCTTTGCTATCACAGTATTCCACGTCAAACCCATACCTTCCTTACGACTGTACATTGTCATTTTTTTTTTGCACATGTCAGAACACACACACATACTTTATAAGTCTGATGCTCAAGACGAACCTGTCGCACATCCCTTACTACTAAGTGTAATACTTCTCCAATAACTGATTGCCGCCGAAACGAATCAATATTGAGCATGAATGAGCGATGGATGAACATGTCTCATGTTTGCCTCTGAGTGATACCACTTTGTGTTAGAAAGAGAGGCGTAATCATCTTACAAACAGCCAGATGTTACAAACCACGATCGCAGCAACCATGTTAATTTCACAGTAAGTCTTGGTTCTACAAGTGCTCACAAGTATCGCTAACCATTTACACCCACTAGTGAATCATATTCGTGCCACTTTCATACCTCAAAACGAGTCACATTTTTCGAACCAGTCTGTTACAGTGAAATTCCAACATGGCTTTTTAGGCAGTACCTATTCCTCTTGCTACTGCTGCCATTCCTGCAACTTTGTGCATGTGATTGTTCCACTTTAAGTCGGAACTGAGCAGAAGTCAGAGAGAGCTATATCTATCATCTTCAGCAACCTTTGTAGAAACGTGACGTGAGTTATTTAGAAACGTGACGTGAGTTATTGCGACAGGACCAAGTTTTGAGCATTCGGTGAGAATGGGAACATGTTGTCGTAGCTCTGCCAACAGTGTACAATGTGTGAGGTCAGCACCAAATGAATCCTGGTGCTGAAACATGAGGTAGTATGAAAGACAGTATGGGAACTGTGGGAAGGACGAGAATTTTGCTACTGTGTTGTGGTGCGTCTCCAAACTACATACAGGTACAGCAGTCTAAAGCAGATCCACGTCCCTCAGGGCCCATTCACGACTATCACCCCAACATGCTATCATCGATATTCTTTACCATCCAACACAAGAAAATTATGAACTGTAATAGCTCCACTAACTTCATCCAGTAAAGAACTTGATAAGATTTTTATTGCATCTATTTCCTCCCATACAACGAAAAAAAAAAAAAAAATACCGTTTGCGTGCTGGCATTGAGCACGTGTGGCAGTCCTATTAAATATAGAGGTACTGATCCATTGTATAGACCAGTGTGAAGTTTCATCACCTGTATTGTAGTAGGATGACTGTATTCCACAGACTATACTATAAGTTGCAAGAGACGCTCCCTTTGACCCTATGTCATTGTTTGAAACATTGTTTTCTTCTGTTGTAATACGCTTTGTACACTGCCATACTTTTTTTTTCCGCCACTACTTCGAGGTCTGTGTCAGGTTCTAAACTGACATTAAGCCGTTCTGATCCACACACACACACACACACTCTGGATGATTTTAAATAAAAGACAGTTACAGCATAAGGAAACTGGAAGTGTTTTGCGGCGTTGTGGAGCGTTTCCAAACTGCTCTCCGAATGTGATTGTTGACTTCTACATATAAACTCATCTGTCACAGTGTCGGTATAGTTGATGACTCTGTGTTCCATTTTGATTGATTCCTCGTATTGCAATCATATACGCGATCACTGTTTCGATGCTAGCCATCCCCAGAAGGTGTTGTCCCTCCACCAAAACTCTTTCTCCATCTCAAACAAGCGATGTTACTCAATCATTATGTGGCAACCAACAACCTACTAGTGGACGGAAGGGGTGGAAAAGATGCTGTTGATGTACTGTAGTAATAAGCATCACAGTTGGTAGTGCAAACAATTTTAGCAATTTTACAGTAGTTTCAACACCGACCAATGATGCGACAGCATGCTTCCCAGATTCGGTATCATCGTTAAACCACTCCCTCCTCTACCTTGCGTGTACCATTGGGAATGTATATAGATGGCTGTGCAGTACGCCCATTCATTGTTAATTCTCGAACATATACATCATCAGAGTATTCCAGACAGCGATCTACCTATTTCTAGCACCTTGAGCGTAATTTACGATCTTTTTCTATGTGGATGGGAGTCACAGGGCGTTCTCGCATTCTTAGGATGAAGTTAGAGACTGAAAGATCCCCTCGCACTGTCTTTGGCCAACCAACCCTGCTGCGCTGTTACTGATTTAATCTGCAGATGACCAGAAGTAGACCTGTTCTGCAACCAGCCAAGTGCACAAGATTTATACAGATGCATGCATGTCGAGGAGGTTAGCACTCCTTATCGTTGTATAGTAGTAGATTAGAATGTGTTGCAATGTAATAGCAGACGGTCAAGAAGAACAAGAAACAGGTGGTTTTTATGCATGACGGAGCTCCATACGGATGGAGTTTGAAGCATTTTTACGTAAATCAACTATGTTATCAATTCTAAAGTATTGTTATAGTGTCTGGGATCAATACCGGGAAGGTATTGGTAAGAGAGAACATAAACACATGCACTCCTAAGGCAACGCAGGTTTGCGCTTAAAACAGGCTACAATGTTTTATTGCTTCAGATAAATAAATAAATGTGATGTGACTAGGGCCTACCGTTGGGTAGACCGTTTGCTGGGTGCAAATCTTTCGATTTGACTTCACTTCAGCGACTGGCGCGTCGATGGGGATGCAATGACGATGATTAGGACAACACAACACCCAGTCCCTGAGCGGAGAAAATCTCCAACCCAGCCGGGAATCGGACCCGGGCCCTTAGGATTGACATTCTGTTGCACTGACTACTCAGCTATTGGGGGCAGACATTGCTTCAGATTCCGTCCTATTAGTCATATGGAATGTAATGCTGTTAATATTCCAGTGTAAGAAATACATTTCCAGCACATGCCATAGATCCTCCTTTCAGGTTCCTCTACGATAAACTATGGTAACAAACTGTAAAAAGAGAAATCTGCTTCCTTAAAATATCGGTTCTGTGTGATACACGCACAATGTAGCTTTCCAAAGATGTATAGCATCCACTGTTTAGACCCGATCACAGTTCAGAAATTATACTATGCTCGCATCAGTCCTTTGTAAAATGAGTGTTAGTAACGGAGAATGCCTCTTACAAAGAAACAGATAAACGCATAGCAGAGGCATTTTACATGTGAAATTACACGTGATGCTGCCACTAACTCTGTAAACAGGACATCTGTCAAGCAGATGTATACACGGGGATTGCAGTGCCTCACAAACATCCTATCGCTAACTTAGAATCATCTTAGTTATGAAACTGAAGTCTCCATTTTATACCCAAGATGCGACAGGGGAATCGAGTACGTCACATAAATCGTTGTTCGTGTAGAGGAATATGTCGTGACAGAATGGTCACGTTTCAGCATATGAGATGGAAGTCCTCTGATGACCTAGGGGTTTGCTATTAACGAACGCAAGTAGACAGTACTCTTAAGTCACAGGCAAAATACGTGATTCTATACGAGTTGAACGCAGGCTATGTCCCACGACTGATGCATCCTGACAGAACAACGGAAAAAATGGTCAAATGACCTTCACCAACATCTCCCCCCCCTCTCTAGAATGCACCATAAGTCTGCCATTAAATCGTACCTCGTTACAGCTCCGTCTCAACTAGTCACTCCACCCACTCTCTGTCATCCTTTAACGCAGATTCATGTAAGTTTGGAGGCAAATGGTTCTGTGTTTTCCTGGACAGCGTCAAATACAGTAGTCAACTCGCATGTATCACTGTTACCTCAATAGACATACAGTAGAATGCTGCCTCGACGGACAAAAATGACTGTTCCCCTGGTCCCTGGCACTTCCATGTCAACGTTTTCATGGATTCTTCTTGCTGTCACATAGTTCTTCCCATGTACAAGAGTTGTTCTGTGCCAACCAGAAGACACGCTAGTACTTCATCAATTTCTCTGAATTTCCGTGTATTTTCCCTCAATTGATACGTATTTTCCGTCATTTTTCGTAATTCTATCAATTTTATGTCTCTTCTAACCATGCGATGTTAACATCACTTCCCTTTCCGCGTTCTAAAATTGCTTGTAACTGTAGTACAGCTGCCAACACCTAGTGCAAATGCTCTATTTTTCTAATCGGGTGGCATAGTATTGCATTGTACTCGATTGAATCCAGTCACCTTCACCCACATATTCTACATTTGCAGTGCGTTTCCTCTGTTTTCTGTATGTCTGTGTATGTGCATGTGACACAGATCAATACATATATACTTAATATGTGCACAATTCCAGCATGCAGATGGTATTTGTTTTCGATATATGGGAGGAGAAAGATGCGGTAAAAATCTTATCGAGTTCTCTATAGGATGAAATTAGTGGCGCTTTTATATTTCTTAATTTTGCTTTGTTGGATGGTACAGAATATCGATGATAGCATGTTGAATGGGCCCTGATGGACGTGGATCTGCTTTAGACTGCAGTACCTGTATGTAGTTTGGAGACGCACCACAATGCAGTAGCAAAATTCTCGTCCTTCCCACAGTTCCCATACTATCTTTCATACTACCTCATGTTTCAGCACCGAGCTTCATTTGGAGCTGACCTTACACATCATACACTGTTGGCAGAGCTACGACAACGAAGCCTGTCGCAATAACTCAGGTCACTCTGTTTCTACCAAGGTTGCAGAAAGTGGTAGTATAGCTCTCTCTGACTTCTGCTCAGTTCCGACTTAAAGTGGAACTATCACATGCGCAAAGCTACAGGAATGGCAGCAGTAGCAAGAGGCATAGGGACTGCCAAAAAGTCACGTTGGAATTTTACTGTAACAGACAGGTTAGAAAGAGGTGACACGTTTTGAGATACGAAAGTGCCACGAATATGATTCACAAGTGGCTGTAATCATTAAAGGACCAACGCAGGTAAGTGGTTGAATGGAAAGATTTGATTCCAAATCGCAGACAGCACACCATCTACTATTTGTGATCCTTCTCAATCATCCATCGCCTATAACCCAGAGGATATATCACAGAACCTCTGACATTGCATCGAGACAGAATTCATTACAAATACTGGAGAAATATCTAGCAGTGGCATGAGGGAGTTGCAAATACCAGCTTCATACTGCGTTCCTTAGCCAAATCGCTTCCTAACTTCGGTGATTTTATTACGAGCTTAAGCACGTCGGCGACGTGTAACCGCACTGTTGGTCTGATAATATACACTCCAGCGATCACTGTTTATATTCTGTGTCACGGTATTTGTCTGGAAAAACCACTGCATTTGGTTGTAATGCCATACCTCGATTTATAAGGCTTGCATAGTTTTTAACACAGATATGGTTAGCGATACCTGTGAGCACCTGTAGAACTAAGACTAATTGTGATAGTAACATGGTTGTTGCGTTCGTGTTTTTCACATCTAGCGGTTTGTAAGACTATCACGCCTCTCTATCTAAGACACTGTTGTACCATTCGCAGGACAAAATTATGAGACACGTTCATCCATCGCTTATTCTTGCTCAGTATCGCCAGTTATTGGAGAAGTATTACACTTAGCAGTAGGGAATGTATGATAGGTTCGTCTTGAGCATCAGACCTATAAAGTATGTGTGTGTGTTCCGACATGTGCAAAGAAAATGACTATGTCCAGTTGTTAGGAAGGTATGGGTTTGACGTGGAATACTTTGATAGCAAAGGGAATGGAAGATTTTTTTTTAGTTTCAAAGTACACTCCTGGAAATGGAAAAAAGAACACATTGACACCGGTGTGTCAGACCCACCATACTTGCTCCGGACACTGCGAGAGGGCTGTACAAGCAATGATCAACGCACGGCACAGCGGACACACCAGGAACCGCGGTGTTGGCCGTCGAATGGCGCTAGCTGCGCAGCATTTGTGCACCGCCGCCGTCAGTGTCAGCCAGTTTGCCGTGGCATACGGAGCTCCATCGCAGTCTTTAACACTGGTAGCATGCCGCGACAGCGTGGACGTGAACCGTATGTGCAATTGACGGACTTTGAGCGAGGGCGTATAGTGGGCATGCGGGAGGCCGGGTGGACGTACCGCCGAATTGCTCAACACGTGGGACGTGAGGTCTCCACAGTACATCGATGTTGTCGCCAGTGGTCGGCGGAAGGTGCACGTGCCCGTCGACCTGGGACCGGACCGCAGCGACGCACGGATGCACGCCAAGACCGTAGGATCCTACGCAGTGCCGTAGGGGACCGCACCGCCACTTCCCAGCAAATTAGGGACACTGTTGCTCCTGGGGTATCGGCGAGGACCATTCGCAACCGTCTCCATGAAGCTGGGCTACGGTCCCGCACACCGTTAGGCCGTCTTCCGCTCACGCCCCAACATCGTGCAGCCCGCCTCCAGTGGTGTCGCGACAGGCGTGAATGGAGGGACGAATGGAGACGTGTCGTCTTCAGCGATGAGAGTCGCTTCTGCCTTGGTGCCAATGATGGTCGTATGCGTGTTTGGCGCCTTGCAGGTGAGTGCCACAATCAGAACTGCATACGACCGAGGCACACAGGGCCAACACCCGGCATCATGGTGTGGGGAGCGATCTCCTACACTGGCCGTACACCACTGGTGATCGTCGAGGGGATACTGAATAGTGCACGGTACATCCAAACCGTCATCGAACCCATCGTTCTACCATTCCTAGACCGGCAAGGGAACTTGCTGTTCCAACAGGACAGTGCACGTCCGCATGTATCCCGTGCCACCCAACGTGCTCTAGAAGGTGCAAGTCAACTACCCTGGCCAGCAAGATCTCCGGATCTGTCCCCCATTGAGCATGTTTGGGACTGGATGAAGCGTCGTCTCACGCGGTCTGCACGTCCAGCACGAACGCTGGTCCAACTGAGGCGCCAGGTGGAAATGGCATGGCAAGCCGTTCCACAGGACTACATCCAGCATCTCTACGATCGTCTCCATGGGAGAATAGCAGCCTGCATTGCTGCGAAAGGTGGATATACACTGTACTAGTGCCGACATTGTGCATGCTCTGTTGCCTGTGTCTATGTGCCTGTGGTTCTGTCAGTGTGATCATGTGATGTATCTGACCCCAGGAATGTGTCAATAAAGTTTCCCCTTCCTGGGACAATGAATTCACGGTGTTCTTATTTCAATTTCCAGGAGTGTATATCAAGTAATAAGAATGGTAGAGATACTTCTATTTTCAGAGCCACAGCCGTCAGCAGGGGGTATTTCCGAAAGTTAGCTCACTGACGAATATCGTCCAATTGAGATATATATATGTAGCTGGTTTCCTAAAGGTACTATTTCGCTGCGACTGTCCGCCGTAGCGGCGGGCAGTAACTGCCAGCCGTAACTGCCGACCGTCACTGGCTGTGTATTTCGTTGAGACTGCTGACCACAGCTGCTACGCCACTCAAGAGAGTTACCTCTGTAAAAGGAACACGCACGCGAGTTCGCAACGTGGATGCTAATACCGTTCTAGGTTTTTGGTGGACGAGGAAGAAGAAGAGGAAATTATTGCAATGCTTATAAGATCTTCTCCCCACAGCATTTTTCAAACACGGAAAAGTGAAGGAATTTATACTAACTTAGTAACCGGTCACTTGCGAAACGATGAAGAGAGGTTCAGAAATTTCTTTAGACTCAGTTCGATTTTGTTTTAAGTCTGGTGAAAGAAGATAATAGCAGGAACAGCTACCAGTGCAGTGCAAACTCCAATAGAAACCGACGAAGAAATGGCAGTGACTTTACAGTAAGTAGCTGTTAAAAACATACGTATTCATCAACAATGGTTTAAAATGGATAATTTTGTATCTCTATGAAATAACATAAATTTCTATTAAAATAATAGGTTTATTTGGAAACGACTCAGGGCCTGTACAGTTTGTTGTTTATTTTTACATTTTCTTTACACTGTGTTTACATTATGATTAGTAATTATTTTCAAAAGTAGTATCACCTGCTTGTGGTTCGACGTTTATTAATGGGGTGAAAGTGTACGTATCGTCTCCAACCGATGAAGTTCGTTCGAAAGGGGATGAAAGGGATGACTAGCCGGAAGGACTGATGCTGACAGGTAGTGGCACAAGAGATGATTCTGAAGAGCTGTCAAGTCCCGTAACATAGCTTAAAATGTCAATTTTCGCTTTATTAATGAGGTGACGTGGTAGTTTCCTAATGGACGCTGCGATGCTTCTCATGAATAGCCCCACATCATCTTCCGGCTCCCGATTATTAGCCAAGCGCTGCAGCAATTCCAATCGTTGTTGGCCCTTTTGGTTGATTGAATCCCAGTGTGTTTTCCTCGATCTGCGAGCTGAGATGGAAGAGTTGGCAGCAGCTGCGTCACTAGAGGACAAGGAAGCAATGGCTTGTGGAGTGTCAGGTCCTGTTTCATTGGCATTTTGTCCGTCTTCATCAGATAGCAGTCCTTTAACACTTGTTGGCTCCTTTAGCGGGACACTACAAAAAGACGACCGCTCCCTATCTACATCTCTCAAAAAGTGTAGTCTGTTGAACAACGCCCATTTTGTTGTTGAACTTGGTGCTGCAGAACCTGTTTGCAGTTGTTGTTTTCGAACAGTTTTCCAGTAGTTATCTCTGATGTCTTTCCATCTCTTCTTATACTGGTTACCTAAACGGAACGATATTTGTTTAGCTGTGTAATTAGGACAAGACATATTATTTATGTTTCATGTATTAATAATAATTATGGTTTGTGTTACAGGTTTCTAGCTACAGAGGAGTGTTTCGTGTCCCTTGGATATGGTTTCCGGATATCACCAAGCTACGTGAGCATCATAGTTCGTGAAACAGTAGAAGCTATGTGCCAACACTTGGCACCTATCTTCCTGCCTCCTCCATCTCGAGAATCTTTCAGGGAAGGCGCGAAAGAATTCTACACTCTTTGGGGTTTCCCTAACTGCTGTGCTGCGATTGATGGGAAACATACAGTGTCCTGTAAAAAGTGGTTCCCTTTTCTGGAATTACAAAGGGTACTTCTCCATAGTACTTTTGGCATTGGTTGATGCGAACTGTAAATTCGTTGCGATAGACGTAGGTTCATATGGGAAGGAAGGAGACAGTGGCATATTTAATAAGTCAGCAATGGGGAAAATGAAAGGAGACGTGTTTCCAGCAGATGAAACCTTCCATTAACTGACATCAAGATGCCATTTGTTATAGTAGGCGACGAGGCATTCCGCTTGCGAAAGCATATTCTCAAGACTTACACTCGCTCGTCTGCCCAGCAAGATAAATCAAAAGCGACCTTCAACTATAAACTGTCACGAGCGCGCCAAGTTTCTGAAAACGCTTTAGGACTTTTGTGTCAGGTATTTCGAGTGTTCTACACAAATCTGAATCTGCAACCTAACACATGTGATAAACTCGTTACAGCTTGTTGCTGTCTACACAATCTCCTCAGGGAGGCCTATTTAGAAAAAAAGAGGACGAGATTTTTTTGAACTTGAGCATGACGTGAGTTTACCACAGAACATTATTCCCCTGCCCCGAACAGGGGAATTCTACTTCTGTGAACCTACAAATCAATGATTACAACCTGGAAAAGAACTAAGGCTCAAATAAAGGAAATAAATTATTGTTACTGCTCGTAACGACTATTGTTGTAATCGTTTGGTGACAGAAAGAATGGAAGCATTGTTGTAGCCTCCATATTGTACAATTTGTCACAGTAGGAAAAAAACATAAATAAATGAATGTGTATATACAAAACACCATCTTTTTTCATTGCTTCTCCTATCTTCTTCCACACCTTATCCTTTGCCATCACATTTCTGAAATCTGTGTGCTTATGATCATACAGTATAGAGTATCTGCTCACATACTCCACTAACTGTTAGTCGTCGTCATCGTGAAACCCTTTCTTCGACATAACGCGTCGTTGATTTCTGCAGTCGTCACACACCTGGCAGTCGCTGGCCCAACTGCTTGATTGCTTCTGCAGCGGCCGAGACGCGGCAGTCGCAATGACGTCACGACCGCTGACTGCCGAGCAGTTACAACGACAATGTTCCATTGCTTTGCTTAAGAGCAGTAGCCAACTGCCCGCAGTCACTGCCGGCCGCTACGGCCGGCAGTTGCAGCGAAACTACCTTAAGATGATTCTGTCTGGGGGCGCGGTGGTGGTCGCCGTGGCTTGTGGTGCAAAATCATTCACGTTTCCGGCTAATGGCAGGAGCTATTCGGATGGAAAGGTCTGTTGGGGTGTCGGAATATAGCTGACCTAACTGTGTCGTCCTCTACACGGCTGTATAGGGAAATAATACTCAATATGTGTTGGACAGTCTTCGTGATTGTGTGTTCCTATTTGAGAAGATTCAATATGGCCATGTGTTTGCACTGCACCATTATTCCCTCCTATGTAAACTGTCTGGTTGATTGCTTCTTCACATTTCCCATCTATATTTAGTTGAGAGAACATCGATTTTGGTGTGTGCTGGCTGCATCTAGCAGGTGAAACATGGGTGGAAGACACGTTTGCTGGTTCTCTAAAGATAAGAGACACCTTAATGGACTTTGTAAATTATAAGGATGATTTGGGATCTGTTATATCACTGACATTAGTATTCGAGAATTCAAATCTTCTATTTTTTCGAGTTTTCACGCAAAGGTCTTCGCAGACGAGATAAGCTTCTAGTTACTCAGTGGTTTAGAGCATGCTCCACCTCGATAAAGTTTCGGGTTTCTAGACCAATAATTTCCAGTCTGTATCTTTGGAATTGTACTGCGCAGGTGATACTGCTATGTAACCATATTGCTATGTGCTTGATATCAAGAAGTATCGCGAAAATGGTACGACATTCTGGTAAACCATGTGAAAATACTTATGTTCTTGTAATCCCAGAATGTAGTGGGTGTAGAAAGCATGCAAGCAGGCAGGTTGGGGTCAGAACAGCAACGCTTTTGTGACGAGGGGATGCGACCCAGCCTATGTACGACTGTCGATAGCTATACGCAAGATGCAGAACTGGTGGTTTTGTATGGCACAAGATATGAACTTTTTGTTTACACTATCAAAACGGTATGTGGTGACATATAGCCGAGTTGGAGGTCGGTCCCACGCTGAAATATTCAAGCTTCTGTCATCAGCGGTAATTGTGGAAGTGTCGTTCCGTTTTTGACGATTTGTAGACCACTTTTGCAAGGTTTAACTGTCAGTGCAATATGGCGATCTGTAAAAAATAATTTTGCCACTGGAAGTCTCGTCTGCAGAAAAAAAAAAGGCGGACAGTGCTTCCACACCAACAGCATGAGTGATTTGACGGGTAAATTCAGTAAGAGCCAATTAGAGTGCTCCGTTCATTCACCACACATCCTTTGTGCTGGTAGATAGGAGTCTCTACATAGCGGTGAGAGCCGGCCGCGGTGGTCTAGCGGTTCTGGCGCTGCAGTCCGGAACCGCGGGACTGCTACGGTCGCAGGTTCGAATCCTGCCTCGGGCATGGGTGTGTGTGATGTCCTTAGGTTAGTTAGGTTTAAGTAGTTCTAAGTTCTAGGGGACTTATGACCTAAGATGTTGAGTCCCATAGTGCTCAGAGCCATTTGAACCATAGCGGTGAGAACGTTTACCATTTCGGAGACGTTAGTTGAAAGCATGACGTCACGATTTCCAAGAAGGCTAGCACGTGATGGACGGGGTGCCTCGTTAGGACCATCAGTAAGAATGCATTCGGTGTTATTCTGGGTTATTTGCGTAAAAAGGTCCTGTTAGGATGGAAATTTCTATGTAGACAAGCTGTAAAATCGCAAAAGCCTCTACAACAACAACAAAAGCGACCATTAACTATTTCCGGGAAGGGGCTGATATGTAATGGACTGGCTGTCCTGATAGGATCGCTAGGAAGAATGCAACCTTTGTTATTCTGTTCTATTTTCGTAAACAGTTTCTGAAAGCATTGCAAAAGATTTCTATGGGGCATCCAGAGGGAGACTTAGCACTTATTTACATAGACAGTAGACATGTGACGTCAGTATAACACTGACAAACTCTTAGCTGTGCTTGAGATGGTGAGCTGCTAGGGGAACACCTCTGCGCCATCGTGCCAGCAACAGTGATTAGGTAAACACATGCGCGGCTGGAGGGATCTCACAGGCTGATTGGATGTGCTCCTGCTGCCCCAGCGTGTGTGCCTTGGGGTCTCTGTAGGGAACAGTTCACTTACCTTTAGTTCAAATGGTTCAAATGGCTCTGAGCACTATGGGACTTAACATCTGAGGTCATCGGTCACCTAGAACTTAGAACTACTTAAACCTAACTAACCCAAGGACATCACACACATCCATGCCCAAGGCAGGATTCGAACCTGCGACCGTAGGGATCGCTCAGTTGCAGACTGAAGCGCCTAGATTTAATGGTAGCACGGATTATGCATTATAGAGACAGAGAGGGAAAAGTTGCTGCAGGTCATTTGACCATTTCTTCCTGATGTTTCGTCAGGATGCGTGGCACAGGTTGCATTCAACTTGTATTCAACCGATTGTTCTGTGTCGGTCTTAGAGCAGTGTCTACTTGCGATCGTTAACAGTAAATCTCTCGGTCGTCAGAGGACTTCCATCTCACGTGTGTAACACTTTCCTCTAAACGAACGATGATTTATGCGATGTACTCCAATCTCCTGTCGCATCTTAAGTGTAAAATCGATACTTCAGTTTCATAACGAAGTTAGCGATAGGTGTTTGTGAGACACTGCAGTCCCCTGTGTATACATCTGCTTGACAGATGTGCTGTTTACAGTTAGTGGCGGCATGACATGTAATTTCACATGTCGGACGCCGCTGCAATGCATTTATCTGTTTCCTTGTAACAGGTATTCTCCGTTACTAACGATCATTTTATATAGGACTGATGTGAGTATAATATAATTTATTAACCGTGACTGGATGTGGACAGTGGACGCTATACATCTCTGGAAAGCTATGTTGTGCATGTATCACACAGAGCCACTATTTTAAGGAAGTAGTTTTCTCGTTTTACGGTTCGATATCATAGTTTATCATAGAGAAACCTGAAAGAAGGATGTATGTCATGCACTGTAAATATATATTTCTTACATTGGAGTATTAACAGCGCTGCATTACACACGACTGATAGGTTGGAAACTTAAGCGATCTAACATTATAGCCTGTTTTAAGTTCGGAACGTTGTAGCCTTATTACTGCGAGGGTTTATATTCTCTCTTAACAGTACCTTACAGGTACTGATCCTAGACTCTAGAACAATACTTCAGAGTTGATAGCATAGTTGATTTACGTAAAATGCTTCGAACTCCATCCATCTGGAGCTCCATCATGCATAAAAATCACCCCTTTCTTGTTCATCTTATTCATCTGCTATTACATCACAACACTTTCAAATCTGTTACTATACACCGATAAGGGGTGCTAACTTCCTCAGCATGCGTTTATCTGCAGAAATCTCTTGTACATGGGTGGGCGAGGACTGGATTATCTCCATTCATTCACGAGACGCGGAGTGTAGCGGTCAACTTCTGGTCAGCTGCAGATTAAACCGGTAATGGTGCTGCAGGGCAGGCTGGTCAGAGACAGTGTGGGGGGCATTTCAGTCTCTAATTTTATCCTAAGACTGCGAGAATGCTCTGTGACTCCCATCTGCATAGAGATAGATCATAAATTATGCACTATGCTCGAGGTGCTAGAAATATATAGAGTGCTGTCTGGTATACTTTGATGATGTATGTGTTCAACAATTAACAATGAATGAATGTACTGCATAGTCATCTACCTACATTCGCTATGATACTCGAAAAGTAGACAGGGGGCAGTATAGCTATGATACTGAAATTGGGAAACTTATTTGCTTATGCATCAAAGAATGAAATAGAGTGGATGGAGTGGTCGGTTGAGGTGGGGTTGTAACGAGGTACAATTTAATAGTAGACTGATGATGCATTCTAGAGACAGAGAGGGAGAAGTTGCTGCAGGTCATTTGACCATTTTTTTCCTAATTTTCCGTCAAGATGCATCAGTTGTGTGACATAGCCTGCGTTCGACTTGTATACAACCACTTGTTCTGTGTGGGTCGCCGGCCGTGGTGGTCTAGCGGTTCTAGGCGCGCGGTCCGGAACCGCGCGGCTGCTACGGTCGCAGGTTCGAATCCTGCCTCGGGCATGGATGTGTGTGATGTCCTTAAGTTAGTTAGGTTTAAGTATTTCTAAGTTCTAGGGGACTGATGACCACAGATGTTAAGTCCCATAGTGCTCAGAGCCATTTTGTGTGGGTCTTAGAGCAGTGTCTACTTGCGATCGTTAACAGTAAATCTCTCGGTCGTCAGAGGACTTCCATCTCACGTGTGTGACACTTTCCTCTAAACGAACGATTATTTATGCGATGTACTCCATTCCCCCGTCACATCTTATGTGTAAAATCGATACTTCAGTTTCATAACGAAGGTGTTTGTGAGACACTGAAATCCCCTGTGTATACATCTGCTTGACAGAGGTGCTGTTTACAGAATTAGTGGCGGCATGACTTGTAATTTCACATGTCGGACGCTGCTGCTATGCGTTTATCTGTTTCCTTGTAATAGGTATTCTCCGTTACCAACAATCATTTTATATAGGACTGATGTGGGTGTAACATAATTTCTGAACCGTGATTGGATGTGGACAGTGGACAGTGGACGCCATACAATCTCTGGAAAGCTATAATGTGCATGTATCACACAGAGCCACTGTTTAAAGGAAGTAGTTTTCTCGTTTTACGGTTCGATATCATAGTTTATCATACAGAAACCTGCAAGAAGGATGTATGCCATGCACTGTAAATATATATTTCTTACATTGGAGTATTAACAGCGCTGCATTCCACATGACTGATGGGTTGGAAACTCAAGTGATCTAACATTATAGCCTGTTTTAAGTTCGGAACGTTGTAGCCTTAGGAGTGCGTGTGTTTATATTCTCTCTTACCAGTACCTTACAGGTACTGATACTAGACTCTAGAACAATACTTTAGAGTTGATAGCGTAGTTGATTTACGTAAAATGCTTCGAACTCCATCTGCCTGGAGCTCCAAAAAAAAATGGCTTTAAGCAATATGGTACTTAACATCTGAGGTCATCTGTCCCCTAGACTTAAAACTAGTTAAACCTTACTAACCTAAGGACATCACACACATCCATGCCTGAGGCAGGATTCGAACCTGCGACCGCAGCAGCAGCAGCGCCGTTCCGGACCGAAGCCCCTAGAACCGCCCAGCCACAGCTTCCGGCTGGAGCTCCATCATGCATAAAAGTCACCCCTCTCTTGTTCTTCTTAACCGTCTGCTATTACATCACAACACTTTCAAATCTGTTACTATTCAGTGATAACGGGTGCTAACCTCCTCGACATGGGTTCATCTGGAGAAATCTCGTGTACATGGGTGGGTGAGGACTCGATTAGCTCCATTCATTCACGAGACGCGAAGTGTAGCGGTCAACTTCTGTGCAGCTGCAGATTAAATCGGTAATGGTGCTGCAGGGCAGGCTGGTCAGAGACAGTGTGGGGAGCATTTCAGTCTCTAATTTTATCCTAAGACTGCAAGAATGCTCTGTGACTCCCATCTGCATAGAGATAGATCATAAATTATGCACTATGCTCGAGGTGCTAGAAATATGTAGAGTGCTGTCTGGTATACTTTGATAATGTATGTGTTCAACAATTAACAATGAATGGATGTACTGCATAGTCATCTATCTACATTCGCAATGATACTCGCAAAGTAGACAGGAGGCAGTTAAGCTATGATACTGAAATTGGGAAACATGCTGTCGCATCATTGCTCAGTGTTTAAATGACTGTAAAAATGGTTCAAATGGCTCTGAGCACTATGGGACTCAACATCTTAGGTCATAAGTCCCCTAGAACTTAGAACTACTTAAACCTAACTAACCTAAGGACATCACACACACCCATGCCCGAGGCAGGATTCGAACCTGCGACCGTAGTAGTCCCGCGGTTCCGGACTGCAGCGCCAGAACCGCTAGACCACCGCGGCCGGCTTAAATGACTGTAAAATTGCTAAAATTCTTCACACTATCAACTGTGATACTTATTATTAGAGTACATCGATGGTGTCTTTTCCACCCCATCCGTCCACAGGTACGCTGTTGGGTATGACATAATGATTGACTGACATCGCTTGTTTGAGTTGGAGAAAGAGTTTTGGTGGAGATAAAACACCTTCTGGGGATGGATAGCACCAAAACAGTGATCGCGTACATGACTGCAGTATGAGGAATCAGTCGAAATGGAATGCAGAGTCATCAGCTATTCCATCATTGTGACAGATGCATTTAAATGTAGAGATCATCAATCACTTTCGGACAGCAGTTTGGAAATTCTCCACAACACCGCAAAACTCTTCCAGTTTCCTTATGTTCTAACTGTCTTTTATTTAAAATCATCCAGTGTATGTGGCATGTTATGATAGCCACGGTAAAAACATGAGTTACACCATGCGATGTCTAGTTTTCTGCGACAGCCTATGGATCAGAACGTGTTAATGTCAGTTTAGAACCTGACACAGACCTCAAAGTTGTGGCAGAAAAAAACAAAATGTATGGCAGTGTACAATGCATGTTACATCAGAAAAAAACAATGTTTCAAACAACGACACAGGGTCACAGGGAGCGTTTCTTGCGACTTACAATATAGTCTGTGGGATATGGTCATCCTCCTACAGTACAGGTGATGAACCTTTTGCGCAGTAGATCAATACCTGTATATTAGTAGGATCATCAAATGTGCTCAGTGCCAGCATGCATGCAGTATTTGTTTTCGATGTATGGGAGGAGAGAAATGCAGTAGAAATCTTATTGAGTTCTCTATTGGATGAAGTTAGTGGAGCTTTTATAGTTCATAATTTTTCTCCGGTGGATGGTACAGAATAACGATGATAGAATGTTGGGGCGATAGACGTGAATGGGCGCTGTGGGACATGGACCTGTAACACCTGCTTGTAGTTTGGAGAAGCACCACAATGCAGTAGAAAAATCTGTCTCCTTCCCGCAGTTCCCGTACTGTCTTTTATAATACCTCGTGTTGCAGGATCAAGCTTCGTTTCTGTCGAATGGTCAAAACATAGTTTCTGTCACAGTAACTCGGCTTCGCCTGTTTCTACATGGGTTGCAGAAGGTGGTAGACATAGCTTTCTCTGACTTCTACTCAGTTCTGACTTACATTGGAACGATCACATGTGCAAAGCTGCAGGGACGGTAGTGCAGAGTCTGAGGGGTAGTTGCAAGATGCAGATAGGTTCGAGAAAGGTGGCACGTTTTAAAATATGAGAGTGCCAGAGATATGATTCACTTGTGGCTGTAATCATTAAAAGACTTCTCCATAGGATTCAATGCAGGTATGTGGTTGAGTGGAAAGACTTGATTCAAAATCATAATCACTTCTACCTAAAGCATAGCACTAGAGATCTGAAAAGCTAGTGTACATTTCTTACGACCTCAATCATCACACCATCTACTGCTGTTTGTTATCCTTCTCAATCAATCATCAACTATAATTCAGTGTATATGTCGCAGAGCCTCTGACATGGCATCGAGACACAACGTGTTACAAATACTGGAGAAATATCTAGTAGAGGTGGCGTGAGGGAGTTGCAGATACTGTTTCATACCACGCTCCTTAGCCGAATCACTTTCATAATTCGGTAATTTTATAACGAGGGTGCACTGTCGGCAAAGTGTAACTGCACTGCTGGTCTGATAATATACACTCCAGCGATCACCATCTACACTCCTGGAAATGGAAAAAAGAACACATTGACACCGGTGTGTCAGACCCACCATACTTGCTCCGGACACTGCGAGAGGGCTGTACAAGCAATGATCACACGCACGGCACAGCGGACACACCAGGAACCGCGGTGTTGGCCGTCGAATGGCGCTAGCTGCGCAGCATTTGTGCACCGCCGCCGTCAGTGTCAGCCAGTTTGCCGTGGCATACGGAGCTCCATCGCAGTCTTTAACACTGGTAGCATGCCGCGACAGCGTGGACGTGAACCGTATGTGCAGTTGACGGACTTTGAGCGAGGGCGTATAGTGGGCATGCGGGAGGCCGGGTGGACGTACCGCCGAATTGCTCAACACGTGGGGCGTGAGGTCTCCACAGTACATCGATGTTGTCGCCAGTGGTCGGCGGAAGGTGCACGTGCCCGTCGACCTGGGACCGGACCGCAGCGACGCACGGATGCACGCCAAGACCGTAGGATCCTACGCAGTGCCGTAGGGGACCGCACCGCCACTTCCCAGCAAATTAGGGACACTGTTGCTCCTGGGGTATCGGCGAGGACCATTCGCAACCGTCTCCATGAAGCTGGGCTACGGTCCCGCACACCGTTAGGCCGTCATCCGCTCACGCCCCAACATCGTGCAGCCCGCCTCCAGTGGTGTCGCGACAGGCGTGAATGGAGGGACGAATGGAGACGTGTCGTCTTCAGCGATGAGAGTCGCTTCTGCCTTGGTGCCAATGATGGTCGTATGCGTGTTTGGCGCCGTGCAGGTGAGCGCCACAATCAGGACTGCATACGACCGAGGCACACAGGGCCAACACCCGGCATCATGCTGTGGGGAGCAATCTCCTACACTGGCCGTACACCACTGGTGATCGTCGAGGGGATACTGAATAGTGCACGGTACATCCAAACCGTCATCGAACCCATCGTTCTACCATTCCTAGACCGGCAAGGGAACTTGCTGTTCCAACAGGACAATGCACGTCCGCATGTATCCCGTGCCACCCAACGTGCTCTAGAAGGTGTAAGTCAACTACCCTGGCCAGCAAGATCTCCGGATCTGTCCCCCATTGAGCACGTTTGGGACTGGATGAAGCGTCGTGTCACGCGGTCTGCACGTCCAGCACGAACGCTGGTCCAACTGAGGCGCCAGGTGGAAATGGCATGGCAAGCCGTTCCACAGGACTACATCCAGCATCTCTACGATCGTCTCCATGGGAGAATAGCAGCCTGCATTGCTGCGAAAGGTGGATAGACACTGTACTAGTGCCGACATTGTGCATGCTCTGTTGCCTGTGTCTATGTGCCTGTGGTTCTGTCAGTGTGATCATGTGATGTATCTGACCCCAGGAATGTGTCAATAAAGTTTCCCCTTCCTGGGACGATGAATTCACGGTGTTCTTATTTCAGTTTCCAGGAGTGTATATTCAGTGTCACAGTATTTGGCTGGAAAAACCCTGTCATTTGTAGGTAATGCCACACATGGATTTATAAAGCCGGTGTAGCTTTTAACATGGATACTTGTGTGCACCTGTAGAACCAAGGTCGCTTGTGATGGTAATATGGTTGTGTTTTTTTTTAACATATAGCGGTTTGTAAGACGATTACGCCTCTCTTTCTAAGACATGGTGGTAGCACTTGCAAGAAAAACTTATGAGACATGTCCACCCATCGTTGATTTTTGGTCAGTATTATTTTGTACCACCAGCAACCAGTTATTGACGAAGTATTATATTTAGTAGCAGGGGGTGCGTGATAGGTTCGCTTTGAACATCAGGCTTTTAAAGTATGTGTTTGTGTCCTGACATGTGCACAGTAAATGACTATTTCCAGTCCTAAGGAAGGTATGGATTTGATGTGGAGCACTGTGACAGCAAATGGTATGGATATTTCTATTTCCAGAGCCACAGCCGTCAGCAGAGTGTATTTCCGATACTTCGCTCATTGTTGAATGTCGTTCAACTGAGACTGCAATCATAACAGTTAGTTGTACATACAGGGATAAAATATATATGAGGCCGGTTTTATTCCTAGGACGATTCTGTCTATGCATGCTTGGCGTGCAGCGCTGGTGACCTGTGACTGGAATGATTCACGTTTCCCATTAATGGTAGGAGCCTTCTGAATGTAGATGGCTGTTGGAGTGCAGGAATGTAGCTGACTTAATCGTGTTGGCCCCTAGACGGCCGAATAGGGAACTAATACTTAGTATGTGTTGGATAGCTTTCTTGATCGTGTGGAAATTTGAGAAGATTCAATATGGACGTGTGTTTGTGCTGGACTATTATTCCCTCCCATGTAAATTGTCCAGTTGACTGCTTGTGCACATTTCGCACCTTTATTTAGTTGAGGAAACATCGATTGTGGTGTGTGCATCTAGCAGGTGGAAGACACGTTTGCCACTTCTGTAGATATGAGAAAGACCTTATTTGACTTTGTAAATGATAAGGGGGTGATTTGGAATCTTTTACATCACCGACATTGGTATTTGCAATAGGAAATATCAGTTTCCTCTATTTTTTTCGAGTCCTCACGTAACAGTCTTGGCAGATGGGATAAGTTTCTAGTTACTCAGTGGTCTATAGCAGAATCCACATCGCTAAAGTTTCGGGTTTGTAGAGAAAAATTATTTCCAGTCTATATCTTCTGAGTTACATTGCACGAGCGATTGGTAGGACACTGCTATGTGCTTGATATCGATATGTATCGCGTAAATAGTATAATATTATGGCAAACTATGTGAAAATACATGTGTTCTTGTAATCCCAGAGTCTGGAGATGAGTGTAGAAAAGCAAGCATGCGAGTGGAAACAGTAACGTGTTTGTGCAGACCCCAAACTTATGGAACAGATCTGAGAGTGACTTCAGTCCACTGAGAGGGCTCTGGTTATGCTTTGGGAGGAAATATCTAGTGCAGCGAGAAGTATACCTAAGGTGCATGTACTTATGCTGTCTGTCTTCACGGTATATGTACGAGTGTCTGGCGGTCGATAGCTATATGAATTATGTAAAACGGTCGATTTTATATGATCTAAGGTACGAATTGTATGTTTACTACATTGACACAGTACACGGTGGTACATTGCCGTGTTGGAGATCAGTTTAATGCTCTAATATTCAAGCTCCCGCCCTCAGTGGCAGAGCGGTGTAATTGAGTAAGAGTCATTCCATATTTGCCAATCTGTAGGCCACTTTGCAGTATGTCCCCTGATTGGCACCCCTAAGTGTCCCCTCACATTTCCCTTGTTGTTCTATCGATAGTGATGTTGATTACAGTACACTAACCCGTGTCGGTGATGTCTTTCCATGCATTATGTCGGTGGGTGTGGCATTCACAGTGCCTGACGCCTGTCCTTCATAAAACTTGTATGAGAGAATCTTGGCAGGATGCAGCACGTTCCAGAAGCGCTGATTCGAAGACTCTGTTAAATAATTTCTTAGGACTGATGAGAATCGATACATATAGCCACTGTGAGTATAGGCACATGATAATTTTTTTGGGCATTGTACAGATATAAAATAACTGCACATTTGTGTAGAATGTGTATATATTGCAGTGTAATGTTACTGTGGCTTATGTTGTGGCATGACCAGAGAAGATGAGTGTGTCCTATCATGAGGGATGTATAGATTCAGCACATCGATGACCGCGAGGGTATGAGAGAGTTTTTTATGTGGAAAATTATGTGCGCCATAGATACTAAGATACGTTCCAGAACCACAGCTGTCAAGAGGAGACATTACCTGTACATCGATCAGTATCCGACTGCAGCAGAAATCGTAATATTTAATTGTAGTTACACTGGTAAATATGTCCCTTGCTCCCAAGACAACTTTTGCAGGGTTTAACTGTGAGTGCAATACAGCGATCTGTACAAAATAATTTTGCCACTGAAAGTCTCATCTGCAGAAAACAATGACGGATGGTGCTCCCACACCGGTAGCAGCAGCAGTTTGACAGGTAAATTCAGTGACGAAAGGACTGTCCCGTTACATCGTTAGGAACAATGCACCCTGTGCACTGCTGGGAGGCATTGGAACATCTCTCTCAGCGCTGGACCTACACTGCAGCTAAGCATCATCGCGCCAGCAATGGTGTCTAGGTGAACACGTATTTCGTTAGGAATTTCACAGGTGTCAAGTATGAAAGAGATGCTGCCCTCTCATCCTTGTGGGACCCAAACTGACACCTACGCTTCACTTGGCAGCTGACGACCGTGTCGTCACTCTGCAGGGACCGCCGGTGCATCCTGACTGCTAGGGGACATGAGCGGAGTCAGCGGCAACAGCATCGGGCGCCGAGGTGCGAGATGTGTTTTTTATTCACAATGTTTTGTTTAAACTATATTCCATCGATTCCACTGACAAATAGGATGCTGCAAATTAAAAAAAAGCTACCCCATACATGTGAAGAATATTGATTTAATTAATTTGCACTAATTTTTTACATCAAGGCGCTGTTAGAGGTACAATAGTTAAGGGGAGGGTGTGCGTGAGAGGATGACATGGAGCAGAACAGCAGGTTAAATACAGATCACTAGGTTAAGTTGCATAATGTTTATATAAAATGCAGTACAGTAGTTTAAGAGGGTGGGTGACAAAGAAGAATGAGCCAGAAATGGCGCTCTAAGGCATGTGACATGCGAAAAGTGTACAAGAAAGTGGTGAGAGGATATAACTAATTACTTAATTTGGTATCAAAGGCAGTACAATAGTTTAAGGAAATGGGGTTACATGGAAAACCACTTGACAGAACAACAGGTTAAGTGCCGACAAAGGGCCAAATATTAGGTTAAGGCACCAAGGGTACAGTGCCGAACATTAGATTATGCAACATGTAATTATTTCTTACAAGACGTACATGATGAGCAAGTGAAAACCAACCTCCACAAACTGATTTTTTTAATAAATAAACAATGTACCCTTGAATTTCCTGTTATGAGATCCTTCCTCTCCACCACCAGACTGGGACCTTGGTTTATGTCACAGAAGGGACGACAGTGCCCTGTGGTGGCAGTACTGTGTACTAGGTCAGTTGGACTCTGGACCTCAGGGTGAACACACTTGATGGTGCCTCTAATTTTTTAAATAAAGACTGAAAATAAAGACTTATGTCCACTACAGGCTGAGTCCTTTTCTCACCAATTCCTAGGAAGAGTTGGCGGTCAGATGACTTAGGTTAGTGGAGGTAGCCCAAATGCCCTTCTTTCCCGCCATTTTCCTAGGTTAGTCGAGGTAGCTGTGGTATGTTGCATTGTCCTGATGGAATTTGAACTTCCTGCCATTTTCTAGGAGAGGGGGGGCGGAGAGGAGGATTTACTGGGGGGGGGGGAGAGGTTAATTAAGTAGCCAATCAAATTGATAAGAGTGCGAGGGGCCTATTACAGTATCTCAGACCTGAAAGGGTAGCTGAAGCAGCGAGGGGGGAGAGGGATTGGGGGAGGGGGTAGGGGGACAATAGGATAAGTGTCTGTCAATCAAAAGGAAGGACCCTTTTAGCAGAACAATAGGTTAAGTACCTGTCAATCAAAGGAGAACAATAGGTTTGTCCCTGAGGGCATACTTGCCCCTGATGTAGGCAATGCGCACTAACGAAATGCGCTGATGCCCGCCTTGTCCCCCTGGTGTAATATACCACTGGAGGATGCGGAAATCCAAATGACTATTCAAGTTGGTTTGTTACTCTATGAAACAGGAGCTATACCATCAGAGTTCTGAAGAAATATCATCAACACAATCCCAAAGGTAGAAAAAGTAGATAAGTGCGAAAAATATAGCACATCAGGCTAACAGCTCTTGCATCACATTTGCTGACAAGAATAATATACAGGAGAATGCAAAAAGAAAATGGAGAATTTGTTAGACAACTTGGCTTTAGGGTAAGTAAAGGCACCAGAGAGGCAGTTCTGGCATTCCACCGGATTATGGAACCAAGAATTAAGAAAAATCAAGATAACATCATAGGATTTGTCTATCAACAATGTAAAATGGTACAAGACGTTCAAATTTCTAAGCAAATATCAGTAAACTATAGGGAAAAAATGAGTAATATACAATATGTATAAGAACGAAGGGGTAACAATAAGAGTGAAACACCATGACAGAAGTGTTCTGATTAGAAAGGGTGTAGGACAGAGATGCAATCTTCTGCTCCTATTGTTCAGTCTGTATATCGAAGAGGCAATGACAGAAATAAACAAATGAGGGGTTCCACAAATTACTACAATCAGTCGTATAATGGATAAAAGTTTTAGTACAAGAATGGCTCACGAGTGGGATTATAATTCATGGTGAAAATATGTCAGTGTTATAAGGGCCGATCAAAAGGTTTCAGTCTGAGGATGTTGCTACAGCGTATATGCAACGTAATGCATCTCTGATGTGGGTACATAAGCACCGACATGTAGGCAAAGGATTAGTCTACAGTGACCAGATTTTTCATGTAAAAAAACGGAACATTTGCGAAAAATTTGAGTAAGAAAACCGGACAATACAGGACACTAGACGTGAAGAAAATATTCTGTGTATATGACTGCAACGCTTTACTAAAATGAATAAAAACTAGAGTTTATACGTATAAAACAGCGCGTATTTAAATACGACACTTCAAAACATGCTTGTAACAGTAGTGCATCATTTCATAGTTCGTTGCTTTTCCAAGAACTGACTATTATTCAAAATACTGAGAAACTGATAGAATTATTTCTAACAAATGAGCACTTATGTAGACATCAAAAATCTGTAGGCTGTTTAGCTATTGTATCAGGAACGCCGATACTAACTTCAAGAACTCCTTGCAGTAAGGTCTTCGTAATGGGCCTTAACTATTACAATTGTTTCAGTAGTTTCAGTGGTAAAACGGTTTTCTTCATCAATCCAAAGGAAACTAACAACTGAAAATACCCTTTCCACAACAGCATTAGTACTTGGAAGAGCAAGAGCAACATTTGCAAGTTTCTCTATATTTTTACATGAAGTACCTGTACTTTTAGATGTATGGAATATATCACACCACCTGTTGTCTGTTTACAAATTAGCTTTTCCCATTCCTCAAGTTTCTTAGATACAGAATTGTTCACACATCCTACCTATTCAAACAATACATTTTCTCTATCGGAAATGTTGCATCTGAATCTACTACTTTAAGAATTGACAGACAATTGAAAATGGAGAAGCCCACATTTCTAAATAAGTCACAAAAGTGGCAGAAAATAAATTGGTAATCGTCTCATATTCTGACTGAGTGAAAATGCCTTCCTTTTCCAGCTTTATTAAAATTGAAGAAATAACTTAGGTTTGAAATTTACTAAATTTCCTGTTACTGATTTTTTTCTTTACACAGCTCTAACTCCTCAGTTGATTCAGTAGCTGAAATCATGGTTCTTTCCAACTTTTGGATTGAATCTGAAAACATTTTCAATTGGCTTTGTGAAATGAATCCTAAGAAGTAACTGTGGTTAACAAAAAAAAAAAAAAAAAAAAAAATGTTCCAGTGATCTAGAACACCTAACCTGAGACAGAAAATTAAATTTCAAAGGTTCATACATATCAGTAACTCTTGTAACTTGTGGCAACAATGACAACCATCTAGTTTTAATTCTACCTAGAACTTGCTTGTATTCAGTATCAGCAAAATCACAGAATGATTTCAGTGCCTCCAGACACACAGTGTGAAAAACTTTATTTACTACTGCTTTCGAGAGATTGGAAAAAATGTCTTCACTTGTTTGAACTCCATTGTGTACCTCATGGGTTGCACGATCGATGCCTTGAATGTTCATCTTGAGAACACTGTTCACTTTGGAATAAACATTGTTTGTTTCCGCATTCTTGCATCCATCAAAGTTGTTACTACAGTTATCTGCACAACATGCGACAATTTTGTTAACTATATTTTGCTTTTTTCAAATATACAGAATATAGCTAGCTAATAATTCTGCCGTTTTTCCACCAGTGTTCTGAAGACAGATTGTTTTACACTGAAGACCTTGGGTAGGAATGCAATACGTAGCTGTAGTCGGCACCAGCTTTAAGCTTTTGTGGTTTGATACATCCGCCATCACAGAGACATACTTCGTATCTGTAAGTTCTGCTGGCCGGCTGGTGTGGCCGTGCGGTTAAAGGCGCTTCAGTCTGGAACCGCGTGACCGCTACGGTCGCAGGTTCGAATCCTGCCTCGGGCATGGATGTGTGTGATGTCCTTAGGTTAGTTAGGTTTAATTAGTTCTAAGTTCTAGACGACTGATGACCACTGAAGTTAAGTCGCATAGTGCTCAGAGCCATTTTGTAAGTTCTGCTAAACTGCATGCGCTGCGTACGGCGATAAACGTTCACTAAAGTCGACCCGCATTTTGTCCTGTAATATATGAATTTCTTCTCAGGCCTCTGATGAGAAGAGCCGTCCATTGAAAGGAAGAAATGATTGCGTTTTGCGGAATGGAACGCAAACGGTTCTTCTTACGCAGTGATGCGTTTATCTTCGTCTGTTTGTAGTTCATTCGTATTTACAGAGCAAGTTACCCTGCTAGACGTTCTCGCAGAAACTGCCAATATGTGCTTCTCTTTTTTTTTTACGTGCTGCGTTATATCGGCACGTCCTCCGTCTTCAATAGAAAAAGCTTAACGACACAACGTACATTCTACCTTCATACTCGTGGTTTTCTTCCAGAAAGGGTACTCTTCTTTCATGGTTTTCTAGAAAGAACATTTTACCTTCCCATATTAACGGGTACGAGTTAGTTTCACGCACAGCAAGCAACAGACAATGGAGCGCACCAAAGCAAGCTTGCCGAACTCAGTGCTGAAACTGCTGCCTACTTCTCATTTGTCTGTAACAGTCCGAAGATGTCGTGTCGGCTACAACAAATTTATATCATCTAACAGTGAATAGGTAATTCGTAACTACAACTGAACATTGATAGCCTTATTAGTTCTTTAACGAAAATTGTCACATCCGTCCATTATTTCTGCAGTAGCAAATAATCGATGCGGATCGCGAAGCTCAGGTCACTGGCACAGAGCATAATGACGGAAAATCTGTTCACACCTCACCTCATCCCATGACCAAAATAATGCTTCTTTATTCCATCTTTGCGTTCAAGACTAAGCAAGACTCAAGAAAATGTTAAAAAGCTATGTCTATGACACTAAACTGACGTAAAAACACAAAATGAAGCAAAAGAAACGGTTAATGCTAATTACGAAAAAACGAGACATTTGGCGTCCCGTTGAATATCTTGCGGGACAACAGGTCACAGAATGAAAATAAGGACAGTCCCGTTAAAAACGGGACGTCTGGTCCCTCTAGATTAATGTGGCATTTGTGTCTTTCCGACGTGCGTGCTTATACTGAAACAGGAACTATGGCGACATTATTACCAAACGCTTCCAAACAGGACCAACGAGCTGTTATTCTTTTCTCGTGTGCTGAAGGACAAACACCGGCAGACATCCACTGGAGAATGAAGAAGGGGTAGCATAGATGATGAAACCCATCACTGTGAAATGGTGCGCGCCAAGGGATGCTGCTGCTTCACGATAACACACCTCCCCAAATCGCAGATATATGACAGACGCCAACTCAAGTGGGAGACACTCGAGCACCATATCCATAATCCTGATATCTCTCCATGTTATCATCACACCTTCGATCCCTTAAATAAAGCCTTGAAGAGTCGACGGTTAGTGTCGGAGGAGGCATGCAGCAAGAAGTTAGGACTTCATACTGCAGGACATGGTGTTTTACCAAACGGGTACCTTCAACCTGGTGATCGATGGGATGATTAAGGTCACGGCGATTTTGCCTGATTGGCGTGCCGATTCTGCACTGTACGGCCTTGAACGGAAACTTTTTGATGGCTCCTTATAAAACTCGCTGATGACACTGCTGTCCTCTGTGTAATTGCAGAAGAACTACATGACCTGTTGAATGGAATTAACAGTCTAATTGAGCACAGACTACGAACCGGCAGCAAATCTAGGAAAGATAAAAGCAATGAGAAGTAGTAGAAATTCCGCTATCAAGCAACATAACACGTTCAGACGAAGCAAGGACTTACAAACCACATTAACACAGGCAAAGAGGGTGTTCCTGGCCAAGAGAAGTCTACTGGTATCTAACGTCAGCCTTAATCTGAGGAACGAATTTCTGAGAATGTATGTTTGGAGCACAGCGTTGTTTGATAGTGATCGTGGACTGCTGGAAAACAATAAAAGAAGAGAATCGAAACAGCTGAGATGTGGTGCTACAGAAGGATCTTGAAAATTATGTCACGTTACCATATCCTGAAACCTCAAAATGAGGACACCTTCAGCGGAACGACTCATCACGCTTTTAGGACGGTTCTAGTCCGGATCTCGATAAGAAGGTAGAATAAGGTGAACATCGGTGACGACATATCGTATACAGAGTATTCCAGGAGAAGTAGTCAATATTCAGTGATGTGAGAGGAACAACCATTCAACGCAAAAAAGTCTAGTAAACGTGAGTCTAAAATGCCTGCCTTTAAAGCTATGTGCACTTTATCTTCGATACTGTGAAACAAATCTCTCCTATTGCAAGCTCTTTGGTCTCCTTATTTTCGGAAGCGGTAATAGGGACTAAAATAAGAAAAAATTGTCTAGTAAACATGGCCTCTAAAATGGATAAGTCAAGAGCTATGAGCACGTATTCAGTAGAAGAGATGCGTTTCATGGGTCTGAAGATGAAAGAGTGCTCATAGCTCTTAAGGTATGCGTCTTAGAGCCTTCGATTACTATACAATTTTGCTTCGAATGATCGCTCCTGTCATATCACTGAATATTGACCACTCCTCTTTGGACATCCTGTATAGCGGTGCTAGAAGGTTGATTCCACTCCCTCCCTCCCGCCTCTCTCTCTATCGCTTTCTCTCTCTCTCTCTCTCTCTCTCTCTCTCTCCCTCCCTCTCTCTCTTTTAAATGAAAAGGTATGACTGTATTACTGGTACCTCTTGTCTGTAGTGTAACCCAGGTAACTTAATCGCTACTAATTTGGGATGTTTTTTGTTTTAAAGTGAGAAAGTATGATTGCATAAAAAATTGACTATCATGTTCCTATCGAAATCTGGATCCCCTTTAGGACAAAGAATGATCACTGTGCATTACTCAGCAATAAAAAACTCTTAACTTATAAACTAAAATATGTTTCTGTGTCATGAACTCCATTCTGAAAATCATGAAAGTGTTGTTTCATCTTATCATATAAGTTGATTTATTGTGTGTGGAATATTAATTTCAAGAAGACGCAGCTGGATGAATACACTAGTTCGCTAGAAACATGTGTACTGCATAAAACTAAAAAAGGTGGACATTAGCAGAAACTGTTAAAATGTATGCAGATGCTACATTAATTATAGAAAATGTGGACATGTACATATAAATACAGATGTAAAGTAAGCCTGAAGCAATGTGTAGTGATAAGACAAGAGACAAGGAGGTTCTCTGTAGAATTGGCAAAGAAAGGAAGAAGAGCATACTTTGACAAGAAGAAACAGGGTGATAAGGCATGTGTTAAGACATTAGGGAATAACTTCCATGATATTAGAGGCAATTGTAGAGGGTAAAGATTGTTGGGGGGGGGGGGGGGGTGGAGGCAGAGATTATCCAACAGACACAGTAGCTGAGTTCTGTATATCAGGCATACTTTGCTCCACTTTTAGACAGATCATGTAATGCAAAGTAGGTTTGTCAAATAACTTCTAAAAATGAGGTTAGTCTTACGCAAAACAGTGAAAAAATCATAAGTAGCATAAAACACATCGATTATGCATTTTTTTAATATTATAATGTTTTAAAAATTGGAGCAAAGCAGCCCCTGTAGTAGGTTACTTTGCCACACACAATATAAAACATTACTTTAAGACAGTATAATAGCTACGGGCAATGTTGCCCTCTTTAAAATTTTATTGTGTTACTGTATAGGACCATAGTAAACCAATATGTATGTAATTTTTGGTACTGAAGGGACAAAAATAACGAAAAATTCAGGATAGCACAACTGTTTTTAACATATTAAAAGGTAACAGGTATGACCAAGATTCAAATTTATTTTGTTATCAAAGAAAAGGACAATGGTCCATTAGGTATGTTGGTCTGTCAAAATGTCAGTGACTACACCAGGAAAATATTTTACCCCAATTCATCACCACTGACTAACTCTGGCACTGAGAAAATGCCTCTTTCCATTAACAGTTTTGAGGGGTTTATACCTTCAACTATATCATCTCATTTGTGAATAAGTACATCTTTATTTACAGGCCATTTCCATCTATCAAGAGATGGTTGCACCATTGTTGATAAAACTTTCAATGATTGGTTTCAGTTTTTCCAGTGTTTTTGATAGCCTCTCTTGATTCTCAGAAGATGCTGCTAACATTCCCATTTGATTTCTTCTATATGATTCACAATCTTTGTCCAAACTTACATCAGTAACTAAAATAATCAAACACTGTCTGAATTTACCCCTTCTTAAATTGTTTACTAGCACCTGGCACTGGTTTAGAAGCATGTTGTGACATTTAAAGCAAATACTCCATTTCTTATCGATTCCAGGCATTCTTCAGGTTTTTAGTGCTGGAAATGGCAAATTGACAAGATCATAGCTACCTTTTACACACAAACCATACAATAATAAAATTAATCTCTTAGCAGTAATCATTTTCAACATAATATGATTCATACTTTGCTGAATCAGGTCTAAAACAAAGTAATGAAAATGCTGTGGAGTTACTTTGTTCTGCTTTTCCAGTGGTACAAAGTTGTCCCATTTTCCCCAGAAAATAACCTTCATGGCTGCTTTCGATCATACAGTGATAAATAACTTGCTGATTACAAGTTCATGGGTATGATATAGACGATAACTAATTTCTACAGATAAATGAATCTCATTTGGCTTCTGTTTATGCAGTTTTCTGGTAGCAAAATACCGCTTCTTCTTGTCAAAAATTACCTAAAATACATTATTACAGTCTTGGTTTGCAGAAAATATGCAAGCTAGCTAGTGGCAGAATAACTCAAACATATGAGCTAGTAGAAACTATCAACTGTTGAGCAGAATCAAAACTGTTTCGAAATGTTTATTGGAATTGGTGCTAAGCAGGATTGAAGCTTTTTTCAGAGTTGGAGAAAAGTTACCCCCTTAGGGGAAAGTAGTTCCACTTTATGCTGTGTTGGGAGCAAATACTACCCTGAGGTGAAGATGATGGCACACAGGAGGAAGTCGTGTGGGCCACATCAGACCAAGCACAAGACTAATGACAAAAAGAAGAGAAACCAAATGTGTTACAGACATAGAAGTTAGCACCCCTACCTCCAGGCATGGAGAAAAAATCTGAAAATGAAACTAGCTTCAAGCAGTTATGAATACATTTATGTCTAGTTTTTATATTTGTATTACTTATTAAAATATATGGCAATTCCCAACTGAACTTCATTTCAGAGTGCTTTGTGCTGCCTGAATAACTATAAATTCTAATGTAAAGTTCTTGAATGTAAAAATTATTGACAGCAAATGAAACAACACGTTTACTGTTGCCAGTCACTGTTTATTTATATCCACAACGCGTTTCAAATGTTTAACATCTTTGTATACAAATCGTGACAATTCATATCATGGATTACAACAGAGGAACGAGCCTCTAAGCACTGGAGACAGTGCCACTAGCTACCCTGAAGTTGTAACGCAACACACACGTCATATTATCATGTATAAATCCACCTTATGATGGAGGTTTAATCCTTTGAAATGCATTGTGGATATAAACAAACAGTGATTGATATACATTAAGCATGTTTCATTCAGTATAGGTCTTATTCAACGAGGGATAAAAAGGGAAACTAAACGAAACGACGAACAATCACAATAACTGGTGAAACGAGTCGCAGCCATGTTTTTACACGCAGAGTTGCCACCAGAACCAGCACCCCCTATAGGGGTGCTGCCAGAACCCACTGGATTTTTTCGTGCATTTAACAAAACCAATACAGTGTTATTTTTTAAGCAAAGAGTATGATGAGTAGCCAAAAAACATTATAAATTAATTTTATCCCTAAAATTTAAAGCTAGTACAGTATTATGATATATGTCTCAGTGAACTCACCTAAGAAAAAATAAACAGCTCGGGATCATCAACGTCTTCTTTGACAGAAGGTTCAACACCAGAGGCAGAGGTAGTAGCAGGTGAAATACATTCAGCTGTTTTATATTCCGTAACAGTTCCTATCTGTTTTAGTATGTCTGTTGGCAGTTCATAATTGTGGCAAATTTGTTTCTTCCTTCTCATTCCTGATCGAATCGACAACAGCGAATTCATCATTTTGCATTTCACATCATTCTTCACTTTAGTTTTTATAACATATTTTGCACTAAAAAGTCTTTACATTTCTGCATTCGACCATGGTGACACTAGTTGTGAAAATGCAAATATTGTCAATTCATGGAATGGGTTGCTGTCACCTGCATCTTTATATTTAACAACTTCCCACCAGAAATTAACAGTGCCTGTGGTTTCAGACCATTTGACAAGAGTTAAATTTAGCCACTGAGAATCAATTTTTGTTACGGTAGCAGGATCAATATCAGACGTTTCAAGGATAAGAGCCTTGTACACTGAAAGGAGTGAAATTTTCCTCAAAATTTCAGTGTTGTCTGATAGTCTTTGCAACAACTGAATTATTAACTGGTAGACAAACTGCATGCATCTCTAACGTAAGACATGTTCTTGTTGTAGGTGTAACTGAGATGTTCTCAATTCATCTACCTATTTTCGAATTTATGTCCTAGATATAGTTTAGGCTCTAAGTGATTCTCAAACTCTAAATTTAATTTGCTTTGCGCAGGATATGTGGGGACAACAACTTTTTTCCTAAATGACTCTATTAACACAGTGATAGCATTTAACAGCTTGCATGGATCCCCTGTGCTGGATTCAAAATGTTTATTGGCCATCTGCAAATCAGAAAGAATGGGCTTTAAAAATATAAAATATGCTAAACTGCATTCACCAGAAAACAGTGCATAAAGCATTTCTACAGTGTAACACTTGTCTTTGATTCGAGTTAATTCAAAGTGTGTCCTGAGCTCCAACCACTGATCTATAATTCTTGTAACCACAGGCTTTATGGACAACCATCACATATCAGATACACGTGGAATTTTGAGTGGTTCTACTCCTTCATTGACTGTCTGATAAATATCACGATACAAGTGTTGGGGAGATGAAGAATTAGATCACTTTTGAATTCCTGAAGTGTATCTTTATTGTTCTTACAGTAGAATATGTACTACAATGCTCGAGGTTGGCTAATTTCAAAAATGTTGAAATCATCGATTATTGTTATTCCTAAAAATTTGGTCATGTTAATGTCTGTTGATTCATCAATTCAAATGCTATACACGGTGTAACCAGTATCATGCCCCAAATTTTCCATGAAACAAGGCCTTCGTACATGTTTCATAACTGCACCACACTTTGTTCTACGTATTTTAAGCTCTCTGGCGACATGACTGTCTGTGAATTTACTCTTTCACAAATCACTTAAGCGATCACATGACATGATCGCACAATGGTTGGAAACAAGTAATGGACGAGAACCTTCAGCTTGATTCACTTCTAAAGATTTTTTCACGGTTTTGAAAGGTATTTTTGTTTGTCTTAAGCTAGAAAGTGCTACAGCTCTATTGTGCTTTTTGGTGCTACCATGGCTCAATATGTCAGCACAACGTGCCGACAAAGTACAATGACAAAATTTACAATATGACCTTGTGTCATCATCCTGCTCTTGTGTTAGCACCTTCAACTCTTTCTAGCCACTCTGAAAATTTACTACCACGCAGGCATTCAGCAGGAAATTTCTGTGTACACCATGCCTTTACTTTACCCATTTTTAGCACTAAAAAAACATCACTGACGTACAAAAAAACACCACTTTAACACCGGCACTACAGGTATAACTCACACGCCGTATTTTGGGCCCTGGCAACCGGCGGCAGTGATGGTAAACAAACGAGGACTTTCCCGCATGTCTGGCAGCCAGCGCTCGTGTTCTCTGCTTCTGCGAAAGCTGGACTGACTTAATGGACATATAAGTCGCTGGTCTCTTCTGGCGTTGTGAGAGTCGTATTTGAACCTGTGTTCCTGTGAACAGATCGAGATTAGTCTCTACACTCATTTCAAAATAATGAAAAAATAAGAAATGGAAACACCGAGTAATGCATAACACAAAGCAAAGTGGACTGCACAAACCATTCGGTAACGGCTAAGACGCAATTGTTTCTTGAGGTTGGCATTGTCGTAAATGTAGTAGTTTATGCCCGACCTCTACCGGTATCTTACGCAACCATAGACGTAGATCGAGACCCCCCCACCCAATCTAAAGTGCCACATAAAAGTGTGCGCATATGCACTATGCATGCAGATGGAGATTTATTAATACTATAGTGCATAACAATACGGGTGTACAACATTATGATGACTAAGACAGAATAACATGTATTATAAATGTTTAGCTGATAAAAATTTAAGAGCTACTAGACGTTATAAAATTAAATAGTCCTGTTGCTGGTGTCAAGTAAAGTAGCAAGTGACGTGAATGTGACTAAAAGTTATAGTTTTACTGTAAACACAGCAGTTTGTAATAACTGTAAAAGAGAAATCGAGACTCTGAACGAACGATTACAAAGCCTTCAGCTAGTCGCTCATATTCTGTGGCGAGATATCAGCAATCTTCGAAACGAAAACCGCGAGCTACAAGCAGCAGCTTCAAGTAACATCGAAAGCAAATTACCAGGTAGAAACGTGATACAGAAAACTGAAGCAGATCTAAAACCCATGTGCACAACTGCTTACAATGCATCAGTGGGAAATAATAGTCAGAAGTGTGTAAAAAAAACTACTACGACTTCCGAGTGAAAATAACGGCAAAACATATCAAACCAGTCTCAGGACTGAAGACCACGACAACAACAACAACAACAATAGGCGTATCAGTGTAAACAACAGTGGACAATGTGTAATAATATCTAACACGGAGTCTAAAGTAGGGAAGATATTACCTGTAGGAAATGTGCAGAAACATTACATTGCTTCTGGGCAGATACATGTTTCCATAACATCGAGTGCAAAAAAAAGTAAGAAACGATCTTTGTGTGTTAGGTGATAGCCACGGACGTGGAATTTCTGCACTGTTGACAGAAAAACGTAATTTAAAGGTATCAGGCTTTGTCAAACCAAGAGCGCCGTTTCGTGAGATAGCAGAACAAACTAATTCTGCTCAAATATCCAATTTAAATATAGATGATTTTGTCGTAATTTTAGGTGGCTCAAACGATGTTTATCGGAATGAAACGTACAAGTTAATAAAAGAACTAAAGAACTGTTTAAACAAATTAATACACACCACTATTCGTGTTGTAAACATACCACCTCGTTATGACTTGCCTATCTGGTTGTGTGTAAACCGTTAAATTTGTGCTTCTAACAAACAAATCTCTGAAATATGTTCTGACTTTCAGAATGTGGAAGTTATTGACATCCATAACTTAGGTTGAAGGTTTTTCACAGCTCATGGACTCCATTTAAATAAATTAGGAAAAGAACTTTTAGCTGAAAAACTATTTACCAATATCGGTATCATGAGGACACGTACACCAAGCTTAAAAATCGCCAGAAAAACACGAATTACGGATTGGTTTAAACTAAACCAATATATATATATATATATATATATATAAGTACAATATAACTTCTGCGCAATTTCAGTGCAGTAATGTGTTCATTGTAAATGTGTGTGTGTGTGTGTGTGTGTGTGTGTGTGTGTGTGTGTGTGTGTGTGTGCGTGTAAGAACAATCTAACTTCTGCACCATTTCAGTGCAATAATGTGTTCATTGTATTATAGTAGTTGTATTACATGTTTAATACCTTATAAATAAATAAAAAACTTTTTTATTTTAAATTCAGTGCATTAGTATTTGTAAAATGACTTTCATATAGTGTTCATTAAAAAAATGACGAACATTCCACTTGGGACCTGTGGAACGGTACATTAGCTTATTTATTTAGTTGCAAATATTTGTCATGTATTGTTGTTTTTCTGAAATGTTCCATATCCTGGAGGACCTCCTCACTATGGATCAATTGGAATGAAAGTAAATCTAATCTAATCTAAAAAAAACACAATCTTGTAAGCAGAAGCAGATCACTCTCATCAACATGAAGACATATTATGTACTGATGCATATTATGTACTGATGCAGCAGGAGAAACCATCCCACCATCAACAGTCAGCTCAGCAGCAGAAACCAATTCACCACCAACAGCCAGTACAACAGCAACAACCACTCGACTCCCAAATAGAAAAATCAAACACCTATTGCACTTAAAGGATTTTTTAGTGCTAGTGAGCCTAAGGCAAATACAAATGTAAGAAACGTTCTTATTCATGATTGTACTGGTTCCCAAACATTTCCGACAAAAACTGTAAATAAGGAAAAACAGAATAGGAAGTGTAAGAATCATATAAAGAAAGCTATTCTTGAAACCTTGGGCAAAAAACAGCACTTTTCTAATGCACTTGAACGTAAATGGCATGGTTATAACCCATCAAAATGAAAGAATGAATAAAATTGATGAACTACAAACTTTACTATCAGAATGTAAAAATATTGAAATTGTTTGTTTAAATGAGCATTGGCTTACAAAAGATAGTATCATAATTTTAAATCAGTTAAAATATTTCAATATAGCCTCAGGTTTTTGTAGAACAAATAGTACTCAAGGGGTTCTCTTGCATACTTGTAAACAACTCTGTAGAGTATAAAGTAAAAGACGATTTCAATTTTCTAAATGAAGAAGGAGTATTAGAAAGCTGCTCAATTGAATTAGAAACACAAATAATATTATTGTTTCTATATACAGAATCCCAGGTGTAGAGATAACAAAATTATTTTTAGCAAAATTAAAAAATCTTTTACAGAAAGTCATCAATGAGAAAAAGAAAAAGGTTTTAATAGCAGCTGATTTCAATACAAATTTATTAAATCAAACAAATGACTCAATAAAGTATATGAACTTAATCCAAAATTTTGGTTTCAAGGTAAAGTTCATGGAAATCACAAGAGAAAACGAAAATACAGGAAGCTGTATTGATAACAATTTAACAAATTATAAATTTGATGATGCAAAGAAGTTTTGTGTGGAATTAGGGCTCTTTGACCACTCTGCTCTGTTAATTGACATAGCAAACGCAAATGAACCAAGTACTAAAAATAGTTATAGCAAAAGACATTTTACTGCTGAAAATTTGAAACGGAAGAGGTGGAGTGGCAAGTTGAAGATGACACTCCAATCTTTGTACAATTTAACAGGGTTCTAGAAAGTTTCTTACATGTATTTAATGCAATATTTCCACTTAGAGTATTCCACACAAAGGTGTCAAATAAGCTAAATTGGATCACCACTAGAATAAAAATATCCAGTTGGAAGAAAAGACAACTGCACAAGGAGTTGAAATACAACAAAGATCCTGTTCTCATAAATTACGTCAAACGGTATATAGGCTTATTTAAAAGGGTAGTGAAAGCTGCAAAAGAAATGACAAATAATAAATACATCTTGCTCATGAAAACAAATCAAAGGCAGTCTGGCCTGTCGTAGAATCAGAACTGCGGATGAGAATTAACAGCAAAGTTATCTTAAAAATGAAGGTGGGAAGTAAAACTATGACAAATCCTGCTCTGATTTCAGAATCTTTTAAGAATTTTTTTTATAAATACACTCCTGGAAATTGAAATAAGAACACTGTGACTTCATTGTCCCAGGAAGGGGAAACTTTATTGACACATTCCTGGGGTCAGATACATCACATGATCACACTGACAGAACCACAGGCACATAGACACAGGCAACAGAGCATGCACAATGTCCACACTAGTACAGTGTATATCCACCTTTCGCAGCAATGCAGGCTGCTATTCTCCCATGGAGACGATCGTAGAGATGCTGGATGTAGTCCTGTGGAACGGCTTGCCATGTCATTTCCACCTGGCGCCTCAGTTGGACCAGCGTTCGTGCTGGACGTGCAGACCGCGTGAGACGACGCTTCATCCAGTCCCAAACATGCTCAATGGAGTACAGATCCGGAGATCTTGCTGGCCAGGGTAGTTGACTTACACCTTCTAGAGCACGTTGGGTGGCACGGGATACATGCGGACGTGCATTGTCCTGTTGGAACAGCAAGTTCCCTTGCCGGTCTAGGAATGGTAGAACGATGGGTTCGATGACGGTTTGGATGTACCGTGCACTATTCAGTGTCCCCTCGACGATCACCAGTGGTGTACGGCCAGTGTAGGAGATCGCTCCCCACACCATGATGCCGGGTGTTGGCCCTGTGTGCCTCGGTCGTATGCAGTCCTGATTGTGGCGCTCACCTGCACGGCGCCAAACACGCATACGACCATCATTGGCACCAAGGGAGAAGCGACTCTCATCGCTGAAGACGACACGTCTCCATTCGTCCCTCCATTCACGCCTGTCGCGACACCACTGGAGGCGGGCTGCACGATGTTGGGGTGTGAGCGGAAGACGGCCTAACGGTGTGCGGGACTGTAGCCCAGCTTCATGGAGACGGTTGCGAATGGTCGTCGCCGATACCCCAGGAGCAACAGTGTCCCTAATTTGCTGGGAAGTGGCGGTGCGGTCCTCTACGGCACTGCGTAGGATCCTACCGTCTTGGCGTGCATCCGTGCGTCGCTGCGGTCCGGTCCCAGGTCGACGGGCACATGCACCTTCCGCCGACCACTGGCGACAACATCGATGTACTGTGGAGACCTCACGCCCCACGTGTTGAGCAATTCGGCGGTCGTCCACCCGGCCTCCCGCATGCCCACTATATGCCCTCGCTCAAAGTCCGTCAACTGCACATACGGTTCACGTCCACGCTGTCGCGGCATGCTACCAGTGTTAAAGACTGCGATGGAGTTCCGTATGCCACGGCAAACTGGCTGACACTGACGGCGGCGGTGCACAAATGCTGCACAGCTAGCGCCATTCGACGGCCAACACCGCGGTTCCTGGTGTGTCCGCTGTGCCGTGCGTGTGATCATTGCTTGTACAGCCCTCTCGCAGTGTCCGGAGCAAGTATGGTGTGTCTGACACACCGGTGTCAATGTGTTCTTTTTTCCATTTCCAGGAGTGTATATCAAAATCAGTTTCAGATGTAGATGGTTATACCGAAAAAGTACAATTAGGTCAGAAGGCGGAAGAATGCTTTAACAAATTTTTAAAAAATTCAGCCAAAGATGTGGAGAACACTATATTACAGCTCAAAAACAAAACTTCCACAGGGTGGGAGGGCATACCAACTAAAGTATTTAAATCAGCTGCCAGGATAAAAGCTCATCCCCCTTTGCTCAATAATCAATAAATCACACGAAGAAGGCCACTTTCCAGACGCCCTGGAGCATTCAGAGGTAAAACCTTTGTTCAAAAAAGGCTCAAGAGAATATATCGGGAATTACATCCCAATCTTTATTCTCCCAATTTTATCAAAAATATTTGAAAAAGTGGTAGTAATACAAATCAAAAAAATTATAGAAAAATCAAACATACTCTCAGATAATCAATACGTCTTTCAGAAAGGCAAAAACACAATAGACGCTATAAATGAGTTTGTGAAAAAAATTTGTTCTGCCTTAGACATGTCTAGCAAAGTTGCAGGATTGTTCTGTGACCTCACAAAAGCATTTGATTGTGTAAACCATCAATTGCTCCTGTATAAAATGGAAAAATACGGAATTGGAGGTTGTGTATTAGAGTGGTTCAGGTCATACCTCACAAAGAGAAAACAAAGAGTAGTTATTTCATCAAGCAAGGGAAATTTCTTCTCTGAATGGATGATTATTTCACAAGGCGTTGCACAAGGGTCAATTCTGGGTCCGGTTTTATTCTTACTTTACATAAATGACTTGCCACTAAACATAAATTCACACTTAGTTTTATTCGCTGATGATACATCTGCCCTCATCGAAAGGAATCACTCAGAACAAATTCCCTCAACTGTCACAAATGTACTAGACAGTTTAGAAAACTGGTTCCAACTAAATGGGTTAAAATTGAGTATTGGAAAAACACATTTACTACAGTTTAAAACTGAAAACTCTAAGATTAATTAAATTCATATTAACTGCAGAAACCAGGAACTGAAAGATTCAGATTGTGTTAAATTTTTGGGAATACATTTGGACAAAAATTTATCCTGGTCTTCACATACAGAATAATTAGCAAATAAGTTAAACTGCCTGACCTTTGCTATGAAGATTTTTGTCATATTCAACTGGCATGGAGATAAGAAAAGTAGTTTATCACAGCTATTTTGAAGCTATTATAAGGTATGGCATTATCTTTTGGGTAATACAAGCAAAATCATTAGAATATTAAAATTATAAAAACCAGTTGTTAGAAATATGTGTAATGCAAGACCAAAAGAATCTTTTCGCCTACTGTTAAGTAATCTAAAAATATAAAATGCCCCTGTTTTTATACCTATGAACTGATTATTTTTGCATACAGTAACCCTACGTTATTCACAGACAACAATTTTAAGCATAAATATAGCACTAGGAATGAGACAAACTTCATGCTTCCTACTCACAGGTTAAAGTTACACGCACAAGCCCCAGCATATATGGGCATGAAAATCTACAACATGCTACAAAAAATAAATAAATAAATAGCATGGAGCTAGGACAAGTGTAACCAAAGCTGCACAAGTTATTAGTGGAGAAATGTTATTACTCCATAGAAGAATTTATGAACGATGATATGGAAGTCTGAGCAACGAAAGATCATCTGTAAATTAAGCTAAGCAGTTTTGTGTCAATTAAATGATTGTAAAAATCAATATGTAAACGCTGTTGTTGTATATTACATTGTAATACATGTAAAGTGGAATGTTGATATATTGTTTTTGTAATACTGTATATACAAATTGTAATTGTAATGTAAATGTAATGATGACGAGTCCCCAGTACATCAGATCTGTGGTTTGACTTTGTATGTTATGGGATAATAAAAATTCTGATTCTGATGTAAGGTGCATGGATCAAGCGTTTTTAAAAAATAATTTTACTCTAAAGCTACCCAAATAATTTTAAAATCCACCATAATTCCCACTACCCACTAGATGCAAAATTTTCACACCAGAGAGGTGCTCAAAACCACCAGCTTTAGTGGAAAAACCAGTGATTGCCACGTCTTGCCCACATACGTGAGATCTGCGCGGAATGCGGACCCACCGCACTACGTGACGGACGAATGCGGCGGTGCGCTTGTTGGAGCATCGTTGTCAATTCACCAGTCGTTGCAACTCGTAGTGTAAACACTCAGTAGCGTAAACAGTGGCTCCTCTCCAAACCTCAACTGATAAACTGTAATCTCGTATCACGTGTTCTCTGAGGAAATATATTTTCAATATATAACCCGTATTTTAGGGAATGTCATTAATAACTTATTTTAACGTAAGAAACAAGTGCAAAAAGGTTATACATTATCTGCCAAGAAAACGTTAAGGTATATACCACAACCAATTTTATACCAATCATTTAACAAAATGTTACATTTGGCCGCGTATTTGCTATTTGCACTCATTCTCTACAAGACTTTTAAGTTATTGTACGGAAGGTTGTTAGACAAAATATACGTGAGTAGTGTAGTCGAGGAAATATCTTGGGTCCGACGATTACTATGGTTGACAACAGCATTGTAGTAATACCATTAACGATTTGATGGCGTCAACACATTTTGTCGAAGAGTATTAGATAGCCTACGTAACAGTTAATCAGTGTGAGATTCCCAGAGCATAAAAACTTTATTCGTCTGTGATCATACGCCATGTAGGTTTAGTGGAGTGTAATATATGTTTCCTGTACTAATGACATACCCCTGACATTTTAGATGAGCAAGTGACTTCTAGACCTGTGCCCATCATATCGTAATTTTTACAATTCAGTTATGAATTGCTTATTTAGCTGTATATTTGTGCACAGTCCACCATGATATATACTCGCATATATCCAAGGGAAAAAGAAAAGTTGTATTAAGTAAAATTTCATTCAGTTTTTGGCGTTTCGGTATTGGAAATTAAAGTACTACAATGCTTAGTTGACGGTCTGCTGCCATATATTGGATTTCATTTTATCTCATAACTTGTACAGTGTGTCATTGTAGAGCTCCCTAGTTTTTCGACATGCTTTTTGGACCGTTGTTACACATATGATCCCATCAGTTTTTACATTTGGAATGTATGTTCTATGGTAGTTGATCTTAATTCAATGTGGACTCTGAACCATGTTGCAACCTGAAAATATGTATTTGTATGGTCTGTGTTCCTGACAGTAAAGTAGAATTATTCTGCTTGAACAAAATGTGACATCAGTTCCCTTTTGGGTTGATTACATCATATTTTGTAAGATTGTTCACTATCTAGTGTCAAAATTTAGTTGTGTGGTTTTGAGCCCTGCATAATTACTTATCTGCTAAAACGAAAGCCATGTTATGCAATCCAAAATAAGTAACTGTCCCCAGGAATTGAAACATAAATTACAATGATTCTGCAGAACATTAGGAAGTGTTTCTTGGTTAATATCATCATTAAAGTAATAATATTCACTGCTTTGAGAAAAGTAACTGAATACCTGGTTTCTGCTATGATACTACAAATTGCTGTTAGTATTTCAAATAGTGTTGTGAATAGAACCACTCGTACATTCTTACAGTATGTTGAGAATTGTTTCCCTTCATGACAAATACTTTGTCAGTTGCAAAGACTGCCGATGTGGGTCCCCTGTGGCTCTGTATTGACAGTGTCCTGCAAAGTTACTAGATGTATGTGGAACAAGATGTCTGCACAAGCCACACAATTCCTGTAAATTAAGGGCTGGTGGTCTGTGGGTGCACAGCTGATGCCCAAGTGTTTCCCAGATGTATTCAGTTGATTCACATAGCATGAATGTGATGGCCATGTCAACATGAGTTCGCTATCATGTCACTCAAACCATTGTAGCAGTATTCTGGCCGTGTGACTTGCATGTTACCCTGCTGGAAGTTGCCACTGCCGTTGGGGAAGATGTCAAACATGAAGAAGTGTAGGTGGCTGGCAGTAATGTTCTCATAGGCCATAGCTATTATGGTACCTTGATCATTGACCTAGTATAACAATTAATAGGATTGTTCTGACCTTGCAACATATTTCCATTTTGTATCAACATGGGCTCACACATGGATTGTCTGCTGTAAGGTCCCATGTGCAGCAATGTGTGCTGAACGGTGTGCTCCAAAACAATTTTGCCTGCACCAGCATGGTATTGTCATCAGATCTACCACATATCACATGTACTACTTTACAAAGTTGGCAAGCCTCTGACCTTCATGTTCTTTGATGAGCATAAACCTCCAACACCTTGTTGCCTCCGCATGGTTTCATTGTCCTTCAACCACCTTCCATAGATGTTTGCAACAGTAGCACTAAAACAATCAACCAGCTTGTCATTTTTCAAATGGCCATTCACAGGCTCCAGGCCATAACAATCTCCCTTTGTCAAAGTCAATAATGTCAGCATATTTCCCCATTTGCAGCCCGTATCTTTGCTAGAATGATTCCACATTCGTCTCTGCTCTTCTTATATACTTTTTTTTTTGGAAATACGGAAGCGTCCGATCCCGCCCGTCTGCTTTGACCCATGACGTCACAAATATGGCGGAAACAAAAACAAACACACACACTTTCCACAAGAAGCCTAATGACACTAACGGGACAAGCGAGGGAAATGGGGTGTTTTGGGTGGGGGGCAAACTAATTATAAACAAATTTAGAAGCCTTGTGTAGCTACAACGTGTAAGTGAAGACAGCCATGCATGAATACCCGCCCACCTCCCCAGGGGTCGAACCCCTGCAACCCATAGAAGATAAAGATGCTTCAGTAGCTGATTAGTGTTTTTTGTCTTTTAAAAAAAAATCTCACGGGATAGAACGAACAGATCAGAAAGATAAATATAATAAACTAAAACAGAAATTGGAGGAAACAGATAATTAAAATAAGTAATAAGTGTTTTTAAATTAAAAAAAAAAATCTCGCGAGATAGAACGAACAGATCAGAAAAGTAAATAAAATAAGATAAAACAGAACTGGAGACAGCCACACTCAAACCAAACTCCGCGCCGTCATGACGTCACACACGACAACACCCTTACGTCACGGGTCAAAGCCGACGCGTGGGATCGGACGCTTCTGTCAACCCTTTTTTTTTTTTTACAGCATCATGTACCTGCAACACTGCTGGGCAGCATTCAACCTCGTGGTGGGCAGTGATCATAATGTTCTAGCTCATCATTGTATATGTAAATATTCTGGCACATTTTCTTTTTTCTGTGCTATTCAAGTTATGGAAAAGGGGGTGCCAGAAGATAAGTGTTTCTATTGAAATGATTCAAACTGTAGGAACATTAATACAAAATGAACTTTCTAATTTATTTACAGAACAGATGCAGAATTTAAAAAAAAATACCCAAAAATGGAACAATCCTGCAGTTGTTCTACTTTACAAGTTCACATAATAATCACCAAAATAATTTACGATAACATAAAGAAAAAATTTAATTTTAATCCAATAAAGGAACAAGTTTTGTTGGAATTTGATGTCGTACAGTAGACCATTTGCAAAGTGGTAACAAAATTATAGAATGAATTAGAGTATGACTCACCACTTTGCCTGGGATTCACAAGTTTTGAGGTAGCTTTTGACTTGATTTTGACAAAATGGGTAATGATGAAAATCAATTAAATAACACATTGATTTTACTGTATTATTATACACAAGTAATAACATTGGTGTAGGATGCCTTCTGTGCAGAGACTGAGTATAGAACGGCACCAGTGTGCCCAATTGTCCCACACCACACGTTCATGCTGTTGCCTATCCTGGTAACTGCACTGGAGCAAGCGTCACATTGAGCCACTGTTTCTGTTTCTGACCTTCCTTAGAAAAATTTATTTGCTAAGAACTAGCACTGTCATATGTAAACATAACATTTGACATGCTTGCTTTATGCTACCATAATGAATGATACAGCGACCAAGTACATTAACTGTAACTTAAAACCCATGGAAAATGTTGTAAGCACATCTTGAAGTCCATGCTACTGGCAGTGATGGCAGAATGATGCTCGTGGCAGATGTATCATGCAGAACCTTGCCTTTTGCTACTGTACAGTGACAACCAACCTTGTTACATGCTCACCACGTTGGTACCTTACTGCAAGAACTTTCTAGATGTCACCAGATAGTGAAAAATCTTTAACTGAAATGGGAGTCAGGTGAGGAGAGACCATATCATCAAAACAGTTCTTAGCTGTTGTAAAGGAAATTCCAAGACCCATAAACTAAGAAAATAGACATTGTAATGGAATATACCTGAAGCAACACCATTTTGCTCACATTGCATGTACACTTCTTTTTATTTTAGACGCAATCACATCATATGATAACAACCACATCCTGTTTCGGCCACACATTGATTCACGTTCTGTATTAATCTTATTTTTATTATTGGTGCCACAGGAGGCCTGATATTTATGTAGCCAGATTATGATCATTTGAGTTGAAACTGGTTTGTTTTATCACAGCACTTTGTGTTATGACTTTCTCCAAATGTAGAAGTGGAAAAAAACCTGAAATAGTGTGTAAAAACAAAAATAGTTACACATGAGCAATGACATGAAATTAAAAATGAATTGTGACTGATTTCCAGTAAACTTTAGTTGTGTACAAGGGTTGTCCAGAAAGTAATGCACCACATTTTTGTTTAACAATTCTTTACTGAACATAATGAGAATAACACACACAAAAGAATGGTGTTCTATCTATACATCCTATTTTCCCACATAATCTCCATCCAGTTCTAAGGCCTTCCTCCAGCACAAAACAAGGGTGTGTATGCCCTTTCGGTACCAAACCTTGTACTGGTGGCAGAGCCAGTGTTACACTGTGTGAATCACCTTCTCATCGTCCTTAAACTGTCTTCCATGAATGGCATCCTTTAATGACTGAAACAAGTGGAAGTCTGAGGGGGCTAGATCAGGTACGACAACTGTGGATGGTCTCCCCGACCACTGCAAATCGTGGAGCTCCACCAAATCGCCTTCTGATGACCTCACCCTCCTTGCCTAGCAACTAACTGTACTTCTGTCAACAGCAGATGCTCCATAGACTTTGCACGTGTGTTTGTGAATATTCCCCACAATTTCTTTCTATGCAGTGAGACATTCAATGACGGCACGGTGCTTGTAACGTAGATCACCTACAGATGCCATTTTGAAACTGTCCTGCAACTACGCTAACTGTCGGAAGTGACAGAAACTTGGTGCGTTGACTCGTGAGACTTCAAATAATACACATGTAATGTTTCACATTTGTAGCATTGTTTTTGGCTGAGAAAAATATGGGGTGCATTACTTTCTGGGCATCCCTCATGTATTATATGGATGTTCACTTCTAAGACATTTTGTGTTATACTGTGAATTTTATATTAATTCTGGGACACTGATGAATAAATAATTCAGTTTATTGTCATCTTGTGTTACTGATAATATATATGGTATCCTCCATGTACCTGTGGTTATAAAGAATTTCATTTAGGTTTGGATGTTTGAACTTGGGAGCACATATTCTAGATTCCTAATAAATGTTTGAACTAGCGAGGTATGTTGGGATTGGACATCTGTGTTAGGCTCTCTCTTCATAAAATTTTGCTTTCAATTGAAGCAAGTCTATGAGAATGTAGATTCCACTAGTGCCATGATTCTGTAAGTCATATTGATAGGATATTTTTATGCTATGTAATTTGGCATTTTTCCATTGGCTCTGAAAAGTTGGTTTTTAATGCCAAATGATAGATTTTTAGTGCCAAATGAGAGAGGTGTAGCACCATCTGAGGGCAACTCACTGTGCGATTCATTACTGTAATGTTCCTGGTTTTCTGTGTAGTAACTAAGAAGTTTGTTGTTCAAAATTACTTTTACCTCTAGTTTTTTCAGTGCAGTGCTGTTGCTCTCGTCAGCTATAACAACACAAGTAACCTAAATGTCAGAACAAAAGAAGGGTAGAATGCTGGATATAGTTACTGAAATCTGTATTTCCCACATAGTTTTTCCCTTTCTTCATGTTTAACAATTAATTATTTTCTATTATTTTCTATAACTGAAAACTCCCTCCCTCCCTCCCTCCCTGCTGCCACCCCTACTTACTACTCACATACCACTACTAATGAATAACCAGCATAAAATACTCATTGTTGTCAGTATTAGTTTAATATTGGACATCCATACAGACTACTGTTAACAGTTACCATTATGATTGAAATAAAGGGTGTGAATGATAACTGTTTACAACATGCCAAGGTAGTGTAGGGGTAGTCATGACGAAAAATTTGATCTAGGACACTTACAGTGTGTCAAGCTGTAAACAACCTCAAATTAGCCAAAAAAGGAGCTACCTAAACTGCAGAGCATGTGTACCATACTAGATTTTCTATATCCTTATGCTCCCTTGTGTCACCATTGTAGTCTTATATTTCATGAATATTAATTTTTACATGCACAATAGCTTTGCAGTGAGAAGGCCAGACAAACAAAACTATTTGTTACTTTTATACTGTTAAAATTCAGAAAATTTGAGGTAAAATTTACACAAAACATCATTTTTACGTTTTGTAAGGGCAAGAAAAAGGGATTCTTAATATTCAAGGATTATTTTGATTTGATTTTTTGTTGGTCCAGTTTTATCATATAGCACAAATTGTACAATTGATATTGGACAGGTCAAAGATAAGTTACAATAATACATAGTATTAGCAACATAGTATGCAAATTAAAATTAGGTACCTATTACAATTAATTTTGTTACTTATTCAGAAATTCTCTGACAGAATTGAAAAAGTGCTTTATTAGAAATGCCTTTAGTTTAGCTTTAAATATTGGATGAGTAGTATTTTTTATTTCCTCTGGTATCTTATTGTGCAGTATTACACCAATGTTAATTATGCTCCTCTGATAGGTGGTGGTTCTGTGATATTTTTGATGTATATTTCATTCCCTTCTGCTACTAAGTTGTGTACATTTTTTTTTCTGTATCAGTTTGCCAGTTTTCAGGAGGTGGTCCCTAGTGAACATAATAGTTTCATAAATGAATAAACTTGGAACATTTAGAACACCAAGCCCAGTAAAATGGGATTTACAGGACTCCATCTTTTTAAGGCCACAAATTATTCATAAAGCTCTTTTTTGCATTCTAAAAACCTTTACACTCTGAGTTGAGTATCCCCAGAAAAGATCCCATATCGGATTAGTGAGTGGAACTGTGCATAGTATGCCTGCAGTACTGTTGTTTTGCTTGTTGTAGCCTTTAAAATTCTTAGGCCATAGCACACAGATGATAGTTTTCTACACAAGTTATTTATATGTGTGTCCCACTTTAAGTCTTGCTGAACCCAAAGACCCAAGAATTTTGTGACACATTTTCTAGGGGATCATTTTTTAATTGGGCTTGAATAGACATTTGATTAGTTGGAGGAATTAAATGAAAATCGACACACACGGTTTTTTCGGTATTTATAAAGAGTTTGTTTTTTGCGAACCACTCAGAAAGTCTTTTCATAGAACTTTCTGCTGTGGACCGCAAAGTTTCTGGACTGGATCCAGTGAGCAATATGCTGGTGTCATCGGCAAACAGGATAGTTTTTGTGGGACTCATATATTCAACTAAGTCGTCCACAGAAATCAAGAAGAGTAGTGGACCTAAGATTGAGCCCTGTGGTACCATATTTTATTGGTAATTCCCTAGAAAGAAAGGAGTTGTTTCTTATTTTATTTATTTTGTTGAATTCATACTGAAGTGATACTTTCTGCCTGTGGTTTTTTAGGTATGAACACAACCATCTATGTGCTACACCTCTTACTCCTCATCTTTCTAATTTTTCGAGCAGAATGTTATGGTCCAGGATGTCGAAGGCTTTTGATAGATCTAGAAAAATACCTGCAGCTAATCTATGTTGATCAAGGGATATTAAAATGCAGTCTAAGAATTCGAAAATTGCAGTGTGTGTAGATTTAGACTTTCTAGAACCATGTTGTTGTACTGTAAGAGGTGCATATTTATTTGTGAAAGTTAAAAGACTGTCATAGAAGAGTTTTTCTAGAATTTTTGAGAAATTGTTGCTCTTGCCTTCATCTTTACTATGTTGTCAGTGGTAATAGATTACACCCTGTATATGTTGCAACAGCAGGCTCATCTGAATAAAGAAAATAATGTGATTTTTTTTTTACATGTTTGTTCTGTTTAAAATATTGAATAAATAGTGGCACTAATAATTTTGTAATTTTTACTACCCGCTGTTGTGTAAACGCCCTTATCAGATTGTATAACATTGATCTTTGAGGGCCGGAGGGGTGGTGGTGATGTTTATAGTGTTATAATTTGTACATTGGATAAAATTAGATTGAAAATGAGCAGGTGGACAACTCTGTACATAATGTAGAACAATAATTCATGTATTACTACATTCACAAAGAAATTGTACTATAAAATTGGAGTATCTTACTGATGGTAAAACAGTACTGTTCACATTGTAGACAACAGGTATATAATCACAACCTAGGTACAACTTACTCAATGTGACCCCCCTGCCCCCTTCTTTTCCAATTACAGAGCACCATATATCATTTGTTTTGATGTAAGCTATCGCTTTGCCACTACTAATATGTGCAGTACTACAGCAGAAATTCCTTTTGTACATTTCAGGTAGTACTTTCAATTCCAGCTGTATCTTGTTTCTGGTTTGAAACGAGATCATTACTGACTCGAACACGAATTTCAATATGTGCAATTGCTATGCAAGAACAATACCCCCAAGAAAATAGGTGTAAACTGAAAACTAGTAATGCATAACCAGACTATTCATCTCTTGTTGGATTCTCATTGTTATTGGCAATAAGTCATCATAGTCAGTAAGAACTGTACAAATATATAGGGACTACCACACACAGAGAAACTTATAAGTGAATGTCTACATAACTTAAGTTTCAGACTAAGCGCTCGAATTTGGGGGTATAATACATCTATGAAATTGTTCACTTATGGAACTCTCTTCTGACTCAATGTCTGAAATACTTTATCACACAGAATCAGCAGAGGAGTGCAACCAAAAGCATTGTGCATTGTGGTTAGATTTACATACAAAATATGAAGAACCACCTTCAGGAGTTAAGAACAGTATTATTAACTACCATTTAATTTAAAAAAAAAAAATTCTTTCTTAGTGTTACTACAATTTTGATTTTTGAACCATCCTCTTGGTATCTGTGTATATTAAAGCAAAGCACGAAACACTTAGAAGTGCATAAAGCCCAATCAATTGTACACAGGTGGTGTATATTAATACTTGCAAAAGATGAAATAATATTCAAATGTCATGTCATATATCAATATGCTAATCCTATAATTATTACTGCCCCATCTGAACTGCTGAACATATTGTATACGGATACCTGTATGATCCTGTAGATGTTCCATGGTTCAGATGGGCAATAACTATATGGAATGCCATATTGAATGATATGCGAAGACAGTCTGTGAGTCCTTAAAATAGAGAGAAATGCTTTCCTGAAGTGCTGGGTTGCCCGTCTGTTTTTACAGTAGCCTCGTTTTATTTGTCAAGTAATTACTGTTAGAACTTTCTAGGTTTCTCATGGAGATTTAAAAATTCCCTTCAGTTATGATGATATTGATAGATGTTACCTCTGTCAGATGGCACTACCACAAATTATCACCACCATTAATGAAAGATTGGTCACTTTATGTCAGATGCCAGAAAGTGACAGCATTTTGGTGTATAATTATGCTGGTTCTTTCTTTCTTGTATGTTTTTTTTTTGTTTCCCTATGAAATATGCTACCAGAAATAAGTGGAAAGCATGACTTTTTTTTTTGCTGAACTTAAGAATTTAACAGTATACTTGCTTAGGAAGTGGTAATTTTATGTATGTTGTTAGTGACAATTCATAAGGAAATGGTAACCCAAGTTTTCTAAATTTAAACAGCTGGTGATAGTCAGTCACGCAAAATTATCAACAGCTGCCAGCAGGAAGCATTTCAACTCCATTAGTCAGGAAGACAGGAACTTCTACACTCTCTAGCAAGACCGCAAAAAAGCTCAGCGGAAAATTGTTAGCAGAGTTCTGACCGAACTCCATTCGTAACATTATGTTAGAGACATTAGGCAGGATGTAACATTGCTTAGGAGTGGTTTGACTAAGTAGTAAAGCCACTGTAACAGATTCGTTAAGCAAATGTTGTGTAACTGAAGACTGCTGATGGTTCATGAAGAACAGAACCAATTCAGTCATTTCGTATGACAACATGGAGCAGAGTGTCTCCTTATGACATAAATATCCCACCCCCACTAGCCTAGACCACTTGTCAGTAGGATTAATTCTCTGGTTTTGGTATGGTTACATCTTGTGTGTGGGATTGTGTGTGTTTGTATTACACTTGCTGCCTAACAAGATGATCAGCAACCTGTAGCCACAGATAATGAATTCCAGCATTCAGTACTGAAGTCTGCACAGCAGCCAGCATCGATGGGTAGTCCAAAGACGTATCAACACAACTCTGCTCCAGGGCAGAAGCTGCACTAAAACTCAAGTAACACATAAGTCTGAGAGCCCACCCTACTGGTGGGCCAGTTTCAGAATGACGTCAGACATTGCGGTCCACCTGGTAGAACAATGTGAGCAGTGATCTGGAAGGGACTGAGTACTATTGAAAACGGCATGTGAATCAAATCCCCTTGTTGCGGTCCCACCATCTGCAAGCAAGGTTACCAACAGGGTGTGCCTACCTCGCTGTTAGGTGGCAGACCTCTGCACCAGGGTGTCATAGACTTACTCTCTGAGCTGATGGAGTGCCTTTGGCAGCCATGATTCCACTGTTGGATTCAGTGGATTCCTCTCCAGATTACGTAGCCACTAGCCATCCCAGAAGACACGGCAGCGTGTTGTATTCTGAGTAATAAATGTAATAATCTTGAAAACAGTTTTATTGTGTCTAATGATGCCACACGGGCCCTCGGTCTGCAGCTTAACAAAATAGGACGGGTTTCCAGCTCCAGTGGATGACCCCTACAATGCCATGAATTTGTGAAAAATAAAGAAATACTGCAATTAGAATTATAATAGAATGTTGATGGGCCTACTAAACTGTGGGATATTTTGTATCATGTGTAAATGCATAGGTATCATATTTCTAAATTGTAATCTTTTAAATTAGAGTATTTGTCATTAAACTTATGAGCAATCTGTTTCCAAAATGAGCGAGAAAACTTAAATAATTTGTTTTTACAACATATTTTGCATAATAATTGTATATGCACTAGTTGGGTGCATATGCCAAATCCCTAACATCTGCCTTGCCTCAAAGTAATCTGTCTGAAACAAACATACATATGAAACTTGAGTAGATAAACAAAGGAATATTACTTTTAGTTGGTTGGTATGGTATGGTATCTGTTGACTGATGATGCAAATAAAAAGTAGCACAAGTGTGCTTGAGGTAGCCTTAAAGCTTTTACTAGTTGTGAAAAAAATATTTTGCTGTAAAAATGTAATGCTGACAAAAGTTACTTGGAGAAAATTGTTGAGGAAAATTATGTGATGGCTGTCAGTTTTGCAGAAAATTAATTATTTTCTTTAAAATAAGAACTCCTTTTTACTAAGGTAGTGACATAAGAATGGTGTTTTCAGTAGTTTTGTGCTACAACAGTTCTGAGGATGTATACTTTAAAGATATTTTATGTTTATAAACATCTTCAACATGACTCACTTGTAGTTCATATATTCCAAAAGAAACAAGTCTTGTGTTTCTGAATGACACAAATTTGGAATTTTTTTCTGAAATACGTCCATAGCACTCTTTAAATTCCTCCGAATTACAAGCGTTTCACTCTGAATTGTATATTAGTTTTTGTATTTATGTCCTGTTCAGGTCTTGAATAGTTTCATTTGCCTACCTGTCCACCCTTACACTCAGTACCTTATATTAAAAAATTGTATCCAATGCTAGTTTGAATCTGAGTCTCTTGTTTGAACACGAACAAATAGAATATGGTGTGACACAAAATTTGTAAAGGTTGGCAATTAAAGCAAGTTTCTAATGACCACCTTAAAAACAAATTCTGATTCCATTTCAGCTCCTTAAATTACACCCACTACTAAATGCATGGTGTCACTTTTGTTCACAGCTCTAAAATGTCTATCCACATTTTATACAGATACCTGGTATCTGTGAGTTTGACAGTTTTGTTCCTGTCAGTATTCATCTAAATAATAATAATAATAATAGACAATCCACCAAACATAACAGACACGGGACACTTCTGGAGCAACATATGGTCAAACCCGGTACAACATAACAGACATGCACGGTGGATACAAGCAGAAACAGACACATACAAGATGATACCACAAATGCCGGAAGTGATAATTTTGCAACATGAAGTCACCCGAGCAATTAATTCTACGCACAATTGGAAAGCCCCTGGAAAAGATAAAATAGCAAATTTCTAGCTAAAGTAGTTCACCTCAACACATTTACATCTACCTAAATTATTTAACAGTTACATTGCAGACCCATACACAGTCCGTGATACACTTACACAAGGAATAACATATCTGAAACCTAAAGATCAAGCAGACACATCAAACCCAGTAAAATATTGTCCCATAACATGCCTACCAACAATATACAAAATATTAACTTCAGTCATTACACAGAAATTAATGACATACAACACAGAACAAAATTATAAATGAAGAACAAAAAGGCTGCTGCAAAGGAGCACGAGGATGTAAAGAGCAACTGATAATAGATGCAGAGGTAACATATCAAGCTAAAACTAAACAAAGGTCACTACACTGTGCATACATTGATTACCAAAAAGTTTTTGATAGTGTACCCCACTCATGGTTACTACAAATATTGGAAATATACAAAGTAGATCCTAAATTGATACAGTTCCTAAACATAGTAATGAAAAATTGGAAAACCACACTTAATATCCAAACAAATTCAAATAATATCACATCACAACCAATACAGGTTAAGTGTGGAATATACCAAGGAGACTCATTAAGTCCTTTCTGCATCTGCCTTGCTCTGAACCCACTATCCAACATGCTAAATAATGCAACTTATGGATATAATATTACTGGAACATACCAACACAAAATCACACATTTGCTATACATGGATGATCTAAAACTACTGGTAGCAACAAATCAACTACTCAACCTATTACTAAAGATAACAGAAGTATTCAGCAATGATATAAATATGGCTTTTGGAACAGACAAATGTAAGAAAAATAGCATAGTCAAGGGAAAACACACTAAACAGGAAGATTAAATATTGGATAACCACAGCGACAGCATAGAAGCGATGGAAAAAACAGATGCCTATAAATATCTAGGATACAGACAAAAAATAGGAATAGATAATACAAATATTAAAGAAGAACTAAAAGAAAAATATAGACAAAGACTAACAAAAATACTGAAAACAGAATTGACAGCAAGAAACAAGACAATAGCTATAAATACTTATGCTATACCTATATTGACCTACTCATTTGGAGTAGTGAAATGGAGTAACACAGACCTAGAAGCACTCAATACACTTACACGATCACAATGCCACAAATATAGAATACGTCACATACATTCAGCAACAGAAAGATTCACATTAAGCAGAAAGGAAGGAGGAAAGGGATTTATCGACATAAAAAACCTACATTATGGACAGGTAGACAATTTAAGAAAAGTCTTTATAGAATGAGCAGAAACTAGCAAAATACACAAAGCAATCATTCATATAAATACATTGGCTACACCATTGCAATTTCATAACCACTTCTACAACCCTTTAGATCACATAACATCAACAGATATGAAGAAAGTAAATTGGAAAAAGAAAACACTACATGGCAAGCACCCATATCATCTAACACAGCCACACATCGATCAAGACGCATCCAACACATGGCTAAGAAAAGGCGATATACACAGTGCAGTGAGACGGAAGGATTCATGATTGCAATACAGAATCAAACTATAAACAGCAGATATTACAGCAAGCATATTATTAAAGATCCCAATACCACAACAGATAAATGCAGACTTTGCAAACAACAAATAAAAATAGTAGATCACATTACAAGTGGATGTACAATACTTGCAAATACAGAATACACCAGAAGACATGACACTGTAGCAAAAATAATACATCAACAACTTGCCATACAACATAAACTAATAACATGACACGTTCCCACATAAAAGTATGCACCACAAAATGTACTGGAGAATGATGAATACAAATTATACTGAAACAGAACCATTATAACATATAAAACACCACCACATAACAAACCTGACATCATACTCACCAATAAAAAGAAGAAATTAACACAACTAATCGAAATATCCATACCCAATACAACAAATATACAGAAGAAAATGGAGAAAAAATTGAAAAATACATCCACCTGGCTGAGGAAGTCAAGGACATGTGGCATCAGGATAAAGTTGACATTATACCAATTATACTGTCAACTACAGGAGTCATACCATACAATATCCACCAGTACATCAACACAATACAGCTACATCCAAACATATATATACAACTACAGAAATCTGTAATTATTGATACATGTTCAGTTACCCGAAAGTTCCTAAATGCAATGTAACATATACCGTACAGTTAAAAGGGAGTCACGCTTGATCAAGGTCCACTTCACTTTCCATTTTTAACCGGACATAACGTCTGAGAAAGGAAAGAAAATAATAATAATAATGATGATGATGATGATGATGATGATGATGATGATGATGAGCAGCTGTAAAGCTGAAAGTTAACTTGAAATTCACCGCACTTTAATAGGTTTGATCCTCTGAGAGGTGGTATGCCATTGCTTTGACCTTTCAAGTAATTTACCCCCTTTGTCGTACCAGACACAATTTCTTTTTACAAAAAGCTTTGAAACCACCTCATTAGCATTAGAACTAAATGGAAATGCAAATGGGGGACACTAACAGTCTGAGGCCTTATGTGAAACTAGTTAACAAAAAGATGAATAGAATATGCAAGTGAAACTTCTGAAACTTACCCCTCCCCCCTCCTCACCAAAGGTCATTCTCATGCAATTATTTGCTCAGTGGATCTGGTGCAGATACTCAAATTTTATTGCCCAGAATCGTATCCTAATGAGCAACACGTGCCCATCTGGCTGCAGGTTATGCATACGTAACTAGATGAGACATTTATCAATCACAGGCTATGTAATGTCAATTCAAAAGAAGTATTTATAATATTGTTTGCTTGGTGCTCTCTAGCATATAAATGTTTGTTAAAAGAAACCTTGCTATACAACTTGAACTCCATGTAAAATATTTTGCATGCAGCTTATGGTCTACAGTAAGATGTCTCTTAACATTTTTAATATTATGTGTGATGCATAAAGTTAGGTTGGTAGAATAGTTATGACTTTAACAGCACATGACAATATTTTTCTCTTCTTTAGCACACTAATGCCACCCCCCCCCCCTTTTTTTTTAAAAGTATTTTTGACACTAAATTACAATTTCAGTGTGACTGTTTGTCATTATGAGTGTTGTTAAAAAGTAACTTAAATATGATGTGTGTAAAAAATCATTCACTTTTTTTTAAAGTTTACAGAAACAGACAGGTGGATTGATCAAAACATACTTCAGGAGGCAAATATCCCAGTAGAGGCTGTAGAAACCCATGTATAATACACCAACTGCTACTGCTACCTTACATTCCTTGTTAAACAGAGAAATTAGGAAAGAATTAAAGAAAGTTGTAAACAGGCTCGAATTACTCAAACCCTGTATTAAGAGAGAATTTAAAGATATGTTGGAGAAGGAGGGTAATGTTTTATTTATAGTTGGTTCCTGTTTACCTGAGTTCTGAGTGATTTCTATGAATTATATTGACAGTATTTATTTACACAATATATAATCTTGCACAGTGATTATGACCTTTCATATGAGAAGAGTTGGTTTCAGAGCCCCACCAGCCATTCAAATCTAGGTTTTTGTATGAGTTCTCGAAATCAGCTGTACACCTACATACATACGCTGTAAACCACTGTTCGGTGTAGGGCAGAGGGTACCTTGTATCACCACTATTTGTTTAGTTTCATTTCCTGGTCTGCTCGCAAACGAAGCGAGAGAAAAGTGATCGTTTATGTGCCTCTCTATGAGCCCTAATTTTCCTTCACAGCCCTTATGTGAAATGTGCATTGGTGGCAGTAGAATTGTTCTGCAGTCGGTCACAAATGCCAGTTCTCTAAATTTTGTCAATAGTGTTTTGTAAAAAGTTATCTTCCCTCTAGGAATTCCCATTTGGATTCAAATCTCATCTCCATAGAACCCACATGTCGACTGAACCTGCTGGTAACAAATCTAACAGCATGTCTCTGAATTATTTGATTGTCTTCCTTTCATCTAACTTGGTGGGAATCCCAAACACGTGAGCAATACTCAAGAATTGGTCACATACGTGTTCTGTATGCAACCTGCCCCTACTACTGATCTTAGTCCGCCCCCGGTAGCTGAGTGGTCAGCGCAACAGACTGTCAATCCTAAGGGCCAGGGTTCGATTCCCGGCTGGGTCGGAGATTTTCTCCGCTCAGGGACTGGGTGTTGTGTTGTCCTAATCATCATCATTTCAACCCCATCGACGCGCAAGTCGCCGAAGTGGCGTCAAATCGAAAGACTTGCACCAGGCGAGCGGTCTACCCGACGGGAGACCCTCGTCGCACGACATTTCAGTTTTTTACTGATCTTACATACTCATTCCATTTCATATTGCTTTGTAACGTTACATGTAAGTATGCAATAGCTGTGACTGTGTCAAACAGTATGCCACCAGTGTGGTATTAGAACATTACAAGGCTGTTTCTTTTTGTACTCGTCTACATTAATTTACATTTTTCTATGTTTAGAATAAGCTACCATTCATAACACCAAATAGAAATTCTTTGTTCAGTCATCCGATATCCTCCCACAGTCACACAACAGTGACACTTTGTCATACACTACAGCATTCTCAACAGACAGTCGCAGATTGCTGCCCGTTCCATCTGTCTTAACATTTACGAATATAGGGAACAAGAGCAGTCCTATTGCACTACCTTGGGGCACTCCTGATGATGAAGGTGATTGTTGGCATGATTTATTTGAATATGACACAACCAGTTACTTTCCCCAACCTTTTCCTACCGGAACTCATGCTTTGTCGGTAATAGTTTTGTTGACTGAAACTTTCCACATGTAATGCCACGATAAAAGTTATGAATTCTGACATTGGAAAAGATTTTTTTCTCTTAATAAATGGTTATTGTTAAAGTAAAGATGAAAAATTGAAACAGTTTCTCAAAATTTAAAAATATGGAACAGTAGCTACTTTACACATTGTATTAAAGGATTAAAATAACACTTAGTTTTCTGTTTCACCTACCTTTTTGTAGTATCTGAAGACCAGCTATAATTTGTCATTAGTCATTTAAATCAGTTTTTTCATTATATGTTGCTATATGTATTTTATAAGTGTAAGGCACTGTGTAACCATTACATTGAAAAGAAGATAATGGAAAGTAACAATGAAATCATAAAACCAGTTGATGATTTTTTGTATTGAAAGTAGTTTAAGATGATCACCAAATAGACAGCAGAAGAAATAACTGAAAGATTAAACATCACCAGAAGTACTTTTGACAAAGGAAAAAGAATTTTCAGAGCTAAGTTTCTAATGTGTATGGAACAATAACTTTGCAATCAGTGTGTGTTATTAGTTCCCACTTACAGCAGTGAGACATGAAATATTTTGTGTGACATGTTTCAAACCTGAGTCCTGCTTAGTAGACCATGGAGAGATGTGTAATGGAGATTACTGGTGGAGATGCAAAACAGACAAATGGACCAGGGAGAAGGCTGGAGTGAAAATATAATTGTGGAAATGAAATGGAAGTGGGCTGTATATATGTTGAGATGAAATAGTGAAGTCATAGTTGCAACAATTGTTAACTGATGTATTTCAAATATTTCTATGCAATAATTTACAATATGGACATCATTTCCACTGATACATTAAAGATGGTGATTCGATCTGACTGAAGCTTTCACAGCAGCATTTTACAATAGACATAGCTTCAGAGATCTCCTAGTGCAAATCTCTCATCTATTTTTCCTCTTTGAACCCTTTAATGAACATTATAAAGTTCTGTGTACATATACTCCATGGGATGAATCTTAAATATACTTATTTTCACAAAGAACATCTGTCTCCTTTAATAGAGCACAAGTAACTGATTGCAGTACAGTAATGCCATGGACTTGCCCACTGTTGTGGAAATTGCTCTGGTAAAGGATGGTAATGATTAACATGATAATGGTAGTTTCCCATTACTGATTCTCTCACTAGAATAAGCAGCACCTGAAATAAGGTTCTATTCATGTTCAGCAGGGTGACCTAGACAGTATTATAGCCAGCTCTTCATTTTTGAAAATGGCAGCAGTGTTCATCATGTCATGGATTACATTATCAGTTTAATGAACCAGACTACTGTACTGAATGGTCAGTCCCAAAATCACCTGATCAGATGAGAAAGCAACCTTTGTTATATTGAAATGAAGAATGTTGCTGTAAAATTAGGAACAGACAGGCCCACACTGGGTTGCAAGAACAAAAGCCCAAAGAGTAAGTCAAGATAGTAGTGGTGGTAAGTAGTCACAGCCAGAGTTCCTAAATTTGTTCAATGTATCCACATCAAGTACAGCAGTATGGGTATCCAATAGAAGGATCAATGGCATTTTAACATTTCCTGATGAAATGACCTGGTATATGACACTGTCCACCTGCTTGAGTGTATCAGTACAAACAATGGGAAAATCATAGTGATAACATGAAACAGAGAAAAAGGCTGGCCTAAAAATCAAAATTCAGAATACAAGTCTAATTTTTCTCAGATTTAAAAGAAATTTGAGACTCTTTGACAACCAGTATATTGTTTTTCTCCAAATATGTAATGCAGTGGAAATGTGTTAACTAATGAAAATTTGAACCAGACTGGTTTCTGAAACTGAATTTCATGCTTTTTGTGAGCAGTCACTTTTACCATCAGGCTATTTCAGCTAATCTTGAGCTATGACTCAGTTTCATTGCCACTGATATTTGCACTTACTATCTGCATTCAAGCCTGAAACTTAAAAAAAAGGCTCAAATTATTGCCAAATACAGTGTTTCATAAAGACGTATTTCAGCTTTGCACATTAAAAGTTAATCCAAATTGAGTTACTCTGTAACATTAAATACTGTTGGATTTTTCTTCTGCTTCTCACTTGCAGTTGCCACCATGTATTATGCATTGAAGAATAAATATTCAGGAATAATCATATAAATGTAGAACATTTTATTTACTCCAGCAAACCTAATTCAGTTTGCAACGACTTGCTTTCTCAACTGAGAGAGACCTGCATCCAGTCATCCTGATTTAGGTTTTCTGTGGTTTCCCTAAATTGCTTAAAGCCAAAGGGCATGGCAGCTTCCCTTCTCCATTCTTCCCTAATCTGAGCTTGTGCTCCATCTGTAATGACCTCATTGTCCACGGGGCATTAAATACTAATCATCTCCTCCTCCTCCTCCTCCTCAACCGTGAGAGAGTGACACATGTTCAACTGACAGCCAAATATTGGTCTGCAAAGTGGTATGTGAAATCCACAATGGGAGTGGAAGCAAACTGATATATTATCAAGTTCAGTGGCTTTTTTCTCCATGCATGGAGAGTGTTTGAAGATAGTCAGAATCATCAAAAAAGACAACAGATGAAAGTGATCTACTAGCTGGCTTCAGTAGCAGCTGTTCCAGGTACCGTATGCAAATGTGGTAAATGCTGTATAGTACAAATATGTGCTGATATGGGAAAAGTGCCATGAGTATCAGCAGTACAGCCCTTTTTCAGTTTTAATGCTTCCTGGCAGAACATTGTATTTCTTGTGGCCTTCTGATAAATTATATCATCATTCATATACTGGTGACAGCCACATCATCTTGAGATTTGGTGCTCAAGGACTTGTGTGATACTTCAGGTCATGAAATCTTTCACTAAACTCTTCGGTACTCTTGATTATGGGAAATGTTAGTTGCATTTCCTTGTATTTTGTGATCACAAAAAAGAATAATGTTCATGTGTTCTTGTGATATTACACAGACAAGTCACATTAATGTAACCACCGCATATGTTCAATGTCAATGTGCACTAACCACTCAAAGACAGCAAGTGGCAGCATTAGCAGTGTAGGTTATATAAAGCATGTCAGGGGATGCGGAAAACAGTGCAGCCATTGTCCTAATGCAAAAATGGACTGATTTATCTGCTGTCCAAGATGACATGAACATTGGCTTTAGGGTCAAGGGTGGAAGTATTTCCGAAACGACTAATTTTGTAAAATGTTTCCATGCCACCGTGGTTAAAGTATGCTGTGCATGGCAAAGTGCCACTATCCAAAATCGGCACCAAGGCTAGTTTGGTGCACAGAGGGCCATAGATGACAGGTGAATGATGGCTACTACTTTTAGGTTTCCTTCCCTCTACTGAAAAATGCTGATTGCTTGTCTATTCTGCAATCACTTTTCTTTACTGTCATTTTTGAGCTGCTGAGAATTCTTCCAGGTTGTATGGCCATGGTCCATGGAACTCTTCTATCCCTGACATTTCGTCCAAGGCTGTGTTGGACATCTTCAGAGGTAATCCTGGTTGTGCTGAGTCTTGCTGACTGACGGAGTCGGACATCAAAGAGCGGCCTAAATGCCGTGGAAATTGGGAGTGGTATAGATTTCACATGATAGCCTTGGGCGAAACTTCAGGGATAGAAGAGTTCCACGGACCACGGCCATACAACCCGGAAGAATTCTCAGCAGCTGAAACATCCAGTCGTGAAAGCCTTCATTGTATGAATGTCATTTTTGCCCCTCTACATCTTTTGATATGAGGATCTTCATTACAACCTCCTTCAGTGAAACATCATCACAATGTAGAATTTAATGCTTTCACTACTGAGTGTACTATAACAGTTTGCATATCCATGCATGGTCTGGATGCTTCACACGGCAGTGCCTACCATGATGGGCACTATATGGTGCTGAGTGCTGCAGCACCTGCTTCGCTGAATCGCTATCTTCATAAGCTCCTCTGTATTTGAATGCATGGTGTCTGTTCCTTTGAAAGAACAGACACGACACAGATCCCCCAGCTGTGAAACAGAAAATGTAAATTGAAGGGAGATAACTGCCATCAGCTGCAGCAGTAAATTAAGCGGAATCAACGGCGACTTGCGAAAATATGTACCGAACCAGGATTCGAACCCAGGATCTCATGCTTAGTAGGCAGGTGCAGTAGCCACTGTGCCATCTGGGGGACTGTTATCGCAACTGCATGGACTGTTCATGGTACCGAGACCACCACCACCGTCGTCATCCTACTCACTAACATGTAACTGTCTACTATGTGTAAAGATGCTAAAGGCTAGTGAGTACTTTCTTAGGTTACTTCAGTTTCTGTAATTATCACAGAATCGAGGAATCTAGAATGAAAATTGTAATGAAACATATGTATGTGTCATATTTATCCACAGCCTTGATCTGTGAAAAATCAAACTCATTAACATAAAGTGACATAGCTGTTTGAATTTCACATATATAGTGACTACCATGATTTTAGTTCATGTTGCAGATATTTAAAGAGCTGTTGTCATCAATTTTTGTGCAGGGATTACTTTTGTGTATGGATCCAACAGGACAAAACAGCAATTAAAGAGATCAAATCACATTGTTGATTAAGGATGTGCAATGTATTTGGTTTTGGAACAAGATCTGATCTACATTTCTTGCAACAAGATTTTATCACTTAACACTGTTAAATCTGATTATTTATAAACTGTTAAGGAACTTATTAATGTTTGATCAAAAGTTGTCACACTAATGAATGAATTAGTGTTTCACTGTAGTGCTACATAAGCTTGCACACTGCTCATGATATTCATGCATTTTTTGGCAAAACTAAATATCACAATTATGAAAAAACATGTTCTTCTTCTTCATTACTAGGTTGTTCATTTATATACGTTGAGCAATTATTGTATTCATTATTTGGAGTAAAGAACTGCTATAACTCAGTGCATTATCTTCCCAATTGTGTCAAAATGTTGTCGCTTTGTTCATTTTGCCTGCTTACTATTAATTAAAATTATAATTGGATTTGATTGTATTCCATTGCTGTTTTTATTGCCCTAGTTTTAAATACTATGTTTTTGTTTGCATTATCTTCCAGGAGCTGAATAACATAATTGAAAATTAATTACAAGTTCTTCCACATTTCTTCAAGAAATTGTGATGGATTTCCTTATGTTTGTGGGACTGGTGACAGTAGTATATTTTATAGTTTATGTAGCTGCAATTTGCCTTTCAGACTGTGATTTGGAGTTGAAGTGGAATGAAATTTTTGGAAAACCTGTTGGTGAGCTCATAACACCATTATAACTTTTTGATGAAAGAATTTGGTATAATAACAATGTTTATGTATTGAAATAATGCAAGGCAATTTTTGCATTGCTTACAAAGCAACCATCCCAAATATGAATAAATTTTGAAGGTATGTGATTCCAGGCATTAAAGTTGCAGCACAAGGAACACAATGTGCAACAAACACTAAACTGACATGCAATGGATTGCATGATAGGATATGCAAATGATTACTGTTTCAGACCAAGGACAATAAGTAGAAAGGAGTAGCAACACCTGCATTCTGTGCATAAGGAAAAATTGCACTGTAGGTTTCTCATTCAGAAGCCGAGTGTGTATGGTCATAATTTGTGAGAAGACTGCATTATGCCTCGTGTAAGGGGATGAGACTTGTACAAGCACATTTTGGAATTCGACAGCAACAGGCTCATGGCTTATTGAGACTATTGTCTATTGTTCTGCTATATTATTGCAAGTATTTGTTGAGATCCCACAACTGTCATGCAAATTTGGAATTGATGAGTTCAGGTTGGCCTGACTTAATGTTACATAGGATGCCAACAGCCCCATGCAAGTAGTGCCTGAGCAGACAGATATATTGTTTGCTTTGCAGTGCAGGCTCGTGGAGAACAGACATAGTCAGATTGCATTTGTCATTGTCATACAGGTCCAACACGAGGCCTGATGGTATGAGGTGTCATAGGGCAGACATTATGACCACCAGTTTGCATAGCCCCTAGTTTTGACAATGGATATAAAATTTAGTACATGTTAAGACAAATGACTGTGCCCATTGTTACAATCTGCTACAAAATTGGTGTAATAATTTGAGAGTTACATTTAAATTTTGTATTGGCTTCAAAATAGTTACAGAAGCATTTTACAAGTACCAGTGTAATAGTAGCAAATGGTTGCTTGGCTTTTGTCTCTCAGTTCATAGTCAGAGCGCTTGTTAAAACTCATTTGTGTGCAGTTTAGGTAAAATTGGTTCTTCGTGGACGTAAGATGTTAGATACACTCTCTAGTTAAAAAGTGTACACTGATTTTTGATCGATTTTCACTATATCATAACTTTTTACAAAATAATAATTATTTTGCAAATGAACTTGTTCTTCACGTTGCTCTGTTAACTCAGCTGAACTGAATGAACTAACTCCAGTACTAACACACTTGTACTAACTTGGTTGGCTCAGGTGCTGTGATATTATAACAGGTAACAATGACAATTTTCACATGTCTTTATTAATGCAATGGATAAATAAATTTACAGTTAACATTTACAACTCTTTAAGAATACAATTATGCAATTTTGTTCTTAAAAATATAGTGACATGTTTTGTGAAAACAAAAATTTGACACACTCATTTTTCCTATGAAATTTAGCAAAATATCTATTTGAAACAGTCAAGGGGGGGGGGGGGGGGGAGTGTCATGGAAATGGTACACAAGTTGGGGATGCAGTTATTTACAAAAGTCATTTTTCATTGCAGGGAGATCTTCTCATTAAATTTTAATCATCAACTTTCTCCTTTGAATGTGGCAATATTTTTTCCGCACTCATCTATATGAGGAGAAATGATCAGATATCAGTGCTTGCATGGAAAGACTTACATGTTTATTTTTTCTGCATGTTGTGCGAGATTGAAACTGTTGATAAACAGTCTGAAGGTAGTTCAGTGAACTCCCTGCTAAGTTCTTAAGACTGGAGTGCAGAGTAGTCATGTAGATGTAGATGCATTTAGTAGGGGTTGAAATAAGGGCAGCTACAGGGAGACAGTAAAAAAAAAAAGCGTGCTTTTGTCATTTGAAGTTGTGATGTACAATTTACACAAAGTCATCTTGGAATACAGAATTTTAGAGAAAATGGCTTTCAAATTATGAACTAGATTGTAAATGCTAGAATGGGATTCGACTGGTCAATTAAAAAAATTAGTATTTAGTAACCAAAAGAGTGAAATTTATTCAAAGACCAAGTTAATTATGCTGAATAACACAAACAACAGTAACCAAATCGGGGGGTGGGGGGGGGGGTTATTTATGCAAATGAGAGAGGATATTTTGAGGAAGATAATGATTGTATTTAAAATAGTTTAGGTGATGTCAATTATCATAATGTGCAGAAGCAAAATTGGAGGAGGCAGAAAAGTTGAATCCTTAACAGAAAGAAAAATTTGGGGAACAGTTGACTTTTTGATGAAAGCCCAGGAAAAGTAAAGGACTGAGTACAAATTACATTTACAAGTATGCAAAACATTTTTTAAATTAGCCATGTGGTGTACCATTAGCAAAAAGGCTGTAGAAAAGGGATTACAGGAAAAGAGAAGTTGGGGTAAAGCCGAGAGGACCTGTAGTCAGTACAACCCCCCCCCCCCCCCCCCAAATTGTTGTTTACAAAGGGAGGGGAGGATTATCAGTAGTCCTTGGTTCTAGACATATATTTAGAGCTTTTAGAAAGAGAAATAGATCATTTGGAAAATATACAAGGGCACACTGAAATGTAATGCCCCCAAATTTTTTATTCTGTTCTCAATTTCTATTGAGGTATTACATGTCACTTAAATTACTTGGTCAGCTTACCTACTTTGCTGACACAACTTGTAACCCTCTGCTGATAGGAGGCTCCAAATTGTAGTGTGTAAGATAAATATGTATGTGTGTGTGAGAGAGACCCTCAGAAAACTGAAAGCATAAATTTGAAGAGTTCATCCACACATGGAGCACCCTCTCTTTTAGCATGGCAATTCCAGACCACATGAGAGTGCTGTGACATTTGAAACAATCCATGCCTTGGATTCCATGTCATCATTCATACTACATTCAGTTCATCTGATTTTCATCTGTTTCCAAAACCTGAAAGAACACCTTCAAGGACTTCACTTTGATAGTGATGAAGTGGTGCAAGCAGATGTGAGGTTGTGGCTCCGTCAACAATGCCAAACATTCTACAGTGATGGTATCAATAAACTGGTCTGTCATAGTGAGAAGTGTGTTGGTCACCAGGATGAATATGTTGAGGAATAAATACACTGAAGTGCCAAAGAAACTGGTATAGGCACACGTATTCAAATACGGAGATATGTACATAGGCAGAATATGGCACTGTGGTCAGCAACGCCTATATAAGACAAGTGTCTGGCACAGTTGTTAGGTCAGTTACTGCTGCTACAATGGTATGTTATCAAGATTTAAGTGAGTTTGAATGTGGTGTCATAGTCAGTGCACGAGCAAGGGGCACAGCATCTTTGAGGTAGTAATGAAGTGGGGATTTTCCCATACGACTATTTCACTAGTGTACCGTGAATATCAGGAATCTGGTAAAACATCAAATCGCTGACATCGCTATGCCCAGAAAAAGATCCTGCAAGAATGGGACCAACGACGACTCAAGAGAACCATTCAGTGTGACAGAAGAGCAACTCTTTCACAAATTGCTGCAAATTTCAGCGCTGGGCCATCAACAAGTGTCAACGTGCGAACCATTCAATGAAATACCATCGATTTGGCTTTTCAGAGCTGAAGGTCCACTCATGTACCCTTGATGACTGCACAAATCAAAGCTTTATGCCTCGCCTGGGCCCTTCAACACCGACATTGGACTGTTGATGACTGGAAACATGTTGCCCGGTCGGATGAGTCCTATTTCAAATTGTATCAAGTGGATGGATGTGCATGGGTATATAGACAACTTCATGAAACCATGGACCCTGCGTGTCAGCAGGAAACTACTGAAGCTGGTGGAGGCTCTGTAACTGTGTGGGGTATGTGAAGTTGAAATGATATGGGACTCCTGATACATCTAGATATGACTCTGACAGGCCTGTATCCTGGAAGTGGCATTCTAACACTCGGGGATATCAGCTGGATGATGCGATTTTGTTGAAATTTAAATTGATTTGTTAGCTTGTAAACAACTTCGGTGTTTTGTAAGACACTGGCAGTACATACATAATTATTCAAATTGTTCATGTGTATATCATTGCATAGATATTGCATGTCTTGTACCCATCACATAATTAGTTTTCTTACACAGGTTACAGGTACTACAAATCAGGTTGAATGCTGTAAGTTACAATTTTGTTTGTTCACAATCACATTTAAAGTAAAAGGCTGTCAATTTTTTCATTATATAGAATTTTTTTATGTTGTAGAATGCTTTTTCTGTCAACCATGTCTCTGCCACCATTTTAAATTTATTTTCGTTCAATGCCCTTGGATGAAAGAATATTTTTGTCTTTACTTAGGTGAGTCCAAGGAATGTCCAGTAAGTTCCTGTTTCTAGTTTTGTATGAGTGCACATCTGATCTTCTTTCATACATGTGGACATTCTGTTTGGCACTTATAAGTACTGTGAACATGTATAGTCTGAGGACTGTAAGTATTTTGGCTCAACAATGTATTGTCTACAGGAAGTTATGTCGCTTAAACCAAAAATACATCTATTGGCTTTCTTCTGCCAGAGGAAAACTTATTTTGCTCTAGCATTTTCCTCCAAAGTCATATTCCTTTATGCATGTGTGTATGAAAAAATGCATAGTATGCAATGAACACAAGGTCTTTGGTCATGCAATCCTTCAGTTTCCTTAGGACTCTTGCCAACTTACTGCAGAGCTTTTCTGTACGGGCATTCCAGCATAATTTAGTATTGAGGTAAATGCCTAAACAATTTTACAGAATGATTGATCCCATTTTGTCCATTTTTAACAGTTCTTAGGGAAAAGAGGATTTGTTCAGTTTTGTCGTTATTTAATGCCAGCTTGTTTTCTTGGAATCACTGAGCTGCCTCTTCCGTCATGGAGTTGTTAATTTGTTTGACAACATTCACACATTATATGATGTGATAAAAGGTGTGTCATTGGTGTACCTCACAGATTTGTATGGCATTAAGTTTGGTAGGTCATTCACATACAAAATAAATGAGAAAGGTCCCAGCACAGATCCTTGTGGCGCTACGTATTTTACTGAGTAGGTCAGATTTTTTTATTTGAATTTACAGCTACTGTTTGGTTTCTATTTGTCAAATAAACTTTCAGTAGTGCTAGTTCTGTTGTTCTGTATCTTTTAAGTTTCTAAATTAAAATGCTATGTAACCCAGTGTCAAATGCCTTGATTAAATCTACTATAGTAGCTAGGTGTGCTGCCGATTTCAATACCATGTAGTGCTGAGAGAAAAACACCTTGAAGCCGAGTACTGTTAAACACAGGGAGGAGATGTTGTCACTGTGGAGTATTGAGGTGTTGAAGCTGTTGGTTATGGTGGAATCAGGGCCATGGTCTGAATCATGTGAAGAGGAGAGGGCCAGAAGTAGTTCCCATTCACTAAAAGGTTCATTGTATAATTCTGCATGACAAGGTGTAAAACATAAGTGGAGAGCTTCAGCCCGCTGTTTTGAGAGTAGGAAGACTGCTGGATAGGTCATCCACTCTCTCTCAGTTCCACATCTCACTGAAACCTGCTATCTTTCTGGGCCCTTGCCTCCTCTACCTATAAAAGAGAAGAAGAAGAAGAAGAAGAAGAAGAAACATAAGTTCTGGGATAAGGCCCTTCTACCACGTTGGAAGCAGTTGCCATCTGGGCCCACTTGGACTCTGCAGTCACGGTCTGCAATCTCCATATCTCTCCTGACAGAACACCTATATCTGGTGCCCTAACTGTCTTCCTCCTCGTTGGTGATTTTAATGCCCATCAGCACTTGTGAGGCAGTGCTTTTTTTCTAGTCGGGATCTCCTCATAGACCAGTTTTATGTGGACCACAACCTTCCTAATGATGGTTTCCCTACCCATTTTAATGCTGCTGCTGACAGTTTGTCTGCCCTTAATCTTTCACTCACTTCCCATCCCCTTCTTCATTCATTACACTGGTTGCTGTGTGATGACCTCTGTGATAGCGACCACTTCCTGTTGGTTCTCTTGTCCCCTTCCCACCTCCTGATGGTCAGGTTACCCCATACAGTTTTCCATCACACTCATTACTCTCTATATACCTCCTAGGTTGTCAGTTGTATTGATGAACTCATCCATGACATGTCCAATACAATTATTCATGCTGCCAGCATTGCCATCCGCCACTCAACGGACCCATTTCACCGCCGGCCGGTCTTGTGGTGGAGCACGGCCATTGCCATCGCCATGTGTGATCACTTTTGAGCATTGCAACATGTTAAGCAGCACCTGCCCTCTGCCAGTCTTATTACTTTTAAATACCTTCACGCCAAATCTAGTTTCTTAATTGAACAGAGCAAGTGGGTCTGTTGGGAATGTTTTGCCTCCTCCCCAGGTTCTTCTGTCCTTTTGTCATAAGTGTGGGCTGCACACTACACACTCCAAGGTGTCTTCCATCCCAGGCCTTGCCATCCCGGGTGGGTTTTGCATGCATTCGTCGGTTCTTGTGGAACATTTTGCGGCACATTTTGCAATGGCTTCGGTGCCAGCTTCCTATCTGGCAACCTTCCTCCTCCGGAAACAGTGGGCCACAGCTTCCCACTTATGTTTAACCCCTAGCTTCCTATCTGGCTACCTTCCTTCTCCAGAAACAGTGGGCCACAGCTTCCCACTTATGTTTTACCCCTTGTCAGGTAGAAACCTACAATGAACCTTTTAGTGAATAGGAACTTCTTTCTGGTCCTATCCTCTTCCCACAATTCAGCCCCTGGCCCCAAATTTCATACACAACCAATTGCTTCAACACCTCATTCCTCCATGGCGACAACATTTCTTCTGGGTGTTTAACATAATTTGACTCCAAGGTGTTTTCCCCTCTCAATGCAGGGATAGTATTGTGTTTCTTGTCCTTAAGCCCAGTAAGGATTCATCATCCCTCGATACTTACCAGCCAATCAGTGTGACCAATGCCCCTGCAAGTTATTTTAATGGATGGTGTTGGGTCCTCCAATCTCGGGACCTTTTGTTACCTCACAATTGTGGCTTTCAGGAGGGATGATCTCCGATCAGCTGCTTCAGTGGGAAATTGCAGTTTCACAGGCCTCTCCCAGTGCTGCCATCTTGCCACAGTTTTCTTTGGTCTTCAAAGAAGCCTATGACATGGCTTCGCCAGCGACCGATGACCTCAGCAGTTTGGTCCCATAGGAACATACCATCACCACATGGGTTGCCACCATCATGGCTTACTTACACTTCGTGAATGGGGTTTTTGGGGCCCTGTCCCAATTTTTATTTCCATTTCCTGTTCCTGTTATTTGGAGTTTGGGTTGGCACCATTCTCAGCTCTCTGCAGACCCAGGAGAATAGTGTTGCACAGGGTTACATATTAAGTGTCCTTCTTTTCCTCATTGCTATTAAATGACTTGGGGCCACCGTTGGTCACCCCTGCTCTGTATGTTGATGATTTCTGTATCTGGTCTAGTTCACACTCGGTGGCTTGTGTGGAGTGACAGCTTCAGGGTGCCATCTGGTGCACATCCATGTAGACTCTTTCACATGGTTTTCAATTCTCCACCCTTAAATCATGGATGGTCCATTTCTGTTGCCATACTTCCATCCATCCAGATCTGGAACTCTATCTGGACACTAAACACCTGACCATGGTCCACCAGTTCCATTTCTGGGGTCTTCTTTTTGACAACAAGCTTACTTGGTTACCCGATATCCACCTTCTGAAGATTGGCTGTTTCTCTAAACTCAGTGTCCTTTGCTTCCTTGCCTACACCTCCTGGGGTGTAGATTGTTCGAATCTTCTCTGACTTTATTGGGCCTTGTTCTGTCCCATCTGGACTACAGTTACTAAGTTTACGGCTCAGCTGCCCCTTCTACACCACTCGTCTTGGACCCAGTCAACTATTGTGGTATCCATTTGGCCACCAGTGTCTTTAACACTAGTCCTGTCAATAGTCTAATCACTGTCTCCTCTTTCCCTACTCACTCCTCCTGTTGTATTCTTTTCACAGCTCTGTAACGTCTGCTGCATGCCCTTGGGTGAGTTACCAGTTGGACTCAGCCTCGCTTCTCTTCACCATGATTTCCACCTTCCCTCTTTGTCTGTTCTACACATTCTCTCCCGATAACACCCTTTGGTTAGTTCCTTGGACCCAAATTAGGATGGATCTCTCCTGGCGTCTGAAAGCCTCTGTCGCTCTGATGCTGTTCCTTTGTTTGTTCTGCTGATGTTTTGGGGGTTTTGGGATGCTATTGTTTCCTACACTGATGGCTCTAAATCAGGATCATGTGGGATAACTATGGAACTGATGGCCATTTAGCAGGCCCTTTGCTTTATTAAACAGTCCTCCCTCACCCAAGTTTTGTTATGTACGAACTCGATGAGTGACCTTCAGGCTATCGTCTGGTGTTTTTCTCAACACCCTTTGGTCTTTACTGTCCACAGCCTTCTTGCTGATCTTGACCACGCTGCTTGTTCAGTTGATTTCCTTTATGTTACCGGTCATATGGGTATCCTGGATAATGAGCTTGCTGATCATATGGCTGGTGTGACACTTTGGGGCCCACACCCCTGTCTAATAACCTTTTTGCAATTAAGGGGACTCCTTCCATGTGGTGTTCCTTTTTCTTCACTCTCAGCAGGAATCTACCACCCTCTGCTGTCTTCATATCGGCCATACCAGGTTGACCCGTGGCTTTTTACTCTCCCTTTGTAGTTGCAGGGTCTACATCACTGTGTTAGATATTTTGCTGGATTGCGCCCAACTTTTGGCCCTTCACACTAAATATACCCTCCCACACTCTTATTCATTGATTTTAATGAATGACCCTTGCATGGTTACATCTGTTCTTGGTTAACCCCCCCCCCCCCCCCTCCAGTTCAAGTATCTGAATTTCCTTCCAGAACTGGAGTCCTTAGTTCTTTATGTTTTGTCTAGTCTTTTGTACAGTTTTGTTCTCCTTTGTCTTGTGTCTTCTTTCTCTGGTGTCTTCCTTGTTGTGCCACGATCATGGTGTGGTGTGTGGTTTGGACACATTGGTGCCGCCTCCTGTTCTTGCCTCTCTTCCCCCCTTTCTGTTCTTTACTCTTCCTGCTGTCCTGGCAATCTTTCTGCCTCTTTGTTTGTCCTTTTTCCTTTCCCATTGACTGAACTGTGTCGTTGGTGTTGTTCCTCCCTTAGCCACCTTGGATCATGGGACCAATGACCAATGACCAACGACCGATGACCTCGCTGTTTACCAACCATCCATTCTTCCTTAGTTAGCCCAATTTGAATGATTATTCTGTGGGTCATGTGACTACAGTTAATTTGCTCTCACATGAGTGAAAATATTTTTCAAAACATTGTGTTACATACTGTTGCTTCTGATGCCATATCTGATATTGTTTATGAGATATTAAATTGCTTGATACCTGTGTAGATATTATTCCTGATCTTTGACTACTGCAGTCTGCAGACTAAGAAGTTGTCTAGTGAGAAACACCATTTGCAATTGAGAAAAGTCCTGTTAGTGCCTTGCAGTTTAACTTTTACATTGTTCTGCTATAGACATTAATCACTTATTACTCTGTTATTACTTAATTAATTAACAGATTTAATTATTTTGTGGTATAACTAACACTGAACTATGAATACTATTAGCTTTTGCTTCACTTGTGGTTATGTAGGATTTTGTGTTACAGAGGACTTGATATTATGATTTTGGAGAATGTTAATGGGCTTATTGATAGCTAGAGCAAGGAGCACTTCAATTTACACAATGATGACTTCATTTGTATGATTAATATGTAATGATGTTAGCTGCTATTCACTTTCAATGTCTTGATTATTCAGCCTGCCACTAAAACAAATCAAAGTAAAACTTATGGAAAAGATGCAAATGCTACACTAATTAATGATAATTAACTTGAGTATGACTATGGAAGGGAAGCTAAGGTAACCTCCTGGAAATTTGGAAATGTGAAATCAATTTGAGACCCCCTGTTGTTAGCACTCATTACCTGGTGTGAATAAAGAGTTAGTTGTGTTTCATAAGACCTATATTTCGAAATCTGTGCTGAGTATGTCAATAGATCGTTTCCTTCAAAATACTGCATAATGTTTGAACACAGTATGTGTCACAAAATCCTACTGTAAATTGACATCAGTGCATGGGGTCTGTAATTCAACAGACTACTTTTATTTGATTTCTTGTTTATTTGTGTGACATGCAACTTTCCAGTTCTTATATACGGATCTTTTGTTGAGCAAGTTGTATATGATTGCTAAGTATGGAGCTATTATATCAGCAGACTCTGAAAGGAACCTAATTGGTATACAATCTGGACTGAAAGACTTGCCTTTATTAAGTGCTTTAAGCTGCTTTGCTACACCAAGGATATCTACTTCTAAGTTATCCATGTTAGCAGCTGGTCTTGATTCAAATTCTGGAATATTTACTTCAACTTCTTTGATGAGGAAATTTGAGAAAACCATGTTAATTAATTCTGCTTTAGTGGTAGTGTCATTGGTGTAGCTGTCACTGCCAAATGTAGATGTTGGCATGCTGTGGTGAAATGTTGGACGGGGATGGAAACTGTCAGGATGCGCCGTATTAAAACTTGGCCATGATCTTCAAGTGTTTTATTATTCCCAGCTTCAGTGCCACGTTCCTCTCTGTCCCGCGATGCCAAGGATGTCACTTCGCTGTCTGCAAAACAGCTTGGCGTGGAAGAGCTACCTCAGTGACCTCTGCAACATACTGCGGTGTGCTGGCTGTGTACAGTCGCGGTATTTTGAAACCATCAGGATGCTCAGGCAGCCAACTCAACGGCCTTCGTCCTCGAGTGCCGCTCACTGGAATCTGCAGGGCGGCCCACTGCGTGCTTCTTTGCCGTCATGCTTAAGATCAAGGGCGACAACAAGCACCTATGATCCGACAGACAAATCTGCGGCCCTCACCTCGGTATGCATACGGCGTGTGTTGGGAGCCAACAAGACTGCTCGTGGTAGTGAGCAATTGAGTGGCACATCACTGGCTGGCTACGGACCCCGTGTTGGCCTCAGGGGGTCAAACCAGCAACCCGCCGTGGACTGGAATGCTGGTGCCCCATCTGCTGCTTCGTGTAGCTGGTGGTGTGCCATGCCCCACCATCCAGGAGAGCTGCCACACTTGAATCCCCCTCGTTAGAAAAACCGGCACCTATTTATATGTGGCTGTGCACCCCTATTTTGTTAATGCGCTGCCCCAAGTCATGTACTCATAACACCTAAGTTGGGCCAGTGGGCCCATTCTGCCTGTAACTTGCACCATGCAAACCACTGTGTTTACTCTTTTCAGCAGTTCTACGACCCTGTGGCCCCCTTTCTACTTCGCAACTGCTGGTAAGCGTAACTTACTGTCAACAGGCCCGTGCCTGGCTGTAACTTGTGCACCCAGTAATATTGCACCAAATCTAACTTTTTCCTATCTTAAACGGTGGTGCCGCTACGTTGGTATCACTGCCATTGCCATCCTGCAGTGAGAAGTTGATTGTTTTCCGCCGCTGGTGTACTTCACATATGACCAGATTGTCTTTTGTTGTGGAAGCTATTAAAAGCATATTACATTGTAGTCTGAGTTAAATTTCGAGCTTCTCAGTGAAATGTGCACTGTGTTCAATTTTATCTCATAACTTTTCAGAAATGCCACAGATAGGACTGCCAGTATCAACCAAACATTTACCCTCCCACTTTTCCATTTGAATGTAAACTTAGATACTTCTCTTTATCTTGCATTCATTTTTATTACCTCCTTCACACAATAAGTCATCCTCAGTTTCTCTGAAACCCATATTTTGTCCCAGATCTTTCTCTGTGAGTGCATACTTTGCTGTTTGCAATGCACTCACAGACATAACAGATTCCTGCTCACTGTCCTTAGTATTATTCATTTCTTCCCACCAACCTGGATGCATTTTCTCATTGTCATCACATCCATTACTCTATTCTATTAGACATAAATCCTGGGTGCTGGCCAGATGTAGCAGAGACTAGGTCTGAGTCATTCACTTTAGGGGACCAATAAAACTGGCCACCCTTCAGAATTTTAAGTATGGTCATATGCACCATTTGGCAACACGGCAGAATGTGAAATTGTCTGGAGGAAGTGTTTTCACCTTCTCAAGCTATTACAGCACTGTCTGAGCTAGTGGTCTAGAGGTAAACATCATGAAATATAACACAAAGTCGTGAGTTTGAGTCCAAATAATTCTCTTATGTTTTAAACCACATTTCGGCTGTCTGCTGAAGTTATCAGTCTCATGAAACCTCAAAAATAGTTCACTTCACTTTCCAACTCGCCAGTAACAGCATAAAATTGTGGGAACAATTCCACAAAAGAGCTCATGGCTGCATCAAGATCATAACAGTATGTGGTTCTTACCATACCGCACCACCGTCTAGTGTCAACTGCTCACAACCTCACCTCACCCACCGCCTCACGTCAAGAGCTGTCTTAACAGATGACCACATCATTGCACTATGACTGTATTTATCAGCTGACATTTTCTTGTTTTAAGTCATAGTATTTATCTTGCACTTACATATTGGATTTTGCATGCTTGAAAATTACGATCTCTTTCTCAGGGGGGTGTCCATTGCAGCTGGCATTTGTTGCCAACAACTGAGGTACCTTTCAGTCACAGTATGAGAAAAATGACTGACAAGACTGCACCTCATATTGCTACTACTTGATAACACACTCCACTAATGTCACAAAGAAAGCTATGAGTTTGTTTGGGAAGTCATCCCTCACACACTTATTCTTGTGATCTTATGCCCTCAAACATTTACCTTTCCCACTCCTTATTGAGCAACTGTCAAGAATATTCTCATTTGGATGAAAATGCAGTTCCAACATGGTTTGACAACATCTTTAACTCAGAAACAGTAAGTTTTTACTGACATGGAATCAGTGAACTACCTCAGATTTGTCAAATGGTTTAAATAATGTGAAAGAATATACAGGGTGTCCCAGGTCAGGGAGGGATATGATAGGAATGATTATTCAAAGCAAAAGAGTCTAGTAAATATGGGCTCTAAGATGCATACCTTAAGAGCTGTGAGCACCTGCCCAGTGAAAGAGGTTTTCGACAGTAGCGAAGATAAACAAATGCTCATATCTTTTAAGGTTTGTACTTTAGAGCACATGTTTACTGGACATTTTTTTCTACTTTTGGTGCATACTATCACCCCACAAAATAAGGACAGCAAAGAGCTTGCAGTACAAGAGATATGTTCTGCAGTATCGAAGATGAAAGAGTGCTCACAGCTCTTAAGGTGTGCATTATAGAGCCCATGGTTCCTTGACTCCTTTGCTTTGAATGATCATTCCTGTCATATCCCTGAATATTGACCATTCCTCATCAGAGAAGCTGTATTGTTGATAATTTCTGTCTGATGTTTACTTTTGTGTTCAATATAGTAAGGGAAAATGCTGTTAAAATAAATAACACACATGAAATAAAACTTACCACAAGAACCTATATAGGCAAGAATTAGTATGATATTTCGCACTTTGGACTTTGAAGTCATCTATGGTCAATTACTGCCATGTGCCATATTCAAGTAGAATGAAAGTGATGCATTTCATAAATAAAGTTATGTGTTCACAGGTACCAAAAGGTATGTACACTGAAGAGTCAAAGAAACTTGTACACCTGCTTAATATCGTGTAGGACTGCCATGAGCATGCAGAAGCTCCACAACATGACATGGCATGAACTTGACTAATGTCTGAAGTAGTGCTGGAGGGAATTCATACCATGAATCCTGCAGGCCTGTCCTTAAATCCATAAGAGTACGAGGGGATGGAGATCTCTTCTGAACAGCATGTTGCAAGGCATCCCAGATATGCTCAATAATGTTCATGTCTGGGGAGTTTGGTGCCCAACAGAAGTGTTTAAAACTCAGAAGAGTGTTCCTGGAGCCACTCTGTAGCAATTCTGGATGTGTGGGGTATTGCATTGTCCTGCTGGAACTGCCCAAGTCAGGCGGAATGCACAATGGACATGAATGGATACAGGTGATCAGACAGGTTGCCTGCACATGTGTCACCTGTCAGAGTTGTATCTATACATATCAGGTGACCCATATCACTCCAACTGCACATGCCTCACACCATTACAGGGCCTCCACCTGCTTCAACAGTCCCTAGCTGACATGCAGGGTCCATGGATTCATGAGGTTGTCTCCATACCTGTACACAGCCATCCACTCAATACAATTTGAAACGAGACTTGTCTGACCAGGCAACATGTTTACAGTCATCAACAGTCCAACGCCGGTGTTGACCAGCCCAGGTGAGGCGTAAAACTTTGTGTCATGCAGCCATCAAGGGTACACAAGTGGGCCTTCATCTCTCTTAACTCCTATACAACACTCCACCTCTTCCCAACCCTTCACTGGACCAACAAGAGAAGATACGATCCAAACCTTGCCTGAAAGAAAAAGGAACACATTAAAACAAGCATGCCCTAAGCAAGTAGATTTGGAGGCTTGGAATCTCACTCTGAAATGTCGATCTGCCATGTGGATTCTGGAGGATGAGGAGGAGGAGGAGGAGGGGGGGGAGGCAGCAAAAATTTGACTAATCAGTTTATAAAACAAAACAAACACCAAGGAAATAAATTCAATGCGAACAAAACTCTCTGTACTGCCATTATGGAGTAGTAGTAGTAGTAGTAGTAGTATGAAACTTACAAACAATTGGCTCTTTGGAACATGAATTGCAAAACATAAAATGGAGTCAGTGAAACAATGCCCAAAAGTGAAGCAACTACTGTCCTCAAGTGTGGGATCCTCCTATTTCAGAATAACCTAGGCATAAATTCACTTATTGTCAGAGTAGCTCTGCTAATTCACAGCAGGAGGGAACACCTCATCATCAAGACCGTATCCATTTCAGAGCGATCTACGTGATCCTTTGCTAAGGTTAGCCTTCTAATCATTTGTGCCTGTGCACCAGCTTGCACTTCAACGGATGAAGGACCAGCACATTCCTATGAAAGTCTGACAACAGCAAAACATTCAGAAACCATCACATTTTCTTTAATATTTGGTGAAATTAAGATTAAGATAGGAGTGAAGGCCACAGAAAACCATGCCTGTACTGCAAGCTTTGGACTTTTGATGCAAAACCAGAGATGACAAATGATAATGAATTTTATTAGCAACCAACACAGAGGCTAAGAGAAATGGAAATGAACAAACTCATGACCAAAATTATCAGCAATATTTGAACTGCAGTAAAGAAAGTGACTACATCCTAAAAACAGAAAAATCCGAAATTCAGCTGCAAAACCCAACAGCTTATAGAACGAAGGCAAAACACTGATAAAGACACACCCAAATGCAGAGATCTCAACAAAAATGTAAAGAAGGCGATCAGAAGAGATCAGTGAATGCAAAATATTAGACTTACTGAGGAGACCATCAAAATCAATGTGAACATGAGAGTCCCTCACTCCAGTCAGTGAAAAGGCAAGGTTATCATCCACAACCTTTGGAACAGCCAAGGAGAAGTTGATACTGAAAGAGCGAAAATTATATAAGTTGCTGAGGACTTTCATCAGAAGATCTGTAGTCAGGTACTGTCAAACCAAAGCCTACATGATGAATCATGAAGATTTGTCATGAATGTTTGATCAGAAGAACTGGAACCTATCAATAAAAATGAAATAAAAACAGCTCTGAAACAACTCAAGGATTGTAAGGCATCAGGAGAAGATTGGATCACATGTGGGATGCTTGAAAGTGGGGAGAGGCAATGAAAGTTTCCTAATTCTATTACATAAATATCTTGAGGAAGATAAGATTGCTGAGACATTGTTAAATGCAGACGTCATTCTCCTCTTCAAAAAAAGGTGACAACATGAGCACCAAGGATGACAGACCTATAAGTCGTTTATTTATATTTTACATGTTGCTAACAAAAATCCTGATGAATTGCCTGAGTTGAAAATTTGATTTTTACCAGTCAGTCAAACAGGTGGGATTCAGAAAAGAATCAGGACTGTTTACCATATCCAAGCAGTACACACACACTGAGAGAGAAATGTATGTCCCATGTCACATGGCCTTCATACACACCTAAAGGTGTTTGACATGATCAGAACCTGGCAGTTATTGAGGACAATGAACAGAACCTACATTGGCTATAAATATACCAAATTAACGCTCCACATTTACAAGAACGCCACTCTACGTATGAAAATATACTGGATCACTGGAAAAGTTCCTGTGAGAAGCGGCCTCAGTTGAGGAGACACAATCTCACCTAAGTTATTCACCTTTGCTCTGGAGTATGTGTTAAAGTGTCCATGCTGTGGACATAAAGGTATCAACATGGAAAACATGTCAACCAACTCTGTTTTACAGGTGATAACATCCTCTTCAATGATGGCACAAGCAAACTGTCAAAAATCATCTGAGGACACGAAGATGCTTCCTAAGCTGTAGGCTTCAAAACCAAGCTTCAAAAGATCATAATCATGTCCTACCAGAGTTGGCAGTCAGTGTGCATGAGGTGTGCTTGCTTGTGTGAATGAATGGTGTGTGTTTCTCTTTTTCTGAGAAAGATTGTGCCCAAAATCATATATGTAAGTGTCTTTTTAATTGTACCTGTTTGCAACTTAGGGTGTTATCTTTACATTTTGTAGAAATCTGTCTTTTCATACATTGTTACTACATTACTAATTCATGCTCATATAGGCACACTCATGTTACAGATACGTTATGTTTTGTTAAATTAGATTTTTGTCTTAAGGTTGTCATGGTAGGTTGTATTTCATGTATAATAGTACAGTGCATAATGTAATACCGTTTTCCATTCATTAATTGACATGACAGTAAACATCAGAGGGAAATTATTAGCTATACGGGCTGTTCCATGAGGAATAGTCAATATTCAGGTATATGACAGAAACAATCATTCAAAGCAAAAAGCCTAGTAATCCTGGGATCTAAAATGCATATCTTAAGAACTAAGAGCATTACTTCATTTTCAATACAGTAAAATGAATCTTTTCGATTGCAACCTCTTTGCTTTCAATATTTTGGGAGGTGATAGTATGCACCGAAACAAGAAAAAGATGCCCAGTAAACATGGGCATTGAAGTGCAAACCGTTAAGAGATATGAGCAGTTGTTCATTTCCACTACTGTGGACCACATCTCTTCTACCGAACAAGTGCTCATAGCTCTTAAGGTATGCATTTTATAAGCTATATTTACTAGATTATTGTTTCTGTTTTTCATCCTACTGTCTCCTCCCAAAATATGGAAAGCAAAGAGATTACAGCAGAAGAGATTTCTTTCACAGTATCAGACATAAAGGAGAGCTCATAGTTATTGAGGTATGCACATTACACCCCATGAATATTAGACTCTGTGGCAAGCAGATTTATCTCTAAGATTATACATTACTTTACAGAATTCTCTGTCAATATTTAATTTATTTGTGGGGTATGCTTCCAAGCTATTTTTCCCATAGGATCCTGAATTTCTTTTCCACTGTAACCTTTTTCTGTCATTGTTAGCCCGATTTTAGTTCTGTTTCACACCTCAAATTGACAGGTCCTCAATGGGGCAAACTTCAGTTCTCCTGACCATTTCCCCTGTTACCCAGGTTTCTGTTTTCTTGTGGTCTATTATTTCTGCCCCTTGGCCTACCTCTTTTTTTTTTTTCTTCAAATTCTCTGTTTCCATTCTCATTACAATGAAAAATCCTCCTGTTTCCACCTCCCTGATATTTGTTTCTTTAATGTCCTACACCTCTTCTCCTATGATTTTCCCCATTGTAATTGTGGTTCTGCCTTCATGGTGATAAGCACCAAAACCACTCTGATTAAAATTCTCTCTCTCATTTTACTGTGAAGTAACTGCACTGCCAAATTAGTCAATCTGTGAGGAATGCAAAGCTCAGGTATGCCCACTAACAGGACTTTCACAGACCTGCTGTCCTGTGTAAAAATCTACAATTTCTGGAAATTAGTGAACCCAAATCTGCAACCGAACCTCTACTTCTCATTGAGGATCCACACCAATATCTTTCTGTGATGAATACACTAGGATGCAGACCATTGATCTACATCTACGTATATAATCCTCAAGCCACTGTATGGTGCATGGATGAGGGTACCCTGTACCACTACTAGTCACCTCCTTTCCTGTTCCACTCACAAATTGAGCAAGGGAAAAATGACTGTCGATATGCCTGTGTATGAGCCATGATTTCTCATATCTTATCTTCATGGTTCTTACGTGAAATGTATGTTGGCAACAGTAGAATTGTTCTGCTGTCAGTTTCAAATTCTGGATATCTAAATTTTCTCAGTAGTGTTCCTCGAAAAGAACACACCTTCCCTCGAGGGATTTCCATTTGATTTCCCAAAACATCTCCATAATACTTGCATGTTGTTCAAACCTACCAGTAACAAATCTAGCAGCCTGCTTCTGAATTGCTTCGATGCCTTCCTTTAATCTGACAGGGTGCAGATCCCTAACACTTGAGCAGTACTTAAGAATAGGTCACACTAACATCCTATATGTGGTTTTGTTTACAAATGAACCACACTTTCCCAAATTTCTCCCAGTAAACTGGAGTCAACTATTCGCCTTCCCTATCACAGTCCTCACATGCTCATTCCATTTCGTATCACTGTGTAATGTTATGCTCACATATTTAAACAATGTGACCCTGTCAAGAAGAACACTACTAATACCATATTTGAAAACTGTGGGGTTGCCACTCCTCCTCATTTGCATTAACTTACATTCTTTTACATTTAGAGCTAGCTGCCATTCATCAGAGCAACTAGAAATTATGTTCAGTTCATCTTGTATCCTCCTGCAGTCATTAAACTTTGACACATTCCCGTACCACACATCATCAGCAAACAACCACAGATTGCTGCCCACTCTACCCACCAGATCATTTATATGAAATGGAATACAAACAGTTGTAAAAATTTGGTAATGTTTCTTTCTTCTTCATATACCCCTAAGAGAACATTTAAGGTTGCTCAACTTTGTACTCCTCAATGAAGTTTTATTACCACAAGGATAAAACGTCAGTCATCAGCTGCACAAGACAACCTTTATTTGGTTCACCAAAAGGTTCAGTTCATCAAACTAAGGTTTTCTTGTACAGCTGATCACTGACCTTCTATCCTTGCGGAAATATTCTGCAGCTGCTGAACAGCAGCTATGAACAAAACCATGAAGTTTTATTAATTACATGTTAATTACACCTGGAACACTTAAGTGTACAGAGACCTATTTATCAGTTTTAAATGGTTGAAATAAGAATTAGTAGTTCAGTTCATAATTAAATGAATATGTATATTGCTTATTTTAACTTTGGTGTACCCACTGAGATGTTTTTGCATACACGTGGGGGTGGGGGTTACCATCTGGGGGTATGTGTACTCTGGTTTGTATTGTATACGACTGCTTTACTTCACCTAATGAAAGTACTACAGACTGATTTCACTCAGAAGAGTAACTGGATAATTCAGTGAACTAAAACACTGAACAGTGCTTTCTGCGGAATGAACGAATGAATACTTCCTTCAACTGACAAAAAACTAAAGACTAGTTTCACTCAAGAAGAAAGAATGAATAAGTCGGTCAGTAAGCAAAAAACCACTGGATTGTGTCATCTGTTTTCATTCGTTTCCTCCCAGAGACTGGTTTCACACAAAAGAAATGAATGAATAATAATCCAACTGATACATAAAACTACAGCCAAATGATACAAGTGTTTCCATTTGGTTGCTCCCATACATTGATTTCACTCAAAAGAATGAATGAATAATTCAACCAACATGTGAAGCTGCAACCGAATGAGTCGATTGTTTTCCAAAAACTGACTGAATCAATTGTTTGCATTCGGACATTCCCATCCCTAGTGTGTAGTCCCAAATGCCAATGATTATGAACACGGTGCCCAGCAATTGCTGACAAAGTTGCAGTTCAGAATGAGATTTTCACTCTGCAACGGAATGTGTGCTGATATGAAACTTCATGGCAGATTAAAACTGTGTGCTGGACCGAGACTCGAACTCAGGACTTTAGAGTCTCGATCCGGCACTCAGTTTTAATTTGCCAGGAAGTTGCAGTTGGTGTTAGGTTTGTGGGGTGCTCAACTGCGCAGTCATCAGCACCCATACAAAGTCCTAATTTTTACACGGTCCACTGTCATGGATGATGATGATGACGACGACGACGACGACGACGACGACGACGACGACGACGACACCCAGTCCCCAGGCAGAGAAAATCTCCAACACGGCCGTGAATCGAGCCCGGGACCTTGTGATCCAGAGGGCAATGCTGACCACTAGACCACGAGCTGTGGACATTGCAGTAGGTGCCTATCGTTTCTGCTATATCAATTTTGGCTGGGAGATCTGGTACTCACAGTAATAACAGCAAAAAGATCCCAAGTCATAGATGGAAATATCAAAGACTAGTGCAAATATGCACCACTCTCCCCCTATATTCTCTGGCTAATGCCAATACCTAATGGAACTCCTTATATAATTGTGGCCACCAGGTCTGTCTGACTAACACTGTACCAGACCATCTCCACAGGTGTGGTAGAAATATTTGCACAATGTGTAATCACCTCCAACCTAGTAGCTGACACAAATGTCACTTGCCCAAGAAAGGGCATTCTACCACAGCAAAACCTGTCGGAAATTGTCAGCGCTTTTACAGATAAACACTGCTAACGCCTTTCCATAATTTCTCTATGTAACAGCTGGACAAAGCAGTCGTAACTCACAGACACCTACATGCTCACCAGAGGAAACATGTGGCCTCCGTTGTAGATAAATGTTGCTAACAGTTTAAGCACCAAACACACCCCTGCCCATCACCCTTTCCCTGGAGCAATCTGAAACGTGCACACCTCCTCCTCCCACCCAACTATTATGCTTTTATAATTAGTGTGGGTGAATCAATTTTCGGCTAGGTGGCTTCAAACACGGAATGAAGACTCATAACAAAATAAATCCTACAAGTATAAGAGACATTACTATAAGCCTCGTACATTACAGGGCAGTACAGTACATAAGTTTGACTGATCCACGAATTCCAAAGACACATGCTGGACAGCTAGCACACTGACTGATTTGCCACAAAAATTGGTCTGTGCATTAATAATGAGAATCCCTCGAATGTGAGCAGGATTGGTGCAACAGACATCCCCCCCCTCTACACATGACCATGCCTTCTATATCAGTGAAAAAATTTAGCGACTAAATATAATCCTAGGACCACATTGATGGTAGGCAAGCTCTGCCAGATATGTAACTCTTGCAATATTACAGTGTGGCATCACTAGAAGACTCATAAATAGATGCGGGAATAATCATATACAACATTGCCACATGCAAATGAGACTGGGAAATAGACACAGTCTAGAAAAAATAAATAAACTCTTCGTACATACAAAGTCATTGACTTGCAGAGGTCATGATACTATAAAATGCAACTTAAGAGACTGAGCGCTGTATACCAATTAACCAATTCTCCAAAAACAAATTACCAACGTGATTAAAAAATGTGAACAACAAACACACAATGACTGTTGGAAAAGCAAGTTGCACATGCCTGATAACTATGCAGTCAGCACAATATTTATGACGAGATGCTGCTCGTATCTGTCAGCCCTACAGATGTACGAAGCATGAGATCCAACATTGCCATTGTGAGCCTGCAGAAAGTACTGAGAGTACTGAACAAACCACAACTGTGCAACACATCCCTGTATATACGCCTGCCAATTATAGGGAAAGACCATCTCTTTGGCTCCAAGCAACCACAGGAAAAATTGTAGGCAAATTGAGAGAAGGGGGGAATCACCAAGCCATGTGTGGCTATGAGTAATGGTCTTTTCCAACTGTTTTCGTTTGATAACTAGCACCACTTCAGTCTCAATGCAGTAGTGGAAACCGTAGCCAAGGATCATGCATGTGCCGGCGGTAATCTCCAGAGCTTTGCTTGATTAAGCTACCAGCATATCTCCTGTCAAACGAAGCAGACAGCATAGACTGTTAGACTGTCAGAATAAAAAGTTCTAAAATTAATTTATGTTACACATCTGTGATCTGCTGCATACAGTCTTATGAACAAAAGAAAGAAAAAGAAAAACATGATTGTGGTGTGCGTACTGTAAGACCTTCGGTACACACACCATCAGATTATTTGACTTGTCGCTTTAACGAAGTAGGCGAGTGTCAGCAATATGTCTCGTGGTCTTATCGTGGCGTGTTTATCTTCTGCCATTAGGTCAGACGATAGAAATGCCACTTGCACGCTTAGAGTAACAGATTGACAGTGACCAACTTTAAACAGAACTTGATTAATTGTCACACACATTTATTAAAATAATAACAATCATAAACCTTACTTTACTTGATTCTGGATGCTATTTACAATTGACAATCTGAAGTTCCTTTGGTCTTGGTGTGTTAATCTTATTCTCACACATCTGTGATATTTGACAAAGTGTCTATTCATTTATCTTCATGGCTATGTACAGGAATATGATAATCTTATTAGGCACAGACTAAGACTTGACTATAGACTAATGCAGACTGCCTAATTGGAGGTCTGTACACTCGTTATAATACCTCACGCATTCAGGTATCACTGCGCGAGTGTGATCCGCGCGGAGAAAAGGTTCTACGTTAGCAGCAATCTCATTGGCTGCGTTACATATTAATACGCAGATCGGCGGAAGCAGAATTTGGTGTGTCTGTAAGACAGCGCCATTTCGTAGTGCGGATACGGACGAGCGCTGGTGGCTCGTGTTGAACATTATTATTCTATCAGTAATCCATCTCTCAAACATTGGTAGACCCCCAACACCAACCTACCCTGTATACGACAATGCTGTCATTGACAAAATGGAAATCAGGAGCCTAAAGCCCCTACTACATGATGCAAGTAAACTGTACGCCTATGCACCAGCGCCCCAAACATGCATATCTATAACTATAGACTGGTTCACATAGACCTATTACACTATCCACGTGGGGTATACCTGGCCCACATGCACAGTAGACAGTGATAACATGCAAAACGCAAATAGAACTATCTGATCTCTTGTAAATTCATTCATTCAACCATGCGAAACATAAGGGGGACTGTGTGATATATATTGGAACATCATTCATTCAAATTATTTCTGTGACTCAAGGTTCCTATTTAACAAGAAATTGTTTTTTTATCATTATTTATTAAGTAACTGTTATTATCGTATGTAGGTTACTACTGTTCTGAATTAGAGACTTAACAGTTATTTTTATATTATGACACTTGGTTAGACAGGTATATGTATTTATACAGCATTTTGCACATGGAGGACCCACTTGTTTCTGGAGCTATTGCCCTGGCAGTGACAGTAAATCTTTGGGTTAGGGCATAACGATGACAAAAACAAAAAGTCAGATGATGTTGAATTTGACCCTGGCTGAAAAGAAGGTACAAACCCAGGGGATTATATTCACTGCTTATGAAAGAACTGAGGCTCGAAGATCCACGTGAATTTTGGAGCTTCGTGAGGGTGGTCATGGCCTGTTTCGAGCAGTTGCTGTCTATGACAGAAGATGGAATTAGCAAGTGTGACACAGTCATGAGGGAGGCTGTCTCACATTCTCGAAAGTAAGAATTAAATCATATGTTTATACGTTTTCTGATCATACCAGCCTAGATCACGAATAAAATACTTATAAATGCCCTGTTACATTACAGGCTGGTTGTAACATTATGTTTTCTGGCTACTGGGAAATATTTTAAGTGTCTGGCTTTTAGCCACAGAATAGCACAGCCCACCATTTCAAAAGTTGTTGTGGATATATGTACTGCAATTTGCAACACTTTATAGGACAAATACTTAAAGGTGAACTTGTGTTATTTTTCCAAGTTTGGAGTCCATCTGCTTATCTGGGTGGTTATGTGCTTGCCTCCCATGCAGCGGGCCCGGGTTCAATTCCCAGCCGGGTTGGGGATTTTCTTTGCTCGTGGTCTGGGTGTTGTGTTGTCATCATCATCATTTCATCCTCATCACCGGTACGCAAGTCACCCAATGTGGCGTCGATTGAAATAAGACTTGCACTTGGCAGCTGAACTTCCTTGGATGGTGCCTCCCAACCAACAATACCATACACTCATTTCCATTTTTTCCAAGTTTGGAATGCTATATGTGCTACTCAGAGTTGCGCAGCCCTTGTCTGTTGCACAGAGCCTAGCTACATGGACTTTCTCCCCTCTCACTGCCAGTTTCTCTTTTCTGGCTTGTTGAAATAAAGCAAGATATGCAATCAAACCAAACATGAACTTTTGCAAACTAAGGCATTATGATACAAATTGAAAATCACTGTATAAAGTTATATGCATATTACTCAGAAAGAAACTATTACCAACATACCTTATTATGATGCATTGGGTCATACATACACCTTTCCTCGCTGTGTGCCTGAATTAAGATGCTTAACACCTCTTTGCTCAATTTCATTTCTAGAATATGAAGCAATCAATAGAAAAATTGCTTTCACAAACAGCTAGTGTAAAAGAGAGTCGACTGAAAAAAAAAGTTTTTTTTTCTGCATTTATGAAACCTCTTACTGCAGGGGGGGGGGGGGGGGGGAGTGGAAAATCACCAACACGAAAATCTGAAATTAGCCACTAGCTGCCTAAAAATAAGCAAATAACAAGTAGAAAGCACTGTGGTACCCCCTTTTGTGCATGCACGAGTTATCGCTGCCTACTGCACATGCATAGATTGACAGAAATGCAGAACTGCTCTCTATTCTTGCGCGCAGATAATGTGTCTGCTAACTTTTGTAGTTTCACCCATTGTACTGCTAGATGGCTGTCATGCTAGACCAGTACCATTCACGGCAAATCGTCATGTAATACCCACTGAATACTTGTGAGGGCAATGGTGGCTGTATACATACACAGTGAGATTTCATTAAGTTAGTTGTACATGGAGAAAAACATTGAGACAAATATGCAGCAACTTGCATCATGTTTGCCATTGTGGTGAGATTCATTAAAAAAAAGCATTCTAACAACACATGTAGTGTTACATTATGATAAATGTATCACTAGACAGACAGACACACTGTTCTGTGTGAAGAAGAAAAAAAAACTACAATCAACCAATGTGTTATATGAGGTTGCTGACCAGCTTCGTGGGAATGATTCTTTTGTCACTGTAACACTCTCTTTACTGAGCAGGTGACTTCTCCAAAAAACCAATAGCAGAATGCTGAATTGTGACTGGTAGGATGAATCAACATTCTCAAAAACACTATTGAGAACCAACATTTGCAGCCAATAAAATATAAGGGAAAATGGACTTTGTACAGATAAGACATTCCTCTCTCCAGCTCTGGATTCTGTGAGTGGCACATGGTACCATAAGAGATATGTCTTGGCGTGTGTCCTAAAAAAAATTAGGATGATGCATCATTATCAAATGGTCCTCTTTATAAGTGACATGGAGTTTGGACACCCATTAAAAAACACACACAACCGCAACACAGCTGGAGAGATAATGATTTTACCATCCGTAGCTGCAAGGACATAAAAAGCATGTTTCCCAGTCTTGCATCTATAGGAAGTAACAGAATAGGTGAAATGATTTTCAATAATCCGACAGAGTAAATTTGTTTGTACTGTTCTTGAATCTCCATCTGGGTGCATTCGTTTTCAAACCACAATATTTCGACAGCTTTCCTTGCCATCATCTTCAGGTGATACCTGCAGACTGAGCGTCTCCGCTGAATCTCCTCCCCTTTATACTCTGATCGCTCCCCACCCCTTCTCTCGCGTCTTGCTCCCCACCCCTTCCCCCGCGTCTTGCCGCATGTGGCGCTGTGTGGAGGGGTGGTGGGGAGGGGCGGGCTGCTGGATGCGAACTGTGGACCATCAGATGTACTGTGGCCTTCGTCAGGCAAGGAAATCACTTTGGGTAGGCACTGTGCTTTTAGTTGGCTGAATGCTGGGTCCGAGGTTGAACCCAGCATCTGTGTTGATCAGCCCATCAGCTAAACGTATTTCAATCGCCTCCTTCAGAACACAGTCCCAAAAAGATGAGGCCTGCCATAAAACTTCCATTTTCGCGTACTTCATAGTATCTCCAGTATCTGTGTAATGTTCCGCAACCACACATTTTGTAGGCTGCTTCAGTTCAGTGCTGAACTAGCTGCTTGATTCCCTTATGTATCACCGGTTGGTACAAATGAGAAAATTTTTTCTGCAGCCAGTAAGCCACAAGATGGTCAAGAAGTCGATTGTGCAAATTCATTCAGTAGCTGCAGGACATGCTAATATTACATTGCAAATGATCAGTTTTCTCGTCAAACCACACTGCCCACAATATCGGACATTTTTAACCATTTTATGTCCTCTGGCATCATCCCAGTAGCCTGCAAACAGGGATTAATAAAACCATTACCAAAGAAGGAATCTGTCAAACAGCCTTCCAACAGCAGGCCCATTTGCTTTCTACCAGCCTTATCCAAGGCTTTAGAATATATAGTTCACTAACAGCTTGTTACTTATTTCACATCAGATAAACTTTTGGATGAATACCTGTCTGGTTTGCAGCAAAACTACAGCACGATGGCTGGTCTTATAAAAGTTACTGACAAACTGAAACAAGCTATGAACAAACAACAGTTGACTGTTATATGCTTTTTGGATTACACCAAAGTTTTTAAATACTGTTGACTCTGACATTCTATTTGCTAAACTCACAAGTCAAAATCTTTTTTCAAGTGCTATACAGTAGTTATAATAATACCTAACATCTTGCCAACAATGTGTAATGATTGGAAAAAAAATATCACATTGGAAGGATGAAATAGCAGGGTTCCTGCAAGGATCGGTATTGGGCCCATTATTCTTCACATTTCATGTTGATGATTTGTCAACTATTCTCTCCCATTGTGATATCACCTATACACTGATGGCCTTCAGTTATATCTAAGTGCAAGTCCAACAAACCTGTGAACAGCCATCGAGCATATACAGTGTGATTCACTAACTGCAAGTAAAACTAAAGAAACAAGTTCATATAAACATAGGACCACAAATGTTTAGGCATGGAGTTATGGCTAATAAAAGATTTTGCCTGCAATTTAGCAACTTCGCTAATATGAAGCCATAGCAAAACTGTAGAGACAGTTTTGAACATTTATTGTGAATGTATTGCGAAATTGTATGTACACTGTACAACTACCCTAACACTGAGCTTTTTTTCTGATTTAACATGAATTCTTGTGTGCTATGGTATTAATAAAAGCAGATTATCTGACACATTCATACAGTTTCAGTCAATGGTATTATCATCATTTTTACAAAATGAAATTCTCTACAACTTCTGTTGAAAACTTTGTCTGGAATTTAATAAACAAATTGGGCCAAGTAGTTAATAAATTAAAATTTTTACGCAATTACTTCTTTGCTTCTCTGAATGTTCTGGAAAACTACTGCAGATACACGTCTGGGACATGTTTTATTAGATTCAGCAGATCAATAACAACAAAATGAATGGAAATTGTGCTTTACTTTAACCTCGTACAGTTTTGCAATGGCTTCATATTAGCGAAGTTGCTAAATTTCAGGCAAAAACTTTTATTAGCCATAACTCCATAACTAAACATATTTGGGCCTATGTTTATATGAACTTTTTTATTTAGTTTTACTTGTAAAATAACATATTAAAGTGTTTGCATATCTTCGTGAACCACCCTGTATATGCCGATTTACATGCATTATCTGAGTGGGTGCAGAACCTAAGTTTGAACTTAACCTGGCTAAAATGCAAGCAATCTTAGTCATTCACAGAAAACATTTTACCTCTCAGTTCAGAAAATCTCCTTCACCATTAATCCCAAATGGCACAGAAATAGCTTTTTCTTCTTCTACAAAGAATTTGAAAATAATTCTGGACAATCGCTTAGATTGGACTGAACACCCAACTACAGTCTGTAGAAGTAGTAGTAGAAGTTTCAGTGTTACTTCACTCATTACAAAGATATAAAAAAGTAATTCCTGTTGAGCTTAAAAAGAATCTTATAAAGATGGTAAAATTCCCCATACTTGACTATGATGACACTATTCTCCAAGGCTTTCATATGAAAGATCACACCTGGTGAAAGTGGTGATGAATGCTTGTGAATGGTACATTGTGATGTATGCTTTTATATCATTCCAATCTATGAACAATTATCATGGTTAAGTGCTGATAAATATAGAGGCTATCATACTCCATGTTTGCTCTATTGTATTTGCAAACACTGCCCTCCCCCTTACCTGTCTACAACTCTTACACTACTATCTGAACAGCACAGAAGAAATATTCATTCTCAACAAAGTAAAATTATCTCTGTACCATCAAATAACACTGCTGTCATCTCTAAATCATTTTGTGTATCAGAGAAATCAAATTCCTTCCAACCTTCAAAAGACAGCTAATGGCCCACCATCTATCACAATAACCATCTCTCTCATATTTGTGCAGCTCACTCTCATCAGCCCCATCCCCACAGCTTTTCTTTCACCCTTGTTGGAAGAGTTCTGTGTTTATTTTCTATTTTTTCCTAACACCCGTTGTCACTGTCATTTCAAACTTGTCCTCTTTCTTTATTCCTTCCCCTTGTTATAATACTAAACATGAGCTCAAATGTGCTGAACTAATTGGCATCATTCTAAATGCTCTTTACTACTACTACTGGGAATGTTTTGTAATATCTTTGGTATTTGTCATTCCTGGTCGGATGTAAGAGCTGACCTTAAAGCCCTAATCTGCGCAGGCTAAATAAGCAATAAATGTATAATTAAATTCAACTCAGTCTAACTTGCCTATATATTTTATCAGTTTCTTAGCAGAGTTATCAGATCCATAAACTAAGCACTGCTGTATTGTCTCTGTTTATCTCCTTTTTAGTGCCTCAGTTTGTGTGAATGTGTCTGTGTAAATGAATTAAGCTGTTTCTCAGAAAAGTACTTTTTACTCCCTTTTCCCTCTCTAGAGTTTATTCTATTCAAAAATTTTCTTTTGATCCTATCTTGTTCTGATTATGCTTAAAATGAGATTAGAAAACTTCTTTTTTTTTTTTTTTAATTGCTATAAGACAAATTTCAACTAGTATTTTGGTTTATCTGCACTGTTTCATGGTAGTTTATGAATTGTTTCAAAATTCTGTGCATTTTTTATTTAGTTTACAAAATTTGATTAGACATTTGCAGTCACAGATTCAACTACATCCACCAGAGCATTAAGCTGTTTCAGCCCAGATTCAACAGTTTATTTTACTTTGTTATTTACTTTATTAGTTTTGCAACCTGAATACTGTTATTTAGTTGTTCAGAATTTAACTCACTTGCAAGTGGTGAAAGCTTCTTGTCAATTTTGACATTGTTTTCATCAATTTTACTATCTGGTTCATTTTTAAGTCTTCAATTTTGTTATTTTCTACTACCTGATAGCCTAATTTACTCAGTTCATTGTTCACTTTGACTGCCTAATTCAGTGTATAGTTTATTTATCATTTTCATAATCTGTTCAAGCATCAAATTTCCCTCTTCAGACAAACCACTGAAGCATTGTTCATAATGTGAATCCTGCCTCATCCTATACCCTTAAATTGGTTCCTCTTTTCACACTTGTAAGACTTTTCAAGTTAAGAGGTTATTTTCTTCTACCTGATAGCCTAATTTACTCAGTTCATTGTTCACTTTGACTGCCTAATTCAGTGTATAGTTTATTTATCATTTTCATAATCTGTTCAAGCATCAAATTTCCCTCTTCAGATGAACCACTGAAGCATTGTTCATAATGTGAATCCTGCCTCATCCTGTACCCTTAAATTGGTTCCTCTTTTCACACTTGTAAGACTTTTCCAGTTAAGAGTAAAAAAAAAAAAAAAAAAAAAAAAAAAAAATAAAAAATCACACAGAAATTTCTACAGTCAAAAACAACTATGCAATAATAAAAACAATGGGTAGATGGGGGTAAAAGTGTGCATTTTTAATTTTACTAAATATTTAAAGAATTTTCTAGCAATGTTATATCAATTATACACGCAACATCTAGTTTGCAATCTTGGTAACATTGTGTAATATTTTCACTGTTATCCAGTTATTTTTAGAGGAGTACTGAAAGTTCTCCTAAAAATATTTTTGGGTACTTTTACCCCCTGCTGTAGGGTAAGAGTATGCACACCTGAGGGAGAGTACACAGTGCATACTCTTACCCCCAAATGGAGAAAATAAAAAGGATTACAAACAAATGAATGGGAAAATACATTAGGAACTCTTTATTTTTCAACAAATTCATAAATGAAATATCATAATTACCTAAGAGTAAGGTCGAAAAGTCATTTATCGAGGGAAATGCAGTGCTGCAGTATTGGTTATTCTTCCACCAATCAAAAAGTTTTTGTGAAGTGGCCAACGTTTCTTGAGGCAGCCTCTGAAATCCAGTAACTTTGGGTGGTTGCTGTTTTGAGCTCCCAATTTCAGTAAGGCTAAGAGTTTGATGGTAGGGCAGCTCTGTTAATGGCTGTGGAGTTGATGTTCTGGTCAGTTTCTGAGGGGGGAGGGGGGGGGGGGGGGAAGCCGAAATGCCACTATGGAAGACATGATTATGTTAGAAGTGTGTTTGAAAAATCCACTACCCAGTAAAAGAAAACCCACAGGAAAGAAAAATTAATTTAAGTTCTCTAAGATTAATGAGGCATCTAAGGTAAATAAACACTAACAAAAAATTTGCTTGAATATCCTAGAAGAAACTACACAAGTCAAAGTACAGGTTATGGGGTAAAAGTTCACAAACTGTTTCTTAATGGGGTAAAAATATGCCACGCAAGCTTCTACCCCATTAGATCAGTGTACTTTTTCCACATTCCACTATTTTGTTTTCTGGCAATCTACAGGTAGCACACACAACTAAAGTTGTGGAGATCATGGAGGATATTGGAAGCTTATAGCTGCCAGTTCTGGTAACAAGTTTATTTTATTCTTGAATAGATTTAAGTTGACTTAACACTTAATGAAAACTATACAAATTTTACATCACAAATGTTCAACAGTGACTTACTGCATGTTCTTAGGCTGTAAGCATGCTACTGCCATAAGGTCCAGAATAGAACTGAGGATATGATCATGTATCCACTGTCTGGTAGGGGAATGGTGAACATCTGCTTTAGGAACCGGAAAACTTGATGCATACTCTTGCCCCATGTGTACTTTTACCTCCACCCATCGTACTTATCTTTCTGCATTGTGTGTGTTGTTGAAGTCCCAGTCTGATCTGCAATAAATCACTTTGTTCCGGTTTGGTTCCTTAGCCTTATGACTGGCAGCTGGTACCTTTCAGACTAGCCCTGTGATCAGCCTCCTAGCAGAGGCATGGGTTCCACTGTTGTGGGTTCTGTGTCAACAACAGTTGATCGCTTATGCATTATGCATCTGCTGTGCCCCAGAGCACCCAAACTATCATCTCCTCTTTCCAGAGACAGAGATCCACCTCCTGCAATGGTGGCCCAGGTCTGAGGCTATGATTACCATCTGCATCTGGCCCCTTTCTTTCTGAACTCCAGTTTTGCCCTCTACCACCTCATCTCTGGGCCCATGTACAACTCCATGGTGCATCCCCTGCTTACAGCTCTGTCTTGACCAGTCATAAGATCTGAAAGACTTGGCTCATCTTGAAGCCCTCTACTGCCAATTCTTCTCCATTCTTGGCACATTTCAGGGTTCAGGAGTAGTCTATACTGATGGCTCGATAGTTGCTGGTCGCACTGGCTTTGCTTATGTTCATGTGGGATGTCATGAACTCTGCTCCTTGTTGGACTCGTGCTCATGAGCATATCCATTCCTGCACCAGTGAGTCCTTTCTCATCTGTAGTGACTCTTCGAGCAGTTTACAAGCTCTTGACCAATGTTACCCTCACCGTCCCTTGGTCCTGACTATCCAGGATTCCATTTTTGTCCTCGAACAATGTGAACGCTTGGTGTTCTTTGCCTGGACTCCAGGTCACATAGGGATCATGCGGAATGAATTCACTGACAGGCTGGTCAAATTGGCTACTGGGAAGTTACCTCTTGAGATCAGTATTCCACAATTGAACTGTCAATCAGTATTACACTGTCAAGTTCTATGGATTCGTAAAAAGGAAAGGCATACTCTGGCTTTGCCAAACAAACTAAGGGCGATAAAAGAGAGGTCGTCCATGTGGGCCTCTCGCAAGGACTCCATCGTCCTTTGCTGGCTCTGCATCTGCATACTTGACTGACTCAGGGTCATCTCCTCCATTGTGAGGATCTTTTGCACTGTTGCTGTGGTGCCCATTTGACAATGATCCGCATTTTGCTGCCTTACGGTGGACTCTTTAAACTCCCTGACTCACTATGCCTGGTGTTAGCAGATGATCCCTTAGCGGCTGACCCGGTTTTATGGTTTATTCGTGAAAGGAGTCTCTCCTACTTTCTCTAAGGGAGGACACCTAAGTCTTGTCAGCCCATTGAAGGGTTGAAAGGATGCCCTGTTGCCCCCTCTGCCCCAAATAGGCAGCAGGTGTCTGGGCTTGGTGGCCTGCCCCAGCCATCACCTTACCCACTATTTTACTCTTCTTCTCACTTCTCATGTGGTCTGTTTGACTTGATGTTCTTCCTCTGTTTTTCTGTGCTTCTCTCGCTCTGTCTGTGTCGTTAGTCTTTTCTGGATATTGTTGGATGGGGTGCCTCTGCTAAGTGGTGAAGGGTGGCGGGGGGAGGGGCATGGTATGTCCTCCCTCGCACTTTCTGTTTTTGGGGGCCTCTGGCTGCTCTCATGACGGGATTCCTCACCTGCCTTTCTCCCTTTTCTTCTTACTTGTTCCAATCTGTAGCCTTGTTGACCTTTGGTAGACTGTGAACTTTTCTTTCCTTAGGTTTTGTGCACTAGGCCCTTCTTTGGCATGTAATTTTGTTGACTTGCCTGTCCCAGGTTGGAAGACTGGTGACTAGACCTTCAGGTTTTCTTTCCTTGGATTTCACACATTAAGCCCTTCTTTGGCCTGTAGTTTTGCTGAATTGCCTGTTCAGGCAGGAGGTACTGGCAGTCTTGTCATTTTGTCCCTTTTTATCATTTAACCTACCTACCTTACCTACCTACCTTTGTCATCTTGTCTTTTCATTATGCAGGCAGTGTTACTTTTGTTTTTACAGATAAATCTCACTCGTCATTGCAAAGTGACTAACAAAACTATTTTCAAGACACCCTGCTAAGCAGTTCCTACATTTCACCACTGTAGACATTTTCTATGGGACTGAGACTGGGTAATTTAGCGGACGAGTCACAGTGCAGTAGGATACCTGAGTATTCATCGAACTAGGAATGTATAAGGGCAGTCCTGTGAAAATGTCTGTTGTCATATTGGAAGAAGGGATTTTCAACAGTGTACTCATCATGAAGATGCAGAAGAAAGGACAATGTTTGATCACTGACAATGTTGAATTAAATGCCTTGGTTCATGTTTACTTTAACGTGGATGAGTTTGCTCAAGACATGGTACAAAATACACCCCATGGCCTTACCAACTTTACAGACTCAGTCCCAGCCTGGACTACATCATCCACACCCTGTGGGTTAAATGTCTCTTAGGGCCATTGGTTCATTCAGTACCTTGTATCATATCATTAGGGGAAAATTGTGGCTCATTGATTTCCAGTGAGACAATCCATTGAGATGCTATACTTATGGTGTACAGGTATTGATATGTTGCATTTCAGCTGATATTATTTTTAATTCAGATGGCGACAGTGTCACTTCAGCCGTCAGTGTGAAAAAAGAACCTTTGGTATGAATGTTAAGTCACTATGAAATATTTAATCTTGTTTCAGAATTAATAGATTTAGTATTTTATCTGGGTGACCACCTATTACATATTTCTATGTACATAATCACCATACTTTTAATTTTACATCTTGTGTAATGAGATTGAATTTGGACAATATAATGAGCAAAGGTAACCATTACCTACAGTGAATTAATTGAGCTGAGTGTAGTCATATAATCTAAACTATTTTTACTGCATTTGGCTTTTAATGGCATGAGACAACCAATTCAGCACTGTTATTGGGATGTATGTGATGTTACTGTAAATTGACACTTGCCTTGCAAGGCACCCAATAAGATATTCTTTAATACATCATATGTTTGATCTCTTGTGAAGTTCCATGTAAGTGCATTCGGTATTTTTCCATGATCATTACAAAAACCAGAATAGAACCATTCCACTTTGTGTTGCAATGGTCAAACTGTTGGCCTCTTATTTTTAGGAGCCATTTAGCAGAAGGCCTCATCCACTCATTCCAGTTTAGGTTACCATGATCTTTCTTCATCCAAATGTAAAGATGATTACTTTGAAATAGCATGGCTCTTTTGTGCCTTCTGCATTTCTTGAGCTAGTGTTTTATATCATATATTATGAACTAGATTCTAACCTTTGTTGAATTCTTTAATTTACAGGATCTTTAGTTGGGAAAGTCATCTGGGTCACAGGTGCTTCAAGTGGCATTGGGGAATCCCTAGCTGTCATCTTGGCAAAACATAATGTGAAACTTATACTGTCAGCACGAAGAGAGAAGGAACTGGAACGAGTGAAACAGAAGTGCCTTGGTAAGTTACATTGAAAATTAAAAAAAAGGTGACATCAACTCTCAGTAGAAATTGGTAGTCTTATTTACTTCATTCAGTTGGATCTGTGAATCAAGAGTTGAACTTTTTTTTTTATCAGCCTTGTATCTTACTGACAATCATGTAGACTTCTTTCTCAGTTTACAATCAACTGAGGTGCAGGAGGTGACGAGCATATTTGATATCTGCAGCTAAAAGATTAATGTTGTTAGCTGTGAAAGTGTATGAATTCAGTAATGGTGGTGCAAATGGGATTTTCTAGTCGTCACATTAATTTCGTCATCTACATCTACATGGTTACTCTGCAATCCACACGTAAGTGCCTGGCAGAGGGCTCATTGAACCATTTTCATACTGCTTCTCTACCATTCCACTATCGAATGGTGCATGGGGAAAAGGAACACCTAAATCTTTCCGTTTGAGCTCTGATTTCTTGTAATATATTATGATGATCATTTCTCCCTACGTAGGTGGGTGTCAACAAAATATTTTCTCATTCGGAAGAGAAAGTTGGTGACTGAAATTCTGTAAATAGATCTCACCACAAAGAAAACCGCCTTTGTTTCAGTGACTGCCACCCCAACTCGTGTATCATATCAGTGACACTCTCACCCCTATTGTGCGGTAACACGTAACGAGATGCCCTTCTTTGCACTTTTTCGATGTCCTCTGTCAATCCTACCTGGTAAGGATCCAATACCACGCAGCAATATTCCAGCAGAGGACAATAAGTGTAATGTAGGCGGTCTCTTTAGTGGGTTTGTCGCATCTTCTAAGTGTTCTGCCAACAAAGCGCAGTCTTTGTTTCGCCTTCCCCACAATATTATCTATGTGGCCTTTCCAGTTTAAGTTGCACGTAATTGTAATTCCTAGGTATTTAGTCGAATTGACAGCCCTTAGATTTGAGCAATTTATTGTATACCCAAAATTTATCGGATTTCTTTTACTGCCCATGTGCATGACCTCGCACTTTTCTTAGTTTAGTGCCAATTGCCACTTTTTGCACCATACAGGAATTCTCTCTAGATCATTTTGTAATTGGAATTGATCGTCTGATGATTTTCCTAGACAGTAAATTGCAATGTCATCTGCAAACAATCTAAGGGGGCTGCTCAGATTATTGCCTAGATCATTTATATAAATCAGGAACAGCAGAGGGCCTATGACACTACCTGGCGGAATGCCAAATATCACTTCTATTCTACTCGATGATTTACCGTCTAGCACTACGAACAGTGACCCCTCTGAGAGGAAATCACGAATCCAGTCACACAGCTGAGATGATACTCCATATGCACACAATTTAATAGTTGCTTGTGGGGAACAATATCAAAAGCCTTCTGGAAATCTAGGAATATGGAATTGATCTGAGATCCCTTGTCAACAGCACTCATTACTTCATGGGAATAAAGAGTTAACTGTGTTGCACAAGAACGATATTTTCTGTATCCGTGTTGGTTATGTATCAGTAAGTCATTTTCTTCAAGGTGATTCATAATGTTTGAGTAGATTATATGCTCCAAAGTCCTACTGCAAATTGAGGTCAGTGATATGGGTCTGTAATTCAGTGGGTTACTCCTATTTCCTTTCTTGAATATTGGTGTGACCTGTGCTACTTTCCAGTCTTTAGGAACAGACCTTTTGTCAAGTGAACAGTTGTACAGGGTGTTACAAAAAGGTACGGCCAAACTTTCGGGAAACATTCCTCACACACAAAGAAAGAAAATATGTTATGTGGACATGTGTCCGGAAACGCTTACTTTCCATGTTAGAGCTCATTTTATTACTTCACTTCCAATCACATTAATCATGGAATTGAAACACACAGCAACAGAATGTACCAGCGTGACTTCAAACACTTTGTTACAGGAAATGTTCAAAATGTCCTCCGTTAGCGAGGATACATGCATCCACCCTCCGTGGCATGGAATCCCTGATGCGCTGATGCATCCCTGGAGAATGGCGTATTGTATCACAGCCGTCCACAATACGAGCACGAAAAGTCTCTACATTTGGTACCAGGGTTGCGTAGACAAGAGCTTTCAAATGCCCCCGTAAATGAAAGTCAAGAGGGTTGAGGTCAGGAGAGCGTGGAGGCCATGGAATTGGTCCGCCTCTACCAATCCATCGGTCACCGAATCTGTTGTTGAGAAGCGTACGAACACTTCGACTGAAATGTGCAGGAGTTCCATTGTGCATGAACCACATGTTGTGTCGCACTTGTAAAGGCACATGTTCTAGCAGCACAGGTAGAGTATCCCGTATGAAATCATGATAACGTGCTCCATTGAGCATAGGTGGAAGAACATGGGGCCCAATCAAGACATCACCAACAATGCCTGCCCAAACGTTCACAGAAAATCTGTGTTGATGACGTGATTGCACAATTGCATGTGGATTCTCGTCAGCCCACACATGTTGATTGTGAAAATTTACAATTTGATCACGTTGGAATGAAGCCTCATCCATAAAGAGAACATTTGCACTGAAATGAGGATTGACACATTGTTGGATGAACCATTCACAGAGGTGTACCCGTGGAGGCCAATCAGCTGCTGATAGTGCCTGCACACGCTGTACATGGTGCGGAAACAACTGGTTCTCCCGTAGCACTCTCCATACAGTGACATGGTCAACGTTACTTTGTACAGCAGCAACTTCTCTGATGCTGACATTAGGGTTATCATCAACTGCACGAAGAATTGCCTCGTCCATTGCAGGTGTCCTCGTTGTTCTAGGTCTTCCCCAGTCACGAGTCATAGGCTGGAATGTTCCGTGCTTCATAAGACGCCGATCAATTGCTTCGAACGTCTTCCTGTCGGGACACCTTCGTTCTGGAAATCTGTCTCGATACAAACGTACCACGCCATGGCTATTGCCCCGTGCTAATCCATACATCAAATGGGCATCTGCCAACTCTGCATTTGTAAACATTGCACTGACTGCAAAACCACGTTCGTGATGAACACTAACCTGTTGGTGCTACGTACTGATGTGCTTGATGCTAGTACTGTAGAGCAATGAGTCGCATGTCGCCACAAGCACCGAAGTCAACATTACCTTCCTTCAATTGGGCCAACTGTCGGTGAATCGAGGAAGTACAGTACATACTGACGAAACTAAAATGAGCTCTAACATTGAAATTAAGCGTTTCCGGACACATGTCCACATCTTTTCTTTATTTGTGTCTGAGGAATGTTTCCTGAAAGTTTGGCCGTACCTTTTAGTAACACCCTGTATATGATTTCTAAGAAGGCGATATTGTGTCTGCATACTCTGAGAGGAACCTGATTGGTATACCATCTGGACTGGAAAACTTGCCTTTCTTAAGCGATTTGAGTTGTTTCGCAACACCTAAGATATCTACTTTTATGTCACTTATGCTAACAGCTGTTCTGGTTTTGAATTCTTGAATATTTACTTCATCTTCTTTCGTGAAGGAATTACAGAAAACTATATTTAGTAACTTCTGCTATAGTGGCACCATCATCGATAACATTTCCATCGCTATTGCGCAGTGACATTATTGACTGTTTTTTGCCACTGGTGTACTTTACATACGACCAGAATCTCTTTGGGTTTTCTACCATATTTTGAGACAATATTTCATTGTGGAAACTATTAAAAGCACCTCGCATTGACGTCTGCACTAAATTTCGAGTTTCTGTGAAACTTAGCCAGTCTTGGGGATTTTGCGTTCTTCTGAATTTGGCATGCTTTTTTAGTTGCTTCGGCAACAGTGTTCTGACGTGTTTTGCATACCATGGTGGATCAGTCCTGTCTCTTATTAACTTATGCGGTATGTATCTATCTACTGCTGTCGATACTGTATCTTTGAATTTGAGCCATATATGGTCTACACTTACATAATTAGCTTGGAAGGAATGGAGACTCCCTCATAGGAAGGCATCAAGCGAATTTTTATCTGCTGTTTTAAATAGATGTATTTTGCGTTTATTTTTAGGGGTTTTGGATGATATGGTTTTGGGCCTCGCTAGAATGACCTTGTGTTCACTAATCCCTGTATCAGTCATGACGCTCTCTATTAGATCAGGAGTATTTGTGGCCAAGAGGTCAAGTGTGTTTTCGCAGCCATTTGCAATTTGTGTGGGGTCATGAACTAATTGTTCAAAGTAATTTTCAGAGAAAGCATTTATTACAATTTCAGAAGATATTTTCTGTCTACCACCAGCTTTGAACATGTATTTTTGCCAACAAATTAAGGGTAGATTGAAGTCTCCATCAATTATGACTGTATGAATGGGGTACTTATTTGTAATGAGATTCAAGTTTTCTTTGAAGCATTCAGCTATTATATCATCTGAGTAGGGGGGTAATTAGAAGGAGCCAATTATTATTTTGGTGCGGCTGTTGAGTATAACCCTGTACCCATAGTAATTCGCAGGAACTATCTATTTCAACTTCGCTACAAGATAAACTACTACCAACAGACACAAACACACCACCACCTACTTTATTTAATCTATCCTTTCTGAACATGGTTTGCGCCTGTTTAAAAATTTTGGCAGAATTTATCTCCGGCTTTAGCCAGCTTTCTGTTCCTATAATGATTTCAGCTTCAGTGCTTTTCTATCAGCACTTGAAGCTCTGGTACTTTTCCAACACAGCTATGACAATTTACAACTACAGTACCGAGTGTCGTCGTAACTGCCATCTGCGTCACGTCTGCTGTGCAGCGAGCTACGTTAATTTAAGTATTAACTGTATTTTTCTTACTTGTCACTTCTTCTTCCATGTGTTTTTGCTTTTAGGAAGCTTTAATTGTCGAGTGCTAGTAATAGTGTTCCATAGATTTTGTGTTTGTTTTGAATACAGTCAGAGAGAGTCCCTTTAGTCAGCGATAGTGCCAGTAGTGCTTGTGTTTGTTTTTAATACAGTCCAGAGACAGGTAGTGCTATTTTCATTGTTTTCTACAAGAACTGTCTAGTAACCACACTTTAGTCAACTATCAGCCACCTTTAGTGAATTAGCAGTCTAGTTAAAAGTTGATTAACTCTCTACAGTAAATTGATTTCTTAGGATGGATAGGATGTGTGACTGCTGTGTACGGATGCGGGAGGAGCTGGCCACTGTTCACGAATAGCTGAACGTGTTGATGGCCGCTTTCAGCCGTCTTTAGGCTGCTGCCTCGGAATACAGCGGCAATGGGGAGTCTGGTGCATCGCACGGTACACCCCAGGTGTTACATGCTTCACCCACTGTCCATGCTGTCGAGACATCTTCGTGGGTACCGGGTGCGGTTGGGCCACCCTGTCCCCAAGGGGAGTGGTGGGTTCAGCAGCGTTCGCAGCGCACGAGCGGAGGGTCAATGTGGAGGCTGGCCGTGTGGCATCGCCCACTCTGCCTGTGGGTGGACATGTGACCGCTCCTTCAGCAAGGTCCGAGCAGGCACGGGGGAGGGGGGGGGGGGGGGGGGGGTTATTAGTTATTGAGAGCTCCAGCGTTAGGCGGATGATGGAGCCCCTTAGGGAAATAGCGGAAAGGTCCGTGAAGAAGGCCAGTGTTCACTCTGTCTGCTTGCCGGGGGGGTCTCATCCGAGATGTGGAGGAGGCCCTGCCGGCGGCGATAGAGAGCACTGGGTGCACCCAACTGCAAATTGTTGCTCATGTTGGCACCAATGACTCGTGCCATCTGGGTTCAGAGGTCATCCTCGGTTTGTACAGGCAGTTGGTGGAGTTGGTAAAGGCGGAAAGCCTCGCTTGCGGGGTGGAATCTGAGCTAACTATTTGTAGTATCGTTCCCAGAACCGATCGCGGTCCTCTGGTTTGGAGCTGAGTAGAAGGCTTAAACCAGAGGCTCAGACGATTCTGTGGAGATCTGGGGTGCAAATTTCTCGACCTCCACTATCGGATGGAGAAATGTGGGGTCCCCCTGAATAGGTCAGGGGTGCACTACACACAGGAAGCATCTACAAGGGTAGCGGAGTACGTGTGGAGTACACATGTGGGTTCTTTAGGTTAGAGAATTCCCTCCCTAGACCCGACAAGATGCCTCCTGAGACGTGGCAAGGTAGGAGTAGGCAAAATGCAACAGGCAATAACAACATTAATGTGCTAATAGTAAACTGCAGGAGAATCTATAGGAAGGTCCCAGGACTGCTCTCATTAATAAACGGTCACAATGCCCATATAGTACTAGGGACAGAAAGTTGGCTGAAACCAGATGTAAACAGTAATGAAATTCTAAACTCAGATTGGAATGTATACCACAGAGACAGGCTGGACAGTGAAGGGGGAAGCATGTTTATAGCGATAAGAAGTGCAATAGTATTGAAGGAAATTGACGGAGATCTGAAATGTGAAATAATTTGAGTGAAGGTCATGGTTAAAGCAGGCTCAGACATGGTAATTGGATGTCTCTATAGGCCCCCTGGCTCAGCAGCTGTTGTGGCTGAGCACCTGAAGGATAATTTGGAAAATATTTCGAGTAGATTTCCCCACCATGTTATAGTTCTTGGTGGAGATTTTAATTTGCAGGATATAGACTGGGAGACTCAAACGTTCATAACAGGCGGCAGGGACAAAGAATCCAGGGAAATTTTTTTAAGTACTTTATCTGAAAACGACCTTGAGCAGTTAAACAGAGAACCGACTCGTGGCGATAACATATTAGACCTTCTGGTGACAAACAGACCCGAACTATTTGAAAAAGTTAACGCAGAACAGGGAATCAGCGATCATAAAGCGGTTACGGCATCGATGATTTCAGCTGTAAATAGAGATATTAAGAAATGTAGGAAGATTTTTCTGTTTAGCAAAAATGACAAAAAGCAGATTACAGAGTACCTGATGGCTCAACACAAAAGTTTTGTCTCAAGTACAGATAGTGTTGAGGATCAGTGGACAAAGTTCAAAACCATCGACAAGATGTGTTAGATGAGTATGTGCCAAGCAAGATCGTAAGAGATGCAAAAAGCCACCGTGGTACAACCACCGAGTTAGAAAACTGCTACGGACACAAAGGGAACTTCACAGCAAACATAAACATAGCCAACGCCTTGCAGACAAACAAAAATTACGCAAAGCGAAATGTAATGTGAGGAGGGCCGTGCGAGAGGTGTTCAATGAATTAGAAAGTAAAGTTCTATGTACTGACTTGGCAGAAAATCCTAAGAAATTTTGGTCTTATGTCAAAGCGGTAGGTGGATCAAAACAAAATGTCCAGACACTCTGTGACCAAAATGGTACTGAAACAGAGGATAACAGACTAAAGGCCGAAATACTAAATGTCTTTTTCCAAAGCTGTTTCACAGAGGAAGACTGCACTGTAGTTCCTGCTCTAGATTGTCACACAGATGACAAAATGGTAGATATCAAAATAGACGACAGAGGGATAGAGAAACAATTAAAATCGCTCAAAAGAGGAATGGCTGCTGAACCTGATGGGATACCAATTTGTACACAGAGTACGTGAAGGATCTTGCACCCCTTCTTCCAGTGGTGTACCGTAGGTCTCTAGAAGAGCGTAGTGTTCCAAAGGATTGGAAAAGGGCAAAGGGGTTCCCCATTTTCAAGAAGGGACGTCGAACAGATGTGCAGAACTATAGACCTATATCTCTAACGTCGATCAGTTGTAGAATTTTGGAACACGTATTATGTTCGATTATAATGACTTTTCTGGAAACTAGAAATCTACTCTGTAGGAATCAGCATGGGTTTCGAAAAAGACGATTGTGTGAAACCCAACCCGCGCTATTCGTCCACAAGACTCAGAGGGCTGTAGACACGGGTTCCCAGGTAGATGCCGTGTTTCTTGACTTCTCCAAGGCGTTCAATACAGTTCCCCACAGTCGTTTAATGAACAAAGTAAGAGCATATGGACTATCAGACCAATTGTGTGATTGGATTGAAGAGTTCCTAGATAACAGAGCACAGCATGTAATTCTCAATGGAGAGAAGTCTTCCGAAGGAAGAGTGATTTCAGGTGTGCCACAGGGGAGTGCCATAGGACCGTTACTATTCACAATATACATAAATGACCTTGTGGATGACATCGGAAGTTCACTGAGGCTTTTTGCGGATGATGCTATGGTATATCGAGAGGTTTTAACAATGGAAAATTGTACTGAAATGCAGGAGGATCTGCAGCGAATTGACGCATGGTGCAGGGAATGGCAATTGAATCTCAATGTAGACAAGTGTAATGTGCTACGAATACATAGAAAGAAAGATCCCATATCATTTAGCTACAATATAGCAGGTCAGCAACTGGAAGCAGTTAATTCCATAAATTATCTGGGAGTAGGCATTAGGAGTGATTTAAAATGGAATGATCATATAAAGTTGATCGTCGGTAAAGCAGATGCCAGACTGAGTTTCATTGGAAGAATCCTAAGGAAATGCAATCCGAAAACAAAGGAAGTAGGTAACATTATGCTTGTTTGCCCACTGCTTGAATAGTGCTCAGCAGTGTGGGATCCGTACCAGATAGGGTTGATAGAAGAGATAGAGAAGATCCAACGGAGAACTTCGTTACAGTATCATTTAGTAATCGCGAAAGCGTTACGGAGATGATAGAGAAACTCCAGTGGAAGACTCTGCAGGAGAGACGCTCAGTAGCTCGGTACAGGCTTTTGTTGAAGTTTCGAGAACATAACTTCACCGCGGAGTAAAGCAGTATATTGCTCCCTCCTACGTATATCTCGCGAAGAGACCATGAGGATAAAATCAGAGAGATTAGAGCCTACACAGAGGCATACCGACAATCTTTCTTTCCACGAACAATATGAGACTGGAATAGAAGGGAGAACCGATAGAGGTACTCAAGGCACCCTCCGCCACACACCGTCAGGTGGCTTGCGGAGTATGGATGTAGATGTAGACTGTTGCTTGGTTGATTCTCGTCTTTTCTTTGCCCTGTACCCTTTGAGACTGGAGTCCTTTTTGGTCTTTCCCAAGACTGTCTAACCTAAAAAACCGCCCAGTCCACGCCACACAGCTCCTACTACCCATGTAGCCACCTCCTGCGTCTAGTGGACACCTGACCTATTTAGTGGAACCCAAAACCCCACCACCCTATGTGTTATCTTTGTAGTTGCGTTAACCAATTAACTAAATCCTGAACATACAAGTCATGTACATTGAGGTCACTGATTCTTAATATTTGACTAATTGCTTGTGGGTAGCTTTAAGATTGTATCTTTATTTAAATCTTAAAATTGTGTACATGCTGTGAACCCATTATAAGCCATTTCCATTATCCTCCTGGCTATGCCATCAGCAAACAACCAAGTTTTTCTGAGAGTCCCCCAATGTTCCTGGTAAATCTTTTGTATAGGTCAAGGACAGAGGCCAAGCACCAAATCAGGTAAGACACCATATTTATTGTTTCCCTCTTCCATAATTAGTTTTATTCCTGTAATAAAATTTCTTAATCTAGTCCTTTATATTGTGTTGTTATGACATGACTCTTTCGATTCTATAAAATTTTACTTTCCACAGTAAGTTTTATGAACATCACAATCAAAAGCCTTAGCCAAACTGAGTAGTTGTTAAATATTATCATAAGGTAGATGGTTCAATATTCTGTTATAAGTTGTTTTCTAAAAAAAACTTCTCAGAACACCGAAAAGAGGGAGATGGGTCTATAACTAGAGATCACTTGCTCATTTTCACTTTTAAACATTTTTGTTATTACTACATGTATCAGTCTTTCAGGTAATATGTCTTGATTACATTTTACTGGATTAACTCAAGGAGGGTGCTATCAAGTCAGCACAAGATTTTAGTATTTCAGTTGAAATGCTATAATAACCAGTAAATATTAAGTGACCTCGATTAGAGCTGATCAAGATAAAATCAGTATTGAAATCACCACACCTAATTACTTGCAATTCAAAAGATAATATTTTGTTACTCAAAGAATGGTAATGTCACAAATTTTTATATTTATAACTTCCTTTTAAGTACCTCCAAACATATTAATAAATGAGTAGTGGTTACTTTACAATATTTTATCCTAAAATTGCTAATGGATTTATTGACTCAAATGTAGTAACTTGTGTGTCTCTAAAAATATGCACAAAACACTGAGTGTGCAATCCACAGAAGTGCAGCAAAGCTGCCATGAAGTTCACAGTCTCGTACTAAACTCAAGTGAAATTAACAGATTAATAGATAGCAGTGAAATAGATTGACTGTGGCAATTGCCTTGCTTAAACAGCGAGAGGTACTGCCCATATCACACTATGTGGCTTCAGCATTCAGTGAACTCGGCAGACAGCAGAAACCATTGTCAGCCCAAATCAACCCTGGTTCAGTTACTCTAGCAGTCATGTGTTCACTTCCTCCTCACTGGCCACAGAGATACTTTGTGTGTGTGTGTGTGTGTGTGTGTGTGTGTGTGTGTGTGTGTGTGTTAAGAAAAGTGTTCGATTAAGAGTAAAAATTTGAAGTTGATGATTGACAGTATTAAAATCCCATCATTATTATTACTGTGTCATTTCCAAAACTGATTCCGTCACCATTACCTGATTTAATCTGAAGATGTATTATGACCATTCTTTTATGTTTGTGTGTGTGTGTGTGTGTGTGTGTGTGTGTGTGTGTGTGTGTTTTAAGAAAAGTGTTCGATTAAGAGTAAAAATTTGAAGTTGATGATTGACAGTATTAAAATCCCATCATTATTATTACTGTGTCATTTCCAAAACTGATTCCGTCACCATTACCTGATTGAATCTGAAGATGTATTATGACCATTCTTTTATGTTTGTTGTTATTTATCCTGTAAGTTTATTTCAAGACACTCTCCATTCTGTTCAATTGATCTTACAAGTCTTTTGCCATCTCTGTCAGATTTACAATGTCATTTGCAATCATAAGAGATTTTATTTATTCTCACTGAAGTTTAATAACCTTTCCAAATTTGCGCATGACTTCTCTTACTGCTTGCAAAATGTAGAGATTAAATAACTTTGGGGATAGTCTACAACCCTGTCTCACCCCCTTCTCAATTACTGATTTTCTTTCATGTCCTTTGACTGTTATAACTGCCATCTGCCTTTTACTGAAGTTGTAGATAACTTTTCCCTCTCTGTTTTGAATCCTTCCTGCTTTCAAATTGTCTAACAGTATGTTCCAGTCAACACTGTCAAAGGCCATGTCTAAACCTACAAATACTGTAAATGTAGGTTTGCCTTTCTTCAGTCTTCTTTTAAGATAAGTCACACAGTCAGTACTGCCTTGCATGTTCCTGCATTTCTCTGGAACCCAAACTCAATATCCGTGAGACTGGTATCCAGTAGTTTCCCATACTTCTGTAACATATTCATGTCAGTGTTTCACAAGCTTGATTTATTAAATTCATAATTTCTTTGAGACAGGAATTAACTGAAGAGCCAAAAAAACTGGTACACCTGCCTAATATCATGTAGGGCCCCCATGGGCATGGAGAAGTGCTGCAACATGACATGGCATGGACATGACTAATGTATGATTTAGCGCTGGAGGGAATTGACACTATGAATCCTGCAGGGCTGTCCATAAATCCGTAAGAGTATGAGGGGAGAGAGATCTCTTCTGAACAGCATGTTGCAAGGCATCCCAGATATGCTCTATAATGTTCATGTCTGGGGAGTTTGGTGCCCAGCAGAAGTGTTTACAACTAAGAAGAGTAATCCTGGAGCCACTCTGTAGCAATTCTGGACATGTGGAGTATCACATTGTCCTGCTGGAATTGCCCAAGTCAGGTGGAAAGTGCAATGGACATGAATGGATGCAGATGATCAAGCAGGTTGTCTACATATGTGTCACCTGTCAGAGTTGTATCTAGACATATCAGGTGTCCCATATCACTCCAGCTGCACACTTCCCACACCATTGCATAGCTTCCACCTGCTTCAACAGACCCCTGCTGAAATGCAGGGTCAATGGATTCATGAGGTTGTCTCCATATCTGTACATGTCTATCTGCTTGATATAATTTAAAATGAGATTTGTCTGATCAGGCAACATGTTTCCAGTCATCAGCAGTCCAATGTCGGTGTTGACGGGCCAAGATGAGGCATAGAGCTTTGTGTCATGCAGTCATCAAGGGTACACAAGTGGGCCTTCGGCTCTGAAAGCCCATATCGATGATGTTTCTTTGAACGGTTGGCATGCTGCACTTGTTGCTGGCCCAGCATTAAAATCTTCAGCAATTTTCGGAAGATTTGCTCTTCTGTCACGTTAAATGATTCTCTTCATTCATCATTGGTCCCGTGTTTGCAGGATCATTTTCCGATGTCAGAGATTTGATGTTTTACTGGGTTCCTGATATTCATGACTCCAGAAATGGTTGTACAGGAAAATCCCCACTTGATCACTACCACAGAGATGCTGTGGCCCATTGCTGCTGCGCCTGCTATAACACCATGTTCAAACTCACTTAAATCTTGATAACCTGCCATTGTACCAGCAGTAACCGATCTAACAACTACGCCAGACACTTGGTGTCTTATATAGGCATTGCCGACCGCAGTGCCGTATTCTGCCTGTTTACATATCTCTGTATTTGAATATGCATTCCTACACCAGTTTCTTCGGCACTTCAGTGTATTACATTCTTCTTGAGGTCAGAGGTTAATTTACCTCTCTCATATATCCAAGAGATATATCCAAGAGATGAATCACTAAACAGATTCAGAAGGATGTAGGATGCAGTAAGTTCTGGGAGATGAAGAAGCTTGCACAGGATAGGGTAGCAGGGAGAGCTGCATCAAACCAGTCTCAGGACTGAAGACCACAACAACAATAACAACAACATATATCTTACATATCAGATGGAATAATTTAGTCAAAGTACATTTTTCTAAGGATACAAGGGCATCATATGATGGTTTGTAGGGGGGAGGGGGAGCTAGACATGGGAGTATTGAGTATTTTTAATGTTGTGGAAGATGATGGTGACTTGTAAGCAGCCATAACAAAGTTCCAGTTACAACTCTGTTAAAAACTTATGTAATGCTGATGCTTAAATCATTTTCTTGAAAGAAAAACACCTTACTACATTATATTTTTTTCTTTGCCTGAGACCGTGGAGGGGGGGGGGGTGTCTCACCCCACTGCCCTGTTCCCTCCCCCTCTTGGTGGGGGTGGGAGGGGTAAGGAGTATTGGAACATTTTATATCTTGATGTAGAATTCACTGAAAGGTCAGCTCTTTTCTCATGTAATATTGTTACAATTAATGACAATAATGGGCATTGCTGTGACGTGTGTGTGTGTGTGTGTGTGTGTGTGTGTGTGTGTGTGTGTGTGTGTGTGTGTGTGTGTGTGTGTGTGTGGGTGGGTGGGTGGGTGGGTGGGTGGGTGGGTGGGTGGGTGGGTGGGTGGGTGGGTGTGGGAGGGGGGGGTGGATTGTTACTCAGTTCAGCTGTTATTAGTGACTTCACATAAAAATACAAGATGAATGCACTTAACATAGAATGCACAGTACATTAGAAAATGATTGCAAAACAGACACACACATGCTGATGTATGATTTCACATCATACATGGAATCATTTCAAAAAGAGAGCTCAAAAAACATTGTTGAATGGACACTTAAAATTGAACTGTATATTTGTGTGCGTCATTGCTCAGAAATAAACCAGCCAGTGTACATGCAAATATCTTAAGCCAACTGTATTCACACCCATACGGGAAGACAGCTTTGAGAGCCACTAAAAGACATGTGTGTTTTTCATGGTGAATAATGTCATGTGTTCCTCCTGGTGAATAATAATTCCTAACCACTCTGGGCTGCCCAGGTGGACCAGTACCAGCAACACCATTTGTTCTCGGGGTGTAAATCAAATTGATCTTGCACTAAGCGCTCTAGCTAAAGGAGTGCATCCCAAAAAGCCACCAAAGAATATTTATGATGTTGTCTAGCAGTAAGAGATGTTGCTGCAAGTTTTGTGGACAGCTTGGTCCACAGTACAGGGAGACAGTGTGAATGCCGTAGTGTTGTATGGAGGACATCACTCATTGTATTGGCATTCTGATGTGCCTAGCTGAATGACAGTGCACACCTATGGGCCACGAATGTTTTTCTGATTTACAGTGAAACCTCTATATAATGATTTTCAAGGGACCACAAATTCTGAACACTGTATAGAGGAAAACACTATAAAGAGTAAGGCTTCCAGATAATAATTATAGGGCATTACTGAAGATCGAGATACCACTAATCAGCTTTGACAAATGGTGCCATAGATGACATTTTAAATTTTCACAACACTATAATGTGATATTCATTGCAAATGATCAATGTATCAAATGATTAGTGTTTTGTAATTAAAACATAGGGCCCGATAGGTGAATGGGTGAAAGTAAATGGATCAGTTTGTACTGTAAAAAGTTATAACAGACTCTTAAGATATGCCATCATTGACCAAAGCTGACAGGTGGTATCCCCTTCTTCAGTTGACCCAGTTATAGAATATGAGCCAAATTTTGTTTATGATATACTGAACATATTACATAAAAACACAGTAAATGGTACAGATTAAAAAATAATTAATTACAAAAAATTACTTTAATAATTAAATTATAAAACGGAACTTAAATTTGCACAATACTCTAGGAACCTATGCAATCTGAAAATCACATACCTATGATTTTTTAAAATATTCAAGCAAGCATGTTTGTTTTCTATTTCTCCTAGACTCTATGGCAATGATTTCTTGCTCCAAATGAGCAAGTTGAACAACTGTTCTGTCCTCAAGTCTATGGGCCATCATATATCTCCCGAATGTTTCAAAGGCTTCAGCTGCCTTAGTATATGAGGGCACAGGTTCATGATGAAAGCTTTTGTTTGGAAAAAAAAAAAAAACCATTATATCAAAGACACACTCTCACTAGACACACGAACTGTTTGCTGCTCAGCTCACACAACACGCTACGAATCCAAAGCATCGACTGAAATGGCGCCAAAAAGATCGCAAGCAGAATGTGTGTTACATGTCACGTGACCGGCTTCTGCCACTGACATATGAAACACGCTGAGTGCGGGCTTTCCGAGCCGGTGCAAACTGTGAATCCACAGAATGGAAAACGATGCATCTACATCCAGTCACTTAAATGTTATAAAGAGGTAAATAATTGACCAGGGTTCCAAATATATGAGTGTTACATGGAGGAAATTGTAATATAGAGGCAATGCAGTAAAGAGGAAAATTCAACATTGTTTATATGGGCTTTTAGTCGGGGCCGAAAAAAACGGACGTAACATAGAGGAAAACATTATATGGAGGAACGTTATAAAGAGGTTTCACTGTACCTCATATATGTATCAGTCATGTGCAACAGTGTCACAAGGGCACCTTTTAGTACCTATATTCTTGTAATGTCTCGTATTGACCTTATGCTTTCATGTTTCTTGCCAAGTTGGAAATTTCATTTTGCGTACAGTATTTAGCTGACTGACCTAATACTTCTTTAGGTGTTTTCAGTGCTGCTCCCATGTGCTTGCTTCCTGTTCTCCATTCGTAGTGTGAGATATTGTTGGTATTATTCTCCTGTGTAAGCCAAGATTGACTGCCCTTTCATGTGTGTTTGATTTCCTTCACTTGTGCCATTGTTCTGTGAAATGCACATATCCTCCTTGCTCTCCAGAACTGATGGATACCACCACCAGGGAGATCTCAGTAAGATACCTTGTTTAAATTGATACCTAAATCTCAGTTTATGATGTTTTTCAACATTCATATTTAAACATAGACAGAGTCCTTAATTACAGTCTCAAAAACTTTGACCCTGTGGCACAGTACTGGTCTTGTTGTACCATATCTCACGATAACACACTAGGCAGGACTTGGGGACAGCTGACTTACTTGACTGTTTGAACTGAGTGTGATGCTGATATACCTTACATAACTCCTCGACTGTCGGACAGAACAAACACCACTCAGATGTATACAATTCTGAAATAGACTGTACCTCAATGTTCATTTCAGTGTGAATGCACAGATATTGGTTGGGTGGTTGGTTGGTTTGGGGAAGGAGACCAGACAGCGTGGTCATCGGTCTCATCGGATTAGGGAAGGATGGGGAAGGAAGTCGGCCGTGCCCTTTCAGAGGAACCATTCCGGCATTTGCCTGGAGTGATTTAGGGAAATCACGGAACCTAAATCAGGATGGCCGGACGCGGGATTGAACTGTCATCCTTCCGAATGCGAGTCCAGTGTCTAACCACTGCGCCACCTCGCTCAGTCACAGATATTGTTCGAACTCCTACAGGAATGAGGATTTGCAAGTAGAGAGTTCAATGGACGAGGGACACTGCATGCAGTGTGCAATAAGTTGAAAATTTGCAGGTAACATGTAGGGATGGCCAAAGGGGTTAAGGCAACCATTCATGAGAAGCGGTAAACCTACACTCGAGGCCTGGTCTGGCATCAGCTTTTGCTATTGCATTACCACAGTGTCCTGTGCAACTAGCCATCACTATTTCCCACTGATCCTTTCCCTTTCCTTTCATTTAACTAACCTCATTGAGAAATTGTTAGATGAAGTTACTGTGAAGGTATGGGGCATTTTACATGTAGTTCAGCTACTGTGTCCAGCATTGTGCAGGCACCAGTACCCCCTTAGGAAGCCTCAAATCACTGTACACTCTGAACGTTGCTTTGACACTGTGGCAGGTAGTTTATCGGTTTTAGCCAAGAACAAACTAAAGTAAAAGAATTAACAGCAACTTGGAAAGAAGTTTAAGAAAATCGCTGAGCCCTTCAGTGCCTCATTGTGTATCAGGAGCATCAACTCACAAAGCTCTGCAGATACTCAAACAGAAAACCTTACAAAGTAAAAATAGTACACTGATGAGGATTTCAGATTTTCTGGACATCAGCCACTAGTTATAACAGTCTGCACATGAGGGACAGGTTGACTATGTGCTGCTCTCTTTTTTTCCCTGAATGAATCATGACTATATTTACCAAGGTACATTAACTCACTGAACAATTGTCATCAAGAGCATCCACACAGTATGAAAACAGGAGGATGGTGTGGAAGTAATGCAATACACAGTTTTGGTCTGATATTTTTCCACCATACCATAAATTTGATAGGTGTGTGAACAATGTACTGCAATCTTTTTTTAGGGAACTAACAATGAATAAAAAGACCCAAGATTATTTCATACAAGAAAATGCAAGTGCACACACTGCCAATGTGTCAATGACAGTATTAGAGGTTTCCAATGATTGGATATTTCACAAGGATGTGGATTGTTCTGTGGGTTCATGATGTTGGTCACACTCCTCGTTGCATCAGGATTGCCATGAATATTTTTGGGATCCGAGAATGTGAACAGCTGTACTAGACCAATTGTTGACCACATTGGTGATTCTGCACAACAAGTGGCAAAATACAGTGTGTTCCATTTAGCTGATGACCACATGCACAACACAGTAGCTGGTGGGCAGCGAGTGTGCCGTTGCTCGGCATATCAGATGTCACATTGCCTATCTACTACTGCATTTCCAAATTTAAAATATGCGCAAATAAATTTTGTACTCACACATGTCATGCGAGGAGATGCTGGAACTGCCTGCGTGCCATTGTTTTTCGTGCATTTGTGACATCTACTCAAGAAATTATTCATCACATGATGTAATTCTCATTGAGAAATTGAATTAACAAACTTGTGGATATTGTCCTTGAGTTCTTTTAACATGTTCAGATTTGTCATATACACTTTATATCCTTTAGTGCTCCCCACAAATAGAAATCACACAGGGTTAAAACAGGACTTTTAGTGGGCAGACCATTAGGAACCTTTGCTGAATGCTGTTAAAAAAAATGAAGCTTCTTTCTCTTTCACTCAGTTCATTAAAAAATGGTTGCAAAATGTTTTGCACATATCTTTCTGTGTTAAGTGTATCATTAAAAACAATTAGACCTATTTTTCTGTCCCCATTAACTGCGCACCACATTCCTCTTTTATGATCATAAAGGGGTTCCTCATGAAGCAGAGTGGGTCTGTCAGCACTCCAGTGTTGACAGTTTTGGGAATTTGCATACCCATGTAAATAGAACCAAGCCTTGTCTGGAAATAGATCGAGGTAGGGATCCATTTCACTGTCATCCACTTGTTTCAAAATCCATTCGCGAAACCTAACTCTGTGTGTAGGATCACAAGGTTTAACTTCTTGCACTTCTGTTACTTTATAGGGCCTTAGCCCAAATAACTTAACAGATTTTTGTTCAGAGCTGCAAGAAATTTGCATTTGCTGTAAAAGACATCGAAGAGACTATTTAGGGGCATTTTCCAGGTCTCTGTGAGCACTGTACATCATCATTTATGCTTCTTGTCATAAAAACTTCCCATTACACTAAATTTATACACTACTTTGTGAATTGCATCATGACACAGAATTCAAACACCTGGAAACTTCTGCTCAAACAATATCCAAACAATACAAGTGGACTCTGTACACACATACAAATTGTAAACAAACACTTGCTGTGGAATGGAATAATTTGGTCTTGCCATTGTTGTCTTTGCAGACTTTCACTGTTACACTTGAGATTTCACTGTTCGAATGACAGTGGTCGAAAAGGTGTATAGTGCAGCATTAACAGGGAGAGCAGGACCCCTTTGATCAGCCTGTGCAGTCGCAAACACAACCCTGTGCATGGAATCATCAGATAAATGAAATACCCTGTATTAAGTACTTTCTCAGCCACTTTATGATGCAGTAAGAACACCACATTCATAGCTATGTCGAATTTGTATACCATCTCAGTCAGTTGTGGCTCTGGAATACACATATTGTTCTCAATTTAAATCTAATTTTCTCTTTTTAAAAGTCACACCTTGAAAATCTTGCATGCTGTGTCAACTTCTTTCCTATTTGAGGGAAAAAATTTTGAATGCACTAATGGGGTGACAATGTGTCACATGTAGTCTCATATAGTGGTGAAACTATAAATGGAATTATTTTAGACAAAAACACTAAAATTTTTAAGTTCAGGTCAATTGCATGCTCTACAAGTTTATTGTATCGCCACATGGGAAGGAAAAAGCTCTCAATGTACTGAAACACAAAAACTCGCATCAATCTTATTGTAATATTCATAATAGATCTTGAAAAATATGGCCAGCCACCTGCCTGATGGTTGGTCCTTATGTGCGCTCAACGATGAGGTTATCAGCAGCCACCTTCCTCATTGTATTAGTAGAGAAAAGAGTACAGAGTGAAAAGAACTGCACTGCAAGAAATACCAGGGAAATGACAAGGAATGATGGGGGAAACCTATACTGATGTGTAGCAGAGGGGATATAGGTCATCATGCTACCAGTTTTCTGATACATAGATCAGTGAAGGCAAGTGTAATTAGTTTCACAGCAATTACTCATAGGATGTGTTCTTTGAGATTCAGGGCAAAATATTTTAATTTTACGATAATGTGTACCTGTGTCACTAGAGAGAATGCAGATGAAGATGAAAAGGTTGCATTTTATTCCAACCTGGAGAAGGGAATCAGCAAAGTTCAAAGACATGAGGTGAAAATGATACTTAGGCATCTGAATGCAAAACTTTGGGAAGGAAAAGTGTATACAAATGTAGTGGGAAAAGGAAGACTGCATTAAGTCAGTAAAGATAATGGACTTAGGCTGACAAACTTCGCCAATGGGAAAAAGATGATGATAAAAAACATATGGCATCCAAGGAAAGATATTAAGAAGGGCACTTGGGCAATAGTAGATGGAGTTACGTGAAACCAACTAGACCATGTAATTACGAAGGTGGTTTGATAAGTCTGGCAAATTTCCATGAAAGAATGTAACAATTTTGTTGTGTCTTGTTAGTAAGCTTGATTATTCCAAGGATTGTACAAAGGATTTCAATAATGTACATTGTACAGTTCATTGCGAACAGCTCTTTAAATTGGTCAGTGCGTTTACTGTGATCAAAAATGAAGAAAATCAAGTTTCGTGCTGTTATTAAATATTTTCATTTGGTGGGTTGGACACCCAGCACAAATCAAAACTGGATTGTGTGAAGTTCATACAGACTCTGCAACATCATTGAAGACTATTTACTTTTGGATTAACAAATTTAAATGTAGTCAGACTAGCACCGAAGATGGAGCATGCTCTGGCCATCCAGTTGAGATCACCACAAAGGAAAACATATACAGAATCCATGATGTGGCAATGCAAGACTGCCAAATAAAAATTTTTGTATTTGCTGAGACTGTAGGCATCTCAACTGAGTGAGTGCATAATATCCTGCATGGAAAATTTGGTGTGAATAAACTGTGTGTGAGATGCGTGGTGCGATTGCTCAAAGTCTACTGAAAGTGCATGCGGCACACCATTTCAGCATAATGTCTGGTGGTGTGTAATCGCAATCTGCAAGACTTCTTGCATTGATTTGTGAGTGTTGGTGAAACCTGGATCCATAGTTACACACCAGAGACAAAATAGCAGTCAAAACAATGGACAAAGGTTGGTGAAAGTGCACCAAAGAAGGTAAAGACGACTTTGTCACCTGGTAAGATGATGGCCGAGGAATAATCCTCATAGATTACTTGGAAAAAGGCAGAACCATGGCGGGAGCATCTAAACTTGTGTTGGCTCATCGAAGGCAAGTGTTCATCGAAGGCAAGAGTATCATCAGGAGTGCTCCGGGGAAATGTGATATGACCCTTATTATTCTTTGTGTACACTGATAAGCCAAAATATCATGATCACTGCCCACCGCAACATTGGATGCTATCTGTTGCCTTTGCGGGCATGTGACGCAGTAACGAAAGTATGTAAACATAACAGGCACACATGGGGAATCACCCTAGAGATGATATGGACTGCAAATGGGAAAATTCATAGAGATAAACAACTTTGACAAAGGGCAGATTATTACTACTCAGGGCCTATGAACGAGTATCTCAAAGACAATGAAGTTGGTCGAATGTTCACATGCTACTGTTCTGAGCATTTAGAGAAAGAGGTAGAAGGACAGTGAAACTACCACTAGGCACTAAATGGTTGAATGTCCACAACTCTTCACAAAACGTGGGGTTTGGAGGCTTGTCTGCTCTGCAAAGTAGGATAGTGTGAGATCTGTGGCATCTACTGAAAGATTACAATGCTAATGCATGCACAAGTGTTTTGGATCACATCATTCATCGTAAATTGTTGAACATGGAGCTGCACAGTAGATAACCCCTTATATGTTCATATGTTGACCCAATGACATCATCAGTCATGATTGCAGTGGGTATGGGACCATCGGGATTTGACCATCGATCAATGGAAACGAGTCGGCTCTTTGGGTGAACCACACTTGCTACACTAGGTCAATGGTCGTCTCCACAAATGCCATCATCGAGGTGAACAGCAGCCCAAAAAATACAGTGTGCCATAGTTGCAGGGTGGTGGGAGCAGTATTATGCTATGGAAGACATTTTCTTGTGCACTTGCATGGGACCTGCAGTAGTAATCAAAGACACATGACAGCTGTGAACAGCGTGCATCCCTTCATGCTTGATGTCTTCCCCGATGGTGAGGTTGTCTTTCAGCAGTATAATTGTCCATGTCTTGGACCCAGAACTGTGCTATAGTGGTTTGAGGAGCATTATAGTTAACTTGCCGTGATGTCTTGGCAACCAAATTCATCTGTTGTAAAACCTATGGAACCCTTCTAGGTGCCATCATCACCTATGCAAATCAGCAGCCTATTATATATGCGAATTAAGTGACCTGTGCATGGACATCTAATGCCACATATCTCCATAAACCTACCAACAAACTGTCAACCCCCCCGAAGCGCAGAATCAATTACGCATTTTGTCCCAGAGATGTACAAACAAGCTATTAAGCAGGTGGTCATAACATTTTGGCTCGTCAGTGTAATAAATGATTTGGCAGACAGGGTGGGCAGCAGTCTGTGGTTATTTGCTGATAACGCTGTGGTGTACTGTAAGGTGTCAAAGTTGCGTGACTGGAACAGAGTACAAGATGACATAGACAAAATTTGTAGTTGTTATGATGAATGAAAGCTAGCTCTAAATCTAGAAAAATGTAAGTTAATGCAGATGAGTGGGAAAAACAATCCCATAATGTTCAGATACAGCATTAGTAGTGTCTTGCTTGACTCAGCCATGTCATTTAAATATCGGGATGTAACATTGAAAAGTGATATGAAATGTAACGAGCATGTGAGGATTGTCATAGGGAAAAGTGAATGGTCACCTTCAGTTTATTGGGAGAATTGTAAGAAAATGTAGTTCATCTGTAAAGTAGAATGCTAGGAGGATGCTAGTGCAATCTATTCTTGAGCACTTCTTGAGTGTTTGGGTTCTATACCAGGTCAAATTAGAGGAAGATATCAAAGTAATTCAGAGGCAGGCTGCTAGATTTGTTACTGCGAGGGTCGAACAACGCACAAGAGAACCGGCATTTGAAGCTGACTGCAAAATGATTCTATTGTCTGCAACATACATTGTGTGTAAGGACCATGAAGATAAGTTACAATAAATTAGGGTTTGTATGGAAGCATATAGACAGTTGTTTTTTCCCTCATTCTTTTTAAGAATGGAACAGGAAAGGAAATGACTAGTGGTGGTAAAGAGTATCCTGTGGCACACACCGTATGGTAGACTGCGAAGTATCAATGTAGATGTACATGCAGAACCCATACATCAGTGATAACAAAGGCGAAAGTGGGTGAATTGGGTTTTGAATTGTTTCCTCGTCCACCCTATTCTCCAGACTTAGCCCCAAGTGACTTCTTACTGTTCCTTAACTTGAAGCTTTGGGTTGCTGGGAAGAAATTTTCATCAAATGAATAGCTGCAGTCAGTGAGTGTTCTGCAGAGTTCAATAGAATCTATTTTTTCAATGGAATGAAAAAGCTGGAGGATGACTGGACCAAGTTTATAACCCTCGAAGGAGACTATTTTGGGAAGTAAAGTGAGTTGTTTATAAAACAAACTTTTTTCCTTTACCAGACTTATAAAACCACCCTTGTATAGATAAATGACATGCACCAGGAATTGTGAAAGTTAGTAGCTGTAGAGCAGTAGATGGCAATACATATCATTAATTAGTGTGGCTCAGACATAGACAAAAAAAAGACCTTACAAGAAATGAAAACAGTAGGAAAAAGTGAAACACAATATAGAAATAAAATGGAAAAACAGCCAAAGTTGCAAATTTAACTTTTATTTGCTTGGTGACTAGTTTCAGGTCACAACCCATTTTCAGATCATCCTATAGGACAGAAAACCAAAGTTACAATCATGTACAATACAGCTGTTACCAAATTATTAAATATAGCTGTTACCTAATTATTAACTGCACATCAAAAATACAGAATGTATTCTTTCAAGATATATGTACCAGGTAGTCAAAATGGTATTTCTCAAAATATAAGAACCATATCAAGGTAACAACATATATGGATAACAAAGTGCAGATAAACAGTTACACAACATACTCATAACTGGCAGTCTACTGCTCCCACTGCCATAGGGAAACCTCGCAAGGGGGGAAAGATATAGGAAATATCATTTTTATTTATTACAGTGTTCTCCAAGCATCAAAAATACAACAATTAATACAATAACAGGACAAGTAACAATAAAATTAATACTTTAAAAAAATTCTGACATACTAGAAATTTGACAATATAGTGTCTCCTGATTGAAGGAAAGTGGGAAGAATACAAGAAGAAATTAGAAGAGAGTCTTGAGAGATGAAAGAATGAAGAGAAGGGAGGGGACATGGAAACTAAATGGTAGATACTGAAAACAGCCATGAGTGTAGCTGCAGAGGATGCAATGGGGAGAGTAGAATACAAAAGAACATTTAAATGGTTTGATGATAAGTATTCACTAGTAATACAAGAGAGAAATGAAACGAGGCAAAAATGCTCCACAGGAAAACAAGTCTGTGGGTGAAAGAGTATAGAGAGAAGATGAAAAGAGCTGATAAGTTATGTAGGCTGGAAAGAGGGCATTATGAAAGGAGGAAGATAGATAAGTTGGGTGAAATGAGGGATAATGATGAGGTACCCTAGTTCTATGGAGAACTGAAGAGAGCAGGCTCCTGCAAGGGTAAAGAGGAAAACATAATTGGAGATAAAAACAAAGTGTTGGGAAGTGGGAAGAGTAATTTACTGAGTTATTCAATGGAAAGTGGAGGGGGGGAGTGACAAGGAGGAAGCCTTGAATGAGGAAGAGAAGGAACCAGACTTGGAGATAGAAGCTGAGGAGCAACAACTTGAACCACCAGACTTAGAGGAAGTGAAGAATGTAATTAAAATTTAAAGAATAATAAGACGGTAGGAGAAGATAGCATAGAGATCAAATTATTCAAATTTGGGGAAACAGGATGGAGTCAGCTGTTAATGGACTGATAAAGGAAAGATTAACAAAGAAAATATGGATAAAGGAAGAAATGCCTAAGGATTGTAGTATGAGAAAGGCAGAAAGTCAGAGTGCACAATTATTGTGGGATTAATTGCCTGGTTACAATGTAGCACCACATGTGAAGAAAAAATTTGCAGTTTATTTGAACACCAAAACTCTATCTATCTTATTACAATCTTCAAGATGGAACTTGGAAAAGATTGCCAGCCATCTTCCTCATTGTATTAGTTAAGAAAACTGTGGTCAATCCATTGGCCATGGTGCATGAAGAAAATCCACACTCACTGACCTTTATCTCCATGCCTCAAGCTGCTACGATCTATCACAAAGTAATGCTGTGCTTAGGACTGGTCTTTCTGGCTTGTACATTGTCACAGGAGGAGAGCTTCACTGAATAACTAAGATGTCTGAAAATAGTGGTGAAAAGAATGGGTACCCATATCAATAAACTAAGAGTGCAATGGAGTCAAAATCAATCATGCGTGTAGAAGAGGTAGTGACAGAGAAAGGTAAAGAAACATCAGGGGTCTCTTACTGCATTATACTGACCCAATCACCACAAAAATCAACAAACACATATGGAACAAAAGGCAAGAAATGCATTTCAGTGCCACGTAACAAAGATCATCAGTTTGGTTTCTAATGTTACATATGATTTAGAAGTCCATCACCAAGCGTAAACCGTATTATGTGCCAACTTGGAGTGTCGTATAGAGGACAGTCCATTCGAACAGTTGAAAGTTCTGGGAGCACCAGTGATACAGCCAAGCAAATCAGCAGTCACTGAAATTTGTCTGGAATGTAATCAGAAAATGAGATACATCATCACAAGTTTTCAGTGCAATAGGATGTGCAGCTGCGATGAATTTTTTGAAAGATTTGATGATGCCTTCAGTTGCCATTCTCTTTATTTCATGTATGGTTGTACAATTTCGGCCGTAGGCTGTTTTCAAGTATCTAAGATGGAAGCTTTATACATTGGTTACATTAGTGACACTTGTGATTTTGATGTAGGAACAAGTCACACTATAACTTAAATAATTAAATATAATTAAGAACAAAAGCATATTCATGTTAATTAACAAATATCTGTAAAATAATTATAATTTTCCTAGTGTTAAGTACGTTGAAACATGGGCCTTATATATATGAACTTTGCAACAACTGCTCGAAAGTAATGTGCTCCTAAAATAGCATAAAACATCTTGGATATATTTTATGAGCATAAAATGGAGTCAAAGGAGCAACAACATGCATGGCATAATTACTACTAAAAATCATCCGTAAAGTAAGTTTTTATGCGCCTAGTATATCGACAGATATGACTTGTTTCTACATCAAAATCAAAAGTGTCACTAAGTATCCAATGTATACTGCTTCTATTTTAGATACTTGAAAACACCCTAAGGCTGAAATTGTACAATCACACATGAAATAAAGAGAATGGCAGCTGAAGGCATTATGAAATCTTTCAAAAAACATCATCACAAGTGTTGTGGTGAAGGATCCAAGATTCTGGAACAGCATAATTAAGGACTCTGTTAAAAGGAAGGTGACGAGAAACCTTATAAACAAGGCCAGAGGTATCAATTTGAGCAAGACATGGAATACAGCAGCTAATTTATTAAGTGCTCACCTTTCACCTCAAATGCCAGATCTAGAAAACATGAAGATTACTGTTTTACTGAATAAGGACATTGGCATCAAAAGAGATAGCAAATGCCACATGTTGAACTCTGGTATAAGTAAGTGTGTAACACCAACAGTACCTGAAAAACTGGTTCAGATCCAATCAATGAGCATGCATAAGTAATTAAAATTAAGACTGAACATTCACTGACAAGTAGGTCATTAGAAAAATGTAGCATAAAGGAAGGAGATCAGCTGTCCCCATTTTCAGAGATACTATCATGACACTCATCTTAAGTGATTAACAGAAAGCATAGAAACCCTGAATCTGGGTTGGCAGATCGGGATTTGAATTCAGTACTGAGGGTTATGACTACAAGTAATGTGAGCTCAGGTTAGTACTAATGAATAATCAGAGTTGCTTTAATGAGACCATGCAGAACCAGCCAAGTTCAGGTCCAGAAAGTGAGGTAACAGAAGAACTATGATATCAGGATACCACAGGTTCTGGAGTTGGAAATGTCTACTGCACAGGTACTATTGCCATCACTATGTAAGTCAGTTCCTATAAGATGGGAATGGTAGTATATTTGACCACCTCGTCAGTGAGCACACATTTAAATTTGTGCATATTCTTAAGTTTTCCAATAGTTCCATGCTCGCTGGAGAAAGCTTGTATTGTTATTCATCATTATCCATGAATTATTAGCATATTCGTAGTGCAGAGCATAAAAACTGCTTTCATCAGAAACATCTCAGACTATTTAGCCATTACGAGTTACTGCACTGCATGTCAGAGCAAAGTTTCTACAACTGTAGGCAGAGGAATAACATGGGCACATGATCAAGTGATAACAGAGACCTACCTTTTTGATTCTCTGTACTGATAGTCCATCCACACATGTTGTACCTGTTAAATCTTACCTGCTCTTACGTGGTACACAGTTGGGTCTGGCATAACTAATTTTTTCAATAACACAACTCTGGAAGAGGTTCATTCATTGAGAAATAAGTAACATGCTACTCTGATAAAAACATGCTATATTGCTGAGGTCATATGTCCTCCAGTTGGTTTGGTGTACATTAGTACCACGAAAAATGCAGAGATCCGATTTCCACACACCACACCACATTCACAGAGCCTATATGATAGAAGCTAATTCTGTGATTGACAAGAAACACTTTTACATTTAATTCAGTAGTGACTCCCATTTAAGATCACAATAATACTGCTGCTGCTGCCGCCACCACCACCACCACCACCACCACCACCACAAGGGAATTGGAAAATGAAACTCTAGGACAATTCTGAAACTGCTTGATGACAAGATGCACAGTATTTACTGAGATGATAAAAATACTGACCCTCACAGTCACTACCAGAAAATCATCAGTGAAGATATAATACAACACAGAGAAAGTACAGGGTGATTGTAATTAAAGTTATACTTTCAAATCGCTGTAGAAGTATCACCACTGGTTAGAATGACGTCAAATTGCAATGGAATGTTATCGGAGAAGGGGGAAAATGTATGGCAGAAGAAAAATAAATAGTTACAAAATGCAGCAATAGATGGCACTGTAAACATCATAGTTTAATAGTGGTCAACTACAAATGGCAAATGAATCCTACAACAATGCCTAAGGTGTACGTTTGACATTAAACAAACTGTACTACTCAGTGTGCATGGGTGTACAGGTGTGACATTGTTAGTTTCGTAATCCTATCCACCATGGCAAGGTTATATCACATCGGATGGGAAAAATCAGTTTTTAAATGTTCTGAGGCCAAAAACTCCATAAAAAGCAACAATTAAAATAAAATTGAATCATTAATTTCTGTGTGACTGGCACAAAACATGTTCAGTATGCTGTCCATGGTTTTCTGCAACAAGTTGAAATTGAGAAGCAGCATGTTCCCCAACTGATCAAAGTATTTCCAGGGTCACATTCAGAATGTGTTGCACAATGCGTGCTTTCAATGCAGCTAAGTTTGCAATCGGAACACTGAACACAACATAAAGCTAAGTATTGCTAAGTACTGACAAAGCTATTTGTGCATTGTTACACAGTTATTAAATTTAATAGTTTTCAGCGGTGTTTCCTGCTTTTTGTGGTGAAATAACAATTTAATAAACTTTTGGAAAGGTTTACTCACTGTGTGGTGTTTTTTTAAATAGAGTTTTTCTGTGTGTTGAAGTCATTTAGGGAATTTTGTGCTTAAGTTTTCAGCCAACATTTCTTATTGCTTCTAGTGAAATATTTCAGTAAAATTTTCATTCAGTGGTTTAGCTTCGTTGAGTGTTCCAGTGGCTGCTTGAATTTCTGGTTTTAGCTAATAATTTTGTGTAGTTCTGTTGGTACTAGTACTAGTTGTGGTTTAGTAGTATTAATACAAGTAGTTGCTTTCTTAATAGAGAGAGAATTTTGATACCACTATTGTTAGTTCTGTAAATAGTTCTACTGGTGTAACTGAACTTAGGTAACATAGATGTATAGTTTTTTTCAGTAACTGTAAAATTTTACCATGAGTGAGAAGTGTGGGCTCTCTCGTAGGTTTGCGAGTAGTGGGTTATGGTGTGGGATTTGTTCAAAGTATTTTGATTGGGGGGAATGCAGTGCGGAAGCCAGTGGGCATTCTAGCGAGATCCTCTCCTGGGAATGCAGAATTTTGATAGAGGAGCAGGAGCATAAGATTTGTGCCCTTCAGGTTCAGTTACAACACAAAGGAGGAACTAGATAGGTTGAAGAGGGTGAAGGGTGCTGGTGAATGGGAACTGGCAGTTGGTAAGAAGGCAGCTAGAAGGAGGAGGTATTCAGACAGTTAGACTTTGTATATATGCAATAGATTTGACCAACTGTTAGAGATGAGTGGAGAGGAGTCTCTTGTAGCTGTAGATGTAGGGAACATGCAGCATTCCTGAGCAGTTAGGAGGCCTTGGTCAATTGCAAAGTCTAACAGAAAGAAGAAGGTTCTGCTGCTAGGTAGTTTGCACAGTAGAGGTGTGGGCCAGCAGTTGCAGGAAGTGTTGGGGAGTGAGCACCAGGTCACCAGCATTGTGAAGCCTAGTGCAGAGTTGGCCCAGGTGACTGACAGCATAGGGGAGTTATGTAGGAATTTTACGAAAGAGGATCAGGTAGTGATAGTGGGTGGAGCAGGGAACAGTCTTGATAGGAACAGGGAATATTATGTAGGTGGTGACCTGGTAAAGATAGCTATTCAAACCAGTGGCACTAATGTGCATTTCATGCAACTGTTTCAGCATCATGATTGGCCTCATCTTAATGTGGCTATTAGGTGCGTTAATGTGGGGCTGGAGAGGACACTGATGGGAAACGGCATGGGCCCATATTTCAGTGGTGCCAGTTGAGTCTATCAGTAGATCGGATGTCACTAGGCATTGCCTGCACCTCCATAGGCATGGGAAGGGGAGGCTGGCAAAGCTTATAGGTGACTGTGTAGTGGGTGGTGGTGGGATCACTCATGGAAAAATTCCTGTAGTAGTTGGTGTAAGAGCTGCACCATTTTTAGATTGAAGTCACCTGATAGGTATACCTGCTTAAAGGAAATCCCTCTAACTAAAGGCTCACCTTCAGAGGATGTCATGTTTCCAAGTAGGGAAGGAATTAGCATATTTCATCAAAATATATGAGGTATTAAAGATAAAGTTAGTGAATTGCTTACAGATGTTGACTCTGAAATTATTAGTATATTGGAGCACCACTTAAATAATTTGACAATTCAGAGGCTTCCTTTACCAGGTCGGGCAGTGGCCATGTATGTAAAAAACAGTGTTCCATTTGAATCCATAGACATATCGTGGCACTGCACTGAACAGATATTTGAATGTTGTGCAGGTGCAGTTGAATTTAGTCAAACTAAACTTCTAATTGTTGTTGTTATTAATAGGTCCCCTAACTGTGACTTCAGAGCATTTCTGTTCAAGCTAGAGAGGTTTCTTGATTCATTTTATAGGAAGTACAAGAAATTTCTCATGCTCTTTGAGAGTTGCTTTCTATTAGAATGTTCTAAATGGGGTGCTATCAGTAAAAGTCAGCCTGTGTGGCTGACTAGTAGGATAAGGATATCATATAGAACAAAGTGGGAATTATATCAAAATGTTAGAAGTAGTCACAATCAAGCTACAACAGCCCACTACAGACAGTACTGTAAGCTACTTAAAAAGTTATTCGGAAGGAAAAGAGTATGTGGTATGCAAATAGAATAGCTAATTCACATGATAAAATTAAAACCATGTGGTCAGTTGTGAAGGAAGTGTCTGGTGAGCAGCACAAGGTCAATGATATAGAGTCAGTTTGTAATAAAAATATTTCTGTTACTGATAAATCGGATATATGTGCAGTATTCAACAATCATTTTCTGAGCATTGCTAGTGAATTAAATAAAAATTTAGTTTCTACAGGGAATATTATAACTCTCTTGGCAAATTCAGTTCCGAGATTAGTGTCTGAAATACTCCTCTGTGATACAGACAAGGGGGAGATTGAGTCAATAATTAAATCACTGAGGACTAAGAACTCTCAGGAATATGGTGGAGCACCTAGCAGAATATTAAAGTAATGTGCTGCACACGTTAGCCCTGATTTAGCCATTATTGTAATTTTTCCTTTAGGAATGGTCAGTTTCCTGAATGATTAAAGTACTCAGTAGTAAAGCCGCTTTATGAAAAGGGAGAAAGGTGTAATGCAAAAATTTTAGACCTATTTCTATGTCATCAGTGTTAGCTAGTTATTGAAAAGGCTATGTATGTAAGGATAATTGATCGTTTTATGTCACACAATTTGCTATCAAATGTACAGTTCAGCTTTAGAAGTCGTTTAACAACTGAAAATGCTATATTCTCTTTTCTCTTTTGAGTTATTGGATGGGTTAAACAAAAGGTTTCAAATGCTAGGCATATTTTTTGATTTAACTAAGGCATTTGATTGTGTTGATCACAAAATATTGCTCCAGAAGTTGGACTATTACAGAATATGGGGAGTAGCTCACAACTGGTTCACCTCTTACTTTAGCAACAGACAGCAAAAGATCATTATTCACAGTGTTGAGAATGGCTGTGATGTGGGGTGTGAGTGGAGTACAGTCAAGTGGGGGGAGGGGGGGGGGTACGTCAGGGATCAGTGTTGGGCCTACTCCTGTTCCTTATTTATATAAATGATATGCCCTCTACTATTACAGGTAACTCTAAAATATTTCTGTTCACTGATGACACTAGCTTGGTAGTTAAGGATGGTGTGTGCGACATGGGCTCGGTTTCAAATAGTGCAGTTCATGACATAAGTTCATGGCTTGTAGATAATAAACTAATGCTAAATCACAGTAAGACTCAGTTTTTACAGTTTATAACACACAATTCAACAAATTCTTACATTTTAATTTCACAGAAAGGGCATATCATTAGTGAAACTGAATGGTTCAAATTTCTAGGTGTTCAGATAGATAGTAAACTGTCATGTAAAGCCCACATTCAGGATCTCGTTCAAAGACTTAATGCTGCCATTTTTACTATTCAAACGGTACCTGAATTGAGTGATCATTCGACATGAAAATTAGTTTACTTTGCTTATTTTCATTCGCTTATGTCGTGTGGTATTATATTTTGGGGTAACTCTTCCCATTCTAAAAGGATATTTTTGGCTCAGAAACGGTCGGTTCGGTCAATAAGTGGTGTAAGTTGCAAACCTCTTGTCGACCCCTGTTCACAAGTCTGGGTAATTGACATTGGCTTCTCAATATATATTCCTTGTTGTCATTTCTTGTTAACAATATTAGCTTAGTCCCAAGAATATGCAGCTTTCACTCATTTAATACTCAGCAGAAATCAAACCTGCATTTGGATCCACTTCCCTAACTCTTGTGCGGGAAGATGTGCAGTATACTGCTGCCTCCATTTTCAAGAAGCTACCACTAGAATTCAAAAATCTTTGCAGTAATCCATGCGGTTTCAAATCAAAACAGAAGAGTTACCTCATGGGTCACTCCTTGTATTATGTCAAGGAGTTCCTTAAAAAATTAACCTGATTCTTGTTCTATTGTTGATTGCGTTTACTTAAATTTATGGCTTTACTTTTTTCGGTTTCATAAACATTTTATTTTTATCTGTTATTACTTTTATGTTGCAATTTCATGTAATGACACGTTCCATGACCTTGGAGATTTGCTCCACAATTTGGTCCTATGAAACTTTATGCGTAGATACAAAATAAATTAAAAAATAACATTTTTCAGATAACCCAATAGCCAGAAGTCACACAGATTAAGATCAGGGGGTTGGGATGGCCAGGCTGTAGGGAAATGGTGGCTGATAATTCTAGCATTTCCAAAATGGCGCTTCAGCAACTGATTAATTGGATTTGCAGTATGCAGAGGGGCACCATCTTGCATAAAAATGATCCCATCCACACTGTTGGAGAGCTAGTATGACATGATTCTGCAATAGACACTCATAGTGCTTACAAGTGGTGGTACAGGTAACAGGACCAGAAGCACATCTCTCATCAAAAAAATATGACCCTGTGATAAATGATGCCATAAATCCACACCGTAGTGACCTTTTCAGGATGAGTGGTACTGGTAGATTTGCTTGTGGATTTTCCTTTACCTATATTCAACAATTCTGTGTATTGACATATCCTGTCAGATGGAAGTGGGCCTTGTTTGTCCACAAAATCTTCCATGGCTAATCATTGTCCACTTCCATGCGAGCAAGAAATTCTAAAGCAAAGGTCTCTCTTGCTGGCAGGTCAACAGGAAGCAACTCTTGCACATGGGTAATTATGAATGGATAGCAAAGAAGGATGTTTCGTAGGATTTTACGCACTGTGCTCACGTGTATGTCCAATGTTCGGGCAATTCTCCATGCACTACACGTTTACACACCACCACTGATCTCCTCCTGCATTGCTGTGGCCACTGCTTCTATTGACATCAAATCAGTTTGTTTCCTCCTTCTTCCAGGTTGCACAGCAAAAGAACTTGTCTTTTTGAATTTCCGAATCATTTTCACCAGACCCACGGCAGTCATCGGAACAATTTTTCAAACCCTTCAGTGTCCAGAACTTCCACAGAGCACCATGTGCACAGCCATCGTTTTTGTAATACAGGTTTACAAACAGAGTGCGAACCTGCATTGAGACAGTAATGGCGAATATCGCAGACACAAAAGGAGGAAAAGTCGTGTACCTGGTGTGTTTATACCAACTTCAATGGGTCATGCACACAACAGGTGTTTTCATTTACATATTCTGACACATACAGTGCCATCTATTGATCAATTTTCACACTATTTCACTATATTTTTTTCTTCTGCCATATGTTTTCCCCCTTCCCCGATAACATTCCGTTGCAATTTGATGACATTCTGACTAGTGGTGTTATTTCTACTGCATTTTGAAAGTTTAACTTTAATTATAATCACTCTGTACATAGCTAGATAGTAAGCAATCATCTGACTTACTGACAGCAAAGTGAGTAGTGATGTAACAATGTGACATAAGCATTGTTCATTTACACTACCACCATCTAAGTCTGTAAGTATTGTCACAATCAAAATTATAATGTCTCAACACCAAATAAAGTCACTGCCAATGTAACTATTCATATTCTGACATTGTCATCATAAAGTGAACAGTTACAAAGCTTATTGCACCACTGAGGAGGAACTGCCACCCGTTACAGATCCTGCTTTGGCCACCATCTGACACTTTCTGCCTCAAACAATGGTCTGGTGCCCCTGTTTATAACTTTTATGGTGACTGTCATGTCAAACGCCTCACTTCTCTCAATATTTACACATTTTATGTTATTATTTGCTACACTGGTTTCTCCAGTGGCAAATCTGTTGTAACATTGTTTGAAATAATTTTATGATCATGCGAACGCCTTAAAAATATATTTTTCTAGGTGGGACTACTTTTTCTTCTTGGACTTGGCCATTTCACACTCTGGCCAATTCTGATGCTAGTGCTCAGTTAAAACTGAAATAGCTACCAACCCAAATGTCAGATCATGATATGGTTTCCATCTATTAATCTCAAATTAAAGAGACCATACCTTAATGATATGTTCCACTGTCATTCCTTCTCTTAGTATACTGACTTGGCTTTGTAATTTTGGTAGTGAGAAATTAGTTTTGGCAGTGAGATAGCAGATTGCTGCCACATCTCAAGCTGTCTGTCTCTATTGTCCACTTATTCAGAAACCTCACCTTTTTTCATATTGCTCTGTGGAAAACAGGGATTTCAATCAATCCTGTAAAGTCAATACAAGAGCCACATGCTTTGAGATATGTGGTGCTGAGGGAGCTACCTAGGTAAGACCCCATATCACAGAGAAGAATTATAGTATATCAAAATACGGATGGCACTATTCTTCCTATTTGCATTCGTGGGTGAAGTGTGGGAAGAATGATTGTTGGTAAACCTGCATGTGACCTCGGATTTCTTTGAGTTGATCAGTGTTACCATTATGTGAGGCATATGTGGAAACAAGTACTATGTTTCCCAATTCTTTTCAGAATGAACTCTCTTGGAATTTGGCTGTAAAACTCTTCTTGAAGCACAAGTGTCTCTTGCAGTGTCTGCCACTTGAGTTTGTTCACCGTCTCTGTGATGTTCTTGAGCTTCCTAAACCATCCCTTGATGGAACACTTTGCTCTTCTTTGGATCTTCTCTCCCTCTCTTCAGTTAATGCAAGTTTGGTGAGGGTCTCAAGCTGATAAGCAATACTCAGGACCACCCTGTGGCTGTGGGGGTTAGAATAGGCCCGAGGTGTTCCTGCCTGTCGTAAGAGGTGACTAAAAGGAGTCTCCCACTTTTTGACCTATAAGTTCTGGTTCTCTTTAAGGGTTTGACCTCACACTTTCAAAATTCTACAGAAGTGTAGGCCATTTGGGGAAGGATGCCTTATGTGGTGCATCAGATATCCCTCGCGCTGTTAGATTCTCTGCACCTCTTATTGTCATGGCTCTGCGACTCCACTCGCAGTTCAGCTATTTGGGTGAGGACACCTACCAGGCTATGTCCCCTTCTTCCATTCTCTACTGTCCTCTTTTGCCCCCATGACAATATTGGATTTCTCTGCACCCAATATCAAGCACAGTAGCCAGTATGTTGTGGTGGGGCCATCATGTACTCATTTGGTGGTAGCCCCCCGACAACATAGGGATTGCAATGCTGATGCGTGAGCGGCAAACCCTCCACATATGCCAAGGAGAATATGCCTATCATCTTGAGACAACAGGACTCCTGGCAACAGCCATTGTGCCAGGTGGCCTTTGCCATGGCTGTGTGGTGCCTGGGGGAGAGCCCCTGATTGGAGTGGGTGGAATCAGAATGGATGACCCGCAATGAAGCAGAACAAGTCATCTCTTGCTGGTGACCATATGGTGCCAGCAGTCTCTAAGAAGGGAAAGATAGAATGGAATGCTGACAGGTATGGCCCTAAATCATTCCCCTCCCTTGCTACATCATGGGAGGAACGTAGGGATACAGAAAGAAGAGAGCCATATTCACCTCGGTATTTAGTCTGCAGCAGAACAGGTGGGGACTCCTTTCTAGCTACTCTATTTTTTGTTGAACATCTGGAGGATAAGTTTTGGTAAGTGACAGCTGAGTCCAAAATGAAAAATGGGGCAGTCTTGATTCAGACAGCAGCCCTGGCCCTGTCCCGGATGTTGCTTGCCTGTGACCAGCTGAATGATATTCTCGTTTGTGTCACTCCCCATAAAAGCATCAACATGATCCACGGGATTTTTTTCCATTGTGACCTTCTTTTGCAGTCTGATGCTGAGCTCTGCACCAATTTAGAATGATGGGGTGTTCACTTCATCCTGTGCGTCTATAGGGGACCCAAATACAATAGGGTTGCAACCAGTGCCTTCATCTTGGTCTCTGAGGGAGATTCATTGCCCGAAAAGGTCAAGGTGATGGTTTACTGATGTGACGTAAAACCACACATCCCTCCCCCTATGCAGTGTTTTAAGTGCTCGAGATTGAGGCACATGTCTTCCCGCTCCAATTCCAGCATCACATGTTGAGACTTCGGACGTCCACTGCATCCCAGTACTCCATGTGTGCCTCCTCCCACTTGTGTCAACTGTGGAGAGCACCACTCCCCCAGCTCACCAGACTGCACAGTACTCCAAAAGGGGCAGAAAATTGTAGGCTACAAGACCCTGGACCAGCTGACTTATGAAGAGGCTAAACGTAAATTTGAATGGTTGCACTCCACTCACATGACATATACATATGCTGCAGCTATGTCGACATCACCCTCACTTGTCACAGTAGTTCCGCAGACTCAGCCGCATACAGTGGGCTCTCTGGGCCGCCCGCATACTTCTGCCTCCTTGGTGGTTGGGGGCACCTCTTCTTCCGTTGCTCCCAAATCACCTACTTCAGGAGCAACACCTTCCAAACACCTGGGACATTGGTCCCTTCCTCAAAGCCAGAGAGGCCACAGCCTCCTCTGGCTCCTCTCGCATGGAAGAGGTCCCTTGGGACTCCCCCTTCCAACCAAGGTCTCCAATAATGCCACACACACTCGCATTCGGGAGGACGACAGTTCAATCCCGTGTCCGGCCATCCTGATTTAGGTTTTCCTTGATTTCCCTAAATTGCTCCAGGCAAATGCTTGGATGGTTCCTTTGAAAGGGCACGGCTGACTTCCTTCCCCATCCTTCCCTAATCCGATGAGACCGATGATCTCGCTGTTTGGTCTCTTCCCCCAAACGACGGCGACTAATGCCACAGTGGACACTCGCGAGTGGCTGAAGGAGCCATAGGCTGTTTGATGAAGGGCTTCACGGTCTTCCTCCATGCCTGAAGCTACTTTGGAGTAGTTCTCCCGGCGAGCCCCTAAAGAGAAGCAAGAGAGCAAGCAAGCGAAGTAGTCTGCTAAGAAACAGGACCCTTCGGTGGTCCCAACACCACCACTTGCTGCCAGTTCTGCATCCGAGGACAAGTTGAAGATTTTATTGTCCTTTGAAGACCTGGATCTTGTTGGCACCTCACCCAGAATGGCAATTGATACAAATAATCAACTGGTGGCAGTAGGTGATGCTGAGGCATAACCTGCCTCCTTGGTCACGACATGCATTCCACAACTCCAGAGAGCATCAACCTCCAGTGGAACTGTGGCGGCTTTTCCTCCCACCTGGCTGAGGTACGACAACTCTTAAGCGTTACAAAAACTGTATTGAGTGTGACAGGCTGTCAGGTGGAGTTTGTATCATGTCCTTACTGCTGTCTGTAGCGAACCTGTGCCCCTTCAAACACCTTTTGAAGCTGTGGCTGTCAGGGTGAGGTCAACACTGGGAATTACCATCTGTAACATCTACCTCCCTCCAGATGGTGAAGTGCCACCCCATGCACAGGCTGCACTAATTTCCCAACTCCCCCCCCCCCCTCCCCTCCCCTCCCCACCCACTTTTCTACTTCTGGGTGATTTTAATGCCCGTAACCACTTGTGTGGTTGAACTAAGGTTACTGACCGTGGTAAAGACGTCAAGGACCTACTAACTCTACTCGACCAATGCCTCTTAAATACAGGTGCCCACACACATTTCAGTGTGGCGCATGGCACGTATTCGGCCATTGATGTCTCGGTTTGCAGTCCTGGCCTTCTCCCCCCTCCCTCCCCCAACTTCGTCAGCTTAAGGATAAGTGCTGATGGCACCTTAATATTATTCAATGCCTGAGCCACACTGACTGGGGTGCGGATTGTCTTACACTGCTGCAGCTGTACAAAGCTCTCGTACAATCCTGTATTGGTTATGGGAGCCTGGTGTGTGGTTCAGCACTGCCCTCCACACTGCGTCTGCTGGATCCTATCCACAACTGTGGAGTTCGGCACACAACGGGAGCTTTCTGAATGAGGCCAGCAAACATCCTCCTCTTGGAAGCTGGTGTTCCTCCATTGTGGCTCTGGTGGCAACTACTGCTTGGAAATTATGCCACTCACATTCATAGTTCACCTTGTCATCCAAATTATCATCTCCGTTTCCTATCACAGCGATCCATCTCCCACAACGGCAGCCCAGAACTCGGAATCTCCTTGCTGTCTGTGTCTGGTCGCTTCTTACTGAACTTGATGCTTTTCCTCTACCACCTTTCCTGTGGGTTCACTTATGTACACATCCATGGTCCATGCCTGAGCCACAGCCGGACCTATCGCAAGGGTCAAAAGTCTCAGTTCCTCCTGATGCTCTCTGCCGGCAATTTTTCTGTCTTCTCAATGAGTTCCAGGGCTCAGAAATACTCTACTCCAATGGATCAATGGTCGACAGTCTTCTTGGCTACATTTATGCTCACTGTGGACATACTGAACAGCACTCCTTGCCGGATGGCTGCTGTTTTTTCACTGCAGAGTTGGTAGCCATATATTGCGCTCTTGAGCATATGCTCTCCTGTTTCAGTGAGTCCTTCATCATGTGTAGTGACTCCTTAAGCAGCCTACAAGGTCTGAACCAGTGCTTCCCTCAACATCCTTTGGTAATGACTATCCAGGAGTCTGTTTATGCCCTGGGCAACAATGGAAGTTCATGACCTTCATTTGGATCCCAGGACATGTTGGGATACTGGGCAATGAACTTGCTGACAGCCTGGCCAAACATCCTACCAGTAAACCAACTCTGGAGATCGGCCTGCTGGAGACTGATCTCCGATCGGCCTTCCACCATAAAGTGTTCATGATCTGGGGTACCGAATGGCGCATCCTCAGTCCATCTAATAAACTCCGTGTTATCGAGGAGACAACATATGTGTGGCAGTTATCCATGCAAGCCACTCGCAGGGACTCTGTTGTCCTTTGCTGGCTCTGCATTGACCATACTTGGCTAACACGTGGTCACATCCTCTGGCACGAGGAGCCACCTTGGTGTCGCTGTGACTTCCATATGACTGTCATCCACATCTTGTGGACTGCCCAATTTTAGCCACTCTGAAGTGGACTTTTAAACTTCCCAGCACCCTGCCTATGGTGTTGGGGTGACAATACCTCAATGACTGATTTAATTTTATGTTTTATTCAAGAGGAGTTTTTTTCTCATACAGTCTAAGGTTTTATCATACAACCTTAGGGTGGGCGTCTGGCCTTCTCTCCCAGGCCTCCACCCTCTCTCCATTTTACCTCTTTCCCACTCTTTCTTTGCATATTTTTTTTTTTTTTTTTTTTTTTTTTTTTTTTTTTTTTTTTTTTGCCATGGTGTTCATCTTTTCCTTGTGTGTGTTCATCTTGGCTTGTCTTTTAGGCAGGAGATTTTAGTGTGTTGCAGAGTGGCTGGCTCATCCTTTTTTATTCTTGTTATCAGCCAGCCTAGGCCATCTGCTATATGGTTTTAATACCTTCCTCTTCTTTTCCTTTTAGTGTATGTTTTCCCCCTTTTGGCTCGCTTCTTTCATTTTCTCTTTTAGTGTGGTTCCCTGTTAGTTTTGTGCCCTTTTACTTTCCCCACTCCTTTTGGGAAGTGTTTTACCTTGAGACTTGTTTGCATGAGGAAAAAGGTACTGATGACCCTGTAGTTTGGTTCCTTCATACACCCAACCAACCAACCAACCAACCAATGCTCAGGAATCAGTTAAACAAGTGGTCTGTAAGCTACTTATTCCATTAAGATTCTCTCAGTGAATATCAGCGTGGAATCAGCTTTCCATACAATTTATTGTTTGTGGTCACTCAGCTTTAGGTCTCTCCATATGGTTACTCGTCGATATTTTATGGCAGTTAATGTTCCACCAATAGTTTACTTGACCAGTAGTGGATCTCTTTGCCTCTCTATGCACAATATTTTACACTTACTTATGTCCTGGATCAACTGCCAGTCCCTGCACCAATTGTCAACTCTCAGCAGGCCCTTGATTAAATGCTGTGTTGCAAACCACTTTTATGCCTCCAACATTGCCATAATTAAACACTGATACAGCTTCAAAAGCTGCAGTATCTATAATTTTTTTCCACACAAATATGGTATTGGAACACTTTTTTTCAAATCAGGCTGTTTTAAACATGGATTAGGATTTTGTGTCCTACCATATACACATCTCTTCAATAGATGTGTATGTGCTAAGGCACTATATTGTGTTCATAAATTTCTGAAAGAATATTCTTATGCTTGTACTGCTCTCAGTGTAGCCCACTAACAAATAAAATGTTTCCATCCAGCATAACAATGAAACACATGTCAGTATGTACTGTTTAGGAATAGTAATCAGTAAAATGCAGTAAAGTGCAGTAAAATGCGAACTTTTTAGGTTAGGCTTTAGCGTGACTGTTACTGACATTAACTGAAACAACAAGTTCACTGTTACCAGTCACCGTTGTTTCATTTAATGTCAGTAACAGTCACGGTAAAGCCTAACATAAAAACGTTTGCATTTAAAGTTAATCTGCCCAGTCAGGCAATCAAGGCTATTTTCGAGTACAAAAACAGTGCAGAAAAGGTCGCAATGAATGTAAATCCACCTGATGATGGAGGTTTAAACCTTCGAAATGCGTCGTGGAAATAAATAAAACGGTGACTGGTAACAGTGAACTTGTTGTTTCATTTTATGTCAGTAACAGTAACAGTAAAGCCTAGCCAAAAATGTTCGCATTTAAAACAAAAATGATTAAATGATATACCTGTTACATTTATATTATCTCACTGGCTAAAATTTTTAACATAATTTGTGAAAAAATATAATCTGCAATGTTCATTTTTCATTAGAAGAAGCATTTCACTGCATATAATTAGTAAATGGGATGTAACTAGGAACTGAATTCATGACAGTCAATTTGTTTACATGTGCACCGTGGAAGAAAAGAAGCTGTAAATATTCTTGCAGATGTGCCTGTATTTATTTTGCACTTTATTGTAAAGGAAATGTTACTATTAATTGATATCAGAAAAGTAAATTTGCAAGTGACACATGCTGATTGAACGCAAATCCAATTCTGAAGATTAGTGCCTCAAAGACCGTTCATAAATATTCTTACCATTAATCACTTGTTTACTGATATCTAAAACTTAACAACATAGAAAGATAAAAATGCTATTTGTACTTCTCAGAGAAACTTGTGAATATATTAATACCAATAAAATCAACTATTTTTACTAAATAAAATAATAAACAGCATTTAAGACCAGTGGTATATATATTTACCAATGTCAATTAAAGAGTTAAAAGTGCTTTTTTATATTTGCCCCATGATTTAGAACATAAACCATGTAATGGATGTTCAGTTATCAACAGTAAGTGGAAATGGTTTGGCACATTGAACCTCACATGGTTTTGCATGTTTTGAATGTTGTTTCTAATAGCATTCTATAAGGGTGTTAGAAACAAAGCAATTGAAAGTCCATGATGAAATAACATCATCATTATCAAAATGATAGGTTGCTAGTCACCATACAGACGAGATGTTAAGTTGCAGATAGGCACAATTAAAAAGACTACTACACATTTTAGCTTTTGGCTAAAAGGCCTTCTTCTGAAGTAGAAAACACATACACATTCGCACAAGCACAATTCACACACCTGTCCACTATTTCTGCCTGCTGTGGCCAGACTGAGTCCTAAGTGCACCTGATGAGAGAAGCAGTCTGGTGGCGAGGGTAAAGAGATGGTTTGGGGTGGGGAGGGAGGATATAGCAGGGTGGGGTGGTGGAAGGTGTAGTGCTGTTTGTGGGAGCATGCAGCGATGTTGTGGGGACAGGATAGGGCTACTTGGTGCAATTGGGTGGTTGAAAGGGGCCAGGAGCTGAATAGGAGAATAGTAGGAAAGGGGAAGAAGACTGATGAGTGCGCTAGTGGAATAGAAGGCTGTGTTGTGCTGGAGTGGGAGCAGGAAAGGGGATAGGTAAATGGAGGACAGGGACTAGTGAAGGTTGAGGCCAGAACAGTTATGGGTACATGGGATAACATATTGCGGGGAGAGTTACCATCTGCACAGCTAAGAGAAGCTGGTGTCTGTAGGAAGGATCCAGATGACACAGGTTGTGAAGCAGTCATTGAAGTGAAGCACACCAAGTTACGCAATATGTTCAGCAACTCCAGCACAACACAGCCTTCTATTCCACTAGCGCACTCATCAGTCTTCTTCCCCTTTCCTACTATTCTCCTATTCAGCTCCTGGCCCCTTTCAACCACCCAATTGCACCAAGTAGCCCTATCCTGTCCCCACAACATCGCTGCATGCTCCCACAAACAGCACTACACCTTCCACCAGTTTGTCACTGGTCATTCATGCACATAGACAGTGTTTTAGTTGTTGTGCCCACTTAGAAAGTTTTTCAATGGTTGCAGATTAGTTTGTAAATCACATGACTGCTTTTACAGGTAGCCATGCCTTTGATGGGCCAGCAGGAGTTGCCTGTTACTGGACTGGAGTAGGTGGTGGTGGGAAGAGATATGGGACAGGTCTTGCATCTAAGTCTATTACAGATATGTGAGCCATGAGGCAAGGGGTTGGAGACAGGGGTGGAGTAGGGATGGACAAGTATATTGCATAGGTTTTATGGGCTGTTGAGTGCCACTGTGGGAGGGGTGGGAAGGATAGTGGGTAGGATATTCTTCATTTCAGGTCATTACAACAGGTAGCTGAAACTTTGGTGGAGAATGTGATTCATTTGCTCTCTAGTCCTGGGTGGTATGAGCATGCTACTTTGTGGCCAGATTTTGGGTATAGGGGAGGTGCTAGGCAACCAGAGAGACAAGACACAGGAGATCTGTTTCATTAAAAAATTGGGTTGATAATTTTGGTCTTTGAAGACCTCAGTGAAACCCTTGTTATATTTGGAAAGGGAGTGCTCATCACTGTGTACGTAATGATCATGGGTGTCTAGACTGTACGGAAGGGACTCCTTGGCATGGAATAAGTGGCAGATGTCAAAGTGGACGTATTGCTGGTTGTTGGCGGGTTTGATATCTTTAAGCTGGAGGTCATTGAGGAAGGTAGCTTGTTGGGTTGAGATGGACTGGGTGAAACAAATGAGGGAGAAGGTGTTGAGGTTCTGGTGGAATGAGGATAGGGTGTCCTCACTCTGTCCAGGTCACAAAGATGTCATCAATGAATTTGAACCAAGTGAAGTTTTCGGGATTCTGGGTGCTTAGGAAGGACTCCTCTAGATGGCCCATGAATAGGTTGACATAGGAAGGGGCCATGTGAGTGCCCATCAATGTATCGTGGATTTGTTTGTGGGAGATGCCATCAAAGGAGAAGTAATTGTGGCTGAGGATATAGTTGGTAACTGTGAGCAGGAAAGAGATTGTAGGTCTATAGTCAGTCAGACATTGGGAAATGTGTTCAATAGTAGAAAGCCATGGGCATTAAGAATGTTAGTGTACAGGGAGGTGCTATCAATAGAGATGAGTGTGACACCATGTGGTAAAGGAACAGAACTGTGGAGAGTTGATGGAGGAAGTGACTGGTGTCGTTCATATAGGAGGGTAGGTCACAGGTAATAGGCCCAAGGTGTTGCTCCATGAGAGCATAGATTCTCTCAGTAGGGGCACAGCAACCAGCCACAATGCAGTATCCTGGGTGGTTGATTTTATGGACTTTAGGAAGTGCATAGAAGGTAGGAGTGCAGTGAGTGATAGGGGTGAGGAGAGAGATAGAAAATGGGGAGAGATGATGGGATGGGCCCAAGGATTTGAGGGGGTAGTGAAGATCCTGTTGGATTTCTGGAATTGGTTATCTGTGGTAGGATTTGTAGGTTGATGAATCTGACAGCTGGTGGAGTTGCTCCACTAGGTAATCCCTGCAGTTCAAAATGAAAGTGGTGGAGCCTTTGTCAGCAGGTAGGGTTATAAGGTCGGGATCAGTTCTTAAGTGGTGAATTACAGTTCTTTCTGCGAATGTAATGGTGGTGTCCATGTTGAGTGATTTGGGGGATGATAATGAGCCAAGTTTTGAGGTTAAGAAATTCTGAAATGTTAACTGGGGGGATTAGGAGCAGTGGTGGTGGAGGATCATGGATCATTGTTAGATGGAGGAATGAACGGGGTCAGGCAGGGTTCAGTATTAGTTTTGAGTTGAGTCTGATTGGTAGGTTTGGTGGCAAAATGTGTTTCCACTGTAGGGGCCAGGAGAAGGAAAGAAGTTCTTTAACAAGTCCAGCATGACTGACATACAGACTGGAACAAAAGGTAAGGCCTTTGGGAAGGAGTCATACTTCTGTGTGACTAAGGATTTTGGAGAAAATGTTCATGACTGTGTTTTGAGTCATTTTAGATTCTAGGTTCTGTGTATGGTTGAGGGACAAGGTTTCTGGTGGTTTGGTAAATGTAGCAGGTCTGTGAGGCAGCATTTATTGGCTATGAGGGGAAGTGGGGGAGGTTTGGAGCCTCTTTTAGAGGTGCTGGATAATGGCAGTCCAAGGTGGGGGGAGGAGGTGAACAGGTTGGAGAGTTCCATTAAGTTTCAGGTGTGCAGCCACAAGAAATCTCCTTCTTCTTCTAATATTTCGGGTGTAAAACATTCAGCCAAGTTCAGAGTGAGCCGCAAGACTGCCGCTCCAGGTTGGAGAGTTTTTTGAGGTAGCGTTGTGCATGCCACTGTAGTTCCTTAAGAACAAGAGCTTCAATGTGAAAGATGGGACTGCAGAGTAGGGGAATTTTAAAGATGGAGAGGAGATATTGCAGTGAGGTTTGGGCCTGGTTTACATGGTTTTTTAGGACTAAGTTGGTGAGGGCTATGGACTGACAGAGTTAGAATGCTCCACTTTGACAGCTGCCATCTGTTCCATACCAAGAAGTCCCTTCCATACAGCCTAGCCACCTTTGGTCATCACATATGCAGTGACTAGCAGTTCCTCTCCAAATATACCAAGGGTCTCACCGAGACCTTCACAGACTGAAATTACCCACCCGACCTTGTACAGAAACAGATCTCCCTTGCCTTGTCCCTCTATTGACCTACAATCTCCCATTGTCTGGCCATAAAGGAGCACTCCTCTCATAACTCAGTTCCACACAGGACTGGAGCAACTGAATCACATCTTCTGCCATGGTTTTGAATGCCTGTTGTCATGCCCTGAAATGAGGAATATCCTACAAACTGTCCTTCCCACTCCTCCCACATCAGTATTCTCAAGTTCAAAAAACCTATATATTATCCTTGACCATCCCTACCACAACCCCTGCCCCCCCCCCCCCAACTCTTTGCCTCATGGCTCATATCCCTACAATGGAGCTGAATACAAGACATGGCCCATGCTTCCTCCTCCTCCTCCATCACCACATAACCCTTTTATACGTTTACATTTGTCCATTGACCATACTATTTATTTCACTTCTGTTGCATATTATACCCCCAGAAGACATGCTTCATAACAGTACTACATTTGTTAGGTGGCTGCAGAGCATTATGTAATAGGAGTTCACCAATAACTTGGCAGAATGTTTTTTCCCCATTATTTCTGAAATTATTCATTTTATAAATTGAAATACAAACAAACTTGCTACTTCTGCAATTATACAACACAGAATACACCCATCACAGTAAATGACTACCTTTGTCTCTATGGATTAATTTTGCTGGCTACTGGCACTGATTGCAATGCTAATGGCCACACTAGATATTTCTGGTATGGGATGGTCTCTAACTGCACCTACTCAGCGTTTTGAGTCTAACAGAGCTGCTGTTAATATTAATAAGTAGCTTAACCTGTAACTTTGCCATGCAGGCTCAGGAAGTATAAGGGGTGTTCAATAAGTGATACAACACATATTTTTCCCAGCCAGTTTTGGGACATCATGGAATGTTCCCACTTCAGCTCCTATAGTTTCATGAAGTTCCTATAGGTGGTGGCACTATACGTAGCCTTCAAAATGGCGCTTGTAATGGAGAAGCTTCCAAGGAGAGAGCTTTCACTGAGTTTCTTTTGGCAGATAACCAGAGCATCACAGTTATTCGTAAACCCGTATAGAATATCTACAGAGACTTTGCAGTGAATAAAAGTATGGTGAGTCATTGGGCGAGGCATTTGTGATCATCACAACAAGGTCATGCAAACCTGTCTGATGATGTCCTCGATGGTGAGTGTTCATCGGAGGTGAGGGTATCATCTGGAGTGCCCCGGGGAAGTGTGGTAGGTCCGCTGTTGTTTTCTATCTACATAAATGATCTTTTGGATAGGGTGGATAGCAATGTGCGGCTGTTTGCTGATGATGCTGCGGTGTACGGGAAGGTGTCGTTGTTGAGTGACTGTAGGAGGATACAAGACGACGTGGACAGGATTTGTGATTGGTGTAAAGATTGTCAGCTAACTCTAAATATAGATAAATTTAAATTAATGCAGATGAATAGGAAAAAGAATCCTGTAATGTTTGAACACTCTTGCATCAAATGGAGATTATGCTGAAAAATAGGATTTTGTAACTGAAAGAGTGGGGAATAATAAGGTGTATTGGAATCCTGAATAAAACCAACCTGCTTTCAGAAAAAAATGCATTGCATTACTTATTGAATGCCTCTCATAGCACTGTATTGCAGGTTGTGAGCTACATGACTTCATGGTAAATGGCGAAGTTGTCTTCCAGATAACAGTTCCATAAATGCCTACACATGAGGGAAAGTCTGAAAAAATAATGTTACATAATTCATACTTGACTTGCAGATAAAGATCTGCAGTCCTGGTAAACACCGAAATCCCTTCATCGCATTACCACTGCATGCCAGTACAGCAATGAAAACAAAATGGTGAAACTTATTGATAAAATAGAGTATGATGCAGTAATTCATTTTCTGCATTTGAAGTGGAATAACTCTGCAGAAATTCATGCTGAGTTGGTGGAAATGCAGAGCAACAATTCACTTTCATTTGACACAGTGGTTAAGTGGTGCAGACACTTCCAGTCTGTTCAAACAAATCTGAATGATGAGATACAAAGTGACAGACCATTTGTCTGCTATGAGCCAGTAATTGCAAGCAAAGAGAAGTAGAGGCCCTGATGCTCAAAGACTGGCATATCACATTTGAGGTAATAGTGGAAAAAGTGAAAGTCAGTCATGGATCAGTTTTCAGTACCTTGCATGAACATGATGGAGGTTCTTGTTTGGTTCTGCAACTGCTTGTACCCATTCAAAAATTCCATTGAACTAAGTCAGCAGCAAAAATGGTAAAGCTGTGTCAGTCCAATCTAGATAACTTTTTAGTCACCTAATCACCATGGGTCCACAGCTCGTGATCTCGCAGTAGCGTTCTCGCTTCTTCAGCACGGGGTCCCGGGTTCGATTCCCAGCGGGGTCAGGGATTTTCACCTGCCTGAAGATGACTGGGTGTTGTATCATCTTCATCATCATCAACATCATCCATGTGCATTACGGTCAGAGGAAGGCAACGGAAAACCACCTCCTTCAGGACCGTACCTAGTATGGCAGTGCAGACCTCCCGCATCGTTCCTCTGCGCTCTGTCAAGAAGTGTGGGACTTCATTTCCATTTCCAATCACCATGGATAAATGCTGGGTGTTTCACTATGACCCCAAAACAAAGAATCAGTATAAGCACTTGAAACATGTGGATTCACCCCTGCCAAAGAAGGTAGAAGATTCAGCCATAATCGGACAAGGATATGTTGAGTGTTTTTTGGAACTGTCATGGCATGATGCTAACAGATTATGCTTTAAAGGGGCAAACTATCTCAGGAGCATACTACCAAAATCTCTTGACCAGGTTACAAGAGGCAATCAAGACAAAGTGTTGCTACAGGCAGCTCAGGAGAGTGCTTTTACTCCATGAGAATACATCATCTCATTCTGTGCAGGACAGTCTGCTTTCTTGAGCTTCCATGTTTTACCTCACCCCCTATATTCTACTGACATGGTACCCAGAGACTTCTTCCACTTTCTTCTAATGAAGAAACCATTGTGTGGTCGGCTTTTCTAGAATTATGTTAAGGTGATTTTTGAGATGCAGATTTGATCGATTGAGCTCCCCACTAAGCCATCCATCATGGGGAAAAAATGTTGAATGATATATATGTACAGGAGGACTAAATCCATCAACAAGAGGCAATTATTTAAACTTTAATTCTATCCTTCATAGCAGAGACATCACTGGTTCAATTAAGGTAACTTTGATGTACAAACCTGTGATCCAGAGCCTAGAGCAATCATTCTCTCTGCTATTTGTATCCTCTTCTCTGTATGATCTCATAGTGAATATTTGTTTTAAAACCTAGTTTTGTTGCATTAATTTTGTTCTCTTCAGCTACTGCTAGTTTTGGTTAATGGTAAGCAGTTGACCTTATCATGTCCTGTTTCCAGTTCTTTATTTTATGTATTAATTTGCTATTTTTTATTAGTCTATTATCTAGATACAAGAACAGACTAAATGTTGCAGATGAATTGGCTGAATACAGCGTACAATATTTTAAAGTAATTTCAGATGTGTTAGTATAACTAAACATTATCATGTCCTACATACAGTATTTACCAATTTCTGATGAAATCCCACTTCAGAATGTTATGTCCATAATTTAGTATCTGTATTTTGTTCAGTCTATATTGGCCAATGTGAACTGGCTGCTATTGTTGTATTTTTCACATGTATTGATTTTGAGGATTTCTTACTCTGTCCTTGCAAAAACTAATTTTATTGTCTTTGCAATGGAACATAACTGAAATCTAAAAATTATCAGGTAGTGTAGAGGCTTTGTAACGTACTTTAAATAAGTGGTTTACAGAAAGCTAGAAAAGCGTTGTGCAAAATGCCAATATAGATGCACATGTTACAGAGTGGGGAAATCTTAATCCACATGATGTACTGGTTCTCCCTTTTGATGTCACTGCAGTGAACACACATGATGATACTTTCAGTAAGGTTATCCATCACTTTGGTAAGGTATGTAATCTTCCGCTACAGCTAAAATAGTATTCCTTTTTAAACAAACAATGAAATTATACAGTTTTCTCTTCTAATAGAAGACAAAAAATCTTCATCTTTTACTTGGAATTTTTTAATTGTGTTCTGGTGGCAGTCATAGAATCGTGTCTATGGTTTTCAATTACTCATTTATCTCCTTTGTTCTGTGACTTCCGTAAATCACTTCAGGCAAATGCCAGGATGGTTCCTTTGGAAGGGCACGGCTGACTTCCTTCCCCATTCTTCCCTGATCCAATGGGACTGTTGATCTTGCTGTTTGGTCCCATCCACCCTCTCCCCCATCCCCCACAAAAATCAACCAACCAACCAACCTACCTATCTACTCTGTACTGAACTTTGTTTTTAAGAATGAAGTGATTATATTGGAGGTCAATCAATGTGTTCTTTTGGGACAATAGACACAAATATTTTTAAAAAATGATGTGATTTACAAAATGTTAGAACATATGTGCTACATCACGATTCCAGTTCAATTTTGGCCCCATTAACGAAATGTCACACATACATTTATCAAGTGACAACTGAAATACATAATTGTACTTATGCAAGCACTATAAAATGTTGTTATATTATTACATGTACAGATACAGCCAGAATTATGACTTTATTCATAGCTGTTATTTTCTCAGCAGCTGCAATATGGCTAATATTTCAGAATAAAATTCAGTTGTCAGTTGCACAGTTATTTTTACTTTGCTGCACTGGTTTTGACAGATTAATCTGTTATCTTCAGAAGCCTACAAAATTTGGGGTAATATAAATCGCAAGTAAATTGCCATGTGTATTTATGTAAAGTATAAGGAGTGTATTACAGAAATTTAATAATCATGTGTTCCATGGATCAGTTTGCATGATAGACCATAATGATGTGAAATAAGTCATTTTACATTCATATCGCAAATTAATTTGTACATAAGGTTACATTCTGAACATTTGTAAGTTGTTGTTGTTGAGGTTACATTCTAAGGTTAATTATAACCACAGATTAATAATTTACAGTAAATGTATCACATTTATGTGAATATGCTTCTTTCACACTTGATCAACCATCTGTGCTTGAGGTCCTAATACCTTCTGCTGTTGCTACTCAACTTAAAGTATATGTTGTTGTTGTTGTTGTTGTTGTTGTTGTTGTTGTTGTGGTCTTCAGTCCTGAGACTGGTTTGATGCAGCTCTCCATGCTACTCTATCTGTGCAAGCTTCTTCATCTCCCAGTACCTACTGCAACCTACATCCTTCTGAATCTGCTTAGTGTATTCATCTCTTGGTCTCCCTCTACGATTTTTACCCTTCATGCTGCCCTCCAATGCTAAATTTGTGATCCCTTGATGCCTCAGAACATGCCGTACCAACCGGTCCCTTCTTCTTGTCAAGTTGTGCCACAAACTCCTCTTCTCCCCAATTCTATTCAATACCTCCTCATTAGTTATGTGATCTACCCATCTAATCTTCAGCATTCTTCTGTAGCACCACATTTCGAAAGCTTCTATTCTCTTCTTGTCCAAACTATTTATCATCCATGTTTCACTTCCATACATGGCTACACTCCATACAAATACTTTCAGAAACGACTTCCTGACACTTAAATCTATACTCAATGTTAACAAATTTCTCTTCTTCAGAAACAATTTCCTTGCCATAACCAATCTAGATTTTATATCCTCTCTACTTCGACCATCATCAGTTATTTTGCTCCCCAAATAGCAAAACTCCTTTACTACTTAAAGTGTCTCATTTCCTAATCTAATTCCCTCAGCATCACCCGACTTAATTCAACTACATTCCATTATCCTCGTTTTGCTTTTGTTGATGTTCATCTTATATCCTCCTTTCAAGACCCTGTCCATTCCGTTCAACTGCTCTTCCAAGTCCTTTGCTGTCTCTGACAGAATTACAATGTCATCAGCAAACCTCAAAGTTTTTATTTCTTCTCCATGGATTTTAATATCTACTCCAAATTTTTCTTTTGTTTCCTTTACTGCTTGATCAATATACAGATTGAATAACATCGGCGATACGCTACAACACTGTCTCACTCCCTTCCCAACCACTGCTTCCCTTTCCTGCCCCTCAACTCATATAACTGCCATCTGGTTTCTGTACAATTGTGAATAGCCTTTCGCTCCCCGTATTTTACCCCTGCAACCTTCAGAATTTGAAAAAGAGTATTCCAGTCAACATTGTCAAAAGTTTTCTCTAAGTCTACAAATGTTAGAAACATAGGTTTGCCTATCCTTAAGCTATTTTCTTAGATAAGTCATAGGGTCAGTATTGCCTCACATGTTCCAACATTTCTATGGAATCCAAACTGATCTTCCCAGAGGTCGGCTTCTACCAGTTTCTTTCTCTCTGTAAAGAATTCGTGTTAGTATTCAGCAGCAATGGCTTATTAAACTGATAATTCGGTAATTTTCACATCTGTCAACACCTGCTGTCTTTGGGATTGGAATTATTATATTTTTCTTGAAGTCTGAGGGTATTTCGCCTGTCTCATACGTTTTGCTCACCAGATGTTAGAGTTTTGTCGGGACTGGCTCTCCCAAGGCTGTCAGTAGTTCTAATGGAATGTTGTCTACTCCCACGGCCATGTTTCAACTTAGGTCTTTCAGTGCTCTGTCAAACTCTTCACGCAGTATCATATCTCCCATTTCATCTTCATCTACATCCTCTTCCATTTCCATAATATTGTCCTCAAGTACATCGCCCCTGTATACACCTTCTATATACTCTTTCCACCTTTCTGCTTTCCCTTCTTTGCTTAGAACTAGGTTTCCATCTGAGCTCTTGATATTCATGCTAGTGGTTCTCTTTTCTCCAAAGGTCTCTTTAATTTTCCTGGAGGCAGTATCTATCTTACCCCTAGTGAGATACGCCTCTACATCCTTAAATTTGTCCTCTAGCCATCCTTGCTTAGCCTTTTTGCACTTCCTGTCGATCTCATTTTTTAGACGTTTGTATTCCTTTTTGCCTGCTTCATTTACTGCATTTTTATATTTTCTCCTTTCATAAATTAAATTCAATATTTCTTCTGTCACCCAAGGGTTTCTACTAGCCCTTGTTTTTTTACCTACTTGATCCTCTGCTACCTTCACTACTTCGTCCCTCAAAGCTATCCATTGTTCTTCTACTGTATTTCCTTCCCCCATTCCTGTCAGTTGTTCCCTTATGCTCTCCCTGAAACTCTGTACAACCTCTGGTTTAGTCAGTTTATCCAGGTCCCATCTCCTTAAATTCCCACCTTTTTGCAGTTTCTTCAGTTTTAATCTACAGTTCATAACCAATAGATTGTGTTCATAGTCCACATCTGCACCTGAAAATGTCTTGCAATTTAAAACCTGGTTCCTAAATCTCTGTCTTACCATTAAATAATCTATCTGAGACCTTCCAGTATCTCCAGGCTTCTTCCATGTATACAACCTTCTTTTATGATTCTTGAACCAAGTGTTAGCTATGATTAAGTTGTGCTCTGTGCAAAATTCTACCAGTTGGCTTCCTCTTTCATTTCATACTCTCAATCCATATTCACCTACTACGTTTCCTTCTCTTCCTTTTCCTACTGCCGAATTCCAGTCACCCATGACTTAAATTTTCGTCTCCCTTCACTATCCGAATAATTTCTTTTTTTCATCATACATTTCTTCAATTTCTTCGTCATCTGCAGAGCTAGTTGACATTTAAACTTGTACTACTGTGGTAGGCGTGGGCTCCGTATCTATCTTGGCCACAATAATGTGTTCACTATGCTGTTTGTAGTAGTTTACCCGCACTCCTATTTTTTTTTTATCCATTATTAAACCTACTCCTGCATAACCCTATTTGATTTTGTATTTTTAACCCTATATTCACCTGACCAAAAGTCTTGTTCCTCCTGCCACTGAACTTCACTAATTCCCACTATATCTAACTTTAACCTATCCATTTCCCTTTTTAAATTTCCTAACCTACCTGCCCAATCGAGAGATCTGACATTCCACGCTCCGATCCGTAGAACGCCAGTTTTCTTTCTCCTGATAACGACGTCCTCCTGAGTAGTCCCTTCCCAGAGATCTGAATGGGGGACTATTTTACCTCCGGAATATTTTACCCAAGAGGACACCATCATCATTTAACCATACAGTAAAGCTGCATGCCCTCGGGAAAAATTACGGCTGTAGTTTCCCCTTGCTTTCAGCCGTTCATGGTACCAGCACAGCAAGGCCGTTTTGGTTAGTGTTACAAGGCCAGATCAGTCAATCATCCAGACTGTTGCCCATGCAACTACTGAAAAGGCTGCTGCCCCTCTTCAGGAACCACACGTTTGTCTGGCCTCTCAACAGATACCCCTCTGTTGTGGTTGCACCTACGGTACGGCTATCTGTATCACTGAGGCACGCAAGCCTCCCCACCAACGGCAAGGTCCATGGTTCATGGGGGGGGTTAAAGTATATAGCTTTCAAAAATGGGCATCAAGCAAGCCTTGTACAAAGACTTTATAAAAATAAAACCAATAAAAATATTAATCCCTGACACTCTACAAAAATAGCTTTACTGTTAAAAAATACTGTTAAGAAGTACTCTACAGTCTAGGTGACTTTGTATATCATATAGCTAATTTGTTAAAAAAATATGACTTCTCTGCGCCCTTCACCACCAATAATGTAACCAAATACATAATGATAAGCCACCAACAGATGAATTTCTCAAATCTGGTGTATATAAAATTCATTGTAATATATGGCTGAGTTTTTATGTATGACAGACTGGGAGGGCATTGAAGATATGTTTATGTGACCTTCTGCTCAACAAATACAGTGAAAATTTATTTAAGTCGACTTTTGCACAATATCTCAAAATCAAGAAATGCACTCTTCCTTCTCCATCTTTCTTTAACATGGAAACTTTGCTTATAGTTGACAGGACTACAAAATGAACCTTTTGCAAGAGTTTCAAACATATAAATATTCCTTCCGAAAATCAAAATATTTATTTAATGATCAGGTTGCATTGAAAAATGCACTATTTCAACTGTATAGCATCTCTTACAAAATAGTGAAAATTAGCCCATTCTTTGAGGATATTAATGTTAGCAATAATAGCTTATGTGGAACTATATGAAATATCTTTCTAGTTGTACTTTTTGTATGCTTTTTTATGTGTTCCTTGCTGCTAGTACAGCAACTTGACTATGTCTGCTGGCGTAAGCTGTTGCCACATGCCGGTCAGCAAAGAGGTTGCGAGAAGATCGACCATAGGCACGGGAGCAAGCGCATCTATCAGGAGAGAGGCCAAAGACAGACTCGCAGGCAACGCGCCGCCAATGCCCTCTGGACCGCAAGTATTTAGATCGCTGCCGTGGACCGGAGGGTCCAGTCAGTGCCAGTCCGTCACAGACAGTCAGCCCATTCGCAGTCAGTGAGAGTCACAGTTTCTAGCTGAGAGTCAGTCAGTACCTAGTGACCATAGTAGAGTACATAGTGGGACTTGTCCTTCACAAGCAGTGATGCTAATGTGGACTATTATGGAAGAGCTTGTACTATGAAACATGGACTAGCTTGAGATAAGTAGCTTTCTGTCCTAGTAATAAATAAAGAACACTAATAATACATGTGTGCAGTTTGTGTGGTAGAACGAGGATACTGGCCACCAAACAACATCCTCTTCTTGCTTCCTCTGGTACAAGACTCTACAGTGACAATGAGATGACACTAAACTGTTTACGTAAATGTGATACAGTTACAGTACGTTATCCATCTTTGGTTATAATTGTCAAATACAATATGTGGGGACTTTGTAAATTGAAATATCGTCAGTGTCATATAGGTTCACTAGCTCTGCACAGCAGTTGTCAAAATCACATTCATCATTAAAAACAGTCAGAATCATTTATTAATTTTCAGTTTATGCTACAATGAACAAGTTTGTAACAGCTTTCACATGATTTATTTTTCCTACAATAGTCAGCAACTTCATATAATTTTTCAGTGTTAATTAGACAGTGGAAACCCCATGTTGCAATATCAACAAAAGGAGAAGGGTGACACGTTGAACTGCGCATAGGACACACACACACACACACACACACACACACACACAAATGACCGCTATCTCAGGCTGCTCAGGCCAGACTGAAACTGAAAAAATGCCTTGAACTGGAACAATAATTCATTGTGGAGTGGGGAAGGGGGAGGTATAGTAGGGTACGGGTGGGGGAAAAGGAAACAGTGCTGCCTGGCAGAGAGTGCAGGTGCTTGAGGTGGCAGACAAGGCTACCACATGCAGTGTCAGGAGGCTGTGGGGAAGGGAGGGAAGGGAAAAAAGGGAGCAGAATGGAAAGGAGAAGAGAAGGGGAAACAATGAGTGGGTTTATTGGCAGAGGGCTGTGGGGCTGTGCACAATGATTGTGGGGACATGAGTTGTGAGGAGTTGATAGGACAGAGGGGCCAGAAATTGTTGGGAGGAGGGTGTGGGGATAGTAGGTTACCGTAGGTTGAGGCCTGCATGCCCCACCAGGCAGTACTGTTTCCTCTTCCCCCACCCACACCCTGCTAGCCCTCCCCCTTCCTCACTCCACTATGTATTGCTTTTGTAAATTGGATCACTGGTAGAATACCTGTTTGAAAGATATGGGAAGGATTTAGGAAGAATGTTCCTTACTTTTGGGCATGATGTTTGGTAGTTAAAGCTGGTTAAGTCTGGAGTGATAAAGCAAATATAACAATGAAAATAATAAATTATTGATAATATAATATAAATGGATAGATAAAAAAAATTTACTCACCAAGTATGGCAGGGAGAACATACACACAAAAGGATTTAACGTTTACAAGCTTTCGGGTCCAGTGGCTCCACCTCCTGGCCGAAGAGTTGAAGAGGAAGGAAGAGGAGTGAAGGAAAAGGACTGGAAAGGTGTAGGGAAAGTGGTACAATTCAGAAAAGTCACCTAGAGCCCCAGGTCATGGGAGACTTACTGGACAGACTTTCCTTCTCATTCCATGCAGTGTCTCCCCAGACCCAGGGTTCTAGGTGACTTTTCTGAATTGTACCCCTTTCCCTACACCTCTCCAGTCCTTTTCCTTCACCCCTCTTCCTTCCCCTTCAACCCTTCTGCCAGAAGATGGAGCCACTGGCACCAAAAGCTTGTAAAAGTTAAATCCTTTTGTGTGTATATTCCCTTGCCGCCACTCGGTGAGTAGATTTTTTATCTATCCATTTATATTATGTGACCAAGTAAATAATATGGAGTGATGAAAGTATGGCACCTTTTGGAAAGTTTCCTACTGTGCACTGCTTGTAAAATTGAATCCATGTTGTGTGGATGTTACAATTAAACAGCAACCTGTAAATTGCTTTTTTTTTTTTTTTTTTCCCAACTGTTTAGATAGTGAGAGTAGTCAGTAAGTACTCAAAACTGCAAGGGCAGGTTGTGAGTCATGTATGGATAACTCAGTTGATAGAGAACCTTCCTGCAAATGCAAAGACCCTGATCCAAGTCTTGGTCCATCACACAGATCTATACAGTCAGAAAGTTGCAAACCATGAGAAATATCATCCACTAAGTGAACATTTTGTGTGTTTTTTTATGTCAGAGAGATATTAAAAATAAGATACATTCAACAACACTGATTACCATTGATAATACAACAAGTGGACTTGTACAGCTGTATCACAGTCTGATTTTATTATCTACGTAATGGGCCACCTATCAGTATACGCTCTACATGTATTCCATATCTTTAAACTAAATTAAATTTGTTCACTCAGTAAATGTCAGTAAAGCATACTACTCATGACTGAGTTCTTTACCTTTTAAATATCCTTCATGTCTACCTGACATATTTTCTTTCTCTGATGTTGTTTCTCAAAAAAGAAATTTAACTTTTGTTACCCCTTGCCATTGGTGGGGAGTCTTGTGTGCCTCAGCGATACAGATAGCCGTACCGTAGGTGCAACCACAACAGAGGGGTATCTGTTGAGAGGCCAGACAAATGTGTGATTCCTGAAGAGGGGCAGCAGCCTTTTCAGTAGTTGCACGGGCAACAGTCTGGATTATTGACTGATCTGGCCTTGTAACAATAACGAAAACGGCCTTGCTGTGCCGGTACTGCAAACAGCTGAAAGCAAGGAAAACTACAGCCATAATTTTCCCTGAGGGCATGCAACTTTACTGTATGGTTAAATGATGATGGCATCTTCTTCGGTAAAATATTCCGGAGGTAAAATAGTCCCCCATTCGGATCTCCAGGTGGGGACTACTTAGGAGGATGTTGTTATGAGGAGAAAGAAAACTGGTGTTCTACGGTGGAATGTCAGATCCCTTAATTGGGCAGGTAGGTTAGAAAATTTAAAAAGGGAAATGGATGGGTTAAAGTTAGATATAGTGGGAAGTTCGGTGGCAGGAGGAACAAGACTTTTGGTCAGGTGAATACAGGGTTATAAATACAAAATCAAATACGGGTAATGCAGGAGTAGGTTTAATAATGAATAAAAAATAGGAGTGCGGGTAAACTACTACAAACAGCATAGTGAACGCATTATTGTATCCAAGATAGATACAGAGCCCACGCCTACCACAGTAGTACAAATTTATATGACAACTAGCTCCACAGATGACGAAGAGATTCATGAAATGTATGATGAGATAAAAGAAATTATTCAGGTAGTGAAGGGAGACGAAAATTTAATAGTCATGGGTGACTGGAACTCGCTAGTAGGAAAAGGAAGAGAAGGAAACATAGTAGGTGAATATGGAATGGGAGTAAGGAATGGAAGAGGAAGCCGCTTGGTAGAATTTTGCACAGAGCATAACTTAATCATAGCTAACACTCGGTTCAAGAATCATAAAAGAAGGTTGTATACATGGAAGAAGCCTGGAGATACTGGAAGGTCTCAGATAGATTATTTAATGGTAAGACAGAGATTTAGGAACCAGGTTTTAAATTGCAAGACATTTTCAGGTGCAGATGTGGACTATGAACACAATCTATTGGTTATGAACTGTAGATTAAAACTGAAGAAACTGCAAAAAGTTGGGAATTTAAGGAGATGGGACTTGGATAAACTGACTAAACCAGAGGTTGTACAGAGTTTTGGGGAGAGCATAAGGGAACAATTGGCAGGAATGGGGGAAGGAAATACAGTAGAAGAACAATGGATAGCTTTGAGAGATGAAATAGTGAAGGTAGCAGAGGATCAAGTAGGTAAAAAGACGAGGGCTATTAGAAATCCTTGGATAACAGAAGAAATATTGAATTTAATTTATGAAAGGAGAAAATATAAAAATGCAGTAAATGAAGCAGGCAAAAAGGAATACAAACGTCTAAAAAATGAGATCGACAGGAAGTGCAAAAAGGCTAAGCAGGGATGGCTAGAGGACAAATTTAAGGATGTAGAGGCGTATCTCACTAGGGGTAAGATAGATACTGCCTCCAGGAAAATTAAAGAGACCTTTGGAGAAAAGAGAACCACTAGCATGAATATCAAGAGCTCAGATGGAAACCCAGTTCTAAGCAAAGAAGGGAATGCAGAAAGGTGGAAAGAGTATATAGAAGGTGTATACAAGGGCGATGTACTTGAGGACAATATTATAGAAATGGAAGAGGATGTAGATGAAGATGAAATAGGAGAGATGATATTGCGTGAAGAGTTTGACAGAGCACTGAAAGACCTAAGTTGAAACATGGCCGTGGGAGTAGACAACATTCCATTAGAACTACTGACAGCCTTGGGAGAGCCAGTCCCAACAAAACTCTAACATCTGGTGAGCAAGATGTACGAGACAGGCAAAATACCCTCAGACTTCAAGAAAAATATAATAATTCCAATCCCAAAGACAGCAGGTGTTGACAGATGTGAAAATTACCGAACTATCCGTTTAATAATCCATTGCTGCTGAATACTAACACAGATTCTTTACAGACTAATGGAAAAACTGGTAGAAGCCGACCTCTGGGAAGATCAGTTTGGATTCCATAGAAATGTTGGAACATGTGAGGCAATACTGACCCTATGACTTATCTTAGAAAATAGATTAAGGATAGGCAAACCTATGTTTCTAGCATTTGTAGACATAGAGAAAACTTTTGACAATGTTGACTGGAATACTCTTTTTCAAATTCTGAAGGTTGGAGGGGTAAAATACAGGGAGCAAAAGGCTATTTACAATTGTACAGAAACCAGTTGGCAGTTATATGAGTTGAGGGGCAGGAAAGGGAAGCAGTGGTTGGGAAGGGAGTGAGACAGTGTTGTAGCCTATCCCCGATGTTATTCAGTCTGTATATTGATCAAGCAGTAAAGGAAACAAAAGAAAAATTTGGAGTAGATATTAAAATCCATGGAGAAGACATAAAAACTTTGAGGTATGCTGATGACATTGTAATTCTGTCAGAGACAGCAAAGGACTTGGAAGAGCAGTTGAACGGAATGGACAGTGTCTTGAAAGGAGGATATAAGATGAACATCAACAAAAGCAAAACGAGGATAATGGAATGTAGTTGAATTATGTCGGGTGATGCTGAGGGAATTAGATTAGGAAATGAGACACTTTAAGTAGTAAAGGAGTTTTGCTATTTGGGGAGCAAAATAACTGATGATGGTCGAAGTAGAGAGGATATAAAATCTAGATTGGCTATGGCAAGGAAATTGTTTCTGAAGAAGAGAAATTTGTTAACATTGAGTATAGATTTAAGTGTCAGGAAGTCGTTTCTGAAAGTATTTGTATGGAGTGTAGCCATGTATGGAAGTGAAACATGGACGATAAATAGTTTGGACAAGAAGAGAATAGTAGCTTTCGAAATGTGGTGCTACAGAAGAATGCTGAAGATTAGAGGGGTAGATCACATAACTAATGAGGAGGTATTGAATAGAATTGGGGAGAAGAGGAGTTTGTGGCTCAACTTGATAAGAAGAAGGGACCAGTTGGTATGGCATGTTCTGAGGCAACAAGGGATCACAAATTTAGCATTGGAGGGCAGCATGAAGAGTAAAAATCGTAGAGGGAGACCAAGAGATGAATACACTAAGCAGATTCAGAAGGATGTAGGTTGCAGTAGGTACTGGGAGATGAAGAAGCTTGCACAGATAGAGTAGCATGGAGAGCTGCATCAAACCAGTCTCAGGACTGAAGACCACCACAACAACAACAACAACAACAACAACAACAACAACAACCCCTCTTTGCCCTTGTTTTGCTTTTCTAACACTTAATGTACTACTTTGGTTCATTTATTGTTGTAATGCATTGCAGAAAATTTTCACATATTCTTCCATCTTTTTCAGCTGGATATTCTTGTGAACAATGCTGGTAGATCACAGAGAGCAATTTGGGAAGACATTGATTTGGAAGTGGATAAAGCTGTATTTGACATTAATGTATTTTCAATAATCTCCCTGTCACGTATTGCAGTGAAATATTTTCTGAAGAGAGGGGAAGGACACATAGCTGTAACTTCAAGTTCTGCTGGAGTGTTTGGTGTACCATTTTCAGGCTCATACACTGCATCAAAGCATGCTTTACATGTAAGTATTATTGGCCAGTCAGTGTGCTCACATTGTAGCTGGAGTTTTGGGAAATGGCTCTCCATAAAGTAACTGCATAGCATATTGTCAGGCCGCGACTTTAATTTGGTAAGCTATTGTCTTATTATTTTAATTCTGCTTTCACTTTAAGTATATGTTTCTGGAGTGTGCTGGTATAAATTGTTTGGATTTGCATTATGACGTTTGTGTGTTTTAACACTAAAAGAAGTTCACAGCACAAAAATGATGCAGGAGGTTCTTTGAACAGTTCTTTTAATTCTCATAATGTATGCCAATCTTAACCTTAAGCTGCCCAGTATAGTCTCTCATCTGTTCAGTTAACAAAGTTTGGAACAGAACTGTTCCATCTCTCTGTTTCCATCCCTTGTTATGAATGAGCAAGATGGGGCAGTGGTAAGATATTAGTCTTGCATTTGCCAGGACGATGGCCAAGTTACCATCTAAGCACCCATATTTACGTTTTATGTGGTTTCCATAATTTTCTCAAGGCAGATGGCAGGGTAATTCCTTTGAAAAGGTCATGGCTGATAATTTTCACAATTGGGGCCTGGACCCTGTCTGTAAAGGTTGCATTGTCAACAGGATATTAAATCATCATCTTGCTTTCCTCCTTTTCTCAGGCAGTTGCCTATGCAGCAATATTTGTTATACCCGTGCTCTGTCTATGCTGAAGTCGCTATAAATTTGTACAGTGTCTCAGTGTTAACTGAGTCAGTATGGTTTTCTTAATTCATTGAACAGTTGTATCCCATAGTACACTTTGTAAATCAAAGGTTTTGTTAGAATCTTAAATTTACAATGTAATAAATGATCAACGGTAGTTGCAATCTGCACATAATTAAGTACCATAGTGAAACGTCCTGGCATACTTGGTCTGTAGAATACTTGTTTAAATTATGTGAATTATAACACTTTCCCATTTTGACTGCCATTGGATGAGTTGAAATATCTATTTATTTGCCTACATTTTTGTGCAGTTTAGGCCATGTAGTCATTGGCATATAACTGTCTGAAATATGTATCAGGAGAGACCTAGTTAACAACAATTGATTATTTAGTTGAAAGGGTACAAAGAGGTCTTACATAATATAACGTCTGAAATCATCATATAGGAGTTACAGTAAAGCATTCATCAAGTCACATAATGGTAAAAATGTAGGGATCTGGCCTAGTGTGTAATAAAATGAAGCACAAGAAAAAAAGAAATTGTAGTGTTAGGAGTCTTGTAGACTCACATTACGTGTTCTAGGGTTAAAGAGCTGGTATTGGGGGAGTGGGGGGGGTGGAGTGTATCCAGATGCACAGGTTTTGAAGAAGTGATTGAATTCATCATGTTGTACTCATGCCAGTGTGTGGCAAACTCTCCTGGTGGCTACGGTAGACATGTTTGGTGGTCATGCTCACTTACAAGGCTTTGCCAAGTATACAGCAGATCTGGTATATAAAATGACTTCTTTGACAAGTGGGCCTGCCCCTTATAATGCAGGACATGGCTATGGCCATGTAATAATCACTTCTGTGGCGTGGTTTTAATGACTTATAAGTGCTGTGACTTTTCTGGTACAAGTCCTGTTACACAAAACACCACAAGTAATATTCCCTCACTTATACTTTCACTACAAGGCAAACACTTGTAATACTAATCATGTCTTGAGCAAAAGTTTCCCTGTACATATCAGTGTTATTTATGTTTTTTTTTCGAATTTTGACCATAATCATATTACCTAAGCTGTAAATAAAGTGTCAGCTTTCCTTCCAATAAAGAATTACATTATGAACATGATTCCCTGATAAATCCGCAAAATAATTTCAAGGTGAAATACTGTTCACAGCAGAGGATAACGAGGGAAATATGTTTAAAATTAGGAAGACAATTTTCATGGCATTAATTATAAACAACCACCAGTCCAAACCAGACATACTCTTACTGTAACCAGTGGGTTACACAATTCTTCTTTACATAGGTACAAAGTTTTATACAAGGGTCAAAAATATGCTTTCTATGTGCTAAATAATGTAAACAGTCAGAACAAAACAAATTCCTGTTGTGCAGAAATACTTTTACCTATAAATTTTGAACAGCTACGGAAACCATAAATATGACTATGTCCTCATAGTTATGTTGTACTTTTCATCCACATACATTTTCAGATAACACTTTGCCTGACTTTAATCTGACTGTGAAATAGCAACAGAACAACAGAATCTCATATACTATGCAAGTGAAATCATTTATCAATTACAACATCAAATACTAAACATACGTAAATAATTTAGTCAAGAAACAGTTTCAAAACTTACACTGCATTAGTACATGAACTTTCGAGAAGTTTTAAAACTCTACTTGGTAGGGTAGCTTCTTTTCAGCATAAATAATTAGTATAAAATTCCACAATATTACTCAGATTAACTGTGAATAAAACATGCATTAAACATCTTGAGCATTCTGAACAGATATTAATGTAGAACTCCAACTTCATACAGCACAACTCTAAAATAAGAAGTTATGATATGAATAAGGAATTGGACCTGATTGCATGTAATTGAGTAATCTTAATATTCACACACACATGAAAATTCACATGCAGTATTTACAGTCAATAACATGAAAAGGTGATCTATGCATTTACATAACTGGAATGTATTATACTTGAAGGTGGTAAGCTGCAGTGTCAACCTAAAAAATGTCCTTTGTTCCACCATACAGCTGCTTTCCCACAACAGCTCACACTTGGCACATTAGATCAATTTACAACTCTTCTTTCTGGTACTACCCGTATAATCTTGCCATAGAGTTAGCTGTGTCAGTCTTCCATACTTTCAAAAATGATATCATCGAATGCTAATATATGAAACAACTTTTACCAATCTGAGTAGTTCATATGCATACACTAGCCTCCATCCAAATGTGTTTCCTGCATGGTAGCTTTTCTTTGTACATAGAATGCCATTTGATAGGAGATTAGAATATGATGTTATGGGTGGGTCATCAACCATGTCTTGCTCTTGTATCTGATTGAGAGATATTGCAAAAGTGGTAAGGAACTTGAAGAAAGTTTGACATAAGGATGGACCAAGATATTTTGTAGATTGTATGGTTTGTGGAATATCACTTTGGGAGTATTGGGGAGGACTGAGAGTGAGATGTACCTTCAAGCCCTGATGAAGAACATGCTTAAGTTGTTCCAAACTAGGGTGGTATTGGATAGTGAGTCTGGTGCTACTCTGCAGACAGTTCAAGTGGGTAGCCAGAATATAAGGAACGTATGGATATTGCATGGAAGGCCTGTATAGAAACCAGGTTTGGAAGGTAATGCCTCTCTATAAAGGCTTTAATAAGACCTTCAGCATACTGTACAATATTGGAACGATAAAATTTTAGTGATTGGGGAGAAACCACAAAAGGTGTCCCACAGGGTTCAGTTGTGTGGCCACTCCTACTCCTTCAATATGTGAATGGCCTTCCACTTAACATTCAACCAGCAGAATTGGTGCTTTTTGCAAATGATACTTGTGTTATAATAAATATCATTAGACAGAAAGCAAAAGAAGAGCTGGTAGATGGTATTTCGCAATGCATTATAAAGTGGTTCTTAGAAAATGGACTCTCCCGTTTTTTTGGTTTTTTTTTTTTTGGGGGGGGGGGGGGGGGGAGAAAAACACACACCATATTCAGTTCTGTACAACAAATAAGAGTCATACCAGCAACTGATGTAGCACATGAGCAGGAGTCAGTAAATAGGGTAGAATGCTCAATATTTTTGGGTGTTCATATTAATGAAGACTTGAACTGGAAGAAGCATATTACTGAGCTTCTCATAGAGTTAAATTCAGCAACTTTTGCTCTTCATATATTTGCTAGTCTTGCAAACAAACAAATCAACCTCCTGATATATTTTACATATTTTCACTCAATAATAACTTGTGGGATAATTTCTTGGGCTAACTCATCACTTATAAAGAAAATATTGATTGCACAAAAGCAAACAGTAAGAATAATGTGTTGTGTTCACTTACAGGTGTTATGTAGATACCATTTGAAGGAGCTAGACACTTTAATTGCGCCGTCACAGTACACATCTTTGTTAATGAAATTCATCATAAATAAGCCATCACAATTCCAGAAGAACAGTGATGTCTATACCTACAATGCTACAGGGAAAAATGATCTTCATTACCCATTGTTAAAGCTGTCAGAAGCTCAGAAAGGAGTTCAACATGCAACAACAAAAAGTTTTCATTATTTGTCCAGTAACATTAGCAAAGAAATCTAACTTTAATTCATTTCTCCTGGACAACTTCTTCTATTCCACTGACAGGTTTCTGTTTAAAAGCTGATAGCCATGGGGAAAAGCCTAGTTTTTAACTGTTGTTGCAGGAGTAGGACTAAGATGATGATATGTTAATTAATGTTAACACTAATCATTTATACATATCCTGTAAATTGACTCTTTCCACATCATGTCCATAAAAGAATCATTCAAATGATCTATGGAACATGTAACTAACTAAAATAATATAAGGAAAAGATAGAGTGCAGCTTACCATAAAGATGACATGTTAAGGTGCAGACAGGCCCAACTAAAAGACACTTTTACTTTAGCTTTCAGCCACAGCCTTTGTCAGAAAAAGAAACAAACACACACACACACACACACACACACACACACACACACACACACACACACACACAGTCATTGACACAAGCAAGCACACCTCATGTATATGCATGCACATAACTGCCATCTCCTGCAGCTTGGACTGGAGAGCCATCTGTGCGTGAAAAGGGGGGGGGGGGACGCACACACACGTGCACGCACATTGACAAAGGCTGTGACTGAAAGCTAATGTGTAAGTGTCTTTTAGATGTGCATCTCTGCAAAATAACATGTCATCTAAATGGTAAGTAGCAACCTATCTTTTCCTTATGTTGTTGATACTCCAACCTGGAGTTTCCATTGTTTGACTGACTAAAATGTATTACTCGTCATTGCAGATGTGCTGTCCATGTCTAATCGAACTGTATGGGAGAGATTTTTTGGTGTATTAGAGATGTTCACTATCAAAATGTGGGTAATGTTAGAGAGGTTAATGGGCTTTAAGTTTTTGGCTGTATATATTGCATGTGAATTTTCATATGTACACAAAAATTATGAATACCCAATTACATGCAACTTTGGATAGGTTCCTTTTTCACATTCTGATTTCTTTCTTTAATGTTGTAATGTTTGGAGCCATCAGAAATGTGCACGTCAATGTGCAGGAGGGTGCAACACTGGATTGGGAGGAATAGGTGAAGACGATAGGAAAAAAGGTGTTGTGGCTGTGTGAGAATGATGATTGTTTCTCTCTGGGTGCAGTTTATGGAGATCTCATCAATTCACCCGAGCTAGACAGGGTGTTTAGGAACTTCAGTGACTAAGAAGGTTTTGTGTAGGTAGGTATATGAGTATCATGTGGGTGCCCATGACTATGTTGCAGATTTGGTAAAACACCTTACCCTGGAAGGAGAAGTAATTATGGGTAAGAATATATGGTCAAGTGTACAGGGAATGAGGTGGCAAGATTGGAGTCTGCAATACATTGGAAGAGATAGTGTTCAACAGTGGTAAGACCACGAACAAGGGGAATATATGTATGTAGGGTAGTGGCACTAACAGATTGCAAATGATTGTACTTTCTCTGTGGTATAAATTTTAACCATTGTTATTTTGGAAAACAGGTTCTTTTGTAAGAACTTCCCCTTTGGTATATGAAAGCCATAAATCTTAGGAAGCAGACAGAATGTGTTGATCATGGTTTACGGAGATTTTTCACATATCTTGCTCTGTTGTTGTCCTCATCATCTTCAGTCCAAAGACCAGTTTAATGCAACTCTCTGGACTAGTCTCTCCAGTGCAAGCCTCTTCATTTCTGCATAACTACTGCAGTCTATGTACACTTGAAACTGTTTATTGAGTCGGGTCTAGGTTTCCCTCTATAGTTTTTACTCCCACACTTCCCTCCATTATCATCTTGACAAGTCTTTGATGCTTCAGGATATGTTGTATAAATTGAGCCCTTAAGTTGTACCAAAATTCTCTTTTCTCACTAATTTGATTGACTACATTTTCATCAGTTACCCACTTTATACATTTTCATCAGTTACCCACTTTATCCATCAGAACTTCAGCATTCTTCTGTAGCACCACATTTCAAACGCTGCTATTCTCTTCTCATTTGCAATGTTTAGCATTCATGTTTCACTTCTGTTTAAGAGTACACACCAGGCAAATAACTTCAGAAAATATTTTCCAACACTTAAATTTATATTTGATGTAAACTAATTTTTCTTTCTTACAAGTGTTTTTCTTGCTACTGGCAGTCTGAAATTAATATCCTCTCTACTCCATTGTATCTCTCTTTGCTGATAAAATAACTAAAATTATGTATTGCTTTTAGTGTCTCATTTACTAAACCAATTACCTAAGCATTACCTGATTTAATTTGACTGCATTCTATAATGATTGTTTTCCTTTTGTTGATAATCATATTATAAACTCTTTTCAAGACACTACCCTTCCAAGGCCTTTGTTGTCTCTAATAGAATGACAGTGTCACTCACAAAGCTGAAAGTTTTTTATTTCCTCTCCTTGAAATGTAATTCCTTTTTCAAATTTCTCCTCAGTTTTCTTTACTGCATGTGCATTGTGCAGATTGAATAACATCAAGGGCAGATCACAGCCGTGACTCAATACCTTCTAAACTGCTGCTTGCTATTCAGGTCCTTTGATTTTTATAACTTCAGCTTGTTTTCTGAACAGGTAGTAGATAATATTTTACTCCCTTTATATCATGTCTGCTCTGCAGTTGGCACTTGAGTGCTTGGCAGAGGGCTCATCAAACTCCTTTCAGACTGTTACTCTACTGGCCCACACTCAAACAGCATGTGGTGAAAAAGAACACACAAATCTCTGTGTGCGAGCTCTGATTTTTCTTATTTTATTATAATGGTCATTTCTCGTATTTTCATATTCAGACGAGTAATGCGGCGACTGAAATTTCATGAAAAGACCCCACCACAGTGAAACATGTCTTTGTATTAATGATTGCCACCCCAAAAGTTTCGAGAACATACCTTCACCGAAGAGTCAAGCAGTATATTGCTCCCTCCTACGTATATCTCGCGAAGAGACCATGAGGATAAAATCAGAGAGATTAGAGCCCACACAGAGGCATACCGACAATCCTTCTTTCCACGAACAATATGAGACTGGAATAGAAGGGAGAACCGATAGAGGTACTCAAGGTACCCTCCGCCCCACACCATCAGGTGGCTTGCGGAGTATGGATGTAGATGTAGATGTAGAATACGCATATCATATCTGTGACGCTCTCTCTCCTCTAGTTTGTTATAATACAAAACCAGCTGCCCTTCTCTGAACTTTCTTGATTTCCTCCATCACTCGTATCTAGAAAGGATCCGATAGCACACAGCAATACTCCAGAAGAGTACAGGCAAGTGTAGTGCAGGAAGTCCCTTCAGTAAATTTGTTGCATCTTCTAAGTGGAGAACCTTTGCAGAATCTTGTCACAGTCATTTTTCAATTTGTTTTGGCTTTACTAGATGCTAAACAACAGCATCATTTGCAGCAATCTAAGAGAGCTGCTCAGATTATCTTCTAAATTGCTTATATAGATTAGGAATCGTAGAGGGCCTGTAACACTACTTTGGGGAATTCCAGCTGTCACTTCTGTTTCAGTCAATGACTTACCATCAGTTGCTATGAACAGTGAACTTCCAGACAGGAAATCATGGATCAAGTCACACAGTCCATAGTCATGCAGTTTCATTAGAACCTGCTTCTGAGGGATTGTGTCAGAAGCCCTCTGGAAATCTAGAAATATGGACTCAACTTGAGAGCCCCTATTGATAGCACTAATTGCCTTGTGTGAATAAAGAACCAGTTGTGTTTCACAAGAACAATATTTTCTGAACCCATGGTTATTGTGTGTCAATATAGCATTTTCTTTGAGGTATTTGCTAATATTCATACACAGTATATGTTTCAAAATCCTATTGCAAATTGATTTCAGTAATATAGATCTATAATTAAGACAGAACACTTCTATTTTCTATGAGTTATGATCTTTGAACCACTAGTTTTAACTTCATATCAGTTACTACCTGCCTTCCGCATGGAAAACACCTGTCTCACCACTGACTACTAGTTGAGACACATATGGTTACTGTCAACAAGTATGGGCCTGAAGATGATGATGTAACAACATCGAAACTAGTTGCCAATAAAACCAACACCTTAATACAGCTGGAGGAATTACGTCACTTTTTAACATGTTCCAAGTCCTCCGTTTTAATTATGGGTATACAAAGACTTCTATTTCCGTTCTCGTGTATTTGTGTGACCTGTGCAACTTTCCACTTGTTAGGTATGGATCCTTCATTGAGCAAGCCATTGTATACAAGTGCCAAATACAGAGCTGTTTCATGAGCATACTCTTAAAGGAACCTAATTGGTATATAATCTGAGCAGGAAAATATTTCTTTATTATGTGATTTAAGTTGCTTCGCTTACCCTAGCGTATCTACAGTGGTTATTCATTCGTGATTTGAAAATTGGAATATTTAGTGCATCTTCTTTGGTTAAGGAATTTTGGAAAGCTGAGTTTAGTAACTAGTGGTGCTATAACATAATGAAAATATTGATTGTGGCTTGCCGCTAGCTTACTTTAAATATGAACAGAATCTCTTGTGATTTTTTGGCAGATTTAGTCTTACAGTAAACTTGGTGGTACACAGTCCCTGTATCTATTATTATGCTCCCTATTTTCTCAGGATTATTCACTGCTAAGATGCCTAGTATGTTATTGAGACCAGTTACATTTTAAGTAGGCTTCTGTTCTAGCTGCTCTAAATAATTTTTAGAGAAAGCATTTAGTACAATTTCAGATGATGTTTTATGCGTTACATTGACTTTAAACATATATTTTCATCAAAATATTGATGTTAGATTGAAGTCACCAACAACTCCTACTGTATAAGTTGGACACCTATTCTAAATGACACTCTAGTTTTCTTTGAACCTTTTAGCAACTATATCATCTGATGTTCTGTATATTTGGTGCTCTGCAGCTTGTAGAAATTGTAGATAAGTTGGTATTAGTTTATTTTACTGGACGAGTTTTGGGTGCTGCTCATCATCAGCAGTATCTGCAGTAACATACTTCTTATAATACTCTACTTATGGTATACATAGTAGTGTTATATGTGTATGTGATTTTTCATCTCATTATAATGTGACTAGCTATATGCAGAATGCTTTTTTAGCAAATGCCAGTGATAATACCCTACTGCCCATTAAAATTGGTACACCACGAAGATGACATGTTACAGATGAGAAATTTAACCGACAGGAAGAAGATGCTGTGATATGCAAGTGATTAGCTTTTCAGAGCATTCACACAAGGTTGGCGCCGGTGGCGACACCTACAATGTGCTGACACGAGGAAAGTTTCCAACCGATTTCTCATACACAAACAGCAGTTGACCACTGTTGCCTGGTGAAACGTTGTTGTGATGCCTTGTGTAAGGAGGAGAAATGCGTACCATCACGTTTCCAACTTTGATAAAGGTCGGATTATAGCCTACCTTGATTGTGGTTTATCGTATCACGACATTGCTGCTCGCGTTGGTCGAGATCCAATGACTGTTAGCAGGATATGGAATTGGTGGGTTGAGAAGGGTAATACGCAATGCCGTGCTGGATCCCAACGGCCCCGTATCACTAGCAGTCGAGATGACAGGCATCTTATCCGCATGGCTGTAATGGATCGTGCAGCCACGTCTTGATCCCTGGGTGAACAGATGGAAAGTTTTCAAGACAACAACCACCTGCATGAATAGTTCGACGACGTTTGCAGCAGCATGGACCATCAGCTCGGAGACCACGGCTGCGGTTACCCTTGACGCTGCATCACAGACGGGAGCACCTGTGATGGTGTACTCAACGACGAACCTGGGTGCATGAATGGCAAAACATCATTTTTTTGGATGAATCTAGGTTCTGTTTACAGCATCATGATGGACGCATCCGTGTTTGGTGACATCGCGGTGAACACACATTTGAAGCGTATATTCATCATCCCCATACTGGCGTATCACCCGGCGTGATGGTATGGGGTGCCATTGGTTACATGTCTCGGTCACCTCTTGCTCGCATTGACGGCACTTTGAACAGTGGACGTTACATTTCAGATGTGTTACGACCCATGGCTCTACCCTTCATTCAGTCCCTCCGAAACCCTACATTTCAGCAGGATAATGCACGACTGCATTTTGCAGGTCCTGTACAGGCCATTCTGGGTACATACTCCAGATCTCTCACCAACTGAAAACGTCTGGTCAATGGTGGCCGAGCAACTGGCTCATCACAATATGCCAGTCCCTACTGTTGATGAACTGTGGTATCGTGTTGAAGCTGCATGGGCAGCTGTACCTGTACACACCATCCAAGCTCTGTTTGACTCAATGCCCAGGCGTATCAAGGCCGTTATTACGGCCAGAGGTGGTTGTTCTGGGGACTGATTTCTCAGCATCTGTGCACCCAAATTGCGTAAAAATGTAATCACATGTCAGTTCTAGTATAATATATTTGCCCAATGAATACCCGTTTATCATCTGCATTTCTTCTTGGTGTAGCAATTTTAATGGCCAGTAGTGTACTTATAATAATCCGGTAATAGCACAGTTATATAATTTATAAATATACACATATGTAATCAGCATAAGGCATATTTTACAAAATTTACTTTATTATAATTGACTCTCTCCTGTACTTATTTGAAGTTCAACACTGTGAACTATACAGCGTGGTCCATTGATAGTGACCAGGCCAAATATCTCACGAAATAAGCATCAAATGAAAAAACTAAAAAGAACGAAGCTCATCTAGCTTGAAGGGGGACACCAGATGGCGCTATGGTTGGCCCACTAGATGGGGCTGCCATAGGTCAAATAGATATTGATTGTGTTTTTTAAAATAGGAACCCTCATTTTTTATTACATATTCGTATAGTACGTAAAGAAATATGACTGTTTTAATTGGACCACTTTTTTTGCTTTGTGATAGATGGCGCTGTAATAGTCACAAACATATAAGTACATGGTGTCACGTAACATTCCGCCAGTGCGGATGGTATTTGCTTGGTAATACATTACCCATGTTAGAATGGACCGTTTACCAATTGTGGAAAAGGTCGATATCGTGTTGATGTATGGCTATTGTGAGCAAAATGCCCAACGGGCATATGATATGTATGCTGCTCGGTATCCTGGACAACATCATCCAAGTGTCCCAACCATTTGTCAGATAGTTACATTATTTAAGGAAACAGGAAGTGTTCAGCCACATGTGAAACGTCAACCATGACCTGCAACAAATGATGATGCCCAAGTAGGTGTTTTAGCTGCTGTTACAGCCAATCCGCACATCAGTAACAGACAAATTGCGTGAGAATCGGGAATCTCAAAAATGTTAGTGTTGAGAATGCTACATCAACATCGATTGCACCCATACCATATTTCTGTGCACCAGGAATTGCATGGCGATGACTTTGAACGTCGTGTACAGTTCTGCCACTGGGCACGAGATAAATTACGGGATGATGACAGGTTTTTTGCACGCATTCTATTTAGTGACAAAGCGTCATTCACCAACAGCAGTAACGTAAACCGGCATAATATGCACAATTGAGCAACGGAAAATCCACGATGGCTGCGACAAGCGGAACATGAGCGACCTTGGCGGGTTAATGTATGGTGCGGCATTATGGGAGGAAGGATAATTGGCCCTCATTTTATCGATGGCAATCTAAATGGTGTAATGTTCTACCAATGTTACTATAAGATGTTTCACTGTTGACAGAATGGCGATGTCCTTCCAACATGATGGATGTCCGGCGCATAGCTCGCATGCGGTTGAAGCGATATTGAATAGCATATTTCATGACAGGTGGCCTGGTCGTCGAAGCACCGTACCATGGCCCGCACGTTGACCGGATCTGACGTCCCCAGATTTCATTCTGTGGGGAAAGTTGAAGGATATTTGCTATCATGATCCACCAACAACGCCTGACAACATGCGTCAGCACATTGTCAATGCATGTGCGAACATTACGGAAGGCGAACTACTCGATGTTGAGAGGAATGTCATTACGCGTATTGCCAATTGCATTGAGGTTGACGGACATCATTTTGGGCATTTATTGCATAAATGTGGTATTTACAGGTAATCACGCTGTAACAGCATGCATTCTCAGATATTATAAGTTCACAAAGGTACATGTATCACATTGGAACAACCAAAATAAAATGTTCAAAAATACCTACGTTCTGTATTTTAATTTAAAAACCTACCTGTTACCAACTGTTTGTCTAAAATTGTGAGCCATATGTTTGTGACTATTACAGCACCATCTATCACAAAGCGAAAAAAGTGGTCCAACTAAAACATTCATATTTCTTTACGTTCTACACGAATATGTAATAAAAAATAGGGGTTCCTATTTTAAAAAATGCTGTTGATATCCATTTGGCCAATAGCAGTGCCATCTAGGGGGCAGCCGTAGTGCCATCTGGTTTCCCCCTTCAAGCTAGACAAGTTTCGTTCTTTATAGTTTTTTGTTTGACGCGTATTTCATGAGATATTTGGCCCGGTCACAATCAATGGACCACCCTATATATAAAAGGAAACAGTTTAGCAGTGAAAATCTCCAAGCTGGTACACTAGTTAAAACTCTTCTTCACTATATCGAGAGTAATTCAAAATGGTGTAATGAAATTCAGTATGATCATAGATATGTAAATGATACATGAATTTTATTTTAAGAAACCTAAAACTATCTTCTACTTGTAGTGGAATAGCCTACATAAAATATCACCACTACATTTAGAGGACAAGAACCTAAACTTTCTGAATCTCAAAATCAAATGAAATGGACCAGTGCACAAATTCAGTATCTGCTGAAAACAGATATCCACAGACTGTATTCAGTAATACTCAACAGCTCTTGTCATCTGAGAGCACACAAAGAAGCATCACATTTTCAAACCTGCATAGAGCGCCTCATAAAGTATCCATTGACTAAAGAAAACATATCATGTGAATTAAAGGCACTACAAAGAATAACAAAAAATAATGGTTACAACCCCACCATACTAAACAAAATTTATACCAGAAAACTACACACAAATGGAAAGAAAATAAAAGAAAACATTACCTCAACAAGGACAAAGTAAAGCAAAAATACACAGTTCACTATCATACCATAATGGGGAAAATTTTCAAATAAAATGAGACTCGCACTTCAGAAAACCAGTCAAAATATAGGCTTCAGAACACATAACACATTGCAATCACAAATTTCTTGTAACATAGACTAATCCTTTAAATTTGCATGTTACTGTGTTTATAAGTTTGTTTCTGTAGCTGAATGGTCAGGGCAGATGGCAGCCGTGTTGAGGAACCGGGTTCAATTCCTGGTACTGCTAAGCATTTTTCCTTGGTAGGAGGACTGGTATGAGGTGCACTCAGCCTTGAGATGCCAATTGATGAGCTACGTGACCGAGTAGTAGCAGCTCCACTATCTGGAAAGTCTGCAAAACAGACAAGACAGCAGTGTGCTGGCAACATCACCCTCCATACTGCATCTGCATGCCATTGCAAGGCAGAGGATGACATGGCAGCCTGTAGAAATCCCTTGGGCCTTCACAGCCAGACAAGGAGTTTGTTTTATAGGTGTCATTATACAATAACTGTGAGAAATTTACACAGGACAAAATTTCAAAACAAGATTTAAAGAACATCTGAAAAACAACTGGCACGAATATATCTTCATTTAGCACACACGTAAAAAAAGAAAATGACACGCCAGTGGTAAGACAGTGTGCCTATCAATCCTAAAGATTGGTGAAAATGGCAACTTACTAAATATATTAGAAAAATAGAAATTTTCACATATACAGGGTGTTACAAAAATGTATGGCCAAATTTTCAGGAAACATTCCTCACACACAAAGAAAGAAAAGATGTTATGTGGACATGTGTCCGGAAATGCTTACTTTCCATGTTAGAGCTCATTTTATTACTTCCCTTCAAATCACATTAATCATGGAATGGAAACACACAGCAACAGAACGTACCAGCGTGACTTCAAACACTTTGTTATAGGAAATGTTCAAAATGTCCTCCGTTAGCGAGTATACATGCATCCACCCTCCGTCGCATGGAGTCCCTGATGCGCTGATGCAGCCCTGGAGAATGGCATTTTTGTATCACAGCCGAGCACAAAGAGTCTCTACATTTGGTACCGGGGTTGCGTAGACAAGAGCTTTCAAATGCCCCCATAAATGAAAGTCAAGAGAGTTGAGGTCAGGAGAGCGTGGAGGCCATGGAATTGGTCTGCCTCTACCAATCCATCGGTCACCGAATCTGTTGTTGAGAAGCATACGAACACTTCGACTGAAATGTGCAGGAGCTCCATTGTGCATGAACCACATGTTGTGTCGTACTTGTAAAGGCACATGTTCTAGCAGCACAGGTAGAGTATCCCGTATGAAATCATGATAACGTGCTCCATTGAGTGTAGGTGGAAGAACATGGGGCCCAATCAAGACATCACCAACAATGCCTGCCCAAACGTTCACAGAAAATCTGTGTTGATGATGTGATTGCTCAGTTGTGTGCGGATTCTCGTCAGCCCACACATGCTGATTGTGAAAATTTACAATCTGATCACGTTGGAATAAAGCCTCATCCGTAAAGAGAACATTTGCACTGAAATGAGGATTGACACATTGTTGGAGAACCATTCGCAAAGGTGTACCCGTGGAGGCCAATCAGCTGCTGATAGTGCCTGCACACGCTGTACATGGTACGGAAACAACTAGTTCTCCCATAGCACTCTCCATACAGTGACGTGGTCAACGTTACCTTGTACAGCAGCAACTTCTCTGACGCTGACATTAAGGTTATCGTCAACTGCATGAAGAATTGCCTCGTCCATTGCAGGTGTCCTCGTCGTTCTAGGTCTTCCCCAGTCGCAAGTCATAGGCTGGAATGTTCCGTGCTCCCTGAGACGCCGATCAATTGCTTCGAACGTCTTCCTGTCAGGACACCTTCGTTCTGGAAATCTGTCTCGATACAAACGTACCGCGCCACAGCTATTGCCCTGTGCTAATCCATACATCAAATGGGCATCTGCCAACTCTGCATTTGTAAAACTGCACTGACTGCAAAACCACATTCGTGATTAACACTAACCTGTTGATGCTATGTACTGATGTGCTTGATACTAGTACTATAGAGTAATGAGTCGCATGTCAACACAAGCATCGAAGTCAACATTACCTTCCTTCAATTGGGCCAACTGGCGGTGAATCGAGGAAGTACAGTACATACTGATGAAACTAAAATGAGCTCTAACATGGAAATTAAGCGTTTCCGGACACATGTCCACATGACATCTTTTCTTTATTTGTGTGTGAGGAATGTTTCCTGAAAGTTTGGCTGTACCTTTTTGTACCACCCTGTATAACGAAACGTCTTGACATTATTTTAAATGAACAGACAAATCATCAAAATTTTCACCAGTGTTCTTTACCGACAATACATTTCTTTGTTCTACTTACATATAGTATAAAAATTAGCAATTGCATTATAAATGTTTTATGACATATAATAAAAAATAATCATTGAATTGCCAATGACGACTGAATACATTTTTTGAAAAATAAATTATGCTGACTGCATATATGTACATATATAAATAATATAATCATATTATTACACAATTATCATGAAATATCATTATTGTCATGTGCTAAAAAGCATCAAAACTGCATATTTATTTGTGTTGATATATGAAAATCAGGGTGATCTGTTCTTTTGCTGTAACTGAGATTGACAAAGGCTGATTTGTTGCAAAATAAGAATGCCAAATTCAGAACAACGCAAAATCCCCAAGACTGGCTGAGTTTCACGGAAGCTTGAAATTAGTGGGGATATCTATGCTAGGTGCTTTTAATAGTTTCCACAATGAAACATTGTCTCAAAATATGGTTGAAAACCCAAAGAGATTCTGGTGGTACGTAAAGTACACCAGTGGCAAAAAACAATCAATACCGTCACTACGTGACAGCGATGGAAACATTACTGATGATGGTGTCACTAAAGCAAAGTTACTAAATACAGTTTTCTGTAATTCCTTCACGAAAGAAGATGAAGTAAATATTTGAGAATTCAAAACCAGAACAGCTGTTAGCATAAGTGACATAAAAGTAGATATCTTAGGTGTTGCGAAACAAATCACTTAAGAAAGGCAAGTCCAGTCTAGATGGTATACCAATCAGGTTCCTCTCAGAGTGCGTAGACACAATAGCGCCTTTCTTAGCAATCATATACAGGGTGTTTCAAAAATGACTGGTATATTTGAAACGGCAATAAAAACTAAACGAGCAGCGATAGAAATACACCGTTTGTTGCAATATGCTTGGGACAACAGTACATTTTCAGGCGGACAAACTTTCGAAATTACAGTAGTTACAATTTTCAACAACAGATGGCGCTGCAAGTGATGTGAAAGATATAGAAGACAAGGCAGTCTGTGGGTGCGCCATTCTGTACGTCGTCTTTCTGCTGTAAGCGTGTGCTGTTCACAACGTGCAAGTGTGCTGTAGACAACATGGTTTATTCCTTAGAACAGAGGATTTTTCTGTTGTTGGAATTCCACCGCCTAGAACACAGTGTTGTTGCAACAAGACGAAGTTTTCAATGGAGGTTTAATGTAACCAAAGGACCGAAAAGCGATACAATAAAGGATCTGTTTGAAAAATTTCAACGGACTGGGAACGTGACGGATGAACGTGCTGGAAAGGTAGGGCGACCACGTACGGCAACCACAGAGGGCAACGCGCAGCTAGTGCAGCAGGTGATCCAACAGCGGCCTCGGGTTTCCGTTCGCCGTGTTGCAGCTGCGGTCCAAATGACGCCAACGTCCACGTATCGTCTCATGCGCCAGAGTTTACACCTCTATCCATACAAAATTCAAACGCGGCAACCCCTCAGCGCCGCTACCATTGCTGCACGAGAGACATTCGCTAACGATATAGTGCACAGGATTGATGACGGCGATATGCATGTGGGCAGCATTTGGTTTACTGACAAAGCTTATTTTTACCTGGACGGCTTCGTCAATAAACAGAACTGGCGCATATGGGGAACCGAAAAGCCCCATGTTGCAGTCCCATCGTCCCTGCATCCTCAAAAAGTACTGGTCTGGGCCGCCATTTCTTCCAAAGGAATCATTGGCCCATTTTTCAGATCCGAAACGATTACTGCATCACGCTATCTGGACATTCTTCGTGAATTTGTGGCAGTACAAACTGCCTTAGACGACACTGCGAACACCTCGTGGTTTATGCAAGATGGTGCCCGGCCACATCGCACGGCCGACGTCTTTAATTTCCTGAATGAATATTTCGATGATTGTGTGATTGCTTTGGGCTATCCGAAACATACAGGAGGCGGCGTGGATTGGCCTCCCTATTCGCCAGACATGAACCCCTGTGACTTCTTTCTGTGGGGACACTTGAAAGACCAGGTGTACCGCCAGAATCCAGAAACAATTGAACAGCTGAAGCAGTACATCTCATCTGCATGTGAAGCCATTCCGCCAGACACGTTGTCAAAGGTTTCGGGTAATTTCATTCAGAGACTACGCCATATTATTGCTACGCATGGTGGATATGTGGAAAATATCGTACTATAGAGTTTCCCAGACCACAGGGCCATCTGTTGTTGAAAATTGTAACTACTGTAATTTCGAAAGTTTGTCTGCCTGAAAATGTACTGTTGTCCCAAGCATATTGCAACAAACGGTGTATTTCTATCGCTGCTTGTTTAGTTTTTATTGCCGTTTCAAATATACCGGTCATTTTTGAAACACCCTGTACAACCGCTCACTTGACGAAAGGTCTGTTCCTAAAGACTGGAAAGTAGCACAGATCACACCAGTATTCAAGAAAGGAAATAGGAGTAACCCACTGAATTACAGACCCATATCACTGACCTCAATTTGCAGTAGGATTTTGGAGCATATACTCTACTCAAACATTATGAATCACCTTGAAGAAAATGACTTACTGATACATAACCAACACGGATTCAGAAAATATCATTCTTGTGCAACGCAGCTAGCTCTCTATTCCCATGAAGTAATGAGTGCTGTTGACAAGGGATCTCAGATCGATTCCATATTCATAGATTTCCAGAAGGCTTTTGATACCGTTCCTCACAAGCAACTATTAATCAAATTGTGTGCATATGGAGTATCGTCTCTGTTGTGTGACTGGATTCGTGATTTCCTCTCAGAGAGATCACAGGTCATTGTGATAGATGGTAAATCATCAAGTAGAACAGATGTGATATCTGGTGTTCTGCAAGGTAGTGTCATAAGCCCCCTGCTGTTCCTGATTTACATAAATGATCTAGGTGATAATCTGAGCAGCCCCCTTAGATTGTTTGCAGTTGAGGCTGTAATTTACCATCTATGAAAATCGTCAGACGATCAATTCCAATTACAAAATGATCTTAGAGAGAATTTCTGTATGGTGCGAAAAGTGGCAATTGGCACTAAACTAAGAAAAGTGCGAGGTCATCCACATGGGCAGTAAAAGAAATCCGATAAATTTTGGGTATACGATAAATTGCTCAAATCAAAGGGCTGTCAATTCGACGAAATACCTAGGAATTACAATTACTAGCATCTTAAATTGGAAAGACCATGTACATAATATTGTGGGGAAGGCGAAACAAAAACTGCACTTTGTTGGCAGAACACTTGGAAGATGTGACAAACCCACTAAAGAGACAGCCTACATTACACTTGTCCGTTCTCTGCTGGAATATTGCTGCACAGTATGGGATCCTTACCAGGTAGGATTGACAGAGGACATCGAAAAAGTGCAAGGAAGGGCAGCTCGTTTTGTGTTATCACGCAATAGGGGTGAGAGTGTCACTGATATGATACGCAGGTTGGGGTGACAGCCACTAAAACAAAGGTGGTTTTCAGAATGAGATTTTCACTCTGCAGTAGAGTGTGCTCTGATATGAAACTTCTTGGCAGATTGAAACTGTGTGCCGGACCGAGTTCGAGTCTCGGTCCGGCACACAGTTTTAATCTGCCAGGAAGTTTCAAAGGTGGTTTTCTTTGCAGCGAGCTCTATTTACGAAATTTCAATCACCAACTTTCTCTTCTGAATGCAAAAATATTTTGTTGACCCCCACCTACGTAGGGAGAAATGATCATCATACTAAAATAAGAGAAATCAGAGCTCAAACGGAAAGATTTTCCTTTTTCCCATGCACCATTAGAGAGTGGAATGGTAGAGAAGTAATATGAAAATGGTTCAATGAACCCTCTGCCAGGCACTTAAGTGTGGATTGCAGAGTAACCTTGTAGATGTAGATGTAGATGAAGTTGTTCAGAACACTTATACTGATAAAATATAGTTTTGTAAGCATATGAAAATTCTCAAAAATAAAATTGTTAAGGCTTTCGTGGCCACTTGTTGACAAACTGCCTATTGGCTTCTGTCTCAGGTTCTTCGGCCGATGTTCATCTAATGATTTTTCTGACCTTTTGCCAGCACGAGTGGCTGGCATTGTCAAAGCTTCACCCTCCATTGCCGATGGTGAACTGGAGGAGAGCTCGCGGCCGCAGACTATATGTACCTGGCGTGCCAACGTCCGAGGGCTTCTCCGCGGTCATTTCCGGTGCGGTTCTCCTCTTGCTACCTGCGACGGTCGTTCGCTGCAGTACGGGAAGCCAGGATCCGTTTACCTTAAGGCTTTCCTCTTTCTTGTTGAAACTGTTCGTGTGTTTTTGGATTTCTACAGCTTCTCTGAACAAGCGCGTGTGATAGTGCTTCTCTACAGCCAGAACTTCTGTGTCGGCAAATTTTATTACGTGGTCGGTCTCATTCAGTGCGTGCTCTGCCACGGCCGATTTCTCCACCTGCCCCAACCTGCAATGTCGCTTATGCTCTTTGATCCTGGTGTTAATGGATTGTCCAGTCATTCCGACATAAACTTTTCCGCATGTGCAAGGTATACGGTATATTCCCGACATTGCAAGTGGGTCTCTTTTCTCCTTCGCCGATCTAAGACACTCTTTGATCTTCCTTGTCAGCTTGAAAATCGTCTTTACGCTGTGTTTGCGCAATATACGGCCGATTCTGTCTGTCACTCTGGGAATGTATAGCAGAAAGGCCATACCCGACATTTCTTTTTCTGGTTCCTTACTTCGCCGAGTGTTTGGCTCTGTTACACTTCTAATGTAATTTGTGGAGTACCAATTGCTCCTCAGAACAGTTTCCAGGTGTTGCATTTCTCATTTGAGGTGTTGAGGCTCACATATTCGTCCTGCTCTCGTTACGAGCGTACTAATCATGCCTCTTTTCTGGCACAGATTTGTCCTACTCCATCAGAGGCCAGGCCATTTGTGAAAGCAGCCACGTCATATGCCAGTTCTGCTTGAATCATTGCTCCACTTTTATATTGGTATGACTACCAACTAGCTGTCCACAAGGATGAATGGCCATGAGCAAAGTGGGCCACCCTGTGGCACAACATGCTGCTGTACATAACATGCTTGATTTCAACAGCTGCTTCGCAACAAGGCCATCTGGATCCTCCCCTCCACTACCAGCTTTTCTGAAGTGTGCAGATGACAGCTTTGCTTACAACATATTCTTCACTCATTAAATAACTGTGAATAGTTAGCTGCAACAGGCAGAAAACATGCTTTGCTGGTGCTGCCCGTTTTCATGATTTTGGCTGAGATAAACTCACTGCAATATTGTTCTTTGGCATGCCAGCGTATTAGTTGGCACAGAAACAGCTAAGTAAAAATTCTGTGCAATTCACAAGTTTATTTTTATGTAAAAGTTGACTGGAATTTTCCTTTGTATGAGACCATATGTACAAGATTCTGTGCTGATTTGAAATTCTGGATTCACATATTTTACTGTTCACATCACTTCTGCATAATCTTCCATTGATTGTATCATTACCCATTTGTATTGAGATATATTAAGAAATTTTGAACATTCATGTGTGCTGCAATGAACTTGTACTCCTATTGTCAATTGTAGACTTAAACTTATTTGTGCTTTTTTAAAATTTTTGAGACAGACGGGCCTGTCCTCCTTCAAAATGATTGTTCTCTAATTTCATTGTATAATTATGTGAGAAATAGGTTATTTTTGAGACAAACTGCCTATTGGCTTCTGTCTCGGGTTCTTCGGCTGACGTTCATCTAATGATTTTTCTGACGTTTCGCCAGCACGAGTGGCTGGCATTGTCAAAGCTTCACCCTCCATTGCCGGTGGTGAACTGGAGGCGAGCTCGTGGCCACAGACTATATGTACCTGGCGCGCCAACATCCGAGGGCTTCTCCGCGGTCATTTCCGGTGCGGTTCACCTCTTGCAACCTCCAGAATATCCTAGTCCACCCTGTGCCACATCCAATCCCAATCTCATAACAGAGGGATCATTTCCCTGTGGAAGACCTGCCCAATTCACCCACCCAACACTTTGTATTCCAGCCCTGTCACAGGCTTAGCCTACTTCAGCAGAGGCCAGGTCACCTGTGAAAGCAGCCATGTTATATACCAGCTGTGCTGCAATTATTGCACAGCTTTTTGTATTGGTGTTACTACCAACCAGCTGTCCACGAGGATGAATGGCCACCACCAAACTGTGGCCAAGGGCAAAGTGGACCATCCTGTGGCACAACATGCAGCTGTATATAACATGTTTGATTTCAATGGCTGCTTCACAATTTGGGCTATCTGGATCCTCCAGTCCACCACCTGCACAGATGAGAGTTATCATAATAACACATTATTTGCTTCCAAAATCATCCCGGCCTCAACCTATGGTAACCTACTGTGCCCACACCCTCCACCCAACTGTTTCCATCCCCTCTGTCCTGTAACCTCCTCACAGTTTGCCTGTTCTTACCTTCATTGTACAGTGCTCTCTGCCAGTACACCATCAGTCATTTCATCTTCTGTACTCCTTTCCTTTTTGGTCCCTTCCCCCTGCCCTCCTCCACAGCCATATGATGATGTGCTTGGCAGCCCTGTCCTGCCACCTCTAGTCCCTGTGTGCTCTACCAGGCAGCGCTGATTGCTCTTCCCCCAACCATACCCTGCAACCTCTCCCTCTTCTCTGTCGCACTCCAGATTGTTGTGGATGCCTTTCTGTTGCATTCTGGATGGATAAAGTAGAGAGAGAGAGAGAGAGAGAGAGAGAGAGAGAGAGAGAGAGAGTGTGTGTGTGTGTGTGTGTGTGTGTGTGTGGGTAAACCATGGATAGTAACTGGGGCCTCAGGGAGACAATACATTGTTCAACAGGATGGTGTGCTGGCTCATACAAGCTGTTTAGTCCGAAACTGGATCTCGGATAACTTTGACATGTTCTGCTCAATATAGTTCTGGCCCTTGAATACCCCAGATTGGAACCAGCTCAACTACTATGGTTGGAGTATAGTCGAAACAGTTACCAGTAAGATGAGGTACCGTAATATGACATCTCTACGCACCGCTATCAAAGCAGCATTCGCGAATACGGACAATGCTGTTTTAAGGAGTGCATGCGATCGCTTCAGAACAAGATTGGAGGTGCTCAATGCGGCTGAAGAGGATTGCTTTGAGGAATGTTACTCTTGAAAGATACCACTACTTATATGTAAAGAATTTTCATTTTCATTTGTATTTTGTTTTAGTAAATTTGCTTTTGAAGAAAAGTTTCACTTGTCTGGATTTAAGTGTTGCACCCTGTAGACTCATACAGGAAACTGGTGGTGGAGTCTCTGGTGTCGATCACCACATCTGTAAGTAGCATGCCTTAGCTCAGTGCATCAAGTAATATCTGTGATGTGCTGGTGCGGCCAGTGGCATATGTGGCCAGTGCAGTGTACGGATCTGGAGCGAGAGAGGTAACTTAAAGTACCAGTATCTAAAAGCTTAGCACACTTTGGAGATATACTTCACCTGTATCACTAGTGAATTTCACTCTGCAGTTTCGTTTTCAGACACCTCATCATTTCTGAAGTCGTATCTCCTGAACTATGGCAAACAATTGTATAATTTTGCAGGTACATATGATTCAAATAGAGTTTGTAGAAACGATGCAATAAATTAAAAGATCATACTTGGTGCAACAGCTTTACTGCATGAACAGCGAAAATCTAGTAAGCGATAAACTTACTGGCTGTGAAGATAATGCTCTGCAGCAAAATATTCCTCCAAATTTGACAGTAGTAATGGGCAATGCACAGTACCACTCAGTCGTGATGGATAATGCTCCAACAATGCATCGGAGGAAAGTGGCTACTTTTCTGTGGGTACAAAGAAATGTTCTATTGGATAAAGTTGAACCTAGCTTGTGTAAGGGGAAGTTAATGAAGCTTTTAGTACTGTACAAGCCAAAAACTCCACACTACCGGGTCGACAAACTGGCTAAGGATAATGGGCATAGTTTAATGAGGCTTCTCCATATGCTCATTTAAATTTGACTGAGAATATATGGGCCTAGGTGAAAAGTAATGCGGGAAAAAAAAAAATAAAAAATAAATAAATTTACAGTTAGTGAGGTTGAAATGCTGACAGAAGAAGTCATTACAAGTGTGACCTCATAGGACTGGTGTCAAGTAGTGAGCCACACCTGTAGTTGAGAAGGCATGGATTCACGAAGGACTGTGTAGAGTTTTGAGTAATACATTACTTCTCTTGTTGGTGTGTTAACATCTGCTTCTTTTGCCGTGACAGAATGCTGAAACAGTGTATTATTAAACTAGCAGCTGAGGGTGAGACATATCAATAGTAATGAGAAGTCCCATTCTCAGTATAAAAAAATGAATCCTATTCTCAGTATAAAAACAAATGTGCAGCTTTTTCACGTATATTGTTACAAAATCCACAGCAGTTCTTGTTTCACATGCTATTGATGGTCCTTAAAAATTACATTATTTCATTTTTTAAAAATCTGTAGTTTTTTTAATATCATGGTAGGTATGGAAGTTTCACATATTAATCATAGGGCAAAATAATCTCCTCTTTCCATGCTATCATTTGCCAAAATATTGTTTTGATCTCAGACCAGTTATGAGATATGAGGAATTTATGAATATTTCTTTCTGGCTTTTTCACTGTGTATGTGTTCATGGCGGAGACTTTATATACATTCCATTTTCTCGACATTGGATACAGATAGTGATATCCTTCAGTGTTTAAAGAATAATTCAGTATGTTATCTAAATTTTATATGCAGCAACATATGACCTAACACACATCAAATGCAAATTCATAGTGGTCCCTGTTCCTCGCTGCAAATTTTAAGAATTTCGTGCATTAGTTTAGCTAATACCAAAATATGACAATAACTATGACCATTGACAAAATGATAGATAATTGATCATGAGGCTGACTGATGAAGTTATAAGATGTGCTAGACTCAGAGTTTATTACTGTATACTTTCTTTAAAAGCATTTGAGAAAAATTGCAGAGGGCCTAGCTTGCGCAGCTGACAGGTTACACGCTGAGCAGACCTCGCATTATCGGCACCTGTTGTTGTGTTCAGCACACATTGACAACTACACATCCCTCCACTCACTCCCTACTCACCTGGCAAAAGATGCAACTAATTTTAAATGCTCTATAAATACTCTTATGCTCAGATACTGGATGAATATATTCTGGCTGTTTGCATGTTGTGAGCTTTGCTTCTTTTTCCCTGCACCCCCAGCCCCTTTGAGAGGTAGATGGTTCTTACACCCACAGTGGTTCTTTCCAGACAGTAAATGATATGTACACCAAGTTAGGTGGAAATCGATCCAGTGACTTAGGAAAGAAATGTGGAACATACATACACCCACTGTTATAATATGTGTTTAATGCAGATACTGCTGATGATGGACATTGTCCAAAAATAGTCTGGTAAAATAACCTAATACCAACAAGCAGCTAATAATTAATAATTAAAATGAATATTTATTATATCATATGAGTTGTGTGTGTGTGGTGAGGGGGGGGGGGGGGGGGATGTAATGTAGGGGTCAGAAAAAGGAAACAATTGTTAATTTATTCCAGTTGTCAAGTGTAACTTCTGCCCGTACAAACTTATGGCAACTGTCTACTTCAATTTCATTATAAGATAAACTGCTTCTGACAGCAACAAACACACCAGCACCAACTGAATTTAATCTATCTGTTCTTTACATCATTACATCCTTGGTAAAAATTTCATCTGAACTTATATCTGGCTTTAGCCAGCTCTTAGTACCTATGATGATTTCAGCCTCAGTGTTTTTTATTAGTGCTTGGAGCTATAATTCTTTCCCAACACAGCTACGACAATTTACCAACACAGCTATGACAATTTACAACTAAAATCCTAATTGTTTCCTGTGTGTGACCTGTAATTAAGCGAATCCTGAAACCTCTCTATTGTATGGTGCAAGTCAAGGAATCTGCACCCAATATGCTCACAGAACCATCTGAAACTTTCATTCGTTTCTGCACCAAAGATTCTCAGTTGATTCTGCCAATGATGTTGCAAATGGTGGTCTCCACCATCATCTTGTAAGCAGGGCTGGCTGTCTTTACCACTTCAGGTAGCCAATGGAACCCAGAGAGAATGTCTTCCAGTCCAAAAAGGCATATATCATTAGCACTGAAATGATCCACCACTTGCACTTGGCTGCCATTCTTTGCTCTTCGTGGCATCCAGAAAGACCCGTTTCACATCAAAGATGATTCCAATCCCCTGCCCCACCCTCCCCAACTCCTCCCACTGTCACCAGTATACCTAAGTGACTCTACCATGCACATGACATCGGAACTCCCACCTACCAGTAATCGCATCCTCTGTGAATGCCAGGACCTCTCATGCTGAGACGCTTCCACTGAAATAAGGCTATTGACTGCAGCTGGCACAGGATCTTTATCTGCCACACTTTCACAGGATCTTTATCCACCACAGATAGCACCTATTTGTCAGACAAAACTGGGAAGGCCTTTCGATTAGTCCCTGTGGAAAGTCTTTTGCTGCCTGCCACACCTTGAGATAACCTCCCACTTGAGCACAGGTGAAGGGTCAACCACAATGTGGGCAGTAAAAGCACTGACCACAGTAGTGGACCAATTGGAGGACATGTAGGATCTATTGGATGTCCCTGGCATCCCTATGTCCCACACGTCACAGTGGTGTCCATTGCCAACAGTCTTCAGCAGCACGAGCAAAACCAGCACTGCCTGAAACTGCTATCTTCAGAATACTGATGAGAATATTACAGCCAACATGATCCAAATCAACAAATGTTATAAAGTTAGTTTCGTCCTTAAATCTATCAGATAATTTGTAGGATCATTATTGGCTTGGTTGTTCCCCCTGTACCTGGAAACAAAACTGATCTTCCCCAAAGTTGACATATACCAGTCTTTCCATTCTTTTGTAAATAAGTTATGTCATTATTTTGCAGAGAAAGTAATGTACTCAAGAGTGGTTAGCCTTCTCAGCAGAAGTGGAATGCTTAATAAATCACAGTTTGGATTTCAAAAATGCTGTTCTACTGAAACAGCAATATGTAATTTCACTGCCTACATAATACAGTCTTTAAATTGTAAAATGTCACCAGTGGGAATTTTCTGTCACTTGTCCAAGCAGTTGATTGTGTGAACCATAACATTATGTTACAGAAATTACAATTCTATGGTATAAATGGAACAGCATGTGAGGGTGGTTTAAGTCATATCTGCAGAGCAGGAAGCAAAAAGTTTCTTTATATGTTTTAAGTGATTAAGGAAATTTTCCACTTCATCTAACTGGGGTGAAATTACATTAGGTGCCCCACACGGTTTGATCATATGTCCCCTTCTGTTCTTGATATACATGAATGACCTCCCTTCTTATCTGAAACAAGAAGCTAAACTGATGCTGTTTGCTGATGATACAAGCATCATTATTAATCCAGTAAAAGAAACTCCAATAGAAAATGATACAAATAACATCTTGGAAAAGTTTTTAATTGGTTTTCTGCAAATGGGTTTACTCTGAACTTTGAAAAAAAAAACACAGTACATCCAATATTCTACTGCAAGGAGTACAGTTACTTCAATAAATATACCACAACAACAGAAGACAGTAGTCAGGGTAGAGCATACTAAGTTTTTGGGTGTACATATGGATGAGAATCTTAATTGGAAAATTCATATTTTGGATCTCCTAAATTTGGAACACGTGAGGCAATACTGACCCTACGACTTATCTTAGGAAATGGATTAAGGAAAGGCAAACCTACGTTTATAGCATTTGTAGACTTAGAGAAAGCTTTTGACAATGGTGACTGGGATAGGTAATAAAAATCTTAAGCTTCTCTCTCTCTCTCTCTCTCTCTCTCTCTCTCTCTAATGCATTTGGCACATTCCACATCATAATGTTTACTGTGAGATTGATCAATGAAACATGTAACTGACTAACTAACTAACTGACGTGTTAAACTAATTGTTTGGTAATATTAACACATGTCAGCACCTGCCTTCTTTGGAATTGTACTTATTACATTCTTCTTTAAGTCTGCAGATGTGTTTCCTGTCTCACACGTCTTGTGTACCAGGTGGAATAGTTTTGCCATGGTTGGCTGTCACAATGATTTCAATAATTCTCAGTGAATGTTGCCTACTCCAGGGGCCTTGTTTCAACTTTGGTGTATCAGTGCTCTGTCAAAGACTTATTGCAGTATCATATTCTCCATCTCATCTTCGTCTATTTCTATAATATTTTTGTCAGTTTGTTTCTTCTGTGTAGCTCTTGTGCAGCGGCCTTTTAAACACACATTGTGAATGTAAGCCAGTTAAATACCATACATTTTGGTCCAGTTTTCTGTCTCAATCTAATTGGAGTAACTTCTGTAGAAAGTTGTGTTTGAGATGTCTGTCTTTGGCTTATTATGTGAGTTTTTATTTATTTACCTTTTTAGTGTTATCCTTTCAGTTGCATTTCAGTATTTATCTTTGGCTTATTATGTGAGTTTTTATTTATTTACCTTTTTAGTGTTATCCTTTCAGTTGCATTTCAGTATTTATTTCAAAAATTGACATACTGCTATCACTTTCAGTTCAAAATACCCCAATATTTTGCTATATGGAGACCTAAATATAGCTTTTTTAAAAATATGCTGTTTGGCAATAAATAGTGAATACAATATGTTGAAATGATATAATATGGAAAACAGTAACAACAGACCTAACACTTCTGATGGTATATCCAATCACATCTGTTTGATATTAAGTACAATTATGTCAGGTATAACCAAATATATAGAAACTTTGCAACACGTAATGATATGTAAAGGACTGATGGATGACAAAAACAATATATGTCTTTGTTTTGATGACTGCTTTAAAATATATTACACAGGAAGTCCATTTTAAGTGATCATCTATATTTTAAAAATTATAAAGCACTATTGTTAACAAATTCTGAAAATTTCCTGAATTTTTGTCAAAAAATTTGTGTGCTAGAGCAGTTTAAATAAAATGCCAAATTCCTGTAATTAGCATATACCTGTAATTACCATGTTGTTGTTGTGGTCTTCAGTACTGAGACTGGTTTGATGCAGCTCTCCATGCTACTCTATCCTGCGCAAGCTTCTTCATCTCCCAGTACTTACTGCAACCTACATCCTTCTGAATCTGCTTAGTGTATTCATCTCTTGGTCTCCCTCTACGACCTAGCGGGGTGGCGCAGTGGTTAGACACTGGACTCGCATTCGGGAGGACGACGGTTCAATCCCGCGTCCGGCCATCCTGATTTAGGTTTTCCGTGATATCCCTAAATCACTCCAGGCAAATGCCGGGATGGTTCCTCTGAAAGGGCACGGCCGACTTCCTTCCCAATCCTTCCCTAATCCGATGAGACCGATGACCACGCTGTCTGGTCTCCTTCCCCAAACCAACCACCCACCAACCATCTCCCTCTACGATTTTTACCCTTCATGCTGCCCTCCAATGCTAAATTTGTGATCCCTTGATGTCTCAGAACATGCTGTACCAACTGGTCCCTTCTTCTTGTCAAGTTGTGCCACAAACTCCTCTTCTCCCCAATTCTATTCAATACCTCCTCATTAGTTATGTGATCTACCCATCTAATCTTCAGCATTCTTCTGTAGCACCACATTTCGAAACTTCTATTCTCTTCTTGTCCAAACTATTTATCATCCATGATTCACTTCCGTACATGGCTACACTCCATACAAATACTTTCAGGAAAGACTCCGTGGCATTTAAATCTATACTCAATGTTAACAAATTTCTCTTCTTCAGAAACACTTTCCTTGCCATTGCCAGTCTACATTTTATATCCTCTCTACTAAGACCATCATCAGTTATTTTGCTCCCCAAATAGCAAAACTCCTGTACTACGTTAAGGGCTCATTTCCTAATCTAATTCCCTCAGCATCACCCGACTTAATTCAACTACATTCCATTATCGTTGTTTTGCTTTTGTTGATGTTCATCTTATATCCTCCTTTCAAGACACTGTCCATTCCGTTCAACTGCTCTTCCAAGTCCTTTGCTGTCTCTGACAGAATTACAATGTCATCAGCAAACCTCAAAGTTTTTATTTCTTCTCCATGGATTTTAATATCTACTCCGAATTTTTCTTTTGTTTCCTTTACTGCTTGATCAATATACAGATTGAATAACATCGGGGATAGGCTACAACCCTGTATCACTCCCTTCCCAACTGCTGCTTCCCTTTCATGCCCTCTACTGTTACTGCCATCTGGTTTCTGTACAAATTGTAAATAGCCTTTTGCTCCCTGTATTTTACCCCTGCCACCTTTAGAATTTGAAAGAGAGTATTCTAGTCAACATTATCAAAAGCTTTCTCTAAGTCTACAAATGCTAGAAATGTAGGTTTGCCTTTCCTTAATCTATTTTCTAAGATAAGTCATAGGGTCAGTATTGCCTCACGTGTTCCAACATTTCTACGGAATCCAAATTGATCATCCCCGGGATCGGCTTCTACCAGTTTTTCCATTAGTCTGTAAAGAATTCGTGTTAGTATTCTGCAGCTGTGACTTATTAAACTGATAGTTCGATAATTTTCACATCTTTCAACACCTGCTTTCTTTGGGATTGGAATTATTATATTTTTCTTGAAGTCTGAGGTTATTTCGCCTGTCTCATACATCTTGTTCGCCAGATGGTAGAGTTTTGTCAGGACTTGCTCCCCCGAGGCTGTCAGTAGTTCCAATGGAATGTTGTCTACTTCCGGGGCCTTGTTTTGCCTCAGGTCTTTCAGTGCTCTGTCAAACTCTTCATGCAATATCATATCTCCCATTTCATCTTCATCTACATCCTCTTCCATTTCCACAATATTATCCTCAAGTACATCGCCCTTGTATAGACCCTCTATATACTCCTTCCACCTTTCTACTTTCCCTTCTTTACTTAGAACTGTGTTTCAATCTGAGCTCTTGATATTCATACAAGTGGCTCGCTTTTCTTCAAAGGTCTCTTTAATTTTCCTGTAGGCAATATCTATCCTACCCCTAGTGAGATAATCCTCTACATCCTTGCTAGTGAGATAATCCTCTACATCCTTGCATTTGTCCTCCTGCCATCCCTGCTTAGCCATTTTACACTTTCTGTCGATCTCATTTTGAGATGTTTGTATTCCTTTTTGCCTGCTTCATTTACTGCTTTTTTATATTTTCTCCTTTCATCAATTAAATTCAATATTTCTTCTGTTACCCAAGGATTTCTACTAGCCCTCGTCTTTTTACCTACTTGATCTTCTGCTGCCTTCACTACTTCATCTGTCAGAGCTACCCATTCTTCTTCTACTGTATTTCTTTCCCCCATTCCTGCCAATTGTTCCCTTATGCTCTCCCTGAAACTCTGTACAACCTCTGGTTTAGTCAGTTTATCCAGGTCCCATCTCCTTAAATTCCCACCTTTTTGCATTTTTTCAGTTTTAATCTACAGTTCATAACCAATAGATTGTGGTCAGAGTCCACATCTGCCCCTAGAAATGTCTTACAATTTAAAACCTGGTTCCTAAATCTCTGTCTTACCATTAAATAATCTATCTGATACCTTCTAGTATCTCCAGGATTCTTCCATGTATACAGCCTTCTTTTATGATTCTTGAACCAAGTGTTAGCTATGATTAAGTTATGCTCTGTGCAAAATTCTACCAGACGGCTTCCTCTTTCATTTCTTAGCCCCAATCCATATTCACCTACTATGTTTCCTTCCTCCCTTTTCCTACTGTTGAATTCCAGTCACCCATGACTACTAAATTTTCGTCTCCCTTCACTACCTGAATAATTTCTTTTATCTCATCATACATTTCATCAATTTCTTCATCATCTGCAGAGCTAGTTGGCATATAAACTTGTACTAATGTAGTAGGCATGAGCTTCATGTCTATCTTGGCCACAATAATGCGTTCACTATGCTGTTTGTAGTAGCTTACCTGCATTTCATGATTAAACCTACTCCTGCATTACCCCTATTTGATTTTGTATTTATAACCCTGTATTCACCTGACCAAAAGTCTTGTTCCTCCTGCCACCGAACTTCACTAATTCCCACTATATCTAACTTTAACCTATCCATTTCCCTTTTTAAATTTTCTAACCTACCTGTCCGATAAGGGATCTGACATTCCACGCTCCAATCCATAGAACACCAGTTTTCTTTCTCCTGATAATGACGTCCTCTTGAGATAGCGGACTATTTTACCTCCGGAATATTTTACCCAAGAGGACGCCATCATCATTTGTAATTACCATATTTTTACAAAAATAGAGGTAACTGCCATCATCATTGAATCCATCATGTCTGTGACACATTTACAGTTGATCAATGGCAGCATAAAGAACACATTAGTGTAAGGCATATGGGGACATTTCTGTACAAGCAGCTACTTGCAGTTTTAAAATATATTCAGAAAAGTTTCAGTCCCAAAAACAAATAATTGTTATAGGAACACTTATTTTCCACTGTAGATGAACTTATGAATGCTAGTATAAAATAATGAAGTTCAATACCTCAGACACTGCACCAGTTCACACATATGAAGTTTTATGCCTCTGAGTAAGTGTCTGTTTCTTTAATTTTTACCTGGTTTATTCATTTCATGTGAGAGCTTTAACTGTTGGTTTTTATTACAACTCATTTACAAATATGACAGCTTAGAATAATTAGTGTGAACTTGTACACAGCATGGTATTGCAACTTTCTACCTGACATACCTGAAGGCTTCATGTAAAAAAGTATTGAGTAACAAGTGTCTTATATTACCAAATAATGGAAATATGTATCTAACTTTGCCAGCCGCAGTGGTCTAGCGGTTCTAGGCACTCAGTCCGGAACCGCGCGGCCGCTACGGTCGCAGGTTCAAATCCTGCCTCGGGCATGGATGTGTGTGATGTCCTTAGGTTAGTTAGGTTTAAGTAGTTCTAAGTTCTAGGGGACTGATGACCACAGATGTTAAGTCCCATAGTGCTCAGAGCCATTTGAACCATTTTGTATCTAACTTTCTAACTTTAATGTATATAACTCTCCTGTAACTCTTTCCACATCTAAGTGTGTTAATCCACTACAAGAATGAATGAAATAGGTGATGGGCTGAAGCTGTTGCAATAAGGTGTTGCCATAAGAATTCACCAGCTACCAGAAGAGTTTACAGGACACTGGGCAGTAAATATTCATCTTCATCCTGCCCTTTTTGCAGGACATTATTGAAGATTCATTCATTCAGTAATTCATTCAATCATTCATGCATCATGTTCCATAAATCCTGTTGTGAAGCAGAGCCTTCAGGAATGTGGAACAAGTAAGGCTGTAAGTTAACAAGCAGGAGCGGTCACTGCTGGCTCGTCTGTAAAGTGTGCTGACAATGAAATGTGACTAATACTAATCTGCTGAAACTGATAACTATGGTAATCACTTCTAAATCCATACAGTTATAAAACTGTATTTATGAATGTATATACCTCATCCCCTCCTAAATTGCTGGATCAAATTTCAACCAAAACTGGTACACATATCACTTACTTTCTGGAAAGAACCAGTGTGGAGGTAAGAAACATCTACCTGAAAGGGTTGGGGGTGAAAAATAAGTGTAGCTCATGACACACAAATAGCCAGACTATATTCATCCAGTATTTAAGAATAAGAGCACTTAGTGACTTGCAAACCAACTTTACATATAATTTCAAACTTTTACAACACTTTTTCTCACTGATACCCCCCCCCCCCCAACACACACAAAATGATGAAAGGAAAAAAAAAAAGTTTATCCCTTACTGCATTTTCATGTTCATGCAGTAAAAATGCTGAATCATCCATGACATTTTAATTTATCAGTTTTCCAGTTTTCACATATGCCACTGAATGTACCTGCAAGGACATATCATTGTATGACACATAGATCAAGAGATACATTATTGTAAACACTAAGCTCAGAGAAAAACTGTGGCATCCTGCATAATTTATTACGTCCTTATTACTAAACACATGTCACAGACAGTATCTACATATGCCACTCAATATACCTGCAAAATTATATCATTGTATGACACAAAGTTCATTAGCTGTGATGTCCTAAGCATTGACTTACATGAAACCAGGAGTGCAGGGTGAAATTTGCTAGAGGTACATGTGAAATTTGGGTATGAATATACGTGAAACATATGTGACATGTATAAACCCAGGTGAAGCAGTGGGTAGAGAGCTTCTCATAAATCCACCTGTTAACGCACATGTTAACACAACTGCTTCCAGAACTGGGAAGTACACTGGCCCCAGATTGAATCCACCCAGTGGATTAATGATGATGGATCAGTATATGCTGGCCAACCTGGATATGGTTTTTAGGCAGTTTCCCACATCCCACTAGGTGAGTACTGGGCTCGTTCCCATGTTCTGCCTCAGATACGCACTACACAAACATTTAGAACACTTTCTCACACTTGCGCCCAGAATTTACTGTATACACAGTCAGACTGGGTACAGTGCTACTGTCCTGGAGGTGAATAGGAGACTGATGACCTTCACAGTTTGGTCTCCGTAACACTAAATCAGCATCAGCAGAGAGAGAGAGAGAGAGAGAGAGAGAGAGAGAGAGAGAGAACCACCAGCTTCCTATTGGAGTCTGATTGATAAAGTGGTGATGTAGAGAGAAGGGGAGAGAGGAGATAGACAGAGAAAGGATGAGATGGACTAATAGGAAATGGGACAATGCTGGGTCCTCAGCTAGTTAGAAATAAATTAAAAATTTGAAGCACGAGATTGGCTACATAACCTGCACAAAAAGCAATTTAAACTACATTTCTTGGCTAATCACATGGACATAATCCCAGACAACCTTAACATTGTTATTGAGAAATATGTGGATGGTTCCAAGTGGACATTTCTCAAAGGGAAAGTGTTATCAAGGCAAATGAAATGCCTCGATGTTGCCCAATTACAACTAAACCTTTTGAGAAGACATTCCTTGAGCAAAGTATCAGGAAATCAGGAAGCATGGTTTTTTTATGAATGTTTCTTCACTATTCTTTACTCTAACATTGCTCATTTCTTTGAGTGTTTTGTGTACTGATACAGATTTCATGGCCATTTCAAATTTAAACTCTTGTGGTGAGTGTCATTTTCCAGATACATGTAATGTATAGGCTCTTGTGAGAGGGGAAAACAGTTTTCTAAGTCATATATTATGAAACAGATGGGAGTAATTTACAGTTATGAAACTTATCCTAAGATTTCCTCTTATGTTTTGAATTTTTGTGTTCTAGGGATACTTCAACTCCCTCCTGAGTGAGAAGATGGGAATGAACCTACACGTCAGTTTATTATGTCCAGGTCCCACATTCAGCAACTTTCTTTCTGAATGTTTCACTGGCAGGCCAGGTGAGGTGAGTGCCATTATTTAGGATTACATATTTTAATTATTGTATAGCTTCTTCCAGGTGGAGTGTCAGAAATGTTATAAAAAGGATTAATACATAGAAACTCAGTTACGAGAACTTTCTTTGATGTAGCAGTGAACAAAAAACAGATGTGGTAGTGAACAAGTAAATGAGACTGCATCACAGAAAATATATTTAGAACAGAAGGAAGGGAGGATATTAAGTACTGGCAAGATTACTGCAGATAGATTGAGGAAAAAACAATGACTTTGACAATCATTTGGAAGTTTATAACCTAACTAAACCATCACAAATGAGCAAAATCTTATGAAATAGTAACATTTTTGCCAGATGACTCATTGTGGTGCAATATTCACTTTATTCCTGTATCGATCATGACCTGGAGCTATTTGCAGATGGTTCTGTAATACCATGATGTATTAGTCCACAACTAAAAAAAATGCAATTCTTGCACTCAGAACCGTATTATTGAATATCTGATACTGTGAATTGCAGAGTTGCCATGTAGGTGTAGATTAAACTTACTTCAAACACTAGTGCATGACACTTACTAAAATGCCAACATGCCAAATACTATCTTGTCAAAACTGCACCAAATTGTGAACAAAAAACCTTTAGTCTATCTTAGTGCAACAGATCAGTAACAAAGAAAGAACAAGTCACCAGCAGGAAAAGAAAGGAAAGCAGCAAGAGCCATCTGAAGATGGATTTATAATAATTCCGAAACTGGGCATGGTTTGACTTAAATAAACTTTTTAAACCATACTTGGGGCTGGTTACTGCTTAAATGGTAAACCTTATAAATGTGCCAAATATTTGATATTGCCAGCATTAATTGTTGTGTACAGGAACTATGTAAAGTGGAAACATATTGTTTTAGGGATTGAAAACAATGTATATGACTTGGGAACCATTACATTTTTACATTACTATGAGACACATACAGGGTGCTGAAATTACATCTGTCCATGCTTGTAACCTTGTGCATACTATCATTGTGCAGGCAAGTGAAACTGTCCATACATGGTACTGCAACATGAATAGAGTGATAGTTGTAATTTGGCAATGGTTCTGGCACGTTCCAGAGGATAGGTAAGTTCTCACCTCACTGTGTCAATTGAAGGGCTTATTTAAATAGTGGTACAAGTCCACTTTTGTTCATTCTGAGATACAGAGTCCTAAAGTTAAATGAGCACTGAAAAATCTGCAGTTGAGATACCAGATATATTCAAGCATATGGCTTCTTGCTAGAGATGAACCTTGCTTTCTGTTTGTTTGGACCATTAATGTCAGAAACGTTATAGACAAAAATGTGGAGGTAATGGACTTGTACCACTATTGAAATAAGCCCTTAAATTGGCAAGAGGTCTGGTGATCCTGATGGCCAGGGCAGTTGGTATATACCACCAACAGCACATTATGTCACAGCTGTAATATGTGGATGTGCACTGTCCTGCTAAAAAAATGGATGTAAAAAAATAATAATAAAATAAAATAAAATGCAGATCACCTTCCTGTGGAAGAAATGAGAATAGCTTGGGGATAACAGCCTGTGTGATGTGATTTAGCAGGCACAAATCTGGTTACTTTTCCCTACAGACATGCCAAATGTAACTATGAGTTGCCACTGATGGCCACCACACATCATGAAGCCTGGGATGGGACCTGTGGGTGAATGCACTCTGGAATAAGCAGCTCACCAGCTCTATGCCATACACACGTACATCCATCACTCACATATAGACAGAACCTATTCTAATCAGGAAGAGAACAGATCACCATTCCACTCTCCAGTTGACTCTTTCATGACACAAGAGTAGCCATGATTGGCAGTGTCATGGGGTCAGTGACAGCCTGGCCAGATGCACATGTGATCTGAATTGCGCTGCAAACAGATTATTTTCAGTGGTCCTCAGTGACATAGCAGATGCAACATGTGCCCACATTTTGTCCCTGGATGATGTTCAGTTGGCCTCTAATGCTTGCACAGTGCATCTGTTTTCATTTGCGTCTGTACTACATGGCCATCCAAAACCTGATCTGTAGGTGTAAAGTGTTCCACAGACCACTGTTTAGAGCAGTGACACACCACCAATACATTGTGCCCAACATCCAACAGCCCCACTATGCAAGCACGTTCAAATGGCTTAACTTGTTCAATAGTTGTACATATTTGTCAAGAGGGCATTATTGCTCCCTACAGTGAATGTTGCAAACACTGTTCAGCTCTAACATCCGCAGTTACTGCCCACAGAGTCGAAACAGAAGGTGCACAGCCAGGCCTTCTGAGTGCCATCTGATTGCTAATGACAGTAATAAATGAATCACTAACACTGCAACCCCTCAATAAACTAATGGAGTGGCTAGGATTCTTTATTAAAATATATGTCTTGACAATCTCCAATGCAAGTAATCACACTTGATAACTAGTTTTAGTCGCATGTGATGGTCATTGTCAGATCTAAAAATACAATAAATTAATATCTTAATAAGTAACTGTATCTGTAGGTTACATGGGCTGAAAATATTTAAAATGTAAAATTCTTAAAATTTTACCTGATTAATCATGAGTTGTGAAGTCAAAACTCTTTAATAAGTACATAATCAAAGATATAAAACAAAGGTAACAGCACAGTAGTACACTTATTACAAAAATCCATGGCATCTAACATTTTACTAAACCCACTAACAATCTTAGAGACCCATGTATGCTGTGGATCAGTTTGGGAGGAAAGAAGGTGAAACAGGGAGAAGAAAAGTACTGATACTGTATGGTGTTAAAATATACCAAAGAACTGTCTAAAAGGTGTAATACAATTATTTGGTTTAAATAAGAAACAATTTAGATAATGCACCTGACATTAATATCTGAAACATCTTGTTAAAATTTATAATTTAAATGAAAACATTGATTTAAAATACTGTGTGCACTCAACTTTCACCTGAGTGTGTCAGTGTGTTATGCTTGTGTGCACTGGCTCAGTTTGCCTGCAGCCACGCTGCCACTCAGCCACACTCTCAGCGAGTGTGGCAAACTGCCAAGGTGTTCTGCTTAGTGGGGCTGTAGCAAAGCAGAAGAGTTCCTGCAGACTGGGGCACCTGAGTACATCATCAAAATTCCTGAAGTACACTGTACTTTTAAAGTCACAGTGGAGACTGATTATTTTATCTGTTTCTTTCAGGTGATGTCCATATATTTCAAGAGGGCAGGTACTATTATGATAAAAGAGGAACATGAGCATAATTACTATCTTCGTACATTTTTATAGAATATAGAGGAAAGGTATCAAATACAGTAGCACAAGTTTCAAAAAAATGTGAAACTCTTCTTTTTAAGCTAAAACATGATACAGTTAAATCAATTTGTAACTTTAGTGCTGTTGGTTTATATAAAATTAAGTGCAATAACTTTCATAAAAATATATAGACCAGACTGGTAGAAATTTTGACACCCAATTTAAAGAACACTCTGTGCTATAAAATAATAAGACAGCATTTAGAGATGATCTAACTTGAACATTATGGTCAGTAGGAACAATAGAGACTCATCTTCAAATTTTACACACGGTTGTTAAGGAATACCTTTTGAAGTTGTTGTTAGAACATAAAACATATGGACTTTACCTGAAACAACCAGATAAAATACTCAGTCTACAGTGTTACTTCAAGAATTCAGTGTGTTTCAACAAATTTCAGATGGTCCAGTGAGCAGCTACTATCCAGCTTTGCTACAGCCCCATTCAACAGAAAAACATCTTAGCAGCTCAGCATACTTGCTGGCAGCATGGCTGAGGGGTAGTGTGGCTGCAGGCAAACTGAGCCCGCTGTACACAATCATAATACATTTCAGACACGCCGTAGTGCAAGCGGTGTACACTCATTGTTTTAGTTCAACATTTTAATTTATTTATAATTATTTACAAAATTTTAACAAAATGTTTCATGTATTCATGTTAGGTGCAATATCTTAATTGCTTCTTAGTTTTAAATTAATTGTATTACAACAGTTAGACAGTTCTTTGTTAAATTTTAACACTGCACAATATCAGTATTTTCCCTCTCCTTCTCCCAACTTTCTCCCTCCCCTACCCATCATCCATGATACATGGGTCTGTATGGTTAGTGTGTTTAGTAAAGTTCTAGATGCCATGGAATGTTCTCACAAGCATACTATTGTTCTGTTACCTTTGTGTTACAGCTTTTAAAGAATTTTGACTTTTCAGAACTCTTGATTAAACAAATACAGTCTTAGGAATTTCAAATATTGTGAATCTATGTTATCTGCTTATTCAAGTACAATTTTAAATGTTTTCAATAAATATTTTCACAGAAATAGTACTTTATTCATGTTTTAATGTATTTTTATTTTTAGATGATCATTACATGTGATTGAATCTAGTGTGACTATTTGCAATTGAGATTGTGAGAATAAATATTAAAAGAAATTGAAGAGTTGCAGACTCTCTCATGACAATATGTTATCCATTGTGATGATTATTTATTCAGTTTTGATTCTGGGACAAAATATATGACAAATTATGTAACTTATACAATAACATAGAATATTCTTGTGTGAAATATGTAAAATTCACTATGAGGCATTCTGCACTTGTTATTGTAATACTAACTGCTAACTTATCAAATTATATTGGCCACGGTATGAGGAAGTGTATGCCACATGGCAGTATGACACAAGCCACAAGATGAAAGACCTTTATCTAATTTGCACCTTTTTACAAATAAAAGAGCAAAGGCCTTATTTTGCATATTTAAAAAAAATCCATAGGATCATAATTTCATTAACAAGTGGTAGTGTCCTACTGAGTCAAATGCTTTTCAGACGCCAAGAAATATTGTATGTACCCAATTCCTGTTTTCATCATCTCATGAGAAAAGCACTTGGGCTTCACGTCACCAAGGATTTCAGAATTCTTACTGGTTGGTGTGGAGGAGATATTTCTGTTCAAGCTATGCCAATAATTCAGATCTCTGAATATGTTCTAAAATTGCACAACAGACAAAGTCAGCAATAGTGATCAGTAGTTTGTGATTCACTTATACTACCTTTCCTGTAGGCAGATATGACATGTGCTCTATTCCAACCATTGTGCACAGGATTTTGTTTGAGGGATCTACGGTACATTATGTTTAAAGAGTGGCTAACTAAGCTGCAAATCTCTCTTAGGCTCCAGCCTGTTTTTATTTCAGCTCTACACATCTTTACGACCATAGTAGGACTGAAACAATTGTTATTGCTAGTCCCTGCAATAGTGTCTATTTATCATCTAATTTTTCCTGATATGTTGGTAACCTGACTAGTCTCTGTACTAGTGCATGAAAGTATGCTTTCTTGTGCATGGATGGATGACATGATTCATTATGTATCTGGGCATTAGTTGAGGTTGCCCTCCTCCCCCTCCCCCCCCCCCCCCCCCCACACACACACACACAAAACAGCTGTGTTGTCCACCTATATTTTCTGGGTTAGTGTCTACAAAGGTTATTGAATTACAAACTTCATTTTATTTCATGAAGTCAATTCTATGATGGAAACTTTTTAACTGAGCATGTATGATGCCTGTTTGTGATGTATACTGTCTAAGAAGATATGGGTATAATCCACATATCTGTTGTATTACTTCAGTCTACCAGTGGTCTGCTTGAACTGTGTAAAGAAATTTCATTCTAAAGTAGTAATAAATATATCTGCTAGGTTGTTTGATAGGCAACAACTCATTGCCATCCATCTTTCTGCATGTCTGTATCCTCTCTAAAGCTGAAAGAATTAAAAGACTTATGAGTTTAAGCAGATCAGTGATTCTATTAATTTTCGTATATTTTTTCAAGTTATCTTCTGTAATATTGATGGTCTAAGTGACTGGCACATTTGGATAAAGATTAGTAATGTCAAAAGATATAAACATTTGTATAAAGACCGGTAACGTCAAAAGATACAATGCTCTCATTGTTAGAAAATACTTGTTGGCCAATATTAATATCGTAAGGCAATTGGCAAAAATATTGTCATTTCATAAATACAATGTGACTGAGTTCTGAGTTCTAATGAAGTAAAAGGTGGTAGTAAAACTCATCCTTTACTTTAGGTAACCTGGTACATCAACATATACTATCTGATCAAAAGTATGTGGACATCTGAAACTTCCTGGCAGGTTAAAACTGTGTGCTGGACCGAGACTCGAACTCGAGACCTTTGCCTTTCACAGGCAAGTGCTCTACCAGCAGAGCTACCCAAGCACAACTCACGGCCCATCCTCACAGCTTTACTTCTGCCAGTACCTCATCTCATACCATCCAAACTTTACAGAAGCTCTCCTGCAAATCGTTTAGAACTAGCAGTCCTGGAAGATAGGATATTGCAGAAACATGGCTTAGCCACAGCCTGGGGATCTTTCCAGAATGAAGATTTTCACTCTACAGCAGAGTGTGCACTGATATGACACTTCCTGGCAGATTAAAACTGTGTGTGTAGAGCACTTTCCCACGAAAGGCAAAAGTCCGGAGTTCGAGCCTTGGTCCAGTACACACTGCCAGGAAGTTTCATATCAGCAAACACTCCACTGCAGAGTGAAAATTTCATTCATTATGTCGACATCCATGAGGAAAACCATGATACCATGACACCTCCTTCTTAGTACTGCACCTCTTGGCACTACACATGATGGCAGGTAACATTCTACTGGAATTTGCCAAACTCAAATTATTCCATTGGATTTCTACAGAGTTTAGTGTGCTTCATCACTCCAAATCACCCCTTTCCATTCATACACTGTCCATTGGCATCACTCTTTACACCCCCTGAAGTGTTACTTAGCATTGACAACAGAAATGTTTGGTGTATGAGGAGCTGCTCAACTGTTATACTGTGTTTAAGTCCCTACACACATCTTTGTGCTTGCTGAACTTTGGAACTAATGAATGATTCCTTCCACTGATTACAGGCAAATTTTCTTACAGCCATCCTCTGTGATGTTTGGCAATCTCTGTCTGTCAGTTCATGAGGTCTGCCAGGTGTTGGATTAGTTGTGGTTGTTTCTTCACATTTCCACTTTTCAGTCACACCACCAACAGTGGACTTGGAAGGATTGAAATGTCACTGACGGATTTGTTAATCACTTGACATCCAATGACTAGTCCATGTTCGAAGCCACTGAGCTCTCCTTTTGGATCTGTTCTGCTGTTACTGTTTCTCTACTGACAATGCAATGTTCCATGCCTCCTTTTATACTGTTGAGTCCACCTCTCGTAACATCTACTGGTCAATGCCACATTACGTAGGACTGTTCAGATATGTTTGATCAGACGTACCTCTTTACTATACATTGCCTGACAAAAAAACTGAAGCATGCAGAAGGGGAGTTGGAAATAAAATGAAGCTTCGTGGGTTGAGATGGTATGTGATGTTATTTCTATGATTACAGAATCTAGTCAGATTTACCAAGAATTTGGCAGTATGAGCCCATTTATCACTATGCCATTGCACCCCATCTTGCACTGATTCAGTAGGGAAAGGTGTCATAAAACTGTGACATCTGCAACAATCTGACACCTTAGGTTTGCTGTCATCTATACAGTCCTGTTTTGGCTCCATCCTAGTTTCATTTGTTCCCAAAACTTAAGGAACACCTTGTAGGGCTTCACTTTGGTAGTGATGGAGCAGTGCTAGCAGAGGTGAGGTTGTGGCTTTGTCAATGAAGTCAAATGTTCTGGAGATGAAGAATAAAGATGCAGAAAGATGATAACATTTGTTTTATTTAACAAGCTTTAAGAGTTTTTGCATAAATATTTTGGGTGCATTACTTTTCAGCACACCCTAATAAGATATAAATATTATAAAAAAATCATATTTTGTGTAAATTTGTATTAAATAATAAAATGAAATAAAAGTGGTATTTATGTCAAGAATGACAGCAAAGCAAGTGGAGCTATTGCACTTGACTAAGTTTCATCATCCCATCCACTGTTGCCACTCTATTTTCCCCTGACCTTATTTCCACAAAAAACTGATTGCTCTGTCTGTTTTCTTGCTGTACATTTCCCCATTCGTATCCAGTTTAAAGAGTTTGTGTGTCAATGCAATACACACTCCACTTGCTCACACCATAATCTGATAGGCACATGACATACATCACAATTTCAGTCAATTAGGAACTGCAATTTGGTCATGTTACAATGGTGTTGTTACTACTGTTTTCTGGAGAAGTATATAACTTTGTTTATTGTGACTGTAGCATAAGGCATTCTAGTATTCATCATGCATTATACTCAAAATTTTCAAAATGTTTCACAGAAATTCAACAAGACAATAAGCAAGGATGATAAACGTATGACAACAGAACGCTGTGCTCATCTTTGTGCTGTTGCTCTTGCCAATAAACAGCGTGAGGCATGGATGGGTATATTTCCAATCATACCTCTACTCTATCTGTTGTATTTTCCCAATGTGGGGAAGTTGTAAGTATGTGTGCATCAAGTATCAAATTAAGTACATTTCCTTCTATAGCAATATAATCAACTGCTGGTGTTATTTTCAGTGTTTGGAGGCGCCTTGGACCAAAGTGGCTGTTAAAATTGAGAGACAGCAAAGAATCAATTAAAATAGAATAGTGTTGGGGACAAAGTAACTACAGTAGAGAAATATTTTAGGGCCAGTAAACAAGAGAAAAATAATGTAACTAAGTAAAAAGGCATAATTGTATTTTGTGTATTAATCAGGAAGGCAATATATTATGCATTATATTGTCCTTAAAGCAAATAATGGAAGGAGTTAAGGTAACCATTATCTTTTTTGTTTGCCAATTTATTGCGTATTGTTTATTATGACTTGTGTCTACCTCACCGCTCCTTTTTTCAGTATATACCATTTTATTGCAATTAGAGTGTCTGAATATAGTTACAACTGTAAGAGTATTGAAAGGTAATCAAGACTTTTCCCACCCATGAATGGATAAGATATTATGCAGGTACTACTCTCAGATGGAAAAGCTTGTAATGTTGTACAGTTGATGAAAATTTTATAAAGTTAGAAGAAATGTGACAAACCAAAACTTATGGGTTATTTGTAAAGGTCATTGTACAAACACCAATTTGTGTCTTGCAGGCCCATATTTAACATATCATATTTTTCATAAGTCCTACTTTTTATTATATTTACTTCAGTGTCTGTATTGCTGGACATTTAATAAAGATAAATTATGGGTCAGTAACCATTAAGTTCCATGTGTGAAACTCTACACAAGATAATAAATATAGGAGTAACACAAATCCTTTCATAAATTGTGTGGAGACTGGAGCAGAGGTATGTATTTGAGTTTTGTTAATCTTTGCTTTATGTATAAAACCTTGATTTTTGAAAGCAGATTTAGTGTAATGCTATTAATTTTCTTCATCGTAGCTTATTTGATTTTAAATTTTTTTTTAAATTTATATTTTGCCTTTAGAAAAACAAAAACAGTTGTGTTTTACTTTATTTTAGTTCAAAAGTAAGGGCTTGAACAACATTAATATTTACTTAACTGTGTTGATTTGATAACAATACAGCAGAAACTTACATAGTATACTAGATACAAATGGATGGATAAGGTACTTACACTGTAACAAACTGAAACATAAATCGTAAAAATCTTAATGAGGAAGTCAAGCAACAAACTTACGTACAAATCATGCACCACTCTCACAAGGAAAGTGTCCAATCTGACATGTTGAAGCCATGTCTTGAAATTTTTTATATGGGAAGAACGTCAAAATTTTAGCTGCTAAGACTCATTGCAAGTTTAAAAAAAAAAAATGTTAAAATTGCCAAATTCATAGCTCACAGGTGGCTGGAAGAATGTATACACCTGCTGTAGCTGTGTGGCAGACAGTGCACGTGCAACAAGGTTAACAGAAAATCAGTTAGCAGGTAACATGGCACAATGCAATCGTAATTTGTAAAGTGAATTTCAGTTAACATTAATAGTTTCTCTGACACAATTGTTCATAGTTACTATTTGCTTGAATTTGCAACTCATTTAATATCCATAATAATTATCAGTTGCCTTTGTGGTATCATTAAGTGTTAACAATGAAGATAAAAGTGAATTAACTTTCTTTGTGGTTTCATTGTATATGCCAGCTAATAGCACTTGTCTTTGTGCAGGTTACAGAGTTTCATAGCAATGTGGAATCCAGTTAATGTTTTCAACCTTGCAATGATGAAATATGAAGGAAGTGGCATGCAGTGAAAATCATCTATTTCTCTTAAGACCTACATATATGTTATTTATTAGTTAATTTCTTGGACATTCATTCAGATGATGTCAACATTTCATTAGAAAATGTGGAAACATTAGAAGAAGCAGGAAATAGCTGACTGTTCTGTGAACTGTGATTCAAACAATGATTGTTGTGCTAGTTGAAATCCAGAACAAAAACACAGTACTTTTCTAACCCAAAGAAAACATGTATGGTATAGCTTTCAGTATCAAAGAAAGGCTGTAATTTTTTTTGATTAAATGAAGGAGGGAGAAAATACTTAAACAATGTGCAAAGCCAGTTCTGTTTCATAAAATCTGAACATGAACTGCATAAATGGAACAAAGATTTACACAAAGTATGAAATATTTTCCAAAATGAAACTCTCAAAATTGTGAAAGAAAAACTATTCGGAAGATTTAGAACTCCTTGTGAGAGTAAATGCCCCATTATCAAGGGGGTGTATGTGACTGGATCCTCTGAATTGCAAGTGAGACTAACATTACTGTTTTCCATGCATCTTCAACCTAGTTAAACAGTTCAGGAAATCATACGGAAAAAAAGTCAGAAAATTATGAAGTTTATGTCGAGTAAACACGTGAAGATGTGATTCATAGGTAATACTATAAAAAAAAAATCATAGCTGATGTAAAGACAGAACCTCTTGTTATCCACTAAAATGATGTGTATAAAGCCAGTCAGTCAGATTTCATGCAAGGACTGCATGCAAACCACACTTTTATCATTCTGAATGAAAAAAAGACAATGTCACTTGTGCAGTCAACGAATACTATGACACATTCATATACAAAATACCAGTGATAAGTACCTGTGAATTACTGTTTCTTATCTGTGGATTACTGTTTCTGCAGCTTTATACCTGTCTTCAGGAACCTCAAGACAAATTAAGGCCAAAAATTAAAAAAATAAAGTTTAGTAGGAAAAGTTTTGTAATCAGCATAGTAACATCTGGAAAAATGGAAGAAAATAATTTCCAATATTACATCTGAATCATCTTGTTACCAGTTACAGAAAGTAATTGCTTTTGTTAGGCTCTTAGCCTAAACTTAAAACATCACATCTGTCTTTATGAGGATGACGAAAAGATTCTGCCTGTCAATAAAGAAATGTGTCGACACTGTAAAGAATTTTTCAACAGGTTGGTGGACAATATAATTTCTGATAGCTCTTTGTCATTTCAAGTTTATCAGCAGATTAATAGTGGTGTACTTCAATCATTTGTGCAATGTCAGTTTGCATAACCAAGTCTTATGAATTGATCAATTATGCCTAGTACAAAACACAGTATGCAGAACAACAGCCGTGACAATTTCTTACTCCCTCTCAGTTCTCTCTAAATAAAGCTAGTAATTTCTGTGATGTGCCTACATGCATTAATTTTTCTTTTATTGGATGTGCCTAGTGTAAAGAAAATGTTTGTTTGTGCATACAGTAGACACATCACATTTTTGTGGCTACTGGAAATAATCAAGTAATGTTTCATTGTTAGTAAAATAAACATTATTCAAAAATTATCATGAGAATGGTGCTACAGGAATTGTTATAAAATATTTCATGTCAACGTGTTAAAAGTCTCAGTTGCTGGAAGTCGTCTGTAATGTAACATCATTCACTGCCTTGATTTTATTTCATCTGAGAATCATTTTTATAACAATTACATCTGCGACAGTTTAGCTGACAATAAGAACTGCAGTGCTTAAAATATGCACTTGGGCACTTTTGACTTCACACTATGCCATGTGACATGCTCTTGTCACGGATGCATCTGCTTATTCACTGATTCCCACACTATGCAGAAAGGGCTGTACAAACTGCTGTTATAAACTGTTCTTTGTGCAGCAAAATGGGTAACTTTGTCAGTGTATTCTTCCTGTGTGAAAAATTTCTGAAATGCTGGATTGGACTATTCCCTTGTCAGCTGGAACATAAGAGAGGTGTGTGTGTGTGTGTGTGTGTGTGTGTGTGTGTGTGTGTGTGTGTGTGTGTGTGTACACATCTGCTCTCTTGTACAGTGTTTACCATACCTCAAACAGGATTCCCCTATTTGAGTTGAAGTTGGTGTTACAGTGACCAAAAGGTGGAATATTGTAGTCAGGCCTTAAAGAGCTCAGTTAGCAATGACCACATAAAGATTTGATAATTCTTGTGTTTTTCATTCGAGAATTGTAACTGTTAGCATTTCTCAGTCTTCTTTTATGATAACCTCTGGGGATGTTCAGCAACCACCATTTACCGTGAAGATGTTGGCTTAATCTCCCAGGTATAATGGATAGTGAAATATGTAAACCTTTATACTGTATACAGAAACCACATCGAGTGACTGACTGACTGTTTGTCTGGCTGTACAAGATTTCCTCCCAAACCTCTGGATCAATTTCATTTAAATGTTGCATACAAACAGCAAACTTCACGAGTATCAGCACTGTGGGGTTTATGTACTCCAAACAATAGATAGAAGCAGAGAGATGGGCAAACGCGAGTCTCTTCAGCCCCTGCCATGTAGGCTGGACTGCATGACAGGTGTGTTGTGTGGGAATAATATCAGTCTACCATATCAACCTGCTTTGCAGGGCAGCCTACACCTCAAGGACAATAAATGTTATCAAGCCTCTGACATGTAGGTTGCCTGGAACTACAAGATCAACCTGCTTTGCAGGGCAGCCTACACCTCATGAACAATAAATGTTATCAAGCCTCTGACATGTAGGTTGCCTGGAACTACAAGTGTGTTGTGGCAGCAGTCTCACCTGCTTTATCAACCAGTTTTGTAGGGGCTATAAGTCTATATGGGCATAAGAGGGGAAAGTTCAGCATGGATATAGAAAGTGATGGATATGGGTTGAGAAGGTAAGATGGGCTGGACAGAGAGGGGGAGAAAGGGGATGGGCAAGGTGCAGAAGGCAGGTGAAAGATGGAGAGAGGTAGTGGGCAGGTAGATAGGAATATAGTGTGAGAAGACAAGTGAAAGACAGCAGGTTGCAAGGAGGCAGGTTGAAGAGGGTAGAGAGAATTAGAAAGGGAAAAATAGATTAGGAAAGAGATTTACATTTTTTCCAGATTATTTTGATGAAACCACATTTTGATGAAACCACATTGCACACAAATGTGTGCAATATACACAGTGTTAGGGGTATAAGTACATATATTTTTATTGGTGACTGAGGACAGTGTACTGAACATCATTACATCAGTATTTACTTCATTTGGAGACTAATAATTATAGCTGTTAGGAGTAGTATATTTTTAGATTGGTTATTACTTCCAAGTACATACAACAAGAACAAGCCATTAATACCTATATTCCCCTGGGCAGCAGGTCAGGTGTGGAAGTGTGCATGCGTGAACACAAAATGGTTAATTTGTACTGACAGATGTAGCAGTTATGACCATGCAGCATACAGATAGTAAATTATGTTACACGTTTGCAGGAAGGCTGTTTGATACAGAGAAAAAATAACTGACATGCTGATGTGGAGGCATATTAAGGTACCAATGATTACAATATCTGTACTTATACCACCAACACACTGTACGTGACACTTGCATATGTGGGTGAAGCTGCATGTGGAAAGCTAGAATCTTTATCTGTTATACACTCTTAAGACAAAAAAGATGCCACACCAGGAAGGAATTATCTGAATTGGGTGGAAATTGGGGGATGTGACATACATGTACTGACAAACAAATGATTACAATTTCAGAAAAATTGGATAAATTAGTTAAGAGAAAGCGCTCCACTAACTGAGCAAGTTATTAACTTGTTAGTCCACCTCTAGCTTTTATGCAGGCAGTTATTTGGCTTGGTATTGATTGACAGACTTGTTGGATGTCCTCCTGAGTGATATCCTGTCAAATTCTGTACAACTAGTGTGCTAGATTTCGACACCTCAAGCTGGTGAAGCGCTCTGCCCTTAATACTCCATATACTCTCAATTGGGGAGAGATTCAGCGACCTTGCTGGCCAAGGTAGGGTTTGGTGAGCATGAAGACAAGCAGTAGAAACTCTCCCCGTATGTGGGCAGGTATTATCTTGCTGAAATATAAGCCCAGGATGGCTTGCCATGAAGGGTAACAAAAAGGCATATAGAACATCATCGATGTACTGCTATGTTGCAAGGGGCTGCGGATGACAACCAAAGGCCTCCTGCGGTGAAAAGAAATGGCATCTCAGACCACCACTCCTGACTATCTGCATCCTGGTCAAAGTGGGACACTTTGCTAAAACAATTCTACTCCAGTCAATCATATTCCAGCCTGAAGACATGTCTGGAGACACCCCGGACAGTGGTGAGATGCCCACCGTACTTTCACCTGCCATATGGCCCAACAATAAGAACTGATGCTCTGAGTGCCATTTCATTTCGTAGCAGGTTTCCTTTGGTTGTCATCTGCAGCACCCTTACAGTGCAGCAGTACTTCAAGGATATTCTGCACTCTGTTTTATAATGTATAGAAAGTTCTAGTTGAGAACAGAATTATTTAGGAATAAAGGAGATGACTCGCTGAAGGGCAGAATGCTGCGTCATTGATAGGTACTCGAACAAAAGGTCCCAAACTCCTGGATCAATTTCAACTAAATTTCCACAGAAATGGCAGGACTCTCAAGTATCAGCATTGTGGAGTTAATACCCTCCTACCTACAATAGGAGTGCGGATATGGTCAAAAAATGTTTTTTCTGCCCAAGGCATACAGGCTGCCCTGACCAACAGGCGGGTTGTGTGGGAACAGTATTGGCCTGCAAGATCAACCTGCTACATTTCAAGGGCAAGAAACACTTCTCTGGGCCCTGTCATGTAGACATGATAGCCTACACATCATGGGACAAAAAGGGTTTTGAACCTCTTGGCATACAGACTATTCTGCAAGAGAGGCATGTTGTGGGAGTAGTACCGGTCTGTTCTCTTGACATCTTGTGTAAGGGTTATATGTGAAGTTGGCATACTGGGAGGAGGGTGGAGCTGGAGAGAGAGAGAGGGGGGGGGGGGAGGGTAGAATAGGGGGAGGAGGAGATGTGTGAAATATGTGTGTCTAACACATACATGAGCAAAGACCCCCCCCCCCCCCCCCCCACTCCATCTGCCCGACTGCTCCGCACTGTGCAGTGATGTGGGTAACGGGGCGATGTAACCAGCTCCTGCTGTGTAGGTTGACCAGTAAGGTAGATGGGAAGTGTGGGATTAGTAATAGCATACTTCATCATCTGTCAACAATAAGGCTTATCCATGGATACGTGCACTACACCATCACATCCGGTGTCATATGTCTTGTATGGTTATTCTGTGCTGCTCACTCCACAGCAATCCTATGCCTCTGCAAGAGCACAATTATGACCAAAGTAAGAAATATCTAGTTCCATACAGTTATCAATTGCAGGAATAAAGTCCTATACCTGCAACTGAACATGGTTGTGTGTTAGGCAAATGCTGATCAATGTGATTGAGGCTGCCATCTTATCAGGAAAGAGGTAGGTTGGTTGGTTGATATGAGGGAAGGGACCAAACAGCAAGGTTATCGGATTAGGGAAGGATGGGGAAGGAAGTCAGCTGTGCCCTTTCAAAGGAACCACCCCAGCATTTGCCTGAAGTGATTAGGAAAATCACAGAAAACCTAAATCAGGATGGCTGGACACAGGTTTGAACTGTCCTCCTGAAAGCAAGTCCAGTGTGCTAAACACTACTCCACCTCATTCAAAGGGAAAGGGACAAGCTGTTTTCATACCATGAATAGCCCTCATTCCAACTGACATCCCTTTCACATTTCACAGACTTCAACTACCAGTATGACTAGCATTCGCAGCTACAATAAATAAGGCACAGTGACATACGATTCAGTACTTGTAGTTGATTTGTGATGACAAATCAGCCTCCCATCTGTTTTTCACATGGGCAGTTGTATGCTGCATGCTCTAGGTCGAACTCACCATGAAATTTATAAATCTTGGCATCAGGAGGTGTAATGAGGAACATTACTGTAAGTAAATAAAGTTACAGTATTTTGTACTGTGTTTTACTGCCCACATTATTGATTATGTTCCTACATATATCCTATATCTATGGCTATTAAATCTTTCATTACTTTCTAATGTCTGCACCACAGTCTCCACTCCAGTGGCTGTGACACAGAGAAAACACGTAATATGACATTCAGATCAACTACAAATTGGAATTAGGGAGCTCTGCAGGTGGCCTACTCTCTCACCTGCAGAGCAGGCTCAATTGCAACCAACCAAACAAAACAATTCGCGAGTATCAGCACTGTGAGGTTCATAATAATCTCCTGGTTCCAACAGAAGTTGAGATATTGGCAACCCCACCCCCTCTTTCCAGCCTCTGCCATACAGGCTGCCCTGCACAACAAGTCTGCCATACTGGAGTAGTACAGGCATGCCTTACCGACCTGCTGCCTTCTTTACTGACTTGTTTTGCTGGAGCTGTACCTGTACGTGCAGGTAGGTATAACTGAAGGGAAGTTTGAGATGGATAGAGGAGGGAATGAACAGACAGATGGGGCAAGAGTGGTAAGGAGGCAGAGAGTGAGGAGGATGGGGGAGAGGGACAGGTGAAGGAGGACAAGATGCACAGATACAGCAGGACAGAAGGAGATCAGTGGGGATCGGGTGAAGGAGGAGATGAGGTGAGGAGACAGAAGTTTAGGGAGATGGGGCAGGAGGAGAGATGGACATGGGCATATAGGGGGCAGGAGGTGATGGACAGAGAGACGGGCGGGGGGGGGGGGGGGGGGAGGGGCAGAAGGGGATGAGCAAGGCGAGGGGGCAGGAGATGGGCAGAAATGGGGTGAGGTGGAGATGAAAGGAAGAATTGGACAGAGGGGCAATCATGGAGGGCATGGGTCAGAGAGCGACAAGGAGGAGATAGGCAGAGGGAGGAGAAGGGTATTGCCAGAGGGATGGGGGAAGGAGGAGATGGACAGATAGAGGTTGAGATATCATGGTTGATAGAGGATACGGAGGAAGCAGTGGATGCAGAGAGGGGAAGGAGGAAGCAGTGGATGTAGAGAGGGGAAGGAGGAAGCAGTGGATGTAGAGAGGGGAAGGAGGAGATGTATGCAGTTTGTGTGTCAAATGGATATCTGACTGAAGCTGCTGGGAAATGTCTAGGTAGGATATAAAAGTGACCTACATGCTGATGTGATGGATGGTTCATTTGGCCCAACAGTCACTAGTGGACAATCTTCGTGGTACCTGTCACACTTAGTTGTACTAGTCATGTGAGATCTGCTTTTACTAAAATCAGTTTCCCTAGAGATTGTGGGAAATATATAGACCCTACAGTTTTCAGACACATACACTTCCAGTGATTCAAGTAGTCCATTGAACAGTATTTGCACCCAGCCAACCAACAGACCTCATGTGGGTAATCAATCTGTCGTGTCTAACAAAATTAAGGAAGACAGTAATGAAAGAAGAAGGTGTTTTCAAAAAAAAACTTTTCGCCTTCCACCATGCATAGTGTGTTAAAGGGCCAGTGACAGCAGTCAGAGTAAACAAACTGTTAAATTACACATTCTATATAACTGATGACACACACACACACACACACACACACACACACACACACACACACAGAGAGAGAGAGAGAGAGAGAGAGAGAGAGAGAGAGAGAGATGACAAATCAGCCTGCCATGTGTTTCTCACATGGACAGTTGTACACTGCATGCTCTAGGTTGAATTCACCATGAAATTTATAAATCTTTGCATCAGGAGGTGTAATCAGGAACATTAATGCAACTTATCTACAATAATGGCAAGAGTATGTTACCTTTATTATCACTGATAATGTGCAAGTTACCAAAGTACATTGGTGCAGCTTTCATCCACCTTTAAGTTAGTGCTTATATACCAAATCCTAAGCACTGATTTATGTTCACAGATATGATGTACAGTTACCCGGAATTGTTAATCATGTATTGATTAACTTTCCGCTCAGCTTTATTTTCTTAGTATGACAATTCATGTCATGGGATTATATAATCCCATCTTCAGACCTATGTATAGGCCAGAATTCCTCGTGGGTCTCTGATAATTCTGTAGACTCCAATGTAATATGAGTAAATGACAGCTGAGTGGAAATTTCCCCAGTGTAAAAAAATCAAAGTGCAGCTGAAAGGCCCACCATATCAGTCTACATAGATGGAGTGTACAAAATTGTGAGCAGATGTGTGGTATCTCTGACTCAGCTGCCCATAAATTTAGTATTCAAATTTTCTACTCAGTTGATCTGCATGAATTACACCAGCAAACACCCAGTTTTGAGCAGAGAATGCCGAGTATTCATCAAAGAGAAAACTACCAAGGAAATCAGCGTTACTCAGTACATTTCATACTCTGATGGGAAGAAGGCGTTTCAAACCCTTCAGCCCTGTATTTTCGCAAATAATCTGCCTCAGTAACAAAGCAATTTATTGAAAACTTGTCAGCACTCAAATGGTGATGACAACAACAAATACAGGAACCTTACATATTTGTGATACCTAATAAACATTCAAGTTTGCTTCGAATAGAACAAACATTGGTGGTAGAATGTACACTTGACAAGAGTAATGAATTTTCCCAGGTAGCAGACAGGAACAAGTGAAACTGTTGTGCTTTGCAAACCACTGTATTGCACAGTTCACATTGGAGTAATGTTGCATGGCATGAACACCTGGTAGTGTGGCATGGACAGGAAATGGTGAGAGTAAGGTGCAGTGCATACAGAAATGACGCAGATGCACAGCAGCTGTGACATAGGGATTTGGTGTAGGTGTGATGTGAGAAAGGCAGACTGGAGTGGCACATTGAAAGTGATGCAGGACAGTGCTTCTATGAATAGTATCAGAGTATGTCATCTTCACTGAAAGAACTCACCATGTATCATGGTTGTACCTAGAATCCTTACAGAATGTCTCCACATTGTTCCTGTATTATTAGACAAAGCAAAGGATATAGCAGTCAGAGAAAAGCAAAAACCTGGAGGCAGCCTATTTGTCCGTAAGGAAGCTTAATAATAACCGTGAGGTAAGTTGACTAGAAAACAATTTGTTTGTTAAGCAAGCATCTATTTAAAATATGTTCAAAAAGCAAGAATGAAAAAAATCATAATTTTTCATTGTAAAAAAGAAGTACAAAATACATTATGTGCAATTTCATTCTTTTATGGGCACTGTACTACTGGATGTTCATTCAAAGCTATTTAATTTTACTTTCTGAAAAGCTATTCCACAGTTCGATGAATTGTCCATGAAACATCGCAGGTTTTATGACAAAAAATACAACCTGAACACATGCCTACACATTCTGCAGAGAAGTGGGAGGAAATCACTCACCATTCCTACACTCTGTGGAACCTGATTGTTTGTGTCGATAGTGTGGATGGTAAACATATAATAATAAAGGCACCCCCACATTCCAGATCTGTCTTTGTGTCCCACAGAGGATTTTTTTCAGTTGTGTTGTTAGGTGTTGCAGATGCAAATGGCTTATACACTGGTAAGCCAAGACATTATGACCACTGTCTACAGTAATGTTGGATGCTGTCTGGTGGCATTGTGGGCAAGTGCAGGGTAACAAAAGTATGTTATCAGAGCAGACACGGATGGGGAATCACCCTAGCGAAGATATGAACTGAACTGCAGATGGGGAAATCAGGTGAGGTAAATGACTGAGAAAGGGCAGATAATTATTGCACAGAGCCTATGAACAAGTATCTTGAAAATGGCGAAGCTTGTCAAATGTTCATGTGCTACTGTCATGAGCATCTAAGAAAGATGTACAAGGACAGTGGTACTACCAATAGTCACTAAATGGCTGGGCATCCACAACACTTAAATGGTTTTATGTCCATGACTATTCACAGAATGTGGGGTTCGGGGTCTTGTCTGCTCTGTAAAGCACAACAAGTGGGGATCTGCAGCATCTTTGCCAAAAGAGCACAATGCTGGTGCACTCACAAGTGTTTCAGAGCACACAGTTCATCGTACATTGCTGGACATGGAGCTCCATAGCAGACCACCCCTACATATTCATATGTCGACCCAATGACATCATCAGTTACAATTGTAGTGGGCACGGGACAATCAGGATTCGACTGTTGATCAATGAAAATGTGTTAGTCAGTGGTCGTCTCCACAAACACCGTCATTGAGGTGAATGGTGGCTCAAAACATGCAGGCTGGTGGGAGCAGTATTATGCAATGGGAAACATTCTCCTGTGCTTGTAAGGAACCTGTGGTAGTAGTAGAAGACACACTGACAGCTGCAAACTACCTGCATCCCTTAATGCTTGATGTCTTCCCCAACGGCGATGTCATCTTTCAGCAGTATAATTATCCATGTCTCAGATGCAGAATTGTGCTGCAGTGGTTTGAGGAGTATTATAGTTAACTCACGCTGATGTCGTGGTGACCAAATCCAACTGATGTAAATTGTATGGACCTATCAGCATGCAAATCCACAGCTTGTTATTTACGCGAATTACGTGAGCTGTGTGTAGATATGTAATGCTACATATCTCCACCAACATACCAACAAACTGTTGGATCCCTGCTATGCAGAATCAGTGATGTATTTCATTCCAAAGATGGACAAACATGCTATTAAGCCAGTAATTATAATGATCTGGCTCATTACTATATGTAATAGCGGAGATAGTTGAATATAGATGCATCAGCAATGGACAAGCTGTTGAGAACTGTAATTCTGATAGAGCCGTTGCAACTAGGACACCTGAATTTACCAGATCCAACTTTGTTACCACGTGAAATCTCCAAGGTTCCTTTTTATTTCATAGCAGATGAGGCATTCCTCCACTGCAAAAATTTAATGAAACCCCCCTCACAGTTTGACAAATGAGCAAAGAATATTGTCATGTTGTAATACAATCCAGCCCAAATTCAAAAGTAGGGTCATCAGTGAATTATAACGCATAGCACAGAAAGCTTGTTTATTAAGAACACCAACAAATAGACAGAAAAGAACTGCCTCCTGAACAGGGTGTTCTCTTATTATACAAAATCAAATATTTCAGAATATGTGAACTTTGTTGGTGTGGTCTTCAGTCAAGAGACTGGTTTCATGCAGCTATCCATGCTACTCTATCCTGTGCAAGCTGCTTCATCTCCCAGTACCTATTGCAACCTACATCCTTCTGAATCTATTTAGTGTATTCATCTCTTGGTCTCCCTCTATGATTTTTACCCTCCACGCTGCCCCCCCCCCCCCCCCCAGTACTAAATTGGTGATCCCTTGATGCCTTAGAATAAGCCCTACCAACCGATCCCTTCTTCTAGTCAAGTTGTGCCACAAATTTCTCTTTTCTCCAATTCTGTTCAATACTTCCTCATTAGTTATGTGATCTACCCATCTAATCTTCAGCATTCTTCTGTAGCACCACGTTTCGAAAGCTTCTATTCTCTTCTTGCCCAAACTATTTATCGTCCATGTTTCACTTCCATACATGGCTACACTCCATACAAATACTTTCAGAAAAGACTTCCTGACACTTGAATCTATACTCGATGTTAACAAATTTCTCTTCTTCAGAAACACTTTCCTTGCCATTGCCAGTCTGCATTTTATATCCTCTCTACTTCGACCATCATCAGTTATTTTGCTCCCCAAATAGCGAAACTCATTTACTACTTTAAGTGTCTCATTTCCTAATCTAATTCCTGCAGCATCACCCAATTTAATTAGACTACATTCCATTATCGTTGTTTTGCTTTTGTTCATGTTCATCTTATATCCTCCTTTAAAGACACTGTCCATTCCGTTCAGCTGCTCTTCCAGGTCCTTTGCTGTCTCTGACAGAATTACAATGTCATCGACGAACCTCAAAGTTTTTATTTCTTCTCCAGGATTTTAATACCTACTCCGAATTTTTCTTTTGTTTCCTTTACTGCTTGCTCAATATACAGATTGAATAACATCAGGGAGAGGCTACAACCCTTCCTTCCCAACCACTGCTTCCCTTTCATGCCCTCAACTCTTATAACTGTCATCTGCTTTCTGTACAAATTGTAAATAGTCTTTTGCTCCCTGTATTTTACCCATGCCACCTTCAGAATTCGAAAGAGAGTATTCCAGTCAACATTGTCAAAAGCTTTCTCTAAGTCTACAAATGCCAGAAATGTAGGTTTGCCTTTCCTTAATCTATTTTCTAAGATAAGTCATAGGGTCAGTATTGCATCAGGTGTTCCAACATTTCTACGGAATCCAAACTGATCTTCCCCGAGGTTGGCTTCTACCAGTTTTTCCATTCATCTGTAAATACAAAGCTTTGAAAACCTTCTAGAAATTATAAATACTAATTACCAAAGATTTGTTGGTGGCAGAATGTGAACTGACAACCCTCAGCACACCAGCCAACAATAACTGCTACACATCAGTTCATGCAGAACAGTAGAAGTAGAAGTAGAGGTTTATTGTCTCATAACATACAATTTCAAGCCATTGACTTAAAAGTACAGGAGACTCATCAAAACACAAAAACTGGTTTACAATATGTGGCATTACATATCTACACACAGCTCACATAATTCGCGTAAATACACTCCTGGAAATTGAAATAAGAACACCGTGAATTCATTGTCCCAGGAAGGGGAAACTTTATTGACACATTCCTGGGGTCAGATACATCACATGATCACACTGACAGAACCACAGGCACATAGACACAGGCAACAGAGCATGCACAATGTCGGCACTAGTACAGTGTATATCCACCTTTCGCAGCAATGCAGGCTGCTATTCTCCCATGGAGACGATCGTAGAGATGCTGGATGTAGTCCTGTGGAACGGCTTGCCATGCCATTTCCACCTGGCGCCTCAGTTGGACCAGCGTTAGTGCTGGACGTGCAGACCGCGTGAGACGACGCTTCATCCAGTCCCAAACATGCTCAATGGGGGACAGATCCGGAGATCTTGCTGGCCAGGGTAGTTGACTTACACCTTCTAGAGCACGTTGGGTGGCACAGGATACATGCGGACGTGCATTGTCCTGTTGGAACAGCAAGTTCCCTTGCCGGTCTAGGAATGGTAGAACACTGGGTTCGATGAAGGTTTGGATGTACCGTGCACTATTCAGTGTCCCCTCGACGATCACCAGTGGTGTATGGCCAGTGTAGGAGATTGTTCCCCACACCATGATGCCGGGTGTTGGCCCTGTGTGCCTCGGTCGTATGCAGTCCTGATTGTGGCGCTCACCTGCATGGCGCCAAACACGCATACGACCATCATTGGCACCAAGGCAAAAGCGACTCTCATCGCTGAAGACGACACGTCTCCATTCGTCCCTCCATTCACGCCTGGCGCGACACCACTGGAGGCGGGCTGCACGATGTTGGGGCGTGAGCGGAAGACAGCCTAACGGTGTGCGGGACCGTAGCCCAGCTTCATGGAGACGGTTGCGAATGGTCCTCGCCGATATCCCAGGAGCAACAGTGTCCCTAATTTGCTGGGAAGTGGCGGTGCGGTCCCCTACGGCACTGCGTAGGATCCTACGGTCTTGGCGTGCATCCGTGCGTCGCTGTGGTCCGGTCCCAGGTCGACGGGCACGTGCACCTTCCGCCGACCACTGGCGACAACACCGATGTACTGTGGAGACCTCACGCCCCACGTGTTGAGCAATTCGGCGGTACGTCCACCCGGCCTCCCGCATGCCCACTATACGCCCTCGCTCAAAGTCCATCAACTGCACATACGGTTCATGTCCACGCTGTCGCAGCATGCTACCAGTGTTAAAGACTGCGATGGAGCTCCGTATGCCACGGCAAACTGGCTGACACTGACGGCGGCGGTGCACAAATGCTGTGCAGGTAGCGCCATTTGACGGCCAACACCGCGGTTCCTGGTGTGTCCGCTGTGCCGTGCGTGTGATCATTGCTTGTACAGCCCTCTCGCAGTGTCCGGAGCAAGTATGGTGGGTCTGACACACCAGTGTCAATGTGTTCTTTTTTCCATTTCCAGGAGTGTAACAAGCTGTGGATTTGCATGCTGATAGGTCCATACAATTTACATCAGTTGGATTTGGCCACCACGTCATCAGTGTGAGTTAACTATAATAATCCTCAAACCACTGTAGCACAATTCTGCCTCTGAGACATGGATAATTATACTGCTGAAAGATGACATCGCCATTTGGGAAGACATCAAGCATTAAGGGATGCAGGTGGTTTGCAGCTGTCAGTGTGTCTTCTACTACTACCACAGGTTCCTTACAAGCACAAGAGAATGTCTTCCATTGCATAATACTGCTCCCACCAGCCTACATGTTTTGAGCCACCATTCACCTCAATGACGTTGTTTGTGGAGACGACCACTGACTAACACATTTCCATTGATCAATGTACAGGAGACTCATCAAAACACAAAATCTGGTTTACAAGATCCCTTATAGGCCTAATACCAGTAATATAATATTCATTACTGAATAATTACTTAACTAAGCAGTTATTAATTTTTCTTAAAAAGTAACAAACATTTAAGATTAACAGTCCTAAGCACTTGCTCTTTCCTGCTCAAATTTTCAGGTTGTCATTTATGAATTCTTCTACTGAATAGTAACATTTCTGCACTAGTTTCTAATACAAGGATTTTGTGAGTGTTTCTAAATTAATGTTGAGCAATTCTCTTCCTTTCATTGTGTTATAAATTTTCATACCCATATAATGTGGAGTTTGAGCGTAAAGCTTTAAATGGTGGCTGGGCAGCATAAAATTCATTTCTGGTGTTGTAATCATGTTGAAAATGATTTGCTACAAATAAATCAGGGTCACTGAATACAAAGATAATCAGCTTATACATTCTTTGCCCTACATTGTGCGTATTTCTAATGATGGTTTTCTGAAGTTTTAGTATTCGACACATATGGTTTGAGGTAGCCCAAAAATACAATTCCGTACCTTATTACTGACTCAAAGTAACTGTGATATACTACTTTTCTTATGCTCATACTGGTAGCATTGTACAAAATTTTCATTGCGTATGCTAGGCTATTTAATTTATTTGCAAGGTACTGTATGTGTGACCCCCATGATAGATTTTTATCTAGTTGCATTCCTAGGAATTTCTCACAGCAAATCCTGGTTTCTGTGACTGACCTGAATATCATTTAATTTTGCTTGTTTTGTTTTAAATTGCATTAACTGAGTCTTTTCCAAGTTTAATTTTAACTCATTTAAATCAAACCAGGTATCTAAGTTTTCTAGAGTATTTTATACAGTTTGTGTAATTTGATCTGTAATGTTACTTTTAATGATAAAGATGTGTCATCTGCAAATAATACTGTGTGACAATCAATATTAAGTGGCAGATCATTTATGTACAACAAAAACAGAATGGGACCTAAGGCAGAACCTTGGCGTACTCCTTGTGACATGGTTTACCATTTCGAAGTATAAGTTCCTATCTCTGATGTTATAACCACTCTTTGTCTTTGGTTGGTTAGGTAGGATTTAAACCATTCTAATACCGTGCCCCTAATGCCATACTTTTCCAGTTTACATGGTAGCAAAGAGTGATTCACACTATCAAAGGCCTTTGATAGGTCACAAAAAATTCCTGTAGCATGCAGTGAGTTGTCTAGAGACGAGCTAATTTTATCAACAAAATTATTTATAGCAGATATTGTGGTTTTGACGTTTTGAAATCCATACGGATTTTTTGAGATTATTTTAAATTTTTCTATGAAATTTTGAATTTGTATGGTGACTACCTACTCAGATATTTTTGACACTGAGGGAAGAAGAGAGACCGAACGATAGTTTCCCATGTGTTCTTTTGTGCCTTTTTTGAGTAGTGGCTTAACTACTGTACACTTCAGTGTTCCTGGAAAATAACCTTCTTGAAGAGACTGGTTAACTATAGTAGTTAGTGGCTATGCAATTATTTTAGAGACTGTTTTTAACACTTTTGTTGGTATCCCATCCCATCCCATCCTGTTGATGTTTTACTTTTTAGTGACAGTATTACATTTTCTATATCTTTTACTGTAGTTTTTGTAAAGGAACTGAAAAATTCACCGTCAAGTTGCTCACCGTTGAAGAAATTTACCATGTCTGGATACTCTGCTACATTGACATTAGATTTGTTTACATTTATAAAGTATTTATTAAGCAATTCAGAAATTTGAGCAGGATTTACAATAGTTTTATCCTCTATCTTGATTTCAGAAATATCGTGGCGTCTACCTGTGGCACCTGTTTCAACTTTGATCACTATCCAGTATAACTCTGCTATTTGCCAGTTCTTTGGCTGCTTTTACAACTTTTTTAAAAATATTTTTGTAATGTTTTACATAGGTAACAAAATCAGGACTTTTATTATGTTTTAGTTCCCTATGTAGCCATCTTTTTCTTGCACTCGAGATTTTTATTCCTTCAGTAATCCACTTTACTTGATTTCCTACTGTTTTATGATATACAGTAAGGGGGAAAGTTTCATTAAAAACGAGCAGGAATTTTTCCAAAAAAAAAAAAAAAAAGAAAAGAAAAGAATACTACTAATAATTAACTTTGATGCTGGGTACACGTTTTTCGCCATCCGGATTAGATTTCTTGCTCCGTTTACCATCTCTTCTTCACTGCTGTTTCGCAGCGAGTTCGTCTCCACGTGCATGAATACACACTTGCAGTTTTCATTGCGATGTGCCGACGGGAATGCATTTTGTTTCGTTGTCTACATGTTCTTGAGGTGACTATTTAATTGATGTATACCTATCTCTGGGCGGACATCAGGTTTTAAATTTGCTTGCACAGCGCTTACTTGCTGCAGTTTCGCCTTGAAAATGGCAGAGTGGCTCTTGATGAAATATTGACAGTTTTCGAAGATGTCAACAGGCTGCATTCCCGTAAGTAACACTGTACATGTTGGGAGGAACTAAGGTCTTACTAAAGAGCTGCTTTCGACTGTATTGTATTCTTAATCGCTTGTTAGACATTACATATGAAGTCGTGGATTACGGCCCTTCACAAAAAAGGCAAAAAGGTCAGACATGTCGTCTGCGTTCTACATATGAAGCCCTACTACTGTACTGACGTGCAGTGCTTACTTGCTACAGTTTTGCTTTGAAAATGGCAGGATGTGCTACTGTTGAAATATCCGCAGTTGTCAACAGTGTCACCCGGCTGCATTTCTGTAAGTTATTTGAGCTCTTGAGTAAGTTTTCCAATAGTCCCACTTTCTGTGCAGGTGAAAAAATATATATACTATGTCTTGTGATCTGACTCTCACTGGTCGATGCTTGGTGTAATAGCAGTTTTGGTGCTTCTCCTGGGGGTCTAGGGACTGTGTAAGAGCCAACTTTCTTGCTTGTTCGGTCTTAGAGATGAGGTGTTTCATATCTCCTCTAAATCCGGGCCTGCTGCGCACGCGTGAATCTGGCAGCTTGGGCGCGCCAGTAAAATTTTTTCGGGTACCCCATGTCGCTGGTTGCTGCTTACACATCCAACAGCCACATTACTACAGCCAGAAGCGGGAGAAGGTATTACCACAGTCTAATATATTAGACTGTGGTATTACTCATACGCGACTCAACTGCGCGTGTGCATGAGCCCGCTCGTAACTTCTTAAGGGGAGCCGGAGGTGCCTATGCTGCCCATGTTAAAATCGCTAAGTTTGAGGAACATTTATGAATAAACTACCAAATAGAAAAATTTGAATTTTTTTTACATATAGAATGGTTTAGTATTGCAGTTATGACAGAGGGATTTTGGAGTATCTTTTCTAGTTTCCTTCCAATTATTTTTTTTATTAATGACCCAAATTTTTTTACAAATAATTGCTTTATAATTAAACTGAAATGAAACTACTGAACATATTGCCAAATGGCTGTGTTACAATGTAAGGTTGTCCACAAGGAGTGCTGTATAAAAATTTCATCTCTCTAGCTTGAGTGGATTTTGAGAAAATGTTCCTTATATTCGAAAAATTCTAATTTACGGGAAATGGCTATCAAAGTTTCTCAATACATTCCTGCACTATAGGATGGATTATCAGGGTCTTCTTCTTCATATTCCAAAAGCTACCTCTTCTGTCTTCTTTTTTGGCCTGTTGTTCCATCATACTTCATATGCCTTCTCTTCTTTCTGCTCCTCTTATCCTTTCTCTGTCAATATTTCTTAGTACTCGTACAGTGTTCACCCCAGCTGTAAATCCTAATGCCTTCAGAACTTCACACTTCACACTGTTCCCTTGGTTGTAGGTTGCTATTGCATCATAAATGCCAAAGTGCAGTGTTTTTATGCTTACAAACACCCTTTTATGAATCACTTTCCAAATCAAATTGTTTACGCTCTCATTAGGATTCTGCGTCTTTCCGTGTAGACATTTGTGTAACAATTCTGACTGTGCTAAGTCATGAAAAATTGGTTTTATTGTTCCCTCCTGATTCTTGTACATAGTGCATATTACCCGCTTTACACAAGAAGTATAATACTACCAACAACAGGCGCAACACTGAACTAATTCAAAACTGTAAACAGCAAAGAGACGATGTTCCGCGCTCTTATTCATTGTAGTATCGCAACTTGGTATTAGTGTTAATTTTCTTTTCCCTACGTTATTCCTCTTCTTATATACACGGTTACTAAAACGTGGTATCGTAACAAGAACAAAAGTGTACGACAATATTAAATGGAGCAAGATGTTCGAAATTCTGAGGAAAATAGGAGTTAGCTGTAAGGAAATACAGGTAATATTTGTCACAGAAAACAATATAGCCAACCCTTGCACACTCGCTGTATGCGTAACAGACCGAGAAAATCCCAAGAAGTTCGCCAGGAAGTCACGAGAGGGTGTTAGATGCATTCAGCGGCCGCCCATTTCCTCTGCAGGCGTGGGGGAAAATGGTAATAACTCCACTTCTAGGGCGAGTAGAACAATAATTCAAAGTTTACATTAAAGAGGAATGTTCCAATTAATTTTCGGTAGCAAAAAAAAAAAATCGTAGTTTTTTGGATTTGACCACCTCCGGCTCCCCTTAAATGAATCTAACATAAACAGTTGTGACGTCACGCTCATCGGAGGCAATTTGTTGTTATGAAGCATTGCATAGTCTTCCTAAGGCCTTTGACACATTTTGCTGATGGCAGACGCTTGTACGTGTACTGTATTATTTTTATATGGCGCATTTCCTTTGCAATTTGTTTTATTTTCATTTTTTTCTCTCGTTCATGTTTTAATGCTGCAGTATTATTCTGCACTAGCGGGATACAGTAATATCCTTTGTTAGAGTATCGGTTCTTACCAGTCAAAAGTACAAAAATTTAACTGAAAACTAAAACAACGCAAAATTCCCGGATTTCTAAAAAATTCCCGGGTTTTTTCCGGTTTTCTCCCGGTTGTCGCGAGTCGTATACACCCTGCTATTCGTCTATGGGTAGTAGGCAGTTGGCATATCGCAATTTTAAGTTCCCTCTACTAGACTCAATTGGAAAACTTTTCCATGATCAGAGGTCACCACTCAGGGTGCTCCACGCTTCAAAATTATGTCTTCCAAAATGGACCTTGCAATTTCCATAGCTTTGGCGGTTGATACAGTGTAGTGGTACAGTAAGAGTGTAGGAATCAAGGTAGTCAGTGCAGAGTATTATCCATTGAGTCCCATTTGTCAACTTTGGAATCAACCCTTCCAGGATGTTCCCAATCTGGTGGAATGCCACTGCTGCGCACTGTATCCAGCTGTTTTCTAACAAAGGATTGCTTGAAAGGCAGTCAGTATTTCGTGTTTGCATCCACTTTTGTACATCACTTTGACATCATACTCCTGAATCTTCAGTGCTCATCTTGTCAGTGGAATTGGTACCAGGTGCCACAGAGCTAATTGTGGCACGCCCAAATTGCGTGTGTAGAAGGAGGTAGGTCTCCACACCACGTGCCTCAAATATTTCGCCTGAGCGGGCCATAGGAAAGGAGAAAATGCTCTAGAATGTTTTTCGGTAGCACTATAAACCTTATTCAGTACTCTGTTCGTCGTTAACGGCGTAGCGTAATGGTCAAGCGAAGCTGGCACGGTAGCTCAGCGTGTTCGGTCAGAGGGTTAGCTGCCGTTTGTAATTAAAGAAAAAAAAAAACACTACTGAGTCAACGGCTCAATACTGAACTTGAACGGGTGCCATGGGACATCCGCACCGAGAGAGAGAGAGAGAGAGAGAGAGAGAGAGAGAGAGAGAGAGAAAGCACATTGCTTACGAAACAGGCGACCTGAGATCAATCCCAGGTGCTTCCTAATTGTTTTTTCTGTTTTTCTCATTGTTATTTTACTTCGTTTCTTCAGATTGTTCAACTATTTACCGTAGAATTTAAATACATTCCAAGTTTTCGAATCACATATAAAACAATCATTCGTAAATGACGTACAAATGGTTAGAAAATAAAATAGTATTCTTATGATGTATATGACGCTAACAGACGTTACACCCTAGCTGACCGCTGGGATCGAAGGCGTCGCGTCAGCTATCAGACGGTATTGGATTTCTCACGAGTGTCGCGACTGTATGTATTAGACTGCTTCTATTGTCAGTTCGCAACGATTCGTGGAGCTGAGAGTATCGTCGCGCCAAAATCAAACATGGTAACCCAACAAAAAGTGACTGATAATCTCGAAACGTTTGATGAAGATTTCAAAGCAAACTTTAACAGTGCTCTTTCCTACGCTTTTTCAATTTATAAATTAAAAGGGATGATCACTGACAATCCCCCTATGTCCTTCAGTCCTACAGTAATATCCATAGGTGAAGCAATTTCAGAGGCAGTTATCGACGTTATGAATACGCATTTCATCGAGCACGACTAAGATCCGATACTATGCACAGAGCCTGATGAAGAAAATTTTTATGAAGAGGTACGTAGAACATCTCTCCCTCCCTCTCTCCCCCCCCTCCCCTCTCTCTCTCTCTCTCTCTCTCTCACACACACACACACAAACACACACACACACACACACACACTTATTATATGCAGTCTCTCTTTATTGTCACAGGCGACTTCAAGTACAGATGAGGATTATACTTCCGAAGATTTCTCCACGAGTTCCTCACGTACATCAGCAACATTGGCTGACAAGAAGAAGGTTCTGGAATTTTCTGATGCTCATCCGAAATGGAAATTTGCACCATTGCAGTCTAGATTCCCAATCCTGAAGCAAAGGGATTATCTTAAAATTTGGAGGAAAGAAGTACACCAAGGTGGCACCAGACTTGAAAAGTTGTCCTTAATTGACTCGGAAACACGGTAAAAATTTCAAGATGCACGACGCTGCTATGAACAGGTGACGACTAGAACCCTACAGCAATGGGCAATGACCGCTGCATTCCCGTATTTGTCGGAGAGTTTTCACTTCCGTGCTTCTAATACTTGGGCAAAATCTTTCAAGAAAAAATATTCGATAAGGCAGCGAAAAATCACGAAATTCGTCAGCAAAAATGATGTCGCAACTTTGGACTAAACAGTGGCAGCAGCAGAGAAGTTTCGTATGCAGATGAGACATTTAATGCCACATTTCAACATCGATTACATAATAAACACCGACCAGACCGGATGCCAGTATGAGTCAACGTACAGTCTTAGACATAAAAACTGACCGCCGGCCGGCCGTCACAGAGACTAAGTCCGAGTCGTTCACTTAAGGTGGCCAACAAAACTGACTGCCCCTGACAACTGCGGCCATCTGCACAATCTGGCAACACTGTAAGATGCAGAAGTGTTACGAGGAAGTGTTGTCTACTTCCGAGTTAATATGGCTGGAGTGAGCCCGTGGTCTTGCGGTAATCGTTGTGCATTCTAAATTTAAGAGTCGCATGTTCGCGTCCAACTGTTTTTTTTTTTTTTAACCACATTTCGGTCTAAAGTTATGAGTCTGATTGAACATCGAAGACAATTCGCTTAACATTCTACCCACCCGCAATAACAAGTATTCCAGAAACAATTGCGCAGGACAGCTCGTGGCTGCGTCGCGATCAGAACAGCTTATGCTTGAGCGTTTCCTCGCGCTGCAGCGGCTACCGGCCACCGGCCAGACGCCACCCGCCGCCTGAAATCCGGCACCGCCCATGTGAAGGCGGCGCCACGCTGTCAGTGTATGTATCAATGCAATTTTCGCATTTGAAGTTCTAGTTATCATCTTGCAGTTAAGCATTGGATTTTGCAAACTTGAAAATCATGAACTACAGTTAAGGGGGTGAATGTAGAGGAGGCAGCTAGAAAGATTTGAACTGTGCGTGGAGCGAGTGTTTTTGGGAAAAATACGCCAGAAAAAGATATTCTTGTTTCAACAAAGATCGTTCTGGCATGAATGATTTTCCACGTTAAGGAAATCTCGACTACTGATATATGTGACATTTTACCATCATGCGACATTTGCATTCAACAGGCAAAGTTCAGAAGTCTGGTGTAGGAGTATTGCATGCTCTAATTCGAAACAACAAAAATCAACGGAGTGACTATTATTGGACGTCATCAGGTCGCTCATTGAGCATTCCTTTGCAGTATTGTTACTGGTGACGTGTTATGATGCCTTTATCGTTAACTTCCTAAGAAGAAATGAAAGGCTGAGCCCCACCAAATGACGTAGACTAGAGCAAAGAGTAGTGTGAACATAATGTTTTACATTTGATAGCTCCATAAGTGTGTTTTGGACTACGAATTCTGCCCCAAGGGGTGTGTGCAACACAGCTGGAATTTGTTGTCAACAACTGAGACACCTTTCGGTCGCAGTGTAAGAAAGTCGAGCAACAGAACTACATCGTCTGTGCTACTGCATGATAACTCACTCTGTTGATCTGAGAAACAAAACTATCCAGGAGATTGATAGGAAAGTCGTCTCTCAGGCACTTGTATTGGTAGGGAAGTCCTCTCTCAAGCACTTGTCCCTCTCGTCATATATTCGTAAAATATTACCTTTAGCGCTCTTGATCGTTCAACCGCCAATGCAATTCATTTCTAGACGAAAATACTCTTTAAACTACTATGGTTTAATGACATCGTTAAAAGAAGTAGGTTTCTACGGGCGTAGAATTTGTAAACAACTGTTGCAATGTCAGATTGTTGTAGATATCGTGAAAGAAAATTGAGCTGCTGATTAATTTCTCTTTGATGATTACTGTTGCGTTTAGTAAACTAATGGAAAACGCAAATAAAATATTCACTTTACTAAGAGAAATGAAGGTCAGCTTACTACAGAAACATCACGACGGCAGTCTATCTTAATAAAGCATTAAATTCCAAAATGGTTCAAAGGTCTCTGAGCACTATGGGACTTAACTTCTGAAGTCATCAGTCCCCTAGAACTTAGAACTAGTTAAACCTAACTAACCTAAAGACATCACACACATCCATGCACGAGGCAGGATTCGAACCTGCAACCGTAGTGGTCGCGTGGTTCCAGACTGTAGCGAAGCATTAAGTGTCTGTAAGACGATTTATCGTACTTTAACACGAAATAGTAGGATGTTACCTACTTTTGACTTCGAAAACATATGTATTTACTTCATTTCCTGTATAATTCGCAAGTACACTCCTGGAAATGGAAAAAAGAACACATTGACACCGGTGTGTCAGACCCACCATACTTGCTCCGGACACTGCGAGAGGGCTGTACAAGCAATGATCACACGCACGGCACAGCGGACACACCAGGAACCGCGGTGTTGGCCGTCGAATGGCGCTAGCTGCGCAGCATTTATGCACCGCCGCCGTCAGTGTCAGCCAGTTTGCCGTGGCATACGGAGCTTCATCGCAGTCTTTAACACTGGTAGCATGCCGCGACAGCGTGGACGTGAACCGTATGTGCAGTTGACGGACTTTGAGCGAGGGCGTATAGTGGGCATGCGGGAGGCCGGGTGGACGTACCGCCGAATTGCTCAACACGTGGGGCGTGAGGTCTCCACAGTACATCGATGTTGTCGCCAGTGGTCGGCGGAAGGTGCACGTGCCCGTCGACCTGGGACCGGACCGCAGCGATGCACGGATGCACGCCAAGACCGTAGGATCCTACGCAGTGCCGTAGGGGACCGCACCGCCACTTCCCAGCAAATTAGGGACACTGTTGCTCCTGGGGTATCGGCGAGGACCATTCGCAACCGTCTCCATGAAGCTGGGCTACGGTCCCGCACACCGTTAGGCCGTCTTCCGCTCACGCCCCAACATCGTGCAGCCCGCCTCCAGTGGTGTCGCGACAGGCGTGGATGGAGGGACGAATGGAGACGTGTCGTCTTCAGCGATGAGAGTCGCTTCTGCCTTGGTGCCAATGATGGTCGTATGCGTGTTTGGCGCCGTGCAGGTGAGCGCCACAATCAGGACTGCATACGACCGAGGCACACAGGGCCAACACCCGGCATCATGGTGTGGGGAGCGATCTCCTACACTGGCCGTACACCACTGGTGATCGTCGAGGGGACACTGAATAGTGCACGGTACATCCAAACCGTCATCGAACCCATCGTTCTACCATTCCTAGACCGGCAAGGGAACTTGCTGTTCCAACAGGACAATGCACGTCCGCATGTATCCCGTGCCACCCAACGTGCTCTAGAAGGTGTAAGTCAACTACCCTGGCCAGCAAGATCTCCGGATCTGTCCCCCATTGAGCATGTTTGGGACTGGATGAAGCGTCGTCTCACGCGGTCTGCACGTCCAGCACGAACGCTGGTCCAACTGAGGCGCCAGGTGGAAATGGCATGGCAAGCCGTTCCACAGGACTACATCCAGCATCTCTACGATCGTCTCCATGGGAGAATAGCAGCCTGCATTGCTGCGAAAGGTGGATATACACTGTACTAGTGCCGACATTGTGCATGCTCTGTTGCCTGTGTCTATGTGCCTGTGGTTCTATCAGTGTGATCATGTGATGTATCTGACCCCAGGAATGTGTCAATAAAGATTCCCCTTCCTGGGACAATGAATTCACGGTGTTCTTATTTCCATTTTCAGGAGTGTATTATGAAAATGTGGCATTTCTTAGATAAAATTATGTATTCACAACAACAAAAAATATGTCGGCAGAAAACAAAAGTGGCATTATGTAATTGGCAGTACCGTAAGAGTTTCGCTCTGACAGTAAGGGTTACTGAAAGTACCAAGACGAATTTTGCTCGAGCGCTGTCTTACGATTTCCTTATTGAGTTTGTATCTGCCTGCTTGTAGCTCTACTACGAAAGAATAAAAAATCTGACTTTCAGCGAGTCTAGAAAGGCGAACGACAGCAGCTTGCACCTGATAGCCAAACATGTTACCTGAGAAATGGTATTTTCCTATAGTGAGAAGACATCGTTTTGTGGTTGAATTGTTGGCAAATATCAGTCAGACGTGTGCCGTTGGTCTAAGTGTTTCGATGTGATGAATTTCTACCAATGATTTTTCTACAGGTTTTTTCTGTCCCAAATAGAGAATTGAAGTCTCCCTTTAGTATTTTCCCGTAATCTTGGTGAATTTTGCTCATAGTATTTTCGAGTGTGTTCCAGAATTTTTCGACATTTTTGGTGTTTTTCTTATTTTCAATGTTGGTGGGGACATGTGCATTGATGAGTGTTTATTTTTTTACTGGGGCTCTGATGAGCATAGTCATAAGTCGATTGTTGACGGTTGTGATTTCTTTGACAGAACTGATGATAGATCTGTGTTCGAGAAATGCCATGGCCAAGATTGGTACGCCTTTCGCGACCATTTGTTGCATTTTGCTCTTGAAGATGCAATGGTTTCCGTAATGCGAAGTTTCATTGTCAGTCAGTCGTGATTCTTGAAGAGCAATGATGAGAATTTTTTGTCGGTCGATTTATTATGTGAGATTATTTAGTTTTCATATTTGGATCAATGTACAGATGTTTTGTTATAAAAAAAAAGTTCTTATGTGTGTGAAATCTTATGGGACTTAACTGCTAAGGTCATCAGTCCCTAAGCTTACACACTACGTAACCTAAATTATCCTAAGGACAAACACACACACACACACACACACACACACACACACACACACTCAATGATTCCAGTGAGGGTGACAACTACTGTGTGTTGAACAACACATGCACCAGTCAATTCCTCAGTTGGCGTCGAGTGGATGAGATTTGTCAATTACCTTGCATTGCAAGAATTTTAAGGAGGAGACTGAAAGTAAATGGACTTGTATCTAAACAGCTGCGACAAAGCAAAGCTTGACCGACTATCAGATAATTGTCCACATGGGTTTTGTGGACGAGTATACTTTTAGTAACCAACCCACCCACGATCGTTACGTAAGATTTCTCGAAGGCGTAGGGGCATTGATTTCATTAAGTCGTCGACAGTGTAGCGTGATGGTTTACTTCCCACCACACGTTTTCTATATTCGTCCAAAGGTCGCTTGCATTTGTAGGTCCACATGGCAATGACCTTGTTACCTCTGCCCACATATTCTCTATCTGGTTGATGTACGGTGATCGTGGAACAAACGGCAACAGCTTTATCCTCTCTTGGCCCTGAAACCAATCTCGCACTGCTCTGCTATGATGGATGGGGCTCTGCTCCTATAAATAAACTGTTATCTCGTTCGTTCATATATTTATATTTAAATAACATATTAGTAATAAGCACATTGTATTATTATTTTCCACAGTGTTTAAGAATTCAGGCCCTGTCATAAATAAGTGATCTAGATTCAACCGTCCAATTAAGAATGTGGTTTACTAGTCTATCAAATGATGAGAGTCGTATTCGGATATCCAAATTAAGCCTGACTGGCTGAATCCGATTAGAACGATCTGGTATCGAAATGAAATTACAGAAATCGGATAATTTGAACGCCTGTATTGCAACAATGCTGCGCACATAAATTCCTATGATGGAGTAACAGGTAGCAACTGCCCAATAAAAAGTGATAAATATGTCTACTAGCAGCAATGTAACGTAATTATAACCCATATTTATGTGATGGAAATACTGAGTCGAACAATGCACATCTATTTCAGTGGTGGGAAGATGCACCATATCGGATTTTCTGATGACATAATGACAATAATAATAATAATAATAATAATAATAACTGGCTGAGGAAGTCAAGGACATGTGGCATCAGGATAAAGTTGACATTATACCAATTATACTATCAACTACAGGAGTCATACCACACAATATCCACCAGTACATCAATGCAATACAGCTACATCCAAACTTATACATACAACTACAGAAATCCGTAATTATTGATACATGTTCAATCACCCAAAAGTTCCTAAATGCAATATAACATATACCGTACAGTTAAAAGGTAGTCACACTTGTTCATGGTCCGCGTCACTTTCCATTTTTGACCAGACATAATGTCTGAGAAAAGAAAGAAATAATAATAATAGTAATAATAATAATAATAATAATAATAATAATAATAATAATCATCCCATGGGGCCGATTGGGGAAACCCTCCCCCATACGGGTGGTACCGAGGAAATCTAATACTTGGGGTGAACCAAATACTAACACAATCCTTAACAGCTACTCAATCCGTTGAACCCAAAATCCAAGCACGTCTGAGTGAAAATAACCGCTACTCTGGTCTGTTAGCTCAATGAGCTCTTCTGAAAATATTTGCTTCCAAAGGCTTCAACACCCTCTGGTCCTGTCCGGTCCTGGTATCACCCAGGCCAAACCAACGAAACACAAGCAAACATGAGCTGTGCAAGCAAAGTCAGCTTTACCCCAGGTGTACACAACCCGGCTGTCGACAGGCAGCAGTTGGATTTTTGGATTCTGGGGAGTCCAGGTTAGCACGGCAGACAATATCGAAGATCTCTGGTAAATTTCCCTTCAAGCAGAAAACATGCATTTGAAAACTAAACATCGGTACATTGATCCAAGCACGAAAACTAAGGAAATCTCACAAAAGAAATCGACCAACAAAAAATTCTCATCCTTGCTCTTCATGAACCACGACTAACTGACAGTGAAACCTTGCATTACGGAAACCATTGCATCTTCAAGAGCAAAATACAACAAAAGGTAGCGAAAGGCGTACCAATATTCGGCATTGCTTTTCTCGAACAGAGATCTATCATCAACTCTGTCAAAGAAATCACACCCACCAACAATAGACTTATGACTATGCTCATTCAGAGCCCCAGTAAAAAATATACACTCATCAATGCACATGCCCCACCAACATCGAAAATAAGAAAAACACCAATTCTACTAATTCGTGTTGAAATAGGCTCAATCGTCTTACAGACACATAATGCTTTATTAAGATAGATTGTCGTCATGATGTTTCTGAAGTAAGCTGAATTGACGGTTGATCGATCTAAAGTGGGAAAGGTAAAATTTTACGAATATATGACGAGAGGCACAAGTGCTTGAGAGAGGACTTCCCTATCAATACAAGTGCATGAGAGACGACTTTCCTATCAATCTCCTGGATAGTTTTGTTTCTCAGATTAACAGAGTGAGTTATCATGCAGTAGCACAGATGATGTAGTTTTGTTGCTCGACTTTCTTACACTGCGACCGAAAGGTGTCTCAGTTGTTGACAACAAATTCCAGCTGTGTTGCACACACCCCTTGGGGCAGAATTCGTAGTCCAAAACACACTTATGGAGCTATCAAATGTAAAATATTATGTTCACACTACTCTTTGCTCTAGTCTACGTCATTTGGTGGGGCTCAGCCTTTCATTTCTTCTTAGGAAGTTAACGATAAAGGCATCATTCATGCCAGAACGATCTTTGTTAAAACAAGAATATCTTTTTCTGGCGTATTTTTCCCAAAAGCACTCGCTCCAAACACAGTTCAAATCTTTCTAGCTGCCTCCTCTGCATTCACCCCTCTGTTATACCAAAAGTAAACGTTGTGTTGCAGATGTTACACCTTTTTCCATTTTCGACTCAATTTTACAATGCTTAACTGTAGTTAATGATTTTCAAGTATGCAAAATCCAATGCTTAGCTGCAAGATGATAACTAGAACTTCAAATTCGAGAATGACAGTTGATACATACACTGACAGCGTGGCGCCGCCTTCACATGGGCGGCGCCGGATATCAGGCGGCGGGTGGCGTCTGGCCGGTGGCCGGTAGCCATTGCAGTGCAAGGAAACGCTCAAGCGTAAGCTGTTCTGATCGCGACGCAGCCACGAGCTGTCCTGCGGAATTGTTTCTGGAGTACTTGTTATTGCGGGTGGGTAGAATGTTAAGCGAATTGTCTTCGATGTTCAATCAGACTCATAACTTCAGACGGAAATGTGGTTAAAAAAAAAAAAAACAGTTGGACGCGAACATGCGACTCTTAAATTTAGAATGCACAACGATTACCGCAAGACCACGGGCTCACTCCAGCCATATCAACTCGGAAGTAGACAACACTTCCTCGTAACACTTCCGCATCTTACAGTGTTGCCAGATTGTGCAGATGGCAGTTGTCGGGGACGGTCAGTTGTATTGGCCACCTTAAGTGAACGACTCGGACTTAGTCTCTGTGGCGGCCGGCCGGCGGTCAGTTTTTATGTCTAAGACTGTACAACAGGTCTCTGGATGTCAAAGGTGCAAAGACTGTTATGGTGAAGAAACTCAATGTATCGAAGACCACCCACTCTTACACAGCACAGTACAGTTTAACCGCTTCAGGGAAACTTTTACCCCTTTTGTTTTTATGTTTGCAAGAGCCTGCTAATGAATTCGGTCCCCCGGGTTGCCGCCACTGTCAAAAAATTAGAAGACGAGTACGAAAATGTTGTTGTTACTTGTTCCCTGTCAGGGAAACTAACAAAAGAGAAGATGCTTGGAAACAACATTGAAGCCATTCGTTGCAGACAACAAATTTCTTCTGTTGTCGGATTCTTGGAGCGTCCAAACAGATTCAGCATTGTATGATGAGACTTTTACGAATGAGCTAGGCGAGGCAATGTGTACCATGAATGTCATCCCACCAAAATGTACACCGCTGGTTCAACCATATGATGTATACTTCTACCGCCAAGTCAAAATTCTTATTAAAAGACTACAAAGTGCCCCTGAGTTGCTCCAACAACAGCGAGAAATATCATCAAGAGAAGATGCAATTAAAATACATTCAATCGTGCAGCATATATTCAGTGCTCCTATTTTCGCCCCTATCATCCAGTACGCTTGATTTGCATCCAAACTGACAGCGGACAAACCGCCGTTTCAAAACATGAATGAAGAGTCCTTTCCAATGACGCATGTTTCGGCAACTGCTCAAACAATGCCTTCATAAAATGTGCCTGGTGTGAAACGTACATGTTTCACATGTTTCTATGACAGATGTCACCAACAAAATTGCAAACCTTCTACTATAATAATGAATAAAAAGTAGCGCACGTAATCACAAGAATCTTTGGAAAGTTTATTTTCATTAACACTTTCGTCAACTATATAATTATACCGTTTGAATGTGTTTAATTTCAACTGTAAACAGTTGAACAATTGGAAGAAGCAAAATAAAAGAGCGCTGCATAAGGTATACAGGGTGGTCCATTAATAGTGACCGGACCAAATATCTCACGAATTAAGCATCAGACGAAAAAACTACAAAGAACGAAACTCGTCTAGCTTGAAGATGGAAACCAGATGGCGCTATGGTTGGCCCGCTAGATGGAGCTGCCATAGGTCAAACGGATATCAACAACTTTTTTTTAAAAATAGGAACCCCCATTTTTATTACATATTCGTGTAGTATGTAAAGAAATATGAATGTTTTATTTGGACCACTTTTTTCGCTTTGTGATAGGTGGCGCTGTAATAGTCACAAACGTATAAGCACGTGGTATGACGTAACATTCCGCCAGGGCGGACGGTATTTGCTTCGTGATACATTACCCGTGTTAAAATGGACCGTTTACCAATTGCGGAAAAGATCGATATCGGTTGATGTATGGCTATTGTGATCAAAATGCCCAACGGGCGTGTGCTATGTATGCTGCTCGGTATCCTGGACGACATCATCCAAGTGTCCGGATAGTTACGTTATTTAAGGAAACAGGAAGTGTTCAGCCACATGTGAAACGTCAACCACGACCTGTAACAAATGATGATGCCCAAGTAGGTGTTTTAGCTGCTGTCGCGGCTAATCCGCACATCAGTAGCACAGTCCGCCGCTCGTGGTCTCGCGGTAGCGTTCTCGCTTCCCGAGCACGGGGTCCCGGGTTCGATTCCCGGCGGGGTCAGGGATTTTCACCTGCCTCGAGATGACTGGGTGTTTGTGTTGTCCTCATCATTTCATCATCATCCAGGAAAGAGGCGAAATTGGACTGAGGAAAAGATTGGGTAATTGTACGGGCGCTGATAACCACGCAGTTGAGCGCCCCACAAATCAAACATCGTCATCACACATCAGTAGCAGACAAATTGCACGAGAATCGGGAATCTCAAAAACGTCGGTGTTGAGAATGCTACACCAACATCGATTGCACCCATACCATATTTCCATGCACCAGGAATTGCATGGCGACGACTTTGAACGTCGTGTACAGTTCTGCCATGGGCACAAGAGAAATTACGGGACGATGACAGATTTTTTCACGCGTTCTATTTAGCGACGTAGTGTCATTCACCGACAGCGGTAACGTAAACCGGCATAATATGCACTATTGGGCGACGGAAAATCCACGATGGCTGCGACAAGTGGAACATCAGCAACCTTGGCGGGTTAATGTATGGTGCGGCATTATGGGAGGAAGGATAATTGTCCCCCATATTATCAATGGCAATCTAAGTGGTGCAATGTATGCTGATTTCCTACGTAATGTTCTACTGATGTTACTACAAGATGGTTCACTGCATGGCAGAATGGCGATGTGCTTCCAACATGATGGATGTCCAGCACATAGCTCGCGTGTGGTTGAAGCGGTATTGAATAGCATATTTCATGACAGGTTGATTGGTCGTCAAAGCACCATACCATGGTCCGCACCTTGACCGGATCTGACGTCCCCATATTTCATTCTGTGGGGAAAGTTGAAGGATATTTCCTATCATGATCCACCGACAACGCCTGACAACATGCGTCAGCGCATTGTCAATGCATGTGCGAACATTACGGAAGGCGAACTACTCGCTGTTGAAAGGAATGTCGTTACACGTATTGCCAAATGCATTGAGGTTGACGGACATCATTTTGAGCATTTATTGCATTAATGTGTTATTTACAGGTAATCACGCTGTAACAGCATGCGTTCTCAGAAATGATAAGTTCACAAAGGTACATGTATCACATTGGAACAACCGAAATAAAATGTTCAAACGTACCTATGTTCCGTATTTTAATTTAAAAAACCTACCTGTTACCAACTGTTTGTCTAAAATTGTGAGCCATATGTTTGTGACTATTACAGAGCCATCTATCACAAAGCGAAAAAAGTGGTCCAACTAAAACATTCATATTTCTTTACGTACTACACGAATATGTAATAAAAAATAGGGTTCCTATTTAAAAAAAAAAAACGCAATTGATATCCGTTTGACCTATGGCAGCGCTATCTTGTGGGCCAACCATAGCGCCATCTGGTTTCCCCCTTCAAGCTAGACAAGTTTCGTTCTTTGTAGTTTTTTCGTTTGACGCTTATTTCGTGAGATATTTGGATCGGTCACGATCAATGGAACACCCTGTATAGTGCTACCGGAAAAACTTTCGAGAGCATGTCCCGATTGGCGACCTCCTCTTGTAAATTTTTCACGAATCCCATGTGACCAGAGGTTGGAGTGCCGCGGAAATACTTGAGGACAGCTAGCCGTAGATGAACTGTAATGAGGAGCAGTCATATCTGCCTCATTATGTCTTAGTTCCTTTTATACAATGTTCTTTCTTTTTATTAACTGGAATTCTTCTTTGGTTAGTTTTCCACCTTAAAGGTATGGTTTTCAGCAATGTTGTGCCTTCCCCTGTTCAGCAGCAATGGCATTCAATGCATCAATGACTGAGACATCTTTGCAGCTGTTTCCTGACAAAGGGTTCCTTGAAAGACAGTCAACATCTTTGTGTTTGCATCTGCTTTTATTTACCACTATGACATCATATTCCTGAATCTTCAATGCCCATCTTGCCAGTCAACTCAACGGCTCCTTCAGGCTAATCGGAGAGTGTAGATAATTGTGGTCCATCACACTGGTGAATAGTTTGCCAAGTAAATGACGCTAGAACTTGTTGTTGGCCCAAACAACTTCAAAGCACTCTTTCTCTATTGTAGAGTATTTGCAAAGCATAAGTTGTCATCAAAGAGCACCTTCCTGATTTTGCTTTAGAACTGCACCTAACCGATAACCACTACCATCAAGTTGGAGTTCTGTCTTGGAATTCTTGTCATATAGTGCTATGACATGACAGGATATAAGCGCCTCCTTAACGATAAGGAAAGATCTTTCTTGTATTTAGTTCCAGGAGTCTTTAGCACTTCCCTGCAGCAGATCTTTGCAAGGGATGTGCCTTGGTATAGACGTTCTTTACAAATCACATGTAGTACGAGCAGATTCTGAAAAAAACATCTCATATCATGAATGTGCTGAGGAGTCACTAAATCTTTTACTGATTTTATTTCTCTTGATTGCAATGAAACCCATCACCATTAACTAGGTGCCCCAAGATTTTTATTTCTTTGATGGCAAAGGAACACTTTTTTGGATTCAGGCAAAGGCCTGCAGTCGGAACACTCTTCAAGACATTTGTCAGGTTACTTAGATGTTTTTCAAATATCTTCACGAAAACTGTAATGTCATCCAGACAAAAAAGGCAAGTTGTCCATTCAAGGGGTTGAAGCACGTTGTCTATCATATGCTCGAAGATGGTTTGAGTGATACATAGTCCAAGCAGCATAACTTCGAACTCATAGAGGCTATCTGGTGTTATGAAGGTATAATGTGATTAAAATAACTTTGTGACCGACATATTGGTGGGACTGGGGAGGGGGACAGCAGTGTTGCCCGTATGCAGTCAGCCATGCTTCAGAAGGCACTGCACGTACCTACGAAGTAGGGAACACTGTGAGCATGTGGTGCTCTAGAAAGAATTTGCTGCCAGCATTCATCTCATTGAAATGTCAACGACAAAGTAATTTTAACTGGAGGATAGTCTTTTATCAGTCAATCTCGAGTTGCCACTAGCTTGTCTACAGGTCCATAGTTGAGAAATACTTTGCTCCTTTGGGAGGGTGTCACATGCAGCAATGGATCAACATATTTTTTCATGATTTTGTTCAGTCGTTGGAAGTCACAGAAAACTTATGTGCTGTCCTCCTCATTCGCAAGGGCCATAGGAAAGGACCAAGGACGCTCTGAAGGTTAAATTATGATATCCTGGCTTCATCTTCTGCACTTCTTCCAACTATAAACAGTTCATCTGGCGACATCCTTTACAAGTACTGGCTAAATAGAATGATCCTGCGTTTACATTTTGTTTTATTATGGGCTTGCACTGTCTTTTCTTCACTCTGGATTTGAAACGATACAAAAATGGGCTAAGAAAAACTAACACTTGCTGACATTGTTCCTGAGTCAGGCCAGACACTATTGGCAGTTCAATAGTAGCTTCCTCCATTGCATGTCTGTAGTGGTAGCAAAGCATGATTCGCCTTCAGTGGCAGTAAGCTGCCTTTTCTGGACTTGTTTGGCTTTTCGTATACACACAAAATTACGGATGAGTTGTGGCTCCTCCTCACAATTAGAGATCCAACATTGTCCTTGACCACCTGCAATGCTTATGATCATCTTTTGTGAGCCTGAGTAGCATTTAAGCTGCCTACAAAACCTTCACAGTTTCACTGAGCATTTATATTGGCAACTGGATGTCGCTTCATTCATGACAGTGGTATAACGATGTCTTCAGCAGCAAACAACTGCTTTGAGCAATCTTTGTTGTGGGTGCTTGTTGGAATAGCGTTGTCAGTTAGGAGATCTGATCTTCAGTTTATGCCTGCTTGTGATATGTGCAAGAAGTCCCATCCACGAATAACATTACGACTACATTCTGCTAAAATGACAAATTTGAAGGACTGTATTCTGTCAATGCAATATTCTTGCAGTACATAATCCTGTTGGCTGGGTGTATTTCCCATTTGTGACCTTGGGCACAATTGCTTTTGTAACATGGAACATAATCTTCGTTATTTTATGGCAATAAGCATTCGACATTACACAAAAAGATGCCCCTGATTCGAATAGTGCCTCAACAAGTTGGCTGTTTATGATGCTCTTGATGAGTAACTGTCTTCCATGGAGGATTTTCTTTCGTGGCAGCCTCACCTCCATAGATGGTCACCTCGCTTTTCCTGAAATTAGTGGCTAGGTGAGCAAAAAGTATGTTTGTATTGTGATGTGGAACAGTGAGGGCTTGTTGGGGAGTGCCTTTATCCAGGGTATGGTGATGGGTCAACTACAGACATCTGCATTTGACTGTCATGCATGTGATTATTATGGCTGTTGTCATCTTGCAGCATAATAGTTATCAGACTCTCTCCTTCTTTCTTGGAAACAGCATACAATGCGTCTAGGGCATCAACAGTGGAAATATGGTGGTGTGTCATCCTCCATTCTCCAAATGCCTATTCTTCTGTGGGGCATTATACTTGGCAGAGCAGTTGGTTGTACCTACATTGGTCGGATCCTGGGTTATTGTTTGACAGCTGCAGGATAAGTGCAAGTTGACCAAGACCATTCTTCATGGCTTGTTCAACTAGTGGTGGACATTGATACTAAAGATCAATACACACCTTCTTCAACATTATGTATTACCTCTTGATGAATAGGGTGGACATTTCTGGCTGCTTATCTGTTGTGTACTTGGTCCAATATTTCTGGCTGCCATAAACAGCTGTACCTTTTCCTTTTTCCCTGGCGCACGTCGGAGATGAGTTCATAGTGGTCTTCCTGATCTACCATATGGACCACATTCGTAAGTTGATGATATCTCTTTTGCTAGGCTCTTTCCTATTGCATTTCCTCAATACACTGGCACCATTTGATGAATTCCTCTGTTGTAGTGACATCCTATACCAGAAGAGCTTAGTATATGTTTTCTGCAACTCCCTTCATCATGTGTGAGATTGTGTTGGACCTGTCGTATTTGGATTCACAATGTGGCATAGTGCCAGAAAATTCTATATGTAATAATGTGTCATATCCCCATGACATAGGTCTGTTTCTTCAATTGTTCTTCTTCTAAGCAGACTTGCTGTTGATTGTCACAGAAGTTTTTCTTCTGTTCACCCTGGAATTTATCAGTTATCTAGCTTCTCCACATTATTCTTGAACCACTGCTGGGCCATGCCGTCAAAGTAAAACTACACACTTGACAAATCCCTTGCGTATTTAGCAACTCAGTCACATATTTGTTGGTGACCGGTTTAGAGCTGGCACCCTGCAGTACACCAGCCATTGATGCTATCTGCTACTCCACACTGCATCCAGCACAGTTCACCTCAATATTTAATACGAGATCATCAAGGGGGATGAGAATCAGTGGGATGAACATTTGGTATGTTGACAGCTAAATTCAGAGCATTAAATATGCCATTGTGTTGCAAACCTTCCTAAGTTGAAGTTATCATTCATACAATGTGCATGCTACACAAAACTGTGATGGAACATTCTCAAGACCTCAATTTGGCCATACCACAGTAGGAAGCCAAATGAATAATAAATGCAAGAACAATGGCCAAACCCACAGTATATTAGAGAATAATAGCATTCACAAAACACTGAGCAGAACCAGTCAATTGTGATATGTTAACTTTTATTTCTATGATGTAACATGAACAGTGTTATTTTACAAATGAATAACAGTGACACTTTTGATTGTGATAAGCATTTTTTAACCATGTGAAACTACATTATACCTTTAGTTAGGTCTGTATCTTACCAACCACAGTCGTGTGCTAGATATTACACACTTCAGGTTTGTGATCTGTCAGCCCTTGTGGCACCACATCTGACCCATGCAAAAGGGTGCTGTCCAACTGAGGAGCTGTTCGAATAGGTGTGACCAAGAAGGAAAGGGCAGTTTGGGGCATCCTGTTCCAAAAGTTTGCTACTTAACTTTAAATGGTGGCCCAATATCAGCTAGGCTCTCCAATGCTAACTTAAAATGCTTATTTTGAATTTCTGTTTTTGTTGAGGCATCACTGCCTAAACATCTGGAAGCAGACTTTGAAGAAAAGTCACCTACTGTCGAGTTTTTGTTTCTGTAACTATGTCTTTTCCTGAAAATACCTGCATGTTTCTTTGTGCTTTCCTCTTCTTGTTAACGTTGCTTTGGGCAACTACAGGCGCTATAGGTAATATATACAAATGATGTGGTAGAGAGTAGAATCCTGACAACGAAGAACAGGAATCTTCAGTGAACAGTTCATGATCTCCTGCATCACCTGAAAAACTTCTTCAGCTGTTGATTTTTCATTGGCATGATTGGCCTTTGTAGGTCATGATCTTAAAATCCTGTCCAAGAATTGAAGGTGTGATATCAAGTTATACTCTAACTTGTTAAGCTCCACAACCTGAAGGAAGAAATGCAGCTTTTTTATATTTGATGTAATCATTTACAAGATTATCAATAATAATGAGATTTATTGTGTAACTGGTAGTCTATCCTGTTTAGTTCTCCATTGATATTCTGATATTCTTTGTCCTGAATGCTGTTGGAATGGTACTGTCTCATTTGGGCTGTAGTTAGCGTTAACCCTAGCATTACCAAGGTAATTTTTGTTACTTGTAATACCAGAAAGAAAGTGGCAATGTAATTTGTCATAAAACAAGTTTGTTTACTTCTGATACCGCTGAGAGCACTTAGAACTTATTGGATATTATTTTTGTATACTGGATAATAAAAAATTAAATTATAATAGGAACAAAATCAACAAATCATAAAATTCTGTTTGTCTATTTTTTCCAGTAATGTTCATAATCGTGGTTTCCTCTAAAAAGCAACTATTTAATTTCAGTCCACTCAATGACGCACATAGAATTTACTGTCTCATTCTAAAACACATTTTTCAAGCAACACAGATATGTTTGTGGAACTGAGAGCAGGTAACAGCTGATTTTCCCAACTTGTTGTCTTGATCTTTTTAGATGCATCTTCTTGACAGCATGGCTGGCACTGTCCATGTGTTCCTGGCTATGCTGGTGATAGTGACGGTTCCATAGTGCAGCCAAGCTTCTGTTGTGTGATGCTTCCCATTGGCATTATTACTGGCTTCAGAAGACTGTGCAAATTTTGAGCCTATTTATCTACATGAGGCCTTACAAGTTCAAGACTAAGTTAATTAGAAAAACTCTTCTGTGATTTACCAAATTCTTTTTCCAATTTGGAAAGTTAAGAAAGAAGATTGAATACACATTTTTTGCTGTTAGATCAATGTGTGTGTAGAAAAGGGACATAAACCATCTTCTTGTTCTTTCTTCATACTGTAGTGCCTTGCCTTCATACTGTAGTGCCTGGTCTATGGTGTCAACGCCTCCCTCTGTAGAGTTATAAAAAACGACTAATGTTAAGTCTTTTTTTGAGTCTTCACTAATCACCCCTTCTGAGTGATAAGTTGAAAGCATCAAGAGCAATCACTTTGGTTCCTCACGGACTAGAGTTGATGTGTGTCAGTTACGTCAGAGAAGCGGATCTCTAGTTCCTGCTAGAGATGGGGGATCCGCTCCTGAACTGATTCATAGAGTTGAATCTTTCAAAGGAGCGAACAATCAGTGATTCAGAAAAAAAGAACGGTAGCTCCAAACGTTTCCCACGGCAGAGAGAGAGAGAGAGAGAGAGAGAGAGAGAGAGAGACGGAGCATATCAGCGGCGCCTCTGCTGGTCAGAGCACAGTGCACGCCACACAACTCACACAGCCGGCGCCGGCCTCTGCCCTGCTTCTACCTTGGCTGCCTGCATTGTGCAGTGCCCCATTGGATTTTGTGTTTCACATATGCCGTGCCTTCTCTGTGCGTCCTCTGCCGCGTGCAGTGTCTGGCGCAGCTTAACTTAGCATCGCACTCTGTCGGCGATCGTTTCAGTCGCACGTCCTGCCCTCTGGGCAGTTGATGCGAGCAACAGGACAGAGAGCCTCCTAGCGGAGAACATAAGAACTACTTGCAACAACCTGCTCGCAAGAGAACGGATGATTTGTCTCGGAGCGGGTGACTGGTGGCCATTCACCGCTCCCCCCACCCTCAGAACTCGCCCACTCAACGCTCACCCCACCGTTCTCGACTCTAGCCAGAGCGTTGAGTAAAGCAATTCAGGTGTCACTCTGGTCTCTCCGGTCTTAGCTCATGCAGTAATACAGCTCGCGGCTCGACCTACTCGACTCAGCGCCTCTGCATCGGAGTTCGTCTCTACTGGATATTGTTCTTCGTAGTAATACCGCTATGTATATTACATTATTATGTTATGTATACATAATTTGTTTTTATTTTATTTTTATTTGTTTAAACTGATCAGATTAGGTTCCTTACGACTCCTCTTACTATAGGATTTTTATTATGGACACTCGAATTTACGCTTTAATTACGAGCGAACCGACAAACGTATCGCAAAATGTGATACACCAATATTTTCCTTTTTTTGTTCTGTGTAAGGCTATATGCAGCACTTTAGTCTTACAGTCAAATTTATATATATATTTTTTTCTTATTCTGGTACGGATTTTGCGATTTTAGGCGTCTTCGGAAGGAAACGTTCACTTTAAAAATATATGGCTTGCGATGTATTTGTACGAGGTTAATGAAATTTTAATACATTATAGCCGAATAAATTGTTAATGTAAATCTCAAGTTACAACATTTTCCGATCGCCCAAAAAAACCACGATAGTGCAAAATAAAGCAATAATCAAAAACTTTGTCATATCGTGGAAATTTCAATAAACAATACAAAATTCTTACTCATTATCTGTGTTACTTCAAAATAGGATCAAATAAGATCAAAATACAGGTATAATACTGGAATAAACCAAGTTTAATGGGCAATGTGCCTTCCATTTATTTTCTATTGTGAATGAGTGGTGAGTCATGAAAAAGAGCTAGTTCATTTCAGGGAGTGAACAGTTCTGATCCGATCTCTGAAAAGAACAGTTTTGCCCATCTCTAGTTCCTGCTGCTACTAAGGCGAGTACACCGTTCGTTTATTACATTTTTACGAGCTTCAAACAGGAGGAGTGCAGTAATGGATAGGAACTGTGATTGTTGTGTACAGATGCGAGCTGAGCTGGCGACCCTTCACTCACAGCTTCAGGCTGCGTTGGCTTACGTCACACAGCTTGAGGCTGCTGCCAAGGGGCGTCACTGTGGGGGATCGGATGCGGTGATGCGCGGGACGTTGAGCATGTCCCACGTGACGTTCCCGGGTACTGCCTGCACTGAGGTTGACCCCTCACCCGTGGTCGAGTGGGAGATCATTCCAAAGTCTGGCAGGCAGAGAAAAACTTTCCGTGGGGCCGAGCATAGGGCCTCTCCGGTTCGTTTGACGAACAGGTTTCGGGCGTTATCTGTGGCTGACGATGTCTCTGAGCTGGATGCAGTCATACACCCCATTCCAAAGGAAGCTTCTCGGCCCGTAAGCCCTGGGCATTCACAGAGGGTGGGTTTTCTGGTAGTTGGGAGCTCCAACATTAGGCGCGTAATGGAGCCCCTTAGGAACATGGCTGCCAAGGAGGGGAAGGAAGCCAGTGTGCACTCTGTGTGCATTCCGGGGGGTATCATTCCGGATGTGGAAAGGGTGCTTCCGGATGCCATGAAGAGTACAGGATGCAGCCAATTGCAGGTGGTCGCTCATGTCGGTACCAGTGACGTGTGTCGCTTTGGATCGAAGCAGATTCTGTCTAGTTTCGGGCGGCTAGCGGAAATGGTAAAGACTGCCAGTCTTGCTCCAAGATTAAGGTGGAGCTCACCGTCTGCAGCATCGTCGATAGAACTGACTGTGGTCCTTTGGTGCAGTGCCGAGTGGAGGGTCGGAATCAGAGGCTCAGGTGGTTCTGTGACGGTGTAGGCTGCAGATTCCTTGACTTGTGCCATCGGGTGGTGGGTTTCCGGGTTCTGCTTAATAGGAGTCCACTACACACAGGAGGCAGCTACACGGGTAGTGGGGGGCTGTGTGGAAGGGACTGGGCGGTTTTTTTTTTTTTTTTTTACGTTCGAGGGTCTCAGAGAACCACAGAAGGGGCGTCCGTCAGAAAGTGAGCAGGTAAAACACAGTAAGGCTAGGCGCAAATTGAGACGCGTATAGCGCGTGTGGCGCGACGAAGCGCAGCGCGCGTTTTTGTAACATCATAGGTTCTAATGCTACCGCGCAAATTGCGACGCGACTGGGACGCGACACGCGCCTGCGCCAGGTCGCGCGGCGTTGTGGTTGAGGCACAGTTTCTCGCGACGCGTGTCGCGCGTGCCTTGCTAGCACCGTGGGAAATTTGAGGCGGGGAGCGGAAAAGTAGCCCGGCCATATGCTCACATCGGAACGGCGCGTATGAGGAGTGGTACTATTGGCCTTACGATAAATTTTGCCTTACTGTGTACTAAATTTTATGGCCTTTGGGTAGTGTTACGTTTTTCGCCATATAAACGCTCCATCTTTCTTCGTTAATAAATTATACTTTTTTGTTATTTATATCTGTATAGTTTTGTTTTGTTTTTCTTCTGTCAAGAAAAATGCATATTTCAGTAACTGATGAGCCATTGGCCGCTGGAATTGTATGATATGCCTCCGCGATGTTTTTAGATCGCAAGAAAGGACAGAGGGTAGTGAATAAGGAAGCAAGGAATATTATAAAATCATGTGATTAAGAATCAAGGTAGGAAAGTAAAACAAGGTTATCTTCTCGCTGCCTAATATGCTGGTGTATCTGTACGATCTGTTACAAAAATTTAGAAAGAGATAATCTCCACAGGTGTGATCCCTTTGTGCTCCTGGTAAAAAGCGTCCAAGATCTGAAGTATAGAAGTCTCACTGTGATTACTCTGATATGGATGTAATAATGTAATTCGACACACAAAAAATGGCTCTGAGCACTATGCGACTTCTGAGGTCATCAGTCGCCTAGAACTTAGAACTAATTAAACCTAACTAACCTAAGGACAATACACACATCCATCCCCGAGGCAGGATTCGAACCTGCGACCGTAGCGGTCGCTCGGCTGCAGACTGTCACGCCTAGAACCGCACGGCCACTCCGGCCGGCAATTCGACACACAGTACTACATGAATCTGAACATTACATTTCCACTGCATGCTAGAAACAGTCGAAAAGCAGTCACAAATAACAATGTTTTAATTGGTTCGCCGTGATGAGAAAAAGCATTTCAATTGTTGCATGGACATTATCAGCATTAATAAACTAATTATACAACAGGCTACACAAATGAAGAAAATGGTCGGTATTATTACGAAAGTAGGAATATCCTAAAAGAGTGTTATGATTAGATATATTTAATTTGTTGAAATGTACTGCTGACAAAAGCAGATCTACTTTCATGACAATGTTTTTCGAACTCCAACTCACAAGGCACAAATGGCTAGCTTGTGCATTCCTGTCACGCGCATTATCCTCCGCTGTTGACAATACACTGACCATTGTGTTGTGCGACATATAAGTTATTTATTTTTCTCAATAACAACTATTTTATTCGCGATCTCACATTGTCAGTTTGGCAACCCGTAGGTGAGTCACCAGTATCTGGGAAGTGCCTATCATTCCGCCTGAATGATCGCTCATCGTTATATTAATACTGCTCAGATCAAGAGAAGGAATAAAATCATTTGGTAAGTTTCCATTCCAGTCGCTCAGTGTTAAAAATACGATGGGTTACGTGGATTCCACCAAAATTCCAACGAAATTGGCAATCTATTTTTGTGAGAGTTGTTAATATTTCCTCATTCGAAGAAGCATCACCGTTTGTGAGTAATGGCCACATTTCTCTTGATGAATGGTTTAATTGTACTTACTTTGTCACAGTGTAATTTGCCAAACTCATCTCACAGCAGCTACTGAGACAGAACTCCGAAACGGAGTGCCTCATTAAACAAGTAATTGGCAATCAAGGAGCTCAATAGCTTACGAAAAACCTCATAGTGTCGGTTTGCAGTAACATAAAAGGAGAAATTTCATGTTTATTTTCATACTAGGAAGCTCTTGTTTCGCTAGCTGTCGATAACTTAAAAAATTACAGTCACTGGAGTGAAATAAATAAAAAGGGAAATATAAGTACTGATATATCGCCATAGATAAGAAAGTTCCGTGTGTTTAAGAATTGACAAAACACTCTCCTCCTTGTGTGCTATTATTCGCCAAACTTTCGTTTCGATGTCTCGAGCGGTTTAGGAGATATGAGAGATGTTGCGAGTGTTTCATTCTCGCGGGCGTGAGATCGGTAGTGAGCGCGCTACATGTTATCCATTTTCTCGACATCGTAGGCAGATAGAGACCTCCTCCCAAATCTAAACAAAAATTCAGCATGTTAGCTAAATTTCATACGCAGCAACATATGGTGTAATACGCACCAAACGCAAAATCATAGCGACCCCGAATTTTCGTTGCACACTTTTTGAGTTTTGCGTAGTGTCTTACTAAAATGTGTACATCACAATAATAATGGTTATTAGCGAGTTGATGGACACTTCTTCACGAAGCTGACATATAACGCTACAAGTAAGGCAAAAATCATATATTTCCAGTTAATAGTGTCTGTAAAATCGTTTGAGAAAGATAAGATTACGCGCGCTTCGGTTCTGTCAGCGCAGAGCGTCGCCAGTCGGCGCGTGCGAGTATGGTGTACGCGTCGCAATATGCGCTGCACCCGCGCGACTCGTGCGGCACGTGCATGTCGCGGTGTAGTCTCGTCTCACGTCACACGTGCTATACGCGTCTCAATTTGCACCTAGCCCAAATTGAGACGCGTATAGCGCGTGTGGCGCAGCGCGCGTTTTTTTGTAAGATCACAGGTTCAAATGGGACCGCGCAAATTGCGACGCGACGCGACTGGGACGCGACACGCGCCTGCGCCAGGTCGCGCGGCGTTGTGGTTGTGGCACAGTTTCTCGCGTCGCGCGTGCCTCGCTAGCACCGTGGGAAATTTGAGGCGGGGAGCGGAAAGTAGCCCGGCCATATGCTCATATCGGAACGGCGCATATGAGCAGTGGTAGTATTGCCCATACAATAAATTATGCCTTACTGTGTACTAAATTTTATTGCCTTTGGGTAGTGTTTCGTTTTTCGCCATTTAAACGCTCCAATTTTCTTCGTTAGTACATTAAACTCTTCTGTTATTTCTATCTGTATAGTTTTGTTTTGTTTTTCTGCTGTCAAGAAAAATGCATACTTCAGTAACTGATGAGACACTGGCCGTTGGAATTGTATCATATGCCTCCGCGATGTTTTGAGATCGCAAGAAGTGACAGAGGGTAGTGAATATGGAAGCAAGGAATATTATAAAATCATGTGATTAAGAATCAAGACAGGAAAGGAAAAAAAAAGGTTATCTTCTTGCTGCCTAGAATGCTGGCGTATCTGTACGATCTGTTACAAAAGTTAAAAGAGATAATCTCCACAGGTGTGATCCCTTTGTGCTCCTGGTAAAAAGCGTCCGCCGGCCTATGTGGCCGAGTGGTTCTAGGCACTTCAGTCTGGAATCGCGCAACCGCTACGGTCGCAGGTTCGTATCCTGCCTCGGGCATGGATGTGAGGGTGATGTCCTTAGGTTAGTTAGGTTTAAGTAGTTCTAAGTTCTAGGGGACTGATGACCTCAGATGTTTAGTCCCATAGTGCTCAGAGCCATTTGAACCATAAAAAGCGTCCAAGATCTGAAGTATAGAAGTCTCACTGTGATTTTGTGATTGTAATAATGTAATACGACACACTGTACTACATGCATGTTCACATCACATTTCCACTGCAAGCTAGAAACAGTCGAAAAGCAGTCACAAATAACAATGTTTTAATTGGTTCGCCGTGAAAAGAAAAAGCATTTCAATTGTTGCATGCACATTATCAGCTTTAATAAACTAATTATACAACAAGCTACACATATGAAGAAAATGATCGGTATTATTTCGAAAGTAGGAAAATCCTAAAAGAGTATTATGATTAGATATATTTATTTTGTTGAAATGTACTGCTGACAACGGCAGATTACTTTCATGACAATGTTTTTCGAACTCACAAGGCACACATAGGTAGCGTGTGGATTCCTGTCGTGCGCATTATCCTCCGCTGTTGACAATACACTGACCATTGTGTTGTGCAACAGATCAATTGTTTATTTTTCTCAATAACAACTATTTTATTCGCGATCACACATTGTCAGTTTGACAAGCTGTAGGAGAGTAACCAGTATCTGGCATTTGCAAATCATTCCGCCTGAAGGAACGCTCGTCATTATTTTAATACTGCCCAGATCAAGAGAAGGAATAAAATCCTTTGGTAAGTTTCCATTCCAGTAGCTCAGTGTTAAAAATACGGTGGGATACGGGGATTCCACCAAAATTCCAACAGAATTGGCAATCTGTTTTTGTGTGAGTTGTTAACCTTTTTTCATTCGAAGAAGCATCACCGTTTGTGAGTAACGGCCACATTTCCCTAGGTGACCGGTTTAACTGTACTTCCTTTGTCACAGTGTAATTTGCCAAACTCATCTCATAGCAGCTGTTGAAACAGAATTCCGAAACGGAGTGCCTTATTAAACAAGTAATTGGCAATCACACACCTCAATAGCTTACGAAAAACCTCATAGTGTCCGTTTGCAGAAACATAAAAGAAGAAATTCCGTGTTTACTTTCATACTAGGAAGCTCTTGATTCGCTAGCTGTCACTGGAGTGAAATAAATAAAAAGGGAAGTATAAGTACTGATATATCGCCATAGATAAGAAAGTTCCGTGTGTTTAAGAATTTGCAAAACACTCTCCTCCTTGTGTGCTATCATTCGCCAAACTTTCAGTTCGATGTATCGAGCGGTTTAGGAGATATGAGAGATGTTGCGAGTATTTCATTCTTGCGGGCGTGAGATCGGAAGTGAGCGCGCTATATGGGATCAATTTTCTCGAGATCGGAGGCAGATAGAGACCTCCTCCCATGTCTAAACAAAAATTCATCATGTTAGCTAAATTTCACACACAGCAACATATGGTGTAATACGCACCAAACGCAAAATCAGACCCATAATTTTCGTTGCAAGCTTTTTGAGTTTTACGTGGTGTCTTACTAAAATGTGTACATCACAATAAGAACGGTCATTAGCGAGGTGATGAGCACTTCGCCACGAAGCTGACATATAACGCTACAAGTAAGGAAAAAATCATATATTTTCAGTGAATAGTGTCTGTAAAATCGTTTGAGAAAGGTAACAGGTTGCGCGCGCTTCGGTTCTGTCAGCGCAGAGAGTCGCCAGTCGGCGCGAGCTAACAAGGGAACCTCCCCATCGCACCCCCCTCAGATTTAGTTATAAGTTGGCACAGTGGATAGGCCTTGAAAAACTGAACACAGATCAATCGAGAAAAGAGGAAGAAGTTGTGTGGAACTATGAAAAAAATAAGCAAAACATATAAACTGAGTAGTCCATGAGCAACATAGGCAACATCAAGGAGAACGTGAGCTCAGGAGCGCCGTGGTCCCGTGGTTAGCGTGAGTAGCTACAGAACGAGAGCTCCTTGGTTCAAGTCTTCCCTCGACTGAAAATTTTACTTTCTTTATTTTCGCAAAGTTATGATCTGTCCGTTCGTTCATTGAAGTCTCTGTTCACTGCAATAAGTTTAGTGTCTGTGTTTTGCGACCGCACCGCAAAACCGTGCGTTTAGTAGACGAAATGACGTGAGTTACCAATGGGAACCGAAAACATTTGATCGCATGGTCATAGGTCAACCGATTCCTCCACGGGAAAACACGTCTGATGTATTCTATACGTCACTGGTGACGGCATGTGCGTCACATGACAGGATTATGTTGTCGACCCATCTAACTTGTGCACTTGACGAATGGGTGAAAAGATTCTTCTACCTTGCCCGATTTAGGTTTTCTTGTGGATGTGATAATCCCTCCCAAAAAAGTGAAGAAAACATAAGAGTTTGTCACATAAACTGAAAATAAAAAAATTAACTTTTCACGCGAGGGAAGACTTGAACCTAGGACCTCTTGTTCTGTAGCTGCTCTCGCTAACCACGCGACCGCGGCGTTCCTTAACTCTCATTGTCCTTGATGTTGCCTATCTTCGCATGGACTACTCAGTTTGTATATTTTGCTTATTTTTTTCATAGTTCCACACAACTTCTTCCTCTTTTCTCGATTGATCTGTGTTCAGTTTTTCAAGGCCTATCCACTGTGCCAACTTATAACTACATCGGAGGGGGGTGCGATGGGGAGTTTCCCTTGTAAGTATGGTGAACGCGCAATATGCGTTGCACCCGCGCGACTCGTGCGGCACGTGCGTGTCGCGTTGTAGTGTCGTGTCACGTCACACGTGTTATACGCGTCTAAATTTGCGCCTAGCCTAAGGTAGTTGTAGAAACGATTGGTACTGTAGTTGTAAATTGTCGTAGCTGTGTTGGGAAAGAACCAGAGCTCCAAGCCCCAATAGAAAGCACTGAAGCTCAAATAGTTGTAGCTGGCCAAAGCCGGAAATAAGTTCAGCCGAAATTTTTTCAAACGATCTAACGCCTTGTAGCGAAATTGTATGGGTAGAGGTTATACCTGAAAATCGGACTAAACTATTAATTGGATCGTTTTACCGACCCCCCCCCCCCCCCCCCCGACACAGAAGACATAGTTGCTGAACAGTTCAAAGAAAACTTGAGTCTCATTTCAAATAAGTACCCCACTCATACAATTATAGTCGGTGGTGACATCAATCTATCGATATGCTGGAAAAATTATACGTTTAAAACAGGCGGCAGGCATAAAACATCATCCGAAATCGTACTGAATGCTTTCTCAGAAAATTATTTTGAACAATTAGTTCATGAGCCCACTCGAAGCGTAAATGGTTGCGAAAGCATACTTGACCTTTTAGCAACAAATAATCCTGGACAAATAGTGAATGTTGTGACGAATACAGGGATTAGCGACCACAACGCAGTTGCTGCTAGGCTGAATACCGTAACACCTAGAACCATCAAAAAGAAACGCAAAGTATATCTATTTAAAAAAGCTGATAAAAAAGCTATTAACGCCTTTTTAAGAGACAGTCTTCATTCCTTCCGATCTGATCATGTAAGTGTAGAAAAGTTGAGGAATGTTTTCAAAGAGATAGTATCAACAGGAATTGAGAGATATATACCACATAAATTAATAAGTGATGGTACTGATCCCCCATGGTACACAAAACGGGTCAGAACCAACGAAAAAAGCATGCCAAATTTAAAAGAACGCGAAATCCCCAAGATTGGCAAAGTTTTACAGAAGTTCGAAATATGGCGCGTACTTCAATGTGAGATGCTTTTAATCATTTCCACAACGAAATTCTGTCTGGAAATCTGGCAGAAAACCCAAAGAGATTCTGGTCATACATAAAGCACACCAGTGGCAAGATACAATCAATACCTTCACTGCGCGATAACAACGGTGAAGTCACTGATGACAGTGCCACTAAAGCAGAGTTATTAAACACGGTTTTCCGAAACTCCTTCACCAAAGACGACGAAGTAAATATTCCTGAATTCCAATCAAGAACAACTGCCAAGATGAGAAGCATAGAAATAGATATACTCGGTGTACCAAAGCAGCTTAAATCACTTAATGAAGGCAAGGCCTCCGGTCCAGATTGTATACCAGTCAGGTTCCTCTCAGAGTATGCTGATAAAATAGCTCCATATTTAGCAATTATATATAACAACTCGCTCACAGAAAGATATGTACCTAAAGACTGGAAAATTGCTCAAGTCACACCAATACCCAAAGAGGGAAGTAGGAGTAATCCGCTGAATTAGAGGCCTATATCACTAACGTCGATTTGCAGTAGGGTTTTAGAACATATACTGTATTCGAACATTATTAAGTACCTCGAAGAAAACGATTTATTGACATATAGTCAGCACAGATTCAGAAAATATCATTCTTGTGGAACACAACTAGGTCTATATACTCATGAAGTAATGAGTGCTATCGACAGGGGATGTCAAATTGATTCCATATTTTTAGATTTCTAGGCGGCTTTCGACACCGTTCCTCACAAGCGTCTTCTAACCAAACTGCGTGCCTACGGAGTATCACCTCAGTTGTGCGACTGGATTCGTAATTTCCTGTCAGACAGGTCACAGCTCGTAATAATAGACGGAAAGTTTTCGAGTAAAACATAAGTAATATCCGGCGTTCCCCAAGGAAGCGTTATAGGCCCTCTATTGTTCCTGATCTATATTAACGACATAGGAGACAATCTGAGTAGCCGTCTTAGATTGTTTACAGATGATGCTGTCATTTACCATCGTGTAAAGTCATCAGATAATCAACACGACTTGCAATATGATTTAGATAAGATATCTGTATGGTGCGAAAAGTGGCAATTGACCCTGAATAAAGAAAAGTGCGAAGTTATTTACATGTGTACTAATAGAAATCAGCTAAATTTCGATTACGTGATAAGTCACACAAATCTGAGGGCTATGAATTTAACTAAATACTTAGGCATTACAATTACAAATATTTGAACGATCACATAGATAATATTGTGGGTAGAGCAAACCAAAGACTGCGATTCATTGGCAGAACACTTAGAAGATTCAACAGGTCTACCAAAGAGACTGCTTACACTACGCTTGTCCGCCCTATTCTGGAGTACTGCTATGCGGTCTTCGATCCGCATCAGGTGGGACTGACGGATGACATCGAAAAAGTACAAAGAAGGGCAGCTCGTTTTGTATTATCGCGAAATAGGGGAGATAGTGTCACAGGCATGATACGTGAATTGGAGTGGCAATCATTAAAACAAAGGCGTTTTTCGTTGCGACTGGATCTTCTCATGAAATGTCAATCACCAGTTTTCTCCTCCGATTGCGAAAACATTCCGTTGGCACCCATCTACGTAGGGAGAAATGATCATCACGATAAAATAAGAGAAATCAGGGCTCGCACGGAAAAATTTAAGTGCTCGTTTTTCCTGCGTGCAGTTCGAGAGTGGAACGGTAGAGACGGCATGAAGGTGGTTCATTGAACCCTCTGCCAGACACTTTATTGTGCATAGCATAGTAATCACGTAGATGTAGATGAGAGTAACTGAAGGCCTCTGCGTCTGAAGGTCAGTACATGCAAAGACGGATGAGCGTACACTGCCCACCGAGCATAAAATCAAATAAATGAATTTTAATTAACAAATTCTATAATTCTTCAATTGCAAATACAGTAATAAACAATTAGCTTCAATTTCAGGTTAATATATCAAAGGATGTGGATACAACATATAAATATTGAGTCAGTGTGACCTATGATAATGCTAGGGTTAATGAGGGTACCTATTGCTTGCGAAAACCTGTCACCTTGATGGTAGTAGAAATGTCAGTACCACGAATATATTCTTACCGTTGCCTTTTCGCCGATTCTTGATAGAGTGGTGCTGCTATGCAATTATTCTGTCGGACATCGTTCCAAATGCTGCAGGTCAAGGCTGTAAGGGAGTTCATATTATTTCTCAAGTAGCCAGGAAATCACATAACGACATTTTCAATACAGGTAATTCTTCTGTATTTTAACGCTTCTCATAAACTTTTATAACATCAGTGAACTAGAATTCTTATTTACAATCTCAATGTAACTCATGACAACTCTGCAAGTGACAAATCGAGAGAAAGGAAATAAAGAACAAGAATAAGAGCATCAAGATCGACGAAGAAGAAAACATGATAGACCCCCAAAGACAGATTTCCATCACAATCCCCACCACAAGGTTCTCTTCCAGATGAGTAGCAATGCCGGAGGATGACATGGCCTACAGAACAGCTTTGCCACGGTTCCACTCACACTCCACATATTGGTCATAACAGCCCTGTGGATAGCCAGTAGAGATCGTGTAGTCGCTCGTCACTGAGTTGTTGTTGTTGTTGTTGTGCGTCTAAACGCCAATGTCACTTGTGATGCTACCTAACTGTTATTGCTGAGTGTAGTTGCTCTTCCAAATAGCACTCCATATGAGCAAACCAGTTGCGTCTTTACCCGTGTTTATTCGTACCATAGGTACTGGGAATATGCATGCCTCTACCTAAAAGGAATAGCTCGATGTAGTCATAGGGTCGAGCCGTGCACGTCTGCTTTCATGCCCTACAGCTAATTCTCGGCAAATAATAACCTATAGCTATAATACTGCAGTCAAATAGTCTATGCATTGACTAGAATTGCGAGTTGATAAAATATTCAGGAATATAAAATAAGAGATAAGCGAGTAATTTAATAAAAATGTTGCTATTCTAATGACTGTAACTAACGAAGTCGACAGAGAACTATGTTGAATAATTTTTACTCAAGAAAGGACATCTGAAGTAAACGGGAAGTGGCCATATGATATTCAGTTAAAATACAGACTGGAAATACCCTTATAAAATGCAGTAAAGTTACGTTGAGAGCAATACGAGAACGGTAGCATACCCCCAAACCTAAATGTCGTCAAAGTCTCGCGAAAAATAAATTTCATGATCACAATACATGAAAGATTTAACAGCTCAAAATATTCAACATGATGATTCACAAATTAACACACGCAACACAAAGAATAGTAACTCATACTCTGTCTGTTTCCAGTTCCGTAAATCAAGTTGAATAAGTTGGAGTCCTACCCTGGAGCACATCCAGACCTCTCCGAATACAAAGTCCCTTGAGTAATTAAAGTATGATAGGGGCCACTCACTGCCCATAATCAATCACCTATACCACTTAATCATCCACCTTACCTAAGGCAGGTCTGCCCATTTCAAGAAGTTGACATAGTGTCCAGTATTGCTACCTTGAGCTCTTCACTCGAAAAGTCCTAGTCTCCAGCAGTGTTCCGCCTCTGTCCAACTCTCATTGGCTGAAGGCCATCCCCCACTAAAAATACATTGTTCTCAAGCTCTACAGACATGATTTGACTCGTTTGACCAATTTCCTGCACTAAATTAATATATTATAACATTTATATAAATAAAATAAATGTTCAGTTACATTCAGATTATTTACAATAAATATATGTAATAGCAGGTTCATAAATCAATAAGCCAGCATTCTTGCACCAGTGTGCTCATGTTACATGACAATGAATTGTCGTTAAATATATTTTAAACAACTATTTAGGCCTGCTTGTCAAGTGTGTCTGCTAACAGATGCAATTGACCACTTTCAAATTAGCCCAGTTTTTTAATAGTGTAGTGTCGCGGAATAGTAGAGAGTTGGAAACGTGGAATATTGTCATGAATTAATAACGTTTCTTTGGCGTTTCTGACGCGTCCACAATCATTTCCTAGCATCCTGACAACTGGAGAGGTCACCGCTCGGCCTCCAGTCCACCGTAGGCGACCGGGACCACAGGGGCGCCTACAATAGCACTTGCAATCACCATTTAAATAAAGTTACTGGCAAAATAGTAAAATATTCATTAAATTAAAACACCAGTATGACGAAATAAGAGGTATTCATGCAGGATTCATTTGCCGTATAAATGTGGAGAATACGATGTTCAGACAAATATTTGCATAAAGAGAAATATGTATGAGACATTGTAAATCAATAAATTATGTAGATATAGATACAGATACGTAGCTTTCAGGTATGGTAGTTATGGTGCAATGCCGTCAGCTGAGGTAACTTTTGTTGAAATTGCATGAAGCAATTAAAAGTCGTTAATTCATGGGGTCATTGTGAAAATGTTTATTCGCTGTGAAATATTAGCTTCTGTAGTTTTAAAGATATTGAAACATTGTTGTGTCACTGGACGTATCTCATTTTTCTCAGATAGCAAATGTATTCAGATTTGCATTAATATTTGTGATGTGAGTTATGGTCGAATCTCAGAGAGCTGTAACTTGGCTATCTTTAAGATTGTCTGACACTCCGCCATTTCCTATAGCATCGTCTGCACACAGGCAATGTGAGCATCAGCCATCCAAATTCCCATTTCTGGCTACAGTTTCATTGTCTCTGTACCTTAACTCGCCGTCACAGAACCAGTCAACTAGCCAGGCTGGCCATGGTGTGCCCCATGCCCTGGGCTCACTAGTATTCAGCCGTGCAACACATTCATCTTTTCTCCTACCAATTCTATGTGGCTGATTAGCTCGCTTATGTACGCTTAATGTTAAAACAAGAAGAAGAAGAAGAAGACAGTTGCACATATTTATAATACCTATTCTCTTATGTCATAAGTATTTCCTTTCATAATTATGTACAGGATGACAATTATTGAACTATTTGAAATAAAATCATGATAGCTTCTTAACGGTTTGCGTTAGGACGTTCAAACTGCATGGTTGGCTGTGGGGCATGATGGGAATTAGTATGTACATGCATGGTTTGATTTAGTGACGAAGCCCACTTACGTTTGGATGGGCTCGTCAGCAAGCAAAATTGGTGCTTTTCGCGATTGAAAAGTCTCTTCACCCTCAACAGGTGACTGTGTGGTGTGTGGTGTCCAGACACAGAACAATTGGTACAATAATCCTTGATGGCACGATGATAACCGAATGGTACGTGGAGGTTTTGGAAGATGATTTCATCCCATTATCCAAAGAGCCCATAATTTCGATAAGATGTGGCTCATGCAAGACGGAGCTTGACAGAATCGAAGCAGAAGAGTGTTTGATGTCCTGGAGGACAACTTTGGGGATCGCACTCCGGCTCTGCGTACCCAGAGGCTACTGACATGGGCCTCAATTGGCCGCCATATTCTCCAGATCTGAATATATGTGACTAGTTTTTGTGGGGCTTTGTTAAAGACAAAGTGTACAGCAATAACCATTGCTGAGCTGAAAACAGCAATTTAGGAGGTCATCGACAGCATCGCTTCTCTGACGCTTCAGTGGGTCATGCAGAATTTTGCTGTTCGTCTGCACCACATCATCGTCAATGATGGCAGGCATAACGAAATGTCATATCCTAAATCAGAATATCTGTTTACATGTTGAATAAAATGTGTGCACGCTGTAGTTGTAACTAATTTACATTTATTTTCATATAGTTTAATAATTGTCACCCTGTATATTCCTAATTCTTGTACATAGCCTCCCCTGTTACAGATATAATAAAACCAACCATTTCTTGAATGAAAGGAAAAAAAGAAAAAATGTATAGAAGCTTTTTATACATAAAACATAAAGAAAAATAGATTTATCAGCCAAATGCACAAACAAATGTATTTGCAATTATCCTGCATGTGCTTAAGTACTTCATTTTAATACTCCCAATAAATTTTCACCTTCTTAAAAAGGCTTATGATGGTTCATTATGTTATCCCATAGCAACTTAATACATTGCTTTATCTTCCTGAGGGTAACTGCACGATAATTTCTGTTTTCTTAATCATATCTTTTAAGATAACCAACTGTAATATAGGATAGTAGGAGATGTTTGTGGTTGAAAGACAACAGAATAGTTGAAGTCGAAGAAATTTTCTCATGGATAACTAAAGCAGAAATAAAGAAGCAATTATCCTGGCAAATGTACTATGCTTAAGCTGCAAAGAAGGCAGAGTGTCCTGAGGACTACAGTTCTTTACTGCATCAATGCTATGAAGTCCTTTTTCTTTCCCGTTTGAGGACAGAAACATTGCTGAGAGATGTGGTATAGGGTCTACCTATTAGTTTGAAAGGTCTACCATACCTTGAAAAAACTTACTCGGCTTTTTATTTATATTAAAACGACGCCAAAATTCTTTCACTAATACTGAATCGTTTATATCAAAGAAAGGTGTATTTGCCACTGCCGGACCCAAGCCCGGGGCCTCATCTCGCAAGTGATGAGGAAGGAGGAGGGGGAGGAGTAACACCTCGTAAGAAAAAAAAAAAAAAGACCTTGGTCCATCTGGCTCCGGAAGGTAGCACCCTGTGAGGGCCCCTGCATAGGGTTACATGCGAAGCCCCAAAATCCAGACACGTCTGCGTGGCAGCCACCGGTACTCTGGTCAGCGTCGGTTGGCTTTGTGAGCTCGGCTGTAAGTTAATCTTCTGGAATTCAAAACTCCAGTCGAAATTATGTGAGATCCTTCGTGATTTCACCACCAATACCTCAACACAAACCAATAATAATGACAGAACAACGGGAAAGAATCCACTACCCTGGGCCCCAGTCAGTAAGACTGGGTAATAAACCTGATCATTGGATTCCAGGGGATCAGGCATGTCATGAAGAGAAGAATCGGAGCCACTCAAAAACCCTCAAGATGAAGAAAGTATTTTACATGGGAACACTCAACACCAACACACTACTGAGGCCAGGTAAACAAACAATTAACAAACGCCATGGATAAATACAACATCAAAGTTTTGGCAATACAGGAAACACGATTTGCAGATGAGAACCACTTTGATTCTGAAAATTACAGAATATATAAGGGGAAACCAGCCATAACCATCCCAAGAAGAAGTCTCAAACTCTTCGGAACTGGTTTTGTAGTGCATAAATCGATACTGGACTCCGTAATAGATTTCACCTCAAAATCAGAAAAAATGTCGACACTCACGATAAGATCTGGAAACAAAGCCTATAAATGCCCCCACAAACAATTATAACAAGAAGAACCCAGAGATGATAGAGGAATTCTGGGAAGATCTGGGAGAAACTACCAGCAAAATCCCCAAGAATCACATAAAAGTGTTACTAGGAGACTTCAATGCCCAGTTAGGCAAGGAAAGAAAATTCTGAGACACGACAGGGAAACACACGGCCCAGATGAGAACAAACAAAAATGGAGAGAACTTGATAAACTTATGCAGAAATTTTGATCTGAAAATCATGTCAACGCAATTCCAGAAACCACACAGAAAACTTGTGACTTGGAAATCCCCCAACCATGCTCTAGGAGAATTTCAGATAGACCACGTAGCAATATCCACAAAAAAGTCCAGAGAAATAATGAACGTAAGAACAAGGAAAGGAGTTTTCGAATCTGATCATCACCTTCTCCAAATTAAAGTAAAATTTATACCCAATAGACAAATCAAGAGAACCAACAGACCTTTCAGAACAGATCCAGAGTACCTACAAATAAACAAGAAAGAAATAATAGAAGAAATTACGAAAATCAATAGCAACAACTGGACAGAACTGTCAGAAAAAATAAAAGAACTGATAAAATTGGGGCAGCCACCGAGAAAAAGGAAACACCGATGGTGGAATATGACATGCGACAGGGCCATAGAAAACAGAATACAAGCCTGGAAAAAATTTAACAGCCATAAAACACAAGAAAAATGGGAGGACTTCAACAGGATACAGAAAAACACTTCAAAAATAATCCGAAGAGAAAAAAGAGGTTACGAAAACACCAGGTTGAAGGAGGTTGAAGGAGATAGAAGAAGACTTCACCAGAAACAACACACGAAATTTTTACAGAGTATTCCGAGAAAATATGACAGGACATCAGCCACCAAGCTTTTGCTTCAAAAGACAAGATGGAACACTGGAGACATATCCAAAGAAAAACTGTGAAATATTAGCCAGATACTTTGACACGTTACTTAACTGTGATAAACCAACACAGAGAATACAGTTTACAAAACCAGAACCCAACTGGGACTCCGAACCCCCAACATATGAAGAAATCGTGAAAATAATAAAATCTTTGAAAAATAACAGAGCACCAGGTGAAGATGGACTGATTGCAGAAATCTGGACATTAGACCATGAAAACATTACACCCAAAATTCATAGTATAATCAAAAACATCTGGGAAACAGAAAAGATACCATAAGAATGGAAGTCAGCCCTAATACACCCCGCCCACAAGAAAGGAGACAAAACAGACCCTAATAACTATAGATGAATTTCGTTACTGCCGGTGGCATACAAAATTCTATCTAAAGCTCTGTTAAATCACCTAGAACTTCAGATAGATCGGAGAATACCAAGGAGGGTTCAGGAAGGGAAGATCATGCAGTGAGCAGATCTGGTGTCTGAGAACATTATTAACAACGAGAAAGTCAAGAAAAACCACAGTAACATTTGTTGATTTCAAGAAGGCTTACGATTCCATAGACAGAGAAACACTTTTTAATACACTAGGAGAAATGAAGGTAGACAATAAGACCAGAAAACTAATTCAGGAAACATTAACAAATACAAAGTCAAAAGTGAAGTTCATGGGCGAGATCTCAGAATCTTTCGAAATCAGGACAGGAGTGAGACAGGGAGATGGCCTGTCACCCATTTTATTTAACGCTGTTTTAGAGAAAATAATCAGGACGTAGGACAAAGGAGTCAATGGGGTAAAGATGGGGAGAGAGGAAAATAGAACCGTCAACATCCAATGTCTGGCCTTTGCCGACAATATAGCCATCATTACAAATGACAGAAAAGAAGCCAGAGAAGCCCTAGAGATACTGCATGAAATCGCAGCCAGAACAGGACTACAAATATCATATGAAAAAACCCAGTCGTGGACACAAAATCTACAGACAGAAGCCCATTGATAACAAAGTACGGAAAGATAACACAAGTAGAAAGTTTCAAATACCTGGGAGAGATTATACAGAAAACAGGACTGAATTCAACAGCCAATGAAGAAAGGGTTACAAAACTACAAAAAGCATACAGACTTACATGGAACCATTACAATAAAAGAAATATTTCCGTCAATGCCAAATTAAGACATTACAAAACAGTAGTCTTACCTGAGGCCTTGTATGCCTCAGAAACAACAGTAATCAGAGGAAGAACTAAAATCAAGGAAATGGAAAAGCAAGAGAGGAAAATTCTGAGAAAGATCCATGGGCCAGTTTAGAAACAGGGGATCTGGATAAAGAGACCAACAAAGGAATTGTACAAACAGGCAGAGACAATTACAGACAATATCAGAAAAAGCAGGGCAAAATTCTATGGGCACATTCATAGGATGAATGAAAATAGGCTGACCAAGAAGATTTTTTAACATAGTGGTGACGAATAAGGTGAAAACTAACTGGGTAAAGGAAACCATGGAAGACCTCAAAAATCTAAACATCTCCACAGAAGAAATATCAAACAGAGGAAAATACAGAGAAAAAATCAACAAACAGAAATTCTAAGAAACACCGAAAGAGAAGAAATCAGGAAAGAAGTGGACAGAAGAGAGGAAGAAGAAACACAGTGAATTTATGAGAGGTTTTTGGGAAGAGAAAAGAAAGAGACAGAAAAAAGTGCCATGAATCTGAAATGTACCAATTTATGTACCATATTGTCATTGTGAATACTGATTGTGTCTTAACGCTCTCCTTAATGGGAAATTAACGATAATAATAATAATAATAATAATAATAATAATAATTTGCCATTTCGCTGTGTTCCTTTACTCTTAATCGTGCCTTACGCAAGGTGAAGAAAAATTCTCATACCCGGACTTCGCAGCGTGATTCCTCACACAGTAGCAATACACAAATGTATCTCATAAAATTTCAACCTGCGCATATTGCCGTCAGTAAATCGATGTCAAAGACTGGCAATCTGGCAACACTGTAATCATACGTACGGTAACTATCACATGGCAGTAAACACCAGTAGTTCTGTGTAGTTGGTGCAGCGGTTTGGTTTGGCATACAGAAGTTCGAGGGTTCGATTCTGGATTGGGATGTGTTCGATTTTAATTGTTAAATGTACTCTGTGTGACAGCTGACTTCTTAATCGTCGCAGAGCGATTACAGTGGATCTGCTAGAAAACATTTGCCCTTCCGTACTATGAACACAGAAATGGAAGTACAATCGTTTTCATTGCTCAGCTTTTAGAGAATCCTTTTGCACGTCATGGATGCAAATTGTTTAGCACTACTGCATCTACTAGATTCCTTATCGGTTTTCTGTGCACCCTCCTTCAATGATCCATCAATTAATATCAACTATTATGCTTGCCACATTCAGGTCCTTTACATTTCGTTAAGGCCTTACATCACCAGCAGGGCTAGCAACATGCTTTGTAAATAATTTCCATACTCGGTTACCATTTGTATGTTGTATGTATTATCACCATGGAACCACTAATTATGCCTTTCAAAATTGTGTGAGATCAGTGCATGCTGTTTAATAAGTATCTTCACACATTACTATTACATAGTTATTATTTGTATTATTATCATCGATGGAATCGTGGAAACGTCATGTCAATTACCACTTAGGAAACAGTGTAAATGACGGGTATGTGTGGCTTATGGAATGGTGTATATTACAGTATTCGGCAGATGAAATTGGCAAATAAAAAAAAAGCATGCCACGACTCTGAATTGAACCCTCATCCTTCTGCATGCCAGCCCAAAGTGCTATTCACTGCACCAACTGCACAGAACTATCGCTGTTTGTTGACACAGATAGTAACCAAACATGTGATTATAGTGTTGCAAGATTGCCAATCTTTGACACTGATTTACTGCCAGAAATATGCGCAGGACTAAATTTTGTGAGACACATTTTTGTGTTGCCAGCCTGTATAAATCATCTATTCTATCTTCCTTAATGCTGGCCATTTAAATAGTTTTAACAGAGGATCATCAATAAAATTCTTATTTACTAGTTCAACAGGGGATAACCCTGTAGACATATGCAACAACTATTGTAAGATCACCTGGGACTCGGGCATCATCTGAGTCCAAGTTGTATGTAATTGTCCTATCTCTTTCATAAACAGTTCACACTGATTCAATTCGGAACGGTATTTCGAGACACATACATGTTTAACATCTTCCCATGGTAGGAATTCTTTAAAAGTGTCTGTTGTGAACTCTTCCTTTCGGTAACTGGCCAAAAAAATCTGCAGCTGTAAGATCATGTAGAGTCTTTGTGATTATAGGTTACATCTTGTATGATACATGAATGTTATCTTCTGTAACTTTTTGGCACATCTTAAACGTTCTTATTACTTTTATTACCTTTCTATGAGGTATTTACTCATTTGTTTAATACATTTCCACATGCTGAAATGTCCATATTCTTTAGGTATGAACCATATAAGATCATTTTCTGAGGTTTGTGGAACACATACAATAGCTTCCACTCGGCTTTGTTGTCTCATTACTTCCAAAATCAATGCATCTGCGTCTTGTTCACGTATATTTCTCTTCTAGTAGCAGTGTTATCTTTCTGAATAGTTATCGCTTTTCTCTAAATATTCATCTGTTTTTACATCTTGTTTTATTCACAATGCCAATGTCCTTATGTCAACAAATTAATGGACAAAATAACCCCTGGTCCTCCAGATCCTTTTATTTCACTCATGCTAAATGGTAGTCATGCTAATGCATCTCGTACTATATTTTATGACACTATGTGATTAATGTCTATTTGCTATTTCTGCAGGAATAATATCCATCACATTAACCTACTATGTAACAATTTGCTTTCCACGAGGAAAGCTTAGAACTACTAAAACCTAATTAACCTAAGGACATCACACACATCCATGCCTGAGGCAGGATTCGAACCTGCGGTCGCGCGGTTCCAAGCTGAAGTGCCTCAAACTGCTCGGCCACACCTACCAGCAAGGTGTGGTGATTTGTGTATAATATAATCTTTGAGCCACAAATGACCATTTGAAATTTTTGTATCCTCCATATGATAGTTAAAATCTCCTTCTCTGTTGCTTTATAGTTAAGTTCATGTTTTTTGAGACTTTTGCTAGCAAAAGCTATTGTTCTATGACTCCCTAACAAAGGACTCCATTCACTTTGAAATAGTTTACACACAATACCATACTCAGAAGCATCAGTTGATAACTTACAGGCCTCCTTTTGTTTAATGTTATGAAATGCTTCTGATGCTCCTTCATCCCACATCCATTTAGTCTCTTGTTTTAATAACGACAACTATTGGGGTCATTCATTGGTTGACCTCATACGTAGCGACAATAAAATCCGTCCAGTTCCAGAAACGAACGCAACTGTTTTACATTTTTTGGTGCAGGACAGTCTATGATGGCTCTCACACTAGTGGGTCTGGTCTTATTCCCTCTATTCCCACAAATGTCCCAAAAATTTGAGTTGTTCTCTTTCAAAATGCGATTTTGCTAATTTGATTCTGAGGCCCTCTCCATGAAACTTATCTAACATTTTAGTTAATCATGTATAGTTACTTCCCATGTTTTGGATAGAAGAAATATAACATCCACATAAATGAGTAATTCTTGTAACAACCCTTTAACTAGCTCTTCATCCAGAGCTCGTATCAACTCTGATACATTAATGTTTAATCGAAAGGCTAAGACTCTGAACTAATAACATTTCCCATGAAACTGGAATGCAGTTTATTTTCATGAATCCTCTACAACTTTACTTGTTAGTATCTAGTTGGCAGATCCATCAAGGTAAAATACTATCCTTGCTCAAACTTGGCTAACATGACATCAATACACAGAGGTCTATCTCTCTGTGTTTCTATTTTTGTGTTTAACGTCCTTGCATCTAAGACCAAGCGTGTCACTCCTGTGGCTTTCTTAACGACTAGTATATGGTTATTATAAATGCGTACACTCCTTTCTATTGCTTCATTTTCTACCATTTTGCTTATGATTGGTCTTAAACTTATTGGAACTTGATGTAAGTTGTAAAAGAATGTTTCATTATTTTTTCACTTAAATTGACAAATGTAATAACCAGTCACTCCTTGCTTATCAGAAAATACAACCCTGCATTTCAATATAATCATACATAAATCGTATTGTTGTTGTTCTGTTAGTTGATAAGATTCTTGAACTTTGATCCTTATTTGCTCATTTAGTTCATCAAGATTACCTGCTGCTTCCTCATTACTCAATATTTGAGCAGTAGCAACTATTAACAAAGTCAATATTACCGACTGTGCAGTTTACCTAAAAAGCTGTATCATACTTAGTACCTTCATTATTCCAGTATAATACTCTAGTATTAAACTCAATCTTCACTTTATACTTTAATAACCCATCAGTGCCTCATAACATCTGGAAATTTGCATTTGGAACTACCAAGGAGTCTGCATAAAACTAAAATTACACTAAAGCAGCAAAAAGAAACTGGTATGGGCATGTGTATTCAAATACAAAGATATATAAGCAGGCAGAATACGGCACTGAAGTCCGCAACACCTATATAAGACAACAAGTGTCTGGCACAGTTGCTAGATCGGTTGCTGCTGCAGCAATGGGAAGTTACCAAGTATAAGTGAGTTCAAGTGTGGCGTTATATTCAGTGCACGAGCGTTGCGACATAGCATCTCCAAGGTAGTGATGAAGTGGAGATTTTCCCGTACGACCATTTCACGAGTGTACCGTGAATACCAGTAACCTGGTAAAACATCAAATCCCTGACCTTGCTGCAACCGGAAAACAATGCTGCAACAGTGGGGCCAAAGACGACTGAAGAGAACTGTTCAACGTGACACAAGAGCAACCCTTCCGCAAATTGCTGCAGATTTCAATGTTGGGCCATCAACAAATATTAGCTTGCAAACCATTCAACAAAACATCATCAAAATGGCCTTTCGGAGCCGAAAGCCCGCCTGGGCCCATCAACACCGACATTGGACTGTTGATGATTGGAAACATGTTGCCTGGTCGGACAAGTGTCATTTCAAATTGTATCCAGCGGATGAACGTGTACGAGTATGGAGCCAACCTCATGAATCCATGGAACCTGCATGTCAGCAGGGGACTGTTCAAGCTGCTGGAGGCTCTGTAATAGTGTGCAGTTGGAGTGATACGGGACCCCTGACAAATCTAGATAAGACTATGACAGGTGACATGTATGTAAGCATCCTCTCTGATCACCTGCATTCGTTCTCGTCCATTGGACATTGCAACAGACTTGGGCAATTCCAGCAGGACAATGTGATGTCCCACATGTTCACGATTGCTACAGAGTGGCTCCAGGAATATTCTTCTGAGTTTAAATACTTCCGCTGTCCACCAAACTCTGCAGACTTGAACATTATTGAACACATCTGGTATGCCTTGCAATGTGCTGTTCAGAAGAGATCTCCACCGCATCGTACTCCTACGGATTTGTGGACAACCCTGCAAAAGACTCATGTTGTCAATTCCCTCCATCACTAATTCAGACATTAATCGAGTCCATGCCACGTTATGTTCTGGCACAAGATATTAGGCAGGTTTACCAGTTTCCTTCAGTGTACTTATTTCTATTGTATTGTATGTTAACCGGGAATGTAGAAACGACAGAAAGGCTCCATCCCCGCTGCAGCTGCAGTGGTCCACAACTCCACAACGACTACCGCAGTCCACTCACCCCTCCGCTGCCCCACACCGAACCCAGGGTTATTGTGCGGTTCGGCCCCCGGTGGACCCCCCCAGGGAACGTCTCACACCAGACGAGTGTAACCCCTATGTTTGTGTGGTAGAGTAATGGTGGTGTACGTGTACGTGGAGAACTATTTTGCGCAGCAATCGCCGACATAATGTAACGGAGGCGGAACAAGGGGAACCAGCCCGCATTCGCCGAGGCAGATGGAAAACCGCCTAAAAACCATCCACAGACTTGCCGGTTCATCGGACCTCGACACAAATCCGCTGGGCGGATTTGTGCCGGGGACCAGGCGCTCCTTCCCGCCCGGAAAGCCGTGCGTTAGACTGCATGCCCAACCGGGCGGGCTACTTAATTCTATTGGTAGCTGTATCTCTTCTCTAATTCGCTTTCCTTTACTTCCAGTATTCCTACAATGTATAGTCCTGTCACAGGTAAAATAGGGATAGCATTCTTATTCCAAATCGTTTGCAGATATTTTTGGGACACTAATGAACTTCCGCTTCCTGAATCTATGTGAATATCTATGCTCCTTCTCCAGACATTTCCTTTTATTATTGGTTTTGTTTGTCCTACCTCTGCTACCTAATCATCTTGTTTAGCCATTCTAGTGCAGGTATATCTTAAGTCAGAGCAATTAATCTTTAAGGACATGGGGCTATGATACTATTGTTATACCCTGGATTCTGGCCAATGTTTCAGGATGTTATCTATTTTCTGTCGCTATTATGGATAATTACTAGTATCTGTACTTTGTCTAGAACAAGATATATTATGCTTTGCTGTACTGTCACTGGTATTTGCTAGGTACAAATACTTGGTTATTCTCCCTATTACTTTTCTTACTACCTTTTCCATTATTGGTTCTCCTGTTTGCGTAACAAAATTTACTTTCTTTTCTCTTAGGAAATTTCGTTGTGTAACGATCCTCTTCACTATTATCTGGTTGCTTATTTCCTAGGTTCCTACTGTCTCCATGACTCAAGAGTCCTTTTTCTTTACTTATCTAAACCTTCTATAAATGTTAATAACTGATCTACCATAGTCCATTCACGACACAGGATTTCTTTTCGCACAAAATACGATACTCTACTCATAAGAATCTGAACTATATGTTTTTTTATCTGGTGGGTTGTCCAAACATTCAGATCTAGTTAAACACCATTCAATATTCCTCTTAGAGGTACCCCACAAACTACTGTGGTACTTAGGATCCAGTAATTCTAATGTTAATTTTTCTCGCATACTTGCTGTCCAATATTTTTCACTTAAATGTTTCCTGGGAATTCTCCCGTGATTTAAGTTCTTCAGAATAGGCTGTTCCCCATTCTGCAGTGATTATATAAGCCAGTGGAATATCTATTTTCTTAGAATATTCTCATTTCTTGGGCATAGGTCTACAAAAACTCTTAAAAATACGTAGGCTGCAGTTCACCACCAGGCTTAAATTTCAGAAAAAGTTTAGACCAACTCAATCCATTTCTCATTTTTAACTCTTTGAACATATCAGCAGATAACTCAGTGTAAATACAGCTGCCTTATTTCTAAGTTCTTGCTTAGTATCTTCTAATTCTTGCCATAATTTCTGAAATTCATTCCTGTGATAAACAGCACTGCCCACAGAATTAGTGGTAGTGCTAGTAGTGTCTACTTTCTCTTACACCTATTGTTCTACCAATACCTGTAGATACTTCTCCAAATTGTTAAAGTATTTGAATCATTAGCAGTTTCAATAAGTTTTCTATTTAGTTTTAATACTTCTACTCTGTATATCTGAGATCTGATTGCTTTCAGATTTGAAATTACCGTATTTACTCGAATCTAAGCCGCACCTGAAAAATGAGACTCGAAATAAAGGAAAAAAAAATTTCCCGAATCTAAGCCGCACCTGAAATTTGAGACTCGAAATTCAAGGGGAGAGAAAAGTTTTAGGCCGCGCCTCCAAATCGAAGCAAAGTTGGTCCATTGTAATATGAGACACAATTTAGGTCGAATGAATGACGATACAGCTACAGTAGTTTGGTTCGAGTCGTAAGCTTAGCAGTTAAGCTTTACCACGTAGCCATTGCTATGCGTCAGGCGCTCCGTCCGTATTTATACGGGTAACCTTCCTTTTTCACGTGCTTCGTCTGGTTTGAATCGATTGCTTATTTTGCTTTGATCTGATAAGTGCCGTTTTCTTTGTAATAGGTGTTTGCGTCACTCTTAAGCTGAAAATGCATTACTGCACTGTGTCATGCATTGTTTGTCGCATTCTGATAGTGCGTGTTTTACGGCCTGTCGCCGCTCGCGGCATGGCTTGCTTTTGTGCGCGCTACCGCCGCGTACAATTAAAAAAAAAAGAGGAATCGTCTCATTAGCGAAACAATGGCAAGAGACTGCTATTTGTTGTTACTTACACTGCTGCTTTCTCTGATAATGATCAACAAGAATCAAATAATAGACTGCGTATGATGGAACATGTTCTGAATGAGAGTTAGGCGAAAATTTTTCTCCGTTTGAAAATCTTCGCGGCCGCTTCTTTATTACATCAAATTCTGCACAGAAATTAGAGTCATCTTAGATTTAAAAATCTAGTCACTTGCCGTGCTTCATTTCTGACTGTATCACTATTAGGCATAAGAATAATACGAATATAAACATGACACGATACGTATATTCTTCCGCGTTTGCTGTTGTCTCACTCTAGTTTCGTAATTCATTAGGCAGACCGGATTGAAATGAGATAGCAGCAAACACGAAACAATACATGGCAAAATGTTTATATTCGTATTATTCTTATGGTGAAGAGAATACTGTATGTGATTCAAATTTCGTCAGGTTCCTATTAGCAACCATCTCTTCTCACAGATAGGAAAAAATTCAGAACGTAGAGTTGGCCATATTGACAAACATCCCAAACAGTCTTGCCAGTCAGATTTTCGTAGTACACTGAAATTGTGCTACATTCGAAGATGAACAATACGGAATTTGTATTTACTTCGTTGGATAATGTATGAAAATGCAGTGGTCGAAACTCGCGGCGGAGAAAAAAAAGCCCGTCTTCCACTTTTTTTTTAAATTTATTTACTGACGCAGAGGTTTTGGCGCCAGTATTTATCTTTGTGCCTACAAATCATGCCTGCGTAGCGCTACATATATTCGACGGCAGAAGTTAGTTGTGGCGGCACCTACCAACATTTTTCAGAACTTCTGCTCACTTTGCACTCGATTCTAAGCCGCAGGCGGGTTTTTGGATTACGAAAACCGGAAAAAAAGTGCGGCTTAGATTCGAGTAAATACGGTAGTAGTAGCTCATTGTTCTATTCGGTCCATCTCATCATTTATATTTTTAACTTTTTCCTCAGCTTCTTCCCTAACAGTCACAGTGCTTCTCTATTTCTGTATCGAACTGCTTATGTAAAGTCTTTACGGTTTCCTCCAATTTAGAATTTTTATTTACCATAGTCGCTGTATCACCTAATTGTCCCCCATTCTACTATTGGGATTTAAGTGTCGTAATGCTATTGTGCATTTTACCTAATTTACTTATTTCTTAATTTACACATAAGTTCTGCGGGACCAAATTGAGGAGCAACTCTCGAGGGTCATGGAAAGTGTCACTACATGAAATTACAACATAAAAGTAATAACAGATAAAAATAAATGTTTATGAACCCGAAAAAAAGTCAGTCTATAAGTTTAAGAAAACACAATCAACAATATAATAAGAATCAGCTTAATTTTTCAAGGAACTCCTCGACAGAATAGAAGGAGTGACCCATGAGGGAACTCTTCAGTTTCGATTTGAAAGCGCGTGGATTACTGCTAAGATTTTTTAATTCGAGTGGTAGCATATTGAAAATGGATGCAGCAGTATACTGCACACCTTTCAGCACAAGAGTTAAGGAAGTCCGATCCAAATGCAGGTTTGATTTCTGCCGAGTATTAACAGAGTGAAAGCTGCTTATTCTTGGGAGTAAGCTAATATTGTTAACAAGAAATGACAGAAAGGTATATATATATATATTGAGAGGTCAATGTTAAAATACCCAGACTCGTGAACAGGAGTCGACAAGAGGTTCGTGAACTTACACCACTTATTGCCCAAACCGCCAGTTTCTGATCCAAAAATATCCTTTTAGAATGGGAAGAGTTACCCCAAAATATAATACCATACGACATAAGCGAATGAAAATAAGCAAAGTAGACTAATTTTTGGTGTCAAACGATCATTCACTTCTGATACCACCATGAAGCCATGAACTTATGTCGTGAACTGCACTAATTGAAACCGAGCCAATGTTGCACACAACATTCTTTACTGCTAAGCTATATAGTGTCATCAGCAAACAGAAATATTTTAGAGTTATGCGCAATACTAGAGGGAATATCATTTATATAAATAAGGATCAGGAGTGGCCCCAACACTGATCTCTGGGGCACCCCCCCCCCCCCCCCCAACTTGACAGTACCCCACTCAGACCCTATATTACAGCCGTTATCAACATAGTGAATAATTACCTTTTGCTGACTGTTGCTAAGGTAAGAGGTAAACCAATTGTGAGCTACTCCCCATATTTCGTAATGGTACAACTTCTGGAGCAATATTTTGTGATCAACACAATCAAATACCTTAGTTAAATCAAAAAATATGCCAAGCATTCGAAACCTATTGTTTAGCCCATCCAGTACCTAACACAGAAAAGAGAATATAGCATGTTCAGTTATTAAACGACTTCTAAAGCTGAACTGTACATTTGATAACAAATTGTGCGATATAAACTGATCAATTATCCTTACATACACAGCCTTTTCAATAACTTTTGCAAACACTGATAGCATAGAAATAGGTCTAAAATTATCTGCATTATCCCTCTCTCCCTTTTTATAAAGCGGCTTTACTACTGAGTACTTTAATCGCTCAGGAAACTGACCATTCCTAAAGGAAAAATTATAAATATAGCTAAATACAGGGCTAACATACGCAGCACAGTACTTTAATATTCTGCTAGGCACTCCATCATAACCATGAGAGTCCTTAATCTTCAGTGATTTAATTATTGACTCAATCTCCCTCTTGTCTGTATCACAGAGGAGTATTTCAGAAATCAATCTCGGAAAGCATTGCCAAGAAAGTTATATGATTTCTTGTACAAACTAAGTATTTATTTAATGCACCGGAAATGCTCAGAAAATGATGGTTAAATACCGTACATACATCTGTTTTATCAGTAACAGAAATATTTTTACTGTGAACTGACTTTATTGTTGACCTTGGGTTGCTGACCAGACACTTCCTTCACAACTGACCATATGGTTTTAATTTTATCCTGTGAATTTGCTATTCTATTTGCGTACCACATATTATTTTGCCTTCCTAATAACATTTTTAAGCACCTTACAATACTGTTATCTATCTTAGCTTTATCTGTGGTCATATCACTAGACTTTCTTCTAATGTTTGATTGTTTTCAGATAATTAATCTAGTTTTTCTGCTTGAATTTTGCTCTTCGTTGCTGTTGTCATATCAAACTTCGAGGCAGATTAAAACTGTCTGACAGACTGAGACTCAAACTTGGGAACTTTGCCTTTGGCGAGCAACTGCTCTACCAACTGAGTTAGCCAAGAATGACTCACGACCCGTCCTCACAGCTCTACTTCCGCAACTACCTCATCTCCTATCTTCCAGATTTAAATCTGCAGTCATATCGTACACATTATTGTCATATCATTAGAAATGTTGTCATACTATTAGACATTTCATCAAATTTTTGTTTGTTTTAATTTGTCTAAACTTTCTGATAGAATTTTGCTATCCATACTGTGGGTTGTGACAGGTGTACAGTAAAATTAAAAGTCCATGCACTCAATAGCACTTTCCTTTCTACACAAAAGCTTTAGCACTGTTACACATCTATAATTGTTAATGCTATTACAAATCTTCACAAGAAGATGCACTACCGAAAACAGTTGGGATTACACGGTACAGCTCACGTAATTAGTTGTGCCTGGTGACGTCATGATCAGCCGCCATGTAAATGTTGGCACAGTTATCTGCACCGCCGCTGAACTGCAAAGTGCACGCAGAAATCTTCTGTCTTGTCTCCTCAGTTCCTCACGACTTATGTGCTGAGAAATTACTCAAACACATAAATAATCCTTGTTCTTGGCCGCAACTGATTTTCCTTACGTCAGATTTTGTGACAATTCAAACTTATTTGGCTGGTACCCAACCAGAAAATTCCTCTTTGTCTTAAGCATTGTAATTACTAGCAGCTCACAACAGAATGTGCACTTTTATTTCTTCTTGACTTGTTTACTTATGTTGCTCTTGGCAACATCGTACTTTCTTCTGATATGTTGCAAAAAATTCTTCTTTTTAGCATACAAAACTCCTTTACTTCAGCACGTCTTTCACCAGGGGTGCCCAAATGGAATGGTACCATCTCGTTATGGGTGTAGTTAGAATGAATTCCTATTCCATGCAACAATCTGTCACCTTGACGTCAGTAGAAATGTCAATTATCTTGAATATCTACTTACAGCTGCCTTTTCGTTGATTTTTGATGCAGTGGTCCTTCTATGATGTGCCACCAGTTATTCTATCAGACTTTGTTCCAGCTGCAGCAGACCCAGGGTTGTACGGGAATTCGTATTCTCTATCGACTAGCCATGAGATCACACAAGCAAGTTTTCAGTACTGGTAATTCTTCAGTATTTTAACGTTTTCCATAAACTTTTATAAAATCAATTAAAAGGAACTCTTATTTACAATGTCAACATGATTCATGACAAATCTGAGAGAGAGAGAGAGAGAGAGAGAGAGAGAGAGAGAGAGAGAGAGAGAGGTATAGGTAAGTGAATTGTCATCCAGAGGTGGTCTTCTCTAGGGACCCCAGCATTCCCAAGCTGCGACAGCGAAGTGCACATGACTTTTTCAGTGTAAGACAGTTGCTCATTGTCCAGTCTTGTTGATGATCTGTGCTCACATTTCTCCTTTCATATGTGCACATAAATTCAAAATGAAACATGCACTGCCGACCGCGGTGGTCTAGCGGTTCTAGGCGCTCAGTCCGGAACTGCGCGACTGGCAGGTTCGAATCCTGCCTCGGGCATGGATGTGTGTGATGTCCTTAGGTTAGTTAGGTTTAAGTAGTTCTAAGTTCTAGGGGACTGATGACCACAGATGTTAAGTCCCATAGTGCTCAGAGCCATTTTTTTTAAACATGCACACAATAGGCATCCCTTTCCATACTACTAACTAAAATCAAATTTCTCCACAAAAATATACCACTGGTATAGCAGGAGACAGTGGGTCATGTTGCTAACTTTAAATAACAACATGTACCACTGGTATAGCAGGAGACAGTGGGTCATGTTGCTAACTTTAAATAACAACATGTACTACTGCACTGCGATTGCAGTAGTCAACATAATTATGATGGTATAAATGACTACTTATCTACTATTATCTGCTGACCTAGTAGATAGTGTCGGAAGTTCCATGCAGCTTTTCGCGGATGATGCTGTAGTATACAGAGAAGTTGCAGCATTAGAAAATTGTAGCGAAATGCAGGAAGATCTGCAGCGGATAGGCACTTGGTGCAGGGAGTGGCAACTGACCCTTAACATAAACAAATGTAATGTATTGCGAATACATAGAAGGAAGGATCATTTATTGTATGATTATATGATAGCGGAACAAACACTGGTAGCAGTTACTTCTGTAAAATATCTGGGAGCATGCGTGCGGAACGATTTGAAGTGGAATGATCATATAAAATTAATTGTTGGTAAGGCGGGTACCAAGTTGAGATTCATTGGGAGAGTCATTACAAAATGTAGTCCATCAACAAAGGAGGTGGCTTACAAAACACTCGTTCGACCTATACTTGAGTATTGCTCATCAGTGTGGGATCCGTACCAGATCGGAATGACAGAGGAGATAGAGAAGATCCAAAGAAGAGGGTCGCGTTAGGGTTATCTGGTAAGCGTGATAGCATTATGGAGATGTTTAGCAAACTCAAGTGGCAGACTCTGCAAGAGAGGCGCTCTGCATTGCGGTGTAGCTTGCTGTCCAGGTTTCGAGGGGGTACGTTTCTGGATGAGGTATCAAATATATTGCTTCCCCCTATTTATACCTCCCAAGGAGATCACGAATGTAAAATTAGAGAGATTCGAGCGCGCACGGATGCTTTCTGGCAGTCGTTATTCCCATGAACAATACGCGACTAGAACAGGAAAGGGAGGTAATGACAGTGGCGTGTAAAGTGCCCTCCGCCACACACCGTTGGGTGGCTTGCGGAGTATAAATGTAGATGCAGATGTAGACGGTACTCCTCTATTATTTCACTGAACTTTATGTTACTCTCTAAATTAGCATACATTTTGACATCTGAAATTGATGCAAAACAACAGTGTGCCATCTGTCTCCACCACACACCTCTTTCGACAGGCATTCACGGCTACAAATGGATATAGCGCAGGCCACAAAACAACATGTTTTGTTGCCGATATGCAACCTATGTATCCATTTATTCATTAATTAACATGAAGGTGGCTTGAAAACCTATTGTTCCACCACCAGACCTCTGTGCCGTACCCGCTTGTTTGTGAATTACACCTATTGTGTACGGTGGAGAATACACAATGCATCAGAATCATTTCCCCCCTTCCACTTTTGAGACCATGTTTACCGGACAGCTTTTTTCTTGTTTTGGTCCATACTGCCATGTCTCAAAACACAGAAACCAAAGAGTTTGCAGTGGAAGAGTTCCATGGTGTTGAAGATGATGAAGTGCTCATAGCTATTAATGTATGCTGTTTAGAGCTGATGGGCTTCGAATGATCATTCCTGTCATATCCCTGAATATGCCCATTCTTTCTGGGGCACCCTGAATTGTTATTCTTCCACGTGAACAGGCTAAAAAAAAAGGTCAGGGATAATGCAACATCAGACAGTTGAGCTGCAATTCCCTATATGAGTACACATAGGGAGATAATGAAAGACACAGTGTACTATAAAAGAGTCACTAGTAAAATTTTAAAATATCTTTCATTCCAATAAAGATGATTGATATTGGCATATAAGGGGGGGGGGGGGGGGCACCGAAACTCATGGGAGTACTTTTTTAAGCTAAGATCAGTACCCAATTATCCTACATTGATTGAAATTAAGCTTAATGAAAAGTTCAGTCAGGCAGGTACTAGAGATGTGAAAGTATTACAAGATTCTCATAACAGTACAGTGAAAAGTAATGTTAGTATGTCACAAGATTCAAATAAAAGCACAGTAAAAAATAATGTTAATATATTGCATCAGAATATCAGGGGATTAAAACCAAAGTAGATGAGATTCTTGTTTGTATAGAAGATTTAGAAACTTAGGGTGGAATAGATGAACTATGCTTGTCTGAATATCATATAGTCACAAGTATGGAAATGGTAAATGTAGGTGGATATAAGCGTTCAGCACATGTAATTAGAGACACTATGGAGAGAGGAGGAGTTGCCCTATATGTTAAAATCAGTCATAGTGTGAAAAATTTGGAAACAAAAAAATTTTGTGTAGAGGAACACATACAAGCATGTGCATGTGATCTTAAAATAAATAAACGCACTTTTATAATTGTAGCCGTGTATAGGTCCCCACTGAGAAATTTTCAACTATTTTTGAAAAACTTGGATTCTTTGTTGTGCTAACTGTCAGACAACGTATAGCAAATTTTTGTTTGTGGGGATTTCAATGTGGATTTTCTGAAACAGTCAGATAGAAAGTTGACCTTGAAGTATTACTTGGTTCTTTCAATTTGACATCAGTTACTGATTTTCCTACTCGGGTGGTGCAGGAAAGCAGCACACTGATAGATCATGTTTTCATACACCAAGATAGATTTAATCAGATAAAAACTTTTCAGTCTGATCATGATGCACAACTAATTACAGTATATAATATGGCTCCATACAGTAATGCAAAACAGTCCTGCAAAATTGTGTGTTCCATTAACGATTTAACACCTCAAAATTTTTGGGAAAGCTTGCAACAGTTAGACTGGGATGAGACGTACGGGGAACATGATGCTAATTTAAAATTTAACCTATTTTGTGATACTTTTGTGAGTATATTTGAAAACAGTTTCCCTAAGAAAACAGTGAAATATAATTGTAAGAAACCATGTAAAAAGCATGGCTTACTAAAGGGATAAAAGTATCTTGTAAACAGAAAAGGGAAATGCACCTAACAGCTATGAGGAGTAATGAACCCCAAAACAATGAAACATTATAAAAACTACTGCACTGTATTAAGAAAAGTTATTAAAAAGTCCAGAAGTATGTGCATTATGTCTGAGATTAGCACATCTGATAATAAAATTAAAACAATTTGGAATATTGTGAAAGGGAAACACAGCAACCGAGAGCACAGGAAGATTGTATTTCTATCAAACACAATGAAAAGTTTGTTAACGAGAAGACAGAAGTAGAAAACGTTTTTAATAATCATTTTTTTAAAGTGTTGTAGAGAAAATAGGTTCCAGCTGTTCATTAGAAAATGCAAGGCAGTATATGGAAGAGCCAGTACCTACGCAATTTGACAAAATTGAAATTCAGCCCACCTCTCTTACTGAAATTAGGAAAATAATAAATTCACTCAGAACAAAAGCTCACATGGAATTGATAGCATTTCCAACTGAGTACTAAAAGCTTGTTCCGAACAGATAAGTAGGATTCTCAGCCACATATGTAGTAGCTCACTGAAACAGGGAATTTTTCCAGATAGACTGAAATATGCTATTGTTAAACCATTGCATAAAAAAAGGGGATAGATCTGATGCTAACAATTACTGAACATCACCCATTGGAGTATTTTGTGATCTCTCAGAGGCTTTTGATTGTGTGATCATGAAATTCTTCTAGATATGCTTAAGTATTGTGGTATGAGTGGGACAGTACACAAATGGTTTGATTCATACTTAACTGGAAAAATGCAGAAGGTTGAATTTAACAGTACTGATAGTCTACAAAAACCAGCAGAGTCCTCTAACTGAGGAGGTATCAAGAATGGTGTCCCACAGGGTTCAGTCTTGGGTCCCTTATTGTTCTTAATATATATTAACAACTTGCCACTTTATATTCATGAAGATGCAAAGTTAATTCTTTTTGTTGATTATACAAGTATAGTAAGCACACCCAAGAAGCAAGAATGAGCTGAGGAAATTGCAAATAATGTGTTTCAGAAAATTATTAAGTGGTTCTCTGCAAATTGACTCTCACTAAATTTTGAGAAAAAACAGTTTATACCAGTGGCGTAGCGTGAGGGGAGACTTTGAGACTTAGTCTTCCGTGTATTCCTGCTTAAAAAAGATGCAATAGTAATTCATAACAAAAATATAAACAACTATCTACTAAGAGCTCTAAATGTACGAAGACGTCAGCTTTGTAGCCCGCGCCGCATCCTTAGTATTAGTGTATTTGCCTGTTTAAGACTCAACTGCTCCCAGTCTCTACCTCCCTTCGCTTACCTTGGCTGTGTGCGCCTGCGCTTTAGTGGCATTCTCGGCTCCCCTCCACCTCCCCTCTACCGCGATGGCTGGTGCGCTGCGCTTGCTAGCAGGTATCGAGACTAGTCTCTGTCGCTTCTATATTGGCTTTTAACACGGAAGTGAGCAGTCGCCCAGTTTGTGTTCATAGTCATGTGTGATTTTAGTGCATATTTTCGTTGTGTCGCCAACATGAGTGAGCCAGCAACTGAACACCTTATAGATTTTTTTTATTGAAAACGCCTTTTTCTACATTAACGAACGAAAACAGTGGGAATTGAAGGACAAACGACCTACTCCTAGTTTTAAGTGAAGCCAAACAAAAACGCACTTTTCAGACAGCCTGGTACGAAAAGTATACTTGGCTGACTGTGAATGCAGTTATAATGTTATTTATGTCTTCTGTTTGGCGGTGAAAAGGAATGGTGCAATGAGGGCATTTGTACAATAAAGAACTTTGACAGCAAAGTACAAAAGCATCAGATAACAAAACGTCACCTGTGGAACAAAGAATCATTTTAGTTATTGGGTAAAAGTAGAAATGAGCACGCCCTTTCTGAAGCCGCTCGTCTGACAGCAACAAAATACAACGAACAAGTTGCATCCAGTTGGAGAGTATTGGCTCGTCTTATTCAGGCAATTCTATTTATTTGTAAACAAGAACTAGTCTTTTGCGGCCATCGAGAAGACGAATCCCCTAGCAACAACGATAACTATCTGGAATTGTTGGATTTACTAGCTCAAGGAGAGCAGTTAATCCGAGACCATCTGTCATCATCTGCAACCTTTAAAGGAACTTCTCCAGATATACAGAATGATGTAATAGAAATGATAACTCTGACAGTTAATGAGAAAATAAAATCTGAAATTCAGAACTGCAATTTCATTTCGATTCAGGCTGATGAAACATTAGACGTGTCATGCAAGAGTCAAATGATTATAATATTCAGGTACTATATTGCAGACAAAATTGAGGAAAGATTTGTTGGATTTTACGATGTTTCTGGAGATAAAACTGCTGAAGGTTTGTTAAACATTATTCATGCAGTATTGAAAGAATGGAATGTAGAAGGAAAAATGGTTAGTCAAACATACGATGGCGCTTCAGTAATAGCGGGCAGAGAAAGAGGACTACAACAACTGGTGAAGCAGTTCTGTTTCTATGCGCTGTTTATTCATTGTTACGCACACCACCTGAATTTGGTACTGTTACATGCCTCCAAAATCATATGACAAGTACGCAAGTTTGTAAGTGATCGTACTACATTCCATTCGTTTTTCAGCAAATTATCAAAACGAACTGTATTGCAAACTGAGAAAGGATTTAAACTGCCACATGCAAGCAACATTCACTGAACCTTTCGTTCCAGGGCAGTTTCAACAATATCCAATCATTTCTCAGAGTTATATAGTGTTTTTAATTACATTTAATTATATAATTGATGATACAGACTCTCAATGGGACCCAGAATCTTTGAGCTCTGCTGTGGGAATGAAACGAAGAATGGATGATCCTACGTTTGTCTACTTGCTTTGCTTCTACAGAGAGTGCTTTGGTTATGTTAATAATCTCTTTAATGTTCTTCAGTCAAAATCTGTCAGTATAACTGCCCGCCACGACTAAATAAGAACTGTTTTGAGAAACTTATGACAATTAAGAACTGGAACATTCTTTGATGAATGCATTAAATGCAGCTTGTGTTTGAATGGCAACTTATCATTCTATGACAATCAAAACACGTCTCTCAGGGCACTAACTTACAAGAACTGGATTCGCAAATTGTTCAGATGGAAAGAAGATTTAAAGACTTTATCCCGAATTCAGTTTGTTGAACTTCTGAACGAAAAGTGTTTCCCAAACTATCAAAAAGAATTCCCAAAGTTGAATCTGCTTCAGTTATTAGAACAGTGCCCTTTTTACGAACAAGAACAAGTTGAGAATGATCTGTGTAACATATACGCTGATGAGAAAAAACACTTATCTCCAAGAATCCTCTTAAAGTACATTGTCAACAATGATTTAAACTCTGTTTATGAAGAAACAACCAAGTTCCTGCGTTTGGTTTTGACCCTACCCGCAATTATAGCAAGCATAGAACGAAGCATGAGTACTCTTAAACGAGTGAAGAATTACTTAAGGAATTCAATGTCCAATACCTGGCTGTCGAGTCTGAGCACGTTAGCAATAGAAAAGACACTACTTGGAGAGCTATCCAGTCATCAGATCTTTGTAGACCGAGTTATAGACTTATTCGTGTAAAGAAAAGACAGACGCATTGCACTTGTGTACAAGAAAATATAAGTGCTTCTTTTCTTGCTGCTGGAGTTCTACAAATTTGTCATCGTTTCTTGAACAAGTTAGTTATTAGTTGTTGTTGTTATTGTTTTATTTGATGCATTTTGTTTCATTTGTTTAAATTATTATTTATTGTACTATTTTGTCTCCCTATAATAAGTGTAGAGTCTCCCCAACCTTTACAACCACGCTACGCCACTGGTTTATACAATTCTGTACAGTGAGTGGCATAACACCATTGATAAATATAGACTATGAGTGGAAGTCTGTTGCTAATGTAGAATACTCAAAATATCTGGGTGTGTGCATTGATGAGGAATTGAATTGGAAGAAACACATCGATGATCTGCTGAAACGGTTAGTTTCAGCTACTTATGCTATTAGGGTTATTGCAAAAATTTGGTGATAAACATATCAGTAAATTAGCATACTGTGCCTATTTTCATTCACTGCTTTCATATGGCATCATATTTTGGGGCAATTCATCATTAAGAGAGAAAGTATTCATTGCCCAAAAGTGTGAAATCAGAATAATAGCTGGAGCCCACCCAAGATCACCTTGCAGACATTTATTTAAGGAACTCTGGATATTCACAGTCCTTCGCAATACATACATTCACTTATGAAATTTGTCATTAATAACCCATCCCAATTAAAAAATAACAGCGAAGTGCATAGCTGCAACACTAGAAGAAAGGATGATATTCACTATTCTGGATCAAATCTCACTTTGGCACAGAAACAGGTGAATTATGCTGCCACAAAAATCTTCGGTTATTTGCCAAATAGTATTGAAAGTTTGACAGATAGCCAACCAACATTTAATAGCAAATTAAAAGACTATCTGAATGACAACTCCTTCTACTCAATAGATCACTTCTTAGATATGAAGTAGTAACTGAAAAAAAAATAGTGTAAAGAAAACTTATGTTAAAGTGACATGTTCCACATCATTACGAAATGTCGTATTCATGATCTATTGAACAAGGATTAATGTATGTATGTATTATTAGTAAGTTGTCCAAGTGTAAGTTAGCTTGGCTTACTGGATGGGCCACTTGTTCTCCATTTCTTAATGTGCATCAGTTACACTGAGACAGCAATGAAGATGAAATGGGAGGCTTTTCCTGTTCAATAGGTTGTTACGATTTTAAGATGGAACTGAATGCAAATCTGTGTTTGTGCATTTGCCTTTGGTGACTTTTCACCTTTCAAAGCAACAGTCTCTCAAGGATGTAACAAATTCAGATAAGATAAACTTTCTTAAGGGGAGGTTTCCTATCTTTGACCCGAAAAAGCATGTTCTTTGAGAATTTTTTTGTCGGGATGTGTTATAGATACCAATGTCAAATTTGGTCAAAATGTTTATTGATATTTCCTCTACAAACTGGAATTTTTTGGACCGGAAATGTCGAAGAACAAAGGCGGAAGTGACGTCGGAACGGAACAAAATTTCGATGTAGACCTCCATGCGCGGTATGTCACAGGTCAGCGGCTCGTCTGAAATCAAAATTGAGTTGACGTTAGCAAAGTATGTAAGATTCTTTAGGAATTGTACCTCGATTAAGTTATTTGAACCATAGGAAACAAAAGGGCGGCCATTTGAAAAAAAGGGTTTTTTCATCGATTTTTCGACTTCGTCGGCCAAGTAAAAATATTTATTGTTGATGGATCGGAATAAAAATGCTACAATTCCTAGACAATTTAGTTAGCTTCGTCGGAAACAAAGAATCATGCCAATCGGTTCAGTAGATTTGAAGTTACCACACCGCGCGATAAAAAAAAATCGTTTCGAGGAAACCCCGTTTGAAGTTTTGACTACATATAAACACAATATTATGCAACTTACGTTCAATCTGCTATCCTGCGCTGCTCCAGAGGTGCTAGTACGGCCGGTGACAAGCGGTTTTCGGCCGCTTGAATCCGGTGGTTGCCCGAATGCTTGGTGAACTGCGTCGAATAATATTCCAGTGTCGTTGAAGCTGCTCACTGCCAGGAAAGTCGCAGTCTCCACAGTCTTCGCACCAGGATGCCAATGCTTGGGGGCTTAATTCCAAACACACGCATTCAAACTTTCATTTGAATTTTGTGTGTTTCCTCCGAAGCAGCGGTACAATAACTCGTCCTCCGAAAGAAGAAAGGCTGGTGCGTGAAAAAGGCCTATTTCAGGGAGGTGCATTTTTTTGTTCAACCGCGAATAACAAACATTTCCTTCCGTATTCGGAAAAAACCGTTTCAAGGGTGGATTTGAAACATTTTTATGGATCCAAAAATGCTATTAAAAAAAATTGATTTTTTGAACAGTAAACCTCCCCTAAAACAATCTAAATCGGACAGCTGGTAACCGCCACTAATGAAGATAAGTATGCTAAAGTACAGTATGGATGTTGACTGGAGAGGATCCCCAAAGCACCTCTTGATTAGTATTAGGCACACTTAGCCTCAAATTGCCAACATGTTTAGATGATCCTACATGAAAATCTTTGCATTAAAATGGTCTGCATTTGTTGGATATCACATCTAAGTCCTTACATAAAATTTCTGCTTGTTAAATTCTGATTGCAGAAGTTAATTCCTAGAAATCAAAAACAGATTTTAATATTCTAGCTAGTAACAAAACAAAGATATACCAATTTCACTCTAAAATAAAGCAGTAGTTATATTTGTTTCTTCTCGGAGATGGTCCACCAAGCACAAGAGAAATTAGCACACAATGTGGGGAAAAGAATGATTTGCACATTCTTTGTGTCAGATGGCCTCATTACTATCACTGGTTTGATGAATACAAGACAGTAATTTCAGGTTAATACTCTGGAATTTGCTACCAAGGTTCTTCTAATACACCAGGCATTTAGAATCAATCATGCAAGTGATACTGTTTCTGAAACTACTGCATATATTCCATATTACTTGTGAAATCAGACACTGCCTGCACCTTCTGAAGTTAAACAGGCAGGTTGCAATCCTGCAATACACTCTAAATGTTTGTATAATTTATGCACATAGCTCATGCCACAGCAAGTGTACATATATCTTGAGATTCTCAAAAACCAGTGCTCGCAAATAAATTCTTCCATTGCCAATTTGCTTAGGATAGTAACTTCTTATCTCAAAAGCACCAATAATTTGTAACAAGATTACATTTCTGTAGCTATCTCCTCTTACAACACTGATGATTGTAGATATAAAAAGTGACTCATCCACTACCATGCCCCCCACTCCCCTCCTTTCCCCGCCATGTAAGCTTCCTCTCTTTCTTTACTGAGTAAATAAAATTCTGGGATGTTGGACAAATGTGGGACCCTAATTATTATTATTATTATTATTATTATTATTATTATTATTGTCTCCTCTGTCATACTTAGGGCACTTTCATTCGTGACCTGCAGCAAATTCATAAAAGTATGGCAAAAGTGCAAAATTATATGAATGTCACTGCTAAGGTCTTCAATGCAAAGACTGGTTTGATGCAGCTCTCCATGCTAGTCTATCCTGTACAAGCCTCATCATCTCTCTGCAACTAATGCAATACACAGCCATGTGAACCTGTTTACTGTACTCAAGCCTTGGTCTCCCTCTACAATTTTCAGTCTCGATTACCAAACTGACGATTCCTTTATACCTAAAGGTATGTCCTTTAAAGTAATTCCTTGCTTTAGTGAAGTTGTGCAACAAATTTCTGTTTTCCCCACTTCAATTAAATATCTTCTCATTAGTTATTCAATGTGCCCATATTATCTTCAGCATCCTTCTGTAGCACTTCATTTCAAAAGCATTGATTCTCTTTTTGTCTGGACTGATGTCATCACCTTTCATTTCCATACAACGAAACATTCCACTCAACCAACTTTCAGAAGAGACTTTGTAACACTTAAATTTATACTCAATGTTAACAAATTTCTAATTTTCAAAAATGCTTTCCTTGCTATTGCCGGTCTGTATTTTATATCTTAGTGTTTCATTTCCTAATACAATTCCCTCGGTACTGGCTGATTTAATTAGATTACATACCAGTTTGGATTCCGTAGAAATACTGGAACACGTGAGGCAATACTGACCTTACGACTTATCTTAGAAGAAAGATTAAGGAAAGGCAAACCTATGTTTCTAGCATTTGTAGACTTAGAGAAAGCTTTTGACAATGTTGACTGGAATATTCTCTTTCAAATTCTGAAGGTGGCAGGGGTAAAATACAGGGAGCGAAAGGCTATTTACAATTTGTACAGAAACCAGATGGCAGTTATAAGAGTCGAGGGGCATGAAAAGGAAGCAGTGATTGGGAAGGGAGTAAGACAGGGTTGTAGCCTATCCCCGATGTTATTCAATCTGTATATTGAGCAAGCAGTAAAGGAAACAAAAGAAAAATTTGGAGTAGGTATTAAAATCCATGGAGAAGAAATAAAAACTTTGAGGTTCGCCGATGACAGCAAAGGACTTGGAAGTGCAGTTGAACGGAATGGATGGTGTCTTGAAGGGAGGATATAAGATGAACATCAACAAAAGCAAAACGAGGATAATGGAATGTAGTCGAATTAAGTCGGGTGATGTTGAGGGTATTAAATTAGGAAATGAGACACTTAAAGTAGTAAAGGAGTTTTGCTATTTGGGGAGCAAAATAACTGATGATGGTCGAAGTAGAGAGGATATAAAATGTAGACTGGCAATGGCAAGGAAAGCGTTTCTCAAGAAGAGAAATTTGTTAACATCGAGTATAGATTTAAGTGTCAGGAAGTCATTTCTGAAAGTATTTGTACGGAGTGAACATGGACGATAAATAGTTTGGACAAGAAGAGAATAGAAGCTTTTGAAATGTGGTGCTACAGAAGAATGCTGAAGATTAGATGGGTAGATCACATAACTAATGAGGACGTATTGAATAGGATTGGGGAGAAGAGAAGTTTGTGGCACAACTTGACCAGAAGAAGGGATCGGTTGGTAGGACATGTTCTGAGGCATCAAGGGATCACCAATTTAGTATTGGAGGGCAGCGTGGAGGGTAAAAATCGTAGGGGGAGACCAAGAGATGAATACACTAAGCAGATTCAGAAGGATGTAGGTTGCAGTAGGTACTGGGAGATGAAGAAGCTTGCACAGGATAGAGTAGCATGGAGAGCTGCATCAAACCAGTCTCAGGACTGAAGACCACAACAACAACAACAACAACAACAACCAGTTTCTCTATTCTCCTTTCGTTGATCTTCATTTTATAGCATCTATTTAAGACAATATCCATTGTGTTCAATTGTTTTATGAAATTCCATACTGTCTCTGACACAATTACGTCATCAGCAAACATCAAAGTTTTTATTTCTTGTACCTGAACTTTAGTTCCCTTTCAAAACTACTCCTTTGTTTCCTTTGCTGCCTGCTCAACACATAGATTGAATAAGAATGAGGGAGGGCTACAGGCCTGTCTCACACTCTTCTCTATTACTTTACTCTTTCCCTTTCACATCCTTTGAGCATTGCAACTACAGTCTGGTTTCTGCACAATTTGTCAATAACCTTTTAGTTTCCTTTATTTTGTTCCTACTACACTCCTGGAAATGGAAAAAAGAACACAATGACACCGGTGTGTCAGACCCACCATACTTGCTCCGGACACTGCGAGAGGGCTGTACAAGCAATGATCACATGCACGGCACAGCGGACACACCAGGAACCGCGGTGTTGGCCGTCGAATGGCGCTAGCTGCACAGCATTTGTGCACCGCCGCCATCAGTGTCAGCCAGTTTGCCGTGGCATACGGAGCTCCATCGCAGTCTTTAACACTGGTAGCATGCCGCGACAGCGTGGACGTGAACCGTATGTGCAGTTGACGGACTTTGAGCGAGGGCGTATAGTGGGCATGCGGGAGGCCGGGTGGACGTACCGCCAAATTGCTCAACACGTGGGGCGTGAGGTCTCCACAGTACATCGATGTTGTCGCCAGTGGTCGGCGGAAGGTGCACGTGCCCGTCGACCTGGGACCGGACCGCAGCGATGCACGGATGCACGCCAAGACCGTAGGATCCTACGCAGTGCCGTAGGGGACCGCACTGCCACTTCCCAGCAAATTAGGGACACTGTTGCTCCTGGGGTATCGGCGAGGACCATTCGCAACCGTCTCCATGAAGCTGGGCTACGGTCCCGCACACCGTTAGGCCGTCTTCCGCTCACGCCCCAACATCGTGCAGCCCGCCTCCAGTGGTGTCGCGACAGGCGTGAATGGAGGGACGAATGGAGACGTGTCGTCTTCAGCGATGAGAGTCGCTTCTGCCTTGGTGCCAATGATGGTCGTATGCGTGTTTGGCGCCGTGCAGGTGAGCGCCACAATCAGGACTGCATACAACCGAGGCACACAGGGCCAACACCCGGCATCATGGTGTGGGAAGCGATCTCCTACACTGGCCGTACACCACTGGTGATCGTCGAGGGGACACTGAATAGTGCACGGTACATCCAAACTGTCATCGAACCCATCGTTCTACCATTCCTAGACCGGCAAGGGAACTTGCTGTTCCAACAGGACAATGCACGTCCGCATGTATCCCGTGCCACCCAACATGCTCTAGAAGGTGTAAGTCAACTACCCTGGCCAGCAAGATCTCCGGATCTGTCCCCCATTGAGCATGTTTGGGACTGGATGAAGCGTCGTCTCACGCGGTCTGCACGTCCAGCACGAACGCTGGTCCAACTGAGGCGCCAGGTGGAAATGGCATGGCAAGCCGTTCCACAGGACTACATCCAGCATCTCTACGATCGTCTCCATGGGAGAATAGCAGCCTGCATTGCTGCGAAAGGTGGATATACACTGTACTAGTGCCGACGTTGTACATGCTCTGTTGCCTGTGTCTATGTGCCTGTGGTTCTGTCAGTGTGATCATGTGATGTATCTGACCCCAGTAATGTGTCAATAAAGTTTCCCCTTCCTGGGACAATGAATTCACGGTGTTCTTATTTCAATTTCCAGGAGTGTACATTCAGAATTGCAAAGTGGTTATTCCAGTCAACATTGTCAAAAGCTTTCTCTACATATAAAAATGTTTGTCTTTCTTCAACCTACCTTATAAGGTATGTTCTAGTGTCAATACTTCCTCTTCTACCAGTCTTCCTATTCTTCTGTAAATAATCCATGTTGGATTTTGTCACCATCAGTGATTAAACTGATAGTTCAGTAATATTCACACCCATAAGCACCTGATTTTTCTGTAACTGGAATTATTATATTCTTCTTGAAATCTGAGAATGTGTCACTTGTCTCATACGACTATCTCTCTCGAGTACTTCAATAATTAGGAAGAAATATCATCTATTCCAGAAGCCTTGTTTCTAATTAGGTCTTTCAGTGCTCTGTCTAATTTATTCTTCTAATATCATATCTCCCACCACATCTTCATTGGCATCCTCTTCCCTTTCTATAATATTGTCTTCAAAGTCATTTCCCTTGTAGAGCCCTTCTATATATTCCTTCCATTTGACCTCTAGACATATCTCATTAGCCATTTTGCACTATCTATCCTCCTCATTTTTTAGACACCTGCATTCCTTTTTGCCTGCTTCCTTTGAAGGTCTCAACAACCTCTGATTCTTTCAACTTTGGTCTTAGTCCATATCTGCCATTCTTTCATGATTTTTGAACTAAATAGTAACAATGTGTTCACTACCTTTCTACACGGTCGCTCAAGCCATGCACAAGCCAACACCACACCACGTCACCAGAGATTGCTGCAAAAACCTTTAGAGAAGCAGGATGGGAGAAGGCCACTGAGACATTCTTTTGAAAGCTTTTCATTCCTCCTCATCTCCCCCCCCCCCCCCCCCCCCCTTGTCCATGTTCTCCCCTTCTCATCCTTTCACTGCTATCAAATTTCAGTCCCTCACAGTCCCTCATCACAACTAACTTTTTGTCATCCTTAACTATGTCAATAACTTCTTTTATCTCATAAAACATTCTTTCAATTTCTTCATCAATGGCATACCATAATAAATAATTTTTCTAACCATTTCAGGGATATTCAAGTAATTTTAAAATGAGCCTTTGTCATTTTATTTATAATGGTAAACATTACCCTAGTGAGCTCGAGTGAAAGCAATTAATCTTTAAGGTATGGGACTATGATACTATTGTTATATCCTGGATTCTGGCCCATGTTTCAGGATGTTATCCATTTTCCATCGCTATTATAGGAATATTACTAGTATCTGTACTTCGTGTAGAACAAGATACATTGTGCTTTGCTATACTGACACTGGTATTTGTGTTGCTAGGTACAAATACCTGGTTCTTCTCCCTATTAATTTTCTTACTACCTTTTCCATTATAGGTTCTCCTATCTGCAGAACAAAAATTACTTTCTTTTCTCTTAGGAGATTTCGTTGGGTAGTGATCCCCTTCGCTATTCTCTGTCTGCTTATTTCCTAGGTTTCTATTGTCTCCAGGACTGAAGTCTCCTATTTCTTTATTTAATGTATCTAAACCTTCTATAAATGCTAATAAGTGGTCTACTCTAGTCCACTCACTATATAGGATTTCTTTCCGCACAAAATATGGTAATCTCATCACGAGGATCTGAACGAAACATTTTTCATATAGTGGGTTGTTCACGCATTCAGATCTAGTTACACACTATCCAGTATATCTCTTATAGGTACCCCACAAACTATGAGAGGGTACCCAAAAGAAAGCGGAATTATTTTTTAAAAGCTATATATTTTCAAATCGTTTACAAAAAAACCTTATCCCCTTCAAAATACTCTCCATTACAACTAATACATTTGTCCCACCGGTGCTTCCACTGATCAAAACATTTTTGTAATCATCTTTAGAAATGGCTGACAGCTTCTTCCTCGTTTTTTCTTAACTTCTTCAATGTTGTCAAATAGGTGTCCTTTCATGCCCCTTTTCATGCGCGGAAATAAGAAAAACTTGCATGGAGCCAGATCAGGCAAGTAATGTACGTGGGGTGGTGGAACCATGCCATTTTTAGCCAAAAACTGTCTAACAGAGATGGCTGTGCACGCAGGTGCATTGTCATAGTGGAAGAATCAATCTCTTGTCTGCCACAAACCAGGTATTTTTTGATGAACACTGTTGCACAATCTTCTTAAGACTTCCAAATAAAATGTTTGATTTATAGTCCGACCTGGGGGAATAAACTCTGAATGAACTTTTCAATATTTTTGTTGATTTGGGCAGTTGATGGATGCCCAGAAGGTTTGTGACCATTTTTAAATTTAGCAAATCCCTCGTACAGTTGGATTTTTCCCATAACGTCATCTTGGTAAGCTACTTTCAACATTAAAACAGTTTCAGCAGCATTTTTACTGTGTAGAAAACAAAATTTCACAGCTGCTTGTTGTTCACTTAAACCTGCGACCATAAAAAACAAAACAAGAACAAAACAGTGCTACTAGCAAGAACAATTCCTGCAGATGAACAGGACGAGCCAGGTCAAGAACACTGGCAGTACTGAATTGGCAACGATTTGTGCTATAAATGCCTAGCGGCGAAAATGCGTAATACACAAGCTCGGCCCACGTCAATGTTATTCCGATTACTATTATTTTTATTTATTTCTTTATTGTACCCCTTTGCTGCCACTTATAAATCTCTGATAAAGCTTGGTGGGTGCTGTTAAGGTTGACAATACAGCCTCTTGTAAAGGTTGCCTACATTTGTGAAAAGGGTGGATGACAGAAATCAAAGCACAGTGGTGGCCTGTGAGATGAACCAGTGACGCAACTGTTGTCACGGAGGCCATAACACCTTTATGCGTTGTAAATTATAGGAATAGTGGCAGTTCTCATGGAGAATATTCCACACAGTTATCTGGCTTACCCAATGCTGGCAGGCCACCTGCATGGTGATGATACTGGGGTCACTGTCAAAGATTTTTTATCTCCACCTTCAAATGGGACTGCCTCCCTTGGCATCATATATCCACACAATGTTTTTTCTCTTAACCTCTTAGGAAAAGTTTCCTGTAGTGTGTCCCCAATTTGCAAAAACACCCTGTAATGCTGCTGTAACTGAGACAAGATTGAATTAGGGCCTTACAAAATATTGAGCATTCTGACAGACTTGGGCAATTCCAGCAGGACAATGTGACACCCCACACATCCATAATGGCTACAGAGGGGCTCTAGGAACACTCTTCTGAGTTTAAACACTGCCACTGGCCAACGAACTTCCCAGACATGAAGACTGTTGAGCATATCTGGGATACCTTGCAAAGTGCTGTTCAAAAGAGATATCCAACCCGTCGTACTCTTACGGATTTATGGACAGTTCTGCAGGATTCATGGTGTCAGTTTCCTCCAGCACTACTTCAGACATTAGTCGAGTCCATGCCATGTCGGGTTGCGGTACTTCTGCGTGCTTGTAGGGGTCCTACACGATATAAGACAGGTGTACCAGTTTCTTTGGCTCTTCAGTGTATTTGGAACTGTTCTTCGCGATACAGCCAAACACACACTATTATGCAGACTGAAATCTGTTAAAACATGAATGCTGGTGGGACTTGGTCAGTTTCATAATAGAAGAATGAAAGAAAGAAAGAAACACATATGTTGAATCAAACACTGAAATAATTTTAGCAGCTCATCTGTATAGCTGAGGATATTGCTCTTGGGATAACATTTTATAAAATGTCTTTCAAATCCCTGGATTTGACAAACAGATCCTTGAGCTGTGTGCTACACCGTAGATCTACCAGTTTAAGCTGAAAGTAATGAGCTACAACAGCAACCAAAAGCGAGAGTGGTCTGACAAAAAAATCAAATTTAGTCTTCATTCGTTTAAATTCTTGAAACACCTTTGAGAATACATGATGAAGTGTCTCAATAACTGAAACCTAGTCAGTCGTGTCTGGTCCACAACTGACTGCCTTTTGTTCTGGGAAATACTCCACGTTGTGTACAAGAAGCTGACTTTTCCATAGGTTTAATTTTTGTCTGAAAGCATCAATTCTGTCCACCAAATCTGTCACTAAATTGTTCTCTCTTTGCACTGAGACACTTCATGTGTTCAGATAATTGGTGATGTTGGCCATAAATGCGAGATCAGTAATTCAATGAGGATCATGGAGATGCTTGTCCTCTTTTCCATTCACCTCTGGAAATATTGCGATCTCTTCTCACAAATTAACCCGGATATGACTGTTGTCAATCTGGAAGGATTTTTACAGTGGCGCGTAAAACTGCTTATAGCACTTAGTTATTCTGCTTGCCAATACAAGCATTAGTATACACTTCATCCAATAAACTCTTTCCATTGCTTAAAACATAATTTAGCTTCCATTGTCGAGTCACACTTTTTCTGTGTGCGTGTGAAAACTTGCTGGCTGAAAATGGGTTACCTATCCGACCTTGTTGATAGGTAAGTACATGGAGTTTATAAATGAGTATCGAGGTTTCAACGCTTTATAATATTTATTACATTAAACTTACAGTTATAAATGATATGTCAAATGAAACAGTTTTACCAAGAACCTTATAAATGTCCAATGTGAGCACCATTTTTGTCACACAGCACACATCAAGTCTATAGCCGAGCACTAGGCCACAAGGGGCCCAATGACAGGGCTTGTTTTTCATGGCCTCCCCGTTCACCCAACCTAATGTCATGTGATTTTTTCCTTTGGGGCTTCATCAAGGATCGTGGGTATGTGCCTCCGCTACCAGCAGACCCCCCCCCCCCCCCCTCAGAGTTAAGAAACCAGATTGAAGCACCTATTGCTACAATCACCGAAGACACGTTTGGGAGGAACTCTGCTATAGACTTGATGTGTGCCGTGTGACAAATGGTGCTCACAATGAACATTTGTAAGGCTCTTGGTAAAACTGTTTGAGTTGCTCTTTCATTTGACATATAATTTATAACTGTAAGTTTAATATAATAAATATTATAAAGCATTAAAACCCCGATATTCATTTATAAACACCCTGTATAATGTCTATGTGAATATATTTCTTAGAGATATAACTATTCACATATTATCTCAGAATGGCGTATTAGCATACTAAAGGATAATATGGATATTTCTTTGCCAACTATTAACTCCATGACCGTCTATTTAAACACATCCTTCTAGAAAGACATTAGTTTACTGCATACAAAAATCAGACACAATGTTTTCTGGGACTCCCATTTCACTGCAATGTAATTACATGTGCCTATACAAAATTTTCGTGACAAAGGTTGAGGTTTTAATCACTAAATTGTATAAAATATGCTCTTAAACATGTTTAACATCACATTTTTTTTTAATTTTCATTTTTTTAATATCAGAATTGAGAACCCGGTCTTTTGTACAAACCATGCTTTTGAAGAGGATTGCTCTTATTTAGTTATGTGAAAATAAAGAGCAGCAGTAAGAGTAAATACTATTAAAAGTATCGCTAATATAAGCAAATAATTGCATTTCCTGTACAATTATTTGCAGGGAATGGGTGACATTAGATGAACTTCTTGAAATTCAAAAGTACTGATGATGGCATTTCTGAAAATAGTTTGGATATTGATTTGTTACCACCCACAAACGCCAGATGATCTGCTGAAAGCTCCAGCTGCAATTTGCAGTAATGCTATGCCTAAAAACATTGAAATTCCAATTCCATCTATCTCTACCAATGATACAGATGCTGACCTTTTAACAAGTAGAGATTCTCTTCCTTCCACATCCACTGCTGCAGTTGTTGTTGTTGTTGTTGTGGTCTTCAGTCCTGAGACTGGTTTGATGCAGCTCTCCATGCTACTCTATCCTGCGCAAGCTTCTTCATCTCCCAGTACCTACTGCAACCTACATCCTTCTGAATCTGCTTAGTGTATTCATCTCTTGGTCTCCCTCTACGATTTTTACCCTCCACGCTGCCCTCCAATGCTAAATTTGTGATCCCTCGATGCCTCAGAACATGTCCCACCAACCGATCCCTTCTTCTAGTCAAGTTGTGCCACAAACTTCTCTTTTCCCCAATCCTATTCAATACCTCCTCATTAGTTACGTGATCTACCCACCTTATCTTCAGCATTCTTCTGTAGCACCACATTTCGAAAGCTTCTATTCTCTTCTTGTCCAAACTAGTTATCGTCCATGTCTCACTTGCATACATGGCTACACTCCATACAAATACTTTCAGAAACGACTTCCTAACACCTAAATCTATATTCGATGTTAACAAATTTCTCTTCTTGAGAAACGCTTTCCTTGCCATTGCCAGTCTACATTTTATATCCTCTCTACTTCGACCATCATCGGTTATTTTACTCCCTAAATAGCAAAACTCCTTTACTACTTAAAGTGTCTCATTTCCTAATCTAATTCCCTCAGCATCACCCGACTTAATTTGACTACATTCCATTATCCTCGTTTTGCTTTTGTTGATGTTCATCTTATATCCTCCTTTCAAGACACTGTCCATTCCGTTCAACTGCTCTTCCAAGTCCTTTGCTGTCTCTGACAGAATTACAATGTCATCGGCGAACCTCAAAGTTTTTACTTCTTCTCCATGAATTTTAATACCTACTCGGAATTTTTCTTTTGTTTCCTTTACTGCTTGCTCAATATACAGATTGAATAACATCGGGGAGAGGCTACAACCCTGTCTCACTCCTTTCTCAACCACTGCTTCCCTTTCATGCCCCTCGACTCTTATAACTGCCATCTGGTTTCTGTACAAATTGTAAATAGCCTTTCGCTCCCTGTATTTTACCCCTGCCACCTTCAGAATTTGAAAGAGAGTATTCCAGTCAACATTGTCAAAAGCTTTCTCTAAGTCTACAAATGCTAGAAACGTAGGTTTGCCTTTTCTTAATCTTTCTTCCAAGATAAGTCGTAAGGTCAGTATTGCCTCACGTGTTCCAACATTTCTACGGAATCCAAACTGATCTTCCCCGAGGTCGGCTTCTACCAGTTTTTCCATTCGTCTGTAAAGAATTCGCGTTAGTATTTTGCAGCTGTGACTTATTAAACTGATAGTTCGGTAACTTTCACATCTGTCAACACCTGCTTTCTTTGGGATTGGAATTATTATATTCTTCTTAAAGTCTGAGGGTACTTCGCCTGTCTCATACATCGTGCTCACCAGATGGTAGAGTTTTGTCATGACTGGCTCTCCCGAGGCCATCAGTAGTTCTAATGGAATGTTGTCTACTCCCGGGGCCTTGTTTTGACTCAGGTCTTTCAGTGCTCTGTCAAACTCTTCACGCAGTATCTTATCTCCCATTTCATCTTCATCTACATCCTCTTCCATTTCCATAATATTGTCCTCAAGTACATCGCCCTTGTATAAACCCTCTATATACTCCTTCCACCTTTCTGCTTTCCCTTCTTTGCTTAGAACTGGGTTGCCATCTGAGCTCTTGATATTCATACAAGTGGTTCTCTTCTCTCCAAAGGTCTCTTTAATTTTCCTGTAGGCAGTATCCTATGCAATACCAAAGAAATCCACTGCACTAAAATGAAAAATCAACTAAACTGTCTTGTACATACAACTGGGCAAAACAGACACTTTCACCCACAACCACAGTCTTGCCACAAATGAGTACTGCAAAATATTCATTTAGGTCACCATTAGAATATTTTGAACTATTTTTGACCATCATGTCATAAGCATGATGGTGAAATACACCAACCAATATGCAGCGAAGAGGAACCAACTTGGAGATTGCTCTGAAGAGGAAATGAAATGTTTTTTTTTTTTTTTTAGCTATTTTGCTTCTTAGTGGATACGTTGTCCTGCCAAGGAAATACATGTATTGGCAGATGACAACAAATGTAAACAACATTTTAGTTTCTAATGCAATATTCAGGGACCGCTTCAAGTTCATTATGTCAAATATTCACGTTTACAACAATCATGATGGTGCTGACAGATTTTCTAAGGTTCACCCCCTTACAAGCACGATAAAGAAAAATGCAGAGAACGCAATGCAGAGAACATATGCCTAATAACCAAAATCATTCAGTAGACGAAAGCATGGTGCCTTATTCTGGGCAGCATGAGGCAAAACAATTTATTCGAGGCAAACCTATAAGATATGGGTTCAAGTTCTGGTGTGGAGGGCCAAGTAATGGTTATTTGACATGGCTTGAACCATATCAAGAGCTGGCACACTGCCAGTAAAATATGTTCACAATGATCTGGAGTAGTCACAACTTATATCGACCAGCTGGAAGAGATGCCATATAGACTGTATTTTGACAATTTATTTACTTCATTTCACCTTCTGTCTGAGTTGCATCTACGAAATATCCAGGCCACAGGTACTATAAGAACCAACAGAATTGGTAAAGATTGTCGTTTATAGAAGGGAGAAGATTTGAAAAGGAAACTTAGATGGGCATTTGACTTCAGGTTGGACAGTTCAGCTAATATATTAGTGGCTTCATAGAATGACAACAGCAACAAACTTTGACACTATATATCCAACTCATGCAGTAATGCGGTATTCACATCCGGAGGAAAGACAGACAGTAATTCAACAAACAAGCGTCATTTGTCAGAACAATAAGTTTAAAGATGGAACTGACAGAGCTGACCAAAATATTTCACTCTACAGTGTATCTATCAGGGGTAAGAAATGGTAATTCCCCATAATTGCACATTTAGTTGATGTAGATGAACACAATGCATGACAGCTCTACAGGATAGCATTTCGTCGAAGAATCGTCACTCAATTCTGGAAACAACTGCTGTTGCTACGTAGCGAGGACGACCATCTTAAATGGCAAAAATTGATTTTAGATATGACAAACTGGAACATTATGTTGCACATTTGCCACTTGAACCACAGGAAAGAAGAAACAACTTCACTGTTGCTAATGTCAAAAAAAGTCTTGTGTTAAGTGAATGTATATTCAGTCAAAATCCTTCCAGAAGGATAGGCCATTTTTAAAAATCCATGCAAATTAAAATTGTATAACTATTATAAACATGTAAGTTTCATTATAATTAAGTGATTATTTTTATTAAAATGCAAACAAAAAATAATTCAGCCTTATCTGGGTTAAGAAACCTCTTCAGGACTTGTCCATGACTTAGCCACCTAACTTCAGAGTGAAGTTGGAACTTCAGCATATTCAGCTTTGACATCAGCCAAGACTTCCTGAAATATATGCTGTCTCAGTCCGTGGGACCAAATGTAGTTCACTGAATGGACAAGTACCTCAATTACATCATTCACTTTAGCTGACTAGGCACACAGCACCTCTTGATGTATCAGGTATTGAACTGCAGCTGTTGATGAGGCCCCAACAGATTCCAACTTCTCCCTTACGAAGCTAGTAAGACCACAACATTCTCCCTGCATTGATGGCCCACTGTTGTAATACTAACCAGCCGTTTCCACTCCACTCCAAATGAATCAATTGCCACATCCATCACATCAAAAATGATGTAGCCAGTAGTAGTACCCTTACATGAGATTAAACTGAGAAGCTCCCCCATTACTTCTAGCTTACTCCCCGCACAAAAACCTCCAGCTTTGCTGTGACCAACATGTCAGTGGAATCGTCAAATGAGATGGAAAATGATATGAACTAGGATGCCCTCCGAGTCAACTGACCCTGTACGTCTGCAGCTGCAGCAGCAATGCGGCGTTCCACATGTGTTGAGAAAGAAACAATCATCTCTCTTGTGGTTTATGTCATAGTGTCAATGAGATTGGAATTTAGTGTTTCTGCCCTTGTTTACTGACAGTTTCAGTAGAGTAGCACGCACGTGCCCAGAGTTTTCTGTGTCTGGCTACACCAGGTGCTTGGCTGTTCCAGCATTTGACATGTATTGAATACATCAGCATCTTCGCAGTGTATTGCATCAGCAGACACACATTTGTTTGTATGACCAAATCAATAGCAGACAGTCTTGTAAAGAGGGGTTCATTACACTAAGCAGGTCTTTCTTTAATTTGTTGTGAGGGGAGTGCATGATAAGCATGTCACGAATTAGTGAGTATGTGTAAGATTTCTTACATCGATGATTTTCACAATAAAATTCACATTTCCAAGTCAGGCCCCGTAAATGAGTGAGTTACTCTTTATAGTTTTGATTTGACTTCTTGAAACATTGAAAAAAATCTCTATCTGCCAGTAGCAACATGAAGTTGTGGGTCAAATTATTTCACAAGAATTTCTTTAATGTCAAAATAAGAGTGAGTCACAGTTCACTAGCATGTGATAATTTCTGGAGAAGTTGAAATACAGTGGGGCCTCCTCATACTAAAAAAATTAGTTTATTTCTACATAACCTTATATTTGATGCATGAGGATATGCTGCTCCAGATGCTGGATATAGTTGTTCCAGAACTCAAATTTTTGATTGAATGCTAGAAATGCTGAAATGCATCCTAATTGGCAGTGGTTCTTTTTGGTCGTCATTCTTGCTTTCTTCAAATCAAGCCAAGTGCGCCATTATCAAGTCCTGTTGTGCTGACAGTTGTTGCAATAAGTTTAGCAGGGGCTAAAGGAGGAGTTCCGATTGGGTCATATGTGAAAAATATGCTCAGAAGAGTTTACAATATTCCCAGAAATCTTCCTGGAAAGGAAACGAATTTGCAGTCCTAGAACCTACTATATACAAAATATTTTAAGCCATACAATGTTTCCACAAAAATCAATAAAATTAATTATGCACTTAAAATTAAGTAATATTAAAAATTGTCCTGCTTAGGTAGGCCTTTTTACCCCTCTGCTTGTCGCCCCTATTGGCAAGAATGCTGTGGGTTTGCACTGTCTTATTGTCAGTGTTGGAAGTGACGAAAATTTTTGTTTCACCATCCTGTAAACTTCTTCCTTGTCACCATAATATTAGGGATGTTGTAACTGAACCTTACTATTAATTCAGCCCAGACATTTCTGGTAGCAGAAAAGTGGTTTTACTGCTATAGTTCTTCGAAGGTGGTCGAGTGCATGCTTACTAGTTAAACACTTGCTTGACAGGGTGGTACTTGAACATAAATGTGACAGCACAATAAGAAATAAGAAATAACAAATAACATTTATTAAGAGTGTCTTACAAAATGGTAATTAACTTTGGTAAAGTTTGATGTGTGGTACTGGATGCCCTAAACCTAATACAATGATATGTAAATAACTTTGCAGTCTCTTGGCAGTCTTATAATTTTGTTACTATGACTGATAGTAATATTCGAGACACACTTGATTTTTCTGTTACTCCATAAATAGCAACTGCACAGTTGGAAGGTAGTCTTCAGGAAATTACACTGAACTGGCTGCAGGCACTGAACTGAACTGTCATTTTATAACTGTGTGACTGTCTGCGATGTGGTGTGTTTTGTGCCCGTCAGTGGAAGAATTTCCATGTCCACCAATACAAGACAGAAGCAATGTAGTCCATGGTTGACAGTGTTCTCTTTGGTCACTGTCCACACTATAAGTCGATGAGTATGATGCACTTAAGGACACAGCACGAAAGAAGAAAGAGGTCAGGATTATCTGGAGGCTGCTGCTCAGAACTGAGAGGCATCAGCTTAGTAGTTGTGCCTGTGTGGCGTCGTCGTCTTGTGGTATTTGATGTGTACCGGGTGCCTGGTAGACAACACACTTCAAGGCACAGAATTTGTCAGCTCCTTGACTAGGCTCTCCACAGATTTGTACCCATTCCAGTTTGCTTCTTCACAACAAGTGTATTGTCCAGTGCTTCTTATTTGTGTACAATATTTCAAGTCTGCTGATGGACTGTAGATATAGGGGAATATTTATTGATTTTTAATTCTCTTTTGAGTAAATAGTTTGTGTTCATTTTCATGATATAGTCTTAAGGCGTGTGTCCACTACCAAGTATACTTCAGCAAGTCGCTTGCAGAAGCTACTTCTGCAAGTTATTTGAGTTGGAAACACCCTCAGCAAGTCAACTTCCACAAGTTACTTGCAGAAGTAGCTTTCGCAAGTTAGTGGACACAGTTTCTTGGTTCTTGCTGCAAGTGCTTGCCAGTGGCTGGAAGTTTTTCTCAAACTTGCAGAAGTTTTGTGTGTTCAATACTGGTATGACAATGTCAGTGTTGAGAAGGAGAATGACACAAAGACAGATGAACTGAAACAAATGAACTATGGGAACCCATAAACATGTGTACTTGTCGATCAACCAAGGAAGTACGAAAAAATTGACCGATTACTTTGTTTCACCAGAAGGAAATGTAGAATGACAGTAGAGACTTCTTTAAATTGTAGCTGATTTTTTAATATTAGTATCACCATAAATGGATTACATTTGTTATAAATAATATTTACAAAAGATGGATGGTAATTAAAAGGTGATTCAGCCACAGCAGTTTTGTATCCTGGTTTTGAATATTTTATTGTGCAACACACAAGAGATTTACGAAAATGTGACATACAACATTCTCATAAAGTTTTTAATCTGAGTGAAGTCCTCTCATTTTAAATGATTCAGTAGTGTTTCTTGATAAATATGTAAATCTCTGTATCCATATCCTTTCTTTTTTATTTTCATCACAATTTTTCTTCAATAATAATAATAATAATAATAACAATAATAATAATAATAATGCAACAATGATGGCAGCTGTTCTGGATTTTAGCGTGGCACTGTGAACATTCATTCGCCAGTCTTATGACATGACACTATTGGAAACACTTCTGCAAGTATTTTCAGCAAGTTGCTGAAGTTAACTTGCCCAAGTGACTTGTAGAAGTAAAGTCACATAAGTTTTTGTTCTGATGTAAACACCCCTGCAAGTGCTTGCTGAAGTTACTTGCTAGTGGAATCGCGCCTTTAGATCAGGCCTGGCCAGACAGCATTCCGCGAACACTTCAGCCACTCTCTTGCCTAGCGCTCTGAGCACACCAGCAAATGGGACAGAACGGTGAGGAGGGAGAGAAAGAATGCCTCTAGAGTTAGATAGTAGCCTTGAGACTTGTCAAGCAGTTCATTAATGACACAACCTGTGCTAAATTAGATTTATGTTCAGAATCAGGAGCACTATGGCGTCTACACATTTGCACAAAAAGATAAAGAAAGTGCGGAAGCCACAACGTTCAACAAGGAATGAGAATTACATTACTTTTTCATGTTGTTTGAAGGCTACACAAAGTGCTTATTATGCCACCACACTATTATGAGCTGGAAAAATCACCCATTGGAACACCATTACAACACCAGACACAAAGACGATACATTATGAGATCAAAAGTATACGGACACCTACAAAAACATACGTTTTTCATATTAGATGCATTGTGCTGACACCTACTGTCAGGTACTCCATATCAGTGACCTCAGTAGTCACTAGACACAGTGAGAGAGCAGAATGGGGTGCACCCCGGAATTCACGGTCTTGGAACGTGGTCAGCTGATGCCACTTGTGTCATATGTCTGTACACAAAATTTCCACACTCCTAAACATCCCTAGCTGCACTGACAGAGACCTCCAATAGTTGAAGATGGTGGTAATGTGTAATAGGCAGACATCTATCCAGACAATCACACAGGAATTCCAAACTGAATCAGGATCCACTGCAAATACTATGACAGTTAGGGGGGAGGTGAGAAAACTTGGATCTCATGGTCAAGCAGCTTCTCATAGGCCACACATCACGCCGGTAAATGCCAAACGATGCCTCGCTTGGTGTAAGGAGTGTAAATTTTAGATGACAGAACAGTGGAAAAATGTTGTGTGGTGTGACGTATCACGGTACACAGTGTGGTGATCCGATAGCAGGGTATGTGTATGGCGAATGCCCAGTGAACGTCATCTGCCAGTAACATTCAAGGGCGATGGTGTTATGGTGTGGTCGTGCTTTTCATGGAGGGGATTTGCACCCCTTGTTGTTTTGCGTGGCACTATCACAGCACAGGCCTACATTGATGTTTTAAGCACCTTCTTGCTTCCCACTGTTGAAGAGCAATTCGGGTATGGCGATTGCATCTTTCAACATGATCGAGCACCTGTTCATAATGCACGGCCTGTGGCAGAGTGGTTACACAACAATAACATCCCTGTAATGGACTGGCCTGCACAGAGACCTGACCTGAATCCTATGGAACACCTTTGGAATGTTTTGGAACGCCAATTGCATGCCGTGCCTCACTGACCGACGTCAATACCTCTCCTCAGTGCAGCACTCAGTGAAGTATGGGCTGCCATTCCTCAAGAAACCTTCCAGCACCTGATTGAACGTATGCCTGCGAGAGTGGAAGCTGGTATCAAGCCTAAGGATGGGCCAACATCATATTGAATTGCAGCATTAGCGATGGACGGTGCTACGAGCTTTTAAGTCATTTTCAGCAAGGTGTCCGGATACTTTTGATCACATAGTGTATGATGCATTTGTCCTCTGATGAACAACAGAGAATATTGAATGTGATGAAGACAGCCCATTTGGAATAAACCATATTGAGGGTACATGAAGAAGTGACGAAGTTTTATAAATCAAAATTTTGTTTCTGCTTAGGTCTACAGCCTCAAAATATTTTACAAATGGAAACATGGTCCATTGCAGGCTGTATATTAAAGTTTTTAATTTTATTTTTGTGATAAGCTAATTTCAGCATTGCATCGTCATTAGGCACATGTGTAGCATCAACTTAACATGTATCACATTTTACAGTGTGTGCCTCCACTGCCTGTATGAGTACTTGTAGTTACAGCTAGAGTGTGACGTGATGGTGTATCAATATGATTTCGATTCCGTCTTCATATATTTATGGATTACAACATGTGGCCATATACGTGTAAGATGAACCCGACATTTACACAATGTAAATTGCATTGTACATAATATAATGTCACACATGTGCCTGATAATGACACATTATCAAAATTAGCCAGTTGCATGACTTAAATAAAAAACTTTAACAACAGAGCCTACAATGAATAATGTTTTCATTTGCGTTATAAATTGTATGTTATAGAGATTTAAAGAAAAGAGTAGGTTACAGCAGAGCCATAAAAATAATCTCAATTTACATAATTTTTTCCCAGTAAATTATTAATTACATTTTCCATTTACGCATGTAGTAATACTTCTATGTGTGTACCTATCCTATCTGTAGAAGGTGGTTGTACAAGAGTGTCAAACATTTATGATATTCTGTCTTTCGATTTACCCTCTCGATTGGACAAAAGAGCATTTGAATGGGGCTATTAGGTAGTGGTCAGGGCTATTGAAGAAGGTTAATTATGGGAAGATAAACAATTAAATTATGTGGTGTGTAGTTCAAAACAATGCTGATTTTTATTTAATACAGATTAGTCCTAATAATACAATAATATCACATTAATATAAATTATCCTCTGTAAAATGTTTCTGTTGTTGTATAAATCACATGCAGCATCCGCAGAGAAATTGCTTGCGACCTGTCGCACCGACACCAGCAGTACACATTTAGTATTGTATCCACACACTTTTATCTTTGTGTGCAGGTGCATCACTTGACCATTTTACCTGGCAGGATCCACATTCCCACTTCGTCGCTTCTTCATTAGAATTATTTATTGGTGCATCATCATCGAAACTGCAATCTGAATAAATGTCAAAATCTTTTCTTTTAATTTTGATAACTGTCTTTATAGCAGGCTTACACTGACACTCTTTCTTGCACTGGTACCGTAATACATTGGACAAGTAAGTTTAAAGATGCTGAGGTGGGACCATCTGACCTGTGTGACAAACAAAGAGTTGGACGTCCTGTGACAGCAACCACAGAGTTTCACAAGCAAAATGTTGACAGATTGATTCAGCGAGAAATTGCAAGCACAACCGGCATTTCACAAGAACGTGTGGATCACATTATTGCTTTGCTTGGCTATAGGAAGATCCGTGCACAATGAGATGCTGACTCCTCAAATGAAAGTGCACAGACTTCAAATTTGCCAGGAACTCCTCTCGCGTTACGAGAATGAAGGTGACTGCTTTTTCCATTCAATTGTGACAGGAGATGAAACGTGGGTACACCATTACGACACAGAGACTAAACGTCAGTCTATGGAATATCGACACAAAGACTCGTCCCAGAAAAATAAATTCAAGACTTAGCCCTCAGCTGGAAAAATCATGGCCACAGTGTTCTGGGATGCTGATGGTGTTATCAATGTTGATTTCCTTGATAGTGGAACAACAATAAATTCAGAGCATTACATCACAACGCTACGAACTCTGAAACGATGACTAACAAGGGTCCAAAAGGAAAAGGGAAATGTTTTCCTACCATGTGACAATGCCAAACCACACATTTCACGTGCCACCACAGCAGGACTTCAGAGACTGAATCTCACCACCGTACAGCATCCTCCATACAGTCCAGTAGTCCAGATTTAGCACCATCTGACTTCCATCTGTTCCCGATAATGAAAGACGATCTGCAAGGACATCATTATGCTTCTGATGAAGACACAGAGAGAACTGCGAGACTGTGGTTGTAGAAACAGAGTGCCGACTTCGTTCATGACAGCTTCAGAAAACTTGTTCATCTTTGGCAGAAATGTATCCAATTGGCTGGTGATTATGTGGAAAAGTGAATATTGGTAATTAAAGATCACATTCTAAGGATTATTTCTGCATTTGATTTATTGCAATATTCCCATCCACACCCAATTAACAAAGGCGGAAGCATTCAACCCTTGTCAGTTCCATATTAGGGTAAATAAATTATTATTGGAAGTTCCCTCCTCATGCAGTTTCCATCAGTAAATCACTGCTTAAGCAGTTACAAAAGGACACTAAATGCAACTGAATCAGGGGATGCCAATACACATTTAACAAATTGCAACAACATTTGCTTGCTGCCAAATGTCATACAATCCAAGCAAAATACTCACGATTGGTACAGATGCTTCTGACTCTGGCATAGGTGCCACTCTGTCACATTGACATGATTTTGAATGACCAACTGCATTTACTTCAAATACACTTACAGTTGCACAAAGAAATTACATACAAATCAAGGGAGCAGTTCTTGCAATTATATTTGCAATCAAGACATTTCATGACTACATTTACAGATATAAATTCAGCTTCCTCACAGACCACAAACCTTTAGTGGCTACATTTGGACTGAACAATACAGTTCCTACATGGACAGCTCAATGATTGCAGCACTGGGGGCTGCTTCTGTTGAATTATGACTGTGAAATTATATTCCTGTTCACAGAACAACATGCGAACGCACATTTGCTTTCAAGTTTGTCAAAAGGGCAAGATAAGAAGTTTGACCCATTAGGTGATGTTTGTTTTTCTGTAAATGTCAGTAGCAAAGATACTGCAGAAGATTTCCCGGTAAATACAAGTTTAATTGCCTAACTTGTGTCTACAGATCCTGTTTTGCCTTGATCAAACAGCATAATAAAACAGAGTGGCCTACTGATAAGAAATTACTTAATCAACCAAAGATTAAATATTACTGGAATAAGAGGTATACACTTATAGTGTACAAAGGTGTCATTCTGGTACATCCAGAATCAGGCAAGACATGAGTGGCTGCCCCTGCAGTTCTTAAATCTGATGTACTACAGTTGCTACATCAGTGACAGTGGGCATAGTTTGTACCAAACAAACTGCCAGAGAGCATTGCTACTGGAAAAATTTTAACAAAGACATTGAAACGATAGTGGCTTAATTCCACATGTCGAGAATATTACTCAGTTCGACCTCAACAATATTTTTCATGGCAATAAGCATCAGAACCCTGGTCGCATCTGTAAACTGATTTTGCAGGACCATTTCTCGGAAGCTACGGTCTCATCCACATTGACGCTTTTTTGAAATTTCCATTTGTGAGGCAGATGTCATCAATATCTTCCACCAAGACTTCTTCCTAAGGCCAATGGACTCGCTGAAAGATTCATACAAACTCTCAAGTCACACATGACGAAGCAGGTTTAGCAGTTTATTAAAGACAATACTTTATTGATCTTGATACAGAGCTAATCCACATGAAGCATAATCACCAGGAGAGAAACTTCATGGAAGATGGCTTCAAACTTTGATGTCAGTTTTAAAGCAACTCCTGTACCCACAAGATGAATTTCGACAACACTTGGAACCTTTTTTTTAAACTGAATGATCTCGTACTCATTTCAGTTTGCAAGTATGGGGAAAAGGCAATGTACCAGGCATAGCCATAGAGCAGCTTGGCAATTATATATTTAAAACTAAACGTTCACATGGAGTTACAATGCACCCTAAAAATCAAATCAGGCCACATTGCACTCCCATGCATATAGGCAGAAATCCTATCTTGTTTTCTTTTCCAGAATCAGAAGACCTACATGAAGCCAGCTGGCTGATGGACCTCTTGATGCATCCACTCCTGCCAGTACTTCCAGCAGCAGGCCCCAGCTGCACCCAGCCAATGAGAACCAATGAGAACCAACAGAAGTGGACGTCATGTGTGACATCTCAGACCAGCCTATAAATGTTGAAATGGCCACACCCTCACCACAGTTTTGCGTGGGTTTCTCCATGGTGACAAAGACAAATGCCGGGTGCCGAGGGGGTGGGGGGCAACATATGTGCACCTATCAAACACACACACCGTCAGCTGATGAAGTGGGACATTAAAGAAGCAAGCTGATTTCATCAGCTTCCTCCCCCAGTGTTGTGCACAACAAATACCTCAAGAGGTTGCCACTGTGCGGGAACAACCATTCACCTGGTGCATCTCAGTTCTGCGCAGCAGGCTCCAGATGGCACCCATAATCCGGACCTCTTTCTGCTTCCATGCCACATCCTCAAGCTCACCATACTCATCCACTTACAACGTGCCAAAGAAAACACTGTCAACTGTGGACAACACTGCTTCCACCTTGTAGTGGCAGACATGGAAATTCTTCTACTGATAGGCACAAAACACGATGTGCCACAGACAGCCACACAGTCCTGAACCAACAGTTAGATAGTTCACGTCAGTGCTTGCAGTTAGTTTAGTTTAGTTCTCTGGAGACTACCCTCCGCCTAAACGGTCATTAATTATGGAGTATCAGGTCAACCAAGAATGTCTGCAATATTACTATCAGTCACAGTGGCAATATCATAGAATGCAAAGAGACAGCAAAGTTATTTAGATATCATCATATTAAGTTCATGGCATCCAGTGCCACACATCAAATTGTACCAAAGTTAAGTACCATTTTTCTCATGTCTTGGTTTTTACTTTTGTCTCAACTCAATTTGTCTTTTGTACCATAATATGTTACTTGTACATTCAGCATTAGTGCAAAGTTCTTGTTAATGTTAACCATCATTTTAATATATTTTTATCACTTGCTATAGTGAAAATAATATAGCTGTTCTTTCAATGCAAGAATTAAAAAAAAAATTATGACACATTTAAGGTTTAAATAATAAATACAGAAATATTACTGATAACAAAAATGAAACATATTTAAAGTATCATTTCAAAATGCTACTCTATCGTTTAATTCCCCAAATATACAACTAGTAAATCCCAGTTGGATAAATTAATTAATTACGCTTATACATGGGTATAAAACTGATAAATTGTTTTACTTAGTGCTGGGCCTATCTTTCTACGTGTCTTTCCATATAAAATGTTACTCAGAAGGTCGTCTCCTCCTCCTTGTGCATATGCCTTCACTAATTCTGATGGAGATGGATAAATCTGCACTACTGCAAGTGCCTTGCTCACAGACATTCCATATAACTGCACAAGCTGTTTGATGAACATCTCCTTCACTGTGTATTGCTGAAAAACAAATAAAAATAAAAAATTCCAAAGCACTGTAGTTTCATATCCATAGCACTGTTTCACACAGTCTAATATTTCTACAAAGAACAACAAACAAAGGTAATATGCACAACAGGAATGTGCCACAAATAAGGAGCATTTCATAACTCCTCCATGAAGTAAGAAAACTGCTGCGTGAAATTTATGCAGTTCACTTTTCCTGGTGTTGATGCCAAACAGTATCTTTTTGTGTGATTTTTTAGGTTTTTGGCAATTAAGTCTCACTACTAATACAAAAGCAACGGTCAATAAAAAAGAAAGAAGGAAGAGTTGACTGCGAGGTCATATAGAGATGGAGTACAAAGTTCGGGGCAGGGTTGTATCAGGAAGGAAATAGGTTACACCCTTACAAAGGGACTATTCTGGCATCTGCCTGGAGCAATTTAGGGAAAACATGGAAAACCTTAACCTAGATAGTCAGAAGAGGACCTGAACCATCATCCTCCCGAATGCAAATCCTTTGTGCTAACCATTGCACTCCCTTGCTCCAATGGCCAACAAATTCACTGTTTTAACTACAACTGGTGCAATAATTTTGGCTCAATTATGTCAAGGCCATTACAGACAAGACGTCTTCAAATTTAGAGACAGATATCATAATAATGGAATGGTCCAGAGCACTGATAATTCATGTGAGGTTATTTCTTTTGTTATTTCAGTAAATGTAGTTATATTGTGGTATAACAAGCAGTCTAATACAATTTTTGTGTTGTACGCCAAATATAAGTGACACAAAAAGGAAACCAGACAGAGTTCCAACAATGGACAGTTGGTGCAAAGTTCATTGTATCAAACATATCAGGGTATGATGGGATTGACAAACATAATTTACAGGAAGAAAGTTGCAAACTACAAAGAACTATAAGTGACTGTTATATCAAAAGCTGAAAGTTATATTAACTTTGAACTGTAGAGCTTGTGCAATACAGGTGTGCCAGAATTTTATAGGAATTTTAAACAATCTGTTCTGCAATTACAGTCCAATAGGAACTGCACAAACTGAACACCAGCTGCCAGCTTGCAATTGCAACAAAACCTTAGCACAAGACAGACAACAGAAGTAAGGAGAAAGGTTAAGGTTTAGAATTCTTTTGAAAACAAGGTCATTAGGAATGCAGCACGACCTCAGATTAGACATACGTGGGAAGAAAAGTGCCAGTTTACTTTTGAAAGGAATCATCTTGGCATTTGAATTACCTTTAATAATTCAGAGAACCCACATAAAATCTCAGTGGTCACATGGGGAACTGAATCCCCAGCCTCTTGAATGCCAGTTCAATATCTTAACCTCTGTATCACCGTGCTCAGTAATGATCAGAATAATGACCAATGAGTCATCCTTCACCCTTTTTGCAGCGACAAATCTGATAGACATATGGTGGTTACTGAAGGAAGCTGAAAGGTTGCATTACCTACTTCTTATAGTTCAAATGTAAGTGAATCAGTGGTAGTATGTGCTATATTTGCCTGGGGTTGCTTTAGTACCATTTTCATACATTGAAAACAAATTACAATCAAGGACTAGATCAAAATTTTAGGAAATCAAGTATACCATTAGGATTGAAATGTTGTTCCCTAACATGGAAGTTATCTTCAAAGATGACAATGTCACAGTTACTACTGTTAGCTCCGTTCAGAAATGGCTTGGCTAAAATGTAGATGAACTACACTCACCATCTGGTCCATCACTAGACTTGAATATTGTCATTAATATGTGGTTTTGTCATGGCAGAGAAACCTTACCAGATTGCTTCCAGCAGTATCACTAAGTGTTCCATTTTGTAACAAACACCTAAAATAATTCAGCCATTCTAGAAATAAGAACTGAAATGTGAAAGGCTGAAGACAGTCCACAAGCACAAAAACTGATGGCAACACATGTGAAGTCTCATAAAAAATAGTCCAAGTGGCAGTGTTTCTTATTTTGAGGCTGAAGGTGTGTGTTGATACTGTTGACATCTATGAAGATGTAGTCTACAGTACTCAATTAGAATACTACACTAAAACCAATTTTTCTAATGGCCAGTAGAACCTTAGCAGACCTACATTACAAAACTGAGTATGGGGGCCCAAAAATGCTAATTTATCTTACATAAGCTCTAAGTTTTAAGTTCAGAAAGTGTACCAATGACTGCAAATTTCTGATGGAACAAAGGAAAGCGTTTGTAGGCTACAGATTTATTGCATACTGAGGACAACAGACATGTATGTGATTTACATGCATCAAATAAATAAATTTGGAATGACTAAGAGAAAAACAGTGGCTTGTAAGTACCTAAACATTGAGGTGGCCCACAAAAGTTTCATACTAACTGTCACGCTAATTTCAAGGCTCCAAGATATCCAATTTTATTTAATTCAATTCAACAGATTCCTTGCCCATGGAACAAAATTCACAGAAAGCTAATAAGAAAATAAAAAAAATTATCAAAAATATTTATAGTGTATATACAATGAATAATACATTACAGTGTAAAGCTGTAAGCTACTGTGAGGAAAGCTTCTACATATTAAATGAAGTGTACCACAAGTATGTTTTCCAACTGAGATTTGAGCTTTTCGAATTTATCACTCAAAATTTTCTGCTTTTCCAGAGAATATTTTGAAATACATGCATCTGTTTTAAAAATTTGTTTGGTAATAACCTGATGCACTCGCTAGAAGAAGGCTGTATTACTGCAATGGATAATGGTAGCTATCATTCAATGCACATCTCGAAGCTGATATCTTTGAAGTGGTGTAAAGCGTAAATTGCAAACTGGCTGCATAAGATGCTCCATTTTCACTGGTTGGAATTAGAAACAAACTCTTGTTCAAGCACAATGGATTTGGAAGTAGGTATATGAATTAGATCATATTACAAAAGAAGTGGGAAGTGAAGTGCTGTGCCTTCTGCCTCATTATTGCCGACATAATACAATACTTATGTTTAGAAGTTAGAATATGTGTTAGAAAAGTAATGGCCAGTAGACAATAAAAATTTTTAATGATCAGAAAAAGATTTTATTGGTGGTTTTAGTTTCCTACAAACCTACTTCAATTTGCTAAAAAATAGCCACCTTACTCAAAGCACTTTTAATAATATGTACAATAACTTATTGAATCTTTTTGTACTAACAATCCCTGCCTGGAACTGAACTACTTGACCATGGAGGCCTACATTTCTTCATTACCTCCAAACTGTTGTCTATTGAGCCATTGTATTCAAGTGGAAGAAGAGGTAAACGGTTGTTGGATGTGAGGTCATGACCATAGGGTGGGTTGTTGAAAAATTCCCCATTTGAAAAATCCTGTAGCATAAATGGCAACTGCTCCCACAATGCAAATAATACTTTTAGAAGACACTGGCTACCAGGAATCCCCACAGGGGAACTTTCACTATCTATTCAATTCAAAGGCAATGTCCAAGGGACAAAATACTTCAGTCGAGATTTACTTAGTCAAGTAAATTTTCCCAACAGCCCCATGATATTTTGACAGGACACATGCAATGCTTAGTTGTCTGCGTTTTCTATAGCCACTGGATTACGTCCACTCCCAGAGACACTTAACAATCAGTTGCAACTGTAGCATGACTGCTACAAGACCAGAAGAAGAAGAGAATGTGAAAAAATATTACTACATTAAGAGCAACTGTACAAAAATGATTACTGTGAATTTTTAATATTGACAGTCTTCTTTTTCTGTGCTTTTGCCCGATATCGGGACACAGTCAGCATGACTAGTAACAGATTTGGCATGGTTAATTAAAGGGATGGCCGGATTCCGTTCATGTGGCCACCACATTACTCCTTGGGGTGGTATATGTGTATGTCAACTGTCTGCATGTAGTGATATTCATGTAAAAGTTTTCGAATATTTGAAAATCATGTAACTTATGTGGTGCTTGGATACCTATCTGGCATTTACCTAGCAGGATGTGAGGAATTTGCCTAAAAAACCACACCCATGATGGATGGCACACTGACCCTCATCATTAATCTGCCAGACGAATTCAATATGGGGCCAGCAAATCTCCCCACCTCAGAAGTAGCATCTTAACATGCATAGCTATCTGCGCAGGTCAATTTTAGACTTCTGATAATAATGCCACAAAACATCATACACTTAAATGTGATAAGTATAATTCTCTGGTCCAAAGTGCTTTTATCAAGGACACCACAACTGACGGATATTTTGGTTCTACCAGGAAGATCACAACTATTGCAGTTTTTATCAGATTACCTCCTGATGAACCAGATAAGAGCAGTAGTCAATGTTCTTATGGCTATGCCTAGATATCTCCCCTTTTTAGCTATATCTCCCTCAACAGTGACAGTAATAATATGGCTCCAGGTATTAACCATTGATTCAAATGGTTCAAATGGCTCTGAGCACTATGGGACGTAACATCTGTGGTCATCAGTCCCCTAGAACTTAGAACTACTTAAACCTAACGAACCTAAGGACATCACACACATCCATGCCCGAGGCAGGATTTGAACCTGCGACTGTAGCAGTCGCGTGGTTCCGGACTGAGCGCCTAGAACCGCTAGACCACCGCGGCCGGCTATTAACCATTGAATTCATATGAAAATTGCAAAGTCCATAACTGACTTACAGTTAGGTGGGTATTTCATCATGACAGAATCACACTATCAGGAAATTCAAAACTGCAATTTTTAGATGTGATATTTGGATATACAGTATTAGATCTGTTTATCTGTTCTGATTATTGCAAGCAGACACATACAGATTTGACTGTGGAGGCATGAAAGATCTGTTTGTAGGGAGAGCTGCATGGCAAGAATTGAATGCCTAAATCATAATTCGGGACTTGCTTCCATTTGATTACATACATCAGTCTACGCCACAGCAGTTAACAGTACAAATCAAGTCCATTACCTGGAACACAGCTTAAATTATTAATGTTTTGATGTGTAATGCTACAGTGGACAGTGACACCTCACATGATATTGGCATGGAGTTGACGCATAAAAAATTATCAGTTATCACAACTTAAAAACAAATTACAGAAGCTGAAATTGACTTATACAAAGAGCATGGCTGGCACAGGAACCACGCAATAATGTTAGGATTGTGTCTCAAGTCTTTAGCACAAGTTTTTCTTTATGAACTAAGGAGAAAAGTTAAACGCACAGATTTTCCCGGTCATTTGTATGTTGCAATCTCATATGCAAAGGTGGAAGAAGTTAATAACCAAAAACTGTCCAGAACTATTAATTAGATAAGTTATAATATGTTAAACACAGCCACAGACGTATACTGGGACACACAGGGGTAGGGGTGGGGGGAAAGGGGGCACGGGGTAGGGAATCACAATTTGGACACAAGCCAAAGGCAGTGCTTATTTTCATCCAAACTTGTAAATACAATTAACTTAATTTGACATGATCATGAGAAGAATTTGCCTTTTAGAAAGTTATTAATTTCAGGAATGTGTACTGGAGCCACCAACTCCCAAACAATCCCTTCAGTTAGTTATTTTATTGGTGTAAACGTGATTAAGAATCACTGGAAGCACGGATGGAGATCTCATGAGAAGTATACAACACAATACAAAATTTACATAATGTAAAGGCACAAATTAGATCCAAATCATCATAAGATGGGTCTTGGCAAGTATTTCTTACAAATTCAGATGCACAGTAATAGTGGTGCTCTTGCAAGAATTTATACTCACTTCTAACAACATTATCACAGCTTTCAACATATTTCTGCTGTCAACCAGAAAGTTTTCATAATTACTCTGTTCTGATCCACTGTTACATTTCCAAGATTGTTAAATCCATTGTTGCACATCCAAGAATGTTATGCGATAGCAATAATCTGCCAAATGTATTGTTGAAGGGTCCGGCTGCCAACAGGAAGCGAGGTAAGGGCACCATTGTCACACTCCACATATTATTCAGTCACTGTTGGTATGAAGTTGAAAAGTAATCCCTACCCCGTGCCCCCTTTCCCCCACCCCTACCCAACTTTGTGTGTGTCCCAGTATACGTCTGTGGCTGTGTTTAACATATTATAACTTATCTAATTAATAGTTCTGGACAGTTTTTGGTTATTAACTTCTTCCACCTTTGCATGTGAGATTGCAACATACAAATGACCGGGAAAATCTGTGCGTTTAACTTTTCTCCTTAGTTCATAAAGAAAAACTTGTGCTAAAGACTTGAGACACAATCCTAACATTATTGTGTGGTTCCTGTGCCAGCCATGCTCTTTGTATAAATCAATTTCAGCTTCTGTAATTTTTTATGCTTTGGCTGGGTTTGAGGTTAAATCACTGCTTTGACCAATTACATTTTCCATTTGGAGACTTGCTCCTCCAATGACCACCTCTTAAAGATAATTTAGTGTGTGTGTGTGTGTGTGTGTGTGTGTGTGTGTGTGTGTGTGTGTGTACGGAGAATAAGTGAAAAGAACACTATCCCCATCTTCCAACACATTTAGCATCCTCTCAGATCTGGATCAACAGCTACCATTATGACCTTACAAAAGTATCCTCCTATCATAAAATTTGACATTCTTTAAAATCATACCACTTAACACAACAACAATGAATCAATATTTGGAGTTCTGTGGACAAATGGCTTAATGTAGCACACCTGACTAGTTACGCGTAACTGTATAACTGCAACTGTTTATGAGACATGAGTGTACCAATTTGACTACCCAGATGTGAAACTAAATCCTGGATCTCCAACAATGATCCTTATTCAACAAAAGTGAAGATATATTTCTTTACAGTAGGTCATCTTACCTAAAACATTAATGGCACATTGGTAGGCCTTCCAAAGATATTCTGCAGAAATCAATGGAAGAAGTCAAATATTGTCCAGCATGAGTTCTTGTGATGCCACGACAAAGCTCCTGTTCACAAAGTGGCCAAACTATGTTCATTTCTTGAGGAGACCCAGATATAAACACTTCTACATCCACCTTAAAACCAATATCTTGCAGAACAATTATTTCATAATTGAAAGAAGCCACCAGCAAGCATTATCTTGTGTGTTCAGATGTAGCTGTCTCCCCTCCGATGATCAGTACTTAAAACATGGGAGACAGGTGGTGGGCTGCTATTAAAATTGCTCTCCACTTTTTAAAAATAGTTTTAGGTTTCAAATATTTTTAGTGACTGTTTGTGATAATTTTTCCTCTAAAAGTAATTGATTTGTTGATTTGAATTCATCTCTATCTTGTTCTGTTATTGTTTTGAACGGTCTGTTATCCAGGTGTGTTTACATTTTACATCGAAGTAACTCAGCTGACTGAGGATCTGAAAGCTAAGAGCTGATAATTTGTTTATGCATTGTAGTCCACTATAAATTTTTGTAGTTTTAAACTGGGATTTTAACTTTCAGAAAATTTGCTCATTGTATAGTGTTCAATTCTGATGAGTATTCCACTGAACATGTGTCATTTTTGTTTTAGGCAAGTAATCACGTGAAGTATTTGTAGTGGTAGTATAAACAGTGGAGAAGTAGTGTTAGTAGCTGTAGTTACATTTTTTCTATGGAGTAAATTTTAAATCATTGCAGCTAGCTCATAAAACCATTTTACTGCATTAGCATAACTTAGGTAAAGTAGACATTTCTTTTCAATAACAGTAAAATTTTTACCATGAGTGAGAAGTGCAGGCTTTGGCATAGGTTTGACCATAGTCGGTTACAGTGTGAGATTTGCGCAACGTATTTTCATGGGGTGGTGGGGGGGGAGTGGGGGGGGGGGGGGGTTGGGGAGGGGGGGTGACAATGGGGTAGAGCAGTGTGCATTCTAGTTAGATCATCTCCAAATCTCCAGGAATTGAAGGATATATAGCAAAATAGGTTAATAAAGGAGCAGGAGCTTAAGATCTGTGCGCAGTTAGAAAACACATGGGAGGAACCAGACAGGATGAAGAGGGAAAAGGGGGCTGGAGACTGGAAACTGGCAGTTGGTAAGGATGCTGCTAGGAGAAGGATATATTAAGATAGTTTCATTTTGTGTATCACCAACACATTTGACCACCTGTCATAGTTAATACAGACGACACTCTTTTGGTTATAGGTGTAGGTGCAGGAAATATGCAGCACACCTCAACAGTTAAGAACCCTAAGTGAGTTGTAAATTCAATAACAAAGAAGAAGGTTTTGCTGTTAGCTAGTTCTCATGTCATAGGTGTGGGCACAGGTTATGGATAACACAGGTGAGTTACATTGGAATTTCACAAAAGAGGATCAGATGGTGATCACGAGTGGAGCTGGAAATAGTCTTGAAAGAGAGAAGGAGTATGGCATTGGGGATGATCTGGAAAAGAAAGCTACTCAAACTGGTGGTACAAATTTGCACCTCTCACAGCTGCTTTAGCATCATGACTTCCCTCACCTTAATATAGCAGTCAGACTTTTTTTACAGGGGCTTGGGATGGCACAGATGACTTTGGGTATGACTCTCATGCTGTGGTGCCAGTTGAGTCTATCAATACATTGAGTTTTACAAGGCATGGCTTGCACATCAATAGGTATAGGAAGGGGAAGCTGGCAAAGCTTATAGGTGACAGTGTAGTGGTGGGTGATGAGATCACTCATGGGAAAAGTCCTATAGCAATTGGTGTTAGAGCTCCATCATTTTTAGATTCAAGCCAGTTGATGGGTATTCTTGCTTAGTGAAAGTATCTCTAACAAAGGAACCACCTTCAAAAAAGGTCAGGTATCAAAGTAATGAAGGATTTACCAAATTTAACCAAACTATAAGTGTATTAGAGATAAAGTTAGTGAACTGAACAATATTGGTATATCAGAGCACAACTTGAACAATGTGACAATTCAGAGGATTCCTATATAGGGATACAGATTAACTGGCTATATTTCAAGGAGCTGCTTGCAGAGTGGGGTAGTAGCCATGTACATGAAAAATGGTATACCATTTGAATCTACTGAACAGGTCATTGGAAGTTGTTCAGGATCAGTTGACTTTATTGTAGCTAGACTTCTATTTATTGTTATCTATATGTACCCGAAGTCTGATTTCAGGACATTCCTGACATGTGATTCTAAAATATTTCTGTTCACTGATGACATCAGCTTGGTAGTGAAGGATGTTGAGTACAAAATACAAATACTGCAGTCCAAGACATAAGATCATGGTTTGTAGAAAATAAATTGATGTTAAATCACACAGAAACTCAGTTTTCACAGTTCTAACACACAATCCAACAAAAACTTACATTTAGATTATGCAGAATAGGCATATAATTAGTGAATCTGAACAATCCAAATTCCTAGGTGTTCAGAACGATGGTGAGCTGTCGTGGAAAGCCCATGTTCAGAATCTTGTTCAGAAACTGAATGCTGCTACACTTACCATTAAAAGAGTATCGGCAATAAGTGATATTCCAATACAAACATTAGTCTACTTTGCTTATTTTCATTTAGTTATGAAATATGGCATTATATTCTGGGGTAACTGTTCCCATTCACAAAGGGTGTTTTTGGCTCAGAAAGGGCAGTTTGAACAACATGCAATTTAAGTTTGTCAACCTCTTGCTGACCCCTGTTCAGGAGTTTGGGATTTCTGACATTCGCCTTTCAATGTATGTTTTCTTTACTGGTGTTTCTTAACAATATAAGCTTATTCTCAAGAATTAGTAGCTTTCATTCAATAAATACAGGCAGAATGATTCTTGTGCAGACAATAATACAGTATTAAGCTGTATCCATTTTCAATATGTTACCACAAGAATTTCAAAACATCTTAGCAGTAATTCTTGCACTTGTGTGTCTAAAACTGAAGAATATCTTCATGGTACACTCCTCCTTATTTTATCGGTGAGTTCCTGGAAAAAAGCTGAGTCAGATTCATGCGTTATATTGTTGAATATGCTAATATATACTAGCAGTGTGTCATCTGCGTAGTATACATCAGTGTGTATATGTGGACAAGGAAAAAACATTCCCGGGTTTTTCCTGGATTTCCCGTTCAAAAATACACTTTCTCCTGGGTGAAAACACACTTTTTTGTGTTAAGTCTCAGTGTATTTTCCCTCAAAACTGCAAAACTTATCGATCATTTGAATGGTTATGGTTTTACACACGGGCACAGACTTTCCCGGCACTTTAGAAAACGAAACTCAGGGAAAAAAAAGACACGTTTTGGAAATATCTCGGATGTGCAGCAACATGTACGCTGCATATTTTCGTATTATGAAAGTATACATTGGAATTCCATCAATTGCCGCATGTTACTTTCTGAATCATTGAAATCGAGATTGTGATGAGCTTTTGTAACCCAGTCATAGCTCATATCATGTGATCTTGCCAGCCGATGACAGCGGATATTCAGAGCATAGGACACGTGATGTAGCCAGCCAACAGCAGTATCTCTGTTAAGTAGCACAAACACACAAACAGGGAAAGTTAATAGTTTAAATTAATATACATAGTGTTGCTACAAGAAAAGCAAGGCTTTCACATATAATATTGGTCTCTAAGGTTGATAAGCTGTAAGAGAAGCTAAGCTTTCACATAATATGTTGATCTTTTTTGTGCTTGTTACACTTTAAGATATATCACACAAATGCGCCAGTAGAATTTTTAATAATGACATAAATGTCCGATCTTCAGGGTTCAAAATTCTTTTAAATGGCTCGTAATCAAAGAGTTGATTTTTCAGTGAGAGTCAAACGCTCTGTGATTTATGAAATTCATGGTACATTCTCGCACATAGTTCAACTTACAGAAAAGGATATTTACTTTGAAAGTAACGCTTTTCAAACCACCATTGGCAATATTTTCCTGCGACCTGTTAGAAATAGGTTCATTTCAGCAGTTGCCAGAGAGCACAGGTAACAGGCGATGCCGCACTTGCGCAGCTACCATGACGTAGGAATCCCGTATGTACGTACATGTAAAACATTGAAAGATCATACATTTTCATAAAAGAAACAAGACATCAGAGTATACTCCAAGAGCATCGGAATTTCGTGAACCTTACTAAAACATTCACATTCGTATGTCCAGATTCCCAATGAAGTAGACCTCGACCTGATATTAAGCTTTTCAGTATGGTTTTCGGGATGTAAATTTTCTTGGAGCATCAGTACTGCATTATATCATGCTTGGTTCTTTATTATGGCATAATGCCACACGTGCCGGAAGATGAAAACGTGCACTTGAAATGCAACGAACAGTTGAAACTAGCCAGTACTGTGGAATTAAACATTTTGTTTCAAATACATTGACTGCCTCTGCGGAAAAAGTTAATAAAAGTTAAATTTCTTTAGCAAACAGACAAAAATAACTTCATTGTTCTGCAAGGCGATTAATGCTTGACTGCCAGAAAGGTGAAAATAAAATAAACTCAAACTAAAAACATATTTTAGCCTTCAATAATTATGTGAATGTATTTTAGTTCACTTGATAGCTCCCGGCCACAGGTATCCATTTGGTTTTCATTTGACGCAAGGGTAAACAGCAAAATCACTAAATGTAAACATAGGTCACGTGGAGACTACCCGCTATAACTCAGACTGCTTTGCAGATCAGCCATGGATCTACGATATTTGTTAAGCGGGTCAATACTTTTTTAAAAAAACGAATTTTCAAAAATATGTTCATCTTGTAGCGCACATACATCTGAAAAGTCTGAAACATAAAACATATGTGTTCGAGGTAACCTAAGACATGTTATTTGGTCTTAAGTGTGCCAAAGTGCAGTGCCATGCCTCTTCACACAGCATTCTTCTACCACACGTCACTGTTTTTCTATCTGTGGAATTGAAATGTGTGTATTTTCTAATGGATGCCATCAAACTATATTCAGGACAGTGGAAACTGAAATGTCCTGTGGTGCCTCTCCTGCTCCCAGTCGGTCGATTTGACAGCCTGCCCCTCTTTTTTTTAAAACAAAAATCTCGCAGTTAATAGCGGATGGGATTATTTGTAATCGGAAGAACAAGAACTATTCAGAAAATTTGCACTCTTTATTGCCTATTAGCTAATAGCTTGCTGTTTTGTGTGACATAAAATTAAATATAGGATACATAAAATAAAGACAAGAGACAAGCAAGAAAGTACACGTTTCTTCAATCCTTAGCTCCTAGCATTTTTTTCTCTCTAATTTTGCTACAGCTTTACATGTCATGCTTTCCTTTCTGCGAAAGAATCTATTACCTCATCAAAGTTTGTCAAACATTTTGCTACATGAAAAATCAAAATGTCGTTATCTAATACTGAAAAAGCTGTTAATACAAATAAAATACCCAAGACTGGTGTGGTTTGTCAATCTTTTTATGTCTATTTTGTCACTTTCTGCTAGATAAAACAAAATAGGCCTGTCTAATATTGCAGCAATTTTGTAACACACACCAAATAAACGAGACTGTTTTGACACAAATAGTCATTTTTATAACACGACAGAATATAATTCACGTAGTACCAATATCAAATGCCTTATTAGGCCTACTACAAGCAAAAAGCTTTATGTCAGGAAATAGTTTCACATTTCATTTATACTCACCAGTTTCTCAAGCATGAGAGAAAAAAGTAAAATTACGAAATATTTATATACATTTGGAATCGTCTTAGTCTTCCACAATTTGTGAGACGTCCCTGTTTCTTCTCCTTCCTCGTTCTAACATCTTGTCATCACCAGTTCTGTAGCTATTCCTGCCATTGTCAAAATTTGTTCGCCGATTAACTTCACTAACACTGCCAGAATCACAATTTTAGTTTTCTCGTGATTATTCTCCGGTTAGGCGTTGTTACATGTTCGTACAACACATTTTCCGCGTTACTTCCAGAATAGAATTTAAGAGGCTGCGAGCTGAGGACTGTACAACTGCTCCTTACTAGTGTAGCGATCTGGCCAAAAATTTTCTGGCAAAATTTCATTTTCTTGGATACACCGAGAAGATAATACATAATCTTTCTCACCTGTTATTGCTGTTAGTCGTTTATTTTCATTCTGGTAGTCTGAATCTATGGATTTCGCTAGTAATTATAACAACGCTGATCATTCACGAACCGTATCAACCACATAATCAGACGGCAATTGGCATTCATCCGTTCGGCTTTACCCCACTCAGCTCGTATAGCCCCGTCCCCTTTTGTCTGCAGAAAGTTTATTTCTAGATGCAACGAAGATTCTCCTGACAAAGACATCATGTACACTATGCATGCATTCAAAAATCAACTTATGATTCATTCAGAAATAAACTTAAAATGTTCAAAAGCCGGCCGGTGCGGCCGAGTGGTTCTAGGCGCTTCAGTCTGGACCCGCGCGAGCGCTACAGTCGCAGGTTGGAATCCTGCCTCGGGCATGGATGTTTGTGATGTTCTTAGGGTAGTTAGGTTTAAGTAGTTCTAAGTTCTAGGGGACTGATGACCTCAGATGTTAAGTCCCATAGTGCTCAGAGCCAATGTTCAAAAACCAACAGGGATGCGTTTCAAAATCATATGAATAATCGATAGACCAAAGTGCGCTGGATGCTAGGCGTTTTGTGAAACAAGTTTTTTTCCTCAAGAATATGAATTTGGCGCCCACTTTTTCCGGTAGCACCTAGCTGCTTGCTGCGACTGCTTGCACAGCCAACAGCCACACTCCTGTAACCAGAAGCGGGAGAATCTACTACTCAAACCCGACTCAACTGCTCTTGCGCATGAGCCCACTCGTAACTGGTAAATCTAATCTAATGTAAACAGTTTTGACCTCACACTCATCGGAGGTAATTTATTGTTATGAAGCATTGTATAGTCTTCCTAAAGCCTTTGATACATTTTGCTGTTGGCAGATGTTTGCATGAGCACTGTGTGTCGTAGTTGTATATGGCCTATTTCCTTTGCAATTTAAGTTATGTTTGTTTTTTTCTCTCGTTTACATTTTATTGTTGAAGTATTATTCTGCAGTAGCGGGATACAGTAATATCCTTTGTTAGAGTGTCAGTTCTTACCAGTCAAAATTACAAAAATTTAACAGAAAACTGAAACAATGAAAAATTCCCGGTTTTCCCCCGATTTTGTCCTGGATGAAAAAATTCCCGGGTTCTTCCTGGATCTCCCGGGTCGTATACACCCTGATATATGTAAAATTCGTTTTATTTATTATTAACTTTTCTTATGTTAATTTCAGTTACTGATGTGTTCCATGACCATGGAGATATGCTATTCAATTTGGAGCTATGTAAGTAGATGTGACAAATAAAATTAGAAACTTTCTGGTTGATTAAGACTGTCTGCTAGATATGGACTTGAACACAGAACCTTTGTCTATTATCTATTGACTGAGCAATCCAAGCACAACTTATGAGTTGCCCTCTGGATAAAGATTGTGGAAAGCTAGGATTTCTATTACTCTCAATACCTTTCAAATGACCCGTGTATTTAAATAATGACTACACGTAAAGGTGACAGTTAATGGTAGGGGTTTAGGTGCTTGGGAACATCAGTAAGTCACATGGATCCAAATCTGAGAAGTGACACAACTGTGAGTAAGTATCAATTTTTTTTATCAGTGAAAATATCGTTTGTAAACCCCACAGTGATAAAACAGTATTTTAATTAGAACTAATGAATATAGTGATTTTTAACTGTGACTGCCCTTATTGGGAGAGTTAATAAGTTTTATGAATTCAAATCTGAGAAGTGAAGTGACTATGCACAAGTATCAGTCCTGTATATCAGTGGAAATCTCATTTGTAAACCCAACAGCGATAAAACAGTATGTGTTTTAGAAGTAATGAATGTATTAATTTTTAACTGTTATTTAACTTGGCAAAAAATAATGTGTGTTACTAGGACATTATAGTAAATATCTCTTTTAAGACCAGGGACAGGCAAACAAAGACTTAAAGATGGTGATACTTTCAGAAGTTGGCAGCATGAGGTTGAACTTCTGCAGCACCTAGATATTGTCTTGATTTAACTTGATTTTCTGTCATGTTTGTAATAAGAATCATAGGGCATCTACTTCAAAATACTATGTATAATTAAGAAGTGATCCTTTTAAGCTGACAGCAATGTGTAGACTACGATAAATGAATTGAATTAAATTGGTTTTGACAGTGACAGATTACTTAAAGTAACTAGAAAATACATAATGCAAATCTATTATTATATGTTGCATAATCACCATTTTCTTCCTTGCAGCACCATTGAAGTCATTGAATGCCATAAGCGATACAGTGTCCGATGCGAGGAAGAGTGGAGGTAGATGTTCCTTGGGACAACTGACAATCATCTTGTCCTGTGTAAAACAACAAAGGTAATTAATACAAAGAATTGAGGAAAAAATAAGTTTCAATAGCCAGTAAGGATAACTTGTTGCATCGTAAACACAATGGTAAGTGATAAATCACAACATACATTACTCATAATGACAGTAGTAGAAGCAGTGAATTGGATGAATTATTCCTTAATTCTTACAGTAATATTCTGTGGCTATGGTTTGCGCAGTCTACTTATTCAAGATTTTCTCAGGGACAGCAGATGATTGTCTCAATGCAGAATCCTCAGAAAGTGCACACCAGTGGTCACATGGAATGCCATGCAATTTTCTCCACTTATTGGCATCAGTTCATTTATTCAAAATTTAATGTGAATGTGAAACATAAAACCACAGACAAGTAAAAACTTGTTTCAATGTATTGTCATTCTCAATAGCACAATTTTAACTAATTTGCTATATGGGCTGCAACAGCAGTCTTCCACTACATTGAAATCACTTTCCTTTGGTTTTGGTTTGTTTCCTGTTTTCTATGATTTCCTTAAATTGCTTGCAGGACTGTTGTGATACTGATGTCTCCCCAAACCCTTTGTAATCTGAGGTACTATATGCACAGTCCAAGAAAGTTCTGTCAGACGGCTGACAACAAAATTTGAAGTGATAGAAACTGAATGACACTGACAGGTATCAACTACCTGCTGGTTGTTGCCAGTGTTACGTAGCACAAAAAACTACATTTAAGGTGTCTGCATCTACAAAAGCAGAAATTACACACTGAGTTAATGATCTCTGAAATGTTTTATGGAACTGTGTTTGAAAAAATGATATCCGTTGAGATGTCAGACACATTAAATAATGGGCTGGTTAAAACCCATGCCAACTGGAAAGCATTTGATGGCAGTCAATGCAATTTCATTTTTATTTATTCAGCTACGCCCATCAGCCATCTCACTGAAAATCTTCTTTTAGTGTACTGAAGCTACATGGACTGACAATCATGAGAAACACTATGCAAGTAGTATCATGTCAACAGAACAAAGTGAAGGCTGAAATTGTGAATTCTGTTTTTCATGATTTTCTACTAAGCAAGAACCATTATAATTACTCTGACTGGCAAACAGTGAGACAGATATACACAAACAGAAAATAAAAAATGAATACGCTAAAGCCATGGCCCTCAAGAATGAAGTTTTACTCACATATTATAAAGATTGTATATTTTAAGTGATCAAAATTATACGCTCATCCACCTGGTGATAAGACTGTTTCAGGCAAAATTTTTTTCTCTTGTATAGCCTCCCTAACTGGAATCCATTCCTGTATAGGCATTTACTAACCTTGGGAAACAGTTTCATACCATTTATGCTTGTTGATGTTGTTGCAATTGATTGATGGATGTGAGTGACTTCATTGGACAATACAAGAAGTGGCTGCACTGGCACTGTCTCACTAGAAGTGCACGTCTTGCCACAATTGTAGGAGCAACAGTGAAATGGCTGCAAGTGTCCTGCTCTGTTTATTATTCTCCTGATAAAGGGCAATGTTGTACAGCCACTGTAGACTAGAGCTTCCCACACCATGATACCCAGAGCTGATACCATATGTTGCTGCCATATACACAGCAATTTCCACTATCTTGGGCAACATGTTACAAACAATGGTCAGTGACATCAAGGCAGAATCTGTTCACAGGACTAAAAGTAGGTAAGATGCATAAGGAGTCATGAAAGATGCAAGCTTACTCAATGTCCAGATTCAAATAAATGGTCCGTGATGACTGCGCCACCTCATTCAGTAACATTAACAACTGAAATGTCATGTTAAACATGTTGAAAAATTCCTAGGCATTACTACATGGTCTTTCACTGGCCCACAATACCATCTTACAAAAATTAATTCAACTGTATTATTTGCAACTGGTGAACCACACAAGTATGTTTACTACATTTACTAATCCAATGTGATGCAAACATGGTGTTCATTTTTCATTTCCCATTGTGTATCTGTACATGTGAAACTCTAAGGTAATGCATATTTCTACACAAAAACAATGTACTAAGATTAAATGGATTTTAAGCTGGCCCCTGTTCCAACTACTATTCAGCACAGAAAACTTGGGCTACAGTGTCCCACCGACAACTGCAAGGGGGTCACACACCATTCCCTTATTCAAGTCAAATTTCAAGAACAAACCTAACTACAGACTATGGAGGTACCCAGGCTTGGCTAAGTATACAGGTTCAAATGAATGTTGGTTATAGTAGTTATGCGCAGATCTGGAGGCTTGTACTGGATACAATGGAGTGGACAGCTGCATCAACTGGAGACTGAAGATTCCAACAACAGCAACAAAATATATCTTTTACTGAGGCTATAACAACATCATGGAAATGATAGATTGCTACTCACCACATAGGGGAGACACTGAGTCACAGACAGGCACAAAGGAAAAGAATGACAGAAACGGTCAGCTTTCACACAAAGCGCTCCTTCAGAATTAGAAAAAACACACACATTCTCTCTAGCACAACACGCGCTCACACACCCGCATGCGCACACCCGCACGCCTGTGTGTGTGTGTGTGTGTGTGTGTGTGTGTGTGTGTGTGTGTGTGTGTATGTGTGTGTGTGCGTGCACACGGGCGCGCCCGCGTAGACACACACACACACACACACACACACACACACACACACACACACACACACACACACACGGTCCAGAAATGACAGTGGCCATGTGAATTGTGATAAGGTGAATTTGTGAGAGTTTTCTACTTCTGGTGAAGGACTTTGTGTGCCATTGTAGAGCCCACAGTGTGAGTGAATCAAAGGAAGAGTTGCACCAGCAGTGGAAAGGAGAACCAAGCTGGAGGTGGAAGGGAGAGCCATGCTGCTGACTAAGGGGGCAGTTCCAGATGTGAGCTGTTTCAAATGAAGCAAAATGAGAGCTCACAGTCCCAGCTAGAAGCCAGCAACAGGATTATACGTGAAGAGACAGGAAATGTTGACCATAAAGCACAGTGTGGAATGGAACACTGTCAATGTGGCCGGACAAAGGGTGTCTGGTGAGACGTCGCCAGAGCTCTGGTGGCTGTTAAGAGACAGGGGCTCGAACGAAGGGCAGCTGCTGGAGATGCAGTGGTACCAATAGGCTCGATCACAGCAGCAGCTTCTAGAGAAGACAGCACCAGATGAGTAATTGGGAATGCTGATGTAGGCCTAACTGCCTGTCCTGGGTGTTGAGCCACCCTTCAAAGGAAGGTGGCCACGAATGCAAGTTCGGGCCAAAAGTGCAAGCAAAATCAGTTGTGGCCAGTGGAGGGCAGGTGTCGGGCAGGACAGTGGCGATGGATGAGGTGAATTGTGTGGGATCATAGTCAACAGTCTTGTCGCCGACTGGAGCACTGTGGCAGGATTGGACCATCCCATTGCCAACTTTTATGTCTTTTGTCCTTATGTGGTGGCAAGGACAGCATAAAAAAAGTCTTTCAACTGCATTCCAGTTCAGGGTTCTGGTTTGGCGTCCAGTCGAAGACCTGGGTGGTGTCTGGCTTGGTCGAGGAGCAGGCTGGCCATTGGGATGCTGGCAGAGTGCTGATTGCCAATGGGAGACTCGTGTTCAACTCACCAGCGTCTGCCAGGTCATGAGAAAGCTGATGGTCTCAGCAGGTGGTGATGTTCTAGGCAACATTCCGTCAGGTGCAGGCAGGCCGGTTGGCAGTTGATGGGAGACTCATGCTCAAACCAACAATGACTGCTGGGACACAAGGGTACCAATGGGCCCAGTCAGGCAGCAATGTCCTAGGTGGAGTCTGGTTAGTATCTAGGTTCAAGTCCAGCTGGAGTCATAAGCCGCACTGGGTTGATGTTTTGTCAGAATCCTGGGTTAAAATGGAACTGCTGCTGGTGAACACTATCGACAGATGGGCTGCAGGACGCAGGTGGCATACAGTCCGGAGTGTGTACAAATGCCATCGAGTAGCAGTCCTGCAGTGTCTTAAATAATCCAGTGGAACGATTTCTGTGATGTGTCACATGATTTGCAGATGCAGTGTAGTGCCATGCTCTCAGTGCTGTAGATGGATGCACACACTGCTGGAGGGTGATGCTGATTCCTCTAGTGGAGCCTGCTGGAATCTGTGTACACAAACCAGTGAGTTGCTGTTGTGATCTCCAATTTTAGTAATCACACAGTGCTTTCAGACATGTGGGGTTGGCTTCGGCAGAGAACGCCAGGTGTGCAGCAACCTGCCAGCTTAAGTCTGGATACGGCTCCTGACTGCTCAGAACAACTTATGAGATGCATCGTTCTAGGAGGAGTCGGCACTCACACGCTGCTTTATATAAGGCTATAGATAATGTTATTTTTGCTAAGCTTACAAACAATAAAGTGACATTGAACAGTATTGGATCTTTCACTACTGTGGATGGACCATGTTTTTTGTTAGTGCTGTACTGAATCTTATTATTAATAAAGCTGATTCTTTTTTGCATGGTAGTGGTTGGCTGACTGTTGCTACAGTACGGTGTGGAAGTATTATTGAAATTGGTGGACCTGAAAGTTGCAATGATCATGATGTGATTACTTATAGTACTTTTAATGTTTCTGAAATTTTTATTAGAGATATTGGCATATCTTATATTAATGGTACCATGCCTTTTGTTGTAAGAACTCGTGGTAGGAATAAGGTTGGTCCTGATGAAGAAATTTATGTACGGTGTAAAGGACATGGTGGGTGTGAAACTGTAAATTTTGTTGGTGACATGACTTAATATTTTCATAAATAGAGAGTGTGACACTGAGGGGGTAAGAAAAGCTGCACAATGATCTTGTTAAAAGCCGAGACATGATTTTTGCTGTTGTAGCTCTCAGGGACACTCTGGGGTGCTCCCTGTGTAAGGCATCCCTCTGCAACTCTGTGAGGCATAGCTCTATTGCATGATAGCGCTACACAGAGCTATGATGTAGCGTGGCTCTGTGGGTTGCCTATGTGGGTTATTGCCCTCGAGGAGGCAGTGACCACTGGCAATGATAATATAGAAATCCTACAGTGTTGTCTCAGGAAAGATGCTAGCTTTGAAGGTTTTATATCACTTTTCTCTGACCTGTTGTTAACTGGTGGTGGTTATTTTTATAGTTTTAGGTGCTAAACTGTTGGGTTGTCAGTGCCTTTATATAAAACAGAGAAAAATGCGGTTAAAATTTAATTAAAACATCAATAAGGATGTACGGAACATTCTGGTTGAAAATTAGGAATAGTCCGCAGCTCGGGGTCTCGGGCTAGCGTTCTCGCTTCCTGAGCACGGGGTCCCAGATTCAATTCCCAGTGGGGTCAGGGATTTTCCTTGCCCCAAGATGACTGAGTGTTGTGTTGTCTGCATCATCCTCATTCATCCCCATTACAGTCGGAGGAAGGCAACGGCAAACCACCTCCATTAGGACCTTGCTCAGTAAGGCGGTGCGGGTCTCCCGCTTTGTTCCCCTACGCTGTCAAGTAGCATGGGCCTTCATTTCCATGTCTCATCAACAGGCAGAAGTGCATGAACAAAAGGTACAAAGCTTGGATAGCTTTCAGAATGTGCTCCCTTTTTCTAGCTGTAGGAATAACAGGCAGGCACAAGTACATGCACATGAACATGCACATGAACACGCACATGCACACGCACAAGCGTGCACGCGCGCCTGCCCACACACACGCGCGCGCGCACACACACACACACACACACACACACACACACACACACACACACACTCGCAACAGGCACACACCTATCTCCATAAACTGTGCTCTAAATGGTGCAAAGGAGTCACTGAAATATTGCATGTGTTGTGCTCGGCTGCATGTTGTGCAACTGGCTGGTCCACCTTGTTTTGGGCAACAGTTAGGTGGTGGCTATTCATTCTAGTTGTCATCTGGTTGGTTGTCATGCCAATGTAAAATTTGGTGCAGTGGCTGCAGCAGAGCTGGTATGTAACATGGCTGCTTTCACAGGTGGCCCGGCCTAGGATAAAGTTGAGATGGAAGTAGAGTAGCTGATGCTGGGTGGGTGGACTGGGCAGGTCTTCCACAGGGGTATCATCCCTGTGGCAAGGTATTGGGCATGGGAGTGACAGAGCTGGAGGTTGGGTGGGCAACAGAACACCACGTTGAGAGAGATTGAAAGTAGCTTGAGTAGGAAGCCCCTCATTTCAGGACATAATGGGGCTGATGACCTCAGCAGTTTGGTCCCATAGTACAAATTTTCAAATTTACCATGGGTGGCCAGGCTGTTATGGAACGGAGTTTTTGGTGTGGAAGGGGTGGCAGTTGTCAAATTGCAGGCTCTGTTGGTGGCTGGTGTGTTACATGTGGAATGAGGTGTGGCTGGTGCCATCTGATAGGAGGAGATTGATATCTTTCTGGCTTTGGGTTCAGGTTATAAAGATGTCATCAATAAAACTAAAATGGACCAAGGTTTTGGGAAGCTATAGGAATGTTTCCTCTAGGTGGCCCGTGAAGGGGCTGACATAGGAGGATGCCATGCAGGTGCCCATGGCTGTGCCATGAATTTGTTTGTATACCTACCCTTTAAATGTGAAGTTGTTACGGGTTAGGATGTAGTCAGTTAGGTGTACAAGGAATCAAGTGATGGATTTGGAACATGCAGGGCACTGAGAGAGGCAGCATTCAATCGTGGCAAATTTGTGGGCATGAGGGATATTGATGTATAGGGAGGCTGCACCAACAGTGACGAGTAGAGATCCATTAGGTAAGGGTGTGGGGATGGTGGAGAGCCTGTGCAGGAAATGATTGGTATCTTTAATGTGGGAAGCTGTGTTTCGAACAATTGGTTGGAGATGTTGATCAACAAGGACCAAGATTCTTTTGGTGGGGGCACTGTAAGCAGCCACAAGACAGTGCCCTGGATTGTTAGGTCTGTGGATTTTGGGGAGCATGAAGATGGTGGGTGTGTGGGCTGTTGTCGGGGTGATTAGGGAGACGGATTACGGGAAGAGATTCAGTGAATCACCCAGGGATTAGAAGTAATGTTGGATTTCTGGGATAGGATCACTCTGGCAGAGCTTGAAGGTGGAGGTGTCGGACAACTGGCAGAGACCCTCTGCCAGGTACACTCCAGTTCATCACAACAGTGGTGGAATCTTCGTCTCCTGGGACGATGATTGTCAGGAACCGCTTTTAGGTTGTCTAGGGCAATCCTTTCTTCTGTTGAAAGGTGTTAGTTCTTAGGGATGGACCTGGGAAAGGGTGGTCTGATTCAGGTTTACTGATGACACCTTTACAACCTGGACCCAAGACCAGGGCACCTTATCCTCATTCTTCCACAATCTCAACATGTTCTCTCTCATCCACTTCACCTGGTCCTCCTCTACCCATCGTGTTATCTTCCTAGATGTCAATCTCCTCCTCTCAGATGTCTCAATCCACATCTTGGTCCACATGAAACCCACCAATCACCAGCAGTACCTGCACTTTGACAGCTGCCAACATTTCCACACCATAAAATCTCTCCAATAACAGCCTGGCTACCCATGGTAGATGCATCTGCAGTGATGAGAACTCCCTTGCCCAGTGGGATAAGGCCTCACAAAAGCATTCACAGACAGACTGTACCCTCCAGGCCTAATCCTCGAACAGATTTCCCATGCCATATGCACGCACGCACGCACGCACGCACACACACACACACACACACACACACACACACACACACACAATTATCCTCTCAGCTATCCCAAGAACCAACCACAAAGACGCACCCTCCTTGTCATCCAATACCACCCCAGATAGTAACGAATGAATGACGTCCTTCATCAGGGCTTTGATTATGTATCATCATGCCCTGAAATGAGGGGCATCCAACCCAAGATACTTCCAATCTCTCCCAGTGTGGTGTACTGTTGCCCACCCAACCTTGACAACATCGTTTTCCAATCCACCCACCCAGCACCAGCTACTCCAGTTCCATCACATCCCTATCCTACACCATCAGAGGCCGGGCCACCTGTGAAAGCAGCCATGTTATATACCAGCTCTGCTGCAACAACTGCACAGCATTTTACATTCGTATGGCAACCAACCAGCTGTCAATCAGAATAAATGGCTACTGCCAAACTGTTGCCAAACACAAGATTGAGCACCCAGTAGCGCAACATGCAGCAGGGCACAACATGCGAGATTTCAATAGCTGCTTCATAACCCACACCATCTGGATCCTCCCCAGCACCACCAGCTTTTCTGAGCTGCACAGATGGGAGCTATCATTACAGCACATCCTTTGCGCCTGTAACCTTCCTGGCCTAAACCTAAGGTAACTAGTTGCCCCCCCCCCCCCCCCCCCCCCCCCCGCCCCCGACTCCCCACCCAATAGAGAGTGTGGAAGTGAGTGAGTGAGTGGGTGTGTGTGTGTGTGTGTGTGTGTGTGTGTGTGTGTGTGTGTGTGTGTGTGTGTGTGTGGGCGCGCGCGGGCATACAGAATCCCCTGCCCCAGTACCCTCACCCAGTTTGTGTCCCCACAGTAATCTCCCTCCCCCTTCCTAATTCCAGTTATTGTCCACAATAAGCAAAGTCTTTTATGAAACATTTGAGAGGAGTGAAGATTACAATAAACTTTCTAGTTCACGTAACTTTTCGTGTAGAGTTGGCTCCTGTTCTTCTTGTCTAGGGATCTGATTCTTGAAGCTGAAATTCTCATGTTTTAGGACCTCATGGTTGAAGTGATCTAAATAAAGTTGAAGATTGTCGTTGCAGAATTTTTGTAGTTACATTAATATATTTTGTCACATTTTAGTATATCATAGTCTTTTTAATTTTCACATTAACAAAGACAAAATTACATTGTTCACCCAAAATACAAAAATATGTCTGATCACATCAGAGGCATGCTTACTACTACTTCACTATATGGTAACAACCATATTCCAGAGGGTTTACAATTTTTATTGACAAATAAATTTCTGTTACTTTCGATTACTGTTTCAGATACGAATCCAGAAATAAACATAATAAACAGTACTAGATTGTGTAATTAATAGCAGAAATTTTAAGTGTGCCAAATAATTATTGTTTTATATATGAATCCACAAATAAACATAATAAACAGTACTAGATTGCGTAATTAATAACAGAAATTTTAAGTGTGCCAAATAATTCATAATTTCAAATGTTTCTAAAAAAAATAATTTTAACTGTACATTCTGTGCTAGTACTTATAGATTGTAAAATTTAAAATAAAGTAATTTCTTCTCATAAATTTTTTTAGCTTGAAATATAGCATACTGTGTATAAAATTATATGAAAGTTTTCAGGAAAGCAGCTGAGATAATATTTACCTGCCCAAAATTCGAAAAATAATACTGGTATTGACAAGTACTGTTTTGGAAAACTAATGCTAGAGGAGGATGTCCTGTTACACCACATCAGCTAGTTGTGTGCTGTTATCTCATGCCTAATCTATGAAATCACATGTCCAGCTGTCTTCCACCTGCCCCCTCTACCTGCATCCCTAGATAGCCCACAGATGGCTCTCCACTCTCCCATGAGTTAGCATTTAAGGAGGTCAAACAGCTAAGGTAAATAGTCTCTTATTCCCCCCCCCCCCCCCCCAAAGCACAGTATCAGTGTACCCAATCTGTCTGCATTTAGGATAAATTCCGAGTGTAAGTGTGAGAACCTGTACTTGTGCTGACACAGCATGCATATGAGGTGGAACATGGGAACCAGCTTGGTATTCACCTAGTTGGATGTGAGATTCAACCACTAATACAACTGTCAGTTGTTTTAGTATGCTGTATGTTATCAGGTAGTGGCTGCTGCAATGCTACGTGCTGCAGACAATGCAGCTCCCATGGGGACACTGCATTCCTAAATGTTTGTGGAACAAAACTCACAACCACCCTATCCTGTGGATGGAAAGCTGGATTGCGTCCCTAGTCAGGCATAATATTTGTATAAAATTCAGTCCACGTCCAGGCAATGGTGCCAGTGTTGCTGAGATATGACTCTGATCTTTACAGGTGCTATTGACAACTGTGAATTCTGCATGTGAATCCTAATAGGTTCTCATATGTTACTTCAATATGCGATGGACTGCAAAAGCTCTTGCTGTGACCTCTTCTTACTTTCTTTAATTATTCTCCTCAACTATACCCTTGACACTTAAAAGCAGCAGTGCTAAAATATGTAACATGAATTAGTTAGATATATGATGTTTGTGGATCCTAGTTGCAACTTCAAACAAACATAATGGCAACATATGAACCGTTTACACAACTTCTTAAAGATGTTTTTCTTTTCTTTTTTTCCTAGGAAGATTTATACTTAGTTATGAGTTATGTTCAAACCCCCCTTTCCATTCTCTCTCTCTCTCTCTCTCTCTCTCTCTCTCTCTCTCTCTCACACACACACACACACACACACACACACACACACGACTATATTACTACACATTCAGTAATAAATAGTACTACACATTCAGCAATAATTCTATTGAGTAGGAGTGGTTGTGAAGTGGATATACTTTAGTATGTGTTTTGTTATCTATTAAATTCTTTTCATCAGTGCTTAGGTACAAAAGATTTTTATGGCTGCATACTACACTCCATTCTGCAGCACACAGAGAATGTGATGAATATTGTATACAATTTCTTATGTTAATTGATTCTTCCATCGCTTCTTGGTAAAACTAGATAAATATGAAAAACTCAATACTGTATATGTTCTACAGGATTAACTTATTTTGTTAACCGGTTTTTGGCTTACAAGACCACCATCAGACTAACTATCATTGTCAAAGAAGATACAATATTCGTAACCAAACAACACTGGAAAGGTGTTACTAATCTAGAATGAAGCACAAACACAGAGTAAATGCCATCTTTAGCAGTGCAGTGGTAATGCAATTAAAAAAAAGAGGAAAAAGTTGAACAGTAAATAAATATAAAGGGATCAAACCAGGAAAAACGTTAACATTAAGCTTGAAAAACAGTGCCTATATCAGAATTTAAATTATGTTAACAATCCTAACAAAATAAAATTAGTACTTGACAAGAATATTAAAGAATGTCTACGAGGTATTCACTGTGAAAAGTGACATGTACTGAATAAAAGATAGAACTGACAGTTGTAACATAGGCGTCCAAAATAAAATAAACACAGTAAAGTGGACAAACAGAAAAAAGCATACAGTATGGATAGCATTTGGAAAACTATTAGGGTTAAGTGAAGCTCAGAAAAGGGAAAGTGCTTAGCTGTTTGGTCATTTAATATTACATCAGGACTGTGGGCCAGACGTATGTTGATTTCACAGGCTTTCAACTGGCTGAGTTTTTGGACTTTTGCTAAGTGAAGGACATGGGCCTGTGTGTGATAGCTCACTCAGTATATGCTCAACAAATGTAGAGTCATAATTCCATGCTGTGTTCATGTTCAGCCAACCTAGTCGCTATGTCTGCCTGACCGACAGGCTATACCTTCTAAGATGAAAATCAGTTAATTAAATAGATTAATATAGTAGAACATACACAATATTTTGTTGAATAAAATCTACTTGGGCTTCCAGCCACGCCAGGTGTTTAAAAATCCACAAGCTCTTCACTGCGCTCTCCTTGGTCCATGTTTGGTGGTAAATGACAGTCATTTTGCTGTGGCCTCACCATTATATAGCCGCACTCCTGGCTGTAACATTACTTGTGCCCTTACCCTCACCAAATATAGTAATGTTTTCCTCCCGTGTCTATTGCCCCCACTTCAACCTCATGACGGCTGGATCCCAGGCTGTGCTGAGATACAACTGCCGTACTTTCTGATGGTGTTTTCAAATATTTTTATTTCTACGGCTTCTTTTATAATGCTATCCCAAAATCCCATTGCCTTCATAATGACAGATGTTTTGTTGAATACAATTCGGTGACTGTTTTCTAAAGAGTGTTCTACCACAGCCAATTTATCAGGGTAGCATGGGCATATACACCTCTGATGTTCCTTCTGGCACTGCTCCACAATGCATACTGTTTGGCCGACACAGTAGCAGCCACAATGTCATGGTATCTTGTACGCTCCCAGCATTCTAAGCCTTAGATTGTCCTTCACAGGCCTCAGCCTTCACAGGCTGTCATATGTTTGCTGGGGGCCTGAACACTGCTGAGATGATGTGTCTCTTCAGAAGTCGGCTAATCTTTCTTGACACTGTGCAACAGAAAGGCAAAAACGCAAGTTTCTTGTTCTCTTCTTTGGTGGTGTTTTTACCACGCACCTTACTAGAAATACCCTGTGATACCTGGTGGTGATTGTACCCATTTTCCCAGAAGGCTTTTCAGAGGTGGCTTAGTTCTTGTGCCAGATTTTCAGCATCTGAGACGACTTTAGTATGGTGGATGAGGGTGCTTAGAACACCATGTTTTCGCGCTGGATGGTGGTAGCTGAGAGCGTGCAGATAACCAATCCATGTGTGGAGGATTCCTGTAGACAGTGTGACTGAGGTGCCCATTGGTTTCTGGTGAATGAGGACGTCAAGGAAGGGCAATGCACCATCCATCACTACTTCCATCATAAACCTAATATGGTTATGAATGCCATTTAGATGTTCTAGGAGTTCTCCCAGTTTTTCATGTATATGGGGCCAGATAATAAATGTGTCACTGACATAACGATAAAAGCAACTTGGATTATCTGGAACCATGTCCAAAGTGATGTCTTCAACTCTCCCCATAGAAATACTGACTATGGGTGGAGCTAATAGACCCTCCCATCATCATGGTGCCCAACTGGTCAAAATACGTCCATAAAGTGTAGGTGGTTTCACCACTAGTGGGAGGAGATTCTTAATAACGGCCTCTTCCAGTGATGAATGTTTGAGGAGCTCTGATGTATTCTTCATTATTCTTGATGTTGGTTCTCAATTCAGTTTCCGGTACGTATACTCCTTGAAAATCAACTGAATTTTACCACTGTAGTCCACTTTATTCAGAATGACGGATGCATTGCTCTTGTCAGCTGGCAGAACCATGATATGGGGGTCTTTATGGAGTGCACGACGTCCTTTGATTTCAGTCCTAGTCAAGTTAGACAGTGGTAGGTTGGATTTTGAAATAATCTGGGTTTTGTGATGAAAATCTAACCCACCACTGTCTAACTTGATTAGGGCTGAATTCAACTGACTTCATGCACTCCGCGACAACACCCTCATCGTGGTTCTGCCAGCTGACAAGAGCAGTGCATCTGTCATTCTGAATAAAGCTGACTACGATGCTACAATTCTGTTGATTTTTGAAGAGCATACCTACTGGAAACTGCCATGGGACCCAATGTCAAGAATAATGAGGAAGACATCAGAGCTCCTGAGTCATCACTGGAAGAGGTCATTATTAAGAATCTCCTCCCTCAGGCAATGAGGCCACCTATGCTTTATGGGCTACCGAAGATCCACAAAATGGATTCTCCTCTTCAACCCATTGCCAACATCATTGGGTCACAAACTTACAGACTGGAAAAACGTCTGTCCAGTCTCATTACACCGCCTGTGGGGCACTGTGTGCATCGCATCAAGAATGACGATAATTTTATCAACTGAATTAAACATCTGCATCTTGTGCAAGGTGGTTCAAGGATGAGTTTTGATGTGGTGTCACTACTTACTTGTCTTCCTTTCAACGACTGCATAGACCTCCTCTCCCAGTTACTTGATGGTACATCTGTGGGATTGTTTAAGCACATGCTGACATCATTTTATTTTCTACATGGCAGCCATAATTTCGACCAGCTGGAAAGCGTGGCAATCGGAACACCATTAGCTCCATCCATAGCCAACATTTTTATGGAGGAATCTGAAGACATGGCTTCAGATAAGCCAAGTTGCTTTTATAATTAAGTCAATGACACTTTTATCACATGGCCCCATGGACACGAGAAACTCTGAGAATTCTTAGAACATCTGAACGACATTCACGATCACATTAGGTTTATGATGAAAGTAGAAATAGATGGTGTATTGCCCTTTCTTGATGTCCTCGTTTGCTAGAAAACCAATGGGCACCTCAGCCACAGTGTCTACAGGAAACCTACACACATGGACCAGTATCTGCACTCCCTCAGCCACCAAAATCCAGCAGAAAAACATGGCTTTCTGAGTAACTTCATCCACTGTGCTAAATTCGTCTCATCCGCCATGCTAAAGTCATCTCATATGCTGAATATCTGCCACTAGAATTAAACCACCTCTGGCAAGTCTTCTGGGAAAATGGCTGCAATCACTGTCACATATTATAGGCTATTTCTGGTGAGGTGCATGAGAAAAACACCAGTGAAGAAGAGAACAAGAAACTTGCATTTTTGCCTTTCTGTGGCTTCTGAAGAGACACATCATCTCATCAGTGTTCAGGGCCCCAGCAAAAATATGACAGCTCATGAAGCCTGTAAAGGACAGTCTAGGACTCAGAGTGCCTGGCGTGTACAAGATACCACGTCAGTGTGGCTGCTATTACGTCAGATAAACAGTACACACTGTGGAGCAAACCCAGATGGAACATGAGAGATACATATGCCTACACTATCCTGAAAAAATCAGTCTTGGCAGAACACACTTTAGAAAATCGACACAGAATTCTATTCAACAAAACATCTTTCATTATGAGGATGGAGGGATTTTGGGATAGCATTATAAAAGAAGCTGTAGAAATAAAAATATCTGAAAACATCATCAATAACAATGGGTGTTTGTAGTTCAGCACAGCCTGAAACCTGGCCATTGCGAAGATGATTGGATGCAAAAGATGCTGGATGCAAACATTACCATATGGTAGACATTTACCATTTGACAATGGCCAAGAAGAGCTCACCCAAAAGGTCGTGGGATTTTAACCACCTGAAGTGGCTGGAAACCCAAGAAGATTTTATTAATTCATATGACCATGAGACCATATATTCATACTATATTTTGCTTTTCATCTATAAATAATGTCTTGTGCTAATATTATATCTACAAATGTTACTGTTTTTTTTTTTTTAAACTGTGATTAATTTTGTAAGGCTGTGATGGATTCTTAGGGTCGCTCTGCAGATGCACTGAAAAGGGTTCGCTTGCTTTAGTATGCAGCTGTATGTGCGTAAAGTAAGTATGACTAACATGTATGTGACATAGGACTACAGCTTCTCTTTGAAAGGGGTGAAGTGATATTCCATGTATTTTGGTGAAGTCTTTCATTATTCAAAGTGTGTTGGATGGGATATTGGTCACCCATTCTTCTCCTCATTTTTTTTAAGACGTGGTCTCTAACATGTACCTGTAAGTCAGCTTCTGTGATTTGTAATGGTAGCAGGTTCATTGTAGAGGCTTTCTTATATTATGTATCAGCACAATCATTGTCTGGGATGCTTACATGGTTCAGAATACATAAGAATACTGTGGAAGTCCCTGTATTGCTGAGGTGGTATAAAAGTTTGTGAATGGAGGAGACCAAAGAACAATTCAGTGAGTGCAACTGAAAGGCATGTGGTCCCATCCACGCAACTAAGGAAAAATGGCGGTTAGCTATGTCGCAATGCAGTGTGATCCACGTGGCTCTGCAAACTGTGCAAGTTGCAGTGTGATTAGATGAGATGATGTCAGTCACATTCAGCAAATTATGTTGAGCTGTGGAAAGTGTATTCACTTTCCCTCTCACACACCACAGCTGAGTGAACTCCACATGGATAGGGCACTCATTTGCAGTGCTCTAGTTCCCAGTGAGCATATTTTAGTCTCCTGGCTTTCACACAACTCACAAGGAGATGGATACTGGAGTTCTGGAAAAAGCATCATATAACAATGTTATTGTGGCCTACAGTACCTTTCAACCACATCATTAATTAAGAGTTGTTGTTGGTGTACCTTTCAAGGTCAAATACCTACTTCAACAAGAAGACTATCGAAGGGACTTGTGTAGAAAGTTCCAGCTCCAAGATGGACTCTACTAATGTATACAGGGTGTAGTAGCCCTAAAACAGAAGGTGGTGTTGACCTCAAAGCAACATATTATTGTCTAATCAAGCTAAAATCAACAGTAAAATTTTAATAGAATCTGTTGACGTGTTCCACAAAAAGTGTTTCCAAGACAGTGCACAGAGTTTAATTTCTGCTTACAGGTTGTCAAAAACTGTTTTATGTATAGTTGACAAAACAAAACTGTTCACATGTCTTGATAAGCTTGGGTACCTTCAGTTGTGTACATCTCACACCAGTGGTAATGCAACAGACACTGGCAGCACCGGAAGCACCATGCTTAACACACTTTTAGCTATGTTTATGTTCCCTTCTTATTGTAACAATTTCACTTACTGCCTTTTTGATTTTCTGTGATTGCATACAATTATTGCATATTGTTTTACATATAGTATACTTCATAACATTTACTTTTATCTGTTTGAAATGCTGAGATGTTTCTGCTTTGAATAAACAAATAAGAGCAAATCTGATTGCTGTTTGGCAGTGTTCTGCTGTGGGAAGCACATAATGATCTACAGTATGTGGAGCTACGTTCGCAAGTTGGCCACATCACAGTCTCATGCTGGGGTGGATGTCATCAGTTGAAGCAGTGATACTTCATGAAATTTATGGACAACTCACAGTGAATCAATATATGCACATCATGAAAGATGCTAGGATGCTGAGTGTGAATATGTGCTATCCCAATAGTGATGCAGTTCCAGGAGGACCACTCACTGGTCCACATGATTCGAATCGTTCAGCAATGCTTTTTGCAACAGGCTGGTTTCGACCAGATGAACAAGCCTGTTCAAGCACTGGACTTTAATCTCGCTGAAAATCTGTGGGCCAGATGAAGCATCACATGACCTTACATTGGGCGATACATGCACGCTAACACCTGACCATCTGTGGAACCTAATGCTGGATACTTGGGAAAGTCAATGGCGTGGACCTCATACTAGACTCAGCCCCAATGTGGAAGTTTCCTCATCTCACATCACTCCACTTTTTATCACTACAGGTGCTATTACTGTATGTTGCTAATTAGAGATCAATGTGAAATCATTGTATTTTAAATTTTATTTGTTGAATTCATGCTACTTAACACTTATGATGCGTAAATTTCAAAAAATCACAAACAAGTCAATTTGAATCGAAATAGATATGATGTCCAAAAATGAGATGGACAGAGAAAACACAACTATTGACCAATCTAAGAACGGGTAAACCCTTCCTGCCTATCCAACATTTTCTGCATTTATTGTGCAAAAGGAGTGCTATCAAGGCATACGAAAGCTCTTTTCAAGTTAAGATTCTTTCAGAGCCCAATAATAGAATTTCATCCATTGTGCCCACTTTGCTGTTAGTTTTCAGAGAAATGATTACTACAGAATATGCATTCAGTCTCTTCTTCAGAGCGCACATATCAAGCACTGTCCTCAGTCAAATTTGTATAAGACTCTGAATGACTGGAAAATTATTTTTGCTGTGTGTTCCTCTTTTCTTTTTCAGGAACAAAAGTTTGCTTCTGTGTCCTTTAACATCACTACAGCCTTCTTCTCTTCAAATTGTTTCAAATGTTCCCTACATGGAGGCAAGGTTAGCGACTTCAGATTCAGAATGTGCTGATTTTACTAGAGCTGGTAGCTCTTTATGTGGCTTGCTGATTTTGGGAGATGGCTGGATTCCATTTGGGCCCACATTTACTCCATTGTCTGCACCCTGTATGTCAAACTCCTAGTGTACTGCAAAGTCATTGCCTCTGAATATATGCCTGTCACACAGGAAGAGTCCCATTTACCAGAGGCCATTTAGAGTACAGTAAAAGATCACCTTTACATTCATGGAATTGATGTTTTCCTGCTGTTTACAACATTTTTTATTGCTCACATCGAAGTCCCTCTGTCCACAATGTTAATTCACACCTGATATACATATTTATAAGCTTCCTGTGATTTACACTCTGAGAAAATGTTCATGGAGACAAAACTGAAAGTAGTGTTTACAAACGTTACATGATTAAGGTTTTGACGCCAGGGCACTCTACTCAGCAGATTTGAACCAGTAAATGGGTAAAAGTTGGAACAACTAATGCCATATCTCCTGCTGCTGCCAAGTTATAGTGGCTGACGGCTAGGTCATGACAAATCACAACCATTTCCAAACTGTCTCTACCGTGCATGTGCAGTTTCATAATTGTTGTGATCATTGTGACACCTTTGTCGAACCATATTTTGTGCGTTTCATCGTTTGGCCACTTGCAGCACAAGTTGCCTCTTCACTCACTTTCCATTGCTCAAATGATTTTAAACACAGTGCCAATTATGTATTTTTTTATGTTGAGTGTAACGTGTTTCAAGAATTTATTCATGTTGTCAAGTGCAGTATTTACATATGTATTTAATGTGATGTTACACAAACAAACACACTTAGTGATAATTTGCATGTGTGCAGTTTTCTACGTAACTGAGGAGGCACAGTACCTGTTAACCTCAAAGTGATGACTAAAGTGCAAGAGACGCGGGACAACATACATGCAAACACCACACGAAATACTTATGCACATATTTGCACTTGACAACGAGAAAAAATTCTCAAAATGTATGATGCTAAGAATGAAAAAATGCAAAACTGTTGCAGTGTTTCATTATTTAAATAATGATTGACCTCTGCAGGCTTTCAAGTAAAATCGATTACGATATATGAAATTTAGTGAAACGTTTCTACTTCCCAGACAGTAACCAGTTCCAGTTACATCGGTGGTTTTTATTACACTCCTGGAAATGGAAAAAAGAACACATTGACACCGGTGTGTCAGACCCACCATACTTGCTCCGGACACTGCGAGAGGGCTGTACAAGCAATGATCACACGCACGGCACAGCGGACACACCAGGAATCGCGGTGTTGGCCGTCGAATGGCGCTAGCTGCGCAGCATTTGTGCACCGCCGCCGTCAGTGTCAGCCAGTTTGCCGCGGCATACGGAGCTCCATCGCAGTCTTTAACACTGGTAGCATGCCGCGACAGCGTGGACGTGAACCGTATGTGCAGTTGACGGACTTTGAGCGAGGGCGTATAGTGGGCATGCGGGAGGCCGGGTGGACGTACCGCCGAATTGCTCAACACGTGGGGCGTGAGGTCTCCACAGTACATCGATGTTGACGCCAGTGGTCGGCGGAAGGTGCACGTGCCTGTCGACCTGGGACCGGACCGCAACGACGCACGGATGCACGCTAAGACCGTAGGATCCTACGCAGTGCCGTAGGGGACCGCACCGCCACTTCCCAGCAAATTAGGGACACTGTTGCTCCTGGGGTATCGGCGAGGACCATTCGCAACTGTCTCCATGAAGCTGGGCTACGGTCCCGCACACCGTTAGTCCGTCTTCCGCTCATGCCCCAACATCGTGCAGCCCGCCTCCAGTGGTGTCGCGACAGGCGTGAATGGAGGGACGAATGGAGACGTGTCGTCTTCAGCGATGAGAGTCGCTTCTGCCTTGGTGCCAATGATGGTCGTATGCGTGTTTGGCGCCGTGCAGGTGAGCGCCACAATCAGGACTGCATACGACCGAGGCACACAGGGCCAACACCCGGCATCATGGTGTGGGAAGCGATCTCCTACACTGGCCGTACACCACTGGTGATCATCGAGGGGACACTGAATAGTGCACGGTACATCCAAACCGTCATCGAACCCATCGTTCTACCATTCGTAGACCGGCAAGGGAACTTGCTGTTCCAACAGGACAGTGCACGTCCGCATGTATCCCGTGCCACCCAACGTGCTCTAGAAGGTGTAAGTCAACTACCCTGGCCAGCAAGATCTCCGGATCTGTCCCCCATTGAGCATGTTTGGGACTGGATGAAGCGTCGTCTCACGCGGTCTGCACGTCCAGCACGAACGCTGGTTCAACTGAGGCGCCAGGTGGAAATGGCATGGCAAGCCGTTCCACAGGACTACATCCAGCATCTCTACGATCGTCTCCATGGGAGAATAGCAGCCTGCATTTCTGCGAAAGGTGGATATACACTGTACTAGTGCCGACATTGTGCATGCTCTGTTGCCTGTGTCTATGTGCCTGTGGTTCTGTCAGTGTGATCATGTGATGTATCTGACCCCAGGAATGTGTCAATAAAGTTTCCCCTTCCTGGGACAATGAATTCACGGTGTTCTTATTTCAATTTCCAGGAGTGTAGATAATAAACCTTTATCAGATAATAAACAAGTACCTGACAAGTATTTTGATGCCTATTATGCAAATGTATTAAACATAAGTACGAAAATGCAAGGGGGGTAACCAATACATAACTTTTACAGATTAAAACGTTATTTCCCACATTTTACATTTTCCAATATTTTACTCCATTTTCCTGAAGTCCCTTGAAAAGTGTAATAGTAGAGTTTCACTGTATTTTCCATTGTTACTGCTCTCAAGTATGCCATTCCAAATAACCTCATAATAAAAAAATGAGGTTACTACTTGACATGGGTGATCTGCCCACCAGGTATCCATTTCTTAGGGATAATGTTTTCCCCTGCTTTATCCATCACGCAAATGTGATATGTTGCCCATCAATTAATTGCAAGAAAGGGTCATTACAAGATGGCTCCACAAAGTTCACAAAATTGTCAAACTACCTAGTAAAAACAGGAGTCTGAATACAGATACTATGGTGGAAAGCTGAAGTTGTACTTATATCAGATAGTGCGTCCTAATAAGCGATACTGTTGCGTATTAGGATACCCAGGTACCGCATATTAGAAATAAGCCATTTTGTGCTAGAACCCTAGCCCCATATATTTATGCTATTTGGTTTGAAGGGGTGTTCATTATAGCAAATGAAGGAGTACTTTGTGAAGAATACTATCATATGGATATTGCTGCAACAGTCAACTTCAGATATTAAAGTCCTACAAGCACACACTCAAAACACTTTAAATTCAACACTTTTAAAATTGAGGATTGCCGACAATGTCCAGCTCTATAATGGTCTTATTGTCGCTGCTCTACACTTCACGCACTGTGGTAACTAAGTTTAAATACTTCACAACAGAGATGAGCACTTGCTTTAGTCAGAATCCAGCTGTCACATATTAGTGAACTCTCCTACAATAGGCTTCTTCCCTCTAAATTCAAAATAATTTTCAGTGATGTCAGTATCTTTTTGGCAAATTAAAAACAATGGCAAAGCACAACATAAAGTCATTTTCTCAAATTCAATTTTAACTGTAAAAATGCAAAGCATAGCAACTTCTGTCACCTAGCATTTGTGCCACCAAAATTACTCAGTCATTGAAAACTATGGAGAAAAGAATAATGATGTTCATTGGAAAAGTATATTTTACATTTGTACTGTCAATTGTAAGGTTGTGCTATTTCATACCTGCTCATATCTTTCAGATCATTATACACGTCCAGCCAGATTTTGATAAATATTATTTGACAGAATTTAAACGTCTTCTTCAGACCAATTTACACTGAATAATTGTTATTTTTCCCAAAGTATTTGTAATATTATTTTGAGACCCAAATTTATGAGAGCACCATTAAGCATTTATTCTCTATTACTCAATTTTATCTTTAAGACTTTTTCTGCTGCTTCTGCTTTCTCTTTCTGTCTGATATTTCTGTGAACAGTTTTATACATACAGACAAAACTTTATTTTTGGGCAACTTAATTTGGACCTGACTGTTTTTGAAACAGTGATGGTGATTTATAGTGCTCCCAAATAAAAGGGCAAAAGGATTACTGTTGAGCTTGACACTTAAATCTGAGTGTGTGATTGGAAAAAAAAGTATATCATTACCAGTTTCATCCATGCCAAAGAATTAAATAAGTATTTGATTGGTAACTGTATCTCACATTTGAAATATGAGCTATGTAAAAGATAGAATTTTGCTAGATGTCTGATTGATCTAAAATCACTTCCTGGCACTCCTCAAAGCAGTATATTCTCTTACTCCCATAAAATGAATTCCCTTAAAATAACTTCGATGATTTTATAGAAAATTTTGTGCTCTGTGACAAGTTTTTGTTAGCTTGCACTATAGTTCACGTCATGTAGAAAGGCGGCTCAATTTACAGCCATTCTGCACATCCCCCTCCATTACCTGTTAGCAGCCAATAAGATTCATTCTCTCTCCGAGCAACCAGCCACTATTTACAAATTATACTGCGAAAATCTCTCTCCCACATGCTGCGCTGTTGCTGTACTTTTTGACAAAGCAGTTTCATTCACGGAGGGACCACATTATACATTCATACGTTGATATTACTTTCTTGTAGCAGTATAGCTGTGACTGTGTATTTGTAAATTTTTTAGTGTGATTTCCAAATAAATCTCTCAGGTGACAGCAATAAACATGACACTCCTCACAAGTGACTTTTAATCTAATTGTGTGCAACTGGATTCCTGATTTTATGTCAGAAGGGTCACAGTATATAGTAACTGATAGAAAATCTTTGAGTAAAACAGAAGTGATATCTGGTGTTCCACACCTGTGCTATTCTTGATCTACGTAAACAATTTAGGGTACAATCTGAACAACCCTCTTACATTACCTGCAGATGAAGCTGTGATTTACTGTTTTATAAAGTCAGCTGATGATCAAAACAAATTGCAAAATGATTTAGACGTGATATTTGTATGGTGCGAAAAGTGGCGATTGACACTGGATAATGGAAAGTGTAAAGTCATCCACATAAGAGTACTAAAAGGAATCCACTACATTTGTTACAGGATAAAAATGCAAATCTAAAGGCTGTAAATTCACTAAACACTTAGGTATTACAATTATTAATAACTTAAACTGGAATGATCACATAGATAACGTTGTGAGGGAGGCAAACCAAACACTGTGATTTATTGGTGGAACACTTAGGAAATGCAATAGGTCTACTAAAGAGACTGCTTCTCTATACTTGTCTGTTCTTTTCTGGAGTATCACTGTTCGGTGCAGGATCCGCATCAGATAGGATTGATGGAGGGCATTGAAAAAATTCAAAGAATGGCAGCTCATTTTGTATTATATTGAAGTAGGGGAGAGAGTGCTATGGATGCGATAAGCAAATTTGGGGTGGCAATCATCAAAACAAAGGTTTTTTCATTGTGGAAGCTCTTCTCATGAAATTTCAACCACCAATTTTCTCCTCCGAGTGTGAAAATATTTTATTTGTACCCACCTACACAGGGAGGAATCATAGTCACAACAAAATAAGAGAAACAAGAGCTCACACAGAAAGATCTAACTGTTCTTTTTCCTGAGTGCTATTTGACAGAGGAATGGTAGAGAAATAGCTCGAAGGTGGTTCAATGAACCCTCTGCCAGACACTAATTGTGAATTGCAGAGTAATCACATATATCAAGATGTACATGTAGATTTAGATGCTTGACAAGCAGCTGAGGAGGTTATGTACCACATTTATAACTTTTTCAAATGTAAATCTGAAACCGAAACTCCTCTTTTTGACATTTTGAAGACTCAAGAACAAACTGCAGAAGCATGTGTTGGCAAGAGAACTGTACAGAGAATAGTAAATAAAAGTGTCAGAGCTGTAGAAACCTCAGGAAAATTTGTTTTCATGTTGACTGGAAAGCATCAAAATTGCAAGAAACCTGTAACACAAATAGATAGTTTGTCAACGATATTTTAAGGTGCTCCGTATTTGAAATGTAGACAATACCCAATATCACAAAAACATGTTATAATTTTGCATGAGCAAACTGACTTCAAAGGTAGCGCTTCATCAATGCAAGAAATTTTAAAAAGAAATTAGTTTCAAATATGTTAAGAAGAGAATTTTTAATTTAATGAAGTGACATAGGTGCAGCACATATCGTATCCCTTATAAAGATGCACTATACGAGAGAGGAGGTAGATCTTTAGTGTATTAACTTGATGAAACGTGGGTGAATCGGAATCATTCCATGAATACCTGCTGGAACTTGAATGATGGTGCTGGCGGTTTTAAAGTTCCCATAGGAAAAGGTTCTGGGGTAATTATTCTGCATGTTGGCTCTTCTTCTGGTGTTGTTCCCAAGACTAAACTTGTATTTGGGTGTAACAACAGTGACACCATTTGGAAATGAATGCTGTCTCTTTCAAGAAGTGCTTCACTGAATAATTCTTGCCGTATCTTTCTTCAAAGTTGGTCACTGTAATCACCATTCCAATACAGAGAAATACCAGGTACAAGCATCAGAAAAGTGGACATTGTGCTCTGGGTGAGAAATAAAAATATTCCATACAGTATAAGTCAGACTTGTGCTGAATTCCTGCAGCTCGTAAATTTAGACAAGTCACGTGACTGAACGTACAAATTTGACTTTCTTGCATGTGAATGTAATCACACATTTTTGCATTTATCCACATATCAATGTCAGTATAATCCAAGAGAATTAGTTTGGGCACAGGTTAAGAGCTATGTGGGAAAAAATTTCAAGATAACAGACACTGAAGCACATGTGCATGAAGCAATAAACATCCTCCTTCAGCATGGGCACTTTGTGTGCTGCATGCTGAAAAGTTTCAGAAACAAGACTTTGATAGGTATGTGCAAGATAGATTTCAGCCTTGAATAGATCATCCTAAATTTACAATTAGATGGTAGGGACATGCTCTTTGACAGCAGTGCCAATGGTGGTATAATGTGACTCTGGAACAAAATACAGTAATAATATGTCTTGGTTTTAAAGACTCATGGTTTGAAAAATGTGCTTGTCAACATATCAGTTGCATGAGTAGTATATGAGAACTTCCTAGCCTTTGCTGATTAAGAATTTGTAGCCTATGAAGTGTTCCGACTATAATGTTCAACACACTGCCTAAGGAGAAGTTAAGCTTTTCTCAGCATGTTGTACACTCCAATTACTTACAAAAATGCAGCTGGATAAATTCACCAAAACTCCAATATTGTGACAAGTAAACCCCTGTCATTTTCAAGGCACATATTGGAAAATGTCTTAAAATGAAAGGGGGGATCACCTGGCAAGCTATCAGTGGTTTTCAACATTATCAATCAAAATTCTGTCAAGTTATTTACAGACAATGGTTAATTGTTTGCTTGTTCAATGGTTCATTAATGTGCTCTCTCACCATAATGTCGAACAGGTTAGTTTACGCTCATAACACCCGTTCACACCAAAAAATATGATAATATACTGCCAGTTTTTATGATAGCCTTTTGCACTACTCTTTGTTACCAGTAATTCTTGTTTACACACAGTGATTTACATTGAACTGCAATCAAACACACCCACATCCATGCATTATACACATTTAAAAAACTATTTGGAGTAGAAGCAGTTGTCCAGCAAATGTAATGATTTCTGTTTGAGTTTGAAGTTAATTTCATTGCGTATTACATTTTTACTTATAATATAGACCAAATCACAACAAACTATAAATATTGCAACCATTTTCGATAATCTTGTTACTAGACAATCATTATTTTGAGAAAGCACTTGAGGTCTTCACAAAGGTGCAACAGCTGTTCTCCCTTTCGATGTCACACAGACAATATGCCGTGCAGCAGTGGACACAACGTCAAGACGTGATGCAAGTTTCTCTCATGTAGATGATTCATCAAAATAGGTTTTAAACAGTGTTATTCCCTTCATAGATTTCAATGTATAATACAATCTACCAAAGGCATATGAACCTGACTGTTAATCACAGAAAAACAGTTCTGCAACGCGGATTTTGCCTGCTCTCTGCTGCCATGCATGCACAGACGTCATCCCCTGCACACTTCCCTATCACTCGGTCTCTATGCATGGAAGCACTGTCCCACGTGACACATGCTCTACAATAGTTCTCTTAAAGTCTCCAATTAATATGCACCAATGTTGTACTCATGAAGACAAGAGATGCTACCACATGCACAGTGACACTAACACTCCTTCATATCGCATCTGGTGAAGTCGGTCCAATCACTGCATATTTCACAATCACTGCAGACCTCCTATACTTCCATGTACAATGTTTAATTGGGATTAATTTGCAATGTTATGTATAGTACATTTCACTACCATTCTAATATGCTGATGCAATAGCCAACATGGGCATTAATGTGACAAATCTATTGCCACAATTTGTGAAATGACCGTACACGGCAAGAATGCCTGATGCGGGACTTGCATTTCTGAGCAAACAGTTTCATTTTGTTGACTTTATATCAGTCAGTTTTCGGTCAAACAGCAGTCTTAAAAAGCAAAAGTCATCTAATACTTCCACCCTTTTTTGTCCAGATACAATTCAGGGCGTAAGTGGATGGATCAAATTCTGCAAAAGTGCGTGACCCAGAATTTTGTAGATGATAAACTATGTCCACAATTTTAGGTCCATACCCATGTCTTCTGACTGCTGTCTGAAAGTGACATTCTGCTGCTGAGCACAATGACGTAGAACTCTAGTACAGACAGAAGTTTTTGACATACAAGACTGATGATACATTTGGTCCTGTAATGCCGGCAATTCCATTTTCGGCAACTGAATAAGATAAGTTTAGTTTAGTTCATTTGAGAGGTTTCCATCATGAAACCATATAATTTGGTGAAATGGTCTCCCTACAGGTGTTAAACACCCACTGCAATGACCACCTGGCTTGATTGTAACTGCTCAGAGTCCTGGTACCCATAATGAATAGGCATCTATTCTTTGACTTACATGAAGAGATCAGCTTAGGCATCGTCTGTGAGAGCCCTGAGTAACCAGGGAGGGCAACAGTTGACAGGGTACATGACTATGTCACTATGTCGGACTAGCTGCCATCTTATCTTTTTGGCAGGAGTAGTTGCCCACGTACTGGGGATATGAAGGTGGTTATCATATCTCACAGATAGGATGCCATCTAATGTACCCTCCCCTCAAAGACCCACAATAGTGCAAAAAATGTGAGTGAAACCCAAAAGTGCGGACTAGACTTTAATTTTTCAAAAGGATGAGAGAAGATAGCAAAATGAGTAGACTGATCTAGAACCAAATTGGGATTGACCAAGTATCTTATTTTGAGACTGGTGCACTGTGGTTCTTGCATACATAATGACGACATGTTCAACAACATGTTCTGTTTGTGTGGCACCCTCAATTACTCTATGCCTGGAGCCGGTAGAGGTTATTCCCCACAGCACACTGTGTGTGCCAAAATCTCCTAAAATGAGAAAGAAATGGGAGAGTTCAACAATACATTGCTTTAAGGGTTTCACCATGAATGGGCTCATTTGGATGAGAGAGATGCAGAGCACACTAACATAACTATACACCTGAACCATGACACCCAATTCTTACAGTGTTGTGGTTAATAGCATAGGTGAGGAGTGGCACGTGTCCCTGACGAACAATACCACCCAACCCTCACACTATCACCAGTAAGGTCATCTGTTCTGTGGAGCCTACAACCTCTGAGTACAGGTGCATAGTAATTTTTAAAATGTGTCTCTTGTACACATGGGCAGAGAAGTCTTTCCTATGAGATCAATCTTCATTCCTCCACATGTCCTGAACCACGTGAAGTTCCACTGGAGTATGAGAACCATCTTAGTTTGGAGGTTTTCATCAGCCTTTCTCCTTCTCTCTTCAACACATTGAGAATTTTCTATTAATAAGTGAGTGGTGAAACTGACTTGTGGTGGTGGTGGTGGTGTCTTCACAAATTTGAAGCACACAAGGAATTTGCATTTTGTCTGCCTGTTCAGATGAGGATGGTGGACTGTTCACCACAGATACAGCATGTTTAGTTATCTGCCAAGAGGAAGTTACCTGCTTTGCTATTGGTGAGCTTCTGCAACTACACTTGCAGGACATAAACTTATGTTTGCATTTGTTACCTGTGACTGTTGCTGTGGTTATGTTTGCTAACTGTTTCTTCACTACTGATGTGAACAATGTGGCAAAGGCAGGCAGCTGCTGTGCTTCGATCTCCATCTTACCTCCTCTGAAAGATGCGCACTTTCTGGTCTTCATTTCCTGGATTTTTCTTGCCTCCCACTATATAAAGCAATCTCGACTTCAGCTAGTGTGATTTTTGTCGCAATGAAGACAGGCTGTCTGAGATGGACATTGTGTTTCTTTCTCAAGGGTTATATTATCGTAATTTCGGCAATTTTATCTGTCCCTTACATGTCAGCATAGTGTGTCCAAATTCTGGGCAGAGCTTCTTAAAGAATTAGTCATATTTTTATGAGGATGAACCCTGCTTTTAAGTACTTCAGAAGCTCAGGTGTGTTAAAAGTTAGGATATAAGTGGTCTTCATCTGCAGCTTGCTATTAACCCTCTCAATAACATTCCTGATGTCTATAACATCTTCACTCTCCCATTCTTCCTTCCGTTCACATATTTCCTTATTTAAAAGAACCTTGCATGACATAACCCATTGGATGTATAAGAGTACTGTGCAGCTTAGTCAAAACGGAATCTTCTCCAAGATGCATGACATTTAAGAGTATAGTTGCTAGCCATGTGATAGAGGCCTCCATTAACAAAGTGCAATTTCTGAGCCTTTTAACCAATTTCAGGTTTCCAGCCATGCAGACAATGCTTTCTGAATATAAAAGGATGTCAGTTTTTCAAAATTTCCTTTTGTCTCTTTAGTATAAAAAACACCATCTGAAATTCTGTGTATCATTATGTATCATAGTGTATTCACCTGATCCACAAAGTGGTTTTAATATAACAGGTAAGCTTCATAGAAACTTTATGAACAGCTAGAGGACATAAGGTCCATACAGAGTAAGTCCTCGTTGCCTGGATAAATTTTGTGATCAGGGCAGTTATGTCAAGGTGCACACTCAAAGAGAGAGACAAATTCCACTGTCAGACCACACAGTGGTTGCTGAAGCACGTAGAGAGTTTATGTCAATAGAGGACTGGTGGTGTAAATCAACCTGCAGGTCAGGAGTTCTGGATTCACCATACACAAACTCAGCCAACAAATACTTAACTCCCTAGGGTGCACTGCATTTGACACAACCTACAAGGCATGTGCAGCTTATCGAATGCTAAGGAGGACACGGTGAGCATTACCCCCACTGAGCTTAATGTCTTTATCTAAATAAACGAATTCTTGTCCCATGGCCCTTTCCAAGGGACACTTTAGAGTAGTCTGGAATGTATCCTATGATGTTTATTCTCTGTCACCTATTCTCCTCTCCTGGCCAGCATAATACAAGTGATGAAAATTTCTCCTAAATGAATTCTTATGCATTATGAATTAGTATTTAATACTTTATTATATATTGTTAGTGGCTTCTAAAATTATTCACAGAAAGTATAATCATCAATAATGAAGAAATATGTACGAGAAATGCTATTACATTCTGGCAGATTTGTGGAAAAGAAGAGTGAAGTGCCACAACTGGAAGATGGGTGACAATCTAAGCAGTTGCAATGTGATTTGCATACTTAGATGAAAATCTCTCTGAATTTGTTTTACTGCAGAATCAACCATCAACTTTTATAAATATCCTGATATTCCTATGGAAGAATTAGCTAATAAGGTGGTTTAAAGATTCAGCCCTCAGTGTTACAAACTGCCTGAGCTCTTGGCAAATCAGAATAATAGAACCAAGTTAAAAATTACACACAAACATTGGTGAGATTGTGAGGGATATATTTGATTGCCACAATAGCATCACAGAGATTCTTGAGCAACTCCCATGGGAGGTGGCAAGACATGTCATGTACAGAATGAGAGGCAAATTTCATTTTCCAAAAATGGACTCATTTTAAGACGAATTGTTGAAATGCAGTTGACACTTGATTACTTCTGTAACTGTGTATTTGGCACATCTACCTGCCACAAGCCCCAGCCAAGCTTGATCTCTGGTGTTGTTGAGTATTGTTGGTTGGTGGGAAAGACAGAGCAGAGCCCATTCAATCTTTTGAGAACAATTCAGGAACTGCTTTAAAGAGGAATAGCAGCTCTGTTGCAGAAACTCAGCAATAATGGGCAAGGGCCTCATGTGCTACCATATTGCCACTCCAATGAATACTGTGAACTCACTAATTAATTTTTTGTACCTTCAATATTCTTTACTTAAGATGCTTTTTACCCTTACCTTGAATGTCCTTGTAATAAAATTGGTGACGCAGCTAAGGTATTTAATAGTTCCCAGTGGCCCTGGTGTTCTTGTGATGATGAATTCATCTACAACATGTGTGTTGGCAGCAGCCTGCTCAATCGTACTAAGTGGCAGTCCAAGATGCTGATTATTTCCATGGCTTTCTACTAGATAGATGCGATTCTGAACACCACATTTTTTAAGTCTAAACTGAAACAAAAATTAAATCAATTAGCCTTATTGAATGTTATGCACACATAACAGTTATTTCGAATTTCTTATTCTAATGACTTCTGTAGACAATCAAAACTAGTGCCATAAAAAAGAAATCACAAGAGGAATTCTTTCAGAAATGGCAAGTGATTGAAGTAAGGAACTAAAAATATTGCAAGTGTTCTCTCACTCAACCTATGTCAATATTCCTACAAATCCCCATTAATTCTAAAATGTTTTTGCTATTCTCTGCATGCATAGGGTGGGTATAACTAAACTTTTACTACTTGAGAGGGCCCCCATGAAAAACAAGTGATCGTAGGACAAGGAAACAGTGAAAACATTTGTAAGGACATGCAGAAGACACACAAACCACCAAACAAAACATTTTAATTTTCATATGAGTGGGTAACATTTCAAACAATGGAAACTCCAGGTTGGAATTTAAACAATATTAGGGAAAGGACAGATTACTACTAACAATAAAATTGACATGATGAGTTGCAGACAGCCACATGAAAAGATTGTTAGACGCTTAGCTTTCAGCCAAAACCTTCTTCAGAAACGAAAACACACACACAAACAAGCAAGCACACCTTATGCACACCATCTCCGATAGCTTGGACTGGTCTCTAAATGGTCGCACGAGCCTAACACTCTATTAGTAATAAAATACACACAATAAAGTCTAACACTGGTATTCCAGACCATGAATCATGAGAGATGCCAGTTACTAGTGCCCTGATTGAACTGTTATGTTCAGCTACAACTCACAGATGTAAGTGACAAACAGATACAGACAGATACAGGCAAATGTACAAAGGAAACCACAGTCCAGAAGAGTACATACAGGCAGTTTTTACAAGTCCTTTTCAGAGTGCAAGTTTAACTGAGCTCTGACTTGCATAGTTTCTGCTGTTAGCTGTTGATCATCCAAGGTGCTACAATGGTCAAACACTTCTGCTGGTTGGAACTCTGTCCTGCTGGTCATTTAACGACATCTGTATACTGCATTTGAGGCTGTTTACTTACAGATGGTACATGACTGTGTTGCCTTTTGCATTCAATTCACAACCAGCAAGTGTGAAGTCAGTGGTTTCTTAATGCATATTACCACATACTGAACTGGAAAAAGTGACTGGCACTGTATGTCTTCATCTAAGTTACCCCACTTTTACTGTTAATGTTCTTGCCTAGATGATTTTTTCCTTCTTTTTTTGGCAAACCATACAGCCTCAAGTGACAATTAGTAACAGTTGTCAGAAGATAAGTATTTCTTTAATTAATCAAAACATCTGTGCATGTTACATTTACAAGACGTGATGGTACTTTAGACCACGAACGCATTGTTAGGTAATGTGATTAACTTAGGTATTTACCAATTCATATCTACTGAGGTGATAGCAACCTTATCACCAGAGAAAAATTACTAAACCTTATTTACAAAAAGAGTACCTTTACATGAAACATTGAAATATTTACCTGCTTCACTTCAGATTTTTGTAGTACACTGCATTCTTCATCAAGTGAATTTAGGTGCAAAGAATATGAAGATGAGTAAGTGATGAGCATGGTGAATCATACAAGAAATTTCATCTACTGTCATGGATTTAGATGCCATTAATTTGAAGGCACAACTTCACCGTCACATCTCACTGTAAAAAGACAGTCTTCAACAAATTTCTTTGAACCTCAAAGTGAAAGGTACATATACAAGTGGTCAAACTGAACTGAAAAATCAGTATTGGGTAGCAGATTTGGCATTTCTTTGCAACATTATATGACAGACGTTAGTCATATTACATAACAGCAATGTAAATTCCTGGATGGGATAATATAGCCAACTGATGTGTGGCACACAGAAACACTCAACAAGCTACAGCATTTACATTAGTTTTTGAGGTCTTGCTCTTTATTTAGCAAAACTACACACATTCACATTTACACACACAACCACAGAGACACCCAAACTCCCAGAGGCACAGCTACAGCAAGACTGACTGTTCATTTATTGAGGACAGTTGTCTAGGTACATGGAGTTGGGGAGGGGACAGGGAAGGAAGGATGACCGAGGTGAAGAGAGAGTAGTGGGATGGTGTGAGGCAGGTCTTTCAAACACATGAATCATCAGCTTCATAACAAGATGAAAGGAGTTCAAGGGGTAGAGCATATAAGAGGTGGGTAGTTGGGGGAGGGGAGGAAAGGAGATGAGGCAGAGAGTACAGGTGAAAGGGGGGGAGGGGAGAAGAGAAAGAGGGGGAGAGAGGGATGGGGGACAGAGAGGGAGAGAGGGAGGGGCGGAGAGGGATGGGGGACAGAGAGGGAGAGAGGGAGGGGGAGAGAGGGAGGGGCGGAGAGGGAGGGGCGGAGAGGGATGGGGGACAGAGAGGGAGAGAGGGAGGGGGAGAGAGGGATGGGAGGGATGGGAGGGGGACAGAGAGGGAGAGAGGGAGGGATTGGGGGAGAGAGGGAGGGATTGGGGGAGAGAGGGAGGGATTGGGGGAGGGAGGGAGGGATTGGGGGAGAGAGGGAGGGATTGGGGGAGAGAGGGAGGGATTGGGGGAGAGAGGGAGGGATTGGGGGAGAGAGGGAGGGATTGGGGGAGAGAGGGAGGGATTGGGGGAGAGAGGGAGGGATTGGGGGAGAGAGGGAGGGATTGGGGGAGAGAGGGAGGGATTGGGGGAGAGAGGGAGGGATTGGGGGAGAGAGGGAGGGATTGGGGGAGAGAGGGAGGGATTGGGGGAGAGAGGGAGGGATGGGGGAGAGAGGGAGGGATGGGGGAGAGAGGGAGGGATGGGGGAGAGAGGGAGGGATTGGGGAGAGAGGGAGGGATTGGGGAGAGAGGGAGGGATTGGGGAGAGAGGGAGGGGGAGGGAGAGAATACATCTGTATTGGTGGTGGTGGGGAGTGGTAGGAGGAGACAGAAGAGAGAGGGGAAAAAGGTAAAGTGAGGCACCAGGAAACAATTTAGCAGAGGTTCATGCTGGTAGGATTGTGAGAGTCCTGGATATGCTGGAGACACAAATTCCACCTCCATAATTCAGAGAGACTAGTGCTGAAGGGAGCAGCCAAGTGACTTCTGTAGTGAAGCAGCTGTTTAAGACATTTGTGTTATGATGAACAGCATGTTTGGCAACTGGAAGTGTATTTTTGTGCCAACATACAATTTTTAAGTGGCAAAATACCTATTAACATTAACATACTAAAAGTAGGGTAAAATTAGAATGTCAGTGGTATTTCTTGCAGTAATATAGTGTGAGTTGTTGATGAGATACTGTATTTTGAAGAGTTACCACACCAACACTTGTACAATACCTGTGGTAGCACACACTAAAGAACACACGTGCATGCACCAGTTATGTAGATTCTGACCAGTAACAATACAATTAGCCATCACAGGTTGTGTTCCAAATCACCACTGGCAGCAGCAATAAGCATTTCCAGTCTGGTATGGAATGACTGCTGCACACGTGTTAACATTTCAGTGGAGATGTCCAAGCAGGCTGCAGTAATATGTCATTGTATATCATCAGGTGTGGTTGGTATGTCCTTTCAGACAGCTTCTTTCAGACTTCCTCACAGAAGAAAGGTTTACACTCATAAAATCTGGGGAACAGTCTGGACAAGGTACAGGTCCTCTGCATCCAATCCAATGATTTGGTTGGCTCGTTGGGTGGAGAAGGGACCAAACTATGCGGTCATCACACCCTCCGACCTTAGATTAACTAAAAGCTATAAAATCACACATTAAAAGAGGGAACTACAATATCCATAAAATGATAAACTATTAACAGGGAAGGAAGGAAAAGGATGGAAGAAGAGGTGAGGGAAAGAAAGTGACTAATGACAGGGGCATGAAGGAAGAAGCACAGGAGACAAAGAGATGCTCAAGACATAATAGACTGCATAAGGAAAGGAGTGGGAAGTCAGACAGCCGGGGTGAACCACCAAGCCCAGTTGAAGCCAATTCAGTCAGGGCAAAAGGGGGAGCTAGGGCCTGCCATCCCTTCCACTCACCAATAAGGTAGAAGGTCCCTCCCTTAAATAAGGAGATAATAAACCTCCATCACGAAAAAAACGTAAAATGAGATCCACTATTGATGCATTGTCAGCCAACACCAGCGGTAATGAGTCTGAAAAGCTAAAAGTCCGTTGCAGGGTGGCTAAGTTGGGGCAGTCCAGTAAGATGTGAGCCACAGTCAACATAGATCCACAATGACAGAGAGGAGGGGGTCCTCAAGGCGGAGGAGAGAACCATGAGTCAACCAAGTATGGCCAATGCGGAGCCAGCATAGGACGACAGAGGCCTTACGAGAGGCCCAGGAGGAGGACCACCACGGAGCTGTAGAAACCTTAATCGCCCTGAGCTTGTTCGGCAAAGAAAAAGTGTGCCATTCTGCATCCCAAAGGCCCAAAACCCGATGATGCAATGCCAAGCGAAGGTCTATTTCCAGAATGCCAACAGCAAGATATGGCCTGGTAGTAGCTAACTTAGCCAGTCGATTGCCAAGTTCATTGCCAAGAATCCCAACATGGCCTGGGTTCCAAATGAAAACCACCGAGCATCCATGCTGAGCAAGGATAGAAAGGGAGTCCTGGATAGCAATGACCAAGGGGTGCGAGGGAAGCACTGGCCGATAGCCTCCAAACCGCTCAATAGTCACTACAGATAGTGAAGGACAGTCCTGAGCAGGAGCGGATATGGTCCACTGCATGCAAGATGGCTACCAATTCTGCAGTAAAAACACTACAGCCATCTGGCAAGGAAAGAAGTTCTGAGCATCGCGCATAAGTGTAAGCAAAACCAGTGTGGCTAGCAACCACAGAGCCATCAGTAACATCACTTCTGAACCCTGGAATGAACTGAGGAGACAGTAGGATCGGTGGCGAAGAGCCAATCAGTGGGACAGAATTCTTTGAATCAATTGAGAGATCAAGACAGAGCTGTGGCCAAGAGACGCACCAAGGAGGGGTACATGCGTGAGCAGAGAAGAGAGGCGGTAAAGGGAATTGCTGGAGTTCATAAAAGAGTGACTGAATGCGGACAGCCATGGTAAGCCCACATCGTGGCTGCCGCTGCAGCAGGGTGATCTCCATGTCTGGGTAAAGGAGACCATAATTAAGGTGCTTGAGGTGCAGCGAATGCAGAGCGCATAAGATATCAGCTGTTGTTGGTGCAAAACTCACAGTGGTGGAATCCCTGCCTCTGCAAGAAGGCTAAGTACGGGGCTAGTCCAGAAGGCACCAGTCACAAATCGGACCCCACAGTGGTGGATGGGGTCTAGTATCTTGCAGCGTCGAAGGTGACACAGAACCATAGACAGGACTTCCATAGTCTAAACGAGACTGGACCAACGTTTGATACAATCGCAGGAGAACAGATTGGTCTGCACCCCGGGTGGTATTGCACAGACACCTAAGAACATCGAGATGGGACCAGCACGTCCTCTTCAGTTGGCAAAGATGAGGGAGCCATGTCATCCGGGCATCGAAGACCAGACCGAAGAAGCAATGGGTGTCTACTACTATGAGGGGCTGGCCATCGAGGAACAGTTTTGGATGGGGATGGACTGTACGGTGACAGCAGAAATGCATGACACATGTCTTGGCCACCAAAAACTGAAAGCCATGGGAGAGAGCCCATGAGTGCGCCCGGCAGATTGCCCCTGTAGACGGCGTTCTGCAGTGCCCATTATGGAGGAAGTGAGGTAGATACAAAAATCGTCAGCATACAAAGAGGGGGACACTGTCGGCCAAACAGCTGTCACCAGACCATTAACGGCTATGAGAAAGAGAGGGACACTCAGCACAGAACCCTGTGGAAGCCCATTTTCTTGCAGATGGGGAGTGCTGTAGGAGCAGCCAACTTGGACCCGAAAAGAGCGACAAGAAAGTAAGTTACGGATAAAAATGGGCAGAGTGCCTCAAAGGCCCCATTCATGAAGGGTGGTGGTGATGTGGTGGCACCAGGTGGTGTCATAGGCTTTATGCAGATCAAAGAAGACTGGAAGGAGGTGTTTTCGATGGGCAAAAGCCAACCGTATAGCAGACTCCAGTGGACCAAGTTATCCACCCTAGAGCGGCCACAGTGAAAACCACTTTGAGTTGATGACAAAACGTCGTGTGATTCAAGGATTCAAAACAGCCGCCGAATCACTATGCGTTCAAGGAACTTGCAGAGGGTGTTAGTAAGGCTAATTGGATGGTAGCTATCAAACTGAAGGGGTCGTTTCCCTGGCTTCAACACCGGAACAACAATGCTTTCCTGCCACTGGATAGGAAAAACTCCCTCACTCCACAGACGGTTGAAGAGGGTCAGTATACGATGGTGGCTAGCCACCAATAAGTGTTGGAGTATTTGGTTATGTATCCAATCCGGTCCAGGAGCTGTGTCAGGACAAAGGGTGAGGGTGCTGGCAAATTCCCACTCGCTGATTGGAGCATTATATGGCACCGAGCAGTGAGAAACAAAAGACAAAGGCAGTAGTTCTGAGCGCTCTTTCAGGAGAAGGAACATGGGCGGATACTGAGCTGATGCCGAAGCTTGAGCAAAGTGTTGAGCAAAATTTTCTGCTACAAAATCTGGATTGGTAAGGACAACACCATGCACAGAAATTCCTGCAACCCCGGTGGGAGGACGGTGGCCATAAATTCGCCTGAGTTTCACCCAGACTTGTGAAGAGGGGCAGCTACATATCGTTCCCAGCAAATCCGATTCTGAAATTTGATTAGGTAGCGGGCATGGCGCGGAGTCGTTTAAAGACCAGAAGAAGAGCAGTAAAATGGTGCCACTTGAAGTGTTGAAGAGCACAGCGGCAATCTTTTATGACTGCAGCAATTTCCGGAGTACACCAAGGGACCATCTTCCGGTGTGGGGAACCTGAGGAAGAGGGGATTGCTGAAACAGCTGCTGAATGGATGGCGGCAGTCAAAGTCTGAGTAGATTCATCAACACTGTCATGTGGCAAGACGGGGGGAGTGGGAGCAAAGAAGAAGGCACCCCAATCAGCCTTAGATATGGCCCACCTGGGAGGGTGGAGCAGTGAGAGACACTGAAGGAAGGTCAAAACAATCTGATAATGGTCGCTGTCACATAAGTCATCGTGGACTCCCAACTGAATGGAGGGAAGAAGGGTGGGACTGCAGATGGAGAGGTCAATGGTAGAGAGAGTGCCGTGCGCCACACTAAAGTGTGTGGGAGCACCTGTGTTTAGTAAACAGAGGTCAAGCCCTGCCAGAACAGCTTCAACTGACCTGCCCAGGACAGTAGTCGTATGACTACGCCAAAGAGGGTTGTGGGCATTAAAGTCTCCTGATAGCAGGAAGGGAGAAGGGAGTTGTTGAAGAAGAGTGGTGAGGGCATGGGATGTGGGCGGCCAGTCAGGTGGGAGGTAGAGATTACAGATTGTGATTGGAGTGGCCAAACGGACCCTCACAGCAATGGCTTTCAGAGTGGTATGGAGGGGAACCCATTTATTAACAAACCCATTTATTAACAAACCCATTTATTAACAAACCCATTTATTAACAATGTCCTTGTAGACCAAGGTGCAAACACCACCAGAAGCCTGCAAAGGGCCAATTCGGTTCCGACAGAAAGGTTGCAACCCACAAAGGGCAGGTGAGTAAGAATTGACAAAATGGGTCTCCTGGAGCACAATACAAGCAGCAGAGTAGAAGGAAAGAAGGGGCTTCAACTCTGGAAGGTGACGCAAATACCCATTACAATTCCACTAGAGGATTCTCAAGCCGTCAGACGCTGTTGGTTCATTGATTGGGGGAGGGGAAGGCTGCACCTCGGGGGGTACTGGACAGGCCTTGTTCTTGTTCTTGCATTTCTGCTTCTTCTCTTGGGAAGGAAGAGAAGGGCAGACTTCAGTGAGGGCAGGCACGGAATTACACCGGGCAATCTTGGCGCCCACTGGCCACAGATCGAGCTGTCGATGTGGAGCAGTAGATTGCCTTTCAGGGGGGTGCCAGGAAGAGGAGTCCCAGGAGGGAGCTTGAGTACCGGCAGCCACCAAAGGAGGGGGAGCATCACCTGAAGGGGTGGGTATGGGTACTGAGGGGGATGGGGAGTGGGAGAGGGAGGAGGAGGAGGCTGAAGGCATGGGGCGAATGGGATGGGTCTGGGAAGAGGAGAGGGTAGGAGGGGGAATGGGCGTAACTCAAGCAAAAGTAGAAGTCATAGACATGGGATGGAGCCGGTCATACTTTTAACGAGCCTCAGTGTAGGTGAGCCAATCTAAGGTTTTCTACTCTTGATTTCTTATTTCTTTCACAAACACCGGGCATACAGGTGAGCATGGAGAATGCTGTCCATGACAATTTTCATACACTGGTGGGGGAGCACAGGCACTCCCCTCATGGAGAGGGCACCCACAGTCACTGCAGAGGGGATCAGTGGTGCAGCGGGAAGACGTGTCCAAACCATAAGCATTTAAAGCACCTCATTGGTGGTGGAATATAAGGTTTTACATCACACTGATACACCATTACCTTGACCTTCTCTGGGAGGACATCCCCCTCGAAGGCCAGGATAAAGGCACCGGTAGCGGTGTGATTGTTTAGAGGGCTTCGCTGCACGCGGCAGATAAGACGAACCCCCTCGCTGCTCGATGTCAGAACAGAGCTCCTCGCCAGTTTGGAAAAGATCTCTATGGAAAATAATGCCCTGTACCAAGTTCGAAGACTGGTGGGGCGTGACGGAGACTGGGACATCACTGAGACGGCCACAAGCACGCAGGGCGTCAAGATTGGGAAACAGATGTCTTCATGAGCAAAGCATTGGGCCGCGTTTTACACATCGATTCCACTTCGTCATACTTATCTTCAATCGTCTCCAGGAAAAACAAAGGTTTGGTCGTGGCAAAACTTCTGCCATCCGCCCTGGTACAAACCAGGTACCAAGGAAAAGGTTTCAACCCAAGCTGGCAAGCTTGACCCTCCTCCCAGGGGATGGCCAGGGAGGGGAAGGCCAAAGGCTCAGAAGGTGGAGAATCACATCTGCTACCACTCTTCGAGATGGCCACAGAATGGCCAGGGTGGTGAAGCTTTTGTCGCTTCCTGTGCAAGGCATCTGCCCTAGTACCACCCACTCCGATCAGGGGCTCGCCCTGTGGGCACCACCCAACCACAGCAAGGGCCATCTGGCACAGTGGCCATTGCCGGGGGTTCTGGTGCCCCTAATGATGATCATCGACTCCTGGGCATACACGAGGCATTAACAGCTGAGGTACTAGCAGTGTGATCCCTGTGGTTTCAGGAGGCTCAGCCAAGTGGGTACTTAATAGCCCCACCACACGGACTGTCTACCATGCTGGTGACTTAGCAGGAAGGGGACCATGGTGCAAAGGGAAAGGGGAGGGGGGGGGGACGTGCACCATGGAAGCTAGGTAGGGAGTTCATCCCCAAATGGCTCACACTGAACGGAAAATTTTGGAAATGGAGGTCAAACCCAAAAGGGACCAAAAACGCCAAAAAGAAGATGGAAACAGCAAACTGAACAAGAGCACAGACAGAGAGAGATGTGATAGGGACGGGACCTATGTCGATGTAGAATTCATAGGCACTTGCCTGACTCATGCCATTTCCTCATACAATTGCACATGAGCTGCAAGAACATTAATTTCTTCCTCTTCTGTTGTTAGTTGTTTTCTTCTGTTATGTTGTCTAGGTGTTACACTACCACTTTCACATAACTGCTTGAAGAGGTTGATAAGTAACTGCCTAGATGATTGATTTCTATTCAGGTATCTTGCTGCACACACCACACAAGAATAAACTATATTCTTCCTACAGTCTCCACACACCATGAACATTTCACTGCATCGTTAAATCCCATCACCCACTCATGACCTACTGCTTGGACTATCACACACTAACTGACTAGCAAGTCACAATGCACTCAAGGAACGCACAAGCATACTGTAAGTAAAAATAACATCGTACTTAGCAACTATGTGATTGAATGGCACAAACAAGTGGTGGTGTGGCCACTTTTCAAAATACGATATCCCATTAATGACTTGCACTAGAATTATGCAACAAACACTGCTGAAATTTTAGTTTACTCCACTTATAGCTTGTTAATGTCAATAGGCATTGTGCAATTTTAAAAAGTTACATTTGTACAAAAAATACACTTTCTAAGTATTGTTACAATTTGTTGATTGGCTAACAATATGAGCCCCTGATTACCAATCCACTCTGTGAAAACCGCACATCAATGGCACTTTCCATTTCTACAATATTTGCAGTGCAAATTTTAGCCGACTGACCCTGTATCACATGGCTGCTTTCACACACAATCCTGCTTTTTACAAGATAGGAAATGCATGCAACTGGATGACAGTAGGAGGTGGTAGATGGGTGCATAAGACAGGTTTTGCATCTGGGTCAACCATGAGAGAATTACCCATGGGGTGTAGTATTGGGAGCAGGATTGGAGTAGGAATGGACAAGGGTATTCTGTAGGTTGGGCTACTGGCAGATCACTACTGAGTGATGTGGGTAGAATTTTGGGTACAATATCCCTCATCTCAGGGCATGGTGAGAGGGAGTGTAAGCCCCGGTGAAGGAAGAGGTTGAGCTTTCTGTGGCCAGGGTGATACTGGGTGATCAGGGGAGTGCTGATCAGAGGCTGGTTAACAGGTTTACTTATGTCAGAGAAGATATACAGAAGATATGATTGTTGATGAGCTGGATAGGATAGTGTCATTAATGGCTCTGGTAAGGTTATCAGTATATTTTGACAGTACCTGCTTTCCACTGCAGGTGCAGCATCCACAAGTGGTGAGGCTGCAAGGAAGAGACTATCTGACATGGAACAGGTGGCACCTGTCAAAATGGAGGTACTGCTTGTGGTTGGTGTGCTTGATATGAACAAATGTATTTATCGAGCCATCTGAGAGATGGGGAGCACTATGAAGAGTTTGTGAATGGTTTAATAAAGCAGTGAAGCTGATTAACGACAAAACTACTGAAGATTTCTTTAAATCTTAAAAAATGATGAATGGGGTGAAGTTAACAATGAGCATAATGCTAACTCTAAATTCAACATATTTCTTAATGAATTTTTATCCATTTTTAAAAACAGTTTTCCTAAAAAATAATTAAAAGTAATAATGGCAAGTCATTAAAGAAACCTTGGATCACTGCAGGTATCAAGGTCTCTTCACAAAGAAAAAAAAGGACTTGTACAAAATAGCCACAAAAAGTAATGACCCAGAAATATTTTATTATTATAAACAATACTGTGACATATTTACAAAAAGTTGTAAAAAATGTGGCAGTATGCACAGCTAGTCCTAAATTGACAGATCAGGTAACAAAATCAAATCAATGTGGAATATTGTTGGAAGAGAGACAGAGAAAGAAGTCATAGAAGCTGACATTTCTGTTAAAGAGAATGGGAGCATTGAGAAAGAAAGATCAAATGTTGCAGCTTTTTAAAAACAGGTGAACAAATTGATGCAAATAGTTCAGAAGAGAAAGCAAAACCTGAAGAAGCAGTACAGTGGAAATTTAGTGAATTAAAAATTAATATCAAATCCCCATCTGAAACAAGGAAGCTCATCATGACTGCAAAAAGTTAAAGTACATACGGCATGGAAAACAACTCCAACAAAACAATAATAAGTTGTTGTCCTATAATATGTAAGGTTCTTAGTCACTTAGGTAATGCATTATTAACTCGGTGTGTTTTCCCAGAAAGATTGAAATATGCCAGTATTACAACTCTCTATAAAAAGGGTGACTCCAGAGATGTCAATAACTACCACCCAATGTTACTCCTTACATATTTATTTCTCAAATTTATGAGAAAGTAATGTAGTCCAGCATTTTCACCCACCTGTGTAGTAATGGGATACTTAGCCAATAACAGTTTCAATTTCAAAAGGGCCAGTCTACTGAGTCAGCTATTTATATATTTACTAAGGATATAATAAACTCTTTAAATGATACGATATCATCAATTGAAATCTTCTGTAACTTATTGAAGGTACTTGATTGTGTCAATCATAATATTTTAGTAAAGACATTAAGATTTTATGGAAAATGTAGTTCAGGGACACCAAATCATCTGGACAGGGAGAAATTACAATGGGAGGCCCATAGTATTCGATTATTGGCTCACTACTGTTCTTGCTTTGTGCCAATGAGCTGCCATTTTATTTGAATCAGGAGGTAGAATTAGTCCTGTTTGGGGATGATACAAGATCTGTTGTGAAGATGAACAAAGAAACATCAACAGAGAAAATCGTAAATGGCGTTTTTGTGAAAGTTACTGAATGGTTTTACACAAATGGGCTAGCTTTAAACTTTGTAAAAATGCAGCTCACCCAGTTTTGTACTGTCAAAAATGTCCCATCTCCAATTAATGTACTATAGGAATAAGTAATAGCTAACAGGGTAGAAAATTGTAAGTTCTTAGATGTGTGTACTGATGAAAACTTAAACTGGAAAAACCATATACACTGACAGGAAAAAACAAAAATCGCAACACCAAGGAGTTGTGAAACACAAAAAAAAGGTTGACAGGTGTGTTTCTACAGCTGAAAGATGATGTCTATTAAAATTTCAGACCACTTACATAAGAGTGGCACTCGGAGCGCCATTGTGAGGATGCAAATCAGCTTTGCTTTAAATACACACTGTACCAGTTGTGAGCATTAGTTACCCTTGAAATTGGATGTGGTGAATTGATGTCAGTCAAGAATGCCTTTAAGGCAACAAAGATGCCGTTATCAACAACTCACTAAGTATGAACAAGGTCATGTAGTAGAGCTATGAGAAGGTGGATGTTTCTTCTGCTTTACTGCAGAAAGGCTTGCCAGGACTGTAGTTACTGTACACAACTGCTGGCAGTGGTGATCACAAGAACATACAGTCACAAGAAGACTTGGCTCCTGAGTGTCCCGTGGCACTACAGAGAAGGAAGACCATTGTGTTCTGAGTATGGTTTTGGGGCATCAAAATCCATCTTCAGCAGCAATTTCAGCAGCAGTGGGTACCACAGTGATACAATGAACTGTTAGAAATCAGTTACTTCATGGACAGCCCTGAGACAAATTCCCTGTAGTGGGCATTCCACCGACTCCAAACCACTGCCGTTTCGACTTCAGCTGTTTCAAGCAAAAGCTCATTGGAGCACAGCGTGGAGGTCTGCTGTGATTTCTGATGATAGCTGGTTCTGTCTTGGGGCCAGTGATAGCCATGTGTTGATTAGGAGGAGGCCAGTTGAGGACCTACAACCAACCTGTCTGTGTGCTAGACACGCTACACCTGAAATTATGGTCTGGAGTGTGATCTCGTATGACAGCAGGAGCACTCTTGTGGTTCTCCCAAGCAGCCTGACTCCAAAATTGTATGTCAACCTGTTGATTCGACCTGTTCAGCTGCCATTCATGAACAGCATTTTGGGGCCTGTTCCACAAAAGGATAACGCTTGCCCACATACTGCTGCTGTAATTCAATATTTTCTACAGAGTGTTGACATGCTGCCTTGGCCTGCTCGATCACCAGATCTGTTTCCAACTGAGAACATATGGGACATCATCAGATGACAGCTGCAGCATCATCCACAAACAGCATTAACCATCCCTGTTTTGAGCGACCAACAGGCATGCAACTCCATACCACAAACTGACATCTGGCACCTGTAAAATGCAATGCATGCATGCTTGGATTCAACAGTCTGGTGGTTACACCAGTTTTTACTGTACCAGCATTTCATATTTGCAAAGGCTTATTTGGCGCTTACATTAACCTGTGATCTTAAATATGTTACCTAGGCAAATGTATTCCCAAAATCTCATTACTTTATATTAATAATTTTTTGGTGCTGGATTTTCTTTCTGTCAGTGTAGTAGACCTACGGAAGCATTTGGGTTCGGCATCTTTGGGGATATAGAAGTCAGCAAATAGACATGTTTCATACATCCATTCACTGATGTCTTATGAGATAATATTCTGTGGGAACATCTAAAAGTGTTCATTGAACTAAGGAAAGTAATGAGAATTGTGTTTAGAGTTCACACTTGTTCATCTTGCAGATATCTCTTTAAGCATCTGGGAATAACGAACACAGCCTTATTCACTAACAAAATTTGTTATTGACAATCCATCTGAATTTGAGAGTAAGAGAAATATTCGTAAGTACAAAATTACCAGCATTGCCTTTTAATGAATCTAAGTTCAGCACTACTCTTTGACAATCTAGCCACAGAAATAAAATGTCTGACAGATACCAGATGTGTTTTCAAATGTATATTAAAGAGGTTTTTCCTTCTAGTCCAGAGATGAATCCTAGATTGAGATAGTGAGTCAATTAAAAAACAAAACAAAAAAAAAGGCTATCAGGCAGTCATATAACTGTTTTCTTTTCAATTTTGTTATTTAGTTGTCTATAAATGTTCTATGTTTGTCCTATTGACACGTTCCACATTTTAACGTTTATTATGAATTTTATTTAAAGAGCAAGTAACTATCTATTTAACTAATAATATCACAAATACCTCCACTGCAGTCTAACAGCATGCTAATCTTAGAGATATTTCAGCATTTCAAGATGGAGGTTTCTTTACTGAACACACCACTAAGAAATTACACTTACTTCTCTAAGATGTAATCTTTAATTTTATCAAGACAGTAAAATTTTGAAAGGAACCATCCTTTAAATGATTTCTGGATTCTCTCACTACTGTTTGTACAATGGAAACAACCTACGCTTACATCTAAGAAAAGCAACACAATACACCACTCTATCTTCAACAGTGCAGGCACAGGACAAGTGTATTAGACAGATTCACTGAAATAAAGCTAGTCTTAGTTATGATTTATTGTTTGGAAATTATGCATTAAAAGAAATTACACATTAAATTATGATGTTTACTGAAATTACTCCACTAAGATATTAAGAATGTCGCAATTAGAAGAGTCCTATAGCCTTGTATCAAACCAAAACCTTTGAAATAGCTGTTACTATAGAGACCATATTTTACAGCGATCTTTGGCAGCGATCTTTGGCAGCAGTCAACACTGCTGCAATAGATGGCAATTTTGCGGTATGGTTGGACAATATTGCTGATATTGCAGGTCATTGCCAACATATTGCTGAGGGGCTAGTGGTGTTCTGCAGCAAGGGTTGTGAATATTTTTGTTTGCTGGGCAATATCTATCTCTGTCCTTGTCTGTAAATGCTTCCCTCTCACCTTTGTTTCATACTTCTCTCACTGACAGTGTTGCAGCCATGTGTCTGACTGAAAACAATATCATTTCTCTTTTCTTCAAAAGTTTACACATTTTGTAATTGCTTGTTGACATGAGCTTGTATACAGCAATGGTAAAGTGGACAAATGAGAGAACTATGAATTTAATAAATGTGATCCATTTACGAGAAGAGCTGTGGGACCTCAAAAGTAATTCATGCAAAGACCACAATCTGAAAAAACTGGTGGCAAGCCGTTGCCAGTGAGCTTGGAATTGTGGTTGACAAAGCATACAAAAAGTTCTGAAGTCTTCGAACCAATGCTAGAGAAGAAAGTTGCATAGGAAAAGCGGAAGTGCAGGTGGTTCTTCATCCACATGGTTTGCATTTGATATCACAAGTTCCATACTATCTCAAGATGTACCTGAAGAAGGAATAGATAGTGTAAAAGGTGATGTGTGCTGGTGAAAAAAAGAAAGTAAGAATAGTGTTCTTATTTCAAATTTCCCTTAACGAAATCTTTCAGTCCTTCTACCAAAGCATAGACACTTCTGGTAGCATGAAGCTTACTGATGAACAGTGAACTTTAATGAGATACATTATACTTTTGTACTGATCACCAATAGCTAATAACCAAAGGGTGATCACCATTCAGATTGTAATTGTTACACACTCTCTCATATTTGTATCATTTTTAGCTATTGTTGCACCACTTGCTTGAAATTATGTTTCAACAATCTGGTAAAGTTCTGTAACAGGTATGCATACAGCATCAGTTCACTAGTTAAAATTTTCTGCAGCATTCCGCTTATTTAAAAAGCTATGCACCCACAAAGCCCAATTTCTCTTGCCCTTTCTAACTTGAATCTTTGTGTTATGTAAAAGCAGTAGAGCTATTCACATGTCCACTAGCTTGCATTTGTCAATTTGTTGCAATAGTGTGGCATTTTGCAAACACTTCTGGGCCAGAAAAATATTGTCGCAAACATTACCAGGCAAGACTAGCTGGTAATGTTGCTGTACATGTGGCTGCAATTCATGTGACAGCAATGTTGCCAGACAAAATTGTCAGGATATACTGTCTGCAATATGCAATTTTTACTGATCATGTTAATGTACCTTAGGTTAAGCATCCATTGTAATGTAGAACAAATAGTGTGTTTAATGATAAATCATCCTGTGCAACTAAAAGTTGTAATCAACATTTAAATCAGCGATATACAAGCTCACAAATGATACCGAAAAAAAATTATCTTTCTATCACTATTATTCCTAGAGTTAATAATGCAATGTTTCAGTGAACTGTCATATGTCATGAACAATGAATTGTAAAATCTATGTTTAAATTATAACCACAGTAGACATATTATGCAAAAGTACAGGAAATGACCTATAGTCACACCTTTTGTTCATGAAAGCGCCCATCCTTTATACTTTTTGCAAAATCATCTGTCCGTTTCCTTTCTACAATATATGGTAGAACTGCTTCATTCTTTGAATTATCTTGACATATCCATGCAAAGTCTCCAACATTAAGATGGCGAACTTCAACGTTGACTTGCAAACGTTTCAATTCAGCAATTAATGCACCTTGAGATTGTTTAAGATGATTTCTGGAATAATAAAACAATCTATTGTTCACACTGTCAACAATTTAAAACATGAAAAAATATATAATTTGTTTGTTTCTCAATCAATATGCAACAGTTTTCCAGGTCTATAAAAAATTATCATACGTAAGTGGAAGCCTTTCCACAACTAGTGACAGACAAGAAATATCTAATAATTCTTTCCTTTCCCTTAGGTATTAAATGGCAATTCCCTTTGTCTACTAACAGGGAATGGTCCAATCTAACATGTCGAAACCTACCCTGAAAATTTTCACAAATGAAGAATACACCAAAAGAAATGCACTGTGGGAATTTTAACTCATAAGGCACACTGCAAGTATTTTAAAAAAAAGTTACTCATTTTTTCACACGAAGAGCTTCTTATAACAGCTGCCTAGCACAGGAATCAGTGAATAAGCACATGTAGCCACAACAAGACAATGTAGCACTGTATAGTGTGAAGTCCAAAGAGCACACACACGAATTTCAAGCACTTAAACCATACCAAAAAATCCTCAAATCATAAATTTTTTGAAGTACTAGCAGTATGGCAGTATGGCAGAAAGGCTGTATCCAACATTTATTTCTCTGATTTGTCGCTTCACCGAATGTTTGGCTCTGTTACACTTTTAACATAACTTGTGGAGTACCCATTGCTCCTCAAAACACTTTCCAGGTGCTGCATTTCATGTCTGAGGTTCTGTGGCTCACATATTCATCCTGCTCACATTATGAGAGTATTAATCATACCTCTTTTCTGGCTCGAGTGGTGGTTTGATAAATTGTGCAGGTACCAGTCCATGTGTGTGTTGGTTTTCGATACACGCTGTGTCCCAGGTTTCAGCCATCCCTTGTGACCAGCACATATAGAGATGGTAGTGTATTGTCCTTTTCTACTTCCATGGTAAATTTTATGGTGGCATGGAGGCTGTTCAAATGTCTTAGGAAGTCACCGAGCTTTTCTTCACCATGGCTCCACACAATGGAGGTATCATCGACGTATCTGTACCACACCTTAGGTTATACGTCACCAAGTCTAGTGCCTGTATTTCAAAATGTTCCATGAAGAAGTTGGCCACCACTGGACTAAGAGGGCTACCCATGGCGACGCCTTCCAGCTGTTCATAGAAATTGCCATTCCGCGTGAAATAGCTCATGATGAGACATGACGGAAGAGCTTTGTGATGTCTTGTGGGAAAATGGAACCGACATGCTCCAGAGAGTCACAGAGTGGCACTTTTGTAAGCAAAGAAACAATATCAGAGCTGACCAGGATGTCGTTTGGTGCAAGTTTTAGTTTCTTCAGCTTCTCAATTAAATGTCCCAAGTCCTTTAAGTACATGTCAGTCTTTCCCACGTGCGGTTGTTGTTATGGATCTTGGGTAATCCATACAGCTGAGGTGGTAGGGCTTCTGTATTGAGCAGGTTCCTCTGTATATCCACCGGCAGAGAAGATGCCTAGATTAAGCGATTTGTAATCCATGTAATATGCTGTGTCGGATCTGGGCTTATTTTTCAGTACATTGTTGGATCTAACAGCACGCGGATCTTTTGCTCATAATCTTTGGTCTTCATTATGACGGTCGTATTTCCCTATCGGCAGGCAGTACCAATATACTCTTGTTGGCGTTAATGCGAGATGGACGAATATGTGAGCCGCAGCATCTCAGACGCGATTTGCAACACCTGGAAAGTGTTCCGAGGAGCAATGGGTACTCCACACGTTATATTAGAAGGGTAACAGAGCCAAACACTCACCGAAGCAACAAATCCGAAAAAGAAATTTCGGGTACGCTCTTTCTGCCATACATTCGCAGAGTGATGGACAGAATCAGCCGTATATTGCACAAAACAGTGTAAAGACGATTATCAAACTGACAAAGACGATCAAAGAGTGTCTTAGTTCGGCAAAGGAGAAAAGGAACACACTTGCAATGTCAGGAATACACCGCATACTATGCACGTGCAGAAAAGTTCATGTCGGAGTGACTGGACAATCATTCAATGCCAAGATCAAAGAACATAAGCGACTTTGCAGGTTGGGGCAGGTGGAAAAATCGGCCGTAGCAGAGCACGCATAGTGTGAGACTGACCACGTAGTAGCCAATACGGAAGTTCTGGCTGTAGGGAAGCACTATCACACCCGCTTGTTCAGAGGGGCTATAGAAATATCAGAATATGGGAATAGCTTCAATAAGAAAGAAGAAAGCCTTGAGGTAAACAAATTCTGGCTTCCCGTGCTGCAGCGAACGACTGTCGCTGGTAGCAAGAGGAGAACCACACCGGAAATGACCGCAGAGAAGCCCTCGGACACTGGCGTGTCAGGTACATATAGTCTGCGGCTGTGAGCTCTGCTCCAGTTCACCACCAGCAATGGAGGGTGAAGCTTTGTCAATGACAGCCACTTGTGCTGGTGAAACGTCAGTAAAATCATCAGACGAACGTCGGCCGAGGAACCAGAGACAGAAGCCAATAGGCATTTTGTCAATGAAACAGTTTATTGTTTGTTATCGAAAGTCATCTCAAAATTGCTTAGTGTCTACTGGAAGACAAAAATAAACATTTTCTTTATACCAGGCATACCTGATAAAGTAAAAATCAATGCATTCAGGCACTTCACAGCAATTACTAGTTTTATTTAGACAAAATTGAAATGGAGGAAGAAATGGTTGTGGCTGTTGTTCTGAATATTGTGTTGCGCAATAGACATACTTTATCAATTTCATATAATGTGGTGATGTAAACTGATAATGCACAAATGTCTGAAGTTTAACAATACTGTTCCGCTGATATACCAGGAATGACAAACTGCTATAATCAATTTTTTGAAAAATGCTTTCCACTGTAGAAAACTTTTTTTACGGAGAGTCTGTATTGCAGTATTAGTTCTCGGTGGAATATGGATTGTATTAACAATCTTTTTGTCATCTTCCTAAAGACAGAGGTGTTTTTATGTCCAGGCCATGAGTCCAACAAAAGAAATGAATTATTTTCTGTGACTGGAAAGTAGACATTTCAGCTGCAATACTGAAACTTATTCTCTCCTATTTTTCCCCAATTCTGCTACAATGATTACAAGATTTCTGTAATTAAAAGGTATTCTTTTTTTAATTTTTGATCCTAACTTGCCTTCAGGTACCTGAAGAAACACACAGAGCTGTAGAACAAGTAATCCACTTATCACTAACATTGCCGTATACGAATGTGTCATAGCATTCATCGACTACAAGGTCTGTCTTTTTTCATTCAAAATTATAAAGTGCATTTTGCGTGCAGTTCTTGCACGAACCCTGACTGATTGGCTTTATGCACAGCAGTTTTGGGGATAACAAGAAGCTTTGTCTAACATCAAGTACAAATTTCTCTATAGTATTACCTGTTAATGACATTTCCTCTACAAGTTTTCTTGAAGTAAACTTTTTAATTTTTTACTTTGTAATTTTGTGACTTCCTTATCCATATAATTTCCTGAAGATGTTTAACTACATCAAAGAAGCCTGGAAATCATTAATTTTCATCTCAACTGCAATTCAGGGGGACCAGTTGCTTAGATCTTCCTCCATAAAGGTGCACCAACTCTCAAGAGCAGTTCTAAATCTTTAGAATAGATTTTCTTTGACACTTTTGTGAATTTCATTTCAGCACATATTATGTAGTTTGTGTTAATATTTCTTTATTTATACAATTCATGTTCAGATTTTGCTAAATGAAACATATTTTACACTCTGTCATGCATTTAAAACAACTTGCGACTTTTGGCAGTTCAATATGCAGCGAGTGGAGGGAAGCGTAGTTGCCAGCGTGTGCAGGGTGCGTCAGCAGGTGACCGCAGTATAACGCCAGGCCTACTCGGCGTGGTGCTTGACTCTGTAAGGAGCAAGTCGTCTGAAGAGTGATATTTCATGAATGATTTTAAAGAAACTACTCGGTAATAAACTCTCATTCTCGCACGTCTTATAGTTTATTTCGTTAGCTTAATGATAAACCACCTATAATTTCATTAACAGTCATAGTTATTGTGATATTTCGATAGTAGCTAACCTACTGCAAGAAATTCTTAGTTTGCAGTGAAAAATAGGTACTGCTTTGAATTTGTGTTTGGTGCGTGTTAGGTTACGTGTTGCTGCATATTAAATTTAGAATACAGTGAATTATTCATTTAACTTGGAAGGATGAACTCGTGTCAGCGAAAACTAGAGTGAAATATTCAAAAATTCCTCGTGTCTCATAAATGGTCTGTGATATCCAAACACTATTCTGGAAAATGACAGCGCATAAAGACGAGTGTCTTTTGCCATATAATTAATATGTGAAACTTCCATATCTACCGTGACATTCAAGTGACTACAGATTTTTTTAGTGAAATAATTTAATAATTGAGGGCCATCAATAGCTGATGAAACGTGAACTGCTGTGGGTTTTGTAACAATATAAGAGAGACGTTACAAGTTTATTTTTATACTGACATGACTGGCACTCAGTTGTTAGTTTAATATTACACTATTTCAGGATTCTGTTGCAGTTTCAACTGAATTAGAATGTTACTGAGATGAATATTTCTAAACTCTGCTGTGTTAATCATACAATGTAGGGTTTCACGGCCGGTACTGCCTTTACTTAAAATTTCCGGGCAGATAAGCTGTGGTCGATGTATCAAACTCTCCCCTGACATTTCGTCTCCGACTGCAGGAGGATGTCTCCCGCAGTCGGAGACGAAACGTCACGGGAGAGTTTTATATATCGACCACAGCCTATCAGCCCAGAAGTTTTAAGTGAAGTTCGCTGTGTTAAGTTACATATTCCTCAAAACTCATCACAGTCCTTCATGAATCGGTGTCTCCGTAACTACCTTTTTGGTATGGCTGACAACTCAAGATTTATCCTGTTGTGTAACATTTACAGTGGCTTCTATTGTCGGAGGAAGCCCGATTAATATATTTCCTTCACCATTAGCCAGTTCATTGACGTGGTAGCGTGGAGTTTTGGCTTGTACAGCACTACAAGTTCCATTAACTTTGCCTTATACAGGTTCAAATATTTCATGGAACATTTCTTTGTACCCAGAGTGAAATATCCGCTTTCCTCCACTGCATTGTTGGAGCTTTATGGATCACAAGAGAGTGGTATCGCGTTTTGTCCTTTACTACTGTCGAATCCCGAGGAATGTTTTGCAGCAGAATGTTATCTTCCCAGCTGGCGAACGTGTTCTCGATTGACACTTTCATTCCGGATTTCGTATTCAGCTATACTGCACTCTTGTTATTAATGCAACACCAACACAGAAAACTTGTTCCAAATGCTTGAAGACTACAGAACACTTCAACGCCAGAAAATACTACTTTACGAGAGCTGTCAAATGCTGATTCATCTAATGCGTGACACCACGTGGTACTGTTTGCTGATGGTGTGGCAACTGGGGTGCTTAACCAGCCAAGCTGCTGGCGGCGTGACAGGGAAAGCCAGCTCGCTATTGGTGTTACCTGGGCAATGGCATCACATCCCCCTCCGGCCAGCCAAATGTCAAGAGTCACAACTAATTTTAAACACACTATAATATCGACATCATTATAATGAATGTCTAAGAAATTAACTGCTGAATAACACATATATATGTCTTAATGCGAAGCATGTGATTTTGATTGTATATCACTTTCTTCACATTTCACCTTTGCAAGATTGAAAACATTTATTGGAGTCCACATTATTGTGAAACTCTGGAACCTACACAAAGACAGTTGTTATTAGCAAGCATATACAAACAAAACAAAAAGAGAATTAATTCAGTTTCATCTCCATTGTGAACACTTATTAATATTGTAAAGGCAACTGCTAAATATTTTGGATATTAAGTTAGTTGCAAATTCAAGCAAATGGTAACTGTGCACAATTCTGTGAGAGAAAGTATCATCGGAAACTGAAATTCACTTTACACATTATGATTACATTGTGTTGTGTTATCTGTTTGACTGCTGCACTGTCAATCAAGGCTATACACCTGCCGTGTTGCGGTAGGGTACCACGTACAGTTCTCAAGCCCCCTGGTATGCTATGAATTTGTTAATTTTCAAAATAAAAATAAAAAAGAACTTGCAGTGTGTCTTACAGCTAAAATTTTGACAGTGTTTCTTTCAGTGTATTCTTCATGTATACAAAGTTTCAGGGCATGTTTCGACATGTCGGATTGGTCCGTTCTCTTTTAAGTATACAACTTTCTTCAAAAATTAAGTTTTTCCTATCATCTAATGAAGGAACCACTGGTTATAAAATGTCAGTGTTAGATGTTTGTTGCATTTTGTGCATTTGTCAAGCTGGAGTCATCTGTATCTTTTGTTAGTCAATGAATACACTTCTTGTATCACAACAAAAACACAACTTCACTGATAGTGCTTTCAAAAATCATGTGATGGCTGTATGGAGATGAAACTTAGACTGAGCATTTGGATGAGATGAACATGCTGGTCAACACAAGTAGAACAACACAGCATTGCCCCATTGCTCACAGTGCTGTCAGTCTTATTACTTTTCTCACACGCCTCATATTTGTCTGGAGTGTAGCCTTATATGGAAGTTAAATGTGAAACCTACATAGTACAGACAAGAGGACAAATACAAGCTTTTGAAATGTGGTGTACAGAAGAATGTTGAAAATGAGATGGGTAGATTGAGCAACTCATGAAGAAATATTGAATCAAATTGGGGAATAAAGGGTTTTATGGCATAGCTTCACAAAAAGATGAAACAGGTTGATAGAACACACCCCGATGCATCAGGGAATATTTAATTTTGTGATGAGGTGTGTGTGAAGGAATGCTGATGGAGATGAAGGCTTGACTACAGAGGCAAATTTAAGTGGATGTAGGATGCAGTAGTTATGCAGAGATGAATTCACTTACACAGGGTAGACTAGTATGGAGAGCAGCATCAAGCAAGTCTTGACTGAAGATCACAACTACAACAGATCAATTTTTCTTGACAAGTTAGAACATGCAGCTTTTACAAGTCTATTTCAGGTGTTACGGTATTCCTGTAGTGTGGTAAAGTGTTCACTTCACATAAATATGCAATTTATTTTGGCAATCATAAAAGATATATTCACTCTTTGTAACAAAGAAAACCTCCTAATAGTGTCAAGCATTGAGGCACACATATTATGATTTTGACAGCAATGCCTAGGAAACATATGTCCTATTCATTTTGGTATGTCCTATTCATTTTGGTAGTTGAGTCCCATCAAAAGTTCTATCTTGCTACATTGAGGAGCATTCTGCTGGGCAGTTGGTGGTTTCTATAGGGTGAAGTTTGTGTAACTGAGTGGTATTAAGTGTTAAACACAACAGGACTCGGCCTCAGTTGATGCCAAGATTTTCTGTCACTTGAGACTGTTCACTTATACAATTCATCAATGCTGGTGGAAAGGGTGATTAGATGCACAGCAGTTTGGTGTACATGAACTTGTGCCCCCTCCCCCCCCTGCTGAACTAAACATAATGAGGAATACACCGGTGAGTCAACAGCGAGATGACGCCTGGCAAACAACAACCTCCGAGGTTATGTAGCAACAAGGAAACCACTGTTGTGCCCTGTTAACAAGAAGAACAGGCTTCACTGGGCTAAGACACACCAACATCGGACAGTGGGGGATTGGGAAAGAGTGTTAGTCACTTATGAATCCAAGTTCAAAATATTTGGAAGTATACGCCGTCAATTTGTATGCCATTTACCCCATGAACGCTTGAATCCTCAGTGCATAATTCCAACTGTAAAGCATGGAGGGGTTTCAGTGATGGCATGGGGATCCTTTGGAGAGAATAAAGTTGGAGATTTGGTGAAAATAGATGGAAAAATTAACCAAAAAGATTATCATGCCATTCTCCAGTGACATGCTAAGACATCTGGTTTGCGTCTGACTGGTATAGGGCTTGTCTTGCAGCAAGACGACGACTCGAAACATACATCTCGCTTGTGTCAGAACTATGTGAAGTCTCTAGAGATTTGTAAAATATTGAAAAACGTGGAATGGTTGCCCCAATCCCGATTGCAACCCAGTCGAGCTGCTATGGGTTGAATTAGACAGGAGGATCCAAAAATGGGAAATCATGAGTGGGTCACAATTGTGGAACGTCCTGCAGCAAGAACGGAGATTAATTCCAACTGAAACCTTGGCAAAACTGACGCAGCAGATGCTGAGAGTGTGCAAAGCAGTGATGAAAGCAATGGATGGCTATTTTGAGGAATCGAAAATTTAGTTGTTGCATCTTCCTGTGTATTATTTGAGCTTAATAAACATTTGGAAAACAACAAAATGCATTTTTATACTGTATTTCCTTTACATTGTCTGTAATTACTAAGTGTTTCCAAATTTATGGAGGACAGTGTAGTTGTGTCGTCTTTCAGGAAATTATTGCGTTCCATATGTTTTAATATCTATCAACAAACTCCACTTGAAAATTCTGGGTGCTTAAATGTTTAGCATCAGCTAATATTGTCCACCTGTAATGATACATGGAGAAACCTAGGAAGTGATGAGTCTTTGAGCCAGCCTGTGCTTATATTCTGAGGGAGGTATGAGAACTTACCCAGTAGTTTCAGATACATCGACAAGCAGTACAATACGAAAAGATCCACCAGGCAGTTTGAATGTAGATAAAGCAGGCAGTACTGGCTCATCAAGTTGCCTCCATTCTTCCTGCACTGTTTTCTACAAAAAGAGGTGGGAAATAAAATCAGTGCTAAATCAAGACCCTCAATAATTAAAATAGTTTTACAGTCACAGCTCCTATCATTCAGAGATATCCTGAAGTACAATGATTTACGTAACACAGTGAGTCATGGACATCTGTCACATTTTAACATATTATATGAATTCAGACTACATATATGGGGTCACAGCCCGTGTGAAGTTGGTCAACAGTCTGGTTTTTGACATCTCAGATTTTGATGACTTTTTGTGCATTGTTAGTAATTGTATTTTTCATGAAAATTACCAAATTAAATTTTTTTGGACCTTTCATTCTTCAGTTACTAATTTTCAAAGTTTTCAAAATAGTATGATTTTTGTCACATTTTGAAACTTTAAAACTTTTTGATGCAGAGACCTACAATTTGTGCCATTTTATTCAGATTATTATAAGCTTTAAAAATGTCAGTTACTTGTCCATCTTCATTTTCATAAATATGCTGAATTTTCTCAACCAAAGCTTTGTTAATATTCTTAAAGATTTTATTTTGGGAAAAAGATTGTGAGCTGATCATATATTATTTGTAAATGTGTGTGCCCAGTTTCAAAATATTAAAATAAAATTTATTTTTTGATATGTACAGTATCCACTGCATAGTCTGTAGGATTTATTACCGAGTTGTAATGGAAATCTTAAATGTCAAAGACCAAATAAAGCTGTCAAATCATCATAATATTTTTGTTTATTTAGTGACAATCAATGTATTGCATTAAATTACACATTTTAATTCAGATTTGGTTTTCCAAGCCAACTGCGAGAATCATTACTGTACATCGTAACAATACATGCTAAATAAAGACTATGAATGATTTCCTTAGTAGTGTAACCTCAATTTTAAACATACATTGATGTTAATTAATATTGTTAATTAAACATTGGTGCAGTTGATGCTATTTAACAATGGGTTATTTGAGTGCCTTGCAATGAGGAACTTTCTAATCATCTGCAACAAGAAAAGTTTCATGTTGCCCAAATTACAGTCTTATTAGAGTCTAAGGTTATATACTGCAGTCTTCCTTTAATTGACATCCCTAGTCCTCTCAAGCAATATTTAAAATTATTATTCCATTTATTCCATGCTTAGCTTTATTCTTTGATCAATAAAATACCTTTTAAATGTCAAGCTCTCAAACCAACAAGACAGCATTTATGAGCCAAAACAAATAGAAAACACAAATTTAAAGACACTGACATTTCAATATGTAACACACAGTTTTCTATTGCAGGTAAATGTATTTATAACACTTTTTATTATGATCATTACATTTCTATTCATGGAGGTAATACAGTATGTGATCAAAAGTATACGGACACCAGGCTGAAAATGACTTACAAGTTCATGGTGCCCTCCATCGGTAATGCTGGAATTCAGTATGGTGTTGGCCCACCCTTAGCCTTGATGACAACTTCCACTCCTGCAGGCATACGTTCAATCAGGTGCTGGAAGGTTTCTTTGTTCTATAGGATTCAGGTCAGGACTCTGTGCAGGCCAGTCCATTACAGGGATGTTATTGTCGTGTAACCACTCCACCACAGGTCGTGCATTATGAACAGGTGCTCGATCGTGTTGAAAGATGTAATTGCCATCCCTGAATTGCTCTTCAACAGTGGGAAGCAAAAAGGTGCTTAAAACATCAATGTAGGCCTGTGCTGTGATAGTGCCACTCAAAAAACAAGGGTTGCAAGCCCCCTCCATGAAAAACAAGACCACACCATAACACCACCATCTCAGAATTTTACTGTTGGCACTACACATGCTGGCAGATGATGTTCACCAGGCATTCGCCATACCCACACCCTGGCATCGCCACATTGTGTACCATGATTCGTCACTCCACACAACATTTTTCCACTGTTCAATCAGCCAATGTTTATGCTCCTTACACCGAGTGAGGCATCTTTTGGCATATACCGGCATGATGTGTGGCTTATGAGAAGCCACTCGACCATCAAATTCAAGTTTTCTAATCTCCTGCCTAACTGTCATAGTACTTGCAGTGGGTCTTGATGCAGTTTAGAATTCCTGTGTGATGATCTGGATAGACATCTGCCGATTACACATTACGACCCTCTTCAATTGTCGGCAGTCTCTGTCAGTCAACAGACAAGGTCAGCCTGTATGCTTTTTTGCTGTACGTGTCCCTTCTTGTTTCAACTTCACTAACACATCAGAAACAGTGGACCTAGGGACATTTAGGGGTGCGTAAATCTCGTGTATAGACGTATGACACAAGTGACACCCAATCACCAGACCATGTTCAAAGTCCGTGAGTTCCGCAGAACGCCCCATTCTGCTCTCTCACGAATTATAACAGAGTGTATACGTGGACGAGGAAAAAAAATTCCTGGATTTCTCCCGGATTTCCCAGTTAAAAATACACTTTGTCCCGGATGAAAATACACTTTCTCCGTGTTAAGTAACAGTATACTTTTCCTCGGAGCTGTAAAACTTATCAAGCCTTTCAACGCTTGTTGTTTTATACACTGGCGTAGAATTTCCTGGCACTTTAGAAAACGAAACTCGGGAAAAAACACATTTAGGAAAGATCTTTGATGTGCAGCAACATGTACACTGCATATTTTCGCATTACAAAAGTATAAATTCGAATTCCACTAAACACCGCATGTTACTTTCCGAAGGATTGAAATCGAGATTGCGATGTGATTTTGTAAGCCAGTCGTAGCTTATGTCAAGCGATCTCACCAGTCGATGTCAGCGGTTATTCAGAGCTTCGGACACGTGATGTAGTCAGCCAATAGCAACATCACTGTTAAGTAGCGCGAACACACAAATAGGAAAAGGTATGGTTTAAATTAATGTACATAGTGTTGCTACAAGAAAAGGAAAGCTTTCACGTATAATATTGGCCTCTGAGATTAATAAGCTGCAAGAAAAGCTAAGCTTTCACACATAATGTTTATCTTTTTTGCGCACACAAATGAGCCAGTAAAATTCTTAACAATGACATTAATGTCTGATCTTCTGGGCTCGAAAATATTCTAAATGGTCAGCCTCAAAGATTTGAATTTTGAATGAGAGTCAAATGCTCTGTGATTTAAGAAATTCATCAGACATTCGCGCACAGAGTTCATCTTGTGTGAAAGGAAATTTAATTTTCTTGAAAGTAACGCTTTTCAAATAACCATTCGGAATATTTTTCCGCGACCTTGTAGAAACAGATTCATTTCAGCAGTTGCGCTAGATGACAGGCGTCGCCGCGCTTGTGCAGCTACGATGACGCATTAAGCCCGTACGTTCGTATGTGTAAAACATTAAAAGATCTTACATTATGTCATAAAAGAAACAAAACATTAGAGGATACTCCAAGAGCATGGGAATTTTGTGGACCATACTAAAATGCACCATTCAGCTTAAAGTGCACATTCATATGTCCAGATTCAGATGTAAGTTTTCTTGGAGTACCAGTACCGCATTATTTCATGTTTGGTCCTTTATTAGGGCACAATGCTATACATCCTAGAAGATGAAAACATGAACTTGAAATGTAGCGAACAGTTGAAACTAGCCAATAGTGTGGAATTAAATCTTCGTTTCAAATAAGTTGACTGTCTCAGCAGAAAAGATTAATAAAAGTCAAATTTCTTTAACAAACCAACAAAAATAACTTCATTGCTCTGCAAGGCTATTAATGCTTGACGTGTCAGGAAGGTGGAAAAAAAATAAAATCTGAAACTAATAACATATTTTAGCCTTCCATAATTATGTGAATTTATTTTAATTCACTTGATAGCTCCCAGCCACAGAAATCCATTTTGCTTTCATTTTATGTGAGAGCAATAAACGAAGAGGAAACAGCAAAATCACTAAACGTAAACACGGCTCACGTGGAGACTATCACCTCCCCACTACAACTGAGACTGCTCTGTGCATCAGGTCTGGATCTACGATATTTCCGAACCGGGGCAGTATTAGATAGTGGCGCTCCCCCTCCCTCGAGCATTTGAGGTAGGATGCCAAAAATTTTAAAAATAGACTTTTCAAAAATATCTTCATTTTGTAGCGCACATCTTTCTGAAGAGTCTGATACATAAAACATACATGTTCGAGGGAACGTAAGACATGTTATTTGGTCTTAAAGTGTGCCGAAGTGCAGTGCCAAGCCTCTTCACACAGCATTCTTCTATCGCACGTCTCTGTATTTCGCTCTGTGAAATTCAAACGTGTAGTATTTTGTAATGCAAGCCATCAAACTATATTCAGGCCAGTGGAAATTAAAATGTCCTGTGGTGCCTCTCCTACTCCCAGTTGGCCGGTTTGACATCCAGCCCCTCTTAAAAAAATCTCGCAAATAATAGTGGTTGGGATTATATGTAACCAGGAGAACAAGAATTCTTCAGAAAATTTGCAGTCTTTACTGCCTATTAGCTAATAACTTGCTGTTTCGAGTGACAAAATTAAATATAGGATACATAAAATGAGTAAAGACAAGAGTTAAGCAAGACAGTACACATTTCATCAATCCTTAAGTCCTAGCATTTTTTTCTCTCTAACCTTGCCACGGCTTTATATGGTGTACTTTCCTTTCTGGGAAAGAATCTATTACCTCATCAAAGTTCGTCAATCGTTTTCCTACATGAAAAATCGAAATATTGTTGTCTGCTGTTAATACAAATAGTACCCAAGACTGGTGTGTTTTCTCGATCTGATTACGAGTATTTTGTCACTGTGTGCTAGATAAAATGAAACAGGCCTGCCTAATATTGCAGCAATTGTTACACACACCAAATAAACGAGACTGTTTTGCCACAAATGGTCATTTTTATAACACGACAAAATATAAATCACGAAGTACCAATATCAAATACCTATTAGGCCTACTACAAGCAAAATGTTTTATGTTAGGAAATAGTTTCACATTTCATTCATACTCTCTAGCTTCTGAAGCATGAGATTGAAAAGTGGTAGTAGTACGAAATTTATATAAATTTGGAATCGTCATATTCTTCCGTAATCTGTGAGAGTCTCCGTTTCTTCTCCTTCCTCATTCTAACAAACAATCTTGTCATCACTAATTCTGTAACTATTCCTGCCAGTGTCAAAATTTATTCTGTGGTTAACTTCACTAACCCTGGCATAATCACCGGTTTAGTTATCCTGCATTTGTTCTCCGATTAGGCGTTATTACGTGTTCGTACAATGCGTTTTCCATGTTACTCCCAGAATAGAACTTTAGCGGCTGCTAGCCGGCGACTGTATAACTGGCCCTTAGTAGTGTAGCAGTCTGGCCAAAAATGTTTTGTCAAAATTTCATTTTCTTGGATACACGGAGAAGACTATACGTAATTTTAGTTGCCTGTTATTCCTGTTAGTCAATTATTTCCACTCTGGTAGTCTGAATCTATGGAATTCGCTAGTAATTATAACAACGCTGATCATTTGCACACCCAGTCAACCACATAAACAGTGATTGTCATTCACCCTTTCAAATTTTCGCTCAGCTTGTATAGACCCGTCCCCTTTTGTCTATAGGAAAGTTTATTTCTAGATGCAATGGATGCTGGGCGCTTTATGAAACAAGGTCTTTTTCCTCAATAATATGAATGGCGCCTCCCCTCCCCTCCCTGAAACTGCCTCCGGGGGCAGATACCCTGGTTTGCCCCCACCTGTTGCCCATACGTGAATCTGTAGCTTAGGTGCACCAGCAAAATTTTTCTGGATAGCATCCGGCTGCTTGCTGCACTTCCTTGTACAGCTAACTGCCACACTTCTGTAGCCAGAAGCGGGAGAAGGTATTACTCATACGCGACTCAACTGCACATGTGCATAAGCTCACTCGCAACTGCTCAAACGAATCTATTGTAAACAGTTGTGACGTCACGCTCATTGGAGGCGATTTGTTGTTATGAAACATTGCATAGTCTTCCTAAAGGCTTCGACACATTTTGCTGTTGGCAGACACTTGTATGAGCACTGTGTTTTGTTCTTGTATATGGTGCATTTCCTTTGCAACTTAACTTTTATTTTCGTTTTTCTCTCTCGCTCGTGTTTTATTGCTGCAGTATTATTCTGCATTAGCGAGATACAGTAATATTCTTTGTTAGAGTATTGGTTCTTACTAGTCTAAGTTACAAAAATGCAACTAAAAACTAAAACAATGAAAAATTCCCGAAATTCTAAAAAATTCCTGGGTAATTCCTGGTTTTCTCCCGGATGAAAAAATTCCCGGGTTTTTCCTGGATCTCCCGGTTGTCCCGGGTCGTATACACCCTATATAATGGCTGATGAGGTCACTGATATGGAGTACCTGGCAGTAGGTGGCAGCACAATGCACCCAATAGGAAAAACGTATGCTTTTGGGGGTGTCCGGATACATTTGATTACATAGTGTATGCATTGTCCAGTCACATTATTGTGAACACCTGTGAAAAGCCTGGAATGACCAGCTTTTGCAGCACAGATTGCTGTGAGACGTATAGGAGGAGTCAGTCAGGTTCTGGAATGTACCAACAGGGATGTTGAACAATGCTGACTGTAGTGCAGTGATTAGCTGTGCCACATTTCTCAGCTGAAGATTCATGGCACAAACAGCTCGATTCAGGTAGTCCCACAGATCCCTGATTGGATTTTAATCGACAGAGTTTGGTGGCCAGATGAGTATGATACACTCCTCCTGATGCTCTTCGTACCACGCATATACACTGCAAGCAGTGTGACACACTGTATTGTCCCTCTGGTATATGCCATCATGCCTGGGAAAAACAAACTGTATGTTGGAGTGGAGATGGTCCCCAAGGATAGGTGCATACTTGTGTTGATCCACTGTACCTTCCAAAATGATGACATCACCCAGGTAACGCTATGAAAACATTCCCCGGACCATAACGTGCCCGTTTATGGCCTGGACCCTTCTGACAGGTGTTGCAGGGTGTTTGCTTTCACATTTTTCACACCATAGATGTCAATGGCTGTCTGTCAGATGGAGCATAAAACATGATTCATCTGAAAAGATAACCCGTACCCACTCAGTGGATGTCCAGTTGTGGTGTTGGTGTGCATATTCCTGCCTTCATTGCTAACGAACAGCAGTCAGCATGGGTGCATGAATCAGATGTCTGCGATGGAGGCCTATATGCAGCAGTATTTGCTGAATGGTCATTGAGGAGACACTGTTGATAGCCCCTTGGTTCATCTGGATGTCAGCTGCTCAACAGATACACATCTATTCACCCATACACATCTCTGCAGCCATCGTTTGCCCCTGTCGTCTATGGCCTGTGGTGGACCACAATTGCCTCAGTGCCAGTTTTGGATAGCACCACATTGCCATGCAAATGCCCTAGAAGGCTGAAACTACTTGCGAAGAAACAAAATTAATACTGCAAAAGTGGAAAATGCCACCTTATTTTACAACATTTTACTTCACTAACTGTGCTCGGCACTTGCCATATTTCAAATGCGCCTTTCGAGATTTTATTTGGCAAGTACACATTTTAAATCTTGATACAGGCACATTTTTGTCGCTCCAGTGCTTAAAGTAGCAACCATGCCAATAAGAGTGAATATTTTGTTTTATTATATATTGCTGATATATATTGTTCTTTTGTTCTGTAAGCATAAACTACACCCGAATTGCATATTATAAGATATGAAAAAGAAATAATGATCATTACATTATTCATGTTAATTGTTATTGGGGGTAGTTTGCTACAGTATTTAAAAAAAAATCAAAAGCCAAAACATACTTGATTAACACTATGCTGTCCGGTGACACCACAGTGGTGTTGTGTGCGAAACAGCAGTCAACGACCCGCGACAACACAGTGTTTACTGTCCGCACGTCTCGTACAAATTTCTTCACTTGGTGTTGGCAGTGCTAATTTGGATTACTTGGTTTGTTGCCGGCCATTCTTGACATAATCAGGAGATTATAAATTGTTAAGTTTTACTAATCTCATTGTTAGTGCTCTTACGTTCTCAACCCTGTTCCCCTACTTTCATGAAATTTCGAAGATATACATACGTAAATAAATACAAAATTTGTTTGTTTCATATATTTGTTTATTTGCATTGTCTTTGGTACTTGGTATCTCTCTTTCATATGATATGCAGCAAAACAGTCTCCAAGATGTAATCCAACTCCACAAGACTTGCACATTAAGTTTGTTGTCCTTTTTTGTTTTTGGAACATACATGGCAGTTTCTCTCTTTTTGTTTATTCATTTCAGAAATAAGTATTAGTTTGTGTTGCTTTATGTGCCCAGAAAATCTGTCAACCGGATCATGATGAGATGTACGTGATGTAGTGGCAACCTCCAAGTTTTGCTCAGAAGCAGGTACATGGTCTTTTATCCACGAATCAGACACTTTCAATAAAAAAAAAAATTTGAAATCAGAGAGTCTTGTGTTCTGTATTGGAATTCTGACATGTACGGCATGCACTAAATAATGCGCAATTAAAGATGTACATGCTAACCGGTTTTGACCATTTTATAGTTTCTCAGTATATAGGGTAATAACTCAAATATTGGTCTGCCCGATCCACTCCTTTCATGTATTTGTTGTAGTCTAATACACTTTCAGGTTTTTTTTAAATTGTATAACTGGTTTATCTACATTTTCTTTGAGTGTCAGTCAAAGTGGCATTATGTACTGTACAGATCATTCGTATTGTTTTAGTTTTCGAAACTCTCCATACCTGTGCGAGTACTTCACCTTACCTTTCCGCTGATGGTAAGCTTCAAACACCATGACTTTTGCATACTTTAATTTTTCTGGAAATCCTCCATTTTGCCGTATTGTTCCACAAACTCGAATTTTCTTTTCAAGAAACTTCTCTGCAATTCTACACTGTTATAATAATTATCTACATAGAGGGGATGCCATTTTCCATAAGGTGTCAATAGTTCGATCACTGTTTTTGCTAAAGGCTGCCCAGTGCTGGGATATGTCTTGCATGAGGAAATGTATCCCGTACTCAAATCACACAGCATCCGAATGAGTATGCCAATTTCGTAATTTTCGACAGATTGTAAACTTTAAAATTTAACCGTCCATGCCACGGTATCATTCATTCATCAGTTGAGATGTTTTAACTTGGATGAACAGTTTCTTTAAACTTCTTGGAAAAATAATTAATTATGAATTTCACTTTGAAAAGCCAGTTGGTATTATCTGGTTTATTGTTGTTGTCAGAAAAATGTAAAAATGATAATTTTTGTCTGAATTGATTGCGGGACATCATTTTGCGGAATATCGGTGTGCCTATCAATGGATTCGTTGATCAATAATCATTGATCCTTGCTTTTTTTGCAACTTCCATAAGCATAGCATGCCCAAACCATTTTCTAAGTTTGGGTCCCATAACATCGACAAATTTGGCATTTCTTTTAGTCAGTTTCCTTCTATTACAATTTTGGCTGTAGTACTTGTTGATTTCATTGCTAATATATTCAAAGAGATCGTTCCCAATATATAATTCTATGATATCCTTGATGCTCTGTGCATCTTTGGAAAATATGTTTGGACCTGGAGATCCTTCAAATTTATTATTGGTCCTCAGTAAATCAAATTCTGGCCACTGTGCACTGTCTTCTTCATCTGATTCATCCAAATCAGTTGGTAACTATAGCATTTGCTGAATTCTTCTTGGATGTATTTCACTATCTTCTGACAATTCTGCTTCACTTTCACTCTTTGATATCCAATGTCTTCTTCCCAATCGGCCACGTCATCCGGAACATCAGACAAGACGTCCGTGCAGTCATCATAAATAATCGCATCGTCTCTTTCGTCTGCCATGTTGAAAGGGCACAAGTACTTATAAAAACAAAACACTTGTTGATGTGTGTAACTTATTGTTACCTAAACAAAACAGCAACACAATGCAAAAGATAGTAAAGTGCTGTTGCTGGCCACTGCACTATACTATGCTCATTACACCACTGTGGTGCCAATGGCCACTGAGCGATACTATGTACATGACACCACTGTGGTGTCGCTGGCCATTGACCGCTGACCGCTATTTCGTGTACGACACCACTGTGTTGTTGCCGGATGGCATAGTGTTAATAAAAAATAATTTCACTTTAACCTAAGTTTTATAAACCAAGTAGCAAACCATGCACAGTAGTGTTATTATTGGCAATAAACATGGCAGTAAAATAAAATTTATTTCTACATGTTTCCATTAGAATATAATCATGAAATATGGCACACACATTAACGAATAATGTATGACTGATATACATTTCCGTTCAATACAAAAAATTCTGATTTTCAAATTTCAAAAAATGTTTTGTTTGGAAAAATTTCATGTTTTTATGAATATGGTCCAATAGTATCCATTTTTGAAGCTTATAAAAACTGAGTAAAACTGTATAGATTTCATGTGTGTAATGTAAACAGTTTTTGAGATATGGCCATTTCACTGTTTCAGATGTGACAAAGCTTGTATAATTTTGGAAACTTCAAAAATTAATAACTCAAAAACAAAATGTCTACAAGATCTTGAATTTTGTACTTTACCTTATTTGGATAGGTAGAATAAAATGATAAAAATTTATGAAATTCTAAATCATCAATGTTCAGACTGATTTTGCTATTGGTTCACTTCACGTGGAATGATTCATTTCACGTGGAATAGCCCTATGTGAATACAAATCACAAATAGATACTTAATGTTAATAATAATGGAACTACATATAAAACTATACAGAAAAGTAAATTAGAGAGAAATGAATCAGTTAATTTTAGACAATGTACAACAAATGAACAAACAGGCAAATACAATAGACGGAAATTGATTTTCATGAATCCTGACTTCAATCAACAGTTAAATCTCTGGGCCTCACTGAAGCTTTGAGGTGTGTGTGTGTGTGTGTGTGTGTGTGTGTGTGTGTGTGTGTGTGTGTGTGTGTAATCGTTCCATATACTTTTAACTGGTTACATATGTTAAAGGGAAAGGGACATTATATAGTAAGTAAAGAAACATGTCCAACATCTTACCACTCCTAAGCATCGAAAACAATTACCATGAATGACAGCAACATATTGTACACACACATGAAATTTACTTATTTTATACTCACAAATATTCATTCATGGTAAAGGTGAACTGAAAACTACATGGCAGATAATACATTGTAATGAATAAGAGAGGTTTTACTCCTCCACTAGTTTCTCCTCATTTGGACAATAATTCTTATTATGTGGTATATGGAATATCAGTTTCATAAATGCAGTTCCACATTTTTTCTTGATAGTGTCTAGATAACACTATCACCATATATTATGGTTCTGAAGCAGAGAGCATTACAGTTTGCCATTTGCATGAATTTCATGTAATATTGCCTTTTGATTAACAGTAAAAAGTAACAATTCTTCTGAATAATGGCCCAGTCAGCATCACAATATCAAGTTTTTTATGTGGAATATTCTTTGGTGAAACATAGTTGCCTTTTGTTCGTTTCCTGAAGAAACCTTAAAATTAGTTTCACGTCTAGCTAGTATCAGTTTTATGGATCAGTGCAGCACTGGTTGAACTTGTTTAAAGCAAATGAATATACAGTCGTGTCACTTGTGCAGTACACAGCAGACATCCTACTGCTTGTCTATACGGTATGTTCTCTCTTCTTTCAGTATGAATTTCATCAAATTTTTCCTTCACTTCAATGGGGGTTCTAACAAGTTTGGATTCTGACATTAAAAATTGATCGAATACTTCACTGACATGCTTCCTTTTGTAAGCTCAGTCACAACTGGCCCACAATTTATGATCAAGTACATATAAAGATATTGCTTCATTCTGACAATATTTTTCATGTAACATTTTCCTTGTAGCTTTTCTTTGACCTCCAGTTCATTTTCCTTATAGCTAGGAAATATTAATATACTGTGTACCACATTGTGTGGAATAACATCATTAATTTGCCAACAGAACTACATATACCAAGAAGCAATTCTTGAGCCTTCCAGGTCTTATTTCAAGCATCATATTATCCAATTTCAAATTCCAGTGTTGGCTAGCCTACTTCATAAGATAAAGATACTTATATAACAAATATACCTGAGCAACTGCTTCTAAATGTCAGGTTGTAACACACAAACCTCAGTATCAATGTCCACCAGCAGGTACACACTTACTGCATGCATCTGATCCTTGAAGAGCTTGTCTTTGTAGTGGGAGCAAATAAACAAGAAACCAAAGTGTTGCAAACAAATGGGTGCAAAGGAATGGTTCACCAAGATGAACGAAAGGACCGAGGAACGAATTCCAAGGAGCGATTGGTTCATAGTTCACTTCGGTAGTGGTGATCTACTTATAGTTCCTGGGAGCGAGGCACAATCGGTTTATAGGTCAGCAGTTCACTTTGGTCACGGCAGTTCCCGTTCCAGCCTCGGTCGCATGCTAATCTCAGTCTTAGTCTCCCTTGGTCGCACTCATCGTTCTTCGCATGTCCACCTGTCCCAGTTCCACTGCCGACTGCTCCTAGATAGTTTAGTATCCAGTTGTTTGTTTCGTTCACTGCGCTCGCCTATTTTACATGTGTTCCAAACTGTTCTTGCACTTGGTTCTGGCTGTTCAGTGTCCATGACCGGTAACCAAAAAGTATTTTATAGTTACGTAAATTATATAAAAATTACGTTGTATGTAATAGGTACGTCTTTTCAGGTAACAAAAGGGCATATCAGCTCACTTTATTATATCGATGAACAGCAGAAGACATACTTATAACAAGGCAAGTTTTTTTTGTTAGTCATATATTTTTTGGTTTCAACGACTTGATTTAGCAGCTAACTTTCAATAATTTGCTTAATTTTTAGTGTAACAAAATTCATATAAAACGATTTTCGTGTATCTTTCATACACAAAACATTACATTTAGGAAGGCTCGAATTATTTTTAAGTTTGGTTATTTCCAATTTGCATTACCTGCTAGTTTGGTCTCTTTGGGAAAAAAAGTGGATTGTGGGTCATTTTGGCTCAGTAGGAAAAGCAGGTGCCTCTCCATTTGAAAAGACATAGATTGCCGTAAAATCGTGTGTGTGTGTGTGTGTGTGTGTGTGTGAGAGAGAGAGAGAGAGAGAGAGAGAGAGAGAGAGAGAGAGAGAGAGAGAGGGGGGGGTTGGGAGAGAGAGAGGGGGGGGGGGTTGGGAGAGAGAGAGAGAGGGGGGGGGTTGGGAGAGAGAGGGAGAGAGGGGGGGGTTGGGAGAGAGAGGGAGAGAGAGGGGGGGTTGGGAGAGAGAGAGGGAGAGAGGGGGGGTTGGGAGAGAGAGAGGGGGGGCGGGGTGGGAGAGGGGGTGGGAGAGGGGGTGGGAGAGGGGGTGGGAGAGGGGGTGGGAGAGGGGGTGGGAGAGGGGGTGGGAGAGGGGGTGGGAGAGGGGGTGGGAGAGGGGGTGGGAGAGGGGGTGGGAGAGGGGGTGGGAGAGGGGGTGGGAGAGGGGGTGGGAGAGGGGGTGGGAGAGGGGGTGGGAGAGGGGGTGGGAGAGGGGGTGGGAGAGGGGGTGGGAGAGGGGATTGGGAAGTGATCATACTCCTTTTTTCTTCTATACTGAACAGCCCCTTTTCATTGGCTATTTCATACTGACATGTGTCAACTTTCTATCACCTTATATACTTATATGTATATGGTGTCTGTTCTTTCGGACATGTCCAAAAGAACACACACCCTAGGTGCTAAATATGCTCATCTTACATCCACTTCATCTGGGTCACTAGAATAACATGGTTAAAATGCTTGTCTCTGTAATGTTGACAATAAATCTTCTCTCTCAGGTCTCCTCTCTGTGGCCCACACATCACCATTCGTGACACTTTGTGGGACCCTTATCAAATTAGCCACACAAGGTAAATATGCAATCCATCACCACTGAAACATCATGAGCCCTGATAAAATATTGGCATTGCCACTACAGGAACTGACAACAGCATTCAAATCCACATTTAAGATATTTTCAGATTTTCCCCTCCGGAATGGTATCACATGGCAGCACCATCCCATGCCTAATTTAATGGCAAAGCTAAAAGGATGGTGTGCCTATTCACACCACAGATGAAAAAGGTCACGAGACAAACCTCAACCACAGTGGGGTTAATGATATTTCTCAGCACTAACTGGATGACAAGACAATGCATTAGGGAGGACGATGGTTCAATCTCGCGTCCGGCCATCTTGAGTTAGGTTTTCCGTGATTTCCCTATATTGCTCCAAGCAAACGTCGGAATGGTTCCTTTGAAAGGGCATGGCTGACTTCCTTCTCCGTCCTTCCCTAATCCCATGAGACCGATGACCTCGCTGTCTGGTCTCCTTCCCTAAAAACAACCCAACCTAACAAGACAATGGCCGCAATCTGCAGAGAAATGTCAAAGTAGTTTCATCCCGTTCATGCTTTGTACACCACTGCCCTTGTCTTTACTTGATTCATCTTCAAAATGAGAATATACAGGGAGGTCAGGAACACACTGAAATGCTTGTTAGGGTGCTGCAGAGTAGACTGTGCTGAGAAATAACTGTTAAGAAGAATATTCAATACACTGCACAGTTTTCAAATCGTTTAGCACTAAAGTTATCCAATACGCTTGTTATTGATGGTCCTCATAATTTTCATTGAGGTAGTTGAAAATTTGCTGCATAGCACCATCAATTTCAGTAGCATAGGGATACCTTTTTCTCCTCCTTTTTTTCCCTTTTCGTCGCTGAGCAGGACCTTCATGCATTTGACACAGTACTGGGCAAATAGTGCAACAAAGTCAGAAATTGGCCCAATCTCACATATTACTGAGCATCCTGATTCATTATTTTGTCTCTCAGCAAGGTCCATAATAGTCTCTCATAAATCCACTATAAGCACACAATCCACTAGGTTCCATTGACTGGCTGGCAGGTTGTTTTGCTGAGCCAGAGATTCTGGCATAAAAGCTAAACCACACAAAAAAGTTGGTTTTGAAACCAAAATCTGATTGAGCATATAGACTTTCTTTACAGTAGCAACTAACTACAATGCTATTAGCATCTATAGCAATCAATTTTTCCATTAGTGTACGTTTTTTGACATGGTTCATGAACCCAGTTCACAGTTTTGCCCTTCCAGAAGGCAGCTATCCAATTCTTCCTCTTCTTACTTGCTACAAGATAATTCTTCAAGACCACTTTGGGCCTAAGTGATGACACTTTTCTCCCATCATCCAGTACATTAGCACATAAAACACACTTCTCTCTTGCATTCATTATGTAAAACTATTTTATACATTTAAACTGAATTTACTAGCCACAAATACGATCTAAGCAACCATCCACGGGTGAACTTGTAAACAACTGCCAGTGCGGGAAACTGATACAACAAAGGACCCCCTGCCTCTATCAGCACAGGGTGGTCAGTATCATCCACCACGGCAAGTATCAGTTACCAACCACTTCAACAACATTGCGACACTACTGGAGGATGAAATTCAGCAAGGGATGTACAACAAAGTATGGTAAGGGCATTGGGGGGGGGGGGGGGGGGGGGGGGGCTGAGATGGCCCATCTACTCAGCTTTGAAATTGTACTAACTTCAACATGCACTACACACCATATGGTTGGTCTGGTGAAAAAATCAAAGAGAACTATCTTGTGGGAAATTTTATGCTCTTTATTTTCATAAATAGTAATCTTTGTCAAAAATTGTGTCATTTCTGAGCTGTAAATGAAAAACCCAAAAAAATCCTTTTTTTTCGTGGGCTGAAATTTTGGTGAAACTTTGGTTGAGCACCCTAGAAAACATACAGAAAGCTTGTAAAAAAAATTCTACAATACAATGTGCTATTTTGCCTTTCTGAGCACTGTCTGACTGGACTAATACCCGTTTTGTCCATCCTACTTGGTAATGATTCCAGACTAATGGACGATACTCGCTAATTGGCTGAAACAGAGACTTCATAAGCAACTTTCTTTGTGTGTCAATTACACCTTTCTACGATGCTACTAATAAATCTCAGTCTTTTATCTGTGTTCCATATCGCTAGATTTATGCAATTGTTACACATTATATCACTCTGAAGAGATACTCTTGGATACTTAAAATGTAACATCTACATTACATGTTGTTAAAATCAACCAATAATATCAAAGTTACTGCTTTGCAGCACCAGGAACCCAGTTAATTTTGTTCCTAATAATAGCTATACAGAGTATTCTCTAAATTCTGAGCTCAAATGTGGAACTGAACATGGGAATACAATTTTTTTGTGTGTTAATCATTTTACAGAACTGGTGCAAGAACGACAGTAGCTTCATCCCACAACTAATGTGATACCACTTTCGAAGCTTGATAATTTCTTTAGCTGATTCAGAAACAATTAAGTAATTACAAAAATACAAATAGGAATAACAGAGAAGAGATTTTACCAAACTAATAAATTGTCCTTTCTTGCAATGCCTCACTTTTTCCTTCTTGCAAACAATGTCTTCAGTACAATATTTGACCATGCACTCCACAGAAGTTCTCAAGCGAGGTAAATTAGTTACAATATTATCATACTGCTCATTTAACAATCTCAGAGACATATAACACCATGTACATAAAATCTAATTTGAAAAAGAACCTAACTTCTTGAGTGAAATATTTACTGTTTAAATGGAATTTCCTAATAATCACAATAAACTTGCTAATATTGCAACATCACTTTCAATGAATGCAGTACATAAGCACTGCACATTCTCACAAGTTCAGAGTATACAGCTTTGTAAATGATAATTAATTATAAGAAGTTAAAGAATGTTGTGAAAATGTACTGCTCATTCTACAGATGTTAGAAATGATTATGAAGTATAGTTCAGTTGGGAAATTAGTCAGAGAATTCAAAAAATTGAAGCATTCATGTAAATCAAGCATAAAAATTGTTTTAAAAGTTATACAGACTCATATCAACACTTTTTTATTTAGATGAACAAAAACTACCAAACCACACTATACTAAACTTGTCTTATCAAATCTCTAGCATTGTCATATCTTTTCTGTGGTGTCACCGCCAGACACCACACTTGCTAGGTGGTAGCCTTTAAATTGGCCGCGGTCCATTAGTATACTTCGGACCCGCGTGTTGCCACTATCAGTGATTGCAGACCGAGCGCCGCCACACGGCAGGTCTAAGAGAGACTTCCTAGCACTCGCCCCAGTTGTACAGCCGACTTTGCTAGTGATGGTTCACTGCCTACTTACGCTCTCATTTGCCAAGACGATAGTTTAGCATAGCCTTCAGCTACGTCATTTGCTACAACCTAGCAAGGCGCCATTATCAGTTACCGTCAAGACCGACGTTCATCATTAATGGATTAAAGTTAAGTATTCCACCAGCTACGTCCATTTTTCTAAATTCAAATTTCCTTGTCCTGTTCCAGACCTCACGCCAGCCTGCGTGAGCTAAAACGCGTGCCTTTCGGTCTCCTCTAGTAACACGGTGTTGGCTCTCCTGCCAACCACAACATTTTCCAAAAATAAATACACTGTACAGAACATACATTTTAAACAAATTATAAGCATCAGCTGTATTCACCTCCTCTTAATTTAAAATACATTAAACTCACATTATATCCCCTTGCTAGTTGCGTTACCTGTTCTTCCTTCTGCGTTATTGTGGTGAATGATGAAGTGGGAATCACAGCTGATGCACATCTGGAATTTGAAGAACAAGTCATTCCATTAACTTTCCTGTTCACTTATGAGTAATTTCTACCCAGAATCTGTTAGCAGGAGTTATAAACTGAATAGACAAAAATAGAAACAAAGAGGCAATCATGCAATATCTGTGCAATCAGGTTCTCTTAGTAAATGAAAATCAAAAATGTTATACATACTTAAAAGATTCTTGTCATGCTTCAGGTCATGGTTTCACCACCAATTTAACAACGACCAAAGCTAGGAAATGTAGTTCTCAGAAACTGTCTTCAGTTCGTTGTACTGAATAATTTGAAAGACTCGTGATGTCGAATGAAGATCACAGCAGAGCAAGTGTTTATGATAGGTTTTTGAAGTCATTTTTGTCTCACAACAGATACTTTCCAATTGTCATCTTACTAAATGTTCATATAAAGCTGTGGAAACTGAACCGTTGCAGGTTGGAAATGGACAACGTAAGTCCTGTCAAATGTGAAATGGCACATGATCCAGGAACTTCAAGAGTACTGCTTGCAAGATAAGGTGGAAGAAGGTATGATCCAGTCATATGATCATCTAGACACAGCTGATATGCAGCCTTCCAATTACACACATTATATTTCTGATAACCATAGATGTCCAACAGGTTCTCCTCCACACATGACCGAGGCTGAAAAAGAATCTTTTTAGGAAACTGTGGTTTCTGCACACAATAGTGGAGAAGTATGTACAGAAATGAATTTCAGCAGAATGAAAAACCTGCCCAAGTTGCAAATTTTTATTTTTTATTCATTTGATGATTAGCTTTCAGCCGGGACTCATTTTCAAATCATCATAACAAAGGTGAATATGGCCTTCCCGAAGACGACAAAAATATGCAGTGAACATTTACAGTGCATACAGCATGCTGGAAGTTCACAGAAATGAATTGGTAGCACAAAATCTTGTGGACTAAATGCATTTACACTACATTCTATTACAATGGTACATTGCATTACAATGGTAAGGGTGTTGCAGTTTCCAATGCAGACTGTGGCACATGGTGATGCGATTTGTACACCTTCTTCTAAATTTGTGGTACAACACTAGCTTGCAGCATCACAACAGTAGTGATAAAGTGCCTATATTCAAGAGCAGCTAATAAACACTGGCATAGATGCTGTGCTATGGTGTCTGCACTGTTGGACATTTTCCCCAATAGTAGCCCTCCAATTACGCTTGGATTCATTATAAACAACAACCACATAGGCATATTCTACAAATATGTCATCTTCCATGCTCAAAAGCAAAGCGCTCTTATGTGAATTACAATTAAATGCGGCAAGCGCTAAGATAATGCAAGCTCAAATGACTGGCACTGTTTGTGGCAACTTACAGGCTGAAGGAACTGCATAACAAATGATATGTGAAACAGCGAAGTCAGGTGGCAGACATGTGACATCGGCGTAAGCTACATTCAATGAAAGTTGCAGTGGTGTCTTTCTCATAACAGGGAAATTGTATGTTTTCAGATATCACTTCTTATTTAAACTGGTGCCTTAACATTCTCTATGATTAGCCCACAATATGTGTAGTAAAGGAAATGTAGAAACACCTGTACACACCAAAACTGGACAGGCGCATTTCACACAAAACTGAACATTTTATTTGCAGTCAAATTTTGTTTTAACTATCTTCTTATGCAAACTAATACATGGGTACCACTGTTAAAACTAAGTGATATTACCACTATAACCTTATCTCATGTATTTCATAAGTTGACTAACGTGCGCTTAATATTTGACTTATCCAACCAGCAATTATGAAATGCGTATTCTGGTAACCTACGAAAGAGAACTCTGCCTGAGACAGTGCAAAGGAATAATGCTGGATCAATATAGTAAGAGGAATAACTAGACTGAAAAGAAACCACATGGATATGACACATGAACTCTGCTAACTGTGGAGGACCTTTGAACTGGTACAGCAACCTGCACAGTTATCTATCAAAATCTGTAATAAAGAATGAACAGCAATTTGGAAGTCTTTAGCCTTGGTTGCAAACCATGGACCACAATTCTCGGTAAGGTATACAAAACAATTAGCTGTGCTGTCACTATCCAAGCAAACCTAGCAGTCTTCATCCTTATACCTTATGAGGTACAAATGTACATCACTATTTGCAGCAGATGGTACACTTAATAACTGTTGTTAGCAGAACATATACACTGAGGTGGCAGAAGTTATGGGATAGTGATATGCACATATACAGATAGCAGTAGTATTGAGTACACACTGTAAAAAAGGACAGTGCATTGGCAGCACTGTCATTTGTTCTAAGGTGATTCATGTGAACAGGTTTCTGTCGATATGATTATGGCTGCAAAACAGGAATTAACAGACTCTGAACACAGAATGGTAGTTGGAGCTAGACACATGGAACATTCCATTTCAGTAATTATTAGGCAGTTCAATATTCCAAGATCCACACTGTCAAGTGTGTGCCAAGCATACAAAATTTTAGGCATTACCTCTCACCATGGACAATGCAGTGGCTGATGGCCTTCACCCAACGACTGAAAGCAGGAGGGTTTGTGAAGAGCTGTTAGTGCCTACAGACAAGCAACACAGTGTGACACAACCACAGAAATCAAGATGGGACATACGATTAATGCATCCATTACGACAGTGCAGCAAAATTTGGCGTTAATGGGCTATGGCAGCAGACGACCAACATGAGTGATTTTGCTAATAGCACAACATCGCCCGCAGTGCCTCTCCTTGGCTTGTGACCATATCTGTTGCACCCTAGAAGACTTGAAAACTGTGGCCTTGTCAGATGAGTCTCAGTTTCAGTTGGTAAGAGCTGATTGTGAGGTTTGAGTGTGGTGCACACCCCACGAAGCCATGGACACATGTTGTCACTCAGATCACCCAACATAAATCCCACCTAACATCCATGGGACATAATTGAGAGGTCAGCTTGTGCACAAAATCCTGCACTGGCAACACTTACTCAATTATGGATGGCTATAGAGGCAGCATGGCTCAATATTCCTGCAGAGAACTTCCAATGACTTGCTGAGTCCATGCCATGTTGAGTTGCTGCACTACGCCAGGCAAATCAAGGTCCAACACCTCATTAGCAGGCATCCCATGACCTTTGTTACCTCAGTGTACATGGCAGATGTTACAGCTTGCAAACATGCTGAGAACTCAATATGTGTACACTTGTCTTCAGCCCTTTCATTGCCATTGTTCCTTTAGCACACTTTACTGCTCACTAATGCTTTTCTTCCACTGGATGACAATGTGCTACGTTCATAAAGCAAAGAAAGATATTAACACTTCTTGTGACAAAGTTGTGTACCACACTATGATTCGGAGATGGAGACACTGTCTTTCAAGCTTGCACACCTTGGAGAGCAACTCAAAGTCACAATTTGTCACTCACTTTTCCCATTATGTTGCGAGCTTTGCACAGGCTTTCCTGATATGCTGCTGAACTAATACATCTGGGAGAAAGGATATATCAAAAGCATCAATCAGGACATAAACTCCACATAATTGATATGATTTACTCAGAAGCCCAGAATGAATCTTCCACTATGCAGAACTAGCTCCATTTTGAAACTCCCTGGAAGTTTAAAAATGTGTGCCAGATTGGAAGCTCTCTTACAGTAGGCAATGCTCTCACCAATGCAGCTATTCAGACATGATTTGCAGCCCACTCTCACATTTTCAATTCTGCCAGTACCCCTCTTCTACTCTCCAAACTTCATGTAAGTTCTCCTTATACCTTGTGAGACTAGGACTCCAGACAAAAGGTTATCTTGGAGAAAATGGCTTTGTCATAGCCGAGGGCACTCACACCTAGCTCTCATTGCACATGTGAGCAGATGCAGACAGTGTAGGCTATCCACCAGATGGCTGTACTCCACACTTCCTGTGCACATGATGTGAGCTGATCACCCACTCATGCTCAAAGAGCATAGGCAGTGGAGTGCTATCATGTACACTATGGCGAGGCTGCGAGACTACCTGCCTGTTTGACCTACTCTGCCCTCCTGTGCCTATGCCCGCATGGCTGCCCAGTGGTCACGCAAGATGGAACAATATAGTCTAGGTGTTTTTCAGAATTAATCACTCAGTCTGAAGCTGAGTGAGCACTGTTTTAGAAGCTACCCATGTGGGCAACTCCTAAGTCACACCCATATACGAGGGCTATCCACAAAGTACATTATGTTTTGGAATTAAAAATAAAGTATTGGAATTTTTTATTAATTATATACAGATGAAAGCCACACTTAAATACTACTTTTCTACATAGTTGCCATTTAAATTAAGGCACTTTTCGTAGCGATGGACGAGCTTGGAAATTCCTTCGTCATAAAATTCGGCCGCCTGCGCCTTCAACCACGTGGTTACCTCTTCTTGAAGCTGTGCGTCGTCATCAAAACGCTGCATAGCCAACCACTTCTTCATTGCTGGGAATAAGTGGAAGTCGCTCGGTGCCAGGTCGGGACTGTACGGCGGATGAGGAAACAACTCCCACTTAAAGATTTGAGAACTTCACGAATGGCATTTGCCGTGTGGGCCCAGGCGTTGACGTGAATCAGCAAGGTCTTTGAGCCCAACTTTCCCCTGCGCTTCTTTTGTATTGCTCTTTTGAGGTTGTGCAGAGTTTGGCAATACGTTTGAGAGTTTATTGTAGTGCCTCTTTCCAGGAAATCCACAAAAATCACACCTTTTCTGTCCCAAAAGACAGTCACCATCACCTTCCTTGCCGACATTGTCTGCATGCATTTCTTGGGTTTTTGGGGCGGGGGGGGGGGGGGGGGGGGGATTTGTGTGGCCCCACTGCATTGACTGCAATTTTGTCTCACAGTTCACATGCTTAACCCATGTTTCGTCACCAGTAACGATGCGATCGAGTAATGAGTCGCCATCTTTCTCATAAGCATCCAAAAACGTTAACGCTGCAGCCATTCACTGATTTTTGTGAATCTCTGTCAAGATTTTTGGTATCCATCTTGCACAAAACTTGTGGTAACCAAGCTTTTTGGTAATGATTTCATGCAACAAACTTCGTGAAATTTGTGCAAAACTCATAGAGTGTTCCGTTATTGTGAAATTACGGTTTTCATGGACTGCGGCATCGACTTTTTCGACAAGTTCGGCAGTCACTATGCTGGGTCTTCCACTTTGCTCTTTGTCGTGAACGTTAGTTCGGCCATTTTTAAATTTTATGACCCATTGATGCATTCCACCTTCAGTGATTATGTTGTCCCCAGACACTTCACAAAGCTGCCGATAGAAATCTATTGGTGTACAGTTTTTTGCAGTCAGAAACCTTATTACAGCACGCACTTCACACTTCGCGGCATTTTCAATTAACGCTGACATTTCAAACTGTCACAGTAACTCAACGGAGTACAGCACGAACCTCTCACTAGCACGGCAGGATGCCGACTGAGCGGCGGAATGCCATGACACCGATATGGCCGCGCTAGCCCCGCCCCTAACGGACACAAACGAAAACATAATGTACTTTGTGGATAGCCCTCGTAGCTCAGTCGGTAACAGCATTGTCTGCAATAGCAAGGTTCTGGGTTCTAGTCCCCGTCAAGCAATTTCCCACCTGACACTGTCATTAAACCAAACTCTCTCTTTTTAGTTTTACTTTCTAAATATACTTTTTCAGATGTGTAGCAGTAGTCTCTGCGGAGTTGGTAATGTAAAAATGGAAGCTTGCGACAGTGGTGTAATTGAGAACACTGCTCACTGAAGCCAGAGGTTCTGGGTGACAGGCCCAGTCGAGCACAAAGTTTTAGCTTTTAACAAATATATTACTTGTAATACGTACTCTGCAGACAGAGAAGCACATTACCTTGTACTAGCATAGAAGTGACATGTTACTGGTCATGTGCACTTTCTGCCACGATTCCATGACAAGGAACGTTTCATCAGACAGAACGCATATCCCCTGTACCTGTGACATGCACAATGCTTCAGCTATCACACCAGATAATATTCGTTCCTATTCCTGCTTTTGTGACAATGTGAGCTTTAAGTCTGATGAGTATGGCGAGCCAACTGGCACACCAAGTGGGTTCGCACAAAATATGCAACAAACCAAATGAAGACGTAAGTGGAAAATGCAGCTTCTCCTGTTCACTCCCAATATGCATAAAAATCAAACTATATGGATGTATAGAAAAATGAAGTAATAGTTCTCATTGCACATTTATTCTCAAATTACACGACTGTGACATTAAACTACACTACTGCATTCCATACTACAGAATTTTAAACAAAAGAAGATTATCTACTATCAGCTTCTTGGTGAAAAGAAAATACTAAGCAAGATCAAACAAACGATGAGCAGTAGCTGCCAATAGTCTCAGAAGACGGAACATGTCACATGACTCAGTATGCTAAAAGTGTCACAGAAATTTTTTTTGCCAAAGTGTTCCGAGCAGAAAGAAAATATTTTATAGATTGCACCTGAAATACTAACAACGCTTACCTTTTAATTTCCACGTCATAATTCACTACTTCTCTATGTATCAAACTCCTTACATCTGACAGATGGGTACATGCAGATGTGCTTGTTATTTGTACCATATTTGTTTCAATGTTTTCAAAAGAACCTGTAAAAGATGTTTTTATAAGTGACCAAATATTACAGCAGGGGATCAAAGTTATATCTGTGATTCTTGAGTTTCTCCTGACGTATTTGATAATCAAAATATCCACGGGTGTACTGCCGGTCTACAGTGTCCAACGGGCACAATATTTCAGCGATCATACATGTCGCCATCATCAGGTCACAACTGACGGACTGAGCTCCTGTGAACGTGCCGGCATGGAGATCTGTACGCTATGGCTGCTCAGAGGGAACTGGGTTCGGTCGCGGCGGCGGCCGATTTTAATGTTGGGTTACTCAAGAGTAAATCGAGCAAACGTATAGTTGTGACGACCACGGCGGACAGAGACATCACTCCGACGTCATCTCAGACGCCATCGCAATCTGTTCCACCACGCGACCGTGGCGCGGGGCGCGGATAGCGGAGGGAGCAAGCCGCGGGCGGAGGGTATTTAAATCTGCCGCCGCCGTGACTGAAGCCAGTTCCCTCTGAGCAGCCATAGCGTACAGATCTCCGTGCCGGCACGTTCACAGGAGCTCAGTCCGTCAGTTCACCTGATGATGGCGACATGTATGATCGCCGAAATATTGCGCCCATTGGACACTGTAGACCGGCAGTACACCCGTGAATATTTTGATTAAAGTTATATCTAGTTATAATGAAAGAAAATTTTCCAGTACTCAGGATGAGGAGCCACTATGGAACTTAAAGGTGAGAAGAGTGACAAAATACTTGAAAAAGGTAATAAAATATATGAAAAGTGTGATTAAAAGGTGACAAATAGATAATGCACAAACAAATTGTTTTCATTTTTGACAATCCCCTAGCAAAAAGGCCAGTTAAGACCACAATAAATGAGTCTGTTATGATCATAGATGGGGTAGTGCCTTTTTTTCCTTCATACAAATTGATTAATATTTCCCAGGGTATTGGTAATTTGATATTAGTAATCTTACATCACAAACAAAATCTACATCACATTTTTACAACTAATGGCAGTCTACACTTCAATGCCGGAAAAAGATCAACAAAATATTTTTAATTGCTGTTTCTTAGTAAAAAATGAAGCAAGCATACTAGATTTTCTTTTCTCAAGATTTGTTGCATGGATTTATGCACCCTCAATCATACCCTGGGCCAGTTTTGATGCCTTTAAATTCTTATTAGGGTGCTTTCTGCAGTTTAGCTTAAGTTTGAGCTTGGGAGAAGTTCTTCTCCTGCCTCTTACACAGCACCTGTCTCATAGTCACTTTATTTTTCCTTGTTATTCATCTTTTTAATCTTCTGTTCAATATGCTTTTGGTTATGTTCCTCTTTTTGCTTTTCTTCTAATTCACATTTCCTTTTCCTTTCACATTCTTCCTTACAAGCAGTATAGTTTACATGTGACTGTTGTCCATACCTAATGAGCTGTGACTCAACTGATACAGAAAGAAAATGGCAGTATTGTAGCAAAGAATGCCTCACAGCCAGAGCCAGTCTAAGGTCCAAGTGACCCAAGCTGCCATTTGAGGCACCAAGCTGAGGGGGGCACTAGTGGTGCCTAAGTGCAACATTTTTTTTTTCCCAGTGCCTATCACAATTAGTAGTGAGAACCAATTAAGTTGGATGTGTATGAGAGAAAAGGAGGGGTAAAGAGGAGGGGAAAAGGGGGGGGGGGGGATGATGCCACAGCGTAAGTTGCTCGTGTGGAAAAATGTTCTTGAACTGGCCATGCTCACCGTCAAAACACTGTTTAAAAATCTTTCGGTCATTGCTGCCTTCTCTTCTCCTAAAGTATGCTTTGAAACCTTCTCTCTTTGCCCACATTTTCATTGGACAATGTAAGAGAAGCCTTCAAAAGTTTGGAAACATTCGCATACTTTAACTCTGTGGATGATGAGTCTCTTTTTTTTAGATGTGCTGCTGCTAATAATTGTCAATACCTTTGATATCCAAAGCTGGGTCATCCTTTTTGAACCGTTGAACCTTCTGCTCATGTAACAAGTAATCCTGCCAGATATCGAACGGCATCATTTTTGCAACCTTTAATGAGTCAATACAGCTTCTGCTTCTTTCATGTCTAAAAACCTAAAAATTATGAGAGGTGCACTTGTGAGCATGTCTTTTTCATCACATGTTTGCAAGCTGCGATGTAATGTTTTTGCATGTTATTTAGAAACCACAGCTTGTCACATTCTCCCATTTTACTAAGTTCTTCAGTCACTTGACTGCTAACAACTAGTTGTTCAAGAGGAAGCATGTTATCCAACATAAAGAGTTCTTTATGAAGAAATTCAGAAATACTCTCAATTTTTCTCAAAGCATAAATCTTCAAATTCCAAGTCAAAACAGCTGGCAGTATGTTTTCTATTTCTGTATGCAAGTTGTGACTCAAAGATGTTTAGTTTTGAAAATTCTGTGTGAACTTATTTGAATAGTTCTGCAGATGAAATTATAAAATGAAGTTCTGCTTTCATTGGAGGTTCTTTTTAAAACAGTCACAACGGCACAGTGGCATTAGGACTGAACAGTAAAAAAGACTTTTTAGGGACATCTGCTTCCGAAAGTGACACCAGTACCTACACAGTGTTCAAAAATACTGCTGGCTGAAGGTCCTAAAGAGCCACCTAGTGGTTGAATGTCTCAAAACTTGTTATGTGAAATGTTAAACTTCGACAGAATTCCTTCAAATTCTTCACAGCAAACAGATCAACCATCAAAATAATGGCGAATACTGACCAGAAATTTGGATACTACTTCATCTAAGCGCTCCAAAGCCTTTACATGGGCATTATTCATTGTATTAATGTTTCAAGTTCTGATGTTTAGAAGTTGTATGCCTTGTGTCTCCTGGACATCACTACCTAAAAGACTAAACACTTTTTTTACTGACATTAGGTCCACCTGATCCCAGCATAAGGCATTTATTTAGGGACAAGTTGGGTTCAGAAAGTGCTTCACGTAGATTATGATGTAATGTCTTACCATCTACTTTGCCAATAAAGAAAGTTCTTAGACGATGCACTGTTATGCAACACTTATTCTCTGACCAAAATACAATGGTTCTTTTCAATTCTGTTTTATCTTTAACACTGGCCATTTCATCAAAACTCAATGTGTATTATGATGAACATGCTGCTTCTAATATATGTTCCTGGAAATACAGCACCAGATCATCAGTTACAGGGTATCTCATTTTCTTAGACAAAAACTGGAAAATGTTTAGGAACATTATCAGGGAATATCTTAAAACATTACAAATATCATTGGACAAATCCACAGAAATTACTTATTTCACTGTCCTAATCAATTCAGCAATGGTGTAACTATCCTCAGGACTTTACATTCGTATTGTTAGCACATGTAACGAACTTTAAAGTTGTGTTTGATCCCAGTGTCCTAAATGTAACTGATGTGGTCCACACTTAATTTCAAAGTTACAGTTATGCTTTGTTGAAAGTAAGTGATTGAACATAGTCTGAAAACCTTTTGTCTCAAAATTAAGAGAGCAAGAACAATGCAAAACAGTTCACGTCCACTAACTCCCCTCCTTACAAAGACTTTACTTTTCAAACTGCCTGTCTTTCCAAGCCAGTCGCTACAGAATTTGTATTATCTCATCTTAAAAAGCTTATTTTCACAATTGATAATAGTATCATAGCAGTAGTTTTGCTATTACGGCAAAATTAGAATCTGGAACAAAAATAGAACCAGTTGTAATAGAGGAATATTTGACACTAATAGCAGATGTGCAAACTATAACAAATTGCTCAAAAATAAAAAAGGAACAATGTATCTCAAATTTCAGAAGCCCCTCAGGTTAGATTTTACCAACTTGGAGCATTCCAAAAAGCTAAATGAACGAACAGTGGTGCACAAACTTAGAAAAAAAAAAAAAAGTAAATAACTTTTCTTGCTATTGGAGCAAAAGCTGATTGAAGAAGGTGAGAAAAATTAAAAAAGTGACAAAGATGACTCACTTCTCACCCTGAGTACTGTAGTCTTTATGCACTGTCTTTATCTACACATCAACAATAACAAACATGCTACAAGCTTGAAAACAGAGAAGCCCTTGCAAAAATTTGTTGCTGTCACCATACATAATGCAACATGAAAAATTTTATACAAAAATGTAGCTTTCTCTGGTATGCTTTTTGCCTATGAGTAAATAAATAGAGTGAAAAGAAAGAAATATGGTAGGTGATGTAGGCTAAGGTAACTAAATCTAAGATGAACACAGAAGCATAAGGTGTTGCAAAACTCAGGATGAAAAACAGCAGACTATACTTAAATGTCTGGAAGTTCATCACTCTATTGAAGACTGCTTAATTTGCAGGTCAAATTTAATGACAGCTTCAGCTGCAGACGGATAGGAAAAGAAATGGCAACAGGATTGAAATGAAATTTAAATTATATTAAAAAGCATGATTTATGTGAAGGAATGAGGTGAATGAGAGACGAAATGTACAGCAACAACGTGAAAACAATGGTGACGAAAAAGCATGTGTAACAGAAAGATTTTGAGGAAGTAGCACCAAAAGCAGACATTGAGAAATGAGAGAAGGCCATGGCAGGTTACTAATATCTGAACAAATCAGTTGGCTGGTTGGAGTATAGCATGCTCAGAAGATCCTAGACATCATCTTTAAATGCCAGAGGTTACAGTATTTGAAAATGTATATTACCAAATCAATACACTTTTTCTCAGCTATAGTCTACATTTAAGTTAAATAATATGATACTACAACAGTGTACAGCCAGCTGCAAGGCAAACTTGATAACTTATTACAATTCATTTCTTTGTGCACTTTCTTTACACATTTAATTGTAGGGACCACTCAATAATTTTGCACAAGTTGGAGTATTATGAGATAAGGGGAAAAGCTCAACAATGTTTTACTTCATATCCAGAAAGTATGAAACAGAAGATTGTCCTCCTGTGATGTAAAATGAGAGGGGTGGTGGTGGGGAGGGGTATATTAAAAAAAAATACTATCAACTGAGAGGGAATTAGTGAGTTCCATGGATCACTTTGCAGTTGCACAACTAACCTTACTGATGTGGGTTGAGTCATTTTACATTCACACCACAAATTATTTTGTGAATACGACTACGCACTGAACATTTACTCTCTCTCTGTTCATCACATATTTACTGCAGTGTTTCCTTAATTCAACATGTGGTTTTTACTGACTGAAATTACTTACTGTGAATCAGGGAGAAAGAATAAAAGTCCAGAAAAACAGTAAGCTCTCATCTTTCCATTGCTTTTCATATGAAATATGTGCCTCACAAAATTTCTGACTCAATCAATATAATAATAATCAGTCAACAAAACACCTGGAGACCAGTCACATTAGGAAGGAAAAGAATGGAAATCCCTTACCTAGCATTCGCAGACGACCTAGCGATACTGACCTATGACCCAACATCAGCAAAAACACAGATCGAAATCCTGAAAGAATGCGCTGAGAAAGTCGGCCTACAAATCTCTTTTGAAAAACTGCAAGTCCTAACAAGAGAAGGCGACGACATCACAACCAAGTACGGCAAAATTAAAGGGGTCACACACTTCAGATACCTAGGCGAAATCATCGAACCGACCGGAACAGAGAAACTGGCTTACGAAGACAGACAACAGAAGACACGGAAATCACTAGGCATGGTACGAAACGTCTACAACAAACAATGCATTTCCAGAAACACCAAGATCAGACACTATAACACAGTGATCAAACCCGCCGTACTGTATGCCAGCGAAACACTAGCACTCAACAGGAAAATCAAAATTGAAGAAATCAAAAAAGAAGAATGCAAAATCATGAGGAAAATTTTAGGAGGAAGACCCACACCAGATGGCTACAGACTACAGAAGAACTCAACAGTAGAAGCATATTCGAACATCGAGAACGATATGAGAAAAAGGCGCCTTAAATTCTACGGACATTTAGATAGACTCCCTGAAACAAGACTCACCAAGAAAATTCTAGAACACATCAAGACACTTAAAGTCTCGACACCCTGGATGGAAGGAGTCCGAAAAGACCTACAAGCAATTGGCACCACAAACACCACAGACAGAAGCACCTTCCGAAAACACATAGACAATTGGGAAGTAAAGTCAGAAGCGCTAAAACAGCGGACCAAACAAGAATGGTCTGAGGAGAGAAAAGAGGCCCTCTCCAAGAGAATGAAGGAGTACTGGAAGGACAAGAAGAACAAGCCTTCAAAGTCATAAGCTTAACGATTTCCTTTTAGGGAAAATCCGCCAACAATAATAATCAGTCAACAGTTTGGTTTTCTTCAGTGGATCATTAAGATTTTCTCAGTATCTCAAATGCAGCATATAAAGAATAAGCTGATATTCATATTGTGGCAATACCAATATACATGCAAAAATGTCAATTGACAAGGCCCTACACCTTTTAACATGAATTTCATTTCATGACTATAATGACACTAAGGAAACAGTAGGCTTTCCTTTGAGTAAGTTCTTTCAATTTCTTTAAATAATGTGAAATGTTTTATTTGAAAATACATAAAACTGCAACCAGTCACTTTTTTGGATAGTTATTTATTATCCCATGAACTGGTTTTCAAACCTTTTTCAGGTTCATATAGTTTTCCAGAAGATACACATCTATTTCTAGCATAATGCTGTGTGTTGGCTTGCGACAGTATGGGTGGCTTATATCTGTTAGTGTCCATCTGTCTACTTCCAATGTGATGGTCAGCTGGTACGTCACTACACACTTTTACACAATATGTATGCATTTACACTGTGATAGTGAAACTTTGCAGCATCCAGCATGTGCTATACAACTGTTGCTTGTTACAATGGTTATGTTCAGCAACTTGGACACCATTTGCAGCCATTCATGGACATAATGTTCTCAAACAATGATGAAATTTTTATGGATGATAATGCACCATGTCACCGGGTCTCAGTTGTTCGCAATTGGCTGAACAACATTCTGGACAATTGAAGCGAAATTTTGGCCACCCAGATCACCCAATATGAATCCCATCAAACATTTACAAAACATAATCAAGAGGTCAGTTTGTGCACAAAATCCTACACCAGCCACATGTTCACCATTTATGGACGGTTATAAAGGCAGTATTTACGCAATGGACTTCCAATGACCTCTTGAGCCAATGCCACGTCAAGTTAATGCACTACGCCAGGCAAAACGTGGTCCGTCATGATACTAGGAGATATGTCATGACTTTTGTCCCTCAGTGTGTATCAGTGAATGTTAGCATTGTTTCCGTGCTTAGAACAATTGTTGACAACTAACTTAATAAGGGAGTAAACAAACTGTGAGGCTGTTGTGGTCAGTATGTCAGACTGTTTAAAGCGCTGTTAACAAGAGGTTCTAGAGTGGACTCCACACATTATCCCCATTACACACTTTTGTGATCCTAGAATAGACGTTAGTGAATGAAAATAGGAAAAGTAAGTTTCCTTTTTGACATTTTTATCTCTTAAACCTTATATTATCGATAACGCAAAAATTACAGACCTTAGAAGTTTAATAAGATCTGTAACATGTGACTTCGAGCTCTGGTTCTTATCAGTATTAATACCTAAGAATTTAGAATATTACGACTCATTTATTGATTTATCCTTGTGTGTTATTTCTAATGGTGTGCTCAGGCCTCGTGCAGTACTGACTTGAAAGTATCGTGTTTTATCTAAATTCAGAGACAGTCCATTAGCAGAGAATAAGCTATTGATTACCAAGAAAATATCATTTACACTTTCATATACCTGAAGATATTTGTTCACAGTTTGGAAGCTGGTTGTCTGTTACATTATCTTCCGAGTCATCAGGTGAGAGCTCATGAACTGGACGGTTAAGCTGAAAACAAACATTAGAAACAAGTATTAGATAGGTCTGTGACAGAAAAATATAAATAGGAAAGCGAAAAAGGAAAAGAGAAAAATACTGGATGAGAATTTTTGGAAGTTGCAACTTGGACATACACTGTCAAACAACCACTGTACCTGATGACCAGTACACATTAACAGCTTCTCACGCATTATTTCTCCTTGTGCTGTTACCTCCCTTTTCCATTTTTGAATGTATTTATGTTTCCTCTGATTCCATTCACATTGGACAGAAATTAAATAAGGGACAAAATAAAAGAATAAAAAGAGCTGTACGCAGCATTCTTAGTTCGAAGAGCAGTGGACTGGGTAGAAGTTTCAGGCCAAGGGACTTCTTCAGATCTTTTTAAAATAGTGTATTTCAATTAACCAGGCCTGCAGCCCAATATAAAATGGAAGTTGACAGCTACATGCTTGTACCTTCTTCACTGGCAGAACAAAAAGGATCTCGGTGGTACAGTTCTTACATAAACCAAGTTATCAAAGAAAATTTTTCTCGCCACAATTTGTAATAAGAGCGCACATTATTGTTGTATCTCAGATGACATGCAGTCCCTCACCCTTCATCAAAATGCTTTTAATTTTGTCAAAGACTACTTTCACCATTGCAAGAAAGGTTTTTGTGCCCCATCCAAGGGAGATACACAACTGCCAGGCAATCTACCAACACATTGACAAAGATATTGAAGCAATTACGTCTCTGATTTCACACATAAGAAGTCTGATCAAAAAAAATAACCAAACTTTTGGTTTTTTTCCATGTTAATGAAGTGCCTTATGGCTTGGCAGCACTGTATCTGTTACAAATTCCGGTATAACCCCACTGTTGGTATTTCATTTAGCAAGATAATACAGTGTTCGCCACTTTTTGCAATTTTTGATTTGTAAGAGCAATAATGAAACTTCAAAATTTTGTTCTAATATAGAAAAACTATTTCTGGAAAAGTGTGAACTTTTGAGCAAACTCACAGAGATGATGTTCTAGGCTGAACAATGTGATTCTCTTAGTTGAAAAGTGGGGTTCATAATTTAAAGATAATACTCAGTCAGCAAGACCTAGTAATTCAATCGACAGAGCTCATATTCAGAAAGTGAAGAATCTGGTGCACATCACCCATAATCTCACCATCAGAAACATATTGAAGAGGTAAGAATATTAACTGATTTGTGTCACAGGATTACAACAGAAAAATTGCACATATACTAAATTATAGTGAAGCTTACTCCTCACTCAATGATTAAGAGCAGAATGAAGATAAGCCATGTTTCCAAAGAATGTCCAAACAAGTTCATGCCAACAAAAAATTCAGTTAAGAGCTTGTTGAAGGAAAAAAGTGTTGGGTTTATGGTTATGACACTAAAATCCAAGTCCAGTCATGACAGTGGGCTCACAGCTTTTTTCCACATGAGTGGGGAACTGTAAAAAAGCTGCTTGATAAAATTCACAAAAATATGCTACTGTTGTGGTAGGACAAATCTCAGTTCCTTCATCATGCCAACATCCCTGAACGCTCAGCCCTAGAAATGCTCAAGTGTTGTACAAAAAAAGAAAGAGATGACTGTCCTCCCTTAGCCACCATACTCGCCAGGTCTCACACTGTTACTTTTGCTTGTTTCCGTAAGTAAGTAAGTAGGAAGAATTTCTCATGGGTACTGAATGCCGTTCCAAAAGAAGCTGGCCCATATTCCATGGCAAAGGGGACCACTAGGACAAGTCTGTTGTTGTCACCTGAGCTTCAGGCAGGCCTTTGCAACCAGCCACCTGCGTAATTCTGCACCACAGCACTCCGATAGAGCTGGTGCAGTTCCTTACAATGCAGCATTGTACCAACAGCGATTGTGTTGTTACATGGTGTAGCATAATGTGGCATTTCCACAGCCGAATATGCAATGGAAGCTTACCAGTCTAAACAAACACGTCTGACATGAGTATAAATGTTCCCAGCTCACGTGGTAGCATCATTCCTTCAGACACACACTCTGTGTCGCTCATCGGCCAAATCTACAACTAAGCTACTCCAGCTTCATCGAGCAGCGTCACCAGCACGATAAAGTTGATCTACGAGCCACAAGCTACACCTGATGGTTCTGAACTTTGAAGTGGATTTGAAAAGGTGAGGCCATCCATTGGGTACCATAGCCCTGCCAGCCAGTCTCTGAGAACCCTGAGTTTGAAATTGAGACGTGCATTCTTCCAGCTAAAGGCACAGAGAGCCAGTGGTACTTGATTGTTCCTGACTTGGCCTTGCAAATCACCTTGTCAGCCTCGTGTTGTATCAGCAAGGTCACTGCCTGCCACCAGATGCTGCTGTCTCAGCATATCACTGGGGATGACACTGGCCTCAAGCCATGAGCTTCACCTGGGATACTGTATGGAAAGCATCAAATAGTAAAGAATGTTCCTGTTGAGTAAGCATTTCTACTCCATCCATATCGTAGCACTGGAGAACCCATACCACAGCTTTCTCCACGTGCAGCTCTACAATGGGTAGCAGCCTGCCCGTAACTCTGGTGTGAGGAGAGACAGTAGTTATGAATGACATCACAGAGCAATGATCTAAGGCATAACCTCAATGTGGTGGGTGGAAATGAGCTTTTTTTGAGCTGGTAGGTTTGAGTATGTAATGTATTAACCACTCAACCACTCGTAAATAGAAGCATAGACAAAGATGTGTAGTGACAGAATTTTACTTAGATGGTGGATCAAAGCATAAGTTTTTATTGGACATGGGTTTGCAAGTGTCTGTGGTAACTCATGTGGAACAGGCAGTTGAGCCCACCATGATGCAGAGTAAGTTGAATAAATGCAAATGATGTGCATTCATTGGGTTCAGTAGTGTTGAGTATTTGGGTTGTGGCAAAAAGTTTCTGGATTTGTATGGAAATCCTGTCTCAAATAGGCAATGGTTACTGTGCAATCTTAGTGTCAAATTTCTTGTTTATCATCATGCTGGAATTTACCTTGATCAGTGCACGATAGGCTCCAGCTCTCAGCTGATACGTGTCTACGGAGCGACAAGTTAAGAGTTTATCTTTTTCTGTGTTTGCCACGTAGTATATTTATTCAATTTCGTGCATGTTTCTCTGTTTAGGAGGTTAATCTCGTGTTTCTGTAAGTGTAAATTCATTCAGACTGTAGTGCAATAGTTGCTCACTGAACAGCCAGCTACATAGCTTATTAATGCGTCCGTTGGTTGGTTTGGGGGGGATTAAAGGGACCAGACTGCGACGGTCATCGGTCCCTTTTTCCAAAAAAAAGTAAAACCACCCAAAGAGAATAAAAAAAATGAACAACAGGAAAGACGTCAGACGACACAGGACAAGAAATACTCCTACAGAGATCAGACGAAACAAATTAAAATCACACAGAGTGTGACAGTGGTTGGCCGACCATAGAGATAAAAAGGAAAAGCCAACCACCGAGAACACATTAAAAACTCAGCGTAAAATCGTAGGCCAATGGCCAGAATCAACACAAAAGAACAGAACAAACACTCAGAGTAAATAATAAAAACCCCCTGCCCGAATAAAACGGAAAACTAAGTCAGCCATACCAGGGTCATCACATAAGAGGGCAGGGAGCGTATCAGGCAGCGCAAATGTCTGCCTGACCACAGCTAAAAGGGGGCAGGCCAACAAAATGTGGGCCACTGTCAAAGCCGCCCCGCAGCGACATACAGGAGGGTCCTCCCGGCGCAGTAAATAACTGTGTGTCAGGTGGGAGTGGCCAATGCGGAGCCGACAAAGGACGACAGAGTCCCTGCGGTTGGCTCGCAGGGATGACCGCCACACAGTCGTCGTCTCCTTGATGGCACGGAGCTTATTGGGCATGATCCGATTGCGCCATTCAGCGTCCCAAAGCACAAAAAATTTTCGGCGGAGGACTGCCCGCAAATCAGTCTCTGGGAGGCCAACGTCCAGAGACTGTTTACTCGTGGCCTCTTTCGCCAGGCGGTCAACATATTCATTGCCCGGGATACCGACATGACCGGGGGTCCACACAAAGACCACAGAGCGGCCGCAACGCGCAAGAGTATGCAGGGACTCATGGATAGCCATCACCAGACGAGAACGAGGAAAACACTGGCCGAGAGCTCGTAAACCGCTCAGGGAATCGCTACAGATAACGAAGGACTCACCTGAGCAGGAGCGGATATACTCTAGGGCACGAAAGATGGCGACTAGCTCAGCAGTGTAAACGCTGCAGCCAGCCGCCAAGGACCGTTGTTCGGAATGGTCCCCTAGAGTTAGCGCATACCCGACACGACCAGCAACCATCGAACCGTCGGTGTAAACAATTCCAGAGCCCTGATACGTGGCCAGGATGGAATAAAAGCGGCGGCGGAAGGCCTCTGGAGGGACCGAGTCCTTCGAGCCCTGTGCCAAGTCGAGCCGAAGGCAAGGGCGAGGAACACACCACGGGGGTGTACGCAGAGGCGCCCGGAAAGGAGGTGGAACTGGGAAAAACCCAAGCCCGCAGAGAAGCTCCTTGATGCGTACGGTGATCGGACAACCCGACCGGGGCCGACGGTCTGGCAGATGGACGACTAACTGCGGGAACAGGACACGATAATTTGGATGCCCGGGCAAGCTAAAAACATGGGCAGCATAAGCGGCCAGCAAACGTTGGCGTCGGAACCGCAGTGGAGGTAAACCTGCCTCCACTAGGACGCTGTCCACAGGGCTGGTGCGGAAAGCACCAGTGGCAAGGCGTATCCCGCTGTGGAGAATTGGGTCCAGCACCCGCAACGCAGATGGGGATGCTGAGCCATAAGCTAGGCACCCATAATCCAGGCGAGACTGGATTAACGCCTGGTAGAGCCGCAACAGGGTAGATCGGTCGGCGCCCCAGCGGGTGTGGCTCAAACAACGCAGGGCGTTGAGATGCCGCCAACACGCTTGTTTAAGCTGCCGGATATGAGGCAGCCAAGTCAACCGGGCATCAAAAAGGACACCCAAAAACCTGTGGGTCTCCACCACAGCAAGAAGTTCGTCGGCAAGATAAAGCCGCGGCTCAGGATGGACCGTTCGGCGCCGGCAGAAATGCATAACGCGGGTCTTGGCAGCCGAAAACTGAAAACCACGCGCTACAGCCCAAGACTGCGCCTTGCGGATTGCGCCCTGTAGCTGACGTTCAGCTGCTGCAATGCTAATAGAACTATAGTAAAGACAGAAGTCGTCAGCATACAGGGAAGCGGAGACAGAATTTCCTACTGCCGCAGCGAGACCGTTTATTGCAATTAAAAACAGGCAGACACTGAGGACAGAGCCCTGGGGTACCCCGTTCTCCTGGGCGAGGGAGGAACTATACGAGGCCGCGACTTGCACGCGGAAGGTACGATACGACAGAAAATTTCTGATAAAGATCGGCAGAGGGCCCCGAAGACCCCATCCATGAAGCGTAGAAAGGATGTGATGACGCCAGGTCGTATCGTACGCCTTCCGCATGTCGAAAAAGACAGCGACCAGGTGCTGACGGCGGGCAAAGGCTGTACGGATGGCCGACTCAAGGCTCACCAGATTGTCGGTGGCGGAGCGGCCTTTACGGAACCCACCCTGAGACGGAGCCAGAAGGCCCCGAGACTCCAGCAACCAATTTAAGCGCCGGCTCACCATCCGTTCAAGCAACTTGCAAAGAACGTTGGTGAGACTAATGGGACGGTAGCTGTCCACCTCCAGAGGGTTCTTTCCAGGTTTCAAAATGGGGATGACAATACTTTCCCGCCATTGCGACGGAAACTCACCCTCGACCCAGAGACGGTTGTAAAGGTCGAGGAGGCGTCGCTTGCAGTCCACTGAAAGGTGTTTCAGCATCTGACAGTGGATGCGATCTGGCCCGGGAGCGGTATCAGGGCAAGCGGCAAGGGCACTCTGAAATTCCCACTCACTGAATGGAGCGTTGTAGGGTTCAGAAGCGTTGGTGCGAAAAGAAAGGCTCCGACGTTCCATCCGCTCTTTAATGGAGCGGAAGGCCTGGGGGTAATTCGCAGAAGCGGAACTCATAGCAAAATGCTCTGCTAAGCGGTTTGCAATGACGTCGGAGTCAGTACAAACTGCTCCATTCAGTGAGAGCGCAGGGACGCTGGCAGGGGTCCGATAGCCGAAGACCCGTCGAATCTTGGCCCAGACCTGCGATGGAGTGACATGGAGTCCAATGGTGGACACATACCGCTCCCAGCACTCCTTCTTGCCTTGGCGGATAAGGAGGCGGGCCCGCGCACGCAGCCGTTTGAAGGCGATAAGGTGGTCCATGGAGGGATGTCGCTTGTGACGCTGGAGCACCCGCCGGCGATCTTTAATCACTTCAGCGATCTCAGGCGACCACCAAGGCACAGCCCTCCGCCGAGGGGACCCAGAAGAACGGGGAATGGCAGACTCGGCGGCAGTGACGATGCCGGCGGTGACCGATGTAACCACCGCATCAATGGCATCAGTTGAGAGAGGCTCAATAGCGGCAGTGGAGGAGAACAAGTCCCAGTCAGCCTTATTCATAGCCCATCTGCTAGGGCGCCCAGAAGAGTGACGCTGTGGTAGTGACAGAAAAATCGGAAAGTGGTCACTACCACACAGGTCGTCATGCACACTCCAGTGGACAGATGGTAAGAGGCTAGGGCTACAGATTGAAAGGTCAATGGCGGAGTAGGTGCCATGCGCCACACTGAAGTGTGTGGAGGCACCATCATTCAAAATCGAGAGATCGAGCTGCGACAATAAATGCTCAACGGTGGCGCCTCGACCTGTTGCCACTGACCCACCCCACAGAGGGTTATGGGCGTTAAAGTCGCCCAGTAATAAGAAAGGTGGCGGCAATTGGGCTATCAGCGCAGCCAGGACATGCTGCGCGACATCACCCTCCGGTGGAAGGTAAAGACTGCAGACGGTAAGAGCCTGCGGCGTCCACACCCTAAGAGCGACAGCCTCTAAAGCTGTTTGTAGAGGGACAGACTCGCTGTGAAGAGAGTTAAGGACATAGATGCAGACGCCACCAGACACCCTTTCATAAGCTGCTCGGTTCTTATAATAACCCCGATAGCCACGGAGGGCGGGGGTGCGCATTGCTGGAAACCAAGTTTCCTGCAGAGCAATGCAGAGGAAAGGGTGAAGGCTGATAAGTTGGCGGAGCTCAGCTAGATGGTGGAAGAAACCGCTGCAGTTCCACTGGAGGATGGTTTTGTCCATGGCTGAGAAAGGCGTGCCGGGACTGGGACGGCAGATTACGCCGCTGGGTCACCTGCTGCCTCCGATTGAGCACCCGTGCTAGTGCTATTGCTATTCACGGCGTCTGAGGGACCGGCGAGATCGAGGTCCTCAGCGGACGCCAGAATCTCCACCTCGTCCCCAGACGCAGAGCTAGAAGGTTGCGATTGGGTGGCTACCACCGCGCGTTCCTTGGGCTTAGAGCTGCTCTTCTTTGATTTCTCACGCTGCTCCTTGGGTTTAACTGGCTGGGAGGGCTTCACCGATTCAGTCTCCGGGACTGAGGAGGATCGGGAAGCCCTTCGACCTGCAGATTGTGGGCACTTACGCCACTGTCGATCGTCAGCCTTCCCGCCGGTGGAAACCTGGGAAGGGAGGGACCCAAGGGACCCCTTGCGAGCGTGAGAAGCCGAAGAAGTTGGACACTTCTCCGGCTTAGAAGCGGGGACCGACGTCCCCGATGGGGGGGATGGTGTTGCTCCTGAGGTAGGTGGCACAGGAGCAACCCGGTGGGTAGAGCCCCCCATTGGCAAGGGGGCAGGAGGAGTTGTACCACTCGTCGATCCGGCCGGAAGGCGCGAAACTGATGGGGCTAGCACAGGTGTTGTAGCAGCGGCGTAGGAAGTTGTCATTCGCACTGGATGTAATCGGTCGTATTTCCGTTTGGCCTCAGTATAAGTCAGTCGGTCCAGGGTCTTATATTCCATGATTTTGCGCTCTTTCTGGAATATTCTGCAGTCTGGCGAGCAAGGTGAATGGTGCTCCCCGCAGTTGACGCAGATGGGAGGCGGGGCACATGGAGTATCGGGATGAGATGGGCGTCCGCAATCTCGACATGTGAGGCTGGAAGTGCAGCGGGAAGACATATGGCCGAACTTCCAGCACTTGAAGCACCGCATCGGGGGAGGGATATAGGGCTTGACATCACATCGGTAGACCATCACCTTGACCTTTTCCGGTAACGTATCACCCTCGAAGGCCAAGATGAAGGCACCGGTAGCAACCTGATTGTCCCTCGGACCCCGATGAACGCGCCGGACGAAATGAACACCTCTACGTTCTAAGTTGGCGCGCAGCTCGTCATCAGACTGCAAAAGGAGGTCCCTATGGAAAATAACACCCTGGACCATATTCAAACTCTTATGTGGAGTAATAGTAACGTTAACATCCCCCAACTTGTCGCAAGCAAGTAACCTGCGTGACTGGGCGGAGGATGCCGTTTGTATCAGTACTGAGCCAGAGCGCATTTTAGACAAGCCCTCCACCTCCCCAAACTTGTCCTCTAAATGCTCGACGAAGAACTGAGGCTTTGTGGAGAGAAAAGACTCCCCATCAGCTCTCGTGCAAACTAAGAATCGGGGCGAATAACTGTTACCTCCATCCTGGGACTTACGCTCTTCCCACGGAGTGGCCAGGGAGGGGAACGTTTTCGGATCGTACTTCTGAGCATTAAATTGAGCCCGAGAACGCTTAGAGACTGCTGGCGGCTGGCCGCCATTGAGAGATGATGTACCACGCTTCATTGCGGGTCATCCGCCCTGATGCCACCTACTCCGACCAAGGGCCCTCCCCACGGGCGCCACCCAGCCACAGCAAAGGCCACCTGGCAGGATGGTCGTTGCCGGGAGTCCTGATACCCCAGGAGGATAGGCATCTACTCCTTGGCATACGTGGGGAGTTAACGGCGCAGGCATCAGTAGAGCGATCCCTGTGTTGTCAGGGGGCTACAACCAAGAGGGTACATGGCGGCCCCACCACAACGGACTGGCTACCGTGCTGGATCTTAGGTGCAAAACTGTCCAAGGTCGTCATCGCAGTTAAAAGAAACACTGCAGAGGGCAGCGTGGTAATCGCACCCAGGGACGTATCCCCGCCCTAAAGATCGAAAACGAGCGGGACACCATTGCAACGACGTGAAAGCCGGCTAAAGGTCTAATTGCACGACGGATACAGTGCACCATGTAAGGCGCCCTTCCCCAATTGGCTCGCTCTTTGAAATAATTTAGAAAGATGGAGGTCAAACCCGAGAGGGGACCATCACATAAGGCCAAAACATGTGAGACTCCTTTTAGTCGCCTCTTACGACAGGCAGGAATACCGCGGGCCTATTCTAACCCCCGAACCCGCAGGGGGGTAATGCGTCCGTATCCATTGGTGATGCTTCAGGAGGGTAGCTAGTAGCATATCTAGGATTGTCTGCTTTTATTGTTCATTTCTTTAGTTAGTCTGCTAGGATGCCTAGGATGTGTACATGCTGTGTGGGAATGCAGAAAGAGCTGACCGCAGTAAGTGAACAGCTGACTGTGCTCTTGGCTACAGTCAGTCACCATCAGGCTACCACCTGGAAGTGTAACGGTGGTGGAGAATCTGGCGCATCACATGGGACACCACAGGTGTCACTTGTTTTGCCCACAGGATCTGCTTCTGAGGTACCTCCTAGTGCACCCGACACAGTGGATACACCCTCACAGTAGGGTGAGTGGCGGGTGGTAATGCATTCACGTTGCTCGAGGCAGAGGGCCAATGTGGAGACTGCTCACCCGGCCTCGCCCATTCACCCTGCGAGTGGACATATGGCCACTCCTTCAGCAGGATCCGAGCAGGTACACGGGGGAGAATGGTTTGCTAGTTATTGGGAGCTACAATGTTAGGTGTGTTATGGAGCCCCTTAGGCAGATAGCATCCATGGCTGGAAAGAAAGCCAATATGCTCTCGGTATGTTTGCTGGGGGGCCTCATACGCGATGTGGAGGTGACCTTGCCTGTGGCTATCAAGCGTACAGGGTGTAGTTGTCTGCATATTGTGGCTTATGTTCACACCAACGACAGCTGTCCCATCAGTTCTGAGGCAATCCTCAGTTTGTACAGGTGGCTGGCGGAGGTGGTGAACACTGCTGCACTGACGCACAGGGTGCAAGCAGAGCTCGCAATTTGCAGCATTGTTCCCAGAGTTGATAGGGGTGCTTTGGTTTGGAGCCAAATAGAGGATCTCAACCAAGGGCTCTGTGATGGTCTTGGTTGCAGATTTCTACACCTGCATTATCATGTGAGATTTGTAGGACTCCCCTTGATAGGTCAGGGGTGCACACACAAAAGAAGCAGCTACTTGGGTAGCAGAGTACTTGTGGAGTGCGCATGAGGGTATTTTAGGCTAGGCATTAGTTTGAGGTGCTCTGATGAACACTCGCCAGTCGATAAGCAGCAACGGAAGTCAAACGGCGTTCAGAATAAAGACACTTTGACTGTCACAATTTTATCAGTAAACTGTTGAAGTATTCGTATTCCAGTTCTCATTCTCAAATTATTCTTCGGAGTGAGAGCTGGCTGAAACCCAATATTTAGTGAGTCGTGGAATGTATATCGGAAAGACAGATTAGGGGCCATATGAGGGGGTGTGTTAATTGCAGTTGACAAAAATATTGTCAAAGTTGAGTGTGACAGGTGAAGGTGAAACCAAGTTAATTGTTTTACGTTTTTAGCGGCCACCTGATTCTGCTGTGACAGTTCAAGAGTCAGCCAAAGAAAGTCTATGGTCAATAGCATGTAAATACCCAGATCATGCAATACTGGTTGGAGGCAATTTTAACCTGCTCAGTAAAGACTGGGATGTCTATGTATTCATTGTGGGGTACAGACAGACAATGGAAATTGTCTTGAGCAGCTAGCTCGGCAGCCCACAAGCAATGGAAATATCTTAGACCTTGTAGTTACAAATAGGCCAGACCTTATTGACAGTGTCAGTATAGAAACGGGGATTAGAGATCATGATGTCATTATAGCAACTATGATTACGAAAGTTAATAAATCAGTCAAGAAGATTAGGAGAGAGTTTCTGCTAGATACAACAGATAAGCAATTATTAATATCTCACTTAGACAGTGAACTGGCATCACTTAGTTCCAGTAAGATGGACACAGAGGAATTGTGGGCAAAGTTCTAGCAGATTGTAAATCGTGTTTCGGAGACTTATGTGCCTAGTAACTGGATAAATGGTTAGCTGTGCAGTCTAACGCACTGCTTTCCGGGTGGGAAGGCATGCTGGTCCCTGGCATGAATCTACCCGGCGGGTTAGTGTCGAGGTCCGGTATGCTGGCCAGTCTGTGGATGGTTTCTACGGAGGTTTTCCATTTGCCTCGGTGAATGTGGGCTTGTTCCCCTTATTCCGCCTCAGTTACACTATGTCGGCGATTACTGTGCAACCACTTTCTCCATGCACATGTACACCATAATTACTCTAGCACGCAAACATTAGGGTTACACTACACTGGTCTGGTGTGAGACTTCCCAGGAGGGTCCACTGGGGGCCGAACTGCACAATAACCCTGGGTTCAGTGTGGGGCGGCGGTGAGGTGAGTGGACTGTTGTAGCCTATTGTGGGGTTGTGAACCACTGAGGGCTACGGCAGGGACAAAGCCTCTCCGTCGTTTCTAGGTCCCCAGTTCCATAAAATACAATTGAAAAGACCAAACATGGTTTAATAATGAAATTCAGTAAATGCTGAGGAAGCAGAGACTGTTGCGCTCTCGTTTCAAGAGGGAATGCATAAATGATAACAAGCAAAAGTTTGTTCAGATTTGTGCCTCTGTGAAAAGTTCTATGTGCGAAGTATACAACAACTACCATTGTCACACCTTAGCAAAACACCTGGCAGAGAACCAAGAAAATTCTGGTCGTATGTAAAATCACTAAGCGGATCTAAGGTTTCCATTCAGTCCCTTGTTGACCAGTCTGGTGTGGCAGTTGAAGATGTCAAAACGAAAGCCAAAGTTTTAAATTTCACGTTTTAATCGTTCACACAGGACAATCATACAAACTTACCATAATTTGATCATCGGATGGACTCCCATATGGATGACATGGTAATAAGCATATCTGGCATAGAGAAACAACTGGAGGATTTGAATGCAAATAAATCACCAGGTCCAGATGGAATCCCAGTTCATTTTCAAAGAGTACCCTAGGGCTTGGTCCCTTACCTAGCTTGCATTTACCATGAATCTCTCTCCCATCACAAAGTTCCAAGCAACTGGAAAAAAAGTGCAGGTGACTATTACAAAAGAAAGGTAAAAGAGCAGACCCACAAAATTACAGACCAATGTAAAAGAGCAGACCCTCAAAATTACAGACCAATATCCCTAACTTCTGTTTGTTGCAGAATCCTTGAACATATTCTCTGTTCTAATATAACAAATTCTCTTGAGACTGCGAATCTTATGTGCATGAATCAGCATGGTTTTAGAAAGCAGCACTCATGGCAAACTCAGCTAGGCCTTTTCTCACGATATACTGAGAACTATGGATGAAGGACAACACACAGAATTATATTTCTAGATTTTTGGAAACCATTTAACACAGTGCCCCCCCCCCCCCCCCACACACACACACACAAGCTGTTAATGAAGGTATGAGCATACAGAATATGTTTGTCAGAGACATGGGTTTTGTCAGAGACAAGGGCAACATCAGGAGTGCCCCAAGAAAGTGTGATAGGACCACTGTCGTTTTCTATATACATGAATGATTTGGTGGACAGGGTGGGCAGCAATCTGCGGTTGTTTGCTGCTGATACCATACTGTATGGTAAGGTGTCGAAGTTGAGTGACTGTAGGAAGATGCAAGGTGAGATAAACAAAATTTCCAGTTAGTGTGGTGAATGGCAGCTAGGCCTAAATGTGGAAAAATGTAAGTTAATGCGGATGAGTAGATCAAACCTGTTATGTTCACAAACAGCATTACTACTGTCCTGCTTGACACAGTCAAGTCTTTTAAATATCTAGGAAACGCAATAAGAGGTGGAACGAGCATGTGAGAACTGTGGAAGGGAAGGCAAATGGTCGACTTCGGTTTACTGGGAGAATTTTAGTAAAGTGTGGTTCATCTGTACAGGAGACTGCGTATAGCATGCTGGTGCAAAGTATTCTTGACTACTGCTCGAGTGCGGGATCTGTACAAGGTCAGATTGAAGGAGGACATTGAAGCAATTCACAGGTAGGCCGCTAGATTTGTTACCAGTAGGTTCAAACAACACGTAAGTGTTATAGAGATGCTTTGGGAACTCAAATGAGAATTCCTGGAGAGAAGGTGATGTTCTTTTTAAGAAACATTATTGAAAAAATTTATAGAACCGGCATTTCAAGCTGACTGCCAAACGATTCTACTGCTGCCAACATACATTGTACGTAAGGACCACGAAGATAAGATACGAGAAATTAGGGTATATATGGAGACATACAGACAGTTGTTTTTCCCTCACTCTATTTGTGAGTGAAACAGGAAAGGAAAAGGTACCCTTCGTCGTGCACCCTACAGTGGCTTGCGGAGTATCTATGTAGATGTATACATTTTTCCACAAGGTGGAAACTGTCAACAGTTGCACACTATCACAAGGTTCATCCCTGGCACAAGGAGATTCACTTAGACTACATGCACTACCACTAAGGATCTACTTGTGCAAGGCAGAGGAAAACTACTGTGAATAGGAACTAACATGGTAGTAAACGTATTTTATGTAGTGGGACCACTGCAAGGAATGAGGAATCAGATAAATCACAGTGTTTCATATGCAAAAGTGTTGTACACTTAAAAAAGAGGTGGTGAGCAGGTAGTGCCCATTGAGATTAATTTTGGGACACTGGAAAAGAATTTTCAAAGGAATTGACAGTCGCCAACTTGGAGATCTTGCAGGAAGACGATTTGGACAGAGTAAATTTAGACCCTAAGCTTAAGCAAGCCACTGGCTTAAATGCATTATAGGAAAAGCTAGCACACTTGGAATGAGCAGAGAAGATACCAATGATGCAGTTAGTGATGGAATATGAAGCTCTATTTAATCCTTGTGGGTCTGAACACAGGGAAAGCACATAATCACAAGTGGGAATGAAATGCCTCTGTATCATTGGCTGCACCATATACTGTATCACTTGCAAACCAGTGAAAGAAGAATTTATTAACCAACAGTTTCGAGATAGTGTACAGTTATTTATATGCCACCTAGATCGAAAAATGCACCAGCTACATTTCAGGACATGGGCAGAAACATACGTAGACTATGTGTGATGTATTTAGATGACAATTGTTTTTGCAAAAAACATGGAAGCACGTGTGTTATAGTCAAGGGAAGCACTTAACTAGTTGCAGACAGTACACCTAACACTCAGTTTAGAAATGTGTCACTTCATGTTGAAAGTTGTACAATATTTATGGCAGGACATTAGTTGCAAGGACATCGAGACAGACTTTGGGATAATAAAAGCCATACAAGATTTTCTGGAATTGTGTATGGAAAGAGATGCAATCTTTCTTAGGTCTAGCAAATTATTAGTGGGAGATTGTACCCAAATTTTGAAAGTAGCATGGCTGCCCACTCATCTATTGAAGGAAAAAGTATAATTCCACTTTTTGGTGGAGCGCAAGGATGCAGTCAGTCAGTTGAAGGAACTTTTAAAACTGTTCTGATATTACTTTTCCCAAATTATGAGAAGGTACTTGGGCTGTCATGCAACATAAACAATTATGCACTCAGCTGTGTGTTTAGCCAAGAAGTGGATGGGGGAGACTGTCCTGTCGCCTGCACCTTCCGACACTTGAATACAGTGAAAAATAAGAACTCTACAATAGAGAAAGAGGTGCTGAGTCTCACATACTTCTGATGTTACTTGTATGGGAGAAAATTGAAGGCGATAACAGACCTTCCAGCACTGAGATGGCTATCAGGATTGTAAGAGTCATCCAGCCAATTAACATGCTGGGTGGTAAAAATTCAGCAAATTTGTTTTTTAGGCGATTCATTGACCTGGTAAGTCACACAGAAAAGATAATGGTTTGAATCAGAAAGTACATGTGATACAATGAGTGCTGCCTATGTGGAATGGCAGATGACATAAGTCACAGACATGGGAAGAAACCCACAAGACATCCTTGCAACCCACTCATATTTTCAGAAAGTAAGACCTAATTAGGTGTACTCAGTGTACGACTCAACTGTAGCTACCACCACCTGGTACAACCATGGTGATTGAAATATAGCTAAACAAGACTCAATGTGACATATCAGGATTGTCTTTTTAAGTACCAGCAACAATAACAGACTATTCAGTTCTGCACTTAATGTATCCTCCGCTGTACCTACCCAATAATCCTTTCAAAATTCTGCCACTGAAGAACCTAACCTACTTGAATGCTATCATTGATCTTATCATACAAGCTCCCTCAATAAACTTGTAACAGCAATGGGTGGACATATTTGTGCAGAACAGTTGTTCCAGTAATACTGCAGTGGATACCTGCACAAATACATGATAACGGGAATTTCGACTCACAGAACTTCCTTAAGCTCTGTCATCACTTATGTGGCCTATGTCCATCGTCATTGGAGAGCCATCCGCCAACCAGATCTTCCAGTCAACTACCTACCTAACTAATGTTTTGACCACAAAGTTTAATCCAAGGGATGGAACAATCTGGGTGTAACAGATGCCATACGCCGTGTGATGGAATGTGTAGGGAAGGAAAACAGATAATGTGTAAAGTGTGAATAGTGGTGAGAGGAAGAGTGCACTGTAGAGGCAAGGGAAAACTGTAAACACAATAGTACCACATCGGTTTAGTAGTTCATAGGTTCAGGAGCAGCATGGAACCCCAGTGATATGTTGTGCCAGATGAAAAAACACTCATCAGCACAGTGGTGGTTTCTTATATTTACTTCTGGAGGAGGCCGAGTAGATACAACAACACACACAAAATATTAGATCACTTTATTATCACTTGATCAAAATGAAATACTTAACTTTGTAACAATCCATGACCACATGAATGTCATGTGTATTTATTTCTGTCATTGAACACTATCTTATTACTTGTTCTTGTACAGATAATAATCTCTTCTATCAAAGTAAAACTGACTACAAACTTTGCTACATGGTTGTGTCTAATACAACTCTCACTCTGCTGGCTGCAGTGAGTCTATGCTGTCATCTTCAGTGACATTTGCAGGGTGGGGTTAGCGGGACTCTGCTCTGACGTGAGCAAGCATGCTGCAATGGTGGCATACGGAACTCTTGAGGATGTGTCTACACTGATTTCTCTCATTTCTTCATCATGTCTTGCAGTGACTGTGCTTACTTGTCGTTCCATCACAAGGTACCAACCTCACCTCGGAACCTTGTTCTTCGGACTACGCTACATGATATGCAGGACAGACAGTGACTTAACTCTGCAGCTGGGTGTCACAATAGTGCTGGCTCAACACCCTGAACAGTGTTCTGCCATCAGTAGTTGACAATGCTGCTGAATGGTGTTGTACAACACAGTGCTTTCTCAGCCGAGCGCATGATGAGAGCCTACCACATATCACAGCACCCCTGGCCAGAGAGAGCATAAATACTTACAGGTCAGCTGATAGCACCATTTCTTGGATGTCGTAAATTTGACCGATGTAGTCTCCACCAACTAAGTGAAGCCAGTGATCTACTAGCAAGCAGGTGTGTATTTTTCAATTATTGACACAACAATAGCATAAGCAAGTTTGAATGTATTTTTACTTGTGAAATTCCACATAACAGCTTTTCGTTTTTTGTCTTCTATTTATACACAGGGCACTGAGTGGAAAGTTTGGATGTGATAATTTTCTTAATGTATAAGGTATTTCTGATAAATCTTTAACGATGCTGTATAAATCATGGGCTTCAAGCATAACCTTATTGAGCACTATTATGTGCTCTATAATACCACATTAATATCATTTGCAGATTTACAAAGAGCCTTTGGCAATGTTGATTAAAAAAAACTCTTTGGAATTATGAAATTATCAGAAGTAAAATGTAGAAAGCGAAAGGCTTTCTGTAACTTCTGTAGAAACCAGACGCTAGTTATAAGAGTTGAACAATTTGAAAGGGAAGCAGTAATTGCGTAGGTAGTGAGACACCGTTGTAGCCTACACCCCCATGTTCTTAAATCTGTACATAGAGAAAGCAGTAAAGGGAACTATGCGGAAATTTTTGTAGGGAATTAGATTTGAGGGGGATAAAATAAAAATTCAGAGGTTTATCAGTGACTTAATCCCGTCAGGCTTAGCAAAGGACTTGGAAGAGTAGATGAACACAATCATTGCTCTTTTAAAAATAGGTTATAGGATGAATATCAACGAAGACAAAAGCTGAGGAAATTAGATAAGGAAATGACACATTAAAATTAGTGGGTGGGTTTTAATATTTGGCAGCAAAATAGTTGACGATAGAAGAAGGGAAGATGATATAAAATTCAGACTGGTAATAGAAAGAAAAGTATTTCTAACAAAGAGAAATTTGTTAACATTAAACATGAATTAAAGTTTTAAAGTCTTTTCTGAAGGTATCTGCCTGGAATGTAGCAATATATGGAAGTTAAATATGGGCAATAAACAATACTGGCTAGATGAGAACAGAAGCTTTTAAAATGTGGTGCTACAGAAAATTTTAAATATTAGACATGTGGCTCGAAGAGATAGTGCATCGAACTGTAAAGAAAAGAGCTGTATGGCACAAATTTACTAAAGAAGGACACAACCCAAGGCATTAAGGGACAGTTAATTAGGTAATGGAGAGAGAGTGGGGGTGGGTGAGGGTGGACCACTGGGGGGGGGGGGGGGGGGGGGGGGGAGGAGGAGGAGGAGGAAGCGGTAGCATTGCATTAGGAAAACTATGTTTGACTACAGTAAGAAGGGTCAAGTAGATGTAGGTTGCAGTGGTTATGCAGAAATGAAGACATTTGCAGAGGATAGAATAAGGTGGGGAGTTGCACAACTCACATTTTCAAACTGAAGAGCAGAAATCAGCAATCACAACATGTTTTCCTGCATTCCTTTGTGGTGGAAGTGTTTCAATATGTTTTCACAGCATTCTCCAAATGATAACATTAAAACAAGATGAGTCTTTGCTTTTTTTTTATCTTAATTGCTACAATTTTCTGATACATTAAGCACTTATCTTCCTTCCTTACTGTGTGTCCTTATTGCCTCTCTCTCTCTCTCTCTCTCTCTCTCTCTCTCTCTGTGTGTGTGTGTGTGTGTGTGTGTGTGTGTGTGTGTGTGTGTGTGTTTGTTTGGGGAGGGGGGCATTGAAATTTTGCCACTCGATAAAAAGCTAATTAAAGTCACCACCAGGTTACCTTACAATAACTCTAGCCTATTCTCTTGTTGCTTCGCTGTCTTTGCCTACACACTTGTCACAATAGTTCATAATCACCTTGGGTTGGGATGGGAGTTTTCTGACACATTCATCCTGTATAGGATGAGATGGTTTTATAACAGGCATGAAGATGCTTGGCATTAAGCAACAATGGTAAACAAATACAAATAAAGAGCAGACAACTACAGCTTGTACAATGCTACACATGTGAAGAACATAAATCTTTTACAGGCAGCTTTGTTTTTCCTTTATTGGTATGAGAACCTGAGAAACTGATCATGTTAATCAAAAGGATTTAGGCTTTCAAGAATGGCAGAAACATGTAGCGTACTGTTCATATATAGTACTATCTAATACTAAAATTTACTTTAATCATTACTTTGCTCACACTAGTTATACTCACTCGATTTTCTGGTGATTTACCACTTCTGGAAGTAGTTCTATTTTTAGCTGATTTAAGAAGCTTTGTCTTCTGTTCAGTTTGCCCAGCTGACTTTGACTTTCTTCTTACTTGACTTTTGGGCTTTGATGCGCATGGGCCAATACTCACATCCTGAGTGAGAAAATCAGGAGATTCTGAAAAATTGAAAAGAATTAGTTTTACAAGACAAGGATGAAAATTAAAATGTCTGACACATGTGAATATACTTTCAAGATTCTTTCTGCACACACAAAAATTTAACAATTGAGAATTTCAAAATGAAAACCAGAAAAAGTAAGTAATTTGCCAGTCATAATTTTCAGAGATGTAGCCATTTCATGTCCAAATAAAATACGCAATTAATTGTGGAGTACGGAAAGTTCTGGTTGAGGAAATTTATAATGTAACACTAGCTTTAGTAACAGAATGTCATGACGTTTGACACTAGAAACACATTCACAGAAGATATTTCAGGTTTTATAGAAAGGGACAGTAGTGTGGTATCATGCACTACTGATACCATGCCGTGCATTCCATGTTGAGACAGTGCCAGTAGTCCGTGTGACTGCACTGCCAATCTACCACCAGTTCCTAGACACACCCTCCTCTGCTTGCATGGCCAGTGACACCACGGAGCCAATTTAAAGGAGGCTGCACCGCTATAGGCTAGTCTCTATCTGTTGGTCGATTTCTGCATGTGTACTCAAAGTGTTATCAGTTAGCCTCTGTTGTTGTTGTTGTTGTTGTCATTGTTGTTGTCATTTTTGCTGTTGTTTATGACGAATCTATCTACCTCAAGAACATGCACTGGATTGTATTGTGGACTTCTTGTTACTCAAGTTAAGTAAAATGAGTTACTTATACACTAAGTGTGCATCTCATTATTTTTGATCTCTGTCTTAGAACCTACCAACTCTTTGGCATCCACTACTGCACCAGCCAAACAAACAGGAACAAGAGTGACTTTGATAACATGTAACTATAGTAATACACAGTATTATGGTAGATTTGTCCCACGGAAATGAGGGATGGTAATACAGAATGAATTTTCACTCTGGAATAGAACATATGCCAATTTGAAACTTACTTGCAGATTAAAACTGCATGCCACACCAAGACTCTAACCTGAGACCTTTGCCTGGAAACAATGCCTTAGGCTGTGGCCAAGCCACTTCTCTGCAATACACTTTCTTCCAGGAGTGCTTGTCTCACAAAGTATGCAGAAGACCTTCTATTAAGTCTGGAAGGTAGAAGAGAGGTATTGATGGAAGAAAGGCTGTGTGGGCACATCATGAGTTGTGTTTCGACAGCTCAGTCAGAAGAGAACTTGCCTACAAAAGGAATAGGTCCCAGATTTGAGTCCTGGTACAGCACACAGTTTTAATCAGCCAGGAGGTTTCAGGAATGATAATTTTTGTACATTTATTTCTGCGTGTTCAGTAATAAACTGTAATTAGCCTTCAACTTCACAGATAATCTATGGCATACACTTTTAGCAAGATATACTGACGGAAAGTCCAGAATATGGAAATAGATCACAGCTAATCATATACAAGAGGTTCTGAGGGGAAGACAGGCAGACACACAGGGGGGAAAATGCATGCATAAACCAACGATCTTAATCCCAGGGGCTGCTGCTCCACTACAATTTGGTCTACTGTAGGTCACTTTAATGAAATACAACACAGGGTATTGCAGGAAAGAAAGTATGTATGTTCATGTGCAAAACCACAAATAAACACAGATGTGACTCTGAGCTCCACGTATTTTCACTTTGATGGAGAATACTATGAACAAACAGAATCCATCACAATGGGGAGCCCACTCTCGCCTGTGGTCGCAAATTTCTATATGGTGTACTTCACGGAGGAAACTTTGGTGTCATCCAAATGGAAACCTACTTGTTTTCTTCATTATGTGGATCAAACGTTAGTGATCTGGCCCCATGAAAGGGACAGGCTCCTAGACTTCCTTACACACCTGAACTACATACATCCTAACATCAAATTCACTATGGAGACCAGAACGAAGATTACCATTCCTGGATGTCATGGTCAAAAGAAGAGTGGATGGCACCGTGGGCCATGAGGTGTACAGGAAGAAAACACACACTGACCTGTATTTGCATGTGGATAGCTGCCACCACCCTTCGCAGAGGAATGAGGTGCTAAATACACTAGTGCACAGGGTGCACACCATCTCTTGACGCAGAGAGTTTGCCCCATGTGCTGGAACATCTTAAAACTGTATTCCGGAAAAACAGGTACTTGAAATGGCAGATCAGATGCGCTCTCTGCCCCACCTTTACAGTACAGCGTGTGGAGACGGAAGAAGTCATGGAGGAAGAGAGAGCCGCTGCCTATATACCGTATACTGGCGCGCCATCGGGGAAAATAGGAGAATATTGAGGAAACATCGAGTAGGAACTGTTTTTTACCCACCCAATAAAACATGAGCATTTGCAGAAGACTGGCATATACCAGATCCCGTGTCAGTGTGGGAAGACTTATATTAGACAGACAGTGCACTCCATCAAAGATAGTTGACGAGAACATCAGAGGCACACTCGACTTAGGTATCCCAACACAAGTTGGCGGTCGCAGAGCACTGTTTTGTCCAAAAATCACGTAATGGACTACCAACATACCAGGGTCTTGGCACAGACATCTAAATACTGGGACAGTGTCGTTAGAGAGGCTATCGAAACTTGTACCAGGGACAGACTCATCAACCGAGATTGCGGCTATAACCTCAGCAAGGCATGGGAACCAGCATTGAACCTAATTAAATAGACGCTCGGCAAAGAAAAGGAATGGGAGACCACGGCGGATGAGGCAATTACACTGAAGCCACCACAGACACCAACACCAGTGTCTCAGCGACTGCCTACCCGCAGCCACGGACCGCGGAGAGAACGCCTCGCAGGCGGACGGGATTTAAGACGGCCGCCCGCCCTCCGGAGCTCAATTTGCCAGTGGACCTGATGATGGTGACATGTCTGATCACCAAAATATTGTGCCCTTTGGACACTATGGACCGGCAGTACAACCATGGACTCTTTGAGCATGATAATTTTATTTTCAAAGTGTAAGCAGTTAATATATAACAATTTTTATGTGACAATGACAAGCAATTTTTTGCAGACAATCATTACAGAACTTGAAGAAGCTGGGAAAAATAAGTCTCCTCCCATTTCAAAAAGGATTTGTTACGTCAATAAAGTCACTTTTTTGATTTTTCACATTTGTGAAAAATGCTGGGCCAACCTACATCCTGGCTGCCAGACTGAATCTTGAAAGTTTATTTATAGAATTCGCAGTTTATCAAAATTTATAATAATCCCATAACCTAGGAGAATCTTCCTATAAATGCTAACCGGCAGTGTGACAAATATACCTTTGGGCAATTCCATCTCAAATCATACAGAGTAAGAGTGGATGTGCCACATCACAATTTCAAAATTTGCTGAAAAAAAAAAATATACGTTGAAGTTCCACATGATGCCTCTCCAAGACTACAATAATGCGATTTTCTGATGATTTGTTAAAACGCTACAGACCTCTATAAATGTGTGTATTTGTGAAAATGTAACGAAAGGGAAAATTGTAATAAAGAAACCAAAAGTGATAGAGATCTGAATTTATTTTCAATAAATACTTTGTTCCCAATATTATGACACATGATTAATACACACACTTCTGAGTGCTCTCTCTCTCTCTCTCTCTCTCTCTCTCTCTCTCTCTCTCTCTCTCTCTCTCTCTTTTTCTTTCCTTCCTTTTTTTTCTTTTTAATAAATTGAAAATTTGTAACTTTTTGCGAATTTAAAATTATGTTTTGAAAATATGAACAGTCACAGGATGTTAACTGTTTTGAGAAATGATAAAGTGGAAGGACTGCTAACTGTCAGCTATGATACTAATGCATGAAATCTTTAAACTGGCAAAATATTTGTACATGAACATGACATAATCTGAAATTTTTTGGTTGTTTAGTAATTATTTTCTCTAAAACCCTCATCCCAAATGTTCTAAAAATTTCATGGGGTGGGCAATATTTGTCTGCACAAAATGTGAGAAATATTTTGGCAGACCTAGCTCTACTCTCAAGATCAAAAAATTACGGTCACTTAAATATTTAAATTGATCGCTTATTTTATGTAAAGGTCATGCAAAACTGTTATTTATGAATGAAAATTTGTTTGAAAGCACCATTAAAAAAAAAAAAAAAAAGAAGAAGAAGAAGAAGAAGAAGAAGAAGAAGAAGAGAGAGAGAGAGATATAGAATATTTATACCCATTTTTCTTTTTATGATATTATTCACAAATTATTAGTCTTGTGTCATGATTTTATTTCTTCATGACTTTCCTTGAATTAAAATTGCCTACAATGTACTGTTGAAGAGAGTTCATCTGTTCTTTTATCTGCTTTTCAATGAACTTTTATAGCTGAGCTGGATTTGCACACGGACAAGCATGATCCAACAAGAGCAGTACTTGGGAAATTGGAACTGCACACTGATCTTTTGATGATGGCCATTTGAAAGCATTAGCCAGGACCATGAGGTGTCAAAGTGGAGACAGTTATATCCTGTAGCTCATGAGAGACAGTTATTATCTGTCCCATCCACCACTGATTATCATTCACACAACAACTGAAGTGGCTGACTATGAAGTCTTCTGATGTATACTGTGGTTTCTGCATTTCACACACAATAAACAGGCTGCATTTCATGAAGAATCATTCTCGCAATGTATGAGCCACTCTGGGATGCCACCCAGTCCTGACATGATTGAATTCCTACCACAGGCTTCACAGCAGACCACTCTTCTCTCTTTTTTAAATAGAATTCCCTTCATGTACTTTCATTTAGAATTAAGAGTTTCATGTTTGTTACGAATGTTGGTGTTTACAAATCCCTTAGCATGTTTTGTGGCATCAACAGCTTCATGCCAATTAGCTCATAAAACTGAAAGCAGTTTTTAAAATGAGATGCTGCACCATCAGTCACATACAAATGTTTAGGAAATGCATGACCTCTAGATGCTATGTCATCAATTATGATGCTGACAGCGTAGCATGCATGTGCACTGCCATGAATGAAATCATCACTGACAATAGCAAAACAATGTGATGTTCCAAGGAAGTGAGCAACACATGTGAATATTTATATCTGTAATGTGTGCCAGTGGTAACTTTGAATTTCGTTCTGCAAAGCAACAGATCAGTTATCAGCAAAGTCGAAATGATGAACTAATGTGTCCACATTCTGGGATGTGGCTGATTTTACTTCTGCTGTGGCCTGTCTCTGAATCCTCCGGATTGATGGTGAGCTATTCTTTTCATGACCCAATGCCTAACCTCTGTAGCAAACTTCTCTGGCTCTACTGTCTTCTTTAACAACTCTCTTTCCTCTCACAACGCATTGGTTGCATCACTGTCAGTATCCTGAAGGTGTAATGCTTCAACAGCCATCTCTTTGGCACCAGGACACATTAACTTGTTTCAATTTCTTTCACTTTTCTTTTTACATACTGTTTTCTTCTTGTGATTGTTACCTTTCCTGGGCATTTAAGGAGGGATTTAGTAGGGGCTACAGCAGAAATGTTAACATTCAATGTCTCAACAACTTCACACCCAGGAATATGAACAGCTGCACTGTCTTCTTCAGCTTCACATTCAGGTGATGATAGTGACTGTTCATGTGGGTTATCACTAAATTTCTTCTTGTAGTGAATGTAGCAATTCCTGCACAATGGATGTGACACTAACACTGTTACTTGAGGACCAAGATATTTCTGCAATACCTCTGACAGATTGTCAGCTGTGAAGTGTTTTTCACTTTTCTTAAACACCACCTTCTTCCATCTTTTTCATAGTCCACACACCTCCCTCTTTCACTACTGTATTTCCTCACTGACATAAGACTATGGATGGGGGTTTTTGAGTAAGTAATTCGTAAAAACTCGTAAAAATGCAAGTTTTTACATTTTTAGTAATAAATATTTACATAATACAGATAGCTGGAGCAGAGAAGATACTGTTTATAATTACAACAGTAGTATCTGGTAATATGACAGAAAAGATAGCATTCCGTGATTTTTCAAATTAGAAAAAAATAAATGTTAAGTGGAAAAATTAACTTAAATTTCGTATTTTTGTCTTAAATTTGTATGTTAAAGGACCCCCATAAGTGTGCGGGTATCAACTAAATTTCAACACACTAAAAGTAAGCTTTAATGCAAAACACTGCCAGGTTGCTACTGTTTTAATAGTTATTTACAAAATATACATTTTTCAAAGGGCCGTACCACTTACAAAAATGCTTCATTTCTTAACACTTATGATATAGAGGTTTAATATATATCTTTTCCAGAGAAATTCATAACTGTGAATTGACATGATCCATACGATTTGAGATGAAATCACCCCTTTGTCCCTTGGTGCTTCCATGGTAGAGGACAAAGATCAACATTCTGCAGAAGAAACTTTGGGAGTTTTATTTAAAGTGAGTTATGCAACAAAGCAGCTGACATGTTGTATCAAGATACTTCAAATGAAGAAGACCTGCTTCCACATAAAAGTAGATATCTTAGGTGTTGCGAAACAACTCAAATCACTTAAGAAAGGCAAGTCTTCCAGTCCAGATGGTATACCAATCAGGTTCCTCTCAGAGTATGCAGACACAATAGCACCTTTCTTAGCAATCATATACAACCACACACTTGACGAAAGGTCTGTTCCTAAAGACTGGAAAGTAGCACAGGTCACACCAATATTCAAGAAAGGAAATATGAGTAACCCATTTAATTACAGACCCATATCACTGACCTCAATTTACAGTAGGATTTTGGAGCATATACTGAACTCAAACATTATGAATCACCTTGAAGAAAATGACTTATTGATACATAACCAACAGATTCAGAAAATATCATTCTTGTGCAACACAGCTAGCTCTTTATTCCCGTGAAGTAATGTGTGCTGTCGACAAGGGATCTCAGATCGATTCCATACTCCTAAATTTCCAGAAGGCTTTTGATACCGTTCCTCACAAGTGACTATTAATCAAATTGCATGCATATGGAGTATCGTCTCAGTTGTGTGACTGGATTCGTGATTTCCTCTCAGAGAGGTCACAGTTCGTAGTGATAGACGGTGAATCATCGAGTAGAACAGAAGTGATATCTGGCATTCCGCAAGGTAGTGTCATAGGCCCTCTGCTGTTCCTGATTTACATAAATCATCTAGGTGTTAATCTGAGCAGCCCCCTTAGATTGTTTGCAGATGACACTGTAATTTACCATCTAGTAAACTCATCAGATGATCAATTCCAATTACAAAATGATCTAGAGAGAATTTCTGTATGGTGTGAACAGTGGCAATTGCCACTAAACAAAGAAAAGTGCGAGGTCATCCAGATGGGTACTAAAAGAAATCAGCCGAGCAGTGTGTCAGCAGTGTGCAAGGAGCAGCAAGTTGCTTATTTAGCATTCATATAAGTGTAGTAGTCAAGTTGAAAATTTGTTTGAGTGTTCTTAGTGCACTTGTTTAGTTAAATCTGTCAAATCATTGTGCAGTTTCGTAATTAGCAGGGGCAGATTTGCATTTTAATATCTGTGACGTGTGAAGTCGCGTAGTCGTCTGTCATTTGTTTATTTCTTTCAAATAGTCTTTGTACGTTACTGACAGTACAGTTAGCCTTCTGCCGCCGAGCAGTGTGTCAGCAGTGTACAAGTAGCAGCATTACTGCATTTACTAGGCAGTCTTGTATTTTAATAACCGTTTAAATTTTGTGTCGAATTGTTTGTGCTCTCTATAGATTAGTTCAGATGTTCTTTGCACAACAGTATTGAGCATGGATAGGGAATGCGACTGCTGTGTTCGGATGCGGGCTGAGATGGCATCCCTTCGCTCCCAGCTTCGGCCAGTGTTGACTTTGGTCACACAGCTTGAGGCTGTTGCCAACGGGCATCACTGTGGAGGTCTGGACGGGGTTTGTCGGGGACAGCCAGCTCATCCCACGCATCCCCCGATCAGATTACGGTGATGGCTGCTCAGGATGCTGCCCACACTGAGGCTGACCTCGCACTCGTGGTAGAGTGGGAGGTCGTCTCAAGGTGTGGCAGGGGGCGAAAGACATTCTGGAGGACTGAACAGAAGGCCTCTCCAGTTTGTCTGACGAACTGGTTTCAGGCTCTGTCTCCGGCTGATACTAATCTTTGGCCGCACATGGCTGCTTGTTCTGTTCCAGAGGTTGCCCCTAAGTCTGCAAGATCCCGGCAGTCACACCCATCTGCAGGTGGTCGCTCATGTCGGCACCAATAGTGTGTGTCACTAAGCATCGGAGGAAATCCTCTCTGGCTTCCGGCGGCTATCTGATTTGGTGAAGACTGCCAGTCTCACTAGTGGGATGAAAGAAGAGTTCACCATCTGCGAAAGTACCGGAACTTCAAGTGCTGACAGAAAGCACCGAAGCTGAAATCATTATAGGTATGGAAAGCTGGATGAAGCCAGAGATAAATTCTGCTGAAATTTTTACTCAGGCACAGATGGTGTTTAGAAAGGATAGACTGCATGCAACCGGCGGTGGCGTGTTTTTCGCTGTTAGCAGTAGTTTATCCTGTAGTGAAATAGAAGTGGATAGTTCCTTTGAATTATTGTGGGTGGATGTTATACTTAACAACCGAGCTAGGTTATTAATTGGCTCCTTTTACCGACCTCCCAACTCAGCAGCATTAGTGGCAGAACAATTGAGAGAAAAGCTCGAATACATTTCACACAAATTTCCTCAGCATGTTATAGACTTAGATGGAGATTTCAATTTACCAGATACAGACTGGGACATTCAGATGTTTAGGACAGGTGGTAGGGACAGAGCATCAAGTGACATTATACTGAGTGCATTATTCGAAAATTACTTCGAGCAATTAAACAGAGAACCGACTCGTGGAGATAACATGTTGGACCTACTGATAAACAGACCCGAACTTTTCGACTCTGTAAGTGCAAAACAGGGAATCAGTGATCATAAGGCCGTTGCAGCATCCCTGAATATGGAAGTAAATAGGAATATAAAAAAAGGGAGGAAGGTTTATCTGTTTAGCAAGAGTAATAGAAGGCAGATTTCAGACTACCTAACAGATCAAAACGAAAATTTCTGTTCCGACAGTGACAATGTTGAGTGTTTATGGAAAAAGTTCAAGGCAATCGTAAAATGCGTTTTAGACAGGTACGTGCCGAGTAAAATTGCGAGGGATGGGAAAAACCCACCGTGGTTCAACAACAAAGTTAGGAAACTACTGCGAAAGCAAAGAGAGCTTAACTGCAAATTTAAACGCAGTCAAAATGAAGCTAAACGATGTCAAAATTAGCGTAAGGAGGGCTATGCGTGAACCGTTCAGTGAATTCGAAAGTAAAATTCTATGTACCGACTTGACAGAAAATCCTAGGAAGTTCTGGTCTTACGTTAAATCAGTAATTGGATCGAAACAGCATATCCAGACACTCTGGGATGATAATGGGATTGAAACAGAGGACGACATGCGTAAGGTTGAAATACTAAACACCTTTTTCCAAAGCTGTTTCACAGAGGAAGACCGAACTGCAGTTTCTTCTCTAAATCCTCACACAAACGAAAAAAATGGCTGACATCGAAATAAGTGTCCAAAGGACAGGAAAGCAACTGAAATCACTCAACAGAGGAAAGTTCACTGGACCTGATGGGATGCCAATTCGATCCTACACAGAGTACGTGAAAGAACTTGCCCCCTTCTAACAGCCATGTACCACAAGTCTCTAGAAGAACGGAAGGTTCCAAATGATTGGAGAAGAGCACAGGTAGTTCCAGTTTTCAAGAAGGGTCGTCGAGCAGATCCGCAAAATCTCTGACATCGATCTGTTGTAGAATTTTAGAATATGTTTTTTGCTCGCGTATCATGTCATTTCTGGAAACCCAGAATCTACTCTGTAGGAATCAACATGGATGCCGGAAACAGCAATCGTGTGAGACCCAACTCGCTTTATTTGTTCATGAGACCCAGAAAATATTAGATACAGGCTCCCAGGTAGATGCCATTTTCCTTGACTTCTGGAAGGCATTCAATACAGTTCCTCACTGTCACTTGATAAACAAAGTAAGAGCCCACGGAATATCAGACCAGCTGTGTGGCTGGATTGAAGAGTTTTTAGCAAACAGAACACAGCATGTTGTTCTCAATGGAGAGATGTCTACAGACATTAAAGTAACCTCTGGTGTGCCACAGGAGAGTGTTATGGGACCATTGCTTTTCACAATATATATAAATGACCTAGTAGATAGTGTCGGAAGTTCCATGTGGCTTTTCGTGGATGATGCTGTAGTATACAGAGAAGTTGCAGCAATAGAAAAGTGCAGCAAAATGCAAGAAGATCTGCAGTGGATAGGCACTTGGTGCAGGGAGTGGGAACTGACCCATAACATAGACAAATGTAATGTGTTGTGAATACATATAAATAAGTATCCTTTATTGTATGATTATATGATAGCAGAACAAACACTGGTAACAGTTACTTCTGTAAAATATCTGGGAGTATGCGTACGGAACGATTTGAAGTGGAATGATCATATAATATTAATTGTTGGTAAGGCAGGTGCCAGGTTGAGATTCATTGGGAGAGTCCTTAGAAAATGTAGTCCATCAACAAAGGAGGTGGCTTACAAAACACTCGTTCGACCTATACTTGAGTATTGCTCATCAGTGTGGGATCCGTACCAGGTCGGGTTGACAGAGGAAATAGAGAGAGGCGCTCTGCACCGTGGTGTAGCTTGCTGTCCAGGTTTCGAGAGGGTGTGTTTCTGGATGAGGTATCGAATATATTGCTTCCCCCTACTTATACCTCCTGAGGAGATCACGAATGTAAAATTAGAGAGATTCGAGCATGCACAGAGGCTTTCCAGCAATTGTCCTTCCAGCAAACCATACGCGACTGGAACAGGAAAGGGAGGTAATGAAAGTGGCATGTAAAGTGCCCTCCGCCACACACCATTGGGTGGCTTGCGGAGTATAAATGTAGATGTAGATGTAAATCGCACAAATCTAAGGGCTGTCAATTTGACTAAATACCTAGGAGTTACAATTACAAGCAACTTAAATAGGAAAGATCACATAGATAATATTGTGGGGAAGGCGAAACAAAGACTGCGCTTTGATGGCAGAACACTTAGAAGATGTGACAGACTGACAGCCTACATTACACTTGTTCATCCTCTGCTGGAATATTGTTGCGCAGTGTGGAATCCTTACCGGGTAGGATTGACAAAGGACATCAAAAAAGTGGAAAGAAGGGCAGCTCATTTCGTGTTATTGCGCAATAGGGGTGAGAGCGTCACTGATCTGATACGCAGGTTGGGGTGGCAATCACTGAAACAAAGGCGGTTTTCTTTGCGGTAAGATCTATTTACGAAATTTCAATCACCAACTTTCTCTTCCGAATGCAAAAATATTTTGCTGACACCCACCTAAGTAGGGAAAATGAACATCATAATAAAATAAGAGAACTCAGAGCTCGAACGGAAAGACTTAGGTGTTCCTTTTTCCCATGCATCGTTCGAGAGTGGAATGGTAGATGTTTTTGTTTGTTTTTTTGGTTTTAGGGTGCAAAACTGCTATGGTCATTAGCGCCCGGTCCGTGACTTAGGAAACAGTAAAAACCGAAAATGGAAACCAGCAGCAATGGGAACGAAACTCAAAAAATTGGAGAAACTAAAAGCAGAACTGAGGCTTAAAAGTCCACTACAGAAAGGGGTTGGTTGTTCCGAAAAAAAGCTTCAAATGACTGACGTCATTTCACTGGCACTAATAAACTCGAGAACGCGATCGGCCGAGCGCGTGTCATCTGCTAAAATTGACGATATATCAGGTGACAGCTGTAGACGGGCTCGTAACGGAGTAAAATAGGGGCACTCAATTAAAAGGTGTCTTACCGTCCACAGCTGAGAGCAGTGAGGGCAGAGTGGGGGAGGATCGCCGCTTAAAGATGTCGATGGCTAAAAAGACAGTGCCCTATCCGGAGTCTAGTTAAAATTACCTCCTCCCGACAACGCGTTCGGGAGGAAGAGGTCCAAGCACAAGGAAGAGCTTTCACATCCCGCAAGTTATTATGGGGAAGTGTCAACCAATGTGCGTGCCATAAAAGAACAACACGACGACATAAAACGCTCCTTAGATCGGCGAAGGGAATCGATTGAATAGCTGGCCGAAGAAGAGCGACTGAAGCCCTTGGCCGCAATATCGGCCGCCTCATTTCCACAGATACCAACGTGTCCCGGGAGCCAGAGGAACGCCACCAAGACGCCCCCCCAGGTGGAGCAAGCGCAGGCAGTCCTGAATCTGGTGGACCAGAGGGTGTGTCAGTGTCGTCGTAACTGCCGTCTGCTCCACGTCTGCTATGCAGCAAGCTACCTTAATTTAAGTATTAACTGTATTTTTCTTACTTGTCACTTTTTCTTCCGTGTGTATTTGCTTTTAGGAAGCTTTAATTGTTGAGTGCTATTAATAGTTCCACAGATTTCGTGTTTGTTTTGAATACAGTCAGAGAGAGTCCCTTTAGTCAACCATAGTGCCAGTAGTGCTAGTGTTTGTTTTCAATACAGTCCAGAGATAGGTAGTGCTATTTTCATTGTTTTCTACAAGAAGTGGCTAGCAACCACAGTTTAGTGAATAAACAGCCGCCTTTAGTGAATTAGCAGTCTAGTTAAAGGTTGATTAACTCTCTTCAGTAAATTGATTCATTAGGATGGATAGGATGTGTGACTGCTGTGTATGGACGCAGGAGGAGCTGGCCACTGTTCGCGAACAGCTGAGCGTGTTGATGGCCGCTGTCAGCCGTCTTCAGGCTGCTGCCTCGGAGTGTAGCGGCAGTGGGGAGTCTGGTGCGTCGCAAGGTACACCCCAGGTGTTACACGCTTCACCCACTGTCCCTGCTGTAGAGACATCTTCGCGTGTACTGGGCGCGGTTGGGCCACTCTCTCCCCAAGGGGAGTGGCGGGTTCAGTGGCGTTCGCGGCGCACGAGGTGGAGGGTCAATGTGGAGGCTGGCCGTGTGGCATCGCCCGCTCTGCCTGAGTGGACATGTGGCTGCTCCTTCAGCAAGGACCGAGCAGGCACACGAGGGGAGGGGTTTATTAGTTATTGGGAGCTCCAATGTTAGGCGTGTGATGGAGCCCCTTAGGGAAATAGCGGGAAGGTCGGGGAAGAAGGCCAGTGTTCACTCTGTCTGCTTGCCGGAGGGTCTCATCCGAGATGTGGAGGAGGCCCTACCGGCGGCGATAGAGAGCACTGGGTGCACCCGACTGCAAATTGTTGCTCATGTCGGCACCAATGACTCCTGCTGTCTGGGTTCAGAGGTCATCCTCAGTTCGTACAGGCAGTTGGCGGAATTGGTGAAGGTGGAAAGCCTCGCTCGCAGTGTGAAATCAGAGCTAACTATTTGTAGTATCGTTCCCAGAACCAATCGCGGTCCTCTGGTTTGGAGCCGAGTGGAAGGCTTAAACCAGAGGCTCAGACGATTCTGCGGAGATCTGGGGTGCAAATTTCTCGACCTCCGCTATCGGGTGGAGAAATGTAGGGTCCCCCTGAATAGGTCAGGCGTGCACTATACGCCGGAAGTGGCTACAAGGGTAGCGGAGTACATGTGGAGTGCACATGGGGTTTTTTTAGGTTAGAGAATCCCCTCCCTAGGCCCGACAAGACGCCTCCTGAGACGCGGCAAGGTAGGAGTAGGCAAAATGCAACAGGGAATAACAATATTAATGTGCTAATAGTAAACTGCAGGAGTGCCTACAAAAGGTCCCAGAACTGCTCTCATTAATAAACCGTCACAACGCTCATATAGTACTAGGGACAGAAAGTTGGCTGAAACCAGACGTAAACAGTAATGAAATCCTGAACTCAGATTGGAATGTATACCACAGAGACAGGCTGGACAGTGAAGGGGGAGGCGTGTTTATAGCGATAAGAAGTGCAATAGTATCGAAGGAAATTGACAGATCCGAAATGTGAAATGATTTGGGTGAAGGTCACGGTTAAAGCAGGCTCAGACATGGTAATTGGATGTCTCTATAGGCCCCCTGGCTCAGCAGCTGTTGTGGCTGAGCACCTGAAGGATAATTTGGAATATATTTCGAGTAGATTTCCCCACCATGTTATAGTTCTGGGTGGAGATTTTAATTTGCCGGATATAGACTGGGAGACTCAGACGTTCATAACGGGTGGCAGGGACAAAGAATCCAGTGAAATTTTTTTAAGTGCTTTATCTGAAAACTACCTTGAGCAGTTAAACAGAGAACCGACTTGTGGCGGTAACATATTAGACCTTCTGGTGACAAACAGACCCGAACTATTTGAAAAAGTTAACGCAGAACTGGGAATCAGCGATCATAAAGCGGTTAAGGCATCGATGATTTCAGCCGTAAATAGGAATATTAAAAAAGGTAGGAAGATTTTTCTGTTTAGAAAAAGTGACAAAAAGCAGATTTCAGAGTATCTGTTGGCTCAACACAAAAGTTTTGTCTCAAATACAGACAGTGTTGAGGATCAGTGGACAAAGTTCAAAACCGTCTTACATAATGTGTTAGATGAGTATGTGCCAAGCAAGATCGTAAGAGATGGAAAAGAGCCACCGTGGTACAACAACAGAGTTAGAAAACTGCTGCGGAAGCAAAGGGAACTTCACAGCAAACATAAACATAGCCAAAGCCTTGCAGACAAACAAAAATTACGCGAAGCGAAATGTAGTGTGAGGAGGGCTATGCGAGAGGCGTTCAATGAATTAGAAAGTAAAGTTCTATGTACTGACTTGGCAGAAAATCCTAAGAAATTTTGGTCTTATGTCAAAGCGGTAGGTGGATCAAAACAAAATGTCCAGACACTCTGTAACCAAAATGGTACTGAAACAGAGGATGACAGACTAAAGGCCGAAATACTAAATGTCTTTTTCCAAAGTTGTTTCACAGAGGAAGATTGCACTGTAGTTCCTTCTCTAGATTGTCGCACAGATGACAAAATGGTAGATATCGAAATAGACGACAGAGGGATAGAGAAACAATTAAAATCGCTCAAAAGAGGAAAGGCCTCTGGACCTGATGGGATACCAGTTCAATTTTACACAGAGTACGCGAAGGAATTTGCCCCCCTTCTTGCAGCGGTGTACCGTAGGTCTCTACAAGAACGTAGCGTTCCAAAGGATTGGAAAAGGGCACAGGTCATCCCCATTTTCAAGAATGGACATCGAACAGATGTGCAGAACTATAGACCTATATCTCTAACGTCGATCAGTTGTAGAATTTTGGAACACATATTGTGTTCGAGTATAATGACTTTTCTGGAGACTAGAAATCTACGCTGTAGGAATCAGCATGGGTTTCGAAAAAGACGGTCATGTGAAACCTAGCTCGCGCTATTCGTCCACGAGACTCAGAGGGCCATAGACACGGGTTCACAGGTAGATGCCGTGTTTCTTGACTTCCACAAGGCGTTTGATACAGTTCCCCACAGTCGTTTAATGAACAAAGTAAGAGCATATGGACTATCAGACCAACTGTGTGATTGGATTGAGGAGTTCCTAGATAACAGGATGCAGCATGTCATTCTCAATGGGGAGAACTCTTCCAAAGTAAGAGTGATTTCAGGTGTGCCGCAGGGGAGTGTCATAGGACCGTTGCTATTCACAATATACATAAATGACCTTGTGGATGACATCGGAAGTTCACTGAGGCTTTTTGCAGATGATGCTGTGGTGTATCGAGAGGTTGTAACAATGGGAAATTGTACTGAAATGCAGGAGGATCTGCAGCGAATTGACGCATGGTGCAGGGAATGGCAATTGAATCTCAATGTAGACAAGTGTAATGTGCTGTGAATACACAGAAAGATAGATCCTTTATCATTTAGTTACAAAATAGCAGGTCAGCAACTGGAAGCAGTTAATACCATAAATTATCTGGGAGTACGCATTAGGAGTGATTTAAAATGGAATGATCATATAATGTTGATCGTCGGTAAAGCAGATGCCAGACTGAGATTCATTGGAAGAATCCTAAGGAAATGCAATCCGAAAACAAAGGAAGTAGGTTACAGTACGCTTATTCGCCCACTGCTTGAATACTGCTCAGCAGTGTGGGATCCGTACCAGATAGGGTTGATAGAAGAGATAGAGAAGATCCAACGGAGAGCATCGCGCTTCGTCACAGGATCATTTAGTAATCGCAAAAGCGTTATGGAGATGATAGATAAACTCCAGTGGAAGACTCTGCAGGAGAGACGCTCAGTAGCTCGGTACAGGCTTTTGTCAAAGTTTCGAGAACATACCTTCACTGAAGAGTCAAGCAGTATATTGCTCCCTCCTACGTATATCTCGCGAAGAGACCATGAGGATAAAATCAGAGAGATTAGAGCCCACACAGAGGCATACCGACAATCCTTCTTTCCACGAACAATACGAGACTGGAATAGAAGGGAGAACCGATAGAGGTACTCAAGGTACCCTCCGCCACACACCGTCAGGTGGCTTGCGGAGTACGGATGTAGATGTAGATGCACAGGGTAGAGAGCTTGGAGACTGAGGAGAGAGCTGAGAGAATCTGAGCAGATAACATACTGTATCCGCTGATGGCGGCGGATGTAGTGGACAGCCTGGAGAACAGTGTAAAGCTCCGCAGTATAAACTGAACACTGGTCGGAAAGCCGAAATTGATTTGGGGTGTCGCCAACAATACAGGCACTCCCTACACCTAACGATGTTTTCGAGCCATCAGTGTAAATAAATGTGGCTTCCTTCATTTGTGCACATAGAGCAGCAAATGCCCGACGATAAACAAGTGAAGGGGTGCCATCCTTGGGAAATTGACAAAGGTTACGGAGCAGGCAGATCCGGGGATGGAGCCAAGGCGGTGCTGTACCCCAAGTTGTCAAGAAGGTTTTAGGAAAGCGGAAGGAAAGAGAATGGAGCAGTTGACGGAAGCGGACTCCCGGTGGTAGTAGGGAGGAGGGGCAGCCTGCATACCCTACATCAAAGGAGGCGTCGAAAAAATTGTCATTGGCTGGATTAGCAGGCATGGAAGACAGATGGACTCAGAAGGACTGCTCGCCGAATGGACAGCGGAGGTTCAGCAGTCTCAGCATAAAGGCTTTCCACAGGGCTGGTGTAAAAGGCTCCAGACACTAAACGTAACCCATGGTGGTGGATAGAGTCAAGACGATGAAGAACAGACGGCCGAGCAGAGGAGCATAGTCCAATTTCGAGCGCACTAAGGCGCGATAGAGGCGGAGAAGGACCACTCGGTCCGCTCCCCAGGAGGTACCATTCAGGACACGGAGGGTGTTGAGCGATCGCAGACAGCGAGCCGCAAGATAGGAAACGTGGGAGGACCAGCACAGTTTTCTGTCAAACTTAAGACCCAAGAATTTAGCGACGTCCGAAAACGGAAGGTTGACAGGTCCTAGATGTAAGGAGGGTGGAAGAAACTCCTTACGTCGCCAAAAATTAACACGAACGGTCTTACTGGGAGAAAAACGGAAGCCAGTTTCGGTGCTCCAAGAGTAGAGGCGATCAAGATATCCTTGAAGACGTCGTTCAAGAAGGCTGGTCCAGTGAGAGCTGTAGTAGATCGCAAAATCGTCCACAAAGAGGGAGCCCGAGACATCAGGAAGGAGACAATCCATAATTGGATTTATGGCAATAGCAAACAGTACAACACTTAGCACGGAGCCCTGGGGTACCCCGTTTTCTTGGGAGAGAGTAGTGTTCACCCGCACTCTAAATGTGCGCTCTGCCATAAATTCGCGAAGAAAAAGGGGCAGCTGACCTTGAAAGCCCCAAGAGAACAGTGTGAGGAGGATGCCTGTCCTCCAGCAGGTATTGTATTGTAACAACACTAACGTTATCCTACTGTATATGTAATAAATTTTTTTCTTCTGAATTTCGATAAATTAGTATAATCGATATTCTGGTTTCCTTTCTTTTTTGTTTCATGACATTATGTTGAAGAAGCTATAAACAATTTTTGATGTAAATTTTAATATTTATGTTCAATTTCAAGTAAAGTTGTAATCGATGGGAAGTGAAACTAATGTTGAAACTACTGTAAGATGTGAAAGTTGTAATTGTATGCCTGGTCCATACGTAGGCAATGTATTAGGATAAGTGGAATGTAAAACCTTTGGTGAATACCCTGTCCGTAGGGGAGCGGTAAAAGGTGGAGGCAGGCGAGCGCGGGAAAATGCACACGGGTGCTGCACAGCATAACGGGCTCAGCAGAGTTAGTCGGAGTTGGGCATCGATCTGAGAAACACGTGCTAGATCGAGGAGGCTCTCCTGGAAAAAGTGGTTTCGTTGAGCCTCGGATGCGCTGTTTCCGACGTCTATACAGCATGACAATATTCCATAGGCACTAAATGGAAAAGCATTGCGACGCCATGAAGAAGTTTCATGAGCCATTGCTGTAATTGCACGGGTGCTTTGTGCCTCGCCATCTCGCCGCCTGCCGACCGCCTCATCGATATGAACAGGTTGAAACTTTCAGTACTGTATTCGCGTGGACCAGTGTCACTTTTGCTACATACTGTTCAATAATAACTTAAATTTTACCAGAAATGTCCTATCAATTAATCATCCTCACAACTAACCTAGACAGGGTCCTTTCCACATGTTGTGCAATCCGAGTGTCCCAAGATGAAGGTTTAAAGTTTATGTTAGTAATAATTACCTGCAAACCTATCACTGTTAGAAGGATATTTAATGAACTTCGTTGTTAATGAAGACTGGGCGAATAATATAGGTATGACAAAGTTGGAAGATAATGTTGAAATTGGTTTAGTAATGAAGTTTATTTAAATTGAGACAAAAATAACGGTAGTTAAATGAGCAGGAAGTAAGACAAAAAGAGTGATAAATCATATTTTGGAAATCTTGAATGCTTAATTCTTTCAATAATTAAAATTCCAATGTAGTGATCATAACAGTTTCAGGGTCTCCCCCTCCCCCCCCCCCCTTTCTTTCTTTTCTATTTATTTGAATTCTGAAGTGTACTGAACTGATTTGACCAGCAAAGTTAAAGTCAATATAAAACCTAAATTTATCAGTGTTTTCCCTTCTTAAAATTAACATTGTATGTGTGTTTCAAAAGTGCTATTTCTAGGGTAACCTATGCCCGATTTCAGTCGGATCAATAGACAAAACGCAGTTTGTAGTAATCATTATAGTGTAATGTTGTGTATTTATAGCTTGTCCAAATTAGTACAAAAAGGGAAAATATTAGTTCAGTAGATTTTTCTGGTTCTAAAATTTACCATATAATGCAGTATTACTGCGTGTTGTTATGCTTGTACATACATCCACTTGTACAAGGAAAAAACTCAGTTAATGCCTAATTAGGCTGGCGACCGTATTATTAACAATTGGTAGCATCTGCTGTGTATGTTTCTTGTCCGTCCTAACATGCAGTTGCACTTTGGACTTGCTTGACGTATCCTTGTTGTTACTGAGTGGGTGTAGGTCTGATTTTGCCTCCATTCAGGTACACGCGGTCAACATATTTACTAAAATCCTTTCTTATAAGGTGAAGCCCGTCAACTGACCATAGTACAGGCTTTTAAGAGTTAACGTACGCAAGAGCGGAGACGTTACAGTATGCTCTCTCCAGATCAAAAAATATTGTTACTGTTTGGCGTTTCCAGAGAAAATTGTTCATGATATAAATGGAGAGAGCAACATGATGGTCAACTGCAGAACGATGCTTTCGGAAACCGCATTGGGCAGGTGTTAAAAGACTGCGGGACTCCAGCCACCAAGCTAAACGGCAATTCACCATACGCTCCCAAACCTTACAGACACTTCTTGTGAGAGAAATGGGGCGATAGCTAGAGGGGAGATGTTTGTCCTTTCCAGGTTTCAGAAGAGGAACGACGATAGCTTCCCACCATCGTCTGGGAAAAGTACTGTCAGTCCAAATTCGATTATAAATGCGAAGGAGGTAACGCAGACTATGGGTTGATAAATGCAGCAACATTTGGATGTGGATACCATCCGGTCCTGGGGCGGAGGAGCGAGAAGAATAGAGTGCATGTTGGAGTTCCCGCATGGAGAAAACAGTATTATAGCTTTCGCGATTTTGAGAGAAGAAAGCAAGAGGTTGCACTTCCGCTGCACATTTCTTCGGGATAAACGCTGGCGGGTAATTTGAAGAGCTCGAAATCTCAGCAAAGTGTTTACCCAAGGAGTTAGAAATTGCGACGGGGTCCACTAACGTATCACGCGCGACAGTGAGCCCAGAGACTGGGGAGAAACTAGGCGCGCCTGATAACTGTTGAAGCTGACTCCAAACTTCCGAGGAGGGAGTGAAGGTGTTAAATGAGCTAATAAAGAATTTCCAGCTTGCCTTCTTGCTATCGCAGATGACGCGACGGCATCGCGCACGGAACTGCTTATAGCGGGTACAGTTGGCCAAAGTAGGATGGTGGCGGAAAACGCGAAGAGCACGTCGCCGCTCACATATTGCGTCACGGCACGCCTCGTTCCACCAAGGAACTGGGGGGGGGGGGCGCCGGGGCAATTCGGAGGTGCGTGGTATTGAACGTTCCGCAGCTGGAAGAATAATGTTGGTAATATGTGTGACCACATCGTCGACGCTAGGAAAATGACGGTCATCGAATGTCGCTACAGACGAAGAAAGTGGCCCATCGGCTTGGGCAAACTTCCAGCGTCACGTGCGCATATAGGGCAGTTGAGGCTGCAGTCTAAGGACACATGGAAAGTGGTCACTCGAGTGTGTATCATCAAGGGCGAACCATTCGAAGCGCCGAGCTAGCGGAACAGTACCGACCAAAAGGTCCAAATGAGAGAAATTTGTCGTGGAGGCAGACAAAAATGTAGGGACCCCAGTGTTGAGGCAAACTAGATCCGCTTGGTGGAAGACGTCTAGCAATAGTGAGCCACGTGGACAAGTATGTGCAAATAGGGGGGGTGGGAGGGGTGGGGGGGGGGGAGGTGGGGGCGGAAGCTGACCAAGAAGATGAAGGAGACCAGCTCGTGCCATTGGTGTGGACGATGGAATGTATACAGTACAAAGAGAAAAGGTATATCCAGAAAGGGAAAGACGGACAGTGACAGCTTGGAAGGAAGTGTTTAAGGGGATTGGGTGATAATGGAGAGTATCATGGAGACGAATCATGAGTCCTCCATGTGCTGGAGTGCCTTCAACAGAGGGGAGATCAAATCAGATGGACTGAAAATGGGGGAGAACAAAGCGGTCATGGGGACGCAGCTTTGTTTCCTGAAGACAGAAGATGACCGGCGAGTAGGATCGTAAGAGGATCGACAATTCATCCCGATTGGCTCGAATGCCGCGGATATTCCAGTGGGTAATGGACATAGGGTGAACAGAAAATGGAGGAATGTGACCAAGGTTGCCGTCAACTCAACGACTGCTCAGAGCTTGCGACCGACAGCATGGAATGGCATTCAGCCGAAGGCAGAAGATCCTGATCCATAGGTTGTTCGGGAGCAGCTCCTGCCACCAGCGATTGGCCGGTTGATCGGCCACCAGCAGTGCGCCTCGGCGTCACAGAAGACGGCCGAGGGCGATTTCTGCCAGGTGGTGCTGTAGATGAGACACGCCTTGGCGGAGGAGGAGATGAACTGGGTTTCTTATTAGCCTTCTTGGAAATATGATGTTTAGATGAAGGAGGAAGCGATGGTTGTGAAGGTGGGGTACGTAAAAAATCTTCACGAGTATGCTCTTTTTTCGAAGTCTTGGTGTCTGACTTTTGGGCTCGAGATTTAGCAGAACCCGATAAAGGGTGAGCCGTAGAGTGGGCAGGCGAAATTGGTGAGGTTGAACAGGCGATCTTTGCCCTGGCCGATCTGACGACCGTGGCACTAAAGGTGAGGTCGCAAGTCTGCGTGGCTGCCTCCTTTGTTGGCCGAGGAGAAGCAAGGACAGTGCTGTATTTTCCTGTCTAAGGCACGGTGGGCTGTCGACTGGCGAATAATTTTCGAGCAGCAAAGGTCGACACCTTTTCCTTCACTCTGATTTCCTGGATCAGCTTTTCGTCTTTAAAAATGGGGCAATCTCGAGAGGAAGCAGCGTGGTCACCCATACAGTTGATGCAGCGAGGGGATGGAGGTGGACAAGCACCCTCATGGGCATCCTTGCCACACGTAACACATTTGGCCGGATTGGAACAGGACTGGCTGGTGTGATGGAACCGCTGACACCGATAGCAACGCGTAGGGTTTGGTATGTAAGGGCGAACGGAAATTATCTCATAGCCTGCTTTGATTTTGGATGGGAGTTGAACTTTGTCAAATGTCAAGAAGACAGTGCGGGTTGGAATGATGTTTGTGTCAACCCTTTTCATAACTCTATGAACAGTCGTTACGCCCTGGTCACACAGGTAGTGCTGAATTTCGTCGTCAGACAATCCGTCGAGGGAGCGTGTATAAACGACTCCACGCGAGGAATTTAAAGTATGGTGCGGTTCCACCCGGACAGGGAAGGTGTGGAGAAGTGAAGTACGCAGCAATTTTTGTGCCTGGAGGGCACTGACTGTTTCTAACAAGGTGCCATTCCGTAATCTGGAACAAGACTTTACAGGACCTGCAACTGCGTCGTCACCTTTCTGAATAATGAAAGGGTTGACCGTGGAGAAGTCGTGACCTTCATAAGACCGAGAAACAACAAGGAACTGTGGCAACGATGGAAGAACTGTCTGTGGCTGAGACTCAGTGAACTTACGCTTGTGAGCAGACATAGTGGAAGGTGAGGAAACCAGTGCGGAAGAATCCCCCATGACTACCAGCGTCTCCGATGGCGCGCTCCTCCCTTGTGGGGGCCCTCTCTGAGGGCACTCCCGCCTTAGGTGATTGTTCACACCTCAGGTCAAACCTCCCGACAAACGGACGGAGGGACCAATCGGCACTTTCGGAAGGTATCAGCTCGGGTAATCACCCCTCCCTGGGTCTGGCCGTTACCAGGGGGTACGTACGTGTCCTACCTGTCTACCCGGGGCGGGGAATTACGCGTTACCCCATCACCGACTACGCACAAAAATGCGTGGGTCGGCCTTCAGACACGCACAGGGAGGAAGAAAGAGAAAGGGAAAAACAAAGAAAGGGAAAGGAAAGAAGAGAGGTCTCAAACGCCGCAGCGGAGAAAAGGGGAAAGAGAAGAGGTAAGGAAAAGAGAAGGACAAAGGAAGGATTAAGACATACAAGCAGAGAAGGCAAAGAATGCGTTAAATTTATGAGCATCCGTCTCCGGACATAGGCACAAACCATACTCCCTGAGGGGGAGAAGGGAAGGAAAGAGCCAGAGGTGAGGGGAGGGGGGGGCGAAGATGGGGGATAGGGAAGGATGCGGAAAAGGAAGGTATGCAGCCCGGAAAGGAAGGAGGGCCACATTAGCTCGGGGTCCCGTGCTCGCTATGCACGTATCCACAAAAGATTTGTGGACCCCCTGGGGGGGGGGGGGGGGGGGGGGGGGTTGGTAGAGAAGTAGTATGAAAATGGCTCAATGAAACCTCTGCCAGGCACTTAAGTGTGAATTGCAGAGATACCATGTAGATGTAGACATTGTGACCTTAGTGATTCAGCAAGCACCAATGAAGGCATTACTCATGATGTCTTATAATACCTGGCAGGATACATCGCATTCATGTACAAAATCATCAGCAGTTCATTAGGAATTACAACGGCAAACTGTCATACCAATGTAAAAATAACAGCAAATCAAGAGTGCAGAAGTCAAGCTTACTTCATCCATCACTTGAGGGGTTTGCAACATCATCTGAGTTTACCGACAAACAAAAAGAAAAAAAAATTGTGCATGAACAAGAACTTTTATCTGCATTAGATTTTAGAACCAAATAGGGTGCGATAAATCAAGCTTCAGGAAAAAAAAGTCTCCTCTGGACTACGTCGTCTTCAACAAGTTCAAGTTAAATTTTCCACGTCAACACCATCAGGCAACTTTCATCATCTGTCTCATTATATTCTCTAAATATGCTTCAACTAAAATAGCATTCAGAACTGCAAAATATTCACTGTAGTTACATGCTTAAACCATTATGACTGACTATCATCTAAAGCTAGGTTTGGATATTGACAAGTGTTGTCGTAAGTGCTTTCATGGTTTAACATTTCCCTCTCAATATTTCAATTACTAATTCTACTGAATCATCTCGAACCATGTCAATGAGATGCTCAAATCAAATGAAAAGAAGAGTCATGAAAAACTGTTTTAGTATTCATGATTCCTACTAGTGATTGCACCTGTGCTGGTTGCCAAGTGACAGCTCATTGCTAACCAATGAGAGCATACACACTGGAATGGCCTACCTTTCTGCATAACATATTTGCTCTGACCCCTATGATTACAGTTGACAAAACCAGAAATAGGGGTCGCCACTATCACAGGCTGTCTAGGCTGTCTCCATGTCGCTGGAGTGGCAGGATATTAGAGCTGTCATGCCAAATGGTTGCTACTCACAAGTTACAGTAATGGAGGACTGGAAGTGCAGGCCACATCATAGTTTGAGAGAACTGGATTGCCAGTCCAGCACTGTGTCATTACAGTACTGGCTGGGCCCCTGAGGGGAGGCACATGACAGGGTTAGCTTACAGCAGAAAAAGGGAATTAGTACTGATCAGGCTCTGGGCTCCATGTACATTAATCAAACACGAGAGAGTTGAAAGTGCTCCTCCCTTCCCCCATATTCTATCCAGTGGTTGATGCATCTAGGACTGGGCTATAGTAATCTGTCACACCTGTCTAGATGCCACAGTATAAGTTAACTGTTGACCTAGCCATTATGGAAGACTGCTTCTGGAACTGGAAGCTTTGTCCTGGTGCCTCCAAAACAGAAGAGTCTGCTTCCATCTTAACAACAAACATGTAAACAGAGATTTTAACATTTAATTCAATAAAAGTTACTGACAAATTCCAAATTAGGGACAACATCCTGCAAAATTAGTGTGCATGCAACATGATGGATCACTGCATAGTGACACTACAACACCAATCCTAACAAAGTTTCTATCTGTCCTGAGGCATATACCAGCACCTGATCTAATCTAAAAGTGGTGCTTGTCAGAGAATACACCAAAATCTTAGCCAACTAAGCCCTCCCAGTCCATCAAGGCATTCTGCAACACATTAAAACCTATAAGTTAAAAAAGTGCAGGTTGAATTTTAAACACCATACAAAATTTTAAAAGTTTTACTATAAGAAGTGTGGAAATTGAATAATGAGACAGTTGTCGAAAATATGATTTATTGCAAACAAAGTTACAACTAACTTTTATCACCTTCAACATAATCCCATTCTCTATCTATACACCAATGCGCATGTGTGTTCCATTGTCCAAAGCAATCCAGTAGAGAGTGTTGCCAACTTGACGGAAGTTGTCGGAATTTTATGTCATGTGATGGGTAAAATTTAGTTTTGATGGTTGATGGATTTTTTCATGGATATTACTAAAGCTGGGCCCTTTTTAAATAGATTTTCCTGGTTTCATTTAAGTTTGAAAAAAAATATTTTCTTTGATAAAACTATTATGAATACAAATCTTTGTGCACCTGTAAGACAACACCATGGATGTATTGCACCAAAACTCAAGTTTCACTCAGTGTGTTACAAAAATGGGTTGTAATTCTGATATGTTCATTCAAACTAAAAACATGTGGGATACAACAGAAAACTTAACTGAAATTAACTTCTTAGATTTCCTTCCTACTGAGCAATGGGCATCACTATTTTTTAGCTAACAATATCAAACATCTCTGATGACTGGCAAACTCAACAAATCAAACATAATGTGGTGGCAAATGGCTCTAATTTCTGTTGTAAGCAAATATACAATAGTAAGTGCGAGTCCCATACTCACGACCTATGCGTAGGGAGCAGAAACAGGAATCCTGAAACACCATCTGGGGAAGGATCCGAGTGGAGGTGGTTTGCCATTGCCCTCCTCCGACCTGTTACAAAGTGTCAAGCTAGTTTTTATACATAGGGGATGACTGCGACGAGTACTGGTACTGTGTGATGTCATGTTTGTGTTTTTATGGATGAGGAGGGAAAGGTTGAAACTCTGTGCTGGCATATAGCGTAATACTCTCGAAAAGCATCAAGGGGGCCGCCGAGCTTAACATCACCATCTGACTGACAAATCACCATCAACAGTGTCACATGTCTGGAATTTAATGCAGGACATTGGCGCAGAAACTGATGATCAGTAAGTTTAAAACTACCATCTCTCCTCCCCTGGCCATCCAAATACTGGCAGCAAAAGTATCACCCACCACCAGGATTTGAACCGGCTTTAAATATACGATATGTGCCTCTAGCACCAGCAGCACACTAACAAAAATATGCTTCTCGCAAATTCTGGATAGTGAGCACAATACATTAGTGTACGGTACTTCTCGCGAATTGTAGCTTGGCATCTGTCAAGCAGGGTTTGCGAGCAGAGGGGAGAGCCGACAAGCTATGCTGTGTGGAGTGATGGGTTGCGAAGGGAGAAGGGGAGAACAAACTCCACCACCATGCATTGTAAGCACCCAGTGCAGGCAACAGAAACCTGCATTTTGAGCTTCCATTAGCCCCTGGTAACCGGCTTTCTTTTCCGAAATGGAGTAGAAGATAGCCCCCACGATGAGTCAGAAAGTGCATCATCATTCATTTTCATAAAAATCACAATGAATGTAGCGCAACAAAAGACAGAAGGTGACAGACAGCTCAGCTCAGCAACAAAGAAGATGACAACACTGTCAACTTTGGCTAATGGTACGCTGCGCTGTTGGCAACAAACATAAGCAAATCACTAGAGCACAAATTCTCCTGGCTGCTGCTGGCTGCTACTGATCATAACTGGGAAGCTGTGTTCCAAAGTTATAGACTACAGTGTTGTTGTGAGTTATTGTTTGTTTTTACGACTGACTGAACATTTCTTAAAAGAATGTCAAGCTTTATGTATGACACTTTAGAAAAGTATGGTTAAGTGATAAACAATAAAAGGTTTAGTTGTTATAGGTGTGCCCAGGGAACATAGTACTGCACTGTCTAAATACTTCCAATGCAACCTGAATGCGCGTTTGTCAGATTTACTTCTGCATGGAAAAAGCAGCTGAACATTTTTCATCTCCATGACAGTCAACATTGCCATTTCTGTCCATCAAATATAATATGAATGTGCAGCTGCCGAAGCTACTCTTACACTGTTTGTAGTTAATCACTGCACAATTAGATCCACTGATTATCTTTCAGGTCCAACCAAGAAATTTTTTCAAAGTGCTGACCACGGATCTCTTTTATGGCTACATTGTACAAAGATCAGTGCTTTGATCAGGAACATTCTCTTTCAGCACTTTAAATCAGGACTACAGAACGTTGTTGGTAATGGACATTTCAGTTTTCTTATATATGAATCTACAGACATTTCTGTCACCAAATTGTTGGCTGTGTACATTGCATATTTTTCAAAACAACAAAGCAGTGATATTTCCACCTTTTTAGGAATTGTTGAACTAGAACAGGGGAGTGCTGAATGTATTGTTACCACAGTAAAGTCATTACTTTCAGATTATGGTCTAGACATTAAAGAAAAGAGAGGAATTGGTATGGATAATGCCTCAGTAATGGTAGGTATTAACAATGGGGTTTACCAGAAACTGAAATGTAAGGTCCCTAATCTTGTATTGATCCCCTGCGTTTGTCACTCAGTTCATTTAGCAGTGCCCTCTGCTGCCCAAGTGCTATCATGGAATCCTGAGTTCTTAATTTGCGAAACTTATTCTTGGTTTTCTAAAACTTCTTCTCGACAAGCCCTGCATAGGAAGTTATTTAAAGCAATAAATGATGGAACTGAATCCCTTAAAATTATACATCAATCAGATACGAGATGGCTATCAACTGAAGTTGCTGTTAATCGCATTTTAAGTCAGTGGCTTGAACTACAGACACATTTTGAAATATCCAGACACTGGACTACGTGCTACACGGCTGAACTATTATATAGTATGTACTCTGATGCCATCAATAAGCTTTTCTTCTGTTTTTTCGACCAATTCTAGAAGAATGTCAAAAGGTCAATAAATCATTCCAATCAAGTACAGCAGACTATTTATAGCTACTGCAAGACTTAGTTGTTCTTATTGTAGGTCTTATGAGGCAGATTGTTGTCCCTGGTTATAAGGGGGATTTGCTAACAGTAGACATTAGAAAATACAAATCTGTTAATACTTATCTCAGCCAAGAAGTAGAGGTTCAATTGGTATTTACGATAAAAGAGCATAAATGAATGCATAAAGCAAAAAATATTTTCACAGTGGATGAGAAAATTTTTTGCTTTGCTTATCAGAGGAGCTCTAGAGCCGACTGCTGAATAATGTCAAGGTTTTGCAAAAAGTGTGCCTAATTGCTCCAGAACAGTGTTTGAGGGTGGTGAAAGAAAGCATAATCTTGCTAACTCAGGAATTTCAATAACCTGACACAGAAATAACAGAAATTTTTGTTTCAGTGGTCAAAATTAACTACTGTTTAATGGAAAAATGCCAACAATACAGTAGAACTTTGGTAAGAGATTGCATCATATAAAGACGCTAGTCCACAACGTCCATTTCAGAAGCTCTCAGGTTTTGCAATGATGTGTTTCGTGTTACTTTGGTCAAATGCTGAGGCATGCTCAACAATGCGAAAACCTCTCTCAAAAATACACTTAAAACCAATATGGTAAATGCAGTTCTCACTATGTGGGCCAGACTTAGTCGTGTGAACAAGTGCTGACAATTACATCTTACCGGAGCATGCTTTGAAGCAAATTGGCACAATGGCTGCGTACTGAGGAGACCAACAATCCAGCATGTCAAGAGAAGAAGATGCAGAGGTCGATGTGGATGAACTGTTATTATTTTAACCTACATAGGAGAGTAAATGTCTTTAAATTTGTGCATCTTCACGTTTTCGTGCCACAATGACTACTCCATTAAATTTTGGGCGTGCTGCACATAATATCGGCTTCTTCTTCTTCTTCTTCTTCTTCTTCTTCTAATATTTTGGCTGTATATGTCCAGCCAACTGTCTGTTGGCTGATTCTGAAGATGACTGGATGTTATACAGCCAAAATATTAGAAGTAGAAGCTGCATGTGTGTGACTGCACGCCAGAAATTTAGTGAAGCATATTTAAATTTGCTTGTTACTGTTCCATTAAAATGTGATGTAGTTATATAATAATATATATTTTGTCCAAGTTTGTCGGGTTTTTATATTTTTGTCCGTCCGTTGAGTATATTGTTTAAAATAAATTTTAATTTCATCTTTTTATTTGCAAGAAAATACGGAGATCTGATTCTGACGGATTTTTAAATGTTTGCTCGATGCATAAAAACGTACTGAGTGTAATATTTTAAAATAAGTTTTATTTTTTCTTTATTTTTGCAAGGAAATATGGAGATATTTCATTCTGACAGATTTTTGGGTGTTGGTTTGACAGAAAAAATAATCATGTGTTGGCAACACTAGCTGTAGATCATCCATCGTCACCCTATTCAACAACTCTTGTTCCCACCTCTTCAACAGACTAAAAATGTGTTCCTTACATTGCACTTTTCACTTTGGGAAGAGATAAAAGTCACAAAAGCCAGATCTAGTGAATACAGATGTTACAGCACAGGAATGTGCATGTCCACTAAAAACTGTTTCACAGATACGGCATTGTGAGCTGGTGCACTATCCTGATGCAGAATCTACATGTTGTTCCACAAATCCTGTCTTTCCTTCCTTACTCTTTATGTCAGTTTCATTAGGAATTTTTTGTAGTATTTCTGACTAGCAATTTCATTCTCAGACACCCATTCAGTCATGACAACACAACATGGGAAGGATCAACATTGCTTTCATTCTTGGCGATGTGGAAGTCTTCCAGTGCATCAATTGATGCTTTGTTTCTGGGTCATACTGGAAGATCCATGTTTCATCAAATGATGACATGTGTAAGACCAGTTGTTCACTAAGATGTTCACATCTTCTGATGGTCTTTTTGTTCCTGAGAGAGACTTTTCAGAACCAGTTTTGCACAAACCTTTGTCATGTTTAATTCATCATGCAAAATTTGCCTTACTGTCTATTTGTTTATGTTCAATATTTCTGTGACCATCTGAATTCTCAGATTTCAGTCATTCTGCACAATTACATTAATTTCCTGAATACTTGCTTCAGGTCTTTCTCACAGCTTGACCAGGATGTTCATCCTCTTCAACCATTTCCCAAACTTCTCAAGACAATTTGTGCCATTCAAAAACTCACACACATGACGTAGCATTATCACCAAACACCACCTTTAACATATGAAAACATTCTGTTGGTGACTTCAATTTCATGAGGGATTTAAGGTTAATGCACTATTTGATTTTCAAGTTCATCATGCTCACAGCTCTACTACAGGACAGTGTCCTCTACAGCCAAGGCTCTAAAGCAAACTAAAACAGACAGAAAGATGAAATTAATGGTGGCTACTCTTGAAGGAGAAAAGTATTGGTATTTAACTGCCACATCTAGTACTTGTTTGTAGCTAAAATGAAGTGCAGATATCTAAGTTTCCTTCCGTCCTTATGTCAAAATGTAAAATGCCCTCACTTATAATGTGGTCCACCGCGATTTGTACACTACAGATTGCGGGACCTTCCTGCTGCAGAATGTAGCTGTGTTAAAGCATGGTGTCCCATTCAGTGGTAAGTTAGAGTGATCTTATCCTGATGAAGTGCCTGGTATAAGGTACGCCTTGACCGGGTTGATGATTTTATCGATTGCAGCTTATTGTCTCCCACTTCCAGCCACTCTTCGTCCTACATCTGTATGGGACTGGCTTGACAGCAAGGTGACAACTTGCTTTGTGTCACAGTGAGTTTTCAGCAGGCCTCATTGCCTATGATTCCTGTGTTCATTTGCCATTACCACATGATCTTGTACACAGCAGAATGACAGTTTTCCCTGTTGTTGGAGGGGAGTGAGGGAGTCCTGCATATTTTGTACACTTGCTTTGCTGTGTACATTTTGTGTGCAACTTGAAATGAAATAAGGAAATGGGAGAAGATGAGTAAAACACTGACACATGCCACACCCAATTCTACAAGGCAATTCTTCACACAAACTCCGTAAGGCCTTGTTGCTTGCAGATAATCAATGAAAAGCCATTCCATTAGTGGCTGAGCAACTGAATGGTATGTAAGTGCACTGGACAGTGTTGTACAGAACTGTTGCACCACGAAGAGTCACCGCCTGATGTTAAGGTGGGCCGCCAGCCTCAGCACAGATGCTGGGAATAAGGTTGATCCTAAACTCCCTAGTAGCCTGTCTAATTCCTACACAGTTTTCCACATCTAATATGGCAAACATTATCGGTCTAATCCTCATGTACTACATCTAAAGTATTTTCAAATATTCAGTGGTTGGTTGACTGACTGGTGGGGGGGGTTACAGGACCAAACAACTAGGTCATCAGTCACTCGATCCAAAAGTGGTGCATCTGGAAGTAGAGACATCCACCGAGAATGTATTCTGATGTAGTCGGGATACTCCTAACAGGAAAAGTGAGAAGACTAAAAATGTAATGGACAACTTTCATACCCCCAAAAATAAAAGGCAGATGAAAGAGTCAGCAGGTGTGCATGCCTGGGTCTCAGCATGCAACATGAAATGTCCCACCCACAGCTGTCCCACCTCTGGATCCATTAAAGTCAAGGCACCCACTATTCAACAAAGCGAAACATCCAGAATAGAAAATTGGATGTAGCAGAAAGGAAGCAAACTGAATATAAAAATTATTAAAACAGAGTAAAACAGAGTAAAAGAGAGATGAAAGAGTAGCCTGGCCAAGGAGGGATGATAAGGGATCTCACAGACAGTGGGAAACGCCCTATCCCCAACCAGCTTGTCCCTGCTCCAGAGTGGTATTAAAATCTTATAACCAAGAAGAAAAACCACTTTCATGGAGAAAAACTGAGAATCAAACCATTTATGTATTGTCCTCCAGTATTAGAGGCAATGAGTCCGGAAGTCTTACTTGGCATGGAAGGCCAAAAGGAGGGGGCATTCCACTAAGATATGAGGTACTTTCTGTAAGGCTCCACAGCCACAATGTAGGAGTGACACATTACACAAAAGATAACTATGAGTTAACCTGGTTTGACCAGTGAGGAGAGGACATAGGACTGTGGATTCTTCCGAGCAGAAGCAGAAGAAAGAGCTCCATGCTGCGGAAGTCTCCTTGATTGTGGGGAGTTTATTAGATGGGGCCGTAGCCCAACATATGTCGTTCCATTTCTGAGTGAGATGAGATCTTACGTGCACCCACAAGTCTGCACCTGAGATCACCAAAGTGAATGGGGAGTAAGTGTTCCTCTAGCCAAATGGTCGACCAGTTCACTCCCCAGGATACCCAAATGACTTGTGACCCAGAGAAAGACAATAGGCCAGGCAGCACGGCGAAGGTAAGTGAGGTGGTCATAAATAGTACAGACCGAAGAGGGGCAAGGATAGCATCAGTCAACAACCTGGAGACTGCTTGAGCCAGTACATATTAAAACATGGGCAAGAGAAGCCAATTTAATAAATGGAGAGCTCTGATCATGGCTGCCACCTGTGGTGTAAACACACTACATGTTCCTCGCAGTAACTGACATTCAATATCAAGAGGAGACGTAAAAGCATAACCCATATGATCCATAGTTTTAGAGCCATCGGTATAAAAGACAGTAGCACCCAGGAACACTTTAAGAACTGGACATAACTAACACCAATAAGTCATGAGGGTAATCAAGACTTAAGGACCTTAGAAGGGATTTGTCCTAATCCACGATCTGGGCACCATCCAAGGGGGAGCGCATGAGAAGACACAGGGAGCACAATCGAGGTAGGGGAGATGGAGATCTTGGCAGAGGGAAGCGAGGCACATTCCAACTGGTAGTCCCACCTGATGCTAAACACAGGCCACACTGCCCATTCGGGATTATGTATCTTGTGCCAGCTGAAATTATTCAGAGTCTGTTATCAGTTACTTATATCATACAGTTTAAGTATTGTCATATATTCAGTAGCAACTGCATTGCTCACTCATTCGCCGAGATGCCTCACCAACATTTGTTTCGATGGTGTCCAATGATTTACAAGACTCTTTCAAATGTGGAAACTTACTATAATATGAATGTTGATACTGCTAAGGTTCTTGATGTTCTTCATGGTCAGACCATGTTTCGGGGCACATGTTTTGATCTTCAGTTAACTGACGAAGTACTGACTGGTACTGTTTGGCTTACTGTTGCACTCATTTGTCCTGATTCTGCATTACAGTCGTTTGCAACAAGTTTGGAAAACACTTCACCTCATGATTTGATTGCATATAAAACATTTACAATTCCTCAGCAGAAATGTCAACACCAGTTAATGTAAAATCAAAACATGAATTACAAAAAACAGATTTCTCATCATTTTCTTAACTAATGCCATGTTCATTAGAACTTCATGTAACCATAATTGTTCTAGTGAAATATAAATGACTGAAGGAGTATCAAAAAGTGGTGGGTGATAGAGACAAAATGTTTTAATTTTTTGAATCTGCAAGTTTCACTTGTCTTAGGACAATTGTTGGATACCAAGATATCTTACAATATTTAAAGTTTTTTTGTGTTATTAACGGTGCAGTGGTGTCTTCTGAAACCACAGAAAATGATTCTGGATTTATCTGCGTTCTAAGAGCCAAACATGGAACATTCAATTAAAAGATGATAAGCTGCCTGTCCCATCCTTCCACTTTGTTTTTAACAACATTTGTTTTCACAACACTAATCTTTACTGTAACAGTAGATTTATGGTCTTTGATCACCTTCCCCATTAAGTGCAAAGGAATGGATGAGTATTTTTATCTTAAAACGAGCCCAAGGTTCTGCTAGTAAGAACAGGTAGTGTAACACCACTTTGAAATCTTTTTCATAGTTTTTATATTTGGTGCAAAACTTTGGGCATTTATGCTAGTGCTCAATGGAACCATGGACTTATAATCTTTATAATCTCTGTTTGAATTAAGAGGTCTGCATCTGTAACTTACGTGTCAATACAGCCACTTTGGATGCATAGAGCAACTGCACTCTACTTCCTTCAAACTTGTTCAAGCATCTCATGCTCAAATGTCCTGATGCCTACTCTAACTACGTGACTGCCACTTAGTCCTCTGTTGCATGATCATCTCATGTGAATGTGAGTCAAAGCAAAATGCGAATGCAAAACTTGCTTTCGAATATATCCAAGATGGTAGTTATAGCAGTGTTTGGGAGAGATCATCATTAGGGCTGATAAGGATGGAACTCATGTCAGTTATATGCACTGTGACTGGTGCTCTGCTCTCCTATTTTACACATCCACCACCATACATCTGAAGGCACATCTGCAGAACACGACAAAGTGTAAGTTCTGAAGTTTCAGTGAAAGCTACAGTTACTAAAAAGTGCATAGATTTTGTGAGCCAGAGATCTCTTTCCATTTGCGTTAATATCAGGTGGAGGATTTTGCACTTTATACCAGAAGCCTGTCAATATTAGTTTGTAACTGGGACATGTGGACTTCTCCAACATTCTGCCTAATCTTATGACAATAGCATGAAACACTGAAAGGTACGTCAATGAAATATGGGCAAGTGTGTTACCCAGCATTCCCCAGGTGTGAATGTATGTGCAGATACAGAGGATATGTAGACCGATACATATTGTAAAAGGTGTTACCCATTTATTACTGCATATATCATCATCATCATCATCATCATCATCATGCACTGCAAAATATGTTACTGGAAGCAAGTCACTTTTCTGGAAATGAAAAAAATATCTGGTAAATTTATTATGAACTGCACTGAGGAAACACTTTTTAACTTAGGAGTAAACCACAATATCTTAGTAACATTTCATTTGTCAATGGCTGAGGCACTGATTTATGCACGACACAAATCATTTCAGCATTATGCATGCATTAGGGAAAACAGATGTTTTTCACAGTCCTGAAAGACATTTTTGATGACAATAATTTGAAAAATGATTACATAACAAATTATTCCAGGATTTATGCTGATAAGGACACTGCCCACTTTATGAAGAAAACTGATGATGTGAATTTGATACATACAAGCTTGAAGCAAGAAATGTAGGCTAGGTGGAATAGCTTGCTCAGAATGCTCAGTCTGCAGTTAGGCAGTACAATAAAATCATGAATAGGCTTATGGAGAAGGGCATTTCTGATAAACTTACATGTTACAACAACAACACTGCAAAAGAGCTCTTGATATTTTTAGAGCCATTCAAAGATGCAACAGATGTGCTTTGAGTATCCTACAATCCAGTCTGTTTTGTTATAGGTGCATAAACTGAAAAGTCATTGTATATAGGGCCCCAAAGAACAGATATATGTTTAAATTAATGTAGACCCAGTTCAGATGTTGCACAGAATATTAACATTTCTGTGGCAGTCCATCTAATTATTACAAATGATATCCATTTCTGAGAGAGATGAGACGTTTAGAATTCGGCGACAAGTCTGTGGCAAAATATCGGTTCTAGGTAAACTAGGACAAAATTATAATGAGACAGTAATATTGTACCCTGTATTTGTGATATCTGCAAATATTTGTTCAGGGCTGTCATCAATCAAAGAGGTGTCGTCACTGTTTTTGGAGCAGCTAGACTGTGGGCCATGTCATACTCAATCGACCAATGAGGTTGACTTGTATTTAACTGGGTGGGATAGTTGTGACAACAATCCGCTTCAGAGGCGGAAGCGTAACAGTAGTCTCTTTCCCAAGCTATATAATTCGCTGAAAAGACTGTATAGTGTACCAGCCTCAAATGGGCTAGCAAAAGAAATTTCATTTTTGGCAAAGACCATTATCTCGGTGAATGAAGCAGACTCAATATCCTGACAATTAATTGTAATTACAATGTTATCAGACTAATCTGGAGACATTTTGTTCCTGCCACAATTTCTAATTTCTTAGGTGGTAAAACTGCATACATAAATTTGAATCAATAAAGCAGATTTTGTTATAAAAAACAGAAATGTGGTTTTTCATTCCAAGACCAACCCATCATTAGTTCATTACACAAATTGGTCGTTACTTAGTTTTCCTGTGAAACTTAAAACTGTTTCCAAATCTTTGCTATTTTATAAAGCAAGCAACTTTCTCTTATAAAAAATAAAGATGTCAAAATTAGACACTACCATCCATGAATACATTAATTTTATTTATGATAGTAAAATTCGTTTTTTGTTACAGGTCTACAAAGGAACCCATGAAGTTTCTGTACAGCTGTGTCTCACCCAACACTTTCGCCACAAGGAGTGCTGTATGAGCTATATCATAAAAATGGCTTCCAGCCCCCCCCCCCCCCCCCCAGAGAAAGCTCAACGTGTTGTGTAGCTAACAAAAACCAAGTCACCAATTACTGTGCAGCACTGCAGAAAGAAAGCATCTGATATAAAGTTAATCAGAAATTATTCCACAGTGGGGTCAGTTTAGAAACGGACAAGTAGCAGCAGGACATCTGTTTTGGAGAAGATTGTGCAGGCAGTTCAAACCGCATTCATAGGCTCGCCCTTGAAATTGATCACAGAAGCTTTGCAGGAGCTTCAAGTGCCAAAGAGTACAGTACATAAAGTGGTTTACAAACATCTTAAATTGTATGTGTCCATTGTCCAAATTGTTCAGGCATTACAACCAGATGGTTGTCCGAAACATGAACAATTCACAATGAACATGCTGAACTATATGGATGAGGAGAATGATTTCATGAAGTGTGTGTGTTTTTCTGATGATGCTACATTTCATGTTTGTAGCTCAGTTAACCAACATTATGTCTGGATTTGGGCATCAGAAAATCCGCATGTTGCACAAGAACACATTCAGTACAGTTCAAAAATTAATTTGTGGTGTGGGTTAATGTGTGATTGAGTGATTGGTCCAGATTTCTTCCTTGAAAGCATTTTAAGTTGATATATTGACCTAACCACATTGGTGAATTATGTCATTCCCCAGCTATAGTATATGCAAGACACTATCATCTTTCAGCAAGATGGTGCTCCCCCTCATTGCACTCCAGAAGTCCGTGATTTTCTTAAGGAAACCCTCCCCAACAGGTGGAGTGGCAGTTTATGGAAGATTCAAAACTTTATGAGGAGAGGCATATGTGGTATAATGCATGTTTCATTTACACCATTTATTAAGAGGGTAAACATTTACAGACACCCTGTACTTCTCCAGCATAACTACATTGATCTGAATGTAGTTCCAACAGATGGTGGGGGATTATATCAGAAGCAACACCAGCCTGCAGACACAAAGAACTAGTATTATAAAAGATACAACAGCAGTGGTGAACGCGCCAGACTGGGTGGCATCTGCCCTCTCCACAGTGCCTTGGTTGGTTGGTTTGATTTGGGGGAGGGGACCAAACAGCAAGGTCATCGGTCCCAACGGATTAGGGAAGGAAAGTCGACTGTGCCCTTTCACAGGAACTATCCCGGCATTTGCCTGAAACAATTTAGAGAAATCACAGAAAATCAGGATGGCCGGATGCGGGTTCGAATAGTCTTCCTCCTGAATGCAAGTTCAGTGTGCTAACCACTGTGCTACATTGCTCCATCGCGGTGCCTAGTTAAACCACAGCCTGCCTGATCCAAGTATTCATAATCATGCATTCCATGCCTGTGCACAGTACACTTGGGCATATACGAGTGAGCAAATGACCCAACTTGCAGACCTCTACTTTGGATGTTATTTTCAGTCAATCATTTGCACCCAGTGGCACCTATATGCCTCCATAATATGAACTCTACTCACAAGTGCTCAGATAGTTAAACAATAAAGTTAATGTTTTCTTAAAATGTTTCCGAGATGTAATGATCATATTAATTTTCTTGTGCTGTAATTAATCTAGTGGCAGTCATCATTCTGGTGCTACTACTTATGCATGCACTGACACAGTCAGAAGATGGGAGGATGTGTGTTTTTCCATGGAAACTGTATGAATTAATATGGTTAGAATCACATGAAGATTTAAGTATTACATTATACTTCCACACTGTAGAGCACCACATTTTAAAGGCCAGAGAGAGCAAAAACTGACCACAACAAGGATTAAAATTTGCCACAACTTAAAATTGGCTAAAGCTTGGCAGGAAAATGCAAAAATAATGTTCTACAATGCCCCCCTCCCCCCCCCCCCCCCCCCCACACACACACACACACAGTGCAGTGATCCCAGAGCTCAGAATATATTTTTGTCAACATTTTGCTGTGCTGGTGGTCTAGTGCTGAAATATGAAAAATTAGACTGAACTTGACAAACCATAGCATTTGGAATAGTTCACAACAAATGCCTCTACAGTATGCAATGCAAGAGTTTAAGTTGGGGCATAATGATGATCCTTTTTGTGTTTTGTGTACTCAAGAGCCTAGTTATTAGCACTCTCTGTATAATTTTATGAGACAAGTGAGTCTAATAATCTTAGAAACTATTCTTATGAACTTAAATTTTTAATTTTTGTTAAAATCTGACTCCCTCATTATGATTATTACATGTAATTAGCACCTCTAAGAAAATTACATGATAGAAACTACCCTGGACTGGAACAAATACTGCCACATGGGGTTTGTTATATGGTATTATGGTAGGCAGGCTGGAAAAGGTGTCGTCTTGAGGAAGGTCATGGCACACATTCATTACGCAACTGAAGAAAGCTGGGCTGAACAACGCAAATGGGCGTAAGTGCTCTTTCCTATGAAAATTGGAGGACAAGTGCTGCAAGAGCAAAGCATTCAGAAGGCTGAATCACTGGATGGTTATGATGACAATGACTCACAAGTGTCTCCACATCTGAGGTATAGGGAACTTTTCTATATTAAATATACATACAGCCCGTGCAAAAAAGTTCTTTCACCCGTTAATGAAATCCTAAGCTTTCCCACCACTTTCATGCACACGTTAATCCACTACACCTGCAAATTAGTTACTCCACACATCCTCTACCATAGAAAGAAATATTCTGAAGCTCTCAGTTTTCAAGTCCCATCCAAAAAGCTGGAAACATTTAGGTGACACGATTTTACAAGTTTTTGATTAGATATTTGACATACACATTCACCAGTTTCAATAAACTCCATTTTTTTTTCAAATATGCATTCGCAGCTAAATGTTTCTTAAGAAATTCAGAGAATGGTACTTTGTACAGTAATCTGAGACTGCAGGTATAAATTCACTATGAAGCTATATCTTTTACAAACTGGTATCAGCCAAGTGGGTAACTTTTCTGATTCTCAAAGGATATTTTTCGCTCATAAGCGGGCAGTTTGCGCAATAAGTAGTGTAAGTTCGCTAAACTCTTGTCGACTCCTGTGCACTAGTCTGGGTATTCTGACAGTGGACTCTCCATATACATATTCTTTACTGCCGTTTCTTGTTAACAATATCAGCTTATTCCCAAGAATTAGCAGCTTTCACTTGGTTAATACTAGGCATAAATCCAATCTGCATTTGAATTGCACTTCCTTGACTTGTGCAGAAAGGTGTGCAGTATACCACTGCATCCATGTTCAATAAGCTACCACAAGAATTCAAAAATCTTAGCAATAATCCATGTGCTTTAAAATCAAAGCTGAAGAGTTTTCTCATTGGTCACTCCTTGTATTCTGTCGAGGAGTTCCTTGAAAAATTAAGCTAAGTCTTATGTTATATTGTTAATTGTATTTTTATAAATTTATTGCTTGTCTTTTTTGGGTTGATCAACATTTTAGTTTATTAGTTATTACTTTTATGTTGTAATTTCATGTACTGACATGTTCCATGAACTTGGAGATTTGCTCCTCAATTTGGTCCTACGGAGCTAGACATGTAAAAAAAAAAAAAAAAAAAATAAGTATGAGAACATCATTTACCATAAAAAAGGAAATATTTGCTCAGTATAATGAAATCAAACTTGAAAAAAAGTAGGTGAGAGTAAAGAAAATTTAGCAGGTTGGATTAAATAAGTGGTAAACAGAACATTTGACTATTCTGCAATACTGTGTATCTTAAATTAAGTACACAATATAAGTATAAGAACAAAATTTTGTTGTGTAGAATTGAAGAAATTTACCTTCTGGACGCATGTGCCCAACTTCTTCTAATTTGCGATCAAGCAAATCACAAATTTTTGTACCAAAATTCTGCAGAATACGGCACTCCTTTCCACTCCTTAAAGGCAGTGGATATTTTTTAAGTGACCTGAGTGCCTACAAACATCAAAAATGAAATACAAAATATGAATTCTTAGATTATGGGTGATACTCAAACGGAAGGGAAAGACAAGATATATCTCTTACATACTACATCTGCTATGAGAAAATATTCTACATCACACTTATGCATAGCTAATCCAACAAATTGTTAAAGTAGTGCATCAATGGCCACCTCACATTTCAGATCTGTAGGTTACCTGCTTTAAAACCCTTAGCTTTAAGGCCATTTCCACAGCAGGTGTTTATAACAGTAATATTAGAGCATGTCCACACAGGTGCAGTCGTATCTCTATCCTCATTGTTAATTATGATTTCCTTTCCCTTCGACTTGCATTACGAGTGTACCTTTGAAATATAAATTAAGCAAATAATTCTTTGATTTTCAAATTCTTTGTTGTTAAAAATGGATTTAGAAAGCTGAGTATTAAAAAATCAACTGAATATAAATGACTAATGAAGCTTTTTGACCTTTCGTCTGAAGCGTGGATTATCGTGGTTCAACTGCTGCATTTCCATGACAAACTAAAAATTGTTGACGCCGTGTTGGGGAACAGATTCAGCTTACTAATTTTAATAGCTAACATTTGACTTAAAAAAAAAAGGGAGACCAGCTAATTTCATGAGAATGAATGCCTTGTCTTCTCTGCTGATTTCACTAACTCGTTTGATGTTACCCTCCTAACATATTGGTTAAATGTGCCTACATTAATTCAAAATTGGCCCTTTAGATGTGAACTGATCATGCAAAGCCTGAAAAAAATATTTCTTCAGCACTTTGATATTCAAATTATATTCATTCTCTACATGATTCACAGCATAACTTCTCATTAAGTTATTATTACAAAACAAAATCAACATCCCCATAACACTTATTTTGCACATTATGATTGTCTTCCAGAGGCACTGTGAGAAAAGCATCATGGGTGGGAAGAGATGACCAAAGGGAATTGATATCTGTACACTAGGCCTTGAATCACAAAATTTAATTTTGTGAAAGAAATGCATCAGCAGAAGCATCACCCTTAATCCGCTGTGCATTGTACTGAGACTCGGTCAAAGGCTAATTTGCACAAGTGTGGACTTACCTCACATGTTTCAAGTAATGTGTGGATAAAACTGCCTTCGCTAATATTGTACTTATTCCAGATGTAGTAAAATTTAAGTCTGTAATCAGCAATTGGAAGGTGGCCACACCAGTTATTGCGTCATCCTCCATTGCAAGCATGGCAAGCACATTGTTTTCCCACTTGTTAAGCTCAACTTTTGACACCAAAGTCACTAATTTAGCTTCAAGTATCATGTCAGCTGTCCACACTGATCTGAAGCGGATTCTTTTCTAGTCCACCAGTCAAACATAAATCTTGACAGTACCAGGGATCACACCCAGATCCTCCATGTTGCAGTTAGACAAGGCGACTGTTGCGTGCACGTTCACTCACTCACTCACTCACTCACTCACACACACACACACACACACACACACACACACACACACACACACACACACACAGAGAGAGAGAGAGAGAGAGAGAGAGAGAGAGAGAGAGTACCCAACTTATACTTACACATCTGTGTTCATTTACTGTAACAATTGCATACTAGTTCAACCGTGCGAATAATTCACACACTATCCGCATCAGTCACTGATAGGTAATGTAGTAATGGAGAAATAAGTAAACGCAATTATTTATTAATAAATATACCATATTTTGAATAGTACTAAGAAAAATTAGTCTCACTGTAAAAAATCATTATCATTATTATAATATGATTAGTTACAAAAGAGATAAACAGCAGATACTGTCTTTGTCAGATTAATTTTATTTATTACAATTTGTTTATTTTACAAAACTTCTCTGAAAACAGTGTTACATATCAGAAGGTGTGAGGTTGATGAGGGATACAAGCAGTTTTATTGACTGTCGACAATACATTTCTTGAATCAATTTACCTTCAGCATGAAGTATACTGAAACCATCTCTATCTGCTGCACACTAAAAATAAGCTGCCATTGTGACTGCTCTCAACGCAATACCATACACTTCAACATATGGCTTACCTACAGTCCATCTAGAATTACCACATGGGAAAAGAAATGGATAGCACACTGTACCAATATACTGGTTCATGTAAGACATTGCAGTTAGTGCACCAGTTATTTTACAAAATATGACAAAATCAAAGTATCGTGGTGGTGGTCCATCGTCAGTGATAAAAACAGCATTCATCTCAATGAATGTAGGCACATTGAATCTTCCAGGATGAAATGCATTGCTAGCAGTGAATTATATTTACAAATGAGGTATATTGTAAGCAACATCTTTTATGTATTTAAGCAACTGTGCATAAGAATTAAGTGTATCAAGAATTTCTTGCAATGTAACCATTATTTCCCTGCAACAGGTTCAATTGGCTTTATTCTCTATACAATGTTCTAATGAAATACAGATATCTATGAAGAAGAGGCCTGTATAGGTTGCTGCAACTCCTGCAGTGATTGCAAACTTCCTACCACATGATGCACCTGCCCATGTATTCTAAAACAATATGTACCACTGCCAGGAATACAATCAACCAAGTAAAACTCAAATTATACAAATGCCACTTTATTCATGCAGTACACAGCACTTGCTTAAAGAAAGTAACCAACTTCAACCACTGTTGTCCATAATAGTACAATTAGATCGTCAGTAGATGGCATGTTTTAAATTCTTTATATTGATGTTTATGCTTACATAAAGAATTTAAAAAAGTTGTCATACATAGTAGGTAAACAGACTGTCAATAGATAGCACCTTTTACATTTTTTTTAGTTTTAAAAATACCATCTGCCCTTTCATTCCCTGCAATACCAATGTGCCCTGGCACCCAGCAGAAAGACACCACCTTCCTCAGCCATTGTAGTCACACAAGGGCATCCTGGATATTCTGGACTACTGTATCTGCTGGGTAAAAGCATTGTAGAGAGTGGAGGATGTGGTGTCACCGCCAGACACCACACTTGCTAGGTGGTAGCCTTTAAATCGGCCGCAGTCCATTAGTATACATCGGACCCGCGTGTCGCCACTATCAGTGATTGCAGACCGATTGCCGCCACACAGCAGGTCTAGTCTAGACAGACTCCCTAGCACTCACCCCAGTTGTACAGCTGACTTTGCTAGCGATGGTTCACTGTCTACATACGTTCCCATTTGCCGAGACGACAGTTTAGTATAGCCTTCAGCTACGTCATTTGCTACGACCTAGCAAAGCGCCATAATCAGTAATTAGAATGAATTCTGAACAGACAATATTGTGAATCATGTAACGCCAAGAGTGACGTTCATCATTAATGGATTAAAGTTAAGTATGAAACTAATTACGTCCACTTTCTGAATTCTCATTCCTTGTCATGTTCCAGACCTCACGTCAGTATAGTTCTTCCCTCCTCACGCCAGCCTGCGTGAGCTAAAACGCGTGCATTTCGGCCTCCTCTAGTAACACGGTGTTGGCTCTTCTGCCATCACAACATTGGCGACGAGTGTAAAAATGGTGTTCTTATCTATACTGCCCTGATTGAATTGTGTAATGGCTTCGCCACAATCTCCAGATGTACTGTCCGAATTTTATCGCTTACAGAATCAGCACACGCAGGCCTTACTGGATGCCCTTGGACAGCTCGTCCAGGGTCAACGTGCATACAAAACGATGCGGCAGCCAACCGCTCCACCACTAACGTAGCCACAACAAGCAGTTGCACCAACCTTCTGACCTTTTGATGCTGCACTGGAAAGCTGGACGGAGTGGTCATGCCACTTTGGATTCCATCTCGCCACCTACAGAATTCAAGGTAATGAGCGGCAGCCTTTTCTTTTGTCGTCCGGCGGTGTGCAAACCTACCGTGTGATAGTCAAATTATTTCCCCGACGCGACGTAGCAACTCTGTCCTACGAAGAAATTTTGTCTGCATTAGATGCCTATTTCAAAGAATCAGTCAATGTAGTTGCGAAACGGTATACCTTCTTTCGTACAAAACATACGGCAGGTCAGACTAATCGAGAGTGGGTTGCAAACTTGCAAGGCCTTACTAGGGATTGTGCTTGTGAGTGTCAATGTGGACTCCCATATTCAGATATTATGATACGTGATGCAATTGCACAGAACGTTTCTGATGTTCGTATACGGGAACAGATTTTGAAACTAGTCAATCCCTCCCTTCAACAAGTGATGGACATATTGGATCAGCAGGACACTTGACTTTGCTCAGGAGTCATTTGAAACTTCGCCAGCCGTGTGTCAGGTTAACCGGCTCGCCGGGCAAGCTGCACGGAGCAGTAAACAGCCCTCGCGCCTGGCCGCGCAGCTGCCGCCAGGCTTACAGCCACGTGTGCCACGCTGGCAAGCAAATGCAGTGCTTAAATCATGCCCACCGTGCGCTACTGAACATTCACGTGAGAATTGCCCGTCTCGCCAAGCTATTTGCTTTTATTGTAATAAAAAAGGCCATGTTCAGAGTGTTTGCCAGAAAAAGCTCAGATTGGAAACTCAAAACCATTCCAGGCCCTTTGCTTCGCGCTGGAATCGAACCAAGAATACTCAGGCTTGCAAAACTTCGCCCATGGAAATTCATGTCATTCATTCCCCTCCGCCCAGTGCCACTCTCTCGAACAGTGACTCTGTTCGTCCCACAAATAGTGTGCGTCGACATCGCCGGAACTCCCATCGAGTTGCAAGTGATTTTGTACCAGTGTCAGTTCACATTGCACGAGACAGTCACTCTTGTCGTCAGCAGGACAATAAACTTTTTGTAGACTTGGACATTAACGGCAAAGTGATACCATTCCAGCTCGATACCGGAGCTGCAGTTTCACTGATCAATCAAGACACTTACAAACAGCTGGGCACACCTCCGTTGCGTGCCGCAAATGTTACGTTAACTAGCTATTCAGGTCAAGAGATCCCCATGTTAGGACAGTGCAGCCTTCTTGCAACATACAAAGGACAAACAAAACTTGTGTCATTTTACGTCCTTCATTCTTCTTCTGCAGTGAACTTCTTTGGTTTCGATTCATTTCAGTTCTTTAACTTGTCTATAGTAAATCAGGTCCTATCAGTGAATCAGACTGTGCCTTCAGACAGTGTTTCTCGTCTATGTGAAGAATTTGCAGACATTTTTGCACCGGGTCTTGGTTGCACTAAGAACGATAAAGCACATTTGGAATTGAAAGTAAACGCGCAACCAAAATTTTTCAGAGCGCGCAATGTTCTCCACACATTGTGTGATGAGGTTGCAAAAACATTACACGATTTGGTATCACAAGGTGTAATTGAATGTGTGCAGGCTTCTCTCTGGGCATCGCCCTTAGTAATTTTGCCAACACCTTCGGGAAAATTGAGACTTTGTGTGGACTTCAAGGCAACAGTGAATCCACAACTAGTGGTTGCAACTTTTCTTTTACCCCACCCGGAAGATCTTTTTGACAAACCGTGCCCCGGGCAAATATTTTTCAAAGTTGGGCCTAGCCGATGCGTACTTCCAAATACCAATGGACGAAGAATCCCAGCACGTTTTGATGGTTAACACGCATCTTGGTTTGTATCAATTCAAACGACTGCCATTCGGGTGTGCATCCGCCCCTGCATTGTTTCAGCAACTTCTACAAACTGTTTGTGTGTCAGTCCCTACTGCAACAAAATATCTTGATGATATTGTGATCTTAGCCAATCTCAGAACATTATTTCAGGTCTTGGGACAAAATGGTCTTCGGTTACGGAAGGACAAATGTGTGTTTTTTGCTCGTGACTTGCCATACCTGGGCCATGTACTCAATGCCCAAGGCATACATCCCAGTCCCACGCACCTGTGTGCCATACAAGACTTGCCTTCGCCACAGACTTTGAAGCAGCTACAGAGTGTGCTGGGAAAAATCAACTACTATCACAGATATGTATCTGGTTTTGGGGGCCTCTGAGGTGAGGTGCACCGGCATCTCAATAAGCTGCGCCTCTGTTGTTGCCCGGGATCTGCCGCTCCCTGTCTGCTTTCAGCGACGGAGCCGTCTGGTCAGCGCCCCGGGGACCCATCTACTGGCTCGCCTCAGCCCCAGGTGCTGCCGACGCTGTCTTCCATTTTGCCCCACGGTGCCGCGCCGCCGTCTGTTCTCCCGCCAGCGACGCTCGCAGTGGACGCGTCGCTGCAGCCGTTGGGCGCCTCCCTGGGTCACGCGCCGCCGATCGCTTCCCGTGACCAGTTGTCCTCCGACATGGAACTCTCGCCCGCTCCGGACCATATGTCGTCTTCGCCCGTCGGGTGCCCCGGTCCGATGGGGGTTGACCGTTCGGCCCCTCCTGTTTCTCTACGGGCGCATACACCGCACGTTGGCGTGCACCCTGGAGTAGGTTTTCAGGCGTTCCCTAGCTCCCCGCGGTCCGAATGCCAGGGTGCGGGTGGCACAGCCTTGCCTGTTGTTAGGCTCCCCACCTCGTCGCATACGTCAACATAGGGTCCTCCCCATGGCAGGCGGAGGCCTTATACCACAACCGTCTGCTGATTTGCGGGAGAGGAATGTGGTGTCACTGCCAGACACCACACTTGCTAGGTGGTAGCCTTTAAATCGGCCGCGGTCCGTTAGTATATGTCGGACCCGCGTGTCGCCACTATCAGTGATTGCAGACCGAGCACCGCCACACGGCAGGTCTAGTCTAGAGAGACTCCCTAGCACTCGCCCCAGTTGTACAGCCGACTTTGCTAGCGATGGTTCACTGTCTACATACGCTCTCATTTGCCGAGACGACAGTTTTGTATAGCCTTCAGCTACGTCATTTGCTATGACCTAGCAAGGCGCCATATTCAGTAATTAGAATGAATTCTGAACAGATAATATTGTGAATCGTGTACCGTCAAGAGCGACATTCATCATTAAGTGATTAAGGTTAAGTATGAAACTAATTACGTCCGCTTTCTGAATTTTCATTCCTTGTCATGTTCCAGACCTCATGTCAGTATAGTTCTTCCCTCCTCACGCCAGCCTGCGTGAGCTAAAACGCGTGCATTTCGGCCTCCTCTAGCAACATGGTGTTGGCTCTTCTGCCAACACAACAGAGGACACTCAGGGAATTGGAACAGACAAGGAATTTAGCACTCTAAACATGTCTCATCTGCTCCAGTGCCCCCAAGACTGCATATCATTCCACATCGCAGAAAGTAAAGTATGGGGCAATCGGATGTTGATTATATAATTGGGGAAAACAACAGAGCAATCAATGGAGTCACCCTTAGAGCCATTCATAATACAGCTACAGAACTGTAGTGCTAATTTAAAATGTCATAAAACAATGTATTAAAAACATATGCAGGAGCGCAATTTCTCCTGTACTGCACTAATTTTAAAATCACTCTGGGCCTATGTAGAAACCTGGGTGATAGCTGGTTAAAACCCTGGACTTGGGGTTGTATTTGCTCCACACCAAGTGACTCCAGCATATACTGCATGTGGATCCCAAACAGCCTTGTTATTCAGGGACAATTGGAGAAACAGCATTCCAGAGACAGACGAGCAACAGTATGGACAGTATGGTACGCAGGCAAATTCAGAGCAGTGAGGGATTTACATACCTGACGCACCACAACGAGCATTTGCCTGACTGTGAGTAACAATTTCCCAGTCTCGGCACAGAGACTGTGTATGGGGCTGGTCCCATAAGCATCTGCGGACAGCCTAATCTCCTCATGGTGGATAGGTCAACCTTCAAATTAGAGGGCCTTGCTAATCCATATAGGGTGCGCCCATAATCTGGCCACTAGTAACTAGAAGCAACTACTCAGGAGGACTGCCACAAGTCACTACAGATGGCAAACGCATTACCAGAGCTAAGGTGCAAGAAGCCCATGAAAAGGAAACCACTGATGGCCATATATCAAGTCCAAGTTATGTATACTGGCAACCATTTCTTGGACAGCATCTATGAATTACATCTGTGACATGATCATGAATCAAGTGGCCCAACATACGCAGTATGCTAATCCAAAACAGCAGGGTGTTTGTAAGATTACAAAGGCTGTCCATCAAAAATTACACTGTACTAGCATAATGCAGCAAGTGCTGTGACTTAGGTCACACTGCTAAAAAACTGCAAGGGGGAAGAAAAAATGTGCACTAAGTGCAGGAAAAATTGGTCACAAGAAGGACAACTGCAAAAATAAAAATCCAATTGGATGCACCCTGCGTGGAAAAACTTGCAAAAGCCAAAAGTACAGTGTGTTTGACCCCTAGCTTCTTTTACGAGAATAATTGAAACCACAGACTAGGGATCATAAGGAACACAGCAATGGCATGAACTGCAATTGAGAAAACAATTGACACTCAGAAAATACAAGTTACCATCAGCCAAACCCATGAGCTAGGAGAGTGATATTGGCAGGAGATGCAAGGTCGTATTCATGCAAACATAATTCAATGAAGAAATTAAAGATATATTGCCTCAACTGTTCAAAAACAAGCCACATCGAATACATACTTAGTAGATACCAGTAAATGGAATGATACATGTGCACGATTGGAGCAATAGATCAATTTACAAAACTTGTTTCAAAATGCACATGCCCACATGCCCTAAGAGTGGAAGAACTGGAAAGAGAACTGATTCCGATGGAACACAAATATTGTACTTACAATGAAACAAAGGTGAACAAAACAGTGAAGAATACTGACAGTGACAAACAATTAACCAAAAAGAAATACAACTTAAAAAAAAAGAGTGTGAGTACTTTATCAAACCTGTGATTTATGTCATCAGGGTGGGGGGGGGGGGGGGCAGTTATATTCAATTTACAGACAAAAGATCAATGCATGAAAAACACACAAGTGATGAAGTAGACCTAAATAGTGTAAAGCACAGATAGGAACAAGGCAGAAATACAGAGGGGGGTAAGGGGTTCAGAAGTCACCAAAGCACTGGTATGCAACATATTACATCAAACTAGATTATAAGACTAGAACAGAGACAAGTATTACACACTATGCAAAGACTCTTTATCTGGCTTGGGCATCTCGGCTGTGAATCCACTTGCTTTCCAACAACTGAGCAAACAGACTGCATGATCCTCAGGACTGAGAATTTGGCAACACACCTAAAGGAACTATGCTGACTATTGCTGTAAGCATACACAAGATGGTTACAAAACCCAAACATTGATAAAATTGATAAAGATTTCATAAACTCATAAGAGAATGCATTCCAGTTTTTCACAATCCAGGCCAAAATGCTAAGTCATTACAATGGACCCATAGACACAAAACATGTAACTGAAGATGTCTTACCCTTCTATAAACAAAACATTGGAATACTGTGTCAATAGGAATCCAACTGACAAGATGGTAGCCTGATGTGTGTATCACATGAAGTCTGTATCATCACTAGTGACAAGAACACAATCATCAATAATAGATAATAGTTAGACTGCTACAAAATTTTCATTATGTGACACATACGCAGCCACCATAGAAACAACCAAACAGGGTAAAATGCGAGCTGTCATTGATCTACATGCAGTACGTATATACAATTGTACAATATGCAGACAAAATCCACGAGCTGCCAACACTGACAAGTGGAAGGAAACTACTGATGACCTCTGAAATATCTGCCAGATTCTCTCTATGGTTACTCAGACCTCTGCTCAGCATGTGACCAATACACTTAGCTATTACTTTGAAGCCCATGTTTCCAATGCTTTAAATGTTGCCTGATGATGGATCAAAAGCACTAAAACTCAGGCAAGAGGTAAACCTAAGGTCTCCTGGAATCTAGAGTTACAAAGATGTGATTCTTCAACTTCTCCCGGCATATTTCTTGCTCAAACAGTCCACAGATGTACTGCCGGTCCATAGTGTCCAATGGGCGCAATATTTCGGCGATCAGACATGTCGCCATCGTCAGGTGCGCTGGCGAACTGAGCTCCTGAGGGTGGGTGGCCGTCCTAAATCCCCTTCCCCCGTGAGGCGTTCTCTCCGTGGTCCGCGCCCGCGGCTGTGTGTCGGTAGTCGCTGAGAGGCTGGGGTCGGCGTCTGTGCTGGCGTCGGTGTAACTGCCTTTTCCGCACTGGTCGCTCGTTCGTTTTCTTTGCTGAGCCTCTTTTTAATTAGACTCAGTGCTGGTTCCCATGCCTTGCTGAGGTTATAGCCGCAATCTCTGTTGATGAGTCCATCCCTGGTACGAATTTCGATAGTCTCTCTAATGACGCTGTCCCAGTCTTATGTGACAAGACCCTGGTATGTTGGTAGTCCATTTCGTGATTTTCGGACAACCATGCTCTGCAACTGCTGACTTGTTGGGGTACATAAATCAAGTGTGCCTCAGATGTTCTCGGCAACGATCTTCGATGGTGGGCACTGTCTGTCCAATGTAAGTCTTCCCAACTCACAGGCAATCTGGTATATGCCAGCCTTCCGCAAACCGAGGTCGTCTTTGACACTTCCCAATAATGCTCGTGTTTTATTGGGCGGGAAAAAGACAGTTCCTACTCGGTGTTTCCTCACTATTTGTCCTATTTTCCCTGATAGTGCGCCAGTATATGGTATATAGGCGGTGGCTATCTCTTCCTCCGTGACTTTATCCATCTCCACACGTTGTACTGTAGAAGTGGGGCGGAGTGCGCATCTGATCTGCCATTCCGAGTACCCGTTTTTCCGAAATACAGTTTTGAGATGTTCCAGCTCACGGGGCAGACACTCTGCGTCCGAGATGGTGCGCACCCTGTGCACCAGTGTTTTTAGTATCCCATTCCTCTGCGAAGGGTGGTGGCAGCTATTTGCATGCAAATACAGATCGGTGTGCGTTTTCTTCCTGTATACCCCATGGCCCAGGGTGCCATCCGCTCTTCTTTTGACCATGATGTCCAGGAATGGTAAACTTCCTTCTGCTTCGGTCTCCATAGTGAATTTGATGTTCGGACGTATGGAGTTCAGGTGTGTAAGGAAGTCTAGGAGCCTGTCCCTTCCATGGAGCCATATCATGAACGTGTCATCAGAATGTGCCTGAGAAGGTTGGTCGTCTTCTCGTCAAATTTCTGTGCAATGAGCTCAACTGACTCTCGAAGAGGCATCCTGGTGAATAACGAGACAACGTCAAAACTCACCAGGACATCTGAGGCACGTTCTGACCTACACATATTTTCTGTTTAATGGAGAATACTATGAGCAAACAGAAGGAGTCACAATGGGGAACCCACTTTCGCCTGTGGTCGCGAATTTCTACACGGAGTATTTCGAGGAGGAAGCTTTGGCATCATCCGAATGGAAACCTACTTGTTTTCTACGTTATGTACTAGTTTATGTAACATTTTATTCCTTGTACTTTACCCCGGGTACCTTCAAAATTTAAAAGAGCATATTCGTCAACAACATCAAAACATGCGACGGATAAGATGATATTGTTGATCTTCAATATGCAGTTATAGAGGAACAAACATCAAAATGTGTGGAGGGTGGGCTGTGCAGTCCACTATTTCCTTTGCTCCAAAGCAGAGGTACCGGTGGATGTTCGGGTAAGGTACACGTGACGGGCAATGGGGAGGGTAGGGGAGAGGTGGGAACTGGTCTATAGGCTAGATTCTCATAATACAACTGATATAGGATGAGAGCTTCATATAAACACAATAGGATGGAGTGGTCAGCGACTCAGGAGTCATGATTAAGAAATCAAAGACTGCTGATCTATTGCCATTTCTCTTTAAGTTGATGAATATAATAGCCCCACCAACCAGGCATCAAATAAAAGCTCCAAAAAGTGGTATTACTACCCCACATTGAGCAGTTCATTATGAAGAGGTAGTTATGGATGTGGATGAACAGTTTTAGCTCAGAAGTAGTGCATAAATACACTCCTGGAAATTGAAATAAGAACACCGTGAATTCATAGTCCCAGGAAGGGGAAACTTTATTGACACATTCCTGGGGTCAGATACATCACATGATCACACTGACAGAACCACAGGCACATAGACACAGGCAACAGAGCATGCACAATGTCGGCACTAGTACAGTGTATATCCACCTTTCGCAGCAATGCAGGCTGCTATTCTCCCATGGACACGATCGTAGAGATGCTGGATGTAGTCCTGTGGAACGGCTTGCCATGCCATTTCCACCTGGCGCCTCAGTTGGACCAGCGTTCGTGCTGGACGTGCAGACCGCGTGAGACGACGCTTCATCCAGTCCCAAACATGCTCAATGGGGGACAGATCCGGAGATCTTGCTGGCCAGGGTAGTTGACTTACACCTTCTAGAGCACGTTGGGTGGCACGGGATACATGCGGACGTGCACTGTCCTGTTGGAACAGCAAGTTCCCTTGCCGGTCTAGGAATGGTAGAACGATGGGTTCGATGACGGTTTGGATGTACCGTGCACTATTCAGTGTCCCCTCGACGATCACCAGTGGTGTACGGCCAGTGTAGGAGATCGCTCCCCACACCATGATGCCAGGTGTTGGCCCTGTGTGCCTCGGTCGTATGCAGTCCTGATTGTGGCGCTCACCTGCACGGCGCCAAACACGCATACGACCATCATTGGCACCAAGGCAGAAGCGACTCTCATCGCTGAAGACGACACGTCTCCATTCGTCCCTCCATTCACGCCTGTCGCGACACCACTGGAGGCGGGCTGCACGATGTTGGGGCGTGAGCGGAAGATGGCCTAACGGTGTGCGGAACCGTAGCCCAGCTTCATGGAGACGGTTGCGAATGGTCCTCGCCGATACCCCAGGAGCAACAGTGTCCCTAATTTGCTGGGAAGTGGCGGTGCGGTCCCCTACGGCACTGCATAGGATCCTACGGTCTTGGCGTGCATCCGTGCGTCGCTGCGGTCCGGTCCCAGGTCGACGGGCACGTGCACCTTCCGCCGACCACTGGCGACAACATCGATGTACTGTGGAGACCTCACGCCCCACGTGTTGAGCAATTCGGCGGTACGTCCACCCGGCCTCCCGCATGCCCACTATATGCCCTCGCTCAAAGTCCGTCAACTGCACATACGGTTCACGTCCAGGCTGTCGCGGCATGCTACCAGTGTTAAAGACTGCGATGGAGCTCCGTATGCCACGGCAAACTGGCTGACACTGACGGCGGCGGTGCACAAATGCTGCGCAGCTAGCGCCATTCGATGGCCAACACGGCGGTTCCTGGTGTGTCCGCTGTGCCGTGCGTGTGATCATTGCTTGTACAGCCCTCTCGCAGTGTCCGGAGCAAGTATGGTGGGTCTGACCCACCGGTGTCAATGTGTTCTTTTTTCCATTTCCAGGAGTGTATGTTTCAGCACTGGAAAATTGGAAACCATGAGTGAAGGAGCAGGATTGAGATTTCCTTCTGGTGGCTGGCAGTCGGTCTTCAGCAACACTTGTGGTTGTAGAACTGCAGTAAATTCAAAAGTCGTTGATATACTGTGAAGGTGATACCATAGGTCTCACAGCCTTCTGTGAGCCAGTTGATTGCAATCAGAAAAGGGTCACATTCAGCATGGAACCCTGTGGAATTCCATTCTCCTGTGCAGGATGGGTAGTGTAGACGTGTAGGGTATGCCGACTTGAACATAAAACAACACAAGAGATCAAGAAATCTGGAAGAAAACTGCAAGAATGTACTCTGCAAACCAACTTTTATAGTAAGATAAGGATGTGAGGACACGACAAGATGTCTTGGGCCATTCTTAAGTCAAAGAAGACAGTGAAGCAATACTTGGCGTTACAGTAGACTCCAGATGAATTAAGTGTAAAGTTGTGGACTGGAGCTCCCAAAATCTGCACTAGGACTTTGATGAAAGACCTTCTGTCTGATGATGATGATTTATTATTATTATTATTATTATTATTTCTTTCTTTTCTCAGACGTTATGTCTGGTCAAAAATGGAAAGTGACGCGGACCTTGATCAAGAGTGACTTCCTTTTAACTGTACGGTATATGTTATATTGCATTTAGGAACTTTCGGGTAATTGAACATGTATCAATAATTACGGATTTCTGTAGCTGTATATATAAGTTTGGATGTAGCTGTATTGCATTGATGTACTGGTGGATATTGTGTGGTATGACTCCAGTAGTTGATAGTATAATTGGTATAAGGTCAACTTTATCCTGATGCCACATGTCCTTGACTTCCTCAGCCAGTTGGATGTATTTTTCAATTTGTTCTCCTGTTTTCTTTTGTATATTTGTTGTATTGGGTATGGATATTTCGATTAGTTGTGTTAATTTCTTCTTTTTATTGGTGAGTATGATGTCAGGTTTGTTATGTGGTGGTGTTTTATCTGTTATAATGGTTCTGTTCCAGCATAATTTGTATTCATCATTCTCCAGTACATTTTGTGGTGCATACTTGTATGTGGGAACGTGTTGTTTTATAAGTTTATGTTGTAAGGCAAGCTTTTGATGTATTATTTTTGCTACAGTGTCATGTCTTCTGGAGTATTCTGTATTTGCTAGTATTGTACACCCACTTGTGATGTGATCTACTGTTTCTATTTGTTGTTTGCAAAGTCTGCATTTATCTGTTGTGGTATTGGGATCTTTAATAATATGCTTACTGTAATATCTGGTGTTTATTGTTTGATCCTGTATTGCAATCATGAATCCTTCCGTCTCACTGTATATATTGCCTTTTGTTAGCAATGTGTTGGATGCGTCTCGATCGATGTGTGGCTGTGTTAGATGATACGGGTGCTTGCCATGTAGTGTTTTCTTTTTCCAATTTACTTTCTTCGTATCTGTTGATGTTATGTGATCCAAAGGGTTGTAGAAGTGGTTATGAAATTGCAGTGGTGTAGCCGATGTATTTATATGAGTGATTGCTTTGTGTATTTTGCTAGTTTCTGCTCATTCTTGAAAGAATTTTCTTAAATTGTCTACCTGTCCATAATGTAGGTTTTTTATGTCGATAAATCCCCTTCCTCCTTCCTTTCTGCTTAATGTGAATCTTTCTGTTGCTGAATGTATGTGACGTATTCTATATTTGTGGCATTGTGATCGCGTAAGTGTATTGAGTGCTTCTAGGTCTGTGTTACTCCATTTCACTACTCCAAATGAGTAGGTCAATATTGGTATAGCATAAGTATTTATAGCTTTTGTCTTGTTTCTTGCTGTCAATTCTGTTTTCAGTATTTTTGTTAGTCTTTGTCTATATTTTTCTTTTAGTTCTTCTTTTAATATTTGTATTATCTATTCCTATTTTTTGTCTGTATCCTAGATATTTATAGGCATCTGTTTTTTCCATCGCTTCTATGCAGTCGCTGTGGTTATCCAATATGTAATCTTCCTGTTTAGTGTGTTTTCCCTTGACTATGCTATTTTTCTTACATTTGTCGGTTCCAAAAGCCATATTTATATCATTGCTGAATATTTCTGTTATCTTTAGTAATTGGTTGAGTTGTTGATTTGTTGCTGCCAGTAGTTTTAGATCATCCATGTATAGCAAATGTGTGATTTTGTGTGGGTATGTTCCAGTAATATTGTATCCATAATTTGTATTATTTAGCATGTTGGATAGTGGGTTCAGAGCAAGGCAGAACCAGAAAGGACTTAATGAGTCTCCTTGGCATATTCCACGCTTAATCAGTATTGGCTGTGATGTGATATTATTTGAATTTGTTTGGATATTAAGTGTGGTTTTCCAATTTTTCATTACTATGTTTAAGAACTGTACCAATTTAGGATCTACTTTGTATATTTCCAATATTTGTAGTAACCATGAGTGGGGTACACTATCATAAGCTTTTTGGTAATCAATGTATGCATAGTGTAGCGACCTTTGTTTAGTTTTAGCTTGATATATCACCTCTGCATCTATTATCAGTTGCTCTTTACATCCTCGTGCTCCTTTGCAACAGCCTTTTTGTTCTTCATTTATAATTTTGTTCTGTGTTGTATGTGTCATTAATTTCTGTGTAATGACTGAAGTTAATATTTTGTATATTGTTGGTAGGCATGTTATGGGGCGATATTTAGCTGGGTTTGCTGTGTCTGCTTGATCTTTAGGTTTCAGATAAGTTATTCCTTGTGTAAGTGTATCAGGGAATGTGTATGGGTCTGCAATGTAACAGTTAAATAATTTAGTTAGATGTGAATGTGTTGAGGTGAACTTCTTTAGTCAGAAATTTGCTATTTTATCTTTTCCAGGGGCTTTCCAATTGTGCGTAGAATTAATTGCTTGGGTGACTTCATGTTGCAAAATTATCACTTCAGGCATTTGTGGTATCGTCTTGTATGTATCTGTTTCTGCTTGTATCCACCGTGCATGCCAGTTATGTTGTACCGGGTTTGACCATATGTTGCTCCAGAAGTGTTCCATGTCTGTTATGTTTGGTGGATTGTCTATTTTAATGTGTGTGATATCTATTGTCTGGTAAAATTTCTTTTGGTTTGTGTTGAATGTTTGGTTTTGTTTCCTTCTATTTTCACTTTTTTTGTATCTTGTAAGTCGTTTGGCCAATGCTTGTAATTTCTGCTTCTTTTCATCTAATGCTCTATCGCTTCTTGTTGTGAGATTTTACCTAACCTTTTTCGTTTTTTTTCTGACATTTCATTTCCTATAAATTGTGTTAGCTGTACAATGTCTTTTCTCAGTTTTTCTATTCTGATCTGTAGCCTGCGTTGCCATGCTGGTTTTGTGGGTTTCTTCTGTGTGTTGGTTGGTTCTGATCTCTGCCTAGTGTGTATATTTAGTGTAGTGAGTGCTCCTATATAAACAAGTAGTTGTAACTCTTCCATAGTTGTGTTTTCATTTATTTTGTTGTGTATGATTGTGTTGATAGTTTTTATTGTTGTTTCGACTTTTGGGTTATTTGGCGGTCTATGCAAGAATGGTCTAATGTCTGTATTTGTGTCTTTGTATTCCATATATGTCAGCTGAAATTTTTCTTCTATATCTAACATGTGTGTCACTTCGTGTTCTATTTGTGCTTGTTCTGGTGGCTGTCTTAAGATTTCGTTTTCCTCTGATTGTTTAATTGATGTGTGTTGTTCTTTGTTTGTTTGCTCTGGGATGTTTGAGTCCATTACTGTATTTTCTTCTTCTTCTTCTTCTTCTTCTGATTGCACATTCTTTTGTTCCAGTATCTGCTGTACTTGTTGTCTGATGTTTTCTAATTCTGACTGGGGTATCCTGTTATTTTTGATTATTACACGAATCTGATCAGCTAGTCGTTGTTCTGTTAAAAATTTTAATTCTGGGTATCTGGTAATAAATGTTGTGTATACTTGTGATCGGTATCCAGTTGTGTTGGTTCCTAGGTTTGTTGCTTGGTAATAACAGAACATGAGGTGTCGATTAACTTCATCTGACCATCTCATCCTCTGTCTTTGTTTTCCTTCTAGGGTGGTCACAGGAAGCATATCCTGCAAAACACCTCTATTTGGATTTAAATCATTTTCCAGTTGGCTAGCAGTGTCGTTACCATTGTGGGTGGGCATAGGGTTCAAGCGTCATCCCCGACCATGATGGCGCTTGTCCGAGGCTTCTTTAGTTCTGTCCTGAACCAACTAATCACACTAAAAGGGGGGTTAGCCCTATTAGTGGTTTGTTCTTTTCATCGCCTTTTACGACTGGCAGAACATACCGGAGGCCTATTCTTTTCCCGGGCCTTATTATTATTATTACTTACGGCGGAGGGTGTTTAACAGCTTGGTCATCAGCGCCTTGGCAGTAATGATATAGCAAAGAAGATTGTGAAAATCCATTGAAAGAGATCAATAAACTGGAAAACTACGTTTATCCAACCACAGGAATAGTAAAGCAACCCCAAGAATGTGAGCTGCAGAAAAGCCCGGAATAAAATCCCAGCAAGACAAAGTGGAATAACTAAATAAAATCATAAATAAAATACCTGTAAATATGCTGTTAAAAAAGGGACAGATGATCGTGGCTGGATGGTGACTTAGAAATAATGCGTCACCCAGCCACTCTGTGACGCATTAAGATCTTAAACCCAGTATTTTGGGAAGAATTCCAGATACCACACACATCTTAAGACACGAACAACGCTGGACCTATTATCAGTTAAAATAGAGAGAAGATCCTGTGGGAGACCCAGTTAAACCCTCAGGTCATCAGGTGAAACACACTCAATTAAAATATATCATACTGACAACTGTGTCCCGCATCTCTGACATACTGGGGGCTCCTCCCGATGTAAGAGGAAGACGTGTCAATGGACAATATCCCACTCTAAGCCGAGTAAGGGCTACTTCTTCACACTGTCATGAGCGGGAGGAGGTGATCCATGGTCGCATTGAAGTCTTAATGGAATTTAGTTTATTGTTCCTCACTTCCAGCCACTGAGACTCCCACCAACATATGGCCTTCCTGGTCAAAATTGAAGGGACAGCTCACAGAGGGACTGAACAGTGAGCAGGAGAAGGAAGGGAGCAAGCCTCCTTGGCGGCAGCGGCAGCAGCAGCAGCAGCAGCAGCAGCAGCAGCAGCGAGTTCATTTTCCTGGATGCCTATGTGCCTTGGAACCCAGTAATAAATGATTTCCTTGTTTCGCCTTTGCAAGAGGAGGAGAGCGTGCTGCACCTGTTACACCATCCGATCTGCAGGGTACATTTGCCCAACAGCAAGAGGGGCACTTTGAGAATCAGAGCAGATGATAAATATTTTGTCACAACACCTTCTCATCTGCTCCAATACTCTCAGGATAGCAAACAGTTCTGCATAATAACTGAAAACTGCTCTGGGAGCCCTGTCCTGAGGACAATGTCGAGGAACACGACAGAACAACCGAAAACATCTCCCTGCTCAAAACCATCCATGTAGACAGTAATAAAGTCTGGGTGGCTACGTAAAATATCATTAAATTTAATATTTAAAACCATAGTTTGGGGTACAATTCTTCTCATAAGCAGTCATTTCTAAAAGCAATCTGGGCCTTGGTAGAAGCCAGGGGGATACCCTACTCCACCCCTGGCTTTGGACCTCAATGCCCCCAACCTGTAATAACTCAAGGCTCTCCCTTGCACAGATCCCAAATGGCCATGTTGTTTGTGCCCGGTGATCGAACAGCCATTCCGGTGGCAGCTGAACAATGTGACTGGATGCTGGCAATGTAGGAATGGACAATGCCCTAAATGCTAGGTGTACCACAAGAAGAAGACACTGAATAGACAGCGGAGGTTCACCAGCCTCTGCACAGAAACTAACAACAGGGCTCGTGCGATAGGCTCCTGCAGACAGCCTAATATCCTCGTGGTGAACTGCATCCAGCATTTTAAGCCCTTGCTGACCCATAAATCTGGCATCCACATTCAAGAGGGGGTCACACAAAAGCTTTATAAAGTTGGAGCAGATGCGCCCTGTCGGCTCCCCAAGACCTGTGACTGATACATTGAAGGATGTTTAAGGCCTTGAGACATCTCAGTTTCAGTTCTTTAAAGTGTGGCGACCACGTTAACTTCTCATCATCAAATATAAGACCCAGATACTTCCCCTTTTTCTTAATTGTGTGAACAGTGTCACCCAGTTTTAAAACAGGGAAACCAAACAGACAGCGGGAGCGATTAAAATCAACACAAACTGATTTCTCTAATGAAAATTTAAAACCTGTGGTGCAAGAGCATTCCTCCAACTGCCTTATCGTCAATTTCAATTGCCAAGCATCTGTGGTGAGGCTAGAAGATGCACAGAAGATGGAGAAGTCATCCAGAAATAAGGAACATAGTAGTGGACGTCGCACTGTGGATGTAATGCTGTTGATTGCAATGGTGGAAGCTGTGACACTTAAAACACTCCCTAGAGGGACACCATTCTCCTGCTTAAAATGGTCAGACAGGATATTCCCAACCTTGTAACTACAATATCTGTCTGAGAGAAAGGACCATATGAAGGTTGGTAGACGTCCACAGGATCCCCACTCATGGAACTGTGACAAAATATTATGCCTCCAGGTAGTATCATAGGTATTTCTCAAATCGAAGAAAACACTGATAAGGTGTTGCTTACGAAGGAAACCTTGTTGAATTGATGCTTCGAGCAGGGTCAGGTTATCGAGCGCGGAGCGATACCTCCTGAACCCACACTGGGAGCGACTGAGTAGGGACCTGGTTTCAAGAACCCACACAAGGCGCTGATTGACCATACGCTCCAGTGTCTTTCCTGTGCAGCCTGTCAGGCTAATACTGTGATAACTACTGGGGTCTGTCCAATCCTTTCTTTGCTTCAAAATTGGGATTAAAATAGATTCTTTCCACGAGTTGGGAAAGTCACCAGGTATCCAAATTTTATTGAAGAGCTGAAGGAGGACCTCCTTCGACCATCAGTCCAAATGTTGCAACATGCTGTTGGTTATCAGGTCGTTTCCAGGGGTCATATCACAAGCAACTGACAATGCAGAATCCAACTCCCACAGACAGAAAGGCTAGTTGTATTCCTCCATGCTGGTGGAATGGAAATCAACATCAGCCTTCTCCTGTGCCTCCTGATAGCGACGGAAGGTGGGATCCTGGCTAGCATCAGCCGCAATGGATTTATATGATTCAGTCATTGTCTGAGCTATGTCTCTCATTGATGTTACAAGAGACCCCTGTGTTTGTACAGCTGCTATTAGTGGTCGAGAGTTGTGCCTTGAGATACTCCTGATGGCTTCCCATACTTTACTTGCGGATATGGACTTATTGATGGAGTTCAGGAACTCTTGCCATTACCTCTGCTTACTCTCCCGAATTATTCTCCTCGCCTTTGCACGTGCCACTCGAAAGTTTGCAAGATTCGCATCTGTAGGGCATCGATTGAATCTGTGCATAGCTGCCCCCCTGTGCCTGATTTAAAACGACATTCATCGTTCCCCCACGGGACAGGTCTCCTCCTAGGTGTTTCCATAGACTTTGGGATGGATGCATCAGCAGCACGGCGAATCACAGCTGCAATGTGATCCACCCAGTTCTGGACACCGTCACATTGCTCAAAAACAGCTAACTGCCTGTAAAGCATCCAGTTAGCCTTTTTGAACAACCCTCTCGGTGGCTTTCTTTCAGAATCGGCTCCATCAGGCAGATGGATCCAAGTAGGGAAATGGTCACTACCATGGAGGTCATCGTCCACTGCCCACTGAGCAGTGTCTCAAAAGCAGGCGAGCAGAATGAGAGGTCTATGGCTGTAGACAAACCTGTAGCAGTGCTAAAATGTGTATCTTGACCGATGTTCAGCAGTATGAGGTCTCTTGTGAGCAGTAGATCCTCAAGTGCCTGACCCTTGGGGAAAGTGGTTTTAGGACCCCATAGTGCACTGTGTGCATTGAAGTCCCCAAAAGGAGAAAGGGATGGGGTAGTTCATCAAGAAGATGAGTGAGGAACCCCCTGGCAAGAGGCTCATAGGGTGGTAGGTACAAAGAACACACTGTGATGTCAACATGGGCCACTATTCGAACAGCAACTGCTTATAGTGTTGCTGTTAAGGGAATAGGTCAGGAGTGAAAGGTGTCCTTGATGAACACTGCAACATCACCTCTTGCCTTGTCACCAGTAAGGTAATCTTTTCTGTAAAGGTGATAGCCTCCAAGTACAGGTGTGTCAGTCTCTTTAAAATGAGTCTCTTGAAGGCAAAGGCAAAAGGGTCTGTCCTGTACAATGAGTCTCAATTCCTCTAAATGAGACCTGTATCCATTTATATGCCACCGGTGTATGGGAGCCATTTCATCAACATGGTCTTGATTTAGCCCTGTCTTTGTGCCGCAGTGGTGAGGCGCTTGTAGAGTGACATGGAGTGGTGGGGCTGACTGGGTCTGGTGATGAGGTAACAAAATCCATGACGTCCTCATCATCAGTCAGATGTGCCAGAATGACATCTGATGGTGTTCGGGTCAGCTTTCTACCTGAATGTTGAGGTCCTTTCCCTGCTCCCTTTCCCAACAAGGATGAGGGGGGAAGGGGCGGTGAGAGCCACCTTTCTTTGAAGAAAGTTGCCATTGAGACGCACTCTGCTTTTGGAGTGCCTTCGGGCTGTGCACTGTAGTAGCATTACTGGTCCTCTCCATTGTAGCTGCCTAGATTGCTATGTCTTTCAATTTGCTTCGGCACATGCAGGTGCAAGTACAGGTGCTAGTGGTGGATAACGGTACACTGGACGTCGTCTGAGTAAAAGAGTCAACCTTAGTAACAGGTTTCTGCATCAAGGAAGCATAAGAAGTACCAAAGACAGGGGGGTTTCACTGCCTGATAGTCCTTTTTGACTTCTGTGTAGGGGATCCAGTTGGTCACTTTAATTTCCTGAATTTTGTGTTCCTCTGCAAAAACAGGGCAGGCTCGGCTCCAGACTGGGTGGCTTCAGGGCAGTTAATGCAGACTGCTGGAGATGGACAGCTTCATGGACGGCCTTTCCACACTTCCCAAAAGTCACTTCCCCCCTGCAGCTCAGCACTGTGTGGCCAAAATGCTGGCATTTGAAGCATCACATAGGGTTAGGTACATAGGGCCTAACCCTAAGTCGGAGGAAACCTGCCATGATGAGTTCAGGTAGCGTCGGAGAATTGAAGGTCACAATAAAGGTGGCAGTCTTCTCAATATCTCCACTGTTCTTGCGTGTCCTGTGTTCCGTATCTATTATCCCCTGTGGTGTCCATTCTTGTTTGATTTCAGCAATGTCTATGTACATAATATCACGGCAGGTTACCACACCCTTGCTGGAGTTAAGGGAGTTATGCAACTCAACAATGATGTTGTACTCAGCCAATTTCTGTGACTTCTTAAGTAGTTCCACCTGCTTTGCCTGGTTACTCTCAAAAAGCGAGGAACCATTTCGAAACCGCTTAATAGACTTTAGGGCACTGGCAAGCCCTTCTAAGCCTTTATGGATATAAAAGGGGGGGACACTTTTTCAAACCTCCGCTCTTTCCTTTTGATCACTACAAAGATACTGTGATTCACGACTCCTTGAGCCCCATTACTAACAACAAGTCGATTATCAGGAGGACTAGCCTCCCTCATTCTTTTTGATGAATGGGTGCGAGTACTCCCAGGGAGTACATGCTTCCCACTAGGAGGCAGAAGAAGGAGATTTTGAGGGTTCTATGTTGGTTCTGCGAGCAGCTAGGGAAATAAGGGTCGACTCAGACAGAGCCCCGTGTGCCTGAGAAAGCCTTACACGACTAAAGTGCGGCAGGTTCCTCAAAGGCTGCCTGCTAACGACTGTTCCACCTCAACAGCCATGCATCTCATCACTGTGCAGCACACCTTGAGATTGATGGGGTTTTTATAGAGGTTTATTCCATCTTCGTGATCCAGGTGGCCAAGTCAAGATCCCCTTCCCTGTGACAACGTTCCACAGCCATGCCACACACTGGTTGCTAAAGCATGCCTCGAGCTTACAGTGGCAGAGGACTGGTGGCACTTACCGGTCCCCAGCTCAGGAACCCCGGGGTCACCAAGCCTGTACTCAGCAAACAAATTCTGAGCCCCTGAAGGCTTTTGTCTCAAGAGACCAACACAGCTATTACGTCCTGGTGTCATGCAGTTGCCGCAGGTAAGGGTGCTGAGGAGTTCCCAATCACTGATAACCCAAAACATTATGAACACCTGCTTAATAGCCTGGTTGTCCATCTTTGGAACAAAATATATCAAGGAACCAATAGTTTGTTGGTCAATTTGTGCAGGTATGTGGCATTACATGTCTATGCACAGGTCATGAAATTCACATAAATAACAAACCACTGATTTGCATATGCGGTGGTAGCACCCTATAGTGATCCAGATGGATTCCATAGGACTTACACCAGGAGAATTTGGTCCCAGAGAAATCAACGTGCATTCATGGTAATGCTGCTCAAAAAACTGTAGCATGGTTCTGGCTCTGAGATACGGACATTTATACTGCTGAAAGGTGACATCACTGTCGGGGAAGACATCAAGCATGAAGCGATGCAGGAGGTTCGCAGCTGTCAGCACGTCTTCGATTAACACCACAGGTCCCATGCACACTTTGGAGAATGTCTCCCATAGCATAATACTGCTACCACCGGCCTGTGTCCATGGCGTGTTTCACATTTTGAGCAGCTGTTCACATTAATGACAGCGTTTGTGGAGATGACCAGTGACCTAGTGTAGCAAACATTTGATTCACCCAAAGAGCCGAGAGATTTCCATTGATCGATGGTTGAATCCCAATTGTAATCTCTGATGCCATTGAGTCAACATGTGAACATGAAGAGGTGGCCTGCTGTGGAACTCCATGTTCAACAATGTATAATGAATGGCATGCTCTAAAACACTTGTGTCTCCACCAGCATTGTGCTTTTTTGGCAGAGATGCCACAGATCACCATCTAACCTACTTTACAGAGTAGACAAGCCTCCAAACCCCACATTATGTGAAGTCGTGGATGTACAACCATTTAGTACCTAGTGGTAGTTTCATTGTCCTTGTACCTCTTTCAGTAGATGCTCACAACAGTAGCATGTGAACATTCGACCAACTTCTATGTTTTTGAGATATTTGTTCACAGGCTATGAGTAATAAAAATCTGCCCTTCATCAAAGATGCTTATCTCAATGAAACCCATATCTTTGCTATGGTGATCCACCGTTATTGTCTGCTCCGCTTACATTCTTTTGTTACCGCGCCACATGCCCGCAAAGCCACCAGGCCACAATCGATGTCGTGGTAGGCTACGGTCATAATGTTTTGGCTTATCAGTGTACAGTTCCAGATGTTGTGAAACGAGAAATAGAATGGTATTCTCCACCCACTTTCCTGTAGATAGAAGGTTGTAATGAAGCAAGCTGGGATATCTTTACTTCCCCTCTTGTTTTGCCATCTGCCTCCTTAAAATTCATTTTTTTTATTTTTGAATTAATTACCATTAACAAACACGAGTATAATCTGCATTTTCATAAAAGAGAAAAGTTGGCCTTCAGTTTTAAAGAATATAACACCAGTACTAATTTTGCACTTAGTTTTATGTATGTAATTGATTTTCTAATTTATTTCGACTATTTAATATCTTTTGTTATAGGGTGAAATCAGTAATGTTTTGTAACTTAAATTCTATTGTTGACGTATAAACAGATATAAATTCTGTACTAATTATAAACATTTGGAGGAACAACTAATAGTGTTCTTAAAGTATTTATTTGGCTCTATTTGAAAGCACGTTAATTAATTCCAAAGTAATCAACAATTTTGTCAAAAGCATTGTTTGCGTAACAATACTTGTTAATTTCATGATTTAAACAAATAATTTGGTTCAACTCTTGTAGTAGAAGAAACCGTTAAAAAGAACCAATTTTTTGATGTACTCTGTGAATTTAATGAGTTAAGTTTTAATTGTAATGTCTGTAAATTTAACTTAAAACAATGTGCAGTTTCAGTACCTACTAGTGTGAGGATATATAAGAGCTCGAATTTTGGTCAGTGCACGGCCGAGTTTCAGATGAGGAACCTGTGTTGGTTACAATGACAGCAATGCATCAACTTAAACGTGAAATAAGTATTACACCAATAGGCCGTGCGTTAAAACAATGACAGTGTCTGTTCAATATGTATCGTATCATTCTACAATAACTGTGAAATGTGTGGTTAGGTTTTTATTGTTTGTAGATGCTCAACAGTAAGCTATTGTAGCAGTATGTGGATGTTTGCCTGTAACCTATTAATGAGGCTTATCGAAAGTTAAACAATAGAGCACTGGGCATATATAACTGTGTATTATTGGGGGGGTTGTGAAGAGTGAAAGTAAACAACTGTGAAACGCAACTGTGCACCTGTCGGCTACTATATTTATAGTAGTCAGTGTCGAAATTACAAACGCCATTTTTTCAGCCAGTGTAGCAACGCAGTACATTGACACTGAAGGCAGTCAACAAGGAAATAAAGCAGATGCACTTCACAAGATGGAAGGGTAATTGCCAGATGCACATGCTAGTATGAAGTGTGCAACTAAGTATTCAGCAAAAACAATTGTCAACGTATGAATACTGTAATCTAAGATGATACCAGGAATACTTGTTACCAGTCGACAACCATATGTACAACATAACTTGGGCCATAAGTGTGAAGATGAGTCATGGATCCCTATGGTAGTTGCATGTTTCCCAGAATTTTTCCCAGCATACTTCCTTCAGTGTTATGCTAGCACTGCAGGTGTGTAATTGTATGATTATTTGAAATTAGAAAAGTAGCCACAGTGCTAAGTAAATGAGAAGGGAAAATCAGTCGTGTATACTGATTATTTGTCATCAGAAACGCATGTTCAGAAAAAAAAAAGAAAGTTTTTATTTAACCGTTGGCTTCTAAAAGCTTTATAGTTTCAATATTTAATGTAGTAATGAGTAATGTAACACATGATGGTTCAGTTCCTGCTCCTCTGCACCGATATGTTGCAATGACAATGGCCTACCAACAGCAACTGTAAGGTCTCTTAGAACATTTTAAGGAGATGTTGCCAAATGTGCTCAACATGACAGTGATCAGAGATACAATTTCTCATGAAATTTGTGCAAAATATAATAAAAGCAAGGAAATAGAATTTTCACACTATTCTTTCAGCTGCACAACAGAATGACAGTGCATATGATGATTCAGTTTTGAGCTGCTGGAACTCACAAAGATTACATCAAAGAACTTATGGACAGATCAAAGATCCCAGACATTTGTTCAGCATATGGGCTTTAAAAGTCCCCAGGTAAGGAATAAAGGTATATTGTCAAACACCATCAATTCACAGCCTCAGTGATTCAGTATGAACTTTTATAATTTAACAATTGCTTTCAAGGGTCAAAACTAGCCAGTTGGGAGGTACAAATAAAAACAGGTAAAGAATGTTTTGTTTACAAACTGCCACCATGACTAGCAGCAAGATGACCAATGTAGGCTGAAACCACTATTGATTGTGGTATAAAATGTGACTGCCTCAGAAATAAAAGGAAATTCAAACTAAATTTCAATTTTTGATGAACAATTTTTGAAGCTGCTGGAACCAGGTTTCAGTACGTAAGAAATGCATAAGGCTCTAGAAACTTATTCTTAAAAATTGATAGGTTGGTTTGAGGAAATTTGAAGTATAAACAGCGGCACTCTCAGTTCTGCTGGTAGATCATCTTTAAGTTCTGCGTTGTGTTTTGTTTGTAAAGCTTTTAAACATCAAATGTTACATTTCATTGGTGAATCTACACTCATGTCTAGTATAGGATTATGGTTACTGTGTGACAACATGTTTAAAGCACTGCACATTGAAACTGAAATAAGAGCAGTTAGTGACAATACTGAGACCTTCAAATAGCCAGCAGTATTTTAGCTACAATACTAGACAGTGTGTTGCCTATCCTTCTCATTACTCTGACTGACTTTTCATGAATTATAGGAGCATCATTTTACTCATTTACTGTTTCCCTGGAGTACTAACCCACACCTCAAGACAGACTGAAAATAAAAAATAATTAAAAAATGCCGTTCTTACATATTCTAAAGTTACACTGGTCATCAGTCTCCTGCATTGATACCTCACCAATGAGTGCCCATAAGCTCCACGCATTAGTCTCCTCAGTAGAAACTTCACCCTCAATAACCTAACTTATGTGTTCAACATGAAACTTCGAAGTTAGCTTCTTGTCTAATATGTTGCATAAAAATTTTACATTTACTCTCTCTATACTGGTAGTTTTTGATAGGCTAAACCACATATTAGTGATTTTTTTTCATGTGGAAGTAAACTATTTGCATTAAGCCAAGAGGCTGTGCTTTATTTCACCAAATTCATATTGTTTATAAGGCTCTCCAATACAAGATTTACATAAGGAAAAGTTTTATCATGTCTGTCTTTGCATCAGTGTTTTCGAGTAAGTCATTTATCTGTACAAAGAATATTACAAGTCATAATTTTGATCCTGTGTCAAATCTCCATTGGGTTTTGATAGTTCACTTCCAGCAACTCATAACCTCCTTTCACTTATAAAAATCTGATTCGACGGTTTTAGCCTGCTGCCACCAATTACACAGTGCTTTATTTTAGAGAACAAAATAGAATAATCACCAAGCTTAAATTCATTACTTAGATCATGAGATGTGACCTGTGTATCAGCATAAAATTTGCTGATAAAAGTTCTGTCACCATGAGTTCTATGGCAGATACAGCTGACCTTACCTTTCCAGAGCTGAACTGTGACATGCTTAACATCATATTCACACCAAGGAACATGTATATTTGCTGATACATGCTGCTTTTAGAGACTGTGAGTAGTGTTGAAATTAGTGAAATCCATCTGTAATTAGCAGGTTCACCTTGGGTGTGTTTATGGAATCAGGAAAGGCACATTGTACAAGACATAACTTTATAAAATTCATAATACAAGTTTAAATGCCAACTGGCTCTGCAGATGAAGAAGAGATAGAAATAATTTATGATGAGATGAAAGAAATTATTCAGGTAGTTAAGGGGGAGGAATATATAACTGTGATGGGGCACTGGAATTCAATAGTAGGGAAAGGAAGAGAATGTAAAATAGTAGGTGAATATGGACTGTGGGAAAGGAATATAACAGGAAGTCACCTGGTAGAATTTTACACAGAGCATAATTTAGTCATCACCAACACTTAGTTTGAGAATCATGAAAGAAGGTTGTATACATGGAAGAGACCTGGAGACAACTTAAAATTTCAGACTGATTACATAATTGTAAGACAGAGATTTCGGAACCAGATTTTAAAGTGTACGACATTTCCTAGGGCAGATGTGAACTGACCACAATTTATTGGTTACAAACTGTAAATTAAAACTGAAGAAATTGCAAAAAGGTTGGACATTAAGGAGATGGGACCTGGACAAGTTGAACCAGAAGTTGTTGAGAGTTTCAGAGGGAGCATTACGCAATGAATGACAAAAACTGGAAAGAAATACAGTACAAAATGAATGGACAGCTTTGAGAGGATCAAAGGAGTAAAAGGACAAGACCTAGTAGAAATCCCTGGATATCACATAAGGTTCTAGATAACAGATGAAATGAGACAATACAAAAATGCACCAAATGATTCAGGCAAAAGGGGATACAAACTTCTAAAAAATGAGGTTGATAGGAAATGCAAAATGATTAATCAGGAATGACTAGAGGACAAATGTAAGTCTACAGAAACATGTATATAAGGGAAAGATACAAAATGCCTATATGAAAATTAAAGAGACATTTAGAGAAAAGAAAAGCAGCCATATGAATATTAAGTGCTCAGATGGAAAACCTACACAAAGAAGGGAAAGGTGGAAGGAGAATATAAAGGGTGTCCCAGGAGGAGCAATCAATATTCAATACACGACAGGTATGATCATTTGAAGCAAAACAACTTATTATGGACATATGGTGTACTCTGAATGGTTTCCAAGATAGAACACATTTAACATACATCATTATTTATTTTCTGTATTATTCAATACATCGTCAGGTTTACACATGCACAAGTTAGTAAATATTACAAAACGTACTTTACAAAGTATCAATTGAAAAATACCTATTTTTGACACATTCATGTCTAAGCATTATCATTAACATCATATTACAGCTGTTGTACATTTCACAATAAATGTCCCTGCACAGGTTGTTGCGACATGTTAAGAAGAAAAATGGGAACTTGGAAGAGCACCAGTTTCACACAGTGTACTGAAGCTCAGGTAAACACTATGATCAGGAACTCAACATGTCAGGAAGCGTTGATACTATTCTTCAACAGCAGCAAGAACACTACCATTGTGGAAGCCGTGAACATACACTATCTCAGTCTATTCTTCATTAGTGTAGGTGTGTGGCATTTTAGCCAGCACTTGTACAAGCTCAGTTAACCAACACTTCTATTAGATATACTGTCAGTCCTTCACACTACTTCATACACAACACAACACGGTCAACTATGCGTTCAACAGGCGAGTTTAAGGGCAGAGAGGCATCCCAAGCAGAGAGAAACTGAAAGCAACAAGGTAGATTGTGCTAGAATAAAATGTCAAACAGGTTGGATTGGTACTAAACGTGTGCACACCACTAGTCCAAAAACAAACTCACATTATATGTGTTCTATTTTGGAAACCATTTGGAATAGGGCATATGTCCTTATGAAGTTTTTTTGTTTCACATGAGCAATCTTGTCTTATCCCTGAATATTTACCATTTGTCCTGGGGCACCCTGTAGATGGGCTATACAAGTTAAATGCACTTTAAGGCAATATTATAGATAGAGAAGAGGACATAGCTGAAGATGAGATAGGATATATGATTGCAAGAAGAATTTAACAGAGCACTGAAAGACTTAAGTCGAAATAGGACCCCTAGAGTAGTCAACATGCTCTCAGAACTGCTGATATCCTTGTGAGGGCCAGCCATAACAAAACTATTCCACCTGGTATGCAAGATGTATGTGACAGGTGATATCTTCTGACTTCAAGATGACTAATAATTTCCAATTCCGAAAAACGCAGCATGAATTTTGCTGGACTAGTCACGCTGGAAGAATACTAACATGACTTATTTACATAAGAATGAAAAAACTGGTAGAAGCCAACCTTGGGGAAGATCAGTTTGGGTTCCGGAGAAATGTAGGAACATGTGAGGTAATACTAACTGTACAACTTCTCTTAGAAGATACATTAAGGAAAGGCAAACCTACATTAATATCTTTTACAAACTTGCAGAAAGCTTTTGGCAATGTCAACTGCAATACACTCTCTAAAATTCTGAAGACAGCAGGAGTAAAATACAGGGAGCAAAGATTTACACATAACTTGTACAGAAACCTGACAGCAGTTATAAGAGTCGAGGAGCATGAAAGGAACACAGTGCTTGTGAAGGGAGTAAGGTAGGGCTATAGCCTATTCCAGGCATTGTTCGGTCTATATATTAAGCAAGCAGTAAAGGAAACAAAGAAAAATTTGAAGAAGGAATTAAAGTTCAGAAAGAAGGAATAAAAATGTTGAGGTTTGCCCATGACATTGTAACTCTGCCGAGTCACCAAAAGATTTGAAAGAGCAGTGGGACAGAATGGACAGACAAGTGTTAAGAAGTATTTTCTGGAGGTATTTCACTGGAGTGAAGCCTTGAACGGAAGTTATAAGTAGACAATAAACAGTTCACAAAAGGAAAGAATAGAAGCTTTTGAGATGTGGTGTTACAGAAGAACGCTGAAGACTTGATGGGTACATCACGTAACCAATGAGGAGGTACAGAACAGAACTCTTGAAGAAAAGAAATTTGTGGTATAACTTGACTAAAAGAAGAGATCAGGTGATAGCGCACATTCAGAGACATGAAGGAATCACTAATTTAGTATTCAACCATCAAAACATTGACAAACAGTGCTGAAACAAGTGAACGTTCTGATCCAGACATAAAAACAGCAATTAATAGTGTGGAAGTAAACATTCACAATCACCAGTACAATGCATCATTCTCGCTGAATTACTTGGGAAACTGTAATAAAGATACTATGGAAAGCTGCATGACACTGTCTTTTTTAAGTACACATGCTTTTCAGATCACTAAAGTTGGTGTACATAAGAGTTCAAATGTTACTGATAATCCTCATAAATCAGCTGACTCCTCAAAAGAAAACTGGCAACAGGTACACTAAAAGAAAATGCAACGACTTTCCAGAACATCTCAGACAATAATAACAAAGGAACAACAAGTGTTATAAGCACTGATAAAGAACTGAATATCTTTTGTGGAGAGGAGGAGGCCTGGTTCCATTTGGGAAGAGTAAAAAATGGTACAAAGGCCGAAAATTTACCTTCCTTCGTGGAAAAGTGTTGCCCAGGCCACATGAACTTTGTAGGTTAGGTTAGGTTAGTGTTGTTTAACGTCCCGTCGACAATGAGGTCATTAGAGACGTAACGCAAGCTCGGGTTAGGGAAGGATATCGGCCGTACCCTTTCAGAGGAACCATCCCGGCATTTGCCTGAAACGATTTAGGGAAATCACGGAAAACCTAAATCAGGATGGCTGGAGACAGGATTGAACCGTCGTCCTCCCGAATGCGAGTCCAGTGTGCTAACCACTGCGCCACCTCGCTCGGTCATGAACTTTGTAGTTGAGAAACTAAGCAAAAAGGATTTAACTGCAGTTTTAAACTAGGTGTTGACTGTGTACTACAGGATAAATTAATGGATCCTTCCATGTGGCCTACAACATAGTAATAAGGTGTTTTTTATTCACGAAGAAGTACAGGTCTTAAATTCAATAATTGTTCCAGAAGAAAATATGTTTGTTCTAGCAAGTGTAAATATTGAGTATCTCAGAACAAAACTGAACAATTTAACCATCTCTGAAGACTAAGTCAAACCAAATGTTTTGTGCATCAGTGAACAATGGCTAGCTGAGCAGGAAGGGGATTATTAGAGACGTGTGGAATATCTTGAAATAAGTGCATTGTGTCGTAAAACAATTACTCATGGTGAAGTATATGTCTATGCAAATCTTTGTGTTCAAGAAGTTGACCTAAAGAAGTTTTGTGTTGACCAGGATTTACAGTTGGCCGAATTAAAACCATGTAATGTAATTTTGGTTTTTGAGTCCATGTACCATGCAACTGGTGGAGACCGATAATTTTCTCACCAAGATGAACAGCTGCTTGTGCTACCTAATGCACATAAATTCAAAAATTATGGTGCATGTTGACTTCAATATCCATTAACAAGAAGACAGTACTAAGGAGAGGGCCGGGATGGTTCCTTTGAAAGGGCACGGCCGATTTCCTTCCCAATCTTTCCCTAACCCAAGCTTGCAAGTCTAATGACCTCATTGTCGACGGGACGTTAAACATTAACTACCTACCTACCCAGTACTAAGGAGAAAATATTCAAGTACTTGATTAGTAACTATGGTTGGTATGTAGCTAACCATGCATCAACAACAGGAAAAGCTCGCCTCGACACTGTCGTCACCAACCTAAACACCTGGGACTAAAAAATAAGTGTGGTGAATCCATCAATATCAGATCATGATGCATTAATTGTCCACCTAAATAGTCAAAGGAAACTTCACAGAAAAGCCAGTATGTGGTATTCTGACTATACCTTCAGTAAAGGAATTTTAATGGAGGAAGAAATGAATGTCTTCAAAAATGTGCTTGCCAGGATTAATGGCACTCTGAAGTTGTAGGACTGGGAACAAGTGATGCTTTTAAATGTATTTTCCAGCTCCTCAATATAAATTCTGAACTCTTTTCCAACAGCAACCATACAGAATTCATTAGATAAATCACAAAATAGAATAAACATAGGCAAGACAAATCATGGTACACTCCCAACTTGGAAAACAAAGTGTGTTGTTCTGCTGCTAAATGATCAAGTTACAACAACAGATGCCTGAGCCAAAGATATGTCTCACTGCTATACTCTGGAAATTAAAAGAATCTACTGGAAGGAAGCAGGAGCAGCCAAGAAGACATATAATGTTAGGTTCATTTTTAAGCCCGCAACCCATGCAAAGCAGCCTGTGACCTGGAAACTGCTTAACGAACACAGAAAAAGACCCACTGCCCCATTAAATGCTTGTAGCTCTGATGAGTTTAATAAATATTTTATTGATGTTGTTGGGAATAATGTAGATGAAGTACCAGATTTAGAAATTGATGTTACAAGCAATATAAATATTAGCATAGTTATGAAAGTTCCTGGCAGATTAAAACTGTGTGCTGGACCGAGACTCGAACTTGGGACCTTCGCCTTTCGCGGGCAAGTGCTCTGCTATCTGAGCTACCAAAGCACGACACACCCCCCGTCCTCACAGCTTTACTTCTGCCAGTACCTCGTCTCCTACCTTCCAAACTTGTTCTGAAAGGTTCACAGGAGAGTTTCTGTAAAGTTTGGAAGGTAGGAGACAAGGTACTGGCAGAAGTAAAGTTGTGAGGACAGGGGTGAGTCGTGCTTGGGTTCCTCAGATGGTAGAGCAATTTCCCACGAAAGGCAAAGGTCCCGAGTTCGGGTCTCGGTCCGACACAGTTTTAATCTGTAACAAAGTTTCGTATCAGCACACACTCCGCTGCAGAGTGAAAATCTCATTCTGGATTAGCATAGTTGCACCTTGACAATGTGGAACAAAGTGAAAAGAGTGAAGGGTTTTAAATAACTGTCAGTGAAGATATATATGACATGTCATGTGCTGTTCTGAAGGATACTGTATCTGAGAGTGCTGAACCTTTGGCTGCTCTCATTAACCAATGTCTTGAAGTTGGTACTTTTCCAGACATCTTAAAACTGGCAAAGACCGTACCAGTGCACAAAAAAGGTGATTGTAACAATCCATTCACATATAGACCAATTTCTATAACCCTTATAATAGCAAAAGTGATTGATATTGTAATGAAGAACCAACTGTTATTATTTTGAAGACAGCCTCTTCCTGGATAACCAACATGGATTTAAAGATGGCTTAGATTATAAGAGATAATCTACATTTACCGCAATGCTTAATGTAATAACAAAAACAATGGAAGCATTTGAAGAAAAGAACTGCATAGCTTTAATTCTTTGTGATATAAGCAAGGCATATGACTGCATCTCTCACAAGGTGTTGCTAAAAAAACTAAAATCTTATGGTATAAACGTATAATTTTTGAGACTCTGTCATCTTATCTAGGCCTTCTGCTGTTTTTAATGTTTGTCAATGACTGAGTCATTCCATGTCAAATCAACACACCTATTTTACCTCACCTCCTCAGATTTTGCTGAAAGTTGATATACTTATAGTGGGCACTGAGACTAAGAAAAATACCAAGTTTCAATTTTTTATCTCAAACCATTCCTGAAATATGGCTATGTAAACTTTTCAAAAACCAGCCAAAAATGTGTGAACGGACTTTTTTTTATTGTCCTAGGAGCTGCCCTAATTGAGCTAGAGAACTGGGAAAGGCGTCATTTTGCAGCATTTTGCATGCTCTTTCCAGGGATATACAACAAAACATAGCTTCTAATTAATAACCTTTTTCAATATACTACTTAATATTTTGATTTAATTTTAATTTTTTTTACAAAAAGTACATAATTGAAAATTTTCAAAATATTTCTATAACTACTTCATACTATTGTAAATCACATGGCAAAATATAAATATGGGATGATGAGGGGTTCATTGTTAAAAAAAATTATTCCGGACTCTTGTTTTTCACTAACGGCCCTAGTTTGACCAAACTGTAAAAAATTAAATTTGTAAAAAAATAAAATCAAAATATTATTTACCATTTTGAAAAAGGTTATGAATTAGAAGCTATGTTTTTTTTTGTCTATCACTGGAAAGAGCATGAAAAATGCTGCAAAATGACACCATTCCCAGTTCTCTAGCTCAATTAGGGCATCTCCTAGGGCAATTTAAAAAAAGTCTGTTCACACATTTCTGGCCAGTTTTTGAAAAGTTTACATGACCATATTTCAGGAACTGTTTGAGGTAAAAAATTGAAATTTGGTATTTTTCTTAGTTTCAGCACTCACTATAAGTATACCAACTTTCAGCAAAATCTAAGAGGGTGAGGTAAAATAGGTGTGTTGATTTGACATGGAATGACTCAGTCATTGACAAACATTAAAAACAGCAGGAGGTTTAGATAAGATGACAGAGTCTCAAAAATTATACATTTATACCATAAGATTTTAGTTTTTTAGCAACACCTTTCAGTAAAATCTAGGTAATCAGAGGGTGAGGTACAATTTTTATTTAAAGTGTATTGATTTGACATGGAATGACTCGACTTAAGTTGTGATGGTCATACCTTGCTCTTTGCAGATGACACAACATTAATAACTAAGGGTGGAAACTCAGCTGAGGCACTAAAAGATGCTAAAATTTTGTTTCAAGTAGCCAAAAAGTGGTTGAAAAAATGAAGATACAAACCAGAAAATGTTATGCAGCCTTGGTGATTGTGGACCCATAGCAAATGTTTATAGTGTCAAACTCCTAGGAATCACAACTGACAATAAGCTGACATAGACCAAAGACACGTTCACAACATGTTCTAAGCTCTCATGAGTAATTTATCTCCTCAGAAAGCTGACATATATGACAACAGCACAGTACTTAATCACAATATATTATGCACTATTCCACAGCCACAGCATGTATAGATTGCTACTGTGGGATACTCTACCAGAAGAAAAAACATACTGCTCCTACAAAGGAAGGCTGCAAGAATAATATCTTCTAGCAAGAAATTTAACCACTGCAGACCCATTTTAAAGCATCTGGGAATCATTACAATATTTAGCCAGTATGTATTCAACTCCCTTGTCTATAAAAAGGAAATCAAGAAGCCTTCTGCAAGAGACAAGAGATTCACAACTACAGCAGCTGAAATAAGGCTAACATTGATATTCCAAGGTGTTGCCTAAGTAAGACACTGGAGAGTTTTCTCACAGCAGCCCTGAAGCTGTCCTATCTACCTATCACTGGATGTTCGAATACTGCCACTGAGGATGTTCAGAGCTAGACGGACATGTGTACCCAAGCAACAGCCACTGTATTCTATGATTTTTTTCTACAAGTGGAACAGTACACTGGTCAACAAGATTCCATCACACGTGGAGTCAAAAACTGGAAACTCTAAAGTGTTGTTTATAACCACTGTTTATGACATCAGTATTGTCGGATGCTTCTTGTCTGTTACCTTAGTTTCAGTGGTGGTTTTAACATATAATCACTAAGATGTGACGCAATCTGTCCGGCCGTGGCTTGTGATCGATGTTGACTTTGTAATAATACTAGTATTAGAGGAAAGTGGGTGGGATAAGAATTCTAGGGAGACCAAGACATTAACTGAGTAAGCTGGTTCAAAAGGATGTAGGTTGCAGGAGTTATTAGGAGATAAAAGAGGCTTGCACAGGATATAGTAGTGTGGAGAGCTGCATCAAACCAGTCTTCGGGCTGAAGACCACAAGAACATGTTAATAATGGTGCCTCAGTATAATACACTACTTCTTTCAGTACATTATTTTAGGTACTATAAATACCTCAGCTATTTTAACCTTTCATTCTTTTGGCAATTTTAATGATTTCCTCTTGGTCTATTTCCTTAAAATTACAAACTGATGATTTGGCTATATTGGTATTGAGGTTTGTGTTCTTACGATAATACATGTGGGTCTATGTTAGATTAGCTTTATTGATCACACTTTTTATGTTCTCTAGACAGGGGACAACATGTTGTCTGTCATTAAGTTTCTGCAACTTCTTTGGGCTTGTGGCGGAGATAGTGAAATGCAGCATATGCAAGTAGAATATGCGGTTGACCAGAGTTCCGGCATCAAGGATTATTGTTTTTTGGGGGAGAGTGAAGGTTGGGGGAGGGGTGGGGGGGTTGTTGGTAGATTGTGGGTGGGTTGGGAGTTCGTTTTGGTGTGTGTGTGTGTGTGTGTGTGTGTGTGTGTGTGTGTGTGTGTGTGTGTGTGTGTGTGTGTGTGTTCAGGGGCGGACCTAGTGTGTAGCACCAGAACTTTTTTTGTGGCAAGTAGTCGTTCTTTGGGGTCTACTGTTCACATGTTATGATGTTTGGTGGGGTTTTTGTGTGTTGTTGGGTCGGCGTTATTTACTGCATGTGTTCATGGTTGATATTTTGGTATCGGCACTTGTGGTTGATTTGTGTGCCTTAGGGGAAGTACTCGATTTCAATTTTTTTGGTATCGTCAGTTTATTTGAGCTATACAGGTAATGGGAAGTGTCCGATTCCAGTTTGTCATCGTAGCTATGTGTGTTTTGGTATCGCGAGCTGCTGTTGACCTATATAGGTCAATGGAAGTATCTGATTCAAATTTTCGTTGTTTTAGGTGTTGGTTTTGTGGTATCGATTGTTGCGGTGTAATGATAATTTTTGGAATAGGTGGCTTCTATTTTGGGGTATCGGCAATTGCGGATGAGCCACAAGAAACATCAGTATGAGAGAAGTAAATTAAACTTACTCTACTCTCGTACAAGTACTTCGCTGTGTTGCTATCTATCTATACACCCATGAAGACTTATTCACTCATAAGGCTTTTCTTCTTTCGTGCAGTAGCATTGTGAATTACTAGTCTTGGGAAAGAGTTCTTAAAATTCATGCATTTCATGCTGTGTATAAGTTTAATCCACCATACTCGTGTATTAGAGGAATCGGGACTATAAGTGGGTAGAAATGCAATTCTGCATCAAATATCGCTCATCTTTAGACATGGAGGTTTAAGGAAAACTATTATTTCTTCGTTGTTGCATCTTTACAGTGGTTATGAACAAAAATGTTAAATAAAATTTAAACCTCAAGTCACACAACCTTCGGATAAATCACAAAACAAAGAGCAAGTAGGCCTACTGGTAGTTTTGTTCGTACAGAAAGACAAACGACCACAAACCATACACGCATATAGCACTCTTCCTGTTTTATGCAACAATTTCTGTGAGATGCTACATTATCTACACAAGTTTCACAGATGTGTGCTTAAAATCAAGTTCCACAAGATTACTTACTTTGGCATAGCAGTACTGTATGTCTGAACCTCGCTCGCGAGCTTCATTTTGCCATTCTTTCAACCACTTTTCAAACAAAGGATTCGGATGCTTTATCTTCTTTTTTATCCTCTTCCGAGATGACTGAGTTCCTACATCCATTTGATATAACTGTTATTACTTTATGCACAACACTTGCTGCTACACTGCTACAGCAAACATAAACTGCGCCAAATGTTTGAATCAACATGCTATATCGATAGATATATCGAAAATCGATACTTATAATTACAAAACCACAACTTCCGTCATCGATATCCAATGGCGGATTTACATATAGGCACGCTAGACACAGACCTAGGGGTGACACTTTAGGGGGAGCGGCAGTCTTTGCTCTGGACTCATTTTAACGTTTTACATTTTAAAATAATTGCGCTTACAAACGACAAAAATTTTTAATATTGTTAAACAACTTGCTAGTTTAAATAAGCCTTAAGAACGAAATTCGACAATACAAGTTTGGAAATATACACAGTTTACTTGGTGACTGACTGGAAAGATAACATTGGGTTTCTGTCTGGTATCATCTTCATGATTGTTCAAAATATTTTGAAGGAAGCTGTCAGTACAATACAATGTTTGAAACCTTATTATTACGAGAATGTTGTCGGCTTTTACTTAACCCTACCATATTTTCCCCGTGAAAAGCTGTGATAAACGAATCAGCAGTTTCTTAAATGCTGTAACATGTGTGGGCCTCAGTACGTAAAACCGGACTCTACTTAAATTTCTTGTAGAAATTACGGGGAAGTATCAAGTCATCCCTCCATTTCTTAATTAATGTGAAAGCTCTGTGGTCTTCAATATCTGAGCTTTGATTTAATGAGACGCGTTTAACAAAACATGTTGATACTGGGAATGTTTTACATTTTTAAACACATGTTTATACGAAAATAACATAAGCAAAATAACTAATAATGTGTGAAATACACTTAACAACAGTTTAAAAATTTTGTTTATTTATTTACTTAGTTACTTTTTTGGCGCAAAAAGAAGAAGAAACAAACTTTCGTTTGTCTCATTTATTGTGCTGCTACCTGCACTGTATCAAAGTTCCCACTCCGTGCAACGGAATAGTACGTGGCATTGCAAATTGTATATTAAACTTCTTAACTAAGCGTTTTTTCTTCGAGAAAAGGAAATTTTTATTTTATGTGGGAACAAAAGGTAGATTTGCGTCTAGACATAACAGCAGTGTTCATACAAATGACAACACACGTCAACTGCGAACAAGATTACTTAAACTTTGTAGTCTGTCTTCTCTGCCCACAGAAACCGCTAAAATGTTATAAGAATAAGCGAGATAAGAGTTGATACAGTACACCTCACTGCAAAAAATTGCAAAATGTATTTGTTTCTTAAATTACGAAGACAGTGTCAACAATACTCAGAACATATTTGCGTCCCAGCTAAAATTTCGGCGACGCGGGAAACAGAAACAAAAAAAGTGATTGTCCCGTTTTCTTTACGAGATGAATTCCAGCTCGCAAGTGTGCTTCTGCTGTTAACTGACAATAGAGAAACAGGCGACAATGAAATTAAACTATTCTGCATTGTCGTTCTTTCACAGCACAGTTACGTCGAGTAATCCAAGATGGTCAGTTCATCGCTCCATGTTTAAAGGAAAACTCTTTGTGCTCGTGTACCGTGTTTCAAGTAAAAAGCTTTGTGTTCATGTTCGGTGTAGTACGATTGGAACTGGATACAGTCTTTCTTTCTATCCTTTTAGAATTTGTTTCTTTTGTTTTGACTGTTGGTTGACAATTTTGTAGGTGCCTTAACATGAATAACAGTGAAAAAAGCAAACATGCATAATTAAGTAAGGTGACATTTCGAAAATTATCGAAGGTAAGTCGGAAATAAGAAGCCAATGTTCTAAAAACGCTTGGCAGAGTAGATAAATTTTTTTGCAAAAAATGTTCTTGGTTAGACTTCCAAGTTCAAGTAGTACGGATGATACCTCTGGAACTGCAGCTGTTGTAAAAGAAGTAAATGCAGATGAAACAAAAGTTAAAAATGAAGAAAAACAAATTGTTTCTGATTTCGAGTTTCATGAAAAACTAAGTGTCGAGCCAGACATTAAAAAAAGAAATAACCTCGTTAGTGATGATCCTGTAAAATGGTGTGTCAATGAATCAGCAATCGAGATTCTGTTACAACGTGGCATTCATATAAGAACGTAGGCTTCCACGGCCGGTGTCATAGTGATTAAAATTCTTCTGGGCATAACGACGCGTCAGTGCTAAAAACTAACAACAATAATAAACTAAAGCCTACGTTTCGGCCAAATTGCAACGGCCTTCCTCAGGGCATGACTGGTATTGCATGGGGATAGGTGCTTCTATTTATTACAGACTATCGATGTCCGACGTCACTGTTGCAACACTTTTAATTGGCCCTCTAATATGATTGGCTAGTCATGACGTAAGGGAAGATGGAAAGAAAGAGGCTATTCGTGGTTGTCCATGTTGTCAACGACTGATAGCTGTCCGCCAATCAGCGTGCGGTTTCTGGTAGGCAAGTTTTCCTTCCGGAGTGCGCGGAAGTGGACTGACAGTTGCTCTACAGTTGCTGTTTGTGCAGATGCGCCCGTGTCCTGTGTAGTTTCTGCCCCGCGACCGCTCGCGGCCCGTTGGGCTGGGATGGCCGGCAGCCAAGACACTGGGAGTTTGTAGCCATCTCCTCTGTTGATGTTGTCAGGCTGGTTAATAGTTTCGATCGCCTCCCGTATTTTGCGTTCTCGCATCCACGATTCTTTCGCCAGTAATTGGGCTTCCTGGAACCTGGTAGGTTGTCAACAGTCACGGTGGTGTTCCGCTATCGCCGATTTATTATGTTGTTGTAGTTGAATATAGCGTTCGTGTTCTGCTACTCGTAAGCTGACAGGTCTCCCTGTTTCTCCTATGTAGGCAGCTCCGCACTCACATCATAGTTCGTAAACACCTGCAGTGTTGAGATTGTTGACTACACCCTTGGTGGAACCTATCATTTCGTGGATCCTGTGACTGCTTCGAAAAGTCGATTTGAAACCTCGTCGGCGGAGGACGTTACCTAGCCGTTCGCTGACGCCTTTTATGTATGGTAAGTGTACTAGTGGAAGCTTCTCTTCTTTGCCTTCTTCTCGTGTTCTGCTCCCTTTGGTTTTAGCGACCTTTCTTATGATGTCGTCATCATAGCCGTTGGCACGAAACGTGTGTTGTAGCTCCCCATGCAAAACCAGTCGTTCCCTAAGAAAGGCCGTTGCAATTCGGCCGAAACATCGGTTTTAGTTTATTATTGTTGTTAGTTTTTAGCACTGATGCGGCATATTACGCAGAAGAATTTTAATCAACGTGGTATTAATCAAAATTGTAACAGTGAGTTTTCTAATTCAAGTAGATCAGTAGGTGATCAAATCAGGTATTTGAACAAAAATGTATTTGACCATAAACTTTTATATGGTGAACCAACTTTGTGTGATTTTCTAGCATACTCCTGTAGCGCCGGTGCTGTTTTTTGTGAACCATGTAAATTGTTCAGAACTAAGGCCACGATTGCTACTAATGGTATTGCAGATTGGAAAAATATTTCTAATATTTAATCTCATCATGAGAATTCACTTGAACCCAAAAATTCTGAGTTACACCGTTAACAAGAAAAAAGTCACTTGGAACAATAGATAACCATTTCGAGTCATATGTTGAGACAGAAAAAATGTACTGGCGCAATGGGTTGAAAAGGGTGTTTGCAGTAGTGAAGAAGCTAACAAGTCGTGGACTTCTTCTACGTGGACATGTGGAAATATTCCATTCATTACATAATGGTCAATTTATGATACCTCTTGAACTTATAGACGAGTTTGATCCTTTTCTCACAGAGCACATTGAATGATATGGAAATCCAAGGCAGGAACATACAAGTTATCTTTCTTCAACAATCTGTGATGAAATAACAGAGCTTCTTTCTGAACAAATAAAAAGAATTATCATAAGTGAAATAAAAAAGGCCAAATATTTCTCTATAATCCTAGATTCTACTGCGAAAATTTCACATATTGATCAATTATCTTCCATATTAAGATATGTGAACGAGAATGGTGGACGTGTTGAATGTTTCCTTCTGTTTTTACCAAACCTGGGACACAAGTCCGAAAATTTAGCTGAGGCCATACTAAAAGTCCTGTCTGCAAATTCTATTGATATTACTGACTGTAGAGACCAGTCATATGACAATGCAAGCAATATGTCAGGAACCTACACTGGTTCACAGGTACGCATTACAGAATGAAATCCGAAAGTGCATTATTTGCCTTGTGCATCACATTCTTTGAATTTAGTCGGCACCAATGCTACATGCTGTTGTTGGTAAGCATGTTCATTTTTCAATGTAGTGCAAAATCTTTATAATTTTTCTCTACTTCTAAACGGCGCTGGGATAAACTTCTTTCTTTCAAGAAGCCAGGAAGCAAAACGCTAAAAAGTTTATCAAAAACACATTGATCAGCAAGGGAGGAAGCGTGTGTAAGTCTATATGAAAACTGGGAGGGTGTTATCAATGCCCTCATAAATATTGCCAATAATATGTTTGAAAAGCGACTTGTGCGAACTGAGGCTTCAGCTTTATTGAACCAACTCAGCAGACTAGAAACAATATTCATGATAATAGTTTGGAAGGATATACTCCAGAGATTTAATAGTGTTAATATGAAATTGCAAAGTGTAAATGTTGATACTAAAATAGTGCATGAATTATATGAATCACTTGTAGCATTTATTGCATCTATTCGGGGCATGTTCGACTATTCTGAAAATAAATTCATGGAGATTGTGACATATATAGAGCATGAATGCACCTATAAAAGATTATGAAAACGCAAACTTCGTGGTGACGAAGAAGCAGAATCTGAAGTTTTTATGACTGGAAGGGAGAAATTTAGAGTCGCATCATTTGTCCCAATACTCGACAACTTGTATGCCGAATTAGTGAGGGGGAAGGAAAGCTATCAAATACTGTTGGACTCCTTCAGAGCTTTCAGTAACCTTAAGAACAGTTCACCTGACGATATTGCTGAACATGGAGCAAAACTTCAAGCATCATATGACACAGATTTAGAGCTTTCCTTCCCTAGTGAATGTGTACATTTCGTGGAGCTTTTGAAATCTTCTGAGGTTAGTGATATACCAGTCGAAATGAGTAAATTTTTAAGAAAAGAAAGGTTACAGTCTGTGTTTCCGAATGTTGACATCGCTCTTAGATTATTTCTATGCATGGCACCTACAAATTGTTCAGCAGTGTGCTCGTTTTTGGCCCTTAAAAGACTGAAATCGTACCTATGTTCTACTTCCAACCAGAGAGAATGAAGTCAATAAAACTGTTGAAAAACTAAAATATAAAAAGTCAGTAGGCTTAGATGAAGTACGAATGTGTGTACTGTGTTGTGGCAACTTCTGCCACTGAATGTAACAGCAACACCAAGTGAAGTGGGAAGAGGTAGGAGGCACCATATTAAGACTCGTCAGAGCTTTCCAAGTGATTTATTGTTTCTAGTTATAGTACCCCTATTCCTCTTGGTCTGCATCACTGGGTCCTGCAATGCTGAGGGCATCACTTCGCTGTCTGTGAATCGGCTTGTCTTGGGCTGACTGCTTCAGCGACCCGCGCACACCCTACTGTGTGTTGGTCTTGTATGGCAGCAGAGTTGCATCGTCATCAGAATGCCAGCAGTCAACTCAACGGTCTGTGTCCCTGCCAACTCAGCGCCGCTCAGTGTGAGCCACAGGTGGCCAGCTGTGTGCTTCTCGCTGGCGTGGCTAAGATTGCGGCGACAACAAGCGCCCACAATCCGACGTCCGAATCTGCGGCCCTCGCCTTGGGATGCCTCCGGTGTGTGTTGGAAACCAGGATGACTGCCCGCGGTAGTGAGTCATGGAGTGGCTTGCCAGTGGCTGGCTACAGACCCCACGTTGGCCTCAGAGTGTTGAACCAACGATCTATGGTGCACTGGAACACTGGCGCCCCATCTGCTGCTGCGTGTAGCTGGTGGTGTGACATGCCCCACCGTCCAGGAGAGCTGCCACAGTTGAATGAATCTCGTTAGAAACCCGCACTTATTTATACACAGCTGTGCACCTCGCGTCACGTACTCACAACAAGCTAGGTTGGCCAGTGGGCCCCTTCTGCCTGTGAATTGCGAAAAACCGCTACATATACTCTTTCAGCAATTTGATGGTTCTGTGGCCTCTATTCTACTTCAGAACTGTTGGTATGCATAACTCACTGCAATCCGGTCCACACCTGGCAGTAACTTGTGCTCAGAATATTGCACAAAACTAACTTTCCCTACCCTAAATGGTGATGCCACTACATTATTCCCCTCTTTGGAAAGCCCTGGTCCCTGGGTCGACCTTTAACTATCTCTTAACTCGTTTGGGTCGGCACCTATGACATATTTCCTTACTTTTAGATAGCTTAAATGTGGTCTAGTGCCCCTTAAAACACATGACATGAAGCAAAACGTTAAATTTCCTTACTGGACGACCACTGCTCGGTCAACCCTTTACCTACTCGTCTCACGCCCTCAGTATCCAATCCACTGAGACTTGGACTACCCTTGGTTCCCTCTTGGAATTAGCTCTCTGCCTGATCAGAAAGAAACCAACACATAACAAAGTTAATGCTGCGATGACACTTGGCACAAAGGTTCTCAAAATGATCGTTATTTGCCGCTGCCTTTCCCTTTACTGACCGACACTTTGCACAAGCTGTTTGGCTGATATGCGCCCTTCTTGCTCTAAAATGAACTAGTACTTCTAGATGCCCTTGCACAGACCTGGCTCCAGAGTTTCATGTAACAAGGACAGATTCGTCCTCGGCAAAAACTCTAAAGTGGCTTATGGCCAGTACAGATGTGGCTGCGTAACATTCAATAGTGTGACCCCTGAAATTGACGCTGGCAGGTGAAAGGTTGGTCCTATTATGTTACACGTAGTTACATTGATTAAAATTCCGCTCCCATCGAGCTCTATATGTTTCGCTTCTGCAAATACTCCGCGCTCAAAACAACTTGCTACTACTAGTGAATTCTCGTAGGTGGAGAAGATTCAATGCATCCCGACCCATTGCAAGCTCAATTTTGGCTCAACGATGTCCCTTGGACAGTCTATTCCTAACCGCCTGGCTAAAAATAACTGCGCTGTGCATGTATCCAGATTGGTAGTTACCACCCTGGCTGGACATACTGTTACCTTCCCTCTATGGAAGCTTCGTAATTCACCCCTTGCCATCTCGGCGTACCGGTTTCTAATTGCCGAGATCAGCAATATCTCTTTAGTTTTCACTTCCATAAACTTGCTCAACGCTCCCCACTTCACTGAATATGGGTAGAACGGGTAACACTGAAACCTCGCATTCTTCCCCATAACTGGGGACTGAACCAAACTATAGACTCGTGTGCGGTCGGTTGTTACCCTTACTGTTGCGACATGGTAGAAAAACGGCAAAGTTTGTTCACTGGGCTCCATTATTAAATATAACCCTGACGGTAGTTCCTTCTGCACCTTGCGCAACCCGCGTAAATATTGGTCCGGCGGTAACAAATCGGTACTTATCTGGCCTTGCAATGCTTGATGCAGCGCTTCTTGCAGATTCGTTATTACTCCCTGCACATCCCACTCACTGTCAGCTACTCCTTGCAAAAGTCTGGTTAACACCACGCTGATATCTAGTACTTCTAGATGCCCTTGCAGTGTTCCCAGGTTACGAATTATTACGTCTTCCGACGCCTTAGCGTATACCACTACCTGCCTTGCTAATGCGCGGAACAACCGTGTGTTATTCAGGACGTCCCCTTCCAATGTCCCTATCTGAGTTGCATGCAAAGCTTCCGTTTCTCTACCCTCCTCTGAAAGTTGTCTCACCGCTTCCACAGTGTTGTTCACTTCTTTTATATCGCTTTTGTCTGCGGTTCCAAAAATTGTCTTTAAAATTTTTCCCCCTGCGTTCAACCATCCTCGTTTCCGTCTTACCCGTATCACCACTTCCTCCATCCGTCCTATCTGCTTCCGTATAGCGTCTTATAAGCCTCATGTAATTTCTTATACTCCCCTGCAACTTCCTACAGCATTCCCTTGCCCTCTGCACATTGCCTGAGATCTTCAAACACTTCCTCAAGCCTCCCTATTTCATTCCGCATTTCCCATACGTTCAATATCAACCTTAATGCCCACTGGTGACTCGACACCACCACATATTCCTGCCTTGAGTACAGTAAACTCCCACCCAGGTGCTGCACCCGTAAGGCATCCTCACCGATGATGAAGAGATGAATCACCGCCAATGCTCCCCCTTTCAGTGACCTAAGCCACGGATCACCATCACCCTTCCTCCCTCTTTAAAAGGACTGCTGTCTGTAGCAGGCTATATTCGAAAATACATACAACATACTAAAATACAATGCCTAATTACTCTACTCAAACCCAATGATCCATGACATGAAAAAAAACTACAAATACTCTGCTACTTTCTGGATCGCAAAGCTTATGGTACTTCACGCCGTACTCTACCTTCCTGTTTTCTCTGTGCTTAGCACCTCTCTTCACTCTCTTTTTCTTCCTCTTTCCTAACTGTGACACACCTGGAATCACATCCGGGCAACCCTTAAATAGCCGTAATTGCCAAATGTGTTGGCAGCTGAAGCTTAACATTAATGGGAGTCATGGTTTCAACAACTTGGTATGGCCCTTGATACCTCGTGAGGAACTTCTTCATTTTCCCTTTTTGCGTATAGGGGCTGGACAACATTACCAATTGCCCCACTCTGTACTGTGGTAAACTTCCTTTTCCGCTTTACTGCTTCTTCCTGCCTTTCCAAAGCCTTTGTATTTGCCTTTTGTACCCGTTTCCAAACATCCCGAATTGTCCTTGCGAACTGACGTACATATTCAACAATCCCTCATTTCTGTAGCCTCACCAAATCAAATGATGACGGCATTTTTCGCCCATACACTACTTCATATGAAGACAAATCAGTATTTGTATGGACTTTTGCATTGTATGCTCATACAGTATGCTTCGAATACTCGTCCCACTGACTGTGATGAGAATCCACATAAAAACTCAGCATCTTCCCGATTGTTCTATGTACCTGTTCTGTCCTTCCTTTGCCTGTGGATGCAACACGCTCGTCCTCAGCTTCTTTACATTCAACAATTTACACAGTTCCTTCATTAAATCTAACATGAAGTTGGTCACTTGGTCAGTAATTACTGTCTCCAGTACACCAAACTTCAAAGCCCAGTTGTTTACTAACGCTTGCGCGACCATTGCTGCCTGTTGATTTGGCATAGCCACCATCTCCACATACCTCGAAAAATGGTCTATTATTGTAAGAACGAATCTGTACACCGATGGTGTTCACCTAAAAGTTCCTAAGACATGAATCCCCAACATAGAAAATGGACATGTCACTTTTGGCAATCGTTGTAGCTGTATCTGTTTCCGACTCAAATCTGCTCTCTGCGCACATGGTATACAATTCTTGACATACTGATCCACATCTACTTTCCTACCTCTCCATCAATACCTCTCCACCACTCTCCTATTCGTCGCTCTACATCCTCCATGACCAGATAACATGTGATCATGTGCTTCCTGTAAAACCTCATCCCTCAATTTCGCTGGCACTACTACCCTTGGCCCTAACTTCATTTCCCTGCACAAAAGACCATCGTACATTTTAAATTGTGGCTGTGTTTGATACAATTTACAATCGTTGTCTGCGTCCTGTAATTCTTGCCAGACTCGTAGGTCATAATCTATGACTTCTACTTTTGCCGGCCGCGGTGGTCTAGCGGTTCTAGGCGCTCAGTCCGGAACCGCGCGACTGCTACGGTCGCAGGTTCGAATCCTGCCTCGGGCATGGATGTGTGTGATGGCCTTAGCTTAGTTAGGTTTAAGTAGTTCTAAGTTCTAGGGGACTGATGGCCAGAGATGTTAAGCCCCATAGTGCCCAGAGCCATTTGAACCATTTGAACTTCTACTTTTGCCACCTGCCTACTTAGTGCGTCCACATTACTGTGCTTGTTCCCAGGCTTGTGCCCCACCTCGTAGTCGAATTCACTAAGCTTCACGGCCTGTCTAGCGAGTCTAGTGGATGGATCCTTCAATCCCAACAACCACTTCAATGCAGCATGATCTGTCACTACCCGAAATCTTCTCCCATATAAATAACATTTAAAATATGTGATTCTATAGATTAAGCTAAGCATCTCCCTCTCAGTTGTTGAGTAATTCCTCTCCACTGCATTCAACTGCCTAGACGCATAGGCTGCAGGATGTTCTTTCTCATCAATTTCCTGATTAAGAACACGCCCTTATGCTTGATTTGATGCATCACACGCTAGTATAAACTCCTTTTCAAAATCTGGAAACACAAGAACCGGACTTGATGTTAACATTTCTATCAGTTTGTCAAACGCTTTCTGACACTCTTCTGTCCACTCAAATTTCACACTCTTCCGTAACAATTGCGTCAACAGCTATGCTAAATCTGCAAAATCCTTCACGAACTTTCGACAGAGATTGCAAATTCCGATGAATGTCTGCACGTCCTTAACTGTTTTCGGTTCCCAAAAATCCCTTACAGCTCGTACCAACCTCGGATCTGTTTGCACTCCGTCCTTACTGATAATATAACTCAAATATTTTACTTCTTCTTATGCAAAATGATACTTCTCCAGGCTCAATGTCAAACCGACTGCTCTTAACCTCACAAAGGCTTCCCTTAACCGCTGTCTATGTTGCTCCATACTACTTGAAAACATTATAATGTCATCCCAATAGACAAGACACTGACGTGGTTTCAAACTCCTCAAGACACTGTCTAGCAACCTCTGAAACGTTGCCGGAGCGTTTTTCAAACCGAATGGCATTCTAATGTACTGGTAATGGCCTCCACGTGTAGAGAAAGCTGTTTTTGGACGATCCTCTGGAGCCACCTCTAACCAATGATAACCATTTGTCAAATCATCGTAGAAAAGTACGGTTACTGATACTGTTCTAAGTGATCCAAAGTCTCTGATATGTTTGACAACAGAACCTGTATTTCTTAGTTCCATCCATATATTTTTTAGGCACAACGACAATGCCCCCGCCCCCATGAACCATGGACCTTGCCGTTGGTGGGGAGGCCTCAGCGATACAGATGGCCATACCGTAGGTACAACCACAACGGAGGGGTATCTGTTGAGAGGCCAGACAAACGTGTGGTTCCTGAAGAGGGGCAGCAGCCTTTTCAGTAGTTGCAAGGGCAACAGTCCGGATGATTGGCTGATCTGGCCTTGTAACAATAACCAAAACGGCATTGCTGTGCTGGTACTGCGAACGGCTGAAAGCAAGGGGAAACTATGGCCGCAATTTTTCCCAAGGGCATGCAGCTTTACTGTATGATTAAATGATGATGGCGTCCTGTTGGGTAAAATATTCCGGAGGTAAAATAGTCCCCCATTCGGATCTCCGGGCGGGGACTACTCAAGAGGATGTCGTTATCAGGAGAAAGAAAACTGGCGTCCTACGGATCGGAGCGTGGAATGTCAGATCCCTTAATCAGGCAAGTAGGTTAGAAAATTTGAAAAGGGAAATGGATAGGTTAAAGTTAGATATAGTGGGAATTAGTGAAGTTCGGTGGCAGGAGGAACAAGACTTCTGGTCAGGTGACTACAGGGTTATAAACACAAAGTCAAATAGGGGTAATGCAGGAGTAGGTTTAATAATGAATAGGAAAATAGGAATGCGGGTAAGCTACTAGAAACAGCATAGTGAACGCATTATTGTGGCCAAGATAGACACGAAGCCCACGCCTACTACAGTAGTACAAGTTTATATGCCAACTAGCTCTGCAGATGACGAAGAAATTGAAGAAATGTATGATGATATAAAATAAATTATTCAGATAGTGAAGGGAGACGAAAATTTAATATTCATGGGTGACTGGAATTCGAGTGTAGGAAAAAGGAGAGAAGGAAACGTAGTAGGTGAATATGGATTGGGGCTAAGAAATGGAAGAGGAAGCCGCCTGGTAGAATTTTGCACAGAGCACAACTTAATTATAGCTAACACTTGGTTTAAGAATCATGATAGAAGGTTGTATACATGGAAGAACCCTGGAGATACTAAAAGGTATCAGATAGATTATATAATGGTAAGACAGAGATTTAGGAACCGGGTTTTAAATTGTAAGACATTTCCAGGGGCAGATGTGGACTCTGACCACAATCTATTGGTTATGACCTGTAGATTAAAACTGAAGAAACTGCAAAAAGGTGGGAATTTAAGGAGATGGGACCTGGATAAACTGAAAGAGCCATAGGTTGTACAGAGTTTTAGGGAGAGAATAAGGGAACAATTGACAGGAATGGGGGAAAGAAATACAGTAGAAGAAGAATGGGTAGCTCTGAGGGATGAAGTAGTGAAGGCAGCAGAGGATCAAGTAGGTAAAAAGACCAGGGCTCTTATAAATCCTTGGGTAACAGAAAAAATATTAAATTTAATTGATGAAAGGAGAAAATATAAAAATGCAGTTAATGAAGCAGGCAAAAAGGAATACAAACGTCTCAAAAATGAGATCGACAGCAAGTGCAAAATGGCTAAGCAGGGATGGCTAGAGGACAAATGTAAGGATGTAGAGGCTTATCTCACTAGGGGTAAGATACATACTGCCTACAGGAAAATTAAAGAGACCTTTGGAGATAAGAGAACCACTTGTATGAACATCAAGAGCTCAGATGGAAACCCAGTTCTAAGCAAAGAAGGGAAAGCAGAAAGGTGGAAGGAGTATATAGAGAGTCTATACAAGGGCGATGTACTTGAGGACAATATTATGGAAATGGAAGAGGATGTAGATGAAGATGAAATGGGAGATATGATACTGCGTGAAGAGTTTGACAGAGCACTGAAAGACCTGAGTCGAAACAAGGCCCCCGGCGTAGACAACATTCCATTGGAACTACTGACGGCCTTGGGAGAGCCAGTCCTGACAAAACTCTACCATCTGGTGAGCAAGATGTATGAAACAGGCAAAATACCCTCAGACTTCCAGAAGAATATAATAATTCCAATACCAAAGAAAGCAGGTGTTGACAGATGTGAAAATTACCGAACAATCAGTTTAATAAGCAACAGCTGCAAAATACTAACACGAATTCTTTACAGACGAATGGAAAAACTAGTAGAAGCCGACCTCGGGGAAGATCAGTTTGGATTCCGTAGAAATACTGGAACATGTGAGGCAATACTGACCTTACGACTTATCTTAGAAGAAAGATTAAGGAAAGGCAAACCTACGTTTCTAGCATTTGTAGACTTAGAGAAAGCTTTTGACAATGTTGACTGGAATACTCTCTTTCAAATTCTAAAGGTGGCAGGGATAAAATACAGGGAGCGAAAGGCTATTTACAATTTGTACAGAAACCAGATGGCAGTTATACGAGTCGAGGGACATGAAAGGGAAGCAGTGGTTGGGAAGGGAGTAAGACAGGGTTGTAGCCTCTCCCCGATGTTATTCAATCTGTATATTGAGCAAGCAGTAAAGGAAACAAAAGAAAAATTCGGGGTAGGTATTAAAATCCATGGAGAAGAAATAAAAACGTTGAGGTTCGCCGATGACATTGTAATTTTGTCAGAGACAGCAAAGGACTTGGAAGAACAGTTGAACGGAATGGATGGTGTCTTGAAGGGAGGATATAAGATGAACATCAACAAAAACAAAACGAGGATAATGGAATGTAGTCAAATTAAGTTGGGTGATGTTGAGGGTATTAGATTAGGAAATGAGACACTTAAAGTAGTAAAGGAGTTTTGCTATTTGGGGAGCAAAATAACTGATGATGGTCGAAGTAGAGAGGATATAAAATGTAGACTGGCAATGGCAAGGAAAGCGTTTCTGAAGAAGAGAAATTTGTTAACATCGAGTATAGATTTAAGTGTCAGGAAGTCATTTCGGAAAGTATTTGTATGGAGTGCAGCCATGTATGGAAGCGAAACATGGACGGTAAATAGTTTGGACAAGAAGAGAATAGAAGCTTTCGAAATGTGGTGCTACAGAAGAATGCTGAAGATTAGATGGGTAGATCACATAACTAATGAGGAAGTATTGAATAGGATTGGGGAGAAGAGAAGTTTGTGGCAGAACTTGACCAGAAGAAGGGATCGGTTGGTAGGACATGTTCTGAGGCATCAAGGGATCACCAATTTAGTATTGGAGGGCAGCGTGGAGGGTAAAAATCGTAGGGGGAGACCAAGAGATGAATACACTAAGCAGATTCAGAAGGATGTAGGTTGCAGTAGGTACTGGGAGATGAAGAAGTTTGCACCGGATAGAGTAGCATGGAGAGCTGCATCAAACCAGTCTCAGGACTGAAGACCACAACAACAACAACAACGACAATGCCCGCTCCCCAGCAACTATTACTATACTCTATAATACCACCCGCAAGCTGCTGATCAATGAAATCCTCCACAATCGGCTGCAAATACCTCGATATTCTGTATGGTTTATGGTAAACAGGTGCTTCATTCCCTGTTGGTATTCTATGTTGAACAACTGGAGTTGCTGGTAACGGCCCTTGTGGAAAAAACAAATCCTTAAATCCCCACAATAATTCTTCCATAGGCTCTCTTTCTCCTCATTTCAAATGCTTAATTTTGCCATGCAATGCAGTTCTATCGGCAGTTAGTGGTTGATCGCTTCGCCTACCTCTCGAACACCAGTCTTCATCATCTGGCACATCCAGATTTTGCTACTAAAACTCCTTTGCTCAAATTCACGTCTACAGTGCTAAAATTATCCACGTTCACGGGAACTACTCGCCCGTCGTTCCCCTCCTGTATATGTACAACACTATGTTTCACAAAACAACCCAATAGACCCAAAACTTCATTATCCTCCAATGGTTCAACAACATACCGTACCCACAGGTAGATTTGACTCCACACTTACCCAAAGCGTCTTCCCGGTGTTACTAGACACACACTCAGGCGAAGTAAGCCTTAGTGCTAATGTACGAGGTTCAGTTGGTTTGTTCATTACGTTGAATGCCCCTAGTGACAGCTCTGCATTGACAACAGTTTCCCCTAGCTGAAATAAGATTCCACCAAGTTTCACAGTTCGTTGTCCAAGGTCAATTTTGGCATGATGTTGATGCAAGAAATCTACTCCTAGGATCATGTCGTAGCTCTCACTTACCCATGGTACTACCTCCATGCATGCATTAAATCGGAATTTCTCTTTTCGAAAGTCAACTGTCACTGACCCCTAAGGCGTGTCCTCCTTATCCCCCACTCAACGCAACCTATAACGTGGTGGGTCTAACTTCCTTCATGGCATTATATTCTTAGTAGCCCCTGTGTCCAACAAAATCTTAAATTTTTTATTTCCTATGGATCACACCACTGAACATTCCATCTCTGCATATGTATTCATAGCATTGAAATTAAATGGGACCTCCCTTAGGTGGGTCTTGGGCCCCCTCTGCCGTTTAACAGTTGTCCACCTCTCGTACCTCCACTTCTCCATCCTCGCCACTGCTGACTTCCACCCCTTCCTTTATTCCTCAGTGACCGGGTACATTACCTCTGCACATATCTCGTATGAGCACACTTATAACATTTTATACCTGCTGCAAACACTGTTTGCCTCTCACATACCCCTGTTACCACGTCTATTTCCTCACATTGAATTGCCAGCTGAATGGCTGAATACAAATCTTTCGGAGTCCCTTCATGCACTTTCTGTGACATATGCCCCGGTAACCCTCTAAAAAATACATCAAGTGCTCTTTGTTTGGCCTCCTGCAACAGAACACTATTTGCTGCATTGCTGTGACCCAACTCGTAAGTATACTCATTAATTGCCCTTGTCCTGTCCGCAAATTTCTCCAAAGTCTCTCCCTGTCTCTTTGACACTGTACTTAACATCTCTAAAAAGTACTGAGCACTGTTCTGTTTTTTATACCTTTGTAAAAGCCCTTCCTTTAACTGATTAAACCGTCCTGCCTTCCCTAAGGCCTCAGAACATCTTACATATGTTTTTGTTTCAACGGTTAATCTAATCTTGGCTATATGTAACAACTGCTCATCAGACCAACCATTCATCACCGCTGAAGTCTCCAAGTCCTCCACAAAAGAATGCGCATCCACAGATGCCTTGCCAGGGGCCCTATTCTGTATCGTTCATACCTATCGGTGTAGTAGGTTAGTCTCAGTAGTGACGTCATTTTCGGTACTTTATCGAAATATCCTATTCAGTAAGCTTCTGAGATTTGTTACCGAACGGTCCTCCCACTGATTTTACGACAATTGTACTGAGAGGTTTTGGATTTCGGTCTGGCCCTGTCGATCGGTGAGCTGTGGTTTATGTACACCTATAATTTGTTATTTTAAACATATTTAGCGGTTTTAGCTTTGGATTTAGTGATTGTGTTACTAAAGAATCGCCAGAGGACGCATCCGGTTGGAAGGTGAGTTCATAATAGACTATTTTCCTTTGTTAGAAGTATGGTTAGGTTAGGTTGTTACTGTAATTACATCCAAAAAAAAACGTTTTCGTTCAATACTCACTCAAAATATACGTTATTTTTATGCAAATAAGAGTTTATAGATAATTAAATATCAAGAAATTGGCTCTGCTTATGTATATTACATGAATGTGAACTGACGTTACTAGTGCCTTTGTGTACTTTTCCCCACAAATGGTTTAGTTAGTAATTACCGAAACGTGTTTACAACTTTCAAGTAACAATGGAAAGCAATTATGTGAAGCCTGATATAGGAAACCTTCCAATCTATCACGCATTTATGACTTACGCAGCGCCGTTTGGCAACGAAGTCAGCCTACGTTCCTCTACTGGATAGTACAAGAATTAGCACTTGGCGTGTGTTGTTTGGCGTGGCCATGTGGTTAGCGCCCTGGAATACGATACCAAAGAACATGGGTCGGCGCAATTTTTTTTTTTTCCTCTTCATATATGTAACACGTTCTGAGACATTGTTATTCGTGTAAGTTAAGATATTTCTGCAATATTCATTATTACTCACATGTAAGAGCGCACTTCCTCAGTAATGATTTCGTGATTTCTGTGTGTTTAAAACACGAAATATGAAATTGCTGTGAGTGAAAAACCGGCCGGAGTGGCCGAGCGGTTAAAGGCGCTACAGTCTGGAACCGCACGACCGCTACGATCGCAGGTTCGAATCCTGTCTCGGGCATGGATGTGTGTGATGTCCTTAGGTTAGTTAGGTTTAAGTAGTTCTAAGTTCTAGGGGACTTATGACCACAGCAGTTGAGTCCCATAGTGCTCAGAGCCATTTGAACCATTTGAACCTGTGAGTGAAACAACCGACAGTGACCTTTATATTTTTTCTTGTCGGAAATAATTCACCATTTTTTCCGAATATGTAGCGATTTCCGAGTATGCGGTTAGACTGGAATCTAAGAGCACAACTCAAATCACTGGGAATGTAACTAGCAGCAGTCATATTCATAATCTTGCTTGTCACAAGTATTTATCTGCGATCAAAACCTCAACCACAGTAGACAGAGATGAAAGATCTCTGCCGTAATATTTTTAGACTGTAGCACCATATACGAAACACTTTCATTCACGAGATGCATGTTATAAACTTCAACGAACTGCATGAGCTCCCGAAAATGCGTTTTTTTTCAATTTTCCTTTTAAGACCCAAATCGTTGATGTATCATACAGGGAAGTGGGCTACTTAATCATTTGGATCTCTAGGAGTGGGTTATAACCACATTCTGTTTATTTTCTTATTCTTTGAAACTCTCAGAATCAATTTTTCGGGCGTTTTTATAGATGTATTAGTACAATATGGTACTACACACTATTCCTAACCCATTTTCCGAAACGTAATATCCAAAACACGATGTCAGTGTGAATGAGAATAAAATGACATAATGCAGCATTTACGACAATCTGCAGAAAACAGTCAAATACGCTATCGTTATTATACATGCATCGAAAGATGTGAACAGAGAAACTGTAAAAAATTTTATGCATTTCAGCTGAGAATCATGGAAATGGATATACTGCGCCTTATACAGTTAAGGAGGGGGCAAGGGCGATGAAGGCGGGCATGTCAGCTCGATAGAATCTGTCAATGTAAACGCAATTTTCGGTACTCGGAAGAATAGCGCGCCTGTGTCATCTGCTAACCACTTTGTGTTCATGGCGCTGTGCGTGCTGCAGTGCGCATGGGCGGATCTGCGACCACTTGCTATGAATGGCTTGCGCGACATGAACAGACAACAGCGCTTCGGTTCTCTAGACTCGAACGGTATCGCTACCGAAATGCATACTGAATAAAGCAGGGACTCTAATTCGGTGCTCTTGAGTACCGTAAAGATCGGCACAATGGCGGGAAGATACAGAGTAGGCACCCAGAAAACAGAATAATCAGACTCGCAGCAACTGGACCAATCTCCTGCACCCTAGGCAATAGCAACTGATCAGATGCCGTTTCCTGCTCACTTCTAGATGTTAATTCATTTGTCAACTGCGAATTGTCTGTTGTCAATTCTGCTACTTTTTCCAACAAAATCCTCACCGCTTCTGGTTCCAACACACCTCACATCCCTGACTCTGCCATTGTGTTGCTTTCATTCCCAGTTAGTCACGAAACAAAACATTTAAGTACAAGAATAACTGCACCTCAGTATCATCATACTTGGTAACATGATACTCAAACCAATGCAAAAGTAATTAAATGCCATGAAAAAAAATAATGAATATTACTGCCTCAAATACACCACCACTTATTCTGAACAAAAAAAATAATATGCCTACGCAAAACATCTAAAATGGCCTGCCATGAGCCATACTCAAGAACATGAAAAGGAAAGAAAACGTCCAATACTCAAAAGGAAACAGATCAAAACTCACCACATCTTGTGAATGTAATGCGGGTGGTGGGCTCGAAAGTCATATTGTACAGACGATGTCCGCTATTCTGACACCAAATGTAGTGGAACCTTCTGCCACCGAATGTAACAGCAACACCAAATGTAGTGGGAAGAGGTAGAAGACACCATATTAAGACTCGTCAGCGCTTTCCAAGTGATTTATTGTTTCCAGTTACAATGCCCCCATTCCTCTTGATCTGTGTCACTCGGTCCTGCAATGCTGAGGACACCACTTTGCTGTCTGCAAAATGGCTTGTCGCGAGTTGGCTGCTTCAGCGACCCCTGCACGCCCTGTTGTGTGTCGGCCTTGTACGGCAGTGGAGTTGCGGCGTCATCAGGATGCCGGCAGTCGACTCAGCGATTTGTGTCCCTGCTGAAAAAGTGCCACTCGGTGTGAGCCACAGGCAGCCAGCTGTGTTCTTCTCGCTGAGATTGCGGCGACAACAAGCGCCCGCAATCCAGCGTCTGAATCTGCGGCCCTCGCCTTGGCATGCCTCCGGCGTGTGTTGGAAACCAGGACGACTGCCCACAGTAGTGAGCCGTCGAGTGGCCCACTGCTGGCTGGCTACAGACCCTACATCGGCCTCAGAGGGTCGAACCAGTGACCTGCCGTGGACTGGAACGCTGGCGCCCCATCGGCTGCTGCGTATAGCTGGTGGTGTGACATGCCCCACCATCCAGGAGAGCTGCCACACTTGAATGAATCTCGTTAGAAACCTGCACATATTTATACGCTGCTGTGTTCCTCTATTTTTCCATACATGCTGCTTCGTGTCACATACTCATAATACGCTAGCTTGGCCAGTCGGCCCCTTCTGCCAGTGATTTGCGAAAAACCGCTACATGTACTCTATCAGCAATTTGACAGCCCTGTGGCCTCTATTCTACTTCACAACTGTTGGTATGTGTAACTCACTACAATCCGGCCTGCATTTGGCTGTAACTTGTGTTCAGAATATTTCACAAAACTAACTTTCCCTATCCTAAATGGTGGTGCCGCTACTACTGAAACAATGCATAGGGATTATACAAGGCCCCCTAACAACTATAATAAACGAATACTTCATATCAAGGACATTTCCAGAGCAGTTAAAACAGGCAAGAGTTGTACCTTTGCTTAAGAAAGGTAATGCAAAGGACAGAAAAGTAGAGACCCATTTCCCTGCTGTCAGCATTCTCAAAAATAATAGAAGCAATTATGAAAGACAGATTAATAAATTACCTGAATAAATACAATTTTTAAGTTAATCACAATTTGGGTTCCAAAGTGGCAAAAATTCGGAGTCAGCCATAGTAGAAATCACAAAAGTTGTACTTGATGCTCTTGATAAAGATGAGTGTGTCACAGGCATATTTTTTGATCTTTCTAAGGCGTTTGATACAGTGGACCACAAGATTCTATTAAATAAATTAGAAGTATTAGGAATAAGAGGGGCAGTTAATGACTGGTTTTGATCATACCTAGCAGATAGGGTACAAAGAGTAGAGATAACACATACTTCAAATAGATCTAAACATTTAGTAAAACACTTATCACAACCAAAATAAAGTAATATAGGGGTTCCACAAGGTACATATTAAGACCAATACTATTCCTGATATACACCAATTACTTTCCCAGTAGTGTTACTCACGGTGAAAAAACTCTCTTTGCTGATGACAGCAATATTATATTCACTGAGAAAACAAGACAAATCCCTTGCCAAGAAAGCAAATGAAACTCTGAATTAAGTTTATGATTGGTCAAAAAGTAATAACGTGACATTGAACATAAAGAAAACTAATGCCATGAATTTCAGTTTGAAGAGGAAGAATGACAATGTTAAATTAAATGTAGATGGTACCTCTATAGACCATGTAGCAAATGCAAAATTTCTTGGAACGAATATTGATTTTCAGTTGAAGTGGTGTGAACATACAAAGGTAGTTGTAAGCAGAATGTCATCAGCGTGTTATGCCCTTAGAATCCATGAACATACAAAGGTAGTTGTAAGCAGAATGTCATCAGCGTGTTATGCCCTTAGAATCCAATCATCAGTGTGTAACATGCAGTGTCTTTTAGTTACATATTATTCAAATGCACACTCAAATCTTAGCTATGGCATTCTTTTTTGACGAACAAATGCACAAAATATGAACACAATTTTCAAACCCCAGAAAACAGCCATAAGAATAATAACCAAAAATGCTAGTCGAGCTCATTGTAAAGATCTGTTCAAAACACTGGGGATTTTAACTGCTCCATGTGAATACATATACCAGTCAGTTGTACACATCAAAACTAACATTGGTAATTACTGCACAAACAGCTCTGTCCATGACCATGCAACAAGAGATAGACACAACTTACATTTACCAAGAAAAAATAAACATAAAACTCAAAATAGCATTTTCTACCAAGGAATAAAACTGTACAATAAATTACCAAAGCAGATAAAAGAAATTGCAAAAATACACTTATTTAAAAAAGCAGTTAACAAGTACCATTTATGCAATATATTTTATATGTTGAAGGATTAATTAGATAAAAAAAATGCTATACTAATAAATAATAATAATAATGATTATTAAGCATCCAACATTCGACATAACACCTTCACTTTATGTTTTTTCCTTCTTTTTCCCTTTCTAGAAATACTTACCCCCAAACTATGCATAGCACAATGATAAGACCTCTTCCTCTTCCTGACCTCAGCATCTCACTCATTATGGAGGGATGCTGACTCAGATATCACATGGGAAGTTGTGGTACAGAGAATGGCCCATCGATCACCATTGTGTGTGTGTGTGTGTGTGTGTGTGTGTGTGTGTGTGTGTGTGTGTGTGTGTGTAGTGAGTGAAGTGTTATGAAACAATGTGTGTGCAGTGACTGATAGTGAGATATGAGTGAACAGTGTGGCATTACATTATTTAATAAGTTATTTATAAAGAAAGTATTCTATACCAGGAGAAAATCTAATGATTGTCTCTAACTAGATGTCTGTAAATGGATTATCTGACCATGATGCACAATTGATTAACTTACAAAACCTAACAGTGTGTACACTTCAGAAACCATTAAGTAAACGTATGAGGGTGCTCAACCCGGTATCTATAGATCACTTCAGAGAAAGTTTAGGAAATGTAAACTGAGAAGATGTATATAATGAGCCAAATGCTAATGATAAATGCAGCATATTTCTTGATAAATTTATATCCCTTTTTGAACATTATTTTCCAAAGAAAATTACTAAATATAACACCACAAACTTTTCAAAGAAACCTTGGATTACTACAGGTATTAAAGTGTCTTGAGAAAGAAATAGAAAACTGTATGAGACAGCAAGAACTAGTAAAGATCCAGAAGTAATTTTACACTATAAAATTATTGTAACATACTGATAAAAGTTGTAAGGAAATCAAGAAATATGTATGTTAGAAAAGAAATTAATAACTCCAGCAATAAAATCAAATCAATATGTAATGTTGTTAGAAAGGAGACAGGAAAAGTAACCACTGGGGTAGGTAGTATTAATGTTAAAGAGAATGAGATCATCTTAACCAACAGTACACAGGTAGCCAATGTATTCAACAATCACTTCTTAAGTGTAGGACTAAAAATTAGTGAGAATAGTTTAAAAAAAGCCAGGCAGTTCATGGAAGAGTCAGTTTTGAAAAAATTTAGGCGGATTAAGTTTCATCTAACAACTTCTTGTGAAATAAGGAAAATTATTAAATCTTTGAAAAATAAATGTTCTGTTGGAGTAGATGACATCTCTAACAAGGTATTAAAACAATGTGGAGCAATTACAGCTGATGTTTTGTGTCACATATGTAATGCATCACTGACTCTGGGTATTTTTCCAGACAGGTTAAAATATGCTATTGTGAGAGCTCTCTACAAAAAAGGGGGAAACCACAGATGTCAATAATTACTGGACAGTATCCGTGCTTACAGCATTTTCAAAAATCTTTGAAAAAGTAATGTACTCAAGAGTGGCTAGCAGTCTCAACAGTATTGGGATACTTAGTAAATCACAGTTCGGATTTCAGAAATGCTGTTCCACTGATACAGCAATATACAGTTTCACTGTCCACATTATAGAGTCTTTAAATACTAAAATGTCACCAGTAGGAATATTCTGTGACTTACTTAAAGCATTTGATTGTGTGAACCATGACATTGTGTTAGAGAAATTACAATTCTATGGTATAAATGAACAGCATATGAGTGGTTTAAGTCATTTCTACAGAACAGGAAACAAAAAGTCTCTTTATATGCTTCAAGTGATTCAAAGGACTTTGCCACTTCATCTAACTGGGGTGAAATTACATTAGGTGTTCCACAACGTTCGATCATGTGTCCCCTCCTGTTCTTGATATATGTGAACGTCCTCCCTTCTTATGTGAAACAAGATGCTGAGCTGACACTGTTTGCTGATGATACAAGCATAATTATTAATCCAGTAAAATATAGTCTGGTAGAAAATGATACAAATAAGGTCTTTGGATTAGTTATTAATTAGTTTTCGTCGAATGGGCTTGCTCTGAACTTTGAAAAAACACAGTACATCCAATTTTCTGGTACAAAAGTATAATTTCTTCAATAAACTTAACACATCAAACGAAGTCAGTAGCCAGGGTAAAGCATGCTAAGTTTTTGGGTGTATATATAGATGAGAATCTTAATTGGAAAATTTATATTTTGAATCTCCTAAAGTGAATAGGTTCAGCAACTTTTGCAATCAGAATAATTGCCAGTTTTGAGGATGTAGACATTAGTAAACTACCATACTTTGCATACTTCCACTCTCTGATGTCATAGAGAATAATATTTTGAGGTAACTCAACATTTAGACAAAAAGTATTCACTGCTCAAAAGAAAGTGGTTAGTATAATGTGTGGGGTTCATAATCGCACATCTTGTAGGCATCTTTTTAAAAGGTTAGGAATTCTTACAACTGCTTCACAGTACATTTACTCACTAATGAAATTTTTTCTCAACAACATGGACCAGTTTAAAACCAACAGCGACATTCATGATTACAATATCAGAAAAAAGAAAGACCTACACTATCCTTTACTTAACCTGTCTTTGGCACAGAAAGGGTTAAAATATGCTGCTATAAAACTTTTTGATAAATTACCAGATGAAATAAAGTGTCTGACAGACACCAGTAATAGTTTGAAAAACAAATTCAAATCATACCTCCTTGACAACTCCTTCTATACCATACATGAATTCTTGAATATGAGTAAATAAATCTGGAGATACAATATATGCATTTTGTGCCATTTAATGGAATGGCATAGATAACAGAATTATTTTGGAATAACACTATAATGTAAACGAAGAAAAAGAAAATAGAAAAAAAACTTGTTTCCTGTGCACATTTCTTGTGCATTTGACACCTTCCACATCATAACGGTTTTTCTGTGCTATTGATCAATGAAACACGTAACTAACTAACTAACTAACTAACTATGTGTGTACGATTAGGTTATTTTAAATTTTTCTAAACTTGTAAATACTTTGACATGTCCTATTTCCTTGTAAAAAGATATCTACAGATGAATGAAGCTACTACTACTACTATGTTGTCTGAAGACACACTGCACGCCTTGTCCATTCTTCACATCGCAGCCGACCTATGAACTGATAACCGTCTGAACTATGAAGATGTGATCGACGAGTTTTCTGCCGTCAAAGCTGGATGCAAACTTTATGACTGGTGAGGTTGTTTATTTATTTATATTAGTTTCAAAAATTTAAGATTATAATGTGATTTTTATTATAATTTAGAGCGCATTCATTGGATTTAGAAACTATGTATTATCTATTTATTTTACAATTGCTGATGGCAGAATGCGGAACTAAACGTCATTTATGTGCAGATGTGAATGAAGGCAGCTGAAAATACTAATGAATACTCGAATGACGGGGGCTGCTCGGCACTGTACAGTCAAGTCATACTGATACTGTAGTATATTACAACTGATGTGTATTCTTGGTGTCTGCTGAAATGTATAGTTATCGCGGAAATATACGTCATCAGAGAGTATGTTCAGAAGAAAAAGTGTTAATAAATAACATAGTTCAGTTCTGTCAAGAAATAGGTAAAAGCTTTGCTAATACCGTTAGAAAGAGCTATGGTGAGTGCAGTAGCTGCAGTACAAAATTGTTCAGCCCTTACATGGATTAAAGGTATTGTGCACACTTATTATGCAGCATCTAACTACACAGACCTTAATGCTTTACATGTTAACTATTAAATTATAAAACAAATTTGATTTTTCCACACTAGTATGTAAAATTAAGTAATAGCAATTTCAGTTTTGTGTTTGTTCGTCTGCATTTAGTTATTAGTTCGTGCACCAAAATATCTATTTCATTTTCATTTCTTATGCTTTCCTATAGATTCACGTATTAATACCAAACCTGTTTTTTATCTGCTACACATTCAAATTATTAGATCGTAAAACGACAGTTTAATTTTAATTTTGAACGCATCTCTGTAAAAGTACGTATTAATTTCTAATGTATGACACATTCGCTTTAACTTTTAGGTCATAACACAACTTTTTTATTTTCATTTTCAACGGTTTCGTGTAAAAGAACATATTAAAAGTGAATGTATAAAAAAATTCATTGTCTCCTACACGCTCTGCTGAATTTTTAGGCCATAAAAGAAAAGTTATTTTCCTTGTGTTCGTTTGTGTTGTCTTTCGACAGAAGAATGTGTTCACACAAGGCAGTTTTAAGATTGTTTTATCCGCTGCCGTTACTAAGTACAGTTCAGAAACCATATTACATTTTGATTGAGTGCGACTAGACTGCTGACGCATCCTTCAGAACAATGAATAGCAGAGTACAGAAACAGCTCACAGCTCTCCCACTCAAAATGCCAATTGTGAAGGGATCTGGTAATTGTTATTATTTCAAACATGTTTTTTTTGGGAGGGGGGGGGGGCGCAAAATTTTTAAATCTGCCACTGTCTATATCTATACTATCCTAAGAATATTTATACTATCCTCTGTCACTTATTGCTTCTTTTACCTCTGGATTTGTTTGTTAATGTGAAAAATGCCGAGTGGCATCATGGTTCGTAGTCCTCGTTAATTTGTAGGTCCATTTATAACTGGCTGACTATTTCAAATCATGGAGGAAGGCAACTGCATACCTGATACCATTCCAACAGGATCATGTCTAGTAAAGCACTGTGGTGTTCAAAACAATCTTCTGATTAATGACTGCTTTTCATATATGCATATTTTGCAAATGACTTATGAAGTACACAGCAGTGGGTAGCTTCCATTCATCTACATTTACATATATACTCTTCAAATCACTGTAAAGAGCTTCTTAGCAGAGGGTACTTCCCATTGTATCAGAAGATAACGGCTTTAAATGTTTCCATGAACGCTGTAATTAATCTAATCTTATCCTCACAGTTCCTACAGGAGTGATATATAGGGAGTTATAGTATGTTCCCAGATTCAGCATCTAAATCTTCTATTCAGCTTCTTCAGCATCTCTCTGGTGCTTTGCCACAAGTCAAATAAATCTGTGAGCATTCATGCTGTCCATCTCTGTGTACATTCAGTATCTCATGTTAGTCGTACTTGGTATAGGGCACACAAACTTGAGCATTATTCTAGAATAGGTAGCCTGAATGATTTGTGAGAAATCCCTTTTGTAGACTGACTGCATTTCCCTAGTATTCTACCAATGATTTGAAGGTTGCCATGTGCCTTATCTGTAACTGACTCTATGTGATCGTCTGTCTCATTTCATACCCCTACAAATAGTTACACTCACGTATTTCTATGAGTTGACTGATTTCATCTGAGACTCGTTGATACTTCAGTGGTAGGATACTGTCTACGCCTTGTTTTCATTTAGTGAAGTGCACAATTTTACATTTCTGAACACTTAAAGCAAGTTGTCAAATTACGCACCACTTTGAAATGTTGTCAAAATTCGACTGGCTACGTGTAAAGCTTTTTTCAGACAGTATCTCATTACAGATAACTGCATCATCTGCTGAAAGTGTTAGCACACTTGACTCGTATTTGGGAGGATGACAGTTGAAACCCTCATCCAGCCATCCAGATTTAGGTTTTCTATGATTTCCCTAAATGCATCCATGGGAGAAGGACGACTGTTCAATCCCGCGTCTGGCCATCCTGATTTAGGTTTTCCGTGATTTCCCTAAATCGCTCCAGGCAAATGCCAGGATGGCTCCTTTGAAAGGGCATGGTCGACTTCCTTCTCCATCCTTCCATAATCCGATGAGACCGATGACCTCGCTGTTTGGTCTCTTCCCCCAAACAACCCAACCCCAACCATCCAGGGGAATGCCGGGGTGGTTCCATTCAAAGGGCTCGGCCGATATCCTTCTCCATACTTGACACAATTCGAGCTTGTGCTCTGTCCCTAATGACCCCGATTGTCGATGGAACGTGAAACCCGAAAAGTGTGAGATTACTGTTTATATTAACAACATACAACTTGAATAGAAAGAGTACCGACACACTTTCCTGGGGCAGGTCTGACATTACTTCTGCATAGGGTGATGGCTCTCGATCCAAGATAACGTACAGCGTCCTCCCTGCCAAAGAATCCTCAGTTCAGTCACAAATTTTGCTTAACACACCATATATTCGTATTTTTGATAATAAGTGCAGTTATAGTATCTAGTCAAATACTTTTCGGAAATCGAGAAATACTGCATCTGATCCATGGCTTTCAGGATGTGTCATGTAAGGAAAGTGCATGTCAGATTTAACATGACCGATGATTTCAGAATCCATGCAGAATTGCATGGAGGACGTCATTCTCTTCGAGATATCTCATTACATTTGAATTCAGTATAAGTTCTAAGATTCTACAGCAATAAGATTTTAGGCAATTGGATGATAGTTTTATGGATGACAGTGGCCTGTGCGTTCTTAGAACTATTGGAATGGATTTTTTTGTTAGCAGGATCTGCGGAGGATTATAGTTAAAAGAGGGGATAACCCAGCGGCAAATTTTATATAGAATCTAATGGGGATTCCATCGAGCCCTGGAGTTTAGTTCAATTTTAACGATTTCAGCTGTTTCTCAACATCGCTTATACAAACATCAATATTTCGTATCTTTGAAGTGGTGCATCAGTTAAAGTAAGGCAATACCCTGGATTTTCATTAGTAAATGAACATTTCAAAATAAAGTTCAGCGTTTCCGATTCTGCTTTGCTACTCTCAGTTTCAGTCCCTGTCTTCTCCATGAGTCAGTAACTTCGCTACCACTAACAGCCATTACATATGACCAGAATTGGTTTGGGTTTTGTGAGAGATCTTTCTACAATAATAGTTAAAGACTTAACACATTGCCGTCTTAGATAAACAAATGCGTTTCATTCAGCATTTCTCTGTCTATAACCCTACCCTTTGTGAACATCTCTGGAGCTAGGCAGACGCTCTTATACGAAACTCTCGCTAAGATAAGTTATTAATATGGAAATAAGAGCTAATTTTGTTAATATTACATTTTAGACTAGTGTATATACTTCTTCTCTAGGCTATCTAATGAAGGTTTCGATTTTCTGACCTTATTTAGATCGAAAAGTAAGTATTTCGTAAAAGGCCGGTAGTTGCTAATTTTGTTTACGTTTTTTAGGCGTAAATTTCGCGCGAGTGTAGCTTTTCGTTTTTGACTAGAGTTATGGCTTCAAAGTCAAATTAATTCGTGTCGGTCATACAAAGGTAGGTAGTTAAAACTTTCGGAAGTAAATTTAAAAGTTTGTTTACATTAGTGTTTATTTACGAATTAGTAGGCTACAGGTTACTAAACTACTGTGGTCTTGTGCCAACTTATTCTCTGCTTTTGTGTTAAGTTTGTCTATGAAACTACGTGTGACAAATGTGGTGGTTCCCGTAGAAATTTGAAAGAGGGGGTGTTCTGTGTATTCTGTAAGTTATGGTTTTTTATTGGGGCGAATGTAGCGGCGAGGAAGCGAGGATAGGAAATGAGGCTCTTTCATGGCATTGTAGGTTATGTAGAAAGGACAGAAAAATCGCAGTACAGGAGGCAAAAATTTGTGCCCTTAAGGCTGAATTAGAAAACGCGAACTTGGAATTATGTAGGTTAAGGGAGGAAAAAGAGACTGGGAACTGGGATAAGGTAGCAAGCAAAGGGCGAAATAGGGAAACACTTGAAAAAACTCCAGAAATTCAGTTTGGCTTGCTATCTGAATTGGAGGAAGGGCCTCACCCAGATGTAGTTGAAAGTAGGTTGAAGCGGAATATTAGCTTAAAGAAAAAAGACAGGTCGGGATCAAACCAGAATAGGAAAAGAAGAATTCTGCTTATAGGCAGCAGTCATGGGAGGGGTGTGGGCCATCAGCTTCAGGAGAAATTAGGTGCTGGGTACCAGGTCGCAAGTTTTGTGAAACCAAGTGCTCGTCTTAGCCAGGTGACAGAAAACTTAGGCCAGCTGTGCAGGGACTTTGAAAAGGGAGATCAGGAAATTATAGTTGGTGGAGCAGGAAACAGCCTGGCTACGAGTCCAAGATACAGTATTAGGAGTGACCTGGATAAAATAGGAGCAGAAACTGAGCACACAAATGTGGGGTTTGTGGAGGTCTTTCAGAACCATGATAAGCCCTGAGTAGACACTGCTGTAAGGCATGTCAACACTGAGCTGAACAGGATGCTCCAGACACCCGCAAAATCTCACATAAGTGTTGTTCCAGGAAATGCTATTGGTAGGTGGTGATACACTACACATGGCCTGCACCTGAATAGGATTGGGAAAAATAAGTTAGCTTCTCTATTAGTAGAAACTGTAAGGGGGTCCACAGCTACACAAGGAGTGATCCCTGTGGTTAATGGGTCCAGGCAGACAGATTTTTTAGGTTAAAGCCAAAGTCCAGACAGATGACAATCACGATAAGTAGAATAAAATAAACTTCATGTACAGTAAATAGAGGCAGAGCTAAGGGCAGTATCAACTCACTTCATCAAAAAGTCAGGGGAATAAAAATTAAAGTAGATGAGCTATTAGTGTGTTTAGATGATCTGAAAAATAAGAATGAGATTGATATACTCTGTATGTCTGAACACCACGTAACTGTGCGCATGGATAGTATCAGCGTAAGTGGGTATAATTTAGCATCTTACACTTGTAGATCTAGGATGGATAAAGGAGGAGTTGTCATTTCCATAAAACAAAGGTATAAATGCAAAACTGTAGAAATAAGCAAATTTTGTGTTGATCAGCACTTTGAGGTTTGTGCATGTAAACTTCAGCTAGATAATGTGGTATTGATATTAGCAAAACTGTACAGGTCCCCATTAGGAGTTAAAAAAGTTTGACTCTTTATTATGCTGTCTGTCAGACAAAAAGAAGAAGTTATTAATCTGTGGTGATTGCAATGTAGACTTTCTAAATAGTTCTGAGAGGAAAAGTGAACTAGAAGTGTTTTTAACAACATATAACTTAGAATCAGTGATCAATTTCCCTACATGTATAGCTCAAGACAGTAGCACGCTAATAGATAATGTATTTGCAGAGAAAGAAGATGTAAAACAAACACATACTTTCCCTGTGGTAAATGGATTGTCGTACCATGATGCACAACTGATTAACTTACAAAACCTAACAGGGTGTACAGTTTGGAAACCATTAAGTAAAAGTGTAAGGTCGCTCAACCTGATATCTATAGAGCACTTCAAAGAATGCTTAAGAAATATTAATTGGGGAGATGTATATAATGAGCCAAATGCTAATGATAAATGCAACATATTTCTTGATAAATTTATATCGCTTTTTGAACATTGTTTCCCAAAGAAAATTTCTAAATGTAACACCACACACTTTTCGAACAAGTCTTGGACTACTACAGGTATTAAAGTGTCTTCAGAAAGAAATAGAAAACTATATGACACAGCAAGAACTAGTAAAGATCCAGAAGTAGTTTACACTATAAAAATTACTGTAACATTCTGAGAAAAGTTGTAAGGAAATCAACAAATATGTATGTTAGAAAAGAAATTAACAACTCCAGCAATAAAATCAAATCAATATGGAATATTGTTAGAAGGGAGACAGGAAAAGTACCCACTGGGATAGGTAGCATTACTATTAAGGAGAACAAGACCATCCTAACCAACAGTACACAAGTAGCTAATGTATTTAACAACCATTTCTTAAGAGTAAGAGAAAAAATTGGCGAGAACAGTTCAAAAGTAAAAGCCAGGCAGCACATGGAAGAGTCTGTTTTGGAAAAAATTAGTCAGATTAAGTTTCAAGTAACAACCTCTTGTGAAATAAGTAAAATTATTAAATCTTAGAAAAATAAATGTTCTTTTAGAGTGGATGACATCTCTAATAAGATATTAAAAGAATGTGGAGCAATTACAGCTGATGTTCTGAGTCACATATGTAATGCGTCATTAACTCAAGGTATTTTCCCACACAGGTTAAAATATGCCATTGTCAGGCCGCTCTACAAAACGGGGGAAACCACAAATGTCAATAATTATCGGCCAGTATCCTTGCTTACAGCATTTTAAAAAATCTTCTAGAAAGTAATGTACTCAAGAGTGGTTAGCCATCTCAACAGTAATGGGATACTTAGTAAATCACAGTTTGGATTTCAAAAATGCTGTTCCACTGATACAGCAATATGCAAGTTCACTGTCCACATAACATAGTCTTTAAATAGTAAAATGTCGCTAATAGGAACTTTCTGTGACTTGTCCAAAGCATTTGACCGTGTGAACCATGACATTATGTTACAGAAATTACAGTTGTATGGTATAAATGGAATAGTATATTAATGGTTTAAGTCATACCTACAGAACAGAAAGCAAAAAGTTTCCTTATATGGGTGAAGCGATTTAAATAAGTTTGCCACTTCTTCTAACTGGGGCGAAATTACATGAGGTGTTCCATAGGGTTCAATCATGGTTTTGCTTCTGTTCTTGATACATGTGAACTACCTCCCTTCCTATCCAAAACAACAGGAAGCTGAATTGACACTGTTTGCTGATGATACAAGCATCATTATTATTGTTGTACAAGAAACTCGAATTGAAAATTCTACAAATAAGGTCTTTGGAAAAGTCATTAACTGTTTTTCTGAAAATGGGCTTGCTCTAAACTTTCAAAAAACACAGTACATTCAATTTTCTGCTGCAAAAAGTACAGTTCCTTCGATAAATATAACACATCAACAGATGTCAGTAGATAGGGTAGAGCATACTAAGTTTTTGGTGTACACATAGATTAGAATCTTAATTGGAAAACTCATATTTTGGATCTTCTAAGGCGACTAGGTTGAGCAACGTTTGCAATCAGAATAATTGCCAGTTTTGAGGATATAGAAATTAGTAAGCTAACATACTTTGCATACTTTCACTTTCTGATGTCATACAGAATAATATTTTGGGGTAACTCAACATTTAGACAAAAAGTATTCACTGCTCAAAAGAAAGTGGTTAGAATAATGTGTGTGGTTCGTAATCACACATCTTGTAGGCATCTTTTTAAAAGATTGGGAATTCTTACAACAGCCTCACAGTACATGTACTCACTAATGAAATTTGTTCCCAACAACATGGACCAGTATAAAAACAACAGTGACATTCATGATTATAATTCCAGAAAAAAGAAGAACTCAGACTATCCTTTACTCAACCTATCTTTGGCACAGAAAGGGGTAAAATATGCTGGTATAAAAATTTTCTACAAATTACCAGATGAAATAATATCTCTGACAGACAGCAGTAATAACTTCAAAAATAAATTGAAATCTTATCTCCTTGACAACTCCTTCTATACCATAGATGAATTCTTGAATAGGAATAAATAAATCTAGAAATATAGTATATGCATTTTGTGCCATTTAAGGGAATGGGGTAAATAATAGAAATATTAATTCTTAACTATGTATTATATATATATATATTAAAAATCTTGTTTCATATGTGCATTTCTTGTGCACTTGGCACATTCCACATCATAATGGCTACCGTACCATGCGATTGATAAATGGAACACGCAACCAACTAAGTAACTAACTAACTTACCTATTGTGCACTAGTCTCTTTGTCTCTGTATACCATACAGGATCCCTTTCACAACAAACAGTTCAATTAGACAGTGGAAGATTAAGCCAGCGCAGGGATGTAGGAAATGCTAAGAAGAAGTCCTTGGTTTGCTTTAGGACTCAAAGCTTAGGATATAAAATAAAACAGCAGCTAATTAAAAAACTTTTCTCTACTTCAATTGGGCAAATTTAAAGATAACAGTAGTAAAATCAACGTCTCTCAGCAAATCACAGTCCATTTTCATTAAGGTAAGGTTGTGTAGACATTCATGTTCCATGGTGTTCCTTCACTCATTTGTAATGTTCTTTAATGTTAAAAAAGAACGTCCTCCACTGCAGTAGGTGATCATCAAAGACACATAAATGTGTAAGAGTATTTCTACATTTAGGAAAAACGATTTTAATGAATTTTCAATTAATAGTTCATAAAACTGCAGTTCCAAGGGTTCATAGTGTTTACTGTCAAAAGTAGCAGTTACATCTGTTTTGAGCAGCTCAACAAACTACACCAGTTCATCACATAGGTTTTCTTCCAAATCGTCTGGGTAACTCTGATTGTAACTGGAGTTCTTTTCAAGATCTCTTCTGCTGTTAAAGAGTTAAATTTCTGAAGGATTACAACTGCATCGTCACTAATGTTAATTTCCACCTGTATAGCTAATGCAGACAACACAGTATCATTGTGACAGCAAACACCTGAATTTGAAAATGCTGTCCATGTGTTTCAATTTCTCCAGCTTCATCTAGTGTACTCTGTATTTTCCTTCCATTATCTTGAAGTCCGTTGCTTATATTCTTCTTTCGCTTTTGCTTCAGTATCTGAAAATGAAAACTGCATTGCTTGGACATAGCCATGTAACAATTTATAAAGAGCCTACTCCATGTTAAGAGCTTGATAAGACAACTGCAGCTAAGTGATGGTTCGTTAGACTAAATACACCAAACAACTGCTTATAATAAGTCACCTTTATTTACGACAGACTGTTTCGGCTTTATCGCCATTTTCAAGTATCTGAATTACAATTATGGTGAGAAGAGGGATGGATGCCCATGTCGTTCATATTTAAAAAATACTGTATTGTACTCACGTCTAGATTGATGTGACGTCCATATTACGTCCTTAGTGGACTGTTTTATAACTATCACTGCTTTAATAAGGCGGTGGATGCATATGTTACTTCCGATTTATCCATTATCGGAAGTAACATACGCAACAACCAAAGACAATCGTGTTCTAGAGAACGTAAATTGATAAATCGGAAGTAACTTGCAGATAACCAAAGACAATAGTAACAAATTTTAGTTCATAAAACAATATCGCTGTTCATCTGCTGAATCTATGCAAACATATAGCGTCGTAAGAGTGGTACTGTCAAACTGCTGTCATGTCATAATTAACATTTTATTTTCAACATCTTGACATCATTTACCATCTTATTAAAGCAGTGACAGTTATAAAACAGCAGAAATAGTCTGTCTTAAATAAAGATTACTTATTATAAGCAGCTATTGGTGTATCTACTCTAACAATCACTTCGTTATGAGACATATATTATGCTACTGTTCCTAAAGACGAAAAAAAGCGCTAGTTGTTGACAAACGTTCTAGGATTTCGTTCCAAGCAATAATCATTATTCCCGTTTACAACTTATACACTACTGGCCATTAAAATTGCTTCACCACGAAGATGACGTCCTACACACGCGAAATTTAACCGACAGGAAGATGCTGTGATATAGAAATGATTAGCTTTTCAGAGCATTCACACAAGGTTGGCGCCGGTGGCGACACCTACAACGTGCTGACATGAGAAATGTTTCCAACCGATTTCTCATACACAAACGGCAGTTGACCGGCGTTGCCTGGTGAAACGTTGTTGTGATGCCTCGTGTAATAAGGAGAAATGCGTACCATCACGTTTCCGACTTTGATAAAGGTCGTATTGTAGCCTATCGCGATTGCGGTTCATCGTATCTCGACATTGCTGTTCGCGTTGGTCGAGATCCAGAATATGGAATCAGTGGGTTCAGGAGGGTAATACGGAACGCCGTGCTGGATCCCAACGGCCTCGTATCACTACCAGTCGAGATGACAGGCATCTTATCCACATGGCTGTAACGGATCGTGCAGCCACGTCTCGATCCCTGAGTCAACAGATGGGGACGTTTGCAAGACAATAACAATCTGCACCAACAGTTCGACGACGTTTCAGGCAGCATTGACTATCAGCTCGGAGACCATGGCTGCGGTTACCCTTGACGCTGCATCATAGACAGGAGCGCCTGCGATGGTGTACTCAACGACGAACCTGGGTGAACGAATGGCAAAACGTCATTTTTTCGGACGAATCCAGGTTCTGTTTACAGCACCATGATGGTCGCATCCATGTTTGGCGACATCGCGGTGAATGCACATTGGAAGCGTTTATTCGTCATCGCCATACTGGCGTATCACCTGGCGTGATGGTATGTTGCAGGTCCTGTTCGGGCCTTCCTGGATACAGAAAATGTTCGACTGCTGCCCTGACCAGCACATTCTGCAGATCTCTCACCAATTGAAAACGTCTGGTCAGTGGAGGCCGAGCAACTGGCTCGTCACAATACGCTAGTCACTACTCTTGATGAACTGTGGTATCGTGTTGAAGCTGCAGGGGCAGCTGTACCTGTACACGCCATCCAAGCTCTGTTTGACTCAATGCCCAGGCGTATCAAGGCCGTTATTACGGCCAGAGGTGGTTGTTCTGGGAACTGATTTCTCAGGATCTATGCACCCAAATTACTTGAAAATGTAATCGCATGTCGGTTCTAGTATAATATATTTTTCCAATGAATACCCGTTTATCATCTGCATTTCTTCTTGAAGTAGCAATTTTAATGGCCAGTGGTGTACATTTTTGACACTAGTCCACAAGACTGATTATGACACTGCATCTCTTGATCCATGTTATCGGGTTTGTCACCCAAAACCACAAAGAGCTGCCTTCGTAGCACCTCCTTCAACCAACCATCTGGTGTCAGACAACCTTTTCAAAACCTGATTTTTTAAACTAATTTCTTTCAGTTTTTTCCAGAGAAAATCCCATGAATAGGTAGAAGCGGAATAAAAATGTACAAAGACTTTCAACGAAATCGAAGAAAAACGGCTGTTTCTGTATGAAGTTCTGCGGCCCATATGACAACCAAATACACTCCTGGAAATGGAAAAAAGAACACATTGACACCGGTGTGTCAGACCCACCATACTTGCTCCGGACACTGCGAGAGGGCTGTACAAGCAATGATCACACGCACGGCACAGCGGACACACCAGGAACCGCGGTGTTGGCCGTCGAATGGCGCTAGCTGCGCAGCATTTGTGCACCGCCGCCGTCAGTGTCAGCCAGTTTGCCGTGGCGTACGGAGCTCCATCGCAGTCTTTAACACTGGTAGCATGCCGCGACAGCGTGGACGTGAACCGTATGTGCAGTTGACGGACTTTGAGCGAGGGCGTATAGTGGGCATGCGGGAGGCCGGGTGGACGTACCGCCGAATTGCTCAACACGTGGGGCGTGAGGTCTCCACAGTACATCGATGTTGTCGCCAGTGGTCGGCGGAAGGTGCACGTGCCCGTCGACCTGGGACCGGACCGCAGCGACGCACGGATGCACGCCAAGACCGTAGGATCCTACGCAGTGCCGTGGGGGACAGCACCGCCACTTCCCAGCAAATGAGGGACACTGTTGCTCCTGGGGTATCGGCGAGGACCATTCGCAACCGTCTCCATGAAGCTGGGCTACGGTCCCGCACACCGTTAGGCCGTCTTCCGCTCACGCCCCAACATCGTGCAGCCCGCCTCCAGTGGTGTCGCGACAGGCGTGAATGGAGGGACGAATGGAGACGTGTCATCTTCAGCGATGAGAGTCGCTTCTGCCTTGGTGCCAATGATGGTCGTATGCGTGTTTGGCGCCGAGCAGGTGAGCGCCACAATCAGGACTGCATACGACCGAGGCACACAGGGCCAACACTCGGCATCATGGTGTGGGGAGCGATCTCCTACACTGGCCGTACACCACTGGTGATCGTCGAGGGGACACTGAATAGTGCACGGTACATCCAAACCGTCATCGAACCCATCGTTCTACCATTCCTAGACCGGCAAGGGAACTTGCTGTTCCAACAGGACAATGCACGTCCGCATGTATCCCGTGCCACCCAACGTGCTCTAGAAGGTGTAAGTCAACTACCCTGGCCAGCAAGATCTCCGGATCTGTCCCCCATTGAGCATATTTGGGACTGGATGAAGCGTCGTCTCACGCGGTCTGCACGTCCAGCACGAACGCTGGTCCAACTGAGGCGCCAGGTGGAAATGGCATGGCAAGCCGTTCCACAGGACTACATCCAGCATCTCTACGATCGTCTCCATGGGAGAATAGCAGCCTGCATTGCTGCGAAAGGTGGATATACACTGTACTAGTGCCGACATTGTGCATGCTCTGTTGCCTGTGTCTATGTGCCTGTGGTTCTGTCAGTGTGATCATGTGATGTATCTGACCCCAGGAATGTGTCAATAAAGTTTCCCCTTCCTGGGACAATGAATTCACGGTGTTCTTATTTCTATTTCCAGGAGTGTATAATGAATGTACAAAGCTGGGAATATATTCTGTGTATTTATTTATCTTCTTAATTCGTGCTTCTAAACAGCCGTACTTCCCACTCATGTTGCTGGTTTTATCATAGCTTTGACTTTATATCGATGTCATTCTCATTAAAAAAAATTCAGTTAGCTTTGGGCGAGTAGCTCAGCAGTATGGCCTTCCACGTGCAGATCTTTCCACTGGTTCTAATGCCAGGACAGAGCGCACAATCAAAGTCAGTTAGTATCCATGTGATGTATCTGAATTGGAATCCCTTGAAGCAGAATAATACTTGCATCTCTTAATTCCGCAAATAATACGTTCCGTCATACTTGATGCAATTAGATGGGTAACTTTCTCAGGTGGAGTTTTTGACAAATACGACGAAACTACCTTTTCTTTGTAAATAGTCTTCACGGGTTTGCCGCCGGATGGCGTTGTGCAAATTCCACAATATTTCCTCGGAGCAACTGTCCGACATCTTCAGGTGGTTCAACTTTGCTCGTGGCAAGGTACGACTGACGGTATCCGCATACCGACACTCCGTTTTTAGAACACGCGCGCGAAGAATGCGCAGCGTCGGAAATTGCGCATGCTCAGTGATATGCCATATTCAAACTCCCTCTGCCGAAAATCGCATAGCGGCTCTCACTTGTGTGCGCTGTACGCTGCGTTTGCCAGCCGGCCGCGGTGGTCTCGCGGTTCTAGGCGCGCAGTCCGGAACCGTGCGACCGCTACGGTCGCAGGTTCGAATCCTGCCTGGAGCATGGATGTGTGTGATGTCCTTAGGTTAGTTAGGTTTAAGTAGTTCTAAGTTCTAGGGCACCGATGACCACAGCTGTTAAGTCCCATAGTGCTCAGAGCCATTTTTGCGTTTGTCAATTGTGGCCAGACGTTACTCAAGAACGGCCGTACTAGGCCAGTGTTATGACGGGCCTGTTATCGAAGAATCTTGATTTTCGGGTGGTGATTTAATAGCAGCCAATGCAGGGTTCCAGGCTGTGATCAGTTGAAATCCCATATCCCTGTTGATGTGATTATCGGCTGTACGGATTTGTGTTGCTTCCTTAATGACGCAGTCCTAGAAAGATGATGCCAGGGATAAAACTTCCGTCCTTTCATAAATCCTGTATTCAGACAGTGTTCCGCAATTGCCGACTTTTCCGGTTGACGAAGGCGTGTATGACGCTGATGTTCATCGCAGCGTTCCTGTACTGTGCGGCATGACTGTCCTATATACGCTGCCCCACACTTTCAAGGAATGTTGTACACACCACATTTCCTCAGTCGAAGGTCATACTTAACCGAACCCAACAGGTTTCTCAGTTTTGCAGATGGTTGAAAAACACACTTAATTCCGTATCTTCAGAGGACTCTTCCGATTCTTGACGACATGGCACCAAAATACGGCAAAAAGGCCAAAGTGGTGGGTGTCTTCGTGTTTTCATTCTGCTCCATAGACTGAACTCGCCTGGGCCTGAAAGCATTACGTATCTGTCTCTCAGAATAACCGTTTTGTCGGAAAACTGTCTTCAAAAATTGTATTTCTCTCGACAGGCTCTCAGGATCAGATACCACATGTGCTCTATGAACTAACGTACGTAACGCACTACCGCATTGTGCAGGGTGATGGCAGATTATGGCCTGCAGATATAGATCTGTATGCGTTGGGTTGCGGTAGACGCTGTGTCCCAAGGTTCCATCTGCTTTCCTTCGTACCAAGACATCAAGAAAAGGTAAAATACCATCTTTCTCCACTTCCATTGTGAAGTTTGTATTCGGATGGAGCGAATTCAGATGCTGAAGAAACGAAGGTATGAAGTCCATTAGGCCACACCTCAAATGTATCATCCAGATACCGCAGAAAAAGCGAGGGTTTGAGAGTGGTTGACTGTAGTGCTTTTTCTTCAAAGTCCTCCATAAAATAATTGGCCACCACAGGAGACAGAGGGCTTCCTATGACGACACCATCTACTTGTTCAAAATATTGATCTTGAAATAAGAAGAATGTTGAAGTAAGCACATGTCTGAATAATGCTACTATGTCCTCCCCAAACTTGTTGCTAATGAGCTCCAAAGAGTCCTGCAAGGGCACCTTTGTAAATAAAGACACAACATCGAAACTTACTAACAGATCCGATGATTGCAATCTAACGGTTTTCAGGCGACCTATGCAATCTTCAGAGTTTCGAATGTGATGGTCGCAGTTGCCTACGAGAGGTCTCAATAGTGATGTCAGGTATTTCGCAACAAAAGAAGTAGGTGCTCCTATGTTACTTACAATGGGATGGAGAGGCACCCCGTTCTTATGGATCTTGGGTAGGCCATAGAGTGTAGGAGTAACTGCAGCCTGTTGACGCAATCCCTTAGCGACTTTCGCTGGAATCGAGCTCTTCCTGATGAGTTCCACAGTTTTCCTCTCGATCCTACACGTCGGATCACTTTTTAATTTACTATATGCAGGATCGTTGTGCAGTTTGTATATCTTGCTGTTATATTCTGTGCGCGAGTGAAGCACAGTAGCATTCTCTTTGACAGCAGGTAAGATGACGATGTCTTAGTCTTCTCTCAATTCTCGTAGAGCATTTCTTTAAGCTAAGGTGATGTTAAATTTGGACCTCTTAGATGAAGCTTGTGTCAAGATGCGGCATGTGTCACGCCTAATCTCTTCGGCAGCATCCTTAGGAAGTTTCGAAACAGCCTGCTCTATTCCACTAATCACATATCGGATGGGAATGGTCTCTCATGTAGGTGAAAAATTCAGACCCTTCTCTAGCACTGAAACTGCAGCGTCATCCAAAGTCTTCTCCATGAGACATGGCACGTCTTCTTGGCAAGTCTTCTTGCGTTCGGGCTTGAGTCGATCGTATTTAGTCATCGGACGAACCTTAGCTTGTCGTTCAGTCCAGTCAGCCAGTGCCCAAGTGGCGCTGTCTACCCAGTTCCAGAATGCCGCTGAGAGGTTCGTTGAAATCTTCAGATGGAGTGATAGTAATTGTCTGGACACCAAGCACAATTCCTGACGCGTATAGCGCACCCTTTCTCTCACAAGTGCTACACTCGTCCGTCGTTTAATTCTAATGGCAGCCGCAGAATTTATATAGTGTTTAAATTCAGCAAACGTAGGGATGGTTTGCTTGTCGCGGCATCTCAGTAAAAATTCAAGGCTGCTTAACAATCTACCTAACTTGCGATGTAACTTGTCAAACTCACACATGTTCTTCGCCATATCCTCCCCGTAAAGGTACCAGATGTGACTCTTCAAGCTTTCCCGGAGGATGTGTTATAAATAGTCTTCACGGGTTTGCCACCGGATCATATTGAGAAAATTCCACAATATTTGAGCCACCTGAAGATGTCGGACGGTTGCTCCAAGCAAATATTGTGGAATTTGCACAATGTGATCTGCGGCAAACCCGCAAAGACTTTACAACACATCCACCGGGAAAGCTTGAAGAGTCATACCTTTCCTTTATTTGTATTTATTTGCAAGCCTAACATATTAATCGTTATCAGGAGAAAGAAAACTGGCGTTCTACGGATCGGAGCGTGGAATGTCAGATCCCTTAATCGGGCAGGTAGGTTAGAAAATTTAAAAAGGGAAATGAATAGGTTAAAGTTAGATATAGTGGGAATTAGTGAAGTTCGGTGGCAGGAGGAACAAGACTTTTGGTCAGGTGATTACAGGGTTATAAATACAAAATCAAATAGGGGTAATGCAGGAGTAGGTTTAATAATGAATAAAAAAATAGGAGTGCGGGTTAGCTACTACAAACAGCATAGTGAACGCATTATTGTGGCCAAGATAGACACAAAGCCCATGCCTACTACAGTAGTACAAGTTTATATGCCAACTACCTCTGCAGATGATGAAGAAACGGATGAAATGTATGACGAGATAAAAGAAATTATTCAGGTAGTGAAGGGAGACGAAAATTTAATAGTCGTGGGTGACTGGAATTCGTCAGTAGGAAAAGGGAGAGAAGGAAACATAATAGGTGAATATAGATTGGGGGGAAGGAACGAAAGAGGAAGCCGCCTTGTAGAATTTTGCACAGAGCATAACTTAATCATAGCCAACACTTGGTTCAAGAATCATAAAAGAAGGTTGTATACCTGGAAGAATCCTGGAGATACTAAAAGGTATCAGATAGATTATATAATGGTAAGACAGAGATTTAGGAACCAGGTTTTAAATTGTAAGACATTTCCAGGGGCAGATGTGGATTCTGACCACAATCTATTGGTTATGAACTGCAGATTGAAACTAAAGAAACTGCAAAAAGGTGGGAATTTAAGGAGATGGGACCTGGATAAACTGAAAGAACCAGAGGTTGTAGAGAGTTTCAGGGAGAGCATAAGGGAACAATTGACAGGAATGGGGGAAAGAAATACAGTAGAAGAAGAATGGGTAGCTCTGAGGGATGAAGTAGTGAAGGCAGCAGAGGATCAAGTAGGCAAAAAGACGAGGGCTAATAGACATCCTTGGGTAACAGAAGAAATATTGAATGTAATTGATGAAAGGAGAAAATATAAAAATGCAGTAAATGAAGCAGGCAAAAAGGAATACAAATGTCTCAAAAATGATATCGACAGGAAGTGCAAAATGGCTAAGCAGGGATGGCTAGAGGACAAATGTAAGGATGTAGAGGCTTGTCTCACTAGGGGTAAGATAGATACTGCCTACAGGAAAATTAAAGAGACCTTTGGAGAGAAGAGAACCACTTGTATGAATATCAAGAGCTCAGATGGCAACCCAGTTCTAAGCAAAGAAGGGAAGGCAGAAAGGTGGAAGGAGTATATAGAGGGTTTATACAAGGGCGATGTACTTGAGGACAATATTATGGAAATGGAAGAGGATGTAGATGAAGACGAAATGGGAGATAAGATACTGCGTGAAGAGTTTGACAGAGCACTGAAAGACCTGAGTCGAAACAAGGCCCCGGGAGTAGACAACATTCCATTTGAACTACTGATGGCCTCGGGAGAGCCAGTCATGACAAAACTCTACCATCTGATGAGCACGATGTATGAGACAGGCGAAATACCCTCAGACTTCAAGAAGAATATAATAATTCCAATCCCAAAGAAAGCAGGTGTTGACAGATGTGAAAATTACCGAACTATCAGTTTAATAAGTCACAGCTGCAAAATACTAACACGAATTCTTTACAGACGAATGGAAAAACTGGTAGAAGCCGACCTCGGGGAAGATCAGTTTGGATTCCGTAGAAATGTTGGAACACGTGAGGCAATACTGACCTTACGACTTATCTTAGAAGAAAGATTAAGAAAAGGCAAACCTACGTTTCTAGCATTTGTAGACTTAGAGAAAGCTTTTGACAATGTTAACTGGAATACTCTCTTTCAAATTCTGAAGGTGGCAGAGGTAAAATACAGGGAGCGAAAGGCTATTTACAGTTTGTACAGAAACCAGATGGCAGTTATAAGAGTCGAGGGGCATGAAAGGGAAGCAGTGGTTGGGAAAGGAGTAAGACAGGATTGTAGCCTCTCCCCGATGTTATTCAATCTGTATATTGAGCAAGCAGTAAAGGAAACAAAAGAAAAATTCGGAGTAGGTATTAAAATTCATGGAGAAGAAGTAAAAACTTTGAGGTTCGCCTATGACATTGTAATTCTGTCAGAGACAGCAAAGGACTTGGAAGAGCAGTTGAACGGAATGGACAGTGTCTTGAAAGGAGGATATAAGATGAACATCAACAAAAACAAAACGAGGATAATGGAATGTAGTCAAATTAAGTCGGGTGATGCTGAGGGAATTAGATTAGGAAATGAGACACTTAAAGTAGTAAAGGAGTTTTGCTATTTAGGGAGTAAAATAACCGATGATGGTCGAAGTAGAGAGGATATAAAATGTAGACTGGCAATGGCAAGGAAAGCGTTTCTCAAGAAGAGGAATTTGTTAACATGGAGTATAGATTTAAGTGTCAGGAAGTCGTTTCTGAAAGTATTTGTATGGAGTGTAGCCATGTATGGAAGTGAAACATGGACGATAACTAGTTTGGACAAGAAGAGAATAGAAGCTTTCGAAATGTGGTGCTACAGAAGAATGCTGAAGATAAGGTGGGTAGATCACTTAACTAATGAGGAGGTATTGAATTGGATTGGGGAGAAGAGAAGTTTGTGGCACAACTTAACTAGAAGAAGGGATCGGTTGGTAGGACATGTTTTGAGGCATCAAGGGATCACAAATTTAGCATTGGAGGGCAGTGTGGAGGGTAAAAATCGTAGAGGGAGACCAAGAGGTGAATACACTAAGCAGATTCAGAAGGATGTAGGTTGCAGTAGATAGTGGGAGATGAAGAAGTTTGCACAGGATAGAGTAGCATGGAGAGCTGCATCAAACCAGTCTCAGGACTGAAGACCACAACAACAACAACATATTAACAGTGGAGACAAAGTTGACACTCCGAGCAGTGGCTGATGGGAGCGACTGTAAATGGGAAATGCCTTTACAGTCGCTCCCATCAGCCACAGTGTGGAGAGTCAACTTTGACTGCATGTGTAGCATAAAGATTAATGCTAAATAAAAATGTCAATATTGGATATTAATTCTAATGAACCTAAATAATTTCCTTTGCGATGTGATTCACCAATTTCGTCACTACCCCAAAACGCAAGATCTCGTTCTGCTAAGAAATTTCTAAACACAATAATTTGTTCCAACAAGGAAACCCTTAAGTGCAAAGGTGCAGAAGGCCAATGATTTTTACAGCATTCGATGACCCACATATTGTCTACCATGCAGCCACAATATTGTCTGCTAATGGCAAGAGGGGGCAGGACTGGAGGTATCCAATGATGAGCACAACATGAGGCTACATAGCATAGTTGAACTGCTTTGTCGACAAGTAACTCACAACAGTGTTAATGGTGTTGATACAAAAAAGAGCAATGGCAACAATAAACAAAGCAAACATTGCAATATATCTGCAACAACAGTTGTCGAGGTTTGTCATTTCGTCAGAAAAACCCAAGGAATTTCACAGAGTGAGAAAGAAGTGAGAGATGAAAGATAAGCATTTCTGAAGTGTTAGTCAGTGGCATGTGTGGTGTTTATACATTCGACTGGTCGGAGACTGTACATGAGGAGTACAATGATGATGATACTTGCTTAACAAGTGAAAGTGATACTGGAACAGGTGTCGAGAGTAGATTATTTTTGTATGTTCTGGGACACTAGGAGAATTTTATAAAAAATAAAAAAAAATCTCGTGACTGCATCATTCACGATATTCTTATTTTTCACAAGATTGTCCTAATCTCCCAGAACATACAAAAGCAATCTAATATCCCTTTTACCTAATAATAATATAATATAATAAAATAATATAAAAATAACTATAATAAAAAGTCATTTATTTTACAAATATTCCCCATAGGTGAATGTAATGTAATTAAATAAATTAGAGAATTAACTATTATTTTAAAAAACAATTTTTATATAATTTTTTCTTAGCCCCAAAAAATGTCCTATTTTTGACTTCTGTGAAAAACGTATTTTTTAAAATTATATTAAAGAATAAGTACATAAAATTATTTACTTTCTGCTTTAGCAGCCATAACATTATATAGATTAAGTAAATATAATTTTGGACCTAAATTTTTAGTCTTTGTTTTTTAAAAAAATATGAATCAGATAGGTAAGAAAATTACTTTACTTGTAACTACTTTTTGAATGTAAGTAAATTAATTAGAAAAATAATTTAAAAAAAAATTTCACATTGTGAACTCTGTATCATGAAATTCATTATTTCTGTTTTTAAGTTTCTCCATTTCTTTATATTTCAGTTTCATATGTCCTTTTTTAATTACTTTAAGTTCCCAAGGAGCAATTAATTTGTAATATCTATTTGGTAAAATAACTTTATAATCATTATTAAGTTCCATACAAATTTTTTCTCCATATCTAGTATTTAAATAATCACAGCCACAAACATTATATAAAACATTAATCTCTAGTTCAGTTTAATCTCTTTCGAGACAGCAACATCACTAAACTTCTTGATTATAGTCTCCATTTATATAGAATAATGTTTAAAAGATTTATATATAATAATTTTTTATTAGATTATCAATAATGAGTAATAACCATATGCTAATGGATCTATTCTATTTTCTAAAAGATATCTTTTATTATTGTGAGGAATTAGTGCTTTTTTGTTTACTTGAATTGTATAGATTTCATGTTTCCCACTTTTAACTAAATTAAATTTTCTATAATGTGCTATATTGTTAAATAAACAATCTTTATAATCCTCTAAACTAATTTTGTTATTAACAACACATTTTTTAATTCCTGTAGATTTCTTTTCTATTTTGTCACCAACTTAATAACTATACATCTTTGGTCTTAAACCACAAAATTCTTCCATTATTTTTCCATTATATTCATCTTTCATTTTTCCAACAACTTTTTTGTTTGTTTGTGGAATATTATATATACTATCTGTTGGATAATCGCTTGTATCAAAATAATCAATCATTGATTTCATATCTTCACAGAAATCTTCTGTTTTAATATTATAAATATAACTATCTGTATCTTGAAAACATAATTCAATATTTTCTCCATATTTAAGTTTCATAACTCTGTAGTGAAAATCATACATTATTTCTTTAGATATGTCAAGTATCCTTAACCTGACATAAATCGGTTTATTAAATATTGTATTAGTTTTATTGATGTGAATAGCAGCAAGATTTTCATTAAATATAGTTCTATGTTTAATGTTTGGGTTAGTTACAATTTTATCACATATTTTACTATTTGAAACTAATTTTATATCTTGTCCATTTCTCTTATTTTTCCATTGTTTACCAAACACAGTATTATTCATTAATTTATGGAAATCTTTTTCAAAATCATTTGTAGCTTAAGTTCTCAACTGTGTGTTTAGATCAATATACTTCTTTAACCAATCAGATTGTTTAAATTTTAAAACTTTATGCATTTTTGTAAGTTTCATTCCTAAAGGTAAATATTGTTTAAGATTTATATAATGTAGTACATAATTACACTTTTTATCTAAAGTAGTTATTAACTTACTTTCTTTTGAACCCAGAACAAGTTTTGATTTGGGAGCTAGTGGTAAATCTTTATGTAAATCATGGAATTCTTTTGGATATCCCAGATCTACTTCAAATATAGATCCATCTTGACTATTGTTTGACATTTTACTTATTTTTGTACAATCAAAATTATTTGGTTCTTCCCATTTAAATCCACCATATGGTAAATACCTATTCATAGCATAACCATATAAATTATTTGCATCTAGGTAGATTATATAATTTGATATTTCTTTATTATAATAATCTTTTAAAAAATTACTATTTGCTTTTACACATCTTTTACAACATTCTGAAATTCCACCTCTTATTCCTTTTTCAACCATTAGAAGCATATCACAATCATATAATAATTCAAGTTTTTGATTAGTAATTTTTAACAATGCAGCTCAAGATAAACCTGGTGCTGTAAAATACCAAGAAGGGTTTAATTATATTTATTTATACATATTTTTCTAAATTTTTCAAATCCATCACTTAACAAAAATACATCTCTTTTAAAATATAAATCATGATATTCATGAAGTTATTTAATACTGAGTTTTTCCCAATCTAATTTTGCATGTTCATAATATTCATCACTTATGTCACAATCACATAGTTTACTACAAAATTTATCTATTGTTGGTATTGTGTTTCTTCAAATTTTTCCCAAGAATCCATGTAATGAAATGGATAAACACATTTTCTAATTACTAAGTTAAATAATTCTGGAGAAAAATACTTTTTAATTTTTTTAATTGCATTTTCTTTAAATTTGATGAAAGATAATCAAGTGAAGAAGCCATAAATCTAAATGTATCAACAAATCTCATTTTTAAAGTTTTTGTATGTTTACCAAAACTAACATTTATTTTCATAGTTCGGTATTAATTCTATTTCTTTATTATCATAATTAAGTTCTTTTACAAAAAGATGTGAATCGTAGCCAGTTAAATTATGTAAATAAATAGGTACAAAATCAGGTTGCTGTAGTTTTAAATTTCATATATTACCTAATGGGTCCAGTTAAATGATCATGATGATGTACATTTTTACTCTTTTTTGTATAGGGACGTTTACATAGCGTACAAACTGTAGATTTAAGATACATTTTGTATTTATCAAGATCAAGTGGTTTCATTTCTTCGGTTGTAGAATATTTTCTTCCAATTTCTTCAACTTCCGGTTTTATACATACTATAAATTTTTATGGCAATTGGGTCCCCTATAAACTGCTGGATATTTATAATTTCCATATATATATATATATATATATATATATATATATATATATTTAACATAATAACAAAATCCACTTGGCTAATGTTATTTATATTTCATAGTATATGGTGTTTTGGGATTTGGTTGACAATTATCCATTTTTAAAAGTAAATTTTCAATAACAGCATACATAACAAATGGAATTTTTTTTGTGTAAATCGAAAATTTTGATAATATATAAATTCTCCATCACCTGGCATTTCAACTATTAATGGTTTATTAGTCAATCAAATTTTTGTGTGTTTATCTAATTTTTCTTGACTATCAAAATGTAGTAAACATAAATCACAAATATATTTTACTTCAGTATGTTTAGTCATTTGACTTGTTACAAGTCTTGACGAAGTTTTTATAGAACAATAAATTGAATCTTTCTTGAAATAAAGTAGATTTACATTTTTTTCCTTTTTAGCTTTTGTAATTTTTAATGGATACACTTGATAACTTTCATCTTTATCATCAAATGAATAAACATTAATAGATACATTAATTTTATTTTCTATTTTTCGAATGTGATCAACTAATAGAGGAAATTCAATATTTTCAAGTTTTTTATCAAGATCAAAACCATCATTTTTATATTTTGTTATTCATTCTGGATGTTCATCTACAGGACACAAAGCTGCTTTTATAGAGCATATAAACACTTTTGATCATTATTTTTCACATTAATAAAAATATTTCTCTTAAATGTATTCAATTGTAGAGCTGTTTAACAAAACGCTTACTTAGAACTATAAACAAGATTTCATGATTATTGCTGATGAAAATAATCCATGGTTTAAAGTAAAAGATGTTGCACTGATACTAGAGTATAATGATACTGATGATGCAATTAGAAAACATGTTGATATTGATGATAGAGTAAAATATGAAGATTTATCTAAACCCAGTAAATTACCTGGGTTTAAAGTTAATGAAAAATCTTCAATAGTAATTAATGAATCTTGTTAATATTCTCTAATTTTAAAACAAAAAAGAAGAAGCTAAACAAAAAAATGGATTACTCAACAATTAGTAAACGGGGTTAATATAAGATTACAAGAGAGGTGATTGATGCTTATAAATATCAAATAAAACACGAAAATAATTGTATACAATAACAACAAGAATTGAATAAATTAAACCCAGAAATAATTCCATTAAGACATGATATAATTAAAATGAAAGATAAAAGAATTAAAATGAAAGATGATCATATTCAAAATTTGAGAGAAACAGTATTGCTTCAGAAATAATAGGTATAAGAAATGAAGAAATAAATAATTTATCACCACATGTAGTTCCTAAAACAATTTATGGAAATTTAATACCAACATTCTTTGTTTATAAATTATTTGATGATGAATGTGAGTATAACTATTATGTCATTAGAACACAACATATTTTGTATAACCATACTCAAGAAAAATTGATTAATGATATAATTAGTCTTAATCAAACTGAAGTACAATAAAATTACTTTATCTTTATTTATCTGAGTGTTATGTGAATTATCAAAACCTAACTATTTAACATAAACTTTATTATTTTTCTTTTTTACAACTTTTCCAGCTAAGTATACATCTGGAAATTTCTTTTTCTGTAGTTCTTATTCATAAAAATTTACTTTTATATCTATTAATTCATATGTAATCGGATTAGAATGCATCATATCTTCAATTTTGAAATATTTTGCTTGCCCAATTAGTAGTAAAACATTTTCAATACATCTTTAAGTTTCCTAATTAGAACTTTGTCACATTTTTTTAATTTAGCAATCTCATTAGCGTCAGCTGAAGTAGACTTAAGTCTGTGACTAGATACAATGTTACTTAGTTTTTAATTTTTTTATTAACTTCTATTGGTTTCATTTTTTTGTAGAATGTTTTGTATTATTATATACATCAATTAGATCTTTAACTAAATTTATCCATTTGTAATTTCCTTGTAAAGCAAACTTTTTCCACATTTTTTCTTTAAGTGTTCTGTTAATTCGCTCAGCAACAGATGCTTTTAATTCCGAAGAAGTTGAATAAAGATTAATGTTACATTTTTTAATGAATCTTAAATTCTTTATTATAAAATTCATTACCATTATCTGTTTTTATTTTTTCGAATGCATCAACTACATTATTAGTTGTTTTATCTTTAATAGGAACAACAAAAGTATATTTTGAGAAAACATTAATTATTGTTTATAAATATTTATAACCTTTATTTATTTTAGAAATACCTTTTAAATTACCTGAATACATTTCAACTAAATGAGCTTGCGATAAATCATCTATACTAAAAGAAACATTTCGACTACTAAATTTCTTTCTCTCTTTTTAGATTTGCAAGTTGTACAAAGACTTTCAATTCTTTGTCTTTCGTTTTTAGTTGATACACTATGTGGATTATGCATATCAGTAAACTTTTTACACTTGTACAATAAACATTATAAGTATGTAAAGTATGATTTACCATTTATAACGATAAAAAATTTATATCATTTTTAACTATTTCACCAAATACAATTATATTTACATCAACAGGAACAGTTTTAACAGAATCTTTAATATAACAGTTATAAAATTTGATTTATGTATCATTATTCATTGAGTATTATTATTTATTCTATATATCTTATCAGCTACACTTACTGTCATATCAAAATCAACAAAGTTTAAATCTCTATTTATACTTTTACCAGCAACAATAATACTTTTAAATATGAAACCATACTCAAAATTGTTCATTTTTTGTTCAGCACTTGTCATGAAAGTAAATTCAATTATTAGTTTATCATATACGTTTTCTTTAAGATTACTTAACATATTTAAGTATGGAGTTAAATCTGTTTTTGGGAAATAATTTGAAAAAGCTTTTTCTACTTCTTTTTTGGAAAAATAATTATAAATTGTATTAAAATGGCTGTGTATTCTGGTTTTGTAACATACTGTTATACTAAGTATTGTTTGTTAACTACATCTTTTAAATCAATTGGATCATTTACATTAAAAGTCTTCCATTTCTAAAACCAATATAACATTTAGTTATTCTAAAAGTAACATTAAATTCTTCTTGAAATTGTTTAATAGCATTAGATATCTTTGGCTATATTGATGATTGTGGTTGTTAAATTCTATTTTTTATATTTTCTAAATTTAATGTTGATATATTAAATACTTCTTCATTTTGTTTAAATAAATGCGTCTTATTTCCCAAAATGTCCAATAATTAAATATAAAATAACATTAAAATTATAATTTTCACATAGTAATTTTAAAACAAATAACCCTAAATGGCCACGTATTACTTCATAAACATTCTGTATTTTTTTCTGTTTTGTAATATAATTTATCTTTTCTTAAATAATTATCTAATTGTTTTGGTATATTACCACCAAATGAATTAAAAACTACTTTTTTTGAACTATTTTTATAATAGCAAATCCAATGTGTACCAGAATTATCAGATGTAACTCAATTTACTATACCACATTCGATTTTAAATGGCTTATTAGCTAATTCATCAATCATATTTACACCACGAAAGTGTTTAATTTTGAATTGTTCTTCTATATCAAAATTATTTAATGCATTAGGCTATTTATCAATTACTTTTTTGGATTTTTTTCTTAATTCCAGTACCAGCTTTCTTTTCCATTTCTATGTTATGCCTTTTTTGTTCTTTTAATTCTTTATCAGCTTTCTTCTTATTTATAACTGCATTTGCAATTGCTGCAGCTACTCTACTAAAGAACAAATTGTTGCTAAATAAGGTAATTCAGCTATAATAATGGTAAAAGTCCTCCTTCATGTTGTGTTAGTCCTCTACCATCTTTCTTTTTTGTTAAATATTCAATAATTTTTTTTAATAACAAGAATATCTAATGTAACAAGTAAATTTTCACCGACTTTCTTTTCTTTTTTCCTTTTCTGAACATATGTTAAAAATGGTTCAATTGCATTTGATTTTTCATTAGTTAACTTTAATTGAATTGACTTTGGATTAGTTTTGCCAATAGGTAGTAAAGTATAATCAATTGTTAAGTTATTCATTTATATAGTTAAAAATTTAATACAGACTTTTTAAATTTATAATCCTCAACAATTTTCCTCAACATTAATTCCCATACCTAATTTTCGATTTCCATACATTATTCCTCTAACTGCTGTTGCTGCAACCTTTTCACCAAATGAAGCATCATCTGCATACATTCTTTCTTTTTCAGCTAATTTAAGTTCTTTATCAGCTATATGTCTTTTTTCTATATCTTTATTATCTCCATAAGCAATATCATGTTTTTTACAAGCTACATCTAATGGATTTATACCTTTATCACCTTGAGCTAATCTTTCTTCTATTTTTGTACTTATACCACAAGAACTATAGCCTGGAAGATGCATTTCAAATGGCAATCTTTTAATTAAAGTATTTACTATATTTATCACTTTTCCAAAATGTATGTGGAAGATTATTTAAAAATGTAACTAAACATGGAATTCTTTTAGATTGTCAATTGTGAAATCACTTAATTTATTTGTTAACATTTGCACAATACTACCTTTTCATTATAATAATTCTTATTTCCAGCTAATTCTTCACCATGAATAACTGATAATCTATCAATTAATTGTCTAACAGCATTTAGCCAAACATATCCAATTGGTTTTCTGTATATTTTTTAATGAAACCTTCACCAATTTTTTCAGGAGAACTTGCTTCTGAATCATTTATAGTATGTCTTCTGAAGTTTGGAAAATAATCACCAACAACTGGTTTTATCAAATATTTATATTTATTACCTTTGCTTGATCTTATTTTATTTGGATTATTATCAGAATACAATGCTCCTGAATTATATCTCTGCATAATTTGATAAATCTACACCATCGAATTTTTCATTAATATCATGTATAGTAATTTGTTTTTCAGTTAAAAGTCTCATTAATCCATCTGTACCATCTTATGTTTTTTCAACAATTTTCAATTTATATTCACTGAATTCAACAGGTAAATTACTGTCATATTTAAACATACCAATGGGTTTTAAACCAAAAACTTTATTTTCACTAAGTTTAATATACTTTAACATTCTTTCACTAACATTTATCTAATTTATATTCCTTTTTGGCGACTTCTTGATTCTTTTCCTTCTTGGTATTTATTCAATATATCTTGAACTTCTGATTCACTCAATGTATAATCATATTTTCCAGAAACATCACCAGACCAATCTGTTAATGATTTAATTAGTGATAAGTCTCCAAAATCTTCTATATGATGATGATTTGGAATCATTTGTATTTCAACTTCTCTGTTTTCTTCCATTGATTTTCAAACATCCTTCCATTCCTTGTTTAACTTGTAATGCTGCATCAATAACAGGTTGATCTTCGTTTTTATATTTCTCATAATCTGTTCTTGGTTGCTTTTTCCAAAGCTAAAATGGTTCTTTCAATTCTTCAGCTTTCTTTCCATTTTGTTTAGCTTTTTAACAACTTCTTCATCATAATTTGCAAACATTTATCAAGTAAGAAGTAACATTAGTTATGTTTAACTTTTGTTAATGTGTAACTTTTATGTTTATGTTTGTTTACATTTATGTTTATGTTTATGTTAAAGTTTATGTTTTTGTTTGAAGTTTACATTGTTAAGAAATGTTGTATTTTATTTCTAAACATTCCTTCATTTTTTTCCTAGTTATATCTATTGTGAAAAATCCAAAATCCATCTTTCAAACATTTATTACACATTTCTTTAAAATTATCAAACCTTAAATCTCCACCAACAAACTCATGGTAAATATGATTTACATTTGTATCATCCTGTCTAAATATATTTAAAAAATTTAAATTAACTTCAACTAACTGTTTTGGTATTTTTGAATTCGTTTGAGCTAAATAAAAGCAAACTATACCTCTGGGTCTTCCTCTAGTAAAATATTTGCTTACAATATCTTGATTTTCTAAAATGAAATCATCGAATACCACAAATGAACTAATTTCGCATTCATCTAATGGTATAATTTCTTCATTATTTTCAATAAAACTAACAATTTGTTTATTAACTTTATCTTCAATTTTTTTACATTGTCTTATAAATCCTTGTCTACACTTTTTGAATATATATATAAATGTTTAATTTCATTCCAATTTAACAAACCTGGAACTAAAATATAATAATCAATCATTAATGCTGTTTTACCACAACCACTTGGTCCAAATATTGCACATCTTATAGAATTTGGTAAAAGATTAACATGTTTGTTTTTTTCATTTTTTTCTGGAATTCTTACTTTAGGTTCCCAATCTGTTTTATTAAATTATTAATAATTTTTTCAGTAATAAATGAGCCGCCATTTTCAACTTAGTGATAAGTCTAGTATACTTAGAAAAAGATTAAATGTTCCAATACATGATGGTTATACTAATGTTCGATTAGTTGGTTTTGACTAAACTTTTTAACACCAAATATTACAACAAAAAATAATAAATTTTTTTGTGTTGGAGAAACGATAGAAATTCCTGAATGTCAATATAGTTTTAAAAGTTTTAAAAAGTTTATTCATTCTGAAAAAACTAATATACACATTAAAGCAGACGAAATTTTAAACAGAGTAACTATTGAAAGTTATGTAAAACTGTGTGCAGATACAGAAGATAGAATTGGATGTTTACTTGGTATTAATAATCAAGTTGTTTTACCTAATGAAAAAGCTGTAGCTAAAGATGTTCCTAAAATAATTCCTTTTGAATTAAGAAATATTAATTTTAATCATGCTGATGGAATGTATGTAAAACATAATGATCATTTTCAAAAAAGAAACGAATACTTTTCCTTCATTTAAACATAATGCAGAATTTGGTGGACCAATAATTTATGAACCAAAATATCTTGTAGATGTTCTTATTTTTGATACAATTCAAGGTTTAGATGTTACTCTAACTGATGAAAATTATAATTTAATTGACTGTAATGGTGCTACTGTAACAGTTGTCTTAGAAATATTTTAATAAATCTTTTCCTTAATAAATCAGCGATAGCTAAAGCAATCTTAGACTGCATCATGAATAAAATTGAAAGTTATCAGTTTTACTCATTCCCTGTGAAGAGATAACTAAAAATAATTTAAATTTTGCTAACAAAGATACAGAAATTGAAATAAATATTGGTGATTGTTGGCTTTATCCAAATCATGCACAATTGTATATGAATTTTAGTATTATTGGAATTGATGGAACAGATTATCCAACTTATAATGGAAAAATCAAATAAAAAATGAATTGATAATTATGTAACTAAATCTTTCGACTTCGTAACAATAAAAAGGGGAAATAATATTTTATCTAGAATTAAACAACCATTTAGTTCTTCATTTGTTATACTACATGTAACTTCATCTGTTACTGACAAAATACGTTTAGAAGGACATATAATTAATACACGAAAAATAAATAGAAAAAAAGAAGTTCTTTATCCATTACCATTACTTGGTGGATTTTTTAAGGATTATAAAAAAATTATGTGGGAAGGTAATTTTTACATGTAGTCCAACTTCTGGAGACATAATTCTAAGCTTGTCTGATAAAAATGTTGCTGGAATTGAAATTAAAGGTAAATTACCTAAAGAAGGTAGACTCTGTGGAAATTCGTGTACCTGTTTTTAAATATGAAGCATATTACGAACTTGAACAATGAGAAACTATTCTTAGGAATCCTAAAATTCCTATTTTCTTTTATGAAATTCAAGCAGAAGAAGTTGCTGGATTATCTGGTAAAAATAATTTTGAACTAGATATTAGAAATCACTATAACTCTACAGGATTTGATATGCTATATTTTGTATTTGTTGTATTTCAGACAAATCATAAAAATAAACAATTAGTTACTTGTCATTATTTGATCATGTTAAACTACAGAATATATATTTAAAAAATAGTAGAAATGAAGTTTTTCCTCAAGAAATGTGGATATTAATCCACCAAATAATTTTTTTTAAAGCATATGATGCATTTTTAGATCTTAAAAGAATTACTTTACTAAAATCAGATATTGATATTAGTCCACTTAGTTTTGTAAAGAATTATCCAATTTATGTAATTAATATGACACATAGAAAGTATGTTTTAACTACACAGAAAACAAATATGAAACTTAGTGCAAATTTTAATAATAAAATTCAAAATAATAAACTTGGTTATGTAATTATGTATGGTAAAAAGAATCTTACATATGATGCATAACATAGAATACTTATTGTAGTTTTTAATTATTAACATCTGCTTCAATATAAATGAATGAAAAACTTAAAAATTATATAAAAGTGTTAACTTCATGTTTATACACATTTGTGAAACATTTTAATAAGGATAGAAAAAATAAAAACTAAAAATTGTAATATAATTTACTTTTGTTAACTATTTTAATTATTTTACTTATGTTCACAATGTAGAATTATTTTTATCATTGATTTTATTTTATTTAAATGGACAATACTAAGCCACAATTTATACAGTGTAGTAATTGTATGATTAAAAAAAGAATTGATGAATTTCATAAAGATAAATATCGAACAGGTGGACATTTTTATGTATGTAAAGAATGTAAGAAAATTAAAGTTTCTTGTGAATGAGGTAAAACTGTTAGTAACTGTTATCTCAAAAAAACATTTCTGCTAAAGCAGAAAGTAAATAATTTTATGTACTTGTTCTATAATGTAATTTTCAAAAACACGTTTTTCAAAGAAGTCAAAAATAGGACATTTTTTGGGGCTAAGAAAAAGTTATAAAAATGCTTTTTTAAAAATCGTTTTTTAAAATAGTAGTTAATTCTCTAATTTATTTAATTACATTACATTCACCTATGGGGAATGTATGTAAAATAAATGATTTTTTAATATAGTTATTATTATTTTATTTTATTATTAGGTAAAAGGGATAGTAGATTGTTTTTGTATGTTCTGGGAGATTAGGACAATTTTGTGAAAAATAAGAAAATCATGAGTGACGCAGTCACGAGAGTTTTTTTTTTGTTTTTTATAAAATTGTCCTAGTGTCCCAGAACATACAGAAACAATCTACTGTCGAGCCATGTAGTTTATCATCCTTGTCAGACAGGGAGCCACAAATCCCATCTCCAGTGGAACATTGAGAGGCACCCACATGCCTTTCTCATGCTGTGGCATCAAGCAGTCAGGCTTGCAAGATGAGTGGTCTTCCAAGCGAGTGGATTCATTCTTATTTATCGAGTAACATGAGCTCTAGTACTCACAATAAAGTTACAAATTATTCTCCTGTATGAATATTACGTAAAGGAAACGGATAATGCACATCTGACTATTAGTAATTTACACAACTCTGACTGTTCACTACGCACTGGCAATACCACATTTTCTTTCTTATTTAACGGCTTGATCAACACGTGGCCATCGCACTGAATATGAATGGTGCACACATTATAAATTCTGGATATCATGACAACATACAATTCGAAGGAAAAAGCCACCAATCTTTTTCTTTTCACTATCTTTTTCATTCCGATAAATTCTATAACCTAAACACACCATTACAATTTCTACAACAATTGCACATGAGAAACTCCACCCAGTGGGCATTACCTTACATTGGTGATTCTCTATCTTATGATCTCGTAATTATCTAATACTACAATGCATTTTCTGGATAGGATGGTGGATCTTTTGCTATATCTCACACTTCGACTCTCACACCCATCATTATGAAAATTTCCTCCAGACCAAGCGGTACAAAAGGGAACATGCATAACCCACTGCCTCTGTACCTATCTTGCTACTCTCCCATGCAAACCACACATACTTAAATTACATGAAACACACCACACTGGCAACATGGAATACAACACAAGGAATAGTCACAACGTTATAATCACATAACTTTCAGTTTTCCCACTTCAATTAGTATTCATCTCAGTTTCACATGACACTGCCCCACTTCGTAGCTTTTCTTTCCTACTATGAACTCTGGAGGATATATGCACGTCTTCCTGTGCAATGCAAGCCAAGTGGCGTTGCTGGATAGGCGGCTGACTCACCTTGCTTCACTCTCGGAGAATTATAGTTTGAATCAAGCGTCACACGGAAGCATAACACGCAAAGTAATATTAAGAACATATTCGTCACACACACGAGTCCTCAACTGATACCATGGACGAAAACTTCTCTTTATCCTTTGTCTCACACACAGATTGAGACTCACACAGTACTCACCACGTGGAAGTACTCGTCTCTAATTTCAAGTCCTGCACACGCCATTTCTTAAATATTTCCAACTTATAGTACACACGCTAGTAATTCAGCTTAACTTGAGCACTCAGAAGTATTTCAACTTATTGCTACACGTGGTTTCATTGTGACCGTTGGTCACTTCTGAAGATTACTACGATCCCCTTAATATTACCTGCCTGACATTTAATTCTCCCCACAAAAGTTCCTGAAATAGAGAAATTATTATTCCAAACTACTCTTAAGTATTTCACATGCATACCATGTTTCCACTCTTTTGTCTTTACGGAGCACACCTAAGACAGGTCTTACCAACACTAGATCCAGCGGCAAAGTGCTGAAAAACATGGGCGTTCTTCAGGTCAGTTCGCACCTCTGTTGAGGTGGGGGAGCACCTTGCTACCGTATTGGTCAGCCACATTTCAGGCGCTCAAAGCTCCGGTAAATTTCATCTCTTTGGTTCCACCAAAGGTGACCAAAGGACCGTCTCAAAGATGATCATATATTCACATTCACTATCTGCGGTTAGCAGACGACCATACATTCATTCATTTCGCAGATCTCACCAAATTGGATGTAGGGATTTATTTTGTGGGAGTGCACATGTGATTAACTAAATAAATCAATTGTCATTCTTTCCTACACTGGTATCCGGCTTCGGTGTATTAAGTGAAACTGAGTTATTATTACAAAAAATATGTTGTTCTGACAAGAATAACGAAGAATGTTGTACCTATTTTCAATGTCGGGCGATACTGTACCCTTTCAACATAGTAAAAGACAGCCATTGTCCAAGGTGAAGGCACTAAAAATAATTATGTACATGGAAGGTAATCTGCAATATAGTAAACAAACCTTGATGAACAGATTTCGAATAAGTCTGCACCAATATGAACATGTAGTGCATAAGAAAAACTACGGATATGCAAGTGATGACAAGCCACACATGTTACAAAAACTGGTTTTTGCGCGTTTCAGGGATGCTCATTACAGTTTATAGGATGTACATGATACCTACTACATTATGTATATCAAATTGCACACGACATAGGTTACAGCGATTTCAAGGGATGCTATGTATGACTGCATAACTTCAAACAGTACTACAGAACTGGAAGATGTAAGATAATGAAATATCAACCAAAGCATCAACTTGAGGATGCACAGCAAACTGCGGAAACGTCCAGAAAATTTGTGGATGAGGTAAATAAATTTATAACATGGTTAATTAAGGAATTTCTTTTCAGTTCTGATCAACTGGAATTTGAAGAGTAAATGCGTATGAAAAGAAACCTGGAAATTAGATGTACCAAGAGAATTATATCAAGATCAACTAATATCAATGCCTTATCACATTCGTATACAATTATGCTGAATGTTGATCTGGGTGCTAAACTGGTTGAAAAGTGATTTACTGTATTGTGAGAAGTTGGAGGTGACTGCCCCCAACGATTCTTTCTCTTGTGCGTGATCTTGCAAGGACAGTAGGGAACATTTACGACACAGCAAGCAAGAGTGGGAAAATGGGTGTAAGAAAACGGTAACTATTGAATGAGTCCTCCTTTTGGCCCGTCGAACTAACTTGCTTTCGTTTGATTTCTGGTCTGCTACTCGTTTAGAGCAAACTGTCCCTCTGCAAAAGCGTGTGACGTTGCAGTTTATACCAGCTGGAACCAATGGACAAATTCAGTCTCTGGATGTTTGCTTTTTCATACCTATAAAACATATTATTGCACTATCTGCAGTTACTCCTTAAAGGATAACCAGTTTCACGATAAGCTCCATCACAGACTGTTTCGCATTTGGTAGCATGCAATCACATTCCATCATTTCTCATTATCCTGTTACACCAATATTATTCTGTAAACATTCTGTACGAATGTATAGCTAGCTGAATGTCCTATATGGTTTGTAATTTCCAGTAAGTACTCCTTCGATCTTGATGGTGCAAACCTTTGTGTGGAGTATCATTTTTCATTTTCTGTTGAAAGAAGATTATTGTTAATGAAGTAAAAGATCCACGCAGTGGCCACTAAGTGAAAAAGCTACAGCTTATGTTTCAGATCTATACTGCCATAAAAATGCGAAGGAACTGTTAATCAGAACTCAGGGAGAAGTTGTAGTCTACTTCACAATCGATTTATTGATCTTAAACATGACAAGAAAACAAAATTATTAAAGAAACATCATACAAAAAATATTTATTTAACAAAAGCTTTACTAAAATGGGATCTATGGTGGACAAACTGATCTGCTGGGGATCGACACACGACACTAACCAGGACACTACTCGCTCTATCTCACTTCATACACGTGAATCCAGGTTATGACATCAAACTACGCCAGCACTAAGCATATTTATTGTACCATATAAAAAAAGGGAAAAATATTGTTCGAAAGAACAGGGTGCTGAGAAATATATATTATAGTGCTACATCACAGAAGCGAATACTTTACAGTCCTGCTGGACAAGGCGGCCCACCACGATGCGTTTGACGACTGATGTCATGGACGGTGGCAATCTGTTATTAAATACGCGTTCCCAAAAAATGCAAGTACGCGGTCTCGCGTTTGGTTAATTCAGAATGCAGGTACTTCCTTATGAGCCTCTGAAAGCCCGATGGATTCCAGTGTGCAGGTGGACCCTTTTGCTGATCTGCCAAACCAATTTGACTCCATGCCACAACTGTGCATGTCGGAATATGTCAAATATTTAGACGGCCGACACAAAACAAATAAGTACACGCATGCGTCACTCTTTGTGACCGTGATGATATAAGCAGTACCTCTGACGGTTCAGAAGGTGACTGCCACAGGCCGTAAGTCGCACACTAGTGAAGGACACAAGTCTCACCATTTAGGTAGACACCTGCAGCTCTTTTCTAACGAAGCACCAGGACAAGAGACTTGTAAAAGAGTGCCCTTTCTTCCTTTCTCTCCGTTTCCTCCTCAGCTCGGTTCCAAAAGCACTTTTCTCTTTTTTGACTTCCTCCACTTTCACACAAGCCAAGCACGAGCTGGAGCCCGGCACTCTAAGCTTGGAGAATGGTCTTTGCACTGCAAACCGATTTGACCAATCAGAGACTATAAAATTAACTGGCACAAAACGGAAAAATTTGAGCTTTGCAGCCTCTTTCCCACATGTTTTCCGTGTCTTTTGCTAACACAATACAGGGTGAAAGCACAGCCCTCCATAAACAGCTTGTTATCTCCCCTGTTGCATCCATCTCAAAGTTTGCAAAGAACGGCCATAAACTCGTAAAAGCTTCATGCTCTGACAAACATATTTTGAAACAGAGTCTGGATGTCTGGACGCCAGTTTCCTTGTCCCATGGACATTTGCAGAATATTTACATTTCTTTTGGCAGCTTGCTCTCTAAGGGTCCATCCTCTGCTTCATTCCTGGCCTACAATGCGCTGTCGGTGACTTTTCGGCGCTAGCCCATATACCTGGACGCCTGCCCCCTGTCTGTCGCCAAAGCTAATGTGTTTTCCACAAAGTGACTGCTGCACACAGCCGTCTGGAAATGTCTCCTCATCGTTCCCCAGAGAAAACTCGCTTGATCAGCCAATCAATGCCGTGCTTTATCTGCAGTAATTTAAGTCGGCACCCTGTTCCTTTGAACGCAGGTAAAGCTTACCATATTTCTTTCCCTAGAGCACGCAAACAAGGCCATAAATTGCTGCCCACCATTTCATCACAATGTATGAGGTTAAATTGCAGTAGATCGTATTCCATATACCGAATCAGAAGTGAGAGTGCCTTGCAATCTCTCACAACCTCACCGTTCCTCTCAAATTTATTCATGGGGAGTGTCACACTTCAAAAGGTTAGTGTGACATGGTAAATTGTGACACATGGTAAATTGTGACACTTAGTAGAGACATTATCAAAGAAATGAACATGAATCAATCTTTCTACACCAGAAATCCCAGCACAGTGTTATACCCTGTCTTAACCACATTCAACCTGGGGTCATCCATACCCTCTCTGCTGCATGCCCACAAAAATAAATGAAAAATAAAGTGTGATGGGTATACCATTGGGTCATATTCTGGAAGACCCAGATAACAGTTATTAAACGGTTACAGGGCCATGCAGACATTTATCTACTCATTCATCCAGAAGTTGGGGGCAGAGAAGGTTATTCCCTAACTTGAATCTAATATTGTGGTCTTGAGGATTCTCTGCCCCTTGGAAAATTACAACCCCTGCCCAGTTACACACATGGCTACATTCATTCCTTGACAGAACATTGATTACACACACTCTTACATTCATCGAAAAAGAAACTATTACTAGTTAAATTTTGCAAGTTATCTGTGCTTCTTGTTTATCTAAAACGTGTAAATATGTCCCTTAAATGTAAAGATATAAGTGTCAACACAACCAAACAACATATGGGTGTCATAAAAGAAGTGAAGCTTTACACCAAATGCCAAAATAATACATGAGTCCATTAACATAATAAAACATAGAGAAAACATGTAAATGTGTAAGATGGGAACAGTAAGGTATATATCAGACACGTAAAAATAAAAAACGAAACATACATAAAGCAACAATCAGAACAAAGCTTCCTACAGCTCCCTTCTCTTTAGGGAGCCCAAAATATTTTTTTATAAATTCTCAATTTTCACACTAAAACACCACACTACACATGTCAGACAAAAGGTTGGATGTGGCAGCTGTGTGGGATGAGTTTGGCAAGGTGGGTTACAGCTTTTTTTTTTCTCAGCATGTACAGTACAGGTAGCCCCGCCATGTAGCAAGACCTTGTCTCTGGCAGCAATCATTGGCATCTCATTTACTGACCGTCTTGGATGACGTGGTGGTAGGCAATGCATGGCCGCTGTCGAAGACGTTCATGGGAATACATGTGCAGCATTTGGACACTAGGTTTGAGGTGAATCACCTCCTGCTGTCGCCATCGAGCATGTCTCCAGACACGTAACATCTTCATTCAGCGGACCTCAAGTGCGTCCTGCTGGCTCCGGTCTCGGGCTTCCATTCATTGGGAGGGTCCCTCGGTACCTTGCAGTGGCACCGGCAGTGAAAGTCCTCCATTGTCGCCTGCACCAGGCCCCTGTTGACAGCTGGAGGCCCGAAGGGGCTCGCCCGCTTTGGACCCTTATTCACGCAGCCGATGACGTCATGTCTACAGCTGCCCGCCGGTTGCTAAGTCGACCACCGCCTGCAGCATCTGCCACCCTCACAGGACTTCTGTGCGACCTTGACCGTCCAGCATTTGTGCCAGCCCTTCTGCCCAGCAGCTTCAGCCGATGTCGCTGCTCCACAGGTCAGCAACCTCTACAAAACGCCTCACATATCCCCATCAACTCAGCCGATGTCACCGCTCCGCAGGCCAGCAACCTCAACAAAACGCCTCACACATCCCCATCAACTCAGCCGCAAATAGTCTGCACAATCCTTCCAAGGAGATTCAGTGCTGTGTTTCTACAAATGTGTTTACAACATAAATACAATGAATTATAATGAAAGATTACTCCCAGAATAAAAGAATAAAAGGGCTGACAATGCCTAATACATATTCCTATTCTATTACAAAAATAATTTGATATTATTACAGCAATAATTTGAAATGATTAAATTACTTTATAATCTTAAGTAGTGGTGAGGGGTGTTGTACTGCATGATAGTGTAGTGTTAATTTCCCATAACCTTTCATGCACAAAAATACTAAGCCAGCTTATACTACACATTCACTTCAGTCATACTCATTCCATCTAAGTCTACTACTTATTCATGCTACCCAATTACTGCTAATGATATACAAATTAATATACTCCCGTTCTTGTGGACGTTAAGGTGGCACTAACGCTGGTGTATGGCATGTATCTGGATGAGAACCAATGTCGTTGTTCTTTCCTAAAACAATTGCTGCAAAATTCTCTTTTTTTTGTTGTTGAAACTGACACAAATTTTTCCCAGATTGGTGTACAAAATTTTCTGCTCCAGCTCCTGAAAAAACATAAAGCACAAGATATTAACGACAATTGACTACCAAGCAACACATCTTCCGTTCATCTCTTTCCCACAAATTGATATGTGCCTCGCTCACTCTGCCTAAACATACCAATGTGGCTTGCACATTCCGTGCTCATGCCACATAGTACAAACTATCGCCCAAGATCAACCACTCAGGCGTTCGTGAACTTACTCGAAAAAAATCCATCTGAATATCATCGCTCAATAGTGCGGAAACCACATGCGAAAACCATAAGCGAAAAAAAAATCGCAGTGAACCACAACCTCATTAGACGCGATAGCTCATCTGTGTAACCACACTCGAATAAAATATCCAATTCCCGAGAAACATCGCACTAAAGGCGGCATCCACAGACAAAAACACACCACAAGTACATCGCGCCACTGACAATAACAATAAACAGCCCACAGCAAAGACACATTGCACTGGGCACTAGTCACAGACCACAGTGAAACACACAAGACATTCTACACGTATTTAATGTGGACATTACACGAACATCCTCCAAAATACCTCCAAGAATCTCGCAAACTAATCTCAATGACGCCCCTCTCACACACAATACTATGAATTGTACTCAGGATCGTTCAAGGGCGTGTACTGTGATGCATACACAATGTACAGCAGAAATATGCTAGTAACTGATCTCTAAGATGTTCCGAGAAGAATTCCGTCCGCAATACTCGTGCTCTTTTTGTACTCGAACATTGTTGTTGTAACACCTGATTTTGTCGTTCCCTGCAAACTGCAAAATTGCTAAGATAATATCTTACTCACGCGAAATAGGACACTAATAAACAACGAAGTTTTCATCGTGATTTTGGCACACCTCTACTCTCAACAACTGTAATTGATTCAGCTCTGGGATGACCAGCTGTACATCTATAAACCTGCTACATGTTACGAAGAAATACTTGTACAGTGAAATTTTAACAATGCCAACTCTTACACCTAGCAGTAATGGGAGAAGTTTCTATGCTAATTACCATGGTGAATCACAAAAGGTGTAAAGAAATGATTATTATCTTTAAAATTATTATAACTAAACAAACTTATGCTACAATGCTTATGTTCGGCTATCCCCGACCATTAAACTATGTGTGGCTTGTTCAGAATAAGAAAATTGCCGTTGTATGTCTCCCTTTCTATTTTCGTCTCTACTCCTTCCTCCTGCTGTAACTACTGCTGTCGTGACCGCCAGCTTTATTCAATAAATCGTTTAATGTGCAATATGTGATGCATTCCTGCCGATCTTCCAGATCTCAGGAACTCCAGCTCATACACATTATCGTGCACGACACGGAGTATCCAAAGCGGTCCATTATACACACTGAAGAACTTTTGGCACTGTCCCTTCTGTTTGTTTGAGAGCCTAAGCGATTTGACGAGAACCTTCTGTCCAAGGCGAAATTCACGGACCCGAGCCTTCTTATTTTCTCGCTCTTTCCTTCTCCTGCCAGCTTCCCGGATCCTTTCCAGCGCCATCCCGATTATCTCGCGTTGCGGAATCTGTTTCCGCCAGGGAAATTTCACTAGCTCCCGTACTTTCTCTGCTGGATTTCTGTTCTTCAATACAGTTATCGGTGCCAAGAGAGTGGAACCATGTGGAAGTTCATTCACAACATTTTGGAAATCCCGCAACATCACGTCCCATGAGTTGTGCTGTCGATGACAGTAGATACGACACAGATTTCTCAGGTCCTTCACCCATCGCTCGGCGGGGTTCGAACTCGGGTGATGTCGTGATATGTAGATGGGTGACATCCTATATCTCTCCAGAGTGTCCTACCATCGTTTTGACCTGAACTGAGCCCCATTATATGTAATAATTTTGTCCACCCTGCCTACTTGCGCTAGGAAGTCCTTCGTTAACGCTTTGTAAACAGTGACTGCCGTGGCTCGTCTTAACGGATGTTAATTCAACGACTACTAAAATGTATCAGAAACCACGCCGAGTGATCAGGAGCGGTCCCATTAAGTCCGCGGTCGGCATGTGTTGCAGTTTGTTTGGATCGATTGGATGGAGGGGTGCCTTCATTGTCTGGCTGACAGGTTTTACCTTCTGACAGGTCTTGCATACTGACAGAACCTTCCTTATGCATCTTTCCATATGTTTAAAATGGCACAGGTACTTCAATTTAAAGAAGCATTTCCGTGGTCTGAAGTGACAATAACTTAAGTGTGTGTACCAGATTAACTTATTGACTAGTTCGTCTGGTATACAAAGGCTCCATATCGTGCTGGTTGTGTTGCATCGGTGGAATAAAATCCCCTTCCTTACCAGGTAGAACATTCGTAATTCGACTTCCTGGCGGTCCTTCCAACATTCTTTCAGCTGCTTCAGTTCTGGATCTTTATCCTGCTCTCTTCTTATATCACGTAATGATGCAGTCATGAAGTTCTCGAAAGCGACTCCCCGCAGATAGAATAGACTAAAGTGACTATCCTCCTCGTCTTCTCCCGTTTCATCTGGTCTCCCAATCGGTGAACGTGAAAGTGCGTTCGCAGTCACATTTGTTTTTCCCGGGACATGTGTGATGCTGAAGTCAAACTGCTGTAGGAATAAAACCCACGCCTGCATCGCGGTGTAGCTTGCTCGCCAGGTTTCGAGAGGGTGCGTTTGTGGATGAGGTATCGAATATATTGCTTCCCCCTACTTATACCTCCCGAGGAGATCACGAATGTAAAATTAGAGAGATTCGAGCGCGCACAGAGGCTTTCAGACAGTCGTTCTTCCCGCGAACCATACGCGACTGGAACAGAAAAGGCAGGTAATGACAGTGGCACGTAAAGTGCCCTCCGCCATACACCGTTGGGTGGCTTGCGGAGTATAAATGTAGATGTAGATGTAGATCAAGCACCAGACGAATCGATCCATCTTTCTTTTCAACTGCTCGCAATGGGTTGTTGTATGTGGACACACCGGTTTCAATGATCCCTTCTTTCAGCATCCTCCATACTTCTGTTCCGACCCTCTCTCTGTATGCAATGGGAATGGGGCAGGTGGGACGAAGAACTTCTGCTGTTCTTTGACACGGAACGCATACTGGAAATTATTGATCGCTCCTGTCTTAGGTCGGAACACTTCCATGTTGTTCAGTAGCACGATTTGTAGTTCTGTCCTCTCCTCTTCGGTAATATTGTCAATACCACAAACCCTCTCTTGTATCGCATGACGGACGTCGTCCTCGGTGTCGTCTCGGTCATAGCGGTAATCCCTATCATCTTTCGGCACTGTTTTCTCCTTCACTAAATGCCAGTCAACTGAACCTGTGCAGGCCGCGGTGGTCTAGCGGTTCTAGGCGCGCAGTCCGGAACCGCGCGACTGCTACGGTCGCAGGTTCGAATCCTGCCTCGGGCATGGATGTGTGTGGTGTCCTTAGGTTAGTTAGGTTTAAGTAGTTCTAAGTTCTAGGGGACTGATGACCACCGATGTTAAGTCCCATAGTGCTCAGAACCATTTGAACCATTTGAACCTGTGCAGATCTTAAGGCACCTCGCCGGGACTTGCGCTCTTATTGCCCGATCAATGAAACGAAGCATGATGCTTTTATTCTTATTTAATGTCGCTGTACCACGTCCTAGATCCAGTATTGTATTATACTCGCATAGAAAATCGGTTCCGATAATCAACTCAGTTGTCAGTTTCGGGACGATCAGGAAGTTTCCCACCAGCAGTTGACCTTGACAAAGAAGCTCAATCCTTGTCTGCATGTTTACTTCAGTTACCTTCCCCACTATTGCTCCTTTTATTCTTAGTTTCTTTACCGATACTTCTACTCAGTCTTGCAGTCCCTTGCATTGTCTATAAGTCTCTTCCGCAATGGCCGAAATCTCGCTACCACTATCCAGGATTACTCTTAACTTCCTTCCCTCCTATGGGTACCATAACAATTGGATGCACGTCATTTTGAGTGAACTCCGCTCTTTCTTCGAGCAACGTTTCTTCAGTATCGTTGTATCTAATAACATTGATGAGGCTGGGTCCGAATTTAGTTGCAGATGCGTTTTGTGCCTCTTCTGCATTCTTAACTAGTCATTGACGTCGGTTATCATTTCCTTGCGCACTTCGACATGGGTTCGGTCCCCGAATTTCAATTTCCTCGATCTGAGCTCCGTTTTCGTTTCCTCCGTTGTTCAATTGCGCCCATCTTCTGTTGTCATTGAAATTGGAGCCATGGCTTCGCCATCCATTGCTTTGTGGTATGTAGTCTTCATTCCTCCTTCATTCCAGCCTCTGTTGCGCAGTACATAGTTATTGCGGTTCCCATTCCAGTCTCTTCGTTGTTCAACTTCGAAATTTCCCGACCGTGAATGGCTTCCGTAGGGCGCTCCATTCCGTGCATTTCCGTTCTTATTATTGTAATGGTTATATTGTGGACGCGACATATGGCCTGCGACGTACCTGTCAGACATTACTCTGTGTTCTCTGATGATCTCTGCTCGGAATGCGTACTCTAATTCGTAAAGTGTGTTACGGAAAGTACTGAGCTCCACATTACACCTACCAGCTAGTAGTTGTTGATATGCTGACGGAGGTTTGGTGTAGCAATGATGAATGATTTCACCAGTAAAGCATGGTACATCAAGATATTGGTTCTTGTCAATCATTGCTTCAAGAAACTTGATAGGGCTTTTGTAGCCTGAACTCTCGAAATCTTTCCCAACAATCATTTCTTTTTATGCGCTCTTGCGTCTCCTTGGATCAGCAGATATTTAGGAAACTGTCCTTGAACTCCTGGTAACTTCTACACGTTGCTGATATTCCACACATTTTCTCCGCAACTGGCCCTTGCAACTGTCTGCAGAAAAAGTCCAGCTAGTATTTTAATGGCCAATTTGGTGGTAAAGAAATGTCAAATTGTGATATCAAGTCCGTGGGTGAGTAAAATTACCCTCATCTCGAAAAATTTCGAATTTTCGGACTTGTAGGAAGTGTTGAAAATCAAATGGCGTTTCACTGACAACTTCCATCCTTCGGAAAATATCTGACCTTTGTTTGTCCGGCCGGCCGGTGTGGCCGAGTGATTCTAGGCGCTTCAGTCTGGAACCGCGCGACCGCTATGGTCGCAGGTTCGAATCCTACCTCGGGCATGGATGTGTGTGATGTCCTTACGTTAGTTAGGTTTAAGTAGTTCTGTTTTCTAGGGGACTGATGACCTTAGATGTTAAGTCCCATAGTGCTCAGAGGCATTTTGGTTGTCCTCGTTCGACGTCCCCTCATTTGTGCTCCCTTCTCGGCTTCGAGAAAATGCGACGTTCATCTCATCATATCCTCTGCTTGCCGCTAACGGTATACAGTTAACCGTCCCCACTGAATTTGTTTCAGGTGCTGTTGCGTTCGCGCTTGGCCGCATTTAAATTTGTTCCCTAAGTGACTCCAACTTCTTCTCTGTACGCGTGTTGATCACTTCCTGTTGCTCTTTGAACGAAAGGAGAGTACGGACCTCTTCGGTCTCGCTCTCTGGAGTTGCAGTTGTTACCTCCGAACCTGTCCCTAATTTGCGCAGCTCAGATTCTAATTTGTCCATGGCCGCTGTCGCATGAATATCCGCGACTTCACGTATGCTCCGCGTCATTTTGTCGCTTTTCTGTGCTTTCGGCCTTCTTGTTCAAATTGATTACCGCCTCTCGTCCTTGCAATTCTATCCGTTTACTCGCTTTCGATGCTTCAGCTGCTACTTGTCTCGCGAAACTTGCAACTGTCTTGGCACAATCTGCCGTCTTCTTAGCATCATATGCAATCTTTAAACCTTTCATTACCTTGGTGTTTACTTTCCGTAGGTCTTCCTGGAGTTTATTTGCCCATAACTTGTGTTCCTCTCACATCTGATTTACCTGAGCATGCTGGCCGGTCGGAGTGGCCGTGCGGTTCTGAGCGCTACAGTCTGGAGCCGAGCGACCGCTACGGTCGCAGGTTCGAATCCTGCCTCGGGCATGGATGTGTGTGATGTCCTTAGGTTAGTTAGGTTTAATTAGTTCTAAGTTCTAGGCGACTGATGACCTCAGCAGTTGAGTCGCATAGTGCTCAGAACCATTTGAACCATTTTTTTATCTGAGCACCAATATTTTTTATGTCCGTCCTCGTCTCGTTAATTTTCTACTCCATACCTTTTAGTGCAGCCTCCAATCCCTTTAGTCTATCAAGTTTCTTCTCCATTCCCATAAAAAATGCCACTAGGTTGAAGTCCTCTTCGTTTCCCACCATATCGTGATCATTCGAACTCATACATGAATTCTCCGGTGTTGTTTCCGCATCATTGCGTTCTGATACCGTCCTGTCTTCCCTGTCCGGATTTCTAACAATCACATCTGCCTCGATATGTTGTGGTACGCTCACATCTTGTACCACATGCGATTTGACATTGTCTGTTCCCTCAAGAAAAGACATATCGCTTTCGTCACCCTGGTTTCCTTGTGCGACCTCTGATGGTTCAGAAGGTGACTGCCACAGGCTCTAAGTCACACACTAGCGAAGGACACAAGTCTCACCGTTTAGGTAGACACCTGCAGCTCTTTTCTAGAGAAGCGCCATTACAAGAGACTTGTACAAGAGTGCCCTTTCTTCCTTTCTCCCCGTTTCCTCCTCAGCTCGGTTCCAAAAGCACTTTTCTCTTTTTTGACTTCCTCCACTTTCACACAAGCCAATGACGAGCTGGAGCCCAGAATTCTAAGCTCAGAGAATGGTCTTTGCGCTGCAAACCCATTTAACCAATCAGAGATAATTGGCAGGAAATGGAAAAAATTCAGCTTCGTTGCCTCTTTCCCACGTGTTTGCCATGTCTTTTGCTAACACAATACAGGGTGAAATCACAGCCCTCCATAAACAGCTTGTTATCTCCCCTGTTGCATCCATTTCAAAGTTTGCAAAGAACGGCCATAAACTCGTAAAAGCTTCATGCTCTGACAAACAGAGTCTGGACGTCTGGACCCCAGTTTCCCTGTCCCTCGGACATTTGCAGAATGTTTACATTTCTTTTGGCAGCTTGCTCTCTAAGGGTCCATCCTTTGCTTCATTTCCGGCCTACAATGCGCTGTCGGTGACTTTTCGGCGCTAGACCATATACCTGGACGTCTGCCCCCTGTCTGTCGCCAAAGCTAATGTGTTTTGCACAAATCGACTGCTGCACGCAGCCGTCTGCAAATGTCTCCTCATCATTCCCCAGAAAAAACGCGCTTTGTCAGCCCACCAATGCTGTGCTTTATCTGCAGTCGTTTAAGTCGGCACCCTGTTCCTTTGAATGCAGGTAAAGCTTAACGTATTTCTTTCAATAGAGCACGCAAACAAGACCATAAACTGTTGCCCACCATTTTGTCACAATGTATGAGGTAAAAACGTAGTAGATCGTATTCTCTATACCGAATCAGAAGTGAGAGTGCCTTGCAATCTCTCAGCGTTCATGGTGCAAATTAATTATTTGTTTTGAACATTTCTTGAATGTTGCTGCTAGTAGGGGGACAAAGTTCTTTCTGGTGCACTTTTGCTATCAAATTAATTACACATATTAATTAAATGATAAATTGATTACCTCAACCCCTGATGGCACGTTGGTCCCTTCCTCCTTCCTCCTCCCCCAGAAATGATGGGAAAATGAAATTTTCTGGGAAATTAAAAAGAGGCAGGCATTTCGAATTTATTGGCAGGAATACAACATTTTGTGTGTTCACCTTGAGGTTCTGAGCTCAACTGACTCAGTTCACAGTACCACCACCAGCTGGTGCTATGGGCCTTCCCCCACCACCTCTCTCACCCACCTGGAAATTGGTGGGATAGGGACTCAATCTATGCTGGGCTGTTGGACAGGATCAATGTAAGCCTTTATTTTGTACACAGTGTGGAAAACTATTTATTTAAACAACTGCAGTTGCCATTGATCAAGCAATAGACAGTGGCTCAATTTAGTTTCGTCAATAACTTCTGGATGTGAAGTGGGTATTTTTTTAAAATATAAATCTACCACTAGAGAGTTACTCCAGCCAGTCCAGCCACTAGCCCTACCTGGGAAGGATGGGTAGTAATGTTAGGACAGCAAGCTATCACCGAAGTACAGATGAGTAGCCTCCTGTGATCTACAAGTGAATAGCTGCTACTGCAAGGAACATAAGGATCGGTAATAATATTAGAACAGTAATCCACTGTCCCTGTGTGCCTGTTTTTTTCCCTTTATTGTAATTTCATGCCCCTGGTCCACATGAGTAGGAGAGGGCTGGCAGCAGCACAATCCACCTTTCTTCAGCTGAGTGGCATTATAAAAAAAATAAAAATGAGAACGTATACATAAAAAGGGACAGAAAAAGGGTGATGTAAAGCATAGTAAACGGAGACAATGGAAGTTAATATATACATTAACAAAGGGACATTCATTGAGGGACAGTTAAAAAATCGACATAAGGTTAAAATAACACAGTTGGCGATTTTAGAGCACTTAAAATACACTGGAGTGACACACACAAGTTAGACGTCAGCCACAGTGTAAAAACACACAGAGCAAGAGACACTTCAGAAACCACTGTAAGAGACAGTGCACACGCGAAGAAAAAGAACTGCTGGTAGGGAGGCCTGAGAGGAGGGAAAAAGATGGGAGAGTAAGGTGCAGTGGGGGGGGGGGAGCTGGAGGGGGTAGAAGGAAAAGCAAAAAAGGGGGCAGGGACACGCCAACAGGCGTGGGAGATGAAGAGGGAAGACAAGTCAGGAGGGAGCACAAAGACACAGAAGGGGCCACATGATAGGGGAGATGTAGGAGGGAGGAAAACAGTTCAGGGGAAGGGAAGAGGAGGGGAGAGGAAGCCCTGAAGAGAGGGAGGGGGAAGGTGGGGTTAGATTTGGTAGGAGGGGTAAATATCAGGGCCAAGCTCATCATCTGGAAGGGGTAGATGCCTAAAGTTGCATTGGGAAAGAAGATGGTGGTTGTGGAAATGGAGACAATGGTAAAGGCACGGCAAACGGCTGAGGGTAGAGAGGTAGGGGGACACCAGTGGGTGGGGGGGATCGAGTTGGCAGATGATGTAGAGGGTGTGGATGTGTTCGAGGAAAAGAAGAAGATGAAGGAAGGGGATGAGGTCATAGATGATGCAAGTGGGGGATGGAAGACGGATATGGAAGGTGAGGCAGAGTGCATGGCGTTCTAGGATTTGGAGAACTTTATAGAATCTGAGAGGGGTGGAAATCCAAGCAATGCTAACAAACAAAGGATGGTATGGATCAAGGATTTGTAGGTGTGAAGGATGGTGGAGTCTATTGTGATCTTTGTGTTGGATCATATGGAGATGGGGAATCCAGGTGAGGCAACAGTCGAGGGCAAGGCCAAGGTATTTAATGGTAGGGGTGAGGTGGATAGGATGACCATAAATGGTGAGGTAAAATTCGTCGAGCCGGAAGGAGTGGGTGTTACGACCTATGACGATTGCCTGTGTCTTGGAAGGGTTGTCCGAAGGAGCCAGGCAATGAACTGGTTAAGGAAGGTTTGAAGGGTGCATTGGGACTGGTAAAGAGTAGGATAAAGGTCCAGGAAAGTGGTGTCATCAGCAGATTTGAGGAGGTGAACAGGCAGGGGAGATTTGGGCCTATCTGCAGTATACAGGAGATAGAGGAGAGGGGAAAGGATGGAGCCTTAGTGCCTTAGTGGGATAGAAGGTACAGGGGTTGGTATTGCGGATAGTGACATAGAAGGACGATGGGAGATGAAGGAAGCAACGAGATGGACGAAACTGATGGGGAGAGCATAGGTCTGGAGTTTGAAGAGGAGCCCAGAATTCCAGACATGGTTGTAAGTGTTCTGAAGGTTGAGAGAAACAAAGATAAGGGAGTGACGGGAGTTAAGTTGGAGGGAAAGAAGGTTGGTAAGGTAAAGGAGCTGGTCATCGGCTGAGAAGAAGAGGCGGAAGCCACATTGGGTAAGGGGAAGAAGATGGTGCTGGTTAAGCGGCGTGAGAGTATGGAACATGGAGGTGAGGCAGATGGTACAACAGGAAGAGGTGTCAGAGGGGGGCTCGTTGGGTTTAGGGAACAGCAGGACACTGGAAGTCTTCCACAGATCAGGATAAAAGCCAGTGGAGAGGAGGATGTTGTACAGGGTAGCAAGGGCAGCTAGGAAGGACAGGGGGGATTCCTTGAGGTGGTGGTAGATGACAACATTGTAACCAGGAGTGGTGTTGCATTTGGAACAGAGGACGAGTCTGATGTCATATGTGGTGATGGGAGTGTTTATGTCAGAAGGGGGTAAATGATCCAAGTACCAGAAACCAGGGGCGAGTGTTGGGGCAGAAGTACCAATGCATTCAGGGATGGTGGGGAAGAGGGAGTAATCAAAATGGGCATCATCAGAAATGGAGAAGACTTCGGAGAGGTGGGAAGCAAAATGGTTAGTCTTACTGAGGTTGTCAGGAAGGGGCTATTGTTGTGGAGAAGAGAGTAATGCAGCATTCGATGGCTACCAGTAAGGTGGTGGAAGGCTGACCAGAACTTGGAGGAGTTGGCAGGGAGGGGGGAGTTGAAGCATGTGCATGTCTGGCATCAGTTCTGGCATGTCTTAGCTGTAAGGAGGTTGCAGATGGTTGTTGTAATTGCCAGTGGCAGGGGAATGTATCCCGGTCACGGCTGCAGGGGAAGGAGTGGTAGAGCCTGTGGGATTCATGGATAAGGACAGCCTATGGAGGAAGCATAGGGCAGTGAGACTGGATGAGTTTGGTACAAACGTGGGTTTCCATAGCGTCAGTGATGTTCTTCTGGAGGAAGGAAGAGGCATGCGTGGGTTCAGTAGGATGGTGAAAGGTAAGCAGGTGGCTTTAGACCTGTGAGGCATTGGATTGCCAGTAGACATCTCAGTCAGCGTGGTGGTAGTCGTGACCGGACTTTGGAGGGGAAGCAGGGTGGGGATTAGGAGGGGAGCCATGAGTGGAAGAGATGTTGAGAAGGATGGGGAAGTGGTCACTACCAATGGGATCAAGGACATCTGCAGTGATGTTGCCAAGGATGTTGAGGAAAGCGAGGATGACCTCCAGTGTAGAGTTACTTTCAGGACGGGTGTGCTGTGGGAGAGGAACAAGGTCACTATCGAGGGTAGAAAGGAACTGATGCCAAAGTCAAAGGGTGGCAGGGGCACGGCTGCTGATGTTGACATCAGCAGCAATCACATAGGGGGAGAAGGTATGGTCAACAGTGGAAATGAAGTCGTAGGGGAGGGGAGCTGCAGAACAGATATAGATAATGGCACAGGTGATTGTGAGGGAGGGAAATAAGATGCTGAGGAGATGATGTATGGTCAGGTCATTAAGTAGGGCTTGTGGCTGGATAGCTTTGAGGTGGTCAATGCGACCCCACCTTGTGGAGGGGACGGGGATTGTCAGTATGATGAAGGACATAGGCACAGTTATGGACAACTTGGTGGGGGTGGAGGAAGGTTTCATTAAGGATGAAGGAGTGAGCCTGATACTGGGAGAGGGTAAGCTTGACGAGCTATTCATTGGCAGGGAGGGAGCGAATTTTTGGGTAGAGGAGACGATACTGCTGAAGTACGAGGCGTTGGGAAGCGGGAAGGGAGTGGGGGATAGAGAGAGGAGCTTAAACAAGGGTGTCTAGGTGAGTGAAGGTAAAGTGGTCCTGGTTGTGGGAGTAGGTGGCTTAGGTATTCAAATATAAGATAGAGTGGGTGGCAAAGAAGATGTACTGGAGGGTGTAGAGATGTTGGAAGGGGTGGGTATTCTACAGGACGATGGTCAGGAAACGGATTATGTCTTCAGTCATAGGGGGAAGGTGGAGGGAACTGTTGGGGTGGATGGGCTGGCTGATGGGGCGAATGCGGGCAGTGAGCATAGGTTGGGTGGGAGGTGGTTTGGATTTGCATCTGGAGGAGTAGGTGGGATGGGGTTAATTGCAGGTGTTGTCTCAAGGAGGAGGGCGAGGTTAGGACACTGTTTGAGGAAGTGGGAGGCTTTACAATAGGGGCAGCTGGGGGGGGGGGTTCTTGCAATTTTGGGTGAGGCGGCTGCTGTAGAGGAGATAGTGTTGGCAGTGGTAGGATTGAGGAGGGGAGCAAGACGTGTCAACAGGGTGGTGGCGGTTGAAAATCAGGGCTCGCTGAGTGAGGAGGTAATCTATGAGGGAGGCAGACTTATTAAAGACACGCGTGAGGAAGAAAGGGCCAGAGGAGCTGTAAATATGGAAGGCCAAGCGGATTTCCAGGGTGGGGTGGGCATTCAGTTCTGTGGGGGATAAGTTGGGTAAAGCGGCACTGAGGATGTACTTACGTATTTCGAGGATAAGGGTACAGGAATCTAGGAATTCAGGATCGGGGTTGGCAAGGATGAAGGTATACAAGGCGGGGCTGGGAAGATGGGAGGAGGGGTTATTTTCATGGGGGGATCAGAAGGAAGAGCGGCGGGTGTTTTTTTTTTTTGGAGGAGCGGGTGGAGGTAAGGTTGCCACTTTGGGAATTGGGAGGTTTTCTTGTGGGTGTGGCCTGGGAGGACAGGTGAGGGACTGGTTGGATTGGGAGGTGGTGGCAGGCCCTCTTGGAAAGTGGCGGAACAGTGAACAGAGGTGGGGTGCTCTGTGGTGGCGACTGTGGCACGGAGGGGGGTGACTGGCGAGGGAAGCAGGAGTGGTTGTAGCGGGGCGGATTGGGAGGGTGGAAAAGTCTTTCAGATAGGTGATAGCGGCAGGAGGGGTGGCAGGAACAGGATCAGGAGCAGGAACAGGAGCAAGGGCAGGCGGAGGGGCAACATACAGGTGGGGAGACAGGGATGGGGAGGAGGTAGAAGCGGTGGAGTATGTGAGGAGGGGACGGGGAATAGAAAGCTTAAGTCCAGAGGAGGCACTCCACTAGGTAACAGTGGTTGCAGAGGAAGAGGAGATGTAAATGATGGTGGTAGCCATGATGGAATGAGTTGTTCACTGGTGTCAGGAATCACCAAAGCAGAAAAAGAACTAATACGGGGGCAGTGGTGGCGAGGACCAGGTGGCGGCGGTGGCGGCGGTGGCGGCGGCGGCGGCGGCGAGCTTTGGGCAATGGCCAGAGCTGGGCAGCAGCGAGCACCAGGCTGCAGTTAGCACTGAGCTGCACCGAGCACCAGGTGGTGGTGGTGGCGGCAGTGGGTTGCACTGGGCAGTGGCTGAGGCGGCGGCGGCGAAAGCCAGGCGTTGGCACGGGCGGTGGCGGCGAGCACCAGGTGGTGATGGTGGTGAGCACCAGGCGGTGGCAGCAGTTGTGGCAAGAACCGGACGGTGGAGGTGGCGGTGGCAGCGAGCACCAGGCGACAGCGAGCTCTGGGCGATGACGAACACTGGGTGGCGTCGAGCACTTGGCGGCTGGGAGCACAGGGTGGTGGCGAGAGCAGTGGGCGGTGGTGAGCACTTGTCAGCGGCGGTGGCGTTGGGGCGGCGTGCACCAGGCAGTGGTGGTGGCGGCAGTGGTGGCGACGAGCACTGGGTGACGATGGCGGTGGCCCCTGATGGACGGATAGACGGTGGCGACAGGGGGCTCTTTCAAAAGTGTCGATTACACCCTGAGAGTAGCCCAGGTGGCATAATCCTTCAATTTGGTAGTTGAGGGGATTCAACCATTGAGGTGAATGCTCAAGCCTGTTTTTATTTAATTATTGAATTTCAATTTCCCATCCAGGGCAGGCTGGTTGCAGCATAGGCACTGCTCTTCAGTCGAGAGACAGTAAGTACATAACAGGAAGAGATTTAAAACAACATAAAATAGAAAATATGGCGGAACATAGATGTAAAAAGGGGGGGAATTATGGAAGATAACATAAAAAAGAGGGTGACTGTAAAAATAGAGATAAAATTCTAAAAAAAAACATATATACACAAAAAACCACACACAGCAATGATTAAAAGAACTCAAGGGAAACATGGCCGCAGGATAAAGTCAAGTACATGATTAAAACCACAGCACTTGACAAGCACTGTAGATTGGCACTGAATTCAACACTGACATATCACACTGATGACGAAGAACAAACTGGGAGAATCTGCCAGGGCTAGGGTTATGAAGGAGAAGGGAAGAAAGAGGGGGCCAGGGAGGGAAGGATGGGAGAGGAAAACAGCTGAGGAGGCAGTGCAGAGACTCAGGGGGGAGGAGAAGAAATCGCTCTGGAGGAAAGGGGAGGCAAAGGGGGGAGCTGGGGAGGAGAGAAAAGGTCAGGCTACAGTTGGTAGGAAGGGTAGACGTCGCAGCAAAGTTCATCATGCAGGAGGGAGTGGTACTGGAAATTGCCCTGATGAAAGATATTGAGGGTGTGGAGGTGAAGAGAGAGGGGATACAGCAATAGAGGGGCAGCAATGGGCGGGGGATTGAGAGGAAGGAGAACACTGGAGGGTGCATGAATCAAGCCAGCAGACAGCGTAAAGGATATGGGGATTACATCCATCCACCATCCTCCACACCTACAAATCCCTCATCTGTCCTATCATCTGTTATGCCAGTGTTGCCTGGAATTCTGCCCATCGCCCCCTCCCCGCTATTATAAGGCCATCCAAATCCTTCAGCTCTATGTGCTCCTCCTTGCCTTCCATATCCGCCTCCCATCCCCCACACGACTCCTGTATGACCTCAACCCCTTCCCCCACCTCTTCTTTTTCTTCCAACATATTGGTTATTTACGCTGAATTTCAGGAGGTGGAGGCAGGTATTGGCTTTCTACTGGATGGTCAGGTGATGAAGGGTCTAGGTGAGGTGACGGACAAAGGTGTGGCTAAGGTATCTCAGGGTGGTGGTGAACTGGATGGTATGACCATAAATGGTTAGGTAGAAATCATAGAGATGGAAGGAGTGGGTGGTGCGGCCTTTAATGATTGCCTGGGTCTTGGATGTGTCGTGTGCATGTAACATCCTGCCTATATATACAGGACTCCTGTAGCAACATCTTTTGCGAATGAAATAAACTTAAACCTATTTTCTTGTCGCAAGTTGCATCCTAGCCAACAGAAACATAGGAAATATATCATACGATATTTTTTACAAATGTAGTGCTCATTATGTAGTACCTGCTTGTAATTTGCAGAAGCACCACAATGCAGTAGCAAACTCCACATCCTCCACCCGGTTTCCGTACTGTCTTTTATACTATCTTTTGTTGCAGGAGCAGGCTTCGTTTCTGTCGAATGGTCAAAACACAGTTCTGTGGCAGTAACTCAGCTTCGCCTGTTTCTACACGGGTTGCAGAAGGTGGTAGATATAGCTTTCTCCGACTTCTCCTCAGTTCCGACTTATATTGAAACAACCACATACACAAAGCTGCAGAGACGGTAGCACAGAGTCTGAGTGGTAGTAGCAAGATCGATAGGAGCTACCTAAAACCATGTTGGAATTTTACTGTAGCAGGTAGGTTCGAGGAAGGTGGCTTGTTTCGAGATATGAGAGTGCCACAAATTTGATTTACTAGTGGCTGTAATCATTAAAGGACTTCTCCAAAGGATTCAACACAGGTGTATGGTTGAATGGAAAGACTTGATTCCAAATCACAGACATCATTTCTACTGAAAGCGTAGCACTAGAGATCTGAAAAGCTATTGTACATTTCTTATGACCTCAATCACACCATCTACTACTGTTTGTGATCCCTCTCAATCACTCATCGCCTATAACTCAGTGGGTATATCGCAGAACCTCTGACATGGCATTGAGACAGAATGCGTTACAAATACTGGAGAAATATCTAGTGGCGGCATCGTGAGGGAGTTGCAAATACCAGTTTCATACCACGCTCCTTAGCTTAATCACTTTCAAAATTCGTTTATTATTACGAGGGTGCACCGTCGGTGACGTGTAACCGCACTGCTGGTCTGATAATATACACTCCGGCGATCACCAACTATATTCAGTGTCATGGTGTTTGTCTGCTAAAACCACGTCATTCGTAGGTAATGCCATACATGGATTTATAAAACCGGTATAGCTTTTAATATGGATACTTATGTGCACCTGTCGAACCAAGACTGCTTGTGATGGTAATATGGTTGTGTTTTTTTCAACATACAGGGGTTTGTAAGACGATTATACCTCTCTTTCTAAGACATGGTGGTAGCACTTGCAAGAAAAACTTATGAGACATGCCCACCCATTGTTGATTTTCGGTCAGTATTATTTCGTATCGCCAGCAATCAGTTATTGACAACGTATTATACTTAGTAGTGGGGGGTGCGTGATAGGTTCGCCTTGAGCATCAGGCTTATAAAGCGTGTGTTTGCATCCTGACATGTGCGAAGGAAATGACTATGCCCATTCGTAAGGAAGGTATGGATTTGATGTGGAGTACGGTGATAACAAAGGGAAGAGTAAGTATGTCAAGTCATAAGAATGGCACCGATATTTCTATTTCTAGAACCACAGCCGTCAGCAGGGAGTATTTCTGATACTTCGCTCATTGTCGAATGTCATTCAACTGAGACTACAATCGTAACATTTAGTTGTAAGTACAGGGATAAAATATATATAAGGCCGGTTTTTTTCCTTGGACGATTCTGTCTATGTGTGCTTGGCGTGCAGAGCCAGTGACCTGTGGCAGGAATTATTGACATTTCCCGTTAACGGTAGGAGCTGTCCGAATGGAGAGGCCTGTTGGAGTGTAGGAATGTAGCTGACTTAACCGTTTTGTCCTCTAGACGGCCGAATAACGAACTAACACTTAGTATGTGCTGTATAGCTTTCGTGATCGCGTGGAAATTTGAGGAGATTCAATATGGACGTGTGTTTGCGCTGGACCGTTATTCCCTCCCATGGAGATTGTTGGGTGGATTGCTTCTGCACATTTCGCGCCTTTATTTAGTTGATGGAACATCAATTGTGGTGTGTGAATCTAGCAGGTGAAAGATGGGTGGAAGACACGTTTGCTGGTTCTCCAGACGTGAGAAACACCTCAATTGACTTTATAAATTATAGGGATGATTTGGAATCTGTTACATCACCGACATCGGTATTCGCGAATGGAAATATGTTTCCTCTATTTTTTTCGAGTTCTCACGTAAAGGTCTTCACAGATGGAGTAAGTTTCTAGTTACTCAGTGGTTTACAGCACGCTCCACCTCGCAAAAGTTTCTGGTTTGTAGAGAAATAATTTCCAGTCTATATCTTCGGAATTATGTTGCATGAGCAATCGATAGGATACGGCTGTATGCTTGATATCGAGAAGTTCTGCGAAAATGATACAATATTACGGCAAACCATGTGAAAATACATGTGTTCTTGTAATCACAGAGTCTGAGGATGGGGGTAGAAAAGCAAGCAAGCAAGCAGGTCCAGAACAGAAACAGTAACGCGTTTGTGCCAAGGGGAAACGAGCCCGAATTTGTAGAACAGTTCTGATAGTGACTTCGGTCTGCTGAGGGAGCTCTGGTAATGCATTGGGAGTGGATGATTTGTGACCATCGGCTGCAGGAAAATATCTAGTGCTGCGAGCAATATATATGGTGCTGTCTGTCTTTGCGGTATATGTACGAGTGTCTGGTGGCCGATAGCTATACGAATGATGTAAAAGGAGCGATTTTTGTATGGCACAGGATACGAATTGTATGTTTAGTACATCGACACAGTACATGGTGAGCTATTTCTGGGTTGTAGATCGGTTTCACGCTCGAATATTCAATCTCCTGCTCACAGTGGCAGAGCAGTGTAATTAAATAAGAGTCTTTCCGTATTTGACGATCTGTAGCCAACTTTGCAAGGTTTAATTGTCGATACACATGCTGCTGCTTGAACATAAAGGTACCGTGGCTTATGTTCCGACATATATTTGTGGGAAGTAATCAAACTACTATTCACATAAAAACAAAAAAGAATAGGTATGTCTAGTCGTAATGGAAGGATAGATTGGACATGGTGAATTGTGATTTCAGTACACTGAGGAGTATATCCAAACATAGGTGGTGGTAGATTCATTTCGTAAACAGCTGCACAATATACCAATGCAAGTGTTCAATTGGACCTGCTGTAGAGCACAAACAGGATGGGCAATGCGGCTGTAACAATACATCCCCTCATCGGCACCTCTAAGCGTACCCTTGCATTTTCCTTGCTGTTGTATTGATAGAGATGTTGATACAGTACACCAACACGCGTCCGTGATGTCTTTCCAAGCACTACGTCTGTGGGTGCGGTATTCATTATCACATAGTGCCGGAGGCCTGTCCTTCAAAACACTTGTTTGAGAGAATCTTGAGAGGATGCAGCACCTTCCAGAAGCGCTAACTCGAAGACTTTGTCAGATAATTTCCTAGGGTCGAGGAGAATCGAGACATATAGCTAGTGTGAGTGTAGGCATACCATAATTTTTTCAGGTGCTGTACAGATATAAAAGGTAACTGCACTGTTTGTGTAAAATGTTTATATATTGCAGTGTAAAGTTACTGTGGCTTATGTTGTGAAATGACCAGAGAAGATGAGTGTGTGTCCTATCATGAGGAATGTGTAGATTCAGCGCATAGATGACCGTGAGAGTAAGACAGAGATGTTTACGTGGAAAATTATGTGCGCTATAGATACTGAGATTCGTTCAAGAACCACAGCCGCCAAGAGGAGACATTACCTGTACATCCATCAGTGTCAGACGGCAGCAGCAATCGTAATATGTAATTGTTGTTACACTGGTAAATATGTTCCTGGCTCCCAATATTCTTGCGAGTCTTGTATGTATTCGATGATCTGTAGACAACTTTTGCAGGGTTTAACTGTCAGTGCAATGTAGCGATCTGTGCAAAATAATTTTGCCACTGAAAGTCTCGTCTGCAAAAAACAATGGCAGATGGTGCTCCTACACTAGCAGCAGCAGTAGTTTCATGGGTAAATTCAGTGACGAACGGCCTGTCCCGTTAGGATCGCTGGGAACAATGCAACCTTTGCTATTCTGGGAAGTATTAGAACATCTCTCTCAGCGCCAGACCTGCACCGCAGCTATGCGTCATCGCGTCAGCGATGGTGCCTAGGTGAACACGCATTTTAACAGGAATTTCTCAGGTGTCAAGTATGAAAGAGATTGCAGGACTCGAACTAACACCAACACGTTACTTGGCAGCTGACGACCGCATCGTCTTTTCACGGGGACCACCGGTGCATCCCAAATCCTGGGGACGTGTGCAGAGTCAGCAGTGTCGACGATAGGCGTCAAGTGGTGGGATGTGCTTTTTATTAGCAATCTTTTGTTTAAACTATATTCCATCGATATAACCAACCAATAGGATGCCGTGAATTAAAAAAACTATATGGAGAATATCGATTTAATTAATTTGCATAAATTTTGTATATCAACATGGTGTTAGCGGTACAATAGTTAAGGGGAGGGTGTGCGTGAGTGGGTGACATGGTGCAGAACAGCAGGTTAAGTGCAGAACACTATGTTAATTTGCATAATTTTTATGTAAAAGGCAATACAGTAGTTTCAGGGGATGGATGACAAAGAAAAATGCGCCAGAAATGGCGTTCTAAAGCACGTGAAATTCTAAAAGTGTACCAGAAAATGCTGGGAGGACTTAACTGAATACTTAATTTGGTATCAAAGGCAGTACAATAGTTTAAGGAATTGGGGGTGTCATGGAAAACCACTTAACAGAACAGTAGGTTAAGTGCTGACAAAGGACCAAACATTAGGTTAAGACACCCAGAGTACAGTGCCAAACATTAGGTTATGCAACATGTTTGCTCTATGTAATTACTTCTTACAAGACCTACATGTTTCCAAACAGTAGAGAATGATGAACAAGAGAAATCCAACCCCCACAAACTGATTTTTTTTAATAGATAAACAATATACCCTTGAATTTTCTGTTATGAGACCGTTCCTCTCGACCATCAGACCGCCATCTTGTAATACATCACAGAAGGGATGACAGCACCCTCTGGTGGCAGTACTTTGTACTAGGCCTGAACCTCATAGTGAACAATCTGTTTCCCGCCATTTTCCCCCACACCAGACCGCCATCTTGGATTATGTCATGGAACAGATGACAGTGCCCTCCGGTGGTGGTACTGTCTACTAGGTCAGTTGGACTTCGGACCTCGTGGTAAACACACTGGATGGCTGTACTGCCTGAAATCGTTTAAATAAAGACTGATTGTAAAATAAAGACTTATGTCCAGCACAGGCTGTGTCCTTTTCACGCCAATCTCTAGGAAGAGGTGGTGGTCGGATGACTTAGGTTAGTCAAGGTAGTCCAAGTGCCCTTTCTTTCCTGCCATTTTCTTTGGTTAGTAGAGATAGCCCACGTGGCCCTTCTTTAGCATCAAAATTCAAAGTTCCCGCCAATTTCTAGGAAGAGGTGGCGGTTGGATGATTTAGGTTAGTGGAGGCAGCCCAGCTGACCTATTTTCCCCCCATTTTCTTACGTTAGTAGAGATAACCATGGTGTGTTGCATTGTGCCAATGGAATTTGAACTTCCCACCATTTTCTGGGGGAGGGGAGAGGAGGGGGTTAGTTTAGTAGAGGTAGCCCAATTGACCTATCTTCACGCCAAAATCCACCATCTTGGATGACGCCACAGCTGTCTTCTTGGATGATGTTATGTGCTGTTGCCAAGTCTACAAGCCGCCATCTCGGATGACCGTATCGCCACCATCTTGGATACATCTGGTAACAATGGGAAGTTGAGTTACGCCGCCCTTGCTCCACTACTTTCCTGTCAGCTTAGTATCTGCCACATCCTGCATCACAAGAGTAGAATATGAAACTCATTTTTTGCTCGTGATGGAGTGCTAAGAGCATGCTCTGCCTCTGTCACAGGATGCCTCCTCAATTTCGAGCTCTCTTAAAGTACACAAACATCTCATCAGGTATGAAGACTCTCAAGGTAACAGTACAAAAAAATGGTTCAAATGGCTCTGAGCACTATGGGACTCAACTTCTGAGGTTATCAGTCCCCTAGAACTTAGAACTACTTAAACCTAACTAACCTAAGGACATCACACACATCCATGCCCGAGGCAGGATTCGAATCTGCGACCGTAGCGGTCGCGAGGTTCCAGACTGTAGCGCCTAGAACCGTTCGGCCACTCGTTCCGTCTTTCGTAACAGTACAGGGAAGTTGTAAATATGAGGTTTATACTATGAATTACTGTATCAATACGATAATATAACTAATTTTATTACGATGATCCTATCTCCCTGTGTAGGTAGCAGGTTGAAATCCAGTTAAAATATCTCGCTGTAACGAAAAAGTATCTGATTACCGCTCCAACTCTTGAATCATATATGTAGTACTCTTATCCTCGCCTCCACCTGCCCTGGGGCACGTCATTGATATTAATTAAATTGATCACTAGAGTCCCTTTGCATTGTGAGCAATTTTTTTCAGTCGGATTACACTCGCCTGGTAACCACTGCAGACACTTCCATAACGTCTCTGTAGGCTTCCCACAGGCTAGGTAATCACTTCCTCTGATACCAAAAGGAGTGGTAACCGTAATCAAATACTTGAAGACATCCAAAGCTAACTGCGTACTGGTTCTCGGTTATCTCGTCATGCTGGTGGAAGTAAGTCACTTAGATATCTGATACACTTCTCCTGAACTAATCCTGCTGAGACATGTCCGACTATGAGGGGGGGGGGGAGGGGGGGCGAGGGGTGTGTGTGTAGGATGTTTCACTCTCTTCTCAATCCTGTGAACAGCTGCCGCCAGTTCGTGAACCACTACCCATACATCGGAGCTATACCACTCGCAGACGACGGCACATCCATCACCGTGCCGGACAGCTGTCAATGATTCCAGACTCACAAAAGTAGTCCTATCATTCTCAGAAGGACTAGGAGCTTAAATGTTGCAGGGGTAAATACCAGGAAGTTCAACAACATGCTTCCCCTCATCCTTCCTGCAAACTGAAACATTCTGAAATGTGTTTTCAAAATATCCCAGTAAGGCTGGCGCAATGAGCAATAACCAAATACCTGTCATCTGACAACCATATCCCAAAGATCTACAAGTATTCAGACCTGGGTTTCCCTCAGAATAGAGTTCTGTAGAAATGTTCCTATTGGCTACCGCCAAATTAGTGGGAGAACGCTTCGACAACTCAAATGGGAATCCCTGGAGGGAAGATGATTTTCTCTTAGAGGAACACTATAGAGAACTGACATTTGAAGTTGACCACAGAAGGATTCTACTGCCACCAACGTATATTTCTCATAAGGACCACGAAGATGAGATATGAAGAACTAGCCCTCAAAGGGTGGTATGTAGGTAGTCTTTCTACCCTCGCTCTATTTGCTAGTCGAATAGGAAAGGGAATGATTAGTAGTGGTATATGGTACCCTCTGCAACACACCGTACGCTGTCTTGCGAAGTAAGCTTTATATGTAAATGTAAATTTAATCTACCTGTTAAGATGTCAGTCCATCCATTTATGGGCACACCAGACCTGTAAAGAATGTTGTCTCTTGTTTATCGAGAAAACAAGAGACGAAACTTCTGCTGTTGATTGTCTCTTGGTAAAAATTTTCATATTAGCCCCTAATTTTCTCATTGCAGTCACTTTACGAGACGTATGTGAGAGATTGTAATAGATTTGCCCACAATACTTAGAAGAAACGGTATAAAGCTCACCTCTCAGCTCCTCTATCGGCACAGTATTCCTTTTCTACTGTATTCTCACGAATCTTCCAGCCTTCGGTATATAGCATTTGAATGCACCTGATTTCGACGAGTACGAAATGTCCCCTGCCAAGCTACAGAACCCTGCCAATTCTCTCAAAATCCCATCACGTTCCGTCAACATTGTTCCATTAGTTAGAAGGGTGACAGGTAGAGAGGCAGCACAACGAGAAAATTGGCAGACTAACACACAGGAAGAAATTCACAACGATGCAGAGTATGCGCAAACTGCACAAAGAAATTCAGTTTCATAACACAATTCAGCTACATCGAGTGACGATCTAAAAATATCACTCTGTACCTTCACTAATCTCCTTCAGCGTGTTCCTATGATTACCACGTTAAAAATACAGCAGTGTATTGGTGACTGAGTCTTCGTTAACAGCACAGTCTCTCTCTCTCTCTCTCTCTCTCTCTCTCTCTCTCTCTCTCTCTCTCTATACTCGTTATTTTTGTAACATCCAACGGAGTAAAACTACGAACTATTAAACGCTAACATCACCTGTATAAGATTTACTGCGTCTCCCTCTTCCGATAAATCGGAAAAGGAATACCGTTTGCGTGATAACATCGACCATATGTGATGATCCCATTAAATACACGTGTATTGGTCGACTGGAGCAGGCGACTAGTGATTTAAGTCGCTTGCACGGATCTGTGTAAAGTTTTGTCGCCTGTGCTGGAGGAAGACTATATTGACTGTCAGTCACAATATGAAGGTTTCTTGTGTTGTTGTTCCAGAAGTAGTCTCGTACAATGTTTTTCTGCTGTAACACATGGAACCAGTGTATGACTGCACTGTGTACACAGTAATACATTTTGTTTTACTGCCTTGACTTTGAGATCTGTGTAAGGTGCTAAACCGACATTAGCATGTATCGCTCCATTGGATCTGACAGAAAGCTAGCCATCTCATTATGTTAACTGTGTTGCTCCCACAAGACACGGGATGGTTGAAATAAGAGATAGAGGCGGTGTTTCTAACTGACGAAATGTGGAAGACATCACAGCATTTGGAAACTGGAAGAGTTTGCAGCATTGTGGAACGTTTTCAAACAGCTCTCCGAAGCTGATGACCTCTACATTTAATCTCATCTTCCACTGCGACGGAGTAGCAGATGTCTCAGTGTTCCGGTTTGAAGAGACCATGGCATTGACTCCACATACTGCAGCCATGTACAGAATCACTCTTCTGGTACTGGCCATTCCCAGAAGGTGTTGCTCCCACCAAGACTCTCCACATCTCAAACAAGAGGTGTCAGTCAATCATTATATGGTAATCAACAGTGTGCCAGTGCACGTATGGGATGCAAAAGACACGGTCACTATGGGATGATGTACTGTAATAAGCACCACAGTTGTTAATGCGATCAATTTTAGCAATTTTATCAGTTTTTCCATAATTTCAACTGCAACCAATGACACCACCATATACTTCTCAATTTCTTTATCATCACTAAACTACTACTTTGTGAGTACCATCTCCTAGATTGAAAATGTACTGTAGATAGATGACCGTGCAATACGTTATTGATAATTCTATGACATACACACTGATGTATTCCATACAGTGTCCTATACCGATGCAGTTAGGTTATTTACGTATTTATAGCACTTAAATCATAGTGTGGAAATTGTGATTACGATTGGCCATTTTTCCTATGTGGATGGGAGTCAATGAGTGTTCTCACATTTATAGGCTAAAGTTGGAGACTGAAAGATCTCCCCGCCTTGTCTCTCCCCGTCTTGTCTTTGACGAGCCCTCTCTGGAACACTGTCGCCGATTTGATTTGCAACTGACCAGAAGTAGGAGGGTACTATACCTGCTATATTATATGCCTTGTGAAAGAAGACAGCGAGCTTGGTCTGTAACTGCTGTTCAGCAAAGACTGTTCCGCACCAATTCTACTCATGTCACCCATGCAAATGCACAAGATCTCTCCAGATGTGTTCATGTGGTGGAGATTAGCACTTCTTATTGGTGTATACTAGATGTCAGAGTGTTGTGGTGATATAACAGAGAGTTAAGAAGGAATGCATTTTTTATGCATGGTGGAGCTCTAGGCAGGCGGAATTTGAAACATTTTACGTAAATCAACTGTGGTATCAATTTTGAAGTATTGTAGTAGTGTCTGGAGTCAGCACCAAGAAGGTATTGCCAAGACAGATCTGACTGTAGACCATAGTCACATGCACTCCTAAGGCTATATGGTTCTGCTCTAAACACGCTATAATGTTAAAGCCATGTGCTTTCCGGAATATTGGTCAAGTGGAGTGCAACACTCTTCTTACTCTAATGCAGGCTGTATATGTCCAGCATCTGACATACATTCATCCTGTGAGATTTCTATCCCACTCACTATCGTCACTGACTTTAAGATGATAAAACTGCATCCTTCTACTCCGAAGAAAAACAGACTCTTTGTGTTACATGCACAATATACTTTCTGGAGGTGTATAACGACCAGTGCTGATATCCTTTTACGGTTCAGAAATTATGTTACGCTCGTATCAGTCCTATAAAATGATCACCAGCAATGGAAAATGCATCTTACGAGGAAACAGACAAAATGCTTAGGAACGGTGTCTGATGTGTGAAACTACTCTACTACAGAGTGTGTATCCCAAGGAGCGTCATTTATAGACAGACAGCAAGTTAAGCATCTGAACCGCAACCATCTACCGCTGACAGCTCTAAATACATACACATAGAGACTCTGCACGCATATTATCAATTGAGAAGTCTCGATTTCAACCACTTGTATGTTATTTTTGACAGTATTAGAGCACTACAGACAGCGAAATACTTTTTGCAAAAAAGGTTGTCCAGCAGGTATAAGCACATTTAAATTCGTCCTGCTAAAGAGCATAACATTTTCGATGTAATTTATATTACCAATATTTGAAACAAGATAAAGTCATAACAACCATCCAAGGTGTTCCACTGCGTCTGTCACACATCCTTTTATAGTGAAAGACCGATGATGATGGCACATGATCACCTCAGCCACACTATTCTGTGTGTTAGATGTCCATTGGATGAAGAGAGACTGTCCTTTGTGAGTACATTCTTATGTACGAGATAGAACAGCACATTAGTCAGATGGTGTAGTAGAACACTGCCCTCGAATGCATCCAATCACTTCCAACCAATGCATTTGCTCTATTGTCTGTATGTCTGAGTCCATGCATGTGTGGTAGATGGCTCCCATGACCCAGGGTAGACCCGAGTTATTGTCTGATTGTGGATCCACGACATATTACATCTGGAGTGATGTTGAGAGGCAGATCCAAAATGCGTTACATTTTGGATAGGGTTTGAAGGTGGATGCATCGTGTGTTACGTTCAAAGATGTGTTCTATGTCAGAAGGTGATCCACCAGCAGGATGACTGGGTCAGAATTATGAAGCCATCTGTGACACATGCACGGGTACAGACATAATTAAAATGGAGCAAATGCACTGAAACTGTAGAATATGTGGTAATAAGTGATTGGATGAATTCGAGAGCAGTGCTATACCATATTGCTTGACTTATGTGCTGTTCTATCTCGTACATAAGAATGATACTCACGAAGCATTGTCTCCCTCCATCCACTGCACAACAAGCACACAAAATAGTGTGACTGAGGTGATCATGTGCTATCATTGTGGATCTTTAGAGTATAAAAGGATGTGTGATAGGCGCCTTGGGTAGTTATAATTGCTGTTATAGGTACAAAGCGACTGTTACTACACTTTTCATGATCGTCGTATCCAAAAAGCATGCATGTGGATCATAGGGAAGACGGGAAGTCTTAGGATATTTTAGTAGGTTGGTGTACAAGACGCGCAAATATTCTCGTAGAAAATCGGACTACATATGGATATGTCAGCAATACGACCATACACAAACAGAAAATTGTCGAAAAATATGAAAAATGGCATAAAATCGGTAAAATTCGAGGAAGAGCTGGTATAATCTCGGAAACTTTATGTAACTACGTATAACAGGGAAATGCGATGATATGTGAAATCGCGAAATTACGGAAATTGACTAAGAACACATAAAATTATGGAAAAAGTAACATGAATTGAGTACTCACTGAAATCAATGAAATTTCGTGTTCTAGAGGAGTGTGGACTGTTGCTTTATATACACATATTAAAAGTGGAAAGTGGAGCATTCTAGAGACGTGGTGTCAAGGCGAAACGGCAACATTATCCCGCACATGAGCAGTACACTCTAACATCGGACCGTGACTTCTGTGTGCAAGAGGAAGGTTACCGGGGGCAGTGGTAAACTGTGATAATACTGTTATATCTCCTCTAGTTACTTACTGATAGTGGTTTCATTTCTTCATAAGACGTCGCCGTTTCTTCGTAGGAAATTCAGCTGCCAACGATAATTTTGTAGGACTGTTCTGAACATACTATAATTTTAGAATTTTAATCGGGGTTGAACTTCGTAAACAGTAGGCATCATACACTTCCAGAAACATATGTAGTGTTTTTGTTACAAAAAATCGATGTTTTCTTGGGTTTTACTACCTTACAGTTTCTCACCATAGTTTATCGGAGAGAAACTTGCAGAGAGAATGTATGTGATGTGCTGGAAATGTATTTCCTACATTGGAGTATGAATAGCGCGGCATTCCACACAACTAATAAGTCGGAAACCACACAGCTCTATCATTGTAATGTGTTTAAGTGCAGAACCGTGCAGCCATTGGAATTTATGTTCCACGATCATTCCTTTCTCTTTCCGAGAGCACTTCGGTTCAAATCCACGTCTGGCCATCCTGATTCAGGTTTTCTGTGATTTTCCTAAATCGCTTCGGGTTCCCTTGAAAGGGCATATCTGACTTCCTTCCGCACTTTCCTTAATCCGATGGGACCATTGACCTCGCTGTTTTGTCCCCTCCCCCAAATCAACCAACAAATCTATTTCCGGCGCCTTCTTGGTATTAACTCAACACCATCCCATTTCAGATTTTTTAAGCTGTGTAGTCCATGTCAGTGCTGGGACTGCAGTTAGATCAAGTCGCGCTGCATTGTGTCATGGTCAGTGGCAGGAGTGGTCGGGCAACGAGAAATCGAGGCTTAAGAAGGCCGTCGTGAGCCGTGGTTTCTTGGTTGGCCGGCCCTTCAGGTACACAATAAATCGGTAAATGGCGTTAGACTAGACTGGAGGTGACTGGTCAGTTTTCTTTTTCGTCTTGAGACACAATGTTCAGATAATGAGCATTAATTTCGTAAAAAATATCTTGAGATATATTTCCCAAGGTTCTGTTGGCTATGATGCTCCTCGAGACTCATAAAAGTGTGTTTCATTCCCAAATGATGCTGTCGCAGGAGTCCTGTATGTAGGGTCAGGATGTTACAGTGTTGGAGTCCCACAACTTCAAAACTTGAAGATCTTCGCTATCTGGGCTACCCTCTATGCCTGAACACTCACACTAGAAATCAACAAGTATGCCCCAGTTCCCCTATTGCTCAGCTTATTCCCTGCACACTCTGTCCTCATCAAATCCCTCTCTCCCTCTTTCAACGCTGACCTCTTCTGGAAACTTCCCTGTATCAACGTTGGCACAAATGCGTCTCTTATTCCTTTTCTTACTTCCTGCTCTCCCCATTAGCCCCAACCCTATCGTCATCCACCAACCCTCACTCCCGTGATCACAAAACTCAGCCCTGTGGTCACAAAGATAGAGGCGTTGGCAGAACTAATGCCCACCCTGCCCTGGAAATTCGCACAGCCCAACGTACCTATAACAACCCCAACTCTACTTTCCTGATGCGTGTGTTCACAGAGCCCGGCTCCTCCATAGATCTCCTCACTCAGGGAGCTCTGATTTTGAACTGTCACCACCCCATTGACCATACCCATTCCCCTCATCAATCCAACCATTGCCAATGCTGTGTCCTCTACAATGACCACCTCACCCAAAACTGCAAACCCTCCCATCTTCCCCCACTGTAAAGCCTCCCACTTCCTCATACAGTGTCCTTACCTCGCCTCTACTCCTTCCTGCAACACCTGCAACGAACCCCACCCCTACTCCTCCAAATGCAAAGCCAAACCCCACCCCTGTCGCCACCTGTTACTGTCTGCTACCGACTGTCGCCGTCTGCTGCTACTGCTGCTCCCGCCATCTGTCTGTCCGTCTATCGCTGTCGCCGTCGCTGTCGCTGCCACCCGGTGCTCGCCGCCACTGCCCAGAGCTCGCCATCGCCACCCACCACTGCCACCACAGCCGCATCTCCTTGTTGCCCATATTTGTACTCTTTCATTACCTCCACAGCACCTGTCGTCTGTAGACTGCATAGTCCATCATGGACACCCTCAACATCACAATCATGTAACCTCCCCTTCCCCTGCCCCCACCATTACCTCCTGGAGTGGCTCCTCTGTGCTTCCCCCACTTGCTCCACCTCTTCTCGTTTTCCATATCTTCCCCTCCCCTGTATCCACACCTATATACTGCTCCTGCTCATGCTCTTACACCTGCTCTTGCTCCTGCTCCTGCTCATGCTCTTGTCCCCACTTCCTCCACTACTGCCCATCGACATGAATTTCCCCCTACCCACTCACTCTGCTACAACTGCCCCCGAAATGGTTCAAATGGCTCTGAGCCCTATGGGACTTAACATCTGAGGTCATCAGTTCCCTAGAAATTAGAACTACTTAAACCCAACTAACCTAAGGATATCATACACATCCATGCCCAAGGCAGGATTCGAACCTGCGACCATAGCAGTCGCTTGTTTCTGGACTGAAGCGCCTAGAACTGCTCAGCCACCACGACAGGCACAACCGCTCCCATTTTCCAGCCAGAGTCACCGCCTGCTGCGCCACAGTCGCCACCACAGAGTGCCAACCCTCCATTCAAAGTACCTCTTCCCACACGAGAGTCCTGCCTCCCTCCACCTCCCAATCCAAACAGTCCCTCACACCTCCTCCCAGGTTACCCCCCCCCAAATACCCCCCCCCCCAAACACCAGAGTGCCAAACTTGCCTTCACCCCCTCCTCCAAGAAACCACTGCCCACTCCTCTTCCTTCTGATTCCCTAATGGAAACCACACCTTCTAATGAATCACCAGCCCTCGTCCTGGGAGCTCTGATTTTGAACCGTCATCACCCCATTGACCGCACCCATTCCCCTCATCAATACTACCATTGCCTATGCTGTGTCCTCTACAATGACCACCTCACCCAAAACTGCACCCCCCCCCCCCCCACTGTAAAGCCTCCCACTTCCTCATACAGTGTCCTAACTTCGCCTCTTCTCCTTCCTGCGACACCTGCAACGAACCCCACACCTATTCCTCCAAATGCAAAGCCAAATCCCCTTACACCAGCCCTGAGCTCGCTGTCCCTGTTCGTCCCATGTACCAGCCCATCCATCCCAACAATTGCCTCCCCCCACCCCCTATGGTCGAAGACATCATTCATTTCCTGACCATCGTCCTCCACAATATCCACAGCTTCCAATGCCCCCACACCCTCAGGCAGATTTCCCTTTCTGCCTACTCCATCTTTCATTTGAATGCCTACACCACATATTCCCACAACCATGCCCTGCTCACCTTCACTTGCCTAGACACACTCGTTTAAGACTCCTTCCTCCTCCCTCCATTTCCTTCCCCTTCCCCCCAACCTCCCTGGTGCTCCAACAGTATCGTCACCTATACCTAAGAATTCGCTCCCTCCTTGCCAATAAATACCTCTTCAAGCATACCCAGTCCCAGCACCAGGTCGACTCCTTCATCCTTAATGAAACCTACCTCCAACCTCACCATGTGGTCTGCACCTTTAATCCCCTTCTCCTAGAGTGAAATATCAGAAAGTTCAACAACATGCTTCCCCTCATCCTGCTTGCAAACGGAAACGTTCTGAAATGTGTTTTCAAAATATCCCAGAAAGACTGGCGCAGTGAGCAACGACCAAATACCTGTCAACTGACCGCCACATCCCAAACATGCACGAGTCTGCAGACCTTGGTTTCCCTCCGAATAGAGCCCTATAGAAGTGTTCCTATTGGTTCCCGCCAAATTAGTGGGTGAACGCTTCGAGAACTCAAATGGGAGTCCCTGGAGGGAAGATGATTTTCTTTTCCAGGAACACTATAGAGAAATGACATTTGAAGCTGACCACAGAAAGAATTCTACTGTCGCCAAGGCATATTCCTCGTAAGGACCACGAAGATGAGATATGAGGAACTAGCCCTCAAAGGGAGGTATATAGATAGTCTATTTACCCTCACTCTATTTGCTGCTTGGATAGGGAAGGGAATGATTAGTAGTGGTACAGGGTACCCTCTGCCATACATTGTACGATGTCTTGCGAAGTAAGCATTGTGTGCAAACATTGTTTGAAGCAAAATTTACAGAAATTACAATTAAAACTTAACTCTTTAAATTTACTGAATACATGGAAAAATTGGTCCTTTTTAACAGTTTCGTCTGTTATTTGTTTAAATCATGAAATTAACAAATATCGTTACGCAAACAATACTTTTGAAAAAACTGTTAATGACTTTGGAATTAATTAAGGGCTGGCTTTGCTAACATGTTTTCGAATTGAGCTAAATTCACTCATGCTCATAAATTAAGGATAATGCTGATACATGGTGAAACAACGCTCTGATGGGCGGTTTGCGGTTTTAAATCACCTCGGGGTATGACCATGCGGTGCATTTGACCTGCGGTCGTCACATGGTGCCGCTGGCAGCAGTGCACATATGCAGAAGTGTGTTGGTGCACGTCAGAGTACGGTGCAGCGAGTAAGTGTGCAGACGTTTTCAGACTTGCTAATGGTGACTGTGTGATGAAAATGGCTCAAAAAACACATATTGATGACGTTATGAGGGGTAGAATACTAGGGCGACTGGAGGCTGGTCAAACACAGCATGTCATAGCATGGGCTCTCCATGTGTCACAAAGTGTGATCTCAAGATTATGGCAACGATTGCAGCAAACAGGAAATGTGTCCAGGCGCTACAGTACAGGGCGTCCACAGTGTACAACACCACAAGAATACCGATATCTCACCATCAGTGCCCGCATACAGCCACGGAGTACCGCAGGTAGCCTTGCTCGGGACCTTACCGCAGCCACTAGAACAGTTGTCTCCAGACACACAGTCTACAGACGACTGAATAGACATGGTTTATTCGCCTGGAGACCTGCAAGGTGCTTTCCACTGACCCCTGGTCAGAGGAGAGCCCGTAAAGCCTGGTGTAAAGAACACAATACATTGTAATTGGAACAGTGGTCCCAGGTTATGTTCATGGACGAGTCCAGGTATAGTCTGAACAATGATTCTCTCTGGGTTTTCATCTGGCGTGAACCATGGACAAGATACCAACCTCGTAATGTCCTTGAAAGGGACCTGTATGGAGGTCGTGGTTTAATGGTGTGGGATGTGATTATGATTGGTGCACATACACCCCTGCATGTCTTTGACAGAGGAACTGTAACAGGTCAGGTGTATCAGGACATCATTTTGTACCAGTATGTCCACCTTTTCAAGGGTGCAGTGGGTCCCACCGAGCTACCATTGTGGAGGAGTACCTTGAAACAGAAGATATCAGGCGAATGGAGTTGCCTGCCTGTTCTCCAGACATAAACCCCATTGAGCACGTCTGGGATGCTCTCTTTCGACGTATCACTGCATGTCTTCAAACCCCTACGACACTTCAGGAGCGCCAATAGGCACTGGTGCAAGAATGGGAGGCTATACTCCAGCAGCTGCTCGACCACCTGATCCAGAGTATGCCAACCCGTTGTGCGGCCTGTGTACATGTGCATGGTAATCATATCCCATATTGATGTCGGGGTACATGCGCAGGAAACAGTGGCGTTTTGTAGCACATGTGTTTCGGGATGGTTTTCTCAACCGTGAACTTACAGATCTGTGTTGTGCATGTTCCCTACGTGCCTATGCTATTAGCGCCAGTTTTGTGCAGTGCCACGTTGTGTGGTACCACATTCTACAATTATATTTAATTTATGAGAATGAGTGTAGATACTTCAAGATTACTAATATTTCGTCTTTCAAATGTTTTTAAATAGTATAGAATTTATATTTGTTTATACGCCAACAACAGAATTTAAGTTATGAAACAATTATTGGTTTCACCCTATAAGAAAAGTTAACTAGGAATAGTCGAAATAAATTAGAAAATCAATTACATACATAAAACTAAGGACAAAATTAGATCTCGTGTTATATTCTTTAAAACTGAGGACCAATCGTTCTCTTTTATGGAAATGCAGATTATGCTCACATATGTTAATAGTAATTAGTCAAAATTGAAAAAACGAATTTTAAGGAGGCAGATTGCAAAACAAGAGGGGAAGTATAAATATCCCAGCTTGCTTCGTCACAAACTCACCTTTCACCTCCTTTTTCGTCGCAGCATCGCTTAACTACCGTATTCTCACGAATCTTCCCGTCTTTGATGTATAGCATTCGAATGCACCTGCTTTCGATATGTAAGAGGTGTACCCTACCAAGTTACAGACCCTTGTTCTTTCGAAACACTAACATACAGGAGGAAACTCACAACCATGCAGAGTATGTTCAGACTGTACAAAGAAATTCAGAAGCATAGCACCTACAGTTCATTTATATCGAATGAAGGTCTATAAATATTACTCTGTACATGACCTAGTCTCCTTCATCGTTTCCTATGATCACCACGCTAAGAATACGAATTCGTAATGGTGAAAGGATGTTCGTTGACACCACAGTGTCTCCCCCTCTCCTCATTATTTTTGTAACATGCTGCAGAGTAAAACTACGTATTATTAAAAGCTTCACCAACGTCACCTAGTCAAGAACTCATTAAGATTTTACTGCACCTCCATCTTCTGATACATCGGGAAATAAATACCATTTTCCTGATGACATCGACCATATGTGGTGATCCCATTAAATACGCAAGTTTTGGTCGACTGGAGCAGGCGACCATTGATCGAAGTCACTTGCATGGACCTGTGTAAAGTTTTTTCACCTGTGTACTGGAGAAAGACAACATCTACTATCAGTCACAAGGACAGAGTTCTGTTCTGATTTGATACATTGCTTTTTGGCGTAACACATCGAAGCAGTGTATGACAACAGTTTTGAACACAGCCATACATTTTGTTTTTCTACCATGACTTCGAGAACTGTGTCAGGTGCTAAACCGACATTAACACATTTTTATCCATTGCCTCTGACAGAAGGCCAGACAATGTACGGTGTTAACTATGCTGTTCACACAACACAAAGTCTGGTGGAAATAAGAGACAGATGCTGTGATTCTTATAGAGAAAAATGTGGGAGACATCGCAGCGTATGGAAACTGGATACGTTTGCGGCATTGTGGAGCGTTTAGAGACTGCTACTGAAAAATTTAATCTCATCGTCTACAGTGATGGGGTAGCAGATGTCTCAGTTTCCTGTTTGAAGAGGCCAAAAGCACTGATTCCTCATACCACTGCCATGTATGCAGTTACTGTTACGCTCCGGAAGGCGCTGCTCATACAGAGACTCTCCAAATCCCAAACAAGTGGTGTCAGTCAATTATTGTGTGGTAATCAACAGTGTGCCAGTCGATGAATGGGATGGAACTGACACAGTTGATATGTGACAGTTTATTGTAATAAGCACCACAGTTTATGGTGGGATCAGTTTTGGCAATTTCACCAGCTTTTCCATAATTTAAACTCCAACCTATGATACAGCTGCCTGCTTCCCAATTTCTGTATCATCGCTAAACCACCCCTCCACTACTTTGAGAGTACTACATACTGCGAATGTAGATAGATGACTGTGCAGTACGTCCAATAGTAATATACAAATGTAGGTTGTGGCTCACCTTGAAAAAAAGGTTAAAATATTAAATTTTAACTGTTAAATTTTAGGTTCTTGGTTAAAGGACTGATTTAAGGTTCAATTTGTACAATCGGTTGAAATACACTCCTGGAAATTGAAATAAGAACACCGTGAATTCATTGTCCCAGGAAGGGGAAACTTTATTGACACATTCCTGGGGTCAGATACATCACATGATCACACTGACAGAACCACAGGCACATAGACACAGGCAACAGAGCATGCACTATGTCAGCACTAGTACAGTGTATATCCACCTTTCGCAGCAATGCAGGCTGCTATTCTCCCATGGAGACGATCGTAGAGATGCTGGATGTAGTCCTGTGGAACGGCTTGCCATGCCATTTCCACCTGGCGCCTCAGTTGGACCAGCGTTCGTGCTGGACGTGCAGACCGCGTGAGACGACACTTCATCCAGTCCCAAACATGCTCAATGGGGGACAGATCCGGAGATCTTGCTGGCCAGGGTAGTTGACTTACACCTTCTAGAGCACGTTGGGTGGCACGGGATACATGCGGACGTGCATTGTCCTGTTGGAACAGCAAGTTCCCTTGCCGGTCTAGGAATGGTAGAACGATGGGTTCGATGATGGTGTGGATGTACCGTGCACTATTCAGTGTCCCCTCGACGATCACCAGTGGTGTACGGCCAGTGTAGGAGATCGCTCCCCACACCATGATGCCGGGTGTTGGCTCTGTGTGCCTTGGTCGTATGCAGTCCTGATTGTGGCGCTCACCTGCACGGCGCCAAACACGCATACGACCATCATTGGCACCAAGGCAGAAGCGACTCTCATCGCTGAAGACGACACGTCTCCATTCGTCCCTCCATTCACGCCTTTCGCGACACCACTGGAGGCGGGCTGCACGATGTTGGGGCGTGAGCGGAAGACGGCCTAACGGTGTGCGGGACCTTAGCCCAGCGTCATGGAGACGGTTGCGAATGGTCCTCGCCGATACCCCAGGAGCAACAGTGTCCCTAATTTACTGGGAAGTGGCGGTGCGGTCCCCTACGGCACTGCGTAGGATCCTACGGTCTTGGCGTGCATCCGTGCGTCGCTGCGGTCCGGTCCCAGGTCGACGGGCACGTGCACCTTCCGCCGACCACTGGCGACAACGTCGATGTACTGTGGAGACCTCACGCCCCACGTGTTGAGCAATTCGTCGGTACGTCCACCCGGCCTCCCGCATGCCCACTATACGCCCTCGCTCAAAGTCCGTCAACTGCACATACGGTTCACGTCCACGCTGTCGCGGCATGCTACCAGTGTTAAAGACTGCGATGGAGCTCCGTATGCCACGGCAAACTGGCTGACACTGACGGCGGCGGTGCACAAATGCTGCGCAGCTAGCGCCATTCGACGGCCAACACCGCGGTTCCTGGTGTGTCCGCTGTGCCGTGCGTGTGATCATTGCTTGTACAGCCCTCTCGCAGTGTCTGGAGCAAGTATGGTGGGTCTGACACACCGGTGTCAATGTGTTCTTTTTTCCATTTCCAGGAGTGTATTAGTTTTTAACAGTTAAATTTTAGTTTCTTGACTTAAAGGGGTGTTTTGAGTATAAGTTAAAATATTAAATTTTAACAGTTAAAGTTTAATGGTTTCATTTTAAGTTGTCAACTGCTCTTTTGACTGTCGTTTGGTTTCCTTCCGAAAATATTAAACAAATCAAAAAGGATTAGAATGACAAAGTTGCACTAAGTTGTTTTGAAGGATTATGTTGACTTTCTGTTTCAAGTTTCATAAAGACATCAATTAAATAATTAATTTTTTAAGTCTTCAGTTTTATAATATCCAAATGGTAAAGTATGTTTCCATCTTCTGATATAAATCTTTTATTATCTTTAAAACTTAAAATAGCTTTCTTTCATTCAACAGAATATAATTCACATTTAAAAGATCGACACAAATTCATTTTTCTATAATGTTTTATTTTATTATTAAAGAATTTTTATAATTGTCCAAAATAGTTTTGCTTTGTATTACAGATTTTTTAACTCTGTTAGATTTTTTATGTTCTTTATCCTCTACTCCGTCAGCGTACTTTCTGACCATAAACTAATGTGTTCTAACATAATTTTTCCACTAATCTCATGTTTCATATACTCTAAAACATTCCTGTTTACTAGGGGAATTACGTAAATATGATTTTTCTGATAATTTGTTTATAATTGATTTCACATTTTCATAAATATTTTCAGTTTTTATATTGTAAATAAAAAAAATCTGTATCCATACAACATAAGTCAGTATTTTCACCATATTATGGTTTCTTAATATGATGATGAAAATTGTACATTTTTATTTTCGAAACATCTGAAATCCACATTCCAATATAAATGGTTTATAAAATGTTATTGTTGTTTTATTAAATGAATTACCACTAGATTTTCTGAAAATACGGTTGTATGTTTATAATTTGGTGAACAAATGTTTCTCGTATTTTGTCACAAATGTTAATATTTCAATATTTTGCCTATTTCTAATATTTTCCATTGTTGTGCCAAAAATGGAGTGATTCATTAGTTTATTAAAATCTTTTTTGAATTTGTTAACCACATTTTTCTCATTTCTGTATTAAGATATTGTATTTTTTTTAACTAATCAGATTGGTTAAATTTTAAAATTCTATAGATTTTTGTTAATTTTTATCTCTGGTTAAGATTTCTGAAATGTAAAACATATTTTTCTTTATTATTTTATGTTGTTAATAATTTATGTTCTGCTTGTTATAATAGAGATAAATCCTTGTGTAAATCTTATAATTCAATCAGATATTCTAAGTCGACTTCTAAAATAAATTCATATTTATAATCATGTGGTGTTCTGAGTATTTTTCAATGCTACATTTTTCCAGATCAAAACAACTGAAACTCTTAAACAGTAAAAACCGACTCATAGACCAACTGTATCAATTATTAGCATCTAAATATGTAATATAATTGGATTCTTTTCTGGTAGAAATTTTTCATGTATTTGTTATCAGCTTGATTTTATTTTTTAATACTTTGAGAAATTCTTCCTTGAATCCTTTTTGCAATAAATAAATTCATATTGTAATCGTTTAATTAATATAATTCGGTTTTAATCATTTTTAACATATAATCTCAAGATAAATGTGGAACGGTAAAATACCAACTTGGATTGAGTTGCTAAGATGTAACACAAATATCTCTAAAATTTTCGAAAATATCTATAAATAGTAAACCACCAGATTACTTTTATAATCTCATCATTATTCCAAATTTTTAGTATCTGAAATACTAGATTTATTAAGTTTTGAATAAAAGTACTCTTTTTCAGTTAATTTTTTTCATTTATATTTTCTTCAGAATCAATATATTAATAAGAGTAAACACATTTTCTTATTATTAAACGTAACATTTCAATTTTGAAATATTTTGTTGTTTCTTTAAATTGTTCTTTTTTTAGATTAGAAAGCAATTTATCGTTACTTGAGGCCATTAATATGAAGGAATCCAAAAACCTTAAATTTAATCCATCTTCAAACATTTTTCTAAAAATATATATTTTTGTTCGTTTTTGGAACAGCTTATTAATTTACTACCAATCACCAAATATTTAGTAAACAAATGAACAGCTGTTAAAATATGAATATAAAGTGGAATAGAAGAAGGACTTCTGTAACTAAGATTACAATATTCATGACTATTTCCTCGGTATATTCCTGTTAAAAGCTAGCGATTTCTTCAGTTTTTTCGTCCAGTAGTAAATTTTTCTTTACAAATAAAACAGGTTTCTGAATTTTCAAAATTTATTTTATATTGTTAGGTCTTTATTGTTGGTACATTCTGTTCACATAATTTTTTAATTGCTCTTGATTTTTGTTTACCTTTGAACAAATTTTTCCACTGAATATTTACCAATTTACGATACAGGTGATTTTTAATTACAGTTAGATGATTCTATATAATAACTGAAAGAAGAAAATAGTACTTGTTTTTGATATTTATTAGTGTAAGCTTTTTTGGATTAGGTTGACAGGTACTACTATTTTTAATAAACATTCAAATTGGCATAAATTACAAAAGATAAATTTAATGAATGTTAATAATTTTTAAATTTAATTTTTTCACCTTTTTTGTGTGTATTTATTTTTCTTTCTTTATGATCTTTATAATCGTTTTCATGATTACCTAATTTAGCTTGTGAATAAAGAATCTTAAATATCTATCACAGAGATAAATTCTTCCTTCATGTTTCTGTAATTCTGATATAATTAATCTAGGACAGGGACTGTGATTGTTGTGTGCGGATGCGAGCTGAGTTGGTGACACCTCGCTCTCATCTTTAGGCTGTGATGGCTTCAGTTACACTGCTTGAGGCTGCAGTGGATGGGCACCACTGTTGTGGGCCGGCCGTCCAGCACGTCAGAGTCCTCCGATCGGTCCTCACCGGTGGCCAGCCCCGTTACTGCTCGCACTGAGGCCAACCCTTCACCTGTGGTCGAGTGGGAGGTCGCCCCGGGGCGAAGCAGGCGGTGAAAGACTTCCCAGACGGCCACACGTAAGGCCTCCCCGGTTTGTCTAACAAGTAAGTTCCAGGTGCTGTCTGTGGCTGACACTGTCACTGACCCAGATGCTGTCGCATGTCCTGTTTCAGAGGAAACCACTCAGCCTACAAGATCTGGGCAATTGCAGAGGGTGGGATTATTGGTAGTTAGAAGCTCCAACGTTAGACGCGTTATGGGGCCCCTTAGGGACTTGACTGTCAAGAAGGGTAAGAAAACCAATGTGCACTCCGTGTGCATACCGGGTGGAGTCACTCCAGATGTGGAAAGGGACGTCCTGTATGCCATGAAGATCACAGGATGCAGCCAACTGCAGGAGGTTGCTCACGTCGGTACCAGTGATGTGCGTCTCGGGAAAACACAAGAAGGGTGCTACAGTCACAAAGGGTGCAGGCTGAACACAGGAAGAACGTAGATACAAGAACCATTGGTATAACAGTTGTAAACTGTCGTAGCTGTGTTCGGAAACTACCCAAGCTCGAAGCGCTAATAGAAAGCACTGATGCTCAAATCGTTATAGGCACTGAAAGGTGGCTAAAGCAGGATATGAGCTCAGCCGAAATTTCTGCAAAGAACCTAACGGTGTTCCGAAAAGATAGGCTAAACACAGTTGGCGGTCAGAAGTAATTTAACTTGTCGCGAAATTGAAGTAGCTACTTCCTGTGAGTTAGTATGGGCAGAGGTTACTGTTGGCAACCGGAATAAAATAATAATTGAATCCTTTTACCGACCACCCAATTCAGATGATACAGTTGCTGAAAGGTTTAAAGAAAACTTGAGTTTGATTTCAAACACGTACCCGACTCATATGATAATAATTGGTGGTGACTTTAATTTACCCCCGATTTGTTGGCGAAAATACATGTTTAATTCCGGAGGTACGCATAAAATATCATCAGAAATTGTGATAAACGCATTCTCTGAAAATTACTTCAAGCAGTTAGTTTATGAGCCCACGCAAATGGTAAACGGTTGTGAAAACATGCTTGACCTCTTAGCAACAAATATTCCTGAGTTAATAACGAGCATCAAAAACGATTCAGGGATTAGTGAACACAGGGTTGTCGTAGCGAGACTGAATATTTTAATCCCCAAATCCTCGAGGAATAAGCGAAAAATATACCTATTCAAAAATGCAGGTAAAAATTCACCCGACGCCTTCCTGAGAGACAATCTCCACCCATTCCAAATGAATAAAATAAGTTCAGACAGATGTGGCTTAAATTCAAAGAAATAGTATCAGCAGCAATTGAGAGATTTATACCAAATAAATTAACAAACAACGGAGCTGATCCTCCTTGGTACACAAAACGGGTTAGAATACTGTTGCAGAAACAACGAAACAAACATGCCAAATTTAAACAGAAATAAAAACCCCAAGATTGGCGATCTTTTACAGAAGCTCGAAATTTAGCGCGAACTTCAATGCGAGATGCCTATAACAGTTTTCACAACGATACTTTGTCTCGAAACCTAGCAGAAAATCCAAAGAAACTGTGGTCGTATGTGAAGTATGTTAGCAGCAATAGCAATGGAGATACCATCGAAGACAGTGCTGCCAAAGCAGAGTTACTAAACACAGCATTAAGAAATGCCTTCATAAAAGAAGACGAAGTAAATATTCCAGAATTCGAGCCGGCCGCGGTGGTCTCGTGGTTCTAGGCGCTCAGTCCCGAACCGCGCGACTGCTACGGTCGCAGGTTCGAATCCTGCCTCGGGCATGGATGTGTGTGATGTCCTTAGGTTAGTTAGGTTCAAGTAGTTCTACGTTCTAGTCAAGTAGTTCTACGTTCTAGTCAAGTAGTTCTACGTTCTAGGGGACTGATGACCGCAGATGTTAAGTCCCATAGTGCTCAGAGCCATTTGAACCGTTTGAACAACCAGAATTCGAATCGAGAACAGCTGCCAACATGAGTAACGTAGAAGTAAATATCCTCGGAGTAATGAAACAACTTAAATCACTTAATAAAAGCAAGTCTTCTGGTCCAGACTGCATACCAATTAGGTACCTTTCAGACTATGCTGATGCATTACCGGTAGCTCCATACTTAACAATCATATACAACCGTTCGCTCGACGAAAGATCCATACCCAAAGACCGGAAAGTTGCACAGGTCACACAAATATTCAAGAAAGGTAGTAGGAGTAATCCACTAAATTACAGGCCCATAGCGTTAACATCGATATGCAGCAGGATTGTTGAACATATATTGTGTTCGAAAATTGTGAATTACCTCCAAGAAAGAGGTCTATTGACACACAGTCAACATAGATTTAGAAAACATCGTTCCTGTGAAACACAACTAGCTCTTTATTCACATGAAGTGTTGAGTGCTATTGACAAGGGATTTCGGATTGATTCCGTATTTCTGGATTTCCGGAAGGATTTTGACACTGTACCACACAAGTGGCTCGTAGTGAAATTGCGTGCTTATGGAATATCGTCTCCGTTATGTGACTGGATTTGTGATTTCCTGTCAGAGAGGTCACAGTTCGTAGTAATTGACGGAAAGTCATCGAGTAAAACAGAAGTGATTTCTGGCGTTCCCCAAGGTAGTGTATAGGCCCTTTGCTGTTCCTTATCTATATCAACGATTTGGGAGACAATCTGAGCAACTGTCTTCGGTTTTTTGCAGATGACGCTGTCGTTTATCGACTAATAAAGTCATCAGAAAATCAAAACAAACTGTAAAACAATTTAGAAAAGATATCTGAATGGTGCGAAAATTGGCAGTTGACCCTAAATAACGAAAAGTGTTAAGTCATCCACATGACTGCTTAAAGGAACTCGTTAAACTTCGGTTACACGAAAAGTCAGTCTAATCTAAAACCCATAAATTCAACTAAAAACCTAAGTATTACAATTTCGAACACTGCTGCGTGGTGTGGGATTCTTACCAGATAGGACTGACGGAGTATATCGAAAAAGTTCAAAGAAAGGCAGCACGTTTTGTATTGTCGCGAAATATGGGAGAGAGTGTCACAGTAATGATACAGGATTTGGGCTGGAAATCATTAAAAGAAAGGCGTTTTTCGTTGTGATGGAATTTTCTCACGAAATTAATATCACCAGCTTTCTCCTCCATATGCGAAAATATTTTGTTGACACCGACCTGTGTCCATATAGATGTATGATGTAGATGTAGATAAATCCTTTATCCAGCAATAATGTGAATTATTGTCATCCCGAATTAAATAAATACTTGATTTTCTTGTTTATTTTGTTAGGTAAAGAGGATATGACACAATTTTTCGTTATAAGCACCAAAATTAATGGAATTATTTGCGTTTTTCAGTTTTGGAATAACTGTTAATTGAACAGAAAAATTATTTTTTTCTTTTTAAAAAATTTTATCTACTTCTAGACAGTTTCGTTTTCATTTACTAACCTTTTCTGAATTATCTTTTACTGTATATAAAGCTGATTTTACTGAATAAAGAAAATATTTTTACTGGTATTTTTAATATTAATTACAGCTTTTTTTCTTTAATATTTTTTGGTAGTTTGATACAATAAGAACCTAAAGTTGGATTATGTCTGTTAACATTTACTTCTGAATTATTTATAAAACATAAAGACCAATCAGATTTTTCCCTTTGCATTTCTTCCTTTTTAGTTAATAGTGTATTTGTTGATCTTAGATAGTAATCTTCTATATTTGTTGTTCATAATATAACTTTGTTACATGCTTGAAAATTAAATTGTTGTATTTTCAACTACACTAAAATATCATGGATATTGATAGCATAAAAACATACTTAAATTTATGATGACTGCTTCTTTAATGTTACTAAAACATTCTTATGGTTCACAATGCTTGAAGCATTTTAAATTCATGAGGTATTATTCTAGACAGTTTTTCTGTTGTCTCGTTTAGTTGTTTTAAATTTGTCAGTGTTAAGACTTGGAAAGGTAGAACCTGTATAATTTTTCTGATTCATTTTTCGTTTTATTTCTTGATTTTTATCCACCAGAAGAACTGGTGTAATTTTATTTTTCAGTGCATTACAGTTATTATTAATACTGTCTCAGGATTTTCGATTAATTTACCCCCAGATTTTTCAGTAAGATAGATATATTTATTTAGTTTAGAATAATTGTTTAACTTACTCATTTTACAAATCCTTCAAATTTATTTTACAGTTTTATTTTTCTGTTCAGTCTGATTATATTTTTAAATAAATTCAATAAGATGTGACCTACTTTACTTAAAATAGCCTTTCAGTTTATTTGTTTTACAATAGTTTCATAAATCTTGAACCAGTATTACAAATCTAGGCTGGAATCCATGATTTATTTTTGTTATATTTATATAAAAAAGTTGTACAAAAAATTAAAACTTTTACTGTTGACATGTACCTTTGAGTTTTTTTCCTTTTATTTATATATAAAAAATTTAGAATTAACTAAACAACACTGTTTTCAGCATTGTTTCTCAATTTATTGTCAATGTTATTGCACAAGATAGATTTCAGGTTATAAGTGAATTTTCAAGTACATTTCTGATTCTTAAAGATTCTAATACATAGATACACATGCTGACAAAGCAAAGATAATCTCAACTTCTTAGATTTCGATCCATACCTTAATATACAATAACATCAATGACCTATTTTGTAATCAGAGTAAGTGATTCTCTCGCTTGTAGGAATCCTGCAGAGAAGTCACAGAAGTGTCTGTAATGGTTACCTGGTGAGTGTAATCCGACTGCAGGAAAAAATTACTGTCTATGCAAAGTGACTCTCAGGATCAGTTTAATTAATTACTCTTTCTATTTGATATCAATGACATGCCGCCGGGCGGGTGGATGCGAGGTCAGGAGTACCACAGATATGATTCAAGAGTTGGTGCAGTAATCAGATGCTTTTTCGTTGTGGTGAGATCTTCCTACGCATGATACACAGGACAAGATAATCATCGTAATAAAATTAGCTATATTATCGGATTTATAAAGTGGCATGGAATAAACTTGATATTTACAACTTCTCTGTGTTGTTATCTTGGGAGACTTCACATTTGACTGGACATTCACTTACTTTAACAAAGTTTGAAAGAGAGGAAGCAGCCGGCCGAAGTGGCCGTGCGGTTAAAGGCGCTGCAGTCTGGAACCGCAAGACTGCTACGGTCGCAGGTTCGAATCCTGCCTCGGGCATGGATGTTTGTGATGTCCTTAGGTTAGTTAGGTTTAACTAGTTCTAAGTTCTAGGGGACTAATGACCTCAGCAGTTGAGTCCCATAGTGCTCAGAGCCATTTGAACCATTTTTTGAGAGGAAGCATCCAGTGAGAGAGGTAGAGCACGCTTTTAGCACTCCATTATGAGACAAAAATGAGTTTTATGTTGTAGTCCTGTGATGGAGGACGCAGCAGATAAGAACATATCTTTCTAACTGATGAGAGAATACTTAGAGGCAATATAACCTATGGCATAGTGTTGTACAGGATTTTCAGAACAGGTAACGATACTTTAGTGATGCGAAAACGCGTGTTTGATTCGATTTATGCTATCTCCGAAAATAACTCGTATAAAAGGAAGAAATCTACATTTCGCTTGAGAAATTCCGGGTGTATGCTCAACAACATCCCTGTCTCCGATTTTTGAAACTGCGCAGTCTATGTCAGAGATACAACTACTATTGCATCCCAGCCGCTGGTGCTTCACACGCACTGTTTCGCGGTCGGCGGGAGAAGTCGCTAGGGGGTCGGGCAGCGACAGGAAGTCGTGGATTAGCCTGGCCCCCGGCGACTGCCTGTTTCTCGACTGGCCGGTTCTTCACATACACAATACATTCGGTAAATGGCTGGGCAGCAACCTGTTTCGTCTGGAGATACTGTAATCAGGTGAGATAATGAACACTACATTCGTAATAAATATCGTACGATATATTTCCCATGTTTCTGTTGGCGAGGATGCGACTTGAGACGCCTAAATAGGCATAAGTGTAGTTCATTCCCAAATGATTTTGCTGCAGGAGTCCTCTATAGAAGAGCAGGATGTTACAGGTGCAGCCCACTATCTACATCTGTCCTACAGCTCCTCTCCCCTATGACTTCATCTCTCACGTTGACCACTCCTTCTCCACCCATGTGATTGCCACAGACCTCAACATCTATAGCCACGACCCTGCCACCCTTCGGCGGTGGCACCAGTTAATTGCCACCCTCCACAGTGACATTGTTCCCCTCCAACAGGACACCCATCCCAAAAGTAACTGCACGGCAGATGTCGACCTCGCTTCCCCTACCTCCTTGGTCGTATTGCTAAGGAGGTCACGACCCCATTGGTAGCGACAACCTACCAGTCCTTCTCACCATCTCCTCAGCCCATCGTTCCTCCCATCCAGCTGCCCCTCCAAAGTCCATCCATGACTACCATCGCACCGACTGGGATGCCTACCGGGAATCCATTGCGTCACAGGTCGAAAGACACCCGCTTACTTTTCACCATCCTGTTGGCATCACCCATGTCTCGTCCTTCCTTCAGAAGACCATCACTCATGCTGTGGAGGCCCACGTTCTTACCAAACTCATCCACCCTCACTGTCTTACTCTTCCTCCACAGGCTGTCCTTCTTCTCCGCGATTCCCGCAGGCTCTACCACTCCATGATACACTCCTCTGTCACTGGCAATTACAACGACACATCTGCAGCCTCTTAACAGCAAATAAACGCTGGGACTAGCGCAAGACATGTACTCCGCCCCCCCCTGTCAACTCCCACAAGTACTGGTCTGCATTCCACCATCTTATTAGTAGCCATTCCACCCAGCATTATCCCCTTCACCATGACGACTGTCCCTTCCCTGAAAACCTCAGTAAGGCTAACAATTTTGCTTCTCACCTCTCCAAGGTCTTCTCCACTCCAGATCATCCTCACTTTGATTACTCCCTCTTCTCCACAGTCCTTGAACGACCCAATACATCTGTCTCGCCACTCGCCTCCAGTTTCCAATACTTGAATAAGTTAACTCATCAGACAAAAACACTCCCACTACCACACATAACATCAAACACATATTCTGCTCCAAATGCAACACCAACCCTGGTCACAATGGTGTCACCAACCACCACCTCAAGGAATCCTCCCACCTCCTTCCTGGCTGTCCTTGCTGCCTTGTATAACGTCATCCTCTCCACCAGCCTTTATACCGACCTGTGGAAGACTTCCTGCATCGTACTGTTACCTAAACCCAACAACCCTCCCCCCTCTGACACCTCTTCCTATCTTCCCATCTGCCTCACCTATGTGTTCAGTAAGATCTTTGAGTCCATTTTCTCCCACATATTCATGACCACCTTAGCCAGCACCATCTCCTTCCTCTTACTCAGTTGGCTTCTTGCCCTCCTTCTCAGCCAGCGACCAGTTCCTTAACACTACCAATCTTCCTTCCCTCCAACTTAACACCCATCGTTCCACTAACTGTGTTTCCCTCGATCTCCAGAACGCCTATGACCGTGTCTGGCATTCCAGGCTCCTCAATAAACTCCAGACCTACCCTTTTCCCATCAATTTCGTCCAGCTCGTTGCTTCTTTCCTCTCCAGCCGTCCCTCCTCTGTCCCTATGCACAATAACAACTCCTGTACCTTCTATCCCACTGCCACTGTTCCCCAAGGCTCCATCCTTTCCCCTCTCCTCTATCTCCTGTATACTGTCGATACACCCAAACCACCCCCCCCCCCCCGTCCATCTCCTTCAATATGCTGATGACACCGCCTTTCTTGCCCTCTATCCTACCCTTCAGATCATCCTAAACCAGTTCACTGCTTGGTGCAACCAGTGGCTCCTTTGAATCAATCCTTCCAAACCCAGGCAATAATTATAGGACATATTACCCCCCCTCTTTCCGGCTCTATGATTTCTACCTCACCATCTATGACTATCCTATCCAACTTACCTCCACTCTGAAATACCTTGGCCTCACCGTTGACTGTGTCACTTCACCTGGACTCCCCATCTCCTTACCAACCAGCGCAAAGCCCACAGCAGACACTGCTTCCTGAAACTTCTGTGCGGCCAGACATGGGTATTGCATCCTTCTACCATCCTTCATGCCTACAAATCCTTGAATCATCCCATCCTTTGTTACGCCAGTGTCTCCTGGATCTCAGCCCCTCCTAAATTCTATAAAGCCCTCCAAATCCTTGAACACCATATGCTCCACCTCACTTTCTGTATCCATCTCCCGTCCCCCATGAGGATCCTCTTTGATCTCATCCCCTTCCCACATCTCCTCCTTGAACACATCCGTATCCTCTACACTCACACTCTGAAGTCTCTTTTCCTCCTCACATCCGCCTGCTGCTGCACCTTTACCGGCCTTTCTGCATCTCTGCACCCTCCATCTCTTCTCTCTAGGAACTTCCAATGTCTCCCCGTCCCAGCTGATAAGCTTCGCCCCCCATATTTACCCTTCCTTCTAACTCTGACCGTCTTCTTCCCATCCCCCCTCCCTAGGGCTTCCTCTCTGTCCCCTCCCCCTCTGCTGTTTTCTCCCCCTATCCTTCTCACTTCTCCTTTGCCAGTCCTTGCTGTCCTTCCTGGGCTGCTCCCTTCCCACCCTCTCTGTCTCCTGCCCCTTGGTGTGCTAACAGCTCCCAATCTTCTGCCCATTCCTGTCCTCCCTCCTCCACTGACCCCCCCCCCCCGCCTCTCCCCTTCATTCTTTCTTGTCCCGTTTTTCTCTGATCTCCCCTTCCTGGGCTGGTCCTTTTAATTTTAATCCAGTTACTTTGTCGCGTTTTGGTGCTCGCCGTGTGTGTAACATAAGTGAACTGTGTGTTCAGTGTTGTCATCCCATGTAGCTCTCATTACTGTGAACATCATTTTTAATTGTGCTCTTTGTGCCACAAGTTTTTATACGCTACATCCTCATCGAATGTAATTTTAATTACATGTGGATTTTATGTAAATGTGCCTCATGAAACTACCCATTTTATGTATATTTTAACTGCTATTGTTTCCCTTCTTATCTTTTATGTATGTAACATTTTATTTTACATAGTCTCTTGGCTGAAGTGCAGCGAATTGTGCTGCTGCCAGCCCACCCCTGCCCACATGGGGCAGGGGTATAAAATATCAATAAAGGATTGGGACAGTGGCTCGCTCTTCCAATATTATTATTACCCATTTTTATGTTCCTCCCAGCAGCAGCTATTCACTTGAAGATCTGCAGGAGGGTACTCCCTTGTACTTCAGTGATAGCTTGCTTTCCTCTCATTATTACCCATCCTTCCCATATAGAGTTACTGGCTAGGCTGGCTGGAGCAACTCTCTCTTCTTAGACTAATAGCAGACTTATCCTCTCCACATCTAGCAGGGATTCACTTGTGACTGGCAGGAGGCTACTCCTTTGTACTTCAGTGTTAGCTTGCTGTTTTATTATTACTAATTCAACACATCCTTCCCATGTAGGACTATTGGCTAAACTGGCTGGAGCAACTCTCTAGTGCTACAACAATAGCGAAAATATCCCCTCCACATCCAGTTGTTATTGACGACACTGGAGGGAGCTACTGTCTAATGCTTGATCAATGGCAACTCAAATTGTTTAAATAAACAATATACTACACTGAGTACAAAATAAAGAGTTACATCTGCCTTATCTGATGACTCTGGACAGACTGAAGTTCCCTCACAAGTGGAGGTAAGAAGTGTGTGTGGGGTAGCGAGGGCAGGGCCAACACCATCCCCTGGTGGTGGTGTGAACTAGATCAGTTGGTCTCTGGACCTCAAGGTGAACACGCAAAATTTGTTGTTCCTGCCGATAAATTTGAATTTCCTGCCACAAGTTCGATTTACCCTCCATTTCTATCCAGGGGAGGGGAACATGTGAGCCTCCCAGTCCAGTAGCTAGACACAGACTGAGCGAATTTCCCGCCATTTTCTCCCAGGCCGTCATCTTGGTTCACATCATGAGAGGGTTGAGCAGGAGAGGAGGGGAGGGAAGGGGGAGGGAGGGGCAGGGAGGGTGGAGATGGGAGGAGACGGATTGCATCAGATGAGATGGGAGGGTTGGTGTGAGGAGGGGTGAGGAGGGAAGGGCCTTGAGAGTTCCCTGATGGGTACCCATGTGTCAACTAGGGAAAACCTGTGACATCTACTAGGGGTGGGGAATGGGGGTAGGTGTAATTAATTTATCAGTTAATTAATTTGCATGTCAATTTGATATCAATTTCATATCAAAATTGGGGACTTTGCTCCAGCACCACTCGGGTGTCCATCGGCTGTCCTCCCTCCATATCTGGTTCAGGGATGTGGCAACAATCATCTCCACAGCCACAGCTGCATCAAGGCTGCTAACGGTGTTGTGAAGCACAATCTCCTTCTCCCCCACATTCTTGCCCAAACCGCAATGTACATGCGTCTCCCTGTTTCTCCACACAACAGTCATCAACAGCAGAATCGTCATTATCAACTATTTGCAGTGATAGTAATAGTAGTAGTAATCGTGTGGCTAGCGGCAGCTCACTCTCCCATCCTTTTAGTGAAGGATATCAGATCAGTAACACTATACCCCAGTTAGAATACTCTATGATTGCGGACGCCTTTGAGGAGCAAATCTCGCTCACTAGGATCGAGAATCCAGCAGGAGGGTAGCATGACCCTGTAAGGATTGTGAAAGCATGCCTTCCTGTTCTGGAAACGATCCGCAGTGTCCTGCCATTAAATGCAGTGCTGTGTGTATCAAACTGTTGCACATACCCAAACAGGCTTCTGGCAGTGGAGAGAAAAGGCCTTTACTATCTTTGGGGGGGAAATGGAGTGATAATGCGTGGCAAATCAGTCACCTTGTGGTTTCATGAGTCCACCGTGAGTGCTGTACTGGACCGGTTTTCTGAGATGGAAGTTAGATGTTCAGCTAAAGCATTCAGCTGAATGCTACACCTTGACATGCATATCCATGGCTATGATCCAGTAAATGGATGGTCAAATTGTATCAAGCTTCCTAGGGATATAATTGATAAGAAGGCATGTATTAATATCGAAAACAAAACCGACCAGGCTTGTTTTGTGTGGCCAATCCTGGCTTGCAAAAGAAATTACGAGAAAAATTCACAGCACACATCTTTATACGATATAGGTAGTGACGTTTGTAAGTGTTGTAACTCTGATCGACTTCCCCGTCTAGATCCAGGACACCTGAATTTGAGGCTCATGTTTATGGCCTGGAGTAACGCAAGTCAGATGAGCAGGACGAGCATACAGTCTTCATACTCCTCCATTACTCAAAGTCTGCAGGTGAGCGTAAGATGCATGTAAACGTGCTGTTATTCTCAGATGAGAAAAATAAGGGGGAAGCCAATTATCATTGTGCTTGGATCAAAGATATGTCCTGGTTCCTCGCCTCCCGGATGAGTAAACATAACGGTAAAGAGCATATTTGCTTAAGGTGTCTTAATGTCTTTTCTGCAAGCGAGTTTTTAGAAAAGCATTTAGAAGCTTATACCTCTAAGTATCCGGTACATGTTATTATGCCTACTGGGGAAAACAATTTAATGAAGTTTCAGAACGCTCACCATCAGGAGCGATCTTTATTCGCGCTATACGCCGACTTTGAGTGCTTCCTTGCTCCTGTGGCCCCCTGTGAAGGTGACCCCACTGCCTGACATACTTCTTTCACAGATAAACACGTACCATATGTGGCTGCATTCCAAATTGCATCGTCCTACGATTCGAGTCTTAACCGCTGCAAATCTTATGTTGAGCGTAAACCTGCGGTTTGGGCTCTCACTGACCTTGAAAAAATTTCATTGGAAGTTCATAAGCTTTACAGCGACAACGTTGTCATGACCAAATCGAAGGAGAATGAAGATATATACAATAACGCGTTTGACTGTCATATTTATGAGCTACCGTTAGACAGATCATAGAGATCACTGACATCTTATGGGGAAGTTCCGCGGCACAGCTCAGAATATATTCAATTTGAAGTATTAGTTACCAAGGCACATAAGGTTTTGCCTCCATAACTTAAGCGGGTATGACACTGAGAGTAGCGGGACTAGGTGGGCGTCGCGCCTAAGTGCCATTATCAAAGATGGCGGCGATGACGTCATTCGACATGGCGGTCGTGATGTCATTAGATGACGTTGTCCAAAATGGCGGCTTTTGGCGGGAAGTTTGAATTTTGGCGGGAAGATAGGTCAATTGGACTACCTCCACTAACCTACCCCCCTCCCCTCCCCCATAAAATGGCAAGAAGTTCAAATTCCAACAGGATAATGCAACACACCTCTACTAACCTAGGAAAATGGTGGGAAAATAGATCACTTGGGCTACATCCACTAACCTGTCACCCGACTGCCACCTCTTCCTAGGGACTGGCGGGAAGTTTGAAGTTTGGAGGGAAAATAGGTCAAGTGGGCTATCTCTGCTAACCTAAGAAAACTGCAGGAAAGAAAGGGGAGTTCGGCTACCTCCACTAACCTAAGTCATCTGACTGCCACCTCGTCCTAGGAAATGGTGGGAAGAGGACTTGACCTGTGCTGGGCATTAGTCTTTATTTTGCATGTACTATTTATTTAAACATTTAGAGGCAGTACAACCACCGAGTGTAGTCGTCATGGTGTCAGGAGTCCAACTGACCTAGTACACAGTACTGTCACCAGAGGGCCCTGTCATCCATTGTGTGATGTAATCCAAGATGGCGGTCTGTGGTGGGGTGAAATGGCAGGAAACAGTGTGGTCATCATTGGGTCTGGAGTCCAACTGAGCTAGTACTGAGTACTGCCACCAGAGGGTGCTGTTATTCATTGTGTGATGTAACCCAAGTTGGCTGTCTGGAGGGGAAATGGCGGGAAACAGTGTGGTCGCCATGGGCTCTGGAGTCCAACTGACTTAGTACACATTTCCACTACCAGAGGGCACTGTCATTTGTTCTGTGACATAACCCATGATGGCTGTCTGGAAGGGAAATGACTCAGCCTGCGCTGGGCTGCTGGAGTAAGGAAGGAGTGCACTTTATTTATTTTGGAACAATTTATTTAGGGAAGGATTTTACAGTATATTTATCACAATGGTACAAAGTGCACGCAATGACATGTTTGCGGTCACGCCACACAGCCTACAGACCTGTAAACGACATGTAAATTACTGAAATAATGCTCTGCAGACACACAAAAGACTCCTAAATTACCCAAATAATTTCAGTACACAGCACACGGACATGCAAACTCCTCCTAAATAATGCAGTACACTGATGTGCAGACACGAAATCAACTCTTAAACTGTCCAAATAACGCACAACACAGCCTACAGACCTGCTCGCAAAGTAATGCAATAGACAGGCAAACAACGTGCGCAGACACTGCCCACCACCCCCTGTCCACTGGACTGTACAGGAGGCTACTGCACACGCCCCCATGAAGTGACACGGCCGTCAGCTGCCAAGCCATGCACAGGTGCCCGTTCGGGTCCCTCAAGCATGATTGATTGATTGATTGATTGATTTTAACAGGCAAACTAAAACAGCTACAGTCTGACCCACCACTGCCTGCACCGAAACTAGGTTTATTGTGTGTTATCGCTCCCTGTATATCTAGTAAAGCCAACCAATGCCCTTAAATAGTGCAAGGAGTCCCTCTACCAGTTTTTTGTTGGACAAAATTTCTTCAGGTCTAGTTGTCCCGAAGATTCTGTATCTTTTACTCTCCAATGCAATGCATTCGAAGATTAGGTGTGATGCAGTTTCTTCACCCTCATCACTGATCCTACATTTTGGGTCTCTTCCATTGTACACATAGTGTGTAGGTGTTTTTTGAAACTCCCATGGCTGGTCATCAGTCCAGTCATGAGTTTAATCTCTTTCCTGTTCAGTCCTAGGATTACAGAGCTTCTTTTAAAACATGGTTTGGTCATCATTACCTCACCATGTTTTTGTTTATGGACCTTGGTCCAATATCCTATGTGCTGTTTCCTAAGGAAGTTCCGTAATTCTAATTTGATCATAGTCTTGATGATTGTCAGGACAGGTTCCGGTCCAATAAATGGAGTTGTTGCCCCCATCCTAACCAGTCCATCGGCTTGTTCATTGCCACGGATCCCTGAGTAGCCAGAAACCCACACTAGGTTTACCCTATTGCTTCCCCCTAGCTCCACCAGAGCCATGTGGCAAACTGCAACAATCTTAGTTCTTGTTGCAGGAGCTGCCAATGATTTCAGGGCTGCTGGTTGTCGCAATAGATGTAGATGCTTTGGCGATTGTAGCACCTATGCATATTCTCCTCCACACATACCCTGATTGCAGTAATTTCAGCTTGGAATACAGAGGCCAGTTTTCCTAGAGAGATGATGCTCTCCAGTCTTGGCTGAACCCCGTACACCCCTGCCCCAACATCTTAGTCACTTTTCGACCCATCGGTGAACCAAATGATGTCCCCCGTACAGTGTCGAACTGTTTTTTTCCACTGCTCCCTACTTCCAATTATTATGTTGTAAGGCTTGTCGAAGCAGTAAGGAGTTATTATATAGTCGGGAGGCATTTCCCCAGCCATCCTATATTTACCTCACTCACTACGTTAGTGTGTGATTCTGGATATCCGAATGAGACCCAGTTTTTGCCAGTGCCCCAGCTGCTGCCTCCATCTTGACCCAAAGGTGAAGTGGAGGCATATTCAGCATGGCTGCCATTCCAGCAGTTGGTGTGCTGCTAATTCTGCCCGCTTTGGCTAAGCTGGCCAATCTCAGCACCTTAGCAAGCTCCTTAGTGGCAACCCGCTGTTCTACCTTCTTCCACCACACTATGGCCCCATAGGGAATCCTATGTCTAACCACTGTGGTGTATATCCAGTGCATGCCCCTGGGGCTTAGGCCGCAGTTTTTGCCACAAGCCCTCCTAGTACTCACTAGAGTAGTTTTTGCCGTGGAGCAAATGCTCTTAAATGTGAGGGGTCCAAGTTAGTTTCTCATCCAAGGTTACCCCTAGATATTTCACTATCCCCTTGACAGATAAAGTTTCATCGAAGAGCTTTATATTCCAACTTGAGTATTGAATATATCTCTTCGTAAATGACACCACAACAGTCTTCTTAGGGTTAACTCTCAGATCCCGTTTAATGCACCATTTCTGCACAATGTCCAATCCTCCTTGTGCCATATTCCTAACTGTGTCAGTGAATTTGCCAAGTATTACTATGACAAGGCCATCTGTGTATCCTTGGCAGAAGCATTGTCTAGAATTTAGTTCCTCAATGAGTTCGTTCACCACTAGATTCCACAATAGAGGAGACAAAACTCCTCCTTGTGGGCAGCCTCTAGTGGTGTTGATAACCATCTTTTCGTTTATCATGGTAGCCGCTACCTTCCTTCCACTAAGCATGGCCCTGGTCCACCTACATATAGTGGTCCCCAGGTCATGCACCTCTGCTTCCGTTACCATGGAATCGACGATTGTGTTAATGAAGGCCCCCTCGATATCCAGGAAGATGCAGAGGGCTATTTCTTGTAATTGAAATGATTTTTACACCTTCCCAACGAGTTGTTGGAGAAAAAATGGTTCAAATGGCTCTAAGCACTATGGGGCTTTGCATCTGAGGTCATCAGTCCCCTAGACTTAGAACTACCTAAACCTAACTAACCTAATGACATCACACACATCCATGCCCAAGGCAGGATTCGAACCTGCGACCGCAGCAGCAGCGTTGTTCCAGACTGAAGCAACTAGAACCGCTCGTCCACAGCGGCCGGCTAGTTGGTGGAGAGCTGTCTCACATATTTACCTGGTTGGTATGCATGTTGGTTCGAGTGTAGAGGGCCCCTACTTAGCCTCCTCTCCCCAACATATACATTAACCAGTTTTTCTAATGTTTTGAGAATAAAGGAGGACAGATTGGTCTCATATCCTTGTCCTTCGTATGATCAATTCTCCCTGGCTTTGGAATGAAGACCACCTTCACTGCCCTCCAAGCATTGGAAATGATTCCTACTGCTAGGCTAACCCTAAATAGCCTGCATAGGACTCTTATGAGCTTTCCTCCTGCCTGTTGCAGGAGAGCTGGAAAAATTCCATCTGGGCCAGGTGACTTGAACGGTTGGAATATTCCCACCACCCACCGGATTTTATTGAAGTTCGAATACTCCTTGGCCGATTCCCAGTCCTCTCTTCGAGTGCCTGAGAACCGTTGTCTCTCTGGGGTCAGATACTGGTCTGTGTTGTCCTGCAGAGCATACTGAGGAAAGTGAGTTTTGAGGAGCAATTGCAGCGTCTCATGCGCTGTCTTTGTATATTCCCCATCCTCTTTCCTCGACGTACCTCCTGGATTGGTTGGTACTCTAGTGAGAAACTTGTGAAATCTGGCTTGTGCAGCCGTGCCCTCCACTTTCTCACAGAATGCCTTCCAGGATGCCTCCTTTGCTTGTCTGATTGCAAGATTGTAATTGACAAGGGCCTCACGATATTTAGTCCATTCTCCTTTATGTCTCGCAATATTAAACAGTCTCTGTATCTTTTTTCTTTGCATTTCCAGTTCGTTATTCCACCAAGGAACATTCCTATTTGTGCACTTCCTGGTGATTGTGCAGTTGTTCTGATATGAGGTCACTATGGCAGAGGAAACAGCCTCTGCTGCTTCCTCAAATTCTACTGGATTCCTTATCGAGGTTTTAATTTCCGATAAGCCTAAGTCAAGGTCCCTCCTATATGTCTCCCAGGCTGTTTTCCTGGCATTGGTTCGAATGGCTCTGAGCACTATGGGACTTAACATCTGAGGTCATCAGTCCCCTAGAACTTAGAACTACTTAAACCTAACTAACATCACACACATCCACGCCCGAGGCAGGATTCGAGCCTGCGTCCGTAGCCGTCGCGCAGTTCCAGACTGAAGCGCCTAGAACCACTCAGCCAAAACGGCTGGCTTTCCTGGGATTCCCATCTGATTCCCATTTCAACCTTGAATTTGACGTACGTGTGGTCTGCTGAGGATAGCTCCAACACCAGATGCCATTGTTTGACATAGCTACCCATCAGCATGGAACCAAAGGTTATGTCAATTACTTCTTCCCTTCTGCTATTCTCGAATGTAGGTTCATTGCCCCTATTCAGGACCTCTAAGTTGTTAGCTAGAAGAAATTCAAGGAGGTACTCACCTCTACTGTTGGTGTCCTTGCTGCCCCACACTAGGTTGTGGGCATTGGCGTTGCATCCCATCAGCAGTTGGTCACCTTGCCGATGGCAAGTCTCTACCAGTCTCCTCACCTCCAAAGTAGGAGGAGAGCTGTCTTCGTAAGGAAGGTATGCTGTGGCCAAATGAATTTCCCTCTTGATACCTTCCTCACATTGCTGCATTTTAATGGTCACTAAGTCCCTAGAGCAGAAATCCATCATTGGCATGAAATAAATGCCAGTTCTTCCATAGATCCATGTTCTGGAGTTTCTTAGATTACTAGCATAGATCAGCTAGCCTCCAATGCCACCAAGGCACGATACACCCCCTTTGTATAAATAGGGTTCTTGTATCAGGGCTACGTCCACTTCCTGTCTCCTCAGGCAGCGACTCAGAGCAGCAGAGGCCCCTTTACTGTGCTGCAGATTAATCTGAAGCAACTCCAGGCCCAATCTTGCTGCCATTTTTGAGCTCTTTGAGAACCGTGATGGTGACCTGTGAGAACCCTAAAAACATCGTCTTCAGGGACTTCCCTCTGATCTCAACCACCAGGGTTCGTCCTTCTGGAGCAACCTCCTGGTTAATCACTCTCCAATCTTCTGTCGAGACTTTTGGGTTCTGGGCCCCTATTTTCCTGAAGAGAGTCTTAGGAGAGACTTCCCTAAGGATCTTAGAAACCTATAATGATATCTTTGCGGTCTTAAGAAGCTCTGCTGCAGTCTTCACCAGCAGCTTCCCATCTTCCCAGGGGAATATCATGGGCACCTTGTCCTTGAGCCATTCCACCATGTGCACCCCCTCACAGAAAAAAATGAGGGCACCACGATCTAGATAGACCCTTCTGGGGACCTGTGCCAGCGTCCCCCGCAATCTTTTCAAAGAGGGCCATCTGTACCAGTTCCTCCAGCTGCAAGGTGATGGCCACCAGTGTATAACCTTCCTGGATAACTGCCATCCTAAAAACTGAGACTGCAGTACTATAAGTCTGTTTCCCTATTTCTTGCCTCAGTTTTTTTTTGAACTCGCTTATCTAGGGAGGAGGGAGTCTTTGATTCCTCCCTTATCCGCTTACTTCCTGTCTTTGACCTGTGTATCCCCTTCAACCTGAGACAGTTTCTTCCACTTTTCTTTAGGAAGCCATTCTTTCCTCTGTACCCTGAGTAGCTTCCCCCTTTGGGCCCCAGGGCCCCAGACAAGGCTTTGATCTTAATTGGTCTAGCTTCTCAGTTACAGTTCCCACTTCTGGCTCAGGTCTAGACCCTTCCATCGGTTCTTATCCTGATGTTTGAGCATCTGAGGTCACAAATTGCCCCTCAGTTTGTTTTTCTTTATTTTCTTTTATCATGTCCATATTTGTCCCACGAGGTTTTGGGATCTAGAAGGTCCACACCACGAATACCCCACATGGTGTAAGGCTAATTACTCAAGGGGGTCGATTGGTATTCCTGAGGCTCCATTTGTGACACATCTTCCCATGTGCCATGCACCCCTCGGCACAGATCGCATCACACCTTGGGTTTCATCAGGGAATTGGGTAGGACTACGAGTGGATAGGGAAGATGGGACGTTGTGGGACACTCTCAGTCTGATCCACTGGCTGAGGACTTTCTGGCAGTAGGTCCTCTACCTTCGGCTTAGCCCTCAGCTTCCCACGGATACGCAAGCCTCTCCACCTGTACGGATAATGCTTTGTCAAGGTGGTGTCACCCGGAGAGGACCTCAAGCATGAGGAAGCAGCATCCCTTTCATGCTTAAAACCTGAGAAATTCCTCTCAAAATACATGATCACCTAGGCACTCTTGCTGACGCAACCGGAGGGGTGCGAAGACCTACTTGCAGAGTGCAGCCACTCTGAAGGCGCCCACACGTCGACGCCACCCCGAGCCATCACAAGATGCAGGCCAGCTCTCACGCCGCTGCTGCCCACAGCGAGCAGGTGAAATTTGGGTTAATTTTCGGGTTTACAGTTAAGAGTTCCTCGAGTGTTATACTGACGTCACAGAACTCCAAGGCGGGCTCACAATGGTCCCATATGCGAGGTGTCTCTGGGCAGCATGTGTGTATGTGTGTTTACTATTGCTGATGCGATACCTTTGGATACTGACATCACAGAATAGCACAGGGTGCATTGTTCCTAGCGATCCTAATGGGGCATGCGAGCTGCCTCTAGCCATGCACGCATACCCAGCGTGGCTGACTCCTCACATGAAACATTCGTCCATATATTAAATGTTCTCACCACTATAAGCCTGTGCACAGTTGCGAAAACACCGTTAATCATAAATGCATTCTTATTGGAATGAGAGCCCTCTCTATGCACAGATGGAAGAGGGGGGGGGAATCAGAACAATTATGCAAACTGAATTCGAAGCACTGTCTTACAGAAGAGAACAAAATGGCCGGAATTTTCGGTATCCTATGGCTACAGGTCTGGAGATGTCCTAACGCCAAAGTGGTGGATGAGTGACGGTATCCTGGCCAGAGATGGATGGTCTGCTTCAGCTTCTCTTTGAACACTTGCTCTCTCAGAACTTTCTGTACATACCTTGCCTCTATCTTATTCAAATCAGTTTATAGGTGCTCCTACACCCCAGCGCAAAGGATGTCTTGTGAATGAATAGAGCATTATGATTGTATTTTGTATAGATCACCATATTGCACTGACAATTAAACCTAGCAAAGTGGCCTACAGATCGTCAGATACGGAAAGACTCTTACTCAATTACACTGCTCTCCTACTGAGGACAGGAGCTTGAATATTAGAGCCTGAAACATATCTCCAACCCAGCAACATATCATCACATACCGTGCCAAAGTAGTAAACACACAATTCGTATTCTGTGCCATAGAAAATTAGCCCTTTTACATCATTCGTACATATACCGTGAAGACAGACAGCACCCTATGCACTCCTCACAGCACTAGATATTTCCCTGCGAGGTCGGCGGTCATCCACCCCCGATGGGTGACCAGAGCACCCTCAGCGGACCTAAGTCACTCTCAGAGCTGTTCTACAAATCTGGGCTCGTTACCCCTCGGCACAAACGCGTTACTGTTTCTGATCTGGACCTGCTTGCTTGCTTGCTTTTTCTACACCCATCTCCAGACTCTGGGATTACAAGAACACATGTATTTTTGCATGGTTCGCCATAATATTATACCATTTTCACGGTACTTCTAGATATCAAGCACACAGCAGTATCCAACCAATCACTCACGCAACGTAATTCCAAAGATATAGACGGGAAATTATTTCTCTGCAAACCTGAAACTTTAGCTAAGTGGGGCTTGCTGTATACCACTGACTAACCAGAAACTTGTCATGTCTGCAAAACTCGAAAAAAAGAGGGAAAACTGATATTTCGACTTACGCATACCAATGTCGGAGATGTAGCAGATTCCAAATCATCCCTATAATTTACAAGGTCAACTAAGGTGTTTCTCACGCCTAGAGAACCGGCAAATATGTCTTCCACATGCTAGATGCACACACCATAACCAGTCTTCTCTCAACTAAATAAAGGCGCGAAATGTGCACAAGCAGTCAACCGAAAAATTTGCATGGGAGGGAATAACTGCCCAGTGCAAATATACCTCCATATTGAATCTTCTCAAATTTCCACGCGATCACTAAAGCTATCCAACACATAATAAGTATTAGTTCGCTATTCAGTCGTCTAGAGGACAACACGGTTAAGTCAACTACATTCCTACACTCCAACAGGCCTCTCAATTCGGGACAGCTCCCACTGTTAACAGGAAACATGAATCATCCTCGCACAGGTCACCGGCGCTGCACGCAAAGCACGCACAGGTAGAACCATCATCCTAAGAAATCGGTCACATATATATTTTATCCCTGTACTTACAACTGAATCTTATGATCGTGGTCTCAGTTGAATGACATTCGACAATGAGCGAAGTATCGGAAATACAAACTGTTAGCATTCTCACAGTCACAGGGTAAAATTAGAGAGTGAAAGACCCCCTCACACTGTCACTGACCAACCCGCCCTGCAACACCATTACCGATTTAATCTGCAATATACCGGAAGTAGACCACTACAGTCCATGTTTCGTGAATGAATGGAGCTTGCTGAGTCCTTGCCCATCCAAGTGCACAAGATTTCTCGAGATGCACCCATGTCGTGGAGGTTAGCACTCCTTATCGATGTAAGTAACATATATGAAAGTGTTGTGATGTAATAACAGATGGTGAAGAGGAAAAAGAAATGGGTGGTTTTTATGCGTGATGGAGCTCGAGACAGATGGAGTTTGAAGCATTTTTACGTAAATCAACCAAGCTATCAATTTCAAAGTATTATTCTAGAGTCTGGGATCAGTACCTGGAAGGTATCTGTAAGAGAGAAAATAAACACATGCACTCCTACACCTACAACGTTCAGCACTTAAAATGGGCTATAATGTTAGATCGCTTGTGTTTCCGACCTATCAGTCGTATGGGATGTACATCACATAAATCATAGTTCGTTTAGAGGAATGTGTCACGTTTCATCAGACATGAGATGGAAGTCTTCTGATAAATGACAGGTTTACTGTCAACGATCATAAGTAGACAGTGCTTTAAATCACATACAGAACACATGGCTGCATATGAGTCGAATGCAGTCTATGTCACGCGAGTGATGCATCCTGACAGAACAGTGGGAAAATTGACGTACAACAACTTCTCCCTCTCTACAATGCATCATCAGTCTACCATTAAATCGTACATTGTTGCAGCTCCATCTCAATCGATCATCCCGTCCACTCTCCATTATCCTTTAATGCAGATGGATGTCAGTTCAGAGGCGGATGGTTCTCTGTCTTCCTGAAAAGCTTCAAATAGAGTAGTCAACTCGTGTGTATCACTGGTACCTCAATATACATACAGTATAATGCTGCCTTGAAAAAAAATTACTGCTTCCCTGATTCCCTTCGTTTTCTTGCTTTCCTCTTGGTGCCACATACCTGTTCCCATGTACAAAATGCTCTGCACCAGTCAGAAGACATGCAAGTACTCCCTCAATTCCTCCCATTTTGGTGAACATTCGGTCAATTTATAACCATCCCCCCGTCATTTGTCTCAGTTCTATCGATTTTCTGTCAGTCCATCTATGCGATCATGACATAACCCCTCGTTCTGTGTTCTAAAAGTGCTTGTAAATGTAGTACATCCGCCAAAACCTAGCGCAAATGCATGGATCGGGAGGCATAGTATAGCACTGTACTCGATTGTATCCAGTCACCTCCACATTTGTAGAGAGTTTGCCCTGTTTTCTGTATGTCTGTGTGTCCATGTGTTGCGGATGTCTCTCAGTACCAGCTCCTCACGCTGGTGGACCAAACTTCGAACAAAGAGCACATCTTCAGACGAAATGCGTGGTTGGTCCACCTGCAAGCCCCACTCCAGATTTGATGTGTGGTGGATCTGCCTCTGAACATCGGTCTGGATATATAGTGCACTGCAGATCCACACTCGAACACTAACTAAATGTTGTGGATCTACACCATGACATCGCTCTGTACATTGTGCTTGGTGGATCCACCTTCAAAACCTATCTCAGATGTGGCACATTGTAGATTGCGTCACATCGTTACGGATATGACACATGGTGTATCCACACTCGAACATGAACTCAGGTCTATGGCAGGTCCTGGGAGCCATCCGTGACATGTGGATATACTCAGACATACAGTAAACAGAGCAAATGTGCAATTGACTGGATAGAATCGAGTAGTGCTATACTACGCCTCACGATCAGTGCATTTGTGTTAGGTGTTGTCAGATGTACTACATTTACAAGCAATTTCAGAACACAGAATGAGAGGTTATGCCATGATTGTATGGATGGACTGACATAAAATCGATAGAATTGAGAAAAATTATGGGGGTATAGGTATAAATTGACCGAAATACACTGAAATGGAGGGAAATTGAGAAAGTACTTGCATATCATCTGGTTGGCACAGAACAATCTGTACATGGGAACAGGTATGCGGCACCAAGAGGAATCCGAGAAAATGTCGACATGGAAGCAAAGGGAGTCAGAGAAGCAGTAAATTTTTTTTCTGTCAAAAAACTGTATGAGGTACCAGTGATACATGCAAGTTGACTACTGTATATAAAGTTTCTCAGGAAGACAGAGAACCATATGCCTGTAAACTGACATCTATCTGCATTAAAGGATGACAGAGAGTAGACGGGATGATCGATTGAGATGGAGCTGTAAAGATGTACGATTTAATGGTAGACTGATGATGCATTCTAGAGAGGAAGAAGTTGTTGTAGGTCAATTTTTCCACTGTTCTGTCAGGATGCATCACTCACGTGACATAACCTGCATTTGACTCATATACATACATGTGTTCTGTATATGATTTAAAGCAGTGTCTACTTGTGATTGCTAACGGTAAACCTGTTGGTCATCAGACGACTTCCATCTCATGTGTGATGAAACGTAACACATTCCTTTAAACGAACTATGATTTATGCGATGTACTCCATCCCCCTGTCGCATCTTGAGTGTAAAATCAAGACTTCAGCTTCATAACTAAGTTAGCGATAGGTGCTTGTGAGGCACTGCATTCCCCACGTATACATTTGCATGACAGATGTGCTGTTTACAGAGTTAGTGGCAGAATGACTTCTAATTTTCACATGTCGGACGCTGCTGCTATGCGTTTATCTGTTTCCTTGTAAGTGATATTCCCTGTTACTAATGATCATTTTATATAGAACTGATGCAGGCATAGTATAATTTCTTAACCGTGATCTGATGTGAACAGTGGACGCTATACATCTCTGGAAAGTAATATTGTTATCGTATCACACAGAGCCAATGTTTCAAGGAAGTAGTTTTCTCGTTTCACAGTTCGATAACATAGATTATTGTAGAGAAACCAAGAAGAAGGATGTACGTTACACGCTTGAAATATATTTCTTACATTGGAATATTAACAGCACTAGATTCCATACGACTGGTAGGTCGGAAACGCAAGCGATATAACATTATAGTCCATTTTAAGTGCTGAACATTGTAGCCGTAGGGGTGCATGTGTTTATTTTCGCTCTTACAAATACCTTCCAGGTACTGATCTCAGACCCTGGAATAATACTTTGAAATTGATAGCTTGGTTAATTTACGTAAAAATGCTTGAAATATATTTCTTACATTGGAATATTAACAGCACTAGATTCTATACGACTGATAGGTCGGAAACGCAAGCGATATAACATTATAGCCTATTTTAAGTGCTGAACATTGTAGCCGTAGGAGCGCATGTGTTTATTTTCGCTCTTACAAATACCTTCCAAGTACTGATCTCAGACTCTGGAATAATACTTTGAAATTGATAGCTTGGTTAATTTGCGTAAAAATGCTTCGAACTACATCCATCTGGAGCTCCATCGCACATAAAAACCACCCATTTCTTTTTCCACTTCACCATCTGTTATTACATCACAACACTTTCATATACGTTACTATACCTAACCTCCACGACATGGGTTCATCTCGAGAAATCTTGTGCACTTGGATGGGCAAGGAGTCGGCAAGCTCCATTCATTCACGAAACATGGACTGTAGTGGTCTACTTCCGGTATATTGCAGATTAAATCGGTAATGGTGTTGCAGGTAGGGTTGGTCAGTGACAGTGTGGGGGGGGGGGGTCTTTCACTCCCTAATTTTACCCTATGACTGTGAGAATGCTCTGTGACTCCCATCGGCATAGAGATAGATCATAAATTAAGCACTATGCTCGAAGTGTTAGAAATATGTACTGCGCTGTCTGATATACTTTGATGATGGGTGTGGTCGAGAATTAACAATGCATGGACGTATTGCACACTTATCTATGAACATTCGCAATGATACTTGCAAAGTGGGGAGGGCGTGGTTTAGCTATGATACTGAAATTGGGAAACATGCTGTCACATCATTGGTCAGTGTTGAAATTACTGTAAAACTGGTAAAATTGTTCACACAATCAACTGCATTGCTTATTATTTCAGCACTCGGGGGTATCTTTTCCATTCCATCTGTCCACTGGTATGTTGTTGGTTACCACCCAATGATTGACTGACATCACTTGTTTGAGTTGGAGAAAGAATTTTGGAGAGGGACAACACGTTCTGGGGATGGATAGCACTGAAAAACTGATCGTGTACATGACTTCAATATGAGGAGTCAGTTGAAACAGAATGTGGAGCCATCAGCTGTTCCGTCACTGTGACAGATGAGTTTAAATGTAGAGGTCGTCAATCACTTTCAGACAGCAGTTTGGAAACTCTCCACAATGCAGCCAAACTCTTCAAGTTTCCTTATATTGTAACTGTCTTTTATTAAAAATATTCCAGTGTGTGTGACGTGTTATGGTAACCAGAGTAACAAGAAGATTTACACGGTGCGTCATATACTTTTCTGCGAGAGGCAATGGATCAGAACTTGTTAATGACAGTTTAGAACCTGACATTGACCTTCAAGTCGTGGCGGAAACAAAATGTATGACAGTGTACAAAACATGTTACAGCAGAAAAAAACAATGTTCAAACAATGACACAGGGTCAAAGGGAGCGTCTATTGTGACTAACACTATGGTCTGCCGGATACGGTCATCCTCCTAGAATACAGGTGATGAAACTTTAAACTGGTCTGTGCAGTGGATCAATACCTGTATATTTAATAGGATCGTCAAATGTGCTCGATATCAGCATGCATGCAGTATTTATTTTCGATATGTGGGAGGAGAGACTGCGGTAAAAATCTTATCGAGTTCTTTATCAGATGAAGTTAGTGGAGGTTTTATAGCTCGTAATTTTTCTCTGGTGGATGGAATAGAATAACGATGATAGAATGTAGGGGTGATAGATGTGAATGGGCCCTGAGGGACGTGGATCTATAGTACCTGCTCGTAGTTTGGAGAAGCACCACAGTGCATTAGCAAAATCCATGATGTTCCCCCAGTTTCCGTAGTGTCTTTTATACTACCTCGCATTACAGGAGCAGGCTTCGTTTTCACAGTTCTGTCGCAGTAACTCAGCTTCTCCTGTTTCTACACAGGTTGCAGAAGGTGGTAGGTATAATTTCCTCTGACCCCTACTCAGTTCCGACTTACATTGGAACGATCACGTGCGCAAAGCTGTAGGGATGGTAGTGCAGAGTCTGACGGGGCTGTTGCAACATGCATAGGGGCTACCTAAAACGAGGCGGGAATTTTACTGTAGCTGATAGGTTCGAGAAAGGTGACTCGTTCCGAGATATGAGAGTGCCAGGAATATGATTCACTTGTGGCTGTAATCATTAAGACTTTTCCATAGGATCCAATGCAGATATGGGACTGAATGGCAAGACTTGATTCCAAATCATAGACATCAATTCTATCGGATAGCGTAGCACTAGAGATCCTAAAAACTAGCGTAAATTTCTTACGAACTCAATCAGCACATCATCTACTACTGTTTGCGATCCTTCTCAAGCAGTCATCGCCTATAACTCAGTGGATATATCACAAAACCTCTGACATGGTATCGGACAGAATACGTTACAAACACTGGAGAAATATCTAGTGGTGGGGGCGTGAGGGAGTTGCAAATAGTGGTTTAATACCACGTTTCTTAGCCGAATCACTTTAAAAATTCAGTGATTTTATGTCGAGGTTGCATCGTGTGCTATGTGTAACAGGACTTCTGGTCTGATAATATACACTCCAGCGATCACCGACTCTGTATTTGTCTGGAAAAACCACGTGATTCGTGCCATACATTGATTTAAAAAGCTGATATAGCTTTTAACATGGGTACTTGTGTGCACATGTAGAACCAAAACTGCTTGTGACAGTAACATACTGCAGTTGTTGGGATCGGGTTTTTTAACATCTGGAGGTTTGTAAAATGATTAAACCTCTCTTTCTAAGACACGGTGGTAGCACTCGCAAGAAAAACTTATGAGACATGCCCACCCATTGTTGATTTTCGGCCAGTATTATTTCATATCGCCAGCGATCAGTTATTGACGATGTGTTATACTTACTGGTAGGGGCGCGTGATAGGTTCGCCTTGAGCATCAGAGCATCAGGCTTATAAAGTGTGTGTTTGTATTCTGACATGTGCGGAGGAAATGACTACGTCCATTCGTAAGGAAGATATGGATTTGACGACGAGCACTGTGATAGCAAAGGGAGCAGTATGTCAAGTCATAAGAATGGTACTGATATTTCTATTTCCAGAGCCACAGCCGTCAACAGGGTGTATTTCCGATACTTCGCTCATTGTCGAATGTCATTCAACTGAGACCACGATCATAATATTTAGTTGTAAGTACAGGGATAAAATATATATGAGACCTATTTCTTAGGATGATGATTCTACCTGTGCATGCTCGGCGTGCAGCGCCGGTGACCTGTACGGGGATGATTCATGTTTCCCGTTAACAGTAGGAGCTGTCCCGCATGGAGAGGCCTGTTGGAGTGTAGGCATGTAGTTGACTTAACCGTGTTGTCCTCTAGACGACTGAATAGCGTACTAATACTTGCAAGGAACCTCCCCATCGCACCCCCCTCAGATTTAGTTATAAATTGGCACAGTGGACAGGCCTTGAAAAACTGAACACAGATCAATCGAGAAAACAGGAAGAAGTTGTGCGGAACTATGAAAAAAAAAGCAAAACATACAAACTGAGTAGTCCATGTGCAAGATAGGCAACATCAAGGATGATGCCAGTGCAGGACCGCCATGGTTAGCGTGAGCAGCTGTAGAGCGACAGGTCCTTGATTCAAGTCTTCCCTAGCGGGAAAAGTTTAATTTTTTATTTTCAGACAATTATTATCTGTCCGTCCGTGCATCCGATGCGAGGTAAGTGCGCCGTAGTATGGGGATGCTGCACCTAAACAAACATCAAAACACACGACGTCAGTCGACTACAGCGCACGGAAGAGAGAGTATTCCTGCTAACGAGGCTCCCTGGCTGGCAGTTGACTGTTCGCTACTTCGGACAAGAGTTCATTAAATACGTGAGATGTATTCCGTGGGCAACATGAATCCAGCAAATATAGCTCGCGACTTCAATAACAAGGTCAATGAATATTTTCCGAACTGTAAGGAATCGGAAATTTCCTTAAGGGATCGAACGATTGTTGAACATTTGTATGATTATTTCCTACATTTGTTGATAAACAGTACGTGTGGTGATGACGATACCTTGCTGATTGCTGTGGGGCTGTACGTACCAGATGATGAGATTGTTGACGATCCGTACGAAGAACACGAAGAGGAAATACTGCGACTTCAGTCTGATGGTATTTCTTTGGGTTACATGAAGGAAATGCTCCAATACAGGTTACTGACCAAACGTCCTTTCGTCTACTAATCCCACGGTTTTGCGGTACGGTCGCAAAACACAGACACTAAACTTATTACAGTGAACAGAGACGTCAATGAACGAACGGACAGATCATAACTTTGCGAAAATAAAGAAAGTAAACTTTTCACTCGAGGGAAGACTTGAACCAAGGACCTACCGTGCCACAGCTACTCATGCTAACCACAGGACCACGGCTCTCATGAGCTCGCACTCTCCTTGATGCTGCCTATCTTGCGCATGGACTACACAGTTTGTATATTTTGCTTTTTTTCATATTTCCACACAGCTTCTTTCTGTTCTCTCGATAGATCTGTGTTCAGTTTTTCAAGGCCTATCCACTGTGCCAGCTTATAACTAAATCTGAAGGGGGTACGAGGGAGAGGTTCCCTTGTTAGTATATGTTGGATAGCTTTCGTGAACGCATGGAAATTTGAAAAGATTGAGTATGGAGGTGTGTTGCACAGGATCGTTATACCCTCCCATGTAATTTGTTCGGTTGACTGCTTGTGCACATTTCGCGCCTTTATTTAGTTGAGAGAAGATCGATTGTGGTGTGTACATCTAACGTGTTGAAGGCACATTTGCCGGTTCTCTAGACATGAGAAACACTTCAGTTGACTGTGTAAATTATAGGGATGGTAAGGAGTCTACTACATCACTGACGTTGGTATTCAATAGTGGAATTATCAGTTTTGTCTATTTATTTCTCAGTTGCCGGGTAAATGTCTTTGCATATGTGACAAGTTTCTAGTTAGTCAGTGGTTTACAGCACACTCCACCTAGCTATAGTTTCAGGTTTGTATAGGAATAATTCCCAGTCTATATCTTTGGTATTATGTTGCTTGAGCCATCGGTTGGATACTGCTGTGTGCGAACCATGCAAAATTAGATATGTTCTTGTAATCCCAGAGTCTGGAGATGGGTGTAGAAACTCGAGCAAGCAGGCAGGTCAGGACCAGAAACAGTAACACATTTCACGTTTGTATCCTGGGGGGGGGGGGGGAGGGAGACGAGCCAGTCTTTACATAACAGTTCTGAGAGTGACTTCGATCAAATGGTTCAAATGGCTCTGAGCACTACGAGACTTAACATCTGAGGTCATCAGTCCCCTAGAACATAGAACTACTCAAACGTAACTAACCTAAGGACATCACACACATCCATGCCCAAGGCAGGATTCGTATCTGCGACCGTAGCGGTTGCGCGGTTCCAGACTGAAGTGCCTAGAAGCGCTCGACCACACCAGCAGGCTGACTTTGATCCACCAATGGCTTTCTGATGTAAAAGGGATGATTTTGTATGGCAGAGGATATGAATTGTATGTTTACTACATCGACACGATATGCATTGATATATTGCTGGGTTGGAGATCAGTTTCACGCTCTAATATTCATGCTTCTGTCCTCAGTGGGAGAGCAGTGTAATTGAGTAAGAGTCTTTCCTTATTTGATGATATGTATGGCAATTTCCGAGGTTTAGTTGTCGGTGCAATATGGCGATCAGTGTAAAAGAGTTCATTGCCGCTGAATGTCATGTCTGTAGAAAGAAAGAAAGAAAATGCGGACGGTGCTTCCCTAGGACTGAGGACTGAGTGTAGGTATACCATAATTTTTTCGGGTCCTGTACAGATATAAAAGATAACTGCACTGTTTGTGTAAAATGTGTATATATTACATTGTAAAATTACTGTGGCTTGTGTTGTGAAAAATGTGTATATATGCATTGTAAAGTTACTGCGGTGTATGTCGTGGCATGACTAGAGAGGATATCTGTGTGTCCTATCATGAGGGACGTATAGATTCAGTACATCGATAACCATGAGGGTATGAGAGAGATTTTTATGTGGAAAATTATGTGCACTATAGATACTGAGATTCGTTCCAGAAGCACAGCTGTCAAGAGGAGACATTATCTGTCAGACTGTTGCACCAATCATAATGTTTAATTGTAGTTACACTGGTAAATATGTTCCTGGCTTCCAGTATTCTTGTGAGTCTCGTATGTATTTGATGATCTGTAGACAACCTTGTGGACTTAAATATCAATGCAATTTAGCGATATGTGCAAAATAATTTTACTGCTCAAGGTCCCGTCTGCAGAAAGAAGGAAAAGGTTGATGGTGCTTCGATACCGATGGCATCAGTAATTCGACGGGTAAATTCGATAACAGCCAATCATAATGCTCGATTCATTCACATCCTTTGTGCTTGGATATAGGAGCCTCTACATAGCGGTGGGAACGTTTGTGTGTGTTGAAAGCAGGAAGGGTAACACGTATGGACTGGGGTATCACGTTAGGACGGCTGAGATGAGTGCATTCGATGTTATTCTGCTCTATTTGCAGTTATGCACATTTAGATGCTTCTTTCATGTCGCACTAGGAACCGTGGGCCCTGTGCTACTCTGTCATCAGTGGTAAATACACGTGCTTCCCGGAGGAGTCTCGCATATGGGAGCTGCTTGATTGCGCCTTGGAATTCTGTGACGTCAGTATAACACTGACTGTATACGCGAAAATAGAGGCAACTTTCACTTGCATCCGGCCGCAGCTCTCGCCTGTCATGGTGCGCACATCTCCGGAGTGTCTGCGCTCCTGCCCAGCTGCGTCAGCAACGGTGTCTAGGTGAACATGTATTTTGAGAGGAATTTCTCAGGTATCAAGTACGAAAGGGATGGCGCCGCCTCATGCATGCGGACATCTGTGCATGGTTTGACAGCTGACGGCCACGTCACTTTGCTGGGTTGCAGGTAGCCTCCTGTGCGATCTACTGAACAGGAGATGGCAGATGGTGTCTGCGTACGTTCATTGTGTGTCTGCTGCATTATTTTATGAGTAGGTCTGTAGGCTGTGCATGCATTATTTGGGTAGTTGATTTCATGTCTGCACATCTGTGTACTGCATTATTTAGGAGGAGTCCGCATGTCTGTATTGAAGTTATTTTGGTAAATTGGGAGTTGTTTGCATGTCTGCAGAGCGTTATTTAGGAATTGTTTACAGGTCTGAGGTCTGCATGGCGTGACCCCAAGCATGCGTTTTGTATCAGTGTGATAAATACACTCCATCTCTAAATAAATTGTTCAAAAATAAATAAAATACACTCCTTCCTTACTCTATCCAGCATCCCAGCGCAGGCTGAGTCATTTTCGCACCATTTGCCCCCTCCAGACAACCACCTTGGATTACATCACAGGAGAGATGACAGCACCCTCTGGTGGTAGTATTGTGTACTAGGTAACTTCGAGTCTAGATCTTGTGGTGGCAACATTGCCTGTAAAATAAACACTTATGTCCAGCACAGGCAGAGTCGTTTTCCCGCCATTTCCCCCGACCATCTAGGATTACATTCCAAAACGGACGACAGCTCACTCTGGTGGTGGTGCTGTGTACTAAGTCCAGACCTCGTGGTGAACACACTGTTTGCCGCCATCTTGGATAATGGTACTTTTGTCATCAGATGACGTCATGGCTGCCATCTTGGATTACATCATGGAATGGACGACAGTGCCCTCTTGTGGTGGTACTATGTACTAGGTCAGTTGGAGTGCGTACCTCCTGGCGAACACAATGGTTGGTGGTGCTGCCTGTAATTGTTTAAATAAAGACTGGTGCACGGATTTTGACAGTTGACGATTAGCAAACATGTTTGCAAAGTCTTTTAGATGGATGATTATTTTGACAATTAACGAGTTGTTTGGCTCTCTGGACGTAAATGTATTGCATTATTTACAGGTGGTTTGCATGTCTATAGGCTGTGTAATGCGTTATTTTGACAGTTTACAATTATCAGGTGCATCTGTAGAGCATTATACATGAGCTATTTAGGAGTAGTTCACAGGTCTGAGTGTTTTGTGGCATATCAGTGCATATGTTCTGTTTCACTGTCATAAATATACTCCATCCCTAAATAAATTGTCCCAAAACAAATTAAGCACATTCCTTCCTCTCTCCACCATCCCAGTGCAAGCTGAGTCCTTTTCCCACCAATCCCTAGGAGGAGGTGTCGGTCGGGTGACTTAGGTTAGTGGGGGTTGTAATGGTCGCCTGGTCATAGATATTGCTAATTGCTATAATCGCACTATTTCACTCCCATTTACGGAGCTTGTTAGCACTTGATGTTAGGTTGGCGCCATTAAAATGCATTGTGTTGTAGTAATCGCTGCTATTTGCTGGATCGCTGCTGTCTCTCGATGCTGATGCTGGCTCTACATCTGGTTGTCTAGGGTTAAAAACATGAGGTCGCGTGTTTTTTATGTGCTTTTGATGATAAAGAACGAGCGAAACCAACAAATATGTAAACTTCAAATATTTATTACTCTGGTGGCCATCTTAATTCCACTGTCCACCAAAGACCATGACACAACACTAAGTAGTACTTCCTTTACATGTTCTTTGCATTGTTTATCCACCTCAAACAATAACACACAAACACACTTTACCAAAGTGACATTCCGACTGCCTCTCAACCCTTCTTGCAGCTTGTATTTATAACATTGTCAAAGAACTACTAAAAAGAGATATAGTTTATAAGTCACATGTACATCTGTTATCATAATTTGTGCAGAAAAGTTATTAATTTGCATCGAGTGACATAATTTAACATGTTATTAAAATGACAGACAGATTTGTTGACTTGACAGAATAATTCTTTGTTACAAAAGGCCGTTTTTTAGAAGTTTGTCAATTGACTTCTCTAATTTGCATAAATAAGTAAATAACATGAATTATTAAGAATTACATTGGTTTTCGTCTAAAATAGTATTGCTTACGTGAATACTGAGTGAAAACGCTCCTAGTGAACAAACAGGTTTCACTGGGTGATTTTTATTTAAGGAGGTCCAAAATACCTAAGTTGGCCACTATTTTTCGTACTTCATATTAATTATTTAAGATGAACTTAGTGTTTTTACATGATGACATTTGCTGTATCAGTGATCAAGTGATATAAACTTTTGTGTGGGTCAGTTATTTAGTACAATTTAATGGGTTGACTGTTTACGCAGACATGTTATGCAATCATTGTTAACATACACAATAACTTTTCTATAATCATAAATACTCGTTAAACAGGTTGAATTTGGAGGGTATCACATACTTTGGTACAGTAAAGCCTTTAATATGTTCCGTTACAGGGTAGACCAAGTGACCTATCTTCCCACGATTTTCTTAGGTTAGTAGAGATAGCCCAATTGACCTATCTTTCTGCCAAATTCAAACCTCCCACAAAAGCCGCCATATTGGATGACGTCATCGCTGCAATCTTGAATTACGGTATTTTGGGGTGATGTCCCCCTTGCCCCAATACTGACACTGAGGGCTTCTGTGATGTGTGATTTTATAGGAAGTTTTTTTTTTAATTAATGTATAATTCAGTTTTCGGTAAATCAATGGAGCATTAAAGGGAACGGCGTAAAATTTTGATTAGAACCAAATGAGATGGGCGTTATGGCGTAAGAAAATGCATCGCCAGACCAAATTTTAAATAGATCACAATATTCAATGAGAACTTTGTTGCTGTGGAGGTGTCGAAGACTGTAGTAGAGTTTACAAGACCTATTTATGTAGGGATGTGCACACTAGACCTATCTGAACTTCACATGAACCTCTTTCATTATGAGTTTGCGAATCCTCATTTTGCTGATGCATGTTATTTTACTGTGCTGGTTGTGCTCTGTGCGTCACATTATATAGCAAATCGTCAGCGTCAATCCAACTGTTTTGTGTTCCGGGAAAACCAAAGCATTTAACTAGTGCTCTATTCCTTCAACGTCTAATGACACACTCTATCAGGAACACGTGTGGTTCTGAGCTATTCCGTATTTCTCGGTGTAAAAGTTTCGTGAAATTTCAATGATACTGCTGTCCTCTAAGATGCAAGTTCTGGTATTTATTCCCTGCACTCTGGAAGCTATGAATATCTTACTCTTCCAGTATTGGAGGTATGACTTCTCAAATGCAGTCTTGTGTTTTGAAGTAGCGATGCCCCACCCAGCTCTATCCTTATAAGGATCACTTGTCGCCTTTAAATGACCATGGTTGGCGATCGGACGCGTAATTAAAATGGGCGGACTCTCGCTTGCACTAAGACCTCAGTGCTGATTACACCAATCGGTATAAGCACTGCAGAGCTCAGCTCTTACTACACAGTATTTAATTTTGGATAATTTTAACGGATATAGTATCTTAATAAACAAACAAGAGGGGGGAGGAGCGCACAATATAACTCACAACCACTTTGAAATAGTGGCATACACTGCATATAGACAATATGGATCCTACACCTGTATTACTTTCGTTACCGCAGCTGTACAGAATAAATGTACTTTAAACTCCAGACACTTTTATGTAAAATAACACTGAAATGTAGACTGAAAAGATCCTGCTAAGCATTGAAGATACGTAGTTACTGTGGTGGTGTTATTTGTAATTTTCGTAGCTAATAAACATCTTTCTTTAACATTATCTTTACACAGAATTGACCACTTACTGAAAATGAGTTTTTACGCTGGTGTTTCCCGATAATTTTCAACGTGAAGAATAACGCAACTTAACAAAAACGCATTCCTGCACTTTTGTTGAAACATAAATTTAGTTTCTCACATGCCATTGATCAGTAAAATCGAATGTTCTGAACACCATAGTAATAACCTTTTTTCGTAATAATTAAAATGTGTCTTCTTCTGCAACTGCTTTTATTATGCTTGTCAATGGAATAAAATAGCTAGTACTTTGTATGCAATCTGATGCTTTCCTTAATATGGCAATAATAATTTTAAACACTTTATATAGGCCTTCGTATATCCACCTTATGTTCTGAAAGTGTTGGTAATTAAATATCACAGTATGTGAAAAGGATGCACTAAACATATACTGAAATACCAACTCTGTGATAAAGTTTGTTGCTTTTAAACACTTAACTTGTATTAACTTGTGCAAGAGGACGACGAATCATGATTTTTACAATATGTCCGTCACTATGAAAAATAAAATATACTAAACTTCACCACAGAATTAAATACTTCAGTCTCTGACGAGATTTTGCTACCGATGGATGGTTTAGCAGCTTTTACACAGTGGCTTCCAAGTCGCTTCCTTCACAGCAAACGAGTTCTCACTGACCCTCGTAATAACATTGCCACTTCTGCTTGGTTAATGAAAAGCTGCTTAATACTGTATAATTACGTGTAGAAATAATTTCCCGTCCACGCGAGGGCGTTTAGCAATGACTGTGCTTATTTTAATCACCACACAATACAGTACGTGGACATCCTAGCACACGCTACTTGATAACCCTCCCTACTCTCAAAGAGGACTGTTCTCGAACATTTTGTCGAATCGTTTCTCCTGCCTTACCCTTCCGCAGGGAAGTCCCTTTAGATTTTAACTTAAGCCTAAAGCCATGACTCATTACAGTATCAAAAGTATTAGGAACCTTTGTAACTAAATACAAAAGTTCATAATACTTTCAAAACTAAGATCTACTTAACAGTATACAGTGTGTTACAAAAAGGTACGGCCAAACTTTCAGGAAACATTCCTCATACACAAATAAAGAAAAGATGTTATGTGGACATGTGTCCGGAAACGCTTAATTTCCATGTTAGAGCTCATTTTAGTTTCGTCAGTATGTACTCTAACGTGATCAAATTGTAAATTTTCACAATCAACATGTGTGGGCTGACGAGAATCCGCACGCAATCGTGCAATCACGTCATCAACACAGATTTTCTGTGAGCGTTTGGACAGGCATTGTTGGTGATGTCTTGATTGGACCCCATGTTCTTCCACCTACGCTCAATGGAGCACGTTATCATGATTTCATATGGGATACTCTACCTGTGCTGCTAGAACATGTGCCTTTAAAAGTACGACACAACATGTGGTTCACGCACGATGGAGCTCCTGCACATTTCAGTCGAAGTGTTCGTACGCTTCTCAACAACAGATTCGGTGACCAATTCCATGGCCTCCACGCTCTCCTGACCTCAACCCTCTTGACTTTCACTTATGGGGGCATTTGAAAGCTCTTGTCTACGCAACCCTGGTACCAAATGTAGAGACTCTTCGTGCTCGTATTGTGGACGGCTGTGATACAATACACCATTCTCCAGGGCTGCATCAGTGCATCACGGATTCCATGCGACGGAGGGTGGATGCATGTATCCTCACTAACGGAGGACATTTTGAACATTTCCTGTAACAAAGTGTTTGAAGTCACGCTGGTACGTTCTGTTGCTGTGTGTTTCCATTCCGTGATTAATGTGATTTGAAGAGAAGTAATAAAATGAGCTCTAACATGGAAAGTAAGCGTTTCCGGACACATGTCCACATAACATATTTTCTTTCTTTGTGTGTGAGGAATGTTTCCTGAAAGTTTGGCCGTACCTTTTTGTAACACCCTGTATAGAGATTAATACAAAACATTATTTACAGCTATACCCTTAAAGCACAGGTACAGATTACTGGTTGCGTACTTCGCAGGCTGGTGGCAGCACCTTAGCGGCGAGCTGCCTTGCTTCACCATACTACTGTTAGATGTCATATGCGCCTACAGATCGCATTTTTAAAGTTATAACAGAGAATAACACATAACTTCTACGAAAGGAAATGGAACAATTCTTACACTGTGTGATGTATACGTGTGTTGTTATGGGGTACATACCAAATCACCCACATTAAATTTCTGTTTACATGGATCCAGAATTTTAATGCAATAGTACAACGTGACACGAAAATCAATTGGTCTCATTTTTATTGTGCTATGTTTGGTGCGACTGTACCGTGTAATTGTTTCTGGGAGGATATTTGTCCATTTGCATGAGCCGCAGACATTAAAATGCATCCACATTTCACCTTTTATTGTTCTTTTCAAACGTTCCGCGATACCCGCCTTCAGATCGGTAAATGTTGAGCAGTGGGGTATTGCATACCGCTGCCTCATGGTCTTAAAATACCTATTGTAAAGCTCTCCACCATGATCGGTTTGGAGGACTCATCCCCGTCCGAAAAAAACGCTCAAACACCTCTTTGACATTTCTCCTGTTCTTGTTTTAATAGGTAATGTCCAGGCAAATTTGGAGTATGTATCAATAAACATTAAAATATACTTGAATTCATTATTCCAATGTGAATATTCCCTTGTATCTACAAGATGAGCTTGCCATAACCCATCCAAACCTCAAATCATAACATGCCTACAAAGGTATGTTTTGCATGCTGTTTTATGCATCTCTTGGACTACTGTCTCCTTAGGTATTCGACTGTACTTCTCTCTCTAAGCTCTGAGTCTGCAGCTCGTGGTCTCGTGGTCGCGTTCTCACTTACCGAACACAGGGTCCCCGGTTTGATTACCGGTGGAGTCAGGGATTTTTACCTGCCTCGAGATGACTGGGTGTTTGTGTTGCCCTCATCATTTCATCATCATTCATGAAAGTGGAGAGATTGGACTGAGCAAAGTTTATGAATTTGTATGGGCACTGATGACCGCATAGTTGAACGCCCCACAAACCAAACATGATAATCATCATGTAAGCTCTGAAATTACTGAGACAACCTCATTCAAATGAGCGATACTGCCCACAGCAGCTGATGCCATGAGCAGTCGTACACGATCTATTATCTCATTAGGGTCTTCATAGTATATATAATGAGGGGGCTGATTGCTGACTCTTTTATGCTGAATGTCAATATCATCACCAATGCTACATCGACTGTCTAATAATAATAGTTTCTAATGCCTCTATATTTCGCACTGCATTGGTTTCCTGCTTTCCTGGGTACACTGGTTACTTGTAATATTTCACTGTACATTTCCAGATCTTTGGGTGGAAATTTTACTGTTTTTGAGGGTGTTAGGAAAATGAGGTTTAGTAGCTGTAGGGTTCTTTGAGACTCCCTATATCCTGTCTGTATTGTTTCTTTTTTTTTTTTCATTTAAGCTGATAGGCTGCCTGCCCAAAACGTATGGTTTTTCACCACTGACACTGAATTTTTTGTCTATCCTAGCATAATTTAACTATGCTTACTCTCATGTTAGTGAATTGTCGAGGAGTCTGTAGCAAGATCCCCGAGTTACTCTCCGAAATAAACAGAAGCAATGCCAATATTGTATTAGGTACCGAAAGCTGGTTGAAATCAGACATAAAAAGCAGAGAAATTTTGAACTCGGATTGGACAATGTTTAGGAAGGATAGGACTGATGCTATGGGAGGTGGTGTGTTCATTGCAGTTAAGAGCTGTTTAAATGCAGTTGAGATCGATACTGGGTCAGACTGTGAAATAGTCTGGACAAAGCTGTCAATCAGACAAGGATTGACCATTGTATTAGGATGTTATTGTAGACCACCAGCATCTGCAACAAACGTCGCAGAACGTTTCAGGGAAAGTCTTGAGTACATAGGAAATAAATATCCAAGTTATCCATTAGTTATAGGTGCAGACTTTAATCTGGCATCCATTAACTGGGAAAATTACACGTTTATCACAAGGGGTCAGAAGCAAAGATTCGTGTGAAGTTATTCTAGGAGCGCTCCCAACATACAACCTTGAGCAATTGGTTAGAAAAGCAACTCGAGATGAGAAAACATTAGATATCTTGGCGACAAACAGACCTGATATTTTTGAGGAATAATCTAGAAGAACGTATTAGCGACCATAATGTCATTGTGGCTTTCATGTCAGTGGACGTTGAAAAAAAAAACAGCATAGAGTATTCTTGTTTCTGAAAGCAAATAAAAGTGACATTAATGAATACCTTCATAGTCAGCTCCAAGCATTCAATGTGGGACACATATTGAGCTTTTTTTCCCCCTTTATTGAGTTTCGATTCCCCCTAAAGGGGGCGGGCTGGCAGCAGCTTATTACGCCGCTCTTCAGCCTACAGAATTTGTTTTAAAAAGATGAAGATAATAAAAATAATAACAGTTGGCGATAAAATCGGTGACTTAAAGGTAAAATGGCAGAAAAACTGGAGCTTAAAACATAAAACACAGGGTGGATGATGCTAATAAAATACACAGGAAGCAGAAAAAATAATAGACAGACAATTTAAAAACAAGGCGGCAGTCTGGTTTCTGTTCGCAAGAGATATAAAATGCACACCCAGCGACAGCATGATTTCTGTTCGCAACACTGAACACTGACTTAAACACTGCACTAAAAAATTGGCACAAATATGACATACCACACCCGAGAGCAGGTGGGGGGAAACTGGTCAGATGACGGGAAAAAGGGGGGGGGGAAGGAGAGGAAAAGTGAAGGGGGAGGGGGGAAAGGAGCCAATGGAAGATGAGGATACATAAGAGGGGGGGGTGCTGAGCAGACGTGCCTGGGAGTGGGGAAGGCATAGGAGGGGAGTCTAAAAGGACGCGGGGGGGGGGGGAGAAAGGAGATAGGGAGACGGTAGGTGGGGAGAAAACACAGGATGGAAGGGGGGAGGAAGAGGGAGCCCAGGGAAAGGACGGAGGAAAGGAGGGGGGGTGAGGATCAGAGTTGATAGGAGCAGATGGGGGAAAGGAATGAGATCATAGAGGATCCGCGTGGGGGACGGGAGGCGTATACGGAAGGCGAGGTGGAGGGCATGACGCTCAAGGATCTGGAGGGACTTATAGAATTTGGGGGGGGGCAGATATCCAGGCAGGACTGGCATAACAGAGGATGGGACGGATTAAGGATTTGTAGGTGTGGAGGATGGAAGAGGGGTGCAACCCCCATGTCCGGCCAGAGAGGAGTTTGAGGAGTCGGAGGCGGTTGTGGGCTTTGGATTGGATGGAGCGGAGATGAGGGATCCAGGTGAGGTGACAGTCAATGGTGAGGCCAAGGTAGGTGAGGGTGGGGGTGAGGCAGACAGAATGGGCGTAGACAGTAAGGGAGAAATCCAGGAGCCGGAAGGAGCGAGTGGTACGACCTACGATGATGGCCTGGGTCTTGGAAGGGTTGAGTTTCAGGAGCCACTGGTTACACCATGCAGCAAAAAGGTCAAGGTGATTCTGGAGAAGGCGTTGGGACCGGTGGAGGGTAGGAGCGAGGGCGAGGAATGTGGTGTCATCAGCATATTGCAAGAGGTGTACTGGGGGGGGGGGGTTGGGGCATATCTGCCGTGTACAGGAGGTAGAGGAGAGGGAGAGGACAGAGCCCTGGGGCACACCTGCAGAGGGGTAGAAGGTGTAGGAATTGGCATTATGGATGGTGACATAGGAGGGGCGGTGGGAGAGGAAGGAGGCCACCAGACGGATGTAGTTGATAGGAAGGGCGTAGGTTTGGAGTTTAAACAGGAGACCGGGATGCCAGACACGAACGTAGGCCTTTTCGAGGTCAAGGGAGACAAAAATGGAGCAATGGGAGGTAAGCTGGAGGGAGAGGAGATGAGTGAGGCGGAGGAGTTGGTCATCAGCAGAGAAGGAAGGTCGAAAGCCACATTGGGTGTTTGGGAGGAGGTGGTTTTGGTGGAGGTGGTGATGGATGCGCCGGGAAAGGATGGATTCCAAGAGCTTGCTGAACACCAATGTGAGACAGATAGGACGATAGGAAGAGGCATCAGATGGAGGCTTGTTGGGTTTGGAGAACATCAGGATACAGGAGGTTTTCCATAGGTCGGGATAGAAGCCAGTGGCAAGGATGACATTGTAGAGGGTGGCAGGGATTGAAAGGAAGGAGGGAGGGCAGTGTTTGAGGTGGCGGTAGGTAATGCAGTCGTGGCCGGGAGCAGTGTTGCGTTTAGTGCGGAGTGTGAGGCTGATGTCCTGTGTAGTGATGGGAGTGTTAAGTGCAGATGGTGGGGTGTGGCCCAAGTACTGGAAGCTAGAAGCAAGGGGAGGAACAGAGGTATTCGTACGGTTCATGACATCAGGGAAGAGGGAATAATCAAAGTGGGGATCATCTGGGATGGAAAAAACATCAGAGAGGTGGGAGGCAAAGTGGTTGGCCTTACTGAGGTTGTCAGGAAAGGGACGGTCATTAAGGAGGAGAGGGTACTGGGGGGTGGGGTGGTTCCCAGTAAGGCGGTGGAAAGCAGACCAATACTTGGAAGAGTTTATGGGGAGTGTGGTGTTGAGTTGTGTACATGTCTGGCGCCAGGCACGGCGTTTCTTCGCAGTAAGCAGGTTGCGGATGTGTCGTTGTAATTGCCGGTGGCGGGTAAGTGTATCCCGGTCATGAGTGCGGAGAAAAGAGCGGTAGAGGCGGCGGGACTCTCGAAGGAGAAGGACGGCCTGTGGAGGCAGGGCGGGGCAGTGAGGGTGGATGGCTTTGGTGGTGATATGGGTGGCGACGGCGTCAGACAAGGTCTGGTGCAGGAAGGCAGCAATGCGAGAGATGTCATCAGGAGATTGGAGGGTAAGGTCGTGGCCGTCAACCTGGGTGTGAATGGAGTCCCGGTAGGCATCCCAGTTGGCATGGGAGTAATCATGGCCAAGTTTAGGAGGGACGTCAGGGCGAGGAGCGTTGCGGGGATGGCAACCATTAGAGATAGTGAGGAGAACAGGAGCATGGTCACTGCCAATGAGGTCAAGGACATCTGCGGTGATGTGCCCAAGGAGGTTAGGAGAGGCAAGGACCACATCAGGAGTGGTGTTGGATTCCGGTCGGGTGTGCTTAGGCAGGGGAACCAGGTCTCCCTGGAGAGTGGTGAGAAACTGATGCCACCTCTGGAGGTCGGCAGGATCACGGCTGCGGATATTGAGGTCGGCGGTAATCACGTAGGTGGAGAAGGTGCGGTCAACGTGGGCCAGGAAATCGTACGGGATGGGGGTGCGAGGGCGGACATAAATGGTTGCACAGGTGATGGTAAGGGTGGGGAAGAAGAGGCTGAGGGTGAGATGCTCGGCACGATTGTTAAGGAGAGGTTGGGTTCAGACAGGGAGGTACTTGAGGTGGCCTATAGCAACTCCACCACGCACCAGAGGGTATGGATTATCGGTGCGGTGTAGGGTGTAAGGAGCCGTGGAGACGGAGATACGGGGTTGAAGGAAGGTTTCATTTAGGACGAAGGCATCCACGCGGTGCTGACGGAGGGTGTGGAGGAAGAGGAGTTTGTGGGTGGGCAGGGAGCGAATGTTGTGGTACAGGATACGGTAGGGTTGTTGTACCATATGAGGGGAGAGTTAGACGAGGGTGGTGAGGGGGGTGAAGGTGAAGTGGGCCTGGTTGTGGGAGTATGTGGCATAGGTGGTAAGATGGAAGATGGAACGGGCAGCGAGGGCGATTTGGGAAAGAGTGAGTGAGCGCTGGAAGGGGTGGATGTTTTGGAGCACAATGGTGGTGAAACGGATGATGTCCTCGGCAGTAGGGGGAGGGCGGAGCGAGTTGTTGGGGTGGATGGGGTCATCAACAGGACGGACAGGGACGGTGAGCTCGGGGGTGACTGGTGGAGGTTTCGCTTTACACTTCGAGGAGTAGGTAGGATGTGGTTCGTTGCAAGTGTTGCAGGAGGGGGGAGAGGTGAGGTTGGGGCAATTCTTGAGGAAGTGTGAAGCTTTGCAGTGGGGACAAGTAGGGGGGTCATATTGAGCATCTTTGGACGGAATTTAAAGGTATTGTCCGCCATATGCTAGAGAAGTATGTGCATAGCAAAAAATATAGGGGAGGGAAAGGATCCACCTTGGTACAACAAACATACAGGCTGTCCAGAAAAGGATTCCCTGATTTCAAAATTAAATGTCTCGAAAACAAAGATCGATAGAAGAATGCAGTAAACGGTATGTTTATTGTGAAAGTTTGAAATAATAGTTACAAAAGCTGCTAACAGCTGGCGCTGTAATCGCCATACGTAATGCCTAGTATAAACAGTGATCCGAAGCCCAGAGTGATCAGTTCCACTATTGAAACGTGAAAGGAGGTTAGCGTACCGAAGGAAGAGATTAAAACCATGTACTCCATTGAGCAACGCGTTGCACATAATTACCAGCCAATTTCACTGACATCGATTTGTTGTAGAATCATGGAACATATTTTGTGTTCAGACATAATGACGTTTCTAGGCTCTGAGAAGCTCATCTGCAGAAACCAGCACAGTTTTAGGAAACAGCGATCTTGTGAAATACAGCTGGCCCTCTTTGTGCATGATATACAACAGGCTCTAGATACCGGCTCCCAGGTTGATGCCATATTTCTCGACTTTCGAAAGCCATTCGACTCAGTTCCGCACTGTCGCTTGCTCCAAAAAATGCGCGCTTACGGTCTATCTGATGACATATGGTGTTGGATAGAGAGAGTTTTCTAACAGACAGGGAGCAGTATGTCGTCCTGAACTGGGTGTCTTCGACAGAAACAAGCGTGACTGCAGGTGTGACCCAGAGCAGCGTAATAGGTCAACTGCTTTTTACGATTTACATAAACAATCTGGTTGATGGTATTGTTGTGGATGGGTGCCAGGAGGTGCCATATTAAAACTCGGCAATAACTTTCCAAATGATTTATTTGTTTCCACTGCAACGCCCCGTTCACCTTGGTCCGCTTCACAGGGTCCCGCAATGCTGAAGCCACCGCCCCAGCGACCCAGTGCAACGCGCTGCTGTGTGTCGGCCTTGTAGGGCCACGTTGTCAGGGCTGCGTCTGCAGCCAGTTCAGTAGTCTTCTTCCCCATTCACCCATTCCCCATTCACTCAGCTCCGCTGGGAGCAGCAGAGTGACCCATTGCGTCCTTCCTCGCTGTCATAACTGGCGGTAGCAAGCCGTGGAGTGGCCCGCTGCTGGCTGGCTGTGGATCCCGCGTTGGCCTCAGAGGGTCGAACCAACGACCCGCCATGGACTGGGATGTTGGCGCCCCATCTGCTGCCGTGTGTATCCCGGTGGTGTGACACGCCCCACAGTCCAGGAGAGCTGCCACACTTGAATGAATCTCATTAGAAAACGGCTCCTATTTATACTCGGCTGTGCGCCTCTGTTTTGAGAAGCATGCTGCTTCGCGTCACGTATGCGTAACACTTAGGTTGGCCAGTGGCCCTCTTCTACCTGTGATTTGTGCCATGGAAACTGCTGTGTGCGCCCTCTCTGGCAGTTTTATGTCCCCGTGGCCAATATTTGCCTTCGCAACTGCTGGTATGCGTAACTTACTGCAATCCAGCCCGCACCTGTCTGTAACTCATGCTCCGAATATCGCACAAAACTAACTTTCCCTATCCTAAACGGTGGTGCCGCTATACTATTGTTGGCGGCATTAGACTGTTTGCTGATGATGCTGTAGTCTACAGGAAAGTAGTATCACACGAAAATTGTGAACAAATCAGTGAGGATTTGCAGAAAATAAATCTGTGGTGTAATGACTGGCAGTTATCTCTCAATATTAGTAAGGGTAACCTACTGCATATAACAATACATAATGTACAAGCACAAAATAAATGCCCAGTTTTTGGAAGTGGTAACATCTGTCAAGTATCTGGGTGTGACTATTCGAAATGATCTCAGATAGAATGATCAGATTACACAAGTAATGGGTAAGGCAAACTCTAGATTGCGCCGGCCGCGGTGGTCTCGCGGTTCTAGGCGCTCAGTCCGGAACCGCGCGACTGCTGCGGTCGCAGGTTCGAATCCTGCCTCGGGCATGGATGTGTGTGATGTCCTTAGGTTAGTTAGGTTTAAGTAGTTCTAAGTTCTAGGGGACTGATGACCACAGATGTTAAGTCCCATAGTGCTCAGAGCCATTTGAACCATCGTAGATTGCGGTTTATTGGTAGAATCCTGAAGCGATGCAGTCCTTCAACAAAGGAAATAGCTTACAATACGTTAGTTCGTCCAGTCTTAGAGTACTGTTCGTCTGTATAGGACCCTTACCGGTTGGGACTGATTCAAGAGATTGAGAAGGTCCAAAGAAGAGTGGCAAGATTCGTGAATGGTACATTTAGCCATCGCGATAGCGTTACAAATCTCATAGAAAGTTTGAAGTGGGACACACTTGCAGATAGACGGCGCGCTAAACGGAAGGGGCTGCTCACTAAATTCCGAAATCCGATCTTCACCGAGGATGCAGAGCATATATTACCACCAATTTTCAAATCACGCAATGATCACCATTCAAAGGTAAGGGAAATTAGAGCTCATACTGAGGCCTTCAGACAGTCGTTTTTCCCTTGCGCAATCCACGAGTGGAACACATGGGGGGAAATATGACTTTGGGGCGAACGGTGTCCTCCGCTACACGCCGTTTGGTGGATAGCGGAGTATATATGTAGATGTTGATGAAGATGTTAATAAAACTGACAATAGCATCATTGTCGTGTAATTTCGCTGAGAGTTCATTGAGAAATTCAGTAACTGGTTTCTTTCAGTGCCTGTTCTCAATCCAAATGTCCTAAACTTAGCAGCTGTAACTTCTCTTGAGTAGCCTTCATTGCAGCAATGACCTTATGCTTAGTCGACATCTTGCTATATACTAGGCGGGCCTCTTCACAGGCTGCACCTTATATACATTTCACTCACCCTTTACAATTAAGTCATGTACTTTCTTTTCAATTCCATCAACCTTTACTTTCTTTCTCAGAGTGATTTGGGCGTATGTCCTTAGTTCCTTAACCCTAGCATCTCGTTCATCGAACAGTCTCAGAAGGGTCTGGGCACAAGCCTCAAGCTCCTTAACTTGGCGTTTAAGAGACTGAAATTTTGCATCTGTGTACAAACACATTTTCTGTCTATGAACACCTGTCCTCACAGTCTGAGTGCCTGACATAAATGCAAACTTGTCCATGGTAGAATGTGTACTAACATACTCATTTTCATAGGTATACATAAATAAACTCCTGAAGTTCCATCTATATCTACCGTCACCTAATTTTCTTGATTTATCATTAACGAGAAACCTGTACTTTGTGTGATTCCAGAAATCTGCATAATCTTTACAAAATCATTGAATGACATGTCGGTTCCTACATGCACCCGGTAAGTGTACTTTAAATTCAGACTGTCTTGTCTAAAAGCCGTAATGAGATTTGCATTATCCCTCACCAGCTGTTTCAGGATTCTGGAATATGTCTGTCTCAAATAAAATACGTCAATACCCATATGATGATCAAAACAGAAATACCATAGAATTTGATCTTGGTTTGACACAGCAGCGTCGTCAAATATAATCATTGTGTTTGGCTTCATTTTTTGTGACTTGTGGATTTGACTGCTTTGACTAAATGTCATGTATGTTGCACTATCTACACCGTGCAGTATCTTTTGCAGTAAGTGGTACTTAGGTTGAAACAGCGTTTTTGAAAATACACCTACACTCTCCGAGCAGACTCCATCCATGTGTGTTAGTAGTGACATGAGAACATTTGTCTTGCTACAGTTGGATGTACCTACAATTACTGCTCATATATTAGCCAGTAGGTCTATCCCATTCTTCTTCTCCTTCTTCTTCTTCTTCTTCTTCTTCTTCTGCACCATCAAAGGACCAGTCACTTGCAAAAAAGTCCTGATGCTCCACCCATACCACCATGATACCGACTACATCAGGTATTGAAGCGCAATGGGTTTTTATAGAAAAATGAGCAGTTGTAATAACGATAATATGTGTAGCCACTATAGCACAATCATGTTACTGACTGAGCTACAATCGCTTCATCTTACACTGGGTAGTTAAATAAGAATGGGTGATCATTTAGTTTCTTCTTTTGACACTGTATTGATTATTAATAATTATAATACAAAGTAATATCTCCAGTGACAGTTACATTTTCAGCAAGTCCGTTCATCCACACATGAATTTTCTAATCATTACTAACTTTTCTAGAGGAGCGGGTATACAATGTAAATGGCATATTACTATATACATAACTAGGTCCACTTTGGGTCTTAGGATCTAATCCACAATGCCAGGTCTTGTAAGCGATGACATCTCGGTCAGCGAATGATTCAAGTCCAGGAAGGGAAGCGTTTTCACAATGAACAATAGCTAGTGTAAACCAACCACTGCCATAATTTCCAGTAGCAACGTCCAAAGTGAAATTAACCCTGCAGCCACGAAAGAATATAGGTCCATTCAATGTTACAGCCTCGTCTGTCCCATTTCCTCCAAGTTTATTTCCTAGGCTAATAATATGTTTGTCGACAGGCATGCGGTGGCGCCGTTGACGATACACACGATGACGAGGCATAGTGCTTCAATGCTGTTGCAGATAGAGCTCACAGCGGAATGGTTCCACTGGCATGCACTGCCTGCTTATATACAGAACGAGTGATCTTGATTACATAACAGACAGAGGCAGAGACAGTTCACAATATCTTTACACACAGTTTGAACACGCGGCAGCCCACAGTTCAGTCTTTCCAACAAAAGAGACATTGCTATCCACAGGCCGAACAAATTTGTAATGGTGGAGTGTTGCAGACAAATTGATCAAACTCTAGATTTCACCACGAGTGTCACGCCATCATACAGTTATGTTAATGATAGCATCAGGCCAGCACAGTAAATATCCAGAGATGGAGAATACTCAGAGGTCATCTGTAGGTTGATGTAGTGTTCTGCAACTCTCTAAAGAGCACTTTAACACTTCTCGATGCATTTTCAGTCTCTTAACAACTCGCCAGTCACTATACACTGATGATTGTATACCAATATTTAAGTGTTTTGAACCAATAGCTATTAAATTATGAGTTGAAGTGAAAAGCAGCAGAGTGCTAGGAGAAATTGGCATCTTCTCATCTATCACATCAACAGTCTGTCCTTGATGTAACACCAGAATGTTCTGGGATTGTGTATATGTCAGAGACCAGTAATGACATGCACCATGTGTTGTAGGGCCCCAACACAGTTCTTCTAAGAATCGAGGGCTGGCTGCATGTCTTCATTATACAAATCAGTGAGGAGGATGGATAATAGCAGCTAGTTTTCCTGCTTCAACATACTGGTCAGGTGTGCTACAGGATCCCATTGTGCAGCATCCACCGCAGACCCAACACGCTGGAGTTCGCTGCAGGTCTTGACAAGCCAGAGGTGGCTGCTGCCGATCCACACAAGGTGGAGGTCACTATTGAACAAAGAAGAAGAAACAATAAGCATCCACTGACAAAGACATGGAGTTGGACAAAGAAGTGGAGCTTGACAGAGAACCACAGATATGTAATGAGTACTTACTTTAATGCTTCTTCTGCAATGCAGAGTCAGATGATGATCTTGGCTGCTGTTGACACTTCATAGTTTTTCCACTGGCTGACTGTGACTGAGAGCACATCTGTCTTATAAATCCTGACATCAAAAACTTTTACAGCACTTCCACGGAGTTTAGATATTTACATCCATTGACCTCCACAGCAGATTTTGCAGATAGCACTACACCCGGATTGCGGGCAGTACACCACATTCTTAGCCTTTGCGAAATGTTAGCAATTCAGGAGGCTGCCTTTGGTCTGAACATTTCCTCCTCTGCATTCATTAGAGGTCTTCATGGAATTCTAAGTGAGTTCCTCCAGGAAAGAGTAGCAAAATACGTCGATAACTTGTTGATAGCGGAAAAAACCTGGGAAGAACACAATTTCGTGCTTCAGGAACTTCTCCGCACCTTTAAGGATCACGGTGTTAAAGTAAACACAGAAAAATCCTATTTCGGAGCGTCTACTGTACATTTTACGTCGTTACTAGGGACGGCATTTCGCCCTACCCAACAAAACTGAAGCAATTGCGAACTAGGAATTTTTTTTCCCATTCTTGTGTTTACTTGTCACTTTCATAGACGCCTTAGTACTTATTCAGAGTGTCTTTTCGGAAGGTCTACGCGGAGGAGGCACGATCCCCTACTTTAGGAACGACATATGTAGGCAATTTCTATTTTGTATTGTTTAACAGTATCTCATAATCTATGGTCCAGTCACTCCCACTACAAATTTCTTATAGTCGTTTGACATCTTGGGTCACCCCTTACTACATTCGTCTTACAAGAAAGTTGTTCCACTGCATTTTTCATTTGTGCAGGTCATGAAGTGGGGGATCTAGAGCGAGGACTATTGTTAGAGTTTGTTGCAAGCCTCATTTGAGTGGCACAACTTTCAGAATCCGGCAGATATGCCGTGATGGTTCACCCTTAATGCAATACGCGAACAGACATGGACGATGACATGTGGCTATTTCTTGATTGAAGCAATATCGCCACACCACCTTTGGGAGTGTCAATTTGAAAAAAAATAGGCCACCGTTGGCTTCGGCACCAGACCAATCAGGCAGGAGAGCAAATGGCCTCGCCTTGTTTGTGTGTGCCGAGCTCTGCCGATATTGTCGGTGTTTTATTCCCGTCCACGCCACAGTCGCGTTGGGATACGGGATAGATATGCGACCCTACGACGGCACATCGACAAAGCTGCGTGTGCGAGCGTGATGGTGACTCTGCAAGTCACGTTTTAGACACAAATTCCCCACGACATGACCCTTAATTATGACCTGTTCCATGCATTATATTCCACACAATATCTATTTCATCGTGGGTCTGTTATTCTTTGCAGCATTTTGGAGCTACACACTGTCTCATTTGATATCCTAAGTTTCAGGTCCGCAGTTTCTGACAGCGGCGCAGCTACACTTGGGCGGCGCCATTCCATATGCAGTGTAAAAACGCCTCAGTAGGAGGCAGCTTCAGCGCTCGCCACCCTGACGTCGGCACGGTGAGCTGCTGCAACTTCACGATGTGGATTGAGAATACTGTTTCGAGATGGTCATCATCACTGCTTAGATTCACTTTCTGACACTCTCTATATACATCAAGTGCATTTTGTGTTGCCTAATCAGTTGATCCACAGATTTCGCCGATGGGCACGTGGAAGGCTAAAAAAAATTATTCTACCAAATTAGACTTACGGAGCGTATTATTAATTTCAGTAGCCTATAATGATTAACGCTATGTTAGGATAAGTGCATATTTGCATTAACACTTACGGCATGATGCTATTACATTCCTTTGTACATCATTTGGTGGAGGGTTGACGTAGTTTCCATATACAGTAATCAGTATTTCTAGCAATCTTAATATTATTAAGGGGTGCCCTGAATTATAGCAGTAAGCAACACATTACTGTAAAATACGTCGTAGGATTAGTAACACTTCATAAGTACAGTTAAAGGTTATTCTTTCGCATATTCTTTATCTGCATCGTTATTGTCATTTTCTAGAATATCATATCTCTATGCACCTGAGAGCTTACAGGCTGGAACTTATGCATTTACTTTTAAATCAAGGTGTACATCACTTTAGTCACTTAAGTTTCGTTTGGTGGAGTCATCAATTTCTGTATCACGGTTAAAACTGTATGCCATAAATCGTGTTACGATCTAAATTTTATTTGTATATGCACTTCGAATGTAATACTTCTTTTTCGAGTAAATGAACTCATATTGTCAAATTAAGTTTGCTTAAGATTGTATGACAGGAACTACATTTCATATAGGTAATCACTTGCTTTATGTCATTTCAACTGTAAATTTCTAGTATCAAAAAATAAAATTGTTGCTCAACAAGGGGCATGCTTCGTTAGCTACCACCAGCGCCAGCAGTGGTGCACTCCAAGGCCATGTAGATGGGCACAAAACCTGTTCCTGTTGTGGCCAGCAGAAAGCAGGGATGACTGGGAGAACTGGCCCACAGATGAATAATGCCAAACTTAGAGGGGACGCCAAGGATGGCCATGCCCAGCTGATGCTGGTGGCTACTTTCCTTTTCAATGGAAGGATGTGAGCGACATACCTGAGGGTCATCCTGTAGCCTCCTTGATGCCAGCCAGCTAGACTCACCACCACCGGGATTCCCTCAGGAATGATGACATGAGCGATACCGACATACAGCCCCAGTTCCTGGCCTCGCCCTAGGAACTTGGGTGCATTGGATAACCAGTCACTTCTTGCTGTCACAGTCCTCTGTGAGAGCCTGTCAACCATGAGGGACATGTGGCACACATCAGTCGCTGCACCCTGTACACCCTATTCATGGCTGCCGCTCCGCTACCTCTGACGTCCCAGGATCGCCAACACCATGAAAGGATGGCCAATGGTTCAAAACTGGCTCTGAGCGCTATGGGACTTAACATCTCAGGTCATCCGTCTCCTAGAACTTAGAACTACTTAAACCTAACTAACCTAAGGACATCACACACATCCGTGCCCCAAGGCAGGATTTGAGCCTGCGGCCGTAGCAGTCACACGGTTCCGGACTGAAGCGCCTAGAACCACTCGGCCACACCGGCTGGCGATGGACAATGCAAGGGGAAACCTCCCCTATAAAACCGTGCATATTTCATGACAGATATGAGGCCAGTGGTACACCAAACTGCCATCAGTCCAGCTGCAGTATTCACATTGATGCTCAGGGCAAGCCAAATCGCACAAACACGCCGTCAGACATCCATAGAGAGGTAATGCTCCCTTAATGAATATGATCAAGGAAATCACCTGACCACATCTCCTCACCATTCTCTATCTCTTGCCATGCCCTGAAACCCACTGTGCCTGGACACATCCTGCGTCAAGACATTCTGTTCATGTGACGGAAACCACATCTGTGTTGTGGTTTGCATGTCACAATGTCTCAGCGACACCAAGTTTAGGGAAAATACAGTGTGGCCCACTCAAACCTCCCTGATTTCAAGGACCCAGGAGAGAAAAACCACAGTAGATACGACAGTTAAAAATGCACCACAAAGTGGAGCATCCCAAAGAATTTATATTCCCGCGTCGGAAGTGCCAAGTATCGTCGCCAGAGTGCAGCATGGTCGCATGAAGAGAAAATGATAACTCCCAAGCAGCGCGTGCAAGCAGTATTGTGGTTTGCAGAAACAAACTCGCCAATTACTGTGCAAAGAAATTATCGTCGCATGTATGAATGTGAACCACCTGATGTGAAAATAATTAAAGAATGGTACAGGAAGTTTCTGGCAACAGGAAGTGTTCTGAAACATTCTGGTGGTGCACGTAATGGAGTTTCAGAAGAGAAAGTGGAGGACATCAGACAAACATTTCTCAGAAGCCCACATAAGTCAATTCGTCAAGCATCTGGGCAACATGATGTACCTCGATCAACATTGCATAGTGTAGTTCACCAGTGTCTTCATATGTGTGCTTAGAAAGTGCAAATTCTGCAACATCTGATGCCTAACGACAAACCACGCCGACAACCGTTTGCTGCGGATATACTGCTGCGCATTGATATGGATGCTAGCTTCCTGGAAAGATGTTTATTCTCAGATGAGGCAACCTTTCATCTATCAGGAAGGGTTAATAGGGATAGTGTTCAGATATGGGGTCTGCAAAATCCGCACGTTCTCATTGAACATGTTCGTGATAGTCCTAAACTAAACATCTGGTGCGGGCTAATGCATGACAGAATTGTTGGACCGTTCTTCTTTGCGGAACAAACAGCAAATGGGTCAGTGTATCTGTACATGTTGGAGAAGTTTTTGTACTCTCAGATACAAGACTTGCAACCCAACTTAATTTTTAACAAGATGGAGCTCCGCTGCTTTGGTCAACCGCTATTCACAAGTTCCTGGATAGGAAATTTCCCAGTCGTTGGATCAGATGCGGAAGACCCATTGCCTGGCCACCACATTCAGCTGACATTATGCCGCTTGATTTCTTCATGTTGGGATTCGTGAAGGACCGCGAGTATGTGATCAAAGTGGATGATATTCCTATGCTGCGACATCGTATCACTAATGTGATTGCAACAGTAACAGAGGAAATGTTACAAGGAAGTTGGCAAGAAATTTAATATAGACTCGATATTCTTTGTGCTACAAATGGTTCACATGTAGAGGTGTATTGATGACAAATAGATAAATTCTTTGAGATGCTCTACAATGAGGTGCATTTTTCATTATCATATCTGCTGTGGTTTTTTTCCTGGGTCTTTGAAATCAGGGAGGTTTGAGTGGGACACCCTGTACTTTACTGTTCGCCAGAACTCTAATACAACTCAGTTGTGTCGAGCTTTTCAGTTTTTACCTCCGCATATTGCTGTTAATGTTCTCTTTCAATTTTCCTTTATTTTTGCATAATAAGTAGGTTTTATTATGAGATTTTAACATATTTGTTTTGGCCCTATATTAATGTTTGTCTATGTTTTATGTTGCACATTTCACATCTTTTCCTTCATTATTAGTGGTTATGTAATTTAATACTTTCTATAATACTTTGTGTAATCACCACCAATAATTTCACTTTTACATGAAGCTCTTGTGCATTTTATGTTACATGTTTATTTAAATAACTTCAAACCTACCTGAAAGTCTTTGTGAACCTGTGTTACATGTCTATTCAAATGTCCACACACTGCATTTAAATTATAATATGTCATTTCTTTCATGTATGGGCCACTGTATACAGTACTTCACTGACAGATAGTTGATTAATGTAAAATTACATTTTTGTACATTTCTTGTGTTCATTTATGAGTCTACTGTTTTCACTGTACAATTAAGTTCAGCTAGTCATTAGAATGGCTTTGATACATGAAACATAAATTACCTAGAAAAATAATGTAGGTCATACCTTTTCTTTTTGTATTATTGGTTTCTACATCACTTACAAATCATACTAGTCAGCACTTGATTGTACTTTGAACAGAACCATAATGTGAAAAGGCCTACACCTTCCTTATCATAAGTCTAAGGAAATTTTTGCATGCTGGCACCAATCTCTTGTATTTATTGTAATTATAATTTTCTCATGCAGAACATTTGTCAGGACTTAGGTCCATTTGTGCACAACACACTTGGCCAACTGGCCAACATTCAGCGACACACCAGCCTAAATTAAGTCTCATTTCAACTGCAATGTACATGCTTGTGTTTTTTCCATGTATATTCACTCAACACTGTGATGGTTGGCAGATTTACATGGATGTCTTACATGACAGTATACAACCATCGCGAGTACCTTTTGTACATGGTGGAAGCCAGTCAAGGAAAATTTTAGAGAATTGGTTTAAAAAATTTATTTCAAAGGCCCAGTCAAATCTTTACAAGTGTTCTCGCCGAGTAACTCACACCGTGCCTACGTGACACAAGTCGGTTGTCTTTCAAAACCGAGGCAGTTCTGTCCAGTTAAAGCTGCTGACAAGGGACGCCTTGAGCCCTGTGCTGAAACTGCTAGCGAATTCACGCCATTATTTTTAGCCAAAAGTGTGAGCAGGATACCGATCACGTGTGTGGACGCTGGAGTGTTCTGCAGTTGCTTCTCTCTCTTGTAATCCAGACCTCGAGCAGAACAGATGTCTTTTTGGTAGGCAGAACCACTGGCTCTGTCTTTCATGCCCGGCCACCAACGTAAGTTAACATGAACTGCTGCCCCTTCCGTTGCCCATTTCAATTAACTGTTCGACCTCCTAGACTGGCCTAAACCTAGTAACTTGCAACCCTAGGCGCGCCCCTTGTACACCGTACATTGAAATACATCTTCTTTATTGTACATAATTACCTGTTTTGTCATTTAACGGTAGCCCTGGATGCCCACTCTCTAATCCTGACCGCTCGACCTCCTGCACCCTGTCGTCATGAGGCATATGTAGCAACCGCCTCCCCCCCTTTCCCAAACCTTGTATACATTTACAATTGGTGATCCGCAGTGGGATCATAAACATCAACATTGGTGTCAGGGATCCTATACCTTAACACTTTGCTAACAGCACAACATCGCCTGCAGCGCCTCTTCTGGGCCCTTGACCATATCGATTGGATCCTAGATGATTGGAAAACCGTGGCTTGGTCAGATGAGTCCCAATTTCAATTGGTAAGAGCTGATAGTAGGGTTTGACTGTGGTGCAGACCCCATGAAGCCATGGACCAGAGTTGTCAACAAGGCACTGTGCCAGCTGGTGGTGGCTCCATAATGGGGTGAGCTATATTTAGATGGGTCATCTGGTCCAACTGATATAATCATTGACTGGAAATGGTTATGTTCAGGTACTTGGAGATCATTTGCAGCCATTTATGGACTTCTTGTTCTGAAACAATGATGGAATTTTTATGGATGACAATGCGGCATGTCACTGGATCCCAATTGTTTGCAATTGGTTTGAAGAACATTCGGGACAGTTTGAGCACAGCACTTTGCACGAGTAACACTTTCACAATAATGGACAGCTACAGAGGCAGTATATTTCTGCAGGGAACTTCCAGCGACTTGTTGAGTCCATGCCATATCGAGCTACAGGACTCAAAAGGAGGTCCAACATGATATTAGGATGTGCCCCATGATTTTAGTCACTTCACTGTATGTGATCAGGGGAAACAGTATTTCATTGCACCACCTGGTTCTGACGTGTTACTGTTTGCTAGAACATATAATTTAACCACCTGCAGATCAAGTGTATAAATATATACTTCCAAGCAGGTTGAGATTTTGATGCCGTAATGGAGTTCGAGAATGTCAATCATGACATTAAAGTGTGGTTTGGTCACGTGAATTGGGATGACATACGCCGTGCAGTGGCATACATAGAAGCACACACTCTCTCCCAGACATCCTCTGCGCTGGTTTAACGCTCTCCTCCATAGAGGTGTATAAAGATGCAACACTCAAAGCAACATCTGGAGACTCTTGCACTTATCTACAGCATTCAAGTGTCATGAACGTCCGCGACCTAGGGGGGCATTGTGGGCTGTTTTTGACAGACTTAGTCGATGGCAGCCATATGTAGAAGCTGTATTCGATGTATGTTATCTTCATGAGTACATGTGAATGACTTAGAACAGTGTATGAGTTCTTGTATGTGTATAGAGTCAAAGGCAGCTACTATCAGCCCTATGAGAACTCACTCTGTACATGCTCAAAATACTGATGAGATATCAACAACATTTGTTGCTCCTATAGCACTGAACGAGATACAGGCCAAATTTATGGCCTATAAGAAACAATAATTTGGAAAATACTCTACAGCTCTGTATGAAGTAAAAAAAGAACCTGTGAATTTTTTGAAGATTATTTTCTGAACCCAATGTACCGTTGGTGATGAGTAAATAAAAGAAAATATTCTACCATAAAATTTGCCAGCTGGTGTGGCTGTGCGGGTGTGGCTGTGCGGTTCTAGGCCCTTCAATCTGGAATCGCGTGACCGCTATGGTCGCAGGTTCGAATCCTGCCTCGGGCATGGATGTGTGTGATGTCCTTAGGTTAGTTAAGTTTAAGCAGTTCTAAGTTCTAGCAGACTCATGACCACAGATGTTAAGTCCCATAGTGCTTAGAGCCATTTGAACCATTTTCTAGCATAAAATTTATTTTATTTCACAATTCTCTCACTCCAAAGTAGGTTTGATAGTTCATAAAGATATACAGTCATTTTAGTTCAGTGAGTAAGGTGCTTGATTCATAAAAATGGACGTTTCCATTGAAACTGAATAGCTGTCATTAGTACCACCGTCCTACCTCCTGTCTGAGCGAGGTGCCTAATACATAAAAACAATTGTTTCCATTGAAATGGTATAGCTTTCATTAGTACTATCATCACACCTCATGTCTGAGCTGCAATGACTGTACATTTTGTAATAAAAAAATCGTCTGTATTAAAAAATTTTCTCTACATATTCCTTTTTACACTCATCACAGTTTAGTTTAATAGGAGGTCAATCAGTTTGACACTGTGCATTCACATTATGATAATGCTTGTAACGATCATACTTAGAAATAAGCATATCACTTTGAAAGACTCGAGCCAGATGATGAAACATGTGGGATATCACATAGCAATAGAATAAATCTTTTAGAGAATAAATAACAGTCAGTTGCATTCAAATTGCATTGCCTTTCTGGAAGTTTCCTATAAATAGAAACTATCACCTTACACTCATTTCTAGATCTAGGCCACTCAAACCAACACATTCCTTATCATCAAACCTATAGTCTTTTGGCTGTAGCATTGTGACATAGTCAGGGATCATTAGCTCTCAAACTCCTAGGATGTGTGCACATAGTAGCTCTCTTGAATCAACAACGTTGTGCACTCCTCATTCTCTTCACTGGCGACTTAATGGACACATTTAAAATAGTAGTATCTGTTTCACAGTTCATAACCTCTAGTATACACTCGTTACCATCACTTAAATTAACCACACACACTGTTGCTTTGCATTTATCAAGTTAAGTTCCAACTCTTATGACATTACTATTATTAATTTTCTCCAGCATGTGATGTCTTGAGCTGTAGCCATCAACTGTCTGTAGATCTCACGGTCTCACTATGACACAGACTGTACATCGAGTCCAGTGCGGCAGGAGTCTGAGCAGCATGGCTGCTGTTCCTCCGTTGTAATCTCTGGTGGTAGTGATTGCCTCTCTGTCAGATGGGCATCATGCTACTTCCTTAGGTTTTGGAAGTAGACTATAGCGGCGAGGTCTTCAGGGGCAAGCTGTCATCTGCCGGAGTGCCACTCCTCCTCCAGCCACTTCTCCGCAACCTGGCAGATATGCTCCCAGTCACTGGGGGTGAAGATAGGGAGGGCGTTAATCGCTCCAAGATCCTTCCAAGACACCACCTCGTGCAACAGCCCATGGGTGTGGTGGAGGTCACACGGTTGGTGGGAAAGGGGAGACTTGGGAATGGGATATGGGTTGTCCCGGTGTGGGTATGACCCATCCTTTATGGACACCACAATCTTCTTAAGGAACAGCCGCACACTGTTCTCATCTGGGAGTGGCAGGCACAGGACCTTCCTCCTCAAATGCCTCTTCCTCGATGTGGGAGGAAGCGGACGGCGTCTCTTCTCCAGTTCGTGGGACTGCCTCCACAAGGTGGTGGGGTGGGGGGGGGGGCCGTCTAGGCGACTCGACGTCCATTGACACCTGCATTTCTGCACCCACCAGATGCCCCGCAGGGGCAGCGGGGGCTGGGCCAGGCACTTTCTTCTTGAGAACACGCAGCTCCTCACTCAACTGCTGGAGCTGTCAATGAACAGCTGCGAGATCTTCCTTAACGCGATCTGTTTGGCCGCAAAGGCAGCTTGGAAGCCGGCCATGGTGTCATCAGCAGTGGATTCGATTCGGCGTGGTTGGCACCCCTTGCCAGAGTGGGGGCGCGGGTTGGCTGTCTTGGCACCAGACAATGCCACAGGGTGTATCGCGGTGTGCTGGTGGCGAAACTCCTTGAGATAGCCACAGATATGCGAGTTTGCAGCATGTGAGTCACCGCAGTTCACGCATCTGCTGGTCACCCCTCGTGGCTTGGCGCAACTACGAGTGTCGTGCGCTGCCGCGCATTTCAAGCATGCGACGGCGTTCTTGCAAACACTGGCCCCAGTTGCTGGCACTTGTAGCACTGGACATCCTTCTGTTTCCACTGTGTGTGCTGCGGCTGTCGGCGGCAGCCGTGGTTGCTACCTGTCGCATTGATGAGGAGCTCTAGCGTGGCTGCAATCTTGCCTCCCTTGCATCCAACCATATCTTGCAGCTAGTGGCATACGCGAGTGATGGTAAAGAAGTGAGCTGCGGCGAGTTGAGCAGCGGAATGCGTGCGTGCATTGCTTGTCATGCGTGTTTGTAGATCCCTCAATGTACTGTCTTTTATACCCAAAGTCAGAAATGATATACATGTACAGATGTCAAAGGTGGTTAAGACAACAGGTTGAGAAAGCATTATTCCAGTTGAGTCAGAGCTCTCAAAGAATGAATACGTATAATTGTGTAGTAGCTGCACAGCAGCAGACTCCTGCAATGTAGCCACCATGTGAGAAAAAACTACCCACTGTGAAAGTAAGCTGTTTCATACAACATTTACTTTAGACAACAGGGCCAGTTAATGTGGTAGTATGGGACTGATTTCTGACTGAGTTCCACCCAGTGCTGGTTCTCAAAAGCCCCTGGTACAGTGATAAAAAGCGATACTATGCTATGGTGAGTGGAATCGCTTATGTGCTGCCTCAATGTCAATTGCAGCTATGTTCAGTGGTATTGGACAAGCTTACTCTGTGATATTATGTGATCATACAGTCTCCTCAGGGGACTTCCCACAAACTGTGGAAGTGTGCATAAAGGGAGAGTGTATTCGTTTACAAGAATAGACGTTTAAAAACGTAAAGTATACTAGTTTCAAGAATGATCATGCTGTGAATGAGCAACTAAGCTGGTGGTCATATGTGTGTAGATGCTATGAGGGGATATGGAGCATTCTTTTAGAGTTTGCATGTAAAGCTAGGCACTAACCTTTCGACATCTACAGTAGATTAATACATGCAGATATATATGAAGTGAACATTGCACAAATAGATCTAGAGTTATGTTCTTATATAAAATCCCCTGCATGCTCATGTTACCATATATATAGTATAAAATCACCTTCATGCTAATGTTATCATATAGTTGTAAAACACTTGCATATTTTGCTTACTTTCATTCTCTCATGTCACATGGGATAATATTTTTGGGTAACTTTTCAAACCAATCAAAAGTTTTTGAGTGCAAAATTCAAGAACATCATGTAGAAACCTGTTCAAGGAACTGGATATTCTAACCACTGCTTCTCAGTATATTTATTCCAGGATGAAACTTGTTGCAAATAAAATGTCTCTGTTTCCGAGCAACAGCTCAATACAGAGTACCGATACTAGGAATAAGAACAGTCTACATAAAGACCAAAAATCACTTTCCCTGGTCCAAAAAGGGATCCAATACTCATGAATACACATTTTTAATAAATTGCCAGCAACCATTAACAACTTAGTTTCAGATAAAGCACAGTCTAAAATGCGTTTGAAAGACTTTTTGATAGGCAGCTTCTTCTACTCTATAGATGAATATCTTAACAGGAACTGTTAGACCAACTTAAGTAAAAATGTCTGTTAGATTTCAGTTTTGACAGCACTTAGTCACAATAGTCAAGATTAGGTATTTTGTGAATGATAAAAATTTATTAAAAGTGCATAGCTATGTTCATTCTGACAGTGCATTAATTCTATAAATATTGGCAATTCCAGTTTACTGGAATGTATTCACATATCTTGACAATCTCCTGACAAATGATGAGTGAGCATTAAACTCAAATGTTCTATGTTTTTTGTGTTATACTTTCTCACATGTTCCACAACCATTAGAATCTTCTCATTTTTGGGTCTATGAAATGAAAACTGAGTCTGATCTAATCTAATCTAATGTAATGGCTGAGTGGGTTAAACATTCTCATCACAAAGACTTCATAGTAACTCACTTGTGCTGCGATACAACTGAAGACCACAAGAGGAAGAAGAAGAAGAAGAATGGGACACTTCTACGAGATAATACATGAGTGATAATTCTAGGCCCATCTGACCTTGGCAAGACTAATATCATCATATCACTGCTAACACACCCCGATGGAGTCCACTTCGCACATGTATACATATTCTCAAAAACACTATCTCAGTCTAAACACCTGTTATTACAGCAGATATTGCATGATATAGATGATGTCACATACACAACATTCAGAGAAAGCGGTGATATCCCACAATTGGAGAGAGCAAAGCCAAATAATGTGTCTATATTTGACAATGTAGTAGTGGAGGACCAGGATCAAATACGGAAATCGTTCTGCTTCAGTCGTCATATGGGTGTTGACATCTTTTATTTGAGTCAGATGTATTCCAGGATTCTGAAGCAATTGGTGAGGGATAATTCAACTCTTATTATAGCGTTTAAATAAGAATATGAAATCAAAACATATTTATGAAGCTCATATATGAACCGATTGATATTCAATAAATTGATAAATATATATGGAGATTGTTATAGTCACATACAGTATGGGTTTCTGGTTACTGATAAAACAGAAAAATTGAGTGATGGACAGTATAGCAGGAACTTCCAGGAGAACCTCTTAGGTTAAAACATATGTAAATGAATGAATTGAGTGCTTCAGTATATGCTACATTACGGAGAAATTCGCATATACACTCCTGGAAATGGAAAAAAGAACACATTGACACCGGTGTGTCAGACCCACCATACTTGCTCCGGACACTGCGAGAGGGCTGTACAAGCAATGATCACACGCACGGCACAGCGGACACACCAGGAACCGCGGTGTTGGCCGTCGAATGGCGCTAGCTGCGCAGCATTTGTGCACCGCCGCCGTCAGTGTCAGCCAGTTTGCCATGGCATACGGAGCTCCATCGCAGTCTTTAACACTGGTAGCATGCCGCGACAGCGTGGACGTGAACCGTATGTGCAGTTGACGGACTTTGAGCGAGGGCGTATAGTGGGCATGCGGGAGGCCGGTTGGACGTACCGCCGAATTGCTCAACACGTGGGGCGTGAGGTCTCCACAGTACATCGATGTTGTCGCCAGTGGTCGGCGGAAGGTGCACGTGCCCATCGACCTGGGACCGGACCGCAGCGACGCACGGATGCACGCCAAGACCGTAGGATCCTACGCAGTGCCGTAGGGGACCGCACCGCCACTTCCCAGCAAATTAGGGACACTGTTGCTCCTGGGGTATCGGCGGGGACCATTCGCAACCGTCTCCATGAAGCTGGGCTACGGTCCCGCACACCGTTAGGCCGTCTTCCGCTCACGCCCCAACATCGTGCAGCCCGCCTCCAGTGGTGTCGCGACAGGCGTGAATGGAGGGACGAATGGAGACGTGTCGTCTTCAGCGATGAGAGTCGCTTCTGCCTTGGTGCCAATGATGGTCGTATGCGTGTTTGGCGCCGTGCAGGTGAGCGCCACAATCAGGACTGCATACGACCGAGGCACACAGGGCCAACACCCGGCATCATGGTGTGGGGAGCGATCTCCTACACTGGCCGTACACCACTGGTGATCGTCGAGGGGACACTGAATAGTGCACGGTACATCCAAACCGTCATCGAACCCATCGTTCTACCATTCCTAGACCGACAAGGGAACTTGCTGTTCCAACAGGACAATGCACATCCGCATGTATCCCGTGCCACCCAACGTGCTCTAGAAGGTGTAAGTCAACTACCCTGGCCAGCAAGATCTCCGGATCTGTCCCCCATTGAGCATGTTTGGGACTGGATGAAGCGTCGTCTCACGCGGTCTGCACGTCCAGCACGAACGCTGGTCCAACTGAGGCGCCAGGTGGAAATGGCATGGCAAGTCGTTCCACAGGACTACATCCAGCATCTCTACGATCGTCTCCATGGGAGAATAGTAGCCTGCATTGCTGCGAAAGGTGGATATACACTGTACTAGTGCCGACATTGTGCATGTTCTGTTGCCTGTGTCTATGTGCCTGTGGTTCTGTCAGTGTGATCATGTGATGTATCTGACCCCAGGAATGTGTCAATAAAGTTTCCCCTTCCTGGGACAATGAATTCACGGTGTTCTTATTTCAATTTCCAGGAGTGTATGTTGACTGTTGGGACTGAGAGACATCTGCAGAACATTTATCTGTACGTTCATATGAAAATCCAGACACTTGACAAGAGTATTAAACGTCATACTAATAGACTTGACTCACTCAACAAAAATATTGATGAATTAAAAATATGCTTCCATACAAATTTGTGCATTCAGCTTTCGAATCCTGTCTGAGAAAACCTCCACAGTCTCATTTCTTCTCATAACTAATGCATTTAATTTTTCCTAAAAAAACCTGGTACTGTCCTGTTTTTGGTACCTCTGGCCTAACCCAGCTTCAAGCTCTGCAAATGCACCCACATTTTTCTAACGTTTCATGGTACAGTACGTACGACTTGGCATCCCCTATCAAGTGTAACTTCACCACTCTCAACAGTACAACATCCAACCACCCATTGGCCTAAGCCATTGTGGTAATGTCATTAAGGAATACCGACACATCCTCTGTTGTTTTAAATGATGACTAACTGAAACCCTCAGCTGCCGACAGGTGTTTTTGATATACCTCGATGTGGACAGCTGAAAATGTGTGCCCCGACCGGGACTTGAACCTGGGATCTCCTGCTTACATGGCAGATGCTCTATCCATCTGAGCCACCAAGTACCTAGATGAATAGTGCAACTGCAGGGACTTATCCCTTGCACGCTTCCCATGAGACTCACATTCCCAACTGTCCACTGTTCTCGAAAGAACAGATACCGTAGATGACCGTGCAGCTTTTCCCTGGAATAAATGATGACTAACTGAAACCCTCAGCTGCCGACAGGTGTTGTTGATATACCTCGATGTGCCCTGACCGGGACTCGAACCCGGAATCTCCTGCTTACATGGCAGACGCTTTATCCATCTGAGACACCGAGGATACAGATGAATAGTGCGACTGCAGGGACTTATAAACAACACCTGTCGGCAGCTGAGGGTTTCAGTTAGTCATCATTTATTCCAGGGAAAAGCTGCACTGTCATCTACAGTATCTGTTCTTTCAAGAACAGTTACTGTCTTCATATATATAGTTAAAGGCTACCCAGCCATTGACCTTCGTCTGTGCGAATGCGCACAGGTTGCCCAAACTCTTACGGGAATCGCCAAAGCGTGCGCGAGTAATGAGTGAATGGGCAAATGTCTATAAGGTACGTTACATAGGTAGAATTGCGGACAGTTGGGATTGTGAGTCTCACGGGAAGCGTGCAAGGGATAAGTCCCTGCAGTCGCACTATTTATCTGTGTCCTCGGTGGCTCAGATGGATAGAGCATCTGCCATGTAAGCAGGAGATCCTGGGTTTGAGTCCCGGTCGGGGCACACATTTTCAGCTGTCCACATCGTGGTATATCAACAACACCTGTCAGCAGCTGAGGGTTTCAGTTAGTTATCATTTATTCCAGGGAAAAGCTGCACGGTCATCTACAGTATCTGTTTTTTCGAGAACAGTGACTGTCTTCATATACTCTGTTGTTTTACCTGAAAAGGGGTTAATCAATGCCGCAGTTGCCGGGTCAAATGGTCTATGACACTCCATGACCTGCAATTTACTTTCATCTGATGTCCCTTCCCCTACTCGCAATGCCTCAAATCTCCCCACTAATTCTTCATATTTTTCTTTGTCCCTTATCCTTGCCTCTGACAATACCCGAATTTGCTCAGTTAGAGCAGCTACAGCTTCCACTGTAGTCACTGCTGCAGCCTCGGCTGCTTGCAGTGTTTCCACCATTCTTGCTTCTAACTCTGCTGTTAGTATTAATTCCACTCTGCTACTCCTAAAACTTAGTTCTTGTGGCGAATCATTGCCCATCTACATTCTGAACAATTGCGTGCCAAATGTCCAAATGTGTTAGAAATAAAACAACTCTTTGGCACTCACTTTGTACACGGTAATCCGTGACCTGACAGGTTACAAAAATTACATCGCTTATGCACTATGTCGTCATGTCCCCCATTTCCCCTGAATTCCGATAAATCCACAGGCTCCTCTGGCCTTACAAAAGACACTTTCAAAAAGTCCATCCTAATTGACACTTAACCCCTTAAAACACAAAAGAATGACACATAAACAATAAATCAAACGTCACTCACCCATCCCCATTGTGCTCTTGCGCAGGTGACAGTCCTGCTTTCCTCCCTATACTGGTATGGACGAACACTTCCTTCATGACAAGACATAACTAGAAGTGTGTGACCACCTGTCACAAACACAACCAAACACCTCAATTACCCCTCTACACAGGCACACCTCAATGCTACTTGCTCGACATAAGATGTTGGAGTGGAAATCCAGTACCAGCATTGTAACTGGCACGACTTCTGACACCACTGTTGTGGACCATCAATGGTCAAACCTGGGACTCCAGAGGGCCGAGCTGAAGCCGCGACCCACAACGCTGTATTTTTTCTGAAGGCCAAACAAGTTCAATAGCGTCAAGAGGCAGTGCAGAGTGATACAGTGGTATTCGAAGTATTCCTTTATTCAGCTAGTTTACAGAAGCATAATGTTGGCGCGCCGCCTGCGTGCTGTTCCACGAGTCCGGCCATTTCAGCATTCCTGGACTGCCGACTCCACCACTGCAGTCAACAAGGCTGCCCAACGACGGAAGTCAGCCGCACTTGCCCAGTTGCCGCCCGCTGAAGTGTAGCGACAGGCGCCGCTCTACCGCCTGTGACTCCGGACACTATTACAGTCCCTGGGTTCCTGCCACCCTCCACCCCGTTTGGCCTTCTCTGTTTGACCATAGGACGAAGGTGGTCATACTGGTCACCTGTGGCCCTTGGCTGCTGCTGCTCCCAGGACAGGACTGGACTCGAACCCCACCCTCCTGGATGCCGTGCCGCAACTTGCCGCTAGTAGTGCTTGCCGGATGGCAACACCCACCACTGTCCCTAATGCCATTTCAGCGCTGCTACGTCTCCCACAGTGTACGCATTGCCCAGACCCAGGTACACCAGGTGGGAAGCAAATGTGGCCCGTGCTGGCCCCCCTGCAGACAGCTGTCACTGCCCTCCTTCAGGCAGACCATGCAGTCCCCAAGTACCCAGCAGCTGTTCTGTCCCACCCTGGTGTTGTATCCCTGGAGGCAGAATACAGCCTGAACAAGTACATAGAAACAAAGTACAGATTTACACAGAATATTTACAACATCACTTCCAGACTGGCCCCTATAAGCGTAGAGCAGCACAGGTCCGACCCGACTCTCAACTGACCTGGACACTCTCAAGCTAAAAGTGCCTGACTGTTTGTACTGATTTTCCTCTCACTTCTGACGTAGTGTCAGAGAGAGACAGAAACTATGGCAAGGGTAAATTCCCATACGTCAGCCACTAACACATCGCCACTCCCGGCTCTGGCGTACTGCCTCGCCTCATACATCGCAATAATTTAAAGCAATGCTGCAGCTCACTGCCTCGCTGTTGCTCCACTCCAAACAATCATACGTGTAATACCCTGCTGCAGATCCATTCCATGTTTACTCTGTCTGGCCTCTTGGCTGCGGACTATTACCACACACTGCCAGCGGCCCCAGACATCATCAAATGGTTCAAATGGCTCTGAGCACTATGGGACTCAACTGCTGCGGTCATAAGTCCCCTAGAACTTAGAACTACTTAAACCTAACTAACCTAAGGACAGCACACAACACCCAGCCATCACGAGGCAGAGAAAATCCCTGACCCCGCCGGGAATCGAACCCGGGAACCCGGGAGTGGGAAGCGAGAACGCTACCGCACGACCACGAGATGCGGGCCAGACATCATCGCCCAAGTGCACCTTTACTGCATTTTTAACAAAATTCCCCTTTCCTATGACTAAGACTAATACTAGCACAGAATTGCTATATGCTAAATGGGGTTGCTTCACAGGCTGCACCTTATATACATTTCCCTCAAGATTTACAGTTACGTCATGCACTTTCTTTACAATTCCATCAGCCTTTACAACAAAGTAGTCTACATGCTTCCTCAGAATGATGTGGCTGTACGTCTCTGGTTTCTTAATCAGTCTTGATCAGTCTCAGAAGGGTCTGGGCATATGTCTCTAGCTTCTTAACTTTACAGTCAATAGACTGAAATTTTCCATCTATGTACAGATGCATTTTCTGTCTTAACTTTACAGTCAATAGTCTGAAATTTTCCATCTATGTACAGATGCATTTTCTGTCTATGCACACCTATCCTCTCAGGCTGAGTGCCTAACATATGTGCAGCTTGTCCATGGTGCAGTGTGTACTAACATAATCATTACTTTTTTCACAGCTATACATATAGAAACTCCTGTAAGTTCTGTCTGTACCTACCATCATACAGTTTTTTTGATTGATCGATAATGAGAAACCTGCACTGCATGTGATTCCACCAATCTGCAGATGTCTTTAAAAAAGCATTGAGTGACATTTTGGTTCTGACAGGCGCCTGGTAAATGTCTTTTAGTCACAAATTTTCTTGTTTGGAAGCTATAATGAGATTTCCATTATTCCTCACAAACTGCTTTGGGATTCTGGAATATAACTGACTCAAATAAAATACGTCAACACGTATATGATGGCCAAACCAGAAATATTGTTGAATTTGGTCTTGGTTTTCCACAGCAATATCATTAAATATGAACACTGTGTTTGACTTTAATTTTTCTGGCAGGGGGATTTGACTGCTTTGACTGAATGTCATGTATGTTACACCAACTACACCTTGCAGTATCTTTTGCAGTAGGTGATACTTGGGTTGAAACAGCATTTTTGAAAATACAAATACTTGCTCAAAGCAGATCCCATTTGGGTGTGTTAATAGTAGCATGAGAACATTTGTCTTGCTGCAGCTGGACGGTTACACAATTATCACTCATATTATCAAGGGTATAAGATGAACATCAACAAAAGCAAAACAAGACTAATGGAATGTAGTCGAATTAAGTTGGGTGATACTGAGGGAATTAGATTAGGAAATGAGACACTTAAAGTGGTAAAGGAGTTTTGCTATTTGGGGAGCAAAGTAACTGATGATAGTCGAAGTAGAGAGGATATAAAATGTAGACTGGCAATGGCAAGGAAAGCGTTTCTGAAGAAGATAAATTTGTTAATATCGAGTATTGATTTGTCAGGAAGTCGTTTCTGAAAGTATTTGTATGAAGTGTAACTAATGAGGAGGTATTGAATAGAATTGGGGAGAAGAGAAGTTTGTGGCACAACTTGACTAGAAGAAGGGATCGATTGGTAGGACATGTTCTGAGGCATCAAGGGATCACCAATTTGGTACTGGAGGGCAGTGTGGAGGGTAAAAATCGTAGAGGGAGACCAAGAGATGAATACACTAAGCAGATTCAGAAGGATGTAGGCTGCAGTAGGTACTGTGGAATGAAGATGCTTGTACAGGATAGAGTAGCATGGAGAGCTGCATCAAACCAGTCTCAGAACTCAAGACCAAAACAACAACGTTATCGAGTAGGGGTACCCATTCTTCTCCTTCTTCTTTCATCTACATTTACATGTATACTCCGCAAGCCACCCAACGGTGTGTGGCAGAGGGCCCTTTACATGCCACTGTCATTGCCTCCCTTTCCTGTTCCAGTCGCATATTGTTCGCTGGAAGAACGACTGCTGGAAAGCCTCCGTGCGCGCTCGAATCTCTCTAATTTTACATTCATGATTTCCTCAGGAGGTATAAGTAGGGGGAAGCAATATATTCGATACCTCATCTAGAAACAAACTCTCTCAAAACCTGGAAAGCAAGCTACACCATGATGCAGAGCACCTCTCTTGCAGAGTCTGCCACTTGAGTTTGCTAAACATCTCCGTAACGCTATCACGCTTACCAAATAACCCTGTGGTGAAACGCGCCACTCTTCTTTGGACCTTCTCTATCTCTTCTGTCAGCCCAACCTGGTATGGATCCCACACTGATGAGCAATACTGAAGTCGAGGTCGAACGAGTGTTTTGTAAGCCACCTCCTTTGTTGACGGACTACATTTTCTAAGGACTCTCCCAATGAATCTCAACCTGGCACCCACTATACCAACAATTAATTTTATATGATCATTCCACTTCAAATCGTTCCGCACGCATACTCCCAGATATTTTACAGGACTAACTGCTACCAGTGTTTGTTCCGCTATCGTATAATCATACAATAAAGGATCCTTCTTTCTATGTATTCGCAAGACATTACATTTGTCTACGTTAAGGGTCAGTTGCCACTCCCTGCACCAAGTGCCTATCTGCTGCAGATCTTCCTGCATTTCGCTGCAATTTTCTATTGCTGCAACTTCTCTGTATACTACGGCATCATCTGTGAAAAGCCGCATGGAACTTCCGACAGTATCTACTAGGTCATTTATATATATTGTGAAAAGCACTGGTCCCATAACACTCCCCTGTGGCATGCCAGTGGTTACCTTAACGTGTGTAGACGTCTCTCCATTGAGAACAACATGCTGTGTTCTGTTTGCTAAAAAACTCTTCAATCCAGCCACACAGTTGGTCTGATATTCTGCAGGCTCTTACTTTGTTTATCAGGTGACAGTGCGGAACTTATTGAATGCCTTCTGGAAGTCAAGGAAAATGGCATCTACCTGGGAGCCTGCATCTAATATTTTCTGGGTCTCATGAACAAATAAAGCAAGTTGGGTCTCACACGATCGCTGTTTCCAGAATCCATGTTGATTCCTACAGAGTAGATTCTGGATTTCCAGAAATGACATGATACGCGAGCAAAAAACATGTTCTAAAATTCTGCAACAGATCGATTTCAGAGATATAGGCCTATAGTTTTGCGCATCTGCTCGACGACCCTTCTTGAAAACTGGGACTACCTGTGCTCTTTTCCAATCATTTAGAATCTTCCATTCCTCTAGAGACTTGTGGTACACAGCTGTTACAAGGGGGGAAAGTTCTTTTGCGTACTCTGTGTAGAATCGGATTGGTATCCCATCAGGTCCAGTGGACTTTCCTCTGTTGAGTGATTTCAGTTGCTTATCTATTCCTTGGACACTTATTTCAATGCCAGCGATTTTTTCGTTTGTGTGAGGATTTAGAGAAGGAACTTCAGTGTGGTCTTACTATGTGAAACAGCTTTGGAAAAAGGTGTTTAGTATTTCGGCTTTACACGTGTCATCCTCTGTTTCAATGCCATCATCATCCCAGAGTGTCTGGATATGCTGTTTCGGTCCACATAGAATTTTACTTTCGAATTCAATGAACGCTTCACACATAGCCCTCCTTATGCTAACTTTGACATTGTTTAGCTTCTGTTTGTCTGAGAGATTTTGATGCATTTAAACTTGCAGTGACGCTCTCTTTGCTTTCACAGTAGTTCTCTAACTTTATTGTTGAACCACGGTTGGTTTTTCCCATCCCTCACAGTTTTACTCGGCACATATATGCCTAAAATTCATTTTACGATTGCCTTGAACTTTTTCCATAAACACTCAACATTGTCAGTGTCGGAAACGAAATTTTCGTTTTGATCTGTTAGGTAGTCTGAAATCTGCCTCCTATTACTCTTGCTAAACAGATAAACAGATCCATAGTGACACACATCATTGGTGCCGACATGAGTGACCATCTGCAGATGGGTGCACCCTGTATCCTTCACGGCATCCGGAAGGACCCTTTCCACATCTGGAATGACTCCTCCCCCCCCCCCACCTGGTATGCACACGGAGTGCACATTGGTTTTCTTCCCCTCCCTTGCAGCCATATCCCTAAGGGGCCCCATTATGTGCCTGATGTTGGAGCTCCCAACTACAAGTAAGCCCACCCTCTGCGGCCACCCGGATCTTGCAGACTGAGGGGCAACCTCTGGAACAGGACAAGCAGCCATGTCCGGCTGAAGATCAGTATCAGCCGGAGACAAACAAACTGGAGAGGCCTTCTGTTCAGCCCTCCGGAATGTCTTTCGCCCCCTGCCACACCTCGAGACGACCGCCCGCTCTACCATGGATGAGGGGCCAGTCTCAATGTGGGCAGTATCCCGGGCAGCCACAACCGTAGTCCGATCGGGGGATGCATGGGACAAGCTGGCCGTCCCCGACAAACCCCCATCCGGACCCCCACAGTGATGCCCGTTGGCAACAGCCTCAAGCTGTGTGACCAAAGCCAACACTGCCTGAAGCTGGGAGCGAAGGGATGCCAACTCAGCCCACATCCGAACATAGCAGTCGCAGTCCCTATCCATGCTAAATACTGTTGAGCAAAGAACGTCTGAACTAATCTACAGAGAGCACAAACAATTCAACACAAAATTTAAATGGTTATTTAAATACAAGGTTGCCTAGTAAATGCAGTAATGCTGCTACTTGCACACTGCTGACACACTGCTTGGCGGCAGAAGGCTTACTGTACTGTCAGTAATGTACAAAGACTATTTGAAAGAAATAAACAAATGACAGATGACTACGCGACTTTACACATCACAGATATTAAAATGCAACTTGACTACTACACTTACATGAATGGTAAATAAGCCACTTGTTGCTACTTGCACACTGCTGACACATTGCTCGGTGGCAGAAGGAGACTACGCGATTTTACACTATTCAGGTACTAAAACGCGATGCTACAACTCTCAAATACTATAGTACGCCTGAAGTTTGTGAATTAAACAATGCAAGTACCCAAAAACATGCAAAGAAATTAAGAATTAAACTATGTAACAAATAAGTGAGCTAAGAGTATACGACTTGCTGCTGGCAGCTGCTTATCCAACGGAGGCAGGGAGCACACTTCTTTCAGTCTTTTTCTGCACCATCATAGCACCAGTCACTTACAACAAAGTTCTGATGCTTCGCCCACCCTGACATGACAAAGCTACATCAGGTTTTGGTGTGCAATGGGCTTTTACAGAAAAATGAACACTTGTAATAATAATATGTGTAGCTACTATAGCACATCATCTTACTGAGTGAGCTACCACAGCTTCATTATAATGAGAGGGTTATAAAGTAAGAAATAACACACAGGATATATAAACATATTATTATTCACATTTCAGCAATGATACATAGGTTGCATTACGTCAACGAGAAAAACAACTGATTCATTTTTTACAGTATTTCCCAAATAAGTGTTTCTTGTATGGCCTAAATTCCATGTGTATTTCTCTCAAACTGATGGGTGTTCCTTTAGCTTCTTCTTTTGACACTGTATTGTCTGTATGCACACTATACCTACAGAGATAGTTCACAATATCTTTATACACAGTTTGAACGCATGGCAGCCCACAGTTCAGTCTTTCTGACATAATGCATAGCACCATCCATATGTTTCATATATTTATTTATTAGCCGTTCAGCATGTTTACCATGCAATTGGCTTTGTCAAAATACATTTTACATACTTCATATGAGTATAGTTGTTACTAATTTTTACATTATACATTATGCATACATATACATACATCTTTTGAGTAGCTAGTAATTTGTACATGTTACTCACATCATCATTTTACATATACATAAATACATATAAATACATAAACTTTTTACTAATCAGACAATTTCAGCAATAATCACTATACAGTTTATGTTCAAAAATTAATTATACAGTTTTACACATTTAGTTAATGATAGTTACAATATTTCATTGTTTATACATTCCTTTCAAATTACTTCCAAGATATTCTTCAATTGAGTAATATGCTTTATTTTTGAGCCATGTGTCAAATCCCTCCTTACATTTAAAGTGGGTGAGGGTTGTGACGGATTGTGGCAGTTTATTATATAACTTTAGACTTAGGTGTTTCTGATTGTTGTGTGTCAGTGACAGGCCAGAATACGGTATATCAAGCATGCAGTTGTTTCAAGTACTGTGCAGATGTAAATTCTTTCTCTGTGTAAATTGTTGTATATTTTCTTTTATGTATATTAAGCAGTTATACACATAGAGGCTTGGGAGTGTCATTATGTTTAATGTACTGGAGTGCTCTTTACAGCTTTCTCTTGGACTAAACATGTAACTGTTTTTTTTTTTTTTTTTTGGCCATTTGAATACACAGCTTGTGCCTGGTGAATTACCCGATAACAGAATCTCATATTGTAGCTGTGACTGAAAGAATGCATAGTAGCAAAGCATCAATAAACTTTTACTGACTGAATTTCTTAGTTTATACAGCAGGAATATTACACATGCAAATTTGCCTGTCAGATAGCTTACATGGTCATCCCATGAGAGCCTTTGGTCTATTTTTAGTCCCAGTAGTTTGACACTTCGATTCTCTGCTTTCTGCACCTTCAGACTAAAATAAATTTCCTCTGTTTTTGTGCTGTTTATACATAATTCGATAGCAAGACATCACACTCTACGTTTTTCAAAAAGATCATTATTTTTGTTTACCACCTTTTGCGTACTCTCACCTGTGGATATCATGGTCATATAATCAGTATATAAAACATTTTTGCAGGCTATATAGTCTGAGAAGTCATTAACATAGATAATAAAGAGGAAGGGTCCAAGAATGGAGCCCTGTGGAATTCCTCTCTTAATTTTCATTAAATCTGACCTTTCATTGTTCACATACACTGACTGTTGGCTGTTATTTAGGTATGACTTAATCAAATTAAGTGGTTTGTCTGCAATACCATAATATTCTAATTTTTAACAATTATCTCATGTGATACTGAATCAAATGCATTGCTTAAGTCTATGAGTGTTGCACAGGTGGTCAGTTTCCTTTCAAAAGCGTTGTGGATTTCAGTTATCGGGTTTTCAATAGCTTTTATGGTTGATTGATTAGCTCTAAATCCAAACTGGCTGTCATAAAGTAATTTATTCCTCTCAAAATACATGTAAATCTGTGTGTGAGAGCAGCTCTCTATGATTTTGGCGAGTATAGGGACAATTGATATTGGTCTATAGTTATCTGGCATTTCTCTGTCACCCTTTTTGTATATGGGGAGTGTAACTGTAATTTTAAGGCAATCAGGGAAAATGCCATCATCAAGGATTTTATTTGCAAGGTAAAGTAGAGGAGTTCTAATTTCCTTAATTATAGCCCTTATTACAAAGTTACTGAATCCATAGTAGTCTTCTGTTCTAGAGTTGTTCAACTTGTTTGCAGAGTTATTTATATCTGTAGCAGTTATTATACTCCAGTTAAATCTTTTATCTGTTTTATTCTGTGATTGCAAAAGAAAAGCTTCTGCATCAGTTAAATCATCACTTTTTGGTACCTGGGCATTAACTGAATTTATGAAGTGTTTGTTGAGAGTGTTGCAATTAATTGGGTTACTGATTTCTTCCTTCCCCATGTTTATCTCACTTTTAACTAAGTTCCAGGCAACTTTACATTTGCTTTTATATTTTAAAATATACTCCTCATTTGCTTTTATTTTTGCTGCTTTAATATTTGATTTGTATATTTTTCTTAAGTTTTTTAATCCATTCTTGTTTTCTTGATTGGCTTCAATTTTGTCCTTCAGCATGAGTAGAAGGATTCTAATTTTATTGAAGTGCAGGGTGTACCGCTATTTTGTGTGCTGTGGTTTATGCATATTGCTATGGTTACATCTCTTAGTAATAAAAGGGCAGTTACTGTCTAATGTATTTTTTTATATTGGATATGAATGCAGAAAAGCTTTCATTTATATCTTTGTCAATAGTTATTATTCTAGACCATTCTATTCTACCCAGTTAATTTCTCATTACTTCAGTGTTCTCTTCCTTGAGAGCTCTATATGTATGTATCCTGGTATCATCAACTGTCAGATTTCCAATTTTGAGCCATATGCCATCATGGTCAGATAATACTGATTTGATGGTATCCCATTCTACTTGATTCCTACACACATTGCTAATTATATTGTCAAGGCATGCCTCCATTCTGGTCAGTTTTTCATTTAAGCAGTAGTAATTTATTGATATTAAGATGTTTAGGATGCATACCACAGTTTTTTCTCTTTACTCTTACATCTATATTAATGTCTCCTGTGATAAATGTTTTACACTGCTTGTATTTGGTAGTCAGTAAGATTAATTCAGAGAGTTTTTCTGTGAATATCTCCTCATCAGAAGCCGGTGGTTGGTAAACTGTTGCAATTATGACTTTCTGAGTGTGTATAACCAAGGCAGATGCTTCGAATAGTCCTTCAACAGACAGGCTTGTTAGGTCTATGATGGAATATTTTAGATTCAAGTTCCATACACCAAACAAGTTTGTAATGGTGGAATGTTGCTGATAAATGGATCGACCTCCAGGTCTTACAATGAATATCATGTCATCATACAATGATGTTATAGATAACATCAGGCCAGCAGAGTAAATAACCACAGATGGAGAATACTCAGAGGTCATCTGTTGGTTAATGTAGCATTCATCCCATTACAACTCCATAAACCACACTTTAACACTTCTTGATGCATTTTCAATCTCTATCTCTCCACATCAATCACTATCCACTCATGCTTCTATACCAATATTTAAGTGCTTTGAACCACTAGCTGTTACGTTGTAAGTTAAAATGAAAAGGAGTAGAGCAATGGGAGGAATTGGCAACTTCTCACACACCACATCAACACTCCGTCCTTGCAGTAACAGCGGAATGCTCTGGGATAGTGCTTAGGTTGGAGACCAGCACTGACCTGCACTGTGTAGTGTAGGGCCCCCTGCAGAGTTCTTCTGAGAGTTGTGGACTGGATGGGTTTCTCTGTTACACAAATTGATGAGTGGGATGGATAATAACAGCTTGTTGTCCTTTGAACATACTGGTCAGGTGCTCTATAGTATCCCATGGTGCTGCTACTGCTGCTGGCCTTGACAAGCTGGAGTTTGTTGCAGGTCCTGATAAGCCGAAGGTGGCGGCTGCTGCTGGTCCAGACATGCTGGATGTCACTGCCGATCCAAATGCACTAGAGGCCAGTGAACAAAAAAAAAAAAATAAATAAATAAACAATAAGCATCCACAGACAATGACATGGAGTTGAACCAAGAAAGGGAACTTGACAAAGAAGAGGAAGAACCACCATGTGTGGTAACAGTAGCAAAGACATGTAATGAGTACTTACATTTACAGCTCTTCTACAATACAGGGGCATATCAGGATGTTGGCTGCTGTTGACTCTTCATCAATCTTCCAATGACTGGCTGTGGCTGGCAGCACATCCATCTTGGATGACGGCGCGCGTTGAAAAGATGGCGGCGCGTATTGATGTAGTAATAAATCGCTCGGTAAACTATGAGTATTTAGCGTCTACAAAGTGCATACCGTGTGATAAAATAGTAAAAAGCGGTATTAGAACTTGCCCAGTGATGCATATGTGGTATCATCCACACTGCTTTGCGAAAGTAAATCTCGAAAACATATCGTGTGCTTGTGGAACAAAGTGCAACGGTTATCTAGATGCGACTGGAATGTATCGTGAAAATCGCAAAACCAATGTATTAGAAACACTGCAGAAAGAACTTCAAGCCACAAGACAACATGCTCTGCTACTGGAAAGCATGATCAAAAACCTCTCTGAACCGCCACATAAGGAAAAAGTTCGAAATTTGTACTGTGATGTTGTTTTAAATATTTGTACTAACAAAAGAAATGACGCTCCATTGAAGAAGAGTGAACATGAAAAATATGAAACAGTAAACAAAGGTAAGAGTGAACATGAAAAATGTGAAACAGTAAATACAGGTAACCTACAAAGTGCTTCTGAACACTTCTCGTGTAATTTAAAAATGGTTAATAAAAATGACTGCAGTAAGTTGAAAACAAACACGAACATGAGTCAGCTTACAAATAACAAAAAACAGGTACTGTTATTTTCAGATAGTCACGGTAGGAATTATGCAAAAGTACTGAACGAAATTTCAACAACCAGCTATAAATTCACATCTTTGATAAAGCCAAATGCTATATTCAAAGAAACAACATGCAATACACAAAACAAAACGTCTAGTCTAGGACAAAATGATTATGTTGTCGTCTTAGCTGGTGCAAACGATATTAATGGATCAAAACGTGGTTTTATGACATCAGTAGATGAAACGATCACAAAAACTAGTCACACACAACTAATTCTATGTACAATACCGTATAGATATGACATGCCAAATGAAAACTACAAGATCTACCAAATGAACAGTTACTTGATGCAGAAGGCATCTTACAGTGAACACATCAGAGTTTTAGATGTAAATAGCTTCCTCCAACGGAAAGACTTCACCAGGCATGGGTTTCACTTACATAAAAATGGGAAAAAGAAACTGTGTGTTAATCTGCTGAATGCCATCAAAAGCCCACTGGTAACAAAAAGTGCCATAAAACGTGTTACACCAAGACATCAAACGTATTTGTGGTCAAATGAAGCTAATTTGGTGGACAATCTCAGAAGAATGAGCAATACTGCAGCTGAACCAACAGCAACACCAGGAGCTGAAGAGCCATCAGTAACAACAACAAAAGTGAATATGCAGTCAGGGTCATCAAGGAAAACACCATAAACAGTTTTTTAAAAGAAGAAGGTATCCACAGTCAGCACTAAGTCACTACCAACATCCTATGCAAATATCTCGTCAAGTGCCACAAATCAGTCAGCCCACGACATCCAAGTGGAAACAGCAAAAAATGTGCAGCCACACTCCAAATCAGTACCACTGGAAACTTTGACAAGATCTTCAACACGAAAACGCAGACCTCCAGCCTACAGCCAGGATTTTTTATGGGCAAGAACACCAGTAGCTCCCTGCTAGCAGCAAACCAAAGGAAAACAGGTGCAGAGCAAAATCTTCATGAACCAAAACTGTGTGGTGTCAAAAATCATTCCATTGGGAAACAGTCACTATTATCCTTTAAAATATTAGACCATAATGTGCAGTCAATGTTTAATAAGTTACTAGAAATAGATCTCTTCCTAAAAACAAAGCCACACTTAAGATGTTCTCTGTATTACCGAACACTGGTTAACAGAAGACAAAATTAAAAAAAACGCCACTTGGCGAATTTACTCTAGCTGGTTATTCTCGTCGGAACAAAAGTAAGGGAGGTGGTACAGCAATCTATGTCAAAAAATATTTAATATACAAAAGCCTCACAAAGTACAATAATATGCAAATAGAAACAAACTTTGAATTCTCCTTAATTATCTTAACGGACTATAACCTATTGATACTGAATGTATATAGAGCCCCTGATGGGAACATCCAAACCTTCAAACACTCCCTCGAAGCACTATTCACAAATATTCAGTCACTAAACAAAAATCTATTAATAAGTGGAGACTTTAATATTGACTTCCTCACACCTGGAAAAAACAAAGATGAATTGTTGAATATTACAAATTCATTCAACCTATCCCCAACTGTAAACACACCAACCAGGATCACAAAAAATTCAAAAACAGCTCTAGATCAGATTTTCATAAACGCAGACAAAGTACACCACTCAATCGAAGTCATCCACACAGGTTACAGTGACCATGAATCCCAAATACTAACAGCGGATTTAAATTACATAGGACAATATCCCACAATAACCAAAATGCAGAGGCAATTTAATGATGATAATATAAGGCTTTTTAACTATCTGTTAACGGCTGAAAACTGGGCAGAGGTCTATAAAGAAAATGATGTAAACTACACATTTAATTCCTTCCATGAAACATTTTTCCACCACTTCAATACTGCATTTCCACTGAAATCCAGGAAAATCGGAAACAAACACACAAACTCATGGGTAACAAAAGGGATAAGGATTTCCAGCCAAAAAAAGCGTGACTTAAAAAATCACATGAAACACCATGACGTCGATGATCAGTTTAGGTCATATTGTACGACCTATTTTGCAATCTACAGAAAAGTTATCCAACAAACAAAAAAATTATACAATGATAAATTTATAAAGGAATCTAACAATAAAATGAAAGGCTTGTGGACAGTTGTAAAAAATGAAACAAACAGTAAGCAGCAGGTTATAAACAAAACATTAAAACTAAACATAAATGATGAAGTCACATCAGGTCCCCAAAAAATAGTAAATGGTTATAATGGCTATTTTAGCAAAATAGCAGAAAACCTGATAAAGAACAACTGCTACAGACCAAATACTCACCACCAAACACTAATAGAAAGCATACCAGTACAGGCATCAATGTTTCTTCACAAAGTCTCCAATACTGAAGTACTTACAGCTATAAAAGGACTAAAGAATAAGTACTCCAGTGGTAGTGACAACATTCCTGATTTAATTGTAAAGAAATGTGGAGAATGCATTGTAAAACCCCTAACCTATATAATAAATGCATCCTTTACAAATGGAGTTTTCCCTGACCTACTAAAGACTTCTAAAATTACCCCACTTCACAAAAAGGGCTCTAAAAATGATGTAGCCAATTACAGGCCCATAGCACAACTCAGCTCATTCTCAAAAATATTTGAAAAATTATTTTACACCAGATTGGAAGACTTTACTAATAAACTATCCTTATTGACAAAACACCAGCATGGTTTTAGAAAGCAAAAGACAACTACCACAGCTATTTATGAGTATCTCAACAAAACCTTAAAAGTACTGGATAATAAGGAAATTACTACTGGTATCTTTTTAGATTTATCCAAAGCCTTTGATGTGATTAACCATACCATACTCCTTAAGAAGTTAGCAAATAAAGGTATAAGAGGAATTGCAAACAAATGGTTAGAATCTTACCTGTCAAACAGATTTCAAAAAGTTGAAATTAATTTTGAAAGAAAGAATACAACCACCCATCGATCTACTGTCCACTCGTCTGACACAATGCCCATTAGGTATGGTGTGCCACAACGCTCAATCCTGGGGCCCATACTGTTTCTGCTATACATTGATGATATAAGCACGAAGCTTGCTACAGGACATACCACACTATTTGCCGATGACACAAGTATACTAATAACAGGTACTGATACAGAGGACCTCAACCTAAAAATTAAACTGCTTATGTCGTCACTCAGCAAATGGTTCAACGAGAACAAACTGATTATAAACATACAGAAAACAGTGTACATCAACTTCAGACTCTCATCCCAAAAATGAGAAATGCCTGATGTGATTCTAAATAACCAAGAGCTTATGTGTGTAGACTCTGTCAAGTTTCATGGCATATAGCTTGAAGGAAATCTTAAGTGGGAGACACACACAAATTATATCTCAATAAAGCTCTCAACTGTGTGTGTTACATTTTAAGGATACTCAAAAAATCAGTCACAAAATCTGTTCTCATACATGTATATTACGCTTACTTCCATTCTACATTACAGTATGGAATCATATTTTGGAGGAACTCACCTGGAGGTAGATATATTTTCAAAATGCAAAAACAGGCAATATGCATAATATGTAATCTAAGACATAATGAATCATGCAGACAACATTTCAAAACAAATGGCATTATGACACTGTCCTGTGCTTACATTTATAATATTGTCTCATTTGTCAAGTCATACCTGTTAAACAATGACTGCACACTAAAATTCAATAGAGATATTCATAACTATGCAATAAGGCAGCAATCTGACCTACATATGATTCAGTCCAGAACTACCTGATACCAAAAAAATGTTTTAAATGTTGGGATACAAATGTATAATAATTTACCCAATGAAACCAAAGCAACAAAGAACCCAAGAGCCTTCTCACGTAAGTTAAAAAAATATCTCTTGGACCATTGTTTTTATGCAGTTGATCATTTTTTTGAAAGGGGTTAAAAATGTAAACAATATGAGAAATGTTCAATTAGGTCTGAAAATTATATACTGTGCATGTCTATGAAATATACTGGATTATTATATACTGTGCATGTCTATGAAATACACTGGACTACTTTACTATTACATTTGTATTGGCTGTTTGTATTTTACCATACAACATTTGTATTTACTGTTTTGTTAAAGATAGCTAACTTCCTCATTGCAAAATAATGTAAAATCAATTTATTAAATATTACTTGTAAATATGTTCCCTTGACCTGTCCAATATCGTATGTACAACCTTACAATTCTATGATTTGTATTAACTGCTTTGTTTAAGATAGATAATTTCCTTGCTACAAAATAATGTAGACATCAATTTGTAAAAATTTGTATTAACTGTTTTGTTTAAGATAGATAATGTCCTTGCTACAAAATAATGTAAAAATCAATTTGTAAAAATTACTTGTAAATAGCTCTCTTGACCTATCCAATATCATATTTTAACAGACCTCTTCTTATGATTTCCACAGTCTATAAGTAGTCCTACTCCTGTGTCCACATGGTGAATTCAGGCACTACAGGAGATTCAAATTTATAGTCCGAGGTCGTTAACAAGTACGAACAGTTTGGTACTTAACTCATATCGATGGCTGCGTTCTTGTCTTCGTGAAGTCTAGAGGTGATTCCACTGCGATGTTCCCGCGGTTTTCTTTGCGTTTGGATGAGACTAACTGGTTTGTAGGGCGATGTGGTATTTTGATTTTTAGAGAGCAAATGTTACATTAGTTTTGCACATCACTATTTAATTCGTTTATTCACATTTAACACTTCTACAATAATATGAAATAAGACATTGTTTTACACCACATCTGTATTACCACCTCTTCCAAAAGATCGACCCCCTTCCCGCCTGACCAAAGATAAACCGTCTCTTAGTTGTTAAATTCACAGTCAATGGCTATATTTACATAAAACATTACACGTAAAGAAATTACTGACATACATGATTTTACGTTCTGGTATAATACCCCCCCCCCCCCCACACACACACACACAAGTCCATGCATGGCATGCATGGGATTGTGTGTCACTATGGAATAAAATATATCTAATACACACATCATAATAAAATTTCCAGTTCCGAAAGTTAGTAATAAAATTGGTTTCCCCAGTGATCTTAGTTATATATATATATACTTTCCATGATATACAATTTGAAGGTTACATTGGCTGTATTGAGTAATAAGTGTAATGAGCTTATAACTAACAATAAAATATGGCACCTTATATTTAATTGATCATGGTAGCTGCAGAGCCGTGTTAAGATGGGTACATAATTATATAGTATATGTATAAACTCAAGTTTACTTCAATACTGACTTAATGCATCTTAGTTAAACTCACTCTTCTGATTGCAGGAAACATTGTCAGTGGTTTCTTTAGAATATATTAAGTGAACTGTGGAACGCAGGCATCTCTCACAATCTTTTAATATAAGTGCTTCAATAAAATACCTTATGGCATGGCTTGTGCCCAAAACAACCATTAAATCTAAAGAAATCATTATTCTAAAATAAACAGGTTCTTTTAACCACATACATAAAATAGACATAGTTCAAAATATTGTAATACTTATATACAATGTTAAATGGTTGTCTCTTAGGGAAAATTCATGTATACGTGATGAATGTAATCACATGGTGAATCCAGTGCAAATTCAATTATGTGTGATCAGCACTGTATTTTCAGAGTCAGATTGGTTTACATATTTATGATTGAATGTTTCCTTTATAATGAGGTACCTGAGACGTTCCATATATGATTGTGACTATCATTGCAGTATCCTCACATTGTACATCTATGTCAGCTTTATAGGTCAAATTATGACAAACTCTACACTTAAATTGTGTAAGCTTGTTAGTATTTATATATTAAGTTTACATCATTATTAAGCAGTGTTTCATTTTTGTTTACTCTCCTGTGCTCAAATAGCATATTACCATGAATAGAAATTATTGCAAATTGTGTAACAGGGTATGGGATGAATTCTTACCAGCTCTTCATTCACTTCAACATTAAATTATCTAAACTATTACAAAATATTCTCCCACAACATAAACTCCAAAATTAGTATCACATAACTTTCGATCCATCACAAGGGTTTCAAAAGTAACACACCAACATCTGTTTCCATAATGTTCTAAACCTCAATACATCCTTAATTTGCATAATTAAATTTCATGACTACTCACTATATTTTTGACACACTATAACATACCTGGTCTTTCAAAGCACACTCTCGTAATCTGACAAGTACCTCCAGTTTGCTTTATCCATTAAATAATGTTCCATCTGACATAACTTACAAATGACAAGGTTTTGTCTTCTTACACACAATCACTATTCATATCTTATTACTTTAAGAGTGCCCACATCATTAACTTTGGTTTCTGTTAAGAGACATTACTATGGCATTGTAGAATGGTTCGTAGTCCGACACACTGATCTCATACCAAATTTAAAGAATGGGTATATTAGAGAACAAAGAGAAATTAATACAGACATAATTCACATCAACACAAAATCTACTTCATACTTTTAGCTGACATAGTCCCACACTTTGACATGAAGTTTTCCTTGAATGACAAAACAATAAAGTGGTATAGTTGGGCCAGTCAACTAGTTCTTTCCGAGCAGCATTTTACTTATTAATGACTATTTTATGGGTCATGTTTGTAGAGTTTTAACTCTGTAACATTGTGCAGTCCAAATAACTTCTTGGATTTTGGGTAGATTAGCCTATAGGCATTAGGGTGAGGGTTTTCCTTGATTTCAAAGGGGCCTATATAGATGTCAAAAAATTTCTTTATTTCAGAACTCATCAATTTAGATTTTTCCTGTGTTTTTACTAAAACCAGATCTCCTGTCCTGAACTGTACTCCTTTACTTCTTGCATCATGTCTCCGTTTCCTTACCTCTCCTTGTCTTTTCATAGTGTTCCTAACAGCTGTCTCTCTTTCCTGGGGTGTCATAGTTTGACAAGGTGGGAAATCAACATTCTCAGAAATCAAATTTGCAGGTCGTCTATTAAACATTACTTCATAAGGTGAAAAACCAGTGGATGAATGCTGTAGGCTGTTCATTATATCCTCGAAGTCGGTAACATTTTCAATCCAATTAACATGATTTTTACTACAGTATGTTCTGCAGAGTCTTCCAATTTCCCTCATGTACCTTTCTGCTGGGTTACTTGATTGGTGAAAAACCAAAAACAAAATATGTTTTATTCCTGTATTGTCAATAAAATTTTTCCATAATTTAGATGTAAACTGTGACCCATTATCAGACATGATGGCCTGGGGTATACCAACATTTGTGAAATAATGCTTCGTCAGCTTGATGATAATTTGTTTACTGGTTGCTCTCTTTAATGTATACAATTTTATAAATTTAGAGAAAACGTCAACTATAATGAAGATGTAACTATACCCTCCCCTTGATCTTGGTAGTGGTCCATATAGATCAATAGCTGTCAATTCAAGGTTTTTATGTGGTAAAATGTTTTGCATCAATCCTTTAGAAGTCTGGTTACTCACTTTTACCCTCTGACAACGATCACAGGTTTCAAGTTTTTTCTTCACTCTCCTGCTGATACTATAGAAGTATACATTTTCCTGTATCTTCTGTATACATTTTGTTGCTCCGCAGTATCCGAAGCTATCATGTATGTAACTGATTAACGTGTCAATACATTACTCAGGCCAGCATAGTTTCCAATTATCTAAGTCAGGTCTAGGTCTCCTAAACAAAATCCCTTTTTGTACTTTATAATACTGATCTACCTTTTCTCCTCCCTTTTTCCCTATATAACTTTTGACCAACTTCCAATTTTCATCATGATTTTGGTTTCTACGAATATCATTACAGATTTTCAGTATTTCAGCTTCATCTTTTACACCCTTAAAGTACATAAGTTTGAACTCTTTCTCCTCTTTTCCATAAGTATTTTCAACATCTGCACCTACTGGTAGTCTGTAAAGGGCATCTTCAATAACATTATGTTTACCCTGAATAATTTGATCTCATAGTCAAACTGTTGAAGGAATAAAACCCACCTTGTTATACGGTCATGATAGAGTCTGCACTCCTGAATGTATGATAGAGCTTTATGGTCAGAGCAAACAATTACCTTGTGCCCTAACAGATAACTTTTAAACTTATTAAATGCCCAGTGGATGGCAAGTAGTTCCTTCTCTGTGACTGTATATGATTTTTCATACTTTTGTAAAACTCGGATAGCAAAAGCAATAGAATGGTGTTCTGATTTTCCTTCTACTTCTATGTTTTGAAACAAGTGTGCCCCTAAACCTGTCTCACTACTATCTGTCATTATACAGAATGGTAACAACATAACAGGTCTATACAACATCTGACTTTGGGACAGTTGTTGTTTTATTTCCACGAATGCATCCTGACATTCTTGTGTCCAATCCCAAACAGTATTCTTTTTTAGTAAGTTACATAAGCAGTTTGCATTTAAAGCTTGGGTACTAAGAAATTTTCTATAGAATCCAGTGAGACCAAAAAAGGACTTGAGTTGTTTTTTGTTCTTGGGAATAGGGAAGTTTACAATGGCCTCAAGTTTATCCTTATCAGGTAAGATTCCCTTTTCTGAAATATTATGCCCCAAAAATTACAGTTCATTAACTCCAAAACAACATTTTCCCAATTTTACAGTCATTCCCCCTTCCATCATTTTTGAACAGACTTGTCTCAGAAGGTTTAGATGATCTTCCCAGGTTTTTCCAGTTACAATAATGTCATCTACATATACTATTAATTTTGAAGACAATTCATCACCTAATACAAAATCCAGTGCTCTGATAAATTCAGCCACAGATACATTCAATCCAAAAGGGACAACACAATATTGGTAAGTTTTTCCACCATACAAAAAGGCAGTATACTTCCTAGAATCAAGTTCAAGTGGTATTTGGTAAAAACTAGATGTCAAGTCTAGGCTACTCATAAATTTTACATTATCAAATTTGTGCAGGAGTTCATCCATATTGTCAGGATGGTCATTTTCTCTAATCAAAAACTTGTTAAGGTGCCTAGAGTCAAGTACAAGTCTAACCCCACCATTTCTCTTAGACACAACTACTAATGGGTTGTTGTAAGCACTTCTACTTCTTTCTGTAATCCCCCAAGTTTCCATTTTTTGGATTTCCCTTTCTACATCTTTTTTCCTGGAGAATGGAATGCCATATGGTTTTAGGAAGAAAGGATGATGATCTCTGAGTTGAAGTCTGCACTGATAGTCTTTTACCTTCCCTGGTCTCTCACTGAATGTATCCTGAAATTCCCATAACACTTCTCTTAACTGATTTTTCTGACTTTCACTTAGATTTACAGCTTCCTTCAATTTGACTTCGACTAATTCTTCAAAATTTTGTTCATTTATAAGGTCAAAGGATGTGTTATCACTTATGGCTTGATTATCTACCTCGCTTACAACAGCTTTGATATGGTTGCAAGAATTATTACAGTTAAGGATGAACATTTCTGTTTTCAGAATACTATTTTTCTCAGGTTCAGTAATTATAACACACTTATCTTCCCAAGAGAAGCTTACACCCACTTTTAAGACCCAATCCATGCCAAAAATGATATTTTCTTCTAACCTTGGGACCACAAAGCAACCCTGCTCAAATTCCACATTTTCAATTCCAAACGTTAACAATACTTGACTCTTAAGTACCTTACTTTGCCTACCAGTGGCACCTCTGATTTTTACCCCTACAACTGGCATTTCTACAAAGTTCTTACCATCTCTAATTTTATCTCTAAATTTTTCTGATATTGCACATATGGGGCTTCCTGTATCAATAAGGCAGTGCCCTTCCCACTGATTTACTCTTATTTTAATGTATGGACAGCCTAATTCCTTTTCATCTGCCTTCCCCTCAGGGACTTCATATAATAAATCTTTTTCAATTTCTTTACAATTTCCATCTACTTCCTCCCTTTCAGTCTTCATCAGGTTTACCTGATTTTCAGATTCTAAGTTACTAGTGTCAAGTTTACACTTTGGCTGCACACAAAATATCTCCCTACTGTGTATGTACCTTTCACTCAGACTCTTTCTTTTACTCTCCCACCAGCATGGGCATAAAACTCTACTAATTATACTTAGATGATACCAAAACACTTTGCTACTACAACTCTCATTATACTGGTTCCACAGGATTTCTAAAAATTGGCTTCCTTTACTTTCAATAATATCACGCAAATCTAATTCTTTCACAATATTTTCACTTTTGTTATCACCACTTTGATTAACCATGAAATCATCAGGACAGACATGTAGCAATTGATTTTCAGCTGTCACTTCATTATTCTTATCATATTCCTTTGCTTCGTCACCACCACTATCATCAAGTTCCAACACTTCATTATTTATTTCAATAAAAACATTGTACTCACTTTCTGGTTTGCTTACCATACTTTCCACATAAAAAATACTAACATCATCACTACTATGGTATACTTTACTGCCAGTTTCATCTATTTCTCTCTGTTTCTCACTTTCTATGGTTGATTCTTTTTCCTGTTGCTTAGGTTTATCATCAGCTGATTCACTATTACCTTCTTGTGTGAACAACCCCCCCCCCCCCCAATTCTGAACTAAAACATTTATTACTCTCTTCATTATTAGCATTCTCTCCCCTTTTTGCCCAGCTGTAAAAATCATTTAACATCTCCTCATCCAGAATTGAGTCAAAACTTTCATCTCTCCTATGTTTATTTTGTGGTGGTCTACTGTGCCACATAGCATCCCAAAATTTTTTATCAAAATTTATATAATTCACTTGGTATTCCTGGTTTTTAACCTGTTTGTTAATGGTACAGTTATTTACACTACTGGGTTTTGTGTGAAAGTTAGTGGTCCTATTATGTTTAAATCTGTTCGCCCCGAAGCTGTGGACCCTCACTGAGGCGGTCCGGAGTTTTCCGGACGCCTACCTCTATTGTCACTCCTCCAATTTGTATTCATTCTGTTGTTACCTTCCCATCTGTTGTTCCTAGTTACACCATTGTTTTCCCAGTTACTCCCTCTCCCATTAGCATTGTACTCTCTTGTTCTATCATATTGGTGTTCATTCCAAAAATCTCTATCGTCCCTTCTAGGGTTCTCCCCACGGTAATCAGAATTCCACATCCTACTGTAATGGTTTCTGTTACTAAACTGTTGCACGTTTCTCTCCATTGCCCTGTCTAATTTGTCTATATATTTTAGAAACTGTTCTAAACAGTCATCAGGTCCATGCACTAATTCCCACTGTATTCTTTCAGGTAACCTTCTTTTAAGGGCATCAATTTGCGTCATTTCGTCGAAGGGTTTATCTAGATGCACCAATTTCCTAAGTTGATCCCTGCAAAAGACTTTCATTGAGTGGTTTCTGCCCCTGAAACTAGGCCCGTTTAAAATTTCACTTTTTATCCTACCCTGTTCAGTCTCAGACCAAAACTTATTTAAGAAACTCTTCTTAAAATCATCAAACGTTTTCCACTCATCAAAATATTGGTTTGCCCAAGACAAAGCTTCTCCCACAAGAAACCTTTTGACAAATTTAATCTTTAGATTATCAGACATGCCAGGAACAAGGTTGTCAGAGCAGTGTTGTAAAAAGTCTACAGGGTGTAGATTATCACAAGGAAAACTTTTTACAGGTGAATTACTCCACACACTTCCACCAGTCATACATAAATTTCTAGACACAAAATTATCTTGCATTTCAGTGAATCTCTTGTCTATTACACTTAAATTACATGTTACAGACTCTTGTATCTTATTTAGTTCAGCATCTAAGGAGTTAACTTTTGATTGTGCATCTAGACTTAATTTGTCTACCCTCTCCTCCACAGTTCTTTGAGCTGCAGTTAACCTTTCAATCTCTTTCCCTTGACTTGAGCTAACTGTGGCCAACTTATTTTCTAAGGTCACAAACGTATTTTCTATAGCTTCAATTTTGGAGTTCACGCCCTTCAAACTTTCTCCTAATTGAAGTTTTAAATTTGAGATCTGTTCTTTCAGTACATCACCGTTGCTTTTCAGTTTTGCTTCCAGCGATTCACTAGTTAAGTTTAATTTCGCTTCTAGCTACTCACTGGATGCATTTATTTTAGATTCTAGGAATTCACTATTTGAATTCATTGCCATTGTTAATTCGGACTGCATTTGTCTCATTCTGGCAAAGAGTAAACTTACCCAGTCCTGTTGATCCGGTTTTCTTTCGGTTTGTGAGTTATCTGGCTCGTCACTTACACCACACACGTTCGAGTCTAACATTTCTCCCGCTTCCTTTTTAATTTCTTCTGATAGCGTCATGATGACACCACGTGTTTGGACACAGTTTTGACGAAAAGTTTAAAACAAAGCAGAATTGTATTTATCTTTTCACACTACGACGTCGATCACAGGTCCACCTCTCTGATAAGCCGGCACTTTGTTGGTTCTCACACTACTTTTTCTGGTCCAGGAAACGTGTACAATGTTATTCGTGTTTTACGAATTATAAAGTTTATAATGTTCCGCAAACGAAGCACAATTAGTCTCATCGCATTTAACTGTAAGATCCCGGACGAGCCCCCAAGTTTAACAGACCTCTTCCTATGATTTCCACAGTCTATAAGTAGTCCTACTCCTGTGTCCACATGGTGACTTCAGGCACTACAGGAGATTCAAATTTATAGTCCGAGGTCGTTAACAAGTACGAACAGTTTGGTACTTAACTCATATCGATGGCTGCGTTCTTGTCTTCGTGAAGTCTAGAGGTGATTCCACTGCGATGTTCCCGCGGTTTTCTTTGTGTTTGGATGAGACTAACTGGTTTGTAGGACGATGTGGTATTTTGATTTTTAGAGGGCAAACGTTACATTAGTTTTGCACATCACTATTTAATTCATTTATTCACATTTAACACTTCTACAAAAATATGAAATAAGACATTGTTTTACACCACATCTGTATCACCACCTCTTCCAAAAGATCGACCCCCTTCCCGCCTGACCAAAGATAACCGTCTCTTATTTGTTAAATTCACACTCAAAGACTATATTTACATAAAACATTACACGTAAAGGAATTACTGACACATGCTTTTACGTTCTGTTATAATATGTACAGCTGTACAATATTATGATTGCCTGGATCAATAAAAATACAAAAATATATCCGACAACATCACTATCGTGTGACCAGATGTAGTATTTCCACATTCCTATTGGCTCACACCAATTTTCAGGTGGGGAGAGGGGTAAATGCTGTGTTACTATTGGTTCCCGAGAGAAGTGGAGGGGGTGAAAAAAACCGTTTCAAGTGCCTATGTAGCAGTTTTGTGAACTAGCTCAGTCAAGGCCTGTACGTCAAGGTACCTCTGGTTCATTCTGTCTAGGGTAGTGGAACGGGATGAAATTGTCTTCTGCACTGTAGGTCAGCCCTGTGTACAGGCCTCTCTCCTGGTCTGTGCACACAGGAGTACACAAAGTAGCTGGCATGTCTGCTGTGCTGTTGCTGTGCAGATGTGATCAGAAGATTGTTAACAGTGTAATTACTTGTGTGGCATTGCCCGCTCTGACTGTGAGTGGACATGTGGCCGCTCCTTCAGCAAGGTCCGAGCAGGCACACGGGGGGAGGGGTTTATTAGTTATTGGGAGCTCCAACGTTAGGCGGGTGATGGAGCCCCTTAGGGAAATAGCGGGAAGGTCGGGGAAGAAGGCCAGTGTTCACTCTGTCTGCTTGCCGGGGGGTCTCATCCGAGATGTGGAGGAGGCCCTACCGGCGGCGATAGAGAGCACTGGGTGCACCCGACTGCAAATTGTTGCTCATGTCGGCACCAGTGACTCCTGCCGTCTGGGTTCAGAGGTCATCCTCAGTTCGTACAGGCAGTTGGCGGAATTGGTGAAGGCGGAAAGCCTCGCTCGCGGGGTGAAATCAGAGCTAACTATTTGTAGTATCGTTCCCAGAACCGATCACGGTCCTCTGGTTTGGAGCCAAGTGGAAGGCTTAAACCAGAGGCTCAGACGATTCTACGGAGATCTGGGGTGCAAATTTCTCGACCTCCGCTATCGGGTGGAGAAATGTAGGGTCCCCCTGAATAGGTCAGGCGTGCACTACACGCCGGAAGCGGCTACAAGGATAGCAGAGTACGTGTGGAGTGCACATGGGGGTTTTTTAGGTTAGAGAATCCCCTCCCTAGGCCCGACAAGACGCCTCCTGAGTTGCGGCAAGGTAGGAGTAGCAAAATGCAACAGGGAATAACAATATTAATGTGCTAATAGTAAACTGCAGGAGCGTCTACAGAAAGGTCCCAGAACTGCTCTCATTAATAAACGGTCACAACATTCATACAGTACTAGGGACAGAAAGTTGGCTGAAACCAGACGTAAACAGTAATGAAATCCTAAACTCAGATTGGAATGTATACCGCAGAGACAGGCTGGACAGTGAAGGGGGAGGCATGTTTATAGCAATAAGAAGTGCAATAGTATTGAAGGAAATTGACGGAGATCCGAAATGTGAAATGATTTGGGTGAAGGTCACGGTTAAAGCAGGCTCAGACATGGTAATTGGATGTCTCTATAGGCCCCCTGGCTCAGCAGCTGTTGTGGCTGAGCACCTGAAGGATAATTTGGAAAATATTTCGAGTAGATTTCCCCACCATGTTATAGTTCTGGGTGGAGATTTTAATTTGCCGGATATAGACTGGGAGACTCAGACGTTCATAACGGGTGGCAGGGACAAAGAATCCAGTGAAATTTTTTTAAGTGCTTTATCTGAAAACTACCTTGAGCAGTTAAACAGAGGACCGACTCGTGGCGATAACATATTAGACCTTCTGGTGACAAACAGACCCGAACTATTTGAAAAAGTTAATGCAGAACAGGGAATCAGCGATCATAAAGCGGTTACTGCATCGATGATTTCAGCCGTAAATAGGAATATTAAAAAGGGTAGGAAGATTTTTCTGTTTAGAAAAAGTGACAAAAAGCAGATTTCAGAGTATCTGTTGGCTCAACACAAAAGTTTTGTCTCAAGTACAGATAGTGGTGAGGATCAGTGGACAAAGTTCAAAAGCGTCGTACATAATGCGTTAGATGAGTATGTGCCAAGCAAAATCATAAGAGATGGAAAAGAGCCACCGTGGTACAACAACCGAGTTAGAAAACTGCTGCGGAAGCAAAGGGAACTTCACAGCAAACATAAACATAGCCAAAGCCTTGCAGATAAACAAAAATTACGCGAAGCGAAATGTAGTGTGAGGAGGGCTATGCGAGAGGCATTCAATGAATTAAAAAGTAAAGTTCTATGTACTGACTTGACAGAAAATCCTAAGAAATTTTGGTCTTATGTCAAAGCGGTAGGTGGATCAAAACAAAATGTCCAGACACTCTGTGACCAAAATGGTACTGAAACAGAGGATGACAGACTAAAGGCCGAAATACTAAATGTCTTTTTCCAAAGTTGTTTCACAGAGGAAGATTGCACTGTAGTTCCTTCTCTAGATTGTCGCACAGATGACAAAATGGTAGATATCGAAATAGACAACAGAGGGATAGAGAAACAATTAAAATCGCTCAAAAGAGGAAAGGCCTCTGGACCTGATGGGATACCAGTTCAATTTTACACAGAGTACGTGAAGGAACTTGCCCCCCTTCTTGCAGCGGTGTACCATAGGACTCTAGAAGAGCGTAGCATTCCAAAGGATTGGAAAAGGGCACAGGTCATCCCCGTTTTCAAGAAGGGACGTCGAACAGATGTGCAGAACTATAGACCTATATCTCTAATGTCGATCAGTTGTAGAATTTTAGAACACGTATTGTGTTCGAGTATAATGACTTTTCTGGAGACTAGAAATCTACTCTGTAGGAATCAGCATGGGTTTCAAAAAAGACAGTCATGTGAAACCCAGCTCGCACTATTCGTCCACGAGACTCAGAGGGCCATAGACATGGGTTCACAGGTAGATGCCGTGTTTCTTGACTTCCGCAAGGCGTTCGATACAGTTCTCCACAGTCGTTTAATGAAGAAAGTAAGAGCATATGGACTATCAGACCAATTGTGTGATTGGATTGAGGAGTTCCTAGATAACAGGACGCAGCATGTCATTCTCAATGGAGAGAAGTCCTCCGAAGTAAGAGTGATTTCAGGTGTGCCGCAGGGGAGTGTCATAGGACCGTTGCTATTCACAATATACATAAATGACCTGGTGGATGACATCGGAAGTTCACTGAGGCTTTTTGCAGATGATGCTGTGGTGTATCGAGAGGTTGTAACAATGGAAAATTGTACTGAAATGCAGGAGTATCTGCAGCGAATTGACGCATGGTGCAGGGAATGGCAATTGAATCTCAATGTAGACAAGTGTAATGTGCTGCGAATACACAGAAAGATAGATCCTTTATCATCTAGCTACAAAATAGCAGGTCAGCAACTGGAAGCAGTTAATACCATAAATTATCTGGGAGTACGCATTAGGAGTGATTTAAAATGGAATGATCATATAATGTTGATAGTCGGTAAAGCAGATGCCAGACTGAGATTCATTGGAAGAATCCTAAGGAAATTCAATCCGAAAACAAAGGAAGTAGGTTACAGTACGCTTGTTCGCCCACTGCTTGAATACTGCTCAGCAGTGTGGGATCCGTACCAGATAGGGTTGATAGAAGATATAGATAAGATCCAACAGAGAGCAGCGTGCTTCATTACAGGATCATTTAGTAATCGCGAAAGCATTACGGAGATGATAGATAAACTCCAGTGGTAGACTCTGCAGGAGAGACGCTCAGTAGCTCGGTACGGGCTTTTGTCAAAGTTTTGAGAACATACCTTCACCGAAGAGTCAAGCAGTATATTGCTCCCTCCTACGTATATCTCGCGAAGAGACCATGAGGATAAAATCAGAGAGATTAGAGCCCACACAGAGGCATACCGACAATCCTTCTTTCCACGAACAATACGAGACTGGAATAGAAGGGAGAACCGATAGAGGTACTCAAGGCACCCTCCGCCACACACCGTCAGGTGGCTTGCGGAGTATGGATGTAGATGTAGATGTAGATGTACTTGTGGTGAAGTATGTTGATGTCAATTTTATGGTGGTATTCCTTGAGTGATCTGGAAGAATGATTTATTTAATTACTTCTTTTTGATGTATTTTACAAGCCCTGCATCTTCCAAAATTAAATAAACAGCAGGGAATGATGAGCTTTCCCAGCCAAATAAAAGAGAGATCTGATCTTGTGAAATGAATTTTATAAATAAATGGATGGATTACCCCTAGGGGGTCATAAATCATTAGCATAAGAATAGGTTAAGGGGAGGGGGAGGTGTTCATAAATCAATCAAGTTTTCCCCTGAACGTATTCTTGTCCCTGAATGTATGTAACCCACACAAAAAAATACACCCACATTCCCTTTGCCTTACTACTCCTAATGTTTCTTTCTTATGTAATGTTATGGGAGTAACAAAGGCAGTTCAGTCTGTACTGTCATAACCATTTTCTGCTGTGTTGCTTGCAGGCTCTCTTAAGAGTGTCTAGGTAGCTGTCTTTCTGATCTAATAACAGTGTTAAAATGTTAACTCTTCCCCACTGATGACCAGTGATACTTCCATGTGACTGAGTGATGCCAGCTGTTTGAACTTAGAAAAAATTTTACTCTCATGTCTCCTTCCTAACTTTGTCATGTAACAGTGCTCTCCTTTACAGCTGAATCACACTTTCCTAAAATTCTCCAACAAACGAAGTCGACCATTCACCTTGCCAACTATCATCCTTACATACATACTGCTTTGCAATGGATATGATAAGCAAATTAGGATGTCAATTACTGAAACAAAGGCGCTTTTCATTGTGGTGAGAGCTTTCCATGAAATTTCAATCACCAGCTTTCTCCTTTGAATGTGACAATATTTTATTGTCAACAGCCTACGTAGGGAGAAATGATCATTGTAATAAAATAAAATAAATCAGAGCTAGTACAGAAAGATTTAAGTGTTCATTTTTCCCACATGCTGTTTGAGAGTGGAAAGGTAGAGAAATAGTCTGAAAGTGGTTCAAGGAATCCTCTGCCAAGCACTTCAGTGTCAATTTTAGGGTAATCATGTAGCTTTAAATGTAGATGTTCAACCAGTCTGTAGAGCCAAAAAAATCCAACCTCCTGTTAACCCAGTATACCAACAAGGAATAACAAACAGGGATGAAAATTGTACAGTCTTGTGTGTGTGTGTGTGTGTGTGTGTGTGTGTTGGCAGAAACTTAAACTGGGAAAACAATATAGCAGACCTGCTAAAATATTTGGATTCAGTAGCTTTTGCCATAAGAATAATTACTGTCTTGGGGATATTGAAGTCAGTAAGTCAATATATTTTGCATATTTTCATTCACTGATGTCTTATGGGATAATATTCTGGAGTAACTCCTCACTTAGTATTCATTGCACAAAAGAAAGTAATTAGAATTAGTTTTGATGTTCACAACATACATTTTGCAGGTATCTCTTTAAGCAGCGGTGAATATTAACCACAGCCTCGCAGTTCATTTATTGACTTACGAAACTTATTATCAATAAGTAAGACAGATATTCACAAATTCAGCTCTAGAGGCAAAAATGATCTGAATTTCCCCTTAATTAATCTAACTTTGGAACAAAAAGGCGTAAAATATGCAGCTATAAAACTCTTTAACAATCTACCCATGGGAACAAAATATAGATTAAATATGTTTCTCCTTAACAACTCCTTTATACCACAAAGGAATTCTTGACTAGATACAATTAGTCTTATTTTTAAAAAAATGTAAATGGCCAACATGTAGCCTTATAAATACAATGTTTTATGTTTTTAGTTGCATACAAGTGTTCTGTTTGTTCTGTTGACATGATACACATCACAATGGCTATCAGGAATCTGATCTATGGAAAAAATAACTAACTAACCCACTAACCAGTTGGCAGAAATGGACAAAATTCAGAAGTCTTCAATCAAGGAGTGTATTTGCTTCTGCTAACACTTGCCAACCTGATATCTTACTGAAGTAGCTGCAATAACTCCATTTTTGAACACATGTGAGTTGTGTAGGCAGCAGCTGCGTGAATATACACACTGTTGCATATATGGCCCACGTTTGATACGTACATTTGATACCAGCAGAGTTCTCCTGGCCAGGAATTCTCTCTTTTCCTGTGCTGGTATGCTTTTTATGTTCCCCTTGCTTCATCTATCATGGCTGATGTATCTTCCAAGGTAGCAAAATTCCATAACACCAGCTACTTCACAACATCCAATTTTGATGTGCGGTCTCTCGTTATTCTCATTTCTACTACATCTCATTACCTTTGTATTTTTCTAATTTGCTCTCAGTCAATATCCAGTACTCATTAGACTGTTCATCCAATCCTATAGATCTTGTAATTGTCCTTTACATTTACTGAGGATAGCAATTTCAACAGGGAATATTTTCATTCACTGATGTCTTATGGGATAATATTCTGGAGTAACTCCTCACTTAGTATTCATTGCACAAAAGAAAGTAATTAGAATTAGTTTTGATGTTCACAACATACATTTTGCAGGTATCTCTTTAAGCAGCTGAGCTGCTGAGCTCAGGTGGCTTGCGGAGTATGGATGTAGATGTAGATGTAGAATTGTATCATTGATATCCTTCCACCCTGATTTTCAGTCCCACTCTTGAAACTTTCTTTTATTTCTATCACTGTTTCTTCAATGTGTAGATTGAACAGTAGTGGCAAAGGACTGCATTCCTGTCTTACATGCTTTTAATTCCCAACACTTTGTTCTTACTCTTCCAGTCTTATTGTTCCCACTTGGTTCTTGTACATGCTGTATATTACTGACCTCCGGTACAGCTTATTCCCATTCTTCTCAGAATTTCAAACATCTTGCACCATTTTACATTGTTGAATGTTTTTTCCAGGTTGATGAATCTAATGGATGTGTCGAATTTTCTTCAGCCTAGCTTCCATTACCAAGCACAACATGACAATTGCCTATCTGTGCCTTTATCTTTCCTACAGCCAAACTCATCGTTATGTAACAGATCCCCTATTTTCTTTTCCATTCTTCTGTATATTATTCTTGTCAGTAGCTTGGATGCATGAGCTATTAAGCTGACTGTGTTATACTTCTTGAACTTCTCTGCCCTTGCTATCTTCAGAATTGTGTGGATGATATTTTTCTGATAGTTTGATGGTACACTGCCAGTCTCACCAACTTGAACAGTTGTTCAGTTGCCTCTTTCCCCAATGATATTAGAAACTCAGATCCATATCGACTCCAATTTCTGCTTGTGTCATGTGATCACATGTGTTGCCTCCCTCATTGAGGCATTAAATGTAGTATTTCATGTATTGGTTCAATCTTCTGAGTTTAACAGTGAAGTTCCCACTGCACTTTTAATGTTAGTACTATTGCTTTTAATTTCATTGAATATTGGTTTGAATTTCCATGTCCTGAGTCAGTTCTCCCAACAATCATTTCCTTTTCGATTTCTTCACATTTTTCTGTAGCCTTTTTGCCTTGGCCTGCGCTGAATTTCCTATTTATTTCATTTCTAAGGGATATTTGTTGATGTGTCACTGTCTTATCCTGAACATTTTTGTATTTTCTCCTTTCATTGACCAATTGAAGTATTTCTTCAGCCATCCGAGGTTTCTTTGTAGTTTATCTATCCAACATCTGTGATTAACTTTTTGGAGATGTCCACTCCTCTTCACCGGACTTGCCTATTCTTGTGCTTGTTACTACAGCATACACATTCTTAGCAAACTAAAAATGCATCTTGTCACTCTTTAGTGATGACTTGATAGTTTCAGATGATTCTCTTAAACTTCAGAGTACTCTTCATCATTACTCAATTGTAATCTGCATCTGTATCTGCACCTGGGTGTGTCTAACATTCCAATATCTGATTTTGGAAACTCTGTCTGACCATGATACAATCCAGTTGGAATCTTACCATGTCTCTGGATCTTTTCCAAGTATACCTTCTCCTCTTGTAAGTCTTGAATAGAATATTTGCTATTACCATCTGACATTTATTGCATAACTCAATTACCCTTTTCCTCTCTCATTTCTGCTGACAAGCCTATGTTCTCCTGCAACCCTTTTTTCTATTCCTTCCCCCACAACCCTGTTTCAATCCCCCTTGACTATTAGATTTAACGTTAGGTGGGTGATGGAGCCCCTTAGAGAAATAGCGTACAGGGCTGGAAAGAAATCCAGTGTTCACTCGGTTTGTCTGCCGGAGGGCCTCATCCAAGATGTGGAGGCGGCCTTGCCTGCAGCTGTCGAGCATACAGGGTGCAGTCGTCTGCAAGTAGTTGCTCACGTTGGCACCAGTGATGCTTTTTGCTTGGGTTTTGAGGTGATCCTCAGTTCATATAGGCGGCTGGTGGATTTGGTGAAGACCGCTGGCATCACACGCGGGGTGCAAGCAGAGCTCTCTATTTGCAGCATCGTTCCCAGAGTTGATCGGGGTCCTTTGGTTTGGAGCCGAGTGGAGGGTCTCAACCACAGGCTTCATCGGCTCTGTGACGGTCTTGGCTGCAGGTTTCTAGACTTGCGCTATTGGGTGGGGAATTGTAGGACACCTGTAGATAGGTCAGGGGTGCACTACACAAAGAAAGCGGCTACTTGGGTAACAGAGTACTTGTGGTGTGCACATGTTTTCTTTTTAGGCTAGGCAGTAGTGAGAGGTGTCCTGATGAACACTCACCAGTTGACATGCAGGCAGGGAAATCAGGACGCCCTCAGTGTAAAGACACTTCAGCCATCAAGATATTAGCAGTAAATTTTCAGAGTGTTTGGAATAAAGTTCCTGAATTTACTGCCCTCCAGGAAGTCCTGAATTTACTGACCTCCAGGAAGCGTGTGGTGCACAAATTATTCTCAGGACTGAGACCTGGCTGAACCCTGAGATAGGAAGTTCTGAAATATTTAGTGCGGGTTGGAATGTGTATAGGAAAGACAGATTAGACACCATAGGAGGTGGTGTCTTCATTGCAGTTGACAAAAATATTGTGTCTACTGAGGTCGAAGTAGAGTGTGATTGTGAAGTTATCTGGACATGTTTAACAGGGCTAGGGGAAATAAAGTTAATTGTGGGGTGTTATTACCAGCCACCAGGTTCAACCGTGACAGTTCTAGAATCATTCAAAGGGAGTCTACATTCTGTATCGCAGAAGTACCTGGATCATGCTATATTAGTCAGAGATGACTTCAACCTACCTAGTATAGACTGGGATGTCTATGGATTCATTACAGGTGGTACAGAGAAGCCGTCGTGTGAATTACTTTTGAAAACATTATCCAAAAACTGTCTTAAGCAGCTAAATTGACAGCCAACACGTAATGGAAATATTTTAGATCTGGTAGTCACGAACAGACCAGACCTCATCGACGGTGCCAGTGTTGAGACAGGGATTAGTGATCATGATGTTGTCATTACGACTATGGTTATGAAGGTTAAAAAGTCAGTCAAGAGGGCTAGGAGAGTATTCTTACTAGAAAGAGCAGATAAGCAGTTGTTAGCATCCCACTTAGTAAATGAATCGACTTCATTTACTTCCGGTACGATGGACATGGAAGAATTATGGGCAAATTTTAAACACATTGTAAATCACGCATTGGACAAGTATGTGCCGAAAAAGTGGGTTATGGGCGGAAAAGACCCACAGTGGTTTAACAGCGCAATTCGGAGAACGCTCAGGAAGAAAAGGCAGTTGCATTCACGGTACAAGAAAGATCAGGAGAATGAGGACAGGCAAAAGTTAGTAGAGATTCATGCTGCTGTAAAAGAGTGATGCGCGAAGCATTCAACCACTACCACCATCATACCTTAGCAAAAGATCTTGCTTAAAACCCAAGGAAATTCTGGTCTTTCATAAAATCGGTAAGCGGGTTGAAGGCTTCCATCCAGTCACTCACTGATCTGTCTGGCCTGGCAACAGAAGACAGCAAAACGAAAGCTGAAATTTTAAATTTAGCATTTGAGAAATCTTTCATGCAGGAGGATCATACAAACATACTGCTGTTTGAGTCTCGTACAGATTCCCGTATGGAGGACATAGTGATAGACATCCCTGGGGTTGTGAAGCAGCTGAAGGGGTTGAAAATAAATAAATCACCTGGTCCTGATGGGATTCGAATTCAGTTTTACAGAGAGTACTCTACTGCATTGGCTTCTTACTTAGCTTGCATTTATCGCGAATCTCTTGCCCAACGTAAAGTCCCGAGCGACTGGAAAAAGCACAGGTGACGTCTGTATATAAGAAGGGTAGAAGGACGGATCCTCAAAATTACAGACCAATATCCTTAACATCGGTTTGTTGCAGGGTTCTTGGACATATTCTCAGTTCGAATATAATGAATTTCCTTGAGACAGAGGAGTTGCTGTCCATGCACCAGCAAGGCTTTAGAAAGCATCACTCCTGCGAAATGTAACTTGCCCTTTTTTCACATGATATCTTGCGAACCATGGATGAAGGGAAAGCATTTGACTCGGTGGCCCACTGCAGATTCCTAACTAAGGTACAAGCATATGGGATTGGTTCCCAAATATGTGAGTGGCTCAAAGACTTCTTAAGTAATAGAACCCAGTACGTTGTCCTCGATGGTGAGTGTTCATCGGAGTGTTCATCTGGAGTGCCCCAAGGAAGTGTGGTAGGTCTGCTGTTGTTTTCTATCTATATAAATGATCTTTTGGATAGGGTGGATAGCAATGTGTGGCTGTTTGGTGATGATGCTGTGGTGTACGGGAAGGTGTCATCATTGAGTGACTGTAGGAGGATACAAGATGACTTTGACAGGATTTGTGATTCATGTAAAGAATGGCAGCTAACTCTAAATATAGATAAATGTAAATTAATGCAGATGAATAGGAAAAAGAATCCTGTAATGTTTGAATACTCCATTAGTAGTGTAGCGCTTGACACAGTCACATCGATTAAATATTTGGGTGTAACATTGCAGAGCGATATGAAGAGGGACAAGCATGTAATGGCAGTTGTGGGGAAGGCAGATAGTCATCTTCGGTTGATTGGTAGAATTTTGGGAAGATGTGGTTCATCTGTAAAGGAGACCGCTTATAAAACACTAATGCGACCTATTCTTGAGTACTGCTCAAGTGTTTGGGATCCCTATCAGGTCAGATTGAGGGAGGACATAGAAGCAATTCAGAGGCGGGCTGCTAGATTTGTTACTGGTAGGTTTGATCATCACGCGAGTGTTACGGAAATGCTTCAGGAACTCGGGTGGGAGTCCCTAGAGGAAAGGAGGTGTTCTTTTCATGAATCGCTACTGAGGAAATTTAGAGAACCAGCATTTGAGGCTGACTGCAATACAATTTTACTGCCGCCAACTTACATTTCGCAGGAAGACCACAAAGATAAGATAAGAGAGATTAGGGCTCATACAGAAGCATATAGGCAGTCATTTTTCCCTCGTTCTGTTTGGTAGTGGATCAGGGAGAGAAGATGCTAGTTGTGGTACGAGGTACCCTCCGCCATGCACCGTGTGGTGGATTGCGGAGTATGTATGTAGATGTAGATGTAGATGTAGATTTCCATCTCCCTTTACATACTGAATTACCTAGCCAGTATCCTTATATCCTTTCTCTATCTCTTCATCTCGTGTTTCTGACACTGACATCTATAACTGAATTAAAGTTGTCAGTGTTGGTTTTCCATTGAATCTGATGAAAACAACCCTATCACTGAACTGTTCATAGTAGCTCACTGTCTTGAAAAAATTACTGCCAAACAAGCAGCAATCAAATGTTTAGAAGGAACTACTAAAACAAATAAAAATGTCCTCTACTAATGAGAAAAATGTGCCAAACAAAAGGTGTTGTCCTATCGAAGAAAAACAGCCATAGACTCAAATTTTATGATCCTTCAAGTGGAGACAGATTATGATTTCAACATAAGATACAAATACATTGAACTCTGTCCTCTTTGTGGAGAATATGGCTTCAATGAACTTCGATTCACCTTTAAACAATATGTTATATACGCACACACTGAATATAGAGGAGCTGATTCTCCAGATAATTGTTTTTGTGATTTTTGCCAGATGGCATAAGACTAAAGTTTAACCTTTTTCTTAGTGAAGTAACTGTTGTAAACAATATTTTATTAAAGCATAATATGCCCATTCAATAAAGTTTTCCTAAAATGTTTTCTTTTGTTGCCTATCTCTTTATACCTTTACTCTTATTGCAGGTGGTGTTATTATGCCAAAAAATTAGTGAAAAACCAAGCATCAATACATTTTCGTTCTTTTTTTAAATTTCAGTTTATTGGCTTTCAGTTCATGCCCATGTAATCATCTCAGTAGTGCAAAGATTATACAACAGTGCTTTGAAGGTGTATTTATGTCAGTAAGCCCCGAGCAGAGAAAATATCTGCTCAGGCCAGGAATCGAATCTGGGCTTCTTCAGTTAGCAATCAGTCATGCTTACCTCACAGCTATCAAGATAGACAGTAAAATGTATTTAAATTATATTTATATTTATTGAACTGAAATTCTGATGTGAATTAAAAATTGCTTCTCCCTAACCCTTTGATTACCAGAAGTTTCTGCCTCAAACTGCCATTTTATTACTTTTGTTTTCAAGTACCAGAGCCTTTATCATGAAACTACTGATGCTGTTGCAAGACAGGGACATCTAGTAGTACACTGAGATACTCCTACAAAGGCAGTGCATTGTAGCAGTCACAGCATCCAAAGCAACACTCACATGACGATTGTGCTATGTGACTATGAGATTGTGACATGCTTTTTTTTATTTTTATTCATTTATTTATTTGTAGCCATGTTGAGGAGATGATTGCCAGTGAATGTAAGTATAGCTAAAGTTATTGTAATGTAAATTGTTTGTACTGTTGCCTTTATAAGTAGTTTTAAAATGAAACTATGTAGTTTTGATACAAAATGTATTAAATTTTAAGTCCATTCCTGCTTGTTATTTAGGACTACAATTTGTTTTAGGCATTATGTGCTGATGAAAGTTTTGAGATGTGGGATTGTGTCTAGGAAAAATGAGAATTTCCTTTCAGATATATCGCATGAAATGATGGGTGACTGAAAACTGCATGTCCTAGTGATTCTAAAGTGAAACCACCTCCTTAAAACAATGGAATGTTTACTTTTTACCAATTTTTTTCTTGTTTTCATTGCTTAATAAAGGTTAATTATGTGAAAAACCTTAAAACTATATTTTTTCATATTGTCAGGGCTCAAGGGGTTACGGTAGATTCTTTCCCCTGGGCCCTCATAATAACAAGTAAAGTCAAATAAAAAGAAATGTGGTGTACACACCAAACTGAACAGATGGATGGCAGGGAAAAACAAACAAAGAGGCAACATTCTTAAGAGCACGAAAGCAAAATATGTGAGAAAACAGTATGAGTATGTAGCTGAAATGTTTAGGCAATTCATATAATGGTGTTTCATATACCTCAAAGAGATAGTAGCTGCTCAGATATCAGTTGCAAAATGGTGGAAGTTCACAGGATTTCCAACAGGAGGTATCCAGACAAAGGTTATAACTGCAGTGGAACACTTATTGATGCTGTGGAGATATTGGTCTGTGAAGGCACTACTAGCCAGCAAACCAGTCACATCACATGGGCTAATCTCACAATATAGGAGAAAATGATATAAGTGGAAGTGCTGGGTAGAACAGACAGTTTTGTAGCTGGATAGAAACTCACATAACTTCAGCTACTAGGAACTTGGAGTGTTGTGACAACATATGAGTACTTGGACCTCAATAGGAATACATCTTCTTTTTTGACCATGTTTTGTGCTAGGCTGTGCCAACCTGACCACTCCACTGACTTTGTGTTCATTTGAATCTTTGAGCTGTCCATGTTTTGTGTCCATAAACGCTGCACACTGCAATAATAAGAAAGAAAATATATGGATTTATCTGTGGTGACAATAAAACAAAATCACTTGCACTAACATAGGTCTCAAACTCAATCTCACTATGGAGTAGTTTTTGTGATTTACCAATGATAAATGGTTGAGCATCAAAGGCAAATACACATACAACAAGAACATGAGCAACAATTCCAGCAGTAGATCCTTGAATAGCTAATGCAGGAGAGGAAGGTCTCATTGGTTGCCACCTTTCTGACTTTCCAGGAAAACTACGAAGGATTGGACATGTACCACAGCTGATTGCTTCTGCATTTCAATTGCCAACATCGCTGCACAGCATATAGTTTCTATCTACAAACCCAAAAATCATGTCCTTGTTTCACTAATTACGGCCACTAGTAGATCCAAAAACGCTTGAATTGTCTTAAATTTGTACTACTTTTTTGTCTTGTTGTTGCTGCTGTGGTCCTCAGTCCAACAACTTGTTTGATGCAGCCCTCCATGTTGGCCTATCCTGTGCAAGCCTCTTCATCTCTGAGTAACTACTGCAACCTACATCCCTCTCAGTCTGCCAACTGTATTCATCACTTGGTCTCTCTCTAAGGTTTTTACCCCATACACTTCCCTCCAGTACTAAATTGGTGAACCCTGTATACCTCAGAATGTGTCCTACCCACTGATCTCTTCTTTTAGTCAGGTTGTACCACAAATTTCTCTTCTCCCTAATTCTTATTAATTACATGATCTACCCATCTAATCTTCAGCATTCTTCTGTAGCACCACATTTCAAAAGCCTCTATTCTCTTCTTATCTAAACTGTTTATTGTCCATGTTTTGCTACCCTATATGGCTACACTCCATACAAATACTTTCAGAAAGGGCTTCCTGACATTTAAATCTACACTCAATTGCAACAAATTTCTCTTCTCCATAATCACTTTTCTTACCATTGTCTATCTACATTTATGTCCTCCCTACTTCCCAAACAACAAAACTCATTTACTACTTTAAGTGTCTCATTTCTTAATTTAATTCCCTCAGCATCACCTGATTTAATGTAACTAGATTCCATTATCCTCATATTGCTTTTGTTGATGTTCATCTTATATCTTCCTTTCAAGATACTGTTCATTCCATTCAACTGCCATTACAAGTTCCTTGCTGTCTCTGACAGAATTACAATGCCATTGGCAAACTTCAAAGTTTTTATTTCTTTTCTGTGGACTTTAATTCTTACTCCAAATTTTTCTTTTGTTTCCTTTACTTTTTATTCAATGTACAGATTTAATAACATCAGGGATACGCTACAACCCTGTCTCACTCCCTTCTCAACCACAGCTTCTCTTTCATGCTCCTCAACTCTTATAATTGCCATCTGGTTTCTCTACAAACTGTAAACAGCCTTTTTCTCCCTGTATTTTGCCCCTGCCTCCTTTAGAATATGAAAGAGGTTTTCCCACTCAACATTGTCAAAAGCTTTCTCCAAGGCAACAAATGCTATAAGTGTAAGTTTGCCTTTCCTTAACCTATCTTCTACAAGAAGTTGAAGGGTCAGTATCCTCAAAAAGTGTTCATTACTTTCTTTTTTGACCTGCAAGCAGACAATGAAGCTTCTGTGTCCTTAATCAAAGAAATTACATCCTAAATCTTGGCTCTTCACCAAAACAAAATTGTCTGATCAACAATTTATAAATTACAGCCATCACCAAATTCCTTTATGTGATTATTGTGTTCTAAATACCATATACACACAAGTAATATGCCACCTAAATTTCTACATTGATCCTTCTGACATACACATAAATCTTGTTGACCTAGACACATTTGAGGCATATGCCCTTAAATATTAGACTAGGTCCATGCAGTTTCAAGAGACTTACCTATTGATGATCTCAGTTCACCATGCAGTGAACTTGATAAATCATCCCAGCCAGTTCTAGGCAGTGGTTACAATTTTTCTGTCCATATTTGATTAAAGTCAGCAGCTACATACCATTTCTGTAACCTGGTCACAAGGGCTGACTAGGCTGATTAGGAGACCAAGGCATTCTTACACCATTTTTCTTTTCATCTCAGTGGGACTCCTATACTGTTTTTAAGAAAACCAGCTGGGCTCCTCAATCAGTCATAAATATGTACCCAATTCCACAACTTGAACAGCTCATGGTGAAGCTCTCAACTGGACAATATTTTTCCAAAACAGACGTATCACAAGAATATCGTCAGCTACAGTTAGGTGATCAGACTAAAGCATTTGTATTAATCAACATGCCATTTGATTTCTATCATTATAATCAGCTGCAATTCAGCAATTTTTAAATGATACCTAGAACAACTAATATGGAATACTCCTTGTTTTGCAAACTACTTGGACAATATCATTATCACTAACACATCTAAAGAAGGTCATCTTCATAATCTTTGCAAATTGTTCCAGGCATTGCAAACCAATGGTCTGTGTTTACAACCTTCAAATATGTGAATGACTCAAACCTGGTCACACCATTAGTACGAAAGGTCTCTAGCCAACTCAGAAACCTGTGGAAAAAATTATCTGACTATTTCCACATACAAATATCAAGAAACTAGTCTTTTTTAGGTCAAATAAATCATTACAGAAAATTTGTCCTTAAGCACCCAAACATATCTTGACCATTAAATTATCCCCAGAAAAATTATAGAAAATTTGAACTAATAATATAACATGAGTAAGCTTCTCCCATGTCTGACATGGCATGACCCCTGATACTATCAACACTTACCTAACAACATGGTGTTGGTACAGTCCTGTTGCAAGGAACTAAAGATGGATCTAAACAGACTATTGTTTTCACTTTGAAATCATTAACCTCAGCTCAGATTAATTACAAATTAATCAGGAAGCTCTTACCCTCATTTTTGGTGTCCAGACATTCCAGTCCTTTTCTGTGGAATGAAATCCCATCTTATAAGGAATCAAAACGTGCTTGTCACTTTTATTTAGTTCTAAAACATGCTGCACAGTGCACTCACACTGGGTGCTATTCCTCAGCAAGTATCAGTATTCTATTTACTATCACTGAACAGTCCAGCACACATATGCATATGCCCACTGAAGGCCCATTGCTCCAGATCCTGAATTTGATTCCACAGAACCAACATGTTTTTCATTTACAGCCACATGCATGAAAATGGCTACGAAAGTGGAATCTGTTCTCCACCAGGTCATGTATTTTACATAACAGTGATGGCAACAGCATCTTATTTCAGGTCTCAAGATGGTAGCACAATCCACACAACAGACAATGATGTATGCTAGATAATGGTTCCAGCAGTTCTGGGTCCCTGTATCCAACAAATGCTCTACATCAGCCACTGGGGCTTCATGAGAGTGAAGGCAATTGCCACTGCAATGTCAACTGGCCAGGTATTTCCAAAGAAATTGAGTGAGTATAACACACCTGTGCAGTGAAGTGAGTAGCACCACTGCAAAGGTTATCATCTTGGCTGCCTCGACAAAGCCCACAGAAATGCCTCAACATTGATTATGCTACATCATGCATCATTTCTTGGTGATGTGCCTTGTGGTAGTAGATGCATACCCACACTTTTCATACGTAATGTGTACTAACAGTACAACATCAGCAGTGCTGTCAGAGCCTTGGAGAAGATTATTGCCACTGAGGGTGCCACACACACTGTCATATCATATAATGGTCTTTAATTTTCACTTTGCCCATTTCCAGACTTATGGGAAAGAAATGGTATCTTCAACCTTGCCACAGCACGATTCCATATGGCCTCAAAAGGTACAGCTAAGTGGTTTACATGGATACTTAAAACACAGATAAAAAAGTGTTGCCACCTAAAAACAAAGAATATGCTTTTACCCACTTCCAAGCATCTTACAGGACTATGTCAATCAAAGGTTCGTCACTGGTGAAGCTTCTCCATGGCTGATGGCACTACGAATTACCGGATATGGTTCTTCCAGCACCAGAACATCACATCTACCCAATGTTTCCACTATGGAATTTGACCACTGATCTAGACATACACTTTCAGGAGATCATTGGCATGGTTTCCCAACATTATCAGGACAGTATGCAGCAGTATGAGATATGAGATGGACAGCCATAGGATCTGCTTCATGCACCATATCAATCAACTCCAGCCACACATGCCCGAATACCACTGGCTACAGCTGCAACTGCCTGTAACAGCCTTTCCACAGTGGTAACACTGGTTCCCGTCAGATCACCAAAGTTAAGCACTGTCAGGCTGAGATAGTACTTGGATGGGTGACTGTCTGGTCTGCCAAGCACTGTTGGTAAGCAGGTTGCATTCAGCCCTTGTGAGGAAAACTGAGGTGCTACTTGATTGAGAAGTAGTGGCTCTGGTGTCATAAACTGACATACAGCCAGGAGAGTGATGTGCTGACCACATGCCCTCAGTATCCACATCCGGTGATGCCTGTGGGCTGAGGGTGGCATGGCAGCAACTCGATACCATTGGGCTTTCATGGCCTGTTTGGGCAGAGTTTATTTTTTAGCTGCAGCTGCCAACAGAAGATAACATCCAGTGCCTCAGACACACCACTAGGAAACCAAGTATCTTCTTATCTGTCCAGCATTACAGTTCAGTGCACAAAAACCTGCCAGATCAGATGGGCTTCTGGTATCAAACAGTGATAACTCCACCACCCAATGTTGAGATGTGGTTCTTGACACCTAAAGATGTCAAAATGGACTCACCTAGATCACTGTCGATCCCCCTCCCCCACCAAATGGCAAAACTTCTGTCAATTCCTGTGAATATAACAATAACTCAGATGCTGGATGCAAAATGATGGAAGATTACAGAATTTCTGGTATGAGGTGTCCAGTCAGATGCCATCACTACAGTGGAACACTTACCAATACTGCAGAGAGATTGGTCCACAATAACACCACTACTCATATTATGTGGGGCGATTCAGTGGTACAGGATCAGAAGTTATATCAAAAACCTCTGTATTTTTGCTTAGAGAGCTACTGGGATGATTGAGTATTATGACTCTGGATCAGACCACTTACTTGCATGCTGTAAATGAACTTGTTTTGCGATTACAGACTTTGGACCACATTTTTTATTTGCCTCCACTGACTATGCCATTCTGATATCTGTGTGTGGCTTGGCACCCATACATGGCACCACAACTGCAAAGATAATGTTTGGCAATGCTGGTGAGAGATGAAAACAAGAGAGCCTGATTCACCTGCAACCAGTGCCACCAGCACCCAATGATTTTCACTATTACGAACTTTCACCTGTTACTGGACTCAGCCTGGACTATTCTTTCCTCCATTTCAGTGTTGATGTGCATGTGTAAGTCAGGTGCTAAGTCATTCCTCTTGTGTGTCCTGTATACTTGGTTGCTGGAATAAAACTGTAGATGCTACAGGTTTTCGCGATGGGGTTGTTTTGTATCCTTGTGCATTCTGTGAACACAATGGATCCATTGTTAGTTCAGTTGTTGCAACATCAGCAACAGCAGATAGACTTGCTTTGTCAGTTGGTTACAACTTTGCATGGTGCCATGATCCTTTCATAACCACCCACAGCATACACACCTGTGTCCCAGATTTTCCACCATTCTGAAAGATGAAGGAAGATTGGGACTTGTGCATGCATCATTTCACAGTGTTTCAAGTAGAGGATCCAGCTTCACAAAAATCCTTTTTCTTGTCTTTGTCTGAGCTGGAAATGTTTCATTTTTTTTAGAGAAATTGCTCCATTAACATACCCAGCAACATTTTTGTTTTCTCAAATCTGTAGTTGCTCAGTGCTTATTATCTTATTTAAGCCCTCTGTTATGGATTCTCATATTAAGTTTCACCAGTGACAAAACAAACCAGGCCAGTCCTATCAAACATTGGTAGCCGACCTCTGAGATTTAAGTCAGAAGTGTAGATTTGTTTGTGCTCATTGTAAACAGCCCCACACAAACTGTCTGATATATAATGTCACTGTCTGTTCTGTTCAGGGTAGAAAGGAGTTGTTTTATAAGCTCCTACAGTCAAGGAGGTCATTCAGACATTATACATGTCACAGGCAGAGAATGAACAGTTTGGGGGTGTAATGGATGGAGCAGTGGTGCACTTGGTCACCCCCCCCCCCCTCCCAAAGGTGTCATTCACTGACACTCTGATTGTTTGCACTGTTGGCAATGGGACTGTGGCTCTTCATCATGCAGGTTTTCTTCATGTCCTGATAGTTTCCAAGTTCATGCCCATAGTCACTGCCCACACCGACGGGCACAGTGCGTGGCTTGCTGTAAATATCACCATGTGGCAGCTGTTTGTTGTGGCTGCCTGTCACACACCAGTGTAAAGTTGGAAGTTCTGTATCCCCAGCAAGATTCACATTACACTGCAAAGTCAGCAACAGCCATTCCATTTCCAGGTCAATACTGGAGCGTCTGTGTCTCTTGAAACATATCATCACTTGGGTCACCCTTCTCTTTCCTCCACCACTCATAGTTTCATAAATGAAAAGCACTAATGTGCTTATGTTCTACAGGATTAATTTATTGATTTACTCATTTTTCTGCTTAAAAGGTCATCATCAGACTTTAACTGACTATTATCACCAAAGAACCTACAATGTTTGTAAATGTCACTGGAAAAGATGTTGTCTATCTAGATTGATGCACAAACATACAGCTCTCAAAGATTATTATTTCAGAAAATATTGCTCAATATGGTCCATGAATATTTCAGCCAAAAGTGAACTAAGGAGAGACGTCATAGCTAAGCTATGGAATTGCGACGATTAAACACTGGTTCAAATATGTAGATGGTGTGCCATGTATGTGGACTGGCACTTCAAGACAGCTCTACATATTTCTGCATAACTTAAACACTCAACATAAAAATATTCAGTTGATAATAGAGATTGTCAACAAGTACATGAGATTCCTAGATGTCACCATTGACATTAGTATGCAGACACATTGCTCCAAAATTTATGGAAAAACTGTAGCTACAGACACAGTAATACCTGCATGTTCATGACACCCAGTAGCACACAGACATGTAGTTTTCCACACAATAGTTCACCATTTCATATCTGTTCCCCATGTCCAATGAAGCTTTCAAAGGAGACTTAGATATAATAAAGTTTATTGCCTCAACCAATGACCACAATCCTGTCCTGATTGACGATATCTTGCATTGGAGACAAAAACTGGAAATTATACCCCTCGTCTACACTCCATCCACTGTCCCTTGCACTGTCTGCAGGAAGTGATGTACAGTACTATACCTAGGATAGGTATCACAGATTGTACAAAAACACTGAAATACTGTGACTATAGGATTTCCTATTATGTGAAGATCATCACAACTCATTGTCTTTTCAGTAACAAAGACAGGACCCAATTACTAGCCAACAGTGGGATATACAAAATTACTTGCCCTTATAGTGGTAAGATTTATATTGGTCAACCAAGCAGAGACATAGCAACTAGGCTAGCTGAACATGAGTGGGGCTGGAGGTTGCAGAATTATGACTCCACATTTGCTGAGCATGTACCGAGTGAGGGCAACAACTACCAGCCAAAGGCCTCATGTCCTCTATTAACAACCAAAGGTAAAATATTCAGCCTGTGAGAAGACCTGGAACTCAACAAACATCTAGCCCACAGTCCTGATGTGATCTTAAATGAACAGACACAGCTTAATACTTCCCCTCTTCTAAGCTTCACATAATCCTTGCTATTTTCCAATACTTACCACATTGTCTGTTCCTTCATATTCCTCTGTTTTCCTGTATTTATTCATTTTATATCTTATTGAGATTGCCTATGTTCTCCGTATATTCTGTTGTTACAAGGGTTAATTCTTTCTTTTAATTGGTTTGTATATCACTTTCCTTGTTTAACACATCTTGAAGTAGTCTTGTCAAGTACTAATTTCATTTGGGCTGTTACTAATGTAAACTGTTATGAAGACACGGTTTTCGAGTTTAGTGTTTATGTTTTTCCTATTTGCTCCCTTTATATTTATTTATTGTTCAGTTTTTTATATTTTAAATTGTGTTACCACCACACTGTCACAGATGAAATTTACTGCATGTTTGTTACTCATTCTACATGTGTAACATCTTTTCCAATGTTGTTTACGAACACTAGAATTTCTTTGGTGACAACAGTCAGTTAAAGCCTGATGATGGCCTTGTAAGCCAAAAACTGGTTAACTCAATAAATGAATCCTGTAGAACATAAGCAGTGTAATATTTTTAATTTATTATAATGTTGTTCTACTAAGAACTGACAGAAGAATCAGCTAACTCTCATAGCTTGGTTCATTACAGTGATTAGCTGATTCCTGTTCATGACCACTTCACAACTGACGTTGAGGGCAGTCATGTTTCTAGCTGCTGAAGTGTGTCATCTCCAAACAGTTTTAGTCTTGATACATTCACTGTTGTTGGGTTTCACATTCAGGATGCTGTGCATCTTGTTCCTGGCTCCATCTCATTCGAGGCATTGGATGACTTTTACCATGAGATGGTATCTCTGTTTTCGCCAGGACTGGGCGTTGCAGAAGATTACGAGACCCACTCCACTCTTAAGCCATAGGCCATTTCCAGATTTTGTCATGCTCAGCCTATTCCATTTGTTCCGCAGCCAGCTTTTACGTGAACTGGACAGGTTACATGACTTGGGCATCATTGATTCCATTCATTACAGCCAGTGGGCTACACCTCTGGTTGTTATGTGAAAACCTAGGGGTGCACTTCTTTTGTATGGTTTTTTAAGTCCAACATTAATACCCAACAGTAGTGGATTGCTACTATATTACCCACCTGGAAAAAATTCCTGAACCTGGCAGGTAGTAAGTGTTTTTCAAAAATTGATTTGGTGGAGGTGTACCTGCAGCTTCTGCTGGATTCTGCCTCTCAAAAGATTATGGCCATCAACACTTCCTTTGCATTGTACTGTTATATGCACCTGCCATTTGGTGTTGCAAATGCTGCCACCATTTTCCTGAGATTTAGAGCAGTTAACACAAGGTCTCCCATGCTGTGCAACTACCTTGATGACATTATTGTCATGGTTTCCCCACAGCAGGATCATCATGCTAACCTTCAGACTCTGTTCACTAAATTACAGTGGGTGAGGTTTAAGTGCAATCTGCAGAAATCAAAGTTTTTCAAATAGAAATCGAAAATTTTTGGCTACCTCCTTCTACATGAAGGCATCAAACTTACGATGCACCAAGATTATAGATAACCTACCTAAACAACAGAACCTGAAGGAACTCCAGTTGTTTCTGGGCAAAGTCAATCGTTATTCAAAATTTCTGCCTAACTCAGCGTACATAATTTATCCATTGAATAAGCTGCATAAACAAGCTGTTCCATTTCTTTGATCTGCAGACTGCAACAGTGTTTGCCCAAAAAAAGACACTGCTGTGCCTTGGTACTTTTACACCACGCAAACCACTTGTCCTTGCAGTTGATGCTTTCCAACATAGGGCTGTGGCAACTTTGGCTGACAGAAATGCTAACAGCTCTGAATAGCGTATCACATATGCCTCCAAAATGTTGACAGACTCATCACAATCATTCTAAAATAGAAAAGTAAGCTTCACCCATTGTGTATGCAATCTGGAAGTTCCACGTATTCCTCTATGGCAACAAATTCCACATCATCACTGACCATAAGCCATTTGTGGCACTCTTTGGCCCCCATTTGCTAACTTCCCAACAGAACTGTACAATGACTCCAGTTTTGGGCTTTTTTTTTTGAGTGCATGAGAGACTCATTACAAATCCATAGCACATCATGCTAATGTAGAGAAGGTATTGTGCTTGCCCATTTGACCCAACCTAGCCTTTGACAAAGCTGCTGATGTCTGTTTTCAGATCAATGATCACCTGCAGCATACAGTGGATGGAGTTTTGGTAACAGCCCACCATGCAGTGCAGGCCACCCACCAAGGTTCTATGCTCTGACAGGTAGTTGATTTTGTGTGCAACAGTCAGCCTGAGCAACTGTCCACCAAGTAGTCTGTTCCACTGCGCACCTATTTCCTCCACTGCTATCAGATGGTGGCAATCAGCAGTTCTCCTGCTCAGCACCAACCTGGACGACCCCTGCATCATTGTCCTTCCAGTTCTGAGCACTTTTCTCCTTGTTCTCATACACTGTGACCATTGGGGTATGACTCACATGAAGATCCCCATACCTGGCGTTTTATCTGCTGGCCTGGCATTGATTTGGCAATTGTGAAGATTGTTTGTAACCACAAACACTGTGCTGAGCAGCACATGGCATGAGTGACAACTTAATTTTACATTGTCAGTAGTGGTCAACAACCTGTCCAATTATTCATATGTCCAGTGCATATAATCCATCATCATATAAGCTACCATGAAGTCTCTCACCAGGATTGCCAAGGACGATTGTCTTTGATAATGGCCTGCCATCCACATTGGCTTTGTTTCAGCATCTGCAATGCTGTTATCCACCTCGTGTCCTCCAATTCACCCACAAATGAATGGGAAGGTGGACTGCATTGCGTACATCTTTGAGAGACAGTTAAAAAGTTCTTAGTGGACTCATCAGCAGACTCAGGATTTTCTCTGTTTCTCAGCCCCTGCAGGACCACACTACTGCAAGGCAAAAGCCTGGTGGAGACCCTTCACAGCTGGCAGTCCTGGACTTTTTTGCAACTGCCCTTCCCAGTGTCATGATTGGACCGATATGCTCCATGCACACTGTCTGGGCATGTACTTTAGCTTGGCCACCTGGATGTGTGCTGGTGATGGTACAAGCGATGCAATGCCAGTGAATGTTCACCATGGACACTGGTGAGATGTCCCTCTCCTGCCATCAGAATCAACTGCATCCTCGGTAGGATGCTGACGAGCCACGCTTGTAGTTACAGCCTAGGCCAGTCGAAAGTAAACCCAAAAGTGCTGCTGATTTCCAGGGATTGATTAGCATGGGGACGCTGCCACTGGAGGAGCTGTTGGGTGCCACAATGTCGAGATGCGATCACTGGCTGCTGTGAAAATGGTAGATATGTGAATGCATTAATGCTGAACCAGTTTATACTGGAAAAAAGTAGTTCCAATTTTGGCCACCAGGTGCAAATCTAATGCTATGGAGCATGTTGTCACATCTCCAGTTCTCATATTGAACAAACTGTGTAAGCAACAGTGAATAATAAAAGCAGTATCATGCCTTTTTCACTTGACTGATCTTTTCTGCCCATGTCCCATTTCTAATCCATTACATGTGAAAATATTCCTGTACGTCTTTCTTGCACTCACAGCACTAGATTTGCAGTGGTGGTCAAAATTGGAATTAATTTTCTTTCTAGCTTAAATCAGTTCAACTTTAATGCATTAGATTATCTGCCAAATTTTGCTGCCATATGACAATTACAGCCCACACTGGACCTCTGTGAGTAGCTACATTTTAATTATAACCACCTAGTATATGGACCTTCTCCCCCTGTAGTTCTTCTTCTGCTCCTCCTTTTTCACTTTATTCCTTGGTTCCACCAATATTCCCCCTGGGATTGCTTCTGGCACACCTCTGAACAGTTTCAGGTGCCTGACATGTATAGTTGTCCTCATTGACAACTGTAGCTTCACATTCATGGCACACGTGGTTTCAATCTCTTGGTATGAGCCCTAGTACTATGTCAGAAGCTACTTTGTCTTTCCTTTTGGAGTATATGGACTTGACAACACTATCCACTGGCCCACCTTGTACTGTGGTAAAACCCCTTTACACTTCACTGCCTTTTCTTGCCTTTCCAATGACTTGGTGTTTACTTACTGAACCTTCTTCCAAACCTCTCTCTCTCTCTCTTCTCGCAAATCCCCAGACTGACTCTCAATTCCTGCTCCCAATCTGATTAATCATAACATATGGCAATGGCATCTTCTTACCATATACCACCTCAAATGGTGACAACTCTATGTTAATGTGTACTTTTGAATTATGCATACTGCACACAAAAGGTAAATATGTGTCCCAGTCTGTATGGTAGAAGTTCACATAATAAGAAAACATCATCCCAATCATCCAATGAACTTACTCCCATTTATTCGCCAATGCTTCTGCAAATGTGATTGCCTACTTGGCACCACCTTGATATAATAAGAAAAACGATTTATGATGGTTAATACAAAACAATTTCCTGCAGGCATTCAGTTGTATGGTCCTTGCACATCCACCCCATTAAAACTAAAAGGTTCAAATGTTTCTGGTAATCTCTCCAATAGTACCTGTTTCCAACTCAAATCCGCTCACTGTGCATACTGTATACAATTCCTGACAAACTGATTGACCTCATTTTTCTGTCCTCTCCACCAGTACTTCTCCACCATCCTCTAATTCATTGTTCTGCACCCTCCACAGCCACATTAAGTGTGATCATGAATTTCCCTCAACTTTGCAGGTACAACAACTTGTGTTCCTAATTTTGACTCCCTACACAATATTCCATCACACATGCTAAACTGCTGTTGCTTCCTGTACTGCTTACACTCTCCACTGGTGTTCTGTGTTGCTTGCCACTCAGCAAGTCTTGACCTAGTTTTTATACCACTGCTATATTCCTGCTTAACGTGTCTGCATTTGCATGTTTCCTCCCTAGTTTGTGGATTACTTCATACTCGAATTCACTGAGCTTTAATGCCCACCTTATCAGTCTATATAAACGCCTCACAAAAATCTGGGAATGCCAACACTGGACTCCAAGTTAGTGTCTCCTTTAATTCAATGAATTCTCCCTGACTCTCATCAGACCACACAAACTTAATACCTTTCTTTAATAACTATGTTAGTGGCTGTGCTGTATCTGAAAATCATCTCATGAACTTTCTGTAACAATGTGTGAGGCCCAGAAAAGAATACAACTTCTTGGTCATTTCTGGTACTGGAAAATCTTGCATCATCTGTATCAATCTTGGATCAGTCCTCAAACCATCCTTACTAATTATGTGATCTAAATACTTAATTTCATGCAGAGTGACTTTTTCCATACTCAGTGTTAGATGTGCAGGTTGGAAGCTCTTGAACACCTTCCTCAGTTTTTTTCTATGTTCCTGTATATCCTTTGAAAAAACAATTATATCATCTAGATACACTAGACATTTACGAAGCTTCAGTCCTTTCAATGCTGGCATGTTGCTGATGCATCCTTTCAACCAAACAGCATTCTTTTATGCTGATAATGTCCCCAAGCAGGTGAAAATGCAGTCTTTGCTCTATCCTCTGGAGCCAGTTCTAACTGAAGGCACCTACTCTTCAAGTCAGTTGCTGAGAAGTACCAGCACTGCCCAAGATTAACAGTTGTCTCTCTCATGTTTCAAACTTGGTAGGCATTTGTCATATACTCTTACTATTCTAATGATTGCAATCACAATGATATTGATATTTCCTTGAACTGCCTGCAGTCTTCTTTGCTTTAATTACAATTCGCACCCCCCAGGGGCTACTATACTATTCTATTATGCCATTGGCCAACTGTTGATTAGTAAACTCTTCCAAAATCTGCTGCATGGTATTCTGTATGGCCTCCAGTGCATCAGTGGTTCATTCCCTGTCAGGATGCTGTGTTGCATCATGGGTGTTACAGGCAACAGTCCTTGCAGAAAAAACTGGTCCTTGAACTCCAACAAGAGCTCTTACACCTGTGCTCTCTCTACTCCTTTCAGATGCTTCACCTTTTCATGAAATGCAGTCTTAGCAGCATACTGCACCCAGTTATAGCCTATATCTTCTGGGCAACTATTGTCCTCCTCTGGAATTTCTAACATCACCACTAATGTTCCCTTTAACAACTTGACCTCCTCAGTGCCAAAATTATCCATTTTTGTATTTGATGATGAACTACAGTTTCAAATAGTGAAATTTATTCCTGAAATTCAACTCAACTGTAATAGATATAGATTTACTATCTAAATCAACATATGAAAATTTGTGCCAAACCAGGACTGAAGCCCAGATTTCCCTACTTGTGGTAAGTGGGAAATTGCAGTAAGTGGGAAATCCAGGTTTGAGTCCTGGGCCAGCAGAAATTTTATGTCACTTTAGGTAGCACATCTATACCTATTATAGTTAAGTTAGATTTCAGGAATGAATTTCAAAACTATCCACATTGATGGGTACTACCTTACCTTCATCCTTCTATACACATACAATGCTTTGTTTACCAAATAATCCACTGCACCTAATATATCAGTATCCTCCGGTGCTTCCTCTACACACAACATATGTACTGGTAACTCAGGCTCCACATTCACTCACACTGATTTCCTGGTGCCAGTCGACACACAATCCTGCAATTTAAGTCTTAATGTCACTAGATTGCCTTGTATAACAGATGCTCCTCACAACAGATCAAAACTGATGGCAGCTTCTCATAGCTGGCATCTTTTCCCACTAAGCTCTGCCATATATCATCAAAGGTCAATTATGGCATGATGCTGATACAGAAAGTCTAACTAAATAATCATGTTGCAGACATTGTTTACATGAGACACCACTTCCACACACTGCCTAAACTTGGTTATCTCCAACTGAAAATTCATCATTATCAACCGTAGTGCTCACATATCACTGTCCCCTATGCCATGAAACTTATAAGGTGGTCATTTCCACTGCCTCTTATCCACTAACTCTCTCAAGGATATTAACATGTGAGGCCATGTGTCTACCAAAAACTTATACTCTTTACCACCTATCACACCCACAACAGCACATTCTGTGTCTGCATACATTTTTACTGAATTTACTTTTAGTGTGAATAAATTTCAGTGGGTTTGTGGTTAACGCTGAAGTTTAGTGGATACTTACTACTACCCAGATCACCCCTACCATTACCCGTATAATACTCTTGCTAGTCTGTACCACCACTGCTGTTATTCCCACCAAATTGTTGATAGTTCATGCCTCCCCTATTATTACATGGCTGGCAGCAATGTTTCTGCACATGTCCCATATGTCAATAATGAAAACATCTTATTTTGCTGCGAATACACTTCAACCATCTCTTACCCATGTCACAACACCAGTCTCCTCAAATTCCATCACCAACCTAACTACTGCGTTGAGATCCATATGTGCACCCTCCTAAACATCTCAAGTGCCGAGCCCTTCAGGAAAGCATTGAATGCCCTTCACTCACATTCCTGCAGTAACACCTTATTTACCTCATCACTGTGTGTTAATTCATCCATATATACATCAAACTTTCCAATCTATCCACAAAGTCCTCTGTGGCTTTGTTAGGCCTCTTCAAAATACTATTCAATTGTTCACAAAAAAACAGCACACTATTTTGCTTCCTGCATCTTAATACCATTCCCTGTTTCAGTTGCTCAAAAGTTTCTGCTTTGTCCATTGCTTCTGTGCAACACATGAATGACATTGCTTCATCTGATAGGTGCAATCATGCTATCTGTAACAAACATTTATCCGACCAACCCCCTATGTCAGCCAATGCCACAAGATCCCCTACAAATGATAACACAACCACAGACAACCTGCTGGAAAAGGGAGAAATTAGGTTCACAACAGCTGAATCTATCCCTGGACTCCGTGATTTCAGAAATCCTAATTCTTCATCCTTCTATGGTAATTTATTATTCACAGACATATTTTTTGCCCTCAAATGCACTACCTGAGTAATTAGCGATCGCATCACATCCTCTCCTGTGACACTTTGTCTCTCTGATTTCCCCATTGTATCATTCTTACTAATATTTACGACTCAGAAATAACAACTAGAAAATAACACAAGCAGCACACTTGTCAGCTAGTAACACCACCCTTCTTGCTCCGTCTGTCTAAAAATGAGCCACACAGGCTCTCTACATTGCCAGGCCATAAGACTAAAACGGTGATACCTGAAACAATGAACTGCCACAGGTTTGGCACAAGGGACAGGATGCCAAGTAAATTGCATTGCGTGCACCACAGAGGTTTAGCCATTCATCCCTAGAATTAACTTTACACTGTGAGTTATCCACTGGTTCTTCCAGCCTCACAAAAGTAACTCTTCAGTCATCATGATCCGTAACTTTTTTTATACAGCACTTCTTGATGGAAGAATGTTTTTGGATTGAGTTACAGTCCTCTATCAAGCAGTATTAAATTAATGACAATGTTCATTTGAACATTACTGAAGAAAGTGCCTTCAGGCTGTGCCTCTCCAATTTTTTCATGAATTCTTCAGAGAAAACAAATAAAAAGTGAAAGTTCTATTCATGCTTATGCAATAGTAATAAAGGAGATTATTCTGTAATTCCTTCAAGAGGAAAATTTCCTTCAGAAAACTTCAAAATTAATAAGGGACAAAATGACTGGCCAGTCCTATGTGAAATTCCAAATACTGCCAATGCAAAAACATATAAAAGTGCACAACTATTCTAGTTCCTTTCTCAGTGACACACGAGAGATTTACAGACATTTTTACCACAATATCTCTTCATTTATGCAAAACTGCTCCAACATACATCTATTTGACCCGGCTTACTATAGTCAAGCCTTGATCTCCCTCTACAATTTTTACTCCCCAAACTTTTCTACATTACCAAACTGACTATTCCTGGATCTGTCCTGTCAACCTTTTTACTAACTGAATTGTGCCATAAATTTCTTTTTCTCACTAAAGCAATCCTATTTCCCTTTAATAGTTCTCAGATCTATCCTTATAATCATCAGCAATCTTCAGTAGCACCACACTTCAAAAATTTCTGTGCTATTCTTGTCTGATTAGATTAGATTAGATTAATTATTCATTCCTTAGACCCATAAAAGAGGGAATCCTCCTGGGTGTGATGTGGAACATGTCAGATAAACACATTACAAAAATGTAATTAGAAAAACTTGAGTTTCATTAATTTTAATGATCCTCAGTCAATAAACAGTAAAATTATGTACATGAATTAAATTTAACTTATAATATTTACAGGTTTAATACTTACATATGCTTTCATTAAATCCATCATTCAGACATTTGCTAGTTTCTTGACTATTTCAACCAAGTATTGTCAAAACTTAAAGTAAATTATTCATTCCAGTGATCCTCAGTTAAGAACAGTGAGATTATGTACAAGATTTAAAATTAAACTTCCACTATTTAAGGCCTTAAGACTTACATTTGCTTTCCATACATACATCTTTCACACAGTAGGTAGTTACTTGGCTGTTACAACCAAGTATTGTAAAAACTAAAGTATAATGAATTTTCATTAAAATTGTCTACTGCACTTGTTGAGAAACTAATGAATGGAATAGAAGGAGTTGGCCACCAAAAATTCTTTTAAATTATGTTTAAATTGTGCCTTGTCTGAAACTAAACTCTTAATGGTTGCTGGTAACTTATTGAAAATATGCGTTGCTGAATACTGGACTCCTTTCTGGGCAAGAGTAAGTGATTTTAAATCTTTATGCATATTGCTCTAATTCCTAGTATTGATACTGTGTACTAAGCAGTTAGTTGGAAAAAGAGATGTATTATTTACAACAAACTTCATTAAGGAATAAATATACTGAGAAGCTGTGGTTAATATGCCCAATTCTTTGAATAGGTTTCGTCATGATGTTTCTGGATTTACACTACTCATTACTCTTGTTATACGCTTCTGCAGTCTAAAAATGTTTTCTCTGTTTGTGGAGTTACCCCAAAATATGATACCATATGACATAATGGAGTGAAAATAAGCAAAATATGCCAGTTTTTTTAATATTTATATCTCCTATGTCTGACATCATTCGCATTGCAATCACAGACTTGTTTAGGCACTTTAGCAGTTCGTTTGTATGTTGCTCCCAACTGAATTCATTATCAAGTTGTAAGCCCAAGAATTTTTCACTCTCAACTTCTACTATTTCCATGTCATCATATTTTATACACACACCAGAAGGAAATCTCTTGGTAGTTGTGAACTGCATATAGTGGGTCTTTTCAAAGTTTCATGACAGTGAATTGGCTATGAACCACTTATTAATGTCAGTAAAAATTTGATTAGCTGCCCTTTCTACATTTATATTTCATTTACTATTTATTACAATGTTTGTATCATCTGCAAATAAGACAAACTTAGCATCTGGTAATGTAACAGATGACAGGTCATTAATATACACAAGAAACAGTAGTGGACCTACTTGAAGGTCTCTCGGGCATGCAGCCGGGTTGACTGGTCATTGTTGAACAAATTTTCGACAGCGTAACATGCCATCATCATCAGGTTACTCCTGTTGACTGATGTCCTAGGCCAGTGGGTGGTGTGGTATATATATCTGTCGCCTCTCCCCACCACTGACTCTGCGTATGGACCGAGGGATGTGCAGGCCACGGTGGTAGGGGTAGCTTCAAGCATCTCATTCACCGGGAAAATCTATGAACACACAGTAGTGGACCTAGTATGGAACCTTGGGGAACACCACACGTAATTTCTTCCCAGTCAGATGATGTCTGATTGTCTACTGCTGAAGTGTTACGTAATGACACCCTTTGTTTTCTATTAGTAAGATATGACTAAAACCACTTTGCAGCACTACCAGTGATGCCGTAATATTTTAATTTACTTAAAAGAATGTTGTGATCCACACAGTCAAACGCCTTTGACAGGTCACAGAATATGCCAGTTGCCTCTAATTAGTTGTTGAATGAATTAAGGACATTTTTGCTGTAAGTGTAAATAGCTTTCTCAATATCAGAACCCTTAAGAAACCCAAACTGTGACTTTGACAGTATGTTATTTTCACTAAGGTGCTTAAGTAGATGCCTGAACATAAACTTTTCAAAGATTTTTGAAAAAGCTGGTAAAAGTGAGATCGGTCGGTAAGTTGACGGCATTTCATTGTCCCCTTTCCTGTGACAAGTGATTGATTACACAAAGAACTTAAGATATGACTAAGCTCACATGAACACTCTTTTTATTAACTTTGTTGATATGTTATCTTAACCACTAGAATGCTTTGATTTCAAGAACTTTATGATGGATTCTATTTCTTTGGGTGAAGTAAGTGTCAATTTCATTATACTGAGATTGCTTGTGTGCACTGGTCTCAGATATTCCATTGCATTATTTACTGAACCTGACAACCACATGCTATCAGTAACAGACACAAAATACTTGTTTAAATGGTTTGCAACACAACATGCAGTTCAGAACCAGTCAAAATGTGAACAGATTAAGATTGAATACAACAACCAAGGTATAGAAGAAGTTGACTCAGTCAAATTCTTAGGTTTAAATGTAGATAAAAATTTGAGCTGGCAGGCACACATTGAATACCTGGCAAACAAACTGAGCAGCTTTGCATTTGCAAAGCAAATATTGTCAACTGCAACTGACTTGGACACTCAAAAATTAGCATATATAAGATACTTTGAATTGATTATTAGGTATGGTATTGTTTTTTGGGGTAACTCGACAAACATAGTGCGGATACTAAAAATCATATGAAATATGTGCACTGCAAATCACAAAGAATCTTGAAGACAATTATTTAGAAAACTTAAAATATTAACTCTGCCATCCTTATACATATATGAGATTATTATATTTTTGTACATCAGACATGAATTATTTGAGGGAAACCATTTTGTCCATTCACATGATACCAGAAACAAATAAAATTTTATGCTCCCCATCCCCCGCTTCAGACTGTAAGCCCAGGGACCTCAATACATGGGAATGAATATTTGTAATAAATTAAAAGGGAACAAGTTGATACAGATGAATTTAGGTTCACTTAAAAGAAAACTATGTGAGGTACTGACACTGAAATGTTATTACTCAGTGGATGAATTCATGCAGGACAAACTGAAAATTTGAGCTGGGTGCAATGTGTTAACCTTATAGTGCCGTTATTTTATTATAGTGCTATTATTTGTTAATGTAAAAATCATTGTAATTGTTTTATAAATTTTTGACATGTCTCCTGTACACAAACCAAATGGATTGCAAATATACGTAATGAGATGAATAAAACACAATTCACAATTCACAATTCATGCGTTTGTTACCAGGGTTTCCTTTATTTTTAGAGCTATTTGTTCCTCCTCATATCTGGTCCTACCTGTCTCCGACTTGACTATATCCCATATTGTTTTTATTTTATTGCTGGATGTATTTATCTTCTTCTCATAATGCAGGTGTTTAGATTTGTGGATAACCTTCTTCAATATTTGGCAGTAATTTTTGTAATGAGCTATAATGCTAGTATCAAAGGTGTCCCTACATATCAGATAGAGTTTCCTTTTTGTCTCACATTATATTTTTATCCCCTGTGTGATACATGGTTTCTTATTACACTTCTGCTTACTTTGAGTTACCTTCAGGGAAAAACAATTTTCAAGTATTTATCATCCACTTTCCACTTTTCCAAAAGCCAACATTCCAGTAAAATACCTTAAGAAAAGGCTTCCTAACGTTTAAATTTATATTCAGTGTTAACAAGTTTCTTCCCTATACCTTTAACATCTCATTTCCTGATTTGATTCAACTGAATTGTTACCCTCGTTTTACTTTTGTTGGTATTGACCTTACAACCTCTTTTGAAGACGCTATCCAATCCATTCAGCTGAATGTCAGGTCCTTTGGCATCCCTGCACAAGGAGTCACACATTGTCGTTTCTTCTCCATGAAACTGAATTCCTTGTCTAAATTTCTCTTTGGTTTCCTTCACTACTTGAATACTATGGGGCAGAGGCTACAACAATGTCTCATTTTCTTCTCAACACTGCTTCCCTCCCATGTATTTCAACCCTGAAAGCTGTAGTCTGGTTTCTAGACAAGTTGTAGATAACCTTTTGCTCTTTGTATTTTATCTCTGCTACCATCAGAAATTCAAAGTGTTTGTCCCAGTTAACATCGTCAAAGGCTTTCTCTAAACTAAAAAATGTTATAAGCAGTGGTATGCTTTTATTTATCCTACAGTTCTCCAGAAAACAAACTTATCATCCTCAAGGTTAGCTTTTGTTAGGTTAGCTTTTAGCTGCACATCAGTACTGTTCAACCATGATTTATTGACCTGATGCTTCAGCAACATTTATACCTGTCAGCATGTGTCTTCTTTGGAATTGTAATTATTACATTCTCTGTAAGGTCTGAGTGTATTTTGCCTGTGTTTCATATCTTGCTCATCAGGTAGCACAGTTTTGTCACAATATTTTCTCTCAAGGATTTCAATAGTTCTGAGGGAATGTCAATTAGTCCACCTATCTTGTTCCAAATTAAGTCTTTAGTTGCTCTGTCAAAATCTTCTCACAGTATCTTTCCTCTTCCCTCATCTACTTCCTCTCACCATTCCATATCATCATCTTCAACTTTATATCTTTTGTATAGCCTTTCCATACATTCCTTCTTCCTTTCAGCCTTCCATTCTCTGCTTACTACTGGCTTGCTTTTAGTTTCTTCTCTACCATTTCCTGATAACCAATTTGCACTTTGTGTCACTCTCAATTTTTGAAATCTCTGTTGTTTTCTTCCTATTCTATTTGCAGTATTTTAATATTTTCCCCTTTTGTGAATTAAATTCAATACCAAATGTGTTATCCAAGGATTTCTACTGAGCTTTTTCTTTTTACCTATTTGATTTTTTGCTGCCTTTACTACCTCATCTCTTAAAATCTAGTAGCTATCCACTTGTCTTATGCTATATTTCTTTCCACTGTTTCAATTAATTTTGACCTAATTCTCCCTAAATAGCTCTTAGTAATGTCTGATTCTGTCAATTTATCCATGTCCCATGTGCACAATTTCCTATATATCTGCAATTTCCACAGTTTTAACCTGCGGTTTATAATCAACAAATTATGGTCACAGTCCACATATGCCTCTGTAAATGTTTTTTTAGTTTAAACTCTGGTTGCAAAACTGCTGTCTTACCATTACATAATCTGTCTAATATTCCAGTGTTGCCAGGTCTCTTCCATATAAACAACCTCCTTTTATGATTCTTAAACCAAGTGTCAGCAATGATTAAATTGTGTGCTGTGCAAAATTCTTCCAGGCAGCTTCTCTTTCTTCATACATTTCCCCTACTGTTCTTACTACCAAGTTCGAATCCCCCATCACAATTAAATTCTTGTTCGTCCTAAAGATATGAATAATTTATTTTATTTCACAATATGTTATTCCAATATCTTCATCTGTGGAGCTGGTAGGCATATAATGTGGTGGGTGTTGGTTGGATGGCTACACCAGAATGTAAAACACCATTTTCAGCCACAGTTTTAATAGTTTTAATGATTTCCATTTCATGTATTATTTTCAGTTAATAACATGAATCCGAAATTTTTGCCGCAGTGATTAATACATTAATATGGCAATCCAAGTAACATTTACTGAAAGCTGCATTACATTTCACCCACCTTCTCCACACTACACTACAGATTAGACTTACTTTCATTCCAATTGATCCATAGTAAGGAGGTCCTCCAGGATGTGGAACATGTCAGAAAAACAATAATACATGACAAATATTTACAACTGAAACAAATAAGCTAAGAATGACAGTCATTTTTTAATGAACACCATATGAAAGAATCATTTTACAAACACTAATGTACTGAATTTAAAATTAAAAAAAGGTTTGGTTGTTAAATTTTTTATGGCTGCTGGCAAGTTATTGAAAATGTGTGTTCCTGAATAATGCACACCTTTTTGTACAAGAGTAAGTGACTTTAAATCCTTGTGAAGCTTATTCTTATTTCTAGTATTGATTCCATGAATTGCGCTGTTGGTTTGAAAAAGTGATATATTTTTAATGACAAATTTCATTAAGGAATAAATATATTGGGAAGCAGTAGTTAGTATCCCTAGTTCCCTAAACAGTCTTCTGCAGGATGTTCTTGAGTTCACACCACAAATAACTCTTACTGCACATTTTTGTGCCCCGAAAACTTTAGCTTGGCATGATGAATTACCCCAAAAAATAATCCTATGTGACATTATGGAATGAAAGTAAGCGTAGTATGCAAGCTTTTTCATTTTTATATTCTCGATGTCTGACACAGTTTGCATTGCAAATAGAGATTTGTTAAGACGCAGTTCTGTGGTGTGCTCCTCCCAGTTGAATTTATTATCAAGGTGTAATCCCAAGAATTTAACACTGTCCACCTCTTCTATTTGCTTGTCATCATATGTTAGGCATATACTCGTGGGACACCACTTACAAACTCTGAACTGCATGTAGTGTGTTTTGTCAAAGTTTAGTGATAAAGAATTAGCTAGGAACCAGTGATTAATGTCCGCAAATATTTTACTAGACGATCTTTCTAAGACTACACTTGATTTGCTATTTATTGCAATGTTTGTATCATTGACAAACAAAACAAACTTGGCATCTGATAATGTTATTGATGAAAGGTCATTGATACCCCACAAGAAAAAGTAAGGGCCCTGAAATGGAACCTTGTGGGACCCCACATGTAATTAGTTCCCAATTGGATGATGCCTGATAGCTTAATACATGTCTCTTTCCTAATAACACCCTTTGTTTCCTGCCAGAGGTATAAGATTTGAACCGTTTTGCAGCATTTCCTGTTACACCATAATATTCTAATTTACTTAAAAGGATATTGTCATTTACACAGTCAAATGCCTTTGACAGATCACAAAATATACCAGTTGCCTGCAATTTTTTGTCTAATGAATGAAGCACATTTTCACTGTAAGTGTAGATAGCTATTTCAAAATCAGAACCCTTTAGAAATCCACACGACTTTGACAGAATGTTTAGATTAGATTAGATTAGTTTTTCGTTCCATAGATCCATGCTGAGGAGATCCTCGTGGATGTGGAAAATGTCAATTTTTTTTAGCTGAATAACAGTGCTAATAGTATGAGTATATACAATACATCATTTGTTTCTATTAAAAAATTCATCAATGGAGTAGAAGGAGTTGGCCACTAGTAAGTCTTTCAGGCTCCTTTTAAACCGATATCTATTTGTAACTAAATTTTTTATGTTTGCTGGCAAATTATTGAAGACAAGTGTTCATGAGTAGTGGACCCCTTTTCGAACTAAAGTAAGTGCTTTTAAGCCCTTGTGCAGATCATTTTTTTTCCTGGTATTGTATGTATGAACTGAGCTGTTTGTTGGAAAAAGAGATATATTATTTAGGACAAATTTCATTAAGGATTAAATATACTGAGAGGCAGTAGTTAGTATACCCAGTTCTTTGAAGAGGTTCCTACAGGACGTCCATGAATTTACTCCACAAATATTACGTATTACATGCCTTTGGACTCAGAAAACTTTTGTTTTGACTTGAAGAGTTACCCCACAATATTATACCGTATGACATTATGGAATGAAAGTAGGCAAAGTATGCAAGCTTTTTCATTTTTATGTCGCCTATGTCTGCTAACACTCGAATGGCAAATACAGATTTGTTAAGGCGTTTCTACAGTTCTGTGGTGTGCTCCTCCCAACTGAATTTATTATTAAGTTGTAATACCAGGAATTTAAGACTGCCAACTGCTTCTATCTGCTCTTCTTCATACTTTATGCATATACTGGATGGAAACCTCTTACAGGTTCTGAATTGCATATAGTGAGTCTTTTCGAAGTTTAATGTCAGTGAGTTGGCTTTAAACCATTTATTGATATCCATGAAAATATCATTAGCAGATCTTTCTAGAACTACACTCGACATACTATTTATTGCAATACTTGTGTCATCTGCAAACAAAACGAACTCTGGTTCTGGCAGTGTAGCTGATGAGAGATCATTAATGTACACAAGAAAAAGCAATGGCCCTAAGATGGATCCTTGAGGGAAACCACATGTAATTTATTCCCATTCTGATGATGACTGATGACTTAATTCACTAGTGCCTTGCACTGACACCCTTTGTTTCCCATTAGTGAGGTATGACTTGAACCATTTTGCAGCACTGTCCATGACAACATAGAATTCTAATTTATTTAAAAGGATGTTGTGGTTCACACAATCAAATGCCTTTGACAAATCACAGAAAATACCTGCTGCTTGTAATTTGTTATTTAATGAATTAAGTACATTTTCACTGTAGGTGTAAATAGCCTTCTCGATATCAGAACCCTTCAGAAATCCAAACTGTGTTGTTGATGATATGTTATTTGTGGTCAGATGGTTGAGAAGCTGCTTTTTCTAAAATTTTTGAGGATGCTGGCAAAAGTGAAATCGGTATGTAGTTTGATGGTATCTCTTTATCCCCTTTCTTGAATAGACGCTTGACTTCTGCATATTTTAGCCAGTCAGGAAATGTCCCAGTTATAATTGACTGATTACACAAGTAACTTAGAATTGTACTAAACTCACAAGAACATACCTTGGTTAACTTTGTTGATATTTCATCATAACCACTAGAATGCTTTGTTTTTAAAGATTTTATTATGGAAGTTATTTCTTTTGGTGAAGTGAGTGACATATTCATCTACCTGAAGCTATTTGTAAAGGCTAGCTTCACATATTCAAGGGCATTATTTACTGATCCTGACAATCCCATTCTATCATTAATGGATATAAAGTACTTGTTAAATAGATTTGCCACACTATGCCCATCGGTTACTAATGTGTCATCTACCCTTAATGCTATTTGCTCCTGTTCCTTTCTGGTTGTACCAGTCTCCTCTTTCACTATATCCCATATTGTTTTTATTTTGTTCCCTGACATTGCTATCTTCTTCTCGCAGTGCATTTGTTTAGATGTCTGAATTACTGTTTTTAAATATTTTACAGTATTCCCTGTATTTAGCTAATTCATCAGCATTGGAGGTATTCTTAGTTGACAGATACATTTTCCTTTTTGTTTTACAGGAAATCTTTATTCCTTGTGTAATCCATGGTTTTATTATAGACTTCTGTTTAATTTGAGTAACTTTTAGAGGAAAACAGTTTTCAAACATGGTACTGACATTGTTCATGAATGTGTTGTATTTTTCATTCATATCATGAGCACTATAAACATCTTTCCAGTTCATATCTTTGAAAAGTTTTCTAAAACAAATTTTGGTTGATTGACTACTCTCCTGTACTCAGATTTAGCAGTCTTGATAATCTGCTTAGAATTTACATCTAAAACAAGGAGCTGCATGTCATGATCTGATAGTCCATTTATTACAGGTTTTATATGATTTTGTTTTATTATTTATTTTTTTATTTATTTTATTTTATTATCAATCTTTAGGTATTAAAAATGCAATTGATGTCGTCATTTGTGTACATATACAGTTTACATAACTAACAGAAATGGTGTAATATATTGTAGATCATTATTGTCTAATAAGATACAAAAATTTGTCCTTGATGTTGCACAAGGTATTTGCATTATATTTACATGTATAAGTTTAATCTAAGTGAAACTATATTAGTACTGGTACTTAAGATCAGCTTTAGTGCACATTATAAACTCTTCTATTGTATAAAAAGCTTTTTCTTTAAGCCATTTCTTTGTGACACTTTTAAACTCATTCAGTGACACATTATGTGCCTCTATTGGCAACATGTTAAATAGTTTTACTCCCATGTACCTGTAACTATCTTGAGTTTTCTTTAGTCTAGCAACTGGGATGTCAATTTGCTGTTTTATACGTGTGTCATGGTGATGGATAGATTGTCATAGTTTGTGACTGTGTTGGTTTTCTTTTCTGTGTATCAGACAACTTAGTATAAAGAGGGCTGCAACTGCTAGTATTTTTAGATTTTTGAAATATGCTCTACAAGACTCGTTATTTCTGACTCCATGGATGCATCTGACTGCCTTCTTTTGCCAAATGAAAACTTGTTTTGCTCTGGGTGAGTTTCCCCACAACAAAGTGGCATATGCTAAATGGGTGTGGAAAATGGCATAGTATGCATTGAGTAATAACCTATCACTAACACATGACCTTAGTTTACCTAACAAATACGTCACACGTGCTAACTTTTCCACTAGATGTTTTTGACTTTAAAGATTTTATGATGGACATTATTTCTGTTGTGGTAGTGAGGGTCAAATTCATATTATGGAAGTTACTTGAAATGTCTGGTCTGAGGTATTCCATAGCAGCATCTACATAACCTGACAAACCCATCTTTTCAGTAACAATTATAAAATGTTTGTTGAAAAGTTCTGCAACACTATACACATCTGTCACCAATGTATCATTTACTCTTAATGCTACTTGTCCCTCGTCATGTCTGGTTCTACCAGTCTCCTCCTTCACTATATCCCATATTGTCTTTATTTTGTTATCTGATATTACTATCTTTCCCTTGTAATATATTTGCTTTGATGTTCGTATTACTGTCTCTAATATTTTACAGTATTTCTTGTAATGTGCTATAGCATCAACATCAGAACTGTTTCGGATTAACAGATACAGTTTTCTTTTTGTTTTAGAAGATACACCTATTCCTTGAGTAATCCATGGCTTCTTTGTAGACTTTGCTCTAACCTTGGTTAGTTTTTGGGGAAAACAGTGTTCAAATAAGGTAAGCACTTTATTAGCAAAAGTGATATATTTTTCATTCATGCCATGAGCACTGTAAACATCAGTCCAGTGAAAGTCTTTCAGGAGTGTCCTAAAATAATCAATTTTTGTTTTATTGATTACCCTCTTGAGCTCAGATTTAACAGATTTTATATCCTGTTCAGTATTAACATTTAACAAAAGGAACTGCATGTCGTGGTCTGAGAGGCCATTGACTATTGGTTTTGAAATATAATTTTGTTCATTGGACTTTTCTATAAAGATATTACGAGGTGCATTCAAGTTCTAAGGCCTCCGATTTTTTCCTCCAGACTGGAAAGAGATAGAAACATGTGCATTGTTTTAAAATGAGGTCGCGTTCATTGTCAATACATCCCAGAGATGGCAGCACCGTACGGCAAATGGAATTTTACCGCCAGCGGCGAGAATGAGAACTGTTTTAAATACTTAAAATGGCGACGTTCTCCTTATTTGAACAGCGTGCAATCATTCGTTTTCTGAATTTGCGTGGTGTGAAACCAATTGAAATTCATCGACCGTTGAAGGAGACATGTGGTGATGGGGTTATGGATGTGTCGAAAGTGCATTCATGGGTGCGACAGTTTAATGAAGGCAGAACATCATGTGACAACAAACCGAAACAACCTTGGGCTCGCACAAGCCGGTCTGACGACATGATCGAGAAAGTGGAGAGAATTGTTTTGGGGGATCGCCGAATGACTGTTGAACAGATCTCCTCCAGAGTTGGCATTTCTGTGGGTTCTGTGCACACAATCCTGCATGACGACCTGAAAATGCGAGAAGTGTCATCCAGGTGGGTGCCACGAATGCTGACGGACGACCACATGGCTGCCCGTGTGGCATGTTGCCAAGCAATGTTGAGGCGCAACGACAGCATGAATGGGACTTTCTTTTCATCGGTTGTGACAATGGATGAGACGTGGATGCCATTTTTCAATCCAGAAACAAAGCGCCAGTCAGCTCAATGGAAGCACACAGATTCACCGCCACCAAAAAAATTTCGGGTAACTGCCAGTGCTGAAAAAATGATGGTGTCCATGTTCTGGGACAGCGAGGGCGTAATCCTTAACCATTGTGTTCCAAAGGGCAGTACGGTAACAGGTGCATCCTACGAAAATGTTTTGAAGAACAAATTCCTTCCTGCACTGCAACAAAAACGTCCGGGAAGGGCTGTGTGTGTGCTGTTTAACCAAGACAACGCACCCGCACATCGAGCTAATGTTACGCAACAGTTTCTTCGTGATAACAACTTTGAAGTGATTCCTCATGCTCCCTACTCACCTGACATGGCTCCTAGTGACGTTTGGCTTTTTTCCAACAATGAAAGACACTCTCCGTGGCCGCACATTCACCAGCTGTGCTGCTATTGCCTCAGTGATTTTCCAGTGGTCAAAACAGACTCCTAAAGAAGCCTTCGCCGCTGCCATGGAATCATGGCATCAGCATTGTAAAACATGTGTACGTCTGCAGGGTGATTACGTCGAGAAGTAATGCCAGTTTCATCAATTTCGGATGAGTAGTTAATTAGAAAAAAAATCGGAGGCCTTAGAACTTGAATGCACCTCGTATCAATGGCTGTTTGTGAGCAATTGGCTACCCTAGTGGAGAACCTTACAGTGGGAATTAAGTTGAATGATAGTGTTATTGGGAGAGTCTTTAAGGAAATCTACATTCAAATCACCAGCAACCACTATTTCTTTGTTTTTGGTTGTTAAATGAGCCAGTACAGCTTCAAGGTGGTTTAGGAACAGATTAAAGTTACCTGCAGGTGCTCGATATACACTTAATATTATGAAGGATTTTTTGTGAAATTCTACTTCTGTTGCACATGCTTCCATATGCTGTTCAAAGCAAAATTTATGAATGTCTATGTTCTTACATTTTTGACAGTTCCTGATGAATGTGGCAACTCCTCCTTTCTCCATTTCTGCTCTACAAAAGTGAGATGCTAACCCAAACCCTGTAACGCATAAAAGTTCTATACCAGTGGTCACATGATGTTCAGAGAGGCAGATTATGTCAGCTGGGTTTGAGGACTCCAATTCATCTATGCAGATAATTAATTCATTAATTTTATTTCTCAGTCCTTGAATATTTTGATGCAATAAAGATAGCTGACATTTCACATTGACTGAGTTAAAGTTGGGTAGAGTTGAAATAACTGCCGATTGTTAAAAATTCTTAAACAATAGCTGTTTATGCTAATGTTGGAAGCTAGAATTATGTTTTTTGGTTTCTTTCTCAAACTGAAGGTTTGTCTCAGTCCTAACCTCTCTTAAAATTTGGTTTCTTTCTTTCCTCCCTACCCTAAAAAAGGGTTTTTTTCTGAACCTTACAACCACTGGTATTTTATCGCTCATGACAGTGCCTCCCCCCTTTAACTTTCCTGTTATTTTCCCAGCCAGTTTACCCTTCCCTTTCCTGTTGAGGTGAAGGCCATGCCTAGTATAATCCCACCTATTGAGAAAATCAACAGGAACCACACCAATGTGTGACCCTGCACCCGACATAAGCAGCTGTTCCAACTCCAAATCAACTCCCTTGACAGAAGAGTTCAAATGAGGTCGGTCATGGCGCCCAAGAACAGATACAAACTCAACACTAGTATGCTTCGATGCTGATGCAATCTTTTCCAGGTCACACCCTATACTATACCCAGGATCTCTGTCGATACTATTACCTGGCACACCCACTATAACCACGGTGCCTTCCTTAGTGAAATCTTTGTAAAGTGTTTCCTAAATACTCTGTCACCTGCTCCAGACCAGCACTAGGTTTAAAAAAATTGGTGACCTGGTATTCTAATCCTAGTTCATCCTGCAAAAGTTGGCCAATACCTCTTCCATGGGAAATACCCAACAACAACACTTTCTTTCTCTTTACTTATTTCCCTACATTCTTACTTTTCAATTTGCTGCTGAAAGTTCGTTGTGCCTTGTCTACACCTGCAACTGCTTGAGGCTCACCAGCTTCTAACTGAAGCAACAGGTCAAATCTATTTTCCACATTCACCATGAAGCTGTCAGACAAAGTTCTAGGCCTGTTCCTCCTGTTGCCACTTCCCACCTCTCTTTACCCTTCTCCCTCCTTAACCTGTCAAGATCTCCCCTTTCCTTGTCTAACTCAGCCTGAAGGGCGGCAATTTTCCCCTCCTGTTCTAGTATCGTCCTATCTCTACTACATATCCTACAAAACCACTGATGAGTCTCATTTACTTCCCCTATTACCACACCACTACAGTCACCCACATGGAAAAAACTACAGCACCTGTCACATCAACTAGCACCTGCCACAAAATACCACTGGCATTGTCAGTCTAGCCTGCATCACGTAAAAGTATAGGTAGGTGTGTGTGTGTGTGTGTTGTGTGTGTGACTCTGAAAGCTAGTTGATTTTCCTGCTATTGTGTGTGCCTGTCGACAAATTAATCCCCAAGTATTTACATTCTACAAGAACTTTCCTACATCATTTATAGTGGCTAGTGGCTCTCTTCCTTACAAACCTCACTTCATCTCTACTATTCATAATCTACATCCTTATTTCCTCTCCAGTATTGTCTGTCCATATCTTTTGCAATGTTTTCCCACCCGCCTCTGTTATACACACACTTCGCCCATGACAATCCTTGGGGTCATACGAGACATTTGTGACACCCTGCAGCACTTGTTCTGGCCATTAAGATTGCACTGCACGCTGTTATACATAACACGTGCCCACCAGATCACAGTTGTAACACCTACCAGCATCCAACCACTGCATTTAACCTCCGAATTGACACATCGCTCTTCACACATTCCTCCCATCAGAACTTTACTCTTTTTTTCCTGCATGTGATGATCAACTTACACACGATTTAAGTATCGTCCAGCCACAAAACCATCCTATTGCTCACAGCACAATTTCTTCCATCCTTTTTACTTAACGAACTGAGGCTATATTATTCAGTTCCCCTTATAACCACCTAACACTTTCAGCCATCTATTTTTCATTTCCTACCATCACCCCTAACCCAGTGGACCCCTGCTCCATCTTTCCACATCAATTCAAAGAATTCTCTCTTTCCCTGCCTAAAATCCAGCCCCACATGCTGTTCCTTAAATGCTGCCTAAACCATGAATCCCTACCAAACAAACTTGATGAAATAAATGTACTTCTTAGGAATGAGTGGAAGGAGGTATCAGTTTTATGTTTTTGTGAGCACTGGCTAGAGAAGGACCATTTACAGTATTCAAACATAACTGGTTTCACTCTGGCAAACTACTTTTGCAGATCAATATCAAAGCTTGGAGGAAGCTGCATTTATGTAAAAGAAAACATAGACTATACGATAATAGACTGTGTACATCACTTAGGAAGCGAAAAACTCTTTGAAGCCTCAGCTATTGAAATAACATCAGGAAAAACTTTAATAATGTGTGTTTACAGATCACCCAACAGCAATGTAAACACTTTCTTTAAAAAACTTGACCTTGCACTAGGGAAACTTAAAAATACTTGCAAAACTATAGTTCTGTGTGGCGATTTTAATATTGACCTCTTAACACACAGCCACCAAAGAGAAAAATTCCTTAATATTATTCAAGAATATAACCTGTGCACTAAAATAAACTCCCCTACACACGTAACAAAAACTAGTGTTACACTTATTGATCCGATCTTTGTAAACACTGACATGCACACCTCAAAAAATTTTAATACCGGCTACATTGATCACAATGCACAGCTACTTGCCATATGCAGAAGTGTTGATTTGTCTAGGAATGGAAGTGTTATCTACAAGAGAAAATTCAGCATGCAAAATATTGAGCACTTCAAACATATGCTAAGTACCCACTCGTGGAATAAAATCTACAATAGTTACAACACAGATGAAAAGCTGGATAATTTCATGCAAATTTACAGACATTGTTTCGAAATTGCATTTCCAAAAAAGAAAATAATTTGTAAAGGCCCCAGCAAACCCAAAACTTGGATTACATCAGGGATCAAAGTATCATGTAGAAGAAAAAGAGAACTTTTTGCACTACCAAAAACAGATAGCAGCCCTGAATTTGCTCACCACTTCAAAAAATACAAGTTAACTCTGAGTCGTGTAATAAGGGAAGCAAAATTAAGGGAAAATGACAAACTTATTATGGAATCATCAGACAAAGCTAAAACAATGTGGAATACGGTACAGAGACTTACTGGAAAGGTGGAAACACACAAAAATATTGTATTGTCACAGGCGGGCAGCAAGATCACTGATCCAAAATTAATTGCTAACCACTTCAATTCTTACTACACCAATATTGCTCGTGAGTTAGCAAAGGAACAAATGGGAAAAACATCAAACAAAATATTACAGGAAATTTCTGGAAATAGCGTAACAAATACATCCATGTTCCTCTGTCCAATAAGTAGGGAAAACTGTTAAACAGTATAAAGTCATTAAAAAATAAATATTCAGCCGGAGTCGACGATGTGTCAGACTATATTATAAAAGTATCAGCTGAACAGATACTCGCACCACTGCTAGATATATGCAATTCTTCACTATCAAGTGGTATTTTCCCACAACAGTTAAAAACTGCAAAAGTTGTACCCCTTTACAAAAAGGGCGATCGGCAGCAGATGGTCAACTATAGGCCTGTGTCACTCCTATCAGGTTTTTCAGAAATCATTGAAAAACTAGTTCTGCTACAACTAACTGATTTCTTTAACAAAAAAAATATGATTTCAGGATGTCTGCATGGCTTCAGGCCTCAGTGCAGTACTGAAACAGCCACTTTTAACCTCATAAATTGTATTTTAAATTCAGTGGATAATCACAAAAATGTTTCGGGGATTTTCCTGGATTTAACAAAAGCATTTGATCTAATAGACCATGAAATTCTCCTAAGAAAGTTAGAGTGGTATGGTGTAAGAGGCCTGCCACACGAGTGGCTGAAATCCTACCTAGAAAATCGCTCTCAGATAACAGAGGTAAAACACATGGGAAAAAACGAACTCCAAGCTTATCAATCGAAACCTTCCACATTAACCCACGGTGTACCACAAGGCTCAATTTCAGGTCCCTTTCTCTTCCTAATTTTCATAAACGACTTCCCCCTACACGTTCAACACTCCGAACCAGTGCTATCTGCAGATGACACAAGCATATTAATTGAAGGTGAAAATGAAATGGCTCTAAGTTTAAATGCTAAAGTCACAAGTGAAAATGTCTCAGAGTGGTTTATGAGGAATAAATTACTGATAAACCCTCAAAAAACAGTCGTCTTACACTTCCATACACAACAAAATAAAAACCTATTAAAACCAAACATGTCAATGGAAAACCAAAGAATTAACAGCGTCACTGAAGCAAAATTTCTTGGCATCTACTTACAAGACAATCTTAAATGGAATTCCCACATCACTTCATTAAATTCTAAACTATCCAAAATGACTTATGCAATGAGGATTATATGGAACAACACAAGTCCTGAAACAGTTAGAGCAGTGTATTACGCTTGCATACACTCCCTATTAAGATATGGCATCATATTCTGGGGAAATTCTCCTCATTGCATGACCACATTCCGGAAGCAAAAAAAGATTGTGAGGGTAATGAAAAATGCCAACACCCGAAAATCATGCAATCCATTCTTTAAAGAACTGGGGATTCTACCCCTACCATGTATCTACATACTAGAAGTTGTAATGTTCCTAAAAAAAAAGCATGCTAAAAATGGAAATGTATTTATTCAAAATAAATCTGTACACGAACACCATACAAGGGCAAATAGTGACATACACAGACATCATTGTTATACCACACTGTGCAAGAAAGGTGTATATCACTCAGGTTCACTTTTGTTTAATAAGCTGCCAAGTAACCTAAAGGCCATAAACAAAATCCATAGCTTTAAAAAATCTGTAACATCATATCTCTTGGAAAACTGTTTTTACTCAGTAACACAGTATCTTGAAAAATAAGTTGGTTGTAACAATATAAAAATGTAACAATTTATAAATGTAATGTATACACCAATGTAACAGTATATTAATGTAATATCATTTTGTCCAACATCTAAGGTATGGTATATGTACCACAAAGATTCAGGATGTAAATAAATAAATAAATAAATAAATAAACCCTCACTACATACACAACATCTCCGAAAGAGAAACCCCTCCACTCTAACACCTGAAGCAGCATTCCAGACACCAGCTCCATGAACATTCCAACCTGTTGACATCTTATTCCCACCACAGGTCACCACTATCCATCAACACCCATTCTTCTCATAAACCTCAAGAAAACCCCAAACACTGCTGTTATCCTCTCCACCAAAAACCTCAGTCCCACAGAATTTTCAGTCCTATGCAAAGGAGTAACCTTCTCCCCTACCCCCAATTTAACCATGTTGGACTTCCCCAAAGACCTACTCTCCTTTCAATCCCTACGGTGAAAACACTTCTTTGCCACGAATCTCTCCAACTAATGCCAATATAATTCCAGCACTGAACCTTGCCTCTCCCAGTTCATACCACAATCCAACTGTGACCTTCAACCCCCCCCCCCCTCTTTCCGCCCACCTAGCCACCCCCAACTCAGCTTCTAGGAATTCCTTACCTCCAACTTGGCCTTACCATCCTTACTCTGGAACTCTAACATTTCAGCAGAGGAAACTACAGCCATACACAACCTAAAAACATATCCAGCTCTAATCATCCTCCTTGCAGACAAGGCTCCACCGCTGTTGTGATCGGTCAAAATGTCTACATGAGGGAAGACCTCCACCAGCTGCCTGACTTCTCCACCTACAAGCTCAGCCAGAGTGATCCCATCCCATAGGACCAACATAACCTATAGTTCCTACTGAAATCCATAGACCCTTCACCTCAGTCAACCTCCGTTCTCACCCCAACAACACTCCATACACCCACCTTCTACATACTTCGAGGTCAGGAGAGCGTGGAGACCATGGAATTGGTCCACCTCTACCAATCCATCGGTCACCGAATCTGTTGTTGAGAAGCGTACGAACACTTTGACTGAAATGTGCAGGAGCTCCATCATGCATGAACCACATGTTGTGTCATACTTGTAAAGGCACACGTTCTAGCAGCACAGGTAGAGTATCCTGTATGAAATCATGATAACGTGCTCCGTTGAGCGTAGGTGGAAGAACATGGGGCCCAATCAAGACATCACCAACAATGCCTGCCCATACGTTCACAGAAAATCTGTGTTGATGATGTGATTGCACAATTGTGAGCGGATTCTCATCAGCTCACACATGTTGATTGTGAAAGTTTACAATTTGATCACTTTGGAATGAAGCCTCATCCGTAAAGAAAACATTTGCGCTGAAATGAGGATTGACACATTGTTGGATGAACCATTCGCAGAAGTGTGCCAGTGGAGGTCAATCAGCTGCTGATAGTGCCTGCACACGCTGTACATGGTTCGGAAACAACTGGTTCTCCCGTAGCACTCTCCATACAGTGACGTGGTCAACGTTCCCTTGTACAGCAGCAACTTCTCAGGACACCTTCGTTCTGGAAATCTGTCTCGATACAAACTCACTGCGCCATGGCTATTGCCCCGTGCTAATCCATACATCAAATGGTCATCTGCCAACTCCGCATTTGTAAACATTGCACTGACTGCAAAACCACGTTCGTGATGAACACTAACCTCTTGATGCTACATACTGATGTGCCTGATGCTAGTACTGTAGAGCAATGAGTCGCATGACAACACAAGCACCAAAGTCAACATTACCTTCCTTCAATTGGGCCAACTGGCGGTGAATCGAGGAAGTACAGTACATACTGATGAAACTAAAATGAGCTCTAACATGGAAATCAAGCGTTTCCGGACACATGTCCACATAACATCTATTTTTTATTTGTGTGTGAGGAATGTTTCCTCAAAGTTTGGCCGTACCTTTTTGTAACACCCTGTACAAGTGGCGTCTGTTCTTTCAGATGTGTCTGAAAGAATAGACGTCACATATATAATTAAGGTGAGGGATCACTTCAGTGCAGACGCACACCATGCTCAAAATCTTACCAGAATCATCAAAATCCCATGAGTAATGAGGATAACTGGCAATGGGCACTGCATCAGTAGTGTGTGGATAGGTTGAGAATTTGGGTCTGACAGGAGGCGTGCTATGGTAGTCCACGCAGTTTGCGATGAATATTGTGCCCGGATGGTACAGTGGTCAATGCATCATCCTAGTAAGCAGGAGACTGGTGCTCAAATCCTGGTACAGCACGAACTTTCAACTTTCCCCATTGATTTATATCAGTGTCCACTAGCAGCTAGTGTAATTAACTCCTTTGCATCTTGATTCATAGTGGTTGCCGGATCAAAGTGGTGTCTGTCCTCTTGGACATTTCCAAAAGAACAGAACCACATATTTAAGTTAACTGGTTTCAGTAAAATCGAAATATGTTACTATAAAGTCTGGATGTCAGTCTCCGTAGATAGAGAAATCTATTAACTCAAAATGTTTTCCCCCTTGTGTACTCTAGAGATGGATTTTCAAGTAGTGTTATTAAACATGTTTTTAAACAAAAGTAATTACAGATTTGCAATCAGCTCATCTTAAGACTAAAACTATGTTAATGAAACTGAAAGGAATCAGTATGAAATAATAAATGGATAGATTTGTTTTGAGACTACCTGTACATGTTACAAAGAATCAGAATCAAACAGCAATAATAATTAGTTAGCATATGAGAGATTCCAGTATGCTCTGTGTCATCACTCCCAGCTGGGTTGGGGATTTTCTCTGCCCAGGGACTGGGTGTTTGTGTTGTCCTCATCACCATCATCATTCGTGATAGTGGCTAGATTGGACTGCGTAAAACACTGGGGTGTGAAAAAATTGGGACTTTGTATGGGCGCCGATGAGCACACAGTTGAACACCCCACAAACCAAACATCATCACTATCATCGTCTGTTTCATCACACCCCCTCACCTCACTCACCTTTATTGATGTATACAGATTGATATTCACAAAACCTGACTGGAAATTTGATGGGAGATGGCTGGTTTTTAAATACTCTTCTAAAATCATAATAAACAAGGACAATTCAATTAATCGGATAATAAGAATATCACAAATATGTCATAAAATAGGGGGTATATTACTGTTGGACAGTTTTATAGACATTACATATATGTGCATATTGAAAATTTCTTTAAAATACACAACTTCTTTTGCAACAATTTTTACTTTATTGCGAGGTATAGCCTCTCATTTCAAAGGTCAAAGATATGGCTCCATTTCCCAAGCACTTATCTCAGTGCCTATGTTTTCACTCATTCTCAGCATGTAAAAGTTTAGGCAACATATTATATCTGTAACGCAATATGTATTACTCCTAAACTTGAAAAAATTTATTCGTACAATGTTATGGATCTAACACAGGTCATAATTACATACAATACAACAACTGTTACATCATTAAGCATAAACTCATTTATAAAGGATGGAAAAAAAGCACTCCGTCATCAGGCCACATGTGGCCCACTGGGACCATCCAACCGCCGTGTCATCCTCAGCTGAGGATGCGGATAGCTGGGGCGTGTGGTCAGCACACCCCTCTCCCAGTCATTATGATGGTTTTCTTTGACCGGAGCTGCTACTATTCGGTCGAGTAGCTTCTCAATTGGCATCACGTAGCTGAGTGCACCCCGATAACCACTTTCTCCAGTTATGAGTACTTAACCATGAGTTCATGCCACATGATTTCATAAACGTAACTTTGTGCCATACCTGATACTAAATCCCTAAGCAATTGCTTCCTCAACCAACATTACATTTCCCCACTATACACAGTGAATTACCTAAAACTTGCACTGCAGATATTGCTGAAATGGAAAGTGCTATTGATGTCTGGTTCTCCCAGAATGGATTGGTAGTCAGAGGCTCACATTGTTACCAAAGAAACAGAGTGTAGCAATACTTAGGAAGTGTATTTTTTGCGCAAACATCTACTTTTTTTAAATGTAACAATGCCTATTGGCATTATCAAAATAAAAAAAAGGTAAATGAGAATGTCAGTGGTGTTTACTGCAGGTTTCTAGTGTGAGTCATTTGCGAGATACATATTTTGAAAAGTTTCCACACTGACATTTGTTTGTGCCATTCAACCTGCATAGTTGCTAAGTACAATGTTACGTTTGCTAATAGTGTGCTTGTGTGTTCCTTTAGTGCATTGTGACATACTAGTCAGTTATTGAGTGACAGTCCAAGCAGTAGGCGATGAGCGGGCAATGTTCATGGTGTATGGAGAGTGTAGGAATAATGCAGTTTGTTCTTCTAGGGTGTATGTGGCAAGATATCCCAATAGACACCAAACATATTGGCAGTTATTTATCAAACTCTTCAGCCAATTATGTGAAAGCAGTAGTGTAACACCTACACAATGTAACAGAAGGAAACAAACAACAATAGAAGACAAGGAAATTAATGTCTTGCTGCAGTTGCTGTTGAACCGCATGTTAGCTCCCTCAGCTCATAGACACATTTTTCATAGATGGAACACTGAATGTGCACAAGTATCACAGCCTCCTAATGTACCACCTTCCATGGACGCTAGAAGCTTTTCCTCAGCTGAATAGGAGGAACCTGTGGTAATAACATGATGGCTGTCCTGCACGTAGTGCAATAAGTACTACAGCGTGTCTTCATGAATTGATATCAAATCATTGGGCTAGACACAGAGCACCTGTGAACCATGCACGGCTTGCGTTTATCCCATTTATTTGTTGTCATCTTCTATTATGGTACTACCACCTCGTTTTCCTATTCCATTTACTGGCGTCACTACTTCCTGCCTTACTTGCCCATTAGTGGCAGCAGCAGCACATATCAATAAGTGCACTGTCATACCACCTCTGGAGCTACTGATAATATTTCCGGCACATTGTGTGTCTGGCAGTCAGTTCGTGATGGACCAGCAGTGCAGTCCGGATGCAGCAGCAGTGAAGTCGGGGATGGAGTGCCGGTGAGGTGCCGACAGCCAGTGCTCACCAACCATTGGCGACACACATGCACTGTCCAATGGAGGGAGATTGGAGCGGGACAACCGTTTGTTGGTCATTCGGTTGGTCGTCTCATCGGCCAATGTACATTTGGTCAATCACCACCTCCAAGCCTGGCCAGTTGGTCGCTTGGTGTGGAGCAGAGAGAAATCTCCGCAGCGTGTAGTTTGGCCGGGGCCGGTGCCAGTGTCCACACGCGGTCGGAGTGTGAGGGGCTGTTCCAACTGCTACAAGCCCCATGGCTCATCGAAACCATTCATGAAAGTTAAGTTATCCTGTCGCTTGGTCCATTGCCTGTCTGTCGGTTGGTTTGCCATCGGATTGTGAATGCCTTCAGTCGATTTTGAATTTGACTTGTTTTGCTCTTGAGGCCTTCAGCCTAAATTAAAGAACTGTTCACATAAGGCCTTTGGTATTTAAAAAATGATTGATGTTATGGAGTTTTAAGTCTTAGGTGTTCAGCCAATTTGAATTTAACTTGTTTGCTCTTGAAGTGTCTGATTCTGTTGGCCGGTGTGGCCGAGTGGTTCTAGGCGCTACAGTCTGGAACTGCGTGACCGCTACGGTCGCAGGTTCGAATCCTGCCTTGGGCATGGGTGTGTGTGGTGTCCTTAGATTAGTTAGGTTTAAGTAGTTCTAAGTTCTAGGGGACTGATGACCTCAGAAGTTAAGTCCCATAGTGCTCAGAGCCATTCGAACCATTTTTTTTTGTCTGATTCTTTGGGCCTTCAGTTTAACTAAAGAACTGTTTTAAGATAAGGCTTTTCCTTTTAAATTTCTGTTTTGGTTGAGTTTTGCCTAATGAAGAACTATTTTTTTTTAAAGATGTTGTTTAGCCTTAAGTGTTGGGCTCTCAGCCAATTTTGAATTCAAATTGTTTGCTCTGAAAATCTCAGATTCTCTGGGCCTTCAGCCTAAATAAAGCACTGTTGCAAGATAAGGCTTGCCTTTTAAATTTCTGATTATGCTTGCGTTTTAAGTTATTGGCCTTCAGCCGTTTTTAAATCAGAGTGGCTTTTAGCCGATAATTAAGTCCGAAGATTAAAGCTGTGTGTTAAAAAAAATACTATTGGCTGCTCCAGAGGTGATACAACAGTGCACTTATCGATATGTGCTGCTGCTGCTGCTCACAGGCAAGTAAGGCAGGAAGTAGTGACCCCAGTAAATGGAATAAGAAAACGAGGCAGCAGTTCCATAACACAAGAAGACAACAAATAAAAAGGGATAAACGCAAGCCGTGCATGGCTCAACCTGTACCTTGGCTGGCCTGTTCACTGGATCTGACAACTATAGACTTTTTTCTGTAGCGAAAGCTCGTAGCAAGGACATACCAACTACACTCAATGATAAGCAACAATGTATTACAGCAGCCTGCTCAGCCATATCTGTTGAAACGCTAGCACATGTGCAGTAGTCATTATATACAGACAGGAAGCATGTATTGTCTCTGTCAGTGCTCATTTTGAATACAACCTGTGATATTCAACTGTCTCTTTAGTGGGCAGACTCCACATAACTAGTGAGTGCATTGGCATTGTTCTTTAGTGCATGTTATTACAGGTATTGAACAACTGTTGGTGTGGGAACTTTTGAAAATAAGATATCTCATAAATGACTTGTACTAGAATCCTGTAACGAACACCACTGTTATTCTAATTTACCCTACTTTTTGTCTGTTAATGTCAATAGACATTGTTCCATTTAAATAAAGATATGTTTGCAGAAAAAATATGCTCCATAATTATTATCACAATCTATTGATTGGCTAACAATATGAGCCACTTCATACCAATGCATTGTATGAAAACCATACATCAATATCACTTTCAGTTTCTGCAACACTTGTGGTGATTCACTGTGTATATCAGTATAATCATTTTCATGACAATAATCAACATCATCATCATCCAAAGCCATAACAAATTTGCATTTCTCTCTTTTTACTATCATATATCTTGTTCTTTTACAAGTCACTATGAAATTTCATCAGCAAAAATAAAATTACCTTACAGAAACGTCATGACACTAGTATAACATTCACTTCCTCATCACCATATTACAGATAACAATTCTAGCAACATCATTCATATTCGTCACCTAGTTCATACAGATCAGGATGGGAGCATATGGATTTCTCATATAGTTGTTGTTCTGCAGTGACTGATAAAAACTTCATATTAGAAGTATACAAGGAATGTCTGAAAATACTGTTACTCATGATAAAAACTTCAAATCTCTGCTTCCAGTATTATCTCTAATGACATTTGTTTTACTTTGTTTATTAACTTGGTTATTATAGCATGCCAGTGGAAACCAAACTAAGTAAGTTCCAATAATATATATAAACTACAAAGTCTTAATCAGGCCCAATAGAACATGGTAGTAAATCATTAGATACCATTTAACAAAATCATTCAGTGAATATGCAATTTATATCCTAAAGTTACTTACATCACAGCCAAAAATTCAAAGTCCACATTACAAACAAGATAAGAGAACAAAATAATTTTTTCACATGTAAATATAAATCTGTATGAAATAATAATATTCTCTCAAAAACAATTACTTTAAAATTTTTCAGATATAACTAATAATCAAGAAAACTCTTTCAATAAGAGGCAAAATATTGTTGCAGCACTAACCTGCCAGGAGGTCTCCATTGCCTCTCATATAATTAATCTGTGGAATTCTTTCCCTCGGAAAGTCAAATACAAAAATAATTTTGTTGACACACTTTCCATGAATAGACACAATGTAACTGTTACTGTACATTTTAAGTTCACATTTTCTTTTAAGTTTATTGACAAACCAAAACTGTCTACTTTTTTACCATAAACAGACTTGACTATGGGAAATCTCTTAAAGATTTTTAGACTTCATGACCTTTCTATATCTTTATTCTTCATCTCTACATATTTATTTCTCAACATGGTCAGTCGGTAAGAACCACGTTTCTGCCGACAAGAGACCAGTTTGTTGATACCGTCACTGTAGAATGTTTGACTTCATTGTCAGAGGCACAACCTACCTCCACTTACACTGCTTTATCACTGCCAAAATGAAGTCTTCAAAGGTGTTCTTTAAGTTTTGAAAACAAAAGAAAGTCAGATGGGGTGAAGTCAGGACTGTATGGAGAATGATTGAAGAGAGTGAACCCAATGTGTGGCACTGTTGCGGATGTCACATCACTTGTGTATGGTCTAGTATTATCATGCTAAAGGAGAGGGTACTCCATGTGTGTATGAACTCTACAAATTCATGCTTTCATTCCTCTGAGGGTTTCTGATGTACTGACATAGTTACATTACACACTGCCAAGTTACATTCAACAACTCAGAGCCTTCTAGGGGCTGAGAGTTGCATATTGTGTCAGCATAATGAGGAAGTCGATCCAGTAATGTGCAAAGGTCCAGCCATTCCAATTTAGGTTTTCTGTAATTTCCCTAAATTGCTTTAGACAAAAGCTGGGATGGTCTTTCGAAAGGGCACGGTTGACTTCCTTCCCCATTATTCCTTAATCCCAAGGGAACAATGACTTCACTGTTTGGTATGTTCCCCCAGATCAACTAACCAACCATAACATGAGTTTGTGTGACTTGTATAGATTCAGGTGCAAGGGTACATTTAGGGGCAAATTATCCCTCTAACCCTTCCCTTAACGTATTGTTATGCTAATTGATTTATAACCCCCTGGGGATAATCCTTCCTTCTGGGAAACCCTCACCTCTCTGGCAAATGCCCACTCCTCACCCCTCCCCTTCGCTGATACAAGCACACTTAACGTTACACACAGCCACAGTACATGCAACAACTCAGACACTTCTAGGGCAGAGGGTTGCAGCTCGTGTCAGCATAATGGGGAGATCGATCCAGTAATATGCATAACATGAATAGTGGGGTAGTAGTAGCATGAACACATTTTGTTTGTGTGGCTTGCATACATAGAGGGGCAAATTATCCCTCTTCCCCCAACATGTAACATATTATTATACTAATTTATGATCCCCTGGGGATAATCCATTCTTCTGAGAAACTCCAACCCCTTCTCATTCCTCTCAGTCTCCAACACCCCACTGGAAAACCCCAATCCCCCCCCTCCCTCTCATCAATACATGCACACATGATGCTAATTGATTTATGACCCCCTGAAGTAATCTGTCCTGAGAAACCTCCCATCCTCCCCCCCCCTCATTCTCTTCATCCACCACCTCCCCTCTGGGAAATCCCCAACCCCCACTCCCCCTCACTTATGCAAAAACACATTTGATAAAATATTAATTGACTAATTAATATGATTAACTATGATGAACTGATCAAATACTGTAATTAACTCCTCTGCCTCTAGAGAACCCCTAGCTGTCCCCTACCATTCCCCACATCCCCCTCCAGAAATTAGCAGGAAAAAGACTCAGTCTGTGCTGAGCTGCTGGAGAGGAAGGACGTACACAGTTTATTTTATATATTTTAGGTGCTACCCTGTTGGAAATTAGCAGGAAAAGCTCAACTCCTCCTCTCCTCTCCTCTCCTCACAACCTACCTGGAGAAATGACAGGTTCTGTCTGTGTCTTATTGGACAATTTTCGTGTATGCTCACTTTAAAATGTGGGGATCGGCCGAGTTAGTCCACGGTGCCACCACCAGAGGACATCCCACTCCTGCCTCTCGCTCCCACTCTCCCCACCCCTTCTAGAAAAAGTTGATGGGAAAAATCGCTCAATATGTGCTGAGCTGGCGCATTGGAGGAATTCCACTAAAAGCAATTCAACAACATTGCAAAGGGCAGCTGTCAGCTTTATTTAGCTTGCAAGGCATGCAGTTTGTTTCCGAAAATGGATGCATGTAAACTTTTTATGCTCTATTAAAACACACATTTCCTCCCATGTCCATATGCTAATCATGTTGTTCTGTCTGTGGCACACCTAAATATAAATTTTTATATCCATGAACATGTAATAAGACAAAACGGAAGAGACATGTCCAGTTAGTAAGTATATTAGCTTGTAAATGTTCGAACAATCAAAGAAATTCACTCCTGCAGAGAGCACTCGTATATTTACGTAACATGAAATATTACATAAACTATATCTGTTAATGTAATAAGAAAGTCCCTCAGCCTATTAGATAACGTGAAAGTTAAAACAAAAATCTGGGCCCAATAGGTCACCAACCCACTACCAGCTGTTTTGTAATGTGGCACTTCTAACAAATACTCTGTTCTGAAGCTCTGTAATGAACGACCTATTTTATGTTACAGTCTTCTCAAGAATTTAAACACTGATTTGTTATTAACCGAAATTTAATTATAACAAATCGTAGCAAGAACAACATGTTTTTGTTGAATCTTCAATGTGCTGTAGCGTTAAAACGTTCTACTTGAATAACATGAGAGTTATAACTAGAAAATAACTAGATGCGAAAGTAGTTTAACCATTTTCACATCATTTTATTGCAACAAATCGTACCAATAATGATGTGTTCTAGAGAGATTCAGTGTACTGGTGTTGAGAAATAGTATACAGGGTGATTTTTTCCACCATGTACAAACTCTAGGTATTGATCGACGAAAGGATACGGAACAAAAAAGGTCTAATGAACTTATGACCAGAAATGCATGGTTTCCATGCTAGAGACCATTTATTCAATCATATTTTGTTACAGTTACTGCAGTCTGACACGTGCTGTACCATGCAGCCACAGTTACAGTTTGCATGGTTTCTCCTATAGGGTGGTACTGTTCCTCATGTGTCAAGCCCTAGTGCCCTCTCCTGCCAAAGTAATTGGTAATGTTGTGTCCGATTCACTTCTCTTGTTGACTCATCTTGTAGTGGATGCAATACAGCTTTGCACACAACGGTTCTATATTTGAATCTAGAGCTTGCTGACATGGTGTCTACTTATGGAAAGGCAAATGGCAACGGGCGGTGGGCAGCCAGGATGTGTCAAAAGACCTATCCCCACTGTTAACAAGCACAGCATTCAATGTTTTCAACAGGATTTTGCGATTTGTCTGAGACAGGCTCATTTCAGGAAGCAGGAAATCATCAAGGAACCATCCGAAATGTGATTAACACTGTGGAAGGCGACCGCCATGTCAGTACCAGGGAGTTGGCCTTACTTGCGACCGACTTTCCACATCAGAAGCAGTTTTGTCACTGGTTGCTTCACCAGGCAACCGGAATTTCTGTCATCCATCCTTTTCATAGACGATGCTACCTTTATGCGGACTGAGATCTTCAAATTTCATAATGTTCATCTGTGGGATAGTATGCAGAACCCCATAGTATGGTGACAGCGAATCGTCAGCATCGGTGGAGCCAGAATGTTGTACCGGGATAATTGGTGACTGTATTTTGGAATGAGCCTTCCTTCCACATCGCCACTTTGCAGTCATCTAAACGACCGAATAGTAAACTAATACTTAGTACGTGTTGGGCGGCTTTTGTGATCAAGTGGAAATTTGAAGAGATGGTGCGTTTGCGCTGGACCGTTATTCCCTCCCATGTAAATTGTTCGGTTGACTGCTTCTGCACATTTCACGCCTTTATTTAGTTAGGAGAAGATCGATTGCGGTGTGTGGAAGACATGTTTGCCCGTTCTCTAGACATGGGAAAGACATTAGTTGGCTTGTAAATTATAGGGCTGATTTGGGATCTGTTACATAACCGACATCGGTATTCGAGAGTGAAATAACAGTTTCCTCTATTTGTTTCTAGTTACTAAGTGGCTTACGGCACGCTGAACCTCGCTAAAGTTTGGAGTTTGTAGAGAAATAATTTCGAGTTTACATCTTGGGAATTATGTTGCGCTAGCGATCGGTAGGATGCCACCTATTGCTTGAAATCGAGAAGTACGGCGAAAATGGTATAATATTATGCGGAAAATATGTGTGTTCTTGTAATTCCAGAGTCTGGAGATGTGCGTAGAAAAGTAATCAAGCAAGGAGTAGAAACAGTAACGCGTTTGTGCCGAGGGGAAAAGATCTCCAATTTGCAGAAGAGTTCTTACATCGACTTCAGTCCTACATCCTTTATTCATCGACAAAGATGTAATGGGGGTAGGCTTTTTTGCTGTGCAAAAGCGACACCTGGCTGGTGCAAGTGTGGACGTAGAATAATTTTTTTGTACACCTATAATTCATAGTCAGAAATGTTATGCTGCTGCTTGAACGTGAAGGTACTGTGACTTATGTTCCGACATACGTTTGTGGGAAGTAATCAAACTACTATTCACCTAAAAACAAGGAAAGATTGCGTATGTCTAGTAGTATTGGAAGGATAGATAGGACATGGTGAATTGTGATTTCAACGCACTGAGAAGTATATCCGAACGTAAGTGGTGACAGATTCATTTCGTAAACAGCTACACAATATAGCAATGCAAGTTTTCAACTGGACATGCTATAGTGTAGAAACCGGACGGGGAATACGGCTGTAACAATACGTCCCCTCATCGGCAGCCCTAAGCGGACCCTAGAATTTTCCTTGCTGTTCTATCGATAGTGATGTTGATTACAGTACACCAACCCGCGTTGGTAATGCCTTTCCAAGCATTACGGCCGCGGGTGCAGTATTCATTATTTGAATACAGTTACAGACACCTGTCCTTCATAACACGTGTTTGAGAGAATCTTGGCAATACCTTCCAGAAGCGCTGATGCAACGACTTTGTCAGATAATTTCCTAGGACTGAGGAGAATCGAGACATGTAGCAAGTGGGACTGTAGGTAAATCATAGTTTTTTCTGGCGCTGTACAGATATAAAAGATAACTGCACTGTTTGCGTAAAATGTGTATATATTGCAGTGCAATGTTACTGTGGCTTATGTTGTGGCATGACCAGAGAAAATGAGTGTGTGTCCTATCGTGAGGGACGTAAAGATTAAGGACATTGATAACCACGAGAGATTTTTTATGTGGAAAATTATGTGCGCTGAGATTCGTTGCAGAGGAAACATTACCTGTACATCGATCGGTGTCAGACTGCAGCAGTAATCGTAATATTTAATTGTAGTTAGATTGTTAAATATTCTTGTGAGTCTTGTATGTATTTTATGATCGGTAGACAACTTTTTCAGGGTTTAACTGTCAGTGCAATGTAACAATCTGTACAAAATAATTTTGCCTCTGAAAGTTTTGTCAGCATATACCAGTGGCCGATTGTGCTCCCAGACCGACAATTTGACGGGTAAATTCACTGATGGACAGGTTGTCCTGTTAAGAATGTCCCATGGAAAGCATTGCAACATTTCTAGGCGGTGGACCGAATCACAGCTGTGTGTCATCAAACCAGCAACGGTACCTAGGTGAACACGTATGTTGATAGGAATTTCTCAAGTGTAAAGTAAGAAAGAGATGTCAGCGCCTCATCCTTGCATAGCCTGAACTGTCGTGGAGTAGCTTTGCTGGGAGCGCCAGTGCACCTGGACTCCGGTGTCAGAGTTAGGTGTCGGTCGGCAGGAGGTGATTTTTATTATTAGCGATCTTTTGTTTAAACTATATTCCATCTAAATATATAACCTGCTAGCCACCAAGCGGTGTGTGGTGGAGGACGCTATTCACACCAAAGCTATATTTCCCTCCTTCTGTTCCATTTGCTGTTCGCGCAAGGGAAAAATGACTGTCTGAACGCCTCAGTACGAGCTCCAATTTGAATGGAGATCATTGCGCCATATGAAAGTTGGCGGTAATAATATATGTTCTACATCCTCGCCGGCCGGTGTGGCCGAGTGGTTCTAGGCGCTACAGTCTGGAGCCGTGCAACCGCTACGGTTGCAGGTTCGAATCCTGCCTCGGGCACGGATGTGTGTGATGTCCTTAGGTTAGTTAGGTTTAAGAAGTTCTAAGTTATAGGGAACTGATGACCTCAGAAGTTAAGTCCCATAGTGCTCAGAGCCGTTTTTCTACATCCTCGGCGAAGATAGGATTTGGAATTTAGTGAGCAGCCCCTTGCATTTAGCACGTCGTCTGTCTGCAAGTGTGTCCCACTTCAAACTTTCAATGACAGTTGTAACGCTCTCGAGTTGGTTAAATGTACCAATCACAGATCTTGCAGTTCTTCTCTGAACCTTCTCAATCTCTTTAATCAGACCCACCTGGTAAGGGCCCCCATACAGACGAACAATACTCTATGACCAATAGGATGCCTTAATTAAAAAGAAACTAAGCCATACATGTGAAAAATATCGATTTAACTAATTTGCATAAATTTTTTATATCAACGTGGTATTAGTGGTACAATAGTTAAGGGTAGGCTGCGTGTGACTGGGTGACATTGAGCAGAACAGCAGGTGAAGTGCAGAACACTAAGTTAATTTGAATAATTTTTATGTGAAACGCAGTAGAATAGTTTAAAGGGGTGGGGGTGACATGGAAAACCACTTAAAAGAACAACAGGTTAAGTGCCGACAAAGGGCCAAACATTAGGTTAGGACACCCAGAGTACAGTGCCGAACATTAGTTTATGCAACACGTTTGCCCCATGTAATTGCTTCTTGCAAGACCTAGATGATTCCAAACGTCAGAGAATGATGAGTAAGAGAAATCCAACCCCCACAAACAATATTTTTATAAATAAACAATATACCCTTTCCATATATTCCATACATTGTCTAAATTGTTTAAACAATATTCCATACAGAGCAAACGAATACCCTCCAAATGATCGATCAACTGAGTCTTTTTCCTGCCAATTCCTAGGAGAAGGTGGCGGTCAGATGACTTAGGTTAGTGGAGGTGCTCTTTTTTCCGTATACCTCATGGAGCAGGATACTCCTACATCTGTGTCCAGTAGCAGAGTGTCTTCGCAGGATGGCACTCTGCAGTCACCAAGGTGACACGCGTTCATTTTTTCCTCATCATGACGCCCCTCGAATGAAAAAATTTATGGCCTTCATTCTGACAAAGAGGATTTACGGCTCCTTTTAGAATCTGAGTGTCCACTCATACTCTGCCTTCTGCCTTATGAGCGCTTTGAGCTTTCACATTTTTTCCTGGTCGGTTTTGCCAGGCACTTCAATGTGATTTGCGGAGTATCCGTGTTGATGGAGATATAGATGTAGATTCAGATCCAGTGTATGATGAAGACTGTCTCTTATCATTACCAAACAGATTGTTTGCATCTAAATACGCTAAATAGTTTTATACTTATTTTATATCATAATTTATCATATATTTATTACTTCCTTTGACAAACCATTTACAATATTGGGATGTACCACTTCGTTTTAAATTTTCGATCACTAAAATTATATCAGAATTGTGTAATAATTGAATCAGTTGTTTCGTTATTTTTAATATTACATCAAAAGAAAAAGCAGGTATTGGATAAAACAAAGAGGGATAGAAATTATTAGTTTTTATATCAATTTTTAAAAAATTTAGAAACATTAAACTCTGAGTTTAATACATAAATTATTCTATTAACCAAGGTTGTTGAGTTTAAATTTTTCCCTAAGTAACTGTGCAAGTTTACAATCTTCTTAACGATATCAGGTTCATTAATTTATTGTAACTTCCTTCTATTGGTGGAAGATTTCTTTCTTAAATTTTTCCCAACTATCTATGTTATCATTAGGATAAAGTCTTTTTTAGTTACTGAACTAGTTCGTTTCGAATATTTTTCGTTTGATTCTTTTTCAAATTTGAAGAAGGATCGCAAAGGCTAAAAGGCACAACACTAAATGTGTCAGTAAATCCCATTTATATATTTTTTGTTTGTTTTACCAAAATTATTACAACTATTTGCATTATTTGGTATCAAATCTATTACCTTTTCATCATAATCAAGTTCTTTTACAAATAACTGAGAATAAAATCCTAGTGAATTACGTAAAAAAGTGGCTATAAAACTAGGTTTTTTTAGTTCCCAATTACAATTATTATATAGTGGATTTATATTTTTTCTAGTCAAATGATCATAATGCCGAAAATATTTTTATAATATTTTCTTCACATAAAGAAAGAATATAGGATGTTTTATATGTACGTTCTTCTTCCAATATTAGTGGTTTAGTTTCAGAAATTTCATTATTTTTTTAATAGTATGAAAAGTTATTGTATCGTCCATGTTTCTGTTTCTTATTAAGGTGTTTAATATATACATAAAAGTAAATTATGTATACTTAATTTATAATATTTACTTAATTTACAATATTTCTCCAAATTTTCTAATTTACAGTATTCAAGAAATTGTTTTGCAGCGAAAAATGAGTCACGAAATTCCAATGCATTGATTATATTGTTGAATTCTAGATCGAAAAACCAACTTTTTTACTTACTTTATATCTTAGTATAGCAATCCCTTTATGAAGAACTTAAAACGTATATTCATTAATTACATTGTTATAACTCTTGGCAAAATAATTGTTAACTCGCTATAGAAATCTGTATGAAATCTTTTTGTGTAATTAGTATTCATACACACAGTTAGTAGTATTATATAAAAAAATTAATTAAAGCTCAATAATGTTTGAATAAACTTAATATGATTATTACTGCATTCTCATTTATAAGAAAAAAATATTATTTTTAAGTAATAATTAATTTAAAAATGGAAAAATCAGATTCTGTAAACTGATTAAGGCGATAGATTTTTTATGACATTTTTAAAAATTAAGTTTTTAGTAGATTTTTAAAAACTTGTTTTCTTACTTTGTGAAACCCACATTCTGAATCTCATTAACTATATATTATTTCATTCCTTTATATTTTGTTTTAATATTTCCATAATAATTAAAATCTTACTCATCAATTACTTTAATATAGATATCTCATAAACAATTTTAAATTTATTATTGATTACTAAACAAACTTTTCACCATATATAGGACATAAATATTCACATAGTATATTAAAATATTTAATTTCAGCTCATAATTTTATTAAAGAAAGTAGAATTCTTTACATTGTTGCGCTCCACCATTTCATTTTTTTAACAAATTAAACAAAAATTTCATGATTGAATATCCTTGGAAATAATTCAATATCGTTAATTCTTTTATAAAATAACTGTTTCAGTAGCACCATTAAAATCTTTCAAATTATTATATTTACAAGTAACATTTGTTTCTAAATCTTAAATTTTTAAATCATGAATTGGAATGAATAAAAGATATTTTGCTTCATAATTTATATGATTAAATTCTAAATTAAGTGTAAGAGAAGCAATAACATTTGTTACTTGATGAAAATTTATATATCTTTTTCTGCAAACACACTATCAGATAAGATAAAATTTAAATTTATTAGTTGAATAGGTGAAAGTTTTGGTAAATTACTAGCAACACTTTAACGATTCACTTTAATAATTTGATCATTCAAGGCTAAAATGTTTACCATAGTGTTTTTTACATCCATACATAATTTAACATTACTCAAAAAGATACCTTTCTTTAGAATATTATCTTCTTTAGTGTAAGTACTTCGTTTAACTGTATGAATAAATTTTTCTAAACTTTTTAAACCTTATTTACCGTCACAAATTATAGTTTCTCCATCACATGACAATTTGTTACTTTTTGAAGTAATGTTTGGTGTTAGAAATGGGTTATTAAGCTTAATTATTACAACATTTTTATAACGACCTTTTATAAGAACTGTAATTTTTTTTCTGAACTGATAAATTACTTTTTAATTGAAATATGTGACTAATTTGATTTAAATAAGAACAATTTATTTACATGGTAGCTGACTGTCTAAAAAATACGAATTTCAGAGAAGAAAGTAAACAGTAAAAAAACCAATGATTTCACCAAATTCTATATGATATGTACAAATAGAAAACAGTGGGGATAAGATATTATTGATTGTTAACATTATTCTAACTCCAGGATGATAAAATTGAGATAATATAAATCAAATATTTTTTTTCCTCAAAGCTTAGAACTGCCTAAACACTCAGATTTTTAAAAAGATCAGAAAAACTGAAAATAAGCATAATGAAAAGATCGCTATTGTTATTAAAAATAGGATTTTATTTTAACATTAGATGAATGTGAAAAGATTCAATTGTTTTGTTTGATGATTTTATTCTTGAAAATCAAGATATAGATAAAGAATATTTTACAAAAGAAAGTCATTAACAAATAGAATGTTTCTATTTAGAAAATACCAAAACCCTTACTTAGAGATAATTATAATTTTTTAACAATTTTAGATAAGGTGGTACAAATATTAAACATTTAATTCATGCATTTGTTGATGGAAATTTAAAATTTAATAATTTTTAAGATATGTCTATTGAATCTTAGAATATTAATGAATTTTAATTTATTGCAGTAGTTATTACTACAAATCCTATATAGGCGTTGAATAAAAGATTTTTAATAACATAAATATTAAACATAAACGTTGAACAACGTCTATTAACAGCATAAGCAAAAGACAAAACGTAGATGTTAACATAATAAATGAATATAAATTTAAAATCGTTAATTGTTTCATAACATTATTTAATGTTTAAGAAACATGACCCAGAGGTTGCAGAAGAAGCCAGCCATAATAGATAGATGAAAGAAGAATTAATACAGGAATTTGGACAATTGAAGTTACAACCTGAAACAGTATAAGAAAAATATAAAAAAAAACTTGGTGTAATTGAAAAAGTTTGTGATAATTTATTAAAAGCAGTTGTGGAACACAGAGACTATGAGAAACAAATTGTTCCTAATCATCAATAACAACACTATTTTGGAGAATTTAATGACAATACAACCATCAAACCATATGAGAGAAGTTATACTTTATGCAAATCAGATAAGCAATACATATTAAATAAACAATTAGGAGACATTAAAGGTCGAAAAAAGTAAAATATAAAGAACAAACTTCAAATATTAAAAAAATAAATGTAAGTGAAATAAACTTAGGATATCAACTACTGCCAGGACACAGTTATTGGATCATGGCCTGTCTGTAAATTTAAATTTGTTATAAATTACTAGTGATATATGATTGTTTTAATTCAACAGTCAGTGATAAAACATGTGAAGGAAGAAATAGGTTAATGTATCCAGAATGAGATTTTCACTCTGCAGCAGAGTGTGCACTGATCTGAAACTTCCTGGCAAATAAATACTATGTGCCAGGCCGAGACCCAAACTCGGGACCTTTCCCTTTGTGGAAAAGTGCTCTACCATTTGAGCTACCCAAGAACGACTCACGACCCATTCCCACAGCTTCAATTCTGACAGTACTTCGTCTCCTACCTTCCAAACTTCACAGAAGCTCTTCTTCAAACCTTGCACCAGTGGAAGAAAGAATATTGCCAAGACATGGCTTAGCTACAGCCTGGGGGATGTTTCCAAAATCAGATTTTCACTCTGAAGCAGAGTGTGCGCTAATATGAAAATTCCTGGCAATTTAAAACTGTGTTCCAGACCAATAGTCGAACTCGGCACCTTTCACAGGCAAGTGCTCTACCATCTGAGCTACCCATGCACAACTCACGACCTGTCCCTACAGCTTCAATTCTGCCAGTACCTGGTCTCCTACCTTCCAAACTTCACAGAAACTCTTCTGCAAACCTTGCAGAACTAGCACTCCTGGAACAAAGGATATTGCGGAGAACTGGCCTAGTCACAGCCTGGGGGATGTTTCCTGAATGAGATTTTCACTCTGCAGTGGAAGTTGTGCTGATATGAAACCTCCTGGCAAATTAAAACTGTGTGCCAGACCAAGACTCGCACTCAAGTCCTTTGCCTTTCATGGGCAAGTACTCTACCATGTGAGATACCCAAGCATGACTCACAACCCCTCCTCACAGCTTCAATTCTGCCAGTATCTCATCTCCTACCTTCCAAACCAAACAGAAGCTATTCTGCTTACCACTCCTGGAAGGAAGGATCTTGCAGAGTCATAGATTAGCCAACGCCTGGGGAATGTTCCCAGAATGAGATTTTCACTCAGCAGTGGAGTGTGTGTTGATATCAATTTTACTGGCAAATTAAAGCTGTGTGTCGGACCGAGACTCGAAATCGGGACCTCTGCCTTTCACAGGGAAGTGCTCTACCATCTGAGCTACTCAAACATCCTCACAGCTTCAATTCTGACAGTACCTCGTCTCCTACCTTCCAAACTTCACAAAGCTCTTATTCAAACCTTGCAGAAGTAGCACCCCTGGAAGAAAGAATATTGCCAAGACATGGCTTAGTCTGGTTATAATAATTGTCATGCAGTAACAAAATTAGAACAATAATTAGCTACACGATAAAGGAATAAATCCATTCAATCAAGCTTGGAAAAACTTAGACTTTGCTTATAGAGATAACAAAGATATAGAAAAAAGACATGAAGCAGATAAAGAACTTCAATGAACTGCAAAAGAAGGATTGTAAACTGAATGTTTTTCATTTGCTGAAATATTAAAAGCAACAGCAGTTAGAGGAATAATGTGCAGAAACATAAATTACGAATGAGCCTGGATGAATATGACTGAAGATTATAAATTTTACTTATATTCAGTAATATGTTCGTAAACAAAATTTAAAAAAAGTTGTAACCAACTTAAAAAAATTTTACAACTGATTATACTTTGCTGCTGAATAATAACACTAAACATAAAGCTATGAAAATAAAACTAAATAGTGAACCATTAAGAAGTCTTTATAATTTTTCACTTACACACAAAACAAAAAAAGAGATAGAACATTGAGGAGATTTACTTATAATGCTAGGTATTACAATTGTGGAAAAATGTAGTGAAGATCTTATAAAAGAGAAAAAACAGTTTCTGGATTAAAAAAACACAAAGGTAGATTTTTACCATTATTTTTGGCGGAATTACCACATTTAGCTCCTGCTAGTACAGTAGTCAGTACAGTGACAAAACTAATAATATATACAAAACAAAAACATGAATACAAGGAACAAAAAGAGATGTAATTTACCAATGAAGAAAGAGCAACTGGAGTAAAAAAATTCAAAAAATTAGAAATAATAAGCTTTCATCGAATATTGATGTTCAAATCTTGTTAATAGATTAAAAATTAATAATTTTAGAGTCATTTATGTAATTGATGAATTACCTATTAAATATAAAAACTGTATATGGTGTAGTGTAATACTATATATATATATATAATACTATACATATAATACTATATATATTTCTAATTATATAGGTACTCATTGGAGTTGTTATTATAAAATAAATATTACAAAATGTTTTTTGATTCATTTGATCACATTATACCAAAAGAATTAATTTATTCTTTCGAAAAATCATTTAAATTACAATTTCTAAGAATAAAAAATGTGCATTAATTAGTTTTTGGTCATTTGTCTTTATCTGCGTTAATACTAATATCAGAAAATGTAAAATTAAATGATATTAAAATTTAATAAATAAATATCTTTGGAAATAAAATAAAAGAAACATATGAAAATTAGAATAATTTATAAACCGGAAATTTATAAAAATAAATTTAGTAAAATGAGAATCATGAATTAATACTAGAATTAATAAACATGAATTAGAAAAAAGGGATAGATCCAGGAAAGAGAAATTGATTAGACAATTTCAGAAATAATTTGATAAAGTTTTTGTTAAATAATTATGACATAATTGTTTTTTAAAACAAGAAGTGTTGTAGAAGTTTGTAATGCAGTTAGTCACTATGATGCTGTTACCAGACGTTATGTAGAAAAAGAATTTAAAAAGCTTATTAGTAGAGCCAAATATACAAATATTTTAACACAAATTAATAACCATTTTGCTAACTAATATATAGGTAAAGCATTAAGAATTATTGTCACTAGAGCTGAGCACAGCAAAATTATCACAGATTTTAACAAAAGAAATGGAATATTTGATGGGTGAATAGATAATTATAATAAAAAGATAAATAAAGTGAAGGTGTTTGTTAATTATGCTTTAATAGGTGTGGTGCACTGGGAAGAAAGTATGTGTTAAACAACGATTTGATTTATCATCAAAACATATCAATCATACATTTCCGAATCTTATCAGTTACAATTTTATACCGATGAAAATTGTTCTACTAAGTCGTAATCAAGATAATCAGCACATGTATAACGATTATGAAATTACGTTAACTGCATAAGATAAGAGTCACCCACATATAATAGAGAATGAAAACGTATAAATTAAGTTCATACATTGATTTACTTAATAATAGTTTAAAAAATAACAGTTAAAACTGTAACTGGAAAGGTAGTGACATATGTAATTGTTGAAACAATTGCATCCACATAGATAAAATAGATTTCAGTAGTCTTAATGTATTAATCTATGTAAATGAAAAATCCTAATCACCTATCACACGATCATATTTGGTGTCTAAAATGTAGAAAAGTTACTGATTCACGTCATCAAAGTACAACAGTAACTGAGAATGGAAGACAAAGATTTGGAGCAATTTGTTCAGTTCCTGAAACTAACAACAGTAAACGTGTTAAAAACTTGTTGGTGCTAGTAGTAGTGATGAAATAATTACTGAATTACATAAACCAATTAGAAAGTTGTAAAATAAGAAATGTTATTTCTTCTAGGTTAGATGATTAATGGCAAGCAGGTTTAGTAGAAGCGGACTGAATAATTAAACATGTGTTTCAAAAATCAATAAAGGATATAAATATTTGTTAACTATAATTGATGTTTTTCAAATTATGCTAGGGCTATTCCATCTAAAGAAAAAATACTAAATATACATTTCTGAAACTTTTGAAAACATTTTGAAACAAAGATGCCCAGAAATATACAAATATATAATAGTATAGAATTTAAAATAAAGAGTTTTGAAAAACTTCCAAAAAATTTAAAATTATTTATTGTTTAACATTTACAGAATTAAAAAAGTCCGTTGTTGAACGATTTAATAAAACATTTTAAAAGTGGGAAAAATTGATGTACAATAAAATAATTATCATATTGACTGAGTTTCTAAATTAACTGATGAATGTAATGATAGAAAGCATTCAATAATAATAATGAAGTCAAAAGGTGGAAGCAAAAAAAATTAGATAATTTTGTTGAAAACTCTATACACAAATATATTTGAAGGTAGTAACCCTAATTCAAAATAGGTGATAATGGAAGAATAAGTTATTTAAAAGGAATTTTTGAAAAAGGCTCCACAGCTAATTGGTCAGCAAATATTTTTGAAATATTAACTTTTATTCATTCTAATTCACTCACATACAAATTAAAAGGTGTGTATGGAGAAGAAGTGAATGCAAACTTTTAAGAAGAAGAATTATAAAAATAAAATATACAGATATACATTTTTTCAAAAGAATCAGAAAAATTAAGTTGATAATGTTTTTGTTACATGGCTTAGTTTTTGTAAGTCTTAGTAGGAGGGTTTCAAAAAATAGTGTTATAATACAATTTTTAAAAAATTTCATCCTTATAAGACAAAGAAATTAAAGCTATTAATTTTAAACTTTTGCAGTGAATGTGAAAAATAAAAATAATTTAAGATGTAGAAATTAAAATGAACATTGGTTACATTTGGCTTTATCCTAATCATGGTCAAGTATATATGAATTTTTAAATAGTTCAAACTGATGGCTCAGATCATGCCACATATGGTGGAAAAATCTAATAAAAAATTAATTAGAAACTATGTTCCAAAGTTATTTGATTTTACCTACAAAAAAGGAAACAATATTTTATCAAGAATAGAACATCCTTTCATTTCTTGTTACTTTTATCAAATTTTACTTTACTCTTTGTGATGAAATTTGTATGGAAGGCCATATCCTTAATGGTGTTAAAATATAAAGTAAAGAAAATGAGGTACTTCATCCATTAAAAATATTTGATGGACTTTTTAAAGACAATAAAGAAGTAATATGGGAAAGAGACTTAACAGCTATTTTTAATTTTAGTCTAAGTGATGCTTTTCTTAGATAGTTTTGGAATAGAAATAAAAGTTGAACTATCAAACGAAGGAAAAATTGTTATTGAATATATGGAAATTAGAGCACCTGCTCTTAATTATGATCCTGAATATTAACTTGAATTAGAACTATAAATATATTAAAAAATTCAAAAATACCAATATGTTTCTTTGAATCACAAAATAAAAAAAGTCGTCGATTGAGTAACAATAATAATTTGGAATAGGTGTAAAAATTCGTTATAATTCATTGAATTTCATATGCATTTTTTATTTTTGTGATTTTTGAAACAAAAATATAAAATATTCAACTAGTTAATTTTACATTATTTGATAATGTTAAATCACAGAACATTTGTTTAAAAAATGAGATGTCTGAAACGTTTCCTAAGGAAATGTGAAATTTACATCCACCAAAATTTTTTATAGTCATACAATTCATTTTGCGACTTTAAATGGGTAGTACAATTTAAAGAAGATATTGATATAAAAGCTATTAAATTTCATTATAAATTGTTATATTTATGTTATAAATATGACTCAAAGAAAAATATTATGACAACAGAAAAACCAGTATGGAATTATGTATTTCTTTAAATGACAAAACACATATTGATACTTTAGCTCAATTAAGTTTCTACACAAAAATAGAGTTTACCTTATGATATTAAAGATATTTTAAATTTTTTAATTTTTATATATTTCAATCAGAATCAGTCTCTTCATCCTCAGAAAATAATAAAAATTTATTTATATGAATTTTACCTTCAAATTCTTCTTTCAAGTTTTTGCATAATTTTTTATTTTGATGTATAATTCTCCAATCTACATAAACTTTAAATTTTCTTATAAAATTGTCTGGTAATTTTTGATATTCAAAAATACAACAGCAATTTACTTTTTTGTTTACGTTCTTTAATAAAATTTTCTGATAATCCCCAATTCATAGAAATATAAATCAATCCATCTTATCCTTAAATTCTGTAATAAAATTCTTATGACAGTGTTTGAAATTGTGAAATGTAAATGCAGTTTCGTTTATCTTTAAATTCGCTTATACACTTTTCATATAATTTACAGAAATAACAAATAATAGTTTATTCAAATGCTTTTTTAATATAATCAATGACAGATAATCCATATATTTCATTTGTTAAATGGTAATTAATCAATTCCTTAAATTCGATATTGTTGTATAAATTTTCATGTACAGATGATTATTAAAAATTAATGAAATACTACTATTGCGATTAAGGATTTTTTCAATAACATTAGATTTGTTCTGTTTACAATATCCTTTAACTTTTAATTGTTTTGTTCTGGATTTTAATTCTTTTATTTTTAAGTTTATTAATTTCTCAAGTTACAAGAAAGACTTATTAGAAAAAAAATGAAGAACATGTTAAAATTTAATCTAAAAAATTTTATTTTTTTCATGTATTAGCTAATTCATTCAGATATAAATTTATCATTAACTTTTTTGATTCGTTTTTATTTTCAGTTAAAATTTATAATTTTTTGATTTTTTATTTATTTTCATATTTAGTTAAAATTTATGTTTTTTATAATGTTTATATTTACTGGTGTTCATGAAATTCTACTTTTCACTTCATTTTCGCCAAAATAAAATTGGTGTGTTTGAAACTGGTTAGGATTTCAATTCATTGTAGACAGAAAATGAGGCCACACACAAATTGTGTTTGGTAGGCCCATTTCCTAGCTACTAGTACATTTTCACCTAGGCATGTCCTGACAGAGAAAGGAGATTAAGATCTTGTCTGCTCATCAAACAGTCATTAAAATTTTACACATTTGACTGTCATGTAAACTTGTCAAAAAGATACCCTGCTATCGAACAGAAGTGCTATATTCCATTGAATGGTGATTATCGTGGAAAGAGTGACATCATTCGTTGATTTCATAAAGTACAAATCTTACTAGGAAAATATTATGTGTTAAAGATGCATTCTACGTTTGGTGTGACAAATTCAGAACATATCAATGCCATCACGCTATATTCTCGTTTTGTGTATTACAGATTCGATGCTATAATGTTTATTGGTATTCTGTTTAGTAGTCATCCTTATTTTTCAACAACTGACAGTAAATCTCATATGTTTTCTGACTTCTGTAAAAAGATACATCTTTGGTCGTGATATTTCGATATCTGACTCAGAAATACAGTGGAAACATCTTATGTCCTTATACTTCGTGTAAAACATATAAAACCACCGAATAACGATACTTCACTGATGTCCTATCATGAGATGCGAAGAGTTCTTTTGTCTGTCGCACCTGTAGGTTGTGTAAAATATATCATTAACGTTTGCTGAAATAAGCATCCTCATACATTTGAATTGGTCTGATGCCTTCCATTTGCCAACTGTGTCATTAGAAAATCTGTCTGAATACATTTACATTGTAGTAGATGAGGAAATCGTTGGCTGCATCATCACACTTTTATCATTACTCGAGAACTGTCATTGTAAAAACATTAATCAAACCTTATATCACTGAACTGCTTTAAAATTTTTACCAGCGTCATAATTACTATACACTCTTAGGTAAATACAAGATTGTCAGAAGCAGTCTGAGTAGGTTTTAAGTGTGTTGCAGGGTAGGCTATGGTGATAAATAACTGTTATGAAAACATTGGACACATCGCACCATTTATGACTTAATTAGCGCTGAAGTTATCCAATCAGGCCATTGCACAAGTAAATTCAACTGACTCACCAGAGATGTTGCCAAATGTGCTCTTAATTTGGTTTCCAAAAGGCGAACAAGACAGCCATAACAAAATTGGTGATGGGACAGTGGTAAGAATCAAACCATAACCAATAAGCTGAGCACTCTTACATGTTATCATCTACACTCAGAGAACAACTGACAATAACGGTATTTGCCAGGCCAGTTGAATTTGTGCACGAAATGGTCTGATTGGCTAACATCAATGCGAATTAACTCAGAAATGGCGCAATGATCTAATTATTTTCTTAACAATTATATCTCAGCACAACTAATCCTACAACACTCTTACAAGCTTTTCAGACTGTTTTTGACCACCCTATATAGAGAACAATAATATATCAGAGGGTCTCAAGGACTGTATACATTTATGTAGGGACACCACTTGCATACTAAGAGATCATGAGTACTGTGGTCGCCACTCTAGAAGTCGACAGGTGGAGTGGACTGAGCCAGCACACCACTGTGTGGTGCCTATTATTTGACCACAATATTATTGCAGATGATAGTGAGGGCACTTTGGTTGGCTTATCTGTTTTTTCTTTATTGTTATTTCATCCACAACACGCCATATGGGTGGGAGTGGTGGGCTGTATGTGGTACAGTGAACCTGCTCTTCAACCAACTGACAAAAAAATTAAATGAGACGAAAAAATAAGAAACCTAAAGGCGAGATATTGCAATGAACTTAAAACTCTTAGGGATGAAACTAAAGTGGAAGTTTATATATATATATGAGTGATAGAACTTCTTGCACTTCAAGTTAAAAGCAATAATAGTAAATGGTATAATGATACACAATAACTGCACATGTAAAAACATCTAAACATGATACTAAAAACACTGATATTTAAAGGAAGTGCTTTCCTGGCACTAAAAACTGGAAGGACGTGCCCTGGGCTTGGAAGTCTGCTGTTGAAGGGAAAAAGGTTGGCCAGTGAGGAGGATAGGAGTCTGGTGATGTAGCGATGGATGACTGGTGCATGGTTTCGATACAGTAAGAGTTGCTGTTGGAACAGAAGAGTAGGTGGAGCAGAGAGGGGTTTTGGTGAGGTTAAGAGTTGTTGTGAAAAGGGGAGTGGGGAAAGACAGTTAGATAGGGAAATAGGGCAGTAAGAAACTGTGAGAAGGGGAAGGAGAGGTAGCCCTCATGAGGTGGAGTGGGTGAGGTGGGCTTATAGCTGACAGGATGTATAAATGTCAGGATGAAGTTCATTATCTGTGAGGGGGATATTTCTTTCAAAGAGTGTGTGGAGTGTACATAGATGTAGGATTAGTGGAATGCATTGGTAAAGGTGCAGCACCATAAAAGGATTGAAAAGCAGAGTTGAAGCTATAGGATTATTCCAGTCGAGTATATAGATGGTGTTGATTGTTTGGAGGTGTTCAGTGTAGGTGAGGAGAGGCGGGAATTTGATGAGTAGGTAAAGAATCTTTGTGGAAGAAAGTAAACATGTGGGGAAGGCGAGGTGGACTGCATGGTATTCCAGGACCTGTCAGGACTTACAGAACTTAGGAGCATCTGAAATCCATGCAACATTCACACAGGAAAGGACGGGTCAGGTCAAGGTAGTATAGGTATGGAGCACAGTGAAGGGATGGAAACCCTAAGTTCAGCCAGTTGATAGTGTTGGTAGTTCTAATGTATTGTGGGCTTCTGTTAGATAGTTTGTAGGTGATGTTTCCATGTTAGTTGCCAGTCGATTGTGACTCCAAGATATTTTAGTGCATTAGTTAGCTGTCTGGGATAGTCGTAAGTGGTAACAAAGAAATCATGGAGATGGAAGCCACAGATGGTGTGTCCTGTAGTTATTGCCTGGGTTTTGGAAGAGTTGATCTTGAGGAGCCATTGGTTACTGAAGGAGGTGGACTGGCAGAGGTGGTTTGGGTGTATAGGTTGTGTAGAGGAGAAAGACAAGAGAAGATAGGGAGGAACCATAGGGCAGTCCTGCAGTGGGATAGACGGTATGGGAGTTGGTGTTGTTAATGGTGACAAAGGATGGGTGAATAGAGAGGAAAGTATGCAATAAACAGTCATAATTAATTGGAAGTTCGTAAGTCAGGAGTTTGCAAAGGAGACCAGAATGCCATGTAAAACTAGGCTTGAGGGAGGCAAAAAGAGCGGATTTATAGGTGTTGAAATGGTGGCGTTGGAGATAGGGCACATGCTGGAGCTAGTTACCAGAAGACAAAGTGGGACAGAAGCCACACAGATTAATGGGAAGTAGGTGGTTTTGGTTCAGGTGCTAATGGATATTATGAGAGACGATGGATTCTAAGACATTGGCTGAACAATGAGGCGAGCCAGATGGGGTGACAGGGGGAGATATCAATAGGAGGTTTCTGTGGTTTAGGATTCTGGAGTTTTTCCACAGCTTGGGTTAGTAACCTGTGGAGAGGATAGTGGTATAAAGGGTTGAAAGGGTGACAAAGAAGGAGAGGGGGCATTCTTTAAGGTGTTGATAGATGGTGCAGTTGTGACGAGGGGACATGTTGCGTTTTTTGTGAAGTTATTATTTTATGTCATGCACTGTGATTGATGTATTTAATTCCATTTGTGGTATGTTGTCCAAGTACTGGAAGCTGGGAACCAGGGGTGGGGCAGCAATATGTTTGTGGATGTTAGGGAAGGGAGAGTAATCAAAATAATAGTCATCAAGGATGGAGAAGATGCCAGAGAGGTGGGATGCGAAGTGCACAGATTTGCTCTGGTTGTCAGATAAGGGATGATTGTTGCGAGGGAGCGGATATTGAGGTATAGTATTATTGTCAGTGAGTCGATGCAATGCTTTCCAGAACAGGTAAGAGTGTAAGAGGTAATAGGGAGTGTAGCGTTGAGGCTGGTGCATGTCTGGCGCCAGTCTTGGCTTTTTTAGCAATTAGTAAATTCCTGGTGTGTCTCTGTAGTTGCTGGGCGAATGAGTCCTTAGGAAGGATCGGTATAAGCGACAGGATTCTTGCAAAAGTAAGACTTTTGAGGGTGGGGGGGGGGGGGTACAATGGGGGATGGGGATATATGCCCTTGAAAGGGATGTGGGCTGATATTGAATCCGACAAGGTTTGCTGCAGGAAGGTCGTGTCGTGATAGACATCTGCGGTGTCGTCTAGAATCGAGGGGGGCACAAGAAGTATCGACCACCGCAGAGATACAACACAGCAAAGCGGTATCTAGAGGCACCAATGAAATGCTAGGAAGAAGCCTGTCTATCCCGTAGTTCCGAGGTGCTACCACCGCACCTCTTTCCTAAAATAGCGTCGCCAGAGTCCAGGAGGGCAGTTCTGCTCGAGGTCGGATCCTGCCCGCTTCCAGGAAGTTCCTGTCGAAGTAACGTCGTTGTGCTGGGTATTCGCCATGACACAACCGGTGTCGACCATTGTTGAGTGAAGAGACTTCCGTATTTTATGAACTGTGCCTACACATCTACGCTATCGAAACTGTGTCAAGTGTCTGTGAACTTGTGTTTTCTAGTGACTATAGTGAACCCACAGTACTGCCATTATGAACTTTCACCAATTCACCACTCAGTAATCGTGGATCATTTACTGTGTTCTAAACCCCAAGTACATGTGTGAAGCTTCGTAGCTCTAGCCCAGCCTGGCGAGCAAAGGTAAGTTTTGCTGTAATTAATAAAGTCTTACTTACTCAGAGTATACTAATTAACTGTATTGTTACTAGCCACTTCTGTGTCCAAGAAGTCGAACACAACAAGTAAAGTGACGCTGCGGACCAGTTCATATTTAGCTCGCATTGCCATATTGTGTAACTAACACTCTCTTGCAACAATGCTATTTTTCTGTTCGTGTGCGTCGGCCTATTGAATGTTCACGATGTCTCTTTCGGATGTGTCTTTAATGCAAGCTAAATAGTTGCATTGACAAAGCACTGAACAACTGCGTAAGACTCCCACTGCAAGGATTTGTGGCAGCACCACGACCGCCACCCCAGCCTGTTCAATCGGAAACAACTCAATAAACGGTTCAGGAGCATAGGTTCAGAGAGATTCTGGGGAAATGTAAAGGCTGGGCTCATAATATTGTGCAGTTGACAGCGCACTTCAACTTCTATGGCATAATAGCGTATTTGGCATTTTCTTTCCACCATGGGCTAAGGTGTATTCTTTTTACTAGTATAACTGTTTCCAGATAGCCAACCTCATGAGGTCCCCTACGACGAGTTAGTTGACAAATTGTCGAAACAATTTTAAATCACAAGTGCATATAGCAGCTGCTAATTATAAGTTGTTCAGATTAAAACAGCAACCAGGACAGTCCTACAAACAGTGGATAACAGAACTTCGTGGTCTTACTAGACAATGTCACTTTCAGTGTTCGTGTGGGTTAAGTGACAGTGACATTATGATGAGAGACGCGATTACCTGGCTCGTTTCTGATTCTCATATTCGTGCTGCCATACTAAAGCATCCAAACACTGACCTCAGTTCAGTATTCTCAATTACTGAGTCACAGGACAATGTCGATGTAACTAAGCATGATTTTCAAGCACCTGCATTATCTATTGTCAAGAGTAAGACACTTCAGGAGCCGACCACCACCCTCCCTCCTCCCCCACTCAGGTCAAGCGTCGTCCGACGTCTAGGTCAAGTGAAAACCAGTCCCACTGGCAGGCCATGGCACAGCCCACAAAATCTAGAAAGTCCTAAAGTCCCGTCCGCACTGGTTTCAAACACATGATAGGGCACAGTGCCCATGCTGCAAAGCTAAGAACTTCACAGGTGGCAAACAAGACCACATACATATGTTTAACTATAGATGGTGTTAGACAGCTTTCACATTCCATGTCAAACAGTGATTCTAATGAGGTTTCTGTTGTGTCAGTTGCGCAGTAGTCCGCCAATTCTGTTGTTGTTTCGGCAGATAGCCAGGACACAAACTCTGAACTTTTGTCAGCAATCCAATAAGTTGTATGGTCAGTTGCATGTGTTCAAAAAGTGTGTTAATTTCTAATTAGGGATTGATGTTACTGTTACGCTGCTCACTCGTGCTACATATGAATGGCTAAGTAGCTCACAGCTTCAGCAACCACATAACTCGTTGTTGGTACACAGTGGACAACCTATTCCAGTGCTAGGAATGTACAATTTACCAGCCACGTTCTGTGGTGCTACTAAAACGCAGTAATTTCATGTCGTTTGCTGGTTGGTTGGTTGGTTCATTGATTTGGGGGGGAGGACCAAACAGTGAATTCAACTGTCTCATCCAATTGGGGAAGGATCGGGAAGGAAGTCGGCTGTGCCCTTTGAAATGAACCATCCCAGCATTTGCCTGAAGCGATTTAGGGAAATCATGGAAAACGTAACTCAGGGTGGCCGGACGCGTGTTTGAACCTTTGTCCTCCAGAATGCGATGCAGTGTGCTAACCACTGCGCTACCTCGCTCGGTACGTATTCTGCTCACGTGAGTGTTCTAGCAGTTTTGGCATGGATAGCTTTGACCTTTTCGGATTGTCAGTTCACATGAAAGTGTTAGAAATTAATTCATCTGTGTTTCTGGCCAATATTAATGCATCGTGTGACAAGTGCAGTTCTCTGTTCCATGGTAGTTTACACAAGGCCCAAAGGATCGAGGTCCATGTGACACTGAAAGACAATACGCAGCCCATGATTTTTCGTGCTCGTCCTGCCCCTTATGAATCAGGTTGCACCATAGATGCAGAGGTTGCAGGACAGAGATGTCATCAAACAAGTTTTGACCAGCCAACGGGTGTCACTCCTGGAGGTCTTACTAAAGTGTCAGGCGTGTTAAGACTCTGCGCAGACTTTATACCAGCCTTCAACCCACAAATGGTTGTTGATTATTTTCCATTGTCCTGCCCTGAGGAGTTGATGGACAAATTAGGTCAGGGTCATTTGTTTCCAAAAATTCATCTCCAGAGGCCTACCTGCAGCTGCCTTTAGATAAAGAATCAAAGAAGAGTTTTGTGATCAAAACAAGCATGGGATTATTCCAGTTTTAGACGCTACTATTCGGTCCGCCCCAGTTATTTTCCAAAGGTATCTTGAGTAACTGACGTCGCAAGTACGTTCTTGTTCTAACTATTTAGATGACGACACCGCAGATGTCACACACGAGCAGCACACTTACAAAATTTAGAGGCATTGTGTAAAATGTTGTCCAAAGCGGAAATGACAAGCAACCGTTATAGGTGTTCCTACTTTTCCACAGAAATTGTGTATCCTGACCACGTGATTTTTGTGCACAGCATCCATCCGTCACAGCGCACTTAGCGGCCATTTGTGATTTGCCTGCACCAACTAATGTATCAGAATTGCAAGCTGAAATGGGTAAGGTAATCTATTACATCCATTTTATCCAGAATTCCGCTCAGATTGTGGCGCCTATCGATCGGTTGCACTGCATGGGCATTCTGTGTGTCCTGTCGGCTGAATGTCAGACCGCTTTCCAGCGGCTGAAAGACGCACTCCTAAGTGATAAGTGTTTTGTTCACTTCAGCCCCTGCAAGTCTGTCATTCTTTCAGTAGATGCTTCATCTTATGGCACTTGTGTTGTGTTGTCACACCTATTGGGCTCCAATGAGAGTCCGCTTACGTTTGCGTCAAGGCCCAACACAACTACAGCCAACTTAAAAAGGAGCCATTAGCTATCTTTTATGGGGTCACGCACTTCCGTCAGTATCTGTACTACCGTTGCTTTTCTCTATTTACAGACCACAGACCACTGATGGCTTTGTTCAGGTTCTCCCAGCCTGTCCCATAACCTACAACGCAGAAGTTACTATAATGGATCCTTCTCTCACCCAGTTACCACTACAAATTGCCATATTGGCCAACTACCAAACACTCCAACGCTGACCTCCTATCGAGATTCCCCTTGGCTCCGATGCTACGTTTGATTTCTCAAAGAACTCCAGTCATCACATAGATTCAGAAGAAATTCGGCTTTTCGAAGATTTTCCAGTCACCTTCCGTCATGTGCACAGGAAACCGAGCATTACAGATGGTCCTCGAGTTAGTTCGTTGGGGGTGATCATGGAGTCTAAAGAAGATGCGCCACCTGGTGGTTTGTTGCTACTTTGATTTTCAGTGTGTCATCTCCGCATAGAAGGGTATCCTCCTGATGCACACTGAAAGTGGAGATGCAGGAATCCATGATTCCTTAGTCCCTCCAGCGAGAAGTTCTTCAGTTGTTGCACTAAGGACATTGAGGCATTGTCTGCATCAAGCAGTTGCCAAGGCGCCGTTGTACATGGCCGAGGATGGGTGCATAAATATGGCCATCACTTCACAGTGTGAAACGTGTGCAGAATATCAGTCTGCTCCTCGACAATGATACTTTGAGTGGCCACGTCCTGACAGAACTTAGCAATGCGTGCACATAGATTTTGCTGGGCCATACTGGAATATACGCTGGCTAGTAGTTGTCGATGTTTACAGCAAGTTTCGCTTCTTCTTTCCAATGAAGTCTACCACATCAGTCGGAGGCAGTTTAAGCTCTTACGTCGATCTTCTGCATTGAAGGCTTATCTGAGATGATAGTGGTAGATAATTGGCTGCAGCTCATGTCTCGGGAGTTTGAACAATTTTGTGTAGACAATGGTATTCAGCACGTTCTTACAACGCCCTTTCATCCACAGTCGACAGACGAAGCCGAACGTTTCGTAAGGAGCTTCAAATCACAGATGGACAAGTTGCAAGCCAGCCATACACGAGAATGGGCTTTTAACTTTCTCCCTGCTCATAGATGGAATCACCAGCAGAGCTCCTGCATGGCTGATGTCATAACACTGCCCCATTTGCTACGTTTGATGCAGAGACCCTACGCCCTTCTTCTGGGTCACAGTTTCGGCCCCAGCAACCAGTGTTCTTTCAAGTCTTTGGCGCGGGTTGCAGATGGGAATGGGGTATGGAGTCTGAGGCGTTCTCCCATTTCACCTACATTATCTGCAGCTGACAGGGTTGCATAGGCTGCATCAGAACCAGCTTTGGGCAGTCCACCCTTACCTGCTACCCCCTTTATTTTCACAGAGCCAGCATGCAACCAAGGCATGCAGCAGCCACTGTCACATGGGTTGCGTGGGGATGAGGTAGTGTGAACACATAGGTGGTCACTTCCAATGCGATTCAGAACTTCTACACTGAGGCATCCAAGAATCTACATCTACATCTACATCCATACTCCGCAAGCCACCTGACGGTGTGTACCTTGAGTACCTCTATTGGTTCTCCCTTCTATTCCAGTCTCGTATTGTTCGTGGAAAGAAGGATTGTCGGTATGCCTCTGTGTGGTCTCTAATCTCTCGTGATTTTATCCTCATGGTCTCTTCGCGAGATATACGTAGGAGGGAGCAATATACTGCTTGACTCTTCGGTGAAGGTATGTTCTCGAAACTTTGAAAAAAGCCCGTACCGAGCTACTGAGCGTCTCTCCTGCAGAGTCTTCCACTGGAGTTTATCTATCATCTCCGTAACGCTTTCGCGATTACTAAATGATCCTGTAACGAAGCGCGCTGCTCTCCGTTGGATCTTCTCTATATCTTCTATCAACCCTATCTGGTACGGATCCCACACTGCTGAGCAGTATTCAAGCAGTGGGAGAACAAGCGTACTGTAACCTGTTTTCTTTCAAGAAAACTGAGAAGTTTTGAAAGTCCCAATAGAATGCTAGAGATATATTTGTAGTTAATACCTTTTACAGTGAACTGCATATTTTGTACTAAATATATGTCCTAAGAAATTATGCAAGATCATCGTTCTACAATTTTGACAAGTCTGAGTTTGGCAGTGACCCAACTACAAAAACAAAAGGGAAAGCCACTGAATAGGGTCTCTGATCAGGTACAGAATCAACTAAGTTCTATTTCAGCCTGCACCACTGCAAATAACACTAACTTGACACGAATATTGCCTCAACAAATGGGTGGGTGGAGAAACTGAAGTTTTATCAATGGTTCTGTACCCTCTTTATCTTTCACATACAAAAGTAGCTTACAAACCACCAATTACCCAGTCAAACTGTCATTTATTTGATGAGCATACTAGCCATATCAGTCTTACAATTAGTGGAAATGGCTCTACAAATCAACATTCTCATTTAGTGTACTTGCTGAGTCACTTACCAGACAAACTACAACCTCCTGACAAACTTTTGTTTGGCCCTGTTAAACCCAATGGTGTGAAACAGCTTAGCCATGTAATATTGTATTCTGTTTATGAGTACTGACAAGCAATAAGTTACCTGCTATTTCAGTTATGTTATTTGATGAATTTTTAAAAGTGCTTACATGGAATATATATTTCTGCACTGGCTGGGGTAATTGTAAATACTGTTACACATAAAATGTTCATAAATCAGAACAATGCTGGTTTACAGTTAACTGAACAGGAGGTAAACTTACACTATGATGCCTGTCAGAATCAACAGATTAATGAATACAGGAGCAGTATGTGTATTTCAAGCCTATTATGTCTTAGAATTTTAAAAATAACTCAAATTTAGGAAGCTAGTAATTGCTTGTTTAAATCAAAGTCCAAACTTCTCAAAATCATTTTCAATTACCCTATCTGACACTACAGGATGACTTCGTGTTGTTAGGAACCACAAACTTCCAGGGATGATGGAAGAGGGTTAAATGTATCAATCTGAGGTAAGGGACCCTGAAGTGTGGATAGATGCTAGGACTACATCTGGGGTGGTGTTGCATTCAGGATGAGTGTACTGTGGGAAGAGGATAATGTAACCTTGGAGGGAATCTGTAAACTGACGCCACTGCTGGAGTTCTGCAGGGGATTTACAGTAGATGTTGAAGTCAGCAGCAACAATATAGGTTGGAAAGGTATGATCGATATGGGTGAGGAAATCACAGGGGATAGAATTATTAGGTAGGTTGAAAACAATAGCAAGGGTAACAGTTAGGATTTAGAAGACGAGGCTAAGAATAAGATGTTCAGTGGGCTTATGGAGTAAGGGTTGTGGACGAGCAGGGGTGTTTTTGTGGTGGCCAATTGCAATTCCACCTCTGACCACGCGAAGGCGATTACCTGTTTGGTGGAGGATATAGGGAGGAATTCAGATGGTGTGATATGGTTGGAGCAATGTTTAATTAAGTATTATGGTATCGACATTGTGTCAGGACAGGGTATGCATGAGAAGGCGTTTATTCATGCGTAGGGGTGGATATTGTGGTATACGATGCTGTATTGCTGTCACACCATGATGGGAGTTAGGGTGTGGGTTCTGTGGGTGAGAGGGTGGAGAGGTTTAAACGAGGGTGTTGAAACAGGTGAAAATGAAGTGGACTTGGTTTCAGAAGTAGGACGCCTGAGTACTGAGATGGTAAACAGAGTGGGTGGCAAGAGAAAATTGTTGTAGGGTACCTGGTGTAGGCTTAATGTAATTTGTTATTTCACCAGGACACGAAGAACCACTCGAGAGTATATGCACAACTGTCTTGAAATCATTTACAATGCAATATATTGTCCATAGTCACCACTGTAGTTTTTTACTTAACATCACCATATGTTTCCGAGTACAGCCACAGCAGGCCAAGTGCAATATCGTGGTCAGGGAGTAACTGGCTGCAAGAATCACAACATCAGACTATGTTTACGTATGGGCACACTATTATACCTAGAGACAGCATTCTGGTCCACTGGGCTCAACTTTCAGTAGCTATATGGGGCCGCACTCTTTTGCTGGTGATAGCAGTGAAGCGGGGACGTGTTGTATCTCCGCTTACAGTCTCTCATGTGCAGTGAACCGGCTTTATCGCCGCGCCCACGCACTATGCTCAAGGGAGAGAGAGGCTTTCTAGCAATAAACGAGTAAAGCGGTTCCTGGACAGGACTCATTTATTTTTCCTACCGTTACAAAATGACAAATAATATACTTCGCTAATGTCCGTCTATACAGGCGCGTTGCACTGGCGGCACAGCTCGGTCACCGATCCCGGAGGGTGTACACTCCAGTGACGAACCGTGGCGCGACCGCGTGGACCGAGCGAGACAAAAGGCCGCGTCACAGAATGTTCTGCTCTTGGCGCGACCGGAGGCGCCGTAACGTCCGCGAAGAAGCGAAAGACAATTTAATGGCGACCGTGTTTACGACCGCGCATATGCATTTACGGCGGAGTCGCGTTGACTCGACGCACGTGGTCCGCGGCGGAAGAACTGGGGAGACGTGTGTCGCGTCGCGTCGACTAGCTCGCACTGGCCGCCTGCTTTGTTCCCGTGCGGTCCGGTGTGCGACGCACCGTTGCCGAAATTCTGCGTAACGGTACAGCTGCCCCTACTTGTGTCGGCAGTGCCGTAGTTCAGCCCTTCGTGCGTTGGACGGTGCTGCCGCCACGGCAGCATTCTTCCATGTTGAAGAACTATGTATAAGAATGATATGGACCAAAACTACTTAATATTTCATTCCTTTACACATCTGTATTTGTAATGATTTTTGGTGGTCACAATTCGCCTTCAAATAAGTACAAACGTGTGTTTACCTCAGATGTTGCTGAGACATAGTATAGGAGTATGTATGTAACTGCAGACCATGTTGGAGGAACTGGGTTGATAGCTGTTGCCTTTCTCATACATTAATTTTTATAAATCAGCACCTTTTTTTGGTCTCTGAGGTACTGCACATGTTTTTCTCAGGAATATAAGTGCGCATTCCCCAATTTTTGGATTTCCCTGCAGAATGTATGTTAGATTTATTCTTAATTTGAATTTCTTGCGTTTTCAATATGGTTTGAATTCCAAACGTGAGTATTGTATTTTTCATGTTTCCTGCTACTATGATGTGGGTCACATGCCTGTGATTTCCGCTTTCTTTTAGGTGTTGACAGTTCCCATTCACCAACGACATGTTGGTTAATGCTACAAACTAACATCAGTCACTGATCCAGATTGTAGCCCCTATAATTACAATAAGGCTGCTGCCCCTCTTCAGGAACCATATGTTAATATAGCCTATTGACAAATAGCCCTTAGATATGGTCACAACTCGGCTATCTACATGATTAGACACGTGCGCCACTCCACCCATGCATCAAATACGTTGTAGTGTAGACCAAAATAAGAAATACATATTTTTTAGACCTGCCCATACAGCCTTTGATGGCTGAAACAGCCCTCAAAAAATTCTCTTTAATATTTCTGAATGAGTACCCTCTAAATGGCAACATATAAAAAAAAATTTCAAATAAAAGTTCGAAAATTTATGGTGTGCACTACAAGAGCGCACCCAGATTTTTCGAAAACGTGATCTTTTTCGAAATCCTCTCCCCCATTATACTATTTTTCACTTGGCTAATTGCAAAACTCATAGCATCATTAATACTAAATTAAAGTCATACGTGATGAAATGGTATTCCAAAGACGCATTTGTCAGAAATAAGCTAGAAATATCTCTATATTGCTGTATGTGCACCTGATATGTGTCCATTTCAATGCCTGTTATCATGTTGGGTTGATTAATAAGTCTTTCCCAGATACATATATTGTAAATGATTATTCTATATACAGTGTTCCTTATAAATATTTTTTTTCAATTTAATAAAATATAAAGTATCTGGTGGTGTAGTAGTGTTTACTTTTTACATTTAATGTACTTTTTTAATTTTCAAGTCACGACCTTTCCCATTTTAGTTATCTTGTATTTGAAATTCTATGTAGATTATTCTTCTAACATTATTGTTAGTCTGTACAATCATGGGAAAGGCACCAAAATGTTCGAGTCAAAAAAATACTGAATTCACATTGACAATAAAATATTTCTAGCTTATTTCTGACTAATGCGTCTCTGCAATACCACTTCATCATATATCACTCAATTTGATATTAGCGATGCTGTACATTTTGCTATTAGCCAAATGTCGAAATGAAAAACGAAATAGTGGGGAGAAGGGATTTCGCAAAAAATTGTTCCTTTAACAAATCTGGATGCATCATTGTAATGTACTTTAAAAACCATGGAACTTTTATTTGAGTCTTTTTTGTATTTCCTACCATTTCAGTGATATTCATTCAGAAATATTAAACTCAGTTTTTTTCAAGTGGGTGTTTCACCTACTTAATGGACGAATGGGCATGTATAAAAAAACTGTGTGTCTTGTATTGCTCTACGTTACAACATATCACTCATCACAGCTCGGTACAGGCTTTTGTCAAAGTTTCGAGAACATACCTTCACCGAGGATTCAAGCAGTATATTGCTCCCTCCTACGTATATCTCGCTAAGAGACCATGAGGACAAAATCAGAGAGATTAGAGCCCACGCAGAGGCATACCGACAATCTTTCTTCCCACGAACAATACGAGACTGGAATAGAAGGGAGAACCGATAGAGGCACTCAAGATACCCTCTGGCACACACCGCCAGGTGGCTTGCGGAGTATAGATGTAGATGTACGATCGCAAGAAGACCATGCTTCAGACCCCCATGTTACACTGCCAGAAGGAAGACCATCGTGTTCGGCGTAAGGCTCTGGCACATTGTATTGCATCAGCAATCTGAACAGTTATTGGCACCACAGTGACACAAAGAACTGTTACAAATCGGTTACTTCAAGGACAGCTCCGAGCCAGATGCCCTGTAGCGTGCGTTCCACTGACCCCAAATCACCACCATTTGCGACTTCAATGGTGTCAAGCGAGAGCTCATAGGAGAGCAGGGTAATGGTCTGTTGTGTTTTTTGATGAAACCGGGTTGTGCCTCGGTGCCAGTGATGACCGTATGTTGATTAGAAGGAGGCCAGTTGAGGGCCTGGAATCAACCTATCTGCATGCCAGACACACAGGACCTACACCTGGAGTTACGGTTGGGGTACGATTTCGTGTGACAGCAGGAGCACTCTCGTGGTTATCTCAGTCACCTTGATTGCAAGTTTGTACGTCAGTCTGGTGATTCGACCTAGTATGCTCCCATTCATGAACAGTATTCCCAAGGCAGTTTTCAAACAGTATAACCCTTGCCTGCATAACGCTGTTGTAACCCAACATGCTTTACAGTGTGTCGCCATGTTGCCTCAATCTGCCCAATCAGTAGGTCTGTCTTCGGTCGAGCACATATGGAACATGATCTGATGACAGCTCTGGGGTCATCCACAAACAACATTAACCGTCCCTGTATTGATCGACCAATTGGAACAGGCGCAGAACTCTACCCCACAAACTTACATCTGGCAACCACACAACACAGTGCATGCACAGTTGCATGCTTGTATTCTGCGTTCTGGCAGTTACACCGGTTATTAACGTACCAGCATTTCATATTTGTTATGGCTTACTTCGCGCTTACATTAACATGTGATCTTGGAATGTCAATCACTTAAATATGTTATCTAGACAAATGTATTCCTGAAATTTCATTACTCCACATTAATTCTTTTTTGGTGCTGCTTTTTTTTCAACAATGTGTATTCTGGTACTGATACAAGAATGTTCCTGCCAGTTTAACATCTCGATGTTTCAATTACTTTGAGGTGCAAACGAAGAAGTTTACTTTCTGTCAGTGAACTGTAATTTCTCGCGCAAAGTGGAACATACTTCATACAACCGACACGTTTATTTACCGGTGGGGAAGTTTCTTGTTAAGCAATTTTCGTAATACGTACTGTTATGTACATAACAAGTGTGAAGTTGGCAAGTTCTCACTTTCGAAGAAAGAAAAGGCAGCACTTGTTTCGAAAATGTTAGAGAATACATCAGCTGAAGGTGTAATGGACTGCAGTTTTAATTCGTCTGCTAGAATAGCTATCGCTGTCACAGCAATACCTTGACAACAGATACATGAATCAGTGCTTTTCGTTTGGCGTGTAGCCACAGTCATATAAAACATCTTGAAACATATAACCGCCAATTAACTGTGCAATATAGATTTCAGTCTTAGACCATTATCAAATGTTACAAGTATTAAAAATCATTATACTTGAGTAAAAAACAAGTCATCGTCAAAACATGTACCTTGGTTTTTTGGTTTATAGAACCGTAGATATGTGTTTTGATGATGACTTGTGTTCTATTCAAGTCTAATGATTTTTAATGGTTCAAATGGCTCTGAGCACTATGGGACAGTCCCCTAGAACTTAGAACTACTTAAACCTAACTAACCTAAGAACATCACACACATCCATGGCCGAGGCAGGATTCGAACCTGCGACCGTAGAGGTCGCGCGGCTTCAGACTGTAGCGCCTAGAACCGTTCGGCCACCACGGCCGGCAATGATTTTTAATACTTGTAACACTTGATAATGGCCTAAGGCCGAAATCTAGATAGTTTAATAAAACCTGTTGCACAGTAAAATGGCGGTTATATCTTTTAAAGATCAATCAGTGCCTTCGAGAGAGCTAAAGTATATCTTTGAAAGGAGTGGGCCAGCAACGACTTGGGAACTGGTAACGTACACTTAAATAAAGGCACGTCTCTTTAACGAGAGTGGCTCGGACGCAGAGTAAGTGGCTTCCTCAACTCACAATAGAGCATCTCGATAAATCCGTAACTATTCCGAGTTACGGTGACAAACGCAGTGATGATGAGTCGGCATAACCCGCACGTTACTATAAACTGTTTTTTGGGAATAAACTGCTTAGTCGGTGTTCGCGTATTTCGGTTTTTCGTAGCCCAATGCCCACATTTCCTGACAACTAGCGCGAATAAACCTCAGCTACTTTCATAATTAGCGTTTTCAGTTGCTTGAGTGAGGGCTTGCTCACATGAATGGGATTGTGGACTGATCGGTAGCATTTCAGTAACGTAAAAGTGCACATTCGTGGGCTGAGCATATCTGTTGTCAACAACAAATCAGACATGATTCGTTGAGTCAACAGGTGGAGCCAGGAAATTACTGGAAGGTGAGTAAGGTAACAAAGATGGAAAGACCCCCAACCGAGAAAAAAAGAAGACTGACTTGCCAAAAGTATGTCCTATGTAAAACTGCTAAGCGGGTCTAAGGCTTCTGTTCAATCCCTCATTGATCAGTCTGGTGTGGCAGTTGAAGATAGCAAAACAAAAGCCGAAGATTTAAATTTCACCCACGAGAATCGTACAAACATTCCGCTATTTGACCATCGGATAGGCTCCCATACGGGCGATATTGTAATAAGCATACCAGGCGCTGAGAAACAACTGAAAGGTTTGAAAGCAAATAAATCATCAGGTCCGGATTTACTCCCAATTCGGTTTTACAAAGAGTACTCTACAGCACTGGTCCCTTACTTCGCTTGCATTTATCGCGAATCTCTCGCCCAGTACAAACTACCAAGCGACTCAAAAAAAAAGTGCAGTTGGCTCCAGTGTATAAAAGGGGTAAAAGAACGGACCCGCAGAATTACAGACCAATATACCTAAATTCGATTTTCTTCAGACTCCTTGAACATACTCTTAGTTCGAATATAATAAACTTTCTTGAGACTGAAAAGCTTATGTGCATGGTTTTAGAAATCACTGCTAGTGCAAAACTCAACCTGCCCTTTTCTCATATGATATACTGTGAACTACGGATGAAGGGCAACAGTCAGATGCCACATTTCTAGATTTCCAGAAGGCGTTTCACACGGTGCCTCACTGCAGGCTGTTAACGAAGGTACGAGCAAATGGAATAAGTTCACAGATATATGGATGGCTCGAAGACTTATTAAGTAATAGAACACAGTATGTTCTCTTCGATGGCAACTGGTCATCAGAGACAAAGGTATCATCAAGAGTGCTTCGGCAAGTGTTATAGGACCACTGTTGTTCTTTGTATACGTAAATGACTTGTAGGAAAGGTTTGGGTAGCAATCTGCAGTTGTCTGCTGATGCTGTGATGTACGGTAAGGTGCTGAAGTTGAGCTATTGTAAGAGGATACAAGACGACTTAGACAAAATTTATAGTTGATGAGATGAATGGCAGCAAGCTCCAAATGTGGAAAAATGTAAGTTAATGCTGGTGAGTTGGAAGAACAAACCTGTAATGTTCGGATTCTCTATTACTATTGTCCTGTTTGACACAGACAAGTCGTTTAAATATTTGGGTATAACGTTGCTTAGTGATTTGGAATGGAACGTACATGTGAAAACTGTGGTGGGGAAGGTGAATGGTCGCCATTGGTTTATTGGGAGAATTTTAGGAAAGAATGGTTCACCTCTAAACGAGACCGAATATAGGACGCTGGTGCGAGCTGTTCTTGAATACAGTTCGAGTGTTTGGGACCAATACCAGGTCGACATCGAAGCAATTCACAAGTGGGCTGCTACATAAATTACCAGTAAGTTAGAACAACATGTAAGTGTTGCAGAGGTGCTTTTGGAAATCGAATGGGCGTCCCTGGAAGGAAGGCGACGTTCTTTTCGAGTAACATTATCGAGAAAATTTAGAGAACCGGTATTTGAAGCTGACTGCCGAACGATTCTACTGGCGCCCACATACATTGTGCATAAGGACAATGAAGATAAGATATGAGAAGTTACGGCTCCTACGAAGGCATATAGATAGTCGTTTTTCCCTTGCTGTACCTGTGAGTGGAACAAGAAAGGAAATGACTAGTAGTGGTATACGATACCCTCCGTCACGCACTGTACAATGGCTTGCGGAGTGTCTATGTAGATGTAGATATAGAATGTAGAAGAGAAAGAATGAAAGAAACAGCATTCCCTTCATTTAAACTCTTGCATACTATGATCCATGATGGCTCTGTGAAAAATAATTATTTTTCTAGTATAAAGTGTATCTTGTGCAATGAAAGATTATAGATGGTATTCATCTGTGTTCAGTGGCTGAAAACCCGATACATGCTAAGTGCATAGCACATTCTGATACATTAAATACGAAATGTAGCTAGTGTAATCACCTCTGGTTTGCAATATCTGGCTTTAGCTATACAGGATGCTGTATGGGAAGAAAATGCAGTGTATACTTGAATAGTTTGGAAGCAACAGTAAGAAAAGCTTAAGAAACACTTTCTGCTTAGGCCTAAAAAAAGCTGACGTGTGAAATAAAATGAGGAAACGTTCCTGCTCGAAATAACAATTATATCTGAGCTGTTAGCAACAGATAAAGATGCACCTAAACAAGTGACAAAGAAAAATGAACTTTCGTCTCCAAGAAGTATTTTGATGATTCAAGAAACAACTAAGCACTTGCGAAATGAGTCATTAAGTATGAAAAATAAGGAGGGAGAAATTTATGTACTTTCATACAGCCAAGGAAGTGGCTTAGCAGGTTTTATGACGATGACAGAAACGAAATTCAAAGTAAGTGGCATTACCAAGCCTGGCACCTCTCTGCATGGAATCAGCAGCAGTGTCATGGAGAGACTCTTGCAAAAAGCCAGCACCAGTGCCATGGAGGGACACTTCCAGAAAGCCAGCAACAGTGTCACTTCCATGAAGACCATATGGTCCTGCTTAAGGAAAGGTAGCAAAAGTGTAGACATGACAAACAGTGGGAACATAACTGTCGAGAAGAATAGGAGTAATATCATGGACTCATACAAAAAAGTTGTAAAGGTGTTAGTATTGGGTGAGGAAATGACATCTACAGGAATGAAAGTAGCAATGGGACCAAGGTTCTAAGAGAACTTAATAACGAATCCCGCATTCAGGTGCTTTTGTTGTACTTCACAGAGACACAAACTAATTGAAGCCTCAGTCAGTTCAAACAGAAAATTCAAAAAGATATTTAGCTGTTTTCAAACTAAGAATATTATTGAAGCTATAACCTCAGTGACATAAAATTTCACGAAACATGACTGCACAGAAATAATTTTGATGAAACAGTTCTGTGCAAAGAAATACTGAAAAATACTAACTGCACCAGATAAGAAATATACAACCCAATTCCATTGTCAACAATGCAAGAAAAAGAAATGATGTCACTATCTGGAGGAAAAGAAGGACCTTCATAGTCTCAAGATGAAAAAAAAAAAAACAGGAGCATCGATGTGCCCCAGAAAAGCACACACATTACTGATCACACCAGAGGAAGAAGCAGAAAATCCACCAGCAAATTTGAGGATAGGGAAAGAATCAAGAAATGCAAACTGCTGAAGGACCAGGATGTTTCGTACAAAAAGCTGGGTAAGAAAGTAACATGAAAAATTTAGATACAAAGACAAATGTTTCTACTTCAAGAACTATACTCCAGGATTTACTGCATGTCTCAAGTAAATAAGATGAGATAGAAGTACTAGAAGCAGAAAAATTCCCACATATTTTTATTATTGCAGAACATAGGTTACAAAAGAACTAAATTAGTGTTTGTAACACACGGGACTATAAAAAAAGTGGTTTATTGCTTCTGATATAAAGGAACTAAAAGCTAAACTGAAGGAACTAGGGATTAAATAATATTCTAAACCAGGAAAAGAAAAACTTATTGCATTAATTAAATATAATTTTGATAGTGTTTGTTTTGAGGAATTCTATAAATTATATTGACCAACAACTGAAACATATAGAAATTAAATTGTTGAGTATATTAAAAGGAATAATCTGTATAATAATACAGAATGGAAATATATATTATATTAATACAATGCCATGATTAATATGAAGATTCTATTAGAGAGATTCAAGATAAAATTAACAGGTATACTTTATCATAGACACGAAATTAAACTTTTTATGAAAGAATTTCAGAACAAATTACATTGGAATGCAATATCATATCGAACGTTAACTGAAAATTTCGTAAGAGAATTTCAAGCTAAATCAGATTGGAGTGTTCTATCAAATAAAGAAAATTATCTGTAGATGTTACCAGTGAATTTCAATTAAAATTTAATGTCATCTTATTTCAAACAAAGGAAAATTATCCGTAGATCTAATTTGAGGATTTGAAGCTAGAATAAACTGGATAAAATATCACAACGTAAATTGACTAAATATTTCATAAGGGAATTCCAAGATAAATTAGAATGGTCTTCTATACCAAGGAAACAATATCTGAAAAATTTATATAATTAAATCTGATGAAGACTAATTATATCATTAATAAATTGTTCATGTGTGTAGTCATCCAAAATATAGAAATTATTGTGCCAACAAACAATGCTTAATTTTCTCTCATTCATTGGTATAAATATATTGAATTAGGGTTATAATGAAGTCTTAACATTTCTTCTAAATTTGGAAGTCTTTTTTCGGTTCTATACAATTGCCTTTGTAAATTTTTTCATTGTGCCCTACTGTCACAGTAATGATATTCATATTTATATATTATATTTTAGTAAATAAATTTAAAGGAAAAAAGTTGATCTTAAATGCTAATTTATCTATTTCTCCAGCTCTTTCTTATACTGTTTCTAAAGCATTATCAATTATTTCAATTAAATTTTCTATAAATTCATCATTAATATTGTTTATATTTTAGAAATGAATTATTTGACCTAAATGCAGCTGTACAATTTTATATCCTCCACATTTACAAATTGATAGTGAAACTTATTTGTAAACCCAATTTTGGAAATTTTCTACAAAAGGTGTTTTGGATGTCATAGCTGAAGAATTTAGACAGGACTCATTCGTATATTTTATTGATTTTTGTATGTATTTAGGTAGTCTCATTTTAGGAAGGTCAGAATTTTCATATATGGTCTTTAATTGTTTTGCTAGGATTTCCATATAGTAAAAGATCAGAAAGGTGATTTGCAATAAAGCATATTTTAAGCTTTTCATCAATAATCAAACACACTTGCTTACTATTATACATAAACTAGTTGTTGATAAGTTCGATGACTGACTTCATTTAATAAAAATAAGTTTAATGGAATTTTTCATAATTCAAATAATAATTACTGGGTTAACTGCTAAAACTAGAAGATTTTAATTTTTCTTCATAAATTGTTTTCTGTGTAAATGGAATTCATCCAATATAAACTATGTAAATATTCCAAAACACAGAAGTAAACTGATAATTTTACTTTACAGAAATATACCAATGGTAGTTATAGGACTGTGTGCAGACAATGCAAAAATGATAATGTATAGAGTATACAGTAGTAAACGAATTTCTTCTGTATGAAGAAAAACATTCCTCTGTATATAATTATAAAAATCAAGAATTCTTTGTGAAGAACATTTGAAGATACTGTTGTCTATGGAAAAAGTTGAACAACAGACTAAGACAGTTTGATTGACAATAGGTTAAAGAAACATGATGTTTTTAGTCGAATTTATCGTGTAAAGGCAAACATACAAGTAGATGTAAGAAATATACTCGAGAATATATCGAAAAAAAGTAATGTGGCTGGTCCTTTTTTTAAAATTCCTAATATATTTTTATATTAAATTAGTGACTAAACTGGAAGTATTCACGATTACCCAACTACATGATTATTGTAGAAGAAATAATTTAACTGGATATAGTGAATTAAATAAGCAGATCTAATAGTGTTCATTAATAGACTTTGGCTTTGAAATGTTATGAAAAAATTACCTTATCCTAAATTTGGAAATGATAATGGAATTTTTCAAAGTAATGAAACTAAACCAGTGGAAGAAATATTTCTATTTCTAAAGACATATTTGAGAAATTGATAAACAAAAGAACAATAAGAGATTATCTCACAGATAAAGCATTTAAATACAGACTATAAACTATACATTTTGAGAGCAATCTCAACTTTCTTGACCAGAACTTATTCTTGAATGTTTCTAAACCAAACATTATGAAAATTCTAAAACATTTTCTGAAAGTACATCATGGGTTAAATTATTTTCACATTTTTTTGCGAGTACGGAATACAGACAAATGAAAATATTACAGAATTTATATTTCAAGCAGAAAATTACAGGATCACTAGAGAAAGAGAGTTAATAAAAAATGTAAGAATGGAAATGTTTTATCACATGTGTCTAATTTTCAAGCTTGTGGTTCTGGTTGGTCATTAAATAGAAATTTGGCTTGCAGTTAGCAGTTATATATGAAATATATAAATATAATAATAATAAATAATATATATGTTAAATATTTATATGCACACAGTACAGTTTTAGTTGTGCCATTATGAGGTTCATCTTATATTGACTTCACAGAAACAAAAAAGAAAGCTTGTATTACTGTAAATATAATGATCAAAAAAATTTTCTATGAGCTATAAAATCTGCATTACATCCTATAAATAAAAATGTGAATAGTCATAGTATATAGAAATGTTGGTCTTGATCTTGATCAGAAACTCGAAAATTTTGAATTTCCTGTAGCGGTTGATAATGTCCCAAAAATTGAAAATAAAGTTTCAAGTGTACCCATTAGAAATAACAAAATATAAAAGGGAGAATCACGTAAATCTCCTTTATTTTGAAAATGAAGTAATTCACATTTTTGTTGTACAATAAAATTATTTATTCTTGTTTCAAGTGAAATTGGAAAACATGAAGAAGTAAATTTTATTGTGATGTGTGTTAACTCCACTTCAATAACAAAAAAAATTTAGATAGTCACACACTGAACTCCCTAGTTAATAACCCAATAAAAGTTGAACTACCGAAGAAAGATGAATGCATTAGTTTTAAAAATTATCAGGATATGTAGAAAGTTCTGTTCTTTATTTATGCTGAATTTGGCAGTTTGTTGTTGAAGATGGATACTACACAACCTGATACAAAAATTCATATATCATCAAATATGAGCCAAGTGGTTTCTGTTATTATATTGAATATAGAAATCGGCACTGTAAGGTTCGAGCTGCTTATAGTGGACCAAATTGTCATAAAAAATTTATCAAATGTATGAAAGAAGAGGTTGAAAGAATTGGAAGAATGTATTCTGAAACTGAAGAAATGAGACTATTAATATCTGAAGAACAACCAAGACATGTAAGATCAAAAATTTGTTCATTATGCAGATGTCAATACTCAAAAACAAACAAAACAGTTCGTCACCTGGATCATTTGATTGGAAAATATATAAATCGATTATGTAATCATTGTAATTTACATTTAAAACAACCAAATTTTGTACCTATTTATCTGCATAATTTATCTGGATATGATCCACATTTGGTTTTAAAAGAATTGGTTGGGATATAAAGGATGTAAATTCACACCAAATAATAAAGATAGATTTATTGGTTTTCGCAAAATCATGAAAGCAAATAATAAATATATAAAGGAAAGCAAATAATAAATATATAAAAGACTATGATGTAGAAAAGGTGTCAAATTATTTAACATATTTAGACACAAATATATTATATGGCTGGGCTGTGAGTCAATACTTAGCATATGGAGGATTTGAATGGGACGATCCAGATTCATTTAGTTCTACAACAATAACTGAAATTTCTAGCACATCATCATTTGGATAGATATTTGAATTAGATGTAGAACATCCAAAAAAATTTACATGATTTAAATAAAGATTTACCACTTGCTCCTGAAAATAAAATTGGGCCTGGAACTAAAGAAAGCAACTTATTTACTACTCTGGAAGACAGGCATCATTGTGTAGTTCACTATAAAAACCTTAAACATTATCCACCTCTAGGAATAAATATTTAAAAACATATACAAAGTTTTAAAATTTAAACAACCTGATTGGCTAAAGAAATTTGCAGACTTTAATGCAGAAGTGATAACTATAGCCAAGCAGCATCATCTCCACTTCCTCCCAAATTATCCAATTTTCATCAAGTGATATCCTACACAAGTGCTGGCTAATTGGTGTATGATCCCTAGTGTTGACAGAGTGTTTTATCATGGACCACTTCGTTTATCTTTCTTCCACACCAGATTTGAAAGCACATAAAAATTGGCACAGAATAGCAAACATCTACTGACATCGTTCCTCGATCAGTCCTTCTATTGTTAGTTCAAGAGAAGCTTCCTACTGTACGTTGTCTGTAATGGTATCGATTGTCAGCATGCAGTTGCTCTTCTTGTGCTGTTTCAGCTGTCTGTCCACACATATCTTTGGTATGAGTCGTGGTTGCTCATGAAAATTAGTGATTCAAAGTTTTCCTTGTCCAGAAAATGCTTATGATCGTCATCGGCATGTAGATTTTTTTTGTGAACCTGAGTAGCTTTTATCTACTGACAAAACCTTCATAGTTTAAGTGAGCATCTGGACTAACGACCGGCACTCATGTTGTCGATGAGGGGGACATATCAAAGCCTTCACCAGCAAACAACTGCCTATTACAATCTATGTTATGTGTACTTGCTGAAATGGTTTCAGCGTGGAACTCAGATCTTCCATAATCTATGATTGCAGTAAGTCCCATCTGAGAATAACGTTATGGTTACATCCTGAAAAAGCAACAAATTCGAAGGACTGTGCTCTGTTATTGATAGTTATTCTTACAGTATATGTTCCTCTCAGCTGTCCCAACTTTCAACAAAATCGTTTACATATCACAGAACATAGTCTTCTCTCATTGGTGATAACACCCAAACAAAGTTGTAACTAACAAAATTCAAATTTGGCAGAAGAACAAAAAACTGTTTTTCCTGTGCCTATTTGAGCTTTCTTAACAAAGACTGTGTACATGAGGTAAAAAGGTATTCTGCATGTTTTTGTAACTGTTATTACACAGTTGATTATGTTACCTTTGAAAATATAACGTTATTTTTTTATTTTCCTGGACAAACAACATTGTATCTGCGCAATTACAACTCTGTGTTTCTGAAACAAACGGCTTTTTCTGATTGTAGAAATGTAAACCATATTTTGAGAAAGTGCACAGACGGGTCAAAATACACAATGTTTATTGCAATACAAATCTGCACATGTAACAGGGGAATATATGGAAAAATTTAACACTGTTCTTGTTACATTTACACTAAACACGAATGGACAGACCAGCAAATGCATTATTCACTTGGTATTTGCTCAGAGAAATTTCGTTTTTCAGCTGGGATATACTGCCACATGCCACATAAGGCTTTCTTCTTGGCAGAGGTTTATCATAGCAAACAGGGAAACCTGAAATGTTATCCAGTGGCAGAGTTATTTTCCCAGTACCTCTCAGCTTCTTTGCAATGCTTAAAACCCGTGGTTGCAGGATGTTATGATGCTTACTTCCCCTTAGTGTCATAGCGTCATCAGATGAAATTTGTAGCTTGACATGCTCAGTTATTTTGAAAGAGTTGCTGTGCGACCATGCGTCTAGTGCAGTAAAAGACCAGAAATTCCTTGCTATCATCTTGCAGACAAGGAATCGGTTGTCCTTGGGGTTAGGACTAACTGGAATCGTCGTATGGGTGACATACTTGAAAGGATCTTCCGTTTCTCCCAATAAAGGCAAAAATCCATATCACACAGTAGGAAACAGTGCCCTGCGATGAGGAATTTCATGTTTACAGCAGTGAAATACACTATGTGATCAAAAGTATCCGGACACTCCCAAAGACATACTTTTTCATATTAGGTGCAGTTTACTGCCACCTACTGCCAGGTACTCTGTATCAGCAACCCCAGTAGTCATTAGACATTGTGAGAAAGCAGAATGGGGCGCTCCGCAGAACACAACGGACTTCGAACGTGGTCAGGTGATTGGGTGTCACTTACGTCAATCAACTGTACGCCAGATTTCTACACTCCTAAACATTCCTAGGTCCACTGTTTCCAATATGATAGTGAAGTAGAAACTTGAAGGGACGTGCACAGGATACAGGCAGACCTCGTCTGTTGACTTCCAGAGACTTCTGGCAGTTGAAGAGGGTCGTAATGTGTAATAGGGAGACATCTATCCAGACCATCACACACAAACTCCTGTCTGCATCAGGATCCACTGCAAGTGCTATGACAGTTAGGCGGGAGGTGAGAATACTTGGGTTTGATAGTCGACCAGCTGCTCATAAGCCACTCATCACCTCAGTAAATGCCAAACGACTCCTCGCTTGGTGTAAGGAGCATAAACATTGGACGATTGAACAGTGGAAAAGCGTTGTATGCAGTGACGAATCACGGTACATAATCTGGCTATCCGATGGCAGGCTGTGGGATGGCGAATGCCCGGTGAATGTCATCTGCCAGCGATTGTAGCTCCAACAGTACAATTTGGAGGCGATGGTGTTATGGTGTGGTCGTGTTTTTCATGGAGGGGGCTTGCACTCCTTGTTGTTTCGCGTGTCACTATCACAGCACAGGCCTACACTGATGTTTTAAGCATCTTTTTGCTTCCCAATATTGAAGAGAAATTCGGGAATGGCGACTGCATCTTTCAACACGATCGAGCAACTGTTCATAATGCACGACCTGTGGCGGAGTGGTTACACGACAATAACATCCTTTTAATGGAATGGCTTGCACAGTCCTGACCAGAATTCTATAAAACACCTCTGGAATGTTTAGGAACGCCGGCTTTGTGCCAGGCCTCACCGACTGACATCGATACCTCTCCTCATGGCAGCACTCAGTTAAAAATCGGCTGACATTCCCCAAGAAACCTTCCAGCACCTGACTGAACGTATGTCTGCTAGAGTTGAAGCTGTCATCAAGGCTAATGGTGGGCCAACACCATATTGAATTCCAGCATTACCGACGGAGGGCTCCATGAACTTGAAAGTTATTTTCAGCCAGTGGTCTGAATATTTTTGGTCACATGGTGTATTTATGGACGATCAGATTTTAGAAAAGTGTCCTCATATTTTGAACATCTATCACTAATCTGCGATATTTAGACTTACGTTAACATGAAAATCATGTGAATAATAGGTATTATGATAAAAACATTTTAGTTTCGACTATATGTTACACCGCTGCATAGAATTCTCAAATATTTAACGTACAGCTACAACGTTTTTGGTACATGACTCACGAGAAACGTTTTTTTCATTAAGAGTAGCGGTAACACTATTGTTCCACTCACACCAGCAGGGGCCAGTTTTTCAGGAATAGGACATTTCCTGTTTTAAATAATGAAAACCGCTCCAGTTGTATAAATAAGTGCAGTTTTCATGATTTAAATCATGAATGACACAGTTGCAGGTTTCCCACATCATATAATATGATGCACGAAATTAAGGAGAATTCCTCCTTCATATATCAGGGCATCCACTATGCCTCACTGCCTCATGTTTACTGTCGTCCCACTCACTTACTTTATTCAATCGCTTTTGCGCTCCACCTGTTGTTTGCCCAAACATAGAAGTTTGTAGTTCGACAATGCTAGTACACCCATCCCATGTCTCTCTAAGAGCGCCACTTCAGTGTGCACTACTGATGCCATGCCCACACAACGTCCCTACCTCGCCACCACCAGGCATTAATGCCATAACATTTATGTGCCAATTGGTCCTGCATGCTTCAGCACAGAGGACGTAGGAAAGAGGAAGCGAGCACAGCGCCATCGCTCTCAGACTAGTCACACTCATGGAACTGCAGCAGGAAGTAAAGAAGCTGAAGTAGGTGTAGCTCTGATGTTACAGTAATGCCTTGATTTCTAAGGTATTCAGCCTTCAACGTTACACTCATACTCGCTCTGTTTTTGGTAGCTAGTACTTGGTTATCGTTTGATAGCTACAGCATGAGTCCTAACTGGCTAAGTTCACTTTTGGTGTTGTGTTTGACTAGTGGCAGAGATTGGGGCTAATAATTGATGAACATCTTGTTTAACATTTTATGTTAACTTCTATAATAGGGGATTGATATGATTGATATTCATTTCTCCTCTAAAACGTATGTTACAGATTAGATAAATCTAAAAATGGGTGAGAACAGGATTTTAAAGGTTGCTTTCACAGTTTTTGAGTCTTCTTATAGAAATCAAACTTAAGTGGCACAACCATATTAAATATCTGTGAAAAAGGTGAAGCACAGCGAGTTTGCCTTAAGAGTCGTATCTGAGAGTATAGAAAGGAGCACAATAAAAACAGCACACTTTGGCTACTTTCATCCACTTATGGTCTATGGAATAATATTCTGAGGAAATCAACTACTAGCAAACAAAAGGTTCTATGCACACAAGCAAGCTATAAGAATAATCTGTGGCGTCCATCCTAGGTACCCATGCAGAAATCTGTTTAGGGAGTTACAGATCTTTGCAACTGATGTACTTTGTTATTAAAAATAGCAATTTACTCAAAACCAATCATTCATGCCATAATTATAACACCCAGAAGAAACTTGATATTCCCCATAATCTAAAAAATATGTTAATGAAGAAGGGGGCTCTGTACAGTTTCACCAAAATTTTAATGCACTTCCACCACAACTTAGAGATCTTGCCGAAAACATCTCCAAATTTAAGGAAAAACTAAGGCAGTTTTATCTAAATCGATTATGGTGAAGAAGAATTTCTTAACCATTTATATATTCCTTGTGAAGTATTTGCATGGTAGCTAATATCTTAGCTTGAATGAGGAAATTCTTCATAAGTGTCTGTTATTCTTACCATATTATTCATGATGTAAGTTCAAAGTACTTATGTGTTAAACAACAATTTGTAAAAAATGACCTATTCCATATCCAGTGATCTGTTCACACATGGATTTAAGGAACTTGAAATAAACAAATAAAATAATACACATACCTGCTATTTCTTTCTTACACAGTCCAACAGTTCTGGCTTTCATAAAATGCTGAATCTGTTCTTGTACAACCTGCCACATGAGAGAGATGAGGTCATGGTGGTGTTCCTCGACTGCCACGGGGCCACGTTTGGGAGTTAGTCGTACACTTCTAAATTGTTTTTCTCAATGTGTTAACATCACTTGTTAATTCTTCTGTTCTTGACATCATTTACCAGGAGAGCTTGGTGCCTATCCCCTGCAACTCGTTTCAAGTGTGAAATGTTTCAGTTTCTGTAATATTTAGATTCACAGTGTTGCACAAGACCACAACATTCTGTATGTAGGACTGTGCCATATCCCCATGACGTTTGACCCTTTACTCCAATTGTTCTTCTAAGCACACATGCTACCTATTGTCGCCAAACATTTTCTTCAGTTCCGCCTTGACTTTATCCCAGCTATTTAATAACTTTAAAATGTCGTGGGCACACTTTTTATTATTTCCAAAATCTTCTTCGCATTTCGACATTCAATCATTTTCAAAGGCTATAAAATACAACACAAAACTGGTATCAAACGATATGAAAATATGTCACATACCACCATTGATTACAGACATAATGAGTGGAAAATAGTTTTCTAGTTTACCAGTCTTGTTTCTACCATATAAAATTGTTTAATAGATATACCGTGTTTGGTCAACATTCTCAGTCACAGGACATATCTGTCTTCTACTGAGGAACAAATTGGAAACCAAGTCGACTAAACTTCTACTTGGCACTGGATATGTAGTACATACTCCATTTGTTTGTTCACAACTACCATTTCAACGTTACATGGTATAAAACAGTGTCATCAGTAAACAGGCTATGGAAATCTCTCTACAATGTTTTACAAAGAGATATTTTTTACAAAACAATGTGTAACAGATCTTTTCAATGGTCGAAAACACGGTGGGAGAGTCCGCTGAATGGCGCTAGGGTAGATGAGGGAAACTGTATGTTAACAAACAATTCTTTTGACAACTTACAGTGTATAAATTACTGGCATCAGTAAAAGCTCACACATACCGTTTTATAATAATTTGCAAAGTAAAAAAATACCAGTTGAGGATGTAGCACTCACCTATGAAGATCTTTTACCGATGCTGTTACTTTATACACTCTAAGTTGTAAAAAAAAATTATTTGTTAACAGACAGTTTACCTCATGTGTCCTAGTGCCACTCAGTGACCTCTTTCACTGTATTATTTCCGAACATTTAAAAGATCTGTTATGCATTGCTATGTAAATATACTTTTTTTATAAAACATTGTAAAGTGATTTCCAAGACTTATTTACTGATGATTTTTTTACGATGTAATGATGAAACTGTAGTTGTGAACAAACGAATGTACCAAGTACCACATATCCAGTGCTGCCTTTACTGAGAATGTTGACAGGATACAAGTTATCTACTGAACGATTTTATATGATTGACATAACATTGTCAATTTTATATGATTGACATAACATTGTCAAGCTAGAAAATCACATTCTACTCGTTTCACTGTGTATCTAAGCAACTGTGAAATGTAATGTATTTTCCTATTGTTGATACCAGATTTGTGTTGTGTTTAATAGCCTTTGAAAATGCCAGAATGTCGAAACGTGTAGAGCGACTTTGGAAATAACGAAAAGTGCGGTCTAGACATCTGAAAGTTACTAAAGTGCATCCAAACGACCACTTCATCCCATAGCATTTTCGTGTAAATTGCAGTTTATTCCAGCTACTGAGTTTCTCTTTGTTGTTCTAAAACCACTGCTAAGATGTGACATCCAAGTGAACATACGTATTTGTTAAACATGTTATATCATCCCACAAGTTATGTTTGGCGACTTGGTCAAATCCTTTGAGCCATTTTGTTGCGGCCTGACCAGAGTCTCTGGAAAATACCGATGGCTGTCTGATGTGTACCAGACTTACTGCTGTTTTTCAGTCCTCTGTCCTCCTGAAACAATGTTACATTGTAACTATAACTAAGTCTGAATCTGAAAGCAGGCTCATCACTGAAGTACACTGAAACCAGGTTTAGTACTAACGCCAACGACAGCCGAAAAAGAACACGATTGATCACGTGGGTGGAGAATGCTGCTGTTTGTACAAACACAGAATATTCCAGAAATTACAAACATAAGAAATTTCTAGAGCCTTCCAGACACGCAGATACTAAGTAACTAGTAACTGCTGAGGATTGGCTGTGAATTGACGACCTGCAGTATGTCAGCTAACGACACTAAATGCTACATTCCACATTGCACCACTCATGGCAATATTTTAAACTAACATTATGTTGAAACAGTAGACAAAGTTAGATATAGTGGGAATTAGTGAAGTTCGATGACAGGAGGAACAAGACTTTTGGTCAGTTGAATACAGGGTTGTAAAGACAAAATCAAATAGGGGCAATGCAGGAGTAGGTTCAATAATGAATAAAAAGATAGGAGTATGGGTAAGCTACTACAAACAGCATTGTGTACGCATTATTGTGGCCAAACCCACACCTACTACGGTAGTACAAGTTTATATGCCAACTAGCTCTGCAGATGACGAAGAAATTGATGAACTGTATGATGAGATAAAAGAAATTATTCAGGTAGTGAAGGGAGACGAAGATTTAATAGTCATGGGTGACTGGAATTCGAGAGTACGAAAAGGGAGAGAAGGAAACATAGTAGGTGAATATGGACTGGGGCTAAGAAATGAAAGAGGAAGCCGCCTGGTAGAATTTTGCACAGAGCATAACTTAATCATAGCTAACACTTGATTCAAGAATCATGAAAGAAGGTTGTGTACATGGAAAAACCCTGGAGATACTAGAAGATATCAGACAGATTATATAATGGTAAGACAGAGATTTAGGAACCAGGCTTTAAATTGTAAGAAATTTCCAGAGGCAGATGTGGACTCTGACCACAGTCTATTGGTTATGAACTGTAGATTAAAACTGAAGAAACTGCAGAAAGGTGGGAATTTAAGGAGATGGCACCTGGTTAACCTGAAAGAACCAGAGGCTGTACAGGGTTTCAGAGAGAGCATAAGGGAACAATTGACAGGAATAGGGGAAAGAAATACAGTAGATGAACAATGGGTTTGAGGGATGAAATAGTGAGGGCAGCAGAGGATCAAATAGGTAAAAAGACGACGGCTAGTAGAAACCCTTGGATAATAGAAGAAATATTGAATTTAATTGATGAAAGAAGAAAATATAAAAATGCAGTAAATGAAGCAGGCAAAAAGGAATACAAACGTCTCAAAAATGAGATCGACAGGAAGTGCAAAATGGCTAAGCAGGGATAGCTAGAGGATATATGGAAGGATGTAGAGGCTTATCTCATGAGGGATAAGATAGATACTGCCTACAGGAAAATTAAAGAGACCTTTGGAGAAAGGAGAACCACTTGCATGAAGATCAAGAGCTCAGATGGAAACCCAGTTCTAAGCAAAGAAGGGAAAGCAGAAAGGTGGAAGGAGTATATAGAGGGTCTATACAAGGGCGATGTACTTGAGGACAATATTATGGAAATGGAAGAGGATGTAGATGAAGATGAAATGGGAGATATGATACTGTGTAAAGAGTTTGACAGAGCACTGAAAGATCTAAGTCGAAACAAGGCCCCCAGAGTAGACAACATTCCATTAGAACTACTGACAGCCTTGGGAGAGCCAGTCCTGAAAAACTCTACGATCTGGCGATTAAGATGTATGAGACAGGCGAAATACCCTCAGACTTCAAGAAGAATATAATAATTCCAATCCCAAAGAAAGCAGATGTTGACAGACGTGAAAATTACCGAACTGTCAGTTTAATAAGTCACAGCTGCAAAATACTTAACTGACGAATGGAAAAACTGATAGAAGCCAACCTCTGGGAAGATCAGTTTGGATTCCATAGAAATGTTGGAACATGTGAGGCAATACTGACCTTATGACTTATCTTAGAAGAAAGATTAAGGAAAGGCAAACCTACGTTTCTAGCATTTGTAGACTTAGAGAAAGCTTTTGACAATGTTGATTGGAATACCCTCTTTCAAATTCTGAATGTGGCAGGGGTAAAATACTGGGAGCGAAAGGCTATTTACAATTTGTAGAGAAACCAGATGGCAGTTATAAGAGTTGAGGGACATGAAAGGGAAGCAGTGGTTGGGAAGGGAGTGAGACAGGGCTGTAGGCTCTTCCCGATGTTATTCAATCTGTATATTGAGCAAGCAGTAAAGGAAACAAAAGAAAAGTTCGGAGTAGGTATTAAAATCCATGGAGAAGAAATAAAAATTTGAGGTTCACCGATGACATTGTAATTCTGTCAGAGACACCAAAGGACTTGGAAGAGCAGTTGAACGGAATGGACAGTGTCTTGAAAGGAGGGTATAAGATGAACAAAACGAGGATAATAGAATGTAGTCGAATTAAGTCGGGATATGCTGAGGGAATTAGATTAGTAGTAAAGGAGTTTTGCTATTTGGGGAGCAAAATAACTGATGATGGTCGAAGTAGAGAGGATATAAAATGTAGACTGGCAATGGCAATGAAAGCGTTTCTGAAGAAGAAAAATTTGTTAACATTGAGTATAAATTTAAGTGTCACGAAGTCATTTCTGAAAGTATTTGTATGGAGTGTAGCCATGTATGGAAGTGAAACATGGACGATAAATAGTTTGGATAAGAAGAGAATAGAAGCTTTTGAAATGTGGTGCTACAGAAGAATGCTGAAGATTAGATGGGTAGATCACTTAACTAATGAGGAGGTACTGAATAGAATTGTGGAGGAGTTTGTGGCACAACTTGACAAGAAGAAGGGATCGGTTGGTAGGACATGTTCTGAGAGATCGAGGGATAACCAATTTGGTATTGGAGGGAAGCGTGGAGGGTAAGAATAATAGAGGGAGGCCAAGAGATGAATACACTAAGCAGATTCAGACGGATGTAGGCTGCAGTAGGTACTGGGAGATGAAGAAGCTTGCACAGGATAGAGTAGCATGGAGAGCTACATCAAGCCAGTCTCAGAACTGAAGACCACAACAACAACAACAACAACAGTGGACAAATTAATAAATCAATACTCTTCCATCAAAAAATGCATACGTAGTATTCCTCATAAGACAAAATCTTTATTTCTTTCCCCAACAAGTAAATTTGAGTAAGTACAAAAAAAAGGGTCAAATGGCTCTGAGCACTATGGGACTTAATATCTATGGTCATCAGTCCCCTTAGAACTTAGAACTACTTAAACCTAACTAACCTAAGGACAGCACACAACACCCAGTCATCACGAGGCTAAGGTCAAATAATACTCAGTTTATAAACAACAAATACTGAGGGCCTACAAGGTACATCAACTAAAATAACTGAATGCTGCCTGCAGTGGGCACTAAGGCTTCTAACTCTTCTTATAAACTAGGTTTGGAAGAAGGAATGTTTACAAGGTGTTTAAAAATCGGTAAAGTGATCCCTATATACAGAGGAGGCAGCAAGGAGTACCTAGGAAATTACAGACCAATAACTGTTTCATTAGTCTTATGTAAAATGGTAGGGAATGTAATTAAAGACAATATTACATTTTAGTGGAAAATGCATAATTTCGAACAACGTAAAACATTGATTTAAAAGTGAACAGTCTACCAAAACAGCAATAGTATAGCTTTTAGCGTTTGTAACTAAGACACTACATGAATAGAAGTAAGTCTATGGTATATTCCTTGACATTTTAATAGCCTTAGATTGTGTATGCCATAACATAACATTAGAAAATTTCAGTGTTACAGTATAAGAGCAGAGGAACCTGATACCATGTAAACATTAATGGATAATAGACAAGAGCGTGTAGAAATAAAACATAAAGGTAACAATATTATTACAAATGTCCATTTAAATTTTGAATTTGTTAAAATGGTGTACCTGGAGAAGCAGCGTTTCATCCACTACTTTCCATTTATATACTTAAATGATGTGCCCAAAATAGCAGGTTGATACGCTGTCGCATATGCAGATGGTATTACATTTGTAATAAGTAGTACTTCAACAAGATAGCCAAAAGAAAGCTTCTCTAAATATAAAAAGATTACTTTAGGGAAAATAATCGTTTTATGAACATCAACAAAAGCGCATATATGCGAATTATGCAAGAAAAAATGTAACTTGAACGAGATTACTGTCAAGCTTGAAGACTGATATAAAAGATGCAGAAAGTCATAACTTCCTGCATGTGATGGTGGATAGATACCTGACATGTGAAACTCTTGTAAATAAAATTTGTCATAAAATAATGCGAAAAAAGTTGAGAACAATAAATGCACAAAACCTACTTGACAATGTACTATGGGCTAAAGCATTCACGAATATCATACAGTACCATGCTCTGGGGAAATGCTGCAAATGTACAGATACAGCAAAATTATCGCCTACAGATTTCTGCAGAAACGAATTCAGAGAACTAAATACGTTAACAAAAGCGTCACTATACGTATATGAAACACAAGGTTGGATGGAGGGGGGGGGGGAGAGGGGACGATTGCACTCCTCCCCTGAGAGGTGAAACTAAATTAAAATTTTCTAATCTGTGTGAAAGTTAAATACACAAATTTAGAGGGTCAGTATACTTCCTGTATTGTATTGTATTTTACTGATCCAAGAAATCACAGTATTGTACAGTTTACACATATGATACTAAACAAGTCAAATGAACATTTTACAAGCAATCTTTACAATTAATTTGTTACAGGTTTAATTTGTTACATGAAATTCTGTGCAATATTACAAGTTGATAACAGACAATACATTGTATTATCACTTGTTAGGTGGGTTGCAACCTCTTTTTACAATCTTATTAAATACAATGTTACATGGGGGGAGCAAAACAGGAATAAATACAGACCAATACATTACATACTTTAAAGAAGTATGCACTATATATAAGTATTAGGCTAAGTGATCTTTTGTTACATTAGTTAGCATTTATAACCTTTTACAAAATTATGATTCACAGTGTTAGAGTTTTCCTTCAAAAGATTTTTTTAAATTTGTATGTGAAGCACTTGGCATTCCTGTTCTTTTAATTTCATCTGGTAAATTATTTAACATCCATATCCCAACAAGTAGTACAGTCTCTGGTAACCAGTTGTTCTGGACTAAATCATGTATTGGTCAGATTGCTGTCGGTTTCATAGCTATGAATGTGTTCATTTAATGTTAATGATCTATTTTTGTTTAGTACATAGATCCTAACTAATGATATGATGCTATAAGTGGAAACAGATGGCAGTGTCATAATGGCATATCACTTTACATGTTTTCTGCATGCTTCGTTATGAGAGTTGGGGTTGGGTTGTTTTGGGGAAGGAGACCAGACAGCGAGGTTATCGGTCTCATTGGATTAGGGAAGGAAGTCGGCTGTGCCCTTTCAAAGGAACCATCCTGGCATTTGCCTGAAGTGACTTAGGGAAATCACGGAAAACCTAAATCAGGATGGGCGGACGCGGGATTGAACCGTCGTCCTCCCGAATGCGAGTCCAGTATCTAACCACTACGCCACCTCGCTTGCTTCGTTATGAGTTTCGGACTGCAGTACTACGGTATATGCATTGCCTTTTTTTGCATTTTCAAGATATCTGTGCTGCAGGGTGATTTCCCCTAAAACATCTACAGGTACATCTACATCCATACTCCGCAAGGCACCTAACGGTGTGTGGCGGAGGGTACCCTGAGTACCTCTATCAGTTCTCCCTTCTATTCCAGTCTCGTATTGTTCGTGGAAATAAGGATTGTCGGTAGGCTTCTGTGTGGGCTCTAATCGCTCTGATCTTATCCTCATGGTCTCTTTGCGAGATATACGTAGGAGGGAGCAATATACGGCTTGACTCCTTGGTGAAGGTATGTTCTCGAAACTTTAACAAAAGCCCGTATCAAGCTACTGAGCGTCTCTCCTGCAGAGTCTTCCACTGGAGTTTATCTATCATCTCCGTAACACTTTCGCGATTCTAAATGATCCTGCAACGAAGCGCACTGCTCTCCGTTGGATCTTCTCTATCTCTTCTATCAACCCTATCTGGTACGGATCCCACACTGCTGAGCAGTATTCAAGCAGTGGGCGAACAAGCGTACTGTAACCTACTTCCTTTGTTTTCGGATTGCATTTCCTTAGGATTCTTCCAATGAATCTCAGTCTGGCATCTGCTTTACCAACGATCAACTTTATATGATCATTCCATTTTAAATCACTCCTAATGCGTACTCCCAGATAATTTATGGAACTAACTGCTTCCAGTCGCTGACCTGCTATTTTGTAGTTAAATGATAAGGGATCTATCTCTCTATGTATTCGCAGCACATTACACTTGTCTACATTGAGATTCAATTGCCATTCCCTGCACCATGCATCAATTCGCTGCAGATCCTCCTGCATTTCAGTACAATTTTCCATTGTCATAACCTCTCAATACACCAGAGCATCATCTGCAAAAAGCCTCAGTGAAATTCCGATGTCATCCACAAAGTCATTTATGTATATTTTGAATAGCAACAGTCCTATGACACTCCCCTGCGGTACACCTGAAATCACTCTTACTTCGGAAGACTTCTCTCCATTGAGAATGACATGCTCCGTTCTGTTATCTAGGAACTCTTCAATCCAATCACACAATTGGTCTGATAGTCCATATGCTCTTACTTTGTTCATTATATGGAGTGAAACAATGAATAATATACCTGTAGAAGAATTAATTTGATGACTGATTTACTGAGTACCCTCAGAATATATCATACAGTTGACAGCTTATTTGAGATGTAACTGCCATAAGTGTTCCATTTAAGACTTTTCTAGCCATATACCAATAAACTTAACAGAGTTTGCAGTGGATAGATGTCAGCTGTTTGGTGCATGTCGGCGATTTCTAGCTTTTGAGATGAGAGGCTGAAAGTAATATAAGTTATTTTTTGTACATTCATAATGAGATTGTTACCACTGAAGCATTTGCTCACTGATGATGTAAGTGGTTCAATCTTTTGGTGATAGTAATCTTTGTCTATACTTATTATCAGAATACTTGTGAAATCAGCAAATAGTGTTGTATGACCTGTGGTAAGCTTCATGTGTATGTGATCAATACATACATATTGAAAACAGCATGGGCCCCAGAATGGAACCTTGTGGTTCACCACACCTAAGATGCATCACCTCAGAGGAGTGCACAGTACACAGACGAGCATTATAATTTTTTTTCAAATTTTTTTCAACTTTTTGCTCTCTGACAAATGTAATTGTAACCACTGGTTTGCATTCCTTCTTGCATCTTGGATGGGGCCTCCTGGCCGACAATGCCATACAATCATTTCATTTCACCTCTTAATCCATGTTGATGCTTCTACATTAAAGAGAATCTGTTAGGAAAACTTTCCAGTCTATGGAAAAAGACTATGTCAAATATTTTTGAAAATGTGCTGTGTTGTACTACTGGCCTGTAATTAGCTACATCATTTTCAGGTCCCTTTTTATGGAGTGGAGTAACTTTAGCAATCTTAGGGGGTCAGGGAACACTTCATTACTAAAGGATGCATTTATTGTATGAGTTAGTGGTTCTACAGTGTACTCTCCATACTTCTTTACAATTAGCACTGGAATGGAATGTTGTCATTGCCACTGGAGCATCTATTTTTTAGTCACGTCATAGCTGTGAGCCCATCAGTGTTTGAGGATTTGTGGAAAAACATTGATGCTTTTATGGTTTCTGCATGTGCTGGGTGTTGAGTATTGGCTCTATGGCAGTTCTCCTTTAACAGATCTCCAGGTATTTTACTGACTTAGTCATTAAATGCATTTACTATTTGATCTGGTTCTGGTGACAACTCATCATTTAGATTTAGTTTTAAAGTTTTGTTTATAGCATGTCGTTTGTTGTTAGTTTCATTTTTCACAAGTTTCCAAATGTCTTTCATTTTATTATTACATTCTTTTTTTAATTCATTATTAAATAATTGTTTGCTTCTTGAATTACTTTTTTATAGCTAGCACAGTAGCACTACTAGTATGTTCTAAACTTAGATGTAATTCTTCAGGTAACCCTTATTTTGGTTAGAGATTTTTATCCCTGTTATCACCAACGAATCTGTGCATTTGTTTCCAATTCTCCTTGACTTCAGTGGAAATTCAGCATCGAAATAGTGGAGAACTGTTATATGAAAGTAATTAAACATGTTGTCAGTGTCATTGTCTTCTTATAGCTCTGTCCACTTCTCAGTTAATTAGTAATATTTAGCAACTCATCTTTGTTTTTTACAGGTTTATGGAAGCCAATATTAAACTCTCCACATATTAGCAAAGTTTTATTGAGTGCATAAAGTTTATTTAGTGGTGCATCCAGGGAATGAATGACAGTCTGGAGATTTCCAGTAGGAAATCTATACATGCAGTATCAGTATGTTAGAGTCTGTCAAGGCAGTTATAGAAAACTTTAAATCGTTTTCCATTAACATATCATTGTGCATTGTGACGAATTTGTAGTTCAGATTCTTTTTTACATAAATAGCTATAACATTTCCCTTACTTTGATTTCGACAACAATAACTTGCTAGATTATATTCTCCAACTGTTGTTTTTCAATTTTTCCTTTTGTTAGCCAGTGCTCAGTGATACAGGGAACAAGTAATTGCAAATTAGTTTTCAGGACTAGCTCTGTTTCTAATCATTTATTAAACATCACCTGTACATTACAGTGTTAATATTTTAAGAGGTACTAGTTTCTGTTTTCCATTTGGTCATATGGCTTTGTTATGTGCTTTAGACTGTAGATAAGTTTTGGGATGCTACTCACCAAGTTCTCCTCTCATTTTGATTTATTGAGTTTATTTTCTGCATCTGTTGTATTTTGGTGGGCTGCTAATTTGGAGCTGTTGTCGTTCCTACCCACAGAAAATCCTGGTTATAGGCTGTAGGCCTGCATTTTCATGTGGAAGATCTTGTCACAGCGTCCAGTGATGATGATACAAATTTCAATTGCACATTTTTTATTGTTTTGTCTTGAGCATATTTTGACATAGAACGTGACTGAGTTTCCTTTGTTCGACTAGGTACTGGTATCTCTTCCTAGTTTAACTCTTCAGACTTTTGTTGTGCTTTGTCTTCTTTAGATGCCGATGGTGTTCTATGGTTATTTCTCGTGGCTCCTCGTTTTTCTTTCATTACTGCCGACTTGGATAACTCTGTTTTCACGGTGAATTTTTCTTGTGTTTTCACTTTCATATTTTCTCAATTGTATATTTGTAATGCTGGTATTTGCAAACTGGTCTCTACTACTGTAAATGGCTGCACAATTTCTTTTTGCCTTCCATTCGTATGTGAAATCCATACTTTGTATAACCGATTCTGCTGGGAAATGCATTGACGTCCATCACCGTTACATGCTCGTAATTTTCGACAGTGCTGATTGAGAATTCGTTTGCAGCATGGATTTTATTCTTCAGTTTTTGTAATTCGTATCTGTGTGCAATTGTGCACAAGATTACTTTTGTATGGATGTCTTTTGAAGAGAATCTGTTTGGGAGCATTTGACATCCTCAAGTTACTTGGTGATGTCGTTCACCAGACCTAGAATGATGACACTGTCATTTTGCATATATTCTTGCGTCTTCCCGTCGATGTTACAGACAACATCCTTTACCTCAGTGGTAGGTCTTATAGCATAAAGATGTAGTATTCTGAGTTATGAAAATTGTTCAGAATTTTAGCATACTGACGTCTATGACTGTCAGAAAGAATTAATACATTCTGACTCTAGTTATGGCTGTGTATCTTTTTCGAGATTCTGGACAACCATTTTTTTTAATATAATTTCCACCTGTAGTAATACCGTTGTTTCTACCAGGGCGCTTCATAACACAAACACTTGGGTCCATTTCTATAGTATTTTTGCTTCTGACACCTATTATTCTCCGTTTCTTCCTCATTATTTAGAGTTTTTGTAGGTTTAGATAACCAAACAGTTCAGCATTTTCATTTCGAAGTTTCATTGCATCACTCTTGGCAATACGAATCGCTGATTGTATAAGATACATTCTTTTGAATGTTCAGAATTAATTACACATTTAGTACCACATGTATTTTTACCTTCAATCGCTGTATTTTCATTTGGTGGAACGTCGTGCACATCATACACATGAGTAATATTACTTCAGTTCATATACATACCAGTAGTTCACTATTTCTGGACCTTTTTTTCCGATACATGGGTTATAATGTTATACTCACTGTGCTTAAAATCACAATAAAAACTGATTTTTGCACATACACTACTGGCCATTAAAATTGCTACACCAAGAAGAAATGCAGATGATAAACGGGTATTCATTGGACAAATATATTATACTAGAACTGACATGTGATTACATTTTCATGCAATTTGGGTGCATAGTTCCTGAGAAATCAGTACCCAGAACAACCACCTCTGGCCGTAATAATGGCCTTGATATGCCTGGGCACTGAGTCAAATGGAGCTTGTACAGGTACAGCTGCCCATGCAGCTTCAACACGATACCACAGTTCATCAAGAGTAGTGACTGGCGTATTGTGACGAGCCAGTTGCTCGGCCACCATTGACCAGACGTTTTCAATTGGTGAGAAATCTGGAGAATGTGCTGGCCAGGGCAGCAGTTGTACATTTTCTGTACCCAGAAAGGCCCCATACAGGACCTGCAACATGTTGTTGTGCATTATCCTGCTGAAATGTAGGGTTTCACAGGGATCGAATGAAGGGTAGAGCCACGGGTCGTAACACATCTGAAATGTAACGTCCACTGTTCAAAGTGCCATTAATGCGAACAAGAGGTGACTGAGATGCGTAACCAATGGCACCCCATACCATCATACCGGGTGATACGCCAGTATGGCGATGACGAATACACGTTTCCAATGTGTGTTCACTGCGATGTCGCCAAACACGGATGCGACCTTCATGATGCTGTAAACAGAAGCTGGATTCATCCAAAAAAAAAGACGTTTTGCCATTCGTGCACCCAGGTACGTCGTTGAGTAGACCATCACAGGCGCTCCTGTCTGTGATGCAGCATCAAGGGTAACCGCAACCATGGTCTCCGAGCTGATAGTCCATGCTGCTGCAAACGTCGTCGAACTGTTCGTGCAGATGGTTGTTGTCTTGCAAACGTCCCCATCTGTTGACTCAGGGATCAAGACGTGGCTGCGCGATCCGCTTAGCCATGTGGATAAGATGCCTGTCATCTCGACTGCTAGTGATACGAGGCCGTTGGGATCCAGCACGGCGTTCCGTATTACCCTACTGAACCCACTGATTCCATATTCTGCTAACAGTAATTGGATCTCGACCAACGCGATCAGCAATGTCGCGATACGATAAACTGCAATCGTGATAGGCTACAATCCGACCTTTATCAAAATCGGAAACGTGATAGTACGCATTTCTCCTCCTTACACGAGGCATCACAACAACGTTTCATCAGGCAACGCCTGTCAACTGCTCTTTGTGTATGAGAAATCGGTTGGAAACTTTCCTCATGTCAGCACGTTGTAGGTGTCGCCACCGGCGCCAACCTTGTGTGAGTGCTCTGAAAAGCTAATCATTTGCATATCACATCATCTTCTTCCTGTCGGTTGAATTTCGCTTCTGTAGCACGTCATCTTCGTGGTGTAGCAAGTTTTATGGCCAGTAGTGTATAATAGATATTTTGCTCAGTTTACGTCTATATTTGCAGAGCTAACACCCTCGAAATTTATATTGCCCATTTAGTTATTTATTTCGGTATTCTCCAAGCCACCACACTTTGTGTGCCTGGGAGAATGTACTAACTGTACTAGTGTCATCTACTTCAATCCTCTTCAGCCCCCCAATTGTGTGTGCCAAAGATCAGCAGCATTTCCCCATCTGTCATAGGAGTGCACTCTTAATGTCACCCTCACAGCATTAACTGCTTTGCCCCACTAGTGTCAGTGTTACTGTTGTTACAGAGCTGGACCAGAATTCAGTACTCTATCCAAACAGTTCGTCTTGATGGTATCGTGCTTTTCAGTTTTGTGCAACATGAAACAAGTTTCAAAAATAACAGTTTTCTTCTCTAAAAAACAGAAGACAACATCTAATTTTGTTACAACATAAGACTATTGTTCCTTACGTATTATGTGGACCAGTGTTTTTTGCTCCTATATTGCCTAATTTCGGAAATTAAGTTGTTAAAGTAACATTATTTGAGATTACAAACCATTCTTAGATCTTCTCATCCATAGTAGACTGTTTTCGACCTGGCACCTGTAAAGCTAAATTAGAAACTAGAGAACATGTCTGCTTCAAGCACTTCACTTATAAAGCATAAAGTATTTTGATGGTCATCATCTTTAGACAGTAAGTCAATCAGACTAACTGATGAAACTGAACTAATTTTATTTGCCTAGACAGCAAAATGTGAGCTTTCATTAGCAGACGTACTTGTTAATGTAATGAGTCTTCTTGAGCCAGTCATTGCATATCCTTCCTTCCATATTTCTGAACAAAGATTTGGCTGAGCATTGTTTAGTGTGCTGTGGGTATATGATTTTATTTAAATAATCATCATAAATACAGCTGCAGATAATTACATAAAACAGAGGTATTTTCCTTGATTGTTCCTCTTTTCTGATAATTTCCTTTTTTCCATAGGTGTACAGAAGTTTTCTGGCCCACTTGTATCAGATTCTCCTTACATCTAGGTATGTTCTGTCCATGTCACTCTATAACAGAGCAAGTCTCCCTTTACATTCACATTACTATTTTCTCTCTTTGTTTAATTCTGAGGTTACATATACATAACAACCATTTAAACAGTTAGCCTTGACTAATCAGTTTAACCACAACTTTCATTCAAATTCAAAATTAAATAGCATTGGTATCATAAACAGAAAAGTTAAGTAGTCAACGACTTTTTTTGTACAGAAAGCAAAATATTCTCAAAAGATGCAAGGCGTAGAGTATAGTTTTTTAACCTCCTCCACATATTTGGTGTAGGATTGGTCATTCATAGTAATCTGTGGGCATTCCTACAGGCCTGTGGGGCCAGAGGCTAACTGTTTATTTATGCCAATAGCTGTTTGGACATGCCAACTGCAGTGTATACACTTCAGAATCACTGGGAACCTCCTGCTGAATACAAATTACCGCATTCTACACACAACAAGGGAGGAATGCCTAAAAAACAATTTTTGTAAAAAGAGCATTTAGATAAAGACAAATCATAGTTAGCATTATCACCATTTAAACAATGCCTATTTTACAACATATATCCTTTTTTTGTGCCTGCTCTTATGGGTGTTCATCACAGAGGAATGAAACTAAACCCATTAATGACCGTACGACTTACAAAGTTCTGTAAGTTGCTAGGAAAAGATTGTGACTTGGAATGCCACAAAAAACGATTTATTATCAGAAAGATTTAGAACATGCTAACTACTTTCTGATTTCTTAAAAAACCATGAGAAATACACTGGAAGTCAAGTGGATACATACAGAATGAAAGCATCAAAAAGAAACTGAAAACATTTCTGCTTTTCTTTGCAAAACGTTATATTTCTCGAGGTGCGGAACATATATTTTAGAGGGCATTGTGATGATGGCTCTGTTCTCTCAAAAAGAGCCCAAAGCATCAGTAAAGGTAAATTCAAAGAACTGACGAAATTTTGTGCTGCCAAATGTGGGAAACTGAATTAGTTGCAGAGTACAGCTCTAATAGTAAAAGAGGTACATTACTTACTAAAAATGTGCAAAAGGTTTGATTGAATGATATGCCAACGAAATAATTTCGCAAATATTACACAGAATCCAAGACAGTAGGTTCTACATTACTGGGTTTGATGAGGCTGCTAATACTGGTCACAAAATTCATATGGCCAGTTATTTCAGATATATGTGCCAATAGATGATCAGAGAAGATTTCATAGGTTTTATCAGTCCGTGGAAGCCACAGAAAAATCTGTGGAAACAATCTCTCAAATTTCACTACAGATGTGAAATAAATGAATGTTTCTGATTCAGCTTCTGAAGGTGACAGTGATCAACAAGACTCTTTTGAAGATGACAGAGATACCAATATTGGCGACAAAAATAAAGCAGACAAAGAGAATAAAAATCCATGAATCAATGGAAAAATAGGTAAAATTGTGTTAAAGCTTGTGAGAAGTCTTATTCTCGATCTTAGTAAATACAATGGTATCGCAACAGATGCATGCTCTGTTACGAGTTCTAAGGCTGTGGGAGCAGGCACTAAAATAAGGAAAGAATGAACTAATTTTGAATGAGCCCCTTGTTTTTATGATTTTTAAGTGCTCTTACATCCATTCAGTATGTAATTCAATTGGTATCATTCGAGAAGTTGTCTCTTTGTTACAGCTTCATGGAATAGAAAGCTGTACTTGTAAACATGAAGGGAATCAGCTAGTAGCAATATGTGGAACAAGATGGGTAGAAAGACATCTGCCTCTGCCATCTTTTCTAAAAATAAAACTAAAAAAACACATGGAAAAAATCTGTATCATTCCTTGAGGAAATTTCGCAAATGGTCACATTTTCAAAAGAAACTACAGTGTAACAGCTTTTAGATGCACTCAGTAATGGAGAATTAATCATGACTCTTGTGGGCTTTGCTGGTGTATGCAGGCAAGCAAGATCTCTAAGTAGGTTTTTCCAAAAAGGGACTATTAATATTATTAAATCAACTGAGATCTTGACTGATACTTTCTCAGTATTAAAAATAAAACGAGAAAATGTGGTTGCAGAATTCAGCCTGCTTTATAATCAAGCCAAAAAACACTGACATTTATTATAGAAAGCGCCATTCAAACATCCAGAATCACATCTCAACAAGTTAACATGACTAATGTCGCTTCATCAAGTGCAGAACGTTATTTTAGGGTGACTGTCTTTGTCCCTACCTTTGACACAAGAAACAATGATTTAGGAAACAGATTCTTTAAATTTTCAATCTGAAGACAGAAATCAAGCTGTGTGTGACAAAGTGGAAAATCGCTAGGCAGCTGAGTGTTTACAGTTTCGTGCTCCAGAAAATTTCCCTTCAGTTAGATCTTCAGTGTTGATCTTTTCTTCACTTCCTGTGTCAACTACAACAGCAGAAACATCTTTCTCCATACTGTACTTCATTAAGGTTTGGTTGAGAAACTACTGTGGTCAAAACTGCTTAACTGGACTTGCCTTGTTGTACGTCCATAGAGACATCATTATTAATTAAGAGAAAATTGTAGATAGGTATTTTGACAAGGAAAGAAAGAAAATAAAATATGTTATCTCGAGTACAAATAACATGAAGCTCGTTGTTCTTCTATGATGTGGAAAGAACCATTAATTAGGAGTCACACACTTAAATTACTCTTTACAATTTTATATAAAAACTGCAAAAAGTGCAAATCGGCTGCTAATATGCAGGATGCATGCAAAATATATACTGCATGAGTAGAGAACTAATATGAAAAATATAAACATGATAATTTTTTGTAAAATGTCTTCTCCATCTGATTTTAAGCTCTCTGTGCATTAAAAAAATACAATATTTAACTCAAAACTAAGTTTTTATGCATGTTAAGTAAGTATATAAGGTCTTGTAATACTGTAATATCATTTTAATTGTTTACTTTGTACTTCTTTGCAGATGTTAGTCTCAAATGCATTGTTTTCCTAATATAGATCTTCTTCCTTTTCCATTCAACTGCCCCCTCCCACAAAGTTTCATTAACCTGACACTTTAAACAAATATTTATATGAAAACAAAACTTGCTGCATTGTTTAACAGACCTATACGATTATAGCACAAGGAGTAGAAATGCTTATCAAACTGAAGGAAATCACCTCAAATTAACTGACAAAGAGTTTGTAAATGTAGGGTACTTTCTGTTGAACAGTTTTTCACATGATATGAAGATAATAGGGAGTATGGCTGTTTTCAAAAGCAAATTTAAATCTCACTTGGTGAAAATTTGGCCATGTAGTGTTAAAGAATATCTTCAAACGAAAATTAAAGTAGTAGATTTAGATGTTACAGTATATATGGAATTTTTTCACATAAAATGTGAGCTATATGTATTTATTTTTAAGGTTGTTATTTTAAGATATATAAGCATTTCTTCTATTGATATGTAGTTGTGTAGCTCCATGCAACATACTAACAAAAATCTGTGTGTATATCAGTAATTTCAGATACTTACATTAAGATAATCTATCATTTTACTGAAATATTCAGGTAATTGTGTCATTTAAACTCCACATAAAGATGACACATCTAGTACTGTTGTACAGAATAGTTCACAAACATATTATATAGTCTACAGATGTGTTCACAATGGTAGCACTTAGTGAATCACTGAGTCTACACTTCGATTTTACATAGTGTAAATTATGACATTATCAAAGTCGGTATATATAAATTTTTTGCTATTAAGATTCTCGAAATTTCAGAAGAATGCTTTTCAAATGCTATAATTTTTTGAATTACAGTTTCTTGATCTTATGCTAAAGTGAAGTAATAAGCCTCACTCTAAACAAATTATTATTATTATTATTATTATTATTATTATTATTATTATTATCATGTTGAAGTATTTAATATATTTCATTATTTTTAAAATAGTAGGCTTATCATGTATTCTAAAAGTGAGCATTGCAGCAAGTTATATTCTGTGAGGTCAGAGAGAAGAGAGAGAGAGAGAGAGAGAGAGAGAGAGAGAGAGAGACACACACACACAGAGAGAGAGAGAGAGAGAGAGAGAGAGAGAGAGAGAGCGGGAAAATGACATCCCATTCCTCCTACAGACCTCAGAATCGAATCCTGGATCCATATTTGCTGATGACTATTTAAATAGTGTCAGAAATCTCTGCTGTCCCCAGACATGGCACTGTCTCTCACTCTACCTCTTGATTAAGTAGATTTTAGCAACTGCCTTGGAAGGGCACTTAATATGGAGCATTCTGATAGCTCATCCACCAATCGTTTAGGAAATATGGCTGTTACACCCCATTAATCATATAACGAAGTACATTAGTCATAAATTCTATTTGAAATATTCACAATTTTTTTCATGACTAACTTAATCTGAGACCTGTACTTAGCAGTTTGACATATGGATGAATAGCCTTAGTATTCATCCTATGGACAATGTTAGAACACCTGTATTCTCAGCTGAGGTACACTGTTCCAAAATCAGTAAGTCTGTCACATTTGAACTTTGAGTTAGACATGACAATGGCTCTGATTTCGTCAGACTGAATCTCAAATACTTCAGAAACAACAAGAACGGTGAACTAATTGGATAGTTTCATGTTTCATGGATCATTTTGCATGGTACATCATAATAATGTAGAATGAATCATTTTACTATCACATGGCAAATTAATTTGTAAATATGTCTACATGCTGTACATTCATAAAGATTTTTTTCTTTTTTCTTTTTTTAAACATATATGTGTGAGTTAGCAAGTCCTACCCACCACATTTTACACATCACAATAATAGAATTTCTTCGATGGAGTAGAAGGTGTTGCCATGAAGAAACTTTCACTGTTTGTTTTCAAATTTTATTTTGGTCTTTGTAAGACAAATTATATCCTTGGGTGAGTGATCAAAAATTTTAGTTGCAGCATTGTGCACCCGTTTTTGTGCTTAATCCAATCTTAATGAAGATTAATGAATGTCATTTTTCCTTCTTATATTGTAATTATGGATATCATCGTTCCTTTTGAAGTACATTACAGTGGATTATTTACAATAGACTTCATGAGAGAATAAATATGCTATGAAGCAGTAGTCAGAATGCCCAACTCCTCAAACAGATGTCTGCAAGATAATTGTGGGTGGGCACCACTTATTCTTACAGCACGTTTTTGAACTATGAAGACATTCTTTCTTATAGATGTGTTAGATCAAAACATTATTCCACCATGACATTACTGAATGAAAATATGCAAAGTATGTCACCTTACTGATTTGTCTATCGCCTAGATTTGCAACGATTCTAAAGCCAGGTTCACAAACACAACTAATGAGGTGCCACAGCTTGTCACTTTCTATAGTGACATAGTGAGTTACCATTCACACAGGACGCCACAAATTCTATGCAGTTGCAGAGCTTTCAACACAGTGTCGGTTGAAATCATATGGATGAGTATGAATGTTATTGTGCATGTTATGGCATTAAAACTGTGACAAGAGTTAGATATAAGGAAGACAAAACCCAAATGTTTCATCTGAAAATAGATTTTGCATAGGGATAAATCGGGGGCCACAAAAACATTTATAAAAGAAATAACAGTTGGAGACGAAAATGCTGTCTGCAGTAGCAACTGGCATGTAAATATCATCTGAAGATATGTAACTCTTCCAAGATTTTAGAATCTTATTATATTCGTCGATATAAGCATTCTGAAGAACTAATTTTTAGTTTAACAGCTGTCACATCACACTTGAGGCGCTTCATGCATATAAGTAAATAATCCACAATTGATACAGTGCTTGGACTTGCAAATCATGAAGTTTATGCAACTCGCTTTTTTGGTTACATATATTAAGTTTATTTATTTATTCATCCAAAAATCTTTTAAGATTGTGGGATACGTCATTAGTTCACAAATATTGCCCTCACACACACACACACACACACACAAACCCATACATACACACACACACACACACACACTGCTGCAGGAAATCAAACATAAGTTGCTGTTCTTGTGGCTCCAGATGCTGTCAAAGTGTAACTGCCAACCACTGTTTTCATTTTTTTCGGTAATAAAATGAAAACACATTGAAATCGAATGGAGTACAGCAGCAATTACTTCACAATTGTGACAGGATGCTCGTGTTTCGAAATATTGCCACCAGGGAGCAGTGGCGGAAGGGAAGTGCCGCAACAAATTACAACCAAGCTGAACTTTTTGTGGCGTTGCGTCTATGAAGTTGCATCACTATAACCTGGGAGTTCACACAGGTAACTGCATCGCATGTTTGTATGGCACTAGTTGTGGCGACACTTTCGTTGCGTGTGTGAACACGGCTTACGCGCAAATGCGGCTGGACTAAATTGTTTTAATTACTTCTGCATTCATGCTGACTGGGTCGCAATGGCAAAAGTCAAACATCATGCAAAGAGTGATTTTATTGCTCATATGACGCATTTCGGACTTTATCGATCATCAGATTTCCAGGACAATTGTTGCACTTAGGTATAGCATTTCCAGTTGTGTGTGAAACTATCCTTCACAGACTCGTTTTTAAAATTCAGAACCATACACAGAAAACCAATCAATGATACGTTTAATAACATTGTTTACCATTTCCTCCATTTCTGAGTGTGTGCTTCTGTGAATAGTTTGCAAATGTCGGTTTCATATACAACCGGAAACACTGTTTCTACATGCAGCAATCGCTCCTGGATATCTGATGATCGATAAATTCTCAAACAAGTCATGAGGAATAAACTCATTCCTTGCCTGATGTTTGACTTTTACCATTGTGACCCAGTCAACCTGAATGCAGAACCACTGATTATTATAATACTGGTTGTTTGCCGCGTGCATGGCACATTTACAATAAATTGTTTTAGAAGTTCCAAAGTGTGTATTTCCCAGTTTAAATTCTCATCTATGTGGACTCCTAAAAAATTGAAGTATCCGCCATATTTATTACTTCCTGACCATGTGTTACACTTAGCATCTGTATTACCCCAGACGAGCAGAACTTAATATATTGTGTCTTTTCAAATTAAGAGGAAGACCATTCACAGGAAACCATTCAGTGATACTTATAAGAACATTGTTTAGCATTTCTTCTGTTTCTGTGTGTGTGCTTGGACTGATTACTGCTAGTACCATCTGCAAAAAGAACTAGTTCTGTTTGTTGTATGTTAAAAAGAAGATCGTTTACATCCATGAGGAACAATAGTGGACATAAGATTGAGCCTTGGGGAACCGCATACATGATTTCTCTCCGGTCAGAATAACGTCACCGGACTATATTGATTGAATTACTAAGTACAATTTCTATTATGTAGGTGGCTCTAAGAATGAAAATGATGTAGAAAGTGCATATTGGAACAGCTACAGAGAAATCAGCAAAAAATACAATCTATCAAGAACAAAACGATTATGAGAGCTGAGTTCATCATATTACTAGATTGATATTCAAATCTCGGATATAAAATGATCATCTGTCTACACATTTTCTTTGCTACAGGATAACCGCCCTGATAAAATGAACCCGGAAACAGTATTAATGTGACTGTTCTCCTTCGGCCTCCAACGGCAGCACATTTTTGATCGTCAAGCCTATGGAGGAGTTATTCCAATGTAATCTAAAAAGAAACCAATGTTGACCATACTGCGAAAGACAATTTTGGCAAGGCAGTCCGATCGCATAATATTGATCGCAAGTTTCATCGCGTGTAGTATCTTTCTTGCTTTGTTCGCTATGTGTTTTGTGTTTAGTCTTCCGGCGTAGAGTGGGATGTCATGGCCGGCGCATTTATTTGGTGTTTGAAGTATCGCGTTATATTTGTAATCGGTTTTTTCGGGTGCCCGTATGTGCCAACTTGAAATGTTTATGCATACTATGCAGGTCAGAAATATCGCGGACAGAAGAATTGGGCGACTTGTTTAGCGAGTGCACTTTTTCGCTACCACAGATCGTCAAGTGAATTTCGGATAAAGTGCTAAAAGCAGCTAAGCTCTTCAGTCAGTTGAAGTTTCATTAGTCCCTGGGGCCAAGATTTGAGGTAATTTCCATATATCCTTCTCGTAGGAACAGACTTACTGTAAAAGTTTTCTAATTACCGGTTCAGCTGTGACATTTGTCATTAGACGAGAACTTTATTATTTGATTACGATCGATCACTCCCACCTTCGCTCTGACGATTTCGTTAATACTTTAAGAATGTTTATTTTTCGTTAGTGATTACCAGAACTTGTAAACGCATGTTTTGCCCCTCGATGACATTTTAACATTTTCATTCTGTGTTTGCAGACATATGAACGCCTTGCAATTTTCCTTCCTTCGCTTACTTGGTCAACAAAATTTTACTCTCGGCCCATATGTCGTTGATAATGGTTATGTTTTCTTATGCGACGAAAGTAATAAGGAAGAAACGTAACTGTTCGTAGCTGTTACCGTTGTTAAATTACGTGTTTGCACTCAACCTTGTTTACATATAATTGGTGTGTTCCTCCGAATAGAGGAATGCACAGGCCTAGGAAACTAAATTAAATTGTCGATAGTAGATATTTTCAATTATTCCAAATAGAAACAATAAATGAACAGACGTCACGTTCCCAGTTAATGTTGTTACATATAATAGACAGTCGTCAGTGGAGGTTAAAGTAAATTGGACACTGCAACAAAGGTATTATTGAACAAGCCTGGTACATGCTTTGTGAGCAGTGGTTGGTAGTTGCACTCTTTATGGCATGGTCACTGTACTTTTAGTTCCTCTCCTAACCCAACCATATTGTAGAAATTCGTTATATTAAAGTGAAGTTATACAAACAACTAGATCATCCCTGCAAAACAAGTCCTATTAAATGGAGTCAGAAATAAATCAGTGTATATGCTGACAAGTTTTGAAAACTTGGGTATATGTGACAGTATTATATTGGAGAGAGTATGCAGAAACTGTTTTCCTAATAGTATGTTGGAATTGACATGTGAGAGTAGACATCATAAACATTATCAGCCTCTTTAGTTTGGCAGAGAATGTATTCCTTACTGGAAAACTGGTTTAGTGAAACATTTTGTAACAGTTGAATTTATATGCAGTATTAAAATTCCACAAAAGCTCTAGTGTTATCACATTTTCTTAAAGACCCATGTGATAGACTGATATGTAACATAGTTTTGAGTTCTAAGTTCGGTTGATAGGTGACAACTTGGTTGAGATTTGACAAATGCAGTGAATGTGAATGTGAAATGAAGGTTGTAACAAAATAGATCAGTGTCTCAATATTTAATACAGTTTTTGTTAGAAAAACTAAAACTGCTTTTACCTTTGAATTATTTTGTAAATTAACATATTTGTAATATTAATTTTATTTAATGGTGGAGCATTAATTGGTACTTTTCCTGATTGTAGTTGATCACAAAAGAGAGATTCGGTTCCTATTCATGCTTTCTACTGTAAGACACATTCATGTGCTCTTTTCCATCCCTCCTCTTCTCACTACCTTGCAAATGGATAGGTGGATTGAGTGACAAAGTTAAACAGATGGTGTCTAGGAAAAAGTAGGAGGGCACCAGATTGAAGATTGTTTTTTTTTTTTTTTTTTTATGAAGACCTGCAAGAGAAATGTGAGCTGAAAATAGGGACTGGCTCTGCAGCAAGCACCTGGGAGGGTCGGGGGCACATGCTGCCCCTCTCCCCGAAATGTTTGGACTTAATGCTAGATGCAGTGGAAATTTTCTAGTACCAAAATGCTTTCTTAATATTATTGATTCAGGATTATGGCTGAAAGTAAAGTGAAAGAAGTTTCAGGTGTAAAGAGGTTGGTGAAAAACAGCAGAGGAAGATTCACAGAACTATGAGAGGCTTCAACTGACACAAAGCGGAGAAGGTGGTGAACAGTTTCATAATGACACCATGTCTGTATTGTGTAAAAATTTCCATCTAGTTGAAAATAGATCATCCCAAGGACAAGTTTGAGTTAATTAGCCTCCTTTGTGTCCTCAGCCATACAAGGAAAAATTAAGTTCAACGTGGCTGTGTCTGGGCTGTTTCAGAACTAAACAGAATAGACTCAAGGTTAATATCTTTGTTCGAAAACTTGTGTAAAGTAAGTGGGTGCCTTTCATGGGGGGGGGGGGGGGGGGGGAGAGAGATAGCGATTGATTTTGAAGTTATTTTTGTAACCTTCTGTTAGTTCATTTGAATTTTGCGAGGTATTTGCTTTTCTATATGAGATTGATACCTCAGTAACACTGCTGTAAATTAAATATTTATCTAGTGGTTCTGAGAAATTTGAGCTTTAACAAGTTTAAGGATCATTTAAGGTGAATGAAAACAGCAAATCAATTCTTGTCCACGTGTTTGGTATATTAAAAGGTTTAATCGGAACTTTATTTATGTATTTATACTATAATGAGTCACACAAAGTAAAATTAGCTTTCCGATATCCCCCGCCCCCTCTGTCCAATAAATAGTCCTGTGTGTGGGCCTGGCAAGCACCAGCCCATTTATTTTGTAGCAGAGCATGTGTTTGACTCCAGAAAAATCATTGGTGTGTTGCATATTTATCAGGTTATTTCAGTTTTATGTCGTGGTACCTATTGCTGTTGCCAAAACATTCAGATATGTAGATGAAAAGGTGAGAGTCTCAGTTTGACAGAAGCTATGTAAGCAGTTGTGGGACTAAAATAGATATGAGATTAGTTTCACTCCACTGCCATTGTTAAAGATGGGTGCCATGAGAGAGCATTGACTGTTGGGTTAATGTGAGTGGACAGGGGTGTTACAGAGATTTGTATCTGGCTATCATCAGTATAATAGTTATGACACAAATTGATGTCTCTAATGTGTCATTATATTCTTACTGTTATTTCTAAAAATATAACTTGTTGTGTTAAACGTCTTTATCATCAGAGCAGTAGATTATATGTCGAAAAAATTGCATACATAAGTTGAAGAATATGCATAAAATAAAAATTGACACAACCCTCAAGCATTCGTCAACTATAAATTACACTTTGATTAATAATTATGTTTGTTGTCACATCTTTAGTGATGGTTCATTTACACTGTTGAAAGAATACTGAGGCTCAATCTGCCTTCCCTACAATGAGATTTATATTCGTTTTTATACCCCCCTGAGACTTTGTCTTAGTGGTAAGTGCCAAACTATGGAGTCATCTGGTTTGATTTCTAGTCAATCCAAGGATTTTTCTGTCACTTATCACTTATTTCACTGCTGGCTTTATTTGTCAATGTGATAAATGCAGAGTTGCACTATGATTATGAATTCACACTAATCTATAGGTTCCCTTATAGTGGCTGGGTAACTCAGTTTGGAGGTCAGGGGAAGGCAATGACATGATATCTAACAGCATTGTGCATAGTAGAACACTGTGTTGTTCAAACCAGCCTTTGGGTTGATGACAGCTTTACCTCCTTGTCATACCAAATGGATACTCCTAGGTAGTTGATGCTATTGCTGATTGTACTTTAAAGTAGACTACAAACAACATTGCAGCTTAGCATTTTTTCACATCAACAAACATTGCCAAAGGTGAAAGACGTAATAATTGATGGACAAAAGTCCTGGGACTGACTGGGAATTGAATCTGAGACTTTTGTATTTTAGCTTTAATGTTTAGATTGTTGTGTTGTAAATTACGTGTTGTTGAGAAATGAATTAAGCAATAGTTTTAGTCTTAATATGTGGGCCATACAGTTTCTGTTCCTGAAAATAAATTAGCACCTAGAATGTGTATGGTTAATATTCTATCTGTTGGCAATAATTAAAATTTGGATTTTCTAATGCCTACAGTTTGACATGAATAGTTGTCATTTGATTAAATTTAATCAAGGTACTTGAGAAACTATTATGTCTAGTAAAAAACATAGTTGGTTTATTGTGAAGTATTAACAAAAAAGACTATTAAAATATCAGAACCTACTTCCAAGAGCCATTTCTCTGCTTCTTTCCATGTATACTGGTATTTTATGGTGCTGTTCGCATTGCTTAAGAATGCATGCTCATTATTTGACATCAAAATTTGCTGGGTAAAGAGGTTTATTCGATACTAGTCATCAGCTTTGACCAGTGATGTATGGAACATGTGACAAATGTCTTAAACAACATAGTGATTGTAACGTAATATCAGCGGCGATTTTTTGATATGGCTGATGTTATAGACCAGTGTCACCACAGCAAGGATTTTCGCTTTTACATTCATTGCCTTTGTCAACTAACAATCAGTGAAAATATGCAACAAAATGCAATGTGACAGCTGCCATTAACGTTACATTACTGATGAAACCTGATGATGAGTATCGAATACTAATCCTTATCCTATTTGCTTAATGCTGACATATGTTCCTGCAGTGCATACTTATCATGTATGTGAAAGTTGAGGAGTGCTGATAGTTTTTACATTTGCTTATAAACTTTTCAGGAAATGGAAATTGTGGCAGCTCAAATACCGGATTTTGAATTTATCAAAGTCATATAATGTATCACTTTTATAACATAAACAGGAATGACTGCAGACTGTTGTTTGGTAGTTGTCAGTGAGCAGTACTCGTTCAGCGAAAGGGCCATTACAGCACACTGCAAGGGAAGGAGTATGTGCTTAAAGATAACAACCATAATATATATGAGCTGAAAGTTGTTTCATAAATAGTATTCTTTAGCCCACATATGCCTTTCCCCTGTTGCTAAAGGCCAAGAGTGGATGATGTATTATATAAAGCAGACTGTATTCACATAGATATGACTGAGAAATTGCTTCCACACACAAGTACAAAGGCAGTTTTGCATCGAGTTTTATGTTATACAGAATACGTAATTGTGAATGGTTCATCTGGAATTGCAGACATTCAATTGTTTTGGCATTATCCAGGTATGTTTTTCTCTGATTGGATGGTTTGTGTAATACCATATCTGTTCATAGTACCAAACTGGGCTCTCACACTGTTTTGAAAACTCTGTTGATCAGCTTGCTCTTTAGATGCAAAAGTTTGAGATCAGATCTCAACAGGAACTTTTCAAGAGTATATTGAATATTTCTACATGCCAAATGTGCTTTTTTGTCACCAGTTTTCTGACTGGTTTGATGTACCCCACCACAATTTCCTTTTAGTTCACATTGTTTGTAAATTATGATTTTGATTGTAGATTCTTCAATTTTTATTTCATCTTGTTGTGTAATATAACACAAGAAATCTTGTTTGCAAGTTGAAGAAGAAAAAGTATCGGGGTACAATTGTATTAAGAGTGTGTATATTTTCATGAAGAAAATGTGTGTGTGTGTGTGTGTGTGTGTGTGTGTGTGTGTGTGTGTGTGTGTGTGTGTGTGTGTGTGTGTCAGTTGCCCTTCTCAGCTATCAGAAATCATTCATAAGATTAGTTCCATTTGCAAATGTGCGAGGAGGATACTATTGCAAGCTTTTGTCAGTAGGTAAAAATATATCTTGTTCAGGCTATAATTAAAACTAAATACTCTTTGTGTGACCTTCCAAAGAAAGAAGGAAATTGCATGAGGAGGTGGTGATAGGAAAAAAGAGTAGTCTGATCAAATCATCAAACCCTTTTGAAATCTGAGCACTGGTGATAGGGTGGATGTATGTGCCATAAAAATAGACATTTGGTTGAAGAAACTTGTACAATCCTCTTTTCTTCCCACACTTACTGGTTATTATGTAAGCATGTGGAAAAATGTAGAATAAAGATTTCACTAACAAACTTTTTCTCTTCAGTGTAATCCAAGTGGGCCCAAGAGGCCATGTAGAACAATAGTTCAAAGGATAATATTAGTTTGCTACAGACTCTGCTGTTACTATGACTGCTGCACATGCTTGCATATCCGTGGCATTGGATAAACCAAATGTGCCCACCTGAGTTGTGATGGGGTGAACTCCTAAAGGAACTCAACTGTGTGTGAGTTTGGCAAATGTAGTGCTCTCAAGCTGCTTAGTGCTGTTATTTCTCTAAAACCATCACTGAACATGCTTCAGTGACCACCACTAGGTGGTGGACTGTTGAGTGTGATGGAGGAGGAACCTTGGCTTCACTGTCCTGATCAAGGGGACGCTACAAACCTCTGTTAAGGAAATTTCAATGTCAAGGTCTGCATGAGTTGATGGGATTGATGATTGTTAAGCTGGATAGTATTTTCCTGAAACTGTAAAAATCTTCGAGAGAAGCTTACAGTTACTTCATAATATTTAAACCTGCTCTAGGGCCCTGCAGCAAGTGAATGTTAGGGATATTGGTCTAATTCTGCATTTTTACCTTTTTATAAAGAGGAATAGCATTTGCTGTTTTCCCGTCCCCACAGGAGTATTCTCTGCACGATTAATAGTTCAACTTTGTCTTCATTGTTTAATTTCACAGTTTCCTCCTCATGGCAGGAAGAGATGGATAAATACCAAATAAAACCTCATTTGTAAGGTGATTCCTATTTTAGAGTAGAGTGTAAATGGGTTCAGGAGGCATTTGGAGGAAGAGACATGTTTGTAACTCTGTGCTACAGGAGTGTTCCTTCATCAGGTGGGATTATCTTAGTGTGGTAACGGCTAAAGAATGGTTACGTCATTTTTTTTTTTAGGTGTACAAACATCTTCCTCTCTCTTCCACCACCACCACCACATGCCACCAATCTGTGAATGGTTGTTGTAAAAATAAAGGTGCATTAGAAGATAGCAGTATGTTCCCCTATCTAGCAATGCATGAAACAATTGACCAAGAAGTTCTCACTAAATACAACCTGTTTTATTCAGTCTTGCACATTGTAAGAAAGTGTCCGCTTCAGATAAACAGTTCTATTAGTTTTATTAGCTGACTGATGTAATGGTCTCACTTTTTACAGAAGTACCTTTAGTGGATTCATCTCATCACGTACAGGTCTGAGGCTGACAAATGTTGTCTGAGCACGCACTCTAGTATAGGAGTTGTGTTTCTTCAAACGAGTGAGATTTTTTTAATCTCCGCCCCCTCCCTCCCTCCCTCCCTCCCTCTCTCTCTCTCTCTCTCTCTCTCTCTCTCTCTCTCTCCAACTTTTTGCGGGAGGATATTGAGGACTGGGCACTAGATTCAGCCATTTAAAACCTACAATATTCTGGCAGTACATTGAAGGTGCCTTTATAGTTTGGTTTCATGATTTGGACAGCTCCTGCGAGTTTCTTTCACATCTTAACTCCATAAATCATAACATTAGCTTACCATGGAATAGTGTAAAATGGGTGTTTGCCAGTTTTAGACATATTGGTGTGACGTAAGTGAGACGGTATTCCTGGACATTGAGTATATTGAAATCCCACTCATAATGATCTGTATTTGTAGCCAAGCATTTGCCACCACCCATTATGGACAGTGAGCATTCTTAAGACCTGCAGATGGAATTGGAACATCTGCAAATTAGGTTTGTAGAAAATGGATGATCATCCTGTCAGATACACATAGTGCTACAGTTGTACAAATGCCAGCACAAAGCTCAGGATGAGGCGGTCAAGACATCTTACCTGCCATATGTCTGGAATGTTTGTGCAAAAATATGTAATTTACTGAGGAAACATCAGGTTAAATGGTATTTTGTCCTCCAGCAAATATCTTACTACTTCCGTGATCAGTCAAAGGTGACTTAGTCCTAGGAAAAGTAGGGTTGTACAGGATTCTTTGCTAGAGATGTAGAGATTATATTGGGTCAACAACATAAACTATTCAGGAGCACACTGTAGAGCACCTCAAGCGTACTCCTTTCGTACATGCCAGCCTGAAAATTACTTATTGCCAAATACTGTATTTCTGATTGTCATTTTAATGTACTATAATAGAATGAAAGTTTTCGCCTGTAAGTCAAATATGTGGTGTTCCATTAATAAAGAGTCAGTGAAAATATGACTGACTGAGTATGTGATCAGTTAGGATGGTTGTTTTGAGCTGGACACTGCAAGGAATACTGCCACTGTGGAACTTTCTGCACTGTGTAACGTAGTGATATACACAGCAGATAATTCTTTATTATAATTGAAAATATTTTAAAATGTCACGTGGCACCATGGCTTGAAATTATTTGTGTAGATTGTGTACTGTTTTGTGTACACCATCACTTACTATTTGTTAGTGTGCAGGTGCGTCATCCTTGAGATAGAACAGGGTTCAGTACAATTGATTAAAGTTGTTGTCATATAGTTTGTGTTTAATGTGAGTCCTCCCTAAATATACTGTTTATCTGAATTTTGCACTCACATTCCAAGATAAGGTTTAACATGTTCCACTTTAACATACTTTGCAATTATTTTCAATTAAATGGACTAACTAGTTTGTATTCATATTCTTAGTAGTAGATTACTCAGTTCTGTAAAACAATTAATACTCAGTTTAAATATATTTCATCAGTCTGTTTCAAAACCAAAGATATCATTGCTTAGAACCATTTTTCTCACTGTTTGGATGTCAAATTTGGTTTTGATGTCATTAGTTATTTGTAACCATAACTTACAATATATTACTTCAAAAAATATTGACAACTCTGAGAATTTGTTTTTTATTTTAGCAAACACTAAGCTGGTTTATTTATTACCACAGAGTACAAGTAATGGCGCACATTAAAAAGCTTTTGGTACTTCTAAACATTCATGTGAACTGTACTGTAGCCACAACACAGCAACATTAAAAATTTTTAAGCACATTTTTGTTTCATTGCCAGTAATAATAGCTGGAAAAGATATGACATGGCTTGAGGATTTTTGTGGTAGACAGCTGTCGACCCAGTGAAGATCCAGTCCAATGTCATGAAATTCCCGTGCTGCATTAAGAATAGCCCTCAGAACTTGTTGAATCTCTGTATCACTCATGCGACAAACAATGAACAACAAAAACTTGATGGTCTCTACTATAAAAATCATTAACATTCATATGTAACACATTATATACCATACTTTACTCTTTGTTGTAGAGGCGGAGTTCAGTCATACAATCCAAATTCCATATCACTACAGCAACCAACTTCCTTCTGTGATTTTACCAAATAAAGACAATATCATATCTATGGACCAAGCATTTGCTGTTGAGTGTACTCAGATCCATGCACAGACATGCAACAGAAGCACGTGCACTAAAGTATTGAATGCAAACTGACTGAAGTGTACACCATGCTTGTTATGGCTGGGTCTTAAATAGAGCAGCGTAGTGTGTCTTCACAAATACATACCTAAACCTGACCAGAAAATGCTCCAAAATATTGTGGCAGCGAGATATTGATGTCTGGCATTTCTCCCAGAATTACATAGAACAAACCAAAAATTCCCAGTCAAGATTGTAGCTCCAAGATATTATTGTACTTGCCTCCCATTTAAAAATGGAATTGAAGGGGGAAGTACGAAGAACTATGTTGTTGGACATATTCATTAGTGATAAGAAAACTAAAAAGTAAATTCCTCCCAAAAAGGCCATGAAGGCTCAATGGTGCCGACCAGCCGCTGTGTCATCCTCAGCCCATAGGTGTCACTGTATGTGGATACGGAGGCGCATGTGATGAACACACCACTCTCCCAGCCATATGTCAGTTTCTGAGACTGAAACTGCTACATCTTAATCAAGGAGCTCCTCAGTTTGCCGCACAAGGGCTGAGTGCACCTCGCTTGCCAACAGTGCTCAGCAGACCAGATGATCACCCATCCAAGTGCTAGCCCAGCCTGACAGTGCTTAACTTCGGTGATCTGACAGGAACCAGTGTTACCACTGTGGCAAGGCAATTGGCTTAGTAGTAAGAAGCTAACAGCTAAAACAAACTAGGAAGGCTAAATACAAAAAGTTCTGTAGCTGCCTGCATTGTACCACTGTGCAGTGCGACCTTTCGTGATGTTGAAGATCGTGCCAGTGGAGGATGGGCTATTGAATTTGAGACACAGTGAATGCAAACTTGTGAAGTCGATAATGTGACAAAGTGTATAATCACATGTCACTCAAAGTTGTTTTTGTCACAATGGTGTGCACTGGATGCGGATACAGAGGGGCATGTGGTCAGCACACCGCTCTCCCGTCCATATGTCAGTCTCTGAGACTGGAGTTGCTACATCTTAATCCAGCACAGCTTTGACTGCTCCAGGAAAAGGCAGTACAGTCCTCATACCATTTTCAGTGTACATATTAACTACAAATGTTTCAGTTTATGCCATAATATAAGGCTCTCGTTTGGCCTTGAATTGATTTTGTCAGGAGTGTCTGCCTTTTAAAATGTCATAAGTGCTGGCTGGTATTCTTTCTTACATGAAGCAAGGGTTCTACTGCTTCCCATACTTGTTTAATATCAGCTGGTACTCTGTTGTCGTGTTCTAGGTTGAACTCTAATGTTTTTTTCTTCTTCTCACTAGCTTATTAATAGTACCACCACCACCACCACCACCACCACCACCACTAAAACTACATTTTATTAGTTTATTTTATGTAATGAACTTCACCACTCATTTTTGCACCCAATTCACATTCAACAGTTAGCATTTTAGCTGGCTTTGTACGGTCTTATTACTTCATCTTGGAATTTGATAAACACAGTATTTGGCTGAATTCTTCATACATCTGTTGTTTAAGGACTGAGGAAGGTAAGAGACGATGAAAGTGCACAGATAGTGTAGGGGGATTTAACATGTGACAATGTGCTGTAAGAGGAAATGACACTGGATTCTGCAGCTTGTGGGGCTTTTGCTACATATTCTGAAACTAGACAGAAGGTACTTTAGAGAGACATTGGAGTAAATGCACAGTTTCTGCTGATGAAATGAAGCTGCTAAAGAGAAGAAAAAATTACAGGGTGTGTGTGTGTGTGTGTGTGTGTGTGTGTGTGTGTGTGTGTGTGTGTGGACTTAGATTCAATGGGAGCAGGGACTGAAAAAATACACACTATTAGACTAAAAAGGAACTTTATTGTGAGAAAGCAAAACATAAACCAAAATAAAGGCAGTCTGCTCTTAAGCACAGACCTGTGAAATCAGAAGCTGCTGCTCAGTAACATCTAAGACTGAGCTGTTACTACACTGTGTGCATTGTAACATACTTGAATCCTTCTTAGAATGCTGTCTGAAAGGTAGAGATGTTGCTGCTCTAGCCTGTCCCACTCCACGACACCTGAGGCCATTCTGTGTATGGGGTGGGTTTCTGTGAAGACACCTTTCTAATTTCAAGTGCTCCCAAACATACCAGTCATGTTGCTGTCAGTAGATACCACGTTATTGTGCTCCTGCTTTCAGGAGGAAGATGTTAATGAGATGGGCATGGTGTGCTCATGCATCTCCTTAGACATATACCCACGACTATGTGGGGGCTTTAGAGCAGGAAAAAAAGTTGGAGAATTGCCTCTTCATACTGCACAGCCTTCAGATTACCCTCGGTAGTGGTGAGAGGCGTCTGTCTCTCTGTGATACTGGCCCAAATCATTGTAGACCCACATCCATGATGAACCCATGGATCTGTGTGCCTGAGATATCCATAGTTAGTTGGCAACAACCACACTCTTCTGTGGCAGTCATCAGCTGTCAGACAAATCCCACTCTTGTCAGTGAAGAGAACCCAACACCATTAATCCAGATCCCATTTAAGACCATACCTAAGAGCACCACGTGGTGGTATGGTTTGTCCTGTGATAGATGTCTAGATCATGTGGAGATCATTGCAAGCATTCTGTCGACAAAGACCTAATTGCCCCCAAATAGGCAGCAAGCATTGTGTCGACAAAGACCTGCTAGTTGCCCCCAAATAGGCAGCGAGCATACCCTTCGAGCTACCTGTAAGCCATAATTTGTAGGTAACGGTGGTGTGGTGTTGTTGACTGCAGGCCACCAACAGTAGGCATGTCTTCATTGTTTAGTCCTTCATGATAGTAGTTGAATGTTCAAATGGTTAAACTGTGATGTATGTCATTTTGATGGGCAACATCTGGTGCTGACAACCCTTCTTGCTGTAAAGTGACAATATATGTACGTATGTAAATGAAGTGAGAATGTGCATTTAAACAGGGGCTGGCTCTGCTTAGCAATATGCTGTGGTCAAAAGAATATTTCGAAAGATGTTTCCAATATGGGGGAAAACTGCAAACTATGTAGGGGATGGTGCAGAACTTTTATTAAGCAGTTTGTCTATAGTTACGTTACTTTGATTTTCATATTGAAGTCCATACCTTTAAGTTCCCATTAGTTTAGGAACTTTAACTGATTGTGGAACTATCTGAAGGTGTCATTTTTGTATCCTGGATGATTGTGGAACTAGCTGAAGATGTCGTTTCTGTATCCTGGAGTTTTTAGCCTACAAAAATATTTATTTTGGACAAATTATCTCTGTTTATTCCTTTGTACCCCAACAATGTTTCCAGTATTATGTGACTGCGTTAAAAGAAAATCGTTTAAGTACTCATCACGTGGATTATGTTGATGGTACAGTACTGCTAATAATAATAATAATAATATTAATAATAATAATAATAATAATAATAATAATAATAATAATAATAATAATACCAGTATAATTGTAGTAGTAGTAGTAGTAGTAGTAGAACTGCATGAAGTGTTAGTACCTGAAGCACTGTGATACCATCCATCATGAGGGATGTAGGCTGACCAATGCTGCCTACAGGGCCAATCTCACTCACACCTAGCATCTGTGCTGAGGTCGGGGCACCACCTTTTGCAGTTTGACAGCAGCTCTTGTGTTTCATGAGATGTCCAGGTTCTTGACTACTTCCAAATCACGAGCATTCCAAACCTTGTGCATCGTACCGTGCAGTCGATTTTCATACATTGACTGAGATCCAGAAGGGATTTTACTCTTGAATATGTTTTTGTCTTAATGTTTTGTGACATTTTAAATGAGCACCATTATATGATAGTCTTTGCACATGCTTCTCAGAAGGGGGAAACTCATGGCCTCTTGAGTTTTGCCTCTGACTCTGAGAGCCATTCCTAGTATAAAGTGCATACATATACTCTGCATGTGAACACATCCAAGACTTCCCTCTGTAACTACAAGGGCTTGGCAGGTGTCATCTACTGGGTGCCAGACTGCATATGGGAATTTGGATAAACAGGCTGGCTGATGTGGGAACCAGTGAATCATGTATGGCAAATAAAGTTGCCATCACCTTACTTTGTTTCATCACTGTTGAGATGTATTATTGTGTTAGAGGTAAGAAAAATGACTGAAAGAGACAAACCACTGTGGTTGGTCAAGTCAAATACTTAATTGTGGCACTCTGTTTAACCCCTCAAATGTCTATCTGTAGGGCACACTCGGATAATGCATACCTTCCTGCTATGACAAAAGGACTCTCCTATATGTGGTGCTTGAAACATAAAGATTTCAGATGCCATATATTAATAGCTTGTATTTTATATACAGACAAGTAGGTAGAGATTAGTTTACCTGGTGATATGCGATCTACATTTGCAGACATGTGACCTATGAAAGGACATGAAATGTTTATCTCTGAGGGACTGTTTTGGCAGATAAATGTGTGTGAAACTGAGAGAATGTTGTTTATTATAATAAATGCTAGATAATCTTCATTATTTAAAATTGAAAAGGGAAATTGGTAGGTTGAAGTTAGATATACTGGAAATTAGTGAAGTTTGGTGACAGAAAGAACAGAACTTCTGGCCATACAAGTTCAGGGTTGTAAATGCAAAATTAAATAGGAGTAATGCCGGAGTAAGTCTGGTAACGAAAAAGAAAATAAGAATGTGGGGAAGTGGTTATGAGCGGCATAGTGAATCCATTATTGTAGCCAACATAGACATGACCCAACACCTACTGCAATAGTAAGAGTTTAGTACTAGCTCTACCTGTCATGAAGAGACTAAAAGACTGTATGATGAACTAAATTCTTAGTAAGAAAGGGGAAAGGAATGAGAGAGGCAGCTGCCTGGTAGAATTTTGCACAGAGCATAATACTTGATGAAAATCATGATTGAAGGCTGTATGTGTAAAAAGAGACCTAGGAAAGTTTCAAGTAGATTACATAATGGTAAGACAGATATTTCAATACCAGATTTTAAATTGCAAAAAATTTCCATGGGCAGATGAGGACTTCAACCATAATTTATTGGTCATGAACTGCAGATTAAAGCTAAAGAAGTTACAGAAACATAGAATATTAAGGAGATATGACTAGGATACGTTGAAAGTATCTGAGGTTGTTGAGTTTCAAGAGTAGCATAATGCAATGATTGATTGAAACTAGAACACAACAGGAAATGAATGGGTAGCCTTTAGTGACAAAATAGTGAATGTAGCCAAGGATCAAGTAGGGTAAAAGACAAGACCTAGTAGAAATCCTTAGGTAGTACATGAGATATTGAATATAATAGACAAAAAGAGAAAATATATAGATGCAGCAAATGAAGCAGAGAAAAGGGAACACAGATGTCTAAAAAATGTGATTGACAGGAAGAGCAAAATGGCAAAGGAGGAATGGCTGGATGTGAAATGCAAGGATGTAGAATTACGCATAACAAGGGCAAAGATAAATACTGCCTACAGGAAAATTACACACATCTTTGTGGAAAAGAGAAACAACTGTTTGAATATCAGGAATTTTATAGAATGAGAAGTATTTGAACATGAGTTGGGAGATATGATACTGTGAGAAGAATTTTACGGAGCACTTAAAAACCTAACTAGAAATTAGGACCCTGTAGTAGATGACATTCTCTCAGAATTATTGAGATCCTTGGGAGAGGCAACCATGACAAAATTATCCCAGCTGATGTGCAAAGACTTCAAAAGGATTGTAATACAGTTGAAAAGAAGCAGGTGCCAACATGTATGAGGATTACTGAACTATCAGTTTAATAACTCATGTATACAAAATACTTACATGAATTACTTACATAAAAATGGGAAAATGGTAGAAACCAACCTCAGGGAAGATCTGTTTGGGTTTCGGAGAAATGTAGAAACATGCAAGGCAATATTAACCCTATGAGAGAGGTTAATGTGTGTTTATTACATTTGCAGATTTAGAGAAAATTCTGAAGGGAGCAGGAAGAATGAAAGATTATTTACACCATGTACAGAAACCAGACTGCAGTTATGAGTTGAAGCACATGAAATGAAAAGGAAGCAGTGGTTGTGAAAGGGGGGGGGGGGGAAGAGAGAGAGAGAGAGAGAGAGAGAGAGAGAGAGAGAGAGAGAGAGAGAGAGAGGGGGGGGGGGGAGATTCGTAGCCTGTTCCTGATTATATTCTATCTGTACATTGAGTAAGGAATAAAGGAGAAATTTGGCGAGGGAATTAAAGTTCAGGGTGAGAAAATAAAAACTCTGAGGTTTGCTGACAATATTGTAATTCTGTCAGAGATGGCAAAGGACTTCAAACAACAGTTGAACAGAGTGGATAATGTCTTGATAAGATGTAAATCAACAGAAATAAAACAAGTACTGAAATACAGTCAAATTAAAGCAGATGATACTAAGGGAATTTGATTAGGAAATGAGACACTGAAATTAGTAGAAGAGTATTGGAAATAATCTGGCATTCCTCAAGGAAGTGTTATAGGCCCTCTGCTGGTCCTGATCTACATAAATGACTTGAGAGGCAAATCTGAGTAGCCCTCTTAGATTGTTTGCAGATGATGATGGCATTTGCCCATCTTGTACAGTCATCAGATGATCAAAACCAACTGCAAAATGATTTGGACAAGATATCTGTGTGGTGTGGAAAGTGGCAGTTGTTCAAAACAGTGAAAAGTGTGAAGTCATCCACATGAGTACTAAAAGGAATCCATTAAATTTTGGCAACACACTAAATCACATACATCTAAAGGATGTACATTCAACTAAGTCCTTAGAGACTATCATTACAAATAATTTAAATTGGAGTGATTACACAGATAATGTTGTGGAAAAGGCAAACCAAAGACTGTGATTTATTGTAAAACACTTAGAAAATGCAGCAAGGCTACTAAAGAGACTGCCTGCACTACGCTCGTCTGCCATCTTCTGGACTATGGTTGTGCAATGTGGAATCCGGATCAGATAGAATTGACAGATGCCATTGAAAAAGTTCAGAGAAGGGCTGTTCGTTTTCTGTTATGACGAAATGGATTAGATATGGTACATGAATCGGTGCAGCAATGATTAAGGCATTTTTTGTTGTGGCAGGATCTTATGAAATTTCAATCACCAACTTTTCCTCAGTGTGAAAATATTTTGTTGGCGTCCACTTACATAGACAGAAATAAGAGAAATCAGAGCTCATGTGGAAAGATTAAAGTGTTCATTTTACCTACACACTGGTAGTGTGTGGAATGGTAGAGAAATACACTCCTGGAAATGGAAAAAAGAACACATTGACACCGGTGTGTCAGACCCACCATACTTGCTCCGGACACTGCGAGAGGGCTGTACAAGCAATGATCACACGCACGGCACAGCGGACACACCAGAAACCGCGGTGTTGGCCGTTGAATGGCGCTAGCTACGCAGCATTTGTGCACCGCCGCCGTCAGTGTCAGCCAGTTTGCCGTGGCATACGGAGCTCCATCGCAGTCTTTAACACTGGTAGCATGCCGCGACAGCGTGGACGTGAACCGTATGTGCAGTTGACGGACTTTGAGCGAGGGCGTATAGTGGGCATGCGGGAGGCCGGGTGGACGTACTGCCGAATTGCTCCTCACGTGGGGCGTGAGGTCTCCACAGTACATCGATGTTGTCGCCAGTGGTCGGCGGAAGGTGCACGTGCCCGTCGACCTGAGACCGGACCGCAGCGACGCACGGATGCACGCCAAGACCGTAGGATCCTACGCAGTGCCGTAGGGGACTGCACCGCCACTTCCCAGCAAATTAGGGACACTGTTGCTCCTGGGGTATCGGCGAGGACCATTCGCAACCGTCTCCATGAAGCTGGGCTACGGTCCCGCACACCGTTAGGCCGTCTTCCGCTCACGCCCCAACATCGTGCAGCCCACCTCCAGTGGTGTTGCGACAGGCGTGAATGGAGGGACAAATGGAGACGTGTCATCTTCAGCGATGAGAGTCGCTACTGCCTTGGTGCCAATGATGGTCATATGCGTGTTTGGCGCCATGCAGGTGAGCGCCACTATCAGGACTGCATACGACCGAGGCACACAGGCCCAACACCCGGCATCATGGTGTGGGGAGCGATCTCCTACACTGGCCGTACACCACTGGTGATCGTCGAGGGGACACTGAATAGTGCACGGTACATCCAAACCGTCATTGAACCCATCGTTCTACCATTCCTAGACCGGCAAGGGAACTTGCTGTTCCAACAGGACAATGCACGTCCGCATGTATCCTGTGCCACCCAACGTGCTCTAGAAGGTGTAAGTCAACTACCCTGGCCAGCAAGATCTCCGGATCTGTCCCCCATTGAGCATGTTTGGGACTGGATGAAGCGTCGTCTCACGCGGTCTGCACGTCCAGCACAAATGCTGGTCCAACTGAGGCGCGGGGTGGAAATGGCATGGCAAGCCGTTCCACAGGACTACATCCAGCATCTCTACGATCGTCTCCATGGGAGAATAGCAGCCTGCATTGCTGCGAAAGGTGGATATACACTGTACTAGTGCCGACATTGTGCATGCTCTGTTGCCTGTGTCTATGTGCCTGTGGTTCTGTCAGTGTGATCATGTGATGTATCTGACCCCAGGAATGTGTCAATAAAGTTTCCCCTTCCTGGGACAATGAATTCACGGTGTTCTTATTTCAATTTCCAGGAGTGTAGATTCAAGATGTTTCGATGATCCCTGTGCTGTGCATTTAATTGTGAATTACAGAATAATGTTGATGTAGATCGTGACCAAAGTAGAGAGGATATAAAATCAAGGCTGAGAATTGCAAGAAATTTGTTTATGAAAAATACAAAATTTGTTAATATCCAGTTTAAATTTTTTAATGTCTTTGTCTGGAGTGTATCCTTATATGATAGTAAAATGTGGCCAATAAGGAGTTCAAACAAGAGGAGGATAGAAGCTCTTGAAACGTGGTGCTACAGGATAATTGTGAAGATTAGATTGGTAGTTTAAATTACTGGTGAGGAGGTACTGAATCAATTTGGGGAAAAAAGATATGTATGGCAAAACTTGACGGAAAGAAGGGATCAGTTGATAGGACGCGTCCTAAGGCATGGAGGAATCGTCAGTTTTGTAGTGGAGGGAAGTGCGGAGTGTAAAAATTGTAGTGGGAGACCAAGAGATGAGTACAGTAACTAGGGTAAAATGGATGTAGGTTGCAGTAGTTTTTGAAGATGATGAGGCTTGCACAGGATAGAGTAGCATGAAGAGCTGCATCAAAATGTCTTCAGACCGAAGAAAACATCATCATATTTCCTTTGGGCTTAGTTACATTGCGTGTAAAGAAAGACATCTTTGTTCCGTTTGGAAAAATCATATTTACCAAGAGTGCTGATAGTCCTGCCCTTGACTGTGCTGTAATCACCACTACCACCACCACCACCAACAACAACAAATGTAATTTTGACGTAGTTTGTATTTTTTGTGTGTTTCAACCACATTACAGATAAAGCCGTGAAAGCTTACATGATACGATTTGACACTAATATTTCCCTCCCTCCCTCCCTCCCCTCCTCTCTCCCCCTCCCCCCTTCCCTCTCGCTCTTGTAATTCATGATAATAGACAGTGAATTTGGAAAGTTGAGCCTCGCTGTATATTAAACATCATCCCACCACATGCAGACGACTGTGGAATAAGCAAATATAGACAGATGGACCAAGTAACAGTTTTGAAGTTTCATTAAAAAGTTCTGAATTCCATTCCTTTTATGATGAATAAGATGCAAAATGAATGGCAATGTAAGGACAGTAGAAGAGAAGGTGAGTAGTTAACTTTGGTTTATTGGGATAATTTTAGGAAAGTATTGCTCAAGGAGACAGAGTACAGAACACTAGTATGATCCATTCTGGATTACCGCTGAAGTGTTTCGGATCCCAATCAGGTCACATTAAAGGAAGATATTGAAGCATTTCAGAGTTGTGCTGCTAAATTTGGTAGATAGCTCCAGTCAGCTTCATACACTCAAATGGGAATCCCTGGAGGCGAAGATGATGTTCTTTTCGTGAAATACTATTTGCAAAAATTTAGAGAACCTGCATTTACAACTGCCCACAGAAAAATTCTACTGCTGCCAACGTACATTTCATGTAAGGATCATGAAGATAAGAGAATTCAGGGACCGTACAGAGGTGTATAGGCAGTCATTTTTCCCTCATTCCTTTTGCGAGAGGAACAGGAAAGAAAATAACTTGTAGGGGTACAAGGTACTGTCTGCCATGCACCATATGGTGGCTTGTGAAGTATGAATGTAGATGTAAAAATCAACCTTGGATACACGCTCAAAGAAGAGGTTACCAAGAGAAAAGCATTCAGTTTGTGCTCGAAAATGCATGGTTTGTCACTGACTGCCATCTATTCTCACAGAAGTCTGTTCAGGATGTATTTTGCAGACTAACACTACCCATTTTCTGAATGATAGACGAGTGCATGCTCCTCATACACATGTCATCGCACTCTTATGTTCAGTGATTGGATACAGCTCTTCCTTTCAAGCAAACATATTTTATGAATAACAAATCAGATATACTTTGATGTCAGTGTGAAATTCCCAAGATTATTAAATAGTGTTCTACATAATATGCTTGTGAACTGACATCACATTGTTTGATACTACACTTCGAAACAAAAAGTTATTATGTCTACACATATTTGCCTCTTAAACTTACCTCCAGTACTGTCAAGTAAGGAAAGTGTGCAAAGTGAACAAACTTGAGTATACCACTGCTGTTCACTGTTGTGGACAATATGATGTCTTTAATTTCACGTGTCAAGTCAGTTTTGTACAGGCCATAATATATCATCCTAACAAAACTGCTTGAGAGAAAGTAAATGTATTACGTTTTGTAAGGATTGATTCATTGTGTCAGTTATGAACTGATTTCCTCCAATAAACTGTTTTTATTATTTGGTTCCTGACATTAACATTTCAACAGTTATGCTTATATTAGTATGAAATAACAATGTTCGGTACTTCTACTGCAGTGTGTAAACTATCAATAAAATAAGAAAAGACTGGTACCAGAAAAAAATCTTTAGAAGCACCCCAAGTTACAATGCCCCAGTCCAATGTTTCATTTCCTGTTTCGTGAGATTGTAAAGATACCTTGTGATTCCTTTTATACAAATAATTCAAAATAAAATACACTCCTGGAAATGGAAAAAAGAACACATTGATACCGGTGTGTCAGACCCACCATACTTGCTCCGGACACTGCGAGAGGGCTGTACAAGCAATGATCACACGCACGGCACAGCGGACACACCAGGAACCGCGGTGTTGGCCGTCGAATGGCGCTAGCTGCGCAGCATTTGTGCACCGCCGCCGTCAGTGTCAGCCAGTTTGCCGTGGCATACGGAGCTCCATCGCAGTCTTTAACACTGGTAGCATGCAGCGACAGCGTGGACGTGAACCGTATGTGCAGTTGACGGACTTTGAGCGAGGGCGTATAGTGGGCATGCGGGAGGCCGGGTGGACGTACTGCCGAATTGCTCAACATGTGGGGCGTGAGGTCTCCACAGTACATCGATGTTGTCGCCAGTGGTCGGCGGAAGGTGCACGTGCCCGTCGACCTGGGACCGGACCGCAGCGACGCACGGATGCACGCCAAGACCGTAGGATCCTAAGCAGTGCCGTAGGGGACCGCACCGCCACTTCCCAGCAAATTAGGGACACTGTTGCTCCTGGGGTATCGGCGAGGACCATTCGCAACCGTCTCCATGAAGCTGGGCTACGGTCCCGCACATCGTTAGGCCGTCTTCCGCTCACGCCCCAACATCAATTTCCAGGAGTGTAGTTTCAATAAAAAGCAGCTGTGCTGTCTACCCTGAACTACACTCCTGGAAATTGAAATAAGAACACCGTGAATTCATTGTCCCAGGAAGGGGAAACTTTATTGACACATTCCTGGGGTCAGATACATCACATGATCACACTGACAGAACCACAGGCACATAGACACAGGCAACAGAGCATGCACAATGTCAGCACTAGTACAGTGTATATCCACCTTTCGCAGCAATGCAGGCTGCTATTCTCCCATGGAGACGATCGTAGAGATGCTGGATGTAGTCCTGTGGAACGGCTTGCCATGCCATTTCCACCTGGCGCCTCAGTTGGACCAGCGTTCGTGCTGGACGTGCAGACCGCGTGAGACGATGCTTCATCCAGTCCCAAACATGCTCAATGGGGGACAGATCCGGAGATCTTGCTGGCCAGGGTAGTTGACTTACACCTTCTAGAGCACGTTGGGTGGCACGGGATACATGCGGACGTGCATTGTCCTGTTGGAACAGCAAGTTCCCTTGCCGGTCTAGGAATGGTAGAACGATGGGTTTGATGACGGTTTGGATGTACCGTGCACTATTCAGTGTCCCCTCGACGATCACCAGTGGTGTACGGCCAGTGTAGGAGATCGCTCCCCATACCATGATGCCGGGTGTTGGCCCTGTGTGCCTCGGTCGTATGCAGTCCTGATAGTGGCGCTCACCTGCACGGCGCCAAACACGCATACGACCATCATTGGCACCAAGGCAGAAGCGACTCTCATCGCTGAAGACGACACGTCTCCATTCGTCCCTCCATTCATGCCTGTCGCGACACCGCTGCACGATGTTGGGGCGTGAGCGGAAGACGGCCTAACGGTGTGCGGGACCGTAGCCCAGCTTCATGGAGACGGTTGCGAATGGTCCTCGCCGATACCCCAGGAGCAACAGTGTCCCTAATTTGCTGGGAAGTGGCGGTGCAGTCCCCTACGGCACTGCGTAGGATCCTACGGTCTTGGCGTGCATCCGTGCGTCACTGCGGTCCGGTCCCAGGTCGACGGGCACGTGCACCTTCCGCCGACCACTGGCGACAACATCGATGTACTGTGGAGACCTCACGCCCCACATGTTGAGCAATTCGGCGGTACGTCCACCCGGCCTCCCGCATGCCCACTATACGCCCTCGCTCAAAGTCCGTCAACTGCACATACGGTTCACGTCCACGCTGTCGCGGCATGCTACCAGTGTTAAAGACTGCGATGGAGCTCCGTATGCCACGGCAAACTGGCTGACACTGACGGCGGCGGTGCACAAATGCTGCGCAGCTAGCGCCATTCGACAGCCAACACCGCGGTTCCTGGTGTGTCCGCTGTGCCGTGCGTGTGATCATTGCTTGTACAGCCCTCTCGCAGTGTCCGGAGCAAGTATGGTGGGTCTGACACACCGGTGTCAATGTGTTCTTTTTTCCATTTCCAGGAGTGTATTTATGAAGTCAAACCATGGTTTTTCGTAAGTTCACTTTTTCAGCAAATTTTGAAAACGTTATTAACAATATTGGCATTTAGTTGCTACCATCAAATGTTTTCTTGTGGAAAGGCCTCACCACTGAATCTCTGGGAAACTGTTGTGCCTGCTGGGATGGTATGACACAAGGAAGAAGTGTTTGCTCTTGCAAAATGCATAAACCTTTATAGTCTACTTGGTATCATGTCGTAACCATTACTGGCTGTATTTGATATTTCATCATTATGCAAGTCACTTAAATAGTTGACGTTCAAATTAATTAATTGGTGTTTTGCTTGTCATTGTGAACAGTTTTTTATACTTCACTGCTCTCCCCCCTTTTTCTCAATATGCTTCGGAAAGAAACATGAATTTCTGCATCATTCTTCTCTTTATCATATAACTCTTTGTAGTTACTACCTTAATTTTTCCTGCTTAGACATCTGAGGTACCACCCTTTAGGGCATCACTTCTCTGTACATTCCAACTTTTTTATCCAAACATTTGACCTTTTTCCATTGTGTGTTGATTAACTTGTCTTCATCTCTGCCATGATTATCACCTCATTGGTCTTGCACATAGTTGCAGATTGTATAATTGTGAATTAGCAGCACAGTTACAATTAGTATTCCACCGTAATTCGAAAGGGAATTCATGAATTTATAAAATAAAATTTTTTCATATTCCCATGTATATTACCAGCTGGTCCAGCTTTTATAAATAATATGTATCTTAAATGTAATTTCATGAATATAATAGAGGGAAACATTCCACGTGGGAAAAATATTTCTAAAAACAAAGATGATGAGACTTACCAAACAAGAGCTGGCAGGTCAATAATTTCTGTACCTAGTGGGTTGTTGTTGATGAATTGATACTGCATTTTGTCACCAATGGGACTGGGCACCAGTATGAAATTGCTGTGTGCACTGTGTGGTTTTATTATATTTACTTCAATGTTCTGTTTCTAAAACTTCTGTCATTTGTGGTGCAGTATTTATTTAGTTGTATTAGATATAGACATATAGTAATTTCATTTGTCTTGAAACGTGGTGAACAATTCTGTTGTCATTTTTAGGGTAGGTCTTGAGTGGCTGTCAAAAGAATGTAATTGACCCAGAAAGGTCTCTTTTGATGAATACTGTAGGTCAGCATTTCAGTTTAACACATCCCATCAAGCTTCCTCCTTAGGATCCAGGCCTTGGTTTATGGGTGGAAGTGTTGGTGTTTTGACAACGATATGAGCAGCAGTTTTAAATTTTTTCATAGAATTATTAACTATTGCTTGATAGGCTTTCTAGTCATGGTGTGATGGTTGGATTAATGTCCTTGGACAATTTTGAGACCATTGGAGATGGAGTTGTAGCTGGAATAAGAATTTAGAGGAAATGGTCTGTGGGCTTGTCTTAGATACAGTACTCAACTCATATGATTAAAGGAAACTGTAGAAACTTAAATCAGGGTGGTTGGCTGGGGATTTGGGCATTACTTCTGAATAATAGTTTAGTGTCTCAGTAGCCATGCCATTACACTCAGTTTTATGGCTTTCGAGACTAAAATAAGTATACTAAGACTAAACCTTGAAAAACTTGGTACCACCGTATCTCATCTGTCACGTGTCATTGTGGGGACAGTGCATTCCACAATGTATGTGATTCAGTATTCCACATTACACTCTCCCAACTCTTCTAGAGTTCACTTGCAACTTGATCTGCACCATTCTAATTGATAATGAGTTTCATTTCAGGATATACATATCATTTGTTGCAATGAACCCACTATAACAAATGCAAACTCCATGTAATCAGTGTTAAAAGTACACTAGTATCACATTCAGATGTCAGGGGTGTGCCTGCAGTTTGTAGCAACACTTTATTTGATATGGCATTAATTATTACAGTCTGTCAATGGCCTTGGCTTTTCTAATTGGGGACATAATTTTGTAACACTCTGACATTTCTATTTCAGCACATTACTCAGTGTTGGATGTTCTGCCTAAATGTTTCCAGTGAAACCTAATAATAGAGTGAAAAAGTGTGTGGGCTGTCATTCACCTAAACTCAGATTTTATTGTGAATTGATCTTTAGGACTGTGGCTGACATGCATTTTTCCAAACATATACGTCATTATTACTTGTGGTCACTGTATGCTTAGGAAATATATTGTAATTTTCACACTCTTAACATATGTCATTAGTAATTTTTGAGAGCATATGTAAAACAGAGGCTCGAGCCTCAGTTTGCATTCTTCTCTGGTACATAATCTTAAGTGGCGACTAATATGAATATTGTATTAATGGATCTACAGCAACAAACCTCCTCTCCTCCCACCTTTTTTCCCACCATTACACATTTTGGAGGCTTAATTCACAAGGGAATATTTCCAGGAGTAAATAAAAGATCTTGATGAGTTTTGGTGGATATTTGGAGGGTTCAGATAATGCAATATGTATTCTTTTTTGCCCAGTTTCAATTTTAAGGAGTAAAATACACCCCTAAAGAGAATTTGGAATACTAGGTTTAGAGGGAATAACTTCAAAACCATGATATATAAAAAGTGTGTTTCATACGAAAGTTGAAATATACATGTAATTAATGTTCTTCAAATAACTTTTGTAATAATTTGAAATTTTTCAAAATAGCCCACCACAATTAATTCTGAAAAATGAAAACTTTTGTTACAGTATTAATTGAAGCTGCTTTCATGGCTACATACATCCCTGTGTAATGAAGTTGGTTTTTGGAATACCATTTTTAGGAAATAAGCTATAGGCCTACACAATGTGCTGTCAGAGTATTTTCAACATACCTAATTAAACTTTCTGAATGTTAATGATTAGAATAATTATTTATTTTACTTATTTTTGTTTTGTGTTTTAACCTTGTTACTGCTCCAGACATGCTCTCTGCATTCCATGCTGAGAGTTGTTATACTGCTCATCTAATACTGCTACCTTTGCTGAGAGATGGTGTTCCGATTGCTGTGAAATACATATCTTCTGGTTTTAGGAAAATTATTTGGTGAAAAAATTTGATTTTTGCACATCATACAGTCTGATATCTTCACTCGATAAACTACTGAATTCCTTCTTCTTATTCGTCATAGTTAATGTGCTTCATCAAATTAAGTAAAGCATTGCACAAAATTTAGAGAGTTTACAGAGGTTAAAAATACATTGCACAAACTTTGTATATGGTTGATTTTAGTTCATATATTGCTGCATATGAAATGTAGCTAAGATATTTAAATTTTATTTAAAATTGAGAGCGGAATGATATCTCATTCTATTGTTGAGTTACAGGTTTTACCATCCCTGCGCATCGGGAATTGTATTGTCATAGCAAATGTCATGTTTCATAAACAGTTAAAGATACTGAAATGAGGTTTTTTGTGAATAACAGCAAGCAAAGAGGAATGTATGTTTTATGATAAATAGTTGCTAATTTTTTATTCACCAAGATATAGAAGTTACTCTTTCACAACAGTGAGTTGGTTGCTGGAATGGGACACACAAACATGTCAATAGCACTTAAGGAAAACCCATTGGTTGCATTTAAACATGTCCTCGGTGCCTGGGGAGCAGCAGAGTGTGAAGTGTTAACTCATCTACAGAAGCCAAAGTGTTGTATTGCTATTTTACATTCATGTTTTTAGTTCACTGTTTCATATATGTGTATTTTGTTAACTGGAAATAATAAGTAACTCATTATGATACAAAATCATAATGATAATGACAATCTGTAAGGGAATACTTGAAACATAACTTTTTTTACACCATGCACAAAATGGACAAAACATTTTCACATAATACACATGACAGACAACACAATATAAAACAAAATTTAGCAGGATTCTCAAATTATGGTGGGTGATCCTCTAAATATCCTGGTTTGTTCCAGGCATATTTCAGTACCAAATATAATTTATTACATACTGGTGTCTGCAGCTTGATTATGTTGTTTTTCAAGTGAAGATTGACATCACAATGTTTCAGAAGAACTAGATCTAAAAGTCTGTTCAGAAAGTTCTTCCAACATCAAATGCCGTATAATGCCAATGGATGTACCTGTACTGTTTGAAATCACTGGATGGACAAGTGCTTTGTCCTTGGTTGTGATGCTCAAAATGGTTCTTTTACATTAAGCACCCCAGGAACCTAACAATAATACAGATTTTTCTCCCACACTGGAAAAAACTTCTTTCAGATGTCTTTTGTCCTGATCACATGTTAGTTTACCAGATTTTGATCCTGTCACAAGCACATAAAACAAAAATAAGTAAAATAAGTAATTAGAATAATAATGAACATTTAAATTTGAAAATACTCACAGTACATTGTGTAGGCCTGCAATTTATTTTCCAAAACTGGTGTTTCAGAAACTAACTTTTATCACATATGGATGTATGTGGTGTGAAAGTTTCATTATGTTGTAAGAAAGTTTTAATTTTCAAAATTAATTGTGGTGGGGTATTATGCCAAATTACCTTTCGGGGTAAAATCGAAGTTGGGCAAAAATGGGGAAAAAAAAGTATTGCATTAATGTGACCCCTCTGCATACCGACCAAGTTTCATAAAGATACTTTATTTACAGTTGGAAATGTTTCCTTGTCAGTTGTGTTGCAGAGTTACTTTTTTTTACTTCACACAGGTTTTTGCTATCTTTAGTGTTACATCTGATGTTTGCTTTTTAAAATTACAAGCACATTGTGTGTCTAATGACCTCATATTCCCCCCCCCCCCCCCCCCCCCCCAGTTGGAAATGGAAACCATTACCTGCAACACTAAACACAGTAACACCATTTAAAATAGACTCAAAAAAATCAACAATTAAAAGGAATCCTCCACTTTATAGAGGAGTGTGCAAGTCCTTGAAACTTGTTAAAAATTTAAAATTTGCATTGAAATGTGAGTCACGCCCACAGCATTGCCTCACACTGTTAATACTTACTAAGTATTCGGGTATGACCTACAGCTTCACTTGGGCAGTACATGTTGTGTATTTTTCAAACTGTACAGAGGGTTTCTGACTCATTGCCATGGAGAAAGGATATTGTCGGTTTTCTTATCTATGGGATGGAGGTGCTGGAAGATTGAAGTTGGGAGGAGGAAAGCTGAGAACTTTCCTGGGTAGCTCTGATGGCAAGTACACTGAACATTATATGCTAGAGTCTTGGTACAGGTCCTAATGTGACAAACAGCTATACTCATCTAAAAAAATTCAGTACAGCATTCATTCTGCTCTGGAATAAAAGTCAGTCAGGAAACAACTGCTGGATTTTGCCTGTCATTCTCCATTGTGTCCTTTCTCCTAGGGCTACATGTACAACAAAGTATTTTGGAGAGATGCTATGGTGTTTCAATAATAGGATAGATGTACTGCCAGATTGAGCTGTACATCATATGTGGATAGTATATGGTAGGTAACAGCCTTACATGTTTAGAGGGAAAGGTTTGAATTTGAGTCCTGACCAAGTAAACACTTATTACATCAGCAAGTTTTAACTGTGTTAAACCACTTGAAATTTAGTGAAAGTCCAAAACACATTATAATAAAGTAAAGACAAACTTCTGGCTGCTAGAGTGTGTCAACGAATTGGATCTATAGCAGTGATGCTCAGCCACCACCAACAACATAGCTAGAAATAATTATAGTGTTTGCTTTTCTTACAATTTAATACTGTAATATTTACTGTAATTTACTGTAATATTTACAACTCATTTAGTGAATCCATTAAAAAATATAATAGGAAAAGTACTTGCATGTTTTGGCAGGGCTAATGTTTGCGTATTATTTGTTACTGTGATGTCTCATTTGTGGTATTCATATTATTTAGAAGCTTCTAGCTTTTTCTGTTTTCTTAAAATGAAAGACAGCTGCCCTCTTCATACTATTTGCTAAAGTCCCATTTAAATCTTCCAAATAGTAGTTAATTTTTCACCCAAATGTTTATGTACATTTTAATGTATTAATTGTGCGCATAAAGCAGTCACAATCCATGTTTTGAACACCACAGTGCTTTACTAGACATGGTCCTGTCGGAGATAGCCATTGCACTAGTAACATAACAGCTCCAGTGCCAGCCTGGTGCACGCTGCATTTTCTTTACCACCCCTTAAAAATTAACTCTATGCAAAAATACTCAGTTCTTATCAGCTTAATATCCGACTCTTCCAGCATCGTAGGTCATTCTGGAAATTGGCGGTACTTTGTACCATCCTTCCAGTAATGGAAGGATGGCACGAACTGACCTGACACTGCAGTTTGACCTTCTTATATCTGTCTCCTGTGCCTGAAAACTTTCTTCTTGAGTTAGTATATCTATTAGTGAAAACTGCGTCAAAATCCTTACAGTAGTTACTGAGATTAGTCCAAACACAGAGACAGAAATGCAGTGGGGGACTTTATTTTATATCTGTATAGAAGGAAGGTATACACTGTATTTATTGAAATTAAGCCTCCAAGGAATGTAAAATAACTTTATAATAAATTACTGTAGCAACAGTTGCCATTTATTGAAATTTAGATGACACTGCTTACCCAGAAATGTGTGTGTGTGTGTGTGTGTGTGTGTGTGTGTAGACACACATTTCCCTAACTCCATGTGGGACTTCTGTGGAGTGTACTAATCACATTAAAACCACACCCAATGGACTGGATGGACCATTGGAGAACATTCACACCCAGTTTAATGTAAAAACTTGAATTCAGTCCACCTGAACACTCGTGAACAAAACTAATACAGGGAAAGTAATTGAACTAAATTCAAATTCCTGAATTTGTCTAAGATTGTAATGAGACAAGAGGGATGTTTTGTGAAACCATCACCCTTTTATAACCAGAAAACATTAAATTGAATGCTCAGGAATCTGAAATCAGTGAAAAAGGCCCAGAAATGGGACTTTGCTGAGACCTCTTCCTCATACTAAGCAACATTATTTTGTAATGCCAAGTATGTTGTGGAATGTGTAGGTGTGACCAAGCTGCACAGTATACTCATAATTAAAACAAAGGGACTGTGCCATGGAAGGATATTGTGGATATAGAATTATGTTAACAGGAGGAGGAGGAATGGTGGAGAAATTGCAGACCTCAGGAACATTGTGAAGAGGGTTAATGGTGTGCTGCCGAAGACTCCAGCTTTTGTCTTCACTTTTAACATACTTGAGCTCCCAGAGTATATAGAAGCAGGTTTTGGATGTCTAAACACCCAATCCATTAATGTGCTTTAAGTGCCAGGAATTTGGACACCTCGTTCTGGCATGGAAGGCTCAGGTGAAGTGAAGTGAAGTGTGGAAGTCGTGGTAAAGTAGTCCATGACAAAGGAGCCCATATGTATTCCTGCCATCCCGACTTAACCCTTAACATACCAAGTATCTCCCAATTGCTCAGGCCATAGTAAGCAAGGAGGCCAGATGTGTATCGAGCTATTGAGCTGTTTAGCCATGTGCTTGAACCTGCGCATAATGCATGCATTGTACAACATTTGTATTTTGGCACAAAATGAGGAATTGTGAAATAATAAATAATGTTTAGGCACAACAAATAATTTTAAGGTGTCCAGTGGCATGCAAGCCTGATGTTAAGGATTGTTGGTTTATCTGTGGTCGATAAAGGTCCTTTGTCTTTCATAAAGTAGTTATGGCACTGTTGTAATAATGCTTCTACTGTTTTAATTTTATGGTCAGTGTAATTCTGTTTCTTTTTCTTGTTTTTGTTGTAAAGAATGCATGAATATAAAGTACCATATCAAATGTTTAAAAACAATTTTTTGGTACCCTTTCAATTATTTCCTCAGGGAAACCCACTAATATTTGATCTTGGTAGTCAATACCAATCATTCCCCTGTTGTAATCAATAAATTTTGGTTTGGAAGTAGAATTTCATTGACTTCCATTTTCTTCAGTCATTTTTACCATTTGTGCTTTGTAGAAATAATGTGGGTGTCCTGTTTATCCTTCCATTTCAATGCTATTATGCATTGCAACTTCTCATTATATACTCCCCCCCCCCCCCCCCCCACATTGAAAAAATGCCTTAACACAATTTCCCAGCATGTTTTTTCTGTTAAAATGTACTGTCCCTACATCATTTGTTCCATCTTCAAATCAAGTTACAAACAGTTTCGGCAAAGAATATCAGTTGCCGATATACAAAGTGTTTTCTTTATTTAGTATTAACTTCGTCACAATAGTTTTGGATGCATTCTAATCAAAATCTGTGTTGTTATTTCCTGAATATATTTTAAAATTGTAGCAATTGCCTGATGCTGACTCACACAGTTTATAAAATTTTATCCTATGCCATCCTCTTAAAGGTATTAAATTGCTTATAAGACATGCATCCCTTGAATTTCATTAATGATTCGTTGCAATACCATCTTACATTACATATACTTCTTTTATTTTTTTATTAAAATAGTTAATCACAGTTGTGACTGTATGTATTGGTGTTTCTGTGATGGCTCTTTTAGATTGGTATATCTGCGTTTTTTTTACTTGATCCATTATTATGCTCAGTGCAAAGTATATTTTTATTTAATTACAATGGACAGAGATCCATGTTTCATTAGTTATTAGTTTTCTTTCGTGTATTTTGATAGATCATTGTTTTGCGTACTGATTCATTTCCGTGACAATATTGTTCCAAGACACATTGTCAAACATTGTATAAAAAAAGTCTATATCTCTCTTGTTCTTCCACCTAACTGCTCCAAAATTGGTACTCTTATGCCAGGAGTCTGCATATATTCCCAGATGTTTTGCGTGTAATTTCCTTCTTTCCAAATCCATGGCTTCAGTGATTGATACTGTCTTCATCATAGATGTCATCTTCAGAGATTAATCTTCTTGGGCATTTTGTACAGGAAACACAGTATTGCTAGCATCACTATCATTATCAGCAGGATCTGCTGAATTGGTGTATACAGTAATCACACACTTATCACTACGAGCCTCAATATGAGATATTCTTTTTATTGATACAATAGGTATATGGGTTGTTTCGTTCTCTTAGATAATTATAACCAACACGAGTGGACACAACAAAGGAGTATCACAACTGAAGTAAGAGACTACAAGAACTGTTGAGCCATGAATTTGACTCTTGGCATTGTTCGTCCTGCATGATGTACCTCAAGCTAGGTTTGTGTTGTTTACATGTGGTCCGCATAAAGTACTGCGAGACAGACTTGGGCTTATTGTTTATGGACCAACTTCCTTACCTCGAGTCAACTTCGGGGCTGTAGTCCAAGGGCTTAAATGTGGTGAAAAACATGCTGTCTGGAGTCAACATTGCCCTGGGTATTAGGAGCAAAGAAAAATTCAAGACATAAAGGGTACCAAGTACGTATTTTGTGCCAAAGCTTAGATGATCAAAGCAGAGCTTATACATGCACTTGCTACTTAGTTTGCATAGACAGTGAAGGAAGAAACAACCAATAAACATAACTGGAGTGACATAAATGCAGGCAACAGTTGCTAACTTTTTTACATGTTCATGTAAATGCAAATGTAGTTTCCAAAGCACTAGATAACTAAACAAAGAGATATCAGTGATGGACAGTCTTCCACCTCCTCAGAAAAGAAAGGCAGACAAAATAAAACTCCCAGTACACCCCAATCTGTGAGGTAATCACAAATATGAATATTTGGAGTCCAGAAACTACAATAAAAGAGAAAAGGCACAAAACCTTAAAGCTTTTGTGAACTAGTCATGCTTGATGAATCAGATAAGGACATACAGTCTGAAGGTACAGAGGTTGAAGTTTGCCTGAAAGAACTCATGAGACCCTCTCCATCTCCACTTACTACCAAAAATTCCTCAGCCTTGCAAAGAGGGAAGAGGAAACACCAAGAAAAACCTCCTCACTAACATGCTTTTCGTATGTGAATGAAACATCAGTATGTTCAGGACAACGGTGGAGGAGCTGACCCCTTGTTTGGGGAACACCTCATTCCCTGTGTCTAGAAGACAAACAGTTTAAACATACTGATGATTCTGTATTTGTGGCTCTACCCTCCACAGAAAAGATGGGATTGCTGGTGACTGAACATAGGATGGAGTGGCAGTGTTTATCCAGAGCACACACCACTTTTCACTCTACATGCTACAGCTATAATTCATCAGGCCACTGATGTGGTCCATCCTAAAGTCACCAGGAAAAGGCATCTATGCATAGTTTGATACATTGCCCTGTGGCAAAGAACCTGCTAACTTTTCAGATGACGAAAGCAAAAGTGAAGAGAACAAATATAAAGAGTACAAAGAGGTCAATCATGACAAGAGTTCCTGAACTCGTATTTATAAATTGCTGGCGAACCTGGCAGTGCTTCAAGATTGCTAAATATGTATTGGAATTTTGGAGTTGGATATAATTCTAATCTCCTTCACTCTCCCTCCTGTCCTTCTCCTCCCCCCCCCCCCCCCCCCCTTTGTGTCTTGTCGTTCCCCTTCTATGTCCATTTCTTCTCCACCATCTCTGTCCATCTCCTCTTCCCCCTCTCTCTCAGGTTATGAGGCTTGTTTGTAATCATTGCAAACAAAAGTTGGAAATTGGAAATTGAAATTTATTAAAAGAAGTGGGTATATTGGTTGGGATCATCGGTATAAAGGGTATGAGGGAGATCTCTCCACATGCTGGATCTGTGGTGATAGTTGCTTCAGTGGCACTATTTCGCATAGTTTTAATCTGCGAATGGGTGGAATTACAAAGTTTTTGATTATTCAGATTCTGCCGTGGTATACTAATCATACGCCGATAAGCCATAAGTGTGTGTGTGTTTTTACTGACGAAGGCTGTGACTGAAAGCGACAAGTGAGTGTCTTTTAATCTTGCTTGTCTGCAACTTGATGTGTGTTCTTTATGGTAAGTAGCAATCTGTCTTTCCCTATATTGTCGATATTCTTTTTTAAAAAAAAGTGTCCACAGTATCAGTGGGTAATCGAAACACAAAATGATTAATTTCTTCTCCATTTTAAGCCCTGTTAATAAATTAAATAGCTGATTTTTCAGTGTTTGTCTTCAGTTAATGTACGAAGTCATGTCTTCATTTAAACTGTTTTCCTTTTCTGATAAAAATACATGGTTCTTGACCCTTTGAAATAGTCCTACAGTAAGTCTGTCCTTTCATACAACAGTAATACAAGTTGGATTTTTGTGTGTCTGCACCAGTGCCCAGCAATACAAAATACTGTGCAGTTCAAAGATAGGAGCTCAACTTCAAATTGCTGTATTTTACATTATTTTGATTGTGAAGACTGAAATGTCTCAGGTACTTTTTCCATTGATTTCTTTCTCTTTGACATGCAATGTGTGTGCCATTTGATGTATTAAAATCTACCTTGTGAGTAATTATTGCAAAACTCTTTAAACTGCTGGAGATACTCATTAGACAGGACGACTTGTTGTCCGGGTTTACCTTAGAAAAGACTTACTTCTCCTATCAGTGACAAAGTGTTTGATCATTGTTGCCCGAGATCCAACCTCTATACTTTCGTGACTCAGCAGTACCAATCATCTCTTCCCAGTTATGTATAAGTGTAGGCCATGTCTATTGAAATCCCACATATTGATGGTCATGCTCAAAGTCAGCTGCCATCAGTGTCATTTCTAACCCAACATTAATCTGCCTCACAGTTCCATTAAGGCATGTTGAAATAATGTATGTTGATGTCACTACTATACAGCATGGTAACAAACAGACAGAAATCTCTCCTACCTTCCAAGGAGAAGAGGTAATGGAGGAAGTATAGCTATGAGGGCAGTTGTTAGATATGCTTGGATTACTACGTTGGTAGAGTACTCGGTCATGTAAGGCAAATGTTCCAGTTTCAAGTTTCGGTCCATCTCACAATTTTAATCTGCCAGGAAGTTTGAAATTGGCACATACTGTGCTACAGAATGAAAATTCATTCTGGAAATAGTTTACTGGACTGTGGCCAAGCCATTTCTCAGCAATATCCTTTCTTCCAGTAGTTCTAATCTGTCAGGTAGTTCCAAACCAGCACACATTCCACTGCAGAGTGAAAATTAATTAGCCGGCAGCTGTGGACGAACGGTTCAAGACGCTTCAGTCTGGAACCGCACTGCTGCTATAGTCACAGGTTCGAATCTTGCCTTGGGCATGGATGTGTGATGTCCTTAGGTTAGTTAGGTTTAAGTAGTTCTAAGTATAGGGGACTGATGACCTCATATGTTAAGTCCCATAGGCCATTTGAACCATTTTTTGAAAATTAATTCTGGAATTTTCTGTCTATCATGCAGAATTGTTTGCTAGCATGAGGGTGCTTGAATAGTTGAGACAAGATCATAGCAAGAAATTCCTCATCTGCTCTTGATTCTTGAAGTACCCCTCTTGGTTTTGGAGAGAAATACCCAGCAGACGACAGGGTTCAGGATATCCAGGGTGCTGTCCTACTCTTTGCAAATGCAGAAGGGGAGATAATTTGTTGCTAGGCACCAGCACACATGGGAATCCAGAATGAGAATGAACACACTGATGCAGCCACAAAGAAGGTTTGCTCTCTCTGATCTTCAATTTGCTCAGTTCTCCTTTGAGATGTCACCACATATGGGGCTAGGAGGGCTGTATGTTGGTGGGAGACTCAGTGGCTGGAAGTGAAGGGTAGTAAGTTATGGTCTGAAATCTATGGGGCAAGTGTGACTTACCTCCCTCTGGCCAAGAAAAGCTGAAGTATTAGCCCTCACGTGATTAAGAGTGAGACATTGTTCCTTGACACATTGTTTCCTGCTACAGTGAGAGAACCCATGAGTATGAGTATGCGGAATGTGTGGAACCCTGGTGTTAATACACCGTATTTTAATATGTGTGTGTGTGTGTGTGTGTGTGTGTGTGTGTGTGTGTATGTGTGTGTGTGTTATTTTCTGACTCGTGACGTAATCTGTGTCTTCCACAGGACCTTCCCCCCCACCCCCCCACCCCTATTTTAAATGACAGTGTGACTAGTGTAGTACAAGTTTTAATATTTTATTTGTTGTCTGTATGCTTTCCCAAAATATTGGAAGGGAAATAAAAACACATGACAAGAGTGGCCAGGTCTCCCATTGCTTTTAATTGATCACCCAGTCACAATAATCTGGTCCTTTTCTAAATATATTTGTCCGGGATGTTCTATAGAGGCTTTTATGAAAAGTTATTCTGTTGTGTTTTTGTATGTTTTTCATATCATTGTGTTTGGTCAGCACCAGTAGGTCAGTATTGTATTTTAAATCCTGCTTGATGTATTTGTTTTGTTTCTGTTTAGCTTTAGAGGTTTTTTTTCATCTTAGTACCTAAAAATCATAATCACCATTTTTATGTCCTTGCACGGCACATACAATTTTCAGATCATTTGATTTGATGTACAGGAGACATATCAAGGTTTACAAAAGAAACTTTTTTCACTTTTATTGTTCTTGTGTACATAATCCTTTTCCCAATAACTTCTGAAGGAGACAAGTTATAATATTAGATGGTAATTAATAATATCTATCTTACTACTTTTCTTGTAAGTGACATATTTCAGGCTGTTGTAAAATATACCCTGCAGTATTGATACACTATGCGATCAAAAGTATCCCGACACCCCCAAAACATATGTTTTTGATATTAGGTGGATTGTGCTGTCACCTACTGCTATGTACTCTATATTTGCGACCTCAGTGGTCATTACACATTGTAAGAGAGCAGAAGGGGTGCTCCACAGAACTCAAGGACTTCGAACGTGGTCAGGTGATTGGGTGTCACTTGTTTCATACCTCTGTACATGAGATTTCCACACTCCTAAACATCCCTAGGTTCACTGTTTCCGATGTGATAGTACACAGCATTTTCCAGTAACGTGCATGTAAGAGTTTATTGCACAGTGGTTAACAATATAGTATGAAAATACCAGATGGCCTGGACCCAGTGTAGTGCTGTGTTGGGGGCACAGCTGGCACAGAGTGATGTGTGGCAGGCACTCAATGATTGACACTGTGGTGAGAGGGATACAGTGATGCCTGGTGAGACTGGCAGCATTGGTAGCCTTATGAGGGCAATGTTCCGATGGCAGTTGGCAGACGTCAGGTGAATGATGCTGCGGCGAGAGAGGCGCAATTGGCACCCAGTGAGGCTGGCAACATTTGTAGCCCAGTCGCCAGTGGCGGCAGGCATCTCCAGGCATCAGTGGTCGCAGAAAAGGAGCACTTAATTGGCAGCAATCAATTGGAATGCGGCGAGGCCAACACCCGCTGAGGGCATCTGTGGCAGCTGGGAGGAGGTGCTCGACCAATGGGATCACCTGGATGCAAGGATGCCTATGGAATGAGAGAGCATGGAGCTGGTGAACCGACGACAGTATCAGGAGGCATTGGGGACAGATGGGAGCGACTGCTCAAACAACACCAGCCCCCCCCCCCTCCCCGTGTACCTAGGGACCTGGCAATATGGACGGGTTAGTGAGATGAGCGATGAGGCTCTGATCGGTGTGCTGCAAGCAGTCAGTGTACTGGACAATCGTCTCCCTGCCAGTGGCCTCATCATGGCAGGTGGATTGATGAGCATGTGATCAATCATGTGATTGTGATTGCAACGCCACTATGGGTGGTGTCCTGCATGTGTGTCTAGCTATGTGATCGCAGACAAAGGAAGTAGTTCTACGATCACAGTGCCACTGTAAGTGATGTGTGTGTGTGTGTGTGTGTGTGTGTGTGTGTGTGTGTGTGTGTGTGTGCAGTGTAGCGAGAAACTGGTGCCTTTGGACAGACGGACACACACACACACACACACACACACACACACACACACACACACACACACACAAAGTAACAAACTTATATTTTTTGCGCTTTCAGAATTATTCTGTGTAGGAGTAATCATCAAGCAGATATGATTTAAATGTATGTTTGAAGTTAGCATATTTCAATCTGTTGTGAAATATCCCCTGCAATATTGACATATTACATATCTGACTAAATATTTGCATGTATGTGATGACTAGGATATTAGTAATTTACTTGAGATATTATCATTATCTATTGAATTCTTCACATTACTTGATTGGGGGGCACATAAATAAAGCTGAATACCTCCTCCTGTGCTACACTAATGCTAAGTGAAGGATAGTGTGACTCCTGTATCTCTTTAGTGTTGTATTTATGAATGTTATTGTTGTTTTTGAGCTGAGGTTGATGGTTTACTGCCAACTTAATAAGGGAGAAAATGTACTGTGAGGCTGTTGTCCGTATGCTCAGTTTTTAAAAAGAAAGAGCTATCTACAAGTGGATCTACGGTGGACTCGACATTTTATCTTCACTACATACTTCTCTGCAGCAACAAACACTTCATTACTCATTGCATTAGACATTAGCCAATTAACATTGAAAATATAAGTGAACTTCATACATAATTTATTATTATTATTATTATTATTATTATTATTATTATTATTTAAATACAGTAACAAATTCTTAACAGAAAATGTTTTTAATTTTCAAGAATAATTTTGTTGACATTTTCAAGTGTGGAAGTTTTTCCATTAGGCTTGATTCTAATACTTACTTGCTATGTTGTGCGCACTCCCTTGTTTGTTGTTGTCACACCTAACAGCCTTTTATTTAGACATGATGAAAACTAGTTACCAGCAAAATGTCTGATACCAAAATCTTTTAGGTTCCTTAGAAGAATACTGTAAAGTAAGAAATCAGATACTTTTGCTAGTCACAAAAAATACCAGTTGGCAATATTTTGTCATTTAAATTCAGTATACTCTTAATTTGTGAATTGAAAAATGGGATGTTTTATGAAGAGTCACGTCTGAAATCCTTATTTTGGGATATGTGGTTATGTGGTTATGTGGTTTATTCATCTCATTACATACAATTTTCAGATCATTTGATTTGATGTACAGGAGACATATCAAGGTTTACAAAAGAAACTTTTTTCACTTTTATTGTTCTTGTGTACATAATCCTTTTCCCAATAACTTCTGAAGGAGACAAGTTATAATATTAGATGGTAATTAATAATATCTATCTTACTACTTTTCTTGTAAGTGACATATTTCAGGCTGTTGTAAAATATACCCTGCAGTATTGATACACTATGCGATCAAAAGTATCCCGACACCCCCAAAACATATGTTTTTGATATTAGGTGGATTGTGCTGTCACCTACTGCTATGTACTCTATATTTGCGACCTCAGTGGTCATTACACATTGTAAGAGAGCAGAAGGGGTGCTCCACAGAACTCAAGGACTTCGAACGTGGTCAGGTGATTGGGTGTCACTTGTTTCATACCTCTGTACATGAGATTTCCACACTCCTAAACATCCCTAGGTTCACTGTTTCCGATGTGATAGTGAAGTAGAAACTTGAAGGGACACGTACAGCACAGAAGCGTACAGGCCTACCTCATGTGTTGACTGACAGAGACTGCCAACAGTTGAAGAGGGTCGTAATGTGTAATAGGCAGACATCTATCTAGACCATCACACAGGAATTACAAACTGAATCAGGATCCACTGCAAGTACTATGACAGTTAGGCAGGAGGGGAGAAAGCTTGGATTTCATGGTCAAGCGGCTGCTCATAAGCCACATATTATGCCAGTAAATGCCAAACGACACCTCGCTTGGTGTAAGGAGCATAAACATTGGAGGATTGAACAGTGGAAAAACATTGTGTGGAGTGACGAATCACAGTACACAACGTGGTGATCTGATGGTGGGGTGTGGGTATGGCGAATGCCCGGTGAACATCACATGCCAGCATGTGTAGTGCCAACAGTGAAATTCGGTGGCGGTGGTGTTATGGAGTGGTCATGTTTTTCATGGAAGGACTTGCACCCCTTGTTATTTCACATGGCACTATCACAGCACAGGCCTAAATTGATGTTTTAAGCACCTTCTTGCTTCCCACTGTTAAAGAGCAATCTGGGGGTTTGCACTTGCATCTTTCAACATGATCAAGCACCTGCTCATAATGCACAGCCTGTGGCAGAGTGGTTACATGACAGTAATATCCCTGTAATGGACTGGCCTGTACAGAGTCCTGACTTGAATCCTATAGAACAGCTTTGGGATGTTTTTGAATGCCGACTTCGTGCAAGGCTTCACCGACCGACATTGATACCTCTCCTCAATGCAGCACTCCATGAAGAATGGGATGCCAATCCCCAAGAAACCTTCCAGTACCTGATTGAACATATGCCTGTGAGAGTGGAAGCTGTCATCAAGGCTAAGTGAGGGGTGGGCCAACACCATATTGAATTCCAGCATTACCGATGGAGGGCACCACGAACTTGTAAGTCATTTTCAGCCAGGTGTCCAGATACTTTTGATCACATAGTGTATATTGCATATCTGACTAAATATATTGCCTGTAAGTGATGGACAGGATATTAGTAATTTACTTGCGATATTATCATTTTTGCATCTGAGGCAGTTCCTAATGTACTGAATAATCTCCTTGGAAGTCCATGAAGTAATTCTGATTCGCGTATATGTACATTGTATTTCTTCTTGCTTATATTCTATTGCTTTATCCGTTTAACTGTTCATGCTAATCTTCTGAGCTACTTCCAGGAAATAATTATTAAACATATTGATTAATTTACTGCTATCGTTTGTTGTTAGGATTTTTTCCTTCACTATTTGTTGTAACCATTTCACACATTTTTCTTTCCCTTTCTCGTGCACGTAATATTTCGACTCGTCTAACAATCCAAGGAATTTTTTTACATCTTATTAGTACAATACTTTGTTGTTTTCTTGGAAAGAACCTGTTAAGGATTCATGAAATCCATCTATAAATACATTAAATTAGGAATCTACATCTGTCACATTATACACATCCCCCTCCACTCAGCTTCCTATGAGGCTGCCTTGAAATTTACTATTGTGTGTTCATTAACTATGACAACTGTGTGGGGAACTATACCATTTCCTTATTATCAAATAAGTTCGTAGATGTGGATAGGTACGATATTAACAGACCTTTTAAAAAAATTGCTAGATGACTTGAAGATGATAAGCATTGAGTATTAATCCTTTAACACCACTGATAGCTGCACAATATGACCACATTTAGTCCAGAATCAACAATATGAGTGAGCTCTACTGTAGGCTACATGGTAATAATACGTCAGTGAGCAGATGCATGATGTAAGAATACGCAGTGGAATAATATATTATGTATTTCCCATAATTATTTTAGAGCTTTCCTTCAGTCTGGCTGTGATAATAGCAGTGGATGTTACAAACATATATTTCTGTTGATTGTTTTTATTTATTTATTTGTAAATTGTTTCTTCAATCCCCTTCTTGCCAGCTTCAGCTACAGTAATTCAGTTTTAAAGTAAAAAGGCAGTCTCAGTTGCAGGTATTTATTACTTTCTGTATAAAATATAGAACTAATTTTATCTAACAAAAGCCGATGACATTTCTACGTCTGTGTTCTGAAAAGGAAAGTTCAGCTGCAAACAAAAAATGTTTTTCATATTATGTGATGGGCAGCTGAGTAACTACTTTTCCTGAGTTACCATTGATACTCAGTTTATTTTGTTACATTTTCTATTGACTGTGTAGAAATTGAGGAAAAATTAACAGAAGTATACCTAGAATTAATCATTCAATAAAAGTCTGGTTATTTATTACTTTGCTAAAAATGTATCTTTAGAAAATGAAGAAGAAAAGGAATAAAGATAGTAAGAGTATGGCTGTGTTCCGTAACTTTGCATTGATAATACCGAATAGAATAAAAATTTGTGTGGTATTATTTCAAAGCAGGGCACAGTGCACAATCCTATGTTTTATATTTGCACATGATGCTAGTATCTTATGTTCCTTCTGTTTCGTATACACATTGCAGGATTAGGCATTGAACTGAGAAAGTGATGCTGTGTTAACCAAAGAGGTGCTGCATGGTAGAAGGTTTATTGGATAGTTTTTGCAATATTTCTCTTAAGACTAAGGTGGAAGTTAGCCATTGAATCATTTGCCTTGTTTCAAGTTTGTATATTGTATGTGTGTTTAAGATGGACATCTCCAAGCATGAATAAATAGTTTCTTATACACTTAATGGTTTTCTGATAGATTTTGAACTTAGGAACATATCCAGGACATCCACTGCCCCCATTGACTCATTATAGGCAAACACACTTCAGTTTCTGGACCTCTTGCTATTTTGTGGTCAGTTCTTTTTTTTACCGACTCACTTTGTTATGCCAAAAGTTGACAGGGTTCAAACTTCCCTCTCGTCAAACATTTGACTGCTAGTAAAATTGTCAGGCGATCAGAACTGAACTACTCCTTTTTTCACATATTCTTCCATATTTTGTGTACCGGGCCTGTTTTTGTGTACAATAGCGTGAGCACTTGTCATTATTTCATGCTACCACATAAATAATGCTGGACTTGAGTACTAATTGTCTACATAAATTGTATGCCCTTTTTCGGAGAGATATTTGTAGAAGCATTGACCACTATGTCTTCTATTTTCTTCCGGCCATATTCTTGATGCCACTAGACTCTCCCATATGTACAGTGAAATGGACGAGGGCTGACTGAAAAGTAATGCCTCCACCTTTGTAAACTTTTCAGCAGTTGACAACATTGGTATGCGGCAGGTATTGGCATGTTCCATAGCCTCTTCTCTACAGCTCCAGTTGGCAGGAAACCGTAGTGTTGAACGGTTGTGTTGTTACAGTGCAAAGTATGGAACCCTGTGCAGAAGGTCGGTCAGTGCGATTTAAGGAATGTGCAGTCATTGAATTCTTGATAGCAGAAGGTGCCACCCCAAAGGAGATTCATCAGAGAATGAAAGCAGTTTATGATGATTGTGAGTACTGTGCTTTGTTGGGCGAGTAAGTTTAAAGATGTTGAGGTGGGAAAATCTGACCTGCATGACAAACAGAGTTGGATGTCCTGTGACAGCAACCACAACCACCAAGTTTCACAAGCAAAATGTCGACAGATTGATTCAGGATGATTGTCGTATCACTCGGAGAGAAACTGCAAGCACAGTCAGCTTTTCACAAGAATGTGTGGGTCACATTATTGCTTTACTTGGCTATCAGAAGATCTGTGCACGATGGGTACCCCAGATGCTGACTACTGAAATGAGACACTGAATCTCGACACCATACGGCATCCTCCATACTGTCCAGATTTAGCAGTGTTTGACTTCCATCTGTTCCTGATAATTAAAGACTATCTTCAGGGACATCATTATGCTTCTGATGAAGACGTTGAGAGAACTGTGAGACTATGGTTGCGGAAACCATGTCAACTTCTTCCGTGACGGCTTCAGAAAACTTGTTCATCGTTGGCAGAAATGTATGCAGTTGGTTGGTGATTATGTGGAAAAGTGAATATCGGTAATTAAAGATCACATTCTAATGATTATTTCTGTGTTTGATTTGTTAAAATATTCCCATCCAAACCCAATTGATTTATTAAAATATTCCCATCCAAACCCAATTAACGAAGGTGGAGGCATTACTTTTCATTCAACCCTTGTAGTACGTAACAATTCTTGTGATACAACTTTATTCCAAATTCGTTTTTCGTGCTTCAGGAATAATCTTCCCTTGAACAGAAACAAACTTATCTCTACATAATTTATTAATTGGGCGAAACACTACTAAAGGTCTGATGTGTTGTACCAATGGCATCTCTTACTTTGAAAAGTTGACCTCCACCCATAGCTAAGGTGGTGTCAACAAACTGCAGTACACTGATAGTCAAATGATATTGATCTCTTGACATAACTTCCCTGAACTTGGCTGTTATCAGCAAATAATCTTTTCGCCAGTGTTTGTGATGACAGCTTCTTTACACAAGAAATAAGGAGGTATAGTGGCACACTAAATTAATCTTAGGTTATACCTTCCCACAGTCATACAAGAAAGAACAGGATGCTTCTCTGTAGAGTAACAGAAACTGTTGTTGGTTGCCTTCTTCTAGGATAAACTCGACAAATTATGATGATAAAAGTAACTAAAGGTGTTATAAGACTGCTCCCAAAAAAATCTCTGCAATTTTCTCATGTAAAGGCTGCAGCATTGGATGAAGTTCGTTTGGTGACCAGCATGTTTTATATGTAATCTTCTCTGTTTTCATTGAAACGTCACATTTACCAATCACTTTCTTCAGAGCCTGGAGTCGATTCAGAAATAACACACCTTATGGTTTCATACATAATACCTGTGCAGATTGAAGGTTGAGATGATGTTATTCTTCTTTTCAACCAAGAATCTTCATTTTTATCTATTAGTACAATTTTCACAGCACAGGAATTCTATGACAGCACGTTGCTTCTGACGAACGTCAAGTGTAGCAGCCATCTTGAAGACATGCAGTGACAGCGCCACTCACTGGAACAGGTTCAACTAAGCTTGAAAACAAGTGGGAAGGATGTATCTACACACTGTAAAACTTTCACACATGCAGAATGAAAACTGTAATTTTACAAAAATAGTGTGCATTTCTTTTGGAGTGACCCTTGTATAAAGATATAAAGATGTTTACCAGTTTGTGGAACTCAATCCGTTCTGAGCTTTCAGATTGCTGGCAGTTATTGTTCAGCATTTTTTGTAGACATTTAGCTCTGCGTTCCCAGTAGACGAGGTCAGTCGATCATGTTGTTGTAACAACTGCAATAGTGAATCAGTCAGTGAGTTAATGATGATACGTTGCTGTCCACTGTCCATTCACCAACTGGAAAGCTACATTTTAAGTGAAAGACTTCCGAATGCCGCACCACAGGTGAAATGTGTGAGATGAGGTAAGTGCTGCAGGACTGAAAGTGTGTCTTGACAGCTATTCTGGCTAAAAACTGGGCCTGGCCTTCTTTGACACAGCCTGAGGTGGAGTGTGATGGTGATTAAACCATGTTAATGATAAGGACATACTGAAGTGACAGCTGGTTTCTGAACCACATTTGTAAGTCTAAATCATTTTGTTTGCCTCGTTCCTAGAGATCTGTTATAATAAAATAATGCTCAGTTACATACTGCAAAATGTGTTGAAAGTATACCAAATCATCTCTCTTAAGTTCCTTTTCAAATAAGGTTGCATCCTGTCATCAAACAATTAATATGTAATGCCTATGTAAGTGAATTCTCTTTTACGATATGTTTTTTTGTACTACTTTTATTAGATTTTGTAATGAATATTTTGAGAGTTTTGCAGTTTTAAGCGACTGTAACATATGATTTTCACTCACAAAGAAGTTTACGAGAGAAAATGTGATAAGTGTCCTAGAAATGTCAGAATGTTTGTGTGTGTGTGTGTGTGTGTGTGTGTGTGTGTGTGTGTGTGTGTGTGTTCCTCAGGTGTTATCCAACTTCTCTGTAAATATGGTGTCCCTTTTTAAAGACGTTACATTACATGTACGAGGGCATACTGAAAAGTTATTCCTCCGAATTTTTTATGTAAAAACTCAGACAACTTGTTAAATTAAAAACAAATATTAACATTCTACATCTTTATTCTTCATGTTTACATACTAATTACTTAAATTTTGGAAACAGAGTAAAATTGGATGAGACCAACTTGGTACTGTATTGAGGTTGATCAGTGACAGTGAACCCAATTCGTCAGATTGTTGCAGATCTAGCAGCACCCATGTGTGTTCTGGAATTGTCATGCTAAAGGAGAGAGTGCTCCATGTTTGGACAAACTCTTTGAATTTGAAATTTGATTACAGCACACTGTTTCTCAAACATAGACATAATTATGTAAAAATTTGCAGGTATTACTTTTCTGCACAGCCTCGTACATTTGTGCTAAGTGGAAGTAAGTTGAATGTACTAACACAGCATTAATTCTGTACTTTGTGTTACTGCCAGTCACGGCCTCAGGCATGCTTTTGTCATAAGCAACTGGAAGCTCTTGGAAGTATTATCTTCCTAGTTTCATGATGATAAATTGTGGAGTAGGTTGATTGTTCAAAGTTGCCTAAAAAGTATTGATTTTAATGTGTGTGTGTGTGTGTGTGTGTGTGTGTGTGTGTGTGTGTGTGTGTGTGTTTTGAACTCACAGCTAAAATTTCGTTTGTGTATTGTAGAAATTTTGTTTCAGGAGTTCATCAAATGGTTGTAACTACAAGATAATTGCTTTTCAACTGAATTGAGGAAATGTAAATTGTTGTCAATGGTGCTGGAGCACTGGCAACTACTGTTTCTCGAGGTAGATCTGTTCAAGAAAAAGTTACTCAAGTTAATTTTGTAATGGAAGTAACAGAGTGAATAATGTGGGTAAGTAATTTGATTAAATGTTTATTAGAAATTTGTTTTATTTTTAGTTGACAATCCATTCTGTGATTAGTTACTAGTAATCTTTTGACAGTGCACAATGGCTAACTGCAGTTTCTTAATAAATGGTAACATGAACATGAACATTGCTTAATTCAAATGTGTGACAAGATATTATTTGGGTACATGCCTGAAGAAGAATGTAATCTGATGACTGCCATTACCTGCATTGATGAAGCTCATGCACCTGTCGTCTTCAGTGAGTATCAGTATTCACGATTCATCATGAGACATTAGTTTAATCAATGATAATTGTTAAAGTTATTAGATGTATTTGACAACTGGAAGTTTTTAAGGAGAAAGTTTTTTATTTTATAACCTCTGTAGTTGCATGGGTACAATCATGTGGATGTGGACTTCGAGGTTTCATTTCATAAAATTAGAAAATGATTTTTACCAACTCAAGACCTTTAGTACACATTCATGTAGGTTGTGTAGATTCAATTTTAGCCACTAGATCACACTGTGAAATGGTAAAGGATATTTATTAATGTTATGAAATGGAACCTTGAAGTCCACGTACATGTATCCATGGACTCAAGAGGACAGATTATATGATTTTTTTAATGCCAGTCAGAGTTTTGATTTGCTGAGAACATTAATGCAAAGGAGAATACTATTCCACTGGGATATTACAGAGCAGAGTCCATAAAATTTAACTGGAGATGAGGCACAGAGAGAATTCCTTTGCAGTCCAGCACATAGATGTAATTGATAATGAATATTTTGTTAATGCTAGTTTTTGTAGCTGCTGTGTGTTGTACAAATGACAAAATCATAGCTACACTACAGAAAAATTGCAGTGTATTTTGAGACAGTGCAGTCATAGTGTAACCCTGTGTTTGTGACAAGTACATATTGAGAAGTGACATCCATCAAGTGTCAAATTTCTTTGTGGAATAGTTTTCTGTATACAGCTTTCCAAAGTATTGGTTTTCTGTGTATTTTGTTCAAATAGTTATACTGGAATACCATACTACTACTCCTCAGCTCTACAGCCCTTGAAGGGCCTTGGCCTGCATCACAATATCCTGCCATTGTATCTGATCCATGGCTTTCCGTCTCCATCCTCTGACCATGTGCCCTGCCCACCGCAGTCTTCTTATTTTAATGGTAGTGACAATGTCAGGTTCTTCAAAAAGGTGTAGTAGTTCTGCATTTGTGCAAATGTGCCAACCTTCTTGATTATATATTGGGCCATAAATTTTACGTAGCACCTTTCTCTCCCAAATGCTAAGGATCATTTCCTCATTTACAGTCATGGTCCACGTTTCAGCACCATACATAACAACTGGTCTTATAATTGTTTCGTAAATGAGGATTTTGGATTTTCGTGATAGAAGCAAACTCCTAAGCACGGGTAATGTGGCAAAGTAGCATCCGTTACCTGCTGCTATTCTAGCTTTCACCTCACTGCCAATGTCATTTGTCTCAGTGATAGTCGACCCACGGTACTTGAAGTCTCTCGCCCTTTCACACTCCCTGTAGACTATTCTGAGATTTGGTAGGGTTTGTTGGTTGGTCATTGCCATATACTTGGTCTTTTCGACATTGACTGTCAGGCCAAGTTCCCTTGCACCTTTCTCTAGTTGTTGATAGGCTTCACCTAGCACAGCAGTGTTTCGTGTGAGTAAGCCACATTGTTGGCATAGACTAGGTACTGCAGTGAACAATTTAAGAAGATTCCTCCTTTATTTAACTGTATCTGACTTATGACTTTTTCGAGGCAAAGGTTGAGTAGCAATGAGGAGATGTCACCCTGTCTAAGTCCCTTCTTCACTTCCACTTCTCTGGAGATTTCGCCCTGTATTTTTACTTTACAGTTGGTTTCACTGAGGGTCATCTTAGAAAGTTTTAGCTTCTTAGGTATTCCAGTCTCTTCCATTACATTCCGTAATACCATTCTTGAGATGCTATCATAGGCTTATTTAAAGTCGAAATAAAGCTGGTGTATGTTAATTTGATGTTCGTAACATTTTTCAAGTAGTATACGCAGTGTGAATATCTGGTAAGTTGTTGACCTATTTCTTTTAAAGCCACTCTGATAGTCTCCCACTCTCTCTTCCACATATGGAGTAAGCTTTTGGTTAGAATCTTGTAGAAAGCTTTATTTGTAGTATTTAGTAGGGAGATTTCTCGATAGTTCTGACAGTTTAATTTATCTCCTTTTTTATGTATGGGGCGCTTTATAGCTGTTTTCCACTCCCTTGACATGCTCTCTTCTTGCCAGATATTCAGTATTATTTTATGAATTGTTTTCCACAGCGTTTCCCCACCCTATTTGAGAAGTTTGACCTGGATCTGATCTTCTCCAGGTGCCTTATTGTTTTTTAAGGTCTTAATGGCTTGCATCACTTCCACTAGTGTAAGTTCCGGTGTTAAAACCTCTGGTCCATAGTTAGTTAGTTCCACCAGTTCCTCCCATTCTAATCTTTCTACTTTTGGGTTCAGTAACTCTTGGAAGTATTCTGCCCACCTGTCAAGTATTTTATTACTCTCCCCTATCAAATCCCCTTCTTTGTTCCTACACATATTTGTTCTGGCTTGGAACCTGGTGTTTCCTTCTTTAATCTTTTCGTACGTTTCACAAATTTGTTTCTCTTCTGCTAGCTGTTCAATTTCTTCCTGTTTTTTCTTTTCTAGTGCTCTTTTCTCCTGTTTGCAGACCCTCTTCGCTACGCGGCACTATTCATTATATTCATTCAGATTTGCTAGATTTCTTCTCTGCAATAACTTCATTCGTGCTATATTACGTTCCTCAATTCTTCTCATACATTCTTTGTCAAACCAATCTTCCTTCCTTTGAGCCCATTCATGTCCCAAAACCTCTCCAGCTGCCTCAAGGATTGCAGTCTTACAGTGTTTACACATTACTTCTATATGTTCATTTGACGCGTCGGTATCACTCTTAATCCCCTCTTCTAATTTCATCTGATATGCTCTCCATATTTCTTCTAACTTCAGTTTCTTAATGTCAAACCTCTTTTGTTTGTGGCCTTTTTGTTTACTCAATAGTTAGATCCTATGTCTATATTTAATTCTCACTAGATGGTGGTCTGAATTGCAGTCAGCTCCACATTGGCTCCTAACATCCATTATGTCCGATCTGTGTCTCCGATCAATCAATATATGGTCTATCTGATTTCTAGTTTGTCCATCTGGTGAAATCCGTGTTTCTTTGTGTGTGTGTGTGTGTGTGTGTGTGTGTGTGTGTGTGTGTGTTTTTTTTTTTGGAAGCATGTACTGCTGACAGTCATGTTTTTTGCTTATAGCAAAATCTACAGCCTCCTCTGTGGGTGCATGTACATTTATCATTGTAATGTTGAAAAATTTTCCCCTTAATCTTAATATGAACATCCATTCATTGATTGGTTGGGAGCACATCACCACATGTTTCAGTTCTTTAGCGATCACGAAACCTGTTCCAAAGGTATTCATCCTCCTGCCACTATAGAAGATAGTGAAATTTCCTGAGTCCATTATGTCATTCCCCTTCCACCTAATTCCCTGGAGAGCCAATATTTTTATACTGTAGTTTAATTGCGTTAGCAGGTGATGTAGGGCTCCAGCGTGGTATAGGCTCCGCACATTCCATGTTCCTATGTACATGTCTCTTATCCTTTTTATGTTTGCTGGAGTCATCGTCAAAATATCTGTCCGGCTTATTCCTTTGCTAGCATTCGCAACAATTGATTTTTTACAGGGGGAGATTGTTAATCTTCCACCCAACCATTTGGGGGGGCTGCCCCTTACAGCTCGCAGGGTAGCTGGCTCCATGTTCAGGGGAGCATCCTTAGCCTTTGTAGATGCCTCTACTGACTGCAAGGCAGCAGGTGATTTGTATCGGGTTTACTCCCTTAGGGAGTACAGTATGTGTGGCCCTGCTCGTAGCTACGCTACTGCCGGCATAGCCCTCTGGATCCAGAGCATGCAAACCTCCTCGCCCGCACGGACAGTGCTACGTTGAGGCGGTGTCCCCTGAGGAGGATACTGGAATACCATGCTGTCATTAAATTCTTCATTTTGACTGTTTTATTCACATTAGAAATGTATCTGAAGCTAGTGAAGGAGTTTGTTCTTAATTTTCAACGCTTAATATTTCTTCTTTTCTTGTATCATTTGAGTTCACCACTAAATGCAACACAATATTCTATATTTGACATGTTTTTGAAATATTTCCATGGTTAGTACTTCTCGCTCACAACATATTCTTTTTTTTTTTTGAGAAAACCATGGAGTTGTTACATTGTGGGTGTGTTGCCTGTATCTCTGTTAGAGTAATTAATGCTTTGAAGCTTCCTGGCAGATTAAAACTGCGCCGGACTGAGACTCGAACTTGGGACCTTTGCCTTTCGCAGGCAAGTGCTGTACTTACTGAGCTACCAAAGCACGACTCTCAACCCGTCCTCACAATTTTACTTCCACCAGTACATCGTCTCCTACCTTCCAAACTTCACAGAAGTTCTCCTGCAGAACTTGCATGACTAGCACTACTGGAAGAAAGGATATTGTGGAGACATGGCTTAGCCACAGCCTGAGGGATGTTTCCAGAATGAAATTTTCACTCTACAGCAAAGTGTGCACTGGTTTTGAAACTTCTTGGCAGATTAAAACTGTGTGCCAGACCGAGACTCAAACTTGGGACCTTTGCCTTTCGCGGGTAAGTGCACTTGCTCGTGGAAGACAAAGGTCCTGAGTTCCACTCTTGGTCTGGCACACAGTTTTAATCTGCAGGAAGTTTCAAAATTAGCACACACTCCTCTGCAGAGTGAAAATTTCATTCTAATTAATGCTTTGTTTTCCACAGCCCGCTTAGATGATGTTAACTCTTTTCGAGTTCCATGGAACAATTCACTGCGTAAGAGATTAAAGATAAATACAATGTAGAAAAAGGATTAATTCCACTATGTGAGATGTTATATTGGCATTCCATCAGAGCCAGATGCCTTGTTCACTGATTTTCAGTATTGCGGGAGCTAATATCAATACCTCTCATTGAATGGGCGTATGTCGCTGACTTCTGTTCCTTAAAAACAAAAAATCTGTTTGTAGTGCTGTGGACATCTGTTTCAGTCTTCTTCTTATTTCCTAACCTTTGATATATGGATTTGGTTTAATTGCTGTGTAGTTCACAGTTAGTTCATATCAGAGAATAAAATCAGTGATGGTGTTTACCCAGACCCATCACATAAAGGAAATGGTTGACAACCACCATTATGTAAAGTAAACAAAGTAAAATCATCCTGACTCTCTACTCTCATTCAGACACATGTTGATTTAAGAAAATACAAAAATTATTCCCTGTGATAAGTCATAAGTTTTTCCTTGTGACCCTGGTTTTGGAATTGTCACCAAACATCTGAAACAAATGATGTAATCTTTTCAGTCCATGAGTTTACTCATCATATATTGAAAACAAATGATCGAATCTCTTCAGTCCATGAGGTTACTCATCATGTTATAAGAATGTTGTGTACCAGGAAAGATTCTACTGACAGAAGTGGCAAGATAGTCTGGGACTTCAAAAGCTGGTGGAAACTGCACTACAAAGTAAGCTATCTCAGAAGAGACAAAAAGCAAATACAAAACCATAAATCACCCCGAGAGGGCTTGCTGCTCTTTGACAGGTTCGTGCTTGGCTACAATGGAGCCCCAGCCTTTGCAGTGTCTTTTCCCTTCCGTGCTGCATGTCTGTCCTCTTGCTATTCCTTTTCCCCTCCCTTGAGGAACATGTCTGGGATGTTTTCGAAAATGTATTCTGCATGATCAGTAGCTTATATCAGAACAGTCGCTCCACTGTTTTTCGTTCCTTTTTTGTTTCTTCATTCCCCTTCTCCTATCCTTCCTTCACTTCGGCTTTTGAGGTTCCCCTTTTTCTTCTTCCTCCAAGAAGTCAAACAAAGTCAAACAGTCTTCTCCTTTGCCAACTCGGAGATCCTCTTTGACGGTGTCACCACATGATACCCTTACCTGGCCGACATCTGTGTCACCGGTGTGCACCGCCAACTGTTTCTCCATACTGGACTTCGCAGATTGACAGAGGGAGAATGCCGATGCCTCTGTAGATCTTGTGGAGCAGGATTCTCCAGCCTCTGTGCTCTGTAGCAGAAGGTTGGCACTCGGCAGCTGCTTTGGTAACAGCCCTTCATTTTTTTTCTCTCCTCCCCTTTCCTCATCATGACTCTCGATCATTGGAACATTCGAGGCCTTCAATCAAACAGAGAATTTATGGCTGCTCTTAGAATTGCAGCGTCTGCTTGTTTTCTGCTTACAGGAAACAAGATTGCGTCCTCACGACCACTTTTAGCTCTCGCATTTCTTCCCGGTCCGCTTCGACCTGACCTCTGAGGATGGCACTTCATCTCATGGGAGAGTCATGCTGCTCCTCTGGGATCTTTTCATAGTCAACACATGTCCCTGACTACCTGGCTTCAAGCTCTTGCAGTCTGCATTTTCCTTCCTCACTTGACCTTTTCCCTTTGTACTGTACACATCCCTCCGTCATTCAGTGTCACCAGGGCAGACTTCCTCCCCCTCATTGGGCAACTGCCTCACCCCTTTTCTGCTACTCGGTGACTAATGTATACTATCCTCATTGGGGCTTGCTGAGAACCTGTAAGATAGGTGCCCTCTTGGCTGACCTTTTCAATCACCTTAACCTCATCTGCCTAAACACAGGAGCACCCACATTCATTTCAGACTCCACTCATATGTATTCCCATTTGTACCTCTTTTTCTGCAGTACCCTGTTTGCCCATCATCTCGATTGGTCATTCTCTCTGACACCTACTCAAGCAACCATTTCCCATGTGCTATCCGTTTACCGACTCCTACCCCACCTACATGCACTCCCAAATGACAGCTTTCTAAGGCCAACTGGAGACTTTACTCCTTCCTGGCGACCTTTGATGAACACCATTTTCCCTGTTGCGATGAACAGGTAGAATGTCTTTCAGACATTATCCTTAACACTGGAGAATGTTCCCTTCCTTGCACTTTCTCTTTGCCGCACTGTATTCCGAACCCTAGGTGGACTGAGGCATCCCACAATGCAATTTGTGCACAGAAATGTGCTCTGCATTTTTAACCGTCATCCTACGAAGGCCAGCTGAATTTGTTACAAACAATTGCGTGTACAGTGTTGTCACATTCTTCAGGGTAGCAGAAAAGCTAGCTGGATTTCCTTTACTGGTTCCTGTAACAGTTCCACACCATCTTCCTTTGTGTGGGCCAACCTCCGACGGCTGCCTGGGACCAAGGTCCATTCCCCAATTTCTGGCCTGACAGTAGCAGATTATGTCCTAATGGACCCTACTGCTATCTCCAACACCTTGGGCTGCTACTTTGCGGACATCTTGAGCTCCAGCCACTATCACCCTGCCTTTCTCCACTGGAAACAAGTGGAGGCGGCTCAGGTGATAACCTCCCCTTCTCAGAATCGTGAGTGCTACAATGCCGCCTTTAGTATGAGGGAGCTAGATCAAGCTTTGACTTCATCCTGATGCTCTGCCTCAGGACAGGATGATATTCACATTCAGATGCTGCAGAACATTTCTCTTGCAGGCAAGCACTTTCTCCTTCATATGTACAGTCACATCTGGAAAGATGGCATGCTTCCTCGACACTGGTGTGAAGTGACTGTCATACCTATACCTAAGCCCGACAAGGAAAAACACCTTCCATCTAGTTGCTATCGCCATTAATCCTATTATGGCCTGTCTCTTGCTGGGCATCTCCTGCTCCTTGTTGCCATCTATTGCAGTTCTTCACAGACTTCTCTCTTTAACCAGTGTTGTCAGCGATGTCTCAATCATCTTTACTCATGGAGCATCAACAATGGCTTTTGCTTTCCAACTGACGAAACCGTTTGTATGAATTTCTGGCAGCAAAATTGGCTTCTTCTGCTGTCTTTACATTGGGTCTGTTGCTCTTCCGTTCATTGGAACTACGAAATTCCTGGGGCTCATGCTCGATAGGAAACTTTCTTGGTCCTTCCACCTGTCTTACATGGCTGCCTACTGTATGTGGTCCTCCAATGTCATACTTGTCCTCAGCAGTACTTCTTGGGGAGCATATGGGACTACCCTTCTCTGTTTGTATCAGTCCCTTGTCTGTTCGAAACTAGACTGTGGGTGTTTAGTGCATCCCTCTTGTGCCATCTCAGTACTATCTACCATCATGGCATCCATTTGGCCATTGGCGCCTTTTACACTAGCACGGTTTAGAGTCTGTTTGCCAAAGCAGCCAAACTATCGCAGTCATATCACTGTGACTTTTTCCTCAGCAGATATGCATGCCATTTGTCTGCCATGCTGGGCCACCCATCCTATGCCTCCTTCTTTGATGACTCCCTTGATCGTCAGTATGGGGCGCGTCCCTCTCCTCTGTTGCGTCCTGTAGTTCTCGTTCAGCTCTTGCTCCGGCAGCTTAACTTCATGCTATCTGCCACTTTCCTGATGGGTGTAAACCCTTCACAACCTTGGCTTTGTGTTCACCTTAGCCTTCATTCACTTCCTAAAGACACTACTCCAGCCTCGCTCTATTGCCTTAAGTTTCACAACCTTTGCACAGAAGTTCGCAGTAGTACCTTGTACACTGGTGGCTCTCAGACTGACCGTGGTGTCAGGTGTGCCATCGTCATTGACATGAATGATTTTCAGTGTCAGCATCTGGAACAGTGCTCAGTATTTACAGCAGAGCTCTTCGCCCTGTATCAGGCTGCACGGTACATCTGGCAACATGGGCTTTTCAATTGCGTTATCTGCTCCGACTTTCTCATTGCCTTTCAGAGCTTCAGTGTGGCGTACACCGTCCATCCCATAGTGCAATGGGTACAGGAAATTTGTCGCTTGCTCACTCTTGATGGAGCCACTGTGATGTTTGTGTGGGTCCCTGGTCATGTCGGTCTGATGCTAAACGAGGCCGCTGACTCTGCTGCCAAGGCTGCAGTCCTTGTACCTTGGCCAGCTAGTCCTTCCACTCCCTCCGATGATCTCTGTGTTGCCATCTGTCAGCAGGTGGTGTCACTTTGGCATCACTACTGGTCCTCCCTTCATGGGAACAAGCTCCGGGTAATTAATCCTCTCCCATCAGCTTGGACGACCTCCTCTCGGCCCTCTACTGCAAGGAGATCATTTTAGCTAGGTTGTATATTGGGCATTGTCATTTGTTAAGTGGTGGTCTCCAATCACTATGTGCTCATTGTCCTCAACCTCTGACGGTTTGCCATTTCCTGACAGAATGCCCTTTTTTTTTTTAACCACTTACATTCTCATTTATATTTGCCGTCTGAGTTATTGGCCATTTTAGCGAATGATGCACAGGCTGTTTATGGCATTTTACTTTTTATCCATCATAGCAATATGGTGAAGGACATTTAATCTTTAGTTCAGGAACTCATTTTCAGTGTGGCGTATTTTATGGACCATTCTCTATGTCCAGTTTTTAGCTGTCTTTCCTTCTGTGGATTGGGCTTAACATGTAGTCGTTTTTAACTAACTTTCTTTCTTTCTTTCTTTTTTAAGTATTCCACGATTCTGACATGGGCATGTATGACCCTCGTTGTTTTTGTGCCCTTAAAAAAACCAAACGACCATAATTGTAGACATGACTGAAAGTCATAGTGGAGGCGTGCAACCATTAAAATAACAATTATAAAAATGGCTTTAAAATAGCTCGTTGGTCGCAAAGTAACAGGTGCTTGATGTTTCAGGACCCATTTATTATTATTTACATGTTTCAGGCCCTGCCCACCTTTATATGACCTGCTGAAAAATTGGTAACAGATATAATTTTTTTTTTTCTACAATCTTGCAAATTTACACAAGTGTCTTAAAAGAGGAACTATGCTAAATCATGATTGAACAACAAAGACTATTGAAACAAAATATATACATTTTAGTACAGAATGAATACACAAATTTGACAAGCAAGTCAACAGAAACAAAGTTTACTTAGTCTACTCGGCAAATAACTTTATGACCAACATGTATGATGCTTACAGACGAGTGATGCGGCTTACAGATAGTTCCCATATGTGAGCATGTTGACGATAGGTGGAATAACTGCTGTGGCACTGCTATAAATGGCCAATAGATAATTGCAAGAGATAACATTATCTGCTACAATATTGCTATGCCATTTGTTAGCAGTTGGTGCTTCCCCCAGTATCCCCGCATATCCAAGAGGATGGGGTCCTGCAGGACTATGTTCTCTCTCTCTCTCTCTCTCTCTCTCTCTCTCTCTCTCTCTCGTAGCCATCAATGGTCTAGCAGCAGCTGTGGGGTCCTCAGTATCACCCTCCTTTTATAGTGAAGACTTTTGCTTCTGCTATTGCGCCTCCAGTGTGTTTGTCTCTGAATGGCACCATACGAAAGGCGCAGGCATGGGCTGCTGTCCATGGCTTCTGTTTTCAGCCGCCAAGACTTGCGTCATGCACTTTTGTTGATGACATACTGTTCACCCACAACCAGAAATTTACCTTGACAACCAACTACTCAGTGTAGTTTTAGCTTTTGGGACTGGTCTGTGATTCTCAGTTGATGTGGACTCCCCTTCTTCACCGGCATAAATGAAAGTGCTGTCTGCACCGTAATACACTTCGCGGCCTGAGTGACATCAGCTGGGGTGCAGATCGCACAACCCTCCTGCAACTTTACAAAGCCCTGATGCAATCCCATCTTGATTATGGGAGTCTGAGTTACAGTTCGGCATCGCCTTCAGCATGCAGATACTGGATCCAGTACATCACTGTGGGATTAAACTTGCGACAGGAGCCTTTCAAACTGGTCCTGTGAACAGCTTACTTGTGGAGGCTGGGGTTCGTCCATTGTGGATCAGGCACCAACAACAGCTCGCAGCTCACCTTAGCATCCAAACTACCATCTTCTCTATACAAACACAGAAATTCATCTCCCACACCGGTGGCCCAGGTCAGAGATTATGATCGCACTCTGTGTCCGGTCCCTCCTCTCTGAACTCCAGTTGTTTCCTCTTCCACCTCTCCTGTGGGTTAACTCACATACACCTCTGTGGTGTATCCCTGAGCTCCAGCTTAGTCGTGACCTGTCACAAGGTTCGAAAAACTTGGTCCCTCCCGAGGCCCTCTGCCACCAGTTTTTCTCCATCCTTGGCACATTCAGGGGTTCAGAAGTAGTCTTTACTGATGGCTCCACAGTTGCTATTGATGTGTGTTTTGCTTATAATCACACGGGATGTACTGAACTGCATTCATTGCTGGATGGCTGTAGTGTTTACACTGCAGAGTTTGTAGCCCTCTCTCGTGGTCTTGAGCGTATCCGTTCCTGCACCAGTGGATCTTTCCTCATCTAAAGCAACTCCTTGAGCAGTTTGCAAGCTCTTGACCAGAATTACCTTCGCCATTCCTTGGTCATTGCTATCCAGCATCCCCTATATGCCCTCAATGAATGTGGACACTCTGTGACCTTTGTCTGGACCCTGGGCCATGTCGGGATCCTGGGGGAATGAACTTGCTGATAGCCTGGCCAAACTGGCTCTTAAGATCGGTATTCCGAAAGCAGACATCCAATGGGTATTATGCTGTAAAGTTTTAGGAATCTGGAGTATGGAATGGGTCACTCTGACTTCATCAGAAACTATGAGTGATAAAGAAGACTACAAATCTGTGGAGGTCCTCCATGCAGGTCTCTCAAGAGGACTGAATCATGGCCACCTCTTCTGTTGCGAGGACCTGCCCCACTGTCGTGCTTCTAGTTTGATGGTGGTCCACATTTTGCTGAACTGTCCCAACCTAGTCACCCTTTGGCGGACTCCCAATCTTCCTGACTTGCTGCCCCTAGTGTTAGGTGACTATGCCTCAGTGGCTGACGTAGTTTTACATTTTGTTCATGAATGGGGCTTTTACAGCTCTCTTTAAGGCAGGGCCACTTCAACTTATCAGCCCATTGAGGTGTTGGCAGCCCACTCTGTTGCCTCCTCTGCCCAGAGACAGGGTTGTGGATATCCGTTCTTGATGGTCCAGCCCGGTCCACACCCTATCTGCTCTTTTACTCTTCTCCCTCCCTCTGCCATGATCTGTTAGACTTGTTCATCTTTTGTCTCTCTGTGCTTCTCTTGTCCTGTCTGTGTTGCTAGTCATTCCTTGGAAATCTCTGGATGATGTACCTCTGGTAAGTGACAGGGGATGGGGGTTGTAGGTCCCCTCATTGCACTCTGCTTTCAGGGGCTTCTGGCTGCCCCGTAGACATAGCACCTTACCTGCCTTTCTTCCTCTGTCTGCTTTTCTTCTTTTTATACCTTGTGTCTCATTTATTGACCTTTTGTAGATCTTGGGATTTTCTTCCACTGGGTTTTACACAGTAGGCTACCTCTGTTGTACAGTCATGTAGACCTGATGACCTAGTAGTTTCATCCCTTTTAACCCTTAGTGTTTGGGAAGGTGAATGGAAGATTTAAATTTGGTAGAAGACTTCTGACAAAGTGCAGTACATCTTTAAAGGAAATCACATACAGAACACTAGAGCAACAAATTCTGTTATATTTCTCCAGTAATTGTGGTTCTCATCAAGTAGGCGTGACAGCATATATCAAACAAACCCAGAGATGTGCTTATCAGTATAACACATACTAAAATGTAAGGTAGAGGCTCAGGAAATTTAAATAAGAATGTGTGGATGGAGGATAGTGTTGTTCTTGCAGTATCTTAGCAGTCAGGCTGCAGTGCTGGACAGTGTAACCACCCCACGCATGTCCTGTCAGCACTCCTACACATGCATCCCAATACACCTATATCCACTTATTTATCTACAATTACAGTGTCCCAGCACTACAGCCTGATTGGCCAGGGCTTTGAAAAAATAACATAGTTTTCTTCCAGATATTCCTGTTCAAGTTTCCTGAGCATATCCATTACATTTTAGTAGTACAAATTTACACAATTAGCAGCACATCTCTGAATTTCTTTGATATCTATAGTCTTGCTTACTATACAAGAGTCCCAATTGCTGTAACAGTACTCTGGAAATTGTTACACCACATTGTGTGTGTGTGTGTGTGTGTGTGTGTGTGTGTGAGTGTGTGTGAAATACGAGCACAAGCATGGCAAGCATAGGGCCCTCAGACATTATATCATATCTTATTATTTACCATTATACCATATCTTACCACCTCCATGCCACAGTCATTCCCCCCTCTGTCAGCCCTCCTCGTCTGACCCATAAACCATGATGAGTTCTTTGATGTAGACTTACCATGCCCAGGGACTTTGACTTTGGTCATTCTTCCACTCCCTCATCCTGTATCTTATTACTGTCTCTAGCTAACGAAGTACAACCACCGTTGTTGCAAGTTTGATCTTCCGGTTTTCAAATTTTTTTATTTGTAGTATTGGCTGTGTGGAGAGGTTGCGCAACATGGCAGATGTCCTACCAGATAAGCAGTTACGCTGTATTTACATACTGTGTGTGATACATGCAACCTTTTGGGGGTGGGTGGGATGTCATCAAGTACCTGCATGGCTGTAGCCCCTTATCCATACAGGGGTCGCACTGTTAATGCTTGTTCGTCAACTCCTTGTGAATCCCAAGGAGTGAGTGTTTCTCCTATTAGGGAAATCTGTGCAATATACCTGTTCTAGGTAGCTGTTGCTGCATAGGGTAACATCCATGGGAGGGACTCAGTTGGAATGGATGACATAACATACACGCAAACAATACACAATGAAGGAACGTACCTAAACTGTCAGAAAATTGTTGTCATAGAGCTCCATCACTCTCATGTGATATATCAGCTCGATACAATATAGTGTGTTGCAATCCAAAGACAAGTTCTCCCTTAATTATGCCATGGCAGGAGAACTGATTTCAGAAACAGCTCCTAAACACAGGAAGACTGAGCGTATATCTCTGGACACCCAGCCTCATTGGAATTCCAGGAAAGACATGTAGCCAATATGGCCAAGGAGTTCCCAAAAGGATGCCTGAGAATTAAAGATACCAGGACCTGACTGACAGACAACCCTATACCAACAATCCCTAGTGTCCCAGAATAGTGATGTGTCAAGCTTGTTAGTGGCAGCTACATTTCACAAGAAACAGTGTAAAAGTCTTCGTGCAAAAAGTATCTCTGAGAGTCTATAGGTACCTAGCAACTCCACATTGGCCACACTAGAATAATCCATGAATACAGTTTTATCACTCCACTCTACCGTATTGCAATTGCAGAGCTCCTTTATTAGAGATATTCTACTTTTTCCATGATAAACTGAAAATTTGGAAGTTAGATGACTCATTATTCTTACATTTATCTGATTGCATATAAGCAGCAAACCTAGTTTTACATGTTATCTGGCAGTGCAGTTAATGTACGTTTAGGTCTGATAATATTGCCTTGCATATCTTCTAGTGGTATCGATGGTGGCAACTGGTTGCCTTCCAATGTAGGGTTAGCCCCGGAGGGTTTCCGGCCATTCGTAGCTGACCGGTAGGTCTGTCATCCTAACCTGTTAATTCATTTATGTGTTTACATATCTTTATTATAATTAGTACAACTTCATTGACCTGAGCATCTTGTGGTCTCTTACAGTGACTGGAGTGTTTGCCAGTCTGATCCCGAATGTGTGCCTCCTGCCGCATGACAACGTCCAAAGGGTTTCCGACTGGCCTATCCCCCCTTTCCCTCCCCTCCTCTCTCACCACGTATTATGGTACTTAACTCTCTCTCTCTCTCTCTCTCTCTCTCTCTCTCTCTCTCTTTTTAGCTGGTGTTACCTTTGTATTGGTTTGATACTCTCCAGTTGCAGGTACTAATTAATCATAGGTTGAGTCCTTAAACCCATTAAACAATTAAGTTGATCATATTTCTGTCTGTCAGCACCTCAAGGTGAGTGTTAGTGTTTTTTGAAGTGTTTGCATTTCAGATTGTGCCGTATTTATGTTAGTTTCCTGCTATTGGAGAAGCCTGTGACCATTCATATATCTTTTCTTTCTGTAAAGTGTGTGTCTCCTGTCAATTGAACTGATAAGAATCGCACATACTAGAGCAGTATTCTAATATTTGGTGTAGAATGTTGGCATGTAGGATTTATAGTAATGCAAAAAGGATATAATGTACAGGAGTAATGTGTATTAGAATGCAGTAGTGTCCCTCTTAACTTTCAGAATACACATGCCTAATACAGAGATCATAAAAGTATGTATGTTTGTTTATTTTTCCCCAGGAATGGTGGAATTTTTTTCACAAAAATAACTGGTGGTGGAATATTGATGTACCATGATCCAAAGGAACTTCTAAGTAATTCCTAATATTGATACGGAGCAATGAAGGCAGTCATACCAAGTGAGTCCTTGTTAAAATTTTATTCCATCATGTCATAACTTGATTCTCTTCCTGTAACATCATGTTAATACTAACTTTTCCTCTAAATTTAATGTGATGTTTATTTTTAAAATGTTATTTTTGAGAAAGTTTAAGTGGTTATTCATTTATTTCATTGTGTTAATAACATGCAAATTAATTAATTAATCTATCTTATTTGGTTGCTAGCTTATTATTTCTCACAGGCACAAACTTGAGAGCTTCATAAGGATAAGGTAGCCACGTTATGAAACTTAGCCTGAAACTTGCATCTGTTCATAGTAACAATTGCTTCCGGAAAAGGACTGGTAATTATTTAATATCAAGATGTTCTTGAAAGTAACCAGCTTCTTTTAACAATGTATATGGGTATTGCTCTTATCACACATCCTTTGATCTTGCAGTCCTAGCCTACTAGGTGCTGTTCCATACTTCACTCCTACACACACACACACACACACACACACACACACACACACACACACACACAAAATATCCACCTCCTAATCCACCCCTCCATGTCTTTGAGTGCCACTTGCAACTCCTTCTGCCTGCACCAAAGTGAGCTGACTTTCGTAACCATGCAGTTGGTGCCTCTTCCTCCCAGTCATCAGCAACGCTTCCCTCCCAACCTTCATCCCAATCCCCATCCCGTTGCTCCCCTCACCCACTCCACTTCGGTACAACTCTTCACCCCAGTTGAGTTACAGTACCAGTGCAATGTACTCAGTTGGGACAATGTACCTGTGCATGTGTGTGCGATTGTGTTTTGTCACTTGCAGCTTGACAGTTTGCACAAGGATATAAATTTTGTAATGTTGCTCTGTTTAGTGACATTGTATCAAGCCTTTGCTTTGACTTTTTTGGGTGTATAGTTTGTATATCTATTAGTTTGTTATGTCTCTTTTATATAATTTCTACAGCCTCCTTGATGGTTGAGTTACAGTAATTTGAAGTGTGTGAGTGAGTCCCTATCTACTCAAATGTGAAGACAACACTCCATAGAATGGAAGGTAAATAATGTTGTGTTAGTCATATGTTGGTTTTTCTGATAAGTCTTCATATAACTTACTTTTGAGGTGTCATAGTCCTTTGCAAATATAGTTTCAGCACAGCTGTCCTTAGATTGGTATACACTGTATCTGTGATACACTGGCTGTGCCCAGGATCACAGTGTAAAAAAGCATATCACATCTGATGTAGTGAATGATGTTTTATAATGATGAGCTTTGCAGTAGTGAAGAAGAGATGCAACACACAAGGTACAAATAAAATGTTAATGGCTACAGTCCACATAATCCTAGGTTTTTGTAAAGGAAGTAGATCTTTCCTTACTACTCCCATATTAGCTGTTCCTGCTGCTTCCAAAATCAGAAATTGTGCCCTACATTCTCTAGCAATTTCACCATTACATTCCTCATTAGGAAATCAAGTGTCAGATACACTGCATAGCAATCCACTATTTGTGAACTTATGCAGCTCCCATAATTCTGACTTACTGAAGAATTAACAAAAATGAGAAACAAAAGAAATGTGAGGTGATTATGCCTATTTGATTTTACACAAAGATTGTACAATGAATTTGGAATTTGCACACAATGTGATCTACAAATATTTTTCAGGTTCATAAGTCGGATGCTACTGCACTCGGTACTGAATTATAATGGGAGCTGGTTTACTGTCAGCCCACCATTGTAAACACCACTGACCGATTACATTCAGTGCTTGAACCTTGGAACAAATGCTTGCACTAATAAACTTCTGACACACTGAACAGTTAACTAACTACAGAAAGTTTGTTCCTTCACATAGGAAACTGGATCTGGCAAACAAGTACAGTACTTATGACAAATTGTTGACAACTAAGAAGCTAGGATTGAATCTGAGTTGTAATGCAGTGCAGTGCATAGGGGAGTTATGTAGGAATTTTATGGAGTAGGATCAGATAGTGATAGTGGGTGGAGCAGGGAATAGTTTTGATAAGGATGGGGAATATGACATAGGTGGTGACCTGGTAAAGATAGCTACTCAAACTGGTGGCACTAATGTGCATTTCATGCAACTGTTTCAGCATTATGATCAGCCTCATCTTAATGCGGCTGTTAGGCGTGTTAACATGGGGCTGGAGAAGGCACTGATGGCAGAGGGCATGGGTCACATTGCTGTGGTGCCAGTTGAGTCTATCAGTAGATCGGGTTTCATTAGTTATGGATTGCACCTCAATAGGTATGGGAAGGGGAGACTGGCGAAGGTTATAGGTGACAGTGTAGTGGGTGGTGGTGGGATCACTTGTGGAAAAATTCCTTTAGTAGTTGGTGTTTGAGCTGCACCTTTTTTAGATTGAAATCAGCTGATAGGTATACCTGCTTGAACGAAGTCCCTCTAACTAATGAATCACCTTCATAGGATGTCATGTTCCCAAGTAGAGAAGGAATTAGCATATTTCATCAAAATATAAAAGGTATTAGAGATAAAGATAGTGAACTCCTAATATGTGCTGACTCAGAAATTATTGGTCTATTGGAGCACCACTTAAATAATTTGACAATCCAGAGACTTCTTTACCAGGATACAGATTAGCTGGCTGTTTTTCTAGGAGTTTCTTGCAGGGTGGGGGAGTGGCCATGTACGTAAAAAACAGTATTCCACTTGAGTCCATAGATGGCACTGCACTGAACAGATATTTGAATGTTGTGCAGGGACAGTTGAATTTAGTGAAGCTAAACTTCTAATTGTTGTTGTTTATCGGTCCCCTAACTCTGACTTCAGAGCATTTCTGCTCAAGCTAGAGAGGGTTCTTTATTCACTTTATAGGAAGTACGAGAAATTAGTTATATGTGGTGACTTCAATATTAATTTTGTATATGATCGTGCAAGAAAGAGGATGCTGGTAGATATCCTAGATTCATGTGATCTGATGCAGGCCTTTTTTCTTCCAAATTGGGTGCAGGGGAACAGTAGCACAGCCACAGACAGTATTTTTATTCATTCTTCATTACTAGATGGGCATTCTGTTAGTAAAAGGGTGAATGGCCTTTCAGATTATGATGCACAAATTTTAACACTAAAAGGCTTTTGTACAGAAACAAATGTCATATATAATTACAAACTATGTAGGAAAGGTAATCCAATGGAAATAGTTTTTTAAACCTTGTAAAGGAACAAGAATAGCAGGATGTTTATAGTGCCGATAGCTTAGTGACAAATATAATGCTCTCCTTAACACATTTCTCATGCTCTTTGAGAGTTGCTTTCAATTAGAACATTCTAAATGGGGTACTAGCAGTAAACTCAGCTGTGCAGTCATCAGTGCCTGCCAGCAGTAAAAGGCAGCCTGGGTGGCTGACTAGTGGGATAAGAATATCATATAGAACAAAGCAGGAATTATATCCAAATGTTAGAAGTAGTCACAATCAAGCTACAGTAGCCCATTGCAAACAGTATTGTAAGGTGCTTAACAATGTTATCAGGAAGGCAGACTATGTGGTACAGGAATAAAATAGCTAATTCACAGGATAGAACTAAAACCACGTGGTCAGTGTGAAGGAAGTGGCTGGTCAGCAACACGAGGTTGACGATATGGAGTCAGTTTGTAATAAAAATATTTCTGTTACTGATAAATCAGATTTATGTGCAGTATTTAACAACCATTTTCTGAGCATTGCTGGTGAGTGAAATAGAAATTTAGTTTCTACAGGGAATTGCATAACTCCCTTGGAAAATGCCTTTCCAAGATTGATGTCTGAAATACTCCTCTGTGATACAGACAAGGGGGAGATTGAATCAATAATTAAATCACTGAAGACTAAGGACTCTCATGGATATGATGGAGTGCCTAGCAGAATACTAAGGTACTGTGCTGCACATGTCAGCCCTGTAATTAGCCATATTTGTAATTTTTCCTTCAGGAATGGTCAGTTTCCTGAACGATTAAAGTACTCAGTAGTAAAGCCGCTTTATAAAAATGGAGAAAGGGAAAATGTAGACAATTTTAGACCTCCAGAATGAGATTTTCACTCTGCAGCGGAGTGTGCGCTGATATGAAACTTCCTGGCAGATTAAAACTGTGTGCCCGACCGAGACTCGTAACTTGGGACCTTTGCCTTTCGCGGGCAAGTGCTCTACCATCTGAGCTACCGAAGCACGACTCACGCTCAGTACTCACAGCTTTGGAAGGTAGGAGACGAGGTACTGGCAGAAGTAAAGCTGTGAGTACCGAGCGTGAGTCGTGCTTCGGTATTTCAGATGGTAGAGCACTTGCCCGCGAAAGGCAAAGGTCCCGAGTTCGAGTCTCGGTCGGGCACACAGTTTTAATCTGCCAGGAAGTTTCAATTTTAGACCTATTTCTATGTCATCAGTGTTTGCTGAAGTTATCGAAAAGGCTGTGTATGTAAGGATAATTGATCATTTTATATCACATCATTTGCTATCAAATGTACAGTTCGGCTTTAGAAGTCATTTAACAACTGAAAATGTTATATTCTCTTTTTTGTGTTAGGTACTGGATGGGTCAAACAAAAGGTTTCGAATGCTAGCCATATTTTTTTGATTTAACTAAGGCGTTTGATTGTGTTGATCACAAAATATTGCTCCAGAATTTGGACCTTTACAGAATATTGGGAGTAGCTCACAATTGGTTCACCTCTTACTTTAACAACAGACAGCAAAAGTTCATTATTCACAGTGTTGAGAATGGCTGTGATGTGGGGTCTGAGTGGGGTACGGTCAAATGGGGGTGCCCCAGGGAACAGTGTTGGGGCTACTCTAGTATTACGGGTAATTCTAAAATACTTTTGTTTGTTGATGACTCTAGATTTGTAGTAAAGGATGTTGTGTGCAACATTGGCTCGGTTTCAAATAGTGCAGTTCATGACATAACTCTGTGACCTGTAGAAACTAAACTAACACTAAATTATAGTAAGACTCAGTTTTTGGGGATATGATTAGTGAAACTGAACAGTTCAGATTTCTAAATATTCAGATAGATATTAAACTGTTGTGGAAAGCCCACATTCAGGATCTTGTACAAAGACTTATTGCTGCCATTTTTACTATTCGAGCAGTATCTGAAGTAAGGGATCATTAAAGAAACAGGCGGTTCAGGCAATAAGTGGTGTAAGTTCGCGAACCTCTTGTCGACTACTGTTTACTAGTCTGGGTATTTTCACATTAGCCTCTCAATATATTCATTACTATCATCTTGTTATCAGTATCGGCTTATTCCCAAGAATTAGCAGCCTTCACCCAGTTAATAAGTGTCAGAAATCCAACCGTTATTTGGATTGAACTTTGTGCAGAAAGGAGTGCAGTATACTGCTGCATCCATTTTCAATAAGCTACCACAAGAATTCAAAAATCTGAGCAGTAATCCATGCACTTTCAAATTGTAACTGAAGAGTTTTCTCATGGGTCACTCTTTCTGTTCTGTTGAGGAGGTGCTTGAAAAATTAAGCTGATTCTTATGTTGTTGATTGCGTTTACTTTAACTCATGGCTTGACTTTTTTTGGGTTCATAAACATTTTATTTTTACCTGTTCTTACTGTTATGTTGTAATTTCATGTACTGACACATTCCATGACCTTGGAAATTTGCTCCTCAATTTGGTCCTACAGAACATGACGTGTAAATAAAAAATAAAAAAGCACAGTAAGCCATGTATTGTACCACTTTAAAACCTAAAATTAATTACTATCAGTCAAAGATTTGGCGTACAAAACTGATTATTAAATTATAAGACAATTACGAATAAAAATTCTCAATACAATGGAAAAACAGCCAAAGTTGCAAATTTCAATTTATTTAGTTGATGACTAGATTTGGATGAGGACCCATTTTCAAATCCTTCAGTTAGTCAAAATGGTATTTTCCAAACTGCAAGAACCATATCAATATAACAGACATATATGTATAACAAAGTGCGAATGAGTAGTTACAGAGCATACAGATAACTATACCAAAAAATGTATCTTAGGTAAGTGTGATAGTATGCAGAATCTCACTGAGTTCTTTTGAGCTGTTTGTTAGAAATTTAACTATTTCTGATGTCAGCTCTAAAGAAACAGGTAATTGTTTTCAATGATAGGGATGTCAGCTTCTTTAAATGATTGGAATCAAAATGATTCAGAAGCATTATTGTGTTTCTACATTTTGATAGTGAAATTTTCCTGTTGTTTAGAGTAGGATTCTAATATCTTGACTGAAAACGCATTTACAGGGAATCCTAAAAGGTTTCTTATTCTTTCTCAGACACATACACTATGTGCTCAAAAGTATCCGGACACCTGGCTGAAAATGACTTAAAAGTTCGGGTTGCCCTCCATCAGTAATGCTGTAATTCAGTATGGTATTGGCTTGCCTTTAGCCTTGATGACAGCTTCCACTCTTTCAGGCATATGTTTAGTCAGGTGCTGGAAGGTTTTTTGGGGAATGGCAGCCTATTCTTGACACAAAGTTGGTGTTTCAAAACATCCCAAAGGTGTTCTATAGGATTCAGGTCAGGACTCTGCAGGCCAGTCCATTACAGGGATGTTACTGTCGTGTAACCACTCTGCCACAGGCTGTGCATTATGAGCAGGTACTTGATTGTGTTGAAAGATGCAAGCGCAAACCCCCAAATTGCTCTTTAACAGTGGGAAGCAAGAAGGTGCTTAAAACATCAATTTAGACCTGTGCTGTGATAGTGCCATGTGAAATAACAAGGGGTGCAAGTCCTTCCATGAAAAACATGACCACACCATAACACCACCACCACCGAATTTCACTGTTGGCACTACACATGCTGGCACGTGATGTTCACCGGGCATTCGCCATACCCACACCCCACCATCAGATCACCACATTGTGTACCGTGATTCGTCACTCCACACAATGTTTTTCCACTGTTCAATCCTCCAATGTTTATACTCCTTACACCAAGCGAGGTGTTGTTTGGCATTTACTGGCATAATGTGTGGCTTATGAGCAGCCGCTTGACCATGAAATCCAAGCTTTCTCACCTCCTGCCTAACTGTCATAGTACTTGCAGTGGATCCTGATGCAGTTTGGAATTCCTGTGTGATGGTCAGGACAGATGTCTGCCCATTACGACCCTCTTCAACTGTCAGCTGTCTCTCTGTCAGCAGATGAGGTCAGCCTGTACATGTTTGTGCTGTACGTGTCCCTTCACGTTTCCACTTCACTATCACATGGGAAACAATGGACCTAGTGATGTTTAGCAGTCTGGAAATATTGCATACAGACATTATGACACAAGTGATGCCCAATCACCTGACCGCGTTCGAAGTACGTGAGTTCCGCGGAGTGCCCCATTCTGCTCTCTCGTGATGTCTAATGACTACTGAGGTCGCTGATATGGAGTACCTGGCAGTAGGTGGCAGCAGAATGCACCTAATATGAAAAATGTGTGTTTTTAAGGGTGTCCAGATACTTTTGATTGCATAGTGTATGTCTAACTGGAACAGTTAGTATCCATATTCATATCTGTATAAAATGAATAAGGAGTGCTATGTGAAATCAACACTATGTCACCAAAGGTACCACATTAAAACTTCTAGTAGCTAAATCTTACTAACTACAGATAACCCCTTTCGGGCCAACATGTTTTGTCCTTTAGAAATTAATCTTCTTTTAGGTTCCTCATCTTTGTGAACCAAAGACATTGTAGATAGTGCCATTTCCACCTACACCTTGATTCCCCATGGAATCAAACCTGACTTTCTTTTCAGTTTTGGGTATTTGTACCTATAGTGTACAGTAAAAATACACACAACATGGCATTTAAGTTACTTTTTTGTCATTCGTACATGAAAGATTGACTAATAATTTATTAAAATGTCGTAAGTAAAACATCGTAGAAAGTAAAATTATGTATTTTGCATCGATGTCAACATTATCCTTAAGACATTTCAAAGTTGATTTCTTTTTGTGTTGTCCACATCATGTCTGCCCCTCTGCTTTCGTCAAATAGTGTCTATGATTATGATATGATATGATATGATATCTTGCTTCTTATGGCATTTCCTTCTCTGAGGGTCTGAGACAGTTTGTAAGAGACCTTCTCATAAAATGTTTTTGCCAATACTTAGCAAGTTCGTCATAGTTACCCATTGTGTGAGTGCATCAGGATGTTGGCATTCTTTCATGGTTTTTGTATTTCACATAAAGAGTTGCCAAGCATTTACTGCTGACACATTTAAAGGGAATATTATGAGTTACCAGTACAAGTTTAACTTTTACTTTGTTTTCTATATTTGACAGCATTTTCTTCATATAAGTCTATTCCTTCCATAGGTTATGTTATTTTTTTATACTGGTTAACATAGTACAATTGATTTTGATTTTTTCTTAGCTGCTTGATCTATTGTTTGGTTTTCCCAACAGTCCTGTGTGAGTCAACAGTGAAACTGTCATTAACATTTTATGTAGATTTTATGTAGACTAAAGTAATTATTGGATTCTGATCAGCTGAATGGCAAAAATAATCTCTCCCACTCTTAGGTATTTTCTTGTTGTCTCCCAAAGGAGTGGTCCCAACTCTTCGATCTTACAATCTTATTGTTATTATACCATGATCTCTTCATAGATCTGCCAGCACCTAGTATTGGGATAGTGTTACCTATTCTCTCTCGTTGATATATAGCAGATTGCACCAAATTGTGAAGATGAGAGAAAAGGCATGAGGCCTTATAAACTGTATCTAATTGGATAACCATATGTATATTGTTTTGCTCCCTGTCTCCCATAAAATGGTATCATTGTCTTGATCAGCAACAAATTTACATCCTCATGTAAGTGAGGAAAGGTCAAGGAAAAATTTGAAATTATGCTAATAGTTCGTTGGAAATCACTAAGCATGCTCATTATGAAATGCTGGGTGAATATAAATGGAGTAATTGGCTCAGCATTTTGGGCAAAAGGTAGTTTTTTATGCATCTCAATGTTTATAACATTGTATCTCCTGAACTAGTATGTCATACAATGATATGATTTTTCGGGTACATTAAGTGATACTTTGAGGATATTGTATGCAAAATGTGTTGTGAATAGGATTAGTAGTAAAGAAGTAATAAATTAAATTTTTGTGCCTAATGGATTCAAACTGTAATATTTGCCTCATTGTGTTAAACTGCTCACATAATATTGTAAGTCTTAATGAGTAGATTATGACAGCATTTTAAATTCAGCAATAATTACACGAAATATTGAAAACCAATTTTTTCCCCCCTCACAGTGCAACTGATACTGCATTCTAAGCTAGCTTTTTAGTAATATAGATAATTAAATGGTCCGTAGATCATTTGCACAATTTTTATCAAAACAGTGTGGAAAAAGTCACTTTACAGGCTATGTATACTTAATAAGTTTGCGAGTGTCATCACATCATCCTTTTTCTTTGGCCTTTGTCCTGTGTCTATGTTGGGTAATTTAAAGGGTGGCAGGATGCCCTTCCTGTCACATGTCTCCTCACTGCTATCAGCTTCGGGTTTTAACCAGCTCTCTGTGCCTAGCATTATGTGAGCTGCACTGTTTGTAGGAGTGGTTCAAACTGTGGCACTTTCTTGCAAATGCTTAAACAGTTAATCACTAGGATTTTAATACTCTTACTTGCAGTGGTTATTTCTTTGTATCTTGTACTGACACTTCTGGGCCTCTTACAGCTATCGTTACCTGAACTGGCTGAAGACGCACTTAATGTAAAAAGATTCACACAGTCAGCCACCTTGGTAGCAACCTCTGATGTGTAGTGCACTTCTGACTCATTTAGTGGAACTCTACAGTGCTCTGCCTTACGGCACAATTCTAAAAAGTTGCTACCATGCTTGTCCCAAAATCATCAGTCTCTGGTTAAAGTCTACACTTGTCTCAGAATAAGGGGCCACAATCAGTTCTGGAGACAATGCCACAAATTGTCAGCTTCATTGCAACTCTGTGTCAAAGCTGGTCTTCTTAATCTTCTTCTGCTAATCACTGGAATGATCAAAGTATTACTTCAGAACTCAGATGACAGGGATCATTTGTTCCAGTGTGCACCTCAATTTGCTGTTAGTTCCACTCTGTTTCACTGGAATAACCTCTTCAACATGTTGAATGAGATCTTTAGGCATATGCACTGAGTGTATATGATGATCTTTCTCATCCCTTGCTGCCATTTTGTTAGGGGTACCATTATTTGTCATATGTTTGAATTGCCAATGATTAATAGGCTCTGACCCTTTTGCATTTGCTTCCTCTTGATACAGGACACAGCAGGTATCCCAGCAGGTGAACTGAGTCTCACTAGTTCAATTTTGGTGTCATTAGAAGACAGGACCTTGAACTTGTTAGGAGGATGGATATAACATCCTGAGTTTTCTTTGGTCCCTGTCTCCCCTGTACAAGGCACCTAGCCCATCCACTGCCACACTACTCACAGTCAAGTGGACAAATGATAGATCCCGTATTTTTTGCAGAGGACAGTGCTGAGGTACCTTTGGTATCTGGTACACTGTTCTCAAGAGTCTTCCCAACACATTTGCAGCAGCTTCCAGTCACTTGTCAGTAGTTTGAGCAATTTCCAGCTACGTACAAAAGTTAAAAAACTTGCTCTGTGTTTAAGAACAGCATTTGCAGTGGGGCTGCATTGTGTCTGGTGCAGTGTTTTACAGAACACTGGACAAATAACCCTAAAATAAGCTTGCTGAGTCTCTTTTAATTTCTGGATCCGTCAAGCTAAAAGTATTACTAATTCCCTTTAAATTAGTGCACAAATGAAATTCCTGTTACGGCAATAGAAAAACATAGGACAAAAGTTTACTTATTTCCCGAAACTTTTTTGGATTATACTCACTATTCAACCCGAAAATAGTCTTAATTTTTGATAAAAGTGGACAGTATATACTTGTATTGAAAGAAAAAACTAAATGTGACATGATATGTTAATTATATGATTTGCTGCACAAACTAAATCACAAATACTGATTTAGTATCAGATAATCTGCATGATACAAGTGAGTGTTGTTATGAACAACCCAGATGTGTTTAAATAACCATAAAAGCAGAATATAGAACAAATATTACTGCAAATTTTGTGGAATAAAGTAATGATATTTGAGTGAGGGTAGTGAAGCCTAACGTGGGAGCCCAGTATGAAATTGCACAAAAGGTGGGACAAGTGAAGTAATGTGGCTTGTTTCCAACTGTGGTGGGCTTTTTATTTATTTTTATTGGTCACAAGGCTGTGACATGGGTCAGCTTAAGTTGGGGCCAGTCTGGTGTCTTTACAGAAGTGACTGTACACTGTGGTATACATACTCTCTAGATCAGGGTCAGTCACAGTGTGCAAAACTGCACAAATACACAATGTGCAGCCTGCGTGCGCTTGAAGGCTCAGTCTCTCAGCACTACTCTTTATGAAGGCTCAGTCTCTCAGCACTACTCTTTATGAAGGCTCAGTCTCTCAGCACTACTCTTTATGAAGGCTCAGTCTCTCAGCACTACTCTTTATGAAGGCTCAGTCTCTCAGCACTACTCTTTATGAAGGCTCAGTCTCTCAGCACTACTCTTTATGAAGGCTCAGTCTCTCAGCACTACTCTTTATGAAGGCTCAGTCTCTCAGCACTACTCTTTATGAAGGCTCAGTCTCTCAGCACTACTCTTTATGAAGGCTCAGTCTCTCAGCACTACTCTTTATGAAGGCTCAGTCTCTCAGCACTACTCTTTATGAAGGCTCAGTCTCTCAGCACTACTCTTTATGAAGGCTCAGTCTCTCAGCACTACTCTGTATGTCTCGGCTTTGCTCGGTCCTTCTCGTTATAGTATGACATTTCATTTAGCAGTGTGATGCAACACTTTTTTCCAGAATTTGGTGAAGCTTATTTTGGTCAACGTGACTTTGCTCAATTAGGCAGTCTAGTGATCTGTTGCATTCCTTTCAAAATGAATGGGAATCACAGAGGGGAAGGATGATAATTCTCTATATCTATTTTGTAGTCCCATAATCGGTGGGTACTGCGAATTTGCTATGATACAGAAATTCAACAGCACAGAAAGAATTTAAATAATTGGTCGATGATGAAAGAGCTAAAAATTGTGACGATTGACAGATAAGGGATTCATTGTTCCGTATGTCAAGAAGCACTTTGTGTTAAATATGCAGGCATGGAACACATGATGGAATTGGTAATGAGAAAAGTAAATTTTGAGCAGTCGTATGCGTTCGTAAATCATCTGTTGCAACGGTTTTTGATGGAATTGAACAGACAGTATGGAGACATGATATATTACTGCAAAGTATGTTGGTTAAGTCTAAGGACATGCCGGGAATGAATTTGTGATTTAAGCCCTGCTGTTGTTGAATTGCTGAAGTAAAAAAGGAAAGCAAGAATGAAAGTTGGAGGTTACAGGATGGATTGCAGACCTCAAATTTTAATTGGAGTAGACTGCAGACTGCTCTCAGTATGACACTGTTAGGAGAGAAGCAACTTATTTTTGATTAAGTTCAGTGGCTTAAAGAAAACATGAAATTTGAGCAAGCCATTGTGGCATTGAAAGAATTAAAGCAATAGCTTTCTAAACATTTGAGGGCAGTGCCAATCTTATGTTTGTTTTTGAGCGGTTTTCAAGACAGTTTTCAATTTCAGTTGAAAGCACCCCTGTTTATCTACAGATGAAACTGGTCAATATGCATTGTAATTCCAGGTAAAAAGACAAGTTATTTTACATTAAAGCTTTTGAGAAGTTCTACATTGTTTTCCTTAGGAAGAGTTTTCATGTCTCCATAACGAGGTCGCAAACACGATATTAGTGTTTTGGTCATCATAAGTCTGTGCATGTGCTGATAAAGTTTTTTGCCACATATAAATTTTGGTTATGTCTTCAGCACACTAAAAACATTTTGTTCGGAAAGCAGTGGAGAGTAGTTGCATTTCTTTTGATCACATGACATTTAAAATTGTGGTGGAGTGAATTTTTTACTTTTTACTAGCAGCAGCCTTTGGTGTAACATGGAAAAATTTGTGACTGGCCTCATCTTTGTCTCAGTCGAATACCGTGGTCATGTATTTCATACATAATGCACTACTTGTTTTGTGGCCTCAGCTAAGTGCTTGAATTTTCTTTTGTAGATTTGGATACACAAGTAGAATAATCTTTTTATAAGAGAACACATTTCCTGCATAGGCTATATACTTTCATTGTATGTCTTGCACTTGTTGTTGTTGTGGTCTTCAGTCCTGAGACTGGTTTGATGCAGCTCTCCATGCTACTCTATCCTGTGCAAGCTTCTTCATCTCCCAGTACCTACTGCAACCTACATCCTTCTGAATCTGCTTAGTGTATTCATCTCTGGGTCTCCCTCTACGATTTTTACCCTCCACGCTGCCCTCCAATACTAAATTGGTGATCCCTTGATGCCTCAGAACATGTCCTACCAACCGATCCCTTCTTCTGGTCAAGTTGTGCCACAAACTTCTCTTCTCCCCAATCCTATTCAATACTTCCTCATTAGTTATGTGATCTACCCATCTAATCTTCAGCATTCTTCTGTAGCACCACATTTCGAAAGCTTCTATTCCCTTCTTGTCCAAACTATTTACCGTCCATGTTTCACTTCCATACATGGCTACACTCCATACAAATACTTTCAGAAATGACTTCCTGACACTTAAATTTATACTCGATGTTAACAAATTTCTCTTTTTCAGAAACGCTTTCCTTGCCATTGCCAGTCTACATTTTATATCCTCTCTACTTCGACCATCATCAGTTATTTTGCTCCCCAAATAGCAAAACTCCTTTACTACTTTAAGTGTCTCATTTCCTAATCTAATACCCTCAACATCACCCAACTTAATTCAACTACATTCCATTATTCTTGTTTTGTTTTTGTTGATGTTCATCTTATATCCTCCCTTCAAGACACCATCCATTCCGTTCAACTGTTCTTCCAAGTCCTTTGCTGTCTCTGACAAAATTACAATGTCATCGGCGAACCTCAACGTTTTTATTTCTTCTCCATGGATTTTAATACCTACCCCGAATTTTTCTTTTGTTTTCTTTACTGCTTGCTCAATATACAGATTGAATAACATCGGGGAGAGGCTACAACCCTGTCTTACTCCCTTCCCAACCACTGCTTCCCTTTCATGTCCCTCGACTCGTATAACTGCCATCTGGTTTCTGTACAAATTGTAAATAGCCTTTCGCTCCCTGTATTTTATCCCTGCCACCTTTAGAATTTGAAAGAGAGTATTCCAGTCAACATTGTCAAAAGCTTTCTCTAAGTCTACAAATGCTAGAAACGTAGGTTTGCCTTTCCTTAATCTTTCTTCTAAGATAAGTCGTAAGGTCAGTATTGCCTCACATGTTCCAGTATTTCTACGGAATCCAAACTGATCTTCCCCGAGGTCGGCTTCTACTAGTTTTTCCATTCGTCTGTAAAGAATTCGTGTTAGTATTTTGCAGCTGTGGCTTATTAAACTGATTGTTCGGTAATTTTCACATCTGTCAACACCTGCTTTCTTTGGGATTGTAATTATTATATTCTTCTTGAAGTCTGAGGGTATTTCACCTGTTTCATAGATTTTGCTCACCAGATGGTAGAGTTTTGTCAGGACTGGCTCTCCCAAGCCCGTCAGTAGTTCCAATGGAATGTTGTCTACTCCGGGGCCTTGTTTCGACTCAGGGCTTTCAGTGCTCTGTCAAACTCTTCACGCAGTATCGTATCTCCCATTTCATCTTCATCTACATCCTCTTCCATTTCCATAATATTGTCCTCAAGTGCATCGCCCTTGTATAGACCCTCTATATACTCCTTCCACCTTTCTGCTTTCCCTTCTTTGCTTAGAACTGGGTTTCCATCTGAGCTCTTGATGTTCATACAAGTGGTTCTCTTATCTCCAAAAGCCTCTTCAATTTTCCTGTAGGCAGTATCTACCTTACCCCTAGTGAGATACGCCTCTATATCCTTACATTTGTCCTCTAGCCATCCTTGCTTAGCCATTTTGCACTTCCTGTCGATCTCATTTTTTAGACGTTTGTATTCCTTTTTGCCTGCTTCATTTACTGCATTTTTATATTTTCTCCTTTCATCAATTAAATTCAATATTTCTTCTGTTACCCAAGGATTTCCACTAGCCCTCGTCTTTTTACCTACTTGATCCTCTGCTGCCTTCACTACTTCATCCCTCAAAGCTACCCATTCTTCTTCTACTGTATTTCTTTCCCCCATTCCTGTCAATTGTTCCCTTATTCTCTTCCTGAAACTCTGTACAACCTCTGGTTCTTTCAGTTTATCCAGGTCCCATCTCCTTAAATTCCCACCTTTTTGCAGTTTCTTCAGTTTTAATCTACAGGTCATAACCAATAGATTGTGGTCAGAGTCCACATCTGCCCCTGGAAATGTCTTACAATTTAAAACCTGGTTCCTAAATCTCTGTCTTACCATTATATAATCTATCCGATACCTTTTAGTGTCTCCAGGGTTCTTCCATGTATACAACCTTCTATCATGATTCTTAAACCAAGTGTTAGCTATGATTAAGTTGTGCTCTGTGCAAAATTCTACCAGGCGGCTTCCTCTTTCATTTCTTAGCCCCAATCCATATTCACCTACTACGTTTCCTTCTCTCCCTTTTCCTACACTCGAATTCCAGTCACCCATGATTGTTAAATTTTCGTCTCCCTTCACTATCTGAATAATTTCTTTTATTTCATCATACATTTCTTCAATTTCTTCGTCATCTGCAGAGCTAGTTGGCATATAAACTTGTACTACTGTAGTAGGTGTGGGCTTCGTATCTATCTTGGCCACAATAATGCGTTCACTATGCTGTTTGTAGTAGCTTACCCGCATTCCTATTTTCCTAATCATTATTAGACCTACTCCTGCATTACCCCTATTTGACTTTGTGTTTATAACCCTGTAGTCACCTGACCAGAAGTCTTGTTCCTCCTGCCACCGAACTTCACTAATTCCCACTACATCTAATTTTAACCTATCCATTTCCCTTTTTAAATTTTCTAACCTACCTGCCCGATTAAGGGATCTGACATTCCACGCTCCGATCCGTAGAACGCCAGTTTTCTTTCTGCTGATAACGATATCCTCTTGAGTAGTCCCCGCCCGGAGATCCGAATGGGGGACTATTTTACCTCCGGAATATTTTACCCAAGAGGACGCCATCATCATTTAATCATACAGTAAAGCCCCCCCCCCCCCCCCATGAACCATGGACCTTGCCGTTGGTGGGGAGGCTTGCGTGCCTCAGCGATACAGATAGCCGTACCGTAGGTACAACCACAACGGAGGGGTATCTGTTGAGAGGCCAGACAAACGTTTGGTTCCTGAAGAGGGGCAGCAGCCTTTTCAGTAGTTGCAAGGGCAACCGTCTGGATGATTGACTGATCTGGCCTTGTAACAATAACCAAAATAGCCTTGCTGTGCTGGTACTGCGAACGGCTGAAAGCAAGGGGAAACTACGGCCGTAATTTTTCCCGAGGGCATGCAGCTTTACTTTACTGTCTTGCACTTAGCTTATTTAAATGTCATTGGTAATTGTGCATCTCTCACCACCCAAACCTAATTATACAGCCTTTACTTGTAAAGCAATATCCAAGACCGTTTTACAATGTGTGCTTCATAATACCAATGAGGTTGAAAGTAGTTAATTGTAGAGTGTAATTGCAGTTAAAGAATAAAGCCTAAAGCCTATGGAGAAAGAATGTTCTCTTTCAAATGTATGTTGATGATTACTAATTCACAGCTGCATTTTTTTCTTGGCTGCTTTAAATTATTTGTTTGCTCTTGTGTTCATTCAATGGGGACACTCTTTCTTTGCAGAATTATTTAAAGTGTGTGTGATGTCTGCTGTTTGTAAATACAAACAATGTGAAGGATTCATATTTTCATGTGGTGATAACTGTGTGCATTTTGCCAGGGTACAGAACATAATACTGTCAACTCCTATGACTGTTTAAACTGTTTATCTGCTGCTGGCAATATTTCAAATTCCTGAATAATAGCCATGACTTCCCCCTCATGAGTGGACTAGGTGTTGATATCATGTAGTAGGTAGAAAGTCAACATATGACTAGTAGTGTAAAATGCCTGGGTATTTATAAGTTGGCACAAATGCCCGGGATAAATACCTGAGCAAATGCCCAGAATTCATAAATGACGGGCATTTATGCATTTTAAAGATTGATTAATAGGTGGCACTTATAAAAAAATTTTAAGCTGATATTTTGTATTGGAAAAGGCAGTTTTGCAAAACTGCTTCTTTAGTGGTTGGGTAACAAAGTTGAAAAAGCTGCTTGAGAGTTGAGGAGAGTTGTCAGGGGAAATAGACCGGACTGTAAACATAACTTTTTACATCTCCAGTGAGGTCAACATGTTGTTGACTTAGGTGGAGGACACACATTACAGTTAAATGCTACCAAATGTTACTGTTTACTGAGCAGTTTCATTTGCTATTTCTTAACCACCTGTGATATTTGCAGTTTTAACTGGTGTTTCCGAATAAATTGCAGTACTTTGGACGCCATGCTGATTTACTGCTCAAACTAAAATGTAGTAATCACTTTGCCGACTTAATGTCTTTGTGTTTATCTAAATTAGACATGTTTCATAGTAAGAATAAAAGTGAAAATTGTCTTGAGCAAGCCAAGCACAATTGAAAAATCACAGAATTTGGGAATATTAAACAAATATTAGTTCTTAATAAATGCAGGTATGTAATGAGAGAAATGCCACAAGTCCTGTAGAATTAAATGACGATATATACTTGCTGGGCATTTTAAAGTTCATAATTGTGGAACTTAAAAATGGAGTCTGATATGAGAGCACAGTTTGATGATGACAGTCAGCTCTCAGAGTAGTTGCTGAGACAAGACATGCGAAGTAACACAGCTGGTTTCTAGCCACAGTTGGCCTTTAATTAGCATTCCTCCATCATAAAGCTGTGATGTGGAATGGCAGAACATGAAGGGTAGAGTTGGAGATTGTAGAGCATATATGGCACACTCTGGTAGGCCCTCGGTGAGGTGAAGCTGGCTGGAACTTCCGTCGTTATATTGTTGTATTACTTGTGCCACCAGATTTTAACTTGTTCCAGTTAGGTGTACTTTGTTTGGTTATTGATTTTACTTTATAGAAATAAAATAGGTGGAATATGTACTTTTTACATTGTAACAGACTAATTGTGAAATTCTATATAAAGAAATGCATGAGAAAGAACCATGTATTAATAAAGTCCCCCTCACTGTGTAAAAGAGAAGAAAATGTTTGCAGGTGAAATTTGACGCAGCTATATCTGGCAATGTAGTAAAAAACTTAACACTTTGCTTGCTTGCAGGTATGAAGCAGAGACAACATAGTATGATGAAATAAGTGGTTTTTATTCAGAAAGCTGTATAATTTGAAGAATATCTGTATTTGCTAATTGCATTAATTACCGAAAGCACAAACTGCTCTGTAGCCCTGCATTCATGATGATGGCGGTATGTACCAGTGTTTTACAATTCAAGGAAACATTTTTGTTATCGTTTACTTTTTCTGTCATAAATGTTAAACAAAAAACAGCTGATAAGAAAGGTCATAGCACTGTAGATAACTGTGGATGTGTGTCATGTTTGTCATAATGCTAGTAGTTTCAGATAGTAACATAATAGTTGAAACTTTATCACTTGTAATAATAATAATAATAATAATAATAATAATAATTATTATTATTATTATTATTATTATTATTGTTTATTCCCTGAGATATTAGTCAGTGCACATTTCAAGTATAACCTATTGTTAGTTTATCCTGTAGATGAAACAGTGTGATTGAGAGTTGGATAGTTTGTTGCTCAAAGTAGGGGCAGTGTGCAGTTATCAAATGACTGGACACAAAAACTACTCTAGCAGCAAAGATAAGAAATAAATGGCTTTTGTCCATTACTTGAATAAAAACCACCATCTCAATTGATTAAGTTGCCTAATCAATTTTTTTCCATAAGGTGGTCAGTGTAGTGCAGATGTTTGATGCACCATTTCTATACTGTGCATGTAGTTAGCCTTCTGGTACACTTATCACGTTACTGTGGAATTTTGTAATAGTGTGAAAGCAGATAATTCTTCACTGTGCTTAGAAGAGCTACAATTTTGATTGGTGGTTGGAAGATCACTCTTTGTTCATGATTCTGTCTATTTTGGAAGATAAAAACATTGATTTGATCACATTTCCATCTTCTTCCTGGGATTGATATTGGGTTCTCTTCTTTAGAGCCTCATTGATTTTATAAGGAAAATACCTATTCATTCTGAATAAAGGCTGTAAGTTACCATTTAATCATGGAGGCAACCATATTGTGGTACATGATCTTGGTAAAATAAGTTTTCAAGGGATCCTACACATATACAGTATTTGAAAAATTGTGGCATCTCTGAAAACCTAAAGTTAGAATCTGTAATGGGTGAGTATGTGGTAAATGAAATCCCATAGATTACACACACACACACACACACACACACACACACACACACACACACACAAACAGAACACTGAATTCTACTGTTTTGAAACAGTGAACAGTGTGTGCTGATGGGGATACATTGACAACACTTTAACAGGATGGCCTCATAACGGAAGGTCCAACTACGCTTGTCAAAATGTACTGGATATCTGCCACATGAAAACTATAATTTTATGCAGTATGACTTTCAGCAAAAACCTGTGTTAATGAACCTACTTGTAAGGAGCACCTGTTTTTAATAATGATTTTTGTTGGTCCTGGTGAAATTGTTATAAGAATGATGTATTTGAAATTTGGCTTTTAACGTACCCCACTTAGAGAAAAGGTCCACTTTTAAAAAATAAATATTAGCAATTTCCAAACTGAAACCTAGCTGTGATGAAATTCCTAAATATTTTTATCCCTACCATCTCTAGGTGGCTTACCACCATTTCTTGGATTCCTACCAAAATGAATTAGGTAGGTAGGTACGTAGGTAGGTAGTTCAAAAACCGTTCAAATGGCTCTAAGCACTATGGGGCTTGACATCTGAGGTCATCAGTCCCCTAGACTTAAAACTACTTAAACCTAACTAACCTAAGGACATCACACACATCCATGCCCAAGACAGGATTTGAACCTGCGACCGTAGCAACAGTGCGGTTCCAGACTGAAGTGCCTAGAGTTAGTTAATTAGTTTCATATTCCATAGAGCATTTGAACAATTCTTTTATTGAAATTATGTGGAATGAGTCTGTTTACAGGCTATGGATACACAATTAGAGTTAACATTAATTAACACTTTTCTTTGTCCTTCTCATGCAGCTACACTTAAAAACAGGAGTTGGTCTGTGGAATAGGACGACTTGTCCAGGAGAAATGATTTTAGGTTAGATTTAAAACTTGCTTTGCTACCTGTCAAACATTCGATGTTATTGGGTAAATGGTCAAAATTTTTGTTGCTGCATGTTGAACTCATTTCTCAGCCACTGACAGCTTTATTAATGGACAATAAATATATTTTTTCCCTCTGGTGTTGTAGGTATAGACATCACTATTCTTCTCAAATTGTGATGGGTTATTTATTGAAGAGGTACCTACTGCTGGTGAACACCACATATTATTCCCACACTGCTTACCTTTGTGCAATCGATACTTTCTTTCTGTGTGATGAGTTAACACAGAAAATTGTTTCATAAGACATTATAGAGTGGAAATATGGAAAAAACGTCAGGAGGTTGTTTATTTATTTCACAAATTAGCAATTACACGAAGAGCAAAAGTAGCTGACCTTAACTGTTTGAGAAGCTCAGCAATATGCTTCTTCCAGTTCAAGTTTTCATCAGTATTGTACCCAAAAATTTGGAGAGTTATAAACTGCAGGACTTCCTGTGAAAGCAGTTAAGTGATCTACAAAGTAAGCTGCAACTGCTGTGCTGCATTCTATGTGGGCATGACACCCAACAAGCTGTCTGTCCACGTGAATGGCCACTGACAAACTGTGGAAAAGAGGCAGCTCAGCCATTCAGTTGCTAGACATGCTGCCCAACACAATGTGCTTCACTTCAATACTGCTTCACAGCCTATGCCATCTGGATCCTTCCTGCCAACACCAACTTTTCTAAATTGTGCAGGTGGGAACCTTCCCTGCAGTATATCCTATGTTCCCATAACTCTGTGGCCTCAGCTTTCACTAGACCCTGCCCTTCCCCCCCCCCCCCCCCCCCCCCACGTATCATCTTTTATGCTCCAACTTCAGCAACACACCAACAACTAGCCCTCCCCCCCTCCCACTTTCTCTCCCCCTCCCCCTCCACTTCTCTCCTTTTCACTCCCCTTCTTCCCTCCTCCTCAAACCTCTCGACTGCATCTACCAGCCCTACTCTGTTCCCAGTCCCAACTACATCCCTACATGCTTCCACATGCGACACTACACCCTCCCACACCCCCACCCTGCTGCCTTTTTCCCCCTCTCTGCCCCAGCTACCACCTTGCCCCTACCACTCTGGTTGTTACTCGCATCACACACACTTGCTTGTGTTCCAGCCTCGGTGGCCAGAGACTGTGTGTGTGTGTGTGTGTGTGTGTGTGTGTGTGTGTGTTTCTACATTAAAAGAAGGCCTTTTGACCTAAAGCCTACATGTATAGTAGTATTTTTGTTGTGCCTGTCTGCAACTCAACATCTATTCTATAGTGAGTAGCAATACTGTTGTGATTAAAGTGATACATATATGGCATTAAAAAAATTCCAAGTTCTGGCAATGTATCACTTCGTTAGCATACTGGAGCTGAATTCTTAGTTAAGGAAAATTACCTTTTAAAGGAAACGTATTTTGATTCCCAGAGATTCTTTAAAAAGGTGTTTTACTGTATTCCTTATGAGCCATCCTGAACAGTAATCCATACATGGTTTTTTTTTCCTGCAAGACTAAGATTTTTTTCACCAATGTTCTGAAATAGTGTTCTTCCTATGTGATGTTATCCCAGTAATATATGCTACACATTTGTTTATAAAAGTTTTTATTTCTGTCACTTTGTATCCTCTGCAGGCTCCCTTCTGCTGTGTAGTCCTCCCTCCCCCCCCCCCCCCACCCCCCCATCCTATTCAAACTAGTTTCCTCTGAAACAGCCCTGTAGTAGATATAATATTCATGTTTTTTGCACTTAGTTTCTGTTATTAATTATATCTGTCACATATATTGTAACTTCAAACGTTTTTCATAAACTTCATAAGTATGTTACCAGTCAGAATTGCTCAGTTTTATCCAATAGCGATAAGAAGTGCGACCTTTTCAAGATTTTCCTGACATATACACCATTTGAATTATGTTTGGAAACACATCTGCAGAATTGTCCATATCATCTTACATTTTTATGGGAACCTCCCCATTACTACCAGTGATCAAGATCGGAAGATAACCTGTCAAAATATTGGTGGATTGGACGATACTGCTGGACAACATTTTCGTAAGGTAGTTCAGTATATACTCTCAGGAAAGCACAATTGAAATATTGATGTGCAAAAATAATTGGAAATGAATTGTGCTACTGTCACTGCAGTTCTCAGGGTTGTGAGGCTGATGACCAGTCACAACATTTTTCCTTAGTGTGAGGGTGGAGGTAAGGAGGAGTGACATGTGAAATGTGACACTGGAATGCTGGGATCAGTTTCAGCTAAATTTGGTACACAAAATACTGAGACTAGGACACCTGTGGGGGGAAGGAAAAGGTGTCGCATGTAAGGATAACTCTTGACTGCAGAGAAATTTCAACCAAATACCAAGAGTTGCTGATGGTGTTTATAGCATCGTTAGAAGGCCTTAACAGCCAAAAGCTAAAATTGTAAGAGTCTTTTTGTTGTGCCTATCTGCGACTCAGCATCTCTGCTATATGATGAGTAGCAACTTGCCTTCTCATAATACTGTTACTCTTCAAATGATGTGGTTGTGGCCAGTCCTTGGTTGTAGGTATTTTGATGGAAAAATGATTCCCCCCCCCCCCCCCCCCTCTCTCTATATCATCGTCCAGGATTGACTGAAGAAGAAGATAAATCACTGGAAGAAACAGTTTGCATCAAGTAAAGAAAAAAAAAAAAGTGTTGTGAATAATTCCTAGTGGTAAGTATAAGGAGCTAAGTCAGAGTGTTTTGTTTCTGAATGGTGTCCTCATCAGTTTTTAATGGAAGATGGAAATTTTACTGAGGAATTAATTTCTCAAACTCTAAACAAGATTAATAATTATTGCAAACACATCTTCCAGTGTGTTCTTGTTATAAAGAATAGAAAATTATTTTTGAAGTACATATGGGCAGAAACTTATTACCCTGTTCCACATGATTCTCATTTCAAGGAGGTATCACCATATAAGAAAGAAAGCAAGAATATTGTTAATACTGTGAGAAATGCAGTTTCCTTGTACTGTTCACTCATCTTGAAAGTGAAACCTTTTTTATTGGGATAAAAGGTTTTTTCCAGTAAGAAAAGGGGCAGGGGGGGGAGGCAACATTAAAAAAAAAAAAAAAAAAAGGTACTCGTATAAACACCGTGATACTGAACCGTGAGCCGGCCGCGGTGGCCGTGCAGTTCTAGGCACTTCCGTCCAGAGCCGCGTGACTGCTACGGTCGCAGGTTCGAATCCTGCCTCGGGCATGGGTGTGTGTGTGTTGTCTTTAGGGTAGTTAGGTTTAAGTAGTTCTAAGTTCTAGGGGACTGATGACCTCAGCTGTTGAGTCCCATAGTGCTCAGAGCCATTTGAACCACCATTTGAACTGAACCGTGTATTACACTGTCACACTGAACCGTGTATTTGACGACAGTTTACACAACAAAATGCCTTAAATGTTAACCTTTTGCTTCATTATACTATTCTTTTCATATCAAAAAACAAATAGACTGCGCCACTATGATTAGTGAATTTGGGAGACATACTGTACAGAATGGCAGATCAGTCAACCATAGCTACTGTGCACACAATGTACAGAAATGTTTCGTATTTCAGAAGCACAAATGTATTGTGGTAATAATATCACACATAGGATTGTTGACTTGCATATAATATGGTAATGCCCACTCTAGTAGATTAGAAGTGTAACAAGAAATACCTAAGCGTTGGATGCCTTAAATACCAATATTGTTGACTTTCTTTTCTAGTTTGATATATTATGTATTAGCATCATATTCTTGGCTTTACATGGGATGACACTCTTGCTTTCTTGTGTGCTTCTGGATAAAGGGAAATTGCATACCCAATAGTTATGAAGGTACATGTATGTGTAAGACTGTGTTTTCTAACCTACGTGGCATGGGTAGAAACTTTTTGTCACTTGCTCCGGCGGATACACCAAACCACAAGGAAATGAATATACATTCCTATAAGTCTGCAATAGACTTGAGTACACATATTGAGCAAAGCACTTAAAAGTCCGGCACATAATGAAGACAGTGTACTAATGCAACAGTTCCAAATCAGTAACCATTTGAAACTGGAAACAAACTTAGTCAACTTCACTGTGCAGTGGCACGATTTGAACACCTACAAAGTACAGCAAGGAATGAGCTGCGCCACGAGCCGTGGCCACAGGCTATGGCTGAGAAGCAAACAGTTGCCATGGTGTGGTGCCACGTGACATGCATATCTTTGCAGTGGCTCCCCTTATGACGACAGCACACAGCAGCCGCTTGCAATCTTAGTACCATTGACTTATCCAGATCTGTGCTTGCCATGCAATACAAATCACTGGTTAGATACAACCCCCCCACCCCGTTTCTAATTGGCATGTAGAGACATCGGCCTCACCTGCACAGACTGCATTGAGGACAAGGAGAAGGAAAAACGGGAAACCCCACCACTGGCTCAAGCAACATACCCTCCATGGTCAGAGTGGGAGGTGGGACCATGTGCATGGATTGAAGCAAAGTAACGACCTCTGGGAAACAACTAGGGTCAGCCGACATGGTCTGACAATCGTACAGAGTGGGCGGCACTGGTGTTAGGGACAGGAGTCATGCACAGTGTGGTGTGAGGGAGGGGTCAACCTCATTGGCTCCCATTGTTTGTCATTATGTAATTCCCATCAGTGCCTTGCACTGGGGTAGGGGGTGGAGAGGGAAGGAAGAGACCCGGAGGCTGTTACAGATTTGCAAAGAGTCCAGCAATGCTTCCCTATCAGTGCCTGAGGAGGAGTCAGGGGTGTCACACCATGCTGTGGGCAGAGTTGATTGCAGTGACGGACCAGCCGCTCCTGGAGGACCGCCACCTTTAGCATCTATCACCCCCTATCATTAACGATGCCGCCATGGATCCACCTGAAATTTCGGCCAAACATGTGAGCCCACACATTAGAGCAGGTGCAGTAGGACAGCAAGGTATGGGAGTGTGGAGCTCATGCCACTGGATACAAGTCAAAGAGGGTATGTGGTCAGCGCCTGTGCAAAATCTCAGCTAGGCTACACCTATTGACAGGCTTCGACTGGCATATGGCCAGAAGCTGGTGAGTGCATCGCTTGACTTTGCCAACATAAAGATTTTCTTCATCTGTGATGTGAATGTCCTGACCAAGTGCTCTGCCTCCGAATTGAATGCCGGGTGAAAAGGGGTGATGGTCAGGTGCTCGACACCATTACGTCTACAAAAATCCTGAAATGCCGAAGCCGTAAATTGTGGGCTGTTATTGGAAACGAATCTAGCTTGGGCCCTTTCTGTAGCAGGCCAGACCTTGGCCTCAGATGATGATGTGGAATTTTGCACTGCATGTGGGAAATATGAAAGGGTGTCAGAGACCAAGATCCACACCACTCCCTGGAAAGGGCCAGCAAAATCTCAGTGTACTCTTTGCATGGGTGGTCAGGGCGGGACCACAAATTAAAACATTGTGCTGGGGCTGATTGGTTATGCACACAGGCATAGCATTTGCGGACAGTATGTTCATCAGTGGCATTTATTGCCCAGCTAATACACATGGCACTGTGTCATTACATTCGTTCAGCACGTTCCCCACTGTGCAATATGGAGGTGATGCAAAATGTGGAAGCGGGGTGCAGGAGGGACAACCACCTGTCATTCTGCATCATCCTTGGCTAACAAAATGACTCCTTCCATAACATTGTCTGTGCCTGAGGGGTAAATAAATATGCCACTCTGAGTCCATGTCTTTAGGCAAATGTTCAGGCCAGGCCTGTCACACTGTGAACAACACCCTGAAAAGGAGTGGGTCCTGGCTCCTCTCTGCCCATATGTCACCCACTGTAATGGGAAACTCAAGAGTGTGCCGCTGGTTTGCGTCCATTGCAAAACACACCAATCAGTGTCTATCAGTATCGGCAAAAGGGCCATACGGCAAAGAAGACAGGGTATAAGTGTGGTCACTAAGAAGCAACGCCTACCTTTACAGCGATTGCGCTGTTTTGTTTGGAAGTTTTGCATAGGGTCCAAACAACAGCACGGTCTTGTGGTTCATCATCAGATGAAACTCTGTACCAGAGACGTGGAACTTCCCAACACCATTAATGATGGCCAACATCTCTCTTTCAATCTGCAGACAGTTTTACTGTGCTGAGTTCAGTGTCTTAGATGCAGATGCAATAGGTTTTTCAGTGCCGTTGGCAAATTCATGTGACAGAAAGGCACTCATATGAGTTGCACGCCTCTGTGGCCATTGTTAACCATCCGCCCAGCTACAATGTCACCAAACAAGAGGCTGTCTAAGACACTTCTTAAGTTGCACAAACACCCCCTACATGCCTCTGACCCCACAAATGGAGCACGCCTTTTATGTAACTCGCTAAACAGAAGGAAATACGAGCAGCATTTGGAATGAATTTGGCATAGTAATTGATTTTGCCCAGAAAAGATTGCAATTCTTTCAGATTCTTAGGCACTGGTAAATTAATAATGACAGTCACATGGTCTTGTGTTTGTGTAAGCCCATCTTTACTTAATACTTGACTCTCGGCTGGAAGAAACTGCACTTCATGAAACAACAATGGAGGACATTGGCTTACAACCACTCAAATAACAGTCATAGATTGCACAAGTGCTACTCCCATGTGGCCCCCTTAACTAAGAAATAATCCAAGTAATTGACACAATTAAGAATTCCTTGGATGAGGTGTTCTAGATGCTGTTGAAATACTGCAGAACTACTAGCAACCCCAAATATCAATCTGTTATGTGTGTATACATGGTATGGCGTATAAATCACTAAAAACTGTTTTGTGGGCTCATTAACAGGTTACTGAAAATATGCATCAGTGAGATCAACTTTTGAAAAATACTGACCTGCAGCCAATTTAGCTAATAATTCCTCTTGCTTAGGGGTTGGGTACAAACATTTGCCTGGGCATTAATGGTAATCAGAAAATCACCACAGATCTGAAGTGACCCGTGAGGCTTTTGTGCAATAACAGTAGATGTCGCCCACTGACAAGACAAGACTGAGATCCAGAGTCTGCAATCCATCTAGCTCTGCCTTAACTTGTCCATGCATGGTGAACAGTATTGGACGAGTTCTAGAGTTCTTTTGGCACTGCTGAGTGTTTCAAAGAGATGTGTGCCTGAAAATTTGTAGCATAACATAAAGTAGGTTAAAAAAACTTCGAAATTTTCACACGACACATCCAGTCCATGAATGAAATTGCAGTAGAAATTAAATTCACTTGATCTTGGATTTGGAACCCAAAAAGCGCAACAGTGATGAGACCAAAAATGTTATTAGTCATTCAAGAATTAACTACAAGCGAGGTTAGTTGCCAAGCTATGTTTTTGTACTTAGCTTGCATCGTGATTTGATCGTGCAGCAGGATCTACTGGCCATTGTACAGCACTACTTTGCACTAAAATGCATCCAGCAATGGGGAACCATTGTGCAAGTAACTATACCCATTAATAAGGGGCACGGCCATGTCTGTGTCCAACTGGAATTCCACCATCACCCCATCAACGTCCAGTTGCAGTATCACGTCTGCTGCTGTCCCTGGCAAATGCAGGATAACATGCAGCATGCTAGTAGCCGAAGTTGATGCCCACCAGCTGAGCCAGACATTCACAAGGTGTCCTGGCTTGCAGCAAGCAAAAGAGACAATGCTGCAGCACATCCAGTGATGCATGTGATGATGAGGGCCGCACTCTGGACCTGATTTGATTGCACGACTTGTGCTGGGGTTCTCATATGATGACAGGGAGGAGAACTCTTCAGGAGCCACATGTCCCTTTGGGACAAGTTGACGGCAAACTAAGCACTTTCGTCAGTGCGTATCTACCAACGTGGAGGATGAGGAAGCAATAACTGCTGAATCCCATATCATTGGACTACTGGAAGCATGAGTTGGTGAACCAGATTATGACCTTAACTGAGAGTCATCAGTTGATTGAAGAGTACAGAAATGACTAATACCACTATCAATGTTGAAACCAGAAGAATCATCGAACAGAGCTTGTAGTGAGGCAATCACTTCATAAGTCTTAGCAGTTTTTAATATGTCACTCAAAGTAGGATCTGAAATTTCTAAAGCCTTTGCATTAACCTCGTGATGTGGAGCCAGGTGATTTATATTGTCTTGAATTAAAAAATCTGGGTAAGTTGTGCCACACTTTTGACAGGCAAAATCACACTTTTGAGCTAAGCCTTGTAAATCAGCAGCTCCTGCTGCATATGATCATTTACTTTGTTTAACTTGCTGATTGAACTTGAGCCTAACTGCAATGACGTGTGTTTAGTGACCATAGTGTTCTGTCATCGAACTGAAAACTTCAAACTATTGGGGTACGAGAGTAGGCATAATTTTTGCACCACTTTGTTCAATTTACTACCAGATGACATTAACAGTGTTCAACTGCATCCAGGATCGTCACTTTGACTTGCCATTCAGTGCAGATCGAAATGCCATAAATAGACCTCCCAAATCTCTCTTGCCTTGTTGTAGGAAGCAACAGTAGAGGGGAGGATGGAAACGGCAACTGCCACCTGCTGTTGGTTTTGAAGAAACTTGCACAGCAATGTGTGCTGCTGCTGCTACTGCTGCAACTGCTGCTGCCACAAGTTGACAGACTCAGGATCCATGGTTTATTAAACTAAACGGCACAGTGAGAAAGTTCCTCATCAGCAGTTTTCTATCTTATGTGACATTAGTAAACTGTTTATCTTCATTTGCTCTGGTGGGTGCACTGAACCACAAGAAAATGAACACACATTTCTACAAGCCCACAAAAGACTTACTTCACACATTGAATGATGCACTAACAAGTCCAGGATGTAGTGAAGTCAGCATAGTAATAGAATAATTCCAAAACAGTAACCACTCAAGACTGGAAACAAACTAAATCAACTTGGCTGTGCAATGGAGCAATACAAACATCTATGGAGTACAGCAAGGAATTAGCCATGCTGCAAGCCCAGGCCACAGGTTCAGTGGCAAACAATAACCACCGGGTGGCGCTATGTGATGCGCATATCTTGGCGTTCTCTCTCCTTACAATGATGACCCACAGCTGCCACTCACAGCCTTAGTACCTCTGACATGTCCATGTCTGTGCTAGGTGGGGAATCAGAATCACTGTCAGATACAAAGTTTTGGGTATAGGCCAGTGTGATAAAAAGTGCTCTGCTCTCTCTCTCTCTCTCTCTCTCTCTCTCTCTCTCTCTCTCTCTCTCTTTGTGTGATGTATGCAATGTCAGTCATAATTTGTTATACCTGAGAAATAAATGTTATGTAACTGTCTCATGATGAACTATTACTGTAGACTGAAGACACAGAATTTTTTTAATTATGAAGAGAGATCACAGGCTGTTTTGGTGGAAAGAGACCATCAAAAGTTATTTCAATTGAAAAGGCAACTCATGTTGTATACAATTGCATACCCTCAAACAGTGGAAAGCCTGGGTGGGAATATCAACAATATTGTGAAAAGGATAGATCTACTCACCGTAAAGATCACACTCATTTGCAGAGAGGCACAATGAAAAGACTTCCCGCAAGCAGGCACACCTCATGCATACATGACCACTATTGCTGGTTGCTGTGGCCACAAGTTCAGCATTCTGGTTGCAGTGGCCTGAGATAGTGGTCACGTGTCCATGAGGTGTGCCCAGGGTTGGTGTGTGTGTGTGTGTGTGTGTGTGTGTGTGTGTGTGTGTGTGTGTGTGTGTGTGTGTGTGTGTGTGTGTGTGTCATCTTGTCTGAAGAATGCTTTGGCTGAAAGCTCAATGTGTAACAGTCTTTTCGTTGTTGTGCCTGTCTGCAACCCAATGTGTGATCTTTACAGTGTGTAACAATTTATCCTTTTCATTACATAGCCTCACTTTGACTCTGGATATTTTCTTAAATTGTTCCTATACCACGTGAACTAGCTGCTGGTTGTTGCTGAAGTTGTTCTTAATTTCCACTCATGACATACAGTCTGGTGTATTTAGTAAATCAATCAAATCCCTTTGTTTAGTTAAATACTGGCCATTTTATCTCAAAGAACAGTGATGGTTGTTTTATGTGCATCTGGGTTACCAGTATTTTTGCATCCATTTATCTCTTTCGTAGGCATTTTGAGGAGCAGTGCACAGATCGTGTTAGGGTTTCTGGTTGTGTAGGTGCTTGTTATTCCGTATTGTAACTGTAACCATTGTAGTATTAATTTTCTGTAGTATACAATGTGTACACCAAAATGTGGCAACTAGTTACTTGAATCTTGTAGCAAATGCGAGAGCAGGGATGTCATTGAAATTCAGCATTACAGTGTAAGAACACGTTAACTGTTGAATTCCACTAGACGGCACATTGATTGCGGCAACATTTTTACGTATTACACATAATGTCTATTTTGTTCTGGCTGAAACTTAGGAGTCAGTTTTTAGGGAGTTCACATTTGGCTAGACCTAGATTATTTAGAATTGTTTTCTGGGAGATTCTTATACATCATAACTGAGACAGTAAGTATTTTATGGAAACATTGTTTGAGTTAGAATTGCATAAACATATTTTTACATTGTAACTTTTGTAGGATGCAGTACTTGTGCTTAGAATGTCTTTAATTATGAACTTTGCAGTTTCTAGGTCGCCTATGTTGTCATCTACAACAACCACCACTACCACTACCACAATTTGACCTTCACTGTCGATTCTCTTTTGGAATCGAGCAAAGTAATTTCCTGAACCATCTACCACCACCCGATTGGCGATAAGTACTGCCCACCTCCATTTCACTGCAGTCATAATTAAGCCATGTACTTCATTCTTCCTGTCTGTCTAGTGAATCCCAACTCGTGTCTCTTGTTTTCTTGCTGGGAAACCCTCAGTTTTTGAATGGATTTTGCATTTTAAGTCCATACGTCACTACTGTACATCAAAATAGCTAATACAGATTCATTGTAAACTTTCCTGTTGAGACACGTTGAAAAGTTGGCTTTGAAAACTCGTTTTCTTTTACCAGGCCATTTTAAATTTTCGATTTTCCTGTCTATCCATCCAGATGTTACCTTTAGCTGCCCTAAATATGAAAAACTTGTCCAGTGGTTCTATGATTTCATTGTTGAGTTGCACAGTTTCGTTTTTGATGAGGTAATTATGCAAATTACTAACTGAATAATTATAAATAAATGTTTAAAAATTAAATGTAATAAGATTAATGCTTAAAAAACTGGTGATGGAAGAGGGAGAATCTACTCAAGAGTTTCTGAAATGGGCAAAAGTGGAGTAGTGCTGGCAGAAAAATACATTCAGAAATGCAGTTCAATCTTGAGCTTCAGAGTTTTGTAATTTCTTTATGAAAATAAATTTGAGAAACAAGGCACGGGCTGCTATTCCATAGTTACAGTTACTTCCAATTTATTTCCTGTACCCTATGTCTTTGTTGATCTATGTACAGAAGTGTCCCACTTCTCATCAGTATCTGTGTTTACTTTTATACCATTAATTTTTTATGCTCTGTTTCATAATGCTGCCACAGAAATTTTATATAGACTGTAGTTTAAAGTTTTGTTCCTATCTGCACTGCACCAGTCATTCTAAATCAACGCTTCTCTTCCACCACAAATATTTTAAAGCAGTGTTTATGAAAGTTTGCCTTATTATCAAGTGGGGAAACTTGTGACAACTGAGTTTCTGTAATGTATTTTATTGCAGTTTAATGTTGCACAGTGAATCACTGAGAAAGAGAGAGGTGAACTTCAACATTTTGTGGTGCACATTTTCATAGCCAAATTTTCATGACATGAAAAAGGTTTGAGTTCTGTAACTCAATGATGAATGATAATTCTAATTATTTTGTTTTATCACTTCTATATTTCTTTTCAGACACTAGGTACTATTATTATTATTTTTATTATTATTTTTAAGTGTTATCTGGCCAATTTCTCAAAGTGGTTGGTTGTGAGTCACTTTGCAGAAAAAGAAAATACTCGCAACTGCTGTTTGTATTATCAAGGAGTGTTATGATTATAAATGCATAAAAACAGTTGTGTTGTGATTATAAATGCATAAAAACAGTTGTGTTGTGATTATTTAATTTTTTATCCAATTGCTGAATTGTTATCTTAGGTAGGAATGCCTCTAAATGTGGCTGTGTGTACACTTGCAGCCTTTGTATGAGACATATTATACAGATTTTCTAAAATTTGTATATTACCTCACTTGAATGCACAATTTTCAACTGTGTGTGATTTTATTAAGAATACATTTACTTTTCACTGTCAAACTTTTGAGGGTGAATAGTTGTCTGATAAGTGCAGTGGGATTTTATTGATTCCATCAAATTGTCTAGTTAAATTTTTCTACTGGTTAGAGGTGTAATAATCTGCATAAATCATTGCGTACTATTACTAGTATTATTAAAGAGATAAGAATGTCTTAATGTCAGTTTAAATAATGCAAGTAAACGAAGAAAAAAGTATTTCTCGGTGGTTGGATAGTTGTTTGGTCTGATTGTTCACCAGATTAAGACCCGAAAGTGTCGTTCATTGATAGAATGCAGTGCAACATCAGCAAATGAAGGCTAAGAAATCAGGCTCGTAAAGCAAGAGTTGCACCAAACCATCATCAAATGTACTGTGGTACTGTGTAATCATGTTACAGTGAAAATAATAAATTACTTAAACTATATTGATCAGTTAGTCATGTCAGAGACTGATATGTCAAGAAGCTGTGTAAAGTCCTGTATACAGAGCTTTTAAAATTTTATCTTCAGACAAGTGTTCTGTATTTTTATGGTTGGTAGTATTGAGCAAAACTAAATAAACATGTGTCTACAAAGAAAATTCGTTGGTACATTGATCACTGTGTTCAGTATTAGCCAACTGTATGTGAACACTACTGGAAGTTTTCTACCAATTCTGAACATTCCCTTTAGCCATTAAAAAGTAGTTGAGTCTCTCAAACAGGCTTAAATGCCCTCCAATTTATTCACATATTTGATTAATACACTTCTGTAGTGTATTGTGTAAATCTTGTGTGGATATGGCATAAACATTTTTAATATCCAGTGAGCTTAGATTTCCAAAACCTGAAGATAAGGTGAACAGGAAGATGATGTTTCTGATGTCCCTACCAACTCATCACTGATTAAATGCTTGGATTGGGTGATGTAATGGAAGGTGTATAAAATGTGACAGAGGCTCATTGATCAAAAGCTACTTCCATTGTCTTTCAACACTCCTTTGTCTGCAGCTATAATTTCTCATGTTAATTTTTTGATTAATAAGTGCTATTAATGTGTCCAGTATAAAGAGCTCAGCCTCCCAAGTGTACATGTCATAGTTGTTGTGTGCACCTTTTTTAGCAGTGGTACTTGAGTGCTTTACACCTGTTGGCATGTTGTAGCAATTTATTATTCCAATCTGAGTCAGTTCCACACCATCAGTGAGCAACTGGACTGGACAGGACTGTAAACTGGTGTATTGTTTCCTGATAGCTTGCACATGCTGCAAGTGATATGGATAAAATGTTGCAACTGCTCATGCAGAGTTGACCATTCACATGGTTTATGTCTGGAACACATGCTGGCCTTTGTACACTTTTGTTTGTTGCGGTGTTCCATCTTCCACAGCCCCTGTGCAAAGTAGTAGGGCTTAATTTTGAGGTGATGTTTCTGTATGAAAGCTCTCTTTTAACAATGAATATGTTTTTGAACTATTGCCTTGAATAAAACACAGTTTGCTGTTTTCTTCCTTACCCATGTATACTTCATTTATATTTAAAACAATAAGTAAATATTAAATAAGGATACATAAAATTTGGATTCTGTTCATCACATTTGAAAGGCTTCAACAAACTATGTTCCTTAATACCACATGATGTTCATTTTGTAGCTGTCTGTTCTCCAGTACAGTCGATAATCAACACAACTTGGCATCAACAACTAATAAGGATTCCCCCAAATTACTATACCAGAAAGAAAATTTAAGCTAAGAATGAAACTACTGTTGTGTGGATTATTTTGCATGATGTTAATGTTATTTATCTTATTACTATTATTTATTTGTAAGTTGTACTGTCAACACTGCTATGCCTATTATGTTTATGATATATTTTCTAGGATATTGAAACTATTCATGAAAAAAGACTGCTCTTTAGTTGAGAAACCATTTTACTCATGATTGACTTTCTTGAACAGTGTTTCTAGTGCATTTTAATGTAATTGGATTGGTGGCAACAGTTTACACATTGTCAAAAATCTATTAACTGTATTCACAGCAGACACTGTTTCACTATTTATGATCTTTAAGAGAGTTCTGGGCAAGTATTACCCACTTTCTCTTTCCTTTGACAGCAAGCTTTGGTGGGAAGGAAGGAAGGAAGGAATGTGAGGATTGGGGGGGGGGGGGGGGGGAGAGAGAGAGAGAGAGAGAGAGAGAGAGAGAGAGAGAGAGGGGGGGGGGGGGGGGGGGACATGGGTGTCCATATCCATGGGATGTTCTGTGAATGTGGACTGACAGCTGTCACTCATTAGAGAACTTATGCTCTGGGGATCTACTGTTGGAATTTCTTCTTGTCTACTCAGTATAAATTGGCTTGCTGTTTCGATGAGTGAGCTGATGAATAACAGGTGTTTTGTTTTCATCTACGTTCATGTTAGTTGTTCTCAATTTTGTTTGTACTGAGTTCTCTGTTCTGTAAGCTATTTTCAGATGTTGTCTTCTGAGTGTTTTCTAACCCTGCAAACTTCTTTATTGTTGTAGATGAGTATGAATTATTTACTTGTTTGTTGTGGAAACTTACTGTTCTGGTGTGTTCCGTGTGAGAATTATCTGACCCAATAAAGAAAAATTGTTTCCCTACATTGTCTCCTTTCAGCTTGATACACTTTTACAGCGATGTTCAGTAGCTTTGATATGCTGTTTATAGTGATAATTCTTTAACTCCACAAAATAACCATCAGTTTCAGATTCCACCTGTTCATTTTTGACAAGTCTTTTGCCCTGAAGCCATTCCTTCCAGTTTTTAAACAGAAAATAATCAGAGGAGGCTAAATCTGTCTAATAGGGTGCATGAGGCAGCAATTTGAACTTTAACGCATGGATTTGTACCCATGGCAATAATGGGTGGGTGAATCAATGCATTGTTGTGATGAAACAAAACTTCCTTTATCACTAACTGCAGCCGTTTTTGCTTAATTTCATCACTCACACAGCAGTAAGTACACAAACACTGGCCATTGCTGGACTTTATTTTTTGAAGATAATCAATGGAAAATTATCCCATACTCATTCGAAAAAAAATTCACGCTATGACCTTACCTGCAGTTGGAACTGTCTTTTCCGCCTTTGGAGTCAGTTCCCACTACATAATCCACTGTACTGACTGTTTCTTCATCTGGGGTGTTCATCTGAGGCTATGATTCAATGCAAAAACTGGGCTTGATTGCAGCAAAACATTGCCAAACACTCGACTCGAACATCCTCACAATGCTGTTTTTGTTCCACTGTGAGTAAACACTGCACCAATCTTGAAGTCTCACAGCATCATGGTAGCGTCTCCATTTCCCCGTCCAGCTGTGCAACACACCACCAAACTTTTGCCTCATGGGACGGAGTCACCAGCTACACGAATGGCAGGCCAAAAGGACAGAAGGAATACTCCCATGAAGACTTCCTATGGTCTTCTCCTTTGCCAACTCAAAGATACTCTTCGACGGTGTTGCCACGTGACACCCTCACCTGGCTTATCTCCATGTCACCGGTGCGGTGCACACCATCAACCATTTTTCCACCCTGGACTTCACAGGCTGAGAGGAGAATACCTGCTCTTCTGTATACCTCGTGGAGCAGGATCCTACTGCCTCTGTGCCCTGTAGCAGCTAGTATTTGAAGGCTGGCACTCGCTAGCTGCCGAGGTGTCGCCCTTCATTTTTTCCTCGTCATGACTCTCCTCCAATGGAACATTCATGGCTTCGATCCAACAAAGCTGATTTACAGATGCTCTTAGAATCTCAGTGTCCACTTATATCCTTCAGGAAACTAAATTACATCGTCATGGCTGCTTTGAGTTCTCTCATTTCTTCCCAGTTCGTTTTGACCTTCCCCCCGAGGACAGCATTCCATCTCGTGGGGGGAGTCCTCCTGCTCCTTCAAACTGTTGCAGTTCACTTTTTCCTTCCTCAGTTGACCTTTTCCCTTGGTACTGTGTACATCCCTCCGTCATTTGATGTCACCAGGTCAGAATTCACCCAGCTTATTGGGCAGCTAACTCGCCCCTTTCTGCTGCTTGATGATTTAATGTGCATCATCCCCTTCGAGGTTCTCCCAGAACATGTGTGAGAGGTACCCTCTTGGCTGACTTCCTCAGTCAACTTAACCTCTTCTGCCTTAACAGAGGAGCAACCACATTTCCTTTCAGACTCCATGCACACCTATTCCCATTTGGACCTATCCTTCTGCATTGCCCAGCTTGCCCATCATCTCAAGTGGTCATTCTCTCTGACACATACTTGAGTGACCATTTCCCATGTGCTATCTGTTTGCTGGCTCCCACCCCCCATACATGCACGGGCAGCTTACTAAGGCCGACTGTAGGCTTTACTCCTCCCTGGCTACCTTCGATGAACATTTCCCCAGATATGATGATTAGTTAGAATATCTTACAAACGGTATCCTTACCATCGCAGAATGTTCCATTCTTCACATTTCCTCTTACCACACCGTGTCCCAGTCCCTTGGTGTACTGAGGCGTGCCATGACACAATTCACTCATGGAGACATGCTCTCCACATTATTAACCATCATCCTACGGAGGCCAGCTGCATTCGTTACAGACAATTGCACACACAGTGTTGTTATGCCCTTTGGGATAGCAGAAAAGCTAGCTGAATTTCCTATACTAGTTCCGTTAACAGTTCCACACAGGCTTCCTTCGTGTGGGCAATCCTCAGACATCTGCCTGGGACCAAGGTCCATTCCACAATTTCTGGCCTGACAGTAGCAGATGGTGTCATAATGGACACAGTTGCTATCCCCAACACCTTGGACCATTATTTTGTGGAGATTTTGATCTCACCCTGCCTTCATCCATTGTAAACAAGTGGAGGCGGCTCGGGTGATACTCTTCTCTTCTCAGAATCATGATTGCTACAGCGCCACCTTTAGTATAAGGGAGCTGGATCATGCTCTCTGTCAGACACCTTTATCCAGGAAAACGATGTGCCTCAGGGTTCCGTCCTGAGCATCGTCCTCTTTGCTATTGCCATTAACCCTGTTACGGCCTGTTTCCCGCAGGGTGTCTCCGGCTCCCTTTTCGTTGACAATTTTGCTATCTATTGCAGTTCTCCATGGACCAGTGCCACTGAGCGGCGTCTTCAGTGATGTCTCGATCATCTTTACTCGTGGAGCATCAACAATAGCTTTCATTTTTCCACTGTCAAAATCGTTTGTATGAATTTCAGGCAGCACAACTGGTTTCTTACACCATCTTTACATCTCAGGCATGTTGCTGTTCTGTTCATTGAAACTACAAAATTCCTGGGGCTCATGCTCGATAGGAAACTTTCTTGATCCTCCCACGTGTCATATCTGGGAGCCTGCTGTACATGGTCCCTCAATGCCCTTTGTGTCCTCAGTGGTACTTCCTGGGGAGCAGATCAAGCCACCCTTCTCCATTTGTACCAGTCCCTTGTCTGTTCGACACTAGCGTATAGGTATTTCGTTTATGCATCTTACGCCGTCTCAATACCATCCATTTGGCCACTGGCACCTTTTACAGTATCCTTGCTCAGAGTCTGTATGCAGAAGCTGCCGAACTACCACTTTCCTACCACCATGACTTTCTCCTCAGCAGATATGCAAGCCATTTGTGTGCCACATGTGGCCACCCATCCTATGTCGCCACCCTCAATGACTCCTTTGATCGCCAGTATGGGGAGCGTCCCTCTTCTCTGTTACCTCTTGGAGTTCGTTTTCGACTCTTGCTTTGGCAGCTTAACTACATGCTACCCCACAACTTTTCCGGGGAGTGTAAACCCTTCACCACCTTGGCTTCTTGCAGTGGTGCATGTTCACCTTGGCCTTCACTCGCTTCGTAAGGACACTACTCCAGCCTCGCTCTATCGCCTTCAGTTTCAAGACCGTCACATGGAACTTCGTGATAATACCTTTTTTGTACACTGATGGCTCTTGGACTGACTGTGGTGTCAGGTGTGCCTTCGTCATTGGCACTGACATTTTCCAGTATCGGCTTCCAGAAAACTGCTCAGTATTTACAGAAGAGATCTTCACCCTGTATCAGGCCACACAGTGCATCCAATGACTCAGGCTTTTCAATTGCGTCATCTGCTCCCACTCTTTCAGTGCCCTTCAAATCCTCTTTGTGCTGTACACCATCCATCCCTTAGTGCAATGGCACAAAGAAAGCTGTCACTTGCTCACTCTTGATTGAGCCTCTGTGATGTTTATGTGGGTTCCTGGTCATGTCAGTCTGACATGAAACAAACCGTCTGACGCTGCTGCCCTGGCTGCCATCCTTGTACCTCAGCCCTCTAATTCTTACATTCCCTCCAATGGTTTCTGTGTTACTGTGTGTCAGCAGGTGGTGTCACTTTGACATCACCACTGGCCCTCCCTTAATGGGAAAAAGGTCCAGATTATTAAGCCTCTCCCAGTGGCTTGGATGACCACCACGCTGCCCTCTCACTGTGAGGAAATCATTTTAGCTATGTTGCATATTGGCTACTGTCTTTTTAGCCATCGCCATTTGTTAAGTGGTGCTGCCCCACCACGTTCTACTCATTGCGCTCAACCTTTGATGGTCTGCCATTTCCTGACAGAAAGCCCTTTTTTAACCACTTACATTCTCGTTTTTGTTTGCCGTGTGTGTTATCAGCCGTTTTGGCGAACGAAACGTGGGCTGTCAACCACGTTGTACATTGTATCTGTCGTAGCAATATGGTGAAGGCCATTTAATTTTTAGTTTGAGACCTCCATTTGTCTGTGGCATATTATATAGACCTTTCTTTATGTCCCTGTGTTTAGCTGTCTTCACTTCCGTCATTTGGGATTAACATGTAGTCATTTTTAACTCCCCTCATTGTCTTTGTGTTCTACAGTTCTAACGTAGACGCGTATGAGCCTAGTTGTTTTCGCATTGTGAAGCAAATCAGAGAGAGAGAGAGAGAGAGAGAGAGAGAGAGAGAGAGAGAGAGAGAGAGAGAGACTGCTGTCGAAATAAAGTTGAGAATACCTGTCCGGAAAACACAAATCAGGGTCTCAGATGACTTGTAGAGGGCATGCTGAAAATCTACATCTACATGGTTACTCTGCAATTCACACTTAAGTGCCTGGCAGAGGATTCATCGAACCATTTTCATACTACTTCTCTACCATTCCACTCTCGAATGGTGCGTGGGAAAAAGGAACACCTAAATCTTTCCATCCAAGCTCTGATTTCTCTTATTTTATTATGATCATCATTTATCCCTATGTAGGTGTGTGTCAACAAAATATTTTCGCATTCAGAACAGAAAGTTGGTGATTGAAATTTCGTAAATAGATCTCACCACAAAGAAAAGTGCCTTTGTTTCAGTGACTGTCACCTCCAACTCACATATCATATCAGTGACACTCTCACTCCTATTGCACGATAACACGAAAGAGGCTGCCCTTCTTTGCACTTTTTCGATGTCCTCCATCAATCCTACCTTGTAAGGATCCCACACCGCGCAGCAGTATTCCAGCAGGGGACAGACAAGTGTAATTTAGGCTGTCTCTTTAGTGGGTTTGTCACATCTTGTATGTGTTCTGCCAACAAAGCACAGTCTTTGTTTCGCCTTCCCCACAATATTACATATAGAGCACCTTCTCGTTCAATATGACAATGCCAGACCACACACAGGTGCTGTGACATTTGCCACCATCTAAAGCCTTGTGGGCCACTGTTATCAATCATCCTCCATACAGTCCTGACTTGGCCCTATGTTATTTTCACCTGTTTCCAAATCTTAAAGATCACCGAGTACTTCACTGTGATTCTGATGAAGTGGTGCAAGCAGAGGTGAGTTTGTGGCTGTGTCAACAAAGTCAAAAATTCTACAGTAACCATATTGACAAGCTGGTCTCTCGTAGAAGTTTGTCCATCACCAGGGTGATGCTGTTGAGAAATAAATATGTAGACCTGAAGATTAAAGATGCAGCATGGTAATGTTTATTTTATTTTAAAGCTGTAGGAGTTTTCACATTAAAAAATACAGGCATTACTTTTCAGCATGCCCTTAGATGCATCACAGACAGAAAAATGTTGCATGTTATGAATAAAATTCATGAAATTTTGAAATATGGAAACTACAGCCACACCAAAATTAAGCTAAAACAAATTACAAACACCTCTCATTCTCACAAACATTACCAAACACTATGCAAGTAAAATGTTTTCTCAACTAACTAGCTAGCAAAGATTTTTTTGTTCCCTGTGAACAGTTCCGTAGCCTAGAAAACAATTTGTAAACATAATTAGCACAGCAGTGTTTGACAGTAGCTGTAACAAATAAATAGTAGCAATAACGTATGCAATAATACCAAATTGCAGAATAGCCCTAACACCAGTAGTTTCATTTTAGGATATTTTTAAATTTTATTCCAAACACTTTGTCAGAAAAATCCCTAGGAGCTGCTTCTGACAATCTTCTGACACAGCAATATGAAGAACAACATGCTCCATTAATATACATATTTTTGTTGAAAAATTCTGAATATGACGACTGCAATTTTGAATTACATTTATTCCCATCTAACATTTACTTATTGTTTGACAGTAATAGAAAGGAAAACTCTCAGACGATAGTGAAACACGTGTTGCAAAATTTGTATGGTTGAGAAAAAGAGAGAATCTGTTTCATTGAAATTGGGTTCTTCAAAACGTGTATTTTGTTAAGACTACTGGAATCCCATGTCGGTGGTGCAAAGTGTCTGAATGTTTCTTAAGTAACGTAGATTTTTTTATTTATTTTTATCTTCGTGTGTTGTGAGGCTTGCGGGTGTTGTTCAGTATACATGGCAAGGGCTTGTCGATTAATATCATTGACTGAGCCATAGCAGAATATGAGGCCTGCTATTTCCCATGTGGAGTAATAGAACTCCATTTCCATATTTATGTCATTCACATGGTACAGAATCTCTCATCTTATTTCGAAACCACCACAATCTCAATACGTAAATAAGGAATGTCTAATGCAGGAGACAGTTGTATGTAACTTCTATGAGCCACATCAGCACGACAGTCAATAGAATAAATACAGAGCCAAACACAACCAATAATAACTGAGCAACAAACTTTAACAGGATGATGGGCTACACTGTTGAATACTGAACATTTATAGCACATGTGAAAAGTATTCTGTGTCTACAGTGGCATATGTTTCTGCACATATTTTGATAGGAACTTTTTTTCTAATTTTGACCAATACAATCTTGGAAAAGAATATGTATTTCTTTTAAACTACCTGAATGCACTATATCTAAAATAACAGGGAAACATGGAATACTATCATTTGTTAGTTCATAGATTTGTGTGTCCCAGTTTAGTTGCTCCTCCTGATGGGGAGGGGGAGTGAGTAAATCTATATTGAAGATGTAAAGCATTTTTGACCAGTGACATGCAGTCTTAAGTTAAAGTTCCTTCCACAGTTTTGAGTACTATTTGTCCAAAAAATCTTATACTTTTCTTCTCAACATTTATTCGACATAATCTGTTTTAATTTTGTTATGTAATCTACTAGTAACAACAATAGGTAGCAGGCTGTTCTTAGACTTGTAGTGAAATACTTGAATTTATTTATTTTTTCTGTAGTTCAGTTCACTTTGTTAGTAGTTTCATTTTTACGTTATACATTTGGAGTAATCTTTCAGAATTCTGAATTTATTATTTTAGTTCATTCCTGTATCTTTCTTGTTGGCTACTGTTGTTCTTGATATTATTTTTTAATTTATATTTTTCTCTTTCTATCTCACCTAATTCTCTTTTATGGCTGAGGATATTTATTTCGCTTGCAGGAACTCTTTAAACATGCTTTAGGAAAAAGAAAAACTGAAAAGTGATTGCTACAAAAGTGACATTTCATCAGTTAACCAAAAGTAATAGAGGATGATGCTGTAGTGAAAGTTAGAATTTCACAGGACATGAAAATTAATAAATGTACAGATATATATAAAATTTTGACATTAATATTTTATTTTGTAAAAAGCTATTTTAAGTGAGGGCTTTATTCAAGAGGGGTATAATTATATGACATTTCCACCCCAGATTGATTTTTTTAAATTGTAATAGTTTGTCTTCAAATATTGTGTAAATTAGTGAAGATTAGTGTTTGATGAAACTTCATCAAATCTGTTTTCATATTTGGCACAGAGCATTTTCTCAAACTGTTGATGTGTATACATTTAATTTGGTACACACATTGTGAGAAATTGTAAATGATACATATAGATTGCAATGAATAAAGAATGAAAAAACTGAATAAAGACATTTTTATTAAAGTATTGACTAAGTAAAAGCCCGAACTCTGCTAAACAATTTATAAGTTTTATTGTTTTCAGTCATTTTAATGAAAGACAGACATGGTGATTCTCCACATAATTTTTTTTTCTTTTAGTATTTTGAAACTTTTATGACTGCTTATATAATTTCAAATCTCTTTGTGTTGATGGAACTGCAGTATGTCAGTTCAGTTGTAATGTTGTACACCTTGCTACACATGAAATGTTTTAGTGCTTTGACATGTGTAGTCACAGTCCATGTACATCTCTGCAGTTTGGTGTGTGAGTGACATGAGCAGCATGTTTTGATCACTTTTGTTTCTAAGTAACAGGAAATAAAGATTTGATGATGTTATCATATTGTTTGTCAATGTTACAGGTATAGAAACTTATGCATGGAGGAGGAGATTAATTCTTGTAGTGTTGATCATCTTAAGATTCATATGAGCAATCAGCAATTTCTGTCAGGTGTAGGAAAACAAGATGGAATACCTAACAGTAGAACGCATGATCAAAACACAGCTAACATTTTTGGGAAACACTGGTGTGTTTGTATAATGTTTCAGTTTTACGTTTCCTTTTGATTTTGTACATTGTCATGCCTACTGAGTAAGCATTATGAACTATATCAGTAGCTATCTGTTTTGTTTTGTATATCCTGATACAGTACTAATTTAAAGAAGTGAATAATGTTTAAAGTGTGTCAGAGATTTTCCCCTTTCACTAGTGGTTTCAGTGCCACTGAGGACGTGCACTATTCTTTTAACAGTATAAATGAGTTAACATCTGCTAGTATGCTACTGATTTTAATATGTTAATAATATGATGCTAGAAAGGCAAACCACAGCAAACTTCACCTGTAAATGTAGCATCCTCACAGAAGGCAGGGAAAGACAGACAAAAAATTGTATTATGCTGTGGCCAATGACATCTGCCTGAGGGAACTGGCAAGTCCCTCAAGTAACATCACCATACCCCACACATTTTCGCTCCACAGCAAACTTGTCACCACCAAGGAACAAGAGAACAAAAGAAAGAGGAAAAATGCACTGATAAGATTGCTGCTATACTTAAATGGAAGTTCAGTGGGTTTAGGGCGTGTGGAGGAAAGAAGGCTTCTAGGTCAGGGAAGACAGGTGTGTATAATTTTGCTGGTGTCAGTTTGAACACTCTGATGCCCTCACACTACATACATGGCTAAAGCCTCTGCAAAAACAATGAGCATAGTGGGGAGATAGCTAAAGGAAGAGTCTTTTCGCACCACTTAGTGTTTTCCCCATCACCACCAGCCTACAAGCAGTCACTGTATCTGTGCATGTGCATCATAGGTTAACAGTATGTTCCCTCTACTGGCCGCCACTTAAGACTTAGATGAATGAGCTATCATCACATCATCAAGCAGATTGCCTTGTACACACACACACACACACACACACACACACACACACACACACACTCACTCACTCACTCACTTACTACTACTACTACTACTACTACTACTACTATTACTATTACTACTACTACTCAATGGGAAGTGGTTGTTGACTTTTACTCCAGTAACTGTGTCCATATCTTGATTTACCAGCCAGAAAACAGTGTCTGAAAGAAAGCCACAATAGTGGGTGTTCAGTAAGCCAAACTGGATGCTGTGCAGCCAATTCTAAGAGGCTGCTGTAATGTGAATCACTCTCCAGACCAATGTCCAAGGCATAGCCTAGACAATGGCAGAACATTACACTAGTATTGACACTAGTATCAGTCTGGGTCCATCTTATTATCTTTTCCATGCCACAGAATGTCCACTGCGAGAAGCAACTGGGACTTCATTTCCACCAATTGAGAAGAATATGGCTGTCCCTTCTTCATATGAAAGCTGGATTCTCTATGGTCTACAACTTGTGATTCATCTCTTGCTCATGATTTTTTTCTTCAACTTGCAACAAAAACAACATTTCAGTTACAGCCGAAAGCTAGCTTGAGGAATGAACGAAAAAAAGTTTTAATTTTTCATTTGAAAGGTTTGTGTGTGTCCTCTTTAACCATTCATGTTCTGTTTATTTCTTTGGTGAACTGAAGATGAGGGACCTATTGATATTTTTAAGGAATGAGTGAGGTTTCTGGTTCTCACCTTTGATTTTAAGCTTACCTGGTTTCTATACCTTGTGGGCCTGAAAACACTGTTTATGAAAGGTCTAAATATTTTGGAATGCATTGATAACAGTTCATGGGGAACAAACCAAATCTGTTTACTCCAGGTTTATGAAGTCGCCGTAGTGTCATGTCTCAGTTTTGTGTACACAGTGTATGAGTCTGCAAGAGACTCTAATTTAAAAATGTTCGAAATGGTGCATAATGAGAGAATTCCCTTGTCCATAATAAGCCTTTAGGACCAGTCTTATTTGTAGCCTTCGTGCTGAGACTGGTTAGTAAATGCTTAGCTTGGCATTGCAACCTTATGAAATAATATCCACGCTACAGGCACCTGAATATCCCATTGCTGCTTGACCACCAATGAAAAGACTTTTCAGTTATTGACTTCAAGCAACAATGACAATTGGGATCTGCACAAAGCACTGCGTTTTAGAAAAGGATGTGCCTCGTATTAAAGTTTTATGCCCAGGGTGGAGCAGATATCAATCTTGACTTCTAAAGAAACCTAAAATTATTTTAGTTGGGACCAACTGTGTGAAGAAATGCACTCAAGGTTAAATTTTTTATGTCCTCGTCTTACAACATTTTAAATGAGCTTCACAATTTTAATAATATAGACTGATGGCTCTTGTTTTACCTTCGCACCATGCGGTCAGGATCTTTCCTACCCAGTGATTATGCCCTATATTTAATGCAGAACCACATGCAATCCTGAAGTCATTGGATTGAGAGAGGCATAATCAAAGCAAAAAAGTTTCTCAAGTACTCCAATTACATATATTTTTGGATAGGGTCTGCCTTTAGCAAAACACAATTTTGTTTTTTAACCCATACATGTTTCACTGCAGTTGCAGCATCTTCGGTGGGCTTTTATTTTGTGGCTGTTAAAGAATGTTCTTTACTGTTTGTATACATGTAAATATTAGTTTTTAAAAATCATAATTACAGATATTTGAAGAAATACACAAAATAATGAGTTCATACCTTTTTACCTCATGGTATGGTTTTCCTGATGTGTAATGTTTCTACAGTGACTGTTTTGTTTCACAGTTTATCATCTGCAACCACTTACACCTTAAAGTAGACAAATTATTTAAACAAAACAGTCACTGTAGAAACATAATATATCAGGAAAACCACACAATGTGGTAAAAAGGTATGAATTTATAATTTTGTGTGTTTCTTCAAATATCTGTAATTATGATTTTTAAAAACTAATATTTACATGTATGCAAACAGTAAAGAATATTCTTTATCTTTAACAGCCATAAAATAAAAGCCTACTGAAGATGCTGCAACTGCAGTGAAACATGTTTGGGTTAAAAAAACAAAATTGTGTTTCGGTAAAGGCAGACCCTACCCAAAAACATACATACTGTTAAAGCAAACACAAGAAAAAGAAACTTCCTGGCAGATTAAAACTGTGTGCCCGACCGAGACTCGAACTCGGGACCTTTGCCTTTCGCGGGCAAGTGCTCTACCAACTGAGCTACCGAAGCACGACTCACGCCCGGTACTCACAGCTTTACTTCTGCCAGTACCTCGTCTCCTACCTTCCAAACTTTACAGAAGCTCTCCTGCGAACCTTGCAGAACTAGCACTTCGGTAGCTCAGTTGGTAGAGCACTTGCCCGCGAAAGGCAAAGGTCCCGAGTTCGAGTCTCGGTCGGGCACACAGTTTTAATCTGCCAGGAAGTTTCATATCAGCGCACACTCCGCTGCAGAGTGAAAATCTCATTCTGGAAACATCCCCCAGGCTGTGGCTAAGCCATGTCTCCGCAATATCCTTTCTTTCAGGAGTGCTAGTTCTGCAAGGTTCGCAGGAGAGCTTCTGTAAAGTTTGGAAGGTAGGAGACGAGGTACTGGCAGAAGTAAAGCTGTGAGTACCGGGCGTGAGTCGTGCTTCGGTAGCTCAGTTGGTAGAGCACTTGCCCGCGAAAGGCAAAGGTCCCGAGTTCGAGTCTCGGTCGGGCACACAGTTTTAATCTGCCAGGAAGTTTCATATCAGCGCACACTCCGCTGCAGAGTGAAAATCTCATTCTGGAAACAAGAAAAAGAGATTCAACCCAAAGATGATTACTCCAACTACCTTAGTGATCTACAGGCATTGCAGTAAATTTACCCAGCATAGAAAATGGGACAAAAAATAAAGGACAAAATGCTCCTCCTTCAGCAAAAGGGGAAATGCTTACCAAGCTACATGGAAGCTTGGGAAAATGAGCAAGCAGCAAAGAAGACCTGTAGGGACCACAATGTGCCATTCCCTTGAGACTGTTATCTCATTGTTGAGTCAAAGTGTCATGCAGCTGTGACTGGCAGTGAGGGACAATAAGTTGCACTTGGTGACACCAAACATCTGACCTTCACATACCTCATATCAGTCACTCCAGTATAACCTTTACCCACCTCCAAATAGTGCACTATTCGTGTAACTCATGGTTTTATACTTATTGCAAGACTGCCACCCCCCACAGTATGTGATTGCTGTGGCACACAAATTGTGGTATGCCACATTCTAACTGAGCGCATATTGTATTTCAGTGAGAGGGTGGAATCGAATTTAAGTGGGGATCTGCCCTCTATTTTAGCTAACAATGAGCAAGTATAGTAAAGCTTTTAAAAATTTGTGTTTTGAGGACTCAAACCTAAGCTTTTGGGCTGCATGTTTTAGTGTGTTGCAAAGTGACTGATACATCCTCTCTCTCTCTCTCTCTCTCTCTTTATAGTCCAGCAGTATTTTAATTCTCCTTGAAGTTTTTCTGTTTTACCACAGTTAAACAAAAAAGAATATTGTTAGGTTTCTGAAGACCTAGCTGTCATGCACCCAAACATATTATCATTAGTCAGTCATCAGCTATGATAGTGGTTATTGTAGATTGCAACAGTGGATTGAAAAGCGACAGTGTAGCAAATCACTTTCCTGGTCAGTATTGTATAACAACACTGGGTATACAGTCCTACTGTTGATGGTCGTCACCTTACTATGAGTTACAGAAGCCACTGCCCCACACATGTAGTTCTGCTCATCACATGTTGCAGGACACAGACAGAAACCAGGAAGAGTAAAACATCCGTTGTGTACTCGAAGCTTGCAGACAGCTTCCCTGGCCTCTTAATAAGTTTGGTACACTTTAGGGTTGGGTTGTTAGGGGAAGGAGACCAGATAGCGAGGTCATCGGCCTCATCGGATTAGGGAAGGACGGGGAAAGAAGTCAGCTGTGCCCTTTGAAGGGAACCATCCCAGCATTTGCCTGGAGCGATTTAGGGAAATCATGGAAAACCTAAATCAGGATGGCTGGACGCAGGATTGAACCATCGTCCTCCCGAATGAGAGTCCAGTGTCTAACCACTGCGCCACCTCGCTCGGTGGTACACTTCAGTACACGCCAGTGTTGGAGTATGAGTGTACTGAAATCCGTATGAGGCAGTGCAACCTGCTTTCCAACAGGACATTGTTTAGGCAAATAGGAGAGGTGTTCTGGCAAAGGATGTTGACATGGGGCTGTTGTGTTGATGTGCTTTTAACTGTATGTCAGTGGCAAATGATGTAGAAAGCTATTTTCCAGTCATGTGAATCCAGTTGTTTGCCTGCTGCACCTTGCAGTTGACATTAATCTTGAACGTAACAATGCGCTGTCCTGTACCTCATGTACTGTTTTGGACCGGTTAGAGAGACATAATTGATATTTATTGCAAATGCTCTACAAACATTATGATGCTGTGTGGCCTGGTCAAGTCATTTTGTGTGTCATTGTGTTGTACACACATGGAACACCATTGACAGGATACACCTTCAACCCTGCCCCAATCAATCTCCTTGTTTAATTACTGTTTACTTGGGTCCACAGCCTTACAGTATTTCGTAGTGTATAAACATGTTAAATGTTACAGGATTTAAGTTACCTTATTACTTCTGTAGAGAAAATGTGGAGAAAGGAAATTGTTTTAATTTCAAGAATATTGACATCATTAAATTTTGCTGAGAGCAGCACTTAGAAGCTTATGCAACAGAAATAGTATTTCATAATAAGTCCTTTATAATAGTAAGTATATGCAGAGCACCTTCAGGAAACTTTAACCTCTTCATAAATATCTGGAAGTTCTTTTGTCCCATCTCACAGGAAGGAAAAAAAAATGGTTGCTGGTGATTTTAATGTGGATTTTGAAAAGCTCAATAAGTGAACAATTATTGCAATCAGTAACATTGTCATTCAATTTAATTCCTTCTGTGAACTTAGCAACCAGGTTATGTAAATGCTCTGAGACTGCTAATGATGATATCTTTGTAGACAAATCTAGGGAAAAAAGTAATATCACAAAACCAATAGTAAATGGGATATCTGATCATGACATGCAGCACCTTGTGTTAAAGGTTGTAGTTTGTCAGGATAAAAAGGTATTAAATCTGAGTACAGCAGGGTAATAAATCAGTCAAAAATTGAAAATTTTAGGGAATTGCTCAGAGACATGAACTAGATAGGTGTTTACAATTCTTCTGACTCAAATGGAAAATACGAAGTATTTGTTAATATAGTTACTTCCTCTTTTGAAAATTGTTTTCCCCTAAGGTAACTCAAATCAAACATAAGTTTAAAAATAAACCATGGATTACAAAAGGAATAAGGATATCATGTGGGACAAAAAGATTGTTGTATCTGCTATCTAGGAACAGCTCTTGTGTTGGCATTGTAATGCATTACAAGGAATAGTGACCACAGTCTCCGGCAGCTGAAGCCAGACTACGAACAGCAGCACATGATGGGAGAGGCAACTGAGTTGGGGGTAAGGAAAAGGCCAGGGCGGGGGAGCAGGTATTGTTTAGGGATGGACTAATATATTGTGTAGGTTCAGTGGGTGGCGGAATACCACTGTTGGAGGGGAGGGGGGGGGGGAGGGGATGGAGGATAGTGGGTAGAGAATCTCATTTCAGGGCATGACGAGAGATAGCGGAAACCCTGGCGGAAAATGTAATTCAGTTGCTCCAGTCTAGGATGGTACTGCGTCAAAAGGGGAATGCTCCTCTGTGGCCAGACTGTGGGATTTTGGGAGGTGGCAGGTGACAGGAAAGATAAGGCATGGGATACCTGATTTTGTACAAGGTTGGAAGAGTAATTATGGTCTGTGAAGGCCTCAATGAGACCCTTGGTGTATTTTGAGAGGGACCACTCACCACTGCAGATGCAACAACCACTTGTGGCTAAGCTGTATGGGAGGGACTTCTTGGTATGGAATGGGTGGCAGCTGTCAAAGTGGAGGTATTGCTGGTGCTTGGTAGGTTTAATATGGAGAGAGGTACTGATGTAGCCATCTTTGAGATGGAGGTCAACATCGAGGAAAGTAGCTTGTTGAGTAGAGTAGGACCAGGTGAAGCAAACAGGGAAGAGGGTGTTGATGTTCTGGAGCAATGTGGATAGCATGTCCTCACCCTCAATCCAGATCACAAAGATGTCACCAGTGACTCTGAACCAGGTGATTTGTTTAATATTCTGTTTAGTACAGATTCCCTAGATGGCCCACGAATAGGTAGGCATAGGATGGTGCCATGCGGGTGCACATAGCTGTACTCCAGATTTTATTTGTAGGTAATGCCTTCAAAAGAGAAGTAATTGTGGGTGAGAATATAGTTGGTCATGGCACCTACGAGGGAGGTTGTTGGTTTAAAATCCATCGGGCGTTGGGAAACGTAGTGTTCAATAGCGGTAAGGCCATGGGCATTAGGGATGTTAGTGTAAATGGAGGTGGCATCAATAGAGATGAGCAGAGCACTGTGTGGTAAAGTAACAGGAACTGTGGAGAGTCGGTGGAGGAAATTGTTGGTATCTTATATATAGGAGAGTAGGCTACAGATAATAGGCTGCTCTACGAGAGCAGAGATTCTCTCAGTGGGGGCACAGTAACCTGCCCAAATGGTGTAGCCTGGGTGTTTGTGTTTATGGAGTTTGGAAAGCATGCGAAGGTAGGTGTGGAGGGAGTAGTAGGGGTCAGGAGGAAGATTGACTCCAGGAAGAGGTTCTGGGATGGGCCTAAGGATCTGAGGAGAGACTGGAGACCCTGCTGGATTTCTGGAACAGCGTCACTGTGGGAGGGTTTGTTGGTGGATGAATCTGATAGCTGGAAGAGTCCTTCAGCCAGATAATCCTTGTGGTTCAAGACAACAGTGGTGGAGCCTTTGTCAGCAGGTAGGATTATAAGGTCAGAATCAGTTTTTAGGTGATGGATTGTGGTTCTTTCTGGAGATGTAAGGTTAGGTTGCAAGTTGTGGGATTTGGGGAATGATGGCGAGGCAAGGTTCGAGGTTGAGAAATTCTGGAAAGGTAACGGGGTGATTTGGGGGCAGTGGGGCTGGATCATGGGTGGATGGAGGAGTGAACTGAGTCAGGCAGGGTTCAACATTGGTGTTCAGTTGAGTCTAATTGGTTGAGTTGGTGGCGAGGAAGTGTTTTCACTGTAGGGACTGAGAGAAGGAGAGAAGATCTTTAACAAGTCCTGCATGATTGAATTTGGGAGTGGGGCAAAAGATGAGGTATTTGAAAAGGATTGATACTTCTGTTGGGCTAAGTATTTTGGACGAAAGGTTCAGGAGTGTGTTTCGGGTCTGTTTAGGTTCTGCCTCTCTCGTCATGTGCTGCTGCTGTTTGTAGTCTGGTTTCAGCTACCAGAGACTGTGCACGTGTGTGTGTGTGTGTGTGTGTGTGTGTGTGTGTGTGTGTGTGTGTGTTTTTGACAAAACCTTGTTGGCCGAATGCTTATGTTGTGGCAGTCTTTTTAATGTGCCTATCTGGGACTCAGCATCTCCACCATATGGTGAGTAGCAAAAAACAGAAGTGTTATTTATTGTTAGGGATACAAAGGAATAGAAAAGGAAAACTGAAAAACGCAAAATGAAAATTCAGACAGTGTCATTATTTTTATGTTATGGTTTCATAAAATTGTTCCTCAGTGTTTGAAATGTTGCCATGCCCGCATTGTAAACCTAGAAAGAAATTATGCTGACAAGGAGGTATAAAGTTCAATAGGTCCACCATATTCTTTTGATTGCTTCTATGTTGATTTTTTCATGAGGGAAGCTGTTTGAAATTGAAGCTGAGCAACGTTCATTGATATGCATCCACCCCTGTTCACAGAAGCATGCCCTTTCCTCAAATCAAGCTCCTGGATTTCGTTGTTGACATTCTGTTCTGGTTTATAAAAAACAGATGTTCCATGAGATTTGTCATAGTTGATGTGACATATTTTCAGCTATATGCTTTCATTTCCAGCAACATTATTTTTCTTTTTACCCCCCCTTGGTGACACGCCCTTGAAAGTCTTGGTCAGAAAATCTGAATGTTGCATTTTATTAATCACAAACTTACTCATTATGACACAGTGGTAGCAGACCTGATTCCCACAAGTGTTTGGACATTTGGACGTACACCGCTAGACTACCAGGGTGCTCAGCAGTTTCGTTCAGTGCAAGCGAACTATTGAACTTGTCTGATACTAAGATCTGTGTGTCTAGTGATGGTAAATGGTGTCAGCCCATTTTTCAATTTTTGTGACATACACCACTTGACAACCAACCTGCCCACAAGGGAATATGGTTTGACAAGAGAAGCATGTCCTCTTAATTGGATTGAATATGCATTTATTGTTGAGTTATCACTTGGAAATGGCAATACTCCTAAATCACAGATGTGAGATACATAAACTGTGTAGGCAGGGCATGTAGTTCCTCCAAATTCCTTAAGTTGGAGGGAGATAGTGGTTGAGTGGTTATGGATCAGGATGACTTCAAAATGTATATGATGTCTTGTGGAATCCAAGCTGTGACTTTTTGCCACCGTCATGTGAGGGAATAAGGTAGGTGTGTGTAATTAAGTTGCCCATGAGGGAAATTTTTAGGATACGACATTGTGTGGATAGAAATTTCCATTGTCTTTCAACTGGATTCAATGACTGGTCCATAATTGCTCACACTCTTAGTTAATCACCAGTTTTACTCATGTCAGGAAACTGAATTTGTCCTTTTTGCCAATCATACGTAGCAATGGGTGTAGAAGCATCAACAACAAACATTTTTATGCAGATGATTAATTTTATGGATGTGTAGTGACGTGCAGCGTACGTACCAACTAGGATGGTTAAGTTTTCAGTTATTCACAGTTTGGAAGTGGTTATTGGTTTAGACAGGCAAATGGTTAGCTATCACACCCACACTATACACTGTATAGTAACTGCCCACACCTTGTTAAACATTTCAGTTACTTATTATGCGTTCTCTGTGTCACTGCCGTATAAGGTAATAAGCTACTTGTTTTCCATTTGCATGAACTAGGTTCCCATATTTTGAAATACCTTTATTTTACATCCTTGCAGTAGATCTGACAACTGTAAAGTGGAAACAGGCTATATGTTCAAATAAAATTATGACAAAGTTAATTAAAAGACTGTTTCAAATGTATGAGTGTGTGTGAATATACATAGCTGATTTTGCCGTTAAAACATAACTCATAATGCTTTCAAAAAGAGTTTGTTATTTTTATCAATTTACAAGAAGTTTAGTGAGCTGCAAACTTACCAGTTTTGTAGGACAATCCCTTTAGCACTAACAATAAGTTCATGATTTTTAAGTACAGTTTTTCATAGGTTTGGCTAAGTCAACCAGTGCTTCAAAAATTGATAATTTCGGCAAATGTTTAAAGATTTGGCTGTATTTTAAAAACATAATTGAACACTATTATAACTTGAAGCATTATAGCTTAAGGTAATGTATATGAATTGTGTGATTTATCAAAATTACCTAAGGAAGATGTCCTTATAAGCCCAGTAGCAACATGTTCTCTTCTTTTTTACATACTGTCAAAAGAATTATATCACATCATTGAAAGAATTAATTAAATCTAAGTTTGGTACCACAAAATATGTAACCGTGCAGGGTGAAATTAAATGTATGGTAGGCCCTTTCAGTTTCAGACAAGTAGTGTTTGCTATCACTAGTGTGTTAACAAATGGATCTGCTGATGGGTACATAAGAATAGTAAGAGATCCTTTGCATAGGTCTGCTGTAAAGCCTGTAGAATTGCATGATGTTTCTTTATAAAACAGAACTATTTCCAAAACATTACTTATAGTCAGTCAAACGCTTAGTTATGGATTTCCAACTCAGTCCTTAACTGTCGAGGACAATTTTGAGTTCGTCAGTTACAAAATTAAAGATTGTACTGAAGTAGATATGGAAATGATCTGCTGTGTTTGTGAACTGGGAACTGGCAACATTCATCATTTAAATACATTTTTGATCACTTAGATTTTCTGTACAATAAAATTGAATCCACAGTACATATGTGAAGCTCTTTCATCAATTTTTTTTAATGTTGCTTAGACATCCACACATGAAAACTTACATTTACCATTTACAGGAAACAAAAGCTACTGGTACTGTAATCCTTCCAACTTCCTACCACCCACTAAGTCACAAACCTGCACCTTTTCACCTTTATGGTGCAATTCCTCATTTCTATTTCCTTATTTGAATCACTTTTTCAGACAGAAGTATGGATGGACAAGCACATTAATTACAGCAGCGCCTACAACTCTAATCTGAATCATATGGGAAAACAAAAATTATTAGTATGTCTCTATGCTGGTCAAAAGAAACCAGTCAGTAAGGACAAAATAGTGCTCAACTTAAATTTTTCTGACACCCTGGTCTGTGCCAAGTTGTTCCTCTAGTGGTTCCTGAAAAATTCATTTTGTCAGTTTCATCTTCTCTCCAAAATTAGAATAGGAGCCAATAATCTCTGTGCTACACCCCATTTCTCTTCCAATGAAACCATTCACCTATTGCTCACAAACCGATCTCAGCTCTCGTGTGTGACATGTTACCAGAATTACCTAGAAATAATATGCAAAAGAGATTGGGAAGTGGCTGGGTACCAGACTTGTAGAAACAAGGTGCACTGAATCCACGTTTCCTAAACTAAACAGTCTACACCAAGTGAAATAAAAATTGAAAAGTTTTGTGAGACACGTTGTACCGTACTGATAGTTAAAAAAACTATTTCAGATTAAATACTGTAGGAATTCTGTGAGTTGGAAAAATTGTGACACTTCATCTCTGTATGTCAATAACCACTCAAAACGAATAATGTGCTTCCCTTCAAGGTTAACACAAAACATTTTTCTTCTGAAATACAGAGGATGGTGAAGCTCTCTCTCACACAATCTGCAAATCCATCCTTTTAAATGGAAAGAAGCTATTGACATGGCTGTTTGATTGGTAAACTATCACTTATTAATACTGTTGCTTCTAGCTGAGAATGAGAATGATTTATTATTGATTGTGGAACAAAGTGAATGGTCATTTATCACATTTGTAGGACTGTTTTAGTTATGTATGGATGACACTGCTCACTAAAAACAAAATTACTGCCGTCTCAAATGCGTTGCATTTGCATTGTAAAGCAAATTACATTCCTAATATTTTATAAAATACTGCACAGTGGGCTTAGAGTATTCATAATTGTACTCAATATACTTTCCCACTCTAAAGAGCAGTTTTGAAGGTACCGTACAGTGAATAGGCCTGAGCTCTTCAAAATAAAGAAAAAAACTAATTAATTGTAAGAGATCTTTACCATCAGTGATTCCTTTTGTTGGAAGTTTGTTACACGTTTTCAGAGTTGGTTGAATTCTTGAGAGATGGTTTTCATGCTAGTGTTCATATTGTGAGGGCTGACAGTTTATTATGGTACTTGTCCTGGATGACAGTAATGTAATATATCTATGTCTGTTAGTGGAACATTTTTAATTTCACATGTCTCTAAATCAACTTATTGTAAGCATCAGAAATAATGACTGACTTCCAACACGGAGCATGTCCGAGCATTAATAGATGCTGGGTGCAAACTGCTGAAATACATGGTATGTATAAGGGGAAATCAAAATGTCTCTTTTGGAGGCATTGAGCCAGCATATATGTGATGCGACTTGATTGTGATGCAGGGATATAAGCACCAGCATATTGGCAAAGGAACAGTGTAGTATTCGTGTCTTTCCAACATGCGTTTGGTAAATGCGGAAACATGATGTATAACAATGTTATTACCAAATTTGTCCAAGCAGGATGAGTGTGCTGTTATTCTTTCTTTGGCTTCCAGATGACAAACACTGTTAGGTGTCCATTAGAGAATGAAGAATGTGTATCGGGCAGCATGTCTGTGAAAAACCACAGTTGTGAAATGGTATGCCAAGTTTTGTGGTGGTTGGGATTAGACACAAGATGCTACTCGATCTGGAAAGTTATGCCAACTCAAGTGGGAGACACTGGAGCACCCAACCTGTAATCCTGGTCTCTCCCCATATGATTGTTACACCTACAGTCCCTTTAAAAAGGCCTCGAAGAGTCAAAAATTGCTGTCGGACGAGAATTTGCAGCAGGTAGTTACGGAGTTCTTCACACAGCAAGACACAGTGTTTTACGTAAGCGTTATCTTCAACCTGGTACATTGGTGTAATAATTGTGTAAATGTTCATGGCTGTTTTGCCTGATTGGCATACTGATACTGGACTGTATGGCCTTCAAACAGAAACTTTTTGATCGCTGCTCATGTCACTCATTCACCTCAGTATTTTCTAACTAATCGCAGAAGTTAATTACTGAAAGAAGTTGTATAGTGGTTAGCACACTGGGATTCATATATGTGCAAGCTACACTTCCCTGTCCAGCAATCCAGAGTTTAGGTTTTTTGTAAATTGCTTGAGGCAGATGTCAGGATGGTTCTTTAAAAAAAGACATAAATGAATTCCTTTCCTATCCTTCCTTCAGTCAGAGCTTGTGCTCCATCTCTGATCAGCTTGTAATTTATGGGACATTAAATTCTGATCTTCCTTCTTTCATGGAGGCTATGTAGAAAATGGAGATGCTCCGTAGATTCAAAACTTTGGTGACATTCTTGACAAACAATAGCTCTAAATGTAGTTGGATTCAGTGAATTTGAAAGTGAAATAGGTTTTGATTACCAAAATATAACAAGTAACCCATTCTTAAGTATTGTTCTTATGACTGGGACTCGTAGCAGACAAATTTATCGGAAGAAAGTAAGTTCAAGGAAGAGCTGCACGATTCCTTCCCAGTTACTTAAGCATATCTATGATGTTGATGTTGTGGCACTTATATTATAAACTGCATTTAGAGACGGTAGAAAATGAGCACATTATGAAAACAATTTCTCTCAAAATTGCAAGGTACAGAGTTCTGAAAGATGTTAACATACATGATGTAATATTCCACTCTCCATGTGCATATCAGGTTTCTCAGTGACATTTCTCATTATTTCTGTGTGGATGTTGTTGTGCGCTCTATTTTGTGTGTTAAGTCGCATAGTGCTCAGAGCCATTTGAACCATCTATTTTGTGGGATTACTGCTTTCAAAAGTGTTTTAGAAGAAGTTGTTATATTGAAAAGAATAGTAAAGAATGTATTGTAGTATAATTGAATGAAGTTAGGTTATGCTGTTTGAATTAAGTCAGAAAAAAAATACTCAAAAAGTAGTAGGTGAGTTTTGCTGTTTTAGTAGTAAAATTTATATATTTATTTATTACGTGTTCCATTGTTCCATACAGCTATGAGTTTCCCACGGATGTGAAATGTGTCAAGATTACATTTATTTATGTGTATATTAAATTAAAATTTACTACTGAACAGATATTAGAGTATTACAAGCAAAACAATAAATGTTAATCATATCCACAAGCACCATGTTTGTAACCCCTTTAACTGCTCTGGACATATTAACGTGTGCACCTTTGCACCTGTCCCTGTGTGCTCTGAACATGTTTACGCACACCACCAGCCCTTCTACCTGGTACTCTGAACTTGTCTATGTGTAGACGTGTTTGGAGTTCCAGGTAGGAGGACTGTTGGCGCACGTAAACATGTACAGAGCACACAGGGACAGGTACAAAGGTGCGCACGTTAACACGTCCAGAGCAGTTAAGGGTTAACAGACATAGTTGTTGTTGTACTATTGGCCAATCAAAATCATAGACACAAAACACAGTATCTGAATGAAAGTAACAAGATCTATATAAAAAACTTAGATTAACATTTTGCAAGTTATCATCGTCATTCTTCAATAGTTGTATGTTCACAACAGTTTCAGGTTAGTTATTGTCATACTATTAGGACAGTTAGTTGAGCAACATATATGCAATGAAACTACATACCCATGCTATACAATGACAGAATGAAATTATGTAATATATGTGAAATTCTTGTTTTATGATTTGTCAGTTATGGAACAGTTTAGCTCTATCTTTTCTTACTACTTGTCATCAGCAATATCATCAAAGGTCATGGTGTATGCAGGGCTTTACCAGAAATGAAAGTAACAGTGGTAGGAGCTCCAGATGGTTGAACATTTAGAAAAAAATAGCATATTTTGCATAGTTTGGTTGAGGCATGAGCCATTTATGCTAGCATGGTTTCCAGGCAGCAGTCGGTGTAGCAGAACGACTACAGAACAGCAATCTGGTCATGGGGTCCGATATCTCTGTGGATAGTTTTTTTTATTTTCAGTCTTCATATTACTTATGGTACAAATAAAATGAAATAATACTCAATATGCTGTTACTGTGTTATCCCTAGGTATTTAGCTGAATCAGACGTGATTTTTTGTGTAACTGAAATTTAACAAATTTCATTTAGAACTCGTGTGAATGACATAACACTTTTCATTATTTAGAATCAATTGCCACTTTTCACACCATACATACATCTTGTTAAAATCACTTTGCAATTTGTTTTTATTATCTGATGACTTTACTAGATAGTAAATTACAGCATTGTCTGCAAACAATCTAAGAGGGCTGCTCAGATAGTCTCCTAAATCATTTATATACACAGATGAGCCAAAACATTATGGCAACATGCTTAATTGCTTGTTTGTCTCTCTTTGGAACAAAATACATTACAGATTCTGCATATCATGGATCCAACAGTTTGTAGGTAGTTTTGTGGAGGTATGTGGCATTAGATGTCAATGCACAGGTCATGTAATTCGTGTAAATAATGGGCCGCTGATTTGTGTACGCGGTAATGGCGCCCAACGGTGACCCAGATGTGTTCTGTAGGATTTACATCAGGCGAATTTGGTCACAGAGACATCAACGTCAGTTGACTATAATACTCTTCAAAACACTGTAGCACAGTTCTGGCTCAGAGATACGGACAATTACACTGCTGAAAGGTGACATCACCATCGAGGAAAACATCAGGCATGAAGAGATGCAGGTGGTTCACAACTGTTGGTGTGTCTTCAATTACTGCCACACGTCCCATGCAAGTCCAGGAGAATGTCTCCCATAGCATAATACTGCTACAACCAGCCTGTGTCCATGACATGCTGCACATATCGAGCTGCCATTCACCTTGATGATGGCATTTGTGGAGATGACTGTTGACCTAGTATAGCAAAAATGTGATTCAGTCAGAGCTGAAATATTTCCTTTGACTCACAGTTAAATTCAAATGGTCTCATGCCCACTTTAGTCATAATTGATAAGGTCATTGGTTCAATATGTGAACACATACGGGTGGTCTGTTGCGATGCTACATGTTCAACAATGTATGATTAACAGTGTGCTCCGAAACATTTGTGTGCGCCAGTAGCATTGCCCCCTTTTGGGAGAAATGCCACAGATCACCATCTATCCTACTTTACAGAGCAGACAAGCCTCCAAACACCATGTTCTGGGAAGAGTCGTTGATGTCCAACCATTTAGTGCATAGTGATAGTTTCTCTCTTCTTCTACCTGTTTCCATAGATGCTCATGACAGCAGTATGTGAACTTTCAACCAGCTTCACCATTTTCAAGATCCTGATTCACAACTTTGCGTAATAGTAATCTGTCCTTTGACAAAGTCACTATCTCAGTGGATTTCCACATTTGCAGCACATATCTTAGCTACGGTAACCCCCATCCATCTCTGCTGTGCTTGCTTACTTTTCATAGTGTGTCATGTGCTCGCAACGTCACCAGACGACATGCAACCTTTTGGTAGGCAGTGGGCATAATGTTTTGGCTTATCAATTGAGGTCCTATAACATTTCTTTGTGGAACACTAGATATCACTTTTGTTTTACTCAGTGCCTTTCCATCTATTGCTACAAACTGTGATGTTTATGAAAGGACAGCACAAATCCAGTTTTACAACTGAGATGATACTCCATAGGTAAGGAATTTGATAATTGAGTGATTTAAGCTGCTTCACTGCACCAAGGATATTTATTTCTAAATTATCCATATTGGCAGATTTTCTTGATTCGAATTCTGGAATATTTACTTGATCTTCTTAAGTGAAGGCTTTTTAGAAAACCATGTTTAGTAGCCCTGCATCAGTGGCCCTGTCATCTGTTACAGTAACATTACTGCCAAACAGTTCAGGTATTGATTGTCACTTGCTGCTGGTTTAATTTACATAGAACCAGAATCTCATAGGATTTTCTGCCAGATGTGTACAGAGTTTTCTTGTGGAAACTATTGGAAGCATGTTTGCATTAAAGTCTGCACTGGAATTCTAAATTCGAGTTTCTGTAAAACGTCATAAATCTTGCAGATTTTGTGTTTTTCAGATATGGCATGTTTTTCCCCCCTTCTCGTACAACAGTGTTCTTGAACTGTTTTGTATACCACAGGGGGTGGGGGGGTCAGTTATGTGTCTTAGTAATTTATTTGGTACAAGTCTCTTAAATTGCTATTAATACTATTTCTTTAAATGTAAGCCACATTTGTTATATGCTTACATAGTTAGTGTGGAAGGTGTGAGACTCTTTTTTAGGAAAGTTTGAAGCGAATTTTTACCTTCTTTTTTAAATAGATGTATTTTTCATTAAGTTTTGGTGAGTTTGGATGTTTCGTTGTTCAGTCTCGCTATAATGAGCGTGTGATCACTAATCCCTGCATCCATCATGATGCTCCTTATTTGCTCTTGGTTATTTGTTACTAAGAGCTCAAGTATGTTTTCACAACCATTTACACTTTGTATGGGTTCACAAACAAATTGCTCATAATAGTTATTGGAGAAAGCATTTAGTACAATTGTGGACAGTGTTTTATACCTATGAGCAACTTTAATCATACATTTTTGTCAACACAAGAGTAGATTGGAGTAGATTGAAGTTACCTCCAAACTCACAGGAACTATCTACTTTAGTTTCACTGCACGATAAACTATTTCTAACAACAACAAACGTGCCACTACTGACTGTGTTTAATTTATTCTTTCTGACCACCATGACATTCTTTTTTAAAAATATCATTGTTTCTCTGTGAATGGAAAAATAAACAGGTAGAATTACAGATACTGCTGAGATGTCAGCTCTCACTGCATGGATTAACCAATGTGGCTGACACATCAAAATTGCTGGTATGATGTGGAATATGGTGTTCTCAAATCACTGGTCCAGTCTTCATTCAGTGTACATTAACATTAGCCCGTTATCTGCAGTTACTAGAAAAAGACATGCTAACGTGTGCTGCCATCAATGCTGTCTGTAGATAGGAAGTTTTCATCCTTCTTTCAGCATGATGGTGCGCCATCTTATTATGGTGTAGCTGTTATCCAGGTATGCATACCTTGTAGAAATCTGATAGACTGGTTGCCACATTTGCCACATTTAAGTCCATTAGACATCTATCTATGAGGATGTGTGAAGGCAGTTGTCTCTGCATTGAAGATCCCAAACCTTGCACGCTTCAGGGAGTGCATTATTGATGGTTGTGCTCAGATTGTGGTACATCTGTTGGTTCAAGTTCATGAAGAATGGGTGAAGCTGATAACAGCCACTTCAGAATGTGCTGCACAACACATCGAGCACATCTATGATATACTTTATTTATTGTCAACAGCATTTGCCTTGGTATGTAAAAAAGGTGACATAACTCAAGAAGGAATAAAGCTATGCTCAATGCTCAAATGAAAGACACCAATGTTCAGACATGTCCGAAAGTACAGACACCATATCCGTTATAGGTATATAGTTCTGGCAATACTGGCCACGATCTCCTCCTCCTGTGCGGATCCACACACATCCCCCCGAAGTCTTACGGGACTTGGTAAGAATGTCTTGGACTTGGTAAGAATGGGACACTAAGAATGTAGTGTGTGGACATACAAGGTGAGAATGTGGGTCTCACGGGAGGCATGCACGAGATAGTACCTGCAGTTGCACTAACCCCTGTGCCCTCGTTGGCTCATATGGATAGTGTGTGTGCCATGTAAGCAGGAGATCCTGGGGTCGAGTCCCAGTCAGGGCACACATTTTCACCTGTCCCCGTTGATATATATCAACACCCATAAGCAGCTGAAGGTATTAAATTAATTCTAATTTCGTTCTAGACGGCTTCAGGTAATCAGTGGTGTCTGTTCTTTCGGACATGTCTGAAGGAACAGACACCATATCCATACCTGTAGATCATCCTATACACCAGATTAGATATATATAAAATTTCAACACTAAAGGGGGGAAATTAGGTTGAGCTACTGTTGCATGTCATTCTTACTGTTAAAATTGTCTTACTATTGCACTAGTCATATCACTGTAAGTGTTTTCCATCAGTCACTACGCACGAAAGTCAACTTGGCTAATTCCCCACCCCATATTGTGAGAGTGGATTTTTATTGGTAAGGGAATGTACCCCTAAATTTTAGTTTTAATCATAAGATGAGCTTGATTAAAACTGAAATGTTAGGAACTATTTTTGCATCTGTTAGTATGCTCAAACTTTTCTTTTTTGAAATGACTCGAACATGATGAATGATTTTTCACTGAAGAAAGAGTAACAGCATTGTTTATATATTTCATTGCAGGAACAGATTTTTGATGTTTGGTTTATGATTCAACTGTGTCTCTCTTTCATATAAGCATACCTATAGTTGACACTTTCCCAGTGATACCATACATCACTGGTTTGAAAGGTTATATAAAGGCAAGACATTCTATTACCAAAACCATTTGCTATTCCTATTTCCTCATGGGAAAGTAAATCGATATGTGGTAAACAGTAATCATTATTAATATATGCTAATTCTGAGGAGTGATCGAAGACACATTAAAAGTCTAACTTTATTAACAAAACCAATACTCAGTTATAGTGCCTACATGCAACAGAAATCTCTCCTATGACATTGTCTGTGGTGTGCCTACATGATGAACCCTTGAGTTGTAGTAGGTGGCAGCATGAAGACAAGGGACATTACTGGGCCAGTAGTGCACAGTTCATGAAGAATGGGTCTCTTGTTGAACAATCTGGTGTGACAGTTAATGATAACAAAACTGAAGCCAAAGTTTTAAATTTCACATGCAAGAAATCATTCACACAGGAGAATCATGCAAACATACCATCATTTGATCATCAGACTGATTCCCATATGGACGACGTAGTAATAAGCATTACTTTCATGGAGAAACAGCTGAAAGATTTGAAAGAAAATAGATCACCAAGTCTGTATGGAATCCAGTACTTTATGGCATTGGCCCCTTACCTAGCCTGCATGAATCTCTTACCCAGCGCAGAGTCTCAAGTGGAAAAAAGTGTAAGTAACTTCAGTTGTCTTGTATCTTCCAACAATCACTCAACTTCGACATCTTACTGTACACTACAGCATTATCAGCCAACAATCACAGATTGCTGCCCACCCTATCCAACAAGGTAAAGGGTAAAAGAACAGACCCCCAAAACTATAAACCAATATCCCTAACTTCAATTTGTGGCAGACTCCTTGAATATCACCTCAGTTCGAATATATTAAACTTTCTTGAGACTGAGAAGTTCACGTCCACTAGATGACATGGTTTTAGAAAGCATTTCTTGTGCGAATCTCAACTTGCGCTTTCCTCACATGATATACTGTGAACTATGGACGAAGGGCAACAGGTGGATTCCACATTTATAGCTTTCCAGAAAGCACTTGACACAGTGCCCCATTGGTGGCTGTTAATGAAGGTATGAGCATATGGAATAAGTTCACAGATATGTGTGTGGCTCGAAGACTTCACAAGTGATAGAACCCAGTATGTTGCCCTTGACAAGGTTATCATCAGGAATGCTCTAGAGAAGTGTGATAGGACTGCTGTTCTCCATATACGTGAATGATTTGTTGGATAGGGTGGACAGCAATCTGCGATTGTTTGCTGATAATGCTGTAGTGTACGGTAAGATGTCGAAGTTGAGTGATTGTTGGAAGATAAAAGACAACTTAGACAAAATTTCTAGTTGATGTGATGAATGGCAGCTAGCATTGAATGTGGAAAAATGTAAGTTAATGTGGATGGGTGGGAAGAACAAACCTGTAATGGTCAGATACAGTATTACTAGTGTCCTGCTTGACAAAGTCAGGTCGTATAGTAACTGGGCGTATCATTCCAAACTGATATGAAGTGGAATGAGCACATAAGAACTGTGGCAGGGAAGGCGAATGGTGAACTTTGGTTTATTGGGAGAATTGAAGGAAAGTGGGGTTCATCTGTAAAGGAGACCGCATATAAGACACTGGTGCGACCTATTCCTGAGTACTGCTACAGTGTTTGGGATGCGTACCAGATTGGAGTGAAGGAAGACATCAAAGCAATTCAGAAGTGGGCCACTAGATTTGTAGCCGGTAGGTTTAAACAACACGTTAGTGTTACGGAGATGCTTTGTGAACTCAAATGGGAACCCCTGGAGGGAAGGAGATGTTCTTTTCGAGAAACACTATTGAAAAAATTTAGAGGACTGGCTTTTGAAGCCGAGTGCCACATGATTCTTTGACCGCCACAATATATTGCACATAAGGGCTACAAAGATAAAATACGAGAAATCGGGGCTCATATGGAGGCATGTAGACACTCGTTTTTCCCTTACTCTATTTGCTAGTGGAACAGGAAAGGAAATGACTAATACTGGTACAGATTGCCCTCCACTACACACTATACAGTGGCTGGTGGCTTGCAGAGTGTCTGTCTAGAGGTAGATGTAGATATGAAGATTGATGTGCTGCTGGTGAAGACCAGAATTAACTGGACCAGGTCTGCTAGTACAGAGCACTGAGATGAAACTACTGATACTGCCAACTTGTAGCACAGGGAGTGAACTGTTGATGTGACCAGATGGAACTGCTGGTGCTGCTGACTTCAGGCATAGAGCATAACTGACCTCGCACAATCTGTTGGTGGCCTAAATAGTCAGGAGCGGACGAATATACGTGTGGCGCTGCAAGGGCATGTGATCTGCTGTAGCAAAATAGTGACCTGCCGATAGCACACTCTGCAGTGACAGGCCTCGCTGCCTGTCGGTGAGGTTGGTGCATGTAGATGTTGTGGAGGCACCGTGTAAGTTCGAGAAACAGCCCAAGCCACACAAGGAAAACATCTCTGTTTTGATGAAAGCCATTTGCCCGCATTCTCTTAGCTGGATGGATGCCTGCATGGCATGGTTTGCTACTGCCAGGGGAATTCAACATCCCTCCCCCCTTAAAAAGAGATGGTACTGCCACCTGGGAGCCGCACTCTTAGGGGGAGGCAACTCACTGCCAGTAATATCTGTCCAGGAAACTGAAACGACCAACAGTATAGTCAGCAAAAGAAAAATCTTTGCCCAGGAATTGAACAGAAAAATAAAATTACAGAACCATGCATTTGTAAGAATATTGGAAAGTATATATTCACTGAATAAGAATGCAAGACACAACTAACAAGACTGCTGAGCATGGGGTGCAGGAGTCGTGACTTTTGATACACAAGAATAATACTGAAACTTCAGAAAAGCTCAGCACCAGGCACATTAAAATACAGAAGTGAACCACTAATTAACACAAGAAATGATCCCCCACGTGGACCAGTGTGCTTGTTTTCTTGGGAACAGTGACTGGACTCCATTGCAGGCGGTGACAGTGAAGGGCCTGGTGTGGTGGGGCCTGCAGTGAAACTTCCAAGAATGCACAACACAGGGCTAGCCAGAACACAACAGGAACAGTGGTGCCAGTGTGAATGGTGAATCTGATGGCTGGGCCAGTAACAACATCAGGAGTCGCTACATGGATGGCCACAACAGTACTAGGGGGGAAAAAGCAGGAAAACACAGAACAAGCAGGAAAACACCGCCCCAGCAAAACTAACAACCACAGAATGAGCAACAAAACAAAACCTGTTTTGGCAAACAAACCAGTACACAGAACTCTAAAACCACACTGAAAGAATGCAGAAACATGAATCCTGTGTGAGACATCAACATCAAAATACTCTTTTACCTTGTCACCATTGAAGTGTAATTGGTGACCGGAGAGAAAGCAACAACAGCATACATTAACACACATGGACACTCATTGCAGTGACCTAAATAGTCTGGAGTGGATGGATATCAGCGTGGCAGTGTGAGGGCACATGATCTGCCATAGCAAAATAGTTGGTTGGTTGATTTGGTGGAGGAGATCAAACAGCGAGGTCATTGGTCACATCTGAGGAGGGAAGGACGGGGATGAAATCGGTCTTGCCCTTTCAATGGAACCATCCTGGCATTTGTCTGAAGTGATTTAGGGAAATCATGGAAAACTTAAATCAAGATGGCTGGACTTGGGTTTGAACCGTCTTCCTCCCGAACGCGAGTCCAGTATGCTAACCCCTGTGCCACCTCACTCAGTAGCAAAATAGTGCCCTGCTGATAGTGCTCTCTACTGCTACATACACGCTGCCTGTCAGTAAGGTTGGCACCGTCTGATCCTGTGGAGATAAAGTGTAACTTTGTGGTAAACAGCCCAAGCCATGCAAGGAAAATACTCTTTTTTTTAAAGGCCGTTTACCCATGTCCTGGCAGGGCAGCTGCCCACTTGGCGTGCCGGGTGTGCAGAGGAGACAACTTCCGGGCAGATACAACACTAGCAGTCATAATTTTGTGTATTATTTTCAACAAAAATACAGGTGTAAAAAAATTTACATAGTACAAAAATTATCTTTCGAAATTTATTATAAATGTGTGGTAGTTTCCCATCCTTGACACATTTATTAATCTCACATTGGCAGTCGTTAACTGCTGCATTTGCTAATGCAATAGATGAAACGAAGGTATCCTTAAATTCTCAACAAATGTACGTGTTCAGTGTACGTAGAGAATGCTCATAAAGTGTACTGCCATCCTCCCCCCCCCCCCCCCCCCCCATGCAAGTAATGGGTGACACTGGAGACTTAAAACATTGATTCTCCACATCAGCCAGCATCATTGTCATCTGAGACTTGCACAAAAAGATCAGTCTTGACATGATACTTTTTTTACCTGCTGTTACATTTTTTCCACAGTTGGTACTCTATTAGCTACCTCGTGCCCCCAGTCCCCATCATCAACGATTCATGAACTCAGTTATTCTATACATTTTCCTTGTGTGACTATGTTTGTCTCCAACTCTGTGTGCAGAATGGACTGAGGTTCTCAAGAATTTGGGTCTCAGCACTATTGTAGAACACTGTTTGTCACCTGGATTGAAAACACACATACATTATGAGATCAGCACATTGTATATATTCGTACTAAAATTACAGAGTGGGTTACAGTACTGTGTTAATGACTAGTTGATTTAAAGAAAGAATCATACTGGTGGATGCTGAAATTTATGGTCTTATTTTTTATGGAGGTGTGTTATTTTACTTGAAATTTGTAGAGTTCATGCAGTATGAAAATCTAAATTTACCGAAACCAGCTTCATTCTTGAATATAACTCATGGTATTTCCTTTATTGTCTCTGATATATGAGGAGCTTCCCACTCCAGTGACATGATTAACTTCCTGTTAATATCTTAGAATTTATCTAAAAGTTGATCCTTGCTGAAAGGGATACTATACAAATGCCAAAATAACACATATTGAGGTACATGATCAGGGAGTAGAATGAAATTATGCAAAAGACCTTGCTTGCCTTCTAGCAGTAGTTTATTGTAGTTTGCTGAAGCAATGAAGGGTCCATAGCAACTATTTTCAAGAAGGGTTGTAGGACAGATGCACATACTTACAGGCATATATTGTTAATGCCAATCTGTTGTAGAATTTTGGTACAGGAATTATGGTGTTTTTCGGTGAATAAAAATTTTGTCTATAAACATCACCAGGGTTTCCACAAACTGAGATTATGTGAAACTCGGCTTGCTCTGTTCATCAGTGAGATCCAGAGCAGTAAAGAAATCCACTACTATACCTTTACACTACTGACTACCTAGAAGGTAGTCAGTGTGAGAGCAGTACAAAGATGTTCAACCAACACCAGTGGCAGGTAGTACAAGAGTTTTGCTATGGAAATGCTATTGGGGAGAATTGGGCAACATATTACTTCCCTCAGCATAACGTCTCACAAAATGACCGCAATGAGAAAATCTGAAATTGTAGCTAATACAGCAGTTTAATGACACTCATCCTTGTCACGTGCCATTTGAAATCGGAACAGGGGGAGACAAAGAAAGAAAATATGTTATGTGGACCTGTGTCTGGAAACACTTACTTTCCATGTTAAAGCTCATTTTATTACTACTCTTCAAATCACATTAATCATGGAATGAAAACGCACAGCAACAGAACGTACCAGCGTGACTTCAAACACTTTGTTACAGGAAATGTTCAAAATGTCCTCCGTTAGCGAGGATACATGCATCCACCCTCCATTGCATGGAATCCCTGATGCGCTGATGCAGCCCTGGAGAATGGCATATTGTATCACAGCCATCCACAATACGAGCACAAAAAGTCTCTACATTTGGTACCGGGGTTGTGTAGACAAGAGCTTTCAAATGCCCCCATAAATGAAAGTCAAGAGGGTTGAGGTCAGGAGAGCGTGGAGGCCATGGAATAGGTCCGCCTCTACCAATCCATCGGTCACCGAATCTGTTGTTGAGAAGTGTACAAACACTTCGACTGAAATGTGCAGGAGCTCAATCGTGCATGAACCACATGTTGTGTCGTACTTGTAAAGGCACATGTTCTAGCAGCACAGGTAGAGTATCCCGTATGAAATCATGACAACGTGCTCCATTGAGCGTAGTTGGAAGAACATGGGGCCCAATCAAGACATCACCAACAATGCCTGCCCAAACATTCACAGAAAATCTGCGTTGATGACGTGATTGCACAATTGCGTGCGGATTCTCGTCAGCCCACACATGTTGATTGTGAAAATTTACAATTTGATCATGTTGGAATGAAGCCTCATCCGTAAAGAGAACATTTGCACTGAAATGAGGATTGACACATTGTTGGATGAACCATTCGCATAAGTGTACCTGTGGAGGCCAGTCAGCTGTTGATAGTGGCTGCACACGCTGTACATGGTATGGAAACAACTGGTTCTCCCGTAGCACTCTCCATACAGTGACGTGGTCAACGTTACCTTGTACAGCAACAACTTCTCTGACGCTGACATTAGGGTTATCGTCAACTGCATGAAGAATTGCCTCGTCCATTGCAGGTGTCCTCGTCGTTCTAGGTCTTCCCCAGTCGCGAGTCATAGGCTTGAATGTTCCGTGCTCCCTAAGACGCCGATCAACTGCTTCGATCATCTTCCTGTTGGGACACCTTCATTCTGGAAATCTGTCTCGATACAAACGTACCGCGCCACGGCTATTGCCCCGTGATAATCCATACATCAAATGGGCATCTGCCAACTCCGCATTTGTAAACATTGCACTGACTGCAGAACCACGTTCGTGATGAACACTAACCTGTTGATGCTACGTACTGATGTGTTTGATGCTAGTACTGTAGAGCAATGAGTCGCATGTCAACACAAGCACCGAAGTCAACATTACCTTCCTTCAATTGGACCAACTGGTGGTGAATCGAGGAAGTACAGTACATACTGACGAAACTAAAATGAGCTGTAACATGGAAATTAAGCATTTCCGGACACATGTCCACATAACATCTTTTCTTTATTTGTGTGTGTCCTGAAAGTTTGGCTGTACCTTTTTGTAACACCCTGTATATATAGATTTCTAATTTTATTCTGTTTGTACCATGAATGAAATTAAAGATTAATAAATAAGTGGATTTCTAAGCAAGTACTTCCTTATATTGCCAAAAAAAAAAAATAAGCTTTCAACCATTTTACTTTTTTGTCCTATATAAAAACATGAAAAGTGTATGGTGTTACCTGACACTTTTCCTTTAATATCTAATACTAAGAATCTTTGTAGACTTTGCACAAAGCTGTGACACATACTTCAAACCAGTTTCAGTGACCATTGAAGTTAAAAAATTGCTACGTGAAAGAGTTTTGTAGCCGAGTTTGATCTTACTGTATTAATGCATTCAAAATGAACCATAGTTTACAGAGGAAAGCTTTCTCGTTCTCCTTCTTTGGTTGCTTAAAGTGTTCCAGGGATCAGTCTGTGTCAAACACTATGGAGGTCAGTGTGTATGTGTCATTTACTTTATTTCTGTAATTGTAGTATTACTCATTTTGTTAGAAAACTCTTGGGAAGTTTGAGTAGTTGTCACTAATTTAATTTCTTGGGTATAGAGGCCCTATTTTCCCTTTCATTGTGGCATTATAAGATGCCCTAGCTAGCAGTTAACTGTCAAGTGCTCCCCAGGAACAAACTGTACATATGGTAGAAATGTTCATTAGATGTGGCAGTTAAAATTGATGTGTTATGGTATATGAGAGATGAGTGGATGTGGTATGAATACTGTATCCCACCTATATGCTCACTCATTCCACAAAATTAGTCAGTATTGGGGTGTGTTCAGTTGTCAGTGATTCAGTAGTGAAATGGAAACATAGGAAAGTAGTACAAAACTTCATTGATTGTCGGGGAAGCTAAGAAATTGGCCCATGATACTTTTTTGAGAGTGACATCAAACTTAATTAAAAACGTAGCACTTGTCTAGATGTGTTTACGTTTATTCCCGGAATACATAAACCAGGAATTCTGAGATGATATTCCAGGAACTCATGCATAGCAGACATTACCTACAGAAATTTTGCATTTACTTTATGTACTATCTACAAATGATTGTATCCTTTTCACTTACAATATGTGCAACATGCACACATTGAAGACATTGCTGCACATTTAGGACTTTTCTGCTGCTAAATGCTAATGATGATTTATAGAGGCTAGAGGACCTTCCTTTGGCCACATGGAATGGAATTATTTTCAACTTCTTGTAGCCACTCCTGAATCTACTATTCCTAAGAGGAAACACCTGTACCACACTTTTTTCCCATCTGACTGAGGTAATATCATTATCTGGCCAGTGAGATCTCTTGGCGCAACACTGTTTGTGGTTTAGATGAAATGTACAAAAGAATGCTTACATGCAATATGAATTGTTGGGTCACATCATGAATACTGGTGCTCTTAAGACTATAAAGATGCACTAAGGCAGGCAACTCAAGATACTCTCTTGACACTACAAGAATATGTTGAAATTGATGGTGGAGCTTATGAAACACTGTTGTGGGTTGTTTGAAATAGGCTGAGGACAGTTGTAAACTTATTGTGCACTGCTGAAAATACAGTATGAGATGTTAGTTTGTGACCTGTCGAACAACCAATAACTCATGAAAATGAGCGAACGTTAGCTTCTCATAATTATATTAAACAGTTACCAGCATTCATGTCTGAAACCGTTCAAAATATAGCATATGTTTATACTAACATGTAGCTTCAAATGACAATTTCTATCACCTTCTGCAATATTTTCCTTTCCTCCTGCCACACTCCATAAATATTGCCCTTTCCCCATGCGACACACCATGCAGTATACAAGCTATTATCGAGGTAGGTTCCATAGTGGTAATACACTGAACTCTGACTGTGGAGAAGGGAATTCAGATATCTGTCTGACCATACAGACTTGGGGTTTCCAGGGCTTTCTCAAGTCACATGAGACAAATGCTAGGATGGTTCCTTTGAAAATGTTACAAGTGCATGCTGAAAAGTAATGCTTCTGGTGTGTGTGTGTGTGTGTGTGTGTGTGTGTGTGTGTGTGTGTGTGTGTGTGTGTGTGTGTGAAAACTCATAAAGATTTTTAAATAAAAGAAATGTTACTAACATTCTACATCTTTAGTCTTCGTGTCTACATATTTATTTCTCAACATAGTCACCCTGGTAAAGAACATGCTTCTCCCAATGAGAGGCCAGTTTGTTGATATCATTACTGTAGAATGTTTGACTTTGTTGACAGAGCCAGAACCTCACCTCTGCTTGGACCATTTCATCATTAGCAAAGTAAGTCCTCAAAGGTGTTCTTTAAGTTTGAGAAACAGATGAAAATCAGATGGGGCCAAATAGGGACTGTATGGAGGATGATTGATGGCTCTGAACCCAAGGTGTCGGATTGTTGCAGATGTCATAACACTCTAGTGTGGTCTGGCTTTGTCGTTCTGAAGTAGAGGGTGGATGAACTCTTCAAAACTTGATTACAACATCCAGAAAGGATGCAAGAAAGCCATTCATTCTGTATCCAGAACTGTTACAAATATTTCTAGAAAGAGATTTTTACTCTGCAGCAGAGTGTGCGCTGATATGAAACTTCCTTGCAGATTAAAACTGTGTGCCGGACCGAGACTCGAACTTGGGACCTTTGCCTTTCACGGGCAAGTGCTCTACCAACTGAGCTACCCAAGCACGACTCACAACTCATCCTCACAGCCTGCAAAAGGCAAAGGTCCCGAGTTTGAGTCTCGGTCCAGCTCACAGTTTTAATCTGCCAGGAAGTTTTTTACAAATATCTTTATTAAACTGAGTTTAATGTGCAAATTCACAAGTGGTTCATATTGTGTGTTTCTAGTGCCACAAACAGAGTTTTGCCTTGAGGCCACTGTCTACAAATGTAGTGATTTCTTTTTTCTCTGTCACAGTTGTCCCATTCACGGAGGAAGCAGCAGAATGTAGTGTATCCATGTTGCATGCCTGTCAGTATCCAAGTGACTTTCAAATATACACAGATGTGCCATTTGAATGTACTGTACTCAATTAACTTCAGTATAGCACTCATCACTGCATATTTTCATTTGTATTTGTAGGAAACGCTATAGTAAGGGGTGGACAAACATTGTCTATGTGGAGGAGCACTGCTTGGAGACTGCATTTGCATGAGTCAATAAACAGGCACGCATTTGTTGGATTATGTTCATGCCCCAATATCTGAAAAAGGCCATTCACGTCAAAGCATTATGTGATGTCTTCTTTCTCCACAAAATAGTCTACAAAATGGGTTTGTTGTCTTCTAAAAGAGCAAATTTTTGCACCTTTATTTTACAGATTCTAACCTTGAAGCCTAGAATACGGTAATTCTGATTCCGTTTGAGAGAGTATTAAGTCCCCCATACATGATTGTTAAGCTGTGCCTGTGTGATTTCATGATGTGATGTGAACATGTCGTAGATGTAGATGTAGATGGTTGAAAGTCAAGATCTTGATGGTTTGAGGTATTGGAGACATCTTCCTCTGAGTCAACAGTATATTTATCTGGAGCTGTAGGCATAGGAAGGTCTTCAAAATGAGGAACTGGTTGCATTGCAGAGTGTAAGTTTGAATACTGAATACAATGTTTGTATTTTGAAGAAAACCCCTTGACATCTGTCAGACAAAAGTGACAATCTGTTACGACGTGATTTGTCAGTTCATACCAAACCATAGGACTGCAAAATTCATTCTACTACATTTTCCTTGTAAACAATTTCTCAGATTCCTGAAACATGAATTGCGGCATATATATATAAAGTCCAGGATTTATCATGGTCCCCAACTCTATGTCCAAGGTACAGTTCCTTAGTCTTTCTAACCAACGGTGATGAGCTACATTCTTGAGTCTTCAGTGTAAGTTCACCACAGACGCAATGAAATAAGTCTGGCTGATTTTTACATGGAAGAGACTTTATGGTGATGCAATGAACTTAATTTGATCTTGTCCTAAAATCACTCCTCCACTCCACCTTTATTGTCACTAGAATTTTTCAACTAGCAACAACTGGAAAAAAAATTACAGTTAAAATGCTGACATAGTTGAAAGGTCAGTTTGGCAGTGAATGTTTGTAATAGATTTCCATTGGTAAATGTATGTAAATCTATACCTTCAGTGGAAAAGTTGAATAGAATCATCCGGTTATTAACAAATTAAATTAAGAAAACACGCAAAGTTATTGATAAAATGGGTAAAACACTAAAAGTGATTTTTTGGAAAAATGGTGCATAGTAGACAAAAAATAATTACAGATTCATTATTTTCAGCTATACGTATAAGATACACATATTTTCATCTAAAAGACATTTTTCGCATTTTTCAGTGTAATTTTTCTGATGGTAAAAAAATGTGATTAATGAAACAGATTTGTTACGGTACTGTTGTTAGTGAGTTTTGTTTTTTCGTAATCATTTCCTAATGTGCGTATCTTATCTTTTATCCTTAGAATTCCCTCACAGTGTGTTACTGTAACACTGTGTAATGTAGCAGATGCAGTATACTGTCTTTTAAGACTGCAGCACTTTATCATGAGAGGAGCAAGTTAATGTCAACAGTATAAGAGAATGCCTACTTTTTGTTCATGGAAATTTTATTGCAGGAACAATCAGGTCTTATACCATGGACTGTTTGCATGAAATAAGAAGAGAAAAAAATGCTGTATCTGTGAACATTATCCTGTGATAGTACTTGGTACTCGATCTCACCTATGCTTTTTATACAGCTCATCTACCAGATCTTGACTTGTAAGATGGACCATCTGGCATATTTGTGTTCGAATCTCACAGTTTGGGACTGTGATTGCTGTGTTCTGAAACCGACTGAATTGGTGACCCCTCACTCACAGCTCCAGGTGTTGGTGGCTTCAGTCACGCTGCTTGAGGCTGTTGCCAGAGGGCATCACTGCGGGGGGAGAAACATGTGGATCCAAGGGACATCCAGCAAATCTCACATGTCCCTCTCCCATTGGTCTGTTGCTGTGGCTGCCCCAGTTACTGCTCACACTGAGGTTGACCCCCTCACCTGGTTGAGTGCGAGCTCGTTTCAAGGTTTAACAGCAAGCGGAAGACTTTACAGGTGGCTGATCACAAGGCCTACCTGGTTCCTCTGACAGGCAGGTTTCAGGTGCTATCTGTGACTGTGTGACTGATAAATATCTTCAGCCAGATGCAGTAGCTTGTCTAGTTTAAGAGAAAGCCTCCCAGCCTTCAAGATCTGGGTAATCTCAGAGTGTGGTATTATTGATAGTTGGGAGCTCCAGTGTTAGGCGTGCAGTAAGAGTATGGCTACCAAAGAGGCGAAGAAGTCCAGTGGGCAGTCTGTGTGCATAATGGGGGAGATATCCCAGATGTGAGAAATGGGTGCTTCCTGTGCCACAAAGAACACAGTGTGCAGCAAACTGCAAGTGGTGGCACATGTTGGTACTAATGATCTGTGTCACTTCAGATAGAAAGAGATTCTCTCTGGTTTTGGATGGCTATTTGAAGTGGTAAAGACAGCCAGTCTTGCTTGAAAGATGAAGGCAGAGCTCAATCTGTAGCATCATCAACAGGACCGTTTTTGGATTTTTGATACATAGGTGAGTGGAGGGTCTGAATAAGAGGCTCAGAAGGTTCTGCAACCATGTAGGCTGCAGATTCCATAGGGTGGTGGGGTATTGGGTTCCACTCAATAGGTAAGAAGTCCATTACACACAGTAGGTGGCTACACAGGTAATGGGGGCTGTGTGGAGTGGACTGGATCATTTTTTAGATTAGAGGACATTGAGAAAAGGAGCAGATGAAACACGGAATGAGGGTAGACCTAGGAACCAATCATAGTTGTGTTGGGAAAGAGCCAGACCTCCAAACCCTAATGGAAAGCACTGAAGCTCAAATCATTATGGGTACTGAAACCTGGCTACAGCTTTTATATAACTTCAGCCAAAATTTTACTAAGGAGTTAATGGTGCTCGGAAAGGATAGATTAAATATAGTTGATGGTGGCATGTTTGTTGCTGTTAAAAGTAATTTATCTTGTAGCTCAATTTTAATTTATAATTGATTCTTTATACCAACATTGCCCCCACCCCCTCCCCTCTGCAAGACTCAGATGATACAGTTGCTGAAAAGTTCAAAGAAAACTTTAGTCTGATTTCAAATAAATATCTCACTCATACAATTGTAGTTGGTGCTGACATCAATTTGCCCTTTGTGTGTGGGCTGGTGGTAGCTATAAAATGTTATCCAAAACCGTACTAAATACTTTTACTGAAAATTATTTTGACCAGTCAGTTCAGGAGATCATTCTTAAGTGTAAATGGTCATGAAAACATACTTGACCTCTTAGCAACAAATAATCCCAAGAAAATAGGAAGCATTATGATGGATTCAGGGACTAGTGACCACAAGGACATTTAAGCAACACTGAGGATAGTAACATCCAAATCCACCTAAAATTGATGCTAAATATGTCTGTGTAAAAAAGCAGAGAAAAATTTGATGGATTCAGGGACTAGTGACCACAAGGACATTTAAGCAACACTGAGGACAGTAACATCCAAATCCACCTAAAATTGATGCTAAATATATCTGTGTAAAAAAGCAGAGAAAAATTTGGTTGATGCCTTCCTAAGAGATAGTCTGCATTCATTCCAAACTAACTATATAAGAGTAGACCAGATGTGGCGTAGATTCAAAGAAATATTATTGACAACAGTTGAAAGGTTTATACCAAATAAATGAACAAGAGACAGAACTGATCCCCCATGGTACACAAAGCAGGTCAGAAACGAAAAAGACATGCCAAATTTAAAACAAAGCAAAATGTGTAAGATTAGTGAAATTTTACGCAAGCTCAAAATTGAACCCAGATTTCAATGCAAGATGCCTTTAATAGTTTCCATAGCAGAACTGTCTCAAAATCTGGCAGAAAATCCAGAGAGATTCTGCTCAGATGTGAAGTACACCAATGGCAAGACACAATCAATATCTTCACAGCGTAATAGCAATGGTAATGTTCCCGAAGACAGTGCCACTAAAACGGAGTTACTAAATACACTTTTCTGACATTCCTTCACCAAGGAAGACAAAGTAAGTATTCCAGAATTCACATCAAGAACTGGTGCCAACATGAGTAACTTCGTAGTAAATAGCCTCATTGTAACGAAGCGACTCAGATCACGTAATAAAGGCAACTCTTCTGGTCCAGATTGTATACCTATTAGATTTATTTCACAGTTTGCTAATATGATAGCTTCGTAGCTAGCAGTAATGTACATCTGCTCGTTTGACAAAAGATCCATATCCAAAGACTAGAAAGATGTGCAGGTCATACCAATACCCAACAAACAAAATAGGTGTAATCTACTGACTTATGGACCCTATCACTAAAGTCAATCTGCTGTAGGGTTTTAGAATGTATACTAAATTCAAACATTATGAATTACCTTGAAGAAAATGATTTATTGACTGATGACCTCAGAAGTTAAGTCCCATAGTGCTCAGAGCCAAAGTGATTTATTGACACATAGCCAGCATGGACTGAGAAAATACCGTTCTTGTGAAACACAACTAGCTCTTTATTCTCATTACTGTGCTATAGACAGGGGATCTCAAATTCATTCTAGATATCTGGGTTTCCAGAAGGCTTCTGATACTGTTCCTCACAAGTGACTTTTAATCAGATTGTGTACCTATAGAGTATTGTCTTAGTTGTGTAACCTAATTCATGGTTTCCTATCAAAAAGGTTACAGTTTATAGTAGTTGATGGAAAGTCACAGAGTATAATGGAAGTGATATCTGACATTCCCCAGGAAAGTGTTACTGTCCCTCTGCTGTTCCTAATCTATGTAAATGATTTAGCAGACTATCTGAGCAGCCCTCTTAGATTCTTTGCAAATGATGCTGTCATTTACTGTCAAGTAAAGGTATCAGAAGATAAAAACAAATTGGAAAATAATTTTGGTAAAATATCCACCATCCATGTGAGTTCCAAATGAATCCAATAAATTTTTGTTGCATGACAGATCACACAAATCTGAAGCCTGTCAAGTCAACTAAATACCTAGGGATAACAATTATGAGCAACTTAAACTGGAATGAGCACATAGATAACATTGTGGGGAAGGCAAACTATGTTTTATTCGCAGAACACTTAGAACATGCAAAAAATCCACTAAAGAGGCTGCCTACACTGCACTTGCCCATCCTGTTCTAGAGTATTGCTGTGTGGTATGGAAACATCTGATAAGATTGATTGAGGACATTGAAAAAGTTCAAAGAAGACCAGTCTGTCTTTTACTATCACAAAATAGGGGAGAGAGTGTCACGAGTATGTTACATGAGTTGGAGTGGCAGTCATTAAAACTAGGGCATTTTTTGGTACAGTGAGATGTTTTCGGGAAATTTCACGCTCCATCTTTCTCCTCTGAATGTGAAAAATATTTTGTGATGCACGTGTACACAGGGAGAGATGATCATTGTAATAAAATATGAAAAATCAGACCATGCCTGAAGAGGTTTAAGTGTTCATTTTTTTGCACACACTCTTAGAGAGTGGAGTGGTAGAGAAATAGTGTTAAAGTGGTTTGATGAACCTTCCGACGGCAGTTAAGTGTGTGTTGCAGCATACTATGTAGATATAGATGGTAATGTTTGTTGTTTGTGGATTTAGGATGCACAACACTGCACTTATTTATGCCCTTCTACCATTTAAATGTTGATCTACATCTCATAATGTTCTGCTTTTGGATCATTTTGAGTTTCATATCCAAACCTTTGAAAATGGAAAGCCTTTTTTCCTCCATACCCTTCGTGAGGCACCTCACATTATGAGAAGTTGACAGTATGTCTGTACGTGACTGTCATTGTTTCCCTCTGTCTAATATTAAAGAACTCAATGTCAGCTGTTAAAACCTTGAAGAAAGTGTAGTTACAATGTTAATTTGAAGTTGTAAGTTATTATTATGAATTATCATAATAAACCACTTGGAAAACCTACCACTAAAATTGGGGGACATCTCTTAGCTGCCCTCCCCACTTTTGCAGAATAAGTTTTGCACTGTATTGAGTAACTGTATGTTAATACAATTCTTTTGTATTTTGTTATTTAACTTTGAAATGATAGAATATATATATATATATATATATTTTTTTTCTTTTTGTTGCAGGATGAGAGCACCGGTCGCGGCACAGTGTACTTTGAGGTACACGTTGCTATCAATTTTGTCACATCTTTCATGAACAAGGTTGTCCCTCAAGGCCGAGTAAAAATTTTTGGTGAGGCTCTTGCAAGGGCATTAATGAACAAATATGAAGGGCATTGGTTCCCAGAGAGTCCTCTAAAGGGCTCAGCATATCGTTGTTTTGAATTTGGGGCCTATATTGAGCCTGAGCTGAAATTTGCTGCTAGGCAGGCAGGACTACGTTGTCGAGATGTATTGATATGTGTTCCCTCAGAAATGTCAATTTGGGTAAGTCTTTTGCAGTATTATTAATTTTAATATTAGCTTACGGTGTCTGACTCTTGGTCCAGCACAGTGTTTTAATCAACCAAGAAAATTTTATTATTAATTACTTCTGAAAACTATAGTGTATACATACCATAGGAGATGATGAAAATTGTGAAGACATTAAGTATGAGTAAGGGCATTTTAAAAGGTAATTCAGATGTTGTTATAGCAGGCCAAGCAACTTTTATTGAATGCTGCAGTGCCCTTCAAAGTGACACAGATACATGATGCTGTTTTTTAGTGTAGTCACAAAGTTTCTGTAAGCAACAGTCGGAACTTCCTGACAGGTTAAAACTGTGTGCCAGACCGGGATTTGAACCTGAGACCTTTCACTTCATTGGCAAGTGCTTTACTAACTGAGCTACCCAATCATTATTCGTGACCCATCCTCACAGCTTTACTTCTGCCAGTACCTCATCTCCTGCATTTCAAACTTTTCACAGAAAGTTATCAGGCTGGGTCGTGACTCATGCTCCAGTAGATCAATTGGTAGGGCACTTGTATATGAAACACAAAGGTCCCATGTTTCAATTTGCCAGGGAGTTTCATATCGGCACACACTCCAGTTTTGAGTGAAAATTGATTTTGGAAACAGACAGAAAATTCTATCAGTCATTCAATTCTTCAGTGATAAAAATCCATTCCTTGGTTACGGAGCCATTCACATTCTTTCAGCTTGTCAAAAAGATGGAAATCACATGCTGCAAGATCTGGACTGTGTGGCAAACCACCATCACTTATGTCTGTGCAGCCTTGGTCAAATTTTTGCCATTTCAGTACAGCTGAACATGTCGTAGCATTTGGTCCACATACTGCCAGAATTTCATGATGAGTCTCTGTGCAGTTTAGACGTTTTGCCCACAAGAATCGTACTGTCCACACTGTGCTGCGCCTGTTATCCATGCTGCAACAGGAAACTTGGAACATGTACTCTTCCCTGACAATATACCACCCTTGACATGTGTAACTTACTTTGCAAAGTCCCTTGGTAATTAGTTGTGAGAAGAAATAAAGTTGCCTATAAATGGTTTTGATCATTATTTATATATCATATTTTGGAAATGTTACTTTATTCTAGCTTTTGTCTATGATTACCAGGTTATTTGAAAATTTAAAGCCGTGAAGGAATTGTCATAGGTTGATCATAAAATGACAGTAGATGGCTGTATTGTTTTGTTGGTGTACAAATGCAGAGTAACTGTTTGCAGACAGACAGTGTAGATGCATATAGTGTCAAAGACAGCCAGCCTATGCAGTAGTGCTAAAGTATGAAAATGTTTTGTAAAGAACTGTTAAACATGAAATAGTTAGAATGACATGATGAGAATTTCATGTAGTTACAGTATTAGTATTAAGAGGACCTTATGCTGTAATATTTTTCTTTGTACCATCTCATGACTATTCACATGTAAGTGGCACATTTTATGTAAATGCAGTTCGTAAAGATTTTTGGTTGCTATTATGTATCTATAAACTTTTGGGCTTTTGCTATGGAATCACCTACTTAGTATGTATCCAAATTTTTCGGGGGGGGGGGGGGGGCACTCAAATAAGAAAGGTAATTTTACCTATAGTGACTTTTTATATTATTATAGAAACAGAGATTCAGTAAAATCTCTTAATTGATTAGACTGGTCAGACAAGCAGAGAAGAAATGATTTACTGTTTTCATTCAACTTATATGATCCATAAATGTGTTAATAGATCAAATTTCTGCAAAACTGCTAGATAACTATTTAATTTATAGAAATATTACAGAAATATCAATGTCACATAGTACGCAGTAGAAAAACAGATATCATGAAAAATTGAAAGTTAGGCATTCCAACTTAAAGTGGACCTAATGAGTGATTTCTTAAATCTGTCTCACATAATTGCAAATGCTGTGTGTAAACAGCTTAAGATTCAGTTTCCTTCCAAGTAAGCTTTGTTTTAATAAATATTATGTAGTAGCTTAATTTATATAAAAATTTCCTTTGGTTAGTCTTCAACAAAATATAGAACAGCAAATTTATCATCATAATGTAGTCTGCCTTGTACTCAAATTAGCTATAACAACCCTTATTTTATTGCAACATACTACAGTTACTGTTAATAAGGAAATAAAGGACTTAATTATAATTGGTTTACAAGTATGGTGTGACCGTAATGCTCATTACAAAAACATGATAAAAGTTTCTATAAATTCCTAATTTAAAATAACAAATAATGCATTTTAGGGAAGTTAGACTGAACATGTGGTATTTAAGAAATTAAACCACAATTATAAAAATATTTAATAATTACTGGGTAATTTGCTGTAATATTCTTTTTTGTACTTAGTGTTAAATGATTTTGTACTGATAATTACGTGGCATCTGTGTGTGCCTTCCAGGTAAAATATTACATAACCTGAAAGTATTACACTGATCTACATAAAAATAATAATTTAAGTACTTTACTTTAAAAAAATCCAAGCTGCATATTTTCAGAGACATAAGGAAGACGTGATTGAAAAATGTGCAGTGTCTCAGGTTGACTTTGCAGCAAATTATTCAGTGGTGCCACAAGATGAAATCCAACGTGCTAATTTGGGTCATAATAAAATTTCGATCTTCGCTTGTGATTTATGGTTACGTAAAGGTATTTTATGTTACTGTTCGTAAGACCTGTCTCACAATAAGTATTTTGTATGTGCTTTTCTTGATGAACTCATCACAGCTGTAAAGAGGAAAGTGCTTACTGTCAATCGTCTTAAAATTTTTTAGTGACAAGTATGCAGGACAGTTCAAAAATAAATTTGTTCTGTCAAATATTTGCCACTTGAAATGTGATTATGGTGTTGAAGTGGTGTGGAATTTTTTTGCCAGCAGCCATGGAAATGAGCTGCAGATGAAATTAGTGGCAGTGTAAAGTAAAGTGTTTGGACGGCTGTGAAATCTAGAAGAATTATTGTTTCATTAGCAGAAGATTTCCATACTAGCATTAATAAGCATGTTGAGGGTACAGCATCAAAAGTATATACGCTGACAAAGAGAAAGTTCGTCAAAAAATCGTGTGCTGTATACCACAAATACAGGTGTACCATCTCTTCAGGCAGGATAACTAGAAGCCTTTGTAGTTATCTAAAGTATCTCAGTCAGGAATAAAAAAAAAATTTAAAAAAATATGGTATTTATGATCTGGAAGTTGAGCAACTAAGTGCAAGTAATATAATTGTTGGTGTATGCCAAACCATGGATAAAGAAAATAATGTGAAAATAATGTTTTTGCAATCTTGTGAAAGTAGTAAAACATTACTGAAACCAAAAGAAAAAAAAAAATTAGGTGATATAACGAGTAAATTACCTATGCCAAATATTAAAATGAAAGGAGGAAGAAATTTTTATGACTGTGACAGAAACATTGATTTTTCAGAAAAATAGCTTTCATAAAACTGTATTTGCTCTCAAAACCTTGAAAATGGTACCTTTGTTTCTTCTAGAGCATTGAATTAACAACATTAATGTAAAAAATCCTCAGTAGCAGTGTACAATGAAAAAGAGTCAAGTGTTCTGAAGAATGATGTAGTATGTAACACCCATTACAATCTGCATAACACCTGACACATCAGATTTTTTTTAAATATTAAAATTACTTGCTCTGCAATAAAGGGTAAACCTGTTTGTTCTTTACTTGCACCTCAGAATTTCATCATCAAGACTGAAAATCTCACAGAACTTTTTAACTTCTTTATCCTGATGTGGTTTTAGAAGTCCATTTTTAGTAACACCAGTTACACAAATTTCTACAGAGAAAAAGACATTATTTTTGCAAAATTATGCGCTTCTCACATCAAAACTCAATTACAAACAGCAGTTCTTCTGTCTCATACAATTCTTATCAATCATCATCTTTTAAATTTGCTCACAAATGTAACACCCATTGTAATGGAATGACTAAGGTACTAACAGAAGATTACAGAGTAAAGTCAAGAAATCGTGAGGATCCAGCGAAAGTGTCAATTATGTTGTCGGAGTTCACATTAATATATCGATTAATGGACAGGTGTGCCAGTCCATTCAGCCCATCTTCTTTCATTGTCGAGTGCAAAAAAGTTTTCAGTCGACGCAGACAGCTAAAACTTCGCTCACAACTGTAAGTCGATACAGGAAGGACAGTAAACATCTGAAGCAGTATTTGAATGTTTGGGAAGAAAGTCTCTGAGCACATTTCTAATGCTTCAATTGCGTCCTTCGGCTTGTCACTCTGGTCAACATTTTCCCATTTCTTCTTCCATCACTGGAATTCACTTTTTACAATGCTTTCCAAACTTAGGAGATCTCTTCAATAGATACAAATAGTGGACAGTGTATCTGAAAAGTTGACTTAAGAAATGAATTTCACAAGGTGTTGCAGCTTGAGATGTTCATTTTGATGTCTCGAAGAAAGTTCTGTTCATCTACGTCTACATGGATAATCTGCAAATCATATTTAAGTGCCAGGCAGAGAGTTCATCGAACCACTGTCTTAATTTTCTGTTATTCCAATCTCGTATAGCGCACGGAAAGAATGAACATCTATATCTTTCTGTACGAGCTCTGATTTCACTTATTTTATAATGGTGACGGTTTCTCCCTATGTAGGCCAGTGTCAACAAAATATTTTCTCGTTCGGAGGAGAAAGTTGGTGATTGGAATTTCATGAGAAGATTCCGTCGCAATGAAAAACGCCTTTGTTTTAATGATGTCCAGCCTAAATCCTGTATCATTTCAGTGACATATTCCCATATTTCGCGGTAATACCAAATGTGCTGCCCTTCTTCGAACTTTTTCGATGTACACCATCAATCCTACCTGGTAAGGATCCCACATCGCGCAGCAGTTTTCTAAAAGAGGGTGGACAAACATAGTGTAGGCAGTCTGCTTACTAGATCTGTTACATTTTCTAAGTACCCTGCCAATAAAACACAGTCTTTGGTTAGCCTTCCCCACAACATTGTCTGTGTTCCTTCCAATTTAAGTTGTTCATAGTTGTAATTCCTAGGTATTTAGTTGAATTTACGGCCTTTAGATTTGACTGATTTATCATGTAACTGAAGTTTAACGGATCCCTTTTAGCACTCGTGTGGATGACCTCACAATTCTCGTTATTTGGGGTCAGCTGCCAATTTTCGCACCATTCAGATATATTTTCTAAATCGTTTTGCAATTTGTTTTGATCTTGTGATGACTTTATTAGTTGATAAATGACAGTGTCATCTGCAAAAAACCTAAAACGGCTGCTCAGATTGTCTCCCAAATTGTTTCTATATATAAGGAACAGCAAAGGGCCTATAACACTACCTTGGGGAACACCAGAAGTCACTTCTGTTTTACTCGACAACTTTCCATCAGTTACTATGAATGTGAACTCTTTGATGGAAAATCTTGAATCCAGTCACGTAACAGAGACGATATTCCATAAGCACGCAATTTCACTACATGCCGCTTGTGTGGTACAGTGTCAAAAGCCTTCCGGAAATCAAGAAATACATAATCAATTTGAGATCTCTTGTCAACAGCACTCTACACTTCATGCAAGTAAAGAGCTAGTTGTGTTTCACAAAAATGATGTTTTCTAAATCCATGTTGACTGTGTGTCAATAGACCGTTTTCTTCGAGGTAATTCATAATGTTCGAACATAATATATGTTCCAAACTCCTGCTGCATATCAACGGATGATATGGGCCTGTAATTTAGTGGATTACTCCTACTACCTTTCTTGAATATTGGTGTGACCTGTGCAACTTTCCAGTCTTTGGGTATGGATCTTTCGTCGAGCGAACGGTTGTATATGATGGTTAAGTATGTAGCTAGTGCATCAGCATACTCTGAAAGGAACCTAATTGGAATACAGTCTGGACCAGAAGACTTGCTTTTATTAAGTTATTTAAGTTGCTTCACTACTTCAAGGATATTTACTTCTACATTTCTCATGTTGTCAGCTGTTCTTGGTTCAAATTCTGAAATATTTACTTCGTCTCTTAGTTCACTGTGTAACATCTCAATGTAAGGGATGTAAAGACGAATATTGAAGTATTCCTCAGGTGTTGAGTGGGAAGTGTTCTCGCAGGGTCGTTGTCTCCCAATCAGATGTGGGAATCGGGTTATTAATGTGTTCAAATTGGAGCTGTATGTCAGTGTAGAGAATGCAGACGGTGTTATTCAAATTATATAAAAAGTTTCGTTTGGGTTTAATCATTAAATTAAATATGCTACAATTGTATTATATGAAAAATAGATGTACTGGGAATTGTTATAAAAAATTTCCTTAAGCAGTTTTTATGGAAACTTGTCATTATGGAAGCCATTCTCAGGTTGACGAGCTCTTAATAGTTACATGGTGTTCTTATATTTGCGCAATGGTGTTCTGACAGATGTCTGTAATTTTTTATGTACACCTTTACCAGCAGCTTCTTTTGCAACAGAATACACTTCACACAGAAGGCACCCTCTTTAACAGTGCTGTACGCTAGCCATGGAAACAAATCCAAGCATGAAAGTTGGAAATGCCTGCAGGCTGACGACATTTACTGTGGAACATTTGTAATAGGTCTTCTGATTTTGAAATAAGTGATCTTTAATAAAAATACAACTGATATTAAATTTGTTGACTTCTTATCTTTTCTTTCTTGATTTGGTTACAGCTGGAAAATTATGTGTCTCGATAGGTTTACAACAGTTTATCGGGTGCTCAGTCTTTACACTGTCGGTGATATTTTGTTTTTCAATGTAGTGGCCTAAATCACTGATGTCCAGGTGTTCCTTTTGTAAAACTCTATACTAGTGGTTGAAGATGGTAATGCTATATTAATCCCTACATTTGGACCTTCAGACTGGAGTTCCATGCCTGTTGCACTTGGTTGGTAGATGTAGGGACAGTTAATGCTTGTGGATGATGCTGTAGTTGTTGTGCAATGATGTCCCATATGTGCTCAATTGGAGACAGATCTGTTGATCAAGCAGGCCAGGGAAACTTGCTGACACACTGTAGATCCTCTGACGTGTGAATTTCAATTTCAACTGCAACTGCTTGCAGGTCAGTAGCCATGGGGAAAACAGAGGAGTGGTGTGCATTTTTTTACAGACACAGAAACCCCTCTTTTGGTCCTTTCTCCAATCACGTTATCCTCTCGATAGACCGTATAGCCCTGTAGCACAGGGGCATCAGATGCTTTAAAATGCATTTTCTGCAAACAGATGCACACTTGACATTCATTTGCTATGATTTTCGGTTGCTCCACTTGTGTCCTGAACCCATTAACCTTCCACTGGAGGATGGGAGCCATTTATCAACTTTCACCCTGTCTTTCTACCTGGCTAGGGGAGCCTACCACATGAGAGGGCTTAGTTTTGGGGTGAGTTCTGAGTCTGACATCAAGATCCATTAGCTCTGATGAAGAATCAAGAGAGATGAAGAATCAAGAGAGAGATAAAAAATCAAGACAGACATCACAAAGGATGAGTTTGATATCGTCAGACAGTCGATTTCCCAGCTTTGTCAGTGGTTGACACTTTGTTTTGAATTACTTGCCCTCTGAGGGCTTTGGGACCACAACCGTGGTTGTGGTGGTAGTTGCACTGGATGGTGGACCAGGCTGAACCTTTGGAGGGGCAGGGAGCTGTGCAACATAAGCAACCTCAGCCTTGTCTGAAGTCCTGGGTGGAGGTATGGGCCTCGAAATCACTGCAGCAGAACAAGTGCACTAGCAGATACAGGTACTAGTGCTAACAATGGCAACTTCTGTTTGTTTAGCAGCATCGTTTTTAGGGACTGGCTGATTAAGAACAAAAGCAAAGGAGGTAGTGAAAGTCGGGGGCCGCATGGCCTCATAGATCTTTTTTTGCCTCTCCATACAAGATACGTTTAGTTGTTTTTATTTCCTTTCTTCAAGGAAGACATTGCAGTCCCCACTCCAGACAGGGCGGTCCCAGAGCAGTTGCATACTTCATAGGAGATGAAGAACCAACTCGTTATGGGTGGCCTTCCCACATTTGCCACAAGTGGCTTCTCCCTTACATCTGATAGTAGTGTGCCCAAGTGCTGGTACTTAAAACAGTGCACTGGGTCCGGGAAATAAGGTTGCATGCAGAGGTGAAAGAAACCTGCCTTGACATTCTCTGAAAGTTTCATGCTGTTGAATGTAAGTATAAAAGAGTCAGATTTCACTAGATTTCCATCCGTCCTTTTCATTATATTTTGTACATAAGAATTGCTTCTTGAGCCCACTCATTTTTCATTTCTTCTCTGGGAATGTCAACGAGATCCCTAGAAGTCCCAATACTTTTACTGTAGTTCAAGCTGTTATGCAATTCTGTCTCTCTTGCATAATCCCCAAGACATCTAGCTTTGGAACGTAACTGCTTCCTGGGAACTAGAAGTTTAAGTGCTTTAAAGAGCCACAAATTCCCTCTAAGCCCTTTTGGATATAGAAGGGTGAAACCTTTTCAAAACTATCGCTCTTTCCGCTTGCCGATCAAAAACACATTCTGGCCAGCAGCATATGTTTTGTTCCTATAAATACCACCACTCTGAATAAGTCTAGTATCAGGAGGACTGGCTACATTAGCCCTCTTGTTGAACTGGGTGTTGGTACCTACCAGCAGTCCACTCTTTCTGCTGGGAGGAGGAAGAGAAAACTGCTAAGGATCCATCCCGGTCCCACAAGTAGCTAAGAAAATAAAAGTCCACCTGGACAGAGCTCCACATGCCTAAGTAAGCCTTATACAGCTGAGGTGCAGCAGGTTCCTCAGAGGTTGCCCGCTAACAACTGTTCCACCTCAACAGCTACGCATCTCATCAGTCTGCAACACACCTTAAGATTGAGGTTTTTTTGAGGTTTGTACCAACCTGAAAACCTTGTTATAGAATAAATTAGAGAAGCTTTCATGCCACATCCATCCATGTGTAATAAAGCTGATTTCTGAAATACCATTTTTGGAAAATAGGCTGTACACTATGTGCTGTTAAGAGTATTTTCAACACACGTAATTAAAATATCTAATTGTTCATTATTATTCTAATTGTCTGTTTTACTTATTTTTGTTTTATGTTATAAATTATTATCCTACATTTTAAATTAAGGTTTTATGTTTTTTACACTTTCACATGTTCATTTTGTTAGTTGTAAATAATAAGTAACTCATTATTATGATAAAAAATCATTACAATAATAATTGTCTATAGAAAAATGCTTAAAACACAACTTCTTTTTACACCATGCACATAAAGTGAACGAAATTTCTTCACGTAATGTACACAATGGACAACTCAATATAAAACAAATTTCAGTAGGACCCTCAAATTGTGCTGGGCGATCCTCAAAATATCCTAATTTGTACAAGTCACATTTCAGGACATTGGTAAAGAAAATTGATTATGTACTAGTGATTGCAGCTTGATTATATTGTTTCTCAAGTGAAGATGACATGGCTGTATGTGTCCCATCGAGCCTTTTGGGATCACCAGATGAACAGCTTCCTTGTCCTCAGGTGTGACACTAAAAACAATTCTTTCACACTGACCATCCGAAGAATCTAACAATAATACAGATTTATCTTCTGCACTGGGAAAGAAATCCTCTCTCAAATATCTTTTGACGTGGTCAGACATCATTTTACCAGATTTTGATGCTATCACAAAAACATTTGGAGCTTCAAAAAGAGAGTTTCGATTTCACAGTCCAAACATTCCATTAGTTTCTTTTAAAGCTGTTGAAAGAGGCTGATCAGTGTGAAAAAGACGTTTTGAGCTTTTTTCACCTGGTCTTCCCAAAAGGCTTGGCAGGGCAGGTACAGCCACTGGATGCATATAGCTTTCGATGTTGGAAGGACTTTGGGGATTTTTCAGCTCTTGTTCTGTTGAATATGATGATGTCAATCTCAACTTGAGAAATAATGTAATGAAGCTGTACTCACTTTGACAAGGTATTCCACGTTCTAAAATATGCCTGGTAGAAATAAAGATATTTAAAGGGACACCCAGCACAATTTGAGAATTCTGCTGCATTTTGTTTTATACTGTGTAGTCCATCGTGTGTGTTATGTGCAAAAATTTTGTTCATTTTATGTGCATTGTGTAAAAAAAACCATTATGTTTTAAGCATTTATTTACAAGTAATCATTACTGTAATGATGCACTAAAAAAAAATTTGAATAATAATGAAAGTTTAGATATTTTGATTAGGTGTGTTGAAAAATACTCATTCAGTACACTGTGTACAGCTTATTTTCCAAAAGTTGCATTTCAGAACCCAGCTTTATTACACATGGATGGATGTGGTGCGACAGCTTCTTTATATTGTAACAAAGTTTTCATTTTCCGAAATTAATTGATGGTGGTGGAGTATTTTGCAAAAATTCAAATTATTACAAAATTTCAAATTATTGTAGAAGTTGATTAAACAGATTTCAAGAACGTTTGTAGACTTTCAACTTTTATATGAACACACTTTTTTTTTTTTTTTTTTATATGTATCAAGATCTTCCCTCTACAGCTAATATGCCAAATCACCTTCTGGGATATGTTACCCCTTAAAAGTGAAATTGAGCAGAAACGAAAAAGTACATCCTGCATTATTTTGACCCCTCTACGTATGCACCAAGTTTCATCCAAATCGTTTATTTACACCTGAGCCTGTTCACTTGTTAGTCACAAAATCTGTTTTGTAGGCACATACTTTCCAACAAAAAAGAGTAGTCAGAGTATCAAATGGAATACAAGAGCAGCAGTCTTCTTTCTTACACTTACAATCTGTTTCACTTCATATACATTTCACTGTAAAAGCACACTGTTTGTGAAATGTTTGGGCTTATACTACATACAATGGAAATTTTCTGATATTAGGATGTTTTCTTAATATTATTTAGTCTTGATTATGACTGAAAGTCAAGTGAAAGGAGATTCAGGTGCAAAGAAATAGATAAAACTATATGAGGCTTCAACTCTTGTGAAGCAGATAAATGGTGAGCAGTCACTGTGGGCACTAGGGGTTGCTGAGGCTTTGCAGAGGAATGGAGTTTCTGCATGTCAGTGCATACTGCCCTCAGCAAAGACGGCAGAGCTCTTGACTGGCTGACAACAGCGTGGTGTGGACTGCAGACAGGGATTGGATTAGAGGTAATGGCTAACAGGTCCCAAGGGTCGACACAAGTGGGCACAGGTAGAGGGAAACTGCTGCTCAGACAGAGGGCTGGCCCAGGACTGTACTGTGCCTCAACTGCGTGCAGTGTGTGGTCCCTCAGTTATTACCGTTAGACCAGATTTTGGCAATGGTGCAGCACCCACAGGTGCTAAGGAGACAAAGAACGGCCTCACTGCAAAGTAGCCATCAGTATTCTGTGGACATTTACGCTGGTCTCCGATTCCACCAGCCGCGGACCACGTGGGTTAAGCACCACGTGTGCTCCTCACTGTTGCGTATGTCAATTGAACGGGCGCTGCTCGTTCACTCTGTTCTGTCACATCCGCGAATTAGACGGCATCCCATGTGACAAAAGGTAATTTGCACATTCGACTGGACATGCGTCTGAACACAAGACCATACTGCAAGCCCAATCACTGAGGAGTGTACGCCCTCCAGGGTCAGTGGTCAAGCCACTTAACCAGGTCAAACACCTTGCTGCCCACTTCAAAATCATGATAATAGTGCTACAAAGCACATTGCAGGCACATCATTTGACTGTGTGTGGTAGTTCAAATAACCCAGACTTTCTCTATCAACTATTAATGTAAAGGCAGTAATTACATAAGTTTATGCAATTTTCGATACGAGTGAAAAGGGGAAAGGGAAGAAAAGACATTTCTCTTTGACTGAGCTGTTTGCTAAAAACATAAAGGGACAGACAGTGTATGAACAAGCAGAAGTGCTAAGACAGACCTTGTCGTTTGGGACTGCGTTCTAAAGGTGGTTTCTGAAATATGAGTGGCTGATGGTCTGATCGATAGAGACAGCGGTTTCACTCTCAGTAAAGCATGGGATCCATCCCTTAGCCAACTGAAGTCACAGAGTCACCTGAAAGTGACTTCTGCACCCAACTTGGGCAGCAGAAACACTGAGGGGCTGGAGTGGGTTCTGATGATTCAGTGATCACGTCCCACCCACCACTCCATCCAGTGCATTGTGCACCAGTGCAGAAAGGGTAGAGGTGGGGTGTGATAAGAGTATAAAGGAGGCACAATGTAGTGAAGGTGCTCATTCTACACCTACCTTCTGAAGAAGGCGGCAAGGTACTCGGCCAAAATATTTTGTTACGTAAATGACTGCACATGGCTGGACACCGAAGAGTAATACGAACAGTTGATTTGTCAGGAAAGCTTAAGATCGCACATGTATGTTTTATTGGCATGTCAATCTGGAAAAAATATCCATCCAATTTACCACTGCAATATACATGTAAGAGAGTTCACTATTGCATCCTATGTTGCATGTATATTTTGTAAGTTGTGTGTACAAAATAGTTTGTCTGTTATCCACAGGTGGATCCAGGGACAGTAAGCTACCGTATAGGTATTGAGGGCCCTGTGAAACCCGTGCTCAATGAATCTGGATGTGTTGTTACATGTTTCTTTGATCCTGATGTGGAAGATCCTGAACCTGACCCACCTGGTAACTCAAAAGCTGTAAGCTCTTGTGAGGAAACAGAAACTGTGGAAAAGAGCAGACCACGAAAATTTACTCCAAAGCGTGGAAAGGCCAAGCTGTCAGTAGCATATGAAGATGACTTAAAATTTGTTGCTAAGAATGGCGGTCTTGACTCAGCGACAGACTATGATGACCTTGAGCCCCTTGAGCCATATTTCACCGCTGAAGACATGAAGTCTGGAATTTTATGTGAAGATGAAGAACTTGGCAGTAATCAGTTGAAATCTTCTGATGAACCTGCTTACGGCAACAGTCGTCGCAGACGTTCTAGGAGGTCGAAAAAGTATGTACTTTAGATTAAACATAGAAAATATGAGGAGACTCTAAAATGACTGTAAGACTTGTGGAAATTTGGCAGTTGTGTAGGAATATAGGTTATCCTTGTTTGGTCATTACAAATTTGATTTAAAAGTAATGCTGATGAGTAACAGTTAAGGCTGTTAACTGTTGTCAGTACACTCCTGTATTAATCATATATTCCTTGTGCTGCCATTTGTAAACTAAAATTTATAGCTAAGAAAGTAAGTTTCCTTGTGGGTCTCATTGTGTGGTATTATTATTATTATTATTATTATTATTTTGTTGTTGTTACAAAGGGTTTCTATTTTAAGCATTTGAAATACAGCAGTAGTATGTAGATTTATTCTTTATTCACATCTCTTTATAGCAACACTTCAGTATTACATTAAACATTCATTTAATATTTTAAGAAACCATAAAAAACTACTTATGTTGTAAAGATGATAGAATACTGCATTACTTCTAAGTTACAGTTCCACACTGCCGCCTAGTGAAGAAAATAACAACTTATGGACCATGTGAGATGGCATTTTTTTGGTCTTGGCTCTTCAGGCATTTCCATTGGCACAGTTGGGCCTTAGTTTTGACATCACACCCATATACCCATGTTTTGTCAGCTTGAATGCTTGATGAATTTTTACTTTTGAAAAAGTGGGATCAAAGAATCTGCATTAAATTTTGCTTGAAAAACTGGAAAACAGTGCAGCACCACATTCAAAATGTTGAAAAAATCAAGCACCTTCTTTAGAAGTTCTGGATCATTGTCAAATTCATTCAGTAATTCCTGAGCAATGTCTATGTGGTTTTTAGAACAGATAAAACAGTCTCGGTTGCACAAGATAGGCTTAGTAAAACTTCGCAGGTGACATGTCTCACCTGTTCTAGGCATCATCAGGCAATTGATAAAAATTCTTGCTAATCGTAACCAAGAGATAGAATATAATGAAGAGTCCCAAAGAAGTGTGAGATAACAACCAGGTAGCCACTGTCAATGCATCATTACATCACCCATGAAGAAACTGCCCCTAGAACACAAATATGGTCTGTTTACAATACTGTCTTCATGGTTGGTGTAATGAAGTATTGAGAGTGGCTATCTGGCTGTTACTTCCCAGTTCTTTGGGACTCTAAATTGTGTTCAACACCTCGGTTATGATTAGCAAGAATTTTTATCGATTGTCTGATGATGCCGAGAACAGGCAAAATGCATCACATGTGAAGATTTAATAAACCTATCTTGTGCAACCAAGACTGATTTTTTTCTGTTCTAAAGATCTATTATGGTTACAGCACTAGTGCCATTACAGTAGTCACAGAGTGGATTGATTTTAATTTATGTGTATGTGATGTCATTCTTCATTGAAATTCAACAATTTCAGAACAGACTTCGCTGCTACACATTTCATGCCCAAAACACTTGTAAATTCTTGTCGTACTGTTAGTAGATCACCAAAAGCCACAGTCAACATTTTGAATGTGGTGCTGCACTGTTTTCCAGTTTTTCAAGCAAAATTTAATGCAGATTCTTCAATCCCACTTTTTCAAAAGTAAAAATTCATCAAGCACTCAAAAAAAAGTACAACATTTTTTACTTTCAACAGTAAACCAAAAATTTTCAAAACAGCTGAAAATGCAAACATACATCAGGAACATGTGTACCCACAAGATAAAAAAAATTGAAAATTGGATATAAAAGCTTGAAAAATTAAAAAAAGCCATGTTACTTTTTGATCACATCTTGTATAAGAACAGCATTCTGAAAGTAAGTGGTTTCTTATTCGAAGTGAAACAGTGTGAAAACTGAGAAGATTTTATTCAATGATGTTGATGTAATTGCATGACCAAATTTCCCAGTCATATTTGTCAATATGACATCCATGATTATCAGTGAGATCACAACCATGACAGTTTTTCTGTTACTGTTCTTGCCCTGGCTACATTAGTGAGAAACATAGATTGGTGTGTGATTTGGGGGGGGGGGGGGGGGGTTGCACGCATGTGTATGTAGCTTGCATGTAACTAATGGAACTAGTTTGAGACTTTCTTGCTAAATTGTGTAATCTAAAGAACAATTCAAAAGTTTTTTTTATGCTGATGTGGTCAACATTGTCTCTGAATCTGTTACATGAAATTCATATTATATTGTGTGCAGTGAATGATTTTGCATAGGAATATACTGTTTCACACTTTCCTTTGCCTTGTAATTTTAAGTAAATGATTTTAATCAGTGCTGTGTCCTATTAATGGAATTAATGGAGTGAATCATGTCCTTGCTTGGATTGACATGAGTCAATTTCTACCTTTCCCTTATGATCAGGAAAATAGCATGTACCCTTCATCGCTCTGCCATGCACTTTATATAGATGTAGATATAGATATAGATGTAGATATAGATGTAGATGTAGATATCCATTCTTTTGTTGTGCAACTGAATAATGCTAGTTACCCTAGTGTTGCTTTTGCACCTTGGGTGGTATCTGATGGTTATGTCAGTTATGTGAATTCGCATAATGACAAATATTGAGTCCACGCTTGTGGTCTCAAAGGTGTCAGTGAGCTTTGTGAATATACCCCTCAGCACATGTTGCAATAGCAGAATTTTTGTGCCCATTCACCAGTTGCAAAGCTGGTTATTCTGCCGAGGGTGACATTGTGCATTGTTAATCACTTTTGTGTGTGTAATCAGTATGCCATGGAACCAAATCTGATAATTTTGTACACCAGCTTGCTTCCTCTTTTTGTGCATTTGCATTGATTTGTTCAGTATAATACTGTTTTTTGCCTCAGTATTCAACTAGGTATCTACAAATGAAGCATTGTTTTATAAGTGTGTACCCTATTTTCACAGTTGGGTTTCTCAGAAATTTCTACTTCAGTACAAAATACGGTTTTTGGTGTGTCATAATGAACACTATCTTATTTGTTCCAGCACACCACAGGCTTCCCCCCAAAGAACATTTCTGGAGATCCCTGAATACACCACCACTGGGTCATTTGAAATGTGATGATTCATGATATTTCTGTGTTCGTCTAATGTCCTGTCACTCTAGTGATATGTAAACCAACTTGGAGAGTGGTGGTAATAGTATCTGCATGGAAAATAGTTCCATTGCTAGCAACCATAACCCCAGAGGCCGCAGACATCACATCATGTGGGAATGGTGCTTGGCTTGCTATAGGAAATAAACACCTGGATCACCATACAAAGTGGCGGCTCATGTACCACCATTGAAGCCTTTGTTCATCCACTGTTTGAATACAACTACTACCTTGCTTCTATGGACCTAGACTTTATTTTGATGCTCTATGTTATCATGTATTGTTGTGTCAGACGAGGCTAGCATTGTTCATTGTTATTGGATTTGAGCTCACATTACTAGCAGTGGTAATGTTTGCTTTCCGTTGTGTTTTTGGCATTTGACTTTGTGTTGACCTGAGTTGTCATATGGTTCACGACAGTTCCGTACTTAGTTTGTGTTGGGCAACTACACAAAAGCGGTAATAAGGAACTAAAAACCTTTCATGTTATTAATGCAACATGAACACAAAGTTTATGGAAATGTGGCGGCAGCAGCAGTAGCAGCACTTGATGCTGCAGTAACAACTATGACAACAGCAGCAAATTCAGAGACAATTTTAGATGCCATAGAAAAACAGAATGGCCTGCTGAAGTACATACCAGAGTGAGAATATGACATTACTGCATGATTTCGTTTATGTTGCAATCCTTTGATGCAAAAATCATTCCAAACTAGTTCATCATACTTTTATTTTTCTGGCTTTTCAAAGCAATAATTACACTGGTGTCAAAAATTAAAGCAATAAATGGAAATTTTGCAGGATGTATTTATTTTGCCAGAAAACAGTATAAACAGGTGATAGTAAAGTAGAAACAATTTAAAGAAACAGAAAGTAATCAACTGCAACAAGCCTAACAGTAGATAAAAATGTTCGTTTTTTTCCCAACTAATGGATTGGCACACACATTCCTGCAACTGGTTAATGTGTTCAGTATGGGATGTGACCACCTCTGGCACCAGTAAAGGCCTAACAACGATGGGATATGACGTGAATGATGTCATCAATCTTATGTTGAGGCAATAACGCCCATTCTTCCTGCAGAGCTGTTCACAACTTTTGGAGAGTGATTGGTAGATGGTGATGTGGTGCAACCTGTCTCCCTAGTGCACCTCAGCGAGCAGGCCGTACCATGTGTGCAGTATCTTCCATTTAAAAAAAAAAAAAAAAAAAAAAAAAAAAAATAAGAAGTAGTAGTCAACCACCCATGCTCTATGAGGTCGAGCATTATCGTCCATCAGTATGAAGTCTGGGCCCACAGCACCTCGCAACAACTGTGCATGAGATCCCAAGATCTCTTCACTGTACCTGACTTCAGTTAAATCTTCCTGATTCACCCATACAATTTCATGAAGAGGCATTTGAGTGGTCAACATAATGCCTGCCTACACCATTAGGGGTCCTCCTTGATATCGATCTCTTTCCACAATGTCTGGGTCCCAAAATCATGTCCCACATGCCCTCCAGATGCGAATCCATTAAGAATCACTCTCCAGACCAAATCGGGTCTCATCTGCGAAAAGCACATTGGCCCACAGTTTGACCATCCAGGTGGCATGTTGACGGTTCCACCCTAGACGTTCCCTTCTGTAAAAGCACACCAGAGGTAAACAAACAACAGGTCTCCAACAATAAAGGCCACTCTGCTGAAGGCTTCTGTACACCGTTTGCTTCAATACAACATGGTAAGGAGATACTGCGAGGTCAGATGCCAGTTGCAGTGTAGTACTAAGGTGATACTGTCATGCCCTTACTGCTAAATAACGATCCACTCTTTCTGGTGTCACACGTGATCGGCCCTTTCCTGGTCTCCATAAACTGTTGCCTCTTCTGAGAAACAACAGAATGATTCACATTAAGCTGTAGGGCAACATCAGTTTTTGGTTCTCCTGCTTCCATTCTTCCTGTGGCCCTCAACAGCAGAGAGTCTGTAGGTGTCTTCTCTGTGCTGTACTGCACCGTCTGTGACTGTGTACACAGCGATTGTGGATGTTGGACTACTCTCATTGCTGACGTGGTTGTGCATTGGTCGGAATGCCATCTTCCATGCATAACATGATCGTAACAACATCTGTTCACAGTTTGTGTGATTATATCATGAATTATACACATGACGAGGAAATAGCAGCGTTTTGCTTTAATTTTGGACACCAGTGTACTTGATAGCTGACGTCTGTCATAGTATGACTTGCCGTTATGGTATTGCCTCATCAGCCATGAACAACCTCTCGGTTGTAGGTAACACCAAACATGGCAAGTCACTTCACAAATCCTATTAATGTGTAATGCAGAGCTGTGTTGGAAGTGGCCACTGCAACTTACGTCAGAAATCCAAGATGCTCTGTCAACAGCTGATTTTAAGTGACCAGTGACTGGAGTGCGGCAGGAGATGAGATGAACCTTGTAGCCCTGAATTTAAACTTGTGTCTTGAGCTAACCACAACCTGGTGATGTGTAATGTGTCCAAGAAACCAGTGGTCAGTGATCTACAGCAAAATAAAAATCACATATTCTTTGTTTACGTTGATTAAAGCTAACTTCTATGAGGAAACTAGAGACAAAAATATCACTTTCAGTGCTAAAAAATAAACTATAATGTCCTGGATGGCACTTGGTTGTATGTTATAGATGATGCAGGCAGATTCCAGATGAAAAAAAATGATAGGAAGAAAAGAAAGAGCAAATAAAAATGGCATGGCAAAGAATGAGCAATAAAAAATTACATTAAAACCACTTAGTTGAATTGAAAATGATGGTAAAACTCTTTTGATTGATTTAGAAATAAATTTTCACAACAGTTGACGAGATTCGAACCGATGACCTTCAGCATAGCGGGTTAATATGCTAACCATTGCACCAAAGTACAACACTGAGTTAACTCATTATTTTATTTTTGACTGTGTTCACCCATTTGCAGTGATGAATTGCAGCCTTCAAAAACTTGGTTCCACGCAATGTTGTGCAAAGCTTATCTATTGTAAGCCAATCTCTGTGATTATGATATAACTGCATATGCGACGCTGAATCATGTCTTGGGCAGAAGTGTCCAACAGTGTTTAATTAATGCTATGTATGAAATGTGTGTATTTCATGAGCATTGTTATGTGTGTTTGTGTGGTGTTTGTGATGTGGTTATCATGTATGATGAAATGTCACAATCAGCATGTGCCTGCTCACCAAGTCAGAATCAAACTAACGTGCTGAGTAGACACATGTTCATTGTGGAACGCGTCTACAATTACTTTATAAAGCATGTATTCCCATTTTCACATTCATTATCAAGATCAGGCACTTTCAGTGCTGCATCAATAGGTCAGGCTTGAGAATGAATCATTTGGCTCTAAACTAATCACCAAACATGTTTACTGAAACTGTGACAGATTTGTTAATAAACACTTCATGAAATAAAAAAAAGTTTCAGTGTCCAATAGTTCTTACAGTATATTGTGTAATTAAAGTGATATGGTTAATTTAGTAAGAACAACATACGGCAGTCAATAATGTAATTATTTACTTTCCTAGCTGGTCACAGTGTTGAAGAGAAGCTTTAACCATTTACTTTTTGACCTCTTTTTGGCACCGAGTTTGGCAAGTTGACTCGTAATGGAGTGGACTTTGTGAAGCTAGAATTGACATTGGGGAATATGTCAGTAATGTAATGTTCCATGCGTTTTGAGTAGACAAACATCATAAGATTTTTAAATGGAACTCTGAACCATTTCTACAGTTCTTTGATTGCTCCCACGAAATCTTTTAATTTACTCAGACAGTTTTTCAAGATGGCTTCTGTCTTTTATGGGGCATAGAAAAGGACATCCTCCGTTATCTCCAAGACTAACACCCATCTAATTGTTGTCGCCCCATGTGCTATGAGCTGGAATAACTTACAGTTTGAGTTTGAATCTCAGAGAAGACAGCCTGATGAGTACATTATGTATGTGGCTTTCTTCAGCTGATGTGTGTGGCCTTTCTCAGCTTCTCCAGCAAGTCAGCACCCTGATGACAGCTAATGTAGCTCACTATTGCATTTTGCCCTCTCCCTAAACTGTCAGCCTTCTTCTGACAAAGAAACATTCTCCAGCACCTTTTCCACAACTCTGCCACCATTTAGAGATGTTTTGTTTTGTGGTCTTTTATACTATTCATTCACTTATATAACTCTTTTGAGTGGACCAGATTCTTACAAAAGAAGTTCATGTTATTTCTTTACTGAAATAAATCATATCTTTGTATAATTACCAAGAGTGCAAAGACGTAACACAATAAAGGAAGTCTTGCAGTTTGAATTGGCCTCCTAGTGTTTCCACATATGGTAGGTATCTTTTTGATTTTGAATGGAGGTTGCCTCACTGTTTCTGTGTGCATGCTATGCAAAAGACTCAGACAGCTCCATCTTAGTGTGCATTAGCTATGTTAGGCAATATTAGTGATGAAACAGTTTGGGGGAAAAAGTGTGCTAGCCAAGTCAGTTTGGGGAAATTAATGCTGAATCTTACATGCCTTGGAAGTTGCAGAAAAATGAAAATATGAATTCATCTTCATAATTTAAAATGAGATTGTGGTGCCATAATATGTACCATTGAATACAGCTGTCAAAAGTGAACACAGTTTTGCAAAAAAACTGTAATTTGCATTGATTTGGCATAAAAAAAACTGTGAATTTCGTTGTCTTCATGATCTTTTCCATTTCTCAGAAATATTATGTGAGCAGAAAAACTTCAGAGAATAAATGCTCCACTGCTAAACCTAAACTTCTTTATTAACTTAACTTCCTAATCCAAAGCTTATTATGAAATGCTTCCATACAAAATATGCGTAGGAGTGGATCTCAGTTTATAAACTGTTTATGTTATTAGTTATGGTAACCTAAAATGAAACTTTCGATCACTTAATGACTCACATCCTACAAGGGGCAGTCAAATGAGAATGAAACAGATGGAAAGTAAGTAAACTGTTTATTATTTCAACAGTAATTACCGTAACTGTTGGTACATGTACCCCACTGTGAGGCGAGATGGTCATTGTCTTCATGGAAAAATATGTGCTGTTGACCATGGAACCATGATTGTAGTCAGTTGTGCACCTCTTTGTCCAAATGAAATTGATGGCCACGAATGTCTTTCTTCCGGTCTCCAAAGTTATGGAAATCTCATGGAAGAGATTGGGTTTCAATGGAGAATGTGTAAGGGCTTTCTAGTTAAACTTCCGCAGTTTAGTCAAAAAAAACCTTTGCTCTCCCCATGCCTTCTCCATATCTTTGGACCCCTGAAGAAAGACATATGTGGCCATCAATTTGCTTAAGACGCAGAGATGCATGCCGGGGTACAATCGTGGTTCCACAGGCAACCGCAAACATTTTTCCATGAAGGCTCGACAAGACGCCCTCTGAGACGCGGCAAGGTAGGAGTAGGCAAAATGCAACAGGGAATAACAATATTAATGTGCTAATAGTAAACTGCAGGAGCGTCTATAGAAAGGTCCCAGAACTGCTCTCATTAATAAACGGTCACAATGCCCATATAGTACTAGGGACAGAAAGTTGGTTGAAACCAGACGTAAACAGTAATGAAATCCTAAACTCAGATTGGAATGTATACCACAGAGACAGGCTGGACAGTGAAGGGGGAGGCGTGTTTATAGCGATAAGAAGTGCAATAGTATTGAAGGAAATTGACAGATCCGAAATGTGAAATGATTTGGGTGAAGGTCACGGTTAAAGCAGGCTCAGACATGGTAATTGGATGTCTCTATAGGCCCCCTGGCTCAGCAGCTGTTGTGGCTGAGCACCTGAAGGATAATTTGGAAAATATTTCGAGTAGATTTCCCCACCATGTTATAGTTCTGGGTGGAGATTTTAATTTGCCAGATAAAGACTGGGAGACTCAAACGTTCATAACGGGTGGCAGGGACAAAGAATCCAGTGAAATATTTTTAAGTGCTTTATCTGAAAACTACCTTGAGCAGTTAAACAGAGAACCGACTCGTGGCAATAACATATTAGACCTCCTGGTGACAAACAGACCCGAACTATTTGAAACAGTTAACGCAGAACAGGGAATAAGCGATCATAAAGCGGTTACTGCATCGATGATTTCAGCTGTAAATAGAGATATTAAGAAAGGTAGGAAGATTTTTCTGTTTAGCATAAATGACAAAAAGCAGATTACAGAGTACCTGATGGCTCAACACAAAAGTTTTGTCTCAAGTACAGATAGTGTTGAGGATCAGTGGACAAAGTTCAAAACCATCGTACAAGATGAGTATGTGCCAAGCAAGATCGTAAGAGATGGAAATGAGCCATCGAGGTACAACAACCGAGTTAGAAAACTGCTTTGGAACAAAGGGAACTTCACAGCAAATATAAACATAGCCAAAGCCTTGCAGAGAAACAAACATTACGTGAAGCGAAATGTAGTGTTAGGAGTGCTATGCGAGAGGCGTTCAATGAATTCGAAAGTAAAGTTCTATGTACTGACTTGGCAGAAAATCCTAAGAAATTTTGTTCTTGTGTCAAAGCGGTAGGTGGATCAAAACAAAATGTCCAGACACTCTGTGACCAAAATGGTACTGAAACAGAGGATGACAGACTAAAGGCCGAAATACTAAATGTATTTTTCCAAAGCTGTTTCACAGAGGAAGACTGCACTGTAGTTCCTTCTCTGGATTGTCGCAGAGATGACAAAATGGTAGATATCGAAATAGACGACAGAGGGATAGAGAAACAATTAAAATCGCTCAAAAGAGGAAAGGCTGCTGGACCTGATGGGATACCAGTTTGATTTTACACAGAGTATGCGAAGGAACTTGCCCCCCTTCTTGCAGCGGTGTACCGTAGGTCTCTAGAAGAGCGTAGCGTCCCAAAGGATTGGAAAAGGGCACAGGTCATCCCCATTTTCAAGAAGGGACGTCGAACAGATGTGAAGAACTATAGACCTACATCTCTAACGTCGATCAGTTGCAGAATTTTGGAACATGTATTATGTTCAAGTATAATGACTTTTCTGGAGACTAGAAATCTACTCTGTAGGAATCAGCATGGGTTTCGAAAAAGACGGTCGTGTGAAACCCAGCTTGCGCTATTCGTCCATGAGACTCAGAGGGCCATAGACACGGGTTCACAGGTAGATGCCGTGTTTCTTGACTTCCGCAAGGCGTTAGATACAGTTCCCCACAGTCGTTTAATGAACAAAGTAAGAGCATATGGACTATCGGACCAGTTGTGTGATGCTGTGGTATATTGAGAGGTTGCAACAATGGAAATTTGTACTGAAATGCAGGAGGATCTGCAGCGAATTGACGCATGGCGCAGGGAATGGCAATTGAATCTCAATGTAGACAAGTGTAATGTGCTGCGAATACATAGAAAGATAGATCCCTTATCATTTAGCTACAAAATAGCAGGTCAGCAACTGGAAGCAGTTAATTCCATAAATTATCTGGGAGTATGCATTAGGAGTGATTTAAAATGGAATTATCATATACAGTTGATCGTTGGTAAAACAGATGCCAGACAGAGATTCATTGGAAGAATCCTAAGGAAATGCAATCCGAAAACAAAGGAAGTAGGGTACAGTACACTTGTTCGCCTACTGCTTGAATACTGCTCAGCAGTGTGGGATCTGTACCAGATAGGGTTGATAGAAGAGATAGAGAAGATCCAACGGAGAGCAGCGCGCTTCGTTACAGGATCATTTAGTAATTGCGAAAGCATTACGGAGATGATAGATAAATTGCAGTGGAAGATTCTGCAGGAGAGACGCTCAGTAGCTCGGTACGAGCTTTTGTTGAAGTTTCGAGAACATACCTTCACCGAAGAGTCAAGCAGTATATTGCTCCCTCCTACGTATATCTCGTGAAGAGACCATGAGGATAAAATCAGAGAGATTAGTGCCCACACAGAAGCATACCGACAATCCTTCTTTCCACGAACAATACGAGACTGGAATAGAAGGGAGAACCGATAGAGGTACTCAAGGTACCCTCCGCCACACACTGTCAGGTGGCTTGCAGAGTATGGATGTAGATGTAGATGTAGATGGCATTGACCATCTTATCTCACAATGGGATAAGTGTCTTAAGAGTTCTGTCAATTACTTTTGTAATATAAACAGTTTTCTTACTTTTTCCCCCATATGTTTTATTCATAAACCTCTGAACAATAACCAAAATAAGCCTATCATGGCTCCACACATAACAAGTCAAAAGAATCATACAGAATATGCAACATAAGCGATACACAGAACAAATGATGTGAGTGATGCAAATTAAAAGAACACAGTGAGAGCGAGTCAGCACTGCTCCACTCGTATGTAGGCACAAGTTGCTGGTAAATGCCGTGATGGGGACCATGCTGTGTGCACACCACCTACAAGTGGCCTCAAGTGGCCCACCCACACTGAGCAAACTGAGCATTGTGCTGTTGGAACAATTTACAGCATCTGCCTCTTACAAGTTAGTGGTTCATTCTATTACATTTATGGTGGTTGTAGATGCCGGTGTTGTTGACGATGGATGCATTTCAGATATTATGACTTTCTATCACTGATGCAATTCACCTTGTATCTGATCAGGTACCATATTATCAATTGGAAACACTGTGTGAGGAGTTTCCAGACTTGTTTTCAGAAGATATATGGTGTGATATGAATTTTTCTCCTGATATTTTGTTGAAATCCATGGTTCAGCTTTGTTTTTGTCATGCGCATCCTATGCCTGTCACTCTGAAAGATCAAGTGAAAGCAGAATTGGACAGACTTCTATCTCTAAGGGGTGGTGCAACCTGTTATGCCTAATGGATGGTCGAGTGGCTGTAGTCTGGAAGCGGTTGGGGAAACTTCGCCTCTGTGGCGACTTCAGTACTACTGTCAATGCACAGTTGATTGTGGATATGTATCCTCTCCCATGCCAGGAGGAACTGTTGGTGAAAATGTGGGATGGCCAGGACTTTTTTAACATTGATTTGTCTGATGTACATCTGCAGGTTTCAGTGGATGAAGAGTTTCAGCGAGTTCTGGTTTTGAATACTCATTTTGGCCTCTAACAATATTTGGGTTGTCTAATTCATGTGGCTAGCTCCCCAGCTATTTTCCAACTATTTTTAGAGCCAACTGACTAATCCTGTCCTCAGTTGCATTAATTATCTGGACGATATTGTTGTCATGGCCAATCACTTGAAAATTTTGTGCACTTTGTTTTCTGTCTTGCAGTCCACATGCTTATGGTGTAACCTCATGAAATCTGTTTTTCAACTTTCTATTGCCTATCTGTTGTTTGAGGTCTCGCGTGATGGAGTTTGCCCTCTACCAGACCAAATCTCCACTGATACATCTATGCCTCGCCCCTTGCCCATGAAGAAGCTTCAGGCCTTCCTATGGAAGATAGGCTACTGCCATAAGATCATGCTGGGGATGGGCACACTGGCCCCACGTATTGCATGGATTGTTACACAAGAATGTACCTTTTTGTTGGAGCCCGGATTGCATACGTGCTTTTCAAATGTTGAAATCCAAACTGTTCTTGCCCCCTTGTTTAGCTACATTCTCTCCAGACCAGCACATAGTTTTGGTGACTGATGCCTCACAATATGGCTCGGCACAGTCTTGGTGCACGGATATGATTATGGCTCTTAAATATCAGTTGCTTTCGCCTCTAAATCTCTCACTCTGGCCCAGCAGCTTTACTCTCAAATGGAAAAAAGAGGCTCTCGTCAAAGTCTATGCTCTCCAGAAATTTCGTGTTTTTTTGTATGGCTCAAAGTATCACCTTATTACTGACCATAAACACTTGGTTTCCTTGTTTAACCCCCACACTGGTGATCACAAAGAATTGTTTTGCTTCCATCTTGATAGTGAAACGCAGGTCATGGTTGAGGTTTCTCAGTTGTGAGCTTGCACATAGCAGCTGCTGTTGCCACAGACCCGGTTCTCCACCAGGTGATTTGGTTGTCCAACAGGCCAGATAAACTGCCAGGCTGGGCTTCAGAACCCCTCCACAACTATTTTTCCTTATGGTGTTGCCTCTCTGTTTTGACTGTGTTTTGCTGTTAGCCATGGAAGACTCCTCTTCCAGAATAGTCATTCCCATCCCCTTACAGCACGAGACTCTATGCCTTCTCCACCAGGGCCATTGGAGAGTTTCATACACTAAACTGTTAGCTAGAGGAAATGTTTTTTGGTCAGGGATTGATGGTGAAATTGTCCATTTTGTCATGGCTTGTGAGCAATGTGCTGACAACAGGCAGCTCCCAGGACACCTCTGTCCCCCTGGCCTGCTCCAAGCCAGCCATGGGAACTCATCCATGTAGACTTTGCAGGTCCCTTCTTGACTTTGCAGGTCCCTTCTTGACTTCCTATTGGCCATTCGCTGTGGATGCATTTTCCCAGTTCCCTTACATTCTCCATCATGTGTCAATGTTAGCTGAGATCACAGTTCATATGCTTTTAAGGATTTTTTCTATTGAGGGGCTGCCTTGTACCTTAGTTTCTGATAATGGGGGCCAGTTTGTTTCTTACACCTCTCAACTGATTTGTTCCTGTCATGTTATGGCTCTGCCATTACACCCTCAATCAAAATGAGGCAGAATGACTAGTGTGTATGCTCAAGTCCCAAATGAAAAAGTTAGTTGTGGATTCTATGCCGGACAACGCCCTTCTCCATTTTCTGAGCACTTATTGCTTCACACTTATGGGATAGCTGAGCCTGGTCGAGTTGCTTCACGGCCAGCAGGCATGCACGCTCCTCCACCTTCTGCAGCCTGCACTGCACCTGCTGCGGTCAGGTTCATCAGGCTGTTTTGTGCCGGGATCACTGGTGTGGCCTGAGGGTTTGGTCGCCGGTCCGAGTGGATACTGGCCATTGTTGTCTGCCTCAACGGATGCCATCTTTGTGTTTGATCAGTTGTGCCTTCACTTGCCACTGGAAGCTACTGGTTCACAGGTGTGTCTCCTGTCATCACAGCCTGCCCCGCATCCCTACGCCTCGAGCCTGTTGTCTCCTGCTGTGGAAGCACCCCTGTCCCATTGGCTGCCTCCTCCCCTGGGTTTCCAGCCTCCCGACGCCGGGTGCCTGTCTGTCTCTGGCCTTGGGTCTGTTGTCACAGCCTGCTGTTCCAGTTGAGCCACCTCCACTGCCCCCTCACCATTATCATCTCAGCCATCATTGCCAGTGGGTCCACCCCTGTATCCTCCACACTGGGACCTGCCTGTTGATGATGACGCAGAGATGGCGATGGCACCCTCCTTCCCTGAGTTGTCATCAGGCGCTGCACCGGCCCTTCGCTCTTGGGAATGCCAATGTCTCAACATGTTCCCGCCCTATGCTGCCTGGCACATTGTCCCGTCCCTGCTGTCAGCACCAGCCACCACTGCTCCGGATCCAATGGATGTGTCTCTCATTGGGCTGCCAGCATCTTCTCCATTGCCTGGGCACCCTCTTCGCACAAGGGAGAGGTATGCTGTATACTGCTATTAGTACATGTAGTGAGTGTGATTGCACCAAGTGTAGTGTCACCACACGTGTGTCCTTAAACCAACCACCACATTTATATTCCATACTTGTCAAGTTTGTTCTTTATGGCAACACAGGCAGGAGGCCTTGCCTGCAGCTATTGAGTGTGCAGGTTGCGGTCGTCTGCAAGTTGTGGCTTACTTTGGCTCCTTTGATGCTTGTCAAATGGGTTCTGAGGCCATTGTCAGTTCATACAGGCAGCTGTCGGAAGTGGTGAATGCTGCTGCCTCACACGTGGGGTGCAAGCAGAGCTCACAATATGCAGCTTTGTTGCCAGAGTTAATTGGGATCCTTTGGTTTGGAATTAAGAGCAGGGTCTCAACCAAAGGCTTCGTCAACTCTGTGACAGTCTTAGCTGCAGATTTCTGGACCTGTGTTATCAGGTGGGGAATTCTAAGACTCTGCTTGAGAGGTCAGGAATGCACTACACAAAGGAAGCAGCTACTAGGGTAGCAGAGTTATTGTGGAGTGCACATGGGGTTTTCTAGACTATGTGGTAGTCTGAGATACTCCGATGAGCACTCGCCAGGCGACACGCAGATAGCAAAATCAGACTGCATTCAGAGCAAAGAAACTTTGATTCTCAAAATTTTATCAATAAATTGTAGAAGTATTTGTAATGCAGTTCCTGAATTTACTGCCCTCCAAGAAATTTGTGTCACTCAAATTATTCTTGAGACTGAGCGCTGGCTGAAGCCCAAAGCAGGAAGCTCTGAAATATTTAGCAGTTCATGGAATATGTATAGGAAAGACAGATTAGATGGCATAGGAGGGGCGTGTTCATTGCATTTGACAAAAACATTATCTCTATTGATGTTGAAATTGAGTGTGACAGTCAAGTTACCTGGTCACATATAACATGTCTAGGTGAAATCATCTTCATTGTTCGATGTTTTTACCAGCCATCCGATTCTGCTGTGACAGCTTTGGAGCCACTCAAAGATAGTGTACCCTGAGTAGCATGGAAATAGCCAGCTCATGCAATATTAGTCCGAGGCGACTTTAACGTATTGAGTATAGACTGGGATGTCTAAGATTCACTGTACAGACAGGCAGTCTTGTGAAGTACTTTTGAATATGTCTTCCGAAAATTTTCCTGAGCAGCTAGTTCAGCAGGTCACACACAATGGAAATATATTAGGCCTTGTAGCTACAAGCATTCCTAACTTTATGGACATCATTAGTATGAGAAACAGGGAAGAGTGACTGTAATGTCGTCACAGCTACTATGGTAACTAAAGGTAATAAATCAGTTAAGAAGGTTAGGAGAGTATTTCTGCTGGAAAGAGCAGATAAGCAGTTGTTAACATCCCACTTAGAAAATGAATTGACATCATTTAGTTCCAGTATGATGAACAGAGAGGATTTATGAGCACAGTTGAAATGGATTGTAAATTGAGCTGTTGAGAAATATATCCTGAGTAAGTTGATTAAAGATGGAAAAGACCCACCATAGTTTAACAGTTCAAAACAGAACACACAAATGACAACAGGCTAAAGTTTGTAGAGATTTGTGCGTCTGTAAAAAGATTGATGCACAAAGCGTACAATTACCACCACCGTCATACATTAGCAAAAGATCTTCTCAAGAACCCGAGAAAATTGTGATCCTATTTAAAATCACTAAGCAACTCTAACACTTCTATCCAGTCAATTGTTGACCAATCTGGTGAGGCAGTAGAAGATAGCAAAAGGAAAGCTCAAGTTTTAAATTTCACATTTAAGAAATCATTCCTGCAGAAGAATCGTACAGGCATACCATTGTTTGACCATCACACAGACTCCCATTTGGATAGTAATAGACATAGAGGAAAAACTGAAAGAATTGGGGGGCAAAGAAAAGTTTCCAGATTAGGATGGAATCCCAATTTTGTTTTGCTCTTTATCATTGGCCCCTGACTTACCTTGCATCTATCGCTAGTCTCTCATCCAGTGGGAAGTCCCAAGTGACTAGAAAAAAAGTGCAGTTTAATAACAAGTACAGTTTAATAACAAGAGCAGGTAAGATTATATGTGCCAGGAAAAGGAAATTATATGAAATGGTTAGGACAAGCAGAAGTGAGACTGATTTCATATTATGAGAAATACTGTGATGTCTTAAAGAAAGGCTTAAAAATCAAAATACCTGTGTATAATGTCTAAAATATAAACAGTAAAGGAATGTGAGGACTTCGTTACTGAAGAAAAAGACACAATAATAATGTATGGCATTCTGGTAGCCAAAGTATTTAATAACCACTTCCTTGAAATGACTCAGAAGATTGGCATGGAGAGTTAAATGGATAAAGCAGTAGAACACATGCAAGATGCAATGCCATATGCATATAAGCAAATCACAATTACACCATGCTCTGCCAAAGTAATTAAGAATATAATGAATTCCCTCAAAAGCAAAAACTCTTGCAAGCTTGATAATATCTCAAATAATTTACTAATATCCCAATATTATCCATCTTAAGGATTGAAGATAATAGTTGTGAAGATTATCATTATTGATTTTTGCATACAACACACAAATTTGAAGAATGTTATTCATAGCTATGTGCTTCAAGCATCGTGCTTCCGTCATCTGGCTATCTATGTTCAGCCCTTCATACACACAATGTATAAAGCTGTTTAAAGAGAGAGAGAGAGAGAGAGAGAGAGAGAGAGAGAGAGAGAGAGTGTGTGTGTGTGTGTGTGTGAGAGAGAGAGAGAGAGAGAGAGAGAGAGAGAGAGAGAGAGAGAGAGAAGGGTTGAAGGCACACGCCATATGGTAAGAGCTTGACTCTCAAAATGAATAGCTGTGGTAAAGGTCATCACATTTGTGTGTTTTATACTCAATAATGAAACTACTAATATCCTATTCTCTGCATATATGCAATGTATTCAGGCACATATGCAACACATTATTAATAGATATTAAGTCACAAACTGTCTGTGATTGTACTTCTAGGATAGATTTGCATTTCATTAATAATATTCCATCTTTGATCAAAATATTTTTATTTTCTAAACTGTGCACTACATTTTGGAGCTGTAACTTCATTTTCAGGGGCTGTATAGACAAATGGACGTTGCATCAGATTCAGTTTTTCACCCAACAGTGACAGGACGATACAGTTCATAGTTTTGTGAGGAAACTGGCCCAGGCTGGATTAATGAGAGAAATGAAAGTTTTGTAACATAAAATCTATATCTGACCACATAAAATTCATCTTTTGCGTTGGAGAAAAACTTTCACATTTGCACTTACATTTTGAACACCTTAGCATGTTTGTGACAGTATTATATGACTTACATAGATTAGCAAAATAACATTAAAAATTACTTAAAGGAATGAAAGTTAACATTTTTTGTTTTAATATAGTGGGAAAGTTTTGGTAGAATGTAAATAATTTAGGATTAAAGTAGACCACTGACCAAGTAGTAGACGCAGAGAGTCATCAACAGGCACACACAAAAGAGAAAGGAAACTTGGCAGCTCCCAGAATAAATCCTGTATTGAGGTGCTGTACAAGTACACACATGCCTACTTATACTGTAATTCAACAAAGGATTTATTCAGAAAGCTAGCAAGTTTTCTTTCTCTTTCATTTGTTCCTGTCAATGACTCAATGCTTCTCATTTTCAGTGAGTGATCTTCTTTACTCCTAAATTATTTACGTCGTCTTTTTTTCTTCTTCTACATTCTTACATATTCAGCACAAGACTTGATGTGCTTATTTATATACAGTGTGATTCAAAATAATAGTTCCAACTTAGTGCTTCTGTTTCTAATTTTACTTTTGAGATTGTAACATAGTAATAATATCAAATTATTTAGATTTCTTCATAAAAATTGAATGAAAAAACCTACTGCAAAATGTTAGCGAGTATAGTACAGTATAGTATATTATAGTATAATATGGGAGGCAATGGAGGGGAGGGAGGGTGGGTGGGGGGGGGGGAGAGAGAGAGAGAGAGAGAGAGAGAGAGAGAGAGAGAGAGAGAGAGAGAGAGAGACTAGGGTAAGTGGAATGAGATGCAGATGAGAGAGTTTATTTACACTATCTGATCAAAATCATCCAGAAACGTGCTAGTGGACAATATTGTGGCATGTGACTACCATTTGCCTTTATGATGGCTTGAACTCTGCTGGGTACACATTCAGTTATGTGTCTCAATGTCTTTGGATGTATTGCAGCCCATTCCCCCTCAAGAGCCAAAACCAGAGAAGGTAGTGATGTTGAATGCTGATATCTGAAGAAAAGTAGACATTCTAATTTATCCCAAAGGTGTTTCATTCTGTTCAGGTCAGGGCCCTGGGCAGGCCAGTCCATTTCAGGAACATTAGTGTCAACAAAAAAATGCTGCTTTATGACAGGGTGCATTGACATACCAACACAATCAGTCATTGTCTCCGAACTCTTCCTCTTCTGTACACAGTACACAAATACACAATGCTGTAAAATGTGTTCGTAACCTACCACTGTTAGCATTTTCTTAAACGCAATGAGGGAACCACATCTTAACCATGAAAAGCACCACCTCCTCCGTACTTCACTGCAGGTGAACTGTTGCAAGCTTTCCCTAAAATTTTCAATTTTTAAATCATTAATTGAATGCACTACTTTGGAGGACTGTTTTGCACTACTGTATAGAGCTATGTCATATACTATAATTAGCTGTGCACCATGAACAGACAGACCATTCTTAACAGGAAAAGTTTTTATTTGATTAAATTTATCTTGGTCTATAATAACATTATCGATCAGTGTGCTGCTGACATCAAATTGAAAGGACCAAGTAATGCTTAAAGGTCAAGCTTTCTGTCAGACTCTTTCAGAAAATCTACATTTAAATCCCTACAAACAATAATTTGCTTCCCTCTGACAGATAGCACAACAAAGAATCCAGGTTTTTCAAAAGTAGCTGAAAATTTCCCAATGTGGACTTACACACAGCTACAATTGTGAAAGTAACATTATCTAGTCTTAAGTTCAGATGCACATGCTTGTACATGTTGCTCTGCACAAAAGTTTTTAGTTCCTAACTTTTTCACAGTATGAAAGATTTTAACATATTTGGCAACTCCTCCTCTCTCCATAGTGTGTCTACTTGCATGTGCTGAAAGTTTATATCCACCTACATTTACCTTTTCCATATCTGTGACAGTAAGCCTGGATGTGGTTTTTAAGCAGCTTCTCACATACCAGTGTGTGAATATTTTGCTGGTAGTCAGTTCACACTGCAGTTACACAATTCACAAACATTTAGAAAAATGTTTGCTCACGTAGGATGGACCTGATCAGCGAAAATGGTCACATAATCCTCGGCAGTAATACAACCTTGCAGAGTAACGAATGTGTCCATAGAAAACCATGATAAGGGTGCCCAAATCATCACTGAACCCCTGCCATGTTTCACTCTTGGAAATTCCCTGCTTATGGAGCTCCTTTCATGTTTTGGTACTGACTGGGTTCACGCGCACGACATTCACTTCTGAAGCAAGGTTTGCAGCTGTCGTATGCTTATTTTTCATCACAATTATCTTCAGTGACCATCTGTCTGCACTCACAATTGTCCATGTTGTGACTTAGCAGATGTTTTTCTGCTTTCCCTGTGTGTGGTATAAATCTTTGATAATGTGCCTCTTAAAACACCAAACACTTTGCCTCCCTTGGTTATGAAAGCACATACCATTTGAGCACCAACACTTGGCACACGTTCGAATTCACTTAGCACCGTCATAATGCACTCATAGCTACACAGAACACTGTTCTTCTGACATAATGAGTACATTGCATAGGTGCCATTTGTGGTCAAATACAGCAGTTCAACCTGCAGGCTTGGCTAGCATTTGCATTCATGTTCAATTGTGTTTCTCATGGTGTTCCCATATGTTTGTCCAACTCCTGTATAGTACCATCCCTGATACATTTGTTGAGATATGTGACCAGTGCTAAATGTGACCAGAGAGGGCCTTTCATCAGTTTTGCCCCATTTCTGATATCTCTGTTTACTTGGAGATCAAAGTAGTTTAGCCACATGTAGAGTCATAATATTTCAGCACCAGAGATGTTTGACAATTGACGATATTGATATATATCTGTTGTTCAGCTACTGTCCTTAATAATGGAAGTTACTGATAGTGTCTTTCAGCCTTGTGTGCAACCCATAAAAAATACAAAAGTGGCAAATTTGAGTGAATACTCAGTACAGAATCTAATTGAAATGTTTTGAGGGCAGTAACTTTTCATCTGTTTCAAGTCAAAGTCAGTCCCACTATAATCACCCTCCCAGTCTTTCTAATATTACAATAATTTTAACTGGTTGATATTTGTGCAAGGACCAAAGCTAGTTGAAATCAGCTCCACTTTACGACTATCCAGTACTGTGTGTGTGTGCAATTTCAAACAAATGAAATTAATAGTTGGAAATAATACAGTCCTGCCATTAAAACACACACACACACACACACACACACACACACACACACACACACACACACACACACACACACACATATATATATATATATATATATATATATATATATATATATAATATTCGTATAATAATTTTAGATAGAGGGGGGGGGGGGGGGGGGGAGGGAAAGAGGGAAACATTCCACGTGGGAAAGACAAAAGGATGTGGGTTTTAAGGGATTGGAATGACTCCTTACCCTCTCCCTTAAAACCCACATCCTTTCGTCTTTCCCTCTCCTTCCCTCTTTCCTGATGAAGCAACTGTGGGTTGCGAAAGCTTGAATTTTGTGTGTGTGTTTGTGTTTGTTAGTGTCTCTATCAACATACCAACACTTTCATTTGGTAAGTTACATCATCATTGTTTTTAGATATATTTTTCCCACGTGGAATGTTTCCCTCTATTATAGTGTATACCTGTCCCTTTTTCCCCCTAAGGTAAGTCTTTCCACTCTCGGGATTGGAATGACTCCTTACCCTCTCTCTTAAAACCCACATCCTTTCGTCTTTCCCTCTTTCCTGATGAAGCGACCGTTGGTTGCGAAAGCTTGAATTTTGTGTGTATGTTTGTGTTTGTTTGTGTGTGTATCGACCTGCCAGCGCTTTTTCCCCCCTAAGGTAAGTCTTTCCGCTCCCGGGATTGGAATGACTCCTTACCCTCTCCCTTAAAACCCAAATCCTTTTGTCTTTCCCTCTCCTTCCCTCTTTCCTGACGAGGCAACCGTTGGTTGCGAAAGCTAGAATTTTGTGTGTATGTTTGTGTTTGTTTGTGTGTCTATCGACCTGCCAGCGCTTTTGTTTGGTAAGTCTCATCATCTTTCTTTTTAGATATATTTTTCCCACGTGGAATGTTTCCCTCTGTTTTATATATATATCTGGTGTAAGTATTACTTTGCTGTATATAACTTCAGTATGTACAACCCTAATAATATCTCTTTTACACTTCACAATATCCAAAGCTAATGACCAAGTACCTCTTTTGCTTGCAAAGCTGTCTGCAGTATGTAACATTTACTAATACTTAACTTTAAAATTACTATGGTTAGTTCCAAGTCTCTCTCGAAATTAACAATCACTCATTGTTTCCTTAATACTGCAGGCATGTAATATAGCATAATGAGGATGCAAAGAAGCATGCCTAAATAATATGAAGATCAAATTTTTATCTACTGAACACAACATAAAACATTAATAACTCTTCTTTTTTGATCACTTCTGAGTTCACTCAATATCTGCTTCATGACAAGAACCTGCAACAGTTTTACATTTTGCAAAGTGAGTGATAGAAGTATATTTTGTATTCAGAAACACTATCTCTACATTTGAAGTTAACCAAAAACGTTTACTCATGCCATGCTCACAAGAACAAGTTCTGAAATGCAGAATTGTCTAACAACTAGTTTGTATTGTCATAATGACAGAAGCACTCCTCATTTTAAGCTTCCACATATTTGTCACAAATGTTCACTCTATACATTTCACACAATAACTAAAATTATGTGGCACAATACCTGAACTTGTGATGTGAGCCCATTATAGTCTCTCTCTCTCTCTCTCTCTCTCTCTCTCTCTCTCTCTCTCTCCCCCTCTCTCCCTCTCCCTCTCTCCCTCCCTCCCTCTCCCCTCCTTCCCCCTTCTCTCCCTCTCTCCCTCCTTCCCCCCACCCTCCCCCTCTCCCCTCCTTCCCCCCTCTCTCACTCCCCCCCTCTCTCCCTCCCTTCCCTTCTCCTTTACACAGCTATTACTTTTCTTCCATGAATCACATTTAGTAGAAACACTTCAATGTTGGCAGGTGAACTGGAAATATTTTCAGTTATTTCTTGACAGATAATGTAACATAGTTGTATGCACTGTAACAGTATTTAGCACTTTTGCTTTTGTTAACAAACTTTAAAGTGAGAGTATAAAATATATACAAAAATCGTAATATGAAAGAAGTCCTTTTTGCCAATTAGTCCACTACAGGTGATTTCTTCCACTTGGGAATGTAGTAGTAGCAGCAGCAGCAGCAGCAGCTTTATGGATATGGGACATGTCAAAGTATTTACAAATTTAGATCAATATAAAATAAGCTAATTTGTATACACATATATTTACAGACTTCTGGTTGTAGACAATCATTAGATTTATTCCTGGTATACAATACATTTTTAACAAATACTTATTAAATAACGTAATGCCACACTGTTCACTCGTATCTCACTATCAGCCACTGCATAATTTGCTATCCTGAAAAACTGAGTCAGCATACCTCCATAATGAGTGAGATGTTTGAGCTCAGAAAGAGGAAGAGGTGTTAGTATTGTGCTATGCATAGCATGGGGGTAAGTATTTCTAGAAAGGAAAGAAGGGGAAAAAAACATAAAGTGAAGGTGTTACGTGGAATGTTGGATGTTTTGTAATCATCATTATTATTATTATTTATTTGTATAACATTTTTTATCAAATAATTATACCTCACATACCATTGTTCTTCCAAGACTGTAGGCAACTTTTTTACCAGTACTTTTGCGAACTCCTGTTACTTTAATTAGATTGCTTGGTTGGATTCTTCATGTATAACTCCTTTCAATTTATTTTCAATAAAGATATTCACATCTAGTATTCTATTTTCCATTTTTTGCCCATTCATGTCATCTAATAAAACTTATTCTTCATGCAATTATATGGTTGACTATCTGGAATAATCTCACATCAAATCCAAAGTTCTTACTTCTCTGATAGTGTTGCTAATTCCCACCAGTAAAACTGCATGTTTGTGGCTATTTATGCCTGTTATTAACTTTATGTAGAATGATGATAATGTCTTGGCCCAGGGTCCAGATAAAGGTTTAGGATTTCAGTTGGCACCCAAGATACTAAACCCTTCATCTGGTTCAGGTTCATTGATGATACCATCTTGATCTGAACCCTGGGTGAAGAGACAGTCCTCCTTCCACCACAGCCTCAACACATTATCTTCCATCTGCTTCACCTGCTCTTCCTCAGATCGCTGTGCCCCCTTCCTTAATGTCTAGCTCCACCTCCGGAACGGCTCCATAAAACCTCTGCTGCTCCCATCAAGTCCATCACCCATCGACAGTACCTCCGTTTTGAGAGTTGCCATTCCTTCCACACAAAAATGTTTCTTCCATACAGTCTTGCCAACCATGGAGGGTGAGTATGCAGTGATGAAAAACTCCTTACTCAGTACACTGAAGGTATTCAGTTGAATTCTAATGAGATGGAATGGTAAAACATTTGTGTTTTCAATATAAAGAATGCCCTTTTTGTTGCAAACATTCAAAATCCTTCAAAATTTGTGTTTCAAATTTACAGAGTCTCAGAAACTGTAAAATTCATTAATGCCTCATAGGATCGGCGCTGGACTTTCCAGTTACAGTTTGCCTGATTAATACCAAATTCAAGTGAATTCAGTTTATAAAAAACACATTTATATTTTATGTTCTTTTTTTCTGCAGTATTGTAAGGGGCAGTCAAATGAAAACAAGACAGATGGAAGAAAGTAAGTAAACTGTTTATTATTTCAAAAGTAATTGCCATAATCATTAAAACATATATGCCAGTGATAGACAAGATGCTCAATGCCTTCATGGAAAAGTGTGCATAGTTGCCTACAGAACCAAGAGGTACTCGGGCATTAACCTTGTCATCCAGAACAAATCGACAGCCACAAATATCTTTCTTCAGTGCTCCAAAACTATGGAAATCACATGGGGAAAGATCTGGACTGTATGGAGGATGTATAAGGACTTCCCAATGAAACCTTTGCAGAGTAATCGAAACAACATGCCAACAAAATGACCGCCCCCATGTTGCCAAAGTTGTTTCTAGTATGCTGCAGATATTTCACTGTGAATTCCTTACGCATCCCCATACTGTCCCAATCTCTACCCATGCAATTTCCATATTTTTGGGACCCTGAAGAAAGACATTTATAGCTATCTATTTGCTTCGGAATGTGCATACCTGGGCACAATCATGGTTGTGTAGGCAACTGTAAACATTTTTCCGTGAAGGCATTGGCCAGCCTGTTCCATTTTGAAATAATAAACAGTTAAATTACTTTTTTCTTCATATGTCTCACTTTTATTTGACTGCCCCTTATATTACAGGAGTTTGCAAAAACCCTACAATGCACAAAGCACCATGTTGTCAGTTTCCTTTTAATGGAGATTGTGGAATGTAATGTGCTAAAATAGGAATGGAACTCACATTGTGAATTGCAACAACAGTAACAATCAAAATTTATATTTCAGAAATTTAACTACTTTTAAATCCTAGCCTGGCCATCCTGGTTTAGTTTTTCAGTACTTCAGAGAGGAGCAATTATAAACAAACTTTTAAAACTGAAGGGTGAAGATGAGAGAAGACAGGGTAAAAATTGCTTCTGTAAACAATTTTAGTCACTTGGTTACATATAACAACAATTTTCTCCAGTAATTCCAGTAATTAATTGTTTCATTGTTATGAAATTATTAAACTTCTTTTTGTGACATTAGTTTTTTTACTTTCCAGAAAATCACCAAATAAACCCGGTAACAGTAATGGGAATAGAGGCCGAAACAGTGGTAAGAGGAGACAGAGCAATGACAGTAATAATAATAGTAAAGTCTGCAGTAATAATTATCAAAACAGCAGTGGTTCGGCCAGTGGTAGTGGTAGCAGCAGTGGTGCAAGCAGCAGTGGTACGAGCATTGGTGGTAGTACTACCAGCACCAGTGCTAGCAGCAGTGGCACCAGCACAAGTGGCACCAGCTGCAGCAGCAGCAGCAGCAGCAGCAGTAGCAGTGGCGGTAGCAGCAGTGGCAGTGGCAGCAGTGGCGGTGCCAGCAGCAGCAGTAGCAGCAGCATCACCAGCAGCAGCAGCCTCACCAGCAGTAGCAGCAGCAGCAGCTGTGGTGCCAACAGTGGCAGCAACGTAAATAGGAGCACTGCCATAAGCAGTGGAAGAAACAACAGGGGCAGAAACAGCAGGGGCGGAAGCAGTAACAGCAATGGTAACAGCAATCCAAATAACACTAACACCAGCTCCAACAGCAGTCGCAGCAGTAACCATCACCGCAATAGGAATGTTTTGCAGCACCAGTCCATTGTCATCAGCAACTCGTCTTATTCGTCAAGAGTTTAAGGCAGTTGAACTTCTTTATCAAAATTATCAGTATTTCTATTGGATATCTTCCAGTCAGTCACACTCACGGTCAGAAAACTGTAATCTACAAAGATTGAAACTGAGGAATGGTCTCGTGTAATATCAGTGACTACAGCCACTTTATCTGCACACATGATTTTACAAAGGATTTCAGGACTGCGATCAGGTAAACTTGATGAAATACCTGTTTTGCAACTGAAGAAACACAAATAATACCAACTGCTGAAATATAGTGACAGTCTATTCGGCCCAGCCTGCTGAAGTTTCAAGAGCCATTCCTGTGGCTACAGACCTGCTGAAACAAAAATGTTTATCGAGATCTGAGCATTCGCTACAAAAGTAACACATGATACGTATTAATCCTGAACTAGTTTTTCAAATAAATGTGCTGACTGTTGAAATACGTTTGCTGTAATTATTAGCAACGTTTAAACAGCACAGTACAGATTTTTCCATTGGTTCCATTGTTTGGGGGGACTCTTCAGAGGACTTGCCGCAACTGATGAAAGTTGGTGATAGTTGTGGCTTGTTGAACTGTTACAGAATCTTTTGGATTTTAATCCACTACATCCACTGTATCATACTACAGTGCATAATCACAGTTTTGTTTAATTTTACTGTTAAAGTGATACTCATTGTTCCGAAGTGTCAGGGATTAATTTCCTTGGCTAGTACCTCATGCTAGAAGTTCATATTTGCAGTGCACCAGCCCTGTGAATGCAACTCAAGCAGCCTTTTCCTTGACATGTCTCTTTACTGTGCTCATTCCTTTTGCACATTTTTTGCATTGCCTAATCTTGGGATAATTCAGCTTTTTTTAACCTTTGAACTTGAGTTTTTCCCTTATATATATATATATATATATATATATATATGCTGCTGTTGACATCAAAACAAGTAGCGGTTACGTAACCATAAACAGAATATGTCCATCTAAAATTGGAAGATAACTTATATATTGAAAGAAAAATTACATGGAGACAATGGTTGGCCAGTGCTTACCTTCAAAAGACGAAAATTTCAAATACTTATTGGGAGTCTGAGTGGCCTGTCCCTTCTGTTCAACACCAAGCAAAAGGACACAGTGATAAGAAACTGATACCACATTCAGGAGGACAGTGGTTCAAATCTCTGTTTAGCTGTCCTGATTTAAGATTTCGTTGGTGCCCCTAAACTGCTTAAGGTAAGTGTTTGGATGGCTCCTTTGGAAATGACGTGTCTGATTCCCTTCCCTAACATTTCCCAATCTGAGCTTATGCTCCATCTCTAATGACCTTTCCATGGATCAGAAGTTAAACCACCTAATCTTCCTTCTTCTTTTCCAACCTTTCCCAAACTATCCCTCTGTCATACCTGAGGAAGGAACTACAGGTTCCAAAAGCTGGGTATAATTTTTCCTACTTTTAAGTGGTTTGTGTGGGAATTTTGCTTCCTGACGGTAAGTACCGGCAATCCATCTCAGCTCCTTATAAGCTAACCTATGAGACATCATTCATCTGTGTTTTATTTCTAGAAAGTTTTCTTCATAATTATTCTGTGACCTGACTGATTTTCAACATTAATGGGGGCTGTAAATACAGACTTTAATACAAACATTCATGCATATCACTGAACAAGAAATAAGTAATGCATTGTTTGTTCGTGTCAGAAAAAATTCATTATATAGAAAGCAGTGAAAAATATTGTTACTATAGAGTAATTGGATCTTCAGTTTTCAAATATTTGGAGTGCCATACTTTTAGGTCTGGCAGTAATTGCATTCTTATAACATTTAGTTTTTTATGAATAAAAATTTCAGAGAATCTTAGTTTGTTATTACATATTGTCATATGATACTGAGATAACGAGAGTATTGCTTTTGTTGTTCAATGCTCATTGAAAAAAGGTGATTCTCCGCTCTTACCTAGCTCAGGATCAGATTGATGATGAAAAATTGATACTGCTTTTAAGACATTTTAAAAGTATGTTATAAAATGAGTTACTATAGGTCATCTTATGCACAGAAGACAAGAATACTTGAAAGAGAATTCATAAGCAATACCAGAACATTGCTCTGTTTTTGATTCTCTTCCAGGTTTAATCAGACTTGCTTGTAGTCAGTCATGTTAAACATGTCCCCAAATGTGCTCTACATTTACTGTTTTATTAATTCAAGCAGTTCTTAAAAATTTGTTCTTCTTTGGGTAGAAAGGTATAAGTATAATTCCCACAATTTCAAAAGGTGCACTTACATCCTTCTGCCTGATCATTATTTATATTTTTGCATGTTAACCCCAAATCAAAAAAATATTTCCGGGTTAAAGTATTCAAAATAGGTTTATATGTTTTGGTGAGCTAAAGTCACCACTATTGCTTGCAAGAGTGTCATAGATCACATTTTTCCATATTTCTAGACTTTTACCTTTGTGCCTTGAGAAAAGCAAATTACTGTAGGCTGCTGGAGGGGCTATTATGGTTACCTTACTTTATACATGCCTCTTCTGTTTAGTTCCCTACTTTTTTGTGAAGCAGTCAGTAATAGATGATTTAAGCACACAAGCATTTTTCTCTGTTTGATCCTGCACCCCTGCCTCTCCCTCCCACCTAGGTGCTTCTGTTTTGTTCCTGTGTATTTATTTCCTTCAGTATTTATTTTTAAAGAAGCCCAAGAATATTGCATTATTATGTCTTCTGGGAAGCAGAGTTTTTTCAAATACAGGTTTAAGCTCTGAATTTAATGTTAAATTTTTTTGAAAAACTAATAGGATTTTTGGATTGACATTCGATATTGTAAAAGTTGTATAATTTTTGGCTGCCTATTAAATGTGTATTCTTCCAATTTTATTATCAGCAGTTGATACATCAGATAATTTGTAGCACAAAATGTAACATGCACTTCACACAATTTGACACAAGCTTGAAAGCCATACATTTGTATATCATTAAAGTTATTTTACTACAAATATAAGAATTCTTTTGGATATATTATGGAAAACATCTAAATATCATAGAATGGGCTACATCGCAAAATCAGTAACAGCTAATTCGAATGGTTTCTAATAATTTTGATACAATTTCCTAATCTTTCTTTCCACTTGACACATCCTGTACTTCATAATCGTTTCTCTTATTCCATTCTGTACTTTTTTCCTTCTTCTTCTTCGACCTTGCACTGATAGTGTGCCAATTTTTAACACTTTCAAACTCAAGTTTTCACAACTGTTACTTTCTGGCATCTCTTTTCTAAGAAGTCTTCTGAATCCAAGAATGTATTTTCTAGTGGCACTCTCAGGTGTTGTGTCAGTATGTGTCACTGAAACTTTGCCATTTTTGTTGGGAAACCTGAATGTGATCTTGAGGTAATGATATGAGTGGAAAAAGTGTGTTAATTGACATAGTGAAATATGATTGTGCATATGCCAAGCAATGACTTGTGGCTGTGGAATTCTGAGAACAAAACATTATTGACTGGAAATGAAAATTAAACCATCTGCTGAAACTGGAAGGGTGCTTAGCAGACGTTTCATTAGATGTTGAAGAGTCTAGTGATGACATCCAACACAATGCTTGAGGGCCTGAGCAAAATTTATAATGCCCAGAAAGACTTAAAGACCATGTGAGGTATGTATTGGGACAGGAGAAAAATGAAGCAAAAATGACTTGTGTACTGCTTACTTTCTAGCAATAAGCCAGATTTTCTCTGTCAAATGTTCTGCATTTGTGGCAGAATTGTGAAAGAGCTTCATTTGAAGCCTGTTCTACAGTATTCACTATTTCCATTGGTTGCATCAGTAGACATTCATTTTCGTTAAAGGTGTTGACTTAATTACTTTCCTCATATCTGACAGCTTCATAGAAAATGAAAAAGATACTATTATCCAAAAATAGCACTGTGTTGTATCTTTACATATTTTTTTTCATTTAAAAGAATTTGTGTAACTGAAGTAGTCTTTTGTTAATCAGTACTCTCTTTAGTTGACCAAAATGTTCATCTGTTCAGCCTTGCACTATATAAATTGAAGATTTTTTTTTTTAATCCCTACTGCATCCACACCTATAACACTTCAGCGTGAACTACCATATCTCACTGTAAGTCATGCTGTAAGCTCATATTCCAATGAACTATTGTTATCCGTGGATGTGTATTTCATCTCATTTATTTGTCTCACATGTTGCTTCATTTTGTAAATCCGACAAGTAACTTAGTTATTAAACCTTAAAAAACACTTTAACACTATACAATGGTTTCTGCACACAATTCAAATGTTAATGGCCATACAAAAAATAAATTTTGTTTAAATGTATACTGTCTCATGATTGCGCCAGTTTCTGCTATCAAATTATTGTGGAAAACCATATTGAAGTGAACTAAAGTTGTCCATGCTACACATTCCATCAAATAATTGGATAAGATCAGGTCACATAGTTTTGGCTAATAGCAAACTAGTTGATTTTTACTTACTGATCTCATATTGTCCTTGGTTTCCTGAAAATCCAACTTCTGTAATTTTTGTCCTGTTCTCCCTCTAGCATCCACTTCTCCATAGTGTAGGATTTCTGCACACCATTGTTAATCCAAGGAACAAAGAATTCTTTGATGTTTGTCCTGTGTGATTCTATAACTCCTTTGCCTAACATGAATGTGGTATTCTTAAATTTCTGTATGGATCCCATACATTTTTCTTTGTGATTAAAGATGGTATTTTACATAGGTTGGTGAACAGTAATTTTTTTTTAAAGAAGCTTGTGATGATATAAGACAAACTACTATTCAGACACTTTCTTAACTACTATTCAGACACTTTCTTGTACACAAACTAGCTTAGCTGTGAATGAATCTGAATGGTTAGGCTTAATAAAGACATCTCAACTGGGAATGATTTGTCTCTTTATGAATGATGTTATTACTATTATTTTGATGTTGTCTTCATTTTACATGTCAGCAATTGTTAAAAGTTATTTCATTTCTTATGTTCATATTTTTTGTTTCTTTTAAAAAGGGTGATGTTGATTAAAGGCAGCAACAGATAAGTGATGGATGATTTTAGAACACTGGATTTGACCTGTTCACTATATGTGCATTGTCAGTACAGCTGTGTGTATGGGACACCAAACAACCTACAGCAAGTAGTGTCTTGTCCCCCACAGCCACCTTTCACAGCTAGAGCAAGTTGCTTTGTGTGTCCTCAAGTCAGTGGAACAAATATTAAAATGAACATAATGTGTCCCTTGTGTCCTGTACATGACATAATCACGTAATGGGAAATCAAATGATGCATGTGCGGTGTGCAACCTGACACCTTGTAAGTCAGTTGCAGTGGGAGTATCATTGTCAGTGCCATTGACATGCATAACTTTGTTTGTAGAAGTACATCCAGTACACCATACAGTGCAACTGTGAACATTGTTTGCTAGTTTACATGTGATTAAAATGATATATACAAAATTGTGTGTATTGAGACTGATACCATTAAATGTTTCCCATAAGTGTTATGTAGCTAAATTATTTTTTCCAGTAACTGAAACTGTGTTGTATTCAACAGTTCATTTTATTTCATACATCCAGTTTTTTTTTAGTTCTGAGGGCAACAGCTTAGTTGGTTCTAAGCAATTATAAATTCTTTTACATTAAGAAGAGCCCATTCATTTTCTTTTGAATATACAGCAAAAGTATTTTTTTAAAAGTATACTTTTAGCTGTATATGTTGTTGTTGTTACATTTGTGAATACACGTGTTTAGCTTTGTGGCAAATGTATGATCTTTATTCGGAACTACTGCTAATAAATATTTAATGCATGTAGATAAATATGTTTTCGCAGTTGTTGTGGCTAAACATACAACAGTTTCAATGAATCAGTGGGTCTGTACTCAGAAACTTCTATGTTATCAGTTACCATTCCATATCCTCTAAAATGTTGAAATTTGTGTCTTTTACTGTATTGATGTTCATTGATGTGTCTCTTACATGTAATTGGTGTTAGTTCCATACTATGCTATGCAGAATGTTGATGATTGTTAACACAAAAGTCATTGGCAGCACAGATTCTGTGAGAATTAACAGTTTATAGTTAGTTATAACTACCACTAAGAGTTTGACATAGCTGTTTTTTTCACTGATCTTGTGCTGTCTGTCTTTTGTTTAAGAACAGAACTTGATGGCAGACTGTGGGATTATTCTGATATGCTTGTGATGGAGTACTGTCTATTTCTGCTGTTAAAAGGAAGTGAAATATACAGACTTTTCTGAAATGTAACTGTGTTTTATTTAGGACCTAAAATAACAGGTGTTGATGGGTAAAGGAAATATACTTAGGAATTTTAACACTGTAGAAAGAAAGTACAGGGTGTGATACCAGAACTTCCTTATTTTGGAGGGAAAAAAAGAAACAGATGGTATTAGAAGTATCAATTTAATTCTCTTCCCATTATATTGAAGTAAATTTAAAGATTTATTCCATTAGGTTTTGAAAATGATATATTGAAGGTGGCCTCAGCTCTGCTCAATGAATTTGGTTAGTTGAATTTGGAAGATTTGGTCCACTTTTTTCAGCATGTGTCTATCTTATGTCGGCAATAGCAGCACAAATATTGTTCTGCAGCTGACCCAAGGTCTGTGGACAATTGGTATACACCAAGGAAGACAGCCCAATCAGAAAAAGTCACATTGGGCTAAATCTGGCACTGAAAATTGCGCCTCAAAGAGATCAGACGGTTGGGGAAGTGTTCACAAAAGAGTGTCATTGACATTCATGCTGTTTGAGCTCTGGTGCCATCTTGATGGAACCAGATATCCCCCACACCAATTTCTTCAAGTCTGGGGGGAAAAATCCTTAATCACCTGGAAATAACATTCAGAAGTGACCATAACTACCGTATCGTTCTCTTCAAATAACTGTGGTCAAAACACCAATTTTTTATAGTGCACACCAAACAGTCTCACATTCTGTATGCAGGGACTGCTCATTAAGTTCTCGGAGGGTTTGTGCCACTCCAATACCACATTTTTTTTAAATTTTTTATTCACGCATCCACACAAATAAAAATGAGCCTCGATGCTGATGAGGAACATGAGGCATGTTTTTGTTCAAGACTCCACATGCATTTTTTGGGGAACAAAAATCGTGTGGATTAAGTTTGTGCACCACTGCCAGTTTGTGTGGATTCAATTTCACATCTTTGTGAAGAATTCTTCTCAGTGTATGATCAGAAATAGCAGCAGCAGCTGCATCGCTTGGGGAATTCCAAAATTACCAGCCTGACTTCCTCGACATTTTCTGGTGTCCTGGTGATTCTTGAAGGCCCTGGTTTCTTTTTCTGTGCACTACCAGTATCCGTAAACATGTCCACCCACATTACAATCTATTTTTGATCAGGAAAACAATCTGCAGGTTCAATAATAAACTGTTCCCTGAATGTACGCTGGGTTGCGATGACAGCACGACCATCATAAAAGTGAGTTGCCATGGAAAAAGCACGCTCCTCTCTCATCCACTACAGGATTGCTACTTAACTAACCTGGAAAAAAGGTTAGGTCCTGCCCTTTCCAATGCGCTAAACCCCACACAGCAATTGGTAATGGCCACCGTGTGACATGAATTTCAAATAAAGAAGTTCCTGTGCTGCACCCTGTACTTCTTTCACTCTTGCCAAGGTTCAGTGGTTACCCCACTTCTGTTCTTGATGTACATAAATAACTTGTTCAGAACATTGAAAGAGTCTTCAAAAAGCATGATGTTTACTGATGACACAAGTATACTGGTAGAGGCCCCGAACACATTTATAGCATTCCCAGTCGGGGGAATGGTAGAAAATGTTTACAGCACACAGCTTAGCACTTAATTATAGAAAGAGTTGTATTATGCAATTCCAAACAAATAAAAATTACTTATAGGTTCCTAAAATAGGTGTCTTAGAGCACACACTGGAATGTGTGAAATTCCTAGGCATTCAGGTGAATGTCATAGGCCATCAAAACATATTTTATTACTTTTTTTAGAAACTGGCTTCATTCCATAGGTTTTTGGCACTGAATCGATAACTGACCTAAGTTTTTTCTATAACATAAAATTTGTAGCAATGTGATTTTGTGAGAAACTCAAATATTATCAAAACACATTTAACTGGAATCAAAAGTAATTTAATTTTTCAATATGAACAAAGGTTTTATGGAAGTATAAATTTTAAAGTGCCTACTGACTGCATAGGAATTGTATGTGCATTCAATTATATTTCTTTTCTCTCTTCTCCTTCAAGCACCTAATGTAGTGTTTGCTGAAATAAATTGCCTGTTGTGTGTCTCAGCGAAGTGACTGACTGTCTCCCATCATACTGGTATTCTAGCAATCCTGATGTCATTTTTTGTCACTTTGTTGTCTTCGTGAAAGTGCTCACAATCTTCGTCACTGACATCACTCTAATTTTCAGGGAAAAAAAGTAACCATTCCAAAAGTGAATCTTGATGTTTATCAAACTTCCTAACTTCTTGAACTTTTCAAATATAATGTGAGTTCTTTCAATTGACTAATGTATTTTGCAGACTATAAGAAACTACGGACTATAAGATGCATCTTAATTTGTAACCATTTTTATTTTAAAAAAATCAACATTTTTACCATTTTTGTTATTAGATTTCACTACTAGATTGCAAAGCCAGACAAAAAAAAATTCTCAATTTATAAAATCGAACTGACCTTTAAAATCCCTGAAAATCGTCATCTGAACTTCCACCTTCTTCTTTCTCTTCTTCCTCCTCCTCCTCTTTGCCATCATCGTTGTCCTCTTCATATATAAGATGGTCTAAACTGCCATTGAGAGTGTTATTTATGCCGCACTTCTTGAATGATTTAACCATAATGTCTTCTGCCACTCTAAACCATGACTGTTTTATCCACTGACACACTTGTTTGATTGTAGATCATTTTAAAGCTCCCTTCAGTTTTAATTCATGTTGGGTTTCATCCATCATCTATATGTTCCATTCCTCTGTCAAATACTTTTTAAATGCTGTATTTATCAAGACATCAAGAGGTTGCAATTGTGAAGTAAGTCCTCCCGGAATAAGAGCAAACTCTGCATTTCCCTGTCTCAGTTTCTATTTCACAGAATTTTTCAAATGACTACTACACTGATCTAGCACAAGAAGAGAACTCTTCTTCAATAAAACACCTTTCCTTCTCCCCCACACTCTTCTAATCCATAATTTCATACCCTCCATCCATCCAATCCCTGTCATGTACAGGAACACCACCACATGTCAGTATTTCAGGTTTTGGCACTGTTTTGCGACTGAAAATCATCATTGGACTAAGTTTAGTGTCATCACAAAATTAGAGGACAACGGTGTAGTGCATTTTTTCATGTCCACTTGTTTTTATAGTTACAGTTTTAGCACCTTTCTTGGCAACATTTCTGTTACTTGGCACACTGAATGTCATAAGAGTTCCATCCATATTCACTGTTTGTCTTAGTCTCTCAGTATCTGAACAATGCACTAAATTACCTTATTCTATGAAACATTGAGAAAATGCCTGTCAACAAGTTCTTTTCTTAGAGTCTGGAACCAAGCAGTTCAGCTTTTCCCCTACTGGGCCCAGATCCCTAACAAGATCAATTAGCGTAGTTTGTGTAACAAGATTTGATTTTACGTTGCCCAATGTAAAATGATACTTGTCATGAGCTTGTTCATCTGCATCGCACCAGTAATTATTTCAAATATCCAGGCTAATATCGTTAAAACATTCTAGTGGTTGGGAAACAGGAAGATGGGGGCCAGGAGCCACTGACTGAATGGCAGACAGCAGGTTAGTCTGTCTTACTACTTTTTGAATTTTTTTTAGTTGGAAGAAGTAACATCACTGCTACAATAGTAACAATCACTAGACTGGTTTCTTCACTGCATCCATATCATTTGTATGTTTTGAAATAGTGTCATATATCTATGTGGTTGGAATGACTCCTTACCCTCTCCCTTAAAACCCACATCCTTTCGTCTTTCCCTCTCCTTCCCTCTTTCCTGATGAAGCAACCGTTGGTTGCGAAAGCTTGAATTTTGTGTGTATGTTTGTGTATGTTTGTGTATGTTTGTGTTTGTTTGTGTGTCTATCGACCTGCCAGCGCTTTCGTTTGGTAAGTCACATCATCTATGTTTTTAGATATATTTTTCCCACGTGGAAGGTTTCCCTCTATTATATTTATATCCTGATGAGCTAGAGTAAAACGCGCGCGCGCGCACACACACACACACACACACACACACACACACACACACACACACACCTGTGCCTCTTCATGGTGCTGGCTAGACTAACAGTGTGAATGCTATTTTGCAGCAAGTGAACTGGTTATGGTACAGGTAGAGGGAGGGTACTGGAGGTGGGTGGCTAGCGGCGTGGAGGGTTGCAGCCAGTTTGCCAGTTAGGAATGCAGGTGTATGAGCTGCCACAGTTGTAGTGGCTGGTGGGAAGTAGTGCATGCTGAAGGCACTGGGGACATGAATTGGTAAGGGGTGACAAGATGGAGGAAGGATAAACTGTTGGATGGAGGGTGCGGGGAGAGTGGATTACCCGAGATTGAGACCAGAATGATTACAGGAGTGGAGGATGCGTTGTAAGGATGGCTCTCATGTGTGCAGTTCAGTGCCCTCCACTATAAATCATCATGTTCTTCTTCAGAGAAACTGGTGGTGGAAGGTAGGATCCAGCTGGTTCGGGATGGGAAGCAGCCATTGAATCTGAGCATGTTACGCTTTCTTCTTGACAACAATTTGGCTGTGGCCATTCATCCTTGTGGACAGCTTGTTAGTAGTCATACAAACATAAAACACTGTGCAGTGTTTGCAGCAGAGTTGGCATATGACATGGCTGCTTTTACAGGTGGTCCGGCCTCTGATGGCGTAGGATAAGCCTGCGACAGGACTGGAGTAGGAGGTGCTGGGTAGGTGGATTGGGTCTGTCACAGGAATATGATCCCTGTGGCAAGGGTTTAGTAGTCGGAGTGGCTTAGGGTGGACTAGGATAATGTGTATGTTGGGTGGGTGATGGAACACCAGTTTAGGAGGGGTGGGAAGTATTTTGGATTGGATGTCCCTCATTTCAGGGCAGGAAGAGAGATAATCAAAGTTATGATGAAGGATATGGTTCAATTGTTTTAGTGCATGATGATATTGGGTGACAAGGGGAGGACGCTCCTTTGTAGCTCATTCTTGGGGTTGGTGGGAGGATTGGGGGTGTGCTGGGTTATGGCATGGGAAATCTGTTTGTGAACTAGGTTTGTCTGTGACAACCTTTGTGAAGCCTGCAGCACACTAGGAAAGGGAATTCTCATCTACATCTACATTTACATTTATACTCCGCAAGCCACCCAACGGTGTGTGGCGGAGGGCACTTTACGTGCCACTGTCATTACCTCCCTTTTCTGTTCCAGACGCATATGGTTTGCGGGAAGAACGACTGTCTGAAAGCCTCCATGCGCACTCCAATCTCTCTAATTTTACATTCGTGATCTCCGCGGGAGGTATAAGTAGGGGGAAGCAATATATTCGATTCCTCATCCAGAAACGCACCCCCTCGAAACCTGGCGAGCAAGCTACACCGCGATGCAGAGCGCCTCTCTTGCAGAGTCTGCCACTTGAGTTTGCTAAACATTTCCGTAATGCTATCATGGTTACCAAATAACCCTGTGACAAAACGCGCCGCTCTTCTTTGGATCTTCTCTATCTCCTCCGTCAACCCGATCTGGTACGGATCCCACACTGATGAGCAATACTCAAGTATAGGTCGAACGAGTGTCTTGTAAGCCACATCCTTTGTTGATGGACTACATTTTCTGAGGATTCTCCCAATGAATCTCAACCTGGTACCCGCCTTACCAACAATTAATTTTATATGATCATTCCACTTCAAATCGTTCCGCACGCATACTCCCAGATATTTTACAGAACTAACTGCTACCAGTGTTTGTTCCGCTATCATATAATCATACAATAAAGGATCCTTCTTTCTATGTATTCGCAATACATTACATTTGTCTATGTTAAGGGTCAGTTGCCACTCCCTGCACCAAGTGCCTATCCGCTGCAGATCTTCCTGCATTTTGCTACAATTTTCTAATGCTGGAACTTCCGACACTATCTACTAGGTTATTTATATATATAGTGAAAAGCAATGGTCCCGTAACACTCCCCTGTGGCACGCCAGAGGTTACTTTAATGTCTGTAGACGTCTCTCCATTGAGAACAACATGCTATGTTCTGTTTGCTAAGAACTCTTCAATCCAGCCACGCAGCTGGTCTGATATTCTGTAGGCTCTTACTTTGTTTATCAGGCGACAGTGCGGAACTGTATCGAACGCCTTCCAGAAGTCCAGGAAAATAGCATCTACCTGGGAGCCTGTATCTAATATTTTGTGGGTCTCATGAACAAATAAAACGAGTTGGGTCTCACACGATCGCTGTTTCCGGAATCCATGTTGATTCCTACAGAGTAGATTCTGGGTTTCCAAAAACATGATACTCGAGCTATCTGCTCGACGACCCTTCTTGAAGACTGGGACTACCTGTGCTCTTTTCCAATCATTTGGAACCTTCCATTCTTCTAGAGACTTGCGGTACACGGCTGTTAGAAGGGGGGCAAGTTCTTTCGCGTACTCTGTGTAGAATCGAATTGGTATCCCGTCAGGTCCAGTGGATTTTCCTCTGTTGAGTGATTCCAGTTGCTTTTCTATTCCTTGGACACTTATTTCGATGTCAGCCATTTTTTCGTTTGTGTGAGTATTTAGAGAAGGAACTGCAGTGCGGTCTTCCTCTGTGAAACAGCTTTGGAAAAAGGTGCTTAGTATTTCAGCTTTATGCGTGTCATCCTCTGTTTCAATGCCATCATCATCCCAGAGTGTCTGGATATGCTGTTTCGAGCCACTTACTGATTTAACATAAGACCAGAACTTCCTAGGATTTTCTGTCAAGTCGGTACATAGAATTTTACTTTCGAATTCACTGAACACTTCACGCATAGCCCTCCTTACGCTAACTTTGACATTGTTTAGCTTCTGTTTGTCTGAGAGGTTTTGGCTGCATTTAAATTTGTAGTTAAGCTCTCTTTGCTTTCACAGTAGTTTCCTAACTTTGTTGTTGAACCACGGTGGGTTTTTCCCGTCCCTCATATTTTTACTCGGCACATACCTGTCTAAAACACATTTTACGATTGAACTTTTTACATAAACACTCAACATTGTCAGTGTCGGAACAGAAATTTTCGTTTTGATCTGTTAGGTAGCCTGAAATATGCCTTCTATTACTCTTGCTAAACAGATAAACCTTCCTCCCTCTTTTTTAATATTCCTATTAACTTCCATATTCAGGGATGCTGCAACGGCCATATGATCACTGATCCCCTGTTCTGCACTTACAGAGTCGAAAAGTTCGGGTCTGTTTGTTATCAGTAGGTCCAAGATACACCAGCTACAGGTGGCTAGGCTGTGTGGGAGGGATTTTTTGATTTGGAAAGGGATGTGGGCAGAGGTGTAGATGGAGACAATGAGGTGGAGGTCAACATCCAGGAAGGTGGTGTGTTGAGTAAGAGGAGGACCAGGTGAAGCAGAAGAGAGGAAAAGTGTTGAGGTGGATAGGGTGTATTGGCCCTGAGTCCAGATCATGAAGATACCATCAGTGAAAGTGCTCCGGACTAGGGGTTAGGAGTTTTGGGAGACTAGGAAGGTTTCTTCTGGATGGTCTGTAAACAGGTTGGCATAGGAGGGTGCCATGCGGGTGCCCATCACCGTGCCATGGAGTTGTTTGTAAATTTTCCCTTCGTCTGTATATACACTCAAGACCTAAAGAGACTGGTACACCTGCCTGATATCGTGTAGGACTGCAGGGCTATCCATAATAGTATGACGGGATGGAGATCTCTTCTGAACAGCATGTTGCAAGGCATCCCAGATATGCTCAATAATTTTCATGTCTGAGGAGTCTGGTGACCATCGAAAGTGTTTAAACTCAAAAGAGTGTTCCTGGAGCCACTCTGTAGCACTTCTGGACATGTGGGGTGTCGTATTGTCCTGCTCGAATTGCCCAAGTCCATCAGAATGTGCAATGGACATGAATGGATGCAGGTGATCAGAGAGGAAGCTTATGTACACGTCACCTATCAGAGTCATATCCAGACACATCAGGGGTCCCATATCACTCCAACTGCACATGCCCCACAACATACAGAGCCTCCATCAGCTTGAACACTCCACTGCTAACATGCAGGGTCCATAGATTCATGAAGTTGTCTCCATCCCCTTACACATCCATCCACTCGATACAATTTGAAACGAGACTCATTCAAGCTGGCAACATGTTTCCAATCATCACAGTCAAATGTCGGTATTGACAGGCCCAGGCAAGGCGTAAAGCTTTGTGTTGTGTAGTCATCAAGGGTACACAAGTGGGCCTTCGGCTCCAAAAGCCCATATCAATTATGTTGTAGGAGATTTGATGTTTTACCAGATTCCTGATATTCACTATATGCCCGTGAAATGGTCATAAGGGAAAATCCCCACTTCATTGCTACCTTGGAGGTGCTGTGTCCCATTGCTCTTTCACTGATTGTAACACCATGTTCAAACTCACTTAAATCTTGATAAACTGCTATTGCAGTAGCAGTAACTGATCTAACAACTGCGCCAGACACGTGTTGTGCTGTATAGTCATTGCCGACAGCAGCTCTGTATTCTGCCTGTTTACATATCTCTGTATTTGAAAACACATGCCTACTCCAGTTTCGTGCTTCAGAGTAAATGGTAAGGTGTATAAGGAATGAGGTGGTGGATTTGTAATCTGAAGGACACTTTAAGAGATAGCGTTCAGTAGCAACAAGCCCATGGGTGTGAGGGATGTTGGCGTAAAGGAAGGTGGCTTCAACAGTAACAAGTACGGATCCAGAAGGTAAAGGTTTGGGGTGGCAAAAAGTGGGTGAAGGAAGTGGTTTTAATATCGGAGGCTAGGTTTTGTGCAGTTGGTTGGAGGTGGTGGTCAACAAGAGCGGAAATTCTTTCAGTGGGAGCATAGTAGCCAGCTACAATGGGGTGTCCAGGATTGTTGGGTTTGTGGGTTGACTTTCATTTATGGGGGCATTTGAAAGCTCTTGTCTACACAACCCCGGTACCAAATGTAGAGACTCTTCGTGCTCATATAGTGGACGGCTGTGATACAATACGCCATTCTCCAGGGCTGCATCAGCGTATCAGGGATTCCATGCGATGGAGGGTGGATGCATGTATCCTCGCTAACGGAGGACATTTTGAACATTTCCTGTAACAAAGTGTTTGAAGTCACTCTAGTACGTTCTGTTGCTGTGTGTTTCCATTCCATGATTAATGTTATTTGAAGAGAAGTAATAAAATGAGCTCTAACATGGAAAGTAAGCGTTTCTGGACACATGTCCACATAACATATTTTCTTTCTTTGTGTGTGAGGAATGTTTCCTGAAATTTTGGCCATACCTTTTTGTAACACCCTGTATACAGTTAAGGTGGGCGGCCAATTACCACTTCAGTGGGGATGCACACCATGCTTGAAACCTTATGGGAATTGGTGAAATGCCACAAGTAATGGGAATAATGTGCAATGATCAGTAGTGTTTGGACAAGTCTGATGGGAGGAATGCTAGGGTAGTCCGTGCAATTGCAATGACCACTGTGTCCTGATTGTGCACTGGTCAGCAGTTCTGCCTATTGAGCAGGAGATCCAGGTTCAAATTGAGCCTGCCACAATTTTTCAACTGTTCTATTGATTTATATGAGTGCCCACTGGCAGCTAAAGTCATTAATGCCTTTGCATCTTGATTCATAGTGGCTATAAGATCAAAATGGTGTTTGTTCTTTCAGACATACCTGAAAGAACAGACACCACATACATAATTAAGGTGAGCGCAAAGAATGATCATTTTAGTGTGGATGCCCACTCACTCAAGCTCTTATGGGAATTGGTGAAATGCCACAAGTAATGAGGATAATGGGCAAGGGGTGTTATGTCAGTAGTGTGTGGATGGGTTGAAAATTTGGTTCTGATGGGAGGCATTCTAGGTTGGTCCATGCAGCCGCAATGACCACTGTGTCTGTATGGCGCAGTGGTCAGTGTATTGGCCTAGTAAGCAGGAGACCTGGATATGGATCCTGGTCCAGCAAAAATTTTCAGTTTTCCCCATTGATTTACATCGATTCCCACTGACAACCAATCTCATTCCTTTGCATTTTGTTTCATAGTGGCTTCAGGGTCACAATGGGGTTGGATCTTTTGGAGATGTCAGAATGAACAGACATCACATACATAGCTGAGGTGGGGACACCCAATGATCACTTCAGTCACTTCAGTGCATATGCACATAATGCTTGAACTGTTACAGGAATCAATGAAATACGGTGAGTAATGAGGATAAAGGGCAAGTGTCACTACATCAGTAGTGTGTGGAGAAGTTTAGAATTTGGATCTGACAGGATAGATGCTAGAGTAGTCTGTGCAACAGTTATGACAACTGTTTCCTGATGGTGCAGTGGTCAGCACTTCTGCCTAGTGAGCAGGAGATCCAGCTTTGAATCCCAGTCTCATACAAATTTACAACATCCCCACTGTTTTACATCAATGCCCACTGGCAGCTAATGTCATTAGTTCCTTTGCATCTTAGCTAACTTAACACATACTTAATGTTAAAATTAAAACATACCTAGATTTTCCATTTCAAGTTTAGCCATTGTGCTTGTTAGAGTCCAACTTTTACCATCATATTTTTGTCAATTTAAATTTCCTGGACCAAATTATATCCATCACTAGGTAATTAAGCCATTATTTAAGGTTTAGTAGAACTTGGCAGAAACGATTGTAAACCTAAATATGTTCCCTGTACTTCTGAGAGGGTTATTCCCAAAATGGCTGCTATAACACAGTTCCATGATCTTTTGTATTTTGCTATACCACCACATATTTTAAATAAGATTACTGTCATTATATATAGTCTATCTGAATTAACTAAATCTAACCTAGCCTTTTTTCAAACCAAAAACTAATTTCTAGAGTCACAATACATTCATACACCTGTCTTTACATAGCATGTACCACCCCATAACAGTCAGGCTGTTGGTGTCATTCACTGTGTTAAAAATCTCAGTGAAAGTCATGGCTGCCAAGCAATGAAGTAAAACATAAATAAAATATACATGAATGTTTCAGTTTGTAACATTATATGAAAGTCAGCCACCAGTATTTTTCACTCAAGATATAAACGTCAGTCAATACATTAACTTTGATAAAGTGTATGATTTTGTACAAACTTGTTTTCAATGTGAGCATTGTTTTATTATTACACAGCCACTGCATTCTTTTATGATTGGGTTAAGAAAGAACTGTGACTTTATAGTGTGCCTACTTCATTAATGCTACTTTTATGTACAGTAACACAGTAAAGTGATGGTACCTACTTGCATACTGCATCTGACATGAAACTGGATCTGGTCATCATAATATTTGTGGTCATAATAAGTGTGGGAAAAGGCACATTACTTGAATGTTTGTGTAATGTACATTGTTAGTATAATTCCTGGAAATCAATTTACAGCTGTCCTACAACACTTTGATCTTCGAGACTCGTGAGCAGGATGGACAATGCAGGTAGGCACTATTGTGATGTGGGACACAATTTGTCACCCTCTCTTTTCAAATGTATTCAGCCTGATTGGTATTGCTGGAAGCTGTACATTGCTATTACTTGCATGGGCAAAAGTCTCACTGGAGCACGTGAACCTTATAATATGCCACAAAAGGTGGCTTTAATAAGGTGTTGTCCCTTACACACAAAACTTAAGGACTTTGACAATGATAAAGGAACATTTACATTACTATGTCAGAAAATTTACTGCTTTTACTTTCAGAAACGTTTTCCTTCAAGTAATTTCATTGCAACAGAAAACTACTTCATCAGCCAGTGGCATTAATAATTAAATGGATGAGCTTTCTGGTAATTAGTTAAGGATCTGATATTATTCATGTATATTATTGGAAAAGTGGAATTAGGAAAATCAATCAAGACTAGGAGAGATATAGTCAAACTAAATCTTTCACTTGAGTGAATCAGAAGCTGGATAAATCAACTCATAAATTAAAACCTCCTTAAGAAACAACAGCCCAAATATCAGTTACAGTCCTTTTTATTGCTTTTTATAAGAATTTTAGTTGCTTACATATTTGCAGCATGAATTTGCATGATAATTCTTTAAAAGTAAGTAAATTTATGTAGTGTACCAAAAAAAGGGTGTCCCCAATTAACCTGCTGCTACATTGTGAGCTACAAGAAAATCATGTGCATCAATAATGAACACAATGCTATATGCCATTTTAAATCCATAAATATCATAGTTCACTGCATATTAAAAATTAGTACTATCATCAAAGTGTCAATAACCTGTTCCCATTTATTTGCTCATAAAAATTTAATCACATATTCATAAAAATGTGTCAGCAATTACAATATTGTAAGAAACCTTAAAGATAACTTTGGAAAAAAAACAACACAATAAACATACAATTAATCTGTTGAAAGCTACTGTTGGAGCATGCAAGTGTTATTATATCTCACACTGGAGGCACAGAGCTAAAAAATTAGATGAATTTTCAAATAACACTCATAGACAGATGTACATTAAATAATACTTTGTAACTTAAGTGAATGCAAAAAACGGAAGATACCAGAATGTATTTGTTGCTCAAAACTACACACAATGGTCATATATAATTTTGGTGTGTGATATAACAGGAAAGCAACATAACCTACACACAAAATGCATTTTTTTTAAAATCCTACAAATGGATGTTCCTTGAACTGAACAAGCTGGCCACACAAATTTCCTAAAAGAAACTGTTGCTTCTCTTCAGGCTCTGTCTTAAATCTCCATCCATATACTTTATCCTCATCTAAAACTTCTATATCAAATGCATGTCCATAGTCTGTTGGTACAACAGCAACCTAGAGAAGTAAACATGTATTAGTTACTTCAGTTGTTGAAAAGGAGGTGTGAAATATCTGACAGTTATATCACGGATTTTCACAAATATATTAAGACAAATAAATGACATATGAAGCAGGCATACATTAGTTTATATACAATGAATGCATTACAATATCACCATTCAGATAACCAGATTTACATATTAAAATACATCACATAAATGCCAGGTACTTCATGCTGTCAGTGATAGTAGATGACTTAACTCCTCCAACATAGGCTATGTATGTTTAATCCATTGAACTATACTGTTTTGAGTGTCAGCTTAGTTATGTTAATGGGATATACTCTCTTCAAGTGACAATTTTCTCACTGTTATTGAGATAATATGCCAGCCATTAAAACACACACACACACACACACACACACACACACACACAAAATCAATCCTGTCAAAGTCAACTTATGCCTAAACCACCAAAGACATTAGTTTGGAAGGATAAGTTGTATCCTTCATCTGCCACAAACCTCATTATTTCAGTCAGATACACCTTTCTGTGAAGAACCTCAGTTCTTGAAAATAGTTTGAGAATGACATTAATGTACCCTGTATATTTGGAGACATACTGGTACTAGATGCAATGATTTTCTATAGTATGTTTCAGTAACAGAATACAACGAAAGGTTTTACTTAAGGTACTGAGAAAACTGTTGAACAAAATAAAAGAATGTGTCACCAGAAAGATTTTTGTTATAAATTTGAAAAACTGAGATTTATCTAACATAGATCCTTTATTTCTGTAGCAAGTCCACTCTAAATCAAATGTGAATTGTAATGTGAAAATTATAATATGCATTAATGACCAATTATTCAAGAGGCAATCAGTTATTAAATTAGTTCCTATGGACTGATTCTTGCAGTTCTCATGAATTGCATCTATGTGATGAACCAGGAATCTAATGATGGAATTTACATAAAGGGATGCAAGAGTTACATTTCTGGTGCACTTGAATAATATTTCAGACATGCATCACAAAATGACAAACCCTGCTCTTATGGATGCCTCATTGCCATGTGAATAACATCATCTGAGAATACAAGGACTTACCCTGAAATATAATTCTACATCCTTTAGTGGAAGGAAAACAAGCAGTAAATTATATTTTGTGTTTCTGTGTGGATGATGATAGAGATTATTGTACGATGAAAAAAAATTCTGATTACTTGATCTCTAGACAGACAGTTAGTGTCACTGCCTTTGGTGCAGAAGGACTCAAGTTTGATTTTTGGTCCTTCCTCAGATTTTTTTCTGGGGTTGGGAGGTCTGTAACATGGTCCACTCAGACTCATGAGGCCGAGTAAGGAGCTGCTTGAATAAAGAAGCAGTGGCTTCATCAGGATCCATCCACTAGCAATAATGGCTGGAGGGATTGGCAACATGCCAATTACATGTCCAATGCTCATAGATTGCTCCTAGTACTGCCTTGTAGGCAAAAGTAAGCTTAAGGCCTAATCCTTGAGGTGTTTACGTATTTTGTGTTGTTGAGATATTCTCACTATAAGATTTATGAGGGGCTTAACATAAATAGTGGCAACTATTTATTCACAACTCATACAAAAGAGTTACATGTTTGCACCTGTCACTGTCCTTCAAAGTAGTCACCAGCATTGTGTAGAACCCTTTGCTAGCGATGTGCAAGGCGTAGTATACCGTTAGCAGAGCCTGTTCTGTTGATGGTGTGAACGGAGAAGTCTAAAGTTATGGTGATTCTCATGTATGACTGTGATGGTGTTATTGTAATGCATTACATTCCTCCACAGCAGACCGTCATTGCACAGTATTACTGTTCATTTTTGGAGCATCCCCTGCGACCAGCTTTGCGAAAGAATTGGCGACACTTTCTCCACAAACCACCCATCATGTTGCACAACAATGCGCGGGCGCATACAGCTTAAGCTGTGGCTGCTCTGTTCTGTCGATGGGACTGGGAAGTATTGTACAATCCACCATACTCCATGGACTAAAGTCCTTGTGACTTAGATTTGATTCCAAAGATGAAGGAACCACTTTGTGGCATTCTCTTCAGAACTGTTCCAGAGACTCGACAGGCAGTAGACCACTCCATTCGCACCATCAACAGAACATGCTCTGCTAACGGTATACTACGCCTTCCACATTGCTGGCAATGAGTTCTACACAATGCTGGTGACTACTTTGAAGGACAGTAACAGGTGCAAACCTGTAACTCTTTAGTATCGGTTGTGAATAAAAGGTTGCCATTATTTACATTCCCACCCTCGTATTTGACCCAAAGAGCAAGAGCTTTGTTTCAAATGAAAAGTGAAGTGAATAAGAAAGTGTGTTGATGGCATAGTGTTATCAACAGCATTGTTAACTGAAAATGTTAACACTGACACAAACATATAAACCATATCTTACAGTAACTAGATTGGTGTGATTAATGAACTCCTGGTATCATACTCACAGTAACTATATTTTAAACTATTATTCCAGGTGGCATATATGTGGATGACAACTGAGCCAGAAGGATACCTTTATATGGAAGTAGACAAGTAGAGTATAACCTGCGTTCCCTTTTCTGATATATGTAATGTCATTACTAAAAACAAGACCTGAAGGAGGCTGTAAAGGAGAGGAAGCACATCTGTCATCTTATAAAATTTACTGGGTTTAACTAAAATGTACAATTATGTGAATCAAAATTAGATGAAATTAGAGTTTTCATAAATCTTTTTATACACTTGTAACTCAGCACTTGTAACTCAGGAACTTCAATTTCACGACAAAAATGTTGACATAAGATCCATAGGCTTAGTTTTACTTTTATTATGCTGAGCTAATACGGGGTCACATACTCATCTTCAGCAATACACCATAAGTATTGTTACGTCACATTAACAGTCTTTAAGACTTGTACTAGAAATGATTTATGTACGTCTGCAGCAGCACATGGTCTCCACAGTTAGAATCAAATTGTGACTAATTATGCACAACTCCACAGACTTATTATGTGATACTTTGTGTAGTTAGTCGTGCTTATCTGTCATTTGGAAAAGAAATCATTGCAATATCTACAAAGATTTTGGTGTCTTCATGGGACATTGATAGAGTTAAACTTCTTTTCTTAAGCCTTCATGTGCAAAGTATTAGTACTTTCAAAATTAATTTGGAGCAGGGTGCTCAGTTTCTTGTAGTAAAAAATGAAGAGCTTAGTATTGCAATGGTAGTTAAATGCAAATAGTTGTTGCTTCATTTTAATTCTTTGAGCTGATGAACAGTCCACATAGACCTCTTGGCGAGATTCAAGTTCTTATGTATCAGCATTAATTATGTTTTCCAATGAATTTGTGGTGACACAATTAGTTGAACATTAAGACCAAGACAAAAGTGTGGAACATCTTTGTTTTCTTACTGATGAGTTCTTTGTTGTAAACTGTTTGGTTTGTCTTTTCCTGCCATTGTCTTCTTGCTTTGTTCTCCATTGTGTGTTGCATGTATTTTTTTGCTAAATTAATAAAGTGTGTGTCACTAATCTTGTTCACACTTAATTGTTGATCATCATTCCCACAAACGGTGACCCCAACAAGTGCCATGGCAGATGACAAACATTTCAAAGGTGAGGATACTCTGCCAGCTACTGTGGACACCACTTCATCAGGTCAGTTGTTTTGTATCTCAGAGGGAGTAACTAATTTCCGCCAATGGCAATAAATTTTGGAGAAGGACCAGGTACTTTGCATGACTTCCAGCTCATGGACAACTTACAGCATTGCATCTTCCATGCTGTGAAGACAATTCGGCATACCGTCACACGTGCTGCAACAACCAGATGCTTCCAGCTCCTAGAACTTTCATTTCCCTCTATGGTATCAAGAGCCTTCAATTTTTTCTGATCATTGTAGAGTCTCAAACCTTGCTGTTGTTGTCTGATATTATGCTTGACACTCCACAGCTGTGCAAATACACACACCTTAAAGACAACACATTTTGGTGAGTGTGTAAACCAACAGACCTTTAAATACAAGAAGTCTTGACAAGTGAAGTTATCATTGACAAATTGCCTACTATATTCTGGCATCATTTCTGGTCTCTAGTGTCCAAATTTGAAGTGTGCCCTGCAGTGCTAAAACAAGTGTGGTTTAATCAGTGACTTCCTGTGGTCAACACTTCAAATTTGGACTTCAGTTACTCATTACTGACGAAATATATAGTACACTGTTACATGATAATGCAAGTGGAACCCCACTAACTGAAAATGGCATCACAATTGCAGCTACACTGGAGGCTGGTAAAGGGAGCAGCTTCCACTGGCAGAACTAGTTAGCTCAGTACAGCACTCTCCAACAGCTATTCCTGCTAGTTCCACTGATCCCAGTAGCCCCCAGCCTACCAGACTATGCAGCACTCACCATGATGTCAGCACTTTAGACAGTGTTGGTATCATTTTCACTTTGGATGGCTGGCTAAAAGATGCACCTCTCTATGCAACTACTCAAATGAAGACAATGACTGAGTATCAGCATGACTGACCAGTCTCATGTAAAGAGACTACAGCACAGCACTACAAGAATTTGTGTTTCATATGGGCTAATGTAAGCTGTGGAACTCAGTCACAAGAAGGTGGATTTCTGACTCTACCAGGCATGTCTGGCTGACATTCCACTGTTAACAGTTTTATTACACCACACTGCTTGTATGTCCAGGAAAACTGCAGTGTAATTTTCAATCAACTCTGGACTGCATTCAGTGTACTACCAGCAAAATGTGAAGAGTGATCTTCTGGCTCACTGCTGTGAATAACTCAAAGATACTTTCAGACAATGTAGTGAGGTCATGAGTTTGGGATTCACAAAGATCTTGCAGTGAACATTCCTGATTGCTGATGTCACTGAACCTGTTCTTTTCTTCACCATTTTCTCACTGACATGTCTTTAAAGAAGGGCCTACTCTGTATGAACAGTGAGACAGTTTATAGACATATCAGCTATTCACATATTGCTCACAAACTGAAAAATACAGCATTTCTGGATACAGCACCCACTGAGCGATGTCTGAATGTTTACCCATCAATACAGAAGTGTCTTTCTTAAAAAAGTCTTACCATAGTGAACATTTTTAGTGAATTACTTGGGAGAGTAGCAACCTTGAAGGAAGAAAAATATGCATTATTGTGGACAATGATGTGTTACATACTCAAATTAACAGATGCAGGATGTCTAAGGCTCAATTTTCAATGTTACAAGATGACATTGCTACATGGGTGACCTGCACAACATGAAACAGCTACTGTGCCCCTCCCTAGGACACTGCACAGCACCAGAAACCACATTTGTACTATGCCAGGACCACCAGTTACTTCCAAAACCCACAGTTTGGCACCATAATGGAGAAAGATTTTGAAGACTTAGCAGCTGCAGGGATTACTTGGTATTCAAACAGACAGAGTATCACCCATCCATTTAGTAAAAGAAGGAAGACGAATCCTGTTGTCCCTGCAGGGACTATTTTCTTTGAGTGTGCAGATGACTCCCGACTGTTACCCCATTCCACACCTCCATAACTTTACAGCTGTATTACCATGTGCTCAGCTGTTCATAATTATTGATTTCCAAATAGCATATCACCAGATTCCAGTGGAACTGACAGATCTACCAAAGACAGCAGTTGCCACACCTTCTGGACTCTTCTAAAACATCAGAACACAATTTGGTCTTAAGAACGCAGCACACACATGGCAGTGTTTCATCAGTGAAGTGCTTCATGGCTTGCCCTTCTGTTTCATGTGTCTCAAAAATGTGTTGATTTTTTCAAATTTTGCTATGGAACCTGACAAACATATCAGTTTATTTTCATAGATTGTCACATTAAGGGATGCGAATCAATAGAGACAAATGTCTGCTCAGGCGGAAAGATCACCCGGTTACCTCTTCTGGCACTTTGCCTTTACTAAATAAGGTTGACTTGACTCAGTCTGAGCCTCTTGTACTATTTTTTGGGTATGGAAAACTTCTAGAGCTACCATCTCCCCCACACCACAACCTTACAAGATCCCTCTCTGCTGCACTCTCAAGCCCAACTTCAAGAGGATAACACCCTATCATATGGACTCCAGAGATGCAATCAGCAGATGGAAGGACAAGGTAGCAGGGGACCTACAGGAGAAAGGATGGCTCATAGAAGAGGCACTCGATAGGCATTTATGGAAGAGAAGGATCCAGCAGAGCAATGCCGACTCCACATTACCTGTGAAAAGGCTGAGATGATGATGATGATGATGATGATGATGACTGGTAACACCTTGCTTTGACTACTGAGATGCCCACCAGAAAGTCTCGAATCAGCGGATTCACTGATGTTGGCCGATGCCTCCGAAATGAGGAAAACATACGGCCTTCTTATTGGATGCAGTGCTTATAGCATATCCTACTCCCTCTGTACCTCTAACTATTGTAGTTAATGCTGGCCAGACCATGATAATAGTGGACCTAGATCAGCAAGTAAGTGATACATGGCAGCCACCAGTGTTATTTGCAAGAAAACTGTAAGAGTCACAAACAAAATGAAGTTCCTGTGGAATGGAATTTTTGACAGTCTATGAAGCCATTAAGCATTTCAGACCGAACGCAGAAGTGCTTAAATTCACAGTTTTTACCATTCGCACATTGGTTTCATTGCCTTACGGCACCTCTTGTCACTATTTCTCACTTAGACAGTTCCACCATCTGGAATTTATTGGTCAGTTTACTACTGATATCTGTGACGTATGAGGTGCTGATAATGTTATAGCTGATTATTTCTCTAGAATAAATGTGATTTCTACAGGCCTTGACTTTATGCAACTGACTACAGTGTGAGACACTGATCTGTAGATGCAGAACTTATCAAGAAACATAATATGGGGTTACACCTACAGAAGTTAACAATGGCCAGTTTCCTTGTGTACTGTGACATTTCTCAAAAACTCTTAAGCCCTTTAGTTCTGATGTGTTTTAGGAAACAAGTCTTTAATGCCATCCATGGACTTGCACATTCTGGAGCCAGCAGGACCATATGAATTGGTACTGACAGATTTGTGTGGGCATGTGTGAGGTGTGATGGCAGGTTGTCATTAAAGACTTGTTTGGTTTGCCTATCTGCTAAGATGGGATACTGTATCCACAAAACTAGTGGTTCCTTCAAGGAGCCTACACAACATTTTTCTCATATTCAGATCAACCTGGTTACACCTCTCATCGCTGTGCAAGGCTCTTAGAATATGTTTTTGGCTACTAATAGGCCCACCTACTGAGTGGAAGCAGTATCCATCATGGACATTTTGGCAGATATGGTCACACAAACCTTTCTCATGACATGAACCTCACAGTGTGGCTGCCTGAGAAATATAGTGATGGACCAGGGCCATCAGTTTCAGAGCTCCTTCTTTGTAATGTGGTATATATATCTGGTTTTATACATCATCATACCATCAGCTACCAACACCAAGATCCTCCCTTCTTATATAGGAGATCAAGAACTGCATTTCTCTTCATACACAGTATCCCTCCACAGAAACAACCCACATTTCCCAATTTTCATTTACAAAGATCTCAAAATGTTCTCTCACGTCATGCTACATGTGGACGCCATCAAGGCCTCTTCACAAACACTTTGTATGGGATTCATCTGGTATTAGAATGTAGTGTCCACACAGTGATGATATTGGTTAATGCCAAACTTATGTGCCAAAACAAAGCCACCCCCCCCCCCCCCCCCACCCAATCGCCATCTCTCAAGAAAACTATCTTTCTGCAGTATTTTCCAGGGTAAGTCAGTGAATTTCACAATTTTCTATGTAGGTTTAATAAAAATGAAGCATTATTATAAATCATTACTTAAAAAAACTATTATTGAATCATCTACATCTACATACATACTCCGCAATCCATCTTACGGTGTGTGGCGGAGGGTACCTCGTACCACAACTAGCATCTTCTCTCCCTGTTCCACTCCCAAACAGAACAAGGGGAAAATGACTGCCTATATGCCTCTGTACGAGCCCTAATCTCTCTTATCTTATCTTTGTGGCCTTTCCGTGAAATATAAGTTGGCAGCAATAAAATTGTACTGCAGTCAGCCTCAAATGCTGGTTCTCTTAAATTTCCTCAGTAGCGATTCACGAAAAGAACACCTCCTTTCCTCCAGAGACTCCCACCCGAGTTCCTGAAGCATTTCTGTAACACTCGCATGATGATCAAACCCACCAGTAACAAATCTAGCAGCCTGCCTCTGAATTGCTTTTATGTCCTACCTCAATCTGAACTGATAGGGATCCCAAACACTCAAACAGTACTCAAGAATAGGTCGCATTAGTGTTTTATAAGCAGTCTCCTTTACAGATGAACCACATCTTTCCAAAATTCTACCAATGAACCGAAGACAACTATCCACCTTCCCCACAACTGCCATTACATGCTTGTCCCACTTCATATCCCTTTGCAATGTTATGCCCAAATATTTAATCGACATGGCTGTGTCAAGCGCTACACTACTAATGGAGTATTCAAACTTTCTTTTTCCTATTCATTTGCATTAATTTACATTTATCTATATTTAGAGTTAGCAGCCATTCTTTACACCAATCACAAATCCTGTCCAAGTCATCTCGTATCCTACTACAGTCACTCAACGATGACACCTTCCCGTACCCCACAGCATCATCAGCAAACAGCCACACATTGCTATCCACCCTATCCAAAAGATCATTTATGTAGATAGAAAACAACAGCGGACCTACCACACTTCCCTGGGGCACTCCAGATGATACCCTCACCTCTGATGAACACTCACCATCGAGGACAATGTACTGGGTTCTATTACTTAAGAAGTCTTCGAGCCACTCACATATTTGGGAACCTATCCCATATGCTCGTACCTTAGTTAGGAGTTTGCAGTAGGGCACTGAGTCAAACGCTTTCCAGAAGTCAAGGAATATGGCATCCGTCTGATACCCTTCATCCATGGTTCGGAAGATATCATGTGAAAAAGGGCGAGTTGCGTTTTGCAGGAGCGATGCTTTCTAAAGGCGTGTTGATGCATGGACAGCAACTTCTCTGTCTCAAGGAAATTCATTATATTTGAACTGAGAATATGTTTGAGAATCCTGCAACAAACCAATGTTAAGGATATTGGTCTGTAATTTTGAGGATCCGTCCTTCTACCCTTCTTATATACAGGCATCACCTGCGCTTTTTTCCAGTCGCTTGGGACTTTACGTTGGGCAAGAGATTCGTGATAAATGCAAGCTAAGTAAGGAGCCAATGCAGTAGAGTACTCTCTGTAAAACCGAATTTGAATCCCATCAGCACCTGGTGATTTATTTATTTTCAACCCATTCAGCTGCTTCACAACCCCAGGGATGTCTATCACTATGTCGTCCATACGGGAATCTGTACAAGACTCAAACTGCGGTATGTTTGTACGATCCTCCTGCGTGAAAGATTTCTCAAATGCTAAATTTAAAATTTCATCTTTCGTTTTGCTGTCTTCTGTTGCCAGGCCAGACTGATCAGTGAGTGACTGGATGGAAGCCTTCGACCCACTTACCGATTTTATGCAAGACCAGAATTTCCTTGTGTTTTCAGCAAGATCTTTTGCTAAGGTATGACAGTGGTAGTGGTTGAATGATTCGTGCATCGCTCTTTTTACAGCAGCACGAATCTCTACTAACTTTTGCCTGTCCTCATTCTCCCGATCTTGCTTGTACCGTGAGTGCAACTGCATTTGCTTCCTGAGCATTCTCCGAATTGCGCTGTTAAACCACGGTGGGTCTTTTCTGTCCGTAACCCACTTTTTCGGCACATACTTGTCCAATGCATGATTTACAATGCGTTTAAAATTTGTCCATAATTCTTCCACGTCCATTGTACCAGAAGTACATGAAGTCAATTCATTTACTAATTGGGATGCTAACAACTGCTTATCTGCTCTTTCTAGTAAGAATACTCTCCTAGCCTTCTTGACCGACCGAATTTTTAACTTTCGTAACCATAGTCGTAATGACAACATCATGATCACTAATCCCTGTCTCAACACTGACACCGTCAAGGAGGTCTGGTCTGTTCATGGCTAACAGATCTAAAATATTTCCATTATGCGTTGGCAGTCGATTTAGCTGCTCAAGACAGTTTTTGGATAATGTGTTCAAAACTAATTCACACGATGGCTTGTCTGTACCACCTGTAATGAATCCATAGACATCCCAGTCTATACTAGGTAGGTTGAAGTCACCTCCGACTAATATAGCATGATCCAGGTACTTCCGCAATACAGAGTGTAGACTCCCAATGAATGATTCTAGAACTGTCACGGTGGAACCTGGTGGCCGGTAATAACACCTAACAATTAACTTTATTTTTCCTAGCCCTGTTAAACGTGTCCAGATAACTTCACAATCACACTCTACTTCAACCTCAGTAGACACAATATTTTTGTCAACTGCAATGAAGACACCACCTCCTACGGTGTCTAATCTGTCTTTCCGATTCACGTTTCAACCCTCACTAAATATTTCAGAACTTCCTATCTCAGGGTTCAGCCAGGTCTCAGTCCTGAGAATGATTTGTGCGCCACACGCTTCCTGTAGGGCAGTAGATTCAGGAACTTTATTCCAAACACTCTGAAAATTTACTGCTAATATCTTGATAGCTGAAGTGTCTTTACACTGTATTAATAAATTATAAAAATTTTCTAAAAAAACTGAAGGTAAAACAAAATCTATATCCTACTGTTTATGGTGGCTACTGTACATTGATTTTTGTATGATGTATAATAAAGAACAGGTATTGTTTGCACCTCACACATTATTTATAATGCATAAATTATTAATTTGAAACAAAAAGGGCTATAATTAAAAACTGAGTAACTATTGCTCAACAGAAATTGTTTTTATTATAATTTTACTTTACATTTCCTTACTTTGATCAAAGCAAACTCATTCATTATGATACTGAAGTCAAGTTTAGCAAATGTGTATAATTCTATGAGCAAGAGATCTAAATCTGATGGTCTGATTTCACACATACTCGGCCTTAAGTTTTTTTTTTTTTTTTTAATCTTTAATTTGTTGAAACTGTGTTCACAAGACGCTACAGTCACTGAACTGTCATAATTATACTAAACCTATTTCCATGTTTGACTAAGCATCTCATAACAAGTTCTCCAAAAAGAATTCAAATATCCAAATTCACTTCGTCAACTCCTTCACCTGGATCCTGAAAGCAGCTATTTCATTAACTAGTTTTGCAGTATCAGTATCTATCTATGCCATATTTAGCACCAAAATCAGCTTCCCATTTTTCAATGTATATAATACAGAGTCTTCATTTAATGTGTCACCTGATGCAAAATTACAGTCAGATGGAATGGTGCAATGTATGTGAGATCTGTTTTCCAATTGCTCTATCAAATTCACTGAAGCACTCAAGCTTGACAGTCTCACTGCAGTGTTCAGTGGAAGCAAAAGGCAGGAAAAATCAGAAGACTTCAGGTAAGTAGCATATTTACCTAAGCACCAATAGCCAACTTTTACTATTTTACAAAAGCACAGTGAAGTTACAGCAAGAACTCCATTGTTGGAAATGACAGGGGTCTATCAAAAAATAACCAAACCTCAAGATAACAGACTCAAATACTCTTTTTGTAATCAACATATAGGATATCATCTATACCACAATAGTACTATTCTTGCTTGGATGGGCACACTTCTGTCTCATAGGATTCTCCTGTAAAATTCACACATGGTCACTCCCAGCACTTTGAATGGCCCATTTTATAGTAATAACATATTTTCTACAAAATGATCATTGTTTAGTCCATTAAGAGTGACTCTACAAAAGGATACAAACAGAAACAAAAGAGTGAATATATCCTTTGAAAACTAAGGGAAAATCCCCAATAATAGCAAAATATAAAAACACATTATTTCATATTGGGAATAATCTGTGATAATATAAAGGAACTTAAGAAAGATTTGGAGGAAGAGGAGAACACCAAAATGGGAACTGGAATGAAAATGGTAAATGGCCTACCGGAGATACAACTTCAGTTATATTAAGCTGCAATAGACTAGTGTTGACAGAACATATAACTGTTGGTTCAGTCTATCTAAAACTGCATTCCTATCTTTAAAGGCTAGTGAGCTACTTCAGGTGACATTACTTGGCCATTGCAGCACAGCATTTAAAAGTCAAGTAAATGCTAAAAATAAGAATCTAGTATACAGGAGGGATATTTGTGTTTCCCACTAACATAAAAAACTAGCTAGGTTTTTACATAGTCATCAGTTACATAGACTGAGTGCCTGAGAGTCTCCTGTTGCCAAGAAGGCTTTCTCTTCTAAAAACATTTTAATAGCAAACAATTCAACACTTTAATGGGGGTCATTTTTTTACCAATAAACTTTGAATTAGTTAATCTCATGGTCTATCAATTAAGTTGTGGTTTCTTGCTGTGATTTGTGATGTGTCACTTAGTTTACACATGTAATACACTTTCTCAGTGAAAACTATAAACAGTCTGAGAAAAGAAAGGCATACCCAAAATGAGACTTCATTGGTTGAGAGGTTATATGATGTTATTTCACTAACAATGTCATTGTATGAAAGTTACAAAGAACTTAGCAGTATTGCACCTCCTCTGACCTGGATGTATACACTAATTCAGTTCAGAAGGGTGTCATAACACTGTTGTATCCTCTCCCAAGGCAAGCTGACCAACAGCCGTTGTGAGTGGTCTTTGGTATCCTGGAAACTGACACTGGAACAGAGTTAAACACATGTTTGATTGTGGATAGATTGGTATCTTCCTGGCCATGGTTCATGGAGACATGTGCCATGTGTGGATGGGCATTGTCTTTCTGGAAAATGGCACAATAATGTCGCATGAGAAATAACATATGAGGATGCAAGATGTCCGTTATGCACCACTGTGCCATCAAGAGTTCTTTCCATCATTACCATCCATGACCTGTATCCATACCCAATAACTTGAAGCCATACCAAACAGCTACCCACTCTATAATATGAGGAGTAACACAATTCTGCCCCCAAAAAACACTGGAGAAATTGGATGTCTCCCCATGTTGTCACAATACTTGCTGATGACGATCAATCACTGTAGTGCAGAAATGCAATTAATCCTGAACACAATGAGAGACTGCTCATCAGCAGTCCATGCTTCCCAGTGATGAGACCACTTGTAATGCAACCATTTTCATTGTGGTACGACCAGCAGTGTTTGTGAGGAATGGTAATTCCTTGGCCTGGGTACTGATAGTCTCCAATCAATGGTGCAGGATGTCACAGAACGTTGTTTGTGCACGCATGTGGAGTTGTGAAGGGTTTGTGATATTGTTAGTGCACAATACAGTGATCCTCCCTTGTGGTCATTGGACATGGTTGACTGGAACCTTGACAACATGTACATATGCCCTTACATTCCCATGCAGTCCTTCATCAGGCCAGTGTCACATCTAAATGCCCCATAAATCTGTATACTGCACAATTCAACCAGCCAGTCAAAAGGAGACCTACTATGAGATCACTTTCAAACTCTGTCAGGTGCTGGCAGTTCTGTCTTGTGTGAGTACATGGCATCTCTATGTCCTTCACAGTGACCACCCTACATCTGGCACTATTCACACCCCTTATATACCCTACCATGGGCTGGTAACAACACTAAACACAAACAACCTTAATGCACTGTGGTGGCCATTCTACCTGTCACACAGAGTTTCAACTCTCATCAGTTACATACCTGCTGAAGGTGTGTCTTCTGGGTGCATCATTAATTTTGCAGGCAGTGTAGTGGCATGCTGACTGTTTACATGATTGTCTTGTCTATTTATGTTAATCTACTTTTAGTATTTTTTCCTTAAGCTAATTATACACACACACTTTCTCTCACACTCAAGAACACAATGTGGTATTACTCATTATAAAATTCTTCTATACAGTAGATGATGTTCTCAAGTGAATAGGAGTCCAGTTTGTGTGTGAAGCATTTTTATTATTTGTTAGCTCCACCCCATTACTGAGTCACTGAACAAAGACATTAATGGCTGAAATATTACTCTTTTCTGTGTCATACTACGGCTGCATGATGGACAATGTAATTCATTTGTTCTTGTAGCACAATATCTATAATATGTAGGTGTTGTTATCAAATACTGAGTGCTTGTAGATAATAAAAGCCTTAATAGGTTAGTAAATGTATAGGAAAGCTGTTGTCGGTTCCACAAAGTCGATGCCCAATGTCAACCTCATTGTTGGTAGGTCTGAATGTTCTGCTTTACTTTCACTATCAACAACTGATCCCTCTCCTCCCCATGGAAGGAACTAACGTTGGGTGGTGTTGTGTTCTTCTGCTTTCCTATATGTCCATCAACTGTAGTCAGTATTTCACCCCTTCAAATTACATACTGCCCAGCAGTCCTGCCTCCCAAAATTTAACAGTTTTCTTCAGTGAATTTTCCTTTTTATACATTAAAATTTGAAGAGCCATCTACAAAGCATTCTCAAGCTGACTCCATGTATCAACCTTAAGACATGAATCTGTGCAATGAACGCCTACCTCCTAATGAAAAGTGATACTACCAAACTATGATGCCATAAACTATTGGTGACAAGCAAATAGGAAATACAAGTCAACACTGTGACATTTTCATCTTCAAATTCTGCTATTGTCCAAAATGAATTGTGAACAGTCTCTGGGATTATCAATTAGACACCATATCTACTTTTAGCCAGATCTGATGAGAACCAATATCCAGTAATGTATCTGATCCCATAATATTTCAGTTTCCCTGCAAGAAAAGTATGAAGCAAATGCCTTTGATGCATCACACAAATGGACAATGTAATCTGACTTACAAACTGAGAAGAGTATGAAGCAAACACCTTCTACATGTCACACAAATGACCAATATTATTTAACTTACAGACTGAAAAAATGAAAAATTCTGTAGAGGACTCTATTAAAATTGAAACTGAAGCTCAGTATCTCACTTTGTGATAGGTGTGCTTTTTTCCTTGTATATATGATTTTCCAGTACCTTCAATATAAATGTAAGGAGTGAGAGTGGTTTGTTTGTACTTGCCTTTCTATTTTTTTTAACTTCTCTGAAAGTAGTATATTTTGGCTTGTATGCATGTATAATATGAGAATATTTGTGTCTCCCTCTAGTTTGAAGAAGATATCTCTGCGAAAAATGAATATTGACTTACTCCACAAAGGACTACTCTCCTGTGTACATGTTCCAGATGGTTACTGTAATTCACACTCTAAAACAATGTCACCAAGATTAATGTCAAGCAGAGCAATCTTAATGTTGCTAGTTATTGACTCAACTGGAAATGGAATGAGCAAACCACCCATATATTGTTTGCTACATTACATGATAAATACTATGGGATTCATTTTCCATTAAATGATTGATTTATCTTGGTGAAAGGTCTGTATGGCCTCCAAGAATGTAGACTGAAGGCGATATATATAATTTTTTCTTTTCCTCAGTAATGAAAACCTGCAGTTATACCATCAAAACATGTTGATCACTTCAGAAGTATTGTGTGGCTTGACATTTTAATTTTCATCTGCATTTATGGAGATTTCAGATTTGTTGTATTATCTTTGTGAGCAACTTTTCACTTGAGTACAGGACTCTGCACTGAACTTTAGGTAAGGCTAAGGTGACTGGTGTTGTTCTGGTCTTCAGTCCTAAGACTGGTTTGATACAGCTCTCCATGCTACTCTATCCTATGCGAGCCTCTTCATCTCTGAATAACTACTGAAACCTACATCCTACTCAATCTGCTTACTGTATAAAGTGTTTACCTTGTTTGAACACTGTTTCCCCCCCAAGATAAGAGCAAAGTCTACAAAGAAGCCATGGATTACTTAAGGAATAGAGATATCTTGTAAAACAAAAAGAAAACTGTATCTGTCAATCCGAAACAGTTCTGATGTTGATGCTATAGCACATTACAAGAAATACTGCAAAACATTAAACAATGTAATATGGGCATCAAAGCAAATATATTACAAGGAAAAGATAGTCGTATCAAATTAAAAAATAAAGACAATATGGGATATAGTGAAGGAGGAGACCGAAAGAACCAGACATGAAGAGGGACACACAGCATTAAGAGTAAATGATACATTGGTGACAGAAATGTATAGTGTTGCAGAACTTTTTAACAAACATTTTGTAGCTGTTACTGAAATGATGGGGTTGTGAGGTTCTGTAGATGCTGCTATGCAATACCTCAGACCAAACATTTCAAGTAACTACCATTATATGAATTTGACCTCACTACCCCAGCAGAAGTAATGTCCATCATAAAATCTTTAAAATCAAAAACATCTAGTGGGTATGATGAAATATCAACAAAGTTAATTAAAGAATGTGATTCTGAGTTAAGTAACATATTAAGTTATCTGTGTAACCAGTCATTTATCAGTGGAATATTTCTTGAATGGTTGAAATATGCTGAAGTTAAGCCATTGTTTAAGAAGGGAGATAAAGAAATAGCGTCAAATTTCCATCCAATTACACTTTTGCCAGCGTTCTCAAAATTTTTAGAAAAGGTAATGCACAGTGGGCTTTACAACCATCTTATCACAAATAACATACTGTCAAAGTCACAGTTTGGATTTCTAAAGGGTTCTGATATTGAGAAGGCTATCTACCCTTACAGTGAAAATGTACTTAATTCATTAGACAAAAAATTGCAGGCACTTGGTATATTTTGTGATCTGTCAAAGGCATTTGACTGCATAAATCACAATATCCTTTTAAGTAAATTAGAATATTATGGTGTAACAGGAAATGCTGCAAAATGGTTCAAATCTTGTATCTCTGGCAGGAAACAAAGGGCATTATTAGAAAAGAGATGTGTATTAAGCTATCAGGCATTAACCGACTGGGAACTATCAGGCATCATCCAACTGGGAACTAATTACATGTGGGGTCCCACAAGGTTCCATCTTAGGGCCCTTTTTCTTGTGGGTATCAATGACCTTTCATCAGTAACATTACCAGGTGCCAAGTTCATTTTGTTTGCCGATGACACAAACATTACAATAAATAGCAAATCAAGTATAGTCTTAGAAAGATCAGCTAATAAAATATTTGTGGACATTAATCACTGGTTACTAGCCAATCTTTGTCACTAAACTTTGAAAAAACACACTACATGTAGTTCAGAACTGGTAAGGGGTGTCCTACGACAAGCAGATAGAAGAAGTGGACAATGTTAAATTCTTGGGATTGCAGCTTGATAATAAATTCAACTGGGAGGAGCACACCACAGAACTACTGAAGCATCTTAAGAAATCTCTATTTGCAATGTGAATTGTGTCAGACATAGGGGATATAAAAATGAAAAAGCTGGCATACTATGCTTACATTCATTCCATAATGGGATTATTTTTGGGGGTAATTCATCAAGCCAAGCTGACGTTTTCTGGGCACAAAAATGTGCAATAAGAGTTATATGTGGTGTGAACTCAAGAACATCCTGCAGAAGCCTGTTTAGGGAACTACAGATACTACCTATGGCATTGCAATATATTTCTTCCTTAATGAAATTTGTCATTAAAAATATATCACTTTTTCAAACCAAAAGCTCAATTCATGGAATCAATACTAGAAATAAGAATAATCTTCACAAGGATTTAAAGTCACTTACTCTTGTACAAAAAGGTGTGCATTATTCAGGAACATACATTTTCAATAACTTGACAGCAGCCATGAAAAGCTCAACAACCAATGAAATTCAGTTTGAAGCCTAAAGGATTTATTGGTGACCAACTCCTTCTACAGAATATTTATGTTGCATTTCAGTGCAGTAATGTGTTCATTGTAAATAAGTATTGTAGTAGTATATATGGTTCTCGGGCGTGACGTTGGATGTCATAGTGAAAACTCCACAATATTTTGTCAGCGCAACTGGCTGACATCTTTAGGTGTGACGAACACACTGCTAAGGCAGGACCAGAGCCCCCTATTTATGCCAGTCATAGGCAGGAAGTGTGCATGCGTGGAGGCACCAAATTCGATAGCCAACAGCAATGATATCAACTGATAGCTGGAAGGACAGCAAAGCCACCTACAGGATGAAGAACCAAAGACTTCCGCAAACGTGCGGAGGCTGCTGACGCTGCTCTGCACTGTCATCGGCCGCCCCAGCAACCTCTGTCGGAAGCCGCAAGCAAAAATGCGCGTCCATGTAGGCGCCTTGACTATCCTCCCATTGTCAACAGAATATTTATGTTGCTGGCGAATCGTCATCCGTCTTATGACCAACAGTACTCCTCTCTGCTCTAAGCAACTTCAATATGGCCAGTGCTGGATCCCAAGCTGTACTAAGCTGCCTCAGTACAGGCCATGCTATGGATTATCAACATACAAAAATTCTCGCATCAACGAGTTCATACTGGGACAGTGTTATTAAGGAAGCAGTGGAAATACATAGCTCAACGAACCTTGTAAACAGAGACATGGGCTTTCAGCTATTGGTCATAGGACGGATGACGATTTGCCAGCAACATAAATATTCTGTTGACAATGGGAGGATAATCAAGGCGCCTACGTGGACGCACATTTTTGCTTGCGGCTTCTGACAGAGGTCGCTGGGGTGGCCGATGGCAGTGCAGAGCAGTGGCGGCAGCCTCCGCACGTGCGCCAAAGTCTGTGGTTCTTCATCCTGTAGGTGGCGTTGCTGTCCTTCCAGCTATCGGTTGATATTGTCGCTATTGGCCATCGAATTTGGTGCCTCTACGCATGCAAACTTCCTGCCTAAGATTGGCATAAATAGGGGGCTCTGGTCCTGCCTTAGCAGTGTGTTCATTGCACCTGAAGATGTCGGCCAGTTGCATTGACAAAATATTGTGGAGTTTTCACTATGACATCCGACGTCTCACCCAAGAACCATATATACAACATGTCCATCGGGAAAGCCTCAAGCAACACAAGTATTGTAGTAGTTCTATTATATGTTTATTACCTTATAAATTAAAAAAAAAACATTTTTTAAATATTAAATTCAGTACATTAATGTGATCTAGGTAAATGAGTGTTTGTAAAATGATTCTTTCATATAGTGTTCATTAAAAAAATGACAATTATTCCACCTGTGCAAGATACATTAGCTTATATGTTTCAGTTGTAAATATCTGTCATGTATTATTGTTTTTCTGACATGTTCTACATCCTGGAGGATCTCCTCACTATGGATCAATTGGAATGAAAGAAATCTAACCTAATCTAACCTAATCTCTCTCTGATTTTTAACCCCCCCTCCCCTCCACACAAATATCTTCAGAAAAGACTTCCTAACATTTAAATCTATATTTGATATTAACAAATGTCTCTTCTTCAGAAATGCATTTCTTGTCATTGCGAGTTTACATTTTATATCATCTCTACTTTGGCCATCATCAGTTATTCTGCTGCCCAAATAGCAGCCAAGCTCATCTACTACTTTAAGTGTCTTATTTCCTAATCTAATTCCTTTAGCATCATCTGATTTAATTCAACAACATCCCATTATCCTTGCTTTGTTTTTATCAATGTTCATCTTTTTAGAAAGACACTGTCCATTCCGTGGAACTGCTGCAACAAGTTCTTTGCTGTTTCTGACAGAATTACAATGTCATTGTCTTACCTCAAAGCTTTTATTTCTTCTCCTGAACTTTAATTCCATCTCCAAATTTTTCTTTGGTTTCCTTTACTGCTTGTTCAATGTACAGATTGAATAATGTCAGGGACAGACTACAACCCTGTTTCACTTCCTTCTCAACCACTGCTTAACTTTCATGCCCCTTGAGTGACTTCTGTACAAGCTGTAAATAGTCCTTCAGTCCATGTATTTTACCCCAGCTACCTTCAGAAATTCAAAGAGAGCATTACCGTCAACATTCTCAATAGCTTTCTGTAAGTCAACAAATGCTATAAATGCAGGTTTGTCTTTCCTCACCCTATGTCCTAAGATAAGTCATAGGGTCAGTATTGCATTGTGTGCACCTATATTTCTCCAGAATCCAAGCTGATCTTCACTGAGGTCTTCTTCTACCAGTTTTTCTGTTCTTATGTAAAGAATTCGTGTTACTATTTTGCAACCATGAGTTATTAAACTGATAGTTAAGTAATTTTTACACCTGTCAGCAACTGATTTCTTTGGAATTGGAATTATAAAATTTTTCTTGAAGTATGAGGGTCTTTCAACTGTCTCATACATCTTGCACACTAGATGGAGGAGTTTTGTCATAGCTGGTTCTCTCTAGGCTGTCAGTAATTCTGACAGAATATGATCTACCCCCAAGGCCTTGTTTTGACTAGATCTTTAAGAGCTCTGTCAAATTCTTCTTGCAGTATCATATGCCCCATCTCATCTTCATCTACATCCACTTCCTTTCTGCAATATTGCCTTCAAGTTCATGTCCCTTGTATCCTTCCACCTTTCAACTTTCCCTTCTTTGCTTGAGACTGGGAAAGTCTGAGCTCTTGATATTTGTACAGCTACTCCCCTTTTCCCCAAAGGCCTCTTTATCTTCATGTGGTTGGTATGTATCTTTCCCTAAGTCAAATATGTTTCTAAATCCTTACATTTGTCCTCTAGCCATTCCTGCTTAGCCATTTTGCACTTCCTGTCAATCTCATTTTCTAAACATTTGTATTCCCTTTCATCTGCTTCATTAGCTGCATTTTTAAAATTTTCTCCTTTAATCAGCTAAATTAAATATCTCTTGTGTTATCCAAGGATTTCTATTAGGTCTTGTCTTTTTACATATTTGATCCTCTGCTGCTTTCACTATTTCATCTCTTAAAACAACTCACATGTGTCTTCTAATGTATTTTTTCGTCTGTTCTAGTCATCTGTTGACTAATGCTCCCTCTGAAACTCTCAACAACCTCTGGTTCTTTCTATTTATCCAGGTCCCATCTCCTTTTTGTAATTTCTTCAGTTTTAATCTATGGTTCATAACCAATAAATTGCAATCAAAGTCCACATCTGTCCCTGTAAATGTCTTGTAATTTAAAATTTGGTTCCTAAATCTCTGCCTAACCATTATATGATCAATCTGAAATGTTCCAATGCCTCCAGGTCTCTTTCATGTAAACAACCTTCGTTTTATCATTCTTACACCAAGTGTTAGCAATGATTAAATTATGCTCTGTGCAAAATTCTACCGGGCATCTCCCTCTTTCATTCATTTCCTCCAGTCCATATTCACCTACTATTTTTCCTTTTCTTACTTTTCCTACTACCAAATTCCAGTTCCCCATCAAATTACATTTTTGTCTACTTTAACTAGCTGAATAATTTCTTTTATCAAATCATACATTTTTTCAGTCTCTTCATCATCTGAGGAGCTTGTTGGCACATAAACTTGTATTAGTGAGGTAGACATTGGCTTTGTGTCTACACTGACTACAATAATGCATTTACTATGCTGTTCATAGCAGCTTATTCACATTCCTGTTTTCTTATTCATTATTAAACCCATTCCTGCATTATCCCCATTTGACTTTGCATTTATAACTCTTTATTCACGTGACCAGAAGTCCTGTTCCTCCTGCCCCTGAACTTCACTAATTCTCACTATATCTAACTTCAACCTATCCATTTCCCTTTTTAAATTTTCTAACCTACCTGCCTGAGTAAAGGGTCTAAAATTCCACACTCGGATCCGTAGAACAGCAATTTTGTTTCAACTGATGATGACATCTTTCTGAGTAGTTCCCTCCCAGAGATCCAAATGGGGGACTATTTTACTTGTGGAATATTTTACCCATGAGAATACCATCATCATTTAACCATACAGTAGAGCTGCATGCTCATTATATGGAAAATATTTTTATAAATTATAGTGTGAATGTGTATATTAGAATTAATTTGGCACTCTCTCTTCCTCTTAGTCCAAAAGCTATTATATATTTAATACAGTACACTGTCCTAATGGCCAATCACAAACAATGTTTACTTATTGACTTAACTCAGTATCCCTCATGATCACTTAATTTCTGGAGGAATCACACAAATGGTGTGCAAGCACTTTGGGAGGTGGACACTCTGACATATGTTAATCTGGATAGGTCTCAGAGGCATGCACAGATAGCCAAAATGGTTAAAGTGACTATTCATGATAAGAAATCCGTGTTCAACTCCCAGTCTGGTACAAATTTTTCATGTAAACCATGCAGCTGGTGTAATACAATATTCGCGATTTGTGAATACATTTCATAATTTAATATGGCCATAGATCATCAGTGTCTGTTCCTTCACATATGCATGCAAGTCTGAAGGACATTTGCATCAAACTATACACTCATGGTCAAATACAGGCACTGCACTAATTGCATGAGATACATGTTTCCCACTAGCTTATTTATCGATATCAAGTGAGTGGTAAGATACAGTGGTAAGATGCTGCACTTGTATTTTTTTTTTTGGGGAGGGGGGGGGGGGGGAGACAGCTGTTTAATTCATCATCTGGCCATTCAGATGTGGGTTTCTCATGGTTTCTCCACACTGCTTAAGGCAACTGTAACCAAACTGTCAGCAACAGAAAATCCAAATTTAGTCTTCCTTCCTCTAATTTATATACCTCTTTCAATATATCTGGAATGATGACTTAAGGCTCTTCATCTCCAAGCTCATCTTAGGAGCAAGAATTACAGTTTACATTAAGTCTTTTAATATCTTTGATGAGTCACTTGTGTATTCCAACATCATTAGTGGTCCAAGTGCCAAACCTTCAGGGAAGCAACATATGCTCCCTGACACTATGTCTTCATTCCACAGAGAAAAATTTAATATTAAGAAGGTTAAAATTCCAAATCAGTATTTTGTGTAAGGTTTATACAACTACAAAATTAGTATATAAATGTTAAGTACCCTTAACCCAATAAAACTGCCTCATTATTAACAAATCATGTATTGGAAAGACTTATAGTTAAAAGTAACTTTTTTATTATGCTGTTTTAATAAGTGTGCTTGATGTACTTACTTTTTCAACACACAGAAATGGCACAGATAAATTGTTTGTTTCATTTTCATCAGCAAACCAAATAGATCGAATATTTGATAGGATAAATGTACCACATGGTTTCTGAAAAAGTGATTAAAGGTGGTTAAATTATTGTTATAATGTACTTGAAATGGCTAATAGTCATTTGATTGTGCACACATGATACCTCAACATAATTCAAGTTCCACACTCCATCCACACTACCAACAATTTGCTCATATGGTAGAACTCTTAGTTGCCTGTTTTCAATTATGTCTGAGTTATACAGAACATCCCGGTAGGATCTTGTAGACGTGTATGCCCTGTAAGTTTGAGTTATTCTGGACCATTAATACAAAAATTTACCATACATTTAGAGCTGTAATTGTAGTATCTTATGTTCATAATTATAATAACTAGAGCTTTAAAATAGAACATAATCATAAATACACACACTTGATAATTATGGGTTACTGTCCCCACACAGTGTACATGTAATGAACAGGAAAAACAAGTACACAAAGTATCCACATAAATAAGAGGGAAAACAAGTGAATATTCTTCTACCATTATAGACACAGACTTTGAAAACATGAGTTATTTGGATTGAGAAATATCTGCCAATACAGCATAGAAAAATGGCTGATTACTGAACTAAACATGAAATGACCTAGTGACTCTGGAAACACACTACAACCATAATCATAAAAGCTTGGACAGGAATCCACACAAAATACAGTCACACAATACTTTCCTCATCATCAACTAAATCAAACTGTTTCAGGTGAGTTCTGCCCTCATATCAGAATAAAGAAAACATGTTAACATGTAATATTTCATAAGCAATGTACACTTCATGTTGTGGTATGTGATATGTGGTATGTGATGTATACTAGATACTGAGATCCACTCTGAATCTCAGAGATAAAAACTTTATGTGGCATTGTGGACTCAGTGACCACATCATGAGATGAGAGCTGCATGGAGGATTTTATGCAATATTTATGTTGTTGGTGATGATGAGAGGGAAGTATGAGAGGGAAACAAATACCAACATATGGTACAATCCTATCCAATAGCATCAGTTCAGTTTCTCCATACAACACAGCGTCAGGTACCCTCACCTATGGTACAGGTAACTGACTCTTTTCCTCAACACAATGGTGAGAGACTGAAAGGAAACTGAAAGTTGCATCTCTTTCTAATTCTAAGGGTATGCGTTGTTTATTTCCCCAATTTTCTGTGAACATAGTTCCCAACAAACATACTTCTACTTCCATTTTGGACAAATAAACAATTTCATTTACACCTAACTTCTCCAGAGCCATCAAGCTCAGTGGTCAAGACAATAAATGTGTGGGGAAACTGAAGATGGAGTCAGGGGAATTGTGCTGAGCAGCCATTTGCATTCCAAACATGTTCATGTATATAAAACTATAACACTGATTGCTAGATAATGCTTACAGACTGAAAAATGAATAAGCTAAAAAATCTCCAAATTGCCACAATAGAAATATCACAAACACTAGTTTTACTTGTTGTCAGTAGTAGCCTGCTTGGTCCCTTGCTTACATTTATAAAGCACAATAAGAAATATTGCACCCAATATCTGTCATAGCCAATACCTCCCCCAGTGTTCCATCATTCTTAATTTGAGAACAGGGGTGGGGGCATGGGGGAGGGGAGGACATAGTCAGTCATTCGGATAGACAAATGGAAAAACAGGGAGGGTATAGTGAAAGTCAGCAGTATCTTAGTGTTCCTCATGTAAATAGAAAGGAAGAATAACATGTGCAATGATTGTTAATGAAATATGTATGAATGTATAACATAACATTACTTTCTCTACAATCAGTTAAATTACTTGGAAATATAAAAAGAGCACAGTACCACTCAACAACCGAGCTAGCTTAATAATTGGCACCTTTTACCAACCTCCTGACTCAGCAGCATTAGTGGCAGAACAACTGAGAGAAAATCTGGAATACATTTCACATAAATTTCCTCAGCATGTTATAGTCTTAGGTGGAGATTTCAATTTACCAGATACAGACTGGGACACTCAGACGTTTAGGACGGGTGGTAGGGACAGAGCATCGAGTGACATTATAGTGAGTGCACTATCCGAAAAATACCTCGAGCAATTAAACAGAGAACTGACTTGTGGAGATAACATCTTGGACCTACTGATAACAAACAGAGCCGAACTTTTCGACTCTGTAAGCGCAGAACAGGGAATCAGTGATCATAAGGCCGTTGAAGCATCCCTGAATATGGAAGTAAATAGGAATATAAAAAAAGGGAGGAAGGTTTACCTGTTTAGCAAGAGTAATAGAAGGCAGATTTCAGAATACCTAACAGATCAAAACAAAAATTTCTGTTCTGATACTGACAATGTTGAGTGTTTATGGAAAAAGTTAAAGGCAATCGTAGAATGCATTTTAGACAGGTACGTGCCGAGTAAAACTGTGAGGGACGGGAAAAACCCACCGTGGTTCAATAACAAAGTTAGGAAACTACTGTGAAAGCAAAGAGAGCTTCACTGCAAGTTTAAATGCAGCCAAAACCTCTCAGACAAACAGAAGCTAAACAATGTCAAAGTTAGCGTAAGGAGGGCTATGCGTGAAGCGTTCAGTGAATTTGAAAGTAAAATTCTATGTACCGACTTGACGCAAAATCCTAGGAAGTTCTGGTTGTACGTTAAATCAGTAAGTGGCTCGAAACAGCATATCCAGACACTCCGGGATGATGATGGCATTGAAACAGAGGATGACACATGTAAAGCTGAAATACTAAACACCTTTTTCCAAAGCTGTTTCACAGAGGAAGACAGCACTGCAGTCCTTAACATAGACAAATGTAATGTATTGCGAATACATAGAAAGAAGGATCCTTTATTGTATGATAGCGGAACAAAGACTTGTAGCAGTTACTTCTGTAAAATATCTGGGAGTATGCGCACTGAATGATTTGAAGTGGAATGATCATATAAAATTAATTGTTGGTAAGGCGGGTACCAGGTTGAGATTCATTGGGAGAGTCCTTAGAAAATGTAGTCCATCAACAAAGGAGGTGGCTTACAAAACACTCATTTGACCTGTACTTGAGTATTGCTTATCAGTGTGGGCTCTGTACCAGGTTGGGTTGATGGAGGAGATAGAGAAGATCCAAAGAAGAGTGGCGCATTTCATCATAGGGTTATTTGGTAAGCATGATAGTGTCAGATTCTGCAAGAGAGGCGCTCTGCATCGCGGTGTAGCTTGCTGTCTAAGTTTCGAGAGGGTGCGTTTCTGGATGAGGTATCGAATATATTGCATCCCCCTACTTATACCTACTGAGGAGGTCACGAATGTAAAATTAGAGAGATTCAAGCGCGCATGGAGGCTTTCCGGCAGTCGTTCTTCCCGCGAACCATACGCGACTGGAACAGGAAAGGGAGGTAGTGACAGTGCCATGTAAAGTGCCCTCCGCCACACACCGTTGGGTGGCTTGTGGAGTATACATGTAGATGTAGATGTAGATGTAGATGTACCATAAATCCTTGTCAACATTCTCAAAATCTTTTGCAGCAGCAATCTTTGGTTTTGTTCCAGGTCCCAAATCTTGCCCACCTGCCTGTTAAGTGAGCACTCCTGATCTTACTTACAGTTATTGTGTTAGATCCATTTTTGGCTGCATCTTTTAAAACTAAATCCCAAAAAGTTATTACATGGTACATAATTCTTACCTTTCAAAACAATATTTGTTAGCTATTATGTAGCCAATGTACTACCATTGCTAAATTATCTGGCATAATTATTTTATATGTCACCTGTGTTAAGCACAGGTGTGCACATTGTTACAGCACAGAAGAGTAAGGTGTAGGAAATGATAAATTTTTATTCAAACTCGTTTACATTACCCGAAGCAATATCCAGTTAAGCCAGAGACAGAGGCTGATGCAGGCAGCGGATCAGATCTTAGACACATTATGAGACTCTCCACCAAGTAAGAATACACATTCAGCAGAAAGAAGACTGTGACAGAAAACCAAGGGAAGAGAGACGAGCATATTCATTAGCTCCTAAGACGTGCTACAAGAAACTCTATTTCTTACAAATGTACATGTAGCAAGGACCTGATACAGCAGTTAGCAACCTGTTAAGAGAATATGGCAGAATAAGGAGGACACATACGATCATACTGAACTAAGCCTTGTGTCATAGCCTCATAATAGCACCCTTTAAATGCTCCAGTTTTATACAGTTCCCGTTAGCTAATCACTGGGATCGATGGCATACACAGAAATAGCACTCAATTCTACCATTTCGATATTGCCATGAATCTATGTCCTACATGCTCCAGCACAATTTATGAACTAGTTGAAGATGTATTAAAGACAATGGTCTTTGCCTCATGAACTGTTCGCTGCTCACAGTCTACCATCTACTGAAGGGTAAACTGTCTTTCAACAACACCACATCACAGAGTGCTGCCAGCACCTAACATGGGGTCCATGTTCCTGCTCAACACTCTGGCATCTATGGGTGCTGAAATCTACCAGGTCAGTAGGGAGAAGATCAACTGACCACACGACTACCAACACCAGGGTATCACTGATGGATCATCAAGGTTTTTTGTAGAATTTGGAGTGTTACTGAGAACACTCCAGAAACCAGTGTAAGGTCACTTTGTACAAGGCAACAACTGCATTTGCTCACTCGCCACCTGCTGCAGCACCATGGTCACTTATACCATCTCCTGGGTTTGTAGATGCTTAACTAACTGGATGGATGTGTGGTAGAATCCAACACACTGCTGAATGAGCAACAGATGAGGCTGGTGCAGGAGACCACCAAATTGTAAACACAGTGAATAAATGATTGACCTCTAATAATGTTTTGTTAGTGTTGAAGACACTTCACAGGTTGCCAACAGCTATCCTGTCTTCATGCAGAGGTGTCTCCACTCATTTCCTATGTAAATTTGTGCTGAAGTGTGTGCTTTGATGCTGGCATCAGAGGATTTGGCATTGGAAGTGTTAGATTCCAATATCTGGAATTTGAAGGCAGTGATCAGCACATTGAAGAAATAACCACAATGCAGTATGCACCAAAGACATTTTTTCTTTCTTTGGTTTGATATGGCAGAGTCTAGGCATTCTGATTGGTATTCTACACACATCAAAAACATTTTACATCACCACAGTTCCCAGAACTCCTGAAGATAGACATTGACTGTGGATATTTTATCACAGACACAGTCCCTTTGACTGTCCATAGATGTCACCAAACCCACCCAGAGATGTAAACAACTATGCATGAGCAGTGCCTATTAGATGCAGGGGGTCCGACAGCCGATCACTTCCAGTTATTCCATCAGGAAGGAGGTATGTGACTAATTTTGTCTGTAGTTCAACCATGCCTAGACAGTCAATACTGTGTTTGTTGCTTTGTGCCAAGAAGGACTCTCAACAAGGGAAGCATCCAGACATCTCAGAGTGAATCAAAGCGATGTTGTTCAGACATGAAGGAGATACAGAGAAACAGGGATGCTTGATGACATGCCTTGCTCAGGCCACCCAAGGGCTACTATTGCAGGGGATGACCGCTACCTATGGATTATGGCTCGGAGGAACCCTGAAAGCAATGCCACCATGTTGAATAATGCTTTTAGTGCAGTGACAGGACATTGTGTTACGATTCAAACTGTGTGCAATAGGCTGCATCATGCGCAACTTCACTTCCAACATCCATGGCGAGGTCCATCTTTGCAACCATGACACCATGCAGTGCGCTGATGAGTGCCACATATGCCTTCAACCAGACAATCATTGGAGACGTGTTTGGAAGCAACGCAATCAGGCTGAACGCCTTAGACACACTGTCCAGTGAGTGCAGCAAGGTGGAGGTTCCCTGCTGTTTTGAGAATGACTGTATGGTACATGAATGCCTTACTCTGACCTCTAGTGCAACCATATTGGCAGCATATTGGTGTGGCATTCATCCTCATGGACAACAATTCGTGTCCCCATCATGCACATCTTGTGAATGACTTCCTTCAGGATAACGACACCGCTCGACTAGAGTGGCCAGCACATTCTCCAGACATGATCCCCATTGAACATGCCTGGGATAGTTTGAAAATGGCTGTTTATGGATGACGTGACCCACCTGTCTTGAACAAATGTGTGAAATATGTCAGTGCAGCCTGGAGAAGATCATTATCAGAGTCATGTTAGACCCATGTGTTATTGTGTTTATAACATTTTTCTTATGGAGAAGATGATGATACAAACAATTCTGATCATCCTGTTCACAAGAAAGCTGTCTTAAACAACTGCATAGTGATGTTGAAAGCATGGGAAATTATAACTCAATTGAAATGGCTACTAAAACTAAAGGCTTTCAACAGGCCTGTAAGTAGTCACAGGTCACTATATATGGATTAGTTTACTTTTATTTATGAATTACCCATGCATTAATCTGCTTCATATAACATCAAAGTAAAACTGATAAACTGATGTGGTGGTAAAGAAACTATATCTCCTATATTCTCTGATAAACAGATGTTTAACTACAGTTGAAGTTTACTACAATCCACTATTGTTATATCACCTTATTGATATTCATCCCACAATACTACTATCTGTCATGATGGTGTACAGCACTGGCTATTGGTTGGAATAAAATATGTTGCACGCAGTATCAGTCATACTACATCATCATATATAACATGGTACAGCTACTGGCAAAAAATATATTTTCAAGTTCCTATAATAACTAAAACTTTAGGTTGCAGACATTGAGTGAAATCTACAAGAGACTTACGCACAGCAGGGCAGAAATGAATGCTTGAATCTTTTTCTTGACACATATATATGATGGTTGGCTTGCAGTAGATGCATTTGGAGTTTTCCATCACTTCTTTTAATGCTTACTTTCGAATTGTTATGGTATCTTCAACTTTATATTCTACTATAGAGTGTGTTTTTAGAAGCATGTTGCTCATTCTATAGGGCACCTATGGCATCTTAGACTTTCCCATTTGTGGGTTAAATACATTCAGTGTTTCTTACTGTCTAACTAAATATGCTCTGACTTTGTTAGAATTAAAAAGGAATTGTAATAGTAAGTGGTCATTATAAAATCTGTGGAGTAATCTCGCAAACTGCTGTTACAGACTGTGAAATTTGTTTTATTGTCCCTGAGTAAAAAGGGAGAATCAAACTGACAGATATATAAATCAGATGCCAATACTGCATGTATGAAAGTATTACATTGATGATCTCTGGTTTACAATTACATAAGAAAAAAAAACTTCAGTACATTAAAGTTTAATGCAAACTAACAGTTATAGATATATCACGACCTTATTTATTCCTGACCAGGTTGGGGATTTTATCTTCCTTGGAACTGCGTGTTTGTGTTGTCCTCATCAATGCATCATCATCATCATAATTCATGACAGTGGCTATGTGATGTTCTCCTGCTTTATTTCTTCATTGATTGTTCTCAGTGTTGACATACTGGGTTGCTATACTGGCTGAAAAATGGTGAGTGGAAGTTCAACACTGACTACTTTAAATGATGTAGTCAGCAGGTGCATATTTGTGTTTCACAGTTCTTTACTTTCACTGTTCACAACCCCTGCCCCCCAATAATACACAGTTATATGGCCAGTGCAGTATTGTTTAACTTTCGATAAGCTTCATTAATAGTTTGCAGGCATATGTCAACATACTGCTACCATAGTCCACTGTTGATTATCTATGAGCAGTAAAAGCCTAACCACACAGTTCACAGTTCTTGCAGAATGAAACGGTATTTATTGAATAGACACTGTGACTGGTTTAGCACATGGCCTAATTGTGTTACACTTATTTCACAGTTAAGTTGATGCATTGTTGTTGATCTAACCAATAAAGGTTCCTCATCTGAAACTTGACCGTGGACTGACTGTCTCGAGACCAAAAATCAGGCCTTCATATATCATCACAATAACAGGCACTGAAACTATACATTGTTTGATGTTTAATGTACAGAAATTACAATTAAAACATATCTCATTCAATTAACTGAAAACATGGAAAAGATCTTTTTTTTTATAACAGTTTCTTCTACTACAAGGGTTAAGTCAAATTATTTGTTTAACTCATGAAACTAACAGATATAGTTGTTCAAACGATACTTTTGACAGAATTGGTAATTACTTTGGAATTAATTAAGGAATGGCTTTGCTAACATGTTTTTGAATAGAACCAAATAAATACTTTAAGAATTCTAGTGATTCTTTTTCCAAATGTTTATCATTATTACTGAATTTATATATGTTTGTAAGCCAACAATAAAATTTAAGTTATGAAATAATTACTAATTTCATCCTATAACAAAAGATACTAATTAGGAATAGTCAAAATAAATTAGAAAATCAATTACATATGTAAAACTAAGCACAAAATTATACCTGGTGTTATATTCTTTAAAACTGAGGGCCAACCTTTCTCTTTTATGAAAATGCAGGTTATACTCATGTATGTTAATGGTAATTAGCCAGACATAAAAAATGAATTTTAAGGAGGCAGATGCAAATAAAGAGGGTGAGGTGGATGCTCGGGTGAGATACACCAAACAACACTTTATAATCAGGAGTTCATTTATTTACCTCTTCACACAAGTAAGGCTTACAGAGAAGTGGATGGCGGACGCACGAACACCAGGGTGGGCTAAATTATGCAGTGCGTTGAAGACAGCTCAATGGAGCATGGTTGGGATGAGGGGGCATAACGTGCCCGTACTGTCGTCGCACCAGATCTCACCAGAAATGCCAAGGAAGGTGGTGCGGACAAAGTTTAGTGAAGAGGTAGAATCTGAAATCAGGTTTTGTGTGTCCTCATCAGCGGGTTGGCAGCTAGGCAGGTCAGAGAGGTCTAACAGCGAATGAACGGCGTCGACTCGTGAAAGGAAATCAGCAACTATATTGTCAGCACCCTTTATGTGTCTGACATTGGTGGTGAACTGAGATATGAAGTCCATGTATCTGAAACGGCAAGGAGGCGGGTCAGCTGGCGGGTTTGAAATGACTGCAGCCAGGGGTTTGTGGTCTGTTAAAACATAGAAAGGGGATCCCTCGACATCGGTCTTAAAATGCTTGATCACTTCGTAGTCCGCGAGCAACTCCCTGTCAAATGGGGAATATTTCCGTTGTGCATTGGTGAGCTTGCACAAGAAGAACTGAAGAGGCGAAGTTTGGCCATCGACTGTCTGGCTAAGGACAGGGCTGATGGCAGTATCGCTCGCGTCTGTGGTGATGGAAAGCTGCGCATTGGGATGAGGATGCGCGATGGTGCAGGCCTCGGCAAGAAGGTTTTTGAGGGCAGAGACAGAGTCAGTCATAGCAGGGGTCCACGGAATGGGCCGAGATCCAGAAGTCTTGGTGCCTGCCAAGGCGTCCATCAGTGGAGCCTGAATCTCTGCAGCCCGAGGTAGATGACGGCGATAATAATTAACTGTCCCCAGAAAGCGCCGGAGCTCTATGAATGACGAAGGTCTGGATAGGTTTAGTATTGTTTGTACTTTGTAAGGGGGTGGTGAAATGCCATCGGCAGAGACCTGAAAACCAAGAAAAGTGACAGCGGGTTGATGTAGCTGCAATTTGGTCTCGATGCTAGCTGCCGCGAGAGTGTCCATAACAGTTTGCACATGTCAAATGTTGTCCTCGATGGAGGAGCTGAACACAAGAATGTCATCAAGATATGCAAAGCAGAATTTTAGGCCGAATAGCACTTCATTGATGAAGCGTTGCCAGGTCTGGATTGTGTTTTTTAGCCCAAAGGGCATGAATTGAAACTGAAATAACCCGATTGCTGTCTTCTCGATGTCTTCATGAGCCATGGAGATCTGGTGGTAGGCCCATTTGCAATCAATGAGAGAGAACGTGGTCGCACCTGCGAGGGAACTGGTAAAGTCGGCAATGTTGGGAATGGGGTAGGTGTCCATAATTGTTCATGCGTTTAGTCGACGGTAGTCTCCGCACATGCACCAGGACCTGTCTTTCTTGGCTGTCATATGAATGGGCATAGACCAGCTGCTGGTAGAGGGTTCGATGACGCCAGAGCTTAGAAGTTCAGAAATCTGATTTTTAAGGTCGGAGAGGCGCTCAGGACAAAGTCTACATGGTTTATTGGAAATCGGAGGGCCTGGTGTGAGGTGAAGCTTGTGAACCATGCCGTTGGTGATGACGGAAATGTTGCTGGCGGCATGGGAGGCGGTTTGTTTACAATGTGAGGCAGGCAGGACAGGCGAGGCAAGGTTGTGGTATTCGGAGCCACTCGGTGGATCTGACAGGAGCTGAGGTGGTGAAGTGTCCCAGGAGTCAACGTGACAAGATGGCCGCCGGCCCGAAGCAGTGGCACCGTGGTCAGGTGAGCTCGGTAGAGCTCGTCAAGCGTTAGTGAGTCCATTGTCTGAGGGCGTGGCCTGTGGCAGCATGGTCGCGAGCGAAGCGCTAGGCGTGAGTGCACTGTTTGTGTTGTCAGTGGTGGTCGTACGGCAGCGCGCAGGAGCCAAAGTTGCATCGTTTGAGGTGCTGTCGGCGAGGGGAGGGTTAGGAGCTGTCAGTACGGGAACACGTGATGCTCGTCACGCATGCGCACTTGTGTCCAGCCGAGTGTCAAATGCTGCCATGTTAGGGGCGTGTGGTCCTGTGGAACTGTCAGTACACATTATGGTAGACTTGATAGCACAGTTGTGAGGGGTAACAGGAGGTAAGCACACGGAGGCTCGATTGCTGGGACTACAAGCAGATTCGGCACACTTACTGACCTTGCTTTGTCCTTCCTGCAGTGTCTGTAATTCCTTTGCTGTGTCGGATAGCTGGAGCTGAGTTTCGTGGAGCCGGAGGGAAAGCTTGAAGTTTTCCTTGCTTAGGCGAGCGACGTTTTCAAGCTCGACAAGGCACTTGTGCGTTGTTTCTTGTAACATCGTTGATAGAGCCAAGCATGTACGGATGAGATGAGCCCAGACCGACGTGTCACGTGAGGGGTTTGCTCGACGGAGCACAGTGGAAGTGAGTTTTGGACAGGTGATGAAACACGGTGTTTTGCACTAGGTCTGGTGAAAGTTTGCGGTGTCACAAGAAGTCAGTGCCTAGTATAGGTTCCTCAATATTGCACACTAAAAAAGTCCACTCGAGTTTGCAGTTTGCAGAGAGTGAGATGACGTGGGAGGTTGAACCCAAGCATTGTAGTTTAGTAGAATTCACAGCTTGCAGTGAAGTTTGATGAGGGCAGATGTTCAACGACACTAAGGACATAGGCAGCAGCTAAACATCAGCGCCTGTGTCCACTAGGAAAAAGTATCCCGACGAAATGTCTTTAATATAAAGTCGTCCGTAATTATCCGATTGTTCCCGGACAGAATGGAGCACTGGGAGGTGCCTGTCATGTTGTGCGCAGGAGATGGCACCCAGACCTACCTGTGATTTGTGTTTGGGAAGCAGCAGGGAGGTCTGCAGTTCCGTGCCGCCTCACCAAACCGTGTGTGAAAGTAACAGTATGGGTAATACGGCTGCATTTCCTGCGATAAGTTCGTTGCCAGAGGTGGTGGCTGAGGTTCGGAGGCCGCAGCTGGTTTGGTTGCACGAGGGGGCGTGACCGAGGGTGGAGCCGGTGATGTCCCAGCTGTTTGTATACTGTGTCCTAGAGAGAGCGGAACGGTCGGTACAGTGCGGCCCCAGCCGCGTCCGGCCGCGGGATGAGGAGCCTGAACCTGAGACTTGCCAGGTAGGCTGTGGCTGGCGAAATAGAGCAGTGATGCCTCATGTAGTTTGTCCGCAATTGTCATTTGTTGCTTGACAGGTTCGGGAGACCTCTGAGCCAGAGCAAAGTGGCGTTGGGCTGAAGCCATTGTTCGAATGTTGTGTTGATGTAATACACCCAAAAATATCCGACGCGGAGGCTGCAGACACATTAAAACGGCGAAAACGTAATACGTTACAACTAAGGGTCACCAGTGAGGTGGATGCACAGGTGAGATACACCAAACAACACCTTATAATCAGGAGTTCATTTATTTACCTCTTCACACAAGTAAGGCTTACAGAGAACTGGATGGTGGAACTACACAAAGATAAGGTTTTGCTTAGTTCAAAGATGATGCTCAGATCGATACTGGTGTTGATCTCATCGGTGCCACAAGGGGAAGTAAAAATATCCCAGCTTGCTTCGTCACATCACCCCCTCATTGGATTGAACAGATAGATATTGCAAATAGCTAACTAGGCAATTCAGTGACTACAAGTGACCAGAGACAGTGGTTTAAAAATCTACACACACAAAAATTACATAAGAAATCTTATAAAAAACTACACTACATATGTTTTAAATTCCAACGTATATGAACTAGCCATATTAAAATATTTACATAGAGTGTATTGTAAAATGACACCAAATGTCTATAAGTTATAGTTTTAATAAAAATTAGGCATCTTCATCATAAGTGATGTCCTTTTTGGGTAAACAAGGATTGCATTCTAAGATACATATCACTTTATACAAGTCATGTCTTGCTTAAAAAATAAATACTAATGGGTTGCAAAAAGTTAAATTACACTGTGCATTGCAATTCACTTTTTAGACAGAAAATTTCACTTGCTCAATCTTTAGTATTTTTCACAAGCACTTTCACACTTTTAATGAGGTTTTACACATTTTGTCACCAAGTTGTCCATGCCTTCAACAAAAACAAGTGGTGGTAAGTAAGAAATGCACTGCTATCAGTTCCCTTGGAGCTGGTTGCTCTCTGCCACAGTACATGAAAAAATTAGACAAAATATCCTACTTTAGTACACTTACTTTTTCTTCTAACTTAAGTCTAAGAAAAAAATGGTTCACACTGAAAATGATAGTCATAACTTCATAAATAGATATGTTACATACTTCTCATAACATCATAATAATTAGCTCTGAAATTGACTATAGTCCAAAAAGTGTGGACAAGTAAAAATTTAAAAGGAAGCACACATTACACTACACAACATTACTGTAAGTCATAATTGTCAGAAACTGGTTAAACTCGAAAGATCTGGGTCTCTTTCCCATTTGCAAAATAACAAAAACTTGATGTGCAGTAGCATATATTTACTAATCATTACATTATGAAAAAAGAATAGAGTCACCATCACATAACTTAATTACTACTCAATTCAAAATTAAGGTGGATGGAAGTTGTACTAAATCATAGCACCACTTCTCTACTCAACTCTGAGCACTACTCTCATTCAACCAGGAAATTAAATCCTCATAAAATCACAAAATGTTACCAAATAGTTGACCTGTCAGAATATTCACATCAGTCTAGCAGCACAGTCATCAGTTAATTAACAAAATTATTTTTCTTTGTTCCAGTATTCCTCAGAACACAAATAGAAGTTTTCAGATAACCTATAGATCCAACAATGCAGCATTATATAACTTGTACCTCACTGAATTGTTGCCCTTTCTGTTAAACTCTCATTCTCAGCTGCAGTGTCATGAATTGCACAACATACACAGTACCCAAGGTTGCCTAGTTCAAAAATAGATCATCAGTATAGTTGCACCACATTTGTTTGTATACAGTGATCTTTTTCATTAATCAGTCATATCTGTCAGCTCCATCATTTTACTTACACTTCTTACCTCGTTAGCCAGGGGAGTGCATTCTCAAAAAATATCCCTGCTGCAGAGACAGGCTCCCAACCATTAAGACCCCTAACATTAGTCATTATTTCATTATTGCTTCATTATCTAATAAATTAACACCTGCTCTGCTTATCCAATGCAAATTTGATTCTACTGAAAAACACTCCACAGTAACAGATCCTTATGCTATGACAAACTTAACTCTCATTACTGATCAGACAAAATTATCACCTAGAAAAACTATTATTTCACTGCATTCCATCAAATTGCTTGATATTCTGGCTTAAATGGAGGATATACATACAAATCTTGCTTATTATTTTCACGCATTACTCCAGGCAAGTATGTTTAAATTTCTATTTCCTTAATGTTAGAAAATGCTGTACCATGACATGGATAGATAGTTATCTCTACATACTGATGGCACTGAACACAAAACACTTTTATTATATCACAATTAATATTAAGACCTAGTATTCAAGGTGGTTTTTACTGCATATTGCCTCTGCTGCTGCACTCATGCGCTGTTTACTTCAGATGTTTATTATCATCCACATATGCTGACTCCTTTCATTTTTCTGTTTACCTTATCTCTTTGTTTGACAGAAATTATTTAACCATGGTACCCATTTACTTTGTTCTGTCATCTTGTGATTCCAATACTTATCACTAACACAACATGATATAAATATATATCACTGGAGAAACCTTTTCTAAAATATTCCTATGCTAAAGTGTCCTGCTGTACAAAATGACATGAAAGTCAAAGTTAGAATGTTTCTGATTCACTTATAAACTACAGATAGGATAGGATAAGAGCTTGATTGCCTCAGGAAACATGAAAAATGAGAGAGACAGCTGGGGTAAGCATTATCGCCACATAATGTATCCAATACAGAAAGTTGAACCCCCTAATTGATTGTAAGTCTTACTTCTGGTTCAATGCACATTACAGTAAGTTCCTCCTCTCCTTTTATGGAATAAACTTTGCTACCAACACATCATCATTCATCTCACAAGAATTAGAATTTACACTTGTCTTACTACTATCATTTACATTACTGTTACCTGTGATTACAGAAAATTTATATACAAGTGGTTCTTCATCACTACCTGCTCCAGTGCAAGCCAAAACTGGAGCATTACTTAGTTTAAATGGTTTCATTCAGAATTAAAATCATATCCTCCACTTCTGTTACTTGAATTTCTCCTACCATTTCCATGCCCATTCCGGCTATCCTCCGCCCAACCATTCCTTGAATTTCTATTAGAATTAGTCCTATTCATTCTATTTAGCTGAAATTCTCTCCCTGATTGATTATTGTCATCAAAATTCCTCCTATGATCTTCTACTGAGGCCTTCACCCTCTCCACTTTATCAACATAATTCAAGAAATCAATAATATTACCTCTAGGGGCAGGTACAGGCAATCCTCTAACTTTCTGAGGCAACTAAGTTTCTAAATCCATAATTATTGATTCACTAGATAGCTCTTTGTCCAAATATTTCAGTTTGTTTGACAGAAACCTTTCACAGTACCCTTCCTAGAGTCAAATTTCTCTCCTCCCCAAAATCCATTCAAAATTCTCTGCTGCTTCTCTTTGGACCAATATTCATCTAAAAATGCTTCCTCAAAGCTGTGCCACGAAGTACAACTATCAGCTACCTGAGCTGCCTGTCCATAAGCACCTACTTTCAAAAAACTTCTCACAAATGACATTTTCTCTTTGTCATTCCATGTTTCAGGCAAATCATTAAATTCTCTAATGAAATCCAGTGGATGCACTTCTTCATACGGTTCAAAAGTATTAAATTTCTTACATTTAACAAATGAAGGACTGCGGGCTTGGGGCGCTGCATACTCTATGCTTTAGATTTTTTACCTCTTACACCTTTTTCTCCATTTCAGCCAATACTGAGTCTACATTTTTATTTACTTTTACCACTTTTTCCTCTACCACTAATGCACACAAGGCTTCTACCTCCGTTTCTAAATCACTTTTAATATTTGTATTTATATTTCTTTATTGGTCCTGTAAATCGTGTTTAGGTACATATTTTGTGCAAACAATGTAGGACAAGTCAGGCTGGTACAGTATATACATCATACACAGTGTTATTTTGAAAAGATAAAGAATTAAAAATTATTGGTCCTGTAAATCGTATTTAGGTACATATTTTGTGCAAACAATGTAGGACAAGTCAGGCTGGTACAGTATATACATCATACACATTGTTATTTTGAAAAGATAAATAATTAAAAATTATTCAGTACATGTTGAATACTGATGACAAAATTAATATAATTGAAATAAAATGATAGATTGGTTTAGAATATTTGAGCAGTTACACTATACTTTTCTGGTGCTCTAAAAACTCAGAAACAGAATAGAAGCAGTGGTTAAGCAAGTACTCTTTCAGTTTCACTTTAAACTTTTGTAAATTTTGCATCTGTTTCAAATAGCATGGCATATGATTGTACAGCATTATGTCAGTATGATACACTCCTCTCTTACAAATGTTTGTACTTACTCTATTTACATGCAAATAATGCTTCTGCTTGTATCAGGAGGGTGGAAATCACAGTTATACTTGAAGATATTTCCTCTGGTCAATTTGGTACTCAAGGTTAACTCTGTTTTCAGCACAAAATTTCCTGGCTGCTTTGACTTCATCTTTACACTGTTTTTCAGAAGCCCCCACCCTCCTACTGTAGTCATCACAAAGTTTCTTTCTCTCTTATACACATTTACTACTCATTAATGTTAATTTTTCATTACTATCCTGTACTACTTTCTTTTTCTTTTCATCAAAATCTTTCCATACTGCCTCAACCTTCTTATTTAATTCTGAAAGGCCAGAGCTACCTACCTTAGTTTCCTTTTTAATTTCTTTCTTCAGTTCATCTTCTAAGCTAGTCATGTCAGTTTTAATACAACTAATGTCTACTTTCACACTACTAATGTTTCCTTTCATACTATTTTCCACCCTACTAACCTCTTTTTTCATACTACTAATGTCTTTTTTCGAACTCATATTACTCAAACTACTCATAATTTGCCTTAACATTACTACCACTTTTTTGTCTGCCATAAACTTTGCCCTTGCTGATTTTTGCTGATAGATTCGTCCTCCTTAACCATAATGATCTCATCCACTTCAGTACTGTTTTCGACCATTTAGCTCACATCACCATACTATGTGTATGACACTTTTATCATTCCATTTATAGCAGGACTTCCATCCCAATCGTTCAAAGTTACATTCATGTCTGATTTATAGGCACTATCATCTACAGAACCAATTCCCATTAAGTCCTTCTGTTCATTTAAAAGCTTAACCTCCACAGCTTTGTTATCAATTTTCACATTACTTTCCTGTTCATTAAGGCCACTCATTAGGTATCACTTAATATAAAACAGCTTTTTCTATGAAATTACCTTATCTTTATTCACTCTTCTTCTTCTTCTGCTGCTGTTGCTTTAGTTGTCATCTCGATTCATTGTCTGCATGGCGGCCGCAAGTTGTAATACTCTCAGCAAGGAGTCTTGTTTATCCCAGTCGGCTGTGCTGATTGGCTGCTCCTGTACTCAATGGCTGCTTCCATAGAACCCGCTCACTCATTGTCTGCTTTCCTACTGTGGTCATGAAACCCATGTGCTGATTGGCTGTTGCGTCTCCTTTGTTAAAACTGTACTGTAAACTGCTCTTGAGTTCACTGTCCAAAGTTCGCGAGTCCTATTTTATTGTGCCCAGTTGCAATATTCCTCAGCCGGGGCACCATATGTGACGTTCTCCTGCTTTATTTCTTTGTTTATTGTCCTCCGTGTCAATGTACTGCATTGCTATACTGGCTGAAAAATGGGAGGTGGTTGTTCAACACTGACGTAGTTGATGTAGTCGACAGCTGCACATTTGCGTTTTACAGTTATTTACTTTCACTGTTCACACCCCCCCCCCCCCCCTGCCCCCCAATAATACACAGTTATATGGCCAGTGCACTATTGTTTAATTTTCAAGAAGCCTCATTAATACACTCCTGGAAATGGAAAAAAGAACACATTGACACCGGTGTGTCAGACCCACCATACTTGCTCCGGACACTGCGAGAGGGCTGTACAAGCAATGATCACACGCACGGCACAGCGGACACACCAGGAACCGCGGTGTTGGCTGTCGAATGGCGCTAGCTGCGCAGCATTTGTGCACCGCCGCCGTCAGTGTCAGCCAGTTTGCCATGGCATATGGAGCTCCATCGCAGTCTTTAACACTGGTAGCATGTCGCGACAGCATGGACGTGAACCGTATGTGCAGTTGACGGACTTTGAGTGAGGGCGTATAGTGGGCATGCAGGAGGCCGGGTGGACGTACCGCCGAATTGCTCAACACGTGGGGCGTGAGGTCTCCACAGTACATCGATGTTGTCGCCAGTGGTCGGCGAAAGGTGCACGTGCCCGTCGACCTGGGACCGGACCGCAGCGACACACGGATGCACGCCAAGACCGTAGGATCCTACGCAGTGCCATAGGGGACCGCACCACCACTTCCCAGCAAATTAGGGACACTGTTGCTCCTGGGGTATCGGCGAGGACCATTCGCAACCGTCTCCATGAAGCTGGGCTACGGTTCCGCACACCGTTAGGCTGTCTTCCGCTCACGCCCCAACATCGTGCAGCCCGCCTCCAGTGTTGTCGCGACAGGCGTGAATGGAGGGACGAATGGAGACGTGTCGTCTTCAGCGATGAGAGTCGCTTCTACCTTGGTGCCAACGATGGTCGTATGCGTGTTTGGCGCCGTGCAGGTGAGCGCCACAATCAGGACTGCATACGACCGAGGCACACAGGGCCAACACCCAGCATCATGGCGTGGGGAGTGATCTCCTACACTGGCCGTACACCACTGGTGATCATCGAGGGGACACTGAATAGTGCACGGTACATCCAAACCGTCATTGAACCCATCGTTCTACCATTCCTAGACCGGCAAGGGAACTTGCTGTTCCAACAGGACAATGCACGTCCGCATGTATCCCGTGCCACCCAACGTGCTCTAGAAGGTGTAAGTCAACTACCCTGGCCAGCAAGATCTCCGGATCTGTCCCCCATTGAGCATGTTTGGGACTGGATGAAGCGTCGTCTCACGCGGTTTGCACGTCCAGCACGAACGCTGGTCCAACTGAGGCACCAGGTGGAAATGGCATGGCAAGCCGTTCCACAGGACTACATCCAGCATCTCTACGATCATCTCCATGGGAGAATAGCAACCTGCATTGCTGCGAAAGGTGGATATACACTGTACTAGTGCCGACATTGTGCATGCTCTGTTGCCTGTGTCTATGTGCCTGTGGTTCTGTCAGTGTGATCATGTGATGTATCTGACCCCAGGAATGTGTCAATAAAGTTTCCCCTTCCTGGGACAATGAATTCACAGTGTTCTTATTTCAGTTTCCAGGAGTGTAGTTTGCAGGCATACGTGAACATAGTGCTACCACAGTTCACTGTTGATTATCTATGAGCAGTAAAAGCTTAACCACACAGTTCACAGTTCTTGCAGAATAAAACAGTACATGTTGAATAGACACTGTGATTGTTTTAACACATGGCCTAATTGTGTTACACTTGTTTCACAGTTAAGTTGATGCGTTGTTGTTGATCTAACCAATACGGGTTCCTCATCTGAAACTCGGCTGTGGACTGACTGTCTTAGACCAAAAAGCAGGCCTTCATATAGCATCACAATAATAGGCACTGAAACTATACATTGTTTGATGTTTAATTTACAGAAATTACAATTAAAACTTACCTCAATCAATTAACTGAAAACATGGAAAAATTCTTTCTTTTTAACAGTTTCTTCTACTACAAGGATAAAGCCAAATTATTTGTTTAACTTATGAAATTAACAGATATAGTTACACAAACAATACTTTTGACAGAACTGGTAATTACTTTGGAATTAATTAAGGAATGGCTTTGCTAACATGTTTTCAAGTAGAACCAAATAAATACTGTAAGAGTCCTAGTGATTCTTTTTCCAAATATTTGTTACAGAATTTATATTTGTTTGTAAGCCAACAATAAAATTTGAGTTACAAAACAATTACTGTTTTCACCCTATAACAAAAGATACTAACTAGGAATAGTCAAAATAAATTAGAAAAGTAATTACATATATAAAACTAAGCACAAAACTATATCTGGTGTTATATTCTGTAAAACTGAGGGCCAACCATTTTCTTTTATTACGAAAATGCAGATTATACTCACGTATGTTAATAGTAATTAGTCAGACATGAAAAAATGATTTTTAAGGAGGCACATGGCAAAACAAGGGGGGAAGTAAAAATATCCCAGCTTGTTTGTCACATATGGATTGGACTGTGCACAAAAAATTTGACTGTGTAAAAATTGGGTCTTTGTATGGGTGCTGATGACCACACAGTTTAGTGCCCCACAAACCGAACATCATCATCACAACGTTGTTTGGAAAACCCACATCCTAAAAATAATGAGTCATCTTAGTTCAGAAAAATCTGTAGGAGTTGTGATTTAAGAATGGGGAAACTAATGTATTTTTGATACTTTCATTCTTGTGAAAAATCATTCACCCCTGCACAGAGTCCTTCTGAAACTGTCAGTCTTCTTCTCACAGAAATGTGTAGGAGATTTTTCTATTTTAAATGTTTAAATTACATGAAGAAACATCTAGTAAAAGAAAGATGTATGTCCTAAAAATATGAAGTCATTGCAGTGGAATATATCTAAGCTTATATGAAGCAAGAATAAATTTACATTAAAAACGGTAAACTGTTATATAGCCATACCACAAAATAACATACAGAATCATCCCCCCCTCCCCTCCCCTCCCTCCCCTAGAATTCCAGTAACTTTAATTAACATTAATAGTACAGTGCTATTTTTACACATTTTATTGAACACCACAGCTGTTTTTGTAAATTAGACAGTAGGAAACACTGCAACCAACACAAGGATTTTTGAAATGATTTTTTTGTACCATAAGTAGTTTCCGACCTGAGCCCATTGTCAGATGGTAGTGTTGATTTCTTTGCAAGTTTTACATTTTTGTACTAAAATATAACAAAGTTTTTGTGATGCATAGTTTACAAAAGGTTTTACCTTTGCATCCTAAAATAGGATAAAGCTTTTATGATTACATAGTTTTTCATGTGTATACGCTTGTTCTGTACACTGTACTTGCCTCCTGGAAAGCCCTCCTTTATATGTTATAAAAGAGGTTGGATTTTTATTATTTATTTTTTTAAAGGAAAATCCAACCTCTGTCTTACAATATGTAAAGAAGCACGTTCCAGGAAGTAAGTTCAATGTATAGAACACATATATGTGCAAACAATTTAATCACAAAACCTTTGTTATATTTTAGGACAAAAATGTAAAACTTGCAAAGAAGTCAATGCTACCATCTGACAATGGCTTTTCGCCTGAAACTAATAATGGTACAATAAAATCATTTGAAACAGAACTTGTGACTGTCTAGAGTATTTCCTACAATGTAATACGGTGCTATCTACTGGTGTATATACAAGGTGGGGTCATGACATTCACCTCCCCCTCCCCCTCCTAAACAAGATTTTACTAAAAGAATTTATATTCTTACCTACATCCATTTCCAAATTTCTCAGGTAACTATTTAAAAATAAAGCAGTATCAATACTTGAAGTCTCTAAAATGGCAAGGATTCTAGAAAATTACATAAAAGGCTATGTTGAACGTAGCAACTTCCCAGTTGCTAGCTCATGTGGATGACCTAGTAGGAAGTGAACAGCGATTACTGCTAAATAAGCACCTTGACTTTTGTTTTGTGTTAATTATGACAGTGTTATCTTGTGAGGATATCTTGCTATTATAGTTTTTTTAATGAAATGTATATCTAAAATTTTCAGATGAATGCATTACAAACTATGTATTTTCTGAACTGTGCTTCCTAGGAGGTTATATTATCTTAATGTGCTGAGTAGTAATGTAAGCTTATTATTAAACATTTTATTCTTATTGTTATTAAAATTCTAGGTGTCTGTGGTGTGTAACAAGTAATTATAAGAATATCTTATATTTAGGGGATGGGAGTCAGTATAAAAACCACCACACCTCCCACCCCACCACAACCACATCCTAAATCTGTCCCAGGCTACCTGTCAGTTCTTTAGTTGTCTCACATAAAGTGTGAGAACAATAAAAGGGCCAAAGAAACATCTACAAAGATGTATAGGGCATAACATTTGCACAAATATTGTAAATTTTTTTACCCTATATCAGATACTTAAATACAGGATAAGGTTGTGTATTGAATACTAACAAACTTTTGCCTGTGTATGAGGTCTTCACTAGAAATTAGCACGCTCAATCATTGGCATATTATATCCTTATATGAAGAAATAAACATCAGGATATTATCTCTGACATTTATATTCATTTAATTTTAGACTATATTCTTGAAAGTTAATAAACAAAAGAAAGTTTTCTGATGAAATGTAATCACACCCATGTTTTTGACATGGAAATATCTAAAGATAGGACAACACTTGATTTATTTGGATCATAACCAAATCTTACATAAGGAACCAAAAAACCATCAAAACCATTACAGAGCACAAAATGAAACATAATTTCACAAAATATCTAACGAGAAAAGTTATATAATCCTGAAAAGTCATTAAATTTGGAAAATCTACTAACCAAGCCATTCTTGTACATTCTACTTTCCAAATGCCAAAAAGACTTGCCTGTCCACCTGTCACAAGTAACACTCCTGGGAAAAACAATATCACAAGAAATGACTTAGATGGAGCCCACACAGCGATCAGATTTCAGTAAGTTTTTTGTATTTACCATATGTAAAGTTCAAAAGATAAATATACTTCTCCCAAAGCAGTTTGATGCAATACTAAAAAATACTTGAGGAAATGAGTTTACAGTTTTCCTAGCATTTTTAATCAAGATATGCTACACGAAGCTGTTGTTCTTTTGACAAACAGTGTGGTTATGTAGTAGAGTGCTCATGTGACATGCAGGTGGCCTCTGTTCAAATCCTTTCAGAATCAGACCTTTAAACAAAGGAGTCATTGTATGAGTATTTGTCTGAAGCATAAAACAAAAAAAGACAAAAATAAACATTTAATTTTTTTTAAAATTATTAAATATTGATTAACATTCTTTTACAAAAATTGGTAATTAAGAATTTTTGTTTGCAACAAAAACTGGATTTTCATGTGAACTATATAAATAGAAATAAGAAGATGTGTATTTTTGATACAAATGATGTTTAGGTGTGTTAATATGCATATATCTGATAGATTTTACATTTGCATTACTTAGGTTTTGAAACTGAAAGAAAAAAAGGAAAAAAAATAATTATTGAAATCAGACAATCTAATGGTTACCACTCTTGTGCACTTTATGTATTCTGTTCTTAAATGCTCATAGAACATGTACCTGTTTTTAAAAACTTGATTCCACCTTGAATCAAACCCACACCCTTACTCATTTTGCAAGCACTCAACCACGGAGACACATTGCTCATTAAAAATGTTTACCTTACTGTAACATATTACACCTGGTTGGAAAACTTCAAAGTCATTTTTCTTGAAAATTTTTGAGAGCTGCATCAAATTGCTTTTGGAGAGATATATTAGAGTTCTGAACTTCCCTTATAATGAATATAAAAAGTTACAAGTCTTTGATCACAATGAGGTCCCCTGGTTAGACAAAATCAATGGTAATGTTAAAAAAGGATAATTATTCAGATATCATTTTCTGTGATCTTGGCTGTGAAACAGGGATGGATTCTGATTAATAAACTGAAACTTTATGCTATTAATAAGAAACAGAAGAATATAACATTATAAGAGTGTGCCACAATGAGGCAACATATAATTTAAGTATGAAATGGTATTCTACTGTATGCCATTGTCACTGAGGCACAATTTGTCACAATGTAAGTGAAACACTGAGGATCAAATTTCTTATGCTGTATATACATTATAAGCTAAAATGGCATCAGAAGATTAATTACCTAAGAACAGTACTGTGTACTATTTGAAAGCAGATTGCAAAGTAAAGATACATTTCTGGGAATGTAGCTTTACAGCCTAGCATTCATTGTTGTCTTCTGTATATTAGAAATAGGAGAAAGCTGCTGTATTACAATTGGTACATTTACTGACGTGAAACAGGCTGTTAAAATGTGAGTCAAGTGAAACAGTGGCAGGGCTTGTCATGAGCATATTTGTGTGCAGACAACCTGAAGGTTTTTTTTATCAGTTATATGAATGTGAGGAATTGATTTTCTTTTGTTTGACTACTCCATCAATGACACTGCAAGTGATTTGCTGCACAGTGTTCTGATAATCAATCCTTACATTCATTATTTGCTGATGGAAAGCTCTGTAATCAAAATATTGAGCATGGCTCTTTATTTTTTCAGTGACCGTATTCTTCTCTAAATTGAGGAACCCAGCAAACACCATTGGGACATACTCATATGAGAAGGATAGAACCTGCATGACCATAGAAATCATTTATGTAAATTGAAGGTAGAGTTGGGGAGAAAGGAAAGGGAAGGGAAGTGATTACTGATGTCTGCTGCATCAGGACATTAGGCAGAATCAGCCGTGAAGAGTGAAAATGTGTACTGGACCTGGATTCGAACCCAGGATCTGCTCATTACTAGGCAGATGTGTTAACCATTGCGTCACCTGTTAACAGTGTTATTGCAACTGTGTGGGCTATCTCAGCACACCTCACGGCCGATCCACATTCCCATGAGTGCCAACTATCCACAGTCTCTGTTCATTTCCTCCGTGTTTGCTACTTTGAGATTCCCTCAGGAGGCTGAATGTACCTGTGCATCTGCATTGAAGGAGGTGGATCTGTTGCCCATCTAGGAGAATTAGTTATATGAATGAATGGTGTCTGTTCTTTAGGACACTGCAGATAGGTGGCACTTGATGGGAATGTGGATCGGCTGTGAGGCATGCCAAGTAAGTAATATCTCATTGCAGTTGACATGAGTAATCTCTTTCCTTTCTCACCACCTCCACCTTCAATTTATGGACAGGGTGAGTCACTAACTATTGCCACCAAGAATAGCTCTGAAAGTATGAGGAGCTGAAAAGTTTGTGGGACAAAAGTTGCAGGGGACAATGGGGGCCTTAATATGATGTCGGTTTTTTGTTGCTAGTTGGGGTCACGTCAGAGATATGAATGTCAACGTTGTTTCTTTAAATGGGATGCTATAGTTTGGTACTTATTTTCTGATAGCGGCTATTGAGATGAATCCAATGATGTGTAACAATAAGGTCTTTGAAGGTTAACGAAGGTCACAAAGGTGGTATGAACATCTATTTACAGAAGGTGTTTGAAGTGATGACCATTGGTATCAATGCAGTGCTACAATCTTCTTATCATGGACTGAGTGGTGTTCCTTATCACATTGGCACTTATTGAAGAACATGCTCTGACAATTTTCTCTCACATATCTTCAGGTGTAGTTTGAATGTCTTTATAAACAATGTCTTTTACAAATGTCCACAAGAAAAAATCCAGAGGCATCAAGTCTGGTGAATGAGCTTGCCATGACACATCTCCTCCGCATCCAATCCAACGGTTTGGGAATAGTCTCTGCAACTTATGCCTAGCCATCAGCGAAAAATGTGCTGGACACACATCATGTTGATACAACATACTGTCCCTTGTTTGTAAAGGTATTTCTTCCAATAACAGACCTAATGTTTCTTGCAGGAATGTGGTGTACTTACTACCATTAAGATTTCCTTCGATGAAATGGGGGCCTATAATTCTGTCCTCCAGAACCCCACACCATACTTTCACTGACCACAGTTTTTGGTGTGCAATTTGCCACAGCTGACATGGATTTTCAGTTACCCAATAATGCACTATGCAGATTAACATTTTCATGGTTCATAATTGTAGCCTTGTCAGTAAATAAAATCAAATTAATAAATGTGTCATCCCTCTGAATCTGAAGTTGAGCCCATCGGCAGAATTCAATGCGACACATACAATCCGTTAATTCTTGGTGGAGACTGATATGGTAAGCATGATATTTATGGCGATGCAGAACACAAACAATTCTACTCTAGCTCATGCCAGATTCCCATGTGATGTGACACGAACTAACACAAGGATCTCGAACCACAGTAGCAAGAGTACCAATTTCCGTTTTCTCATTAGTAACATTCCTTTGCCAGACATGTTTCTGATACGTTAAAGATGCAGTTGTTCTCAATTTATCATACATATATTTAAATGTATGATGTGTAGAGTGAGCACATTGAGGATATCTTTCAGTGTTTAGGTCTCTAGCTCTCAATAAATTTCGTTGGCATTCTCAGTAAATGAGAAGCCAATCGAATTGTTCTTCGAAGGAATACATCATTCACATTTGCTTGATTCAATGATACTAGTCTTACCATTCCTATTAGTGTTGTATTGCAAAACCATCGATTGGTGTTTACATGTCAATGGCACGTTAGATAGATACGCCACATTTGGCGAATATTTACTATTTGCCCAATATACGAGGGAGAATTGTCAGAGCATGTGCTTTGATATGTGTCAATGTGATAAGGAATACCACTCAATCCATGATAAGAAGATTGGAGCACTGCATTGATACTAATGGTCATCACTTCAAACACCTTCTGTAAATGGAAGTTCATGCCACCTTTTTGACTGTCACTGGCCTTCAAAGACCTTACTGTTACACATCATTGGATTCATCTCAATAGCTGCTATCAGAAAATAAGTACCAAACTATAGCATCCCATTCAAAAAAACATGCAACATTTTTCCCACAAACGTTTCAGCTACTATCATACTTTCGGAGTTATTCTACGTGGCAATAGTTAGTGACTCACCCTGTATGATGTATCAGAGCTGTGGATTCCGGGTGGAGTCTGTTCTTTCAGACATGTCATTTTACATAAACTGAAGGTTGCTGAGAAGTGGGATATTCCATTTCTATGGTCGCACAGGTTCTAGCCTTTTAATATGAGCTTGTTCTAAGGGTGTTTGCTCAGTTCCTCAATTTAGAGAAGAATACAGTCACTGACAAAGTGAAGTGCCATGATCAACATTTTGGATACAGAGCTTTCCATCAGAAGATGAATGTAATGATAGATTATCAGATCACTGTGTAGAAAATCACTTGCAATTTCAATGATGGTGGCAGCATATGAATACATTGACAACCACATTAGGTGATGTGCCATTTTGGCAATTGGTGAACCACTCAGGCAGATGTGTGGTACTTTCATGTGGGAGATGTTTGAGACTAAATGTACCTGTCATATATCTGCCATCATCACCTGCTGGTGAATATTATACTATTACACTATGCTGTTATGTGCAAACATTGTTTGTCTGCATGACTCAGAAAGTGACCTATACATTTCAGAAGACAATGCACTACAAGAGTGCTTCCAAATAGTGTCAGAATGGATTGATGAAAAGTAGCAGTGGGGCCATCCAACACATCTCATATCAGTCCTAGTGATCCGCCTAAGTTTCCATTGAGTGAACTGTGTGCGTTTTAGCTTATCAATGATATGGAGAGGGGATGCTATTTTCCCTTCCATTACTGATGTTGGGAGCAAAATGTAAAAATTAATCAAGAATTTTAGATTAGTGTGTTTTGTATTTGGAAGTATCAGTCATGACTGTAACTTGAAGTGAAACATTGCAATTTTTATTGTGTGATTTAACTCCCTGTTGTACTGTGGGATTTGCTTTTGCAGCAGTGAAGTTAGACAAAATAAACTATTCTTTCAGCAGTAGATAGCCATGGTAATATTAGTATCTTATATTTAGTCCATATATCTACCAAAGATTATATAACACAGAAATGTTGACTGATCCTTGATGAAGTGGGTAGATTTCGTTCCACATCCTTGTGGTTCATGACTATATGGATTCATGGAATTTGAAGTAAATAAAAATTTATAAATACTTTTATTATTGCTGAGATATACCATGTTTTATTTCTTATCCCATAGGGTTATCCTGAATGAAGGAATCTAAATTCTACAGGAAGATGAATGAACAACTGATTGAATTAATGGTTTGGTGTAAAGAAAGTGCTTTTGTTAGGTATGGTGAAAAAAGGATGTGTACCAGAATTTCATACAACGGTGTAGTCAGAACAGATTTCTATCACCATGGATCTTTTTATTGTTGTCAGAACTATAAAATTTCAGTTCTGTCAAGCATTTGGACAGCTTTGTTGCTAGTGTTTCATGCATTTCATTAAATATAATGCCAAGTTTTATTTCACTAATTATATTACCAGTTTCAACAACAACCCACATACATTACCAGCAGTAAAGCCACCAAAACGCCACTGTTATTTTCGACTGAAGAGCAGCAAGTGTTATGGTCCATTTAGGGTGTAGCTAGATGCTCAGATGATCCAGTTTCATCATCAAACAGAGTTAAGTCAATGGTTACATGTACTTAAGAAGAAATTGCAATTGAAGAAGAAAAGGCAGCAGCTCCACCCATAGAACCTACAGAAACACTACTTGTGCACCAACCTACATGCAGTTCATCAAAAATATTGTCATAAACAGAAAGGCCAGCTGCAACAGCAGTAAGACCCCTGGAACCTACAGTAATAGCAATCTTATCCCCACCTACAACCAAGTCAATAGCTTCATCATCTTCAAGGGAAATGACAGCATCAGCTCAAGGTAAATCAACAAGCAAGTCAACACCTTCATCATCTTCAGTAATGAAGGCAGCATGTACTGAGAAAAATCAACATCCTCTCAGACAACAGCAGGTAAACGTAAAGTTGTGCATCCTCCTCATTTGAAGGATTCTTTAACCAAATATAAAGTTGTGTGTCCTCCTCATTTGAAGGATTTTTAACCACAGGCTTGAGAAAGAAGAAACCACAAAAATAGGTAATAACCCGAACAACTTCCCCATTTTTCATGAAAACGTAAGGGGAATAAGAAGCAAACTAGGTCAATTAGAAGTTAACATAAATGACAAAAACTTCATGAACATCAGATCTTATGTTTCTCAGAACACCATATTACAGAAAGAATTGAAATGTTACATATACAGGGTGGTCCATTGATCGTGACTGGGCCAAATATCTCATGAAATAAGCGTCAAACAAAAAAACTACAAAGAACGAAACTTGTCTAGCTTGAAGAAGGAAACCAGATGGCGCTACGGTTGGCCCGCTAGATGACATAGCCACAGGTCAAACGGATATCAACTGCGTTTTTTAAAATAGGAACCCCTATTTTTTATTACATATTCGTGTAGTACATAAGGAAATATGAATGTTTTAGTTCTACCACTTTTTTCGCTTTGTGATAGATGGTGCTGTAATAATCACAAACATAAGGCTTACAATTTTAGATGAACAGTAGGTAACAGGTAGGTTTTTTAAATTAAAATACAGAACATAGGTATGTTTGAACATTTTATTTCGGTTGTTCCAATGTGATACATGTACCTTTGTGAAGTTATCATTTCTAAGAATGCTTGCTGTTACAGCGTGATTATCTGTAAATGCCACATTAATGCAATAAATGCTCAAAAAGATGTCCGACAACCTCAATGCATTTGGCAATACGTGTAACGACATTCCTCTCAACAGTGAGTAAGTTGCCTTCCGTAATGTTCGCACATGCATTGACAAAGCGCTGACGCATGTTGTCAGGCATTGCCGGTGGATCACGGTAGCAAATATTCTTCAACTTTCCCCACAGAAAGAAATCCGGGGACGTTATATCCGTTGAACATATGGGCTTCGATGACCAATCCACCTGTCATGAAATATGCTATTCACTACCACTTCAACCGCACGCAAGCTCTGTGCCGGATATCCATCATGCTGGAAGTACATTGCCATTCTGTCATACAGTGAAGCATCTTGTAGGAACATTGGTAGAACATTACGTAGGAAATCAGCATACATTGCACCATTTAGATTGCCATCGGTAAAATGGGGTCCAATTACCCTTCCTCCCATAATGCCACACCATACATTAACACGCCAAGATTGCTGATGTTCCACTTTTAGCAGCCATCGTGGATTTTCCGTTGCCCAATAATGCATATTATGCCAGTTTACGTTACCGCTGTTGGTGAATGACGCTTTGTCGCCAAATAGAATGCGTGCAAAACATTTGTCATCATCCTGTAAGTTCTCTTGTGCCCAGTGGCAGAACTGTACACAACGTTCAAAGTCATCATCAGGCAATTCCTGGTGCATAGAAATATGGTACGAGTGCAATCAATGTTGATGTAGCATTCTCGACACCGACGTTTTTGAGATTCCTGATTCTCGCGCAGTTTGTTTGCTACTGATGTGCAGATTAGCCATGACAGCAGCCAAAACACCTACTTGGGCATCATCATTTGTTGCAGGTCGTGGTTGACGTTTCACATGTGGCTGAACACTTCCTGTTTCCTTAAATAACGTAACTATCCGGTGAACGGTCCAGACACTTGGATGATGTCGTCCAGGATACCGAGTAGCATACATAGAACATGCCCATTGGGCATTTTGATCACTATAGCCATACATCAATCCGATATCGACCTTTTCCGCAGTTGGTAAACGGTCCATTTTAACACAGGTAATGTATCATGAAGCAAATACCGTCCACACTGGCGGAATGTTACATGATACCACGTACTTATACGTTTGCGACTATTACAGCACCATCTCTCACAAAGCGAAAAAAGTGGTCCAACTAAAACATTCATATCTCTTTACGTACTACATGAATAGGTAATACAAAATGGGGGTTCCTATCTTAAAAAATGCAGTTGATATCCGTTTGACCTATGGCAGTGCCATCTAGTGGGCCAACCATAGCACCATCTGGTTTCCCCCTTCAAGCTAGACAGACTTCGTTCTTTGTAGTTTTTTCATTTGATGCTTATTTCGTGAGATATTTGGCCTGCTCACTATCAATGGACCTCCCTGTAGACAGTTATAGCCTTGCCACCTACTACTGTAGAGATAGCATGGGAAAAGGTGGAGTAGCTATTTTCATTAAAAGTAACTTAACTTTTATATCTGTAGATGTAAGGAAATATTGCACTGACCAACAGTTTGAAGTATGTGCAGTAGAAGTGACATTAAATGGTTGAAAATTAATAGTGGTTACAGTCTACAGGGCACCAGGAACCAATTTCACAGTCTTTATGGTGCAGTTAGAATTGTTACCATCAACTGTATTTTTAAAAAAAATAATGAAATTATCTTACTTAGGGACTTTAATATCAACTTTGCAATCAAATGCAACAACAAAGTAGAAGTCCAGAATTTGCAGAGTTCCTACAATCTTACATCAGTGGTTGACTTTCCTACTAGGATCATGCCTCACTGTCAATCTCTGATAGACAATATTTTTTTAGATGTAAGTTTATACCAGAACTTCATTGTCATCCCAATCTTAAATGGCATACCAGACCATGATGGACAACTCCTCCCTCTACATGACTACAGACCTCTCAAGAAAACAGTCCCATCCTGCAAGGCAATCAGACTTATGAACAAAGAGTCCCTGGAAATTTTTAACCATGAGCTGCAGCATGAAGACTGGAATTCAGTGCACAGAGTAGATTATGTTGATACAAAGTTTAACATATTCATAAATGAATTCCTATCCTGCTTTGAAGTAGCTTTTCATAAAAAGTTTGTCAGGAACAATATTTCCTCATCCTTAAAGAAGCCATGGATCACAAAGGGTATTAGAGTGTCATGTAAATGTAAGAGGGAACTTTATATTGCAACCAGAGCGTCCAGGGACACAGGGACAGAGAATTAATCATCCATGATAAAATGTATTGTAAAATCCTAAAGAAAGTTATTCAGACATCAAAAGCAGTGTATTATGTAAAAGAAATTGATAACTACAATAATAAAATGAAGACTGTCTGGCAAATAGTTAGCAAGGAGACAGGGAACAATAAAAAATGACTCATAGAAAACTTCAAAATTAAACACAAAGGGAATCTTGTGCAAAATCCTGAGATCATAGACTTTGTGCAAAATGCTGTCCCTAAGATAATCATTCAAATGCATATTGGACCTATTACAGTATCAGAAAATGAAAGAAAAATTGCCTCCATGAATACCAAGGACTCCTGTGGAGTAGTCAATATTTCTAGCAAATTGTTAAAACAGTATTGTACTTCTGTAAGTGGTATACTGTGTCATATTTTCAATGCCTCTTTGCAACAAGGAATTGTTCCTGATAGACTAAAGTATACTATCATGAAGCCTCTCTTTAAGAAAGGGGAGAAAACTGATGATACAAATTTCAGACCAATATCTCTCCTGACTATGTTTTCAAAGGTACTAGAAAAATTTATGCATTCTAGAATTTTAGAACACCTACACAAATTCGATATTCTTAGCAAACGTCAGTTTGATTTCTGGAAAGGTCAGTCAGCTGCACAAGCTATATATGGCTTTATAGATAAGGTTTTGGAACCTCTAAATGAGAAAATGGTGCCAACAGGGTTATGTTGTGATTTATCTGAAGCCTTTGACACTGTGAATCACCAAATACTATTAATGAAGGCAGACCATCTAGGAATAAGTGTTGTGGCAAACAACTGGCTTCAGCCATACCTGACAGATAGGAAACAGAAAGTAGCCTTAGATAAGTCATACAATTTGTGTGGTGGAATGATTTCATAAGAATGGAGAGACATAAATTGTGGAGTGCCACATGGCTCTATTCCTGGCCCTTTACTGTTTGTTCCTGTTATTTATAAATGATTTACCTTATTCTACCATGATACAGTGTAATTTTAGCATCTTCACAGATGACACAGACACAATGGTTAATGGTCATAAATGGGAAAACATCCAAGAGTCTGTTAATATTATAGATTTAATGAAATGATGATGATGATGATGAGCGTTTGGCGTCATTGGCCGGGAGGCCCCTCGCGGGGCAGGTCCGGCCGCCTTGGCGCAGGTCTTATTACATTCGGCGCCACATTGGGCGACCTGCACGCCGGATGGGGGTGAAATGATGATGAACACAACACAACACCCAGTCCCTGAGCGGAGAAAATCTCCGACCCAGCCGGGAATCGAACCCGGGCCCAGAGGACGGCAATCCGTCACGCTGACCACTCAGCTACTGGGGCGGACATTTAATGAAATGGTTTACTGCAAATGGTCAAACCTTAGTAAGACTAATTATATTCAGTTCATCCCATCTGCCAAAACTGAGGAAGAAATGACTGTTAAATATGCCACACAGGTCATAGAAAGAGTGGAAGTAACAAAGTTTCTAGGCGTGAAGATTGACTGTAGAATAAACTGGTCCCATCACATTTTAGATCTTTGCAACAGACTCAGCTCTTCAATTTTTGCAATGCAAATCATCTCTGACAGTGCAAACTTAAGCATTAAAAAAGCAGCATACTATGGCTACTCCCATTCTTTGATGCTGCATGGAATTATTTTCTGGGGAAATCAACCTCTTGCAAAGAAAATATTCATTGCTCAGAAGCGTGTCATAGGAGTGATGTGTGGTGTAGACCCTAGATGCAGTTGCAGAAGCCAATTCCAGAATCTGGGATTTCGTACAACTACTTCTCATTACATATATTCACTTATGTGTTTCATAAGTAAAAACACTGATTTATACAAATGTAACAGTGAATACCATCAGTACAACACAAGGAGGAAACATGATTTCCACACTGAAGGTAAAAATTTGAAGGTTGTGCAGAAGGGTGTACAGTACTCTGGTATAAAGTTATTTAATGCTCTTCCTCCAGAAATAAAATGTGAAATAGCCAACAAATCTACATTCAAAGAGCTTCTGAGGCAATTTCTTTTAGCCGTGCCTTTTTACAGTTTGGAAGAGTTTATGAAACACAGTGAGGAACTGCCTTAACACAAAATAAGATGTATTAGCATATAAGTTGAACATTAAACTGCACATTCTTGTCACATATGTAACTCTTTTAGTGTTAATTGCTTATATTTAACTCTCTGGGTTATATGACCTTTTCATATTTAATTTATTATGTTTTATACTTTGTAATCTGTAGGCCAAAGGTTTCTCATTTCATCATATTGTGTTATGTATCATTATAGTAGTTACGTAACTTTCTAATCTTTACGTGTAAACATAGTGTATAAGTACTTGTCATTGACAATGTAAAAACTGACACACACTACAGCCATGTGAAATTATCACAGTTGGACAAATAATAAATAAATAAATAAATGATGCTGCAGTAATGGTTTGGAAAGTTCGTAAGGAACTAAAGTATGCAGCTTCTTTATATTTTTGAATTTTTGTGCAATTTGGGAAATTTTATAATATGTATATCCTAAGTCATCATTCAGTATCACAAATTTTCACAAGTATCAATCAGTTGGTGACATAACTTACTGTTGTTGATAGTCTAGAACATGGTGCACTTATAGTAGACTGGAAAAATATGAAGTATTAATTTGTGATATTATTAAGACATGATGACAGTACAGATTATGCTTTTGATGTTTGGTGTTCCTCTTCAGACAAGTAAATGGAGACTCATGAACACTGGTTAATAAAGAAGTTTGTAAGTTATATCCTAATTAAATGCTTCTGATTTAACATATGTAACACTACAAGTTTAAAGAATAATAAAAAAAGGTTTTAGATGTTCATAGAGTCGTTAGTATGAATATTTTCCTAGTGGACTAAATGATAAATATCAGAAAAAGGTTATACAAGGATGGTGATATACCTTCAGTATGTAATAGAAGCCTTACATACAATACACGATATTACTCACCTAAAAATATCCAGAAGTACTTTAATATGATCTAGATTATACACATCATTAGCATTTTTGAAAACATATTCTCTGTGGAATGGGCTATCATATGTGAGTAAACGCAACACTTGTGTTTCATCTGGTTCACCCTGTTAAATGGTATTTACAGTTACAAGACATGCCTAAAAGCCATAAAAGTAAGAAAATAATCATGTGCAATGTTACTTATTATTATTATTCATCACTCAATAATATTATATTTCAAACTTGAGACATCAAAAGTACTGTACATTAGATGATAAATATTACACTATTTTGCTAGTACTCAACAAATGTAGTAGAGACCAATATAGTTGAGAAAATGAAGGTATGCTAGAGGCTATAGGGAAAAACTGATGTAGTGTGAGATAAGGCAATAGCTTGAATAATGAACTGCAGTAAAATGATAGTCAAAAATTTGTACATAGCGTGCCACAGATATAAAACCCTGACATAATGGTAATGTCATCAGGAATGATGGGAGACCCTATCCTGTACACATTACACACACAAATTTCTACTAGTTGATGAGTTTCTTTATATTGTTGAACCAAGATGGAGGAAAGTAAAAAAAAACTGCATTTACATCAATCATTACTTTAGCAAATTTATCTCATCTGCATACTGGTTTAAATATTTAATTTTTTCTGAATATAATATGTGAAAAGCCACTTAACATCATTGACACAAAAATTACAAATGCAATAGTGTTAAACCAATTTATTTCCTTTTGTCTATGTATTAGTGATGTTCATCTTCCACTTTCCAGAAATCAACAAAATTCTGCATCAAACTGCAGACTCTACTTTATCTTACACTTTAACTAAGTCGACCAGCTAGTATTATATACACATGAAGTTTAAAATGGATTCTGAGCAATCTGCTGTCAATTCATGTTGCCTACACAAAGAATTGAAAGACTTGTTGGAGGAATAAAAGTCAGGAGAAGTTCCATTATTGCACATGAACTGAATGCTGGACTGTCAGTTTTGTATTAAACTACTCACTCACTGAGATAGGGAGATTCATATCACACATGTTTTTTATGAGAACAATGTACAGCCTTCTTGGTACCCACCCATTCTCAGTTGATGTCTTCTATTGTCATTTTCTGGAATACATTCAGAAGAAACAGTAGAAAACATAGAAGTTGTTGTGACTGACTGAGCCAGTGTGTGGTTGTGTTGTTGTGAGTTTTGTGTGTGTACTCATTGGGTTTTGTTTTATGTTGTAATCTTTCAAAATAAAAGGTCCTGTTTATCCAGATTATTTGGAACCTCAGGAGGAAGAATTTCATGATTCTGTATTGGAGGGAGAAATATCTAAGTGGGAGCAGTCTAAAGAGGATTCATATTAAGGTTAGGTGCAGTTTGTTACAATTCTTCATCACTGATATTGTTGCTACAGACATTGCTATTGTATGTACAGTTTCATTTTGTTTTACCTGTCTAAAGCTCTTCTTTTTTACAGATAACACGTATGATGAATCAACATTCAACATGTGACTGGATTCCAAAACTTGTTTGGATGAGAGGACACAATTTACTTGCGAAGCAAGCAGGAAAGAAACAAGATAGTATTATACTGATTGATACACACCTCTTTGCATGACAGAATACTTCAGACATTTCCATAAAAAAACCAGTTAGGTTTGAAATTTTTCCTTTTTTGTAAGGATAACTATAATTTCTGCCATCTTTATTGTAATACATTTATTGTATCAAAAAACTGAAATCAATATGAAAAATAAATCTTCAAGTTTGATATTTTTAGCATGTATTATCCTTTAAGATAGGCAAACACAAAGGCACCAGTAACATTTTAAATAATGGCATAAATGGGTGGTTTTCTATGCCAAAAAGCTTTCTAATTGGTTGGACCTCAAAGTGTTAAGAGAACAAACAAATATGAATAGCTCATTTTGTTGGCATGACGCAGATGGGTTCAAAGACCTGTGGTTAGTCAGTATGTATGTAACTACCATTGCCTTATCATAAAAAATGCATTACCTTATGTATAGTCAAAACTGCATACACAGTTGTCAAAATAATGAATTATTATGCTACTTCAGATTTAGAAACATATTCTTGTGATTTAAGGACAGCCTGAACATTTCACTGAACCAAAATATGGTGTGGCCATGAACCAAATAATAATAACTGTAGGAGATGAGGGCTGAGTGGCTAGCATTCCTTGTGCCAATAAACAGACCGTATATTTTGATTAGCTATGAATGTGATCAAAGTTGGTAGATGAGTGTTTTGCTTTTCTATTTAAGTATTCAAATACGTTTTTTTTATAACTTTCATCTGTGACAAATATATAAATAATGACTGAGCATGAACTGAGAGTGAGGGACAAAAAAAAAATTAACTACAGCATTTATGGTTATGAAACTCCTATTTCTCACAGCATATTGTAACACAGATGGGGTGGAGTAGCAACATATATTATTAGCAAAGTAGAGGATAAGATACCACTGACATGTAGAAGCGTGCAGAAATATATTATGAAGTGTCAGCTATAGAGATGATGATACAAGAAAGGATGTATTTGCTAACAGAACCATATAGATCTCCAAGCACAGGAGTGGGTTGTTTCTAAAGCAACTGGGCATGATGCTACAAAAGGCTCTGAAGAAATTCTCATACTTAATAGTCATGAAGGACATTAATATTAATACACTGAAAGATAGTTCAATTGGCAGACACCTACATGATTTAATCAATAATCAGTATCTAGAAATGCAAGTCAAAAATCCTGCATGATTCAGCAATAACTCAAGAGTTATTGATACGTGACGTATGAGAAAAGTAAGGTTAATTCAGAACTGACTAAAACCAAGCCACTAAAGAGAATTACCAAAAGAAATTTGAGAAACTGTAAAACAGATCAATAAGAGTGGCTAAATTACAGTACTTCAAAAATGGTATTGAAATATGTGATAGTGTGGCAAGGATTTGAATTACAAAAACGTAAAACTAAATGGAAGCTCTGTCACACTCGTGGAAGTACAACTCTGAGAAAGAAAGGCCAAGAAATTTTGGAGCCAAACAAAGTCAGTAAAATTTTCAGTAAAAACTACATAGCACTGGCAGCCAATCTCACATCACAGAATTCCTCAAATGTCGCAAACTCAAGGAAAACTGTAAGCGTAACATAATTCAAATTTATTACGTACAGCTGAATGTTTATGGGTTGTTTCTAGAGCATGTAGAAATTGAGAAAAGTATTATTCTGAGCAGTGGCAGTAACAACAAATATTTCAGTGGCAATCTCTCTCACTAATAGGAAGCAAAGTAAAAGTTATGGATATAAATGCTACTAGGACAGTCTAAGATGAAAATGCATCAGAATGTATTGTTGCATGAGACAAAAGACCAAATATTTGTGGAAAAAATTGTTAAGACATGCTTTATACAGGAGAAACAAACAGAAAATGCTTATTCAAAAGTGATTTCAAACATGTCCTTAACGAGGGCAATGTTTACTACAGTGAGTAGGTGCACAATGCATTTACTATAAGAATCTCTGTAGTAATGTAAAGACAAGACATCTGTTTTCAGCTTTCTAGTTCATTGTAGCTAGTCTATCTGGGAGTGCAGAATACTGACATTCAAATTAAGAAATAAAGAGTAATGGCTCCTAAATGATTTTGACAGCTGTCACGTCATCTAGAAATATGTGGAGAAAGAGAGAGAGAGAGACAGAATTATTAACATGAATGTGTATTTTGCAGAAAATAACTTAACTTACACTATATATTTTCCATCTTCCAACTGCAATCACTTTCTCAAAGCCAATAGCTGAAAGGCAAAAGGATTTCAGAAATTTATATCAAAACTGTTATAAGTGTCTTAAACATAATAGGGCAATGAATGTTAATCTTGGAACAGGCAAAATATTCAAGATATACAGAAAAGATCATGTCATTATATTTATTTATTTACTATTGCATATAATAATATATCAGATACATGTTTACATTTTTTTTTACAAAACAGGATGTGTAGTAGTGTAATAATATTGTTTCTGTATAGTAAAATAAATTCTATTTTAGTTACTTAGTTAAATATTCCATAGATCATTTTAATGTTTTACAAAGCAGAGCTTGTTCTGTATAGGACCTGTTCAATACATTGTCCATCTTGAACATAAGAGAGTGTACAGTGATACATCATCTACAATCTTGTACATTCAAGTACACATGTAAACTGACATAGAACTTCAACAATTCATCATTTCCTGAGTGTCCCTGACTTGAATTTGTAGTAGTCAACCACATCACTTATGAGAAAATGAAAATATTAATTTTGAGTGCCATGTAATATATGGGAGGCAGCAGAGAAAAGAAGGGAAGGAAGATCATGAAGATGAACATTAATTCATAGAGAAAGAGAAAAAAGTCATGGGGAGAGGAATGGCTGGAAAAGGTAGAAAAGCACAAGAGCATTATACAGACCTAGGTAAATCAAACCTATTTTAGGAAGAGATGTTCTGGACTCATATACTGTGTTAAAGGAAACGGCTGTTAACAACAGAGCCGTATCAATCAGTCATATTAATGAATGTAGTGCTATAAGTGGAATTGTTTGACAAATGTAGCTGTAAATTAGGTGTCATAACATATATATTTCAGGAAATACAATATCAGTATGTGAAAGTAAATATCAGTATGTGGATGTTTTGCAAAAGCTATTAGCATACACAGTCCTGCAGCACATGCTAGCAGTGTTAGCCATTATGTAAGCAGTGAGCATACAAATGTCATGAAGGTAACAAAATGAGTTATTAATGCATACAGTGTGTTTATGTCTAGATCTCATAAACTGCTGCAGGTAGATGTTCATAAGCTGAAAATTATAAAATCTGGACCTGCTGGCTGGCTATATATTTCTGTTATTAATGAAGTTAGTTAATTGCTCATTAGAAGTTTGTAAGGAGAAATAGCTTCATACTACATTTGAAATCAATGTTGCTGTTAGACGGGCATTTTATTCTATGGATGATTGATCGAAGGGATTTGGGTACAAGCATATCGCTAATTGTGGGTGATAGGTTGTTTCACTAGAAGGTAGAGTACATAATATTTAATTCTAAAATAGATTTTGCCAATATTTTTACAACTGATACTGTAATATATACAGCTGATGACAAAGTTCATCAGTGAATAAATGTACTCTGCAGCTGTGGTTCTTACTCACAACTGCTTAAATCAATGCCTACAAGATGTAAGTATGTCAAATCCACACTTAAATCGATATATGATCTGTGGTACAATCAGCTGTGTTTTGCCTAAGTAAGTAATTACCATAAAGTATCATTGTAAATGAAATTTATTCCTGAAAAAAAGAAGCGAATACCTACATGCCAAAAATTGGCAGTTATTCATGTGGGAAACGAACAGGGGCTAAATGACCTTTCAGGCCTACTATAGGGATTTCCCAGTTGCAATTTCATCAATATGGACATCAAAGAATTTAAAAAATGCTTCCTTGTTTATTATTTTATATTCTTACAAACTATTATTTGGAAACTGGATGATAATGACATTTTGAAGGAAGATTAGCCTTGCAGTCCCAAAGGCTCACAGCCAGCCTGTTTGCACAACATTAGTTACAAACTTCCACAAATGAAAAAACGTCATTTTCTCTGTTGATGTTTCCCCATTGACCTTAACAACAATACTTTTCTGTAAAATGTAATAATTTTGCTATGAGAAGAAATAACAGAAATTAAGAGTAAATAATCATTAAAACGATTGGAATTCTGGCTGTACCTCCTCCCCAAACAAAAGATGTGGTGTCATTTTGAGAATTACTTGAAAGGCCTACAGTATTTTTATTCCTATCATTTTTTAAATAAGAACAAAATGTACCATCTACTGCGTAACAATATCATTCATCTAGTAGAATGTTATGAGTGCTAAAAATGTTAACTTTCAGCCAAAAGACTTCCTTCTAAAGTAGACAACACACATACACACAAGCACAGCTAACACACACATGACCACTGCCTCTGGCCATGGAGTTCTCAGTGGTGAGAGACAGTTGTCATATGTGTGTGAGATGTGTTCCCTTGTATGTGTACTGTATTCCTTAGAAGGGCTTTTGGCCAAAAGCTCATGTGTATACCTGTCTTTTTGTTGTGCCAGTCTATGAATCAACATCTCCTCTATATGGTGAGTAACAATATATCTTTCTTGTAGTACTGTTGCTATTTCATCATGGATTTTCCAGAATATTATGAGTGACATATTCAAATCACTTTGATAGCAACAGTTGTCCATACAGGTAATACAAAAGCACGTACAAATTTTATTATTCATTCAATAATTTTATAAATGCCTGTCAGAGTGGAGGTGCGCTAATGAAATAAAAATTGGAATTGTAAGAAAGATTCATGAGTATGGTTTTGAACAAATTTGCAAAACAATGTGAACCTGCAATTAATGGCATCAGTGTTGGCACACTCTTCACAGTGAGCACAAAGTACAATATAACTTACAAGTGAACAGGCTTATGTATGTTGTATGAAAAATAATATAGGCCGTATGGAGGTGCTATAATCTGAGACAGCCGAGTAGAGAAGTTTTTCACTGATAATAGACTGTAAGTGGCTCACAGCATCTTTAAGTCACTTTTCTGACAAATTCCTTTATGAAAATTACACTAAACTGTCTCCTTTTTGTGTGACTAAAAAATTATTTACATTACTTTTTAACTCAAAATTCTCATGAAACAAGATGACTTCTCTTTCCCTCAACTGGTAAGTGACAAAGTAAAAGTGCTAGTACATTTAAATTCCTATAATAATAACTTCATTGATTCACGATTTGCTACTGAAATCTGTCACAACTGAACCAAAAACCTTTTTGTAAGCTTAGTTGGTTTTATGTTTTGAATATTGAGTGGTTATGCACTCCTGGGGTGATATACATGGTTTCATTGACAGCTATGCCAAGTTACATTGTACTATTATTAGGTGTGGGGCATGTATATATCTCATGAACTTAGAAACTTTTGGCCTGGGTGAGGATTCACAAATAATTTTCAGCATCTCAATATTTATTTAAATTCTGCCTGTCATTAGTAATGGTGCAATTTTCAATCTAATCTTACTGGTTCCCTTAAAGATGAAAACTCAACTAGACAGCAAGCTCATACACTACAGCATTCTTTTAAAGATGGCCAGGCTCACCACATTTCAGTCCATTCTAATACAAATCTAAATTCATGCGCAAACACATCCACTGACATTACACATAAAGTTGTACTGTGTATTGCACAAAGTACATTTTCTCATGTTAAGAGAGCATAGCTAACATATAATTACTGTGCTAACATGTCAGATGCTTCATGGAAAATAAGAAGTGCAAAATTTGATATTTAGTCAAATTGCTGTGATCACATAGTACGATTCTTACAAGCAGCACATATTTGTTATCATTTGACATGATTTCAAGATACGTACATATAAATGAAGTACAAAGAAACATACAGACAGCAGATAAAGTCAGCAGCAGTTCTTCACTTTCCTCAAAGATAATGGAGACTTCCATATTAATATGAGATAATATTTGGTATTATACTAGGCTCTGCTTAATGTAGCTTATGGATGGACAGGGAAATGTGATCCTCTGACACCCACCTTATAAAGCAAGATACTCACATACATTACGACCAGCGTTGGTCTCAGAATACCAGAACACTCGGAAGTTTGTTGTAAGTAAAGTACCGACATCTCCAGGAAACTTATCCATAATTTCAATTCCCTTAAAACTGCGCCGGACTGATTCCCCAAAGCTCTGCACAAAGCCACTGCAAATAATAAAACCATACATAGAAATTCAAAGAACATCAACACAGAACATTAGTTTTTAGTTCATGAAAGCAGTATATGATAACACCTCAAAAATTTATTTTAATGTGCAATACATGACATGTTCGTTTTGTTAGTTGGCACTGTACGAACTGATTGTCCTATGCTCTTCATATAAACAAATTGCAAACATTTATCATTTTCTGTCAAACTACCTAAGTTATCTCCTACTCACAGGAACAAAAGGAAATGACACAAGTGATCAGAAAAAAATGAATGAATTATTTATTCTCAAGACTTGCTACACATTCAGTTGTATACAAACTTTTGAATCTCACGAACAAAGAGGAATGATACAAGTGATCTGAAATAGCAACTAAGATTATTTATTGTAATAGTTGCTACATCTTCAGTTAAATATAAATACACAGTAAGATATGTGGGAACAGGCACTTTTTATTATACCATATATTAAGTTGGAATTCTATTCCCTTGTAAGTGATTTCAAAAGCAGACTTATTAATTCATTTTTCCATTCACACATTTAACCATAAAAAAGCTCAGGTATAAAGAATATTTGCTACACTTTCAATAAATGGACCCACAGTATGACAGAGATATTTTCTGTATTACAAGTTGTTTGTGTTATCAGACAGTGGAGTGGACAAGGGTGGTACAATAGTCCTCAAAAATGGACAAGGAAAAGAAGGAAGCCTTTTCCAACGTGTAATCTTGGACAATGTAAGTATATTCTACAGAAGTCCTTTTTTTAAAACCACATTTAGCATTTAGTATAGCCTGTGTTTCAATGTAGGGCAGAGGCTGTTTCATTCTCATCTTTACAACAATTATTACACTGTACCACATTTGTACATGTGAGCATCAATTATGTAGGTTTATATAACATAACTTCAGAAATTTAAAATGTGAAATTTTTTCATTAAAGGAGAACGATTTTCAGTTTCCAATTACTACAGGTTCATTTCAGTTACATGTAATAACAGCACCCATATATCTCTTGCTTCATATTTGTCATACAATAGAGCTATAATAGTTCAAAATGGAAAGTAAGTGTGGTAAGAACTATGAAAATTCAAAACATGTGAACAAGACGGGAAGCACATTGTTGGTTCGTGAATGAGATTCTGTAGATCAAAGGGTTAGTCGAATCAGGGGTTATAAGTGGTCAATGTGGTACTTTAATGTTTGGGAAACACGTGGGACATTTTTAATAGTTCATTTTTCTAGTTACATAGCTCTTTGGCTACTGTATAGCGGTGTCAGGTGTTTACTGTCAGATGGTGAGGGAAATAATAAAGCTGGACTGGGTAGGAAAATTTTGGAGGTATCTTATGGTTTCTCACAGTGTTGTAATGGCACAATATTATGAACCATTTATTCAGTACTATAATTAATGTTATGGCATGTACAACATTAAGCAGTGTGAAGTTATTAAAAAAAAGGTTAGTAATGTAATATAAACTGAGAGTGAAAAAGTTCGATTTAATGCTAAAGCTAACAGAAGATTTTGATACCTAGTGCAACCCTCATAACTGAACCCGATGCTGCAATGTCTTCTAATTACAGTACTATGAAATCTTCTGACAATCTACATGGACATTGTTTGATTTTATAAGAAATGCTGCCACTGTGAAGAAATGAGCTATTCTTTCTCTTGCTAAATTATAAATTTTTAAATTTTGAAAGAAGCGGTGGTAACACTGAGCAAAAGTAGCCCAGAGCGCCTCGTAAGTAACCAGACCACACCCGTTTGTAAGTGAAACGGTTATTTTTACAAAAATTAAATAATGTTCACGAGACGTAATTAGCAATTGACTTGACTACCACTACACCTTTCTAGTTGGAGAAATCAACAATACTCATTGAGACTCTTTCCGTCACAGTACCCGTAAGTAGTGAAGAAGTGCAGCCTATTAAAGTTAACTTTTAAAGAAACCTTAATATTCTAAGCAATTTTCTCAGATGGAGCTTCCTTCAAGTAGCGAAGCAGGGATGTACGAAAGCACTCCATGTATGAAATACGGTAATATTACACGGTATATTTGCAGAATCATTTCTGTTCTAAAGACACCAAACGATTCAGATACCTTCGTTATGTTACATAGTAGGAAAATTTTGCTTAAAGAATGATGAGTAAATAAATGTAATAAATGAAATGAAAATTTCTATGTTGTTTGGAGAAACTACTATTTTCCCGTAAGCAAAATTATGACTGAACACTATTTACTTCCTAATTTTTCCAGTTACGATTACATTTATGAAGTAAGTAGTTAAATATATGTATAATTTGAGAAAACTAACGTACCTCGGCATGTTGTGTCGAACGTATTTGTCAGAGCGAATCTCCATCTCCATTATTCTTACAGTTTAGCGACACTGTACATTAACCTACGGTTTGTATTATGGCTGTTGATCTGCTATGAAAGCATCAGCCTACCAAATTTCCCTCTACGTAGAAAAATGATGCGACAGTTATGCGTCAGTCGTTTGTTTTTCAATTGTTAAGACGTTAGGTTGCAGATACAAAACAAAATTTGGCGCTCGTTCTAGTGAACACTACGTTGGTCACATAACAACCGAAGTAAACGGAAACGAACGGAAACAAGTAAGTTAAAAAGAGTAATATTTGAAAACATTTACATAACACTTTTTTTACGTTGTAAGTTATTTCGAGAAGTATATTACGTTGTTTCAGTTCTTGTATCTCACCGGTTTTCGGCAGAGATGTTGGTCTTGCTGTGACCGTATTTAACTTATTTCGAACAGTGAACACAAACAAAGATAAAGAAGTCAAATTAATAATCGTAAACATCGGTTTGAAATAAAATGAGACCAGAAATGTCATACCTACACTGTAGTCCAATCTCCAGCCACTACTTCAGTAACACAGTAGGCTATGGCACAATCATCACCCAAGCCGTCGCTACAACATACAAACCGACGTGCTCGCGAGTGCCACCCATCGTCGCAGTCTCCAGTGTATTAAACAGTTCCTGAAACAAACCATTCAGCCTCCTCCAGGCACCGAAATCCAGTCTACTGCACAAAAAAGTTCAACAATGCCATGTTTGGACATGTATAATATTCGTCAACACGTAAGAAGTTCCAGACCATAAAATACTGTGTCAGCAAGCTAACAACACCTGTTTCGTGCTTCAGCGCAGTATTTGACAATGTTGGATTAGGCCTACTGCCACCTAACAGAGCCCCATATAATTATAGCCATTACGCCGTTAGAGGTGTTTGTTTTCTATTTATTTCTACATTCACTATATTGGAACTACAGTCATGTTTACGAAGCCTAGATAGTCGCCATAGTAATCCGATATGAAATAATCTTTTAGAAACTGTGAAGTTCTTTCTATAACACAATAAAACATCCGGCAGTACCAAGCATCCCTTCTTACGCCTCTGTTGCAGACTTCTACAAACCGGTATCAAGAAATAAAACCACCTACCTCCAGTCAGCTGATTCATGTGACTTGTGCAGTGAGGTAGCTTTTTTCACTGCAAAAAGATTACAGTAAAATTATCTATTCTAAGACTAAAAAAGAAGGAACAACAACTAGGAAAGACAAGTAGGGGGATTAGCCGAGCGGTCTAGGGCGCTGCAGTCATGGACTGTGTGGCTGGTCCCGGCGGAGGTTCGAGTCCTCCCTCGGGCATGTGTGTGTGTGTTTGTCCTTAGGATAATTTAGGTTGAGTAGTGTGTAAGCTTAGGGACTGATGACCTTCGCAGTTAAGTCCCATAAGATTTCACACACATTTGAACATTTGACAAGAAAGGAGGAAAGAATCTTAGCTTTGTAAAGTATAATAAAGTAAACGAAGTCGAACAGGCCTTGGCAAAATACGGACCTACCCATAACACAGGATTAGATCCAAAGGAAGAAACAAAATGTAGTGTTTAACGTCCCATCATCGAGCATACCTTTGAAGGAATACTAGCTTGAATAATACAAGGATGAGGTAAGAAATGGTGCTGTCCGTTTCAAAATAACTATGCTGGTAATTACACTGAGGCGACAAAAGTCATGGTATATCTCCTAATATCAAGTCGGACTTACCTTTCCCCATGACAGAGCAGGAGCTCGACGTGGCATGGACCCTGAAGATATACTGAGCCTTGCTGCCCTTACAGTCGCCATAACTGCGAAAGTGCTGCCGGTGAAGGAATTTGTGCATGAACTGACCTCTCTATTATGTCCCATAAATGCTCTATGGGATTAACGTCGGGTGATCTGGGTGGCCAAATCATGTGCTCGAATTGTCCAGAAAGTTATGGCCTGGTGACACGGTGCATTGTTGTCCACAAAAATCGCTTGGGAACATGAAGCCCATAAATGGCTGGAAATGGTCTCCAAGTAGCAGAATATGGCCGTTTCCAGTCAATGATCGGTTCAGTTGCACGAGAGGACCCAGTCCATTCCACATAAACACGTCCCAGACCATTATGGAGCCACTATCAGCTTTCACAGTGTCTTGTTGACAACCAGAGTCTACATCTACATCTACATCCATACTCCGCAAGCCACCTGACGGTGTGTGGCGGAGGGTACCTTGAGTACCTCTATCGGTTCACCCTTCTATTCCAGTCTCGTATCGTTCGCCGAAAGAAAGATTGTCGGTATGCCTCTGTATGGGCTCTAATCTCTCTGATTTTATCCTCTTCGTTTCTTCGCGAGATATACGTAGGAGGGAGCAACATACTGCTTGACTCCTCGGTGAAGGTATGTTCTCGAAACTTCAACAAAAGCCTGTACCGAGCTACTGAGCGTCTGTCTCGCAGATTCTTCGACTGGAATTCATCTATCATCTCCGTAACGCTTTCGCTATGATCCTGTAACGAAGCGCGCTGCTCTCTGTTGGATTTTCTCTATCTCTTCTCTCAACCCTATCTGGTATGAATCCCACACCAGTGAGCAGTATTCAAGCAGTGGGCGAACAAGTGTACCGTAACCTACTTCCTTTGTTTTCGGACTGCATTTCCTTAGGATTCTTCCAATGAATTTCAGTCTGGCATCTGCTTTACCGACGATTAATTTTATATGGTCATTCCATTACTCCCAGATAATTTATGGAATTAACTGCTTCCAGTTGCTGACCTGCTATATTGTAGCTAAATGATAAAGCATCTTTCTTTCTATGTATTCGCAGCACATGACACTTGTCTACATTGAGGTTCAATTGCCATTCCCTGCACAATGCGTCAATTCGTTGCAGATCCTCCTGCACTTCAGAACAGTTTTCCATTGTTACAACCTCTCGATATACTACAGCATCATCCGCAAAAACCCTCAGTGAACTTCCGATGTTATCCACAAGGTAATTTATATACAATGTGAACAGCAATGGTCCTACGACACTCCCCTGCTGCACACCTGAAATCACTCTCACTTCGGAAGACTTCTCTCCATTGAGAATGACATGCTGCGTTCTGTTATCTAGGAGCTCTTCAATCCAATCACACAATTGGTCTGATAGTCCATATGCTCTTACTTTGTTCATTAAACGACTGTGGGGAACTGTATCAAACACCTTGCGGAAGTCAAGAAACATGGCGTATACCTGGGAACCCGTGTCTATTGCCATCTGAGTGTGGTGGACGAATAGCGCGAGCTGGGTTTCACACGATCGTCTTTTTCAAAAACCATGCTGATTCCTACAGAGTAGATTTCTAGTCTCCAGAAAAGTCATTATACTCGAACACAATACGTGTTCCAAAATTCTAAAACTGATCGACGTTAGATATATAGGTCTATAGTTCTGCACATCTGTTCGACGTCTCTTCTTGAAAACGGGGATGACCTGTGCCCTTTTCCAATCTTCTGGAACGCTACACTCTTCTAGAGACCTACGGTACACCGCTGCAAGAAGGAGGGCAAGTTTCTTCGCGTACTCTGTGTAAAATCGAACTGGTATACCATCAGATCCAGCGGCCTTTCCTCCTTTGACCGATTTTAATTGTTTTTCTAGCCCTCTGTCATCTATTTCGATATCTACTATTTTGTCATCTGTGCGACAATCTGGAGAAGGGACTACAGTGCAGTCTTCCTCTGTGAAACAGCTTTGGAAAAAGACATTTAGTATTTCGGTCTTTAGTCTGTCATCCTCTGTTTCAATACCATTTTGGTCACAGAGTGTCTGGACATTTTGTTTTGATCCACCTACCACTTTGACATAAGACCAAAATTTCTTAGGATTTTCTGCCAAGTCAGTACATCGAACTTTACTTTCGAATTCATTGAACGCCTCTCGCATAGCCCTCCTCACACTACATTTCGCTTCGTGTAATTTTTGTTTGTCTGCAAGGCTTTCGCTATGTTTATGTTTGCTGTGAAGTTCCCTTTGCTTCCGTAGCAGTTTTCTAACTCGGTTGTTGTACCACGGTGGCTCATTTCCATCTCTTACGATCTTGCTTGGCACATACTCATCTAATGCATATTGTACGATGGTTTTGAACTTTATCCACTGATCCTCAACACTATCTGTACTTGAGATAAAACTTTTGTGTTGAGCTGTCAAGTACTCTGAAATCTGCTTTTTGTCACTTTTGCTAAACAAAAAAAAATCTTCCTACCTTTTATAATATTTCTATTTATGGCTGAAATCATCGATGCTGTAATCGCTTTATGATCGCTGATTCCCTGTTCTGCGTTAAATGTTTCAAATAGTTCGGGTCTATTTGTCACCAGAAGGTCTAATATGTTGTCGCCACGAGTCGGTTCTCTGTTTAACTGCTCAAGGTAGTTTTCAGATAATGCACTTAAAAAAATTTCACTGGATTCGTTGTCCCTGCGACCCGTTATAAACGTTTGAGTATCCCAGTCTATATCTGGTACACTAAAATCTCCCCCCAGAACTATAACATGATCGGGACATCTACTCGAAATATTTTCCAAATTTTCCTTCAGGTGTTCTGCCACAACAGCTGCTGAGCCAGGGGGTCTTTAGAGACATCCAATTACCATGTTTGAGCCTGCTTTCACCGTTACCTTCACCTAAATTATTTCACATTTCGGATCTCCGTCAATTTCAAATGGTTCAAATGGCTCTGAGCACTATGGGACTCAACATCTGAGGTCATCAGTCCCCTATAACTTAGAACTATTTAAACCTAACTAACCTAAGGACATCACACACATCCACGCCCGAGGCAGGATTCGAACCTGCGACCGTAGCAGTCACGCGGTTCCGGACTGAAGTGCCTAGAACCGCATGGCCACCGTGGCCGGCTCCGTCAATTTCCTTCGATACTATTGCACTTTTTATCGCTATAAACACGCCTCCCCCTTCACTGTCCAGCCTGCCTCTGCGGTATACATTCCAATCTGAGTTTAGAATTTCATTACTGTTTACAATTGTTTTCAGCCAACTTTCCGTCCCTAGTACTATGTGGGCATTGTGGTCGTTTGTTAATGAGAGCAATTCTGGGACCATTCTATAGACGCTTCTGCAGTTTACTATTACCACATTAATATTGTCATTCCCTGTTGCGTTTTGCCTACTGCTACCTTGTCGCGTCTCAGGAGGCATCTTGTGGGGCCTAGGGAGGGAATTCTCTAACCTAAAAAACCCACATGTGCACTCCACACGTACTCCGCTACCCTTGTCCGCTTCCTGCGTGTGGTGCACGCCTGACCTATTCAGGGGGACCCTATATTTCTCCACTCAATAGCAGAGGTCGAGAAATCTCCGCAGAATCGTCTGAGCCTTCCACTTGGCTCCAAACCAGAGGACCGCGATAGGGTTCTGGGTACGATACTACAAATAGTTAGCTCAGATTGAACCCCACGAGCGAGGCTTTCCGCCTTCACCAACTCCGCCAACCACCTGTATGACCTGAGGATGACCCCTGAACCCAGATGGCAGCAGTCATTGGTGCCGACATGAGCAATAATTTGCAGTCGGGTGCACCCAGTGGTCTCTATCGCCGCCGACAGGGCCTCCTCCACATCTCGGATGAGACCCACTGGCAAACAGACAGAGTGAACACTGGCCTTCTTCCCGACCTTTCCGCTATTTCCCTAAGGTGCTCCATCACCCGCCTAACATTGGAGCTCCCAATCACTAATAAACCCCTCCCCCCGTGTTCCTGTTCGGACCTCGCTGAAGGAGCGGCCACATGTCTGCTCACAGGCAGAGCGGGCGATGCCACACGGCCAGCCTCCACATTGACCCTCCGCCTCGTGCGACGCGAACGCAGTCGAACCCGCCACTCCCCTTGGGGAGAGGTTGGCCCAACTGCGCCCGGTACCCGCGAAGATGTCTCGACAGCGGGGACCGTGGGTGAAGCATGTAACACCTGGGGTGTACCATGCGACGCACCAGACTCCCCACTGCCGCTACACTCCGAGGCAGCAGCCTGAAGACGGCTGCCCCGGCCATCAGCTGTTCGCGAACAGTGGCCAGCTCCTCCTGCGTCCATACACAGCAGTCACACATCCTATCCATCCTAAGAAATCAAGAATTTACTGTAGAGAGTTAAGTAATCAACTTTTAACTAGACTGCTAATTCACTAAAGGCGGCTGATAGCTGACTAAACTGTGGTTACTAGTCACTTCTTCTTGGCAACAATGAAAATAAGCACTAACTGTCTCTGGACTGTATTCAAAATAAACACGAAATCTATGGAACACTATTACTAGTACTCGAAAATTAAAGCTTCTTAAAAGCAAAAACAAGTGGAAAAAGAAGTGACAAGTAAGAAAAATACAGTTAATACTTAAATTCACGTAGCTTACTGCACAGGAGATTTGAAGCAGACGGCAGTTACGACGACACTAGCACTACTGGCACTACATGGCTTCACTGAGCGAGTTGGCACAGTGGTCAGCACTCTGGATTCGAATTCTGAAGGACGACGGTTCAATCCTGCGTCCGGCCATCCTGATTTAGGTTTCCGTGATTTCCCTGAATCAGTTCAGGCAAATGCCGGGATGGTTCCTTTGAAAGGACATGGCCAACTTCCTTCCCTAATCCGATGACACTGATGACCTCGCTGTTTGGTCTCTTCTACCAAATCAACCAACCATTCCATGGCTTTGTGGGGTCTGCACCACACTCGAAACCTATTATCGGCTCTTACAAAATGAAATTTTAACTTATGTGACCAGGCCATGGTTTTGCAGCCGTTTAGGGTCCAAGCGATATGGTCACGAGCGCAGGTAAGGCCCTGCAGGTGATATCGTGCTGTTAGAAAATGCACTTGTCTCATTCGTGTGCTGCCATAGTCCATTAACGCCAAATTTCGTCGCACTGTCATTTATTTCTGCGGTCATTTCATGGTAGTGTTGCTTGTCTGTTAGCACTGACAACTCTACGCATACGCCGCTGCTTTTAGTCGTTATGTGAAGGCCGTCGGCCATTACGCTGTTTATGAAGAGAGGTAATGCCAGAAATTTGGTATTGTCAGCACATTCGTGACACTCTGAATCTGTGAATATTGAATTCCCTAACGATTTCCGAAATGGAACGTCCCATGCGGCTATCTCCAACTGCCATTTCACGTTCACAGTCTGTTAACTCCTTTCGTGTGGCCATAATCATGTATGGAAGCTTTTCATATGAATCACCTCAGTACAAACGACAGCTTCACCAATGCACTGTCCTTGTATACCTTGTGTACACAATGCTCACGCCATCTGTATATGCACGACTTTTAGTCACCTCAGTATGTTAGAAAAATCACAGAAACCTGAATCTGGTTGGCAAGACAGGGAGTAGAAACCAGATCCTCCCAAATCAACATTTAGTTTCGTAACCACTGCGCAACCTAGGTCTTTTGTTTGCTCCCGAAACTTGGTTTAAATGAAGTGGACGAAAAATTGACAGCATCATTACTTTGGACATGAAATCCTTCAGCGTGACTGTGACCACGTTTGGCTCACCAAAATTATTTTATTTTTTACTCATGATATGCTTCGCTATACAGCATTTTCAGATCTTAATGGGTATGTAGTATGTTGTAAACATTGAACATCGTTACCTAACATTAGCAGCCAAATTGACAACAAATAGACAACATGTACAATATGGAGAACGATCACCTACGGGTTCAACAGAAGTTATAAAAATGTGAGACAAGTACCGCAAAGTTACTTGGGATTTTCTATTGTCGCTTGTGGTTAAAGGGTAAGGTATAAGAAAGAAGCGTTCCAAGGACGAGAATCTCATCCTTTTTCTCGTACAGAGAAGAAAATATATTGACAGTTGTTTTAGGAGAGGGTAAAGACAATATCATTTCCTGAAGACTGATGCTACTGGTATTAGTTTTGGCCATAAAACAGTTGTAAATGTATTGTAAGTTGCAGTGCACTGCTATGGCATTAGAAGCGCTTTCCCCACTTAATGGAAGATCGGAGAGAGACGTATGGGGCTATTTCTCTATCGGACAACGACTTGTTGCTGGGTGAGAAACTGTAATACTGGCTCAGCAGCAGGTGGGATAAGGCACAGGCGTTCATTTGGTTGGTTACAGGTCCAAAAACTGCAATAATTTACGTTTACATAATGCCACTCGACAACATTAACCGTACCATGGACACATATGCATGTGGTAACCGGCACAATAATTGACAATGAAGTGCTAAGTGCTAATGGTTCGTAACCGTTTTGATGAGGACTCCTTTGTGATGATATTAGATGTTACGAACACCAAAAACAGTTGCCGATGCATCTTTTAAAATTAAGTCTGTTTAAACTGATCATTTGTTCTTTTAAGCATACACAACCTGATGTTATGACACAAAGAGGGTCAGTTCGAGAACAAGTGATGATCATTCATTTGCACCCCCCTCCCTCCCCAAACCTCTTTCCCCTTTTTACCTCATACATTTTCACCTGTGTTAGTTTTCGTTACTAATTGTGATACACATTGTATTACAAATCTTGCATTTCGGAGCCTCTAGCACCAGTCTCATCTTGGCGCCCTAAGAGTCCGCTACTAATAATGACACATCTTATATACTGAAATCTTAGCAGTTGAGGCACCTTAGCCCCCGCCCCCCCCCCCCCCCCCCCCCCTCAGCTTGGCGCCCCAAGTGGCGGTTTGGTCGCTTGGCCCTTGAAACGGCCCTGGATACATCAATGTGTGCTGCTGTAATTGTGGTGGCATCTAGTGTGAAATGTAGGTGATACATAATTTCCCAAAATATGACAGTATTTTGATTCAGCGGTAAGAAAATAAGTCACAGTTATTCGACCTTTGATTGGAAGAACTGGTGTTTCTGTATCTTACAATGTAGACCCACCTATTGTCTCTAGATGGTAGCCTATAATATCGCTACAAGCCAACCTGAATGTTTGTGACCTTGAACATCCGTGAATGTTCACCACGAACTAGCCCAAAATACTCATCCACGAAAGTAATTTAGGAAATGTAGTAACTGTGAGTTAAACGGAAAAACAGCTCCTTTGGGCATGTCAAAGTCTGTATGCCAATCTTGGGCTGCAGGTTGAAAGCAACTTGAATGTACTATGGGTTACCAGGAACTAAACACATTGGTGAAGAACAATCATTGGTCAGGCTGTACCTTAGTTTAAATGCATCACAGAACTCCATACTGCCAGGTAAGTGACCTACTTATGAGTTCTTCACTAATGGGTGATAGCTGAGGAATACACAAGGATAGGCGAAAGTTGGGAATGAGTAAGCACTTAGTATTTAACGCCTTGTTGTAATACATGAGAAGGCTAAAACAGACTTTTCTTATAAAAAGTATTTCTATTGTATTTAGGAACAACATATATCAGTTACAGCTGCTTAACTTTTAACACAATCGTTATATGTCAACATATGTGAGGCACTGCTCGTTCGTACTCTTAGCCGCATGATTTGGTAAGAGTACGTGACATGTAGCCAAAGAGTATGTACTAACATAAATGACTAGAAAATTCACCTTGTCCTTCATAACCTGTGCATTCTTCATGCCACCATTGGAAGCAGTTGTCACACTTAATCCAGTCTTCGGTGATAGGCTCCTTGTATCCTTCACCCTGGGCAATTCAAAACATCAGATCCCTCCTTGGGTTGGGGCCTGGTTGACCCTGAAGCTGATGGAGCTGTTAAGTCCAGATCATCGCAAGAGATTCTGCGTTGTTGGTACTGGTATTTTGTCTCTTCTTGGTTTTGTCTGGTTTAGCTTGTTTGTCTAACAATGCATTTTTGTACTGAGACCCGGACAAAATCTCGAATTTCTTTGCAATTTACATCTATGTTGTTGGTCGATTATATTTTGGCAGTGGATAAATACTGGATAGGCCTACAGCTGTTCGTACATTAACTCTCTGAACTTCATTTGTGTCACGTTCTTGGTTTTTTCCCGGTGATGCCGGCCAGAGTGGCCAAGCGGTTCTAGGCGCTTCAGTCTGGAACCGTGCGACCGCTACGGTCGCAGGTTCGAATCCTGCTTCGGGCATGGATGTGTGTGATGTCCTTAGGTTAGTTAGGTTTAAGTAGTTCTAAGTTCTAGGGGATTGATGACCTCAGCAGTTAAGTCCCATAGTGCTCAGAGCCATTTGAACCATTTTTTTTTTTTCCCGGTGACTGCACAGACAAATCATCTGTGACTGAGGAGCAGTATTTGTCCGTGGGCTTCTGTTGAACTCCTTTTCATTTCTTCAGTTGTTGGAAATTCGGCTCTCTCAGTGATTTATGATTGAGAAAATTCTTCTGCTGTGAAGAAATCCGTATTGAACGGTAATACTCCGTCTCGTTGACTTGCTCGTTGACTTGCGGTTACTCTAGAATGTGCATCTCGAAACAAAACACATCTGTCTGCCTAATGGGTCTTCCTGCAATAGTAAGCGTTGGAAACGAAGAGGGAGGTGGGGGGGAGGGGGGGAAGGGGGCGTTACGAGTACACGCTTAGTCTTTCCCTCCATCTTACAGCGTACTCTTAACCGATGCGCCACCCAGTTAAAAAAAATATCGCAAATGGCAGTCATTCTTCGTTTCCCTCTTTGTCGTGCCATGGTTTGTTCCTCGCAGAAAGGTGATTCTCTTGAGAAATACTTTTATTTTCTAGTGAATACCTAGCTAGTCCTTATTGCTTACGATATACAACTTAACGATTACATTATTTGATACAAAAGCTTACATTTACATGCTACAAACAATAAATCTGGCGGAGCTCTTCAAAATAACATGTGATGGGTTCGCTGTAGAACCAACAACTGAATGTCGTTTTTCGTCGTCGATCAGTGTTGCCAATGTAGAGAAAATGCGATTGCAAACTCTTTATCAGGCCTGTACTCTTACCCGACCTTACCCTGTGATTTGAAATACGACTCATTCGAAATTAACTTCTGAGAACTCGAATGGATTATTCGAATCCAACACAAAAATATTCGGAAGACGTACGAAGGAAACTGTATTTTCGAAATGAAATGTACTTACAGCATGTTATATCCGAAAAGGAGAATTGTTGGAGACATAGTGCCGTGCAATAGGCCTACAGTGTTCAACATGCTTAAAAATATCTCTGTTAAGTGGCCTGCAAACTCAAAAATAATTGTACTGATGATACCTCGATATCGTTTATATAATTTATTATTGTTTCAAAATAATTTTTCAGTATTAAAGAAATACGATGCCTGTAGTCACATCTATTTCCATTCTGATATGCAAAAATGAAAAGTAACAGAACCACATATTACTACAGCCTATTCATCAATATAACACACGGCAAAAACAGCAGACTGACATCACAGCTGTCACACTTAGAAAAATTCAAGAGAATTAGTCATACATGGGGTTATAATTACTTACCTTCTTGCCAAATCAGGCAAGTGGTGTGTCACATACAGCATGAAAACGGCTTAGAAAACTTGAGTTTCATTCAATAGAACAAATAACAATTTTCCCTGAATATGATAGAAAGTACTAGTCTTGCGGTATCTACAATATACATGTGTGTGTGTGTGTGTGTGTGTGTGTGTATGTGTGTGTGTGTGTGTGTACGTTTGTCTTGTCTTGTAGTCAAATTGTATTTTGATTAGTAACAGTAATGGCAAATAACTGTATGTAATATGCGTCTTTCTGACAATGTACAGGATGGGTCAAAATTCATGAAGGGGCTATAACTGTGAATAACGTTTCTGTTTATCATTAGATTCATTGATATTTCACAAACACAAAGACCAAGGATGGGTCAATCTCCAGTCCTTCCTCTGTCACAATCTGAAGACATAATGGAGAAAAGAATAAATAAAAACGTTATTCACAGGTATAAACCCGGCCCACCTCTGTATGTACGTGTTTGTAGAAGCTGAAATGTGCACCGCTCTGTTGAAGATCGTTGGCATGAGTACGATGTGCTGGGGCTCGGCAGTGGAGAGTGCTGTTTGCTGCTACACTGACGTGCTCAGTACACAAACAATACCCAGTTTGGTGTACGCCTTATATTGCCTTAAACCACTATATATCCTTACTAATCACAGTAATTGAAAAAGCTCTGTGATCTCAAGAATGTATTGAATGCAGATGAGAGCAGTTATCATTAGCCATTTGTCATACAAATTAATTGAATTTCGTATCATATAGACATTGTTCCTTGCAGGGGCACCTGCTTTACAACGAAATACCGTCAAAGTAAGAGCATAATTCGGTTATACAGAAGATACCGGTTATATTTGTTATTTAATGAGGGTGGCGTGACCTGAACTGTTGTAAGACAATAAAAAAGGGGGAAAACAAATAAAGTGTTTTAAATACCGGATTTATTTTCTCTCAATTGCTTCACAATAAAAAATGAATATTTATTCGTAATTGAGGCATAAATGATCGCTTACTTGAAGCTCAATGAAAGAGAAATTATCTCTGAAAAATCTAACAAATTATATTCCACAGTGAAATGCACATTGATTGCTAAAAAGTTCAATAAATGATTGCTTGAGCGAAGCTTACTTGGGACAGACTGTTCTTCAATATGTGGTGAACAGAAGAATGCTACGGAGCCACGACTAACTTTCCAAAATCTGCGGAGCTAGCAAACGCAATCTGAAACCGGATCATAGATCCAATTAAGTAAAGACACTGAAAAGCAGCACAAGTCGTGGAATTGCTCTCGCAAGTTGTGAGCTGCTCAGATCAAAAGCAGCGCTACCGCTAAAAAAAGTGACACTTACTCGATCGATTCAGCGACAGCTGTGTCAGGCCGCAACTAGAGGCTTCTCTCTCCCATTACCCTCTCGGCCAGGCATCACCTTACAGACTTCGACTCTCTCGCGTTCTTTTCTGTTCCCAGAAGTAAACAGCTCGGAGGCGAGGATTCATAAGTTTCACCACATTGACGACCAAGAATTCCTCTCAACAAGCTAAAAGGCAGGGGAAACCTGCCAAAAAATCTCCACTCTTGCTTACTGTATGTGCGTTAACTGGTCAGAGGTTGGCACACTGTATATGCTGTGCCTCGACCCATCGGTTCAGACATTAACGCTATAGCAACTGTGCTGCTGACCCTTCTGATTTACTGACCTCATCTGGATGGCTAGATTCCGGAACTTTCCCACACTGAACATGGCATAATGGTGTCGCGTATTTGCAACCGCCAACAGTACATGCAGATTCGTCGCTCTAGAAATGCTCAAGTTAGCTGCAGTCGCCTTGCTGTAACTTCCAAGACCGTGCCACCTCGCGGCTCAACGAAAACCGGCCAGCGTGCGGCTGTAACACTTCTGCAAACCAGCAGCCCAGAAGAGGCTGGGGATGGGTGAGGGGCTCCTGAGCCGTCCCGTTTCCATAGCGTTTCAGTCAACCAGGTTCGTCACCGAATTCTCTCAGGTCTGCCTCAGCAAAAGAAAATTTACGAATCTTAAACCAAAAGCCATTAATTATGTGTTTCCCTCCACCATGGTTAAGAATATTAAGCTGCCAACTCTACTTCCTAACGCAAAAGTGATATATGTGTGGTTCTGTCATAAACTTCCATTCTGCAACAACCGAGCTTGTACTCCATCCGTAATGAAATCGTCATCAACGAGATGTTAAACCGTAATCTTCCTTTCTTCATACTACTGGCTGCGTGCTTACACTATGTGATCATAAGTATCCGGACAGCTGGCTGAAAATGACTTAAAAGTTCGTGGCGCCTTTCATCGGTAATGCTGCAATTCAATATGGTGTTGGCCTGCCCTTAGCCTTAATGACAGCTTCCACTCTCGCAGGCATACGTTCAAACAGGTACTGGAAGGTTTCTTGGGGAATGGCAGCCTATTCTTCACAGAGTGCTGCACTGAGGATAGGTATCGATGTTGATCAGTAAAGCCTGCCACGAAGTCGGCGTTCCAAAACACCCCAAAGGTGTTTATAGGATTCAGGTCAAGACTCTGTGCAGGCCAGTCCATTACAGACATATTGTTGTCGTGTAACCACTCCGCCACAGGCCGTGCATTATGAACAGGTGCATGATCGCGTTGAAAGATGCAATCGCCATCCTCGAATTGCTCTTCAACAGTGGGAAGCAAGAACGTGCTTAAAACATCAATGTAGGCTGTGCTGTGATAGTGCCACGCAAAACAACAAGGGGTGCAATCCCCCTCCATGAAAAAAACGACCACACCACAACACCACTGCCTCTACACACGCTGGGAGATGACGATCACCGGGCATTTGCCATACCCACACCATGCCATCAGATTGCCACATTGCGTACCGTGATTCGTCACGCCACACAACGTTTTTACACTGTTCAATCGTCCAGTGTTTACGCTCCTTACACCAAGCGAGGCGTCATTTGGCATTTACCAGTTTAATGTGTGACTTATGAGCAGTTGCTCGACCATGAAATCCAAGTTTTCTCACCTCCCGCCTAACTGTCTTACAAGGGAACCTCCCCATCGCACCCCCCTCAGATTTAGTTATAAGTTGTCACAGTGGATAGGCCTTGAAAAACTGAACACAGATCAATCGAGAAAACAGGAAGAAGTTGTGTGGAACTATGAAAAAATAAGCAAAATATACAACCTGAGTAGTCCATGCACAATATAGGCAACATCAAGGAGAATGTGAGCTCAGGAGCGCCGTGGTCCCGTGGTTAGCGTGAGCAGCTGCGGAACGAGAGGTTCATGGTGCAAGTCTTCCCTCGAGTGAGAAGTTTAATATTTTATTTTCAGTTTACGTGGCAAAGTCTTATGTTTTCATCACTTTTTTGGGAGTGATTATCACATCCACAAGAAAACCTAAATCGGGCAAGGTAGAAGAATCCTTTTACCCATTAGCCAAGTGTACAAGTTAGGTGGGTCGACAACATATTCCTGTCATGTGACGCACATGCTGTCACCAGTGTTGTATACAATATATCTGACGTGTTTTCCTGTGGAGAAGTCGGTTGACCTATGACCTTGCGATCAAATGTTTTCGGTTCCCATTGGAGAGGTACGTCCTTTCGTCTACTAATCGCACGGTTTTGCGGTGCGGTCGCAAAACACAGACACTAAACTTATTACAGTGTACAGAGACGTCAATCAACGAACGGACAGATCATAACTATGCGAAAATATAGAAAGTAAACTTTTCACTGGAGGGAAAACTTGAACCAAGGACCTCTCGTTCCGCAGCTGCTTACGCTAACCACGGGACCACGGCGCTCCTGAGCTCACATTATTCTTGATGTTGCCTATATTGCACATGGACTACTAAGTTTGTATATTTTGCTTATTTTTTTCATAGTTTCACACAACTTCTTTCTGTTTTCTCGATTGATCTGTGTTCAGTTTTTCAAGGCCTATCCACTGTGACAACTTATAACTAAATGTGAGGGGGGTGCGATGGGGAGGTTCCCTTGTTAGTACTTGCAATGGATCATGATGCAGCAGAATTCCTGCGTGGTGGTCTGGACAGACGTCTCCCTATTGCACATTCGACCCTCTTCAACTGTCGGCGGTCTCTGTCAGTTAACAGACGAGGTCGGCCTGTCCGCTTTTGTGCTGTACGTGTCCCTTCACGTTTCCACTTCACTATCACATCGGAAACAGTGGACAGAGGGATGTTTATGGAGTGTGGAAATCTCGCGTACAGACGTATGAGACAAGTGTCACCTTATCACCTGACCACGTTCGAAGTCCGTGAGTTCCGCGGAGCACCCCATTCTGCTCTCTCATGATGTCTGGTGACTACTGAGGTCGCTGATATGGAGTACCTGGCAGTAGGTGGCAGCACAATGCACTGAATATGAAAAAATATGTTTCTAGGGGTGTCCAGATACTTTTGATCACATAGTGCACACCAAGTTAAACCATTTCGAACAAACAGGGAAACGAAAACATACCTCTTGCAGGAGGAGTATTAAAGTTACTCATAGATTTACGTCAATTGACCGCCAATAGTTATAAGTTGTTAATTTATTTATTATTTATTTATAGTACGGCAACAATAGCAAACATTGACAAGTACACAAACTTTAAATTTAAATGTATGTCTAGTTAAGTATTTACATATACTTTAGCTTCACTTTTTGACACTAATCTTATACACATTTTTAAATTGTGAAAATTACTAACTTAATATTACTGACTATTTCGACAGATATAATTGCAAGTTGTAAAAGGCAGATACATTTAATCATAGTTCAATATCTAATGATTGAAGCCAACTAACAGCAGAGTCACTATATGGTCCAGGATACTCCCTCTGAGGACAGTCTCTAACAGTATGTTGAACAGTTTGTTCTTGGGCCCCACAATCACAGGCTGGAGAATCTCGGAGTCCCCACTTGTGCATCATAGTGTTACACCTGGCGTGGCCAGTTCTTATTCTGTTCAGCCAGGTTCACTCACTTCTCTGCAGATGAAATCCTGGTAGGTTGGCAGTTGGGTCTTGAATACGTTGATGTGCTATTGTTGCAGCAGTCCACCTCTTGCGCCACTCTTCTTTAATGTCGAACTTCTAATCATTTCTTCCATTACGCCACAGTGGTTTGCGAGATTTTAAGCGGTCTGGGAGAGGGCTGTTTAACGTCTGTATGAATTCTCGACCGATTGCTTCTTGGCGTCGTAATTCAGGTGGTGGGATGTTGCTGATGGTGTGCAGCCAGGGGATAGGGGTGGATTTTAATTTGCCTGTAATAATCCTCATTGTATAGTTCAGGTGGAGGTACACCAGCGTTAGTACTACTGTGGTACGTAGAGTCGATGCGTCGGTACCCCATGTTGTACCAGCTAGTTTCTTTACGATGTTGTTTCGGGTCTTTAGTTCTTGGCTTGTTTTTTCCAAGTGTTTTTTATACGTCAGAGACCGATCTGGTGTGACACCAAGGTATTTAGGCTGTAAATTATATCTAACCTTTTGTTGGCAGAAGCTCACACTCAACTGCTGGTTTGCAATTCTGTTGTTTAGATGGAATGGGCAGACTTCTGTCTTTGCTGCATTTGGATGGAGTCTCCATGCTTTGTAGTATGTGTTGAGAGTTTCTAAGTCTCTAGATAACATAGCTTCTCCTTCCTCAAGTGTACTAGTTTGTACAGCTATGACAAGGTCGTTGGCATAGCAAAACTTTGCACTAGCAGTGTTTGCCATGTCACTGGTGTGCAGATTGAAGAGTACGGGTGCTAGGACGAGCCCTTGGGGGAGCCCATTTTTCAAGGTAAATGACGTGCTCTGTTTTTGTCCAACGCTAACTTTGAAGTAGCAGTTGGTTAACGTATTTCCCACAAGTGTCGTCAGTTGCTTGCTTGGGACATGCTTTTTTAACTTCAGCAGGAGTCCATCTAGCCACACAGTGTCATATGCTGCCGACATATCAACAAATGCCTCTGATGTCTCTAGTTTCTTTTGCAATCCAGCCTCAATGTAGGATGTCAAGGCTAGGACCTGCTCACATCAGCTCAGCTTGCTTCTGAACCCAGTCTGATATGTTGGGGTTATGTTGTTTATTATTCTTTGTATTCTGTTATGGATGAGTCGTTCCAGTAGTTTGAAGCACACGCTCAGCAGTGAAATTGGCCGGTAACTTGCGGGGTCATGTACTGGCTTTCCAGATTTGAGGATTGCTAATGTGTGTGCGATCTTGTCCTGTTGAGGCACCCTTCCGGTCTTGAGTATATCGTTGTAGAACTTCTTCAGCCAAGTTCTTGCATGTTCCCCTATGTGTTTTATAAATTCAGGGCATATGCTATCCAGTCCTGCAGCTTTTCTCATTTTCAATGTTTCGAAGGCCTCATTTACATCTGTTTCAGAAATGGGGTCTGATAGTGTGGTGTTATCTTCGAGGTGTCTATTGACTTCATTCAGTTCGTTTTTTACTTTTTCTTTCATGGTTGGGTCTAGAGGAACCTTCTCAGCTCTTGATTTTATGTGTAGTGCCAGTTCTGATGGTGTTATCTTCGCTTGCTGATTGCAGACGTTGTTTGCAGTGCCAAGTTTTCTTAATAATCTCCATGCCTTTCCGGTTGAATGGGTGAAATTTAAACTAGACGTCAGGTCCATCCATTTCTGCTTTCTTGCTTCATTTAGCTGCTCTAGTATTATTCTACCAGTATCAGGGTTTTCAATTTGTTGGTATTCTTCACGCAAGTTTTCTATTGTGCGTCATAGCAAGGGATGTATTGTTTCCTGAGCCCTCGAGGTATATTACGTTTGGCAGCACCAATTATGACTCCAACGAATCTTTTGTACTTTTCTGCTTTTGCGGCTACCCAGCGTAGGTTGCAGTCAACTTCTCGTGTATATTGGTCCCAGTTAGCTTTCTTGAAATTTCATCTTGGCTTGTTAATGACATTTATTATGGGTATCTCCATCACAGTTTTGATTATTGTTGGGCGGTGTTGGTTTCTTGGGAAGCCGTTGGAGAACTTTCCTTGTATGACTCAAGTGGAGTGTGTTTTCATCGGTGGAGAGGAAACACAGGTCAGCATTTGTGTCAATGTGCCACCTACAGGAGCGGAAGGTTTTCGGTTCTTTGGCAACACAGCTGAGATAGAGTTTTTCTCCTTCTGCCCACTCCACTAATTTTTCTATATTTATGTCACTGATTATATAACGCCAGGTTGTGTGGTGGCTGTTGAAATCACCAAGATATATGCATGGCTGGGGTACAGATGGCAAGAATGGGGTGGGCCACGGGACGTCCAGTGCTTTGTAGACTGAGACAACAATTAAGCCACTCAGCTACAGGGTTATCACTTCTATTTCACTGATCACCTGGCAGCACACACCTTTAATATCAGAAACGCTGTTTTGGCGTACAAGATAGAACAACATGTAGATGATGACAAGTATCCCATCATTTTGTAACCTGTAACTTTTCCCTTTGCTATATTGTCTTCGTTAAGATGGGATTCCTGGAGGGCTATGATATCAGTGCCATGGTCTGTGGACACTTTGCTCAAGGAGTCACATTTGTCTTTTGTCAATCCTTCTACATTGATTTGGAAACTACTTTGTGCAAAATTCTTCATACCCTTTGTCTTGCTCTGAGAAGAGGCTATATTGTAGTTTGTTTTCTTGTTGTGTTTTCTTGAGTAGCCATTAGAGACTGATCTAGAATGGCAGCCAGTAGTGTAGACTTTAAGTCGTCCTGCCTTAGCAGTCCCTTGCCTGGTGTACACCACCTAGAAGGTTGTCTACACGTCGATGCCCATAAGTTGTCAACAACCCTAGCAAGTAAAAAAAAAAATATCATTCATGATAGTGCCACATGTAGATGATGGCAGGTATCCTAACATTTTGTAACCCGTAAGCTTTCGATCTGCTATATTGTCTTTGTTTAGAAGGGATTCCTGGAGGGCTATGATATCAGTGCCATGGTTTGTGGCCAATTTGCTCAAGATGTCACATTTGGCTTTTGTTAATCCTTCTACAATGATTTGTATAATATTAATACCTTGTCAAAAATTTTCATTTTCTTTGTGTGGCTCTGACACGAGTCTTTGTTGTAGTTTGTTTTCTTGTACTGTTGTCCTAAGGAGCCAAGAGAGACAGATCTAGTATGGCTGCCGTTAGTGTACACCTTTAGCCGTCCTGCGTTAGCAGACCATTGCCAGGGGTACGCAATCTTGGTGGAGGTCTACATGTCACACCCCATAAGTTGTTAACAACTCTAGCAAGTAAAAACAATTGGCGTACATCAGAGTGCAATGTGTAGATGATGGAAAATATCCTATCATTTTTTATACTGTAACGTTTCCATTTGTCTTCGTTTAGATGGGATTAATGGAGGGGTATGATATCAGTGCCATGGTCTTTGGGTAGTTTGCTCAATTAGTGACATTTTTCTTTTGTCAATCTTTCTACATTGATTTGTAAAATACTAATACTTTGTCCTAAATCTTTCATACCCTTTGTCTTGCTCTGAGAAGAGGCTATATTGTAGTTTGTTTTCTTGTTGTGTTTTCTTGAGTAGCCATTAGAGACTGATCTAGAATGGCAGCCAGTAGTGTAGACTTTAAGTCGTCCTGCCTTAGCAGTCTCTTGCCTGGTGTACACCACCTAGGTCGTCTACACGTCGATGCCCATAAGTTTTTAACAACCCAAGCAAGTAAAAAAAAAAAATTATCATACATGATAGTGCCACATGTAGATGATGGCAGGTATCCTAACATTTTGTAACCCGTAAGCTTTCGATCTGCTATATTGTCTTTGTTTAGATGGGATTCCTGGAGGGCTATGATATCAGTGCCATGGTTTGTGGCCAATTTGCTCAAGATGTCACATTTGCCTTTTGTTAATCCTTCTACATTGATTTGTAATATACCAATACTTTGTCCGAAATTCTTCATACTCCTTGTCTGGCTCTGAGAAGAACCTTTGTTATATTTTGTTTTCTTGTGCTCTTGTCTTGAGTAGCTTTGAGAGACTGAGCTACTATGGCTGTCGGTAGTGTAGACTTTTCGCCGTCCTGCCTTAGCAGCCCGTTGTGTGCGGTACATAATCTTAGATATGGTCTACACATCGCAGAACGTAAGTTATTATCGACTCTAGCAAGTAAAAAAGAACTTGGGGTACATAGTAGAGCCATGTGTAGATGGTGGCAAATATCCTCTCATTTAGTAACCTGTTAACTTTCCGTTTGCTATATTGTCTTTGTTTAGATGGGATTCCTGGAGTGCTATGATATCATTGCCATGTTCTGTGGCCAGTTTGCTCAAGTAGTCACATTTGTCTTTTGTGAATCCTTCTACATTGATTTTTAATATACTAATACATTGTCCAGAATTCTTCATACTCCTTGTCTGGATCTGAGAAGGGCCTTTGCTGTTATTTGTTTTCTTCTGCTGTTGTCTTGAGTAGGCATGAGAGACTGATCTAGTATGGCTGCCTGTAGTGCAGACTTTTCGCTGTCCTGCCTTAGCGGTCCTTTGCCCAGGGTACATAATCTTGGAGGTGGTCTACACGTCAGACCCCATACGTTTTTAACAACCCTAGCAGGTAAAAAAAACTAGAGTACATGATAGAGCCATGTGTAGATGATGGCAAGTATCCCATCATTTTGTAGCCTGTAAACTTGCCCTTTGCCAAAATGTTTTCCGCTTAGATTTGATTCGAGGAGTGCTGTGATATCAGTGCCATAGTCTGTGGTCAGTTTGCTCTAGTAGTCACATTTGCTTTAGTCAATCCTTCTACATTGATTTGTATAACACTAATACCTTGTCCAAAATTTTTCATTTTCTTTGTGTGGCTCTGACACGAGTCTTTGTTGTAGTTTGTTTTCTTGTACTGTTGTCTTAAGGAGCCAAGAGAGACAGATCTAGTATGGCTGCCGTTAGTGTACACCTTTAGCCGTCCTGCGTTAGCAGACCATTGCCAGGGGTACGCAATCTTGGTGGAGGTCTACATGTCACACCCCATAAGTTGTTAACAACTCTAGCAAGTAAAAACAATTGGCGTACATCAGAGTGCAATGTGTAGATGATTGCAAATATCCTATCATTTTTATACTGTAACGTTTCCATTTGTCTTCGTTTAGATGGGATTAATGGAGGGGTATGATATCAGTGTCATGGTCTTTGGGTAGTTTGTTCAATTAGTGACATTTGTTTTTTGTCAATTCTTCTACATTGATTTGTAAAATACTAATACTTTGTCCAAAATCTTTCATACCCTTTGCCTTGCTCTGAGAAGAGGCTATATTGTAGTTTGTTTTCTTTTGTAACCTGTAAACTTTCGATCTGCTATATTGTCTTTGTTTAGATGGGATTCCTGGAGGGCTATGATATCAGTGCCATGGTGTGTGCCCAGTTCTCGCAAGTAGTCACATTTGTATTTTGTCAATTCTTCTACATTGATTTGTAAAATAATAATAGCTAGTCCAGAATTCTGTATAATGTTTGCCGGGCTCTGGGAGGAGCCTTTGTTGTAGTTTGTTTTCTTGTGCTGTTGTCTTGAGTACCCATGAGAGACTGATCTAGTGTATCTCCCAGTAGTTTAGCCTTACACCATCCTGCCTTAGCAGTCTGTTTCCTGGGGTACATAACGTCACAACCCATAAGTTATTAGTAACCATAGCAAGTAAAAAAAATTGGCGCATATGTTAGAGCCTTGTATGGATGATGGAAAGTATTGTGTCATTTTGTAACCTATAATCTTTCTCTTTTCTACATTGTCTTCGTTTAGATGGGATTCCTGGAATGCTATAATATCAGTGCCATTGTCTGTAGCCAGTTTGCTTAAGTAGTCACATTTTTCATATTCCTTCTGTGGCCCTGAGAAGAGCCTTTGTTGTTGTTTGTTATCTTGTGCTGTTGTATTGAGTAGCCATGAGAGACTGTTCTAGTATGGCAGCCAGTTGTGTAGACTTTCCGCTGTCCTACCTTAGCAGTCCCTTGCCTGGGGTACACCATCTGGGAGGTTGTCTATGCGTCGCTCCCTATAAGTTGTTAACAACCCTAGCAATTAAAAATAATTAGCGTACATGATACAACCACATCTAGATGATGGCAGGTATCCTATCATTTTGTAACCTGTAAGCCCTCCCTTTGCTATAACTTCTTTGTTAAGATGGGATTCCTGGAGGGCTATGATATCAGTGCAACGGTCTGTGGCCAGTTTGCGCAAGTAGTCCATTTGTCTTTTGAGAATCCTTCTACATTGATTTGTAAAATACTAATACTTTTTCCAAAATTCTTCATCTTCTTTGTCTACTTCTGAGAAGAGCCTTTATTGTAGTTTGTTTTCATGTGGTGTTGTCTTGAGGAGCCATGAAAGACTGATCAAGTACGGCTGCCGGTAGTTTAGACATTTCGCCGTCCTGCCTTAGTAGGCCCTTGCTTGTTGTACACCATCTAGGCGATTGTCTACACGTCACTCCGCATGATTTGTTAACAACCGTCGCACGTAAAAAAAAAAAAAAAAGAAATTGCACAGATGATAGACCCACGTGTAGATGATGGCAGGTATATTATTATTTTGTGACCTGTAATGTTTCCCTTTGCTATTTTGTCTTCGTTTAGATGGGATTCCTGGAAGGCTATGATACCAGTGCCATGATCTGTTGCCAGTTTTCTCAAGTAGTCACATTTGTCTTTTGTCAGTCCTTCTACATTGATTTGTATAATACTATTACTTAGTCCAAAATTCTTGTTATTCCTTGTCTTTCCAGAGAAGAGCCATTGTTGTAATTTGTTTTCTTGTTGTTTTGTCTTGAGAAGCCTTGAGCGACTGATCTAGAGTGGCAGCCGTTATCATAGGTATTTCGCCGTGCTGCTTTAGCATTCCATTGCCTGGGATACCTAATCTTGCAGGTGGTCTACACGTCACACCCCATACGTTGTTAACAACTCTAGCAAGAAAAAGATATTGGCGTACATGAGAATGCCATCTATAGATGATGGCAAGTATCCTATCATTTTGTAACCTGTAACTTTTCCCTTTGTTATATTGTTTGCGTTTAGATGGTTTCCTGGAGGGCTGTGATATCAGTGCCATGGTCTGTGGCCAGTTTGCTCAAGTAGTCACATTTGTCATTTGTCAATCATTCTACATCGATTTGTAAAATACTTTGTCCAAAAATTTACCTATATTGTTTTCAGTGTAATGGAGAGTTCTGACACACTCCTTACACGCTTTACGATTATACTCCTGCATAGTAAAAACACATTTTTAACGTTCGACAACTAAACACAAACATTTTGCAAATAAAGTAATTGTATTTTGCTACAAACCGATTAGCATGCTAAATATAACCGAAGTTTTATATGCACTGACGTTTGATGACACAAGCACCTTTCTCCACTACAACATTTCCGCTATACATATATCGTCCAAAAAAGTCCTACCACTCACATATACTCACAATCCCAAAGAACGTAACATCCACCAAGTGCTGAGAGCCACGGCCGCTCCGCCGGCCTGGACATTATGTCGTCATGTGGTTGCTCATCAGGAGAGACCTGCATACGAATTGCCAGCTGGATGCCCATCTCATGGCATCCACATGCCAGCCCTACCAAATGCTCAGTGTAGGAAGAGACTGTCACCAAATAGTCAACCAATCAATTTATATGGGGGGAATAATTGTCTCTAAACACTCATCATATTGTATCTTCTTATACAACACACAATACATTTGTCCGCTTCTGTCGCCACTCACCCAGCATAGTCAGTCGTCCAGAGAGTACCATATCCGAGACTTGTCCCCCTGCCATGGGCAAGAGGTGACAGGACGGAGCATGTTTTTGCAACTAACTGCCTCAGTGACTGAGCTAATTTGCGACTTATGGTTGAGTGAAGGCTCGTGCCCACTCGTGGCGCCAGTCACCGAGCACTGAAGAGATAAGCAAGCGCAACTAATCCGCTTTACCCAATCCGAGACAGGAATGTTGTTGACCATACACATCGAATTCCTCTCACAAAGTGTACATTTATCCTTTTTATACGAGTTATTTTCGAAGACAGAAGAAACTAGGGCATTCATGCGTTTCACATCGCTTATGTATCGTTACTTATTGTGAAAATTCTGTAACAGTATGGCATAGACTAGATTTCGTATAAGTATTCTCTCAGCATTTTAAAAATGTCTGTTCTCATCAGCTTAATATCTCTTATGTCCTGCATCACAGGACTAGAATATTAAACTCGTTTTCCGCTCATGGCAGAGTAGTAAGGTATACCTCTATCCCAGGATGCGTCCTCACTTTCGAACTCTCTTAAAGTAACCAAATGCTTTGTCACATACGAAGTATTTTAAAGTAACAGCACACAGAGGTTGTAAATATCAGTTTTATACTATGTATCTCTTTATAAATTCAGTAATATAACTGATTTTATTACGATGGTCATTTTGTTAAAACTACCGCCGCAACTAAAACATGTGTGATTACCTCTCCATCTCCAGACTCGTATTTGTGGTACTCGAGCCCACACTTAGACCCGACTAACAGCATATCATTGAAATCAAATTGAAAGGCATATTAATTAAACCGTTCGTGAGATTCACTCTGCATGGTGAACAATTTCCTTGCAGCAGTCAGATTACACTTGCCAGATAGCTCAAATGGGAATACCTGGAGGGAAGATGATGTTCTTTCTGAGGAACACTTTTGAAAACTGACACCTGAAGCTGATCGCTGAAAGATTCTATTACCGCCAACATACATTCCGCATTAGGACCACGAAGACAAGATATGATAAATTAGCGCCCATAAGGAGGCATATAGGCAGTCTTTCTCTATTTCCAAGCAGAATGGTAAAGGGAATTATTAATAGTGGTGCACACCGTAAGCATATAGATGTAACTCCAGCCATTTATAGGCACACAAAACTCATGGAAGTATGTTGTCTCTTATTTATCGAGAAAGATAAAACTTCTGTTGCTAATCGTAACTCAGTAAAAATCTTCATATTAGCTCCTAATTTTCTCATTGCAGTCATATTGTGAGACGAATGTGAGAGGTTATATAGCATGTTTGCCCACAACACTTAGAAAAAGAGATATACAGCTCACCTCCCAACACCCCTTTCGCGAGACTATTGCTTACCTGTCGTATTCTCACGAATCTTCCAGTTTTCCATGTTTATCATTTGAATCCACATGATTTCCAGGAGTAAGAGATGTCCCCCACCAAGTCACGGACCCTGCTAATTCTCTTGGAATTCCATCGTGTTCTGACAGCACCGTTACATTAGTTAGAAGGCCGTCCAGTGATCCACCCGCAACTAACTTGGTAGTGGGCGATCACAATGAGAAGAAAAGCACACTAAAGTACAGGAGGAATTACACAGCCATGCAAACTGTATGCGGACAGCAGAAAGAAATTCAGAAGCATTGCACCTATAATTCGCTTATATCGAATGACAGTCTATAAATACCAACTTCTACATGTCCAGATCTCATTTATTGTATTACTATGATTACTTCATTAGAAATACGACAGGGTAATGGTGTCAGACTTCATGATGACAGCACAGTTTCTCTCTCTCTCTCTCTCTCTCTCTCTCTCTCTCTCTCTCTCTCTCTCTCTCCTCAGGATTTTTATGACATTTAACGGAGTAAAACTACAAACTGTAAGAACCTCACTAATGTCACCTGGTAGAGGCATGAATAGAATATTACCACGTCTGTCTCTTCCAAAATATCGAAAGCAAATACAGTCTGCATGTTGACATCGAGCATATTAAATATATGCGTATTGCTCCATTGAAGCAGACGGCCAGCGATCGAGGTCGCTTGCACAGATTTGTGTAAAGTTTTGTCGCTTGTACTGTACGAGGGCCATAATCCACAGACTATCAACCACAAAAGAGGGTCTCTATGCTGTTCTTTCATAAGCAGTTTGATACATTGTTTTTCTGCTGTAACACATCCAAGCAGTGTATGACTACAGCTTTGTGCACCACCGTATATATTTTGTTTTTCTACCATGACTTTGATGTCTGTCAAGTGCTGAACCAGCATTAACACATTTCGATTAATCGTCTCTCACAGAAAGCTGGACATTGCATGGTGTAATTTAAGCTGCTCCTTCAATACACTTGATGACTGGAATAATAGACAGAGGTGGTGGTGATAGATATTGACAAAACTGTAGGAGACACCTCAATAAATGTCAAGTGGAAGAATTGGCGGCATTGTGGAGCACATCCAAACAGGTATCTGAAGGTGATTACCTCTACATTTCATCTCATCTTCCATAGTGATGGGGTAGCAGATGTCTTGGTGTTCTAAGAGGTCAAGATCATTGATTCTTCGTACTGGGTTTGCATGTTGCACCCAGGTGTATAATCGCCGTTTTGGTGTGGTAGTCATCCTGACCCCCAAATCCTTGGGCACTGCAGCTTTCATTTTTATGAGTTATAATGTATATCTGCATTGGGAACAGGAGGGGGGGGGGGGTTCTGCAAGACTTAAACCCATAGAACACGGATAGTAGCACCACCAGTTTTGTCAATCTAACCAGTGGAGGAATGGAAAGTTTTTCACACATCCAAATGAGCATGTATGTACTCTAATCCCTTTACATTTTTTGTCATTTTTTCATCAGTTTTAGGGATTTTCCATCCTAGCACTCTCTCCTCTATTTCTAAACGAGCTATTCCTTTGTTGAACCTATCAGCTAAGGATGATGAGAAACACTCTAGATGGCCTATCTCTAGGTACCTCGTAGCTCTTCCTCTGTCTTTAATGAAACCTCTCTGCAACATTGTCTCCAATTTAATAATTTAATTTGGAACTGATCAAAATGAAGGTGGTGGTGGTCGTGGGGGTTGATGGGGAGAAATTCGACATCTCATGAAGGAACGGACGAGCTGAGTTCCAAGTAAATAATACACTGTGATGAGATTTTCACACTTCCTGTGGAGTGTGCGCTGATATGAAACTTCCTGGCAGATTAAAACTGTGTGCCGGACCGAGACTCGAACTCGGGACCTTTGCCTTTCGAGGGGAAAGGGCTCTACCAACTGAGCTACCCAAGCACGACTCACGCCCACTACTCACAGCTTTACTTCCGCCAGTACCTCGTCTCCTACCTTCCAAACTTTACAGAAGCTCTCCTGCGAGTCTCGGTCCGGCACACAGTTTAAATCTGCCAGGAAGTTTCAATATACTATGATAGTTAGCTTTCGCAGAGAGTATAACATGCATTCCAGACTTGTATGGATCAACACATGTGGTACAGACCAGTACTCTCATTCCAGTAATGTAACTGCACTTCCGTGAAGACTGTTCTGTATGAGTGTCACTCATGTCACGGATCCACTTACACACGATCTCTCTAGATGCTTGCATGATGAGGAATATAGAATTCCTTATTGTTGTATAGTAGATATGAACCTGATACATTTGAGAGTGTTGTGGTGATATAACAAACAATTAAGAAGAAGAATAAATGTAGGATTTATGCATAATTGAGCTCCAGACGGAAGGAGTTTCAAACATTCTACATAAATCTCTTGTGATCTCAACTCAGTGGAATTGTTGTAGTATCTGCGTTCCACACCGAGAAGGTACTGGGAAGAGAGAAAAAATCGTAGAACATGTAGACACACTTCTAAGACTACACAGCTGTACACTTCAGCATGATATACACTCCTGGAAATTGAAATAAGAACACCGTGAATTCATTGTCCCAGGAAGGGGAAACTTTATTGACACATTCCTGGGGTCAGATACATCACATGGTCACACTGACAGAACCACAGGCACACAGACACAGGCAACAGAGCATGCACAATGTCGGCACTAGTACAGTGTATATCCACCTTTCGCAGCAATGCAGGCTGCTATTCTCCCATGGACACGATCGTAGAGATGCTGGATGTAGTCCTGTGGAACGGCTTGCCATGCCATTTCCACCTGGCGCCTCAGTTGGACCAGCGTTCGTGCTGGACGTGCAGACCGCGTGAGACGACGCTTCATCCAGTCCCAAACATGCTCAATGGGGGACAGATCCGGAGATCTTGCTGGCCAGGGTAGTTGACTTACACCTTCTAGAGCACGTTGGGTGGCACGGGATACATGCGGACGTGCATTGTCCTGTTGGAACAGCAAGTTCCCTTGCCGGTCTAGGAATGGTAGAACGATGGGTTCGATGACGGTTTGGATGTACCGTGCACTATTCAGTGTCCCCTCGACGATCACCAGTGGTGTACGGCCAGTGTAGGAGATCGCTCCCCACACCATGATGCCGGGTGTTGGCCCTGTGTACCTCGGTCGTATGCAGTCCTGATTGTGGCGCTCACCTGCACGGCGCCAAACACGCATACGACCATCATTGGCACCAAGGCAGAAGCGACTCTCATCGCTGAAGACGACACGTCTCCATTCGTCCCTCCATTCACGCCTGTCGCGACACCACTGGAGGCGGGCTGCACGATGTTGGGGCGTGAGCGGAAGAGGTGTGCGGGACCGTAGCCCAGCTTCATGGAGACGGTTGCGAATGATCCTCGCCGATACCCCAGGAGCAACAGTGTCCCTAATTTGCTGGGAAGTGGCGGTGCGGTCCCCTACGGCACTGCGTAGGATCCTACGGTCTTGGCGTGCATCCGTGAGTCGCTGCGGTCCGGTCCCAGGTCGACGGGCACGTGCACCTTCCGCCGACCACTGGCGACAACGTCGATGTACTGTGGAGACCTCACGCCCCACGTGTTGAGCAATTCGGCGGTACGTCCACCCGGCCTCCCGCATGCCCACTATACGCCCTCGCTCAAAGTCCGTCAACTGCACATACGGTTCACGTCCACACTGTCGCGGCATGCTACCAGTGTTAAAGACTGCGATGGAGCTCCGTATGCCACGGCAAACAGGCTGACACTGACGGCGGCGGTGCACAAATGCTGCGCAGCTAGCGCCATTCGACGGCCAACACCGCGGTTCCTGGTGTGTCCGCTGTGCCGTGCGTGTGATCATTGCTTGTACAGCCCTCTCGCAGTGTCCGGAGCAAGTATGGTGGGTCTGACACACCGGTGTCAATGTGTTCTTTTTTCCATTTCCAGGAGTGTAATTTTAAAGCAGTGTGGATCCCGAAATATTAGTTGCATGGAATGAAATACTGTTAATAATCCAATGCAGGAAATATATTTGCAACACATTAAATGAATTGACTCTGCAAGGTTTCTATCCCACTCACTATCGTGAGAAACTTTAAGATGATAAAACTACTAACTTCTACACCAAAGAAAAGAAAAGCGTAGATTCTCTGTGATCCATACACTATATAGTTTTCCACAGGTATGTAGGTCACAGACTTTGGGTTTCTTTTTATTGATAAATCAAGAAAACGGAATGACAGTAGGTATAGAAGGAACTTCCAGAAGTTTCTATATATATAGGTATGAAAAAGTAATGAGTATATTAGTATACATAACACGACGGACAAGTCTGCACAGATGTCAGGCATTCAGCCAGGGAGGATACGTGTGCACATAGACAGAGAATGCGTCTGTACATAAGTGGAAAACTTCAATCCCTTGTATGTAATGTTAAGAAGCTAGAGATGTATGCCGAGACCCTTCTGAGACTGATCAACGAATTAGATCCTAGGGTTAAGGAACTAGAGACATACATCCGCATCATTCTGAGAAAGAAAAAAGAGGGCTTAGTTGTAAAAGTTGATGGAATTGAAAAGAAAGTACACCACTTAACTGTAAAAGTTAAGTGAAATGTATATAAGGTGCAACCTTTGAAGCAGCCCGCTTAGTACGTAGCAAGCATAAGATCACTGCAGCATGGAAGGCCGTTGCTGAGGTTACGAAATTTGGAGTGAGAGCAGACACTGCAAGAAACCTTTAAACCACTACTGGATTTCTCGATGAACTCTCAGCGAAATTACACAACAACGACAATGATACTATTGCCAGTTTCATTAACCATCACAGATACGCTAGGATAGAAAAAAACATTTGATGTCTGTGGTTAAAACCATACGTATTGGACATGCAGCCTATAACTGTAAATGAGAAAACAATACAGATAGGTGTTAGGGAATTTCAAAGCACATAGTTCTACTGGACCTCCTTTTCCTGAAACCCTCAAAAGCAGTAAAATTTTTGTCTAAAGATCTGGAGATGTATGGTGAAATACTCTTACTACAATTGACCAGTGTACATAGGAAAGCATTAAACCAATGCGTGCAAAATACAGAGACATTATAAAGCCATTATTATTTGACGGTCAGTATAACAGTGGTGATGATATTGACATCCAGCATAAAAGAGTCATTAATCAGTATCCTCAGTAGACATACTACGACGACCGCAATGAGCTAATATATCGACTATGACTGCTAATGGCATCAGCTGCTACTCATTCCAGTGAAGTTGTCTCAATGATTTCAGAGTACAGAGAGAGAGGTATAGTCGTATGAGTATGGAGACAGTAGTTTCAGAGCTGCACAAACCAGCATACAATACATATCCTTACAGGCATTTTATGATTAAAGGTTTGGATGACTTATGGCAGGCTGATTTTGTGGATATGAGGGAACACTCGCATGAGAATAATGGATCCAAATATATTTCAATGGTTATTGATACATCCTCCAAATCTGCCTAGGAATTTTCTGTGAAAACAAAAATGAGGAGAAATCTTGCAGATGTGTTTGAGCGTTTGTTACAGACAGGGACAGGGACTGCACAACCTCCAAACCGATCACGGTGGAGAGTTTTACAATAGATACTTCAAGACCATTATGCGGTGGCATGGAATACATCACTACTTAACATTCATCCACCTGAAGGTGAGTATCGTGGAACGTGTGAACCGAACAGTAAAGATTCAATTGTGGACATGTTTTAACCTTCACAGCTCGTAGAAATGATGGACATATGTCCTCCCAGAAATAATTGTCCACTATAATCGAACCAAAATTAGCACAATAACAGTGAGACCAATCGATGTTCGTGATAATGGACTCATGCATACGGTCTACTATCGTATTAAAATGCAGCCATGTAGACAGAAATTTAATTTAGGTGATTTGGTAGGTATCTCAAAACACAAGACAGCATTTGAGAAGTCGTACTTCCCAAACTGGTCGAGTGAGATATTCACAGTTTCCACAGTACAGAGAACAAATCGCAGAACTTACATCTTAAAGGATAGCAATGGCACTGAAACTTCGGGATGTTTTTACACTGAGGAAATGCAGAAGACCTCAGAACCACATGTATTTCTCATTCAGCATGTCATAAGACATCGAGAGGATAGAGCACCAGTTAAATGACTTATTTTTCCTGCGACACAGAGCAGCTGGATTGACGCTGATGATTTGCTATATAATAGGGTGCACAGAGCACAACCAGCACAGTAGCATAACATGCGTGATAGGAGACGCATTACCAGAGATCATGGTATTCTAGACAAACTTCCTGTTGAATTGCATATTCTGAGGTACAGTTACCGTGGACCTGGTACAAGACTTCAAAAAGTTTGGCTCCTGGTGATAAGGGTATTAACCTGCTTGACAAGGTGTGTTTGGAACACAACATGGCATATGCAAAACATAAAGCTCTCCCAGGACGTCACGCTGCAGATCGAATTTTAGTTGAGAAAGTGAAGGCAATACGTTCAAGGAAGGATATTGGTATAGGACAGAGCATTGCAGCATTTGAATTTGATAAAATCATGTGTGGTAAAATTAAGTTGAGCATAGGGGCGATGAATGTCAAGCAAGTTATGAATGCTGCATCTCGTGTACTGAATAAGAAGAAGAAGACAACGTTGAAGAAGAAGAATAAGAAGGGATGTTCAAAAAACTGTATCCCGACAGCTATGTATGCAGCTGAAAGTGCCCTGAAGCACAAAGGACTGGTTAAAGCACCCAGCACCCAGGGTTCTGCCGATACTTTCATTGATGGTGGTGCTGCGGCTGTTTCCTGAAAAGTGAAGAACCAACAGAACTCCCAGGAGCAGCTGGAGAAAGCAAGAAGACATTACCGCATGATGGAAGCAGTAGCCACCAGAAAAGGACTATACCTGAAAATATACAAGAAAGGAATAGGTCTTTTCATAAACCAGAAAAGTCAGTTAGCTATTCTACCAGACAGACCTCTTACAAATATAGAACTGCTCAAGTTCGTGAGGGAAACATTCAGCAGTCCAAGGTTCCGTGCTGTGTTTATGCGGGGTACATTACCAAAGATTATGCGGAAATCCAGAGAATGTGGAATTGTGAATTTAGATATTGCTGAGGGACCAGGAACCCACTGGTTTTCGTATGTTAAGAAAAATGCATATAACATCTACTATTTACTCATTTGCAGACTTGCAGAAGAGTTGCAAAAACACTTCAGCGACAGAAGACGTGTGTTCTACAATTTTATCGCTACCAAGACTTAACCTTCGTATGCAGGCACCTGTGCATCATGTTCCTCCCAACATTTACGAAGAAGCATATATATATGGTCATGCATTAAGCATCTACCGGTCAGTCAAGGTTCAGATGTAATGTTGTGCATTCTGACTAAAAGAACGATCGTCAGTATTACGAGCGAATTACTTCCCACCGATTGATTTAAGCAACGGGGAGTGGAGTATTGCGCTGATCGGACTGGAGACTTGCAATAGCATTCCGAATATCACAGAGGCTAACAACAAACTTCATCTTGAAACTAATGGTGGAAAAGAAATTGTGGAAATAGAACCTGCTGCATACGATATTGACGATTTAAATGAAGTTTTAAAACAGTATGGAAAAGGGATTGCGCTGCGTGCAAACATCAATACACTGATATCTGAAATAATGACGTTTGCAAGGATTGACTTTAACCAGAAAGGTTCAATAGGATGGCTGCTGGATCCCGCAATAGGTCAGGTTTTGAAAAAGGATCCTAATAAATTTTACAGATCCGACCAGTTAGTGGATATACTTCTTGTCAGTACAATCTGTGTCGAGTGTAACATCGCAACCTCTCAACAACAGAGTGATTCAAACGATTTGCGGATTCTTCCCGTCAGTGGGAACATGGCATAAAATCGCTGAGGCCCCTACCAACGCCATTTACCTCCCAGTAACAGTTCAGACATTGGACTATCTGGAGCTGTGTATTGTGGACCAGCATAATCAACTTGTCGATTTTTGCTGGGAGGAAACCACTGTACGGCTACATCTAAAGCAGAACCAGCAGTAACGTTGAACATGCATAGACCCATAAGCGGTGGCGGTCTTTAACCAGTCGGGACGTGCTGGAGGCAGAATCGACAGCCTTTAACTTCAGGACTGCAAGCGTCGGCGGCGAGCTTCAACCAGTCAGGATTTACAGCAGCCCTGTGCTGTCAGCGAAGATAGGATGGGCGTAAGGTATAAAACCAAAGTGTACATCGTGCAGCGCAGCACTTCACAACAGAACAGCAAAGTGATAACATGTGAAAACTACGAGTTTCTTAAATCAATGGATCTGAAGCCGCGCACTAGCGTCGTCGATGTAACTAGTCCGGTGGCATATGGCGAGAGCATTTTACGCCAGGAACACTTCTCGCATAAACCTTGTGCATCAACCAGATTAGACAAGAACGATGAAATTAGGATTGTCATCCAACACCAAGACTCTTTAGCCCTTCCATGTGAGAGTTTCACATATCTTAATGGATCATTTACGATAAGAGATGGTGCCGCTAAAATGGGATCGAACCTTAACACGTAATGTTTTATCGTTCCTGTTCCATGAGATACGATATCAACTTAACGGGGTCAAGACTGACCGTACACGCAATGTACTCATAACATCAACTCTTAAAATGTATGTCTCTGATTTACTGCATGCATACCTTTAAAATTAGGTATGGGATACTTTGAGGGCATGCGGCGAATTGTTTTGAATGCTAAACAGGAAGTTATTCTGGTATGGAGTGCAACAGATAGCAACTAATACACTGAAGGAGTTCAAGAGGAGAAAGAGATAACCATCATAAAATAACATGGTAAATGGCGCACATGACAGTATTGGATGAGCAGCGCTGGAAGCTTTTAAAAGTTCTGAATGCTGGTGTATTTCTACCGCTATCTTTCTGTTCATGGGATGTTTTCGAGTACCAAGTGACACCAACTGCAGGCAGCCAAACGTGGTCTACTAAAATCGCCACTCGGCTGGAGACGCCAAGGTTCATTGTACTTGCGTTTCAGACCAATAGAAGAGGGAATATAGCAAAAGATTCCACCAAATTGATAATTGCAAGTTAACTAATGAGAGAGTCTACCTGAACTCTGAATTCTATCGTTTGATAATTTACACTGTAGTAGGATGACAATGTGTACAGTCTAGTACACGACTTGTATGTGAAGTTCCATGCTTCATACGATGAAGAGGATGAATGTCAACTCAGTCCATGGAAATTCAAAGAGCTGGCGCCAATCATCGTAATAACCTGCTCAATACAGAACGAGATAATTAAATTTGGACATAGGTGTACGACTTGAATTTGAATCTTCATCAAATTTCCCAGAACACACTAGACTGTATGTTCTAGTTCTACATGACCGTGTGATTAACTACTGTCCGCTCACCAGTGTTGTCCAACTAGCTCTACAGAATAACAGGTGCTGCACCTTACCTAGGGCATTCCGCAATGGTTTCGCAAGGTATGAAAATCGTTGCAGACTCTCAGGGTTTCTATAGTGATGAGCGTAGACAGTTCATACTTCAAGATGTTGCATTCATAGCGATCATAGAAGATGGCGGACTAATAGAGACATTCTCAGCAAACATCGCGTCACCAAGGCTTTTCAAGGATGTGAAGTGCATTGAAACACGGAAAAGTGCAAAGTAGTTAACACATTTCTGGGATGATCCTGGGATACCCTATAAGGATATGGTGACGTCGCTTCGATTATTCCACCATACGAATACCATCATCTATATGAAGTGGAAGAAGAAGATCGCATCGATGCTGCTCTTCAAGACCTGGAATTCAATGGGTGCTCTGTTCTCCATCGACTCAAGAAGAAGATGTGTGGAAATAGTGTTCCTATATCTACTTATGAAAATGTAAAATTACTTATAAGTTGAATGAGAAATAAATGAATTTTTACCTCATAATATGCGTGTACATTTTTACTGATTTCACCCTGTTCCCCCTTTGATAGTATACAGTGCTACCCAGATACTACACCTGTGGTTTTCTTGAAACACAGGAGATATAATTATAGACATGATAAGGAAATTCATGTTGTATGATATGTGCAATCCCCTGCAACCATTCTATGTATTTTGTTATCTTCCATCTTAAACTTTACCTCCTTAATAGCACTCATCTTCACAAAAACTAATGTCATTTGTGTCATGCACACCCTTTATATGCACAATGTAATAGGGGATAAGTTTCTTTTGTAAATAACAACATAACGACGTATGGTAACAATTTTTTTCACTTATTCGATCCATACAGTTACAATTTGATTTTTGAGATACAGCTCAGTTCTAAAGATAAGGTATGAGGTACAGTTCAGGTCTTGAGACACAGTTTGACTCTGCTATTTCAATTCAGAGATACTTTTTTTCCACATGATGTGTGTGTGTGTATATATATAGATGTGTAAATAGTACACATAAATAAATAAATAAATATTTACACCACACACACACACACACACACACACACACACACACACACACACATATACACACACACAATTACATACACTATGATAACTACTCTGCAGACAGACACACTCTCTCTGTCACTCATTCCCTCCCTCTCATTCGGTGAGAGTCCCCCATACCTTCTCTCACTACAAGTGAGTAGTGTGAGTATGGGACAATTTCAATCCCATCATCACAAATGACTCTTTTGTCATAATGAAGCGACAGGCCGATTTTAGACTACGGCACAGTGTACACCTCGTGTCCTCTCAATCAAATAATGGTTTGCTGCACCACAGACAACGGCTGCAGTACAGCACCACGAACAACACTGTACAGGCACAGCAAACTGTCTTCGATAGAGAGATTTCTCGATGCCATATGATGCACACCATTAGCCCACCTCTGGATGCCACCTTCCAATGTGCAATATGTATACATTTTTAGTCACAGATCTGCAAGCTCTACAACCAGCAACCCGTTTGCCTCGTCTTTCATAATGCCGATAACCTTCTTGTTCTGTGGAACAATAGTGTAAGGATTATCGGCTGTGTTTGAGGACGTGTCGAATTCATTACCATGGTATCTCATTACTTTATATGGATCATAGTTTTTCATTCAAAACATGAGGCTATATGTATCCATACAAAGTAATTTAAGATCTGTGAAATGAGTTTTTGCAAACTCATAATGAAAGCAGTACATGTGGAATTTGGATAGGTGTGGTATGCACATCACCACATACATAGGCTTTGTAAACTCTATTGCAGTCTTCGCCATCTCCACAACAACAAAGTTCCTGTTGAATATAGTGACCCGCTTAAAATTTGGTCTGACAACCGATTGTTTCGCCATAACACCCATCCCATTCGGTTCTAATCAAAATTTCACGTCGTACCCTCAAATTCTCCATTGTTTTGCCGAAAACCGAATTATTCATTGATTTATAAAACTCTTTCTCAAAGTCACACGTCGCAGAAGCTCTCTGTCTGGTATTCAAATCAATACACTGCTACAACCAGGGGGACTGCTCGAAGGAGACAGCCCAAGTGATACTAACGAGCTCCATCCCCACCCTGTGACACTGCTGTAGATTACGACAATGAATAATGGATCTCCGTTTATTCCCCAGTGTCATCATCAGTTTTGGGATGGGGCCTCCTCACGGAACTAGTTGCTCTGGACACAGCGGCAAATCGGCTTGCTAGCCATGCGAACTATAGGATATGTGAGTTCTGCTTCCACCACATAAGGATATGTGAGTTCTGCTTCCACCACATATCCTACACCAGAATCATCTGCCACACCCCTCTTGCATTAATCTTTGGGGACCCATCAAAATTCGCCTATCATCAGTGATTCTTGCATGGCGTGCCCATAAATGTAATTTACGTCGAAGCATATGATGTAACCTGAAGCAAGGAATGCATTGAACCTGTCACCCATCCGTGGGTTATATGCCCTAGAGTGTCTATAAACACACTGGCAAAGTCTCCCACCGACCCCTTGCTCGAAGAAAAGAAGCATGTCAGCGTCGGTCAATAATTCAATGGACCACTTCATTTCCTTGAACATTGTGTCCTAAGACAAACCAGGTGCTGTGTAATAAAAGGCGAGATCGAGAGAATATGTGGCCATGCAGAGATTCTGGAATTTCTCGAAAACGTCCGCAAGCAAACGGACTCTCCTAAAGTGGTGATATTGAATTCCCGCCAGACGTTCAGAGCATGGTCATACTTTGCGTCTGTTATGGCGTTGCCTGTAAGGTTGCTAGAGAATGAAGTCATGTCGAGTAGCCTGGTTTCGCTGAGTTTTGCCATACTATCCAGACACTCATAAGGGAAAATCCCCTTTCTAGCCACAAGTTGCACTTTTTCCTCGTTGGGAAATGCAGCTGCAGTGATATGGATATCCTCTCGAGGTAGAGTTTCAACGAGTTTCTGGTATGGTGTCTGCCTAAAACGTAGCGGAGCGTAATTCTTGGCGTCATTCGTTTGGAGAATGATGTATATTTCTCAACGCTCTCGGGTAGGACACTGTCCTGATCTTTCTCCACGCCTGAAATCAGCCAAGTATTCAGCAAGGAAGTGAGAGTCATACACGCTTAAATTATGGAAGAAAATGGGTATGTGCCTTGCTATCTGGTACTTCAAACTGCACGTATTGTGAGCTGCATCACTGAACTTCCTCGTAAGATGACAGTGGTTCCCAGGAGGAGTTTCCGTTTTTCTGTCTAATGGCAGCTCACAAATATGACACGTCAACCGCGTTATTGTACAAATCTCCTTCGATCTCGTTATGGGAACGTTGTCACTGTAAAGGTTATCAAGCTCCCATGGAAGTATTCCAAGCTCCGTGAGCAACCAAACCGCAGGATTATCCCCGACATAAGATTTTTAACAGTTAAGACAAATCATAGGACGATGCAATTGGGTACGCTGCCACAAATGGTGCGAGGGTTGTGCGTAAATTAAGGTCTCCAACGCCATTTCACATACTTAACATCAGTTTATTGCAAAATCAAGAACAGATTCTGAAAGTTTGGATTTTTAGTTGATTTTCAACGTAATCCCCGTCACGATGGATGCATTTCTGGAGACGCTCCAGAAGCTGTTTCATACCCATGTGGTACCACTCTCCTGCCGACTCGTGCAGGAAGGAATGGACAGCTGCCTTCAGCTCTTCGTCGCTTGAGAATTTCATCCCAGGCATGGTCATGGTGCAAACGAGCTCCCTTTGTCATCCGACCCTTCCTTTTGTTCTGTATAGCATGGCGTAGCTTTGTTAGTTTCTCGCAGTACCTTGCCGCATTGATTGTTGTGCCTCTTTCTAGCTAATCGACCAGGAGAACGTTTTCCTATCCCAGAACACCGAAGCCATTACCTTCCCTGCTGACGGCGTTTGCTTGAACTTCTTGCCATTTGGAGAACTGGAATGCCGCCATTCCTTTGATTTTTCCTTGGTCTCTGGCGTGAAGTAGTTGACCCAGGTCTCGCCCCCATTTACAACTGAATCAAAAAATTCCTCATCCTCTTCCCACCAACGGCGCAGAAACTTGTTGGCACTTTTGATACTCTTATTTTTGTGTTCATCAGTGAGTATCTGCGGTACCCACCTGGCGCACACCTTGTGATACTTCAAAATGTCCGTCAAAATCTTGTCCACAGTAGTCTTAGACACGTCCCCTTCACAGTCAGACGCCGACCCGCAAGCAAAACTTTCGGTCTCGTCGTGCATGTTTGTATGCCCATCTGCGAACTCCGCACACCACCTACGCACATTTTCTACGTCCATACACTTTTCTCCATACACATCGGTCAACTGGCGATGGACCTTAGTACGGTTTGACCCTTTAAACCACAAAAATCTGATCAAAGACTGCAATTCACACTTAGTGGGAGCGTAGATTTTCCCTTTCATCGTTAACGAAGGCTACGCCAACAATGAGCGTTGCAGAGAGGTGGGGACTGGCAAGAATAGTGGTGTGGGGAGCGAAGAACATGACGCTCTTGTCAGATTTAAGCTAGCTCGCTCCGTCCAGACGGGAGCTCGTTGGAGGCTTTACTTTACAGACAATCCTTGTATGTGTTTTTCTGTAAAGGTGTTATGTGAGGCCATACGGTCACCTTCACAGTGGCTCACAGGGGCAAAGAGGTATTCGAAGTCGGCATGCACTACACACGGGCATTGCTCCTGATGGTGAGCATTTTCAAACTTTGTGGATTTCTGTTCCTCAGTAGCCATAATAACACGTACCACGTGCTTGGAAGTGCAATCTACTAGATGTATTGCCAATAACTTGTCTGAGGAAAAGACACTGAGCTATCTTAAGCAAATATGCTGTTAATCATTATGCTTGCTCAGATGGCCAGAGAGGAGTCAGGACATATCTTTGATCCAAATATAGGGATAACTGTCTTTTTCCTTATTTTTCTCATAGCAGAATAAGAGCGTGTTTACATGCATCTTATGCTCGCCAGCAAATTTTGAGAAATGGAGGGGGCTGACAACTATGTGCTTGTCCTGCTCATTTGTCTTGCTTTTGTTCTCCAGGACATAAATATGAACCAATATTACGGTATAGTGCACATCAAATTTAGGTATATTCTGGGTCTTGATCGGGACCTCAGTACCATCAAAGTTATAACACTTATGAATGTCAAGGTATCTATCATATTGATATGTGTGCTGCGGATTTTTTATGTAATTTCTCTCTCAAGCCAGGATTGACCATGCAACACAAGCCCGAACCTTTTTATTTTCGACATTAATACATGCCCTCTTATCAGCTATATGTCCACAGCTCATGGTCTTGTGATAGCGTACTCGCTTCCCGTGCACAGGGTCCTGGGTTCGATTCCCAGTGGGGTCAGGGATTTTCCCTGCCTCAAGATGACTGGGTGTTGTTGTGTTGTCTTCATCATCATCATTCATCACCATTACGGTCCGAGGAAGGCAATGGCAAACCACCTCCGCTAGGACCTTGCCTAGTCGGCGGTGTGGGTCTACCGCATCGTTCCCTATGCTCCTCAGAGTATGGGACCTCATCATCATCATCATCATCATCATTATCAGCTATATCCTTAGGGGGCTTGATATAGCTGGACCCTCCATTTACCAGATCATTGACATGTGTATGAATGTCCAAATGTAGTATTCAGCTGCATGCTTTAGCTGACCCTCTAACTTCCATCTCAGAAAACTAGGCCAGTATGACTCCCCAAGTGAATTCATGAAACCACTCAGTGATTGATCTGCTCTGTCTTATCACACCATTTTCCGCTTCAGAGTTAATGCAGACTTGTCTCTTCAATACTGCAGCCAACTTTGGTGCATAGCACCACACTGCATTTAATAGTGGTATGCCATTGATCATTAATGACCTTGAGGAGCTCTGTCTCTGCAACAGGAAGGCACACTCTTAGAAACTCAACTGGTACCTGGTACCCTACTGCCAGGTTCTTGATCCCTGTGAACGAGATTCGCTTCTCAATGGCGTCCACAATCACCGAGTATTCTAACTGTGGCATGGTGTCACTGACCTGATATCCTTCACTAAAAGGATGGGAGAGGGAAGTGTAGCTGTCCATAGGTTCATTATCATTAACACTATCATTAGTACAGTGTCTTGGCGATGAAGGTGATGACTGCATCTACCCAGTGGATGATGGCGTTGGGAATGAGGAGCCTGCTGGGATAAGGGGTATGTGCCAAGGCACACAAACCTTCCATTGGCGAGGGAGATCAATCTGAGCTGGAGTAGGAGGAGGTGGCGACAGTGAGGACCAGTGGGAACACCCAGGTTGATGCTGCTGCATGTTCCCCCAGCTGAACCTCCCACAGACGCCAGAGAGTATGTGATGGTGCGGTGGCGGCGGCAGGTTGTTTTATGTTTTGGGGGGGGGGGGGGGGAGGCCGTGGCGATCGTGGTCGCTTTCCTTGCAGCTGGAGCAGGACCAGGTAGTGGCAGTGAGGACCAGTGGGAACACCCAGGTTGATGATGCTGCTGCTGCTGCATGCTGGAGCTTCCACCATCACCAGCCTGAGGGTGGGGCGGGGGGGGGGGGGGCAGGAGAGGGAAGATCGTTGCTCTTCTTCCCCTGACGGGACCTCCCATGGACGCCAGAGTGTATGTGATGCTGCGGTGGTGGCGGCCGTTTGTTGTTGGGAGGGAGGCTGTGGCGACTGTGGTCGCTTTTCTTGCAGCCAAGAGTGGTGCCTTGCACGGCAGGGCATGCGATGTAGGCACATGTTTGATTCCTGACCCCACAAGCACCGCTCTAGGCACCCATACCACAGCTAGCCATTGTGGTGGCGGTGTTGGTGATCGAAAAAAAATTAAGTACAATGCTCAAGATTTTTCTGATAAATGCTGTAAACAACTAAAAATGACAATTAAGTACACGAACATTCTAGAATAGTAATTATATGCTGCAATGACAACAGTTGGATTATAAGCACCTTTTACACTCTGGTTCTGAGGATTGAGCAGTTCAGTCAGACCTTCTGGTAGTTCTCCCACCCAGTCCAGTATTTCCTCCTCATCCGAAAGGGCGATGTCTTTCAGCATCCTCAGCACCCACCATCTTATGTACCCACTTTGGTATTTCGCCCTCTCCTGGGAGCCATCTATCTAGCTCGCTGATGCTGTCTACATCAATAAGATACTGAACATAATTATTTCTTGAAAATGTTAGAAACATACACAAAATATCTTAATGAAATACAAACAGAAAGTCTTATTCCTTAGCTCACTGAAATACAAACAGAAAATCGTATTCTTTAGGTCACTGAAATACAAACAGAAAATCATATTCAGTGGTTCACTGAAATTACTTATATATGCAACACACTCACACTGAATTTGAAAATCGTATTTGGTACTTAGACTGAACTGATGGCTCCTGACTTTCGATCTCGACACATAACCCTTCTTCTTCTTCTGCTTCTTTTTCTTCTTCGTCCATAGAAACACCTACAATAGCAACGAATATGTCTCCAGACAACTGAATGTAATATGTTGCGAAAAATTATATGTATACACATTTCCCACCCTCATCTTTAGAACCATAGTATATTACGTGAAAAAATATTTTCTCTAAGAGCTACATGTTACAAAAAAAATGCACTTACTTTTTTGCTGATCTGGCTCGATTACTATTGCTGGAGCCTTTTGCAGTGCTCTATCCGCATCCAGTTGGCGGTCAACTTCGCCAGAATCTATGGGATGAATACTGTAACAACAAAAAACAAAGAGAATGACTGTAATATCGTTACAGAATAAAAATTCGCCACACACTAAAATTACAGCAGCAAACCATTCAAAAGTTCAGTAGCACAGAGGTATGGCTCTACTGACTACACCCTAACAGTTGCTGGGAGAGATAGTAAAATTACGGCACACACAGGTATAATGAATGAATTGAACAATTAACTTACATTTCAGTTAATTAATTCTTTTTGGTGTATTTTACAAGACCTACATCTTCTCAAACAGCAGAGGATGATGAGCAAGAGAGATCCAACCCTGCAAATTGAATTTTATAAATAAACAGTATACCCTTTGCTGTATAATTGAATGTCTTGTCGTAAATCCATCCTCTCCATCACATTTCCGCCAGTTTCCAGGTAGTGGGTGGGAGGGGAGGGCTAAGGGAGTACACAGAGGTGGAAGAGTTAATTCGTTTCTCAATTTAATTAATTAGTCAATCAATGGGAGGGGACTATTGCTCAATTAGTGGCAACTCAAATTGTTTAAATAAACAAATTCGACATTATTAGCCTTTTTCTTGCCAATTTGCAGATGGGGGAGGTGATGTGGGGTAGTGGGGGATAGGTGGTGGTGGGGGTGGGGAGGGCCAGCACCGTCCCCAGGTGGCGGTCTTGTGAACGAGGCCCATTGTTCTCTGAACCTCACAGCGACACACAGAACTAGATATTCCCACTAATAAATCTGAATATTCCACCATTTCGAATTTCCCACCAAAATTTCAATTTCCTGCTGTTTCCAGGGGATGGGGTAGGGAAGGGGAAGGGAGCGGTGGGGTGATGGGGAGAAGGGACTCAACTGTTGACTGGGAAAACCCATGACATCATCAGGAGGTAGATGCCCCTGAATGTATGCAACTTGCACTAATAAAATGCCCTGATGCTGTCTTGGTCCCACTACTTCAGTGCTCTACAGAATTAAGGCATGCAGAATATCTCTTGTTTCACATGCGGTTATGCACTGTAAGTCATAAAAATGGAAGACACAGTGTTTAAAGATTTGGGCATTAGGATGACTAGCACCTAGGACACTGAAACAGCAGTGACGTACCTGGGTCTAGTATGCACCACCAATAAGAGGAAACAATACCTTGGGTCTCTTTGAAAACAGAACACTGAGACATTTGCTACCCCATCATCCTGGAAGATGAGGTGAAATACGGAGGTCATCTTCTTCAGATACCTGTTTGGAAGCGCTTCACAATGCCATAAATTCTTGCAGTAGCCACATATTTAGATGTCTCCTATAGTTTTGTCAATATCGATTACCACATCTGTCTTTTATTTTAGCCATCCAATGTGTTGTGGGAGCAGCTTAAACTACATTTTGTGATGTCCAGCTTTGAGCGAGAGCCAATGGATCAAAATGTGTTAATGCCAGTTCAACACTTGACACAGGCATCAAAGTCACGGTAGTAAAATAAAATATATATGGTGTTGTACAAATCTGTAGTCATACACTGCTTGGATGTGTTACAGCAGAAAAGCTGTATATCAAACTGCTTATGAAATAACAACTTAGGGACCCTCTCTTGTGATTGATAGTCTGTGGGTTATGGTCCTCCTACAGTACAATCATCAAAACTTTACACAGATCTGTGCAAGCAACTTCGATCACTGGCCACCAGCTCCAATGGATCATTACGCATATATTTAATATGCTCGATGTCAACATGGAGATGGGATTAGTTTTTGATATATTGTAAGTGAGAGATGTGGTAATATCCTATTCAGGTCTTTACCAGGTGACGACAGCAAAGTTTTTACAGTCCATAGTTTTAAGTTGGATATAAAATGTAGACTGGCAATGGCAAGGAAAGCGTTTTTGAAGAAGAGAAATTTGTTAACATTGAGTATTGATTTAAGTGTTAGGAAGTCGTTTCTGAAAGTATTTGTATGGAGTGTAGCCATGTATGGAAGTGAAACGTGGACGATAAATAGTTTAGACAAGAAGAGAATAGAAGCTTTCGAAATGTAGTGCTACAGAAGAATGCTGAAGATTAGATGGGTGGATCACATAACTAATGAGGAGGTATTGAATAGAATTGGGGAGAAGAGAAGTTTGTGGCACAGCTTCACTAGAAGAAGGGATCGGTTGGTAGTACGTGTTCTGAGGCATCTAGGGATCACCAATTTAGTACTGGAGGGCAGCGTGGAGGGTAAAAATCGTAGAGGGAGACCAAGAGATGAGTACACTAAGCAGATTCAGACGGATGAAGGCTACAGAAGGTACTGGGAGATGAAGAAGCTTGCACAGAATAGAGTAGCATGAGAGCTGCATCCAACCAGTCTCAGGACTGAAGACCACAACAACAACAACAGTTTTAAGTTTTACTCTGTTGTATGGCATAAAAATCAGGACATGTAGAGGATGGTATTTATAGGCCATCATTCGATATCAACGGATTATAGGTATTATGCTTCAGGATTTCTTTCTGTTGTCCATGTACACTTTGCATTGTTGTGAACTTCCTCCTTACTTTAGTGCGCTTTTCTTCTCATTGTGATATCCCTCTACCTAGTTAGTTACAGGTGCAGTACTAGACACTCTTCTAACTATTGTGACGGTGCTGTCAGCAGGTGACGGGATACCAAGAGAGTTTGCAGGTGTGTTTGGCTTGGTGGGGGAAATCTCTTAGTCCTGGAAATCATGTGGATTCAATTGCTATGTATCGAAGACCGGAAGATTCATGATAAAACGAGAGGTAAGCGATACTCTGGCGAAAGGGGAATTGAGAGGTGACCTCTTACCGCTTCATCTAAATGCTTTGTGCAAACGTATCACACCTCTCACATTCGTCTCATAAAGTGATTGCAATGGGAAAATTAGGTGCTACTATCAAGGTTTTTACCAAAATACCATCAGCAGGAGAAGTACTGTCTTTCAATTTCTGTATAAATGAGAGACAACATACTTCCATGAGTTTTGTGTTTCCTTTAAATGGATGGAGTGACATGTTATTAAGTATAATAAACTTACGTCTACATCTATATGCTTAGGGTGTGTAGCAGAGGGTACCTTGTACCACTATTAATAGTTCCTTTTCCTATTCTACTTGGAAATAGAGCGATGGAGAACGATTGCCTATATGCCTCCTTATGGGCGCTAATTTTTCATATCTTGTCTTTGTGGTCCTAATGCGAAATTTATGTTGGCAACAGTAGAATCCTTCTGCAGTCAGCTTTAAGTGCCAGTTCTCAATAGTGTTGCTCAAAAAGAACATCATCTTTCCTCCAGGGATTCCTATTTGAGCTATCTGGCAAGTGTAAATTGACCGCTGCAGAGAAATTGCTCACCATTCAGAGTGAATCTGATGATTAATTTAATTAATGTGCCTTGATTTCAGTGACGTGCTGTTGGCCGGGTTTAATCGTGGGCTCGAGTATCACAGACACGAATCAGGAGATAGAGAGGTAATCGTTTTTTCGTTTTTTCGTTGCGGCAATAGCTTTAATAAAACTTTAGTCTCCTGACCACACATGCAGAGATGACCTTCATAATAAAATCAGCTATATTACTGAATTTGTAAAGTGATATATAGTATAAAACTGATACTTACAACTTCTGTGTGCTGTTACCTTAAAAGACTTTGTATGTGACAAAGCATTTGGTTACTTTAAGAGAGTTAGAAAGTGAGGACGCATCCTGGGACAGAGGTCTATCTTAGCACTCTGCCATGAGCCGAAAATGAGTTTAATACTCTAGTCCTCTGATGTAGGATGTAAGAGATATTAAGCTTATTAGAACAGACATTTTTACCTGATGAGAGAATACTTATACGAAATGTAGTCTATGGCATAATGTTACAAAATTTTCACAATAAGTAACGATACTTTAGCCATGTGAAACACATGTATGCGACTGTTTCTTCTGTCTTCGAAAATAACTCGTGTAAAAAGGATAAATGTACATTTTGTGAGAGAAATTCGATGCGTATGGTCAACAACATCCATGTCTCGGATTGGGTGAAGTGGATTATTTGCGCCTTCTTATCTCGTAGTGTACTGCGACTGGTGCCACTCAACCGGAAGTCACATGTTAGTTTAGTCCCTGATGCGTGTTAGTCGCAAAAATGCTCCGTTCTGTTGGCTCTGGCCCGCGGCCATGGGGCCAAGTCCGGGCTAGATACTCTCGGGATGACTGCCTATGCTGGATGAGTTGTGACAGAGGTGGACGTGTGTGTTGTGTATTTCATGAAAAGATTCAATATAATAGGTGTTTGGGGACGATTATTCCCCCATGTAAACTGAACGGTTGACTACCTGGTGACTCTGACCACCGTGCTTTTTCATTTTTCCCATTCACGAAAACTGTTTGCTAAATAAGGAAAGAAATGTACAACAGCAGTGAAAGGAAGCTGTAACAGAGATCTGAGATGACCTAGTGACTTTGTAATTTAGAATCAGAACGGGCTAATTTATCAGCTCATTGTACCTAATGCTTTATTGTCTTTCCTTGTTTGCAGGAACAGAAAAGTGATTCTAATAGACACATAGTTCTACTCGGTAAACACTGATGTTTATTTTATTGTGTAAGAAACTGCTGTTCACAAGTTTTTTGTCAGAACTTTATATCTAACCCATTTAAGTTTAATAAATCTTCATCTGGAAACGTAATAATTACGTTTGTCAAAAAATCTGGAGGGTAAGATTTCGACCTTCTGAACTTCCGAACAGAGCTCTAAATACTCAATTTTATTTTCTTTTGCTATAAAATCGAGTCTCATTATCATATTTTTCTTTACTAGGCAATTTAATTGGCTAATGTAGTAGAATACAGCATGTTGTGTAATCATTCTGTAATGAAGCGAAGCTGCAACAAAAAGGGTTTTTACACACAGCCTACTTACAACGAAAGGAAATTATGTGGCAACCAAGAAAATTTCATGCTTCCTGCGATGTCAATGTCTAATTTCATTCAGCAAATTACAAAAGTCTCTTATGATTATAAGAGTGTATATGACAACAGGAATAATAACAGAATGTATTTGCTTTCGGTAGATCCTCGCAATTATGATTCTTAATTGCGAAACAGCACAGCTCAGGCAAACGTTGACGGAACTAGAACTGTTGATAATCACAACGTACGAATACATTAGCACACAGTAAAAATGGTGTAGCAGATAATGACAGTAAGTCATTCTCTACCGCTTGGTTTACAGATGTGACTGACAGAGCAAGGCTTGCCACAGCACAGGCAACTGGCTGAAGCGATGAATACCCCCGATCATCGTTGCGGGCTGGTGAGTCGTCAGACTGGTTGGCATGCCTGCTGGCTCCTTGTCTGTGAGTGCACACAGTTCGCCAGGTCCAAGGTGGATGGACTGCCACCTGCACTGTGCACAACTCAAAACAGTTTTCTCCTAATGCTGTCCTTTACTTCATCTCACACAATAGAGAAACACTTTTGAGACATTCTGTAAAATTCTAAAAACGGCTGGGAAATATGTGCAGTAGCTTCATTACGTCCAACACGCCATATTTATTCCCTTTGTTCAACTATAACGCATGCACGCAACACCTTTCTCGCTGCTAAACAATTTCAGGTTGCAAAAGATCCAGTGCATCACTATTTGATAGAGACGAAATACATTGATATTTTCGTAGCATGACCGTCCCAAGTCTCTGACAGTGCCACTTCAGTGTACCTTGCTCTCGCCCACGCAGAGTCTCATCCTCGCCGCTCCAAGTGTCCGGGCCACGTCATTCCTGTGTGATTTGTGCCTAACAATATGCAAACCTCTATCTGATCAATATTAATTAGTGCAAGTGGCTCATTTACGCCGATTGAACACCTCACAAAACATCACCGAATTGACCTCATATTCTAAGGAGAAAAAACTTGTGATATAACAGCCTCAGTATAACGCGAAAATCTGGGTCATAGCTCTGACAGTACTAAGTTATGACCTTCTGGAAGTACAGATATTAAAATTTTGGGAAAACCCTTTTTTTTGTCACTCCGCCATCTGCAGCCGCTTAATGTCCGTTCACAAAGTACTGTACAGTGGCGTAATAGGTTTTTGAAATACTATTTTGGCATTATGCCATTAAAGAAGTTGTCCATCGCTATATAATTATTAACATCGTTGCCTTGCGTTAATTTCTTCGGATATTAAAGCTGGAACTGTTAAAATCAAGTATATTTGTCGGAGATACACTGTCCTTCAACTTGACTGACACGATGAAATTGTAAATCGAAAGTCATTAACTTGGTTTCACACCAATCTTTCAGTTGTTTACGTTGATTCGTTTTGACTTTGAGGCATACAAAATCGTTCAAATGGCACTGAGCACTATGCGACTTAACTTCTGAGGTCATCAGTCCCCTAGAACCTAACTAACCTAAGGACATCACACACATTCATGCCCTAGGCAGGATTCGAATCTGCGACCGTAGCGGCCGCGCGTTTCCAGACTGTAGCGCCTAGAACCACTCGGTCACTCCGGCCGGCTGAGGCATACAGATAGCTGCAGAATGTCAGTACGAGAATATTGTTAAAATAATACTGTATAGTTATGTGCTTGAGTTATACATACACTCCTGGAAATGGAAAAAAGAACACATTGACACCGGTGTGTCAGACCCACCATACTTGCTCCGGACACTGCGAGAGGGCTGTACAAGCAATGATCACACGCACGGCACAGCGGACACACCAGGAACCGCGGTGTTGGCCGTCGAATGGCGCTAGCTGCGCAGCATTTGTGCACCGCCGCCGTCAGTGTCAGCCAGTTTGCCGTGGCATACGGAGCTCCATCGCAGTCTTTAACACTGGTAGCATGCCGCGACAGCGTGGACGTGAACCGTATGAGCAGTTGACGGACTTTGAGCGAGGGCGTATAGTGGGCATGCGGGAGGCCGGGTGGACGTACCGCCGAATTGCTCAACACATGGGGCGTGAGGTCTCCACAGTACATCGATGTTGTCGCCAGTGGTCGGCGGAATGTGCACGTGCCCGTCGACCTGGGACCGGACCGCAGCGACTCACGGATGCACGCCAAGACCGTAGGATCCTACGCAGTGCCGTAGGGGACCGCACCGCCACTTCCCAGCAAATTAGGGACACTGTTGCTCCTGGGGTATCGGCGAGGACCATTCGCAACCGTCTCCATGAAGCTGGGCTACGGTCCCGTACACCGTTAGGCCGTCTTCCGCTCACGCCCCAACATCGTGCAGCCCGCCTCCAGTGGTGTCGCGACAGGCGTGAATGGAGGGACGAATGGAGACGTGTCGTCTTCAGCGATGAGAGTCGCTTCTGCCTTGGTGCCAATGGTGGTCGTATGCGTGTTTGGCGCCGTGCAGGTGAGCGCCACAATCAGGACTGCATACGACCGAGGCACACAGGGCCAACACCTGGCATCATGGTGTGGGGAGCGATCTCCTACACTGGCCGTACACCACTGGTGATCGTCGAGGGGACACTGAATAGTGCACGGTACATCCAAACCGTCATCGAACCCATCGTTCTACCATTCCTACACCGGCAAGGGAACTTGCTGTTCCAACAGGGAAATGCACGTCCGCATGTATCCCGTGCCACCCAACGTGCTCTAGAAGGTGTAAGTCAACTACCCTGGCCAGCAAGATCTCCGGATCTGTCCCCAATTGAGCATGTTTGGGACTGGATGAAGCGTCGTCTCACGCGGTCTGCACGTCCAGCACGAACGCTGGTCCAACTGAGGCGCCAGGTGGAAATGGCATGACAAGCCGTTCCACAGGACTACATCCAGCATCTCTACGATCGTCTCCATGGGAGAATAGCAGCCTGCATTGCTGCGAAAGGTGGATATACACTGTACTAGTGCCGACATTGTGCATGCTCTGTTGCCTGTGTCTATGTGCCTGTGGTTCTGTCAGTGTGATCATGTGATGTATCTGACCCCAGGAATGTGCCAATAAAGTTTCCCCTTCCTGGGACAATGAATTCACGGTGTTCTTATTTCAATTTCCATGAGTGTATTACGTACTCATATTGGTTACCGTTTTTCGCTTAAAATTGTTAGTGCTCTCGAACAAGAATTCAAAACACATCGGACAGATCTTCCCACCTTCCCTCTCCTCTTCCCTAGCCTTCAACATCTCGTGAATGGGAGAGCTCTGGTTGTAACTGCAATATACAGTACTTCGCACTCGGGTAGTAGGCTGCTGAAGTGTGCCGCGCCGAGTAACAACAAACGTTGCGTTAGAAAGTTTAAAAGCTGCATTTTCAGAAGTTCATAACAGCGTACTATCGAAATTATGGCACAAATTATGGGGAGGGGTCGATTGTTCTGGGTGGTATCTTGCATGTCTGTTTTTTTTCTCCTTAAAACATGAGGTCAAGCTGATGATGTTTCTCTGTAGGAGAAAACTACATCAGCATCACACTTACCTCACGATTTGGAAATCAGTGTCAGATATGAGATTCTGTGAATTATAGAAAATCGTTGAGTGATATCACTCGAAAGTTTAATGTGGATGTCGATTATATGGCAAGTTCATGACTCAGGTAAAGCAGAAATAAATCAATGAATTTTTTCAGGCAAATTAAATTGATTGAGGCTGTAACTGAAAGCGGAATACAGTACAGAGTTCATCCACGGTGGCTCTGCTCTGATACATTGAAACAGACTGACTTTAAATGGTTTCTGTAAAATATCTCAAAACCACGTTACAAAAATAATATGCCACATGGAATAAACACATCGTTTAAAGATATATAAGCGGTGTGTAAGTCAGTCGAGTTTTAGTATGCCTATCATTGAGAAGGATATCCGATCACACGTCCTATACAACAACTGATAAGATGAACAGACATCCACATTTAGCACACAAATTTATCCCAATAAGCCTAAGAAAGTGACGATTTTATCAAAACTGAATAATCCTGTAAGGCTCATTTAAAACGAAACACCAGATCAAGGTCTAAATCAGTGCTTGATATGGCGTTCTGCAAAAGGCTACGAGTGGAGACTGAGCACTCCAGCCCCACTACAAGAAAATCAACCGAGAAGTAGAAGACTTGTGTACCGTGAGCCGCATGGGCGGAAGAAATGGAATTCCTCCTTAGCGTTCCGAATGGCTGACGTGGGTTCAAATATGTGTGAGTCTGGAAAACTATCACTGCATTCTCATACTGGCGAAGATGCATTGCACCTGCGTTTATCCGTCGACGCGGTCATCGAGAGGCTGTCCAAGACAAATGACAAACACAATGCTTGTTACAGATTCAGGAGGAATGAAAAGGTGCTAGTTATTAAATGGCAGCCATTCATTCTATCATAATCTACCAGATTTTAAATTGTAAGACATCTCTAGCGGCGGATGTGAACGATGACCACAATTCAGTGACTATGAATTGTAGGTTAACACTGAAGAAATTGCCATAATGTAGCAAATTAAGGAGATGCGACCAGAGCAAGTTTACAGGGCCAGACGTAGTTTAGAATTTCAGAGGGAGCATTAGACAGCGATTGACTGAAACAGGGGAAAGAAATAATGTAGAAAACGAATGGTTATTATTGAGAGATGAAACAATGAAGACAGCAGTGGAACAAATAGGTACAAAGAAATGGTTTAGAGGAAATCCTTGGATATCAGAGGAACTATTGAAGTTAAATGACGAAATGACTTTTAAACTGCTGAAATAAAGGAGGAAACAGGGATTAAAGACATGGAAAAAATGAAATTCGTTTATGAAGTGCCAAACGGCTATGCAGGAATGGCTGGAGGACAAATGCAAGTCCATCGATGCATATACAACTAGAGGAAATACGGAAATATGGATACCCTCTATAAGAAAATGAAAGAGGCCTTTGGAGAAGGCAGGAGCAGCTGTACGAATATTAAGAGATCAAGTGGTAAATCAGTACTGTACTAGGAAAAGAAGGGAAAGCTGAGAGGTTTGATAAATTTGGAGAGAGACCAGAAAACGAAAAATAATTTGAAGACAATACTACAGAATTGGTAGAGGAAGTGGACAAAGATGAGATGGAAGATATGACACTGAAAGAAGAATTTTACAGGGCACTGATAGACCTATGCGCAAGCCAGGCTCCCAGAGTAGACGACATTCCCTAAAAACTAATGATATCTTTGGTACCGCTTGCCATGACAAAACTATTTCGCCTGGAGTACTTCTGGTCGATGCTCTGGCATGTGTGGTTGGTGCTTGGGACCTATCCTGAGACTGACTTCACTTGTGGGTAGTTTAGACTGGGGAGCCTGTGGTGAAGTTCTTACTGTACCGACAGTGTGACTTCATACTTCTCGGACTACTCGTTTGCCGAAGGCACACTTATTCGTTTTTGGTTTACCAGTCTTGACGTCTGGTATCCTTGTCTGCTCTCTCCTATAAGTGAGCCAAATTGGTCCTTGGACGACCAGTGAACGGGTGAGTCACACACTGAAAACTACCGTGGTTTCAGGGCTCCAGTAGAGAGTAAATTGCCATCCGTCTGCCTAATCGCTAGACGATGAGATTTTTGCATTTATTTCGTGACCGTGATCGATTCACAGGTGCCGCCTCACGTCTCGCCTCCTCCGCACACATCTCGCCAACTGCGAGTTACAACGCTGCATGAAGCAAACAGGATAACGTACTGCCGCTCCGGCCTTGTCAGAGCGCACAGATCCCAATCGCCACTTGCTCTCAGCTGCACCTATATACAGAAAATTCTGTAGATTTACCAATCAAAGTCTGCTCAGCGTCAGATCAATTCAGATTGCGTTATCCACGTTTTTAGGGCCAGAGTACTTGACTCACTTCAGCTACCCAGGACCCCTACCTATTACGGTTTTAAACCAACTGTTAGTTGTTTACAGTATTCAGTCATAACTTCTTTAGTATGATTTATGTCTGTCTTTGTTTTGGGAAAATAAATGTTGTCAGTAAACTATATTTCGCATACATATAGTCAGCCCCACAGGTTAACTTTCAAAAGCTGCTGTCGATCACCAATCTCACCTCCTGACTTAATCAAATACGTTTGAGGGAACCTCAGTTCCCTTGTACCTAAGTTCCCCTAACATACAGTAACCATCAGTTCAGACATTGGTCACCCAGCAAACTATTCGGAAAATCACAGTTTCATTATTGGTGTGTGATATAAAACATTGTGTGAAGCATTACTAATTACCTTCTCTCAAAACTACTTAGAACATATAGTTCGAAACCTTACTGTATTATGTAAATATGTTCGATGTAATGCAAACATATAGACATGACCTCTTTCAAGATGTCTACACTGCAACAGGTATCAGTTAGCATGAAAAAATTGTAGCAACAACGATTACCACGCACAAAAGGCAACCATAACAACGGGAAACGTTTGTGTGTTCAGTAAATAGATAAAACTGCAGTAGTATCATATTTCAAGGGGGGTTCTTCAAACTTTTCTTACAGGCAGGAGTATGTAGAGGAATTATGGGTAAAGTTCAAAAGATTAGTAGACCATTCATATGTACGCAGTAGAAGAATTCATGATGAGAAGGGCTCTGTGAAGAAACTTCTAAAGAAACAGAGGCCACTGCTCAATAGGTGTAAAATGATGCATAGGTCTATAACTGGACAGATACTGAATGAAACGCTTTTCACTGTCAAGAAAACAATGTGTGATGCCTTCGATGACTGTCGTAACAGGATAGTGTCGAATGATCTTTTGCAAAACATAAAGAAATTATGGTAAGTAAAGGATGGTAGTGGCACAAAAGTTAGCGTCCAGTCACCTGCATATGACAAAGGAACTGAAACCGGAGATAGCAAAGCAAAAGCAGAAATTCTTAACAGAATTTTCAAACGTCCCTTTAAAAAAGAATACCTAGGAGGCTCAGGAGAACTACTCCATTCCACTGAGAAGATGAGTGAAATTAGTGTTAGTCCCACTGGCGTTGAGAAACAACTGAAATCGTTGAAATTGGACAAAGCTCCAGGGCACGATGGAAGCCCAACCAGATCCAGTATTGAATTTGCGGCTTAGTTAGCCCCTCTTTTAATTATAACCTAACGTAGATCCCTCGAACAAAAAACTCTATCCAGTAGTTGGAAGAAAGCTCAGGTCACACCCATTCACATGAAGGGCGGTACAAGCGATCCGCAGAACTACTGTCTAATACTCTTCACATAGATTTGCTGTAAGATCTTAGAACATATACTGAGCTTCAACATATTGAGGTATCTCGAGCAGGACCTTCCACAGCAACCAGCATGAGTTCCGAAAACATCGAGCATTTGAAACCCAACTCGCATTTTTCTCACATGATATACTGAATACTTTTTATCGAGGCAGTCAGGTAGATGCAGTATTTCTCGATTTCCAAACAGTATTTAACTTATTATTACGTCTACTCGTATTATCACAAGTACGATTATATGGGGCATGAAGAGAAAGCTGTGTATGCATTGGGAATATTTTGGTACGGAGGACGCAGCAGGTTACCTTGGATGGAGAGTCATCGACAGACGTAGAAGGAACTTCGGGTGTGCTCCAGGGAAGTCCATTGGGACCATTCTGTTCGTGAGGTATATTAATGACCTTGCGGACGATATTAACAGTAACCTTAGACTTTTCACACATGATGCATTTATCTATAATGAGGTACTGTCTGAAAGAATCTGCATAAATATTCAGTCAGACAATGATAAGATTTCTAAGTGGTGCAAAGGTAGGCAACTTTCTTTAAATGTTCAGAAATGAAAAATTGTGCACTTAACAAGACGAAAATACGTAGTGTCCTGTGACTATAATTTCAGTGAGTCACAGCTGCAATCAGTCAACTCATACAAAAACTAGGGTGTAACACATTGTAGGGATATGAAACAGAATGATTACTCCGGATCAGTCGTGGGTTAGGCAGGTGGCAGATTTCGCTATATTGGCAGAGTACAGGGTGTTTATAAATGAATATCGGGGTTTTAACGTTTTATAATATTTATTATATTAAACTTACAGTTATAAATGATATGTCAAATGAAAGAGCAACTCAAACAGTTTTACCAAGAACCTTATAAATGTTCAATGTGAACACCATTTGCCACACGGCGCACATCAAATCTATAGCCGAGTTCTTCCCAAACGTTGGTAAGTGTGTCTTCAGTGATTGTAGCAACAGCTGCTTCAATCCGGTTTCTTAATTCAGGGAAGTCTGCTGGTAGCGGAGGCACGTACACACGATCCTTGGTGAAACCCAAAGGAAAAAAATCGCATGGCGTTAGGTCGGGTGAACGTGGAGACCATGCAAAGCAAGCCCTGTCATTGGGCCCCTTGCGGCCTATCTAGCGCTTGGGTACTTCGCTATGCCAAACACAACTGTTTGAGTTGCTCTTTCATTTTACATATCATTGATAATATAAGTTTAATGTAATAAATATTATAAGGCCTTAAAACCACGATATTCATTTATAACCACCGTGTACTAGGGAAATACAATCAATCTGCAAGGGAGACTGCTTACAAATCACTCGTGCGAACCAACCTAGAAAACTGCTTAAGTGTGAGTGACCCATACCAAATAGAAGTAACGAGGGAAATTGAAATTATACAAAGAAGGCAGCACGAATGGTCACACTCTTGTTTGACCCTTGGTAGAGTGCCTCAGAAATGCTGAAGAAACTAAACGGGCGGACTCTAGAAGACTGACGTAAATTATCCCGAGAAAGCCTGCTTGTAAAGTTTTAAGAACCGGCTTTAATTAGTGACTCTAGGAATATGGTACAACCCCCTACGCATCGCTCCTGTAGGGATCGTAAGATCAAGATTTAAATAACACCACCACGCACGGGGCACGTAAGCAATCATTTTTCACCCGTTCCATGCGTAAATGGAATAGAAAAAAACTCTAATAACTGGTACAGTGGGGCGCACCCCCTTCTATGTGCGTCACTGTTGTTTGCAGACCATAGATGTAGATTAGATGCAGACATGGTGCAATCGCTGGGCTAAAAAATCAACAATTGTTTTTATCTACTGGAGATGACGGCCGTTATTTTCTCGGAATAAAACGATATTCTTATAATTGATGACATTATAAAGGACAAAGAGGATTTTGAATACGTTGTATAAGTCTTTTGTACCAACAGGATGCAAATATATGAGTAGAGATTCCAGCAGAGCAGAAAAAATAAAATAAAATAATGTTAAAAAATCGTTCATTACGACAATGTACCTGTCCAACAGGGTGGCAAAACTAACGAATTGTGGGTACGTCTTTCAAACTGACCAGAAATGGCACCCCTTGATTTCGCCTGATCTTACAACTAAAGAAATTAATGACTGGCAGATGTTTTGAAACTCTTGAAGCAGTTATGGCATACTCTGTGTGTATTTTGCAGTCCTTCCAAAATCAGGTTTCAGAGATGGAATAAACTCATTGAGAAACATTGGACTAAGTACACTGATATTCGAAGTGACTAAGTCGAAAAACATGGCCCATCTTACCTAAAAAAAAACAACGTCTTTCACAACTTAATCAATAAAGTGACAGCTAAGTAAAAGGACACAGCACGCCCTATTCTCACGCAGATGTAGTAGAATTTCAGCAATGGGAACAAACGTATAAGGTTTGTTCGACTCTTGACCTTAAGGACATCGTAACAGATAAACTGAAAGCGTAACCATACAGCCAGCTATTGACACTGTAGGCAAACACAATTACCAGGCATTTGAAATACCTTTACTTGAGCCCTACAACATATGATCACTTGTGTTATAATTGAGGTCTCCGTCATTCAACAGAAGAAACCGTTTCTGGCTTTCTTACTCATTACATTACCTGGTAGTCGTCTGCAGTAGTATGTGTTTGGTGGTATCACTTGATAATTGATCAAATTGTTCCCGTTTCCCCTCAAAGCAAATGATGTTAAAAGGCATAACCATGTCCAGCCCCTATCTGATTTGTCGATGTCTTCCTGCAGCTGGGCGTTGTCTAACAACTATGAGGGTATTTTGTGAGAGAAGTAACTGTATTTGTCTGGAACTTTAGTTGTTTGCATACACATACGTTGCAAGTGGCAGAGATTTTCTGATGACGTGGTGATTACTTGATGGTGATGCAGATTTTGGAATCACAAGTGTTGTTTGTTTTCATTAGCAACTATGTTCGAAAGTACCCTGACGGTACTAAAAATTCAGGTTCTACTGAGGCGAATGTATTTGTTATGGATCTATACGTGCATATGTAGTATTATTAAGCAAATACATTATATTATTTTGTTAGTTGTAAATCTATGTGTATTCTTTGCACTATGCTCCAATACTAGTACCCCTCTCTCCGTGAGCCTGCTCAGACCCTGGTGCTGGAGGGACCACCTTCGACTCACAGGGTGAATCTGCAAGGCTTAATGGGCAGCTTCCACATTGGCCCTCCGCCTCGATCGTAGGTGACGCGTCACAACCTGCCACTACTCCTTAATCGAGGTTACATCTGCCGCATCAGGTACACTGGAAGGTGCGTCGGTAGCAGAGCTGAACTGCTAAACAAGGGACACCCGAGGTGTCTCATGCCACATATCAGATTCTTCGCCATCCCTACACCCCGAGGCAGCAGCCTGAAGACGGCTGACCAAGCTGTGCAGCTGTCTGTTAAGAAGAAATGACAACTGTGCTACAAATTGCCTGACTCTACACCTTACAGTTACAAAAACGTGACATTACATCTGTCAAATAGAAAAACACGCATGGAATTTAAGAAAGATACCACTACCAAAACGTAAAAAAGTTATATATATAACGTGCTGCTCTGCAGGTGTGTAACAGACGACAGATGGACACTGACTGACTAGGCTGGAACGAACGGCTGCAGGATCTTCAGAACAAACAAATGAATGAAAACTGCGTTACGGTTTACGGTCTTCCTCAATTTACACTTACAGAAAAAATATGTGCAGAAATAATGCTTGTTACAAAAATGATTGAACTTATATATATATTATGTATGTAGATATGTTCCACATCTCCTCCTAAACCACTGGACCGATCTCCACGAGACTTGGTAAACATATCACTTATTGTCTGGATAGAACTGCTGTGGGGGTAAGAACCATCTACCAATGAAAGGGTCAGGGGCTGCTGAAAAAGTAGTGTAGCTCACGACGCAGGAATTCGTAGGCATTATGCATCCAGTATTTGAGAATGAGAGCACTTAGTGGCTTTCAGCAAACCTTACATGTAACTTCAAGCCTTTACAAAGCTTTTTCTCCATGACAGCCCCCACAAAACAATGAAAAAGAAAAAGTTTACTCCTTACTACATTTTCGCTGTTCATGCAGCAAAAGTGCCGCATCAGGTGTGGGGTTTTAATGTATTACTTCTCTACTACCAGCTGCATTGAAGACAAATATAACGGACAGTATTCACATGTATCACTGAATACACCTGCGAATTATATCATTGTAGGACACGTAGTTCAGGAGATATGACGTCATAGAGACTGAGTTGCGTGAAATCGAAGCTGCAGGGCGAAGTTCGCTACAGATGCAGGTGAAACATGCGTACAAATATGTGTTAAATATACTACATATATGTGAAATAAATGTGACATACGTGTACTCTGGCAAAACCGCAGCTAAAAAACTCCTCCTAAGCCCCTTGTTCAATTTTTACCAAACGTGGTACACACAGGAGTATTACAGTCTGGAAAAAAATGCTGTGGGGGAAAGAACCAGTAATCTCCTACTGGGGTAGAAGCGATAACGTGGACATAGAAGGGAAGAGAGTGGCAGACAGAGAGTGGAAAGGAGGACATGGCACAGATATGAGGGCACAGTGAGAGGGAGGAGGAAATGGAAAAAGAAAGGAAGAGGAAGAGATTGACACAGACAGAGGCGAGGAACAGATACAAAACTGAAGGAAAGAGGAGGAGATGGGCAGAAAGATGGGGAGCAGGAAATAAACAGAGAGATGGAAGAAGAGATGGACAGAGAGAGAGGAGACAGGAGGAGGGGATTAACAGAGACATAGAAAGGAGGAGATGGCCATAGAGATGGGGAATAGCAGATGGACAGAGACAAAGAGAGGTGGAGATTGACAATGCAGGGTGGAGGTGGACAGAGTGGGGGGAGAAGGAGATGGACAGAGAAGAGGGTGGAGGAGATGGGCAAAGAAAGGGGAAAGGAGGAGTTGGCCTAATGGAATTGAAACTGTAATAAATGCGAGACACAGACAACGTCAGGTACTCAGTTAAAGAAACAGTACTAAGAAAAGACAGAAAAAGCTAAATATGCAACTTGTTGCTCTACTGGTGTGTAACAGGCAACTGGTGGACCCTGACCGACTGACTGACTGACTGAACAGACTGAAACGAATGGCTACTGGCTCTTCGCCAAGTGGTTGGTCCGCTATAGTGATCACGTAGTCCACAGCTGTCATGGAATCTTTGAAAACTACCACAGATCCATGGAAGTCCAGGTGAATGTCCCTCATAGCATAATGCTTCCCTAACTGGCCTGCATTCGAGCAGCTGTTCGTCTGGATGATATAGTATCTGCACACGATCATCGACCTGGTCTAAAAAGAAACGTTTTCATTGATCCACGTTCCTGTTTCGATGATCCCTTGTTCAGTGCAATCGTAATTTACGATGTCATTTGATCACCATGAGAATATAGAGTAGTCGTCTGCGGCGAATTTACTTGTTTAACGCCTTACGCTGAACGGTGTGCTCCAAAATCCGTGTGCCTGAATTAACATTGTCCTCAGTCATCAGATATACCACAGATCGTCACCTATATTGTTTCACAGAGCAGGGAAGCCCCAATCCTCCACGTTATGTGATGCAACTTTGGCGTCCAACACTTCATCGACCGTTCGTGCTTTCACCGTCTCTGAGATGCTCAGTCACAGGTGCCAGACCTATCAATCTGTGCAAAGCCGAAGCTGCATTTTTTTTTTTTTTTTTGCATTGGGAGTGAATTTCCCCATATCGCAGCCCGAATCTCCCCCCCCCCCCCCCCTCACATCTCTATTTGCCATAAATGCTTTCCTTATCGCGTCACGAGCTCGTAACACTACCGGGTGGCATTCAAACTCACGGTGGGCAGTATTCATATTGTTTGGGCTCATCACTGTGTACTCCTTCATAATAGCAAAACAAATACTTTAAGACATACTTAACAATATCAGAAGACGATTACACTTTTGAACTTTTTACGCAAGATTACGTGAAACGGTATGGGAGGATTACCTTTGCTGAACAATGCAAGGCACAAATACTTGCATAAAAAAATATTGTGTAAATTTGCCTCTGCTGAACATTACAACAAAAAGATATGAAGATGCATAGTGTTTTACCTGACTGAAAAAATAGCTATGCTCAACAGCAGGAGATAAACACTGCTTGACAGTGGCATCATTTGTAGATAGACTCTTAAAAAGTCTTAAATGAGAAATTCCGTATGTATGAGGCAGGGTGGTACATAGCTTACGATAATCATTTCCACACCTTCTCACATGTGTCAACGACTCTCGATATTGGTTTGCATAGCCGTGGTTTTCTGTAACTTTAGAGTCTTGGTCATTAGGTTAATACACTACTGACAAGAAATGCGAAGCCTCCAGAAGACGTAGTCGTATGTCAATTTAACTTCGTATATATACACACCATCGGTGAGTATATAATTGATTAGAGCTGGAATTGTCTTTGACAGGTGAAACGGTCAGGGGAATGCGTTATTGTTGTTCGCGTTTAGTGTTGCTACCAGACCTGATACGGTATATAAGGGGCATGAACAGCGTCAGATGTTGAGAGATCGCTTTGAAGGGCAAGGAGATCGCACATACTCAAGTGAGACAGTGTTATCAGCACCTGGCAGAGTTTTAAAGGCTCTCACTGTGGATCGCCATTTGGCCGGGTGGTCAAATTGTGAATTATCCAGATTTGTGTGACATTCGGATGTGAAAGTGAGGGCAGGTATACTCGTCGTCAAGGTTCCTGTCGATCATGTCTTATCACTACAAGAGAGGATCGTCATATAGTGGGCCAAGCAAGTTGTACCCCTTCACATCTGCGCCTGCCATCCGAGATAATGTAATGGATTAGTTGCAACATTCTGTGTCAATCCACATCGTTGCATGGAGACTAGCATCAGTCAGACAAGGGAGTTACCGTCCCATGCGAAGGCTGCCATTTACAATACAACATAAACGGCTGTGTTTCTAATGGTGTAATGAGCGGGAAGCTTGGGATTCTGATGAATGGCATCGCATTGTGTTCAGCATTGAATCGTGGTTCTGCACTACTGCAGATGACCACCGTCGGCGAGTATGACATGGACACGTGGAGAGGTCTCATTCTTCAAATGCTTGGGAGAGGCACGGCGGTTCTGCTCATTTCGTCATGGTGTGGAGAGCAGTCGAGTACGACTTCACGTCACGTTTAGTAGTGTTTGCCCTCAAACACTCTAAGGGCACAATGGTACGTAAAGGACATCCTGCATCCTCTTTTCAACTTCTTATGCATCATTATAGTGGAGCCAACAGTACAGTGTTCATCCGCATGTGGCACGTGTCTCTATGAACTGTCTGGTGATGTTGAGGTACTCCCATTGTCAGCAAGTTTCCCAGATCTGTCCCGGATGGAACATTTCCGTCCCAATGTTAGTATCTGGAATACCAAGTACAGTTACAACAGCTGTGGTCCAACATTCCTCAAAACAGGGTATAGTGCATGTATCCAGGGCAGGTGGGGAGAGAAGCCATATTGAAAAGTGGGCTCATACCCTTCAGTTCTTTATAAATTATACTCGATGCTGTAATTACTGGAATAACATGATATATCCTCTCAACCCATGAAGTTTCATTTGTTTCTTCCTCTCAATTTGAGTGCTTCACTTTTTTTATCAGATAGTGTGCATGAATGGTTCTAGTTGATTTGGTACTGCTTGTAGTGGAAGACAGAGGACTGGAAGGGAAACGAAGCTCTGAATACGCAAACAGCTTATCGAAAAATGAGGTGGACACTGAGGACGGGAGCTCGCAGTTTAACGACCTGCCACCAACCAACACATCAGAGAAAGAGCTTAAACTTGGACTGGGTAAGGATGAGGACGCAAATCAGTCGTGCCCCTCTAAAGGGAACCAACCAGGCATTCTCCTTAAACGAATTTGGGAAATCATGTAAAATCTAATGGACCAGGACGTGCCTGACAACTGCGCCACACCACGCGGTGAGAAATCAGTCTGTTGGTACGTATGCAAACACGAAAAGTTTCACTCAAGACAAATAAATATGGAGAACGGCACGAAAATAGTTAAACAAATAATAACCAATTTTTTAAAGTTATAATTAATTATTCTCTGTTTTTTTAGTTATTTATTCAGAAAGGCAACTCAATTTTTATAGATATCGATAATACTTAGAGCTAATCTTGTTATTCCTTAAGTGCTCCAAAGAAGGTTTGTAGTAAATTTTAACAAAGTAACAAGGCTACAGAAAAATACCTCATCAACAGCGGAATCGTCATCCACGATGGAGCCTCATTTAAATTTGCAAGGAGTGCGTGAAGCAGATTCATGTGGGTAATTTCTAATACAACAAGTTTATACCGACAGAGCGTCAACATAGTGATAAAAAGGGCGAAAGTTGCAAATTATATTGACACTACATTTATTTGCGGTCGAACAAAAATATATTTCTACTATTTCAGAGTTTTTCGTCGCGAGAGATTCCGTAGCTGTCTGGAAGTGAGACTGCTAAAATAAAAACAATAAATTTTACAAATGTATTTTGCATTGACAAGGTAACAGACTTTAGAAATCAGAAAATCTGTTACGAAACAGAAAAACATGAGAACGAATTTGTTTTTGTTCTTGACATTACTAGAGAACACACTCTTAGCACCGAGTCTGTTTACACTTCTGTATACACTTTAATCCCTCATAATTCTATCGTGTATAGCTCATAATGTTTTCCGGAATGTCACAGTAGATATAACTTTTTATAGTTAGCTGTTTTCCAAGTCATTTGTGCTGAAAGTATTAAATTCAATTCTAGGAAACAATGGGAATCCAGGGAATATAAAGATAAAGGATGTTAGTACTTACATGTGCCGTATTCTCGCTTCCGGTGGACGCTCTCGTAGGATGCAAAATCTTCTGGTGGCGTGTGTAAGGTGAAAACGAATCTAATTTTTGGAAACTCCATGTGAAGTACAGCTGCATATGAAAGAATCATAGCTTGTACCGTTAATATGTGCAGGGCAATTCTAAATTAATATCCGACTACCCACGGGAACAACTGTTTCATACATAGTGTTACGACCCAAGCCTGTGTCACGGCGTTATCAGGAGGTCGAGCGCAGAGTAGGAGTGAGTGATCCTATAGAGCGCCACGTCGTTAATGAAACATCATTCAGATAACAATATTTTATTGGCGAGAGTTTAACAGTCACTCCGTCTTCTTCCCGACGCTTTCTAGCACCGACCGTGCTGATCTGCTTGAAAGTGCGAGGTGGCGCGTCAGTGCCCAGCGAGGAACTTGTTGACAAAAGGAAGTCTCTCGGCTCGAACAGAAATTCGGTATTACAGTTGTAATTAGAAGTTTTACGTATCAATGTGATTAGGATAGTGAAAACTTTCGAATATGTTACTCTTAGTTTGCTCATTATCGGACTTTAGAAATGTACTTGAGGCTCCTAAAAAAAAATGCATGAACAGTATGTAGATTCACAATAGGCAAATTTGGCGGAAGTATTGTCTGGACAAGCCTCAGAATCACAGTTGGAGCTGCAAAATCAAATCTCATTCAAGCACATTCTCGAATTTAGCGCTCTGTGCAGGAGTATTGTACTCAGCCACTTACCACGTATATTGAAGCATAGGCTGATACACTGGAGCAGACAGCTGGTTATAAATAACAGAATGCATTTTCATTATGAAAAACCTATTTCCTAATTCTGTGTCGAAGTCACTGCAGGGAGTGAGATAGCACATGACCGTGAGTTTCTGAATACTTCTCCCTTTAGTGCTGCAGATAATACGTTGTGTAGCCCAACCTTCGTCGTCCTACGTGGTAGTCCAAGCCGCATACCAAACTGTGGTTGCATTTTGAATAGCTGGCAGTGTGCATTAGCAGACTGCAACTTCTGCCGTCCCGCGAGGTTACATCTAAGTGCTTGCATGTTCGAAATCTGTCTGCATACCAGAGCTGCATTGCCATGTTTCCTTTCCAGTTTGCGAACTCCCTCAAAATCGAATTCACACAATTGCAATGTACAGTGAGTCATTCTTCTCGAGGTTGTTTCAGTTCGGGTAGCCACTGTAATACTGTACAGTTTCTGTGACTCTCAATTTTCTACCATACAGGTAACACCGAAACTAAGTGGCTCCTTATATTAAACTGAACAATTCCTTATCTGTGGTTGAGTAATTCCACTTGGCTCTATTTAACTGCCTTCATGCTTATGCTACTGGTCTTTCCCATCTACTTTCCGACTTAAAATTCATCTGACCACCTGGCTGCGTGCATCACAGGACAGGACAAATTCTTCTAAGTAATTTGGGAATGTTAATACACGGCTGGTTGTTAGTGCACCCTTAATTCCTTGAATGTGGCTTGACACTTCGCCATCTACTGGAATTTTATGACATTCTTTCATAAATCTGTCAGCGGTCTGGCAATGACAACAAATCCTTTACAAATTTCCTATAATAATTAGATAACCCTAGAAATGAGAGTAACTGCTTCATAGTCTGTGGTAGTGGTAAATCACACACTGCACATATGAATCTGGATCAGTCTTTACACTATTTTGGCTAACCACACGTCCTAGATTGATCATTCCTGTAAATTCAAAGTTACGCTTTTCGATGCTTGAAGATAAGAGAACCGCACACAACTTTACTAGCACCTATTCAAGTCTCTGAATGCGCTCAATCAAATAACTGGAAAACGTAAAAATGTCATTTAAGTGTATCATATACGAGGGCTTCAGCCGTCTAAACATAAGATCTAACAACTGTTGAAATGTGGTAATAGCATTCATAAGCCCAAAAGGTATCTATTGGTAATGGAAGATCCACCAAGGAATCGTAAATGCGGTCTTTGGCTGGTCTCCTGGTCTTACTACCAGCTGTAGGTAATCAATTTTTAGATTAGTTGTTGAAACTGGATATGCATTCATAAGTGTTCCAGCATTTCAATAATGATGGTTACGACGTAGCCCGTATTTCTTCGTCCCCCCAAATGACTTCTTAGGCAAAACGACAATCATTGATCCCAGGGGTGTTTACGTTCTTCAGTAACGCCATTATTCAGTTGTTGATTGTTAAACTCCTCCAATATTGGTTGCAAATGATGAAGTATTCTATATGTTTTCCTAGAAACCAGAGGTTTGTACCCTGTTGGGATTCTGTGTTGTGTAATGGGTCTTGCTGACAATGGACAACTAGGATGGAACAAATCCATAAACTCAATCAACAGTTTCTCAACACCTACGGTATCTTTCCCATTAAATGTTATACATTCTTTCTCTGACTATGGAAGAGCTCCTCACACGACCTGCCAAAACTGTTACATCCGGAATATACACATTGACAACTTATAATCTATTTTCCAAAACCATCTTTTCGGCGCCAAAACTATCCAGACTGTTATGTCGAAAGTGCAACGTCACAGTTAGTCTGACCACAGGAGACTTGTAAATAACTACTGAAAATCCGAATTAAGTAGGCATCTGCCCAGTCTGAGTAAAACTCATCATATCACAGTGCTGTGTGGTGATCCTGAGGAAAGTGCTAACAAAATGACTCGTTCTTTCATCAAAGCTATTACTCTTTACCTCAGAACTCCAACATCTCTGTATCTCACATATATGCACTGCTATGCCTGTAATTGCAATTGGCAAGATTCAACTTGTGGACAGCGAGTGCACATCGGCAGCCAGTAGCTGCCAGAAAAACCTACTAATGTACCATTTCTCACCATACAGCACGGAACTGTACACAAACAGCTTACCTTTGTAGCTGGCAGCAGAGGAAATGACGCGCAAGGAAGCTGTCCCCTGGGTAGAGCCAGAGTAGTATATTTATGAGAGTTCTGGTGCAAAGAGCGTATTTTTTAATAATTTTCAGATTTAATACCAAGATTTAAGTTTCGTTGTTTCCCCCATTCAAAAATTTATCAACCTCTGTGAACCAAACGTTCATTTAACTAAAAACATAAAAAATACAAAAAATCTAAATTTATCAACTTCAGTAATATGTACTGATTTATCTTTGTATTCTTTGCTACCTTGATAAATAAAATGTAATACAATAATTTTGTCTAATTTATCATCGCCTTCTGAAGAGATTTTACTATAGTGACCTGCGAGAGTAATTTTACATTTATCATTTAAGAGTAATAAAACTTTTTCTCCATATTTATTAAAGCTTCAGCTATTGCAATATTATAATGTTTATTTTCTTCTCAGCTCTGCTAATTTAGTAAATACTTCTGCACACCATAACTGCAATTGCTAAGTTCGCTTACTAGATTGTCAGTGTTATCATTCATGTTCATTTTGTTTTGCTTTTATTTATATAGAAGATATCTAAATTTTTCAGTTTTCATCATCACTATCTTTCTGGAAATATTTCAAAAGAAAATGTAAAAACAAAGATAACACCTTTATTACTTTTTAATTTTTTTTCATTCATGTGATTAAAAATTTTCAGTTAAAATTCAGTGTTGTGAATCATAAGTTAAACTCTTTTTAGCATCCATATATGCAGTTACATCATTTGGTGCCTTTTGATTAAAAACACACATAATTTCATTCTTGTTTTGTGAATACAGTTTTGAATAAAATTGAATGGATTTAGATTTAGATCAATTATTCAATTATCTTATTATTTTAAAATCTGTAAAAGCATTTTAAGCTTTTAAAAAGTTATTTGGGGATCAAGATTAGAAAATTCTTGATGGAAAACCTCATTTCTTCCATTTCTTACATAAATATTTGGTAATTTAATATGGTCAATTGAAGAAGAATCATTTACTGATTATTTTTTTCAATTAGTATGGAAAACAACGAAAGTAAAGTAAGGCATATAAAATTCAGGAGAATTACAATGATTATTACTATCTATGGTTCATGGTGTGGGTCCCTGTAGTCATGTCCTAGTTCATGAACCACGGGCAATGTATGAGTGGCCAAGTAAGTGGTCCCAACAGTCGGGATACCAGTTACTTTGGAATAAGGCTGGGCATCTTGGACATATTCTGAGCCATGGTCACCTTTGTGCTCATATGGCAAAGACTACCAAATCCACCGGTTAGTCCGTCAACCTCAACTCAATGGGACTCGGGGTAAGTAAGGCTAGCAACCTGCTTCCCTGGTACTTTAAATATGATGCTGGCAACAATCAGAGCAAAATGCCACGGAGCTTTGGAGGTGACGGAGTCCCACCTCTCACTGACAAACCATGGACTCCTATGATACGACTTGGCAAACAAATGGTAATGAGATGGGGAGCTATTAATATCAATGGGGGCTACTCTGGGAAGAAGGTAGAGCTGGCAGAGGCTGCAAGTAAAATGGGGCTGGACGTTTTAGCTGTTAGTGACATTCGGGTCCTGCTTCCCTGGTACTTTAAATATGATGCTGGCAACAATCAGAGCAAAATGCCACGGAGCTTTGGAGGTGGCGGAGTCCCACCTCTAACTGACAAACCAGGGACTCCTAAGATACGACTTGGCAAACAAATGGTAATGAGATGGGGAGCTATTAATATCAATGGGGGCTACTCTGGGAAGAAGGTAGAGCTGGCAGAGGCTGCAAGTAAAATGGGGCTGGACGTTTTAGCTGTTAGTGACATTCGGGTCCTGCTTCCCTGGTACTTTAAATATGATGCTGGCAACAATCAGAGCAAAATGCCACGGAGCTTTGGAGGTGGCGGAGTCCCACCTCTAACTGACAAACCAGGGACTCCTAAGATACGACTTGGCAAACAAATGGTAATGAGATGGGGGAGCTATTAATATCAATGGGGGCTACTCTGGGAAGAAGGTAGAGCTGGCAGAGGCTGCAAGTAAAATGGGGCTGGACGTTTTAGCTGTTAGTGACATTCGGGTCCTGCTTCCCTGGTACTTTAAATATGATGCTGGCAACAATCAGAGCAAAATGCCACGGAGCTTTGGAGGTGGCGGAGTCCCACCTCTAACTGACAAACCAGGGACTCCTAAGATACGACTTGGCAAACAAATGGTAATGAGATGGGGAGCTATTAATATCAATGGGGGCTACTCTGGGAAGAAGGTAGAGCTGGCAGAGGCTGCAAGTAAAATGGGGCTGGACGTTTTAGCTGTTAGTGACATTCGGGTCCTGCTTCCCTGGTACTTTAAATATGATGCTGGCAACAATCAGAGCAAAATGCCACGGAGCTTTGGAGGTGACGGAGTCCCACCTCTAACTGACAAACCAGGGACTCCTAAGATACGACTTGGCAAACAAATGGTAATGAGATGGGGAGCTATTAATATCAATGGGGGCTACTCTGGGAAGAAGGTAGAGCTGGCAGAGGCTGCAAGTAAAATGGGGCTGGACGTTTTAGCTGTTAGTGACATTCGGGTAAGGGGTGAGAAAGAAGAGGAAGTGGGAGAATACAAGGTCTACCTGTCAGGAGTCAAAGCAGGAATAGCACAATGAGGTGTAGGGCTTTACATCAGGAAGGAAATGGAACCCAGCGTAGTTACAGTAAGGTATGTAAACGAACGACTGATGCGGATAGATTTGACAGTGTCTAGCAAGAAAATTAGGATTGTGTCAGTATATTCGCATTGTGAAGAGGCAGATCAAGATAAGACTGATAGTTTTTATGAGGTACTCAGTGATGTAGTTGTTAGAGTAAAAGACAAGGACGGTGTTCTGCTCATGGGTGATTTTAATGCCAGGATTGGAAATCGAACAGAAGGGTATGAAAAGGTTATGGGTAAATTTGGAGAGGATATGGAGGCCAACAGGAACGGGAAACAACTCTTGGATTTCTGTGCCAGTATGGGCTTCGTAATCACAAACTCCTTTTTTAAACAAGAACATTCACTGGTATACTTGGGAAGGCAGGGGAACCAGATCTGTCATTGACTATATTTTATCAGATCAGGAATTCAGGAAGGCTGTGAGGGACACATGTGTATTCAGGGGATTCTTTGATGACACTGATCATTATTCAATCTGCAGTGAAATTGGGATTGTGAGGCCGAAAGTGCAGGAGGTCAGGTCCATATGTAGGAGGATAAGAGTGGAGAAACTTCAGGATAAGGAAATCAGGCACAAGTACATAACAGCGATCTCAGAAAGGTACCAGTTAGTTGAATGTAGTCAATTACAGTCATTGGAAAAGGAATGGACAAGGTACAGGGACACAGTACTAGAAGTGACTAAAGAACGTCTTGGAACAGTAGTGTGTAAAAGTAGGATGAAGCGAACAGCTTGGTGGAATGACACAGTCAAGGCAGCCTGTAAAAGGAAAAAGAAGGCGTATCAAAAATGGCTACATACTAGAACTCAGGTAGACAGAGAAAGTTATGTTGAAGAAAGAAACAAAGCCAAACAGATAATTGCAGCATTCAAGAAGAAATCTTGGGAAGACTTTGGAAACAGGTTGGAGACTATGGGTCAAGCTGCTGGAAAACCATTCTGGAGTGTAATTAGCAGTCTTCGAAAGGGAGGTAAGAAGGAAATGACAAGTATTTTGGACAGGTCAGGAAAACTGCTGGTGAATCCTGTGGATGCCTTTGGCAGATGGAGGGATTATTTTGAAGAGTTGCTCAATGTAGGTGAAAATACGATCAGCAATGTTTCAGATTTCGAGGCAGAATGGGGTAGGAATGATGATAGATATAGGATCACATTTGAGGAAGTGGAGAAAATGGTCAATAGATTGCAGTGAAATAAAGCAGCTGGGGTGGATGAAATGAAGTCGGAACTCATCAAATACAGTGGAATGTCAGGTCTTAAATGGCTACACAGGATAAGTGAAATGGCCTGCGAGTCTGGACAGTTTCAATCAGACTGGACAAAAGCAGTAATCACACCCAGCCTGTCGACACTGTTGTTAATATTATTTATGGATCATATGTTGAAAACAATAGACTGGCTGGTTGAGATCAAGATATGTGAACACAAAATAAGCAGTCTTGCATATGCGGATGACTTAGTTGTGATGGCAGATTCGGTTGAAAGTTTGCAAAGTAATATTTCAGAACTAGATCAGAAATGTAAGGACTATGGTATGAAGATTAGCATCTCCAAAACGAAAGTAATGTCAGTGGGAAAGAAATATAAACGGATTGAGTGCTAAATAGGAGGAACAAAGTTGGAACAGGTGGACGGTTTCAAGTACTTAGGATGCATATTCTCACAGGATGGCAACATAGTGAAAGAACTGGAAGCGAGGTGTAGCAAAGCTAATGCAGTGAGCGCTGAGCTACGATCTACTCTCTTCTGCAAGAAGGAAGTCAGTACCAAGACTAAGTTATCTGTGCAACTTTGTTGTATGGGAGCGAAAGCTGGGTGGATTCAGGTTACCTTATCAACAAGGTTGAGGTTACGGTTATGAAAGTAGCTAGGATGATTGCAGGTACTTGTAGATGGGAACAATGGCATGAGGGCGTCCACAATGAGGAAATCAAAGAAAAACTGGGAATGAACTCTATAGATTTAGCAGTCAGGGCGAACAGGCTTAGATGGTGGGGTCATGTTACACGCATGGGAGAAGCAAGGTTACCCAAGAGACTCATGGGTTCAGCAGTAGAGGGTAGGAGGAGTCGGGGAAGACCAAGGAGAAGGTACCTGGATTCGGTTAAGAATGATTTTGAAGTAATAGGTTTAACATCAGAAGAGGCACCAATGTTAGCACTGAATAGGGGATCATGGAGGAATTTGATAAGAGGGCTATGCTCCAGACTGAACACTGAAAGGCATAATCAGTTTTAAACGATGATGATGATGATGATGATTACTATCTAACTCAAAATTTCTTTTTCCAATTAAACCAGCAACTTCTAATCATTATAGTTCAAATGAAGAAATCATAATTTTTGGATTTTGCTGTCTAGTTCATACTTAACAACAGGAACAGTAATTTCCATACTATTTTACCTTCTTTTAAAAGTGTACAATCACCATTATTAGTTGTCCATCGAAGAACAGAGTCTTCTTGATCTTTTCTTGAACTCCAAGTAAAAATTAGTGTTAAATCCCCTTCCCAAATTATATCTGTAAAATCGTTAAAAATCCAACAAATAATTATAATAGATAAAGTACATCATTTTTAATTTTATCATTGTTAATAATATGTCCTTCCACAGTTAGTTCATTTGACTGAGATGAAGTTATTGTATAAGTGATGATGAAAGAAATTGTTGTTCTAATCTAGATAAAATATTATTTCCTTTTGAAACTGTAAGAACATTTCTATAGTGTCTTCTTCAGTAAATAAATTATTATTTTTTGTTGTAATATTTAGAGTGAAAATAGTTGAATAAAAACAAGTACTGACACATTTTTATAAGTTTCTTTTATTGAAAAAGATAATCTTTTTTAAGAATAGATGAATTATCACTCAATTAGAACGATCTACTCATATATATTAATAAAAATTACGTGAATAAGTTACAGATTGGGAACAAAAAATAAGAACTCTGGAAAAATTAAGTAATAAACATGGTATTGATTGATAGTTATATTCTAACTCCAGGTTGGTTAAATTGAGACAAAATTAACAATTTCCATGTTTATTAAAATGTTTAGATCAACCAAAAATTAATAATTTATAAAAAGATGTGAAAAATAGAAGATGAACATAATGAAAAATTACTCCTTTTATTGGAAATAATGATGTAATTATTCTGTTCTACATCTACATCTATACTCCGCGAGCCACCTTACGGTGTGTGGCGGAGGGTACTTATTGTACCACTATCTGATCCCCCCTTCCCTGTTCCATTCACGAATTGTGCGTGGGAAGAACGACTGCTTGTAAGTCTCCGTATTTGCTCTAATTTCTCGGATCTTTTCGTTGTGATCATTACGCGAGATATATGTGGGCGGTAGTAATATGTTGCCCATCTCTTCCCGGAATGTGCTCTCTCGTAATTTCGATAATAAACCTCTCCGTATTGCGTAACGCCTTTCTTGAAGTGTCCGCCACTGGAGCTTGTTCAGCATCTCCGTAACGCTCTCGCGCTGACTAAATGTCCCCATGACGAATCGCGCTGCTTTTCGCTGGATCATGTCTATCTCTTCTATTAATCCAACCTGGTAAGGGTCCCATACTGATGAGCAATACTCAAGAATCGGACGAACAAGCGTTTTGTAAGCTACTTCTTTCGTCGATGAGTCACATTTTCTTAGAATTCTTCCTATGAATCTCAACCTGGCGCCTGCTTTTCCCACTATTTGTTTTATGTGATCATTCCACTTCAGATCGCTCCGGATAGTAACTCCTAAGTATTTTACGGTCGTTACCGCTTCCAATGATTTACCACCTATGGCATAATCGTACTGGAATGGATTTCTGCCCCTATGTATGCGCATTATATTACATTTATCTACGTTTAGGGAAAGCTGCCAGCTGTCGCACCATGCATTAATCCTCTGCAGGTCTTCCTGGAGTACATACGAGTCTTCTGATGTTGCTACTTTCTTGTAGACAACCGTGTCATCTGCAAATAGCCTCACGGAGCTACCGATGTTGTCAACTAAGTCATTTATGTATATTGTAAACAATAAAGGTCCTATCACGCTTCCTTGCGGTACTCCCGAAATTACCTCTACATCTGCAGATTTTGAACCTTTAAGAATGACATGTTGTGTTCTTTCTTCTAGGAAATCCTGAATCCAATCACAAACCTGGTCCGATATTCCGTAAGCTCGTATTTTTTTCACTAAACGTAAGTGCGGAACCGTATCAAATGCCTTCCTGAAGTCCAGGAATACGGCATCAATCTGCTCGCCAGTGTCTACGGCACTGTGAATTTCTTGGGCAAATAGGGCGAGCTGAGTTTCACATGATCTCTGTTTGCGGAATCCATGTTGGTTATGATGAAGGAGATTTGTATTATCTAAGAACGTCATAATACGAGAACACAAAACATGTTCCATTATTCTACAACAGATTGACGTAAGCGAAATAGGCCTATAATTATTCGCATCTGATTTATGACCCTTCTTGAAAATGGGAACGACCTGCGCTTTCTTCCAGTCGCTAGGTACTTTACGTTCTTCCAGCGATCAACGATAAATTGCTGATAGAAAGGGGGCAAGTTCTTTAGCATAATCACTGTAGAATCTTAAGGGTATCTCGTCTGGTCCGGATGCTTTTCCGCTACTAAGTGATAGCAGTTGTTTTTCAATTCCGATATCGTTTATTTCAATATTTTCCATTTTGGCGTCCGTGCGACGGCTGATGTCAGGGACCGTGTTACGATTTTCCGCAGTGAAACAGTTTCGGAACACTGAATTCAGTATTTCTGCCTTTCTTCGGTCGTCCTCTGTTTCGGTGCCATCGTGGTCAACGAGTGACTGAATAGGGGATTTAGATCCGCTTACCGATTTTACATATGACCAAAACTTTTTAGGGTTCTTGTTTAGATTGTTTGCCAATGTTTTATGTTCGAATTCGTTGAATGCTTCTCTCATTGCTCTCTTTACGCTCTTTTTCGCTTCGTTCAGCTTTTCCTTATCAGCTATGATTCGACTACCCTTAAACCTATGATGAAGCTTTCTTTGTTTCCGTAGTACCTTTCGTACATGATTGTTATACCACGGTGGATCTTTCCCCTCGCTTTGGACCTTAGTCGGTACGAACTTATCTAAGGCGTACTGGACGATGTTTCTGAATTTTTTCCATTTTTGTTCCACATCCTCTTCCTCAGAAATGAACGTTTGATGGTGGTCACTCAGATATTCTGCGATTTGTGCCCTATCACTCTTGTTAAGCAAATATATTTTCCTTCCTTTCTTGGCATTTCTTATTACACTTGTAGTCATTGATGCAACCACTGACTTATGATCACTGATACCCTCTTCTACATTCACGGAGTCGAAAAGTTCCGGTCTATTTGTTGCTATGATGTCTAAAACGTTAGCTTCACGAGTTGGTTCTCTAACTATCTGCTCGAAGTAATTCTCGGACAAGGCAGTCAGGATAATGTCACAAGAGTCTCTGTCCCTGGCTCCAGTTCTGATTGTGTGACTATCCCATTCTATACCTGGTAGATTGAAGTCTCCCCCTATTACAATAGTATGATCACGAAACTTCTTCACGACGTTCTGCAGGTTCTCTCTGAGGCGCTCAACTACTACGGTTGCTGATGCAGGTGGTCTATAGAAGCATCCGACTATCATATCTGACCCACCTTTGATACTTAGCTTAACCCAGATTATTTCACATTCGCATTCGCTAATAACTTCACTGGATATTATTGAATTCTTTACTGCTATAAATACTCCTCCACCATTGGCGTTTATCCTATCCTTGCGGTATATATTCCATTCTGTGTCTAGGATTTCGTTACTGTTCACTTCCGGTTTTAACCAACTTTCCGTTCCTAATACTATATGCGCACTATTTCCTTCAATAAGAGATACTAATTCAGGAACCTTGCCCTGGATACTCCTGCAGTTTACCAATATTACGTTAACTTTTCCTGTTTTTGGTCTCTGAGGACGGACGTTCTTTATCAACGATGATAATGTCCTCTCTGGTAAGCCGTCAGGTATTTTATCGTTTCGCCCAAGGGGGGGTCCCTCTAACCTAAAAAACCCCCGTGTGCACGCCACACGTACTCTGCTACCCTAGTAGCTGCTTCCGGTGTGTAGTGCACGCCTGACCTGTCTAGGGGGGCCCTACAGTTCTCCACCCAATAACGGAGGTCGATGAATTTGCAACCATTATAGTCGCAGAGTCGTCTGAGCCTCTGGTTTAGACCCTCCACACGGCTCCAAACCAGATGAATGCAAAAATAATTCAGTTGTTGTTTTCGATAATTTTGTTCATGAAAATAAAGATAAAATCAGAGAATGTTTTACTAGACATAGACATAGAGGAAGAGATTCTACATCTACATCTACATCCATAATCCACAAGCCACCTGACGGTGCGTGGCGGAGGGTACCCTGAGTACCTCTATCAGGCCTCCCTTCTATTCCAGTCTCGTATTGTTCGTGGAAAGAAGGATTGTCGGTATGCTACTGCGTGGGCTCTAATCTCTCTGATTTTATCCTCATGGTCTCTTCGCGAGGTATACATAGGAGGGAGCAATATACTGCTTGACTCTTCAGTGAAGGTATGTTCTCGACACTTTAACAAAAGCCTGTACCGAGCTACTGAGCGTCTCTCCTGCAGAGTCTTTCACTGGAGTTTATCTATCATTTCGATTTCGCGATTACTGAATGATCCTGTAATGAAGTGTGCTGCTCTCCGTTTGATCTTCTCTATCTCTTCTATCAACCCTATCTGGTACGGATCCCACACTGCTGAACAGTATTCAAGCAGTGGGCGAACAAGCGTACTGTAACCTACTTCCTTTGTTTACGGATTGCATTTCCTTAGGATTCTTCCAATAAATCTGAGTCTGTCATCTGCTTTATCGACGATCAACTTATGCGATCATTTCATTTTAAATGACTCCTAATGCGTACTCCCAGATAATTTATGGAATTAATTGCTTCCAGTTGCTGACCTGCTATGTTGTAGCTAAATGATAATGGACCTATCTTTCTATGTATTCGCAGCACATTACACTTGTCTACATTGAGATTCAATTGCCATTCCCTGCACCATGGGTCAATTTGCTGCAGATCCTCCTGCATTTCAGTACAATTTTCCATTGTTACAACCTCTTGATACACCACATTATCATCTGCAAAAAGCCTCAGTGAACTTCCGATGTCATCCACAAGGTCATTTATGTATATTGTGAATAGCAACGGTCCAGCGGCCTTTCCTCTTTTGAGCGATTTTAATTGTTTATCTATCCCTCTGTCGTCTATTTCGATATCTACTATTTTGTCATCTGTGTGGCAATCTAGAGAAGGAACTACAGTGCAGTCTTCCTTTGTGAAACAGCTTTGGAAATAGACATTTAGTATTTTGGCCTTTAGTCTGTCATCCTCTGTTTTAGTACCATTTTGGTCACAGAGTGTCTGGACATTTTGTTTTGATCCACCTACCACTTTTACATAAGACCAAAATTTCTTAGGATTTTCTGCCAAGTCAGTACATAGAACTTTACTTTAGAATTCATTGAATGCCTCTCACATAGCCCTCCTCACACCACAAGTCGCTTCGCGTAATTTTTGTTTGTTTGCAAGGCTTTGGCTATGTTCATGTTTGCTGTGAAGTTCCCTTTGCTTCCGCAGCAGTTTCCTAACCTGGTTGTTATACCACGGTGGCTCTTTTCCATCTCTTATGATCTTGCTTGGCACATACTCATCGTGTATGATGGTTTTGAACTTTGTCCACTGATCCTCAACACTATCTGTACTTGAGACAAAACTTTTACATTGAGCCATCAGGTACCCTGTAATCTGCTTCTTGTCACTTTTGCTTCTACTTAGTTGAAACCTATTCAAAAATACGAAAACAATCATTGGGAAATAATCTAAATTTTAAAAATATTTTCAGACAAAATGATTTAAGTAAATTTATCATGAATTTCTTGGTTGTGATATAAAATTTGGCAATTTTAATAAATGTTGGAAAGAAAATGAATTTCGTTTCATAACAACAGATATGACAAGTCAAATTAATAAAGGTAATACAGAGAGTAGAAAAATAAATTTCAAAATATTAAATATTAAAGATAAAATAGTTAAACATAAAAATTTTGAACATAAAAGAGTTGAACATCAACAATGAAGGCAAACTAAAAAAATTGTTATTCTATTTTATCACTAATAATTTTTTTTAAATACGACGTAGAAATTGCTAAAAAAGCAAAACGAAATAGGAAAGAAAAAGGACAATTGAAGGAAGGGAAAAATTTAAAAGATAAGATCTACCAGCTATTGATGGAATTGAATAGTTAAATAAGGAATTGAAGGTTTAGGAGATAATGTTTGGAAGCTACTTAAGAAAACTGAAGCTGAAAAACATATGGCTACTTATAAACAGCATTATATAGAAGAATTCAATAATATTCAAAAATAAAAAATATGATAAGTTTGAAAGTGATACATTATGTGAATCAGAAATTCGTGATTTATTGAATAAATACTAAGAAGAAGTTATGGACAGAGGAAAACCAATTACAATGTCGTTAAAAAACAAATATAAGTGAAGCAATGCTAAAATTTATCAGTCATTATGAACATACTGTTTTTGGTTTAACACCTGTTGTTACTTTTAAATATATTGGCAAATATTCAATTGAACTCAATGGTGATAAATAGACTGAATATGAAGGAACAGATGGATTAATGAATCTTTTAAGTAAAAAACAATCTATTTCAAAAGATTTAGGTAAAGAATTGGATTCTCTTGATTTACAAAATTATGCTAGTATTTTATTAGACTCAAATGCTGTATCTTCTTATAATAATCCAAATAAAAATAAATCAGAAAAATGAAGTAAATATAATTATTTGATAAAACAATTGTAGAGAATTATTTTCCTAGGTTTACAGAAAGATATCTTAATAATTCAATTCAAAATGTTGGCGAAGCATTAATAAAAATTTATAGAAAAACCAGATGATTATATTTGGATGAGTGATGATCGCCATTTAATTGATTGATTAAGTGTACTCAATGGGGAATAATTACCTGGAAATAAAAATTATTGAAATTTGCCACATATGTTTTGGGAAAGTGAATATGGAAAAGGAACAAAAAGTTGAACTTTAAATAATTTACCAGTCATGAAATGCTTCTACCAAGCTATAATTATTGTGGACCTTCAACTAAAGTAAATGAAAGTTAAGGAGAAGGAGATAAAGGAATAAATCCATTAGACGAAGCATTTAAATAACATGACATTTTAATAGAAATAATACACAATCTGGAAAATGACATGAAGCTGTTAAAAACGTTCTGCTATCTGCAAAAGAAAGAATACATGCATCAGATACTTCATTTGGTGACAAACTAACTTTATAAAATTTAGTTAGAGGAAAAAATACATGGAAAACGAAAATTAGGTATGTGCTGCTGAAAATGGATTAAAATTATAAAAAAATTCTTTATTAATATTTAACCTATATAAATGAATAACTTTAGTATTGTTGAAACTAATCTTGGAAATGGTGACATCAGATTAAAATTAATTAAAGTTAACTTATATAATGAACAATTAAAAAGTTTTGATCTATTTTAACTTGTGAACAAAGAGGCAAAAAGATAAGAAACTGGTGGAAATTTCTTATTTCAATAGGTATTCCTCTCATAAGAAAAATAATGGATTATTTAATGAACAAGAAAGACACTAAGCATGAAGGTTGATTTTTACCATTATTATTAACTGTATTACCATATCCAGCAAATATTGGTTGACTCACTGGTGGATTTGTAGAAACTACAGATGCAGTTCTAAATCAGAAATAAGCCGATAAAGAATTAGAAGAACAAAGAGAACATAATTTCGTAAAGGAAAAGAATCGAAGTAGATGTAGAAAAAATTTAAAAGCAATGAAAAACAATATCCATAATCGTTTTTCTAATTTTGAAATAGAAGAATTAGTTAATAAATAAATACTGTCATTGCACTCTTACGATTGGCAAACTACCTAATAAACCAAAAAATTCAGAACGAGAAATAGTAAATGTAGACACACCTGATGTTGTTGGTACTCCCTGAATTTGTTTGAGAATAAAGATATAAAATTAGTTTTTTAATCATTTGGAGGAAATATACCAAAACAAATTGCAAATTATTTAGGAAATAAATTTATATTATAACATTGAAAGGATACAAAATATAAAAAATTTATTTGTGGCCATTTCTGTCTACTTGTTTTAAAATAATTTGGTTGTTGCTGTTGTTGTGGTATTCAGTCCTGAGACTGGTTTGATGCAGCTCTCCATGCTACTCTATCCTGTGCAAGCTTCTTCATCTCCCAGTACCTACTGCAAACTACATCCTTCTGAATCTGCTTAGTGTATTCATCTCTTGGTCTCCCTATACGACTTTTACGCTCCACGCTGCCCTCCAAAACTAAATTGGTGATACCTTGATGCCTCAGAACATGTCCTACCAACCGATCCCTTCTTCTGGTCAAGTTGTGCCACAAACTTCTCTTCTCCCCAATCCCATTCAATACTTCCTCATTAGTTATGAGATCTACCCATCTAATCTTCAGCATTCTTCTGTAGCACCACATTTCGAAAGCTTCTATTCTCTTCTTGTCCAAACTATTTATCGTCCATGTTTCACTTCCATACATGGCTACACTCCATACAAATACTTTCAGAAATGACTTCCTGACACTTAAATCTATACTCGATGTTAACAAATTTCTCTTCTTCAGAAACGCTTTCCTTGCCATTGCCAGTCTACATTTTATATCCTCTCCACTTCAACAATCATCAGTTATTTTGCTCCCCAAATAGCAAAACTCCTTTACTACTTTAAGTGTCTCATTTCCTAATCTAATTCCCTCAGCATCACCCAACTTAATTCGACTACATTCCATTATCCTCGTTTTGCTTTTGTTGATGTTCAGCTTATATCCTCCTTTCAAGGCACTATCCATTCCATTCAACTGCTCTTCCAAGTCCTTTGCTGTCTCTGACAGAATTACAATGTCCTCGGCGAACCTCAAAGTTTTTATTTCTTCTCCATGGATTTTAATACCTACTCCGAATTTTTCTTTTGTTTCCTTTACTGCTTGCTCAATATACAGATTGAATAACATCAGGGAGAGGCTACAACCCTGTCTTACTCCTTTCCCAACAACTGCTTCCCTTTCATGCCCCTCAACTCTTATAACTGCCATCTGGTTTCTGTACAATTGTAAATAGCCTTTCGCTCCCTGTATTTTACCCCTGCCACCTTTAGAATTTGAAAGAGAGTATTCCAGTCAACATTGTCAAAAGCTTTCTCTAAGTCTACAAATGCTATAAACGTAGGTTTGCCTTTCCTTAATCTTTCTTCTAAGATAAGTCGTAAGGTCAGTATTGCCTCACGTGTTCCAGTATTTCTACGGAATCCAAACTGATCTTCCCCGATCTCGGCTTCTATCAGTTTTTCCATTCATCTGTAAAGAATTCGTGTTAGTATTTTGCAGCTGTGGCTTATTAAACTGATTGTTCGGTAAATTTCACATCTGTCAGCACCTGCTTTCTTTGGGATTGGAATTATTATATTCTTCTTGACGTCTGAGGGTACTTCGCCTGTTTCATACATATTGCTCACCAGATGGTAGAGCTTTGTCAGGACTGGCTCTCCCAAGGCCGTCAGTAGTTCCAATGGAATTTTGTCTACTCTGGCGGCCTTGTTTCGACTCAGGTCTTTCAGTGCTCTGTCAAACTCTTCACGCAGTATCGTATCTCCCATTTCATCTTCATCTACATCCTCTTCCATTTCCATAATATTGTCCTCAAGTACATCGCCCTTGTATAGACCCTCTATATAGTGCTTCCACCTTTCTGCTTTCCCTTCTTTGCTTAGAACTGGGTTTCCATCTGAGCTCTTGATGTTCATACAAGTGGTTCTCTTATCTCCAAAGGTCTCTTTAATTTTCCTGTAGGCAGTATCTATCTTACCCCTAGTGAGATAAGCCTCTACATCCTTACATTTGTCCCTCCTTAGCCATTTTGCACTTCCTGTCGATCTCATTTTTGAGACATTTGTATTCCTTTTTGCCTGCTTCATTTACTGCATTTTTATATTTTCTCCTTTCATCAATTAAATTCAATATTTCTTCTGTTACCCAAGGATTTCTACAAGCCCTCGTCTTTTTACCTACTTGATCCTATGCTGCCTTCACTACTCCATCCCTGAAAGGTACCCATTCTTCTTCTACTGTATTTCTTTCCCCCAGTCCTATCAGTTGTTCCCTTATGCTCTCCCTGAAACTCTGTACAACCTCTGGTTCTTTCAGTTTATCCAGGTCCCATCTCCTTACGTTCCCACCTTTTTGCAGTTTCTTCAGTTTTAATCTACATGTCATAACCAATAGATTGTGGTCAGAGTCCACATCTGCTCCTGGAAATGTCTTACAATTTAAAACCTGGTTCCTAAATCTCTGTCTTACCATTATATAATCTATCTGATACCTTTTAGTATCTCCAGGGTTCTTCCATGTATACAATCTTCTTTCGTGATTCTTAAACCAAGTGTTAGCTATGATTAAGTTGTGCTCTGTGCAAAATTCTACCATGCGGCTTCCTCTTTCATTTCTTAGCCCCAATCCATATTCACCTACTACGTTTCCTTCTCTCCCTTTTCCTACTACCGAATTGCAGTCACCCATGACTATTAAATTTTCGTCACCCTTCACTATCTGAATAATTTCTTTCATTTCATCATACTTTTCTTCAATTTCTTCGTCATCTGCAGAGCTAGTTGGCATATAAACTTGTACTACTGTAGTAGGTGTGGGCTTCGTATCTATCTTGGCCACAATAATGCGTTCACTATGCTGTTTGTTGTTGCTTACCCGCATTCCTATTTTCCTATTCATTACCCCTATCTGATTTTGTGTTTATAACCCTGTAGTCACCTGACCAGAAGTCTTTGTCCTCCTGCCACCGAACTTCACTAATTCCCTCTATATCTAACTTTAACCTATCCATTTCCCTTTTTAAATTTTCTGACCTCCCTGCCCGATTAAGTGATCTGACATTCCACACTCCGATCTGTAGAACGCCAGTTTCCTTTCTCCTGATAACGACATCCTCTTGAGTAGTCCCCGCCCAGAGACCCGATTGGGGGACTATTTTACCTTCGGAATATTTTACCCAAGAGGACGCCATCATCATTTAATCATACAATAAAGCTGCATGCCCTCGGGAAAAATTACGGCCGTAGTTTCCCCTTGCTTTCAGCTGTTCGCAGTACCAGCACAGCAATGCTGTTTTGGTTATTGTTACAAGGCCAGATCAGTCAATCATCCATACTGTTGCCCTTGCAACTACTGAAAAGGCTGCTGCCCCTGCTCAGGAACCAAACGTTTGTCTGGCCTCTCAACAGATACCCCTCCGTTGTGCTTGCACCTACGGTACGGCTATCTGTATCGCTGAGGCACACAAGCCTCCCCACCAACGGCAAGGTCCATGGTTCATGAGGCAGGAATAATTTGGTATGAATTTTATCTCCATTTACTAAATTTAAAAACTTATTGAATTTAAAATTTAAAAAAAATAAATTGGTATGAATTTTAAGTTTAATAAGTTTTTAAATTTAGTAAATGGAGATTTTTGGAACCACATTACATATAAAGACAATAACGATGTAAAAAAATATAAGATTTTCGATTATTAGAAAATTAATTAGGATTTAACTTCAGAGTTTCAAGATTGCCAATGAAAACTGATAATAAGCATGAAGTAAAGAAACAATATTTATAAAAGGAAACAGCTAGCCTTGTTACTAAAACTGAATATACAAGTATTTCAGCATAGTTGAATAATTCTGACAATAAAAAAATTCTATTAAATTACATTGCAACAAAAAAATACAGAAAACAGTTTTAACCTCATACTGAAAGGATTTAAATAATCTTATAAATAAAGTATATGAGAAACAATTAACAGAACTTACTTTTGGGACTGGAGATTATTAAAAAAGTATAGTGTCAATTAGTATTATTTTATTCTTAAAAAAGGTGTGACTGATTGTAAAAAGAGGCTCCAGTTCACCACCAGCAATGGAGAGTGAAGCTTTGACAATGACAGCCACTCCTGCTGGCGAAACGTCAGAAAAATCATTAGATGAACGTCGGCCGAAGAACCGAGACAGAAGCCAATAGACAGTTTGTCAAGAAGTGACCACGAAAGCCTTAACAATTAGGTATAATATAAACAGAGATTTAAAAATTTAAGATTATGGTCTCTCGATGAGTGTTTTTGACAAACTTTACAAAATAACTCTAACATCCAACAAATAAAAAATCAATTTTTCTAACAATAAGATTAAAAGTTTCTACTAAAATTGTTCCAGTTGACATAAAGTTAGTTATATTTGCTAAAGTAAATTAATTATATTCATTCTCTATCCATGGAGGATCATAATCTGTTTGAAATGTAAAAGGCTACTGCAACACATAATCCTAATAGAATAATACCTAAAAATGGGAAATAAAGAACTGAAGGTCTCTGTGCAATTTATAAAACAAAAAAAGGAAGTTTGTTGAATAAATTTTTATATAATTGTTTTAACATTTGTGAAGATATTATAAATGAATTATATAAATAAATGAGAAAATATATTCACATAGGAAATTTAATAACTTTTGGAATAGATGATTTATAGCAACATGATATAGTCAAAATGGATTCTGGAAAGTTAAAAGGATTTAAAAAACAAATAAAGTATAGAAATAATTATAAATTTTTATAGATTATTCCAAAATTTGCATGGGTTATTCCACGTAGGAATAAAACAGGTAAAAATTATTTGATTCTTTTAATAAAATATTTGAGTTAAGTAAACCAAAAAAATTTACCAACAGAATGTGATAAAAATTTCATAATAAGGAATTCCAGGAACTAGGGAAATAATTTAATTGAATCACTATTCAACTTTTAGTAAATTAAAAGGATCTGTTGTTCAAGGATTTAATAGATTATTGAAAAAAATGTGGAGAAAATTCTACTTATAAGGAATTATAAATGTGTTGAAGTAGTTTAAAAATCAGTTGAATATAATATCACAAAAGTCATCACAAAACGAAAAAATGTAAACAAATGAAATGAAAAAATTTTACTGAAAACTATTTATGTAACAAATTTGTTAGATACTAATGCTAAATATTAAATTGTAAATGAGGTATGAATAGGTAAATTTAAACATATTTTGAAAAAGGATGTACAACAATTGGACAATAGGAATTTTTGAAATTGAAGACATTAGTCATTCGAATCCAATTATACATAAATAGAAATATTTAAATGGAGAAGGAACAATTGAAAATTTCGTGAAAAAGAACTATTGTAAACAAATTTTCAAAATGTTTATCTTGTACAAAAAGTTTTAAGTAAGAAAGGTAATAAGGTATATGTTAAATGGTTAGGTTTTGATAATACACACAGTATTTGGGTAAATAAGAGTTATCTAGTATTGCAAATTTTTAAATTGTTAATATATTTTTTCTATAAATGGAGTTAGTTATGGAAAATTTATACATATTTTGTGTTATATATATTATTATTGTTAGTGTTTTACTATAAGAGATAAAGAATATTTTGATATTCAAATAATGGTTAACAAAATGTTTTAATGTCGGAATCACATGAAAATTTTAAATTTAAATTGAAGGAATCAACTCGTTGCACCGAATTTTTTTACCAGCTGTTTATAATAAATTGTTATGAATGTTATTCGAAATTTAATTATGAAAAATCTGTTTGGAATTTAATTTTTAATCCTGTGAAAAGTTTTCTAGGAAAGTTATAACATTATAGAATTGGTATAACTATGACAACAAATTATTTTTTAAGTTGGTTTCATTCATTGATATAAATTACCTGAAATTCATAGATAATTAGTTGTCCAATTTTTTCACAATTTACATATCCATTGCTGACATTTACTTTTCAGTATTTTTACCAATGTTAGAATAACATAATTATAATAATTGAAATTATTATTGTCTAATCTTAAAATAACAAAACTACATCTTATATTTTATCAGTTAATTGAATTATAATATGTGCTAATATCTATTTGTTCATTTCTTTCACGTTAAATTTGTGTAGTTCTATAATATATTTAATCCTATTTCTTTACATATTTGTAATTCTTTTAATTTAGTTTTTCAAATGATTGCTACATTATTCCTAGAATTATTTAATATTAAAGTTCATTTCATGTCCGCCATGTTTTCAAATTGATGGCCCCAAATTCTTCATAATTCCAAACTTGAAAATTTCCATATAGTCATTTTTGGCTTCATAACTAAAGAATACAAACTTGGTTGATTTACAAAATTTGTATGTGAATGTACATGTAGCTGCAAAGTAACTCTTAAACCTTTATATTTTTTAAGTGTTAGTTTGTAATAATGTTTTTCAAAATTTCTCAAAAATTAAGATATTGAAAAATATAAGAAATATATTTTGCTTCAAACCAAGAATTATTTTTTAAATTAACAGCATTATTAACACTTGTTTTCCGATATATGTACATAAGTTTATTATTTTCAGGATCTAAAATTATTCAAAAATATTAAAAATTATAAATTTATTATTTTTTTACTATTTTTTGCTTCTTCTCTTTTGAATTTTAATATAAGCGAATATAGTCCTGATTTTTTAGCAAATGTTGATTTTTTCCAGTTCTGCCAATGTCTCCAAATTGGAGGGGTTTGAGATTTCTAATGTAATACTATCTTTTCTTTATCTGACTCCTCTTATATACAATAAAATTTACCAAATTTTTATTTTTTTAAAATTTTAATAAATTATTTCATTATGTATGGAAATTGAAATCATTGGTACATTGTACAAACAAGAAAAAAATTCATCACATATTAAAAGTTACACATTAAAACTGACCTTCAAAAATGGGCTTTTTTGATTGTATGAAAAATAAACGAAAACAGTCTAGAGAAAATAAATGTGAACATATAAGCGAACTTGCGATTAACTGGACTAAAAAACATTTATTTAAAAAATGTAAAAAAGGAAATAAAAATTGTTCTAAATATTTTCATTGCTATAAATATATTCAGACAAATAAAGAAAGGTATTATCAAAAAGTTTAATGTTTTGTGGAAAATTTGTTTGTGTAGTATACCAGGAAACTAATGTCATGAAAAATTTTTTAGAGTGAGTAATGTATTATTTCATTATTTATTTTTGGTTATACTCTAGGCAACTGTTTTATTTGTTTTATTCATGTTATAAAACATTGTTATCATGTATTATTTTATTTGTGTGTAATCTGTAATAATCATATGGGAATGTATAAATTCTGTCTTGTAATATAATACGTTTATCATCATCCTAACTTAAAACAGTTTATTAAATTCAACTGTATACATTTCATATTTTAATCATATAATTAAATTCATTTTCCTATATATTTTTATTTTGTTTTCAAAACCATTTTTATAATCATCAAAACATAATTCCCTTTTTGTAACAGTTTCTCTTCTTTATCACTAACTTTAAAGCATACCTTTTCGATCTTAAACGAATGTGCTGTAACACATTTTTTCTATAGTTTTATCTATCATATTTTCTGCAACATTCTTGTTTACTTCTGTAATTTCATAAATATTACTTTTTAATAACCACATGTGTCAAATTTGTTTACCATAGGTTTCATATCCTTATAAAAATCTTCTGTTTTTATATTTCAAGAAAAATTATTTTTATCCATATAACATAAAACAATTCCATCACCTTATATTGGTTTCACAATTTTTTAATGAAATGCATACATTTAATTTTTGTAATATCTACAATACTCATTCTAGTATAAATTAGTTGATTTAACAAAAGTTTTCTTCATGTGAAGTGCAACTTGATTTCCTGAAAACGCTGTAGTTTGTCCAAAACTTGATTTTGACAATTATGTCATATATTTTTATGAATCTGTTATCATTTTAATATTTTCTCTATTTCTAATATTTTCCTTTGTCTCATTTTTGTATTAAAATCAATACTTCTTCAACCAATCTGATTGTTCTTATGATAAGATTCTATCAATTTTTCATAATTTTGAACCTGGATTTAAACATTGCTTAAGATTTCTATTATTAAAGCATATACTTCTTTTCATTATTTAATGCTGTTAATAATTTATACTGTCCTTCTAGTGCAAATGGTAAAACTTTATTTAAATTGAGTATCCTTCTTTGACTTCCATAATTGAAGCATATTTACTATTTTCTGGGATTTTACGTATTTTTTTAGAATTAAGACATTTTGCATTTAACCAACTGAAATCGCTAAATAGTAAAAATTGAGACATTTTCAACCATGTCAATTGTTTGAATCTAAACATGCAATATAATTTGATGGTATTTCAGGCTGTAAAATTTTCTTATATTTATTATTTGATTTATCACATCTTTTTAATTCTTTGAGAGATTCCACCTCAAATTCCTTCTTTCAAGAAATAAAAACATAACATATTCGTTTATTAAATATAAATCCGCTTTTCTCACTTTTAACATAGAATCTCAAAATAAAACAGGCATTGTAAAATACGAAGGTGGATCGAATTTATCGGATTTAATAAAAGTATGAGTAAAATTTTCAAAATTAAAACATATTTAGTACATAATTTTGTACCTTTATCTAAACTCTTGATATTGAATTTTTTCTGAGATACTTTTGCATGATAATAATCTTCATCAGAAATGTTTGATTTATGAAACCTAAAATGAAAATATTCTTTATTAGGAAAGTATGTTTCTAATTATCTTTACAATTCATATATACATATTGATAAACGTCTTTTTTAGTACTTAAATCTATTTGTACACCTTTAAAATGTTGTATTTTACACTAAATTGTTCTTTTGAAAGAATTTTAGATAATTTATCAATACTTTAGGCCATAAATTTATGTGTATAAAACCTCTTAATGTTACTCCAGTTTCAACATTTCTACTAAAGGAAACATATTTTTGTTCATTAAATGGAATAGCACTACTAACTTGATTATGTATTGCTATTTATTTGCTAAACAAGTGCATATCGAAATTTGTTAAATTATGAAATAAACTAGAAAAAATTTAGGAATTTCAGATTATAATCTGCATTGGCAGCTCATCGATATTTTCCTGTTAAATATAAATGATCTCTTTCTTTTTTCCTCCTTTAGTAAATTTTTTTCCAAGTAAATAAGTTTTTGAATTTATAAAACTAAATCTTATATTCATCTCCCATTACGATTGGAATATTTCGATCAGACAGTTCAGCAATTTCTGTATGTGCTGGTTTTAACATTTCAACGAAATTCTTAGCCAAATCCTTATCAGTATGTGTTACAGGATTTTATAATCATTGTTAAAATATTTAACATAATAAATAAATGAAAATGTAATATGTTTTTGATCTTTATTAATATAAATTTTTCCAAATTTGTTGAGAAATATTAATGTCTTTTAAACGACATTCGAAATCTGCATAAATTACAAAAGGTAGTTGTAATGAATGATTGTATTTTTCAAATTCAATATTTTTCACCTTCTACAGGCATTCGATTTTTACTTCTGTATATTCTTTTTCATCTGTTCGTGACTGTCTAATTCTTCTTGATAATAAAGATATCTTAAACATCACAAGGATAAATTTTTCAGTTTTGTTCAATTGTTGTGTGAACTAATTAATCTAGATAAGTTTTTTACCCAACAAATAATGTGAATTATTTTTAACGTGAATTAAAAGAAGATTAACTCAGTTTTCTTGTTTTTTCTGTAGTAAAGATGATATACAGTAAATTTTTCAACAGAAGTGTAAACATTAACTGAAATATTTGACTTCTTTGCAAATTAATGAATATCTGTTATCTAAACAGGAAAATAAATTTTCTCTGTTTCAGTAATTTCTTGTAATTCTTTTCCAACATTTTTATATTTACAACTATTTCTCCTTCACAATCTATGGGATATAAACCCGATTTCACTGAATAAAGGAAACATATTTGACTCTGATTATGTAACATTAATTACAGCTTTATTATCTTTAATTCTTTTGATAAATCAAATTAAGAAAACCCAAAAATTTGGCTCTGTCTATTAACATACATAAAATGAATACGAACCACATTTTTCCTTTGTATTACTTGGACATCAGTTCATAGTTTATGTCTTGATTTTTTATAACAATAGCTGTTCTTAATAAAACTTCATTAGTTGTTTTAAAATTAAATTCTTGTACTTTGTCTTTCAATTCTAATTGCAACAAAATTTCATTTTAGCTTTAATCACTCTTCTTAAATTTAGTAATTACTTCTTCCTTAATTTGATTAAGAAATTCTTGTAGTTCATCAATATTATGAATATTATTAATTTTGTATGATATTATTCTAGATTTAAAAGTAGAAGCTTTCCTATTAATTCGTTAAGTGACTTAAAATAACCGTCATCAGATAGAAAATTATAGTCTAAAATTTTTTCAGACAGTTTCTTGTCTAATTCCTTAACATTTATCTACTAGAAGCTTTTGACAATAATTCTCATTATCGATATCAGTAATAGAAGATGGATTAATTGTTTATTCAGTTTAGGACAACAGTTTAAATTTCTTGGTTTTACATATTTGTTGAAGTTATTTTATAGGTATTTTCAATTCAATAGCATTATTATTTATCTAGTTTTCAGATGTTTCTGATACGAGCGATTAATTATTGTTTACTAAGTTCAGAACAATTTTTTCGATTTTTTGTCTTACAGATTTGATTAAGTTCTCTTAAGGATTCCCCCCCCCCCCCCATGAACCACGGACCTTGCCGTTGGTGGGGAGGCTTGTGTGCCTCAGCGATACAGATAGCCGTACCGTAGGTACAACTACAACGGAGGGGTATCTGTTGAGAGGCCAGACAAACGTGTGGTTTCTGAAGAGGGGCAGCAGCCTTTTCAGTAGTTGCAGGGGCAACAGTCTGGATGATTGACTAATCTGGCCTTGTAACAATAACCAAAACGGCCTTGCTGTGCTGGTACTGCGAACGGCTGAAAGCAAGGGGAAACTACGGCCGTAATTTTTCCCGAGGGCATGCAGCTTTACTGTATGATTAAATGATGATGGCGTCTTCTTGGGTAAAATATTCCGGAGGTAAAATAGTCCCCCATTCGGATCTCCGGGCGGGGAATACTCAAGAGGATGTCGTTATCAGGAGAAACAAAACTGGCGTTCTACGGATCGGAGCGTGGAATGTCAGATCCCTTAATTGGGCAGGTAGGTTAGAAAATTTAAAAAGGGAAATGGATAGGTTAAAGTTAGATATAGTGGGAATTAGTGAAGTTCGGTGGCAAGAGGAACAAGACTTCTGGTCAGGTGACTACAGGGTTATAAACACAAAGTCAAATAGGGGTAATGCAGGAGTAGGTTTAATAATGAATAGGAAAATAGGAATGCGGGTAAGCTACTACAAACAGCATAGTGAACGCATTATTGTGGCCAAGATAGATACGAAGCCCACACTTACTACAGTAGTACAAGTTTATATGCCAACTAGCTCTGCAGATGACGAAGAAATTGAAGAAATGTATGATGAAATAAAAGAAATTATTCAGATAGTGAATGGAGACGAAAATTTAATAGTCATGGGTGACTGGAATTCGAGTGTAGGAAAAGGGAGAGAAGGAAACGTAGTAGGTGAATATGGATTGGGGCTAAGAAATGAAAGAGGAAGCCGCCTGGTAGAATTTTGCACAGAGCACAACTTAATCATAGCTAACACTTGGTTTAAGAATCATGATAGAAGGTTGTATACATGGAAGAACCCTGGAGATACTAAAAGGTATCAGATAGATTATATAATGGTAAGACAGAGATTTAGGAACCAGGTTTTAAATTGTAAGACATTTCCAGGGGCAGATGTGGACTCTGACCGCAATCTATTGGTTATGACCTGTAGATTAAAACTGAAGAAACTGCAAAAAGGTGGGAATTTAAGGAGATGGGACCTGGATAAACTGAAAGAACCAGAGGTTGTACAGAGTTTCAGGGAGAGCATAAGGGAACAATTGACAGGAATGGGGGAAAGAAATACAGTAGAAGAAGAATGGGTAGCTTTGAGGGATGAAGTAGTGAAGGCAGCAGAGGATCAAGTAGATAAAAAGACGAGGGCTAGTAGAAATCCTTGGGTAACAGAAGAAATATTGAATTTAATTGATGAAAGGAGAAAATATAAAAATGCAGTAAATGAAGCAGGCAAAAAGGAATACAAACGTCTCAAAAATGAGATCGACAGGAAGTGCAGAATGGCTAAGCAGGGATGGATAGAGGACAAATGTAAGGATGTAGAGGCTTATCTCACTAGGGGTAAGATAGATACTGCCTACAGGAAAATTAAAGAGACCTTTGGAGATAAGAGAACCACTTGTATGAACATCAAGAGCTCAGATGGAAACCCAGTTCTAAGCAAAGAAGGGAAAGCAGAAAGGTGGAAGCAGTATATAGAGGGTCTATACAAGGGCGATGTACTTGAGGACAATATTATGGAAATGGAAGAGGATGTAGATGAAGATGAAATGGGAGATACGATACTGCGTGAAGAGTTTGACAGAGCACTGAAAGACCTGATATCGAAACAAGGCCGCCAGAGTAGACAAAATTCCATTGGAACTACTGACGGCCTTGGGAGAGCCAGTCCTGACAAAGCTCTACCATCTGGTGAGCAAGATGTATGAAACAGGCGAAATACCCTCAGACTTCAAGAAGAATATAATCATTCCAATCCCAAAGAAAGCAGGTGTTGACAGATGTGAAAATTACCGAACAATCAGTTTAATAAGCCACAGCTGCAAAATACTAACACGAATTCTTTACAGACGAATGGAAAAACTAGTAGAAGCCGACCTCGGGGAAGATCAGTTTGGATTCCGTAGAAATACTGGAACACGTGAGGCAATACTGACCTTACGACTTATCTTAGAAGAAAGATTAAGGAAAGGCAAACCTACGTTTATAGCATTTGTAGACTTAGAGAAAGCTTTTGACAATGTTGACTGGAATACTCTCTTTCAAATTCTAAAGGTGGCAGGGGTAAAATACAGGGAGCGAAAGGCTATTTACAATTTGTACAGAAGCCAGATGGCAGTTATAAGAGTCGAGGGGCATGTGAGGGAAGCAGCGGTTGGGAAGGGAGTGAGACAGGGTTGCAACCTCTCCCCAATGTTATTCAATCTGTATATTGAGCAAGCAGTAAAGGAAACAAAAGAAAAATTCGGAGTAGGTATTAAAATCCATGGAGAAGAAATAAAAACTGTGAGGTTCGCCGATGACATTGTAATTCTGTCAGAGACAGCAAAGGACTTGGAAGAGCAGTTGAACGGAATGGATGGTGTCTTGAAGGGAGGATATAAGATGAACATCAACAAAAGCAAAACGAGGATAATGGAATGTAGTCGAATTAAGTCGGGTGATGCTGAGGGTATTAGATTAGGAAATGAGACACTTAAAGTAGTAAAGGAGTTTTGCTATTTGGGGAGCAAAATAACTGATGATGGTCGAAGTAGAGAGGACATAAAATGTAGACTGGCAATGGCAAGGAAAGCGTTTCTGAAGAAGAGAAATTTGTTAACATCGAGTATAGATTTAAGTGTCAGGAAGTCATTTCTGAAAGTATTTGTATGGAGTGTAGCCATGTATGGAAGTGAAACATGGACGGTAAATAGTTTGGACAAGAAGAGAATAGAAGCTTATGAAATGTGGTGCTACAGAAGAATGCTGAAGATTAGATGGGTAGATCACATAACTAATGAGGAAGTATTGAATAGGATTGGGGAGAAGAGAAGTTTGTGGCACAACTTGACCAGAAGAAGGGATCGGTTGGTAGGACATGTTCTGAGGCATCAAGGGATCACCAATTTAGTATTGGAAGGCACTCTGGATGGTAAAAATCGTAGGGGGAGACCAAGAGATGTATACACTAAGCAGATTCAGAAGGATGTAGGTTGCAGTAGGTACTGGGAGATGAAGAAGCTTGCACAGGATAGAGTAGCATGGAGAGCTGCATCAAACCAGTCTCAGGACTGAAGACAACAACAACAACAACAAGGATTTTTTATCCAAATCATTGTCGTTATTATTATTATTGGCAAAATGATTTAGAATAAGATAGATTAATTATTCTTTCTGAAGTATAGTATAATTTTTTAAATTTGTTGTTTTACATACTGATCATAGCTCTTTTATGTGTTTGTATGTTAGTTAACTCTTCTTCATTTCTTTCACATTAAAATAATCAATAATTTTTTTAGGTCCTCTGTAGTTACATTTGAATAACGTTTTTCTTTACAATAGTTTTCTAAATCAGTGTAACTTAATCCACATTTTCCTTTAAAATAAATGTTTACGTATTGAAATAACCTTTGGAGTGCATTTTGTTTTGCTCCTATTTATGTAGAAAGCATTTAGATTTTTAAAAATTAAAATGTTTACAGTTCAAATGGACTTCAAATTTTTTAATTTCAATTTCAACCGATGATATAGATAAATGAGGTTTTACAGAGGTTATTTATAAAAAAAATTTCTGGGGTTTATTTTTTAAATAAGTGACAATTTGCTTCATGGATGCAGATATATACTGTGTTGGAGAAGTTAGTTATAAAGAAAAAAGATTATTAGATTTTTATTTTTTAATTAAATAGAAATTTTGTTTGTAGACATAAACACAGTTTTGGGGAACTTATTTATACAGGAAATAATATATTAGATTCTTATTTTTTCAGTTAAATGGATATTCCTAAATATAGATAAATTTTTAAATGGGGAAGAAATTGAAACTAAAATCTTGGTTTCAAATCAGGGGTTTTTAAAAAATTTGCTATTGGCGCCAGAACGGTCAGAGATTTATTACTATCTGGCCTAGGAGAATCTCCAGTAGCAACAGGTAAGCCCCAGATAACAGAGAGAGAGACAGCAGCTTGACCATTTAACGATGTAGAAACTGGGGAATGCCAAGAACGACCTTGTACCACCAGCATCTGTGATCCCTGGAAGCAAGGGCTCTGCAAGAAAGCCAATACCTTACCAGTCAAAGTGTTCTGCAGTAGAGTAATATGTAAGCTATATTAATTACACTCTAATATTATTTATTGTATATATCTCAAATGAGCCGGCCGCGGTGGTCTAGCGGTTCTGGCGCTGCAGTCCGGAACCACGGGACTGCTACGGTCGCAGGTTCGAATCCTGCCTCGGGCATGGGTGTGTGTGCTGTCCTTAGGTTAGTTAGGTTTAAGTAGTTCTAAGTTCTAGGGGACTTATGACCTAAGATGTTGAGTCCCATAGCGCTCAGAGCCATTTTTTTTATCTCAAATTCCGGAAGAATCATACAAATGTTCTTATCTAGGGAGCTGGATCACTTCCATGTTAATATACTTTATTTCCTTGATGTTTATTTCATTAACAGTCATTGATAATAATGGCACTGATTTAAACTTTATTTCATTATGTTACTTTGTGGTTTGTAAAGTATCTGGCATCCATCTGTAACCTGCACTTTGCAAATTATTTGGTAGCAGTAAATCTTCTATTACTTACAGAAATTTGAAATTCTATGACACACTCCTTAGGTACTGGTGGCTAAGTTTGTAGAGGGCTTATTCTAAATAAATCACATAATGCTATGTCAAATAGAGATGTCAAAAATGTTCAAATGCGTGTGAAACCTTATGGGACTTAACTGCTAAGGTCATCAGTCCCTAAGGTTACACACTACTTAATCTAAATTATCCTAAGGACAAAGACACACACCCATGTCCGAGGGAGGGCTCGAACCTCCGCCGGGACCAGCCGCACAGTCCATGACTGCAGCGCCCGAGATAACTCGGCTAATCTCGCGCGGCAAATAGAGATGTCACTGGGGAATTTGATCAACATGCAAATACTTTGGAGATGCTTTGTGAACTTAAATGGGAATCCTTGAGGAGAAGACGATGTTCTTTCCGCAAAAATGCTACAGAGAAAAATTAGCTGACTACAGAACGACGCTACAGCCGTCAATGTACACTTGACAGCAGAAAAAGTGGTCCAAAGCTGAATGCAATTGACATAACATAGCTGAGTCACAGGTCCTCTTAACAACGAAACCTTGTGGCGTACAGTGTCATTTAACTATACAGTCTGGTTACCACAAGAGACTACTAGAGAACACAGCTCTTTATGGCAATTAGTGCAGACATAAACCAATTCTTTCATACAACAAGTATTAGAAAACACGTTATTACAGGTGAGACAGTCGTTAACGCTTGTAAATCAAACTTCATTACGATAAGTGACACTACAGTAGTCTTATCACACTCATTAGATGACGTGAGGAGTTGTTCACGATCAGAGTTTGAACCCTCTGTTGTTCAAAACAAAGCTTGTGCTTTTATTCGAGACTCGCCTAGGCATAAAGAGACGTAAAATATCGAAGTTTGCACCAGTATCAGTTTACAAGCCGAATGTCTGTTCTGGAAATAAATGACGATATGTTTAGCACTGCACCAGGAACCCCATGAAGATTATATTTCCCTGGGAAGTAATCACATAACGTAGCTAATACAGCGCAACTCACAAATGTGAAACGCCATAGAGTAAAGTTGTGGAGATGGACAGGGAGTAGTAGCCAGTACCTACATGAATTATTAACTAAGCACAATCAGATGTCAGATGTTAAATATGCTCACCAACAGCGTGACACTGAAACCTCAAATGACGATACGAATGAGTTTTTTCTAGCAAGGATTCGAATCTGGCACCTTTCGTTATTGTCTCATAGCTACGAATAGACATGAAATATCTAGTGTTTCTTCACTAGTAGCTAGATGTGCATGTTTTCTGACAGGTAACGCAACGAATAGTTCTGTGCTGTCTAGGATTCCAACTGCGCTCATATCGTCGTTGTTGGCTCTACATGGAGAGGTGTCGACTACCAATTTCTCTGTCACTAGTAGTTAGGATCGTGTTGCTCGTAGCGACCTGGAGAAATTCAGCTTCATGAGGAAACAACGAAATGATGGGACAGTATCATCACAAGGGGTTCAAATCCAAAGAAAAATTGGGATAGGAACTCGAATCCCTGTCCACTGCCAATATTTTCAAAATCTCAGTGGGAATCGATGCTATGCCTTAGGCATTACAAAATAGCCTCAGTCGAAGCCAACCACCGGATTCAACATGTATCAGCATCATGGTTTTGTTATAACAGAGTACGTGGCACATGGTGTGAGAAGTGTTGACCTCCACTTGAGCTGTTGTTGCGCATAACCTTTTCGCGGTCTAGTAGTCAATGGCATGCTTTGTGAATGTAAATCCGTGATATCAATTCCTTTATTTTTGTAAGCCATATTCAGTCTGTCTGCTAAGAGCATAATTCTGATAGGTCCTTCATTTTCTAACTAGGCAGAAATGGAGAAACCTTATGGGCACATGATTGTGAAAGGACTCACAGGTGTCTGTCATGGGAAGACCACTTTCAGCGCCATCAGCCTACAGTCGCTTGATACAAACCGGAATGCACACAAGTGATCATGTGCATCAAGCATAGAGCCTATGACCTCCAGCGGACTTTGCTGTTCTAGAATTAGCAAGGATCTAAACATTGCATATGTTATAATACTATGTTTCACTGTGCTTCTTGGCACTTTTGTATGGCATGATGCTATAAGCGTATTTAGCTATGGGCTTATTTCGTTCAAGTTTGTAGTATAGCTCGTGCTATAAGAACGTGAATGTTTCTCATTTTTGACATTATGAGGAACATCGTTTATGCATTAGAAAACGGAGTAAAGTCCAACATTTGTTTCATTGTGTTTAGTTTGTGTTTAATAAAAGGATGAAAGCAGTGGAGGCGATTCGAAACCCCTGTCCCCTGCATGGAGTAAGTGCTATCGAGAGAGTCAAGTCGTATCGTTTCAAGTACGATAGTTTTGAGATAAATTAATCAACACATTCAGGAATACATAAAGGCGTTGATGAAGGACGTTTCTGCAATTTACTAATATGGTCAATGACAGTGTATATGATAATTGGCAAGTGTGACGACCAACTAACCGTCGTACAGCATTTGCCTTTAGTAGTCTTAATTGAGTTTAAGAGAAAGGAAGAATCATTATAGTACAACATCTTGTCGAAAACGAGATTAGACACGCAGTAGAATCTCGAACTGGGAGCGATGAGGAAGGAAGTCGTCTGAGCCCTTTCAGAGGATTGATCCTGGCATTTGTATAATAGATTTCAGGAGGTTACCATAACTCTAAATCGGTGCGGCCTGATGGCGATTTCAAGTACCGTATGATAACTTCATAACATGAAAATAGTAGGTTAGCCACAACAAACACTATCTCAAATGACGGCCTGTATATGTCCACAAAATATATTGTCATTGATATTCATCTGGTGGCACAAAGAAGGTGTTTTGTGTTACGAGTGTCCTTTGCAGCTGATGTTTGTGGCCAACAAATGAGTTGCCTTGCTGTCGCAGAGTAACAAACGTGACTTGAAAGAAGGCACCAAGGCGCTTGGCCGGCAAACACCTCTACCGCATCTTCTAATCTGGCACCCGCATGTATTTACCTTTCTCGCCCCTTATCGATCAGCCACCGAGAATGATAGTTTTTGTTTCCTTTTGATTGTTTTTGTTTGTTTTGTTTTGGCAATTGCGCTATAAACGTACCTTAACTCAGACTCAACAAGTCGCTACATGCGTGAGATCGAAAAACTGCCTGTACATCATCAGACGGTTTTCGATAACAAGGTAGTACACACTGCTGACAATTTCCCTGATATTTGTGTTGTTCAATAACCTAACGGGAAGTTCTGTTAATATGCCCTACAGTGATACAACTGCTGTTTCACCATAATACCATACAACGAATGGCTATGTTAATTAAAGGTGAAGACTTTTGTCAGAATCAAGTAGCTTTACCAAACTACAATTTAAATATGAAGTTGTGGCTGTGAGAGTAGTTGCCAAATGAAAGACAGTTAACAGAGTATTCACAGATTTGTGTATTTTCAGTAGCAGTTCCCCAATATTTAATGTTTCTTACCTCTAGATCTACTGGTTACTGAACGTAATGAGACGTCTTATGATGACAAAATTTATAAAGTCGTCTTTCTGGGTTCGATATAGCTGTTTGTAGCACTGTCTCAGAGGAGGTAAAATGCTACTCTCTCGCCAGTTTGGAACTGAGAACAGCTGCCTGTTACTATTTTCAGTGCGTCGGTATTTCCATGGAGCAAGCGACCACCTGCAGCAACGTTCATAGGCTCCTCATTGCCTCATTGCCAGCTGATTCGAAATGTAGACAAAGTGATTAGTCGCAGTTGTTGTGTTAAAGTAATCTCCCCTGTCTGTAAATACATATTTAATGAGTCGATGACACACCAAAGCGGAATTCATTCAGAATCTTTTATTGATATAGCACATTATATCAAGTGAATCCTACAAGGTAATTCTATGTCATTCCAAGAAGTGATAAAACTACCACAGCGTAACCAGACACGTTCCACTATTTTATCATGCCTCTATCATAGTCTCAGCAAGACAATTAAGTTTCTATGGACAATGTCTTTCTTGAGTGGGCTAACAGTTTAGGAATGCATCTTGTGCATCAATGATGCAGCGACGTAATTACTTTCTGTACGATGTCATGAGGAGTATTCTATTATTTATGGTGAGGGAGAAAAAATGGAAAGTTGCACAGACTAACGCAATACGTATGAAAGAAAATAAATGTAATCTACTAAGTTACAGATTGCATACAGATTGACAACGACATGTATCAGGACGAGTGAACAAATACTTTGTTCCAACGTCATGAAATACACGAGAATATATTGCCTATTGACATTAAACCAGCATGGATTTGGAAAGCATCACTCTAGTGAGACACAGCTGGCACTTTATTCACACGACGTACTGCACATGGGGGCTCTCAAATTGATTCCGTATTTATAGAGTTCCAAAATGTTTTTTGATATCATTCTTCATAAGCGGCTTCCAATCACATTGCTTTCCTATGGACTATCTTCTCAGTTGTGTGACCTGATTCGTGATTTCCTGTCTCAAAAGGTCACAGTTCACATTAACTGAAATGATCTCAGCTAGTAAAACAGAAGTGATGAGTGTGATTCCGCAAGCAAAGTGATGTAAACATTGTGCTGTTTCTAATATATATAGAAAACTTAACTGACAATCAGAACATTTCTCTTAGATTTGTGGGAAGTAATGCTACTGTCTAGTAAACCACTCAGAAAAACAAAGCAAGTTGGAAAATGATGTTGAAAATATATCTGCATGGTGCAAAACGTGACAAATGACCCTAAACAATAAAGTGTGTTAGGTTCTCCACATGAATACCGGAACAATTCCGTTAAAGTTCGCTTACACGATAAATTAGTCACATTTAAAGGTTGTCAATTCGACTAAATATCTAGGAGCTTCAGTCACAAAGAACTTAAACTGGAACCATCATATGGAAAATATTGTGCGCAGGGAAACCCAAAGACCGCATTTTATTGGTAAACTATGTAGAGGAGGCAACGAATCAATTAAAGTGACCGCCTACATTACACTTGTCCGTCCTCTTCGTAGTACTGCTGCGCGGGGCGGGATTCCTATAAGGTAGCACTAACGGAAGACATCGAAAAAGTTCAAAGAAGAGCCGTTCGTTTTGTATTATCATGAAACAGGGGAGATTGTGTCACGGACAAGGTAATCGAGTTATGATGGAAATCACTGAAACGTAAGCGTTTTACACTGCGGTGAGGTGTTTCCACCAAATTCTAATTGCCAACCTCCTTCGCTGAATGCCACGATATTTTGTTTACCCTGATATACACAGGAGACATGACCATCGTGATAAGAAACGTCAGTGCTTGCACGGTAATGTTTAGTCGTTCATTATTTCCACGCCTTTTTTAGAGTGGAACGGTAGAGAAATAATGTGACAGTGATTCAAAGAATATCTGCTAAGCACTTAATTGTGAACTGTAGAGTATTCATGTAGATGTGGATGCAGATGCCAAGTGAGGGGTAGCAGGAAGAAGGGAGGGAATCTAGGAATGGATAGGAGTGTAGTGAAAAATAAAAGGGTGAAAAGCTTGCAAAGTATTCGTTACTTAGATGTAGGCCACAGGAGTGCTTTTAGAACGAAGGATGGGTTATAGGTAAGGGAATACAAAAGCATACGCTTTCACAGGTTCTGAGAGGAACCATAGAGGACAATAAAGAAAGCAGAAATTAAACGAGAACTATAGTTACAGTAGAAACCACTGGATTTGTTACTAACATTTTAGGAAAATGGAGTTGAAGGGCAACTGAGGTGTTGGGGAGAGAGAGAGAGAGAGAGAGAGAGAGAGAGAGAGAGAGAGAGAGAGACAATGGAAGAGAAATTAACGCTGAATAAATGTGAGACGAGATCATTTGAATAATTTGTGGAGGATGAAAGGTGTATTAATGCATGGAGGGGAAGAGGGAGATGCATATGAGATAGCACAAAATACTTTTAAAGCGTCCATCCAAGTACCATCCTTTGTAAGTACCTAGGCAGTGTATAATGAATAAAAATAGAACATTTAACAAACTGTATATTCAAAAGAAACTCACTTAAATTAAAAAGGAAACTTAAAGGAAAACTAACGCAAATTTTATTCTGTCTGTTGCCAAGTGATCTTCCAGTGGCTCTCAAAGAGGAAAAATGAAGAAAAAGACGAGATAACAAAACGTTTTAACGACTCTATAATTTTATCCAGAATCCCACATTATTTTGTACATCTGTCATGCGTCTTGGCATAGAATCTGTAAGCCATCAGACCTGACAGCCTCAAAGAGCAACTTCATCCTAGGCTTCAAGAACACAGTCTCAAAGAGCGTCAGCTGCAATTTGCAGCCGGCCGCGGTGGTCTAGCGGTTCTAGGCGCGCAGTCCGGAACCGCGCGACTGCTACGGTCGCAGGTTCGAATCCTGCCTCGGGCATGGATGTGTGTGATGTCCTTAGGTTAGTTAGGTTTAAGTAGTTCTAAGTTCTAGGGGACTGATGACCACAGATGTTCAGTCCCATAGTGCTCCGAGCCATTTGTACCATTTTTTTGCAATTTGTAGGTTTCGTGGTCAGGTCTCTGCTAACGGTCAGCCGACCTCAGCCCACATGCTTTCCATAAAGTTCGTATCAGCAGCCCGAGGTGGACACTGCACGTCGTTGACGCCAGTCGTGGAGAACTGCTGCTGAACGAATGCAGACTTGTGAACGAGAGAATGGTCTTCTTGCAATGTGAAGTCCCTTCCTCTGTACATTCGTACTGACGGAAGCATCACATTTTCCATTATGCGGGCATACTGCTAGCTATCGAGAGTTCTTTGTATCCTGTGAAGAATTCCTGCTCCTCTCGCACAAATCCATCCCAGTAGGAAACAGATAGCCACCCACTTCTTCTAGTTGTGGTTACATATCCTCGTCAATGGCGAATCCCCTGCGGCCTGTAAACGGCTCTTGGACCGGTGGTACTGGTGAAAGACACCTTTTTTGTCATCTAAAATGACGTTTTCCCAGGAAACAGATAGAGCTCCACAAATGCCAGCCAGTGAAAACATTGTACTTGCTGAGCTCTTGCTTCTCGGCGGATCGTCGTGCAAGCAGTACAGCGCACCTCAGCCTTCGGCTGATCATGTCAAGGAGCCGGTGTAGCTAATCTCCCGCCCCACCTGTTTCGCTCCCAGAAAGGGATTTTTCTCTCGTCTTAGACAGTAACTCCCAGTCCTCCTGCTGTGAACTCATTCTCTTCCTGCCTGAGCCGGGAGCTCTGTTGGTAGCGCCTCTTTCAAGCTAGTTCCTCCACCATCTCGTTGCAGTAGTATGTGGCGCGCCATAACTTCTGCCAGCTTCTCCGATGGAACATCCACCTTCATCAGTAAGAGCGATGATTCTATCTCGAGTTGATCTCTCCCATTGAGCCCTTGCAACAGTCAGCCTGATGTGTATTACTGCTTGCTGCTCTTATGCTGATGGCAGGAAAGGAAGTAAACATATTTACATCGAAAGAAACGGCAGAGGCAGAGGCAGATTCCGCTGGCCCGTCCCAGGCAGGGGGCGTGTTGACCCGCCACTGCCGACCTGCTCGCTTCGGTCGTGCCTCGGCACCAGACTGTAGCTCGCCAGCCAGCCCATTAGCTGACCAGCTTAGCTGGCCCATAAGTTGTCAGCTACGGCTAGTAAAGGCCCAGGCGGCAAAGCCACGCTCACGTCTTGAAGACTCAAACGTTTCATCTATCCTACACAAGTCTGTAGTATAATCTAACGCAGCTAGAATTATTTTGCTATAACAGGAGCAGGCACATCTACTTTTGAGGTTTCATTCAAATATTTAAGAAAAAATAAAGAATACATTCATGATAAACTTAGCTACCAAAATATAATTCAGCTAGCTAGAACTCATGCAATGCGGGAACCTGAAAACACTCTGTATTAGATGTTCAATGTTCAAATGTAATTGAATTCCTAGGACCAAACTGCTGAGGTCATCGGTCCCTAGACTTACACACTACTTAAACTAACTTTAAACTAACTTATGCTAAGAACAACACACACATCCATGCCCGAGGGAGGACTCGAACCTCGCACTCCGTGACATGACGCCTCAAACCACGCGGCCTCTTCGCGCGGCACTCTGCATTGGATCTCGCCTTAACGATATATGTATGGTAATCTGGCCATATACTTGTGTATATGTAGTAAATCATTTAAATTTTGTACACACATAAAGTGTACTCAGTGTCTCTGAAACAATAGGTGCTGCACCCCGGAAATTACGTTCTGCTGGGGCATTCACATCGAAATGATACTCGATTACTCTGTAACTCAAAAAAATGGCTCTGAGCACTATGGGACTTAACATCTGGGGTCATCAGTACCCCAGAACTTAGAACTACTTAAACCTAACTAACTTAAGCACATCACACACATCCATGCCCGAGGCAGGATTCTAACCTGCGACCGTAGCAGTCGCGCGGTTCGGGACTGTAGCGCCTAGAGCCGCTCGGCCACCGCGGCCGGCTACTCTGTAACTCACGGTTATGTAAGTGTTTCGGAAAGAGTTCACAGAAACGCTTCAGTTTCCCGACCATTCCACTCCCGTACAACGCTTGAGGAAAACTGACACTAAAGTCTTTGTGTGAGAGTTCTAATTTCTCTTATGTTACTACAGTTGTAACATCTTTCTTTTTACGGCGGCGGCAACAAAAACTGATTTCATTCGGAGGAGAAAGATGGTGGCTGAAAAGTCGTGGAAAGAACGTGCTGCAGCGAAAAAGCAGTCTCCTTTGTAGACTTCTTGGATCTTCTAAGGTTGTGACAATAACCCACCGCCGACCGTGTGGCCGAGCGGTTCTAGGTGCTTCAGTCAGGAACCACGCTGCTGCTACGGTCGCAGGTTCGAATCCTGCCTCGGGCATGGATGTGTGTGATGTCCTTAGGTTAGTTAGGTTTAAGTAGTTCTAAGTCTAGGGGACTGGTGACCTCAGATGTTAAGTCCCTTAGTGCTCAGAGCCATTTGAACCAATAACCCAACATTTGTTTCACCTTCACCACAACATGTGATGTTTGTCAATTACATTGTTTACATTTCTAGCACCTAGGACTTTCGATGGATCTGTAACTCTCAAATTTGTTTTACTTCTCGAGTTTTCGAAGCTTGAAGGACCTTCTTACCAATCATATGGAGAACCTGACGCATTTTATTGTTACTGGTTAGAACCTTTCGTGGTTACATTCCAGGGGCAATATAAGCGTATTGGGGTTCCAGGTGCATTGTTTAAACGTATCATCATTTATTTCCAGGTTCGGACATTCGGCCTTGTAAACTCATACAGGTGGAAACTTCGATATTTTACGCCTCCTTATGCCCAGTCGAGTCTCGAATTGACGCGCCAGCTTTGTTTGGTTAACAGTGGGTTCAGACTCGGATCGTGAACAACTCGTCATGACATCTAATGAGTGTGATAAGACTACTGCAGTGGCACTTATTGTAATGAAGTTTAATTTACAAGCGTTATGGAGTATCTCAGCTCCAATAACGTGTTTGCTAATATTTGTTGTATGACGGTATTGGTTTACGTCTGCACTAACTGCCACAAAGAGCAGTGTTCTCTAGTAGTCTCTCGTGGTAACCATTGTGTATATTAAAACGAGTGTACTGCAGGGAGTTGAGAGAACGTGCAACACGGCTATGCTAAGTCGGTTGCAGAGGCGTGCATCGAGCCTGGCCGTGTGGTTCCCCGCCAGAACCCGTGTCCGCTCAGGCACACGTGCGGCTCAGCTGCTCGTCACGTCGCGCGCCCGATAGACCCCACACTGTTGCGGGCGCAGAACGAAATCTCTGCAACATGTAGGAAAGCACTTTATTGCTTCGCACAGGAATCACCGACATAATGCTTAACCTCCGGTGTTACATTAAAATGACTGATGGCTGTAACGTCAGGCACAACATGGATACTTAAATCTCCACCGTTGCTTGTAATTGTTCAATCAACTTATTGTTACGTGGTTGTAAAAAGCTTTATACCTTACGATGCAGTTAATTTTATTAAAGGCCGCCCTACTAATTACGGAATTTTTGTAATATTGTATGAGAAAATGGCAAGTATTTAAAAGTTTTTGTCGGCACACACTGAAGTTAGAACGTTATATCACGGCAGAACAATTGTCACATTGTACTCTCTTTTCAAGTTTTGAAAACGTCGATGCTGAGGTTTCGTTCTCTGTATGACGTTTTGTGAATTACAACAAGTGATTGATCGGAAAGACATAAATTACATTATTATAAGCAGTATGTAACGCATACCAAACTTACATTTTGTGTCCAAAAAGAAGAAGAAAGCGTTAGATAGTGACGATGCCTATGATGACTACATCAACGTCTATGATGGTCTCGCAACAATAACATGATTCTCTCACTGACAATGAGTGCTTCAATTCTAGAACACACGTTCCTGCCGAGCCAGACAGCTCAGACCGGCTCCAACTTCTTTCAAGATGTTCTAACGTGACCTAACAGGCAAAATAAAGTGGAATAAACCGTGTCTTATGGAAATATGAGTTATGTTCCGCTGCACGTGCACTTCCGCATTTCATGGAACAGCAAACTTTGCTAAACCCCACGTGTGTGTGAGTGAAGATTTATCAAAACTAATCATTACTTGGTGGGGGTCGGAATTAGCCCATGATCAAATAGCTGAGTTTCTTCTGAAATTTAACTGGACCTGCCTCCTTATCAGTTACATTGGTTGTTTTACTGGAGAAACCAAGAACCCCACGCAACTGAGAATGCACTGACGATCGCGGGAAACTGAATCGGAACACGATTCTGGGCTTCTGTGGTCCTAACATGCGGAAGCTGCAAGTTCTGCTCACCATTATCGTCGGTGCATATGCGCAGATCAATGACACAATGTCTGGCTGCCATTAAATATATCGCTAGAACCGCTCTGACGAGGACTGAAACATTGGGCCCCATTCTGCTAATTGAGCCTGCCGTTCCAGGTGAGAGCAAAACCTGCAGAGTATCGATACATTCAGCGCTATGTTCAGAGAAAAATTTCTCAATTTATAGTCGGTAAAGGTCGGACTGCTCACGTGCTCAGGCCAAGAATTTCGGCAAGGTATATCAGTCCGCCAATGGCATAACATTTTGCTTGTTTCAGGGAAACGTTAAAAGCCAATTATCTGGATTTATTCCATGCTTTCGCTAAAATCTCCCTACAGCATATTACGTCCTCCTGACGTCGCATCAACTTCACCAGTCGGTGCCCTCTCAAGAAGCAGCTCGCCTCGCATCATATGCCATGTAAAAGGCTAAAAAACTGTGTCCAAGGATTTCCATCACTTTTGCGGTATCTTCTCAACGTGAATTATGTCAGCGCTGGACAGTTAGGAGATGTTTATCAGCTGAACGGACTTTTCTTAGCACATCTCGCGCGCTCACCTCCTGCCAGGCAGAGCGCCATCGTCCGGAACAAATGCTTTCAGTTCAGGAGTCCAAGGTGCAGTTCAGTAAACTGCTCAAATGGTTCAAATGCCTCTAAGCACTATGGGACTTAACATCTGAGGTCATCAGTCTCCTAGAACTTAGAACTACTTAAGCCTAACTAACATAAGGTCATCACACACATCCATGGCCGAGGCAGGATTCGAACCTGCGACCGTAGTGGTGCGCGGTTCCAGACTGAAGCGCCTAGAACCGCTCGGTCACACCGGCCGGCTCAATAAACAGCACAACAGGCTGGGCGCTAGTGCGACGCTAGCTGTAGCGAGTCTCTCCAAGACAACATGAGGTTAGCATCTACCTGTCAATCCTCCTACTGGCAGTTCTGCAAAAGGGCTTTGGTTTCGGCGTACCACATTTGTGACTCTCATGTCCTGTACCTTCTGTACACCTCGGTGCTAAAGCTCATCCAGAAAAGAACTGAAATAATCAGTACAAGTTCAAATTTCAGTGTGCTGAAATGGAGATGAAAACCACAGTATTAGCATTAATCCGTATCAAAATTTATATTATCACACCTTGTCTAACGTAATACTGATAGGTGGTAGCATAGACATTCACAACTTGTGCAGGTGACAGCTAAAAGATCTGTGCAATTAAGGATCCAGAAAGCCGAGACAAGTGTACTCTAGCAGCAGTGTAGAAGTAAGAGATGGGATAGATCATTTGCATAGGGGCCACCAAGTGAGACGAAATATTTATTAAGGCATGTAGAAAGACTCGTCGGGCAATAGATTAGGACTTAATTGTTTTTGCAGTCCTATTTGTACAATCGATTGCAGGGTGCTGATGTGTAAGTGTGTTGCATGGATGTTATACAAAAGAACTTGCATTGTGTCTGTTGCCTCTAAAGCAGCCTCGTGGATGGTCAATCAGTCATGCTGGATCGTATTCCTAACCTCTTCGTAATGCTGAGGTAGCTCAGGGGCTACTCTGCGTATCTGTCTAGTGGCAATTAGAAAGTTGTCCTCGATTTGCGTAAACCGTACCATTGACAAACAAGAATGTCATGATTTTTAATGGCAAAGGACGTAGCAAGATTGATGACCTTATCACAGTGATGAGTGTCCGACTGAGCAGGAGTATCAAATATTGTCTTCAGCTCTGTCGCACCGGCATGGAACCATGCTCATTTAACGCGATGGGATGGTACAGCGTCAGAAATGCTTTTCAACAGCTTTTGAGTGTCAGTAATTATTTAAGTCCCATAATGTACGAATGGTTCCTCTCTGACCAGATTGTTCCCGCAAGGTTACACAAGCTAACAGGCGTTTTGTAACTTGCTGCAACGCTACTTCTTCATCTTTCAGTAACGTAAAGTTAACGCTACCCCATGAGGAGTATACAGTAGATTGTCCAGCCATTAGAACGTTATATAGAAGTTGAAGGATAGGTTAGGAATGACGGAGTGCCAACAACACTGAGAAACAAAGTAAACAGAATATAGCACCTCATTTCAGTTGCCTGGTGATACAGTGTGTTAACACGACCGCTCAGGTAGTGGAATCGATGAGTGAGGCTATCACCATTTTGAGGTACGTCGCTAGGGTCAGTACCTCAGACCCAACCACCTAAACATGCACAAACATACAATGCTAAGGCTTGAAAACTAACTGCTACGGTCGCAGGTTCGAATCCTGCCTCGGGCATGGATGTGTGTGATATCCTTAGGTTAGTTAGGTTTAAGTAGTTCTAAGTTCTAGGGGACTGATGACCTCAGGATTTAAGTCCCATGGTGCTCAGAGCCATTTGAACCATTTTTTTTAACTAACTCCCGCGACTGGCTTATATTAAAACAACAACGTTGTGGGTTCCACGCAAGACATCCGGCAGTAAATAAGGGTGCTAGTGGTTATCTGTAGTGTGTTGTGTCGAGGGAGTAAAAGTGATTCAACTCCGATAAGCTTATGTGGCCTCGCACTCGAATGCACAACTGAATAATCAAGGTTCGAACATCGTCCATAACATAAAGAAATGAAACAAGTCATTTTTATACTATATATGACATTTTCATACTATATATGCTTACAACTCTTTAAAACTTCAAGAGTGGTAGCAGTTGTAACAGGGTACATGTGGCCCGATCGGTTCTCGGGCCCGAATAACAGATCAGCAGAATTTGTGATATATCAGAGGAATTTGGGAAGCGAGACGACCACATAGGCTTATGGAGCTAGTATTTAACCAGAGCTTGTGAAGTTTACAAAGAGTATGTAGCTTAAACTATTCTTTGTGGAAGCATGACAGCTTAGGAAAATTAATGCATGGGTTCTCAAACATAAAGAGGAGACTGAAAAACATCATGCACATAGGATAGATAGAATAAGGATATTTAAGGTTACACTGGGGAAACAGTTATGATCAGCTGCCCAAGCTTGGAGGAATTGGGAAAAGGTGTCCACAGCAGAAGAGCGACGTCTAGGGTAATTGAGGTGAGGTATCCACTGTTCATTCGCAGAAGGAATCTGGTTTTGCAGCTAACCACGAATCTAATTAAATCAGACGAAAAAGATCATCTTGCAGTGAATAGTAGTATTAATCCAGAAAAGACAGGATACGAGAATAGAAGTGCTAACAACATGTACTGAACTTACTGTGAGAAATTTTGATAGTTGAGGTAGAAAGATGAACTTTCATGGGTCGTGAACTTGAAGTTATCAGGTGAGCTCGCTTGCGTAAGTTTTTTTAGTACAGAGAGTATTAGGTATTATAAACATCTTCAACCGTAAGGTGGGACGAAAGAAAATGGCATAAGTTTGATCCTTTACGGTTCTCTCGTTGACTGAGAAAGCTGTATTAATCCTGAATGGAAGTATGTAAACATTGTCACAAACTTGGCCAGGTTATATAAAATTGTGTCTGTATTAACGTGTAATATTTCATCACGATATGCCAGTTAGTTACCATGCAGAAGTATGTGTAAGTGTGGTAAAATGAGACTTTATGCACTTACAATTTAGTGGAAAGCCGTGTGTTTGAACTGCATGCCCGAACAAACATTCCATCATACTTCTTAACAACACGAACACTGCAATATCGTATTTATCCGTCGATACCAGGCAGCGACTTTCAATGAAAATGTCCTCTTACCGCACGGGAATTACAGAATGTGTACGAGTGCAGGTTGTGACACATGAACGACGACTTATGGAAGTATGGATATTGCCGTGAGTCGTGCAGGGATAGCAAAAGCGGTTAAAGCGACTGCTCGCATAAAAAGGGAAATTCGGGTTGGAGTCGCGATCCGGCACAAATTTTCATTGTCATTCCATTACACGGCTGATGGTTGTGCCGTATTCCCATCTACGAATACATTTCTTATAGCACATCATCATAGTTTCCACAGTGGAACCGACGCAGGACATTGTGTGTGCGTCTGTGAAGGAGCCCAGGGCAACAAGCTGAGACAAGGAGGCTACCGCTACTGATTAACGTCAGTGTGACACGCTAGCAAGGGGATCGGAACATCCCAAACACCAAGGGTTGTTAACTGGCCTGAAAGACTGCAAGAGATGGCAGAATCAGACTTTGAAAGGGAACAACTTCAAAAATCACCTGTATTCATGAGCAACCTTTGTGTTAGTAAGAGGTGTTCGTGTTGTGTATGTTGTTGGAGCCATCGTGATTCGAACTGGTCAGTGAAACGAGAAATGTGTACGTAATTGTGTCTTAACAGGATAAAATAAACAGAGTAGATCAGGCTATGAAAGCGAAACCAAAGGGAGTGCTATGACAAGCTTGGGGACTCTGGGAGCGCCATCACATCGTGCTAGCAGCACGCTACTATAGGATAACGAATAGTCCAAACAGTATGACTCATGTTAATTTAGCTTACAGTCACTACCTACACTATACTGCTGGTCATAGGTGCACTGAATACAAACCGTGCAGTAAGCAGTTTGAGACTTTCTCAATGTGTCAACAAATCACAATTTTTTGAAAAGTAACATTGACAGCTTGCTTTCAATCGATCTGCTGTGTACTGTTTAACACATGTGAGGTTCAAAATATATCAAAGGGAGTTGCGCACATTTTGATGAGCAATTTGTAGTATGAAAAACTGTTGCGGCAGTTAGCACCTATACCCAGGTGGTTCAAATAATATGGCTTTTGGAATTGTGGTAACAGATGTTGTCCAAAAGTTTAATTATTGACCATCGATGTTCTGGAACTTCTCAGTAGAAGGTAACGCTGAATACTTACTTAGCTAGTCGTTTAAGATGTAGTTCATGCCCAATGATAAATCCTCAGAGAATATATGAAATGGACATTGCAACAAGAGAGGAATGAGACCTTGGTAATAATGGCTGGAGAGTAAGACAGAACCAATATTGTCGTAGTAACGTAGCTAAGATACTCTCTTCTCGACAGAAGAAGAAAAACAGAATAGATTCAAAGAGACGGCAATAGGGTAAAGAGTGACAGGAGAGAATGCACAACAAACTGCAATAGCATGCAATGACAGCCGCCTACGGGGCTCGCACAAGCAAAATGGACAACTGCGAAAGTGTCTTGTTAGGAGCGTAAGAACCCGTGTTTATAAAGAGCCGTTCCTACGCGTCCTTGTTTATGATAGGCAAGAACAAACTTCTCTACTTAGACTAAATAGAAGGCTCTTAAGTTAGGAGGGCTAGTGAAGTTTATATTCCCTGAAATCATCACAAAATATCACCTGACATTAAAACAGTATATTGTTACCTTATATCTCCATGAAATTCGCTAAGTGACTTTAAAGATGTAGCCACTTTCTTGTACGCTTGTCCACACAACTTTGCTGTCTGAATGGTGGTTAATACAGCAAAAGTGTATCCATATTCAGGAAACAACACTACGTAATTTGCTAGAGTACTTGAAGTGCTCTGGACTGTGTTCAGTTACTAAGTCCAGGCCTATTGAAATGGAAACACTTGGGCGAATAACTGCCGATAGTCTGTTCACTGACGTCGACTTTTCCAGGACAACAAAACTCTTACACACGGCCCCATAATGTTACAGATAAAACATACAAGAAAATGGTGCACATCTGCGTATGTATCACACAAGTTACGTGACTTAACTTCAGCTAACTTCGAGAAAGGACAGTCATGACCTTACACACTAGTACACATGTTACAACTAATAAGCAGAATAACACGAAAATAATAAATGAATTCCATGGCACATGCAGCACAAAATAGCATAAAAGTAGTAAGAAAATGAAGCTTAGGCACAAAAGAAAACTTGCATTCTTAAGTCACTTGAGCAATAGACTTTGCTTTGTGTAATCTTAGTAATCACTTCATTTACCCTCCATACACTTTGATTTTAATCTGACGCAATTATTCTTTACTCCTTCCTTGAAGTGAGCGGTCTACAGATACATCAGCAACACCTGAAATAGCGATGACTTGATGTGAGCTATCTTCAAGTGTGTTGCTTTTTTCCTTTGCAAAATACATGTTATTTGGTCGCTGTGTGAAATAGAAGTGAGACGATATTGCAATATAGTCCAGCGGCGTGTTCATCAGAATTGTTCCCTGTAACCCGCCTGTAATGAAACGCTTGTTCTCGTGGGGTTGAATCGAAGACCTCGCCGTGTGGCTGTGAACGTTGATAACTGACTCTCCTGATAATGATTCAATACGAAATACCTCTTTATGAAATGTACGCAAAAACAAACGACGTCGTAGACTGTTTTAGGTGTATTTCTTCCACATCCCCTGTTCTTGATCCCTAGTATTCGAGATATACTTTTAGGAGCAGTTACCATATTTGAGCAGTCAGCTAGGTAAGGTGAGCGTTGAGTACTCGATGTGTTTCTATAATAGTGTAAAGGTTATCATTAATGTGGCGAATGAGCAAGAGGTGCAGTCACAGTATGTTTTTGACCCAGATAAATGAGTAATTTGGATGAGAATTCATAGTAAAGTTACGGGCCCTCATATTGCAGCAGGCTGAATCTGGTGATGAGTCTTCGGCTGAGACGTAAGTAACTTTTCGTTGACTCAGGCGAGCGAAGTTCACTGTGCAGAACTGCCAAGCTCTAGCTAAGCCACATACGACATAAGTACTGTTTGTGACTTCAAATTTCGTTATGGTCCCAGTAACGTTATTCTAACCAGGGAAGGAAGATGTGGAGTTAGTAACGTGTCTTACGTATTGGGCATCTAAATGTGTCTGCAGATACGTGGGCCCGCAATGCCGCTGTATACAGGGCTTTTCAGAAAGAAGGAATAGATTTCAATAGTTTATTGTTTCCAAACTAAAAAAGACAGAGAAACAATTCCAACGCTTCTGGAAAAAGAAAAATTTAATTTTTTCATGCAGTCAATGTGAGCACCAAGTGTTCCACGACAAATATCAAAACGATGGCTCATTTCCAGCTACACACTAAGCAGCTGGTCTCTCGTTATCGAATTCGTAGCTTTAACAATGCGATGTCGCAGACTTTCAAGAGTGTCAGGCATAAGCGGGATAAAACGCGGTCTTCTAGAGAATTTCTCTAAGCACATTCGACGTTACCTGAATGACACCATTCCAGGACGTTGGACTGGAAGAAGAGGAGCAGAAGATAAACTTCATCACCGCTGGCCTCCCAGGTCTCCAGACCTCACACTTGAAAAGTCTGCGACATAGCATTGTTGAAGCTGTGAATTCGATAACGGGAAACCATCTGCTTCGTGGGTGGCGGTAACTGAGCCGCCGTTTTGATAAGTGTTGCGTAACACATGGTGCTCACATTGAATGCATAAAAACTTGAACCTTCCTCTTTTCAGGAACGTTGGAATTGTGTTTCTATCTTTTGTAGTTTGGAAGCAATAAATGTTAAAAATCTGTTCCTTCTTTTTGAATAGCTGTGTATGTGTGAGATCAGCGTTTGATTTATTTTAACGAGGTGGTGCATTAAGTGAACAAGTGGACGAGACTATTAATAGCAATGTAGAAATGATCAGAGGTAAGCAGAGTCTCACAAGACAAGGTAATGTATATTAGAATTTACTTGAGCAGTAGTATGCCTCAAATTTCGTATGTCTTAAATGGGTAGTAGTAACGGATGTCTGAAGTTTCCAAAATGGTATGACAGGAGGAAAACTGTCTTTCAGATTCTAATCACTAATATAGACACAACAATTCTAAATCATACCATTTCCTTTAGTTGTCTTCTTGTAAGCAATCCATACAGTGGATAGAATATACTCTTTGGATGAATAACAATGTTACATTACTGTCATGGGTACGTAGCTAAAACAGCAGCTTGTGTAATGGGGATTACGGGCAACGAGGTCAAAGTTAAACATAAAAGTTCGGGACGTTTTCCAAAGCGTTTCGAGAATCAGGCACGGACTATGGGATGCATGGGTGGGACGACAGACGACCCTTCTCAATAGTGTTGTGGTGGTATGTCTTGCTCACTCGTGGAGTCCACATGTGCGAGCTGTTAGGTCTGGCTCGTTGGTGTCCTGAGCAAACATTCCGATCCTTCAGATTTGGAGCTATTAAGAGAGTGTGTGCCAGGATAGTGGAAAAATGTAAAACTCGAACAGGAAATGACACTTTGCCGAGGGATATTCTGATGATATTTCTTCTTACTATCGTTAGATAACAAAGAGAATACGGGATTCAACCTGATGAAATAGAGGAAAGGAAATAATGTGCATATGGTAAACAATACACCAGTATCAATGTGTGACTTGTATTAAATTGCAAATTTTATAAGTTCGGTAGATAGTTTTCCAACGGGGGTATTACGTGCATTAAGATGCACGGCAGCGCTGTGTGGAGAGGCGTAAGGCTAGCGGTGTTAGAAAAGAAAGGCGCAAATGAACAATGGGCCTGCCTGCGCCCATCTGTGGTATGCGACCATACTAGCCTCACTGGCCAACTACAGTTCATTTTCGAAGGATGAGGATTTCGTAATTAATCAGGAATACTATGTTGAAACACAAGAACATGACTGATAGAGATGACTCTATTTGCTTAGTTAAGGAATATAAATGAACCACAAAATTTTTCAAAAGTCGAATTCTGCATTAAACAATTATTGAACCAAAGAAAGCAATGGCTTGGTTATGAAATTCGACCGATAGTGACTTGACAGTATTTAGGTGCAATGAGAAACTACGATTTTGGAGATTTATTAGTGAACTGATATCGACATTTTCGATTAGGATCCAGGAGTTAACTCTTCCCCACATATAAACAGGCTGTGCTCAATGTACATGCCGAGGTGGCCGATTTCGTTAAGGACATATTCCTCTGCCAAACATGCCCGCTACAAGTGTGGCGAGACAGACCTCAATCCAATATAAAATGTCGGCTACTTATTGAGTTATCGAAAATTATCTTTCACTTGATATGTTTGACAACATTGTCATATTAGGAGGAGTATGGTTGGAAACCACTGACTAATGCTTTCCCCACACAAGTGTATGGTTAGTACGGAGTATACTATCGACAACATAGGTTTAACTACAAAGTCCCCGTTAGAGTGCTCGGTAGAGGTACAAAACCAAGAAGGAAAGACTGATTCTTACGACTGATAGAACGAACAGTTCGCCACAACTGAGAATTACACAGTACGAGTCAAAAGTGCAAGTGACTGTCGTGTTCCATACGAGAAAATCGGACGGGAAGAAGTATGACAGTTCAGATAGCAAGATATGCTGCTGGTGCAGTAATCACTTAAGCTGATTCATTAGAGGTAGGATATTATGTCAATAGAAAGCCGAAAATGTTGGAAAGGGTAATTTATTATTCCCGCTGTCGTGTACTACGACTGCTCAAACGGAGTCAATTACAAAAAAAATTGGTTCAAATGGCTATGAGCACTATGGGACTTAACTTCTAAGGTCATCAGTCTCCTAGAACTTAGAACTACTTAAACCTAACTAACCTAAGAACATCACACACATCCATGCCCGAAGCAGGATTCGAACCTGCGACCGTAGCAGTCCCGCGGTTCCGGACTGTAGCGCCTAGAATAGCTCAGCCACCTCGGCCGGCAGACAATTACAGAGAAAGTTCAGCAGCTCCCAGCGAATTTCGTTCTACATAGTAACAGGGTGAATAGCAGATTAATCTCAAATACAACGAACGGTAATCTGATTAGAAATATATGCGAAAATTCATTCCTGTTATGGTAGTACATGTGGTAGGAGCGGTAGGCAGCGCCTAGCCGCACGCGGTCGAATCTAGCACTTTGCGACTGCTTGAGATAGGCGGGAGCCATGCCTCGCCAGTGAGGTCGATAATGGGTTGGCTACTTTTAGCAAAAAAATGGTTTAAGTGGCTCTAAGCATTATGGGACTTCACATCTGAGGTCATCAGTCCCCTAGACTTAGAACTACTTAAACCTAACTAACCTAAGGACATCACACACATCCATGCCCGAGGCAGGATTCGAACCTGCGACCATAGCAGCCGCGTGGTTCCGGACTGAAGCGCCTAGAACAGCTCGACCACAGCGGCCACCTACTTGTAGCACCCTGTTGTCAGGTGGCATCACGGCCGTTCAGGTTTTACTTTATTTCGCATTCTCTCGCAATTCGTAGGTTTCCCTTGAGTTAGTTATACAAAACACTGCACTCTTCGCCACAAATTATGAACGCAAAGACTTACCTTTGCTGCGTATACACTCTTTTGCATACAGAAAACAAATATTGTCTTGAATATGATTGCTGATAAACATTACTAGATCTTGAGGTCTTGCATCTTGTATATGTAGGCACTGTGTTGTTGTGTAAGTCACAAGGTTCAGGTTGTCTGATGTCTACAGAAGATTGTCACAATTTCCAAACACTATTGTTTCATGAATTATTGTTATCCACTAATATGTACTAACGAAAAACCTTCGTTATGTGTCGACAGTTGTCTTTCATGAGTACCACAAAAATGTAGTAAATATGTGATGTCCATGATTTTAACCTTTGGATTTGTAATCTAATCAAATTTACACAACAGCTCATAAAAAGCCTTTATCCTACGAAACTATCCTTTCTACAGAGAAAAACAGTGAACAGATTCTAGCTACCAAGTAGTATTCTTAGCCTTCAAATGATCACATAAATGACTACACTTGGCTGTTGTACAGGGAAATAAAGACAGTAGGCCCTAGCAGCAAAACTCAATTCGAACAGTATTAGCTGGTTAGAATGTAAATTTCATACTTGGGTTTTAAAACTGATCCATTAACAACAGATAATTGAAGGCCCTAGCAGAAAAATTTAATTAGAACAGTATTAGCCAGTTAGAATGTAAATTTCATACTTGGTTTTTAAAAACTGATCCATTGGCAACAGATAATTCACGTATACATCAGTTGCGCACCTAAACCATGTATTATTTGAATGACTTAGTATATGACAGTGTAACGAACATCTTTTCACACCTTTACTTCCATTTATTTCTTCAAACTAAGTATTAACTTCTCCATAGCCAAGTTTTGCTAGTGAAACTTTATCGTGCACAGGCAGTTCAAATAGTACGGTGTAAAATTTGTTAATGGGTGCAATGTAAAACTGGTGAGTGAACACCGTATCACTACTACTTTTATTATTTTTTTCAAGTGTAGTTGAAAATCTAGAACTTAAAAAAAACCAGCGTATTGAATTTTCATTTTATTACCAACACACACTTTCCATAACACATAAACTAGTACTTGTCATAACGCAATTTAAAAATGCCTTGATTTCACAGACCAAGTTACCGCATATATATATCCTTTAGTGTTGCACTTTAAACATCAAACCCAGTCCCTGCTCTAGTCACTTTGCTAACCCATATAGCACACTATAATTTGTAGTACAGTGTAGCACAACAAATTTACAGAACAGCTCATTAAAAGCCTTTATCCTACGAAACTATCCTTTCTGCAGAGAAAAACAGGGAACAGATTCTAGCTACCAAGTAGTATTCTCACTGTAAATCTGCTATTACAGCCACATCTTTATGGTACAAGAACACAAAGAAATCAGTAAAACCGCAGAAAAATCATTCACAATAGAAGATATGAAACAGATAACACCTCCAAATCAAATCACCTTCTCTGAACAGTAGTAATGACAAATAGAACCATGATACACACAGAACAACAGACAGCAAAACTTAAAATGAAAATAAGGGATACTTTCAACTCCTTGACCTTAATACATATGGGTGCCTGGAACTCAGAGCATATTTGGGATGTTGGGATGTGTAGGATGCAGCTTAGTTATATTCCTGCTTGACACAGTCATGTCATTAAAAAATCTGGGCTTAACGTTGCAGGGCGATGTGAAATGGAACGAGTTGTGAGGATTGTGGTGAGGAAGGCGAATGGTCGACTGCGGTTTATTGGAAGAATTTTGGGAAAGCGTGCTTCATCTGTAAAGGAGACATCGTATAGGACACCAGTTCGACCTGTTCTTGAGTACTGCTCAAGTGTTTGGGATCCATACCAGATAGAATTAAAGGAAGACACAGAAGCAATTCAGAGGCAGGCTGCTAGATTTTTGGATTTGTTACTCGTAGATTCAAACAACACGCAAGTGTTACGGGGGTGCTTCCGGAAGTCAAATGGGAATCCCTGGAGGGAAAGCGACGTTCTTTCGAGGAACACTATTGAGAAAATTTAGAGAACCAGCATTTGAAGCTGACTGCAGAAGAATTCTACTGCCGCCAATCTACATTTTGCATATGGACGGCGAAGACGGGATACGAGAAATTAGGGCTCATATAGAGGCATGGAGACAGTTATTTTTCCCTCTCTCTATTTACCTATGGAACAGGAAAAGTAAATGATTAGTTGTGGTACAGCGCACTCTCCGCCACACACTGTACGGTGGCTTGTGGAGTATATATGTAGACGTAGACGCAGACAATTTTCTTTGCTTTCCTTACAAGAGACTCTTTATACCAAGATGGTCCAGCGGTTACTACAGAAGTCGGTGGAACTCGTCTTAGTCAATTGAAATGAATAACTACAGCATAGTGAACTAAATTTCCACATTAAGAAGAGATGTTAAGCATAGGAATGAACAATACCTTTCTTACAGAGGCAAGAATTTCTTGGTCCTCCCTTTCCTAATGGCTGTATTACAAAGGCACGGCTACTTTATTGCCCAGTAGGACTTGCTTGGCAGCTTATAACATACGAATCTTGAGTTCATATGTCGCCCATATTCTACCTTTTATGGGGGGGGGGGGGGAGGAGGGGGCAGGTGCCAAGTTGATTCATGGGCCTGACTGTTATATGAAGACACCACGTAAGGAATATAATTGTCTCAGTCACTATGTATCCTGTTCACGTTATAAGACTTCTGTTCACGGTCTTGTGATATGCATTACAGTAAATTGAAATGGTTTTGAAGCCTGTGGAAGAGTTTGCAAACCTACTTCTCACCATCACTTGCTCTGGTTTTCCACCAAATTTCCGTAGCTATTATAGCGTTTGTAGCTCTTTGTCCACTATGGCATGCTTGTAAGGTGTTATGTCAGTGCCCCATTATACGTGATTATAGTTATTTAGGAATTACTATTCTCTTCCAAAAGGGAGTTTTGCGGGGTTAAAAATGCCATCCTCTGTAAAAATAAATAAATAAATAAAACCCTCAGGACGAGGAAGATGGTGGTTTTATTCTCCATCTCTCTCACGTGTTTCTCACAGATCTTCCATTAACATATCATCTGTCTCCATTACTCTGACTTTCTGACTTATATGTCTGTGTTTTGGTGTAATTTACCAGGTTCGTGACACACTTCATTCAGATAATTTGTTACATGTTGTGTTAAGTGACTAATGGAGTCCTTCAAATTTAACATCCAAAAATGGCAGCATGGTCAGTAGCCACAGCGAATTTATTCCCATACAAATAACAACTGAAACAGTTCACTCTGAACGCAAGAGCCAATAACTCTTTCTCTTTTGTACTGTAATTTATATCTATCTGATTAAGGTAGTGGGAAGCGTAGTCAATAGACCTTTCATCACCGTTATATTCTTAACTGAGAACAGCTCTGGTAGCGAAATCTGAGTTGTCAGTTGAAGCATAAAAGTAAAATACGGGAGTATTAATAGCGGAGAACTTGTAAAAATATCTTTGACCTGCCTTATAGCTAACTCCTATTCTTCTGGCCACTCAAAAACTGTACCCTTTCTCAACAATTTAGTCAATGGCTTAGTTATCATGGCATAATCTTTCACGGATCTATGGTAATAATTTGTGAGTCCGGGAAAACTTTGCAATTCCTTAGCATTAGTAGGTACTGGGAAACACTCAGCTGCCTCAGTGAAATGGGAGCCTGGCTTTACCCCGGCAGAATTAATGATATGCTCCAGGTACTGGACCTGTGACTCTGCAAATGAACACTTCTGTATCTTCAAACTCAAATATGCACCTTTTCTTTTTAGCAATAATTTATCAACCTCTCGACATGTTGCTCACTTATCCTGGAACACATGATATGTCACCTAAATAAACTAAACACATAGTTGGCTTCGATCCTTGTAGCAGCAAGTCAGCGAATATTTGTAAGGCGGCAGCCACATTTTGTAGACGAAAAACCATACACAGAAACTCATACAATCCTGGTAGTACTACAACAGTGTTTTTCGCCGGACTTTGGGAGTAGTTGGGACGTGGTGGTAGCCAGAATGCATATCAAGGTTGACAAAATACCTACAGTTCCCTAATTTGTCCAGTATTTCGTCGATATGTGGTAGAGGGGTAATTGTCATGTGCGGCCACCTTATTTACAGCTCTCGTATAGGTCCGTAGACGATGAGTATTTTTCTCATTGATTGACTTCTTTCACATGACTATGATTTGTGAGACCCATGGAGTAGATGACGGTTGTATTATTCCTGCATTCAGCTGTTGATGGATGGTATCCTCCACAACAGATTGTAAATGATAAGGAATTTGGCATGATTTCTGCGCTATTGGCCTAGCGTCTCCAGTAGGAATTTCGTGGTGCATAATGTCGGTTGTTGCCAAATACTGCCATTCCTCAAACAGCTCAGCAAACTCCTCTAAAAGGGATATAATACATTTCACTCTGACTCAGTTAAGTGTGCGTTTTTTATACAACTGAATCCTATGGCGAGAGGCATTTGCACACAGTTTCCTCGTTGCCAACTGCTTCTTCTTCTCACACCTGAACTGATTCCCACACTGTAATTCTATTTCCGCTATTTTCAGTCCACTTGCATCTATCGTTCCACATGGTATCTCTCTTGCTCTCTGCTCAAAATTATCAAAGCACAGTGGAATACAAAATTCCTTTACTACTGTTTCCACTCTGCTTATATTTCTCTTTGCATGAATTTGAAAACTATCAAGAATGTCGCCTCGACTGGCCAGTCAACCAAAAAGACAGATCTCATTGGTTATCGGGTTTTGTTGTCTGTCCAGAGAAATTTTCCATTGCCGCTACTCACTATAACAGAAGTAGTAGTTTTTGGCGCCTAAGTTTGTGGTTCTGTGGAAACGTACGAAATAATAAGGCTTGTTTTTGCAGTTTCTCATGACTGTAAGGTGTGGACGCCGCCGAAGCAATGAGTTGCTCCACCAAATTTGACAGTTTGCGTCTTATTATCTGTTATGCCTTAGTACACGTATAAGAAGTCGTTCCTTAGGATGACATAAAAATCACTTCTACGTTTCCTGACTACGTCCATGTCAAAACCATAAGTCCTACAATCTATCTGCAATATCACGAATCGCATTCCTGTTGGCATCATCACTTCCTCGTCCAGACCACTAATGTTGCAGTGTGGCAGCTTCAGTGACCACTCGCTATCAGAAACAAACAAAACTCTAATTTTTACATCTGTATGAACTAAATATCTGACATTGTAAAATCTTCTTGGGCTTCCAGCTGCTTCAGGTGATATAAATCCCATGAGCTTCCGACTGAACTCTCCTCCGCCACTGTCTAGTGTAAATGACTGCCGTGTCACCGTGGCCTCGCCGTCATATAATCGTGCTGCTGTCTGTGATATAACTTGTGCTCCCTTTATTGCTAAATATGGTAATCCATGACGCTGGCTTCAACCTCACGATGCCCAGGTCCCAGGCTGTACCGAGCTGTAAACTACCTTCCTTATTCGTGGCGTTTTCATATATTTTTATCTCTATGGCTTCTTTTATAATGCTATCCCAAAACCCCTTTTCTTCGTAATGACAGACGTTTCGTCGAATGGAATTCGATGTCGCTTTTCTAACGCTTGTTCTGCCTCTTCTCATTTTCCTGGATAGATTGCGTGCAGGCACCTTCTATCTTCCATCTTGCATTGCTCATTTCTACTGGTGGTGTGTTTGGATGGCAGGCCCTACTCCTCTGTCGTTTCCCCAGCGTGTATCCTCATACTGCCCATAATGTCATGGAGGATTCCTCTGCTGGGGATATTTATTAACGATGTGTCCTACTTCATGGCAGTTGGGAAAATATGGTGCCTGATACCCATCAGCAGTATGTCCGGGCCTTTTACAGCGCCTACAGCATGTGTCATCTGTCAAAACGTAGTGAGTTTCAGTGCTACACGATGGAGCAGAAGTTGTCCGCATCTCGTGGTCGTGCGGTAGCGTTCTCGCTTCCCACGCCCGGGTTCCCGGGTTCGATTACCGGCGGGGTCAGGGATTTTCTCTGCCTCGTGATGACTGGGTGTTGTGTGATGTCCTTAGGTTAGTTAGGTTTAAGTAGTTCTAAGTTCTAGGGGACTGATGACCATAGATGTTAAGTCCCATAGTGCTCAGAGCCATGGAACAGAAGCAAATCTTCCTGCCTCATTGTGTGGCAGGGATAGTTACACGGCTTAATCTAAGAAGGTCGGTGAAGTCACTTTAACATCACCAACTATTTGTCTGTTTGTACATGTGGTAAAAACGTCAGTTATGCACACCTCAGCTTCTTCTATCAGCACGTCAATTCATGTTCCATTTGAGTGCACCACATGTTTGTGCCACTACACTGTCTGTATCCAGTTGACAAAAGCCTCAAAGTTCTCACCCAACTTTTGCCATAGTGTGCAAAAGCGATCCCTGTAATAGCTAAGTCCTCTGTAATTCGAGTAGCACTTAGCTAATCCTCGCGCCTGAACTTCTAAACTTTCTTCATGTCTCAAGGTGTCAACAGATTTAACATATGTACGGGAACCCCCTGACAGCCTCATCGTTGCTACACTTAATAAATACCTGCCTGGCCTGTAACAAGAACATCCTACACCACAGACACTTCGCAAAAATCGAATTACATTTTCACTTATCTTCGGCGAGAAAGTTGGTATAAAAGTTACAACAGGAAAAGTGCTCATAATAGTAGGAAGAGTGGTCACAGAACTAACTTCAGATTCCTTAGATGCTTCTGTGGTAACCTGACTAGCTTTTGACGTAGTCGCTCGAGAGCTCAATGCCTCACATTGCTCCTCTAATGAAAATTTTGTAGAGTGAGCCTACTAATCTCTTCATTTAAATCAGTAACAGGGTCTGTGCTACCACTTTCAGTAGCGAGTTCTCCACAAGGTTGTTATAGAGACGTAAATCAGGCATGGTTACAATTCAGGGAAAGGTAATTACTAAATGAATAACTGGAAATGACTTTACAGTGGAAAACAATATTCAAACAGAAAATAAAATTGTTCCTGTTCAGATTAAGCTCGTGGTAAAGTCAAGGCAGGAAATAAGTTTGCAGTTCTAGTTGTCGCATTAATTTCGACACATGGAATCAGTGACGGCGGCTGCGGTGACTGTCGTAAGGTCTTATGGGACGAAACTGCTGTGGTCATCGGTCCCTAAGCTTAGACACTAATTAATCTAAATTAAACTAACTCACGCTAAGGACGACACACACACCCATGCCCGAGGGAGGACTCGAACCTCCGACGAAGGGAGACGCGCGGACTGTGACAAGACGCCTCTGACCGCGCGGCTACCCCGCGCGGCCCAAGCAGCAGCATGGTGGCGTGTCGACAGCAGGTGCGACGCACATATTTATTCGTGCAGTGTGGAGCACATAGGTGCCTCTAACGCCAATGAAAGAAGGAAACAATGTTTCACGACGAAGTCAGGCCCTAATTCGCAACAGTAACTACAACAGCCAGAAGTAGGTACAAGCTAAAAACGACGCTTAGACCACCAATGTGTCTACGTTGAGCGCCTACAATATCGGCAACCCGCGGAATGGAGGTGTAAAGCGGGCCCCGGAAAGAGCAGGAGTTAGCTTTGCCGGTCGCCCGGTCTACGCAAACTCTCATCGGCGGCCACTGGACGTCCTCACTTGCGCCACTAGAAATCGCGGTATCTAGCGTTTTACTTTATTCCGCACACTACGTGACAGACTGTAGCCAGCAACGTATCCTGGAGCGGGCGTACTATATAGGCACAAGGCACAGGAGGTGTTGACATCGAGTGAGCCAAGGCGCCATCCACAGCCCGCCGATCGCGACACATCGACCTCTGAAAGTCTTCCAGTCGTCCTCGTCCCAGACCGTGGTCATCCTGGTTTACTCGAGTAACTGCTTTGTTGATTAACTTTTATGGCAAGGTCGAACTTTCGTCTTGAGTAGTGGTGTTAAGGCGTGTCTGAACTGGAACAATTTTCTGATTTAATTTCTTTATTGTGGGCCTAAGAAGTGGCAAGTAGAATGGTTTCTTCGTGTGACTGAAGAATCTTTCTAGTTGGCAGTTAATCTTGTAATAATATCCTTTTACGTGACTTGGAACTTTCTTTTTCCGTCCATAGTCAGTGGACATAGCAACCGCAGCTCTCTTCCGAGAATTTTCCATGTGGCAATCATCTGAAAAGCATAAATAGTCCGAACACCGGATCACACGGAGCGAACTATGCCATGATATGACATCACTTGTGCAGGATGGGCGTTGGAAGGTGGTCAGGATTCAGTGGGTATCCAGCTAAAAGGGTGGATGCAGCAATAACAAAGTATTCATGCAGTAAAACTGGCACGTTTCCAAACTTTATTACTAAAAAATAATCGATACATCTGTGCCTTGAGAGACAGAATGGACATGGCGTCCAAGAGGATAGAATGGGTACACCTGTTCGGGTCGAGAGATGGCTGGCAAGAAAGGTGGAGCTCTTGGGTCCACTACACTTCCCAAAACGCAACCAGACATCAAATTCCCATATCTGCCCCCTTGACTGTCGGGCTGCTTCCACTGACGCTGTTCTGAAAGTGTTACCTCGTCAGCACTGCTGAGCCAAAGCGTCACCTCGTCATCATTCCGACCGTAACTGTGGAGTTTGCCCATCGGTGCATGAACAGGTCATTGGTTAGTGTTAACAGCCGATTGGTATGATGATCAATAAAACTTTTAGTTTACAAGATCTGTCTTCCATATAGTCTATAGGCGCACCGGTACAATCTGTTTTGGAAGAATGAGAAAGATGATAGATAATAATGATGAGATTCATTAGAATACATTTTCCACCCCCTCCCTCCTACCTAACCTAGATAACATCTGTAGATATGGTACTATAATAGTTACTGGATTTCTTGAAATGTAGATTATAATATGAAACTATGTAGCAATGCACAGATTCAGTAAAAACAAGTAGAGGATGGTAAAACAAGGGCATTTTAATGATATTGTAAGAGCAGTTACAAAATTTAATGTCGTCTGTTAACCTATTGGAACACTTATAACGTTATGATACAGGAGGAGAAAGACGGACGTCGATAAATTCAGTGCGTCACCATGTGTCACCTACGTCGTCAACGCTAAGTATCTGGGAGTCACCCTCCACAAGTACCCAGCTGTTCAGTTCCAGCAATATGGTGTTCCAAAGAGGCACACCTAAGTGCAGTTACTGACAGAGTGAGCCGATGAGGTGCCCCAGCCCCCATCCTCCACACCATGCTCGGCATTCTGCAACAGAGACCAGATGATTAGTCGATGGTACCTGTGCCGGCCAGCCCATCAGCTATTCGGATGGCCATAGCTTTGCTGCCTGGCCTGTGCAGATAGCGATCCTGGTGGCCTCGCAACCAAGTCCTTGGGAGCTGCAGCAGCCCCAAGGGAAGTGTAACAAAGGTGGCACCTGCCAAACTGACTCAGTGACACCAAAGAATACCGTACCCGCACACATTAATGTGTGTAGTGAAGTTAATGTTTTCGACGGGCGCTGGTAATACGAAGCCAACCTTTCAGATAATAAGAAGAACCGGTTTAGATTTTTTTTTAATTCAACATTGTCTAGAGAAACGATACGGTGTTATTATTTCATGGCAATTTGGTAATAGATTGTCGAGCTAACAGTTAGCTGGAGGATAGATTTCATTACCGAAATTTGTGTGTCTTTATATTCCTGAGGTTCCGATAACATTTCTAGACACTAGTTTTCGAGGACACATAAGATCATCGTGTTGTTTTTCCTGTCCTGATACGTTCCGAATCTGCGGTTAATCTGAAACGGGAAGGTGGTCCGTCCCGTTCCGCTTCTCAAGTGGTATGTGTGAATTCCAATGCGTTCCGTTTTTTGAACTGTCCGTGTGAATAAAATTCCGACCCATTCCATCTATTAAACTGTTTCGGAGGACGAACTGCCGGCCCGTCCCGGTTTTCTTACTGTCTGTGTGAATGAAATATTACAACCCATTCCCTCCTTTTAAACGGTCTGTGTGGATGACATTCCGACCTACTCAGTTTTTTAAACGGTGTGTGTAAATGAAATTCCAATCTGTTCCGATTTTTAAACGGTCTGTGAGAATGAAATTGGAACCCATTCCTTTTTTGATATGGTAAGTATGGAAAAAATTCCGAACCGTTCGGTTTTTTAAATAGTCCAACCTGTTTTTTTTTAACAGTTTTCGTGATTCATATTCGTATACATTCGCGTTGTGGTTGTTCACGCACCTCTTCCATTGGACGAAAGATTAGTCTTAAAAGTCAGGTGTTGGAATCTCGGCGGAATATCTGCAGAAACTGCTGTTGACGCGGAAAAGGCACGCTGAAACTGAAGTTGTACTACAAAGAGCGTTTAGTCCAGTTTCTCTACCGCTGTAAAGTTTGGGACAGCTACTGCGAAAGGAGACAGACCAAGACGAAGATGACGAACCCAAAGACAACCACTATTCTATTAAGGCAAAGGGCAGAGACATCGGAAAACGAAGGTGAAGAAGAAGATGAGTGTCATGCGAGAGATGGTGAGATGGTGATGTTGATGATGATGATAATGAACTGTTACGAAAGAAAATTATACCAGAGTCAGGAGGTGAACTGGTAGTATAATTTTTTAGTAAATCAATAGAAAAATGTGTGATACTGTATACGGCATCCAATTTGCACAAACAGCGAAGTTGTAGATGATTTGTGATTCACAGGTAAATTTTGGTGGAAACGATACTTCACAACGTAAGATACCTGGGAATTAGGGGATTATATAATCTATTGTTTAAACTCAAACCTCCTAAAACGAGTTACACAACATAAGATCTTCAGAATTGTGATAAAATCCTCAATACTGCCAACGCTCATTAACAGAAATATCTCTTTTTACAGACAAGTGAATTCCAACAGAGGCTATAAGAATACCCATATCGTTAAGACTGCGTTATATAACAGTGATGGTGAATCTTTACTGAAGGATAACGACTTACATATCTGTATGAGATGAACCGAAACTGAAATTTACGTTCGCGATTGGAAGACTGTCACCAGCGTACTGCAACACATATCGATTTACTTCACTGGAAAAATCCGAATCAGTAGGTGGAGCGATTAGGTTTCTTGCTAGTTTCGAAAGCGGCAGGCAATAACTGACAAGATAATGAAATAATATTTATTGAAGAGGAGCTTCAGGAAGCATCAGTTCTTGCTTGAAGCTTAATCCTGTGATTGTTGTTGGAAATAATCAAGTGAAAGACTCAACTACAGAATGGCAAGACTATTCCATCAGTTGAAAGACACCCACAAAAAGTCCATTTTGCAGTTTTGGAAATCGTTGTGTGTGTATGTGAGGGGGAATTGCGTGTGGTTCTGTATGTGTGAGTGAATATGTGAGTGTGTGTGTGTTTTGCTGGCGTACATTCGCTGTGGAAATACTGTAAGCACACACTTCACGTAGTTTTCTGGATAAATAATTTAAACTAGTAGACCCTTTTAAACTAGTAAGCCCTGACTGGAGGAGTGAGGAGGGGAAGAGGGAGGCAAGCAGGGAAGGGGAAAGGGAGGAGGAGGAGGAGGAGGGGGAGGGTAGGGTAGATGGTCGTGGATCAGAAGGCTGTATCGCATGCAGTGCAGTGTAGTAATTAGCGTCACTGACTGGTATGCTGTGGGTCGCCACTTCAAACCCGATCACTATAAATTATGTATTATTTATCACTTATGAAAGGTGTTTGAAATATATTATGTTCATAATGTATGTATATTCCGAAATATTCGATGATTGTATAAATACCAATATTTTGAAACATCCGATGTTTGTATAAATTGCTGCATTCTCTGTCCAGGAGATCAGTTATGTTCCAGCTTTATATTGGTGTCAGTAACAAAATATGTTCTTTCGGTTCTAGGTGTTGTTTCCCGGCACAGTGCAGCAACTCGACGTGGTGTGGACTCGACAAGTCGTTGGATGTTACCGGCAGAAATATTGGGCCATATTACCTCTATAGCCGTCCATAATTACGAAAGTGTTTCTGGCGCAGGATTTTGTGCACGAACTGACCTCTCGATTATATCCCATAAATGTACGTTTCGGTTCATGTCGGACAATCTGGATGGCCAAATCATTCGTTCCAATTGTTCAGAATGTTTCTCCAACAATTCGTGAAAAATTGTTGTCTGCTTCCGTAGCCCATTAATACCAAATTTCACCACACTGTCCTAACAGATACGTATTTCGTACGTCCCACATTGTTTTCCGCGGTTATTTAACCCAGCGTTCTTGTCTGTTAGCACTGACAACTGTAACTAAACGCCTCTGCTCTCGGTCGATAAGTGAATGCCGGTGGCCACTGCGTTTTCCGTGATGAGAGGTAATGCCTAAAATTTGGTATTCCCGGTACACTCTTGACACTGTGAATCTCGGAATATTGAATTCCCTAAGGATTTCCGAAATGGAATTTCCCATGCGTCTAGCTCCAGCTACCATTCCGCATCCAGAGTCCGTTATTTCACGTCGTACGGCCATAATCAAGTCGGAAATCTTTCGCATGAATCACCTGAATACAACTGACAGCTCCGTCAATGCACTGCCATTTTATACCTTGGGTACGCGATACTACCGCTATCTGTATATATGCATATCGCTGTCCCAGAATTCTGTCACCTCAGTGTATTAGAAATGGTGCAAAAACAGAAACCACTCACAGACCCTATTCAGTTGTCTTTCAGTGATATCTATGCTCTGATAACCGAACACTATGGTCAGCAGACACACCTTGTGGCGGTTAGGCTCCAGTTTAGCCGGTTTCATTAGCAACATGGACAGTATTTTTTGTGTAGCCTTACCTGCAACATGATACAGGTCGTAATACGTCATTTTAAATTGAATCTACCAAGTTAGCTCGTAACGGTTCTATTGTAATTCGAACAATACGCTTATTTCGACGGTACTACTTTAGTCAAGCACACCTGCAAATATTATAAATTGTAAATTTCATTTACTTTTGCGACGTTTGTATATGGAGTTAATTGTACTTGTATACATACGTCTAGCTGGGCGAGACATACGTATTGCATCATCGATGAATACTTTTGTCATTTGTTGCTGTTTTAATCTCGGTAAAATAGCCACGTTGAAATTTGACAGAAGTTGACAGTTCTCACTGATGCTGTATGTGTACTAAGTGGTTATAGCCATTAAGCGATATTACTTGAGTTACAGATAATTTAATTGTTTGTGTAATCTTCCGTTGTTTATTTTTTGTCCGTTGTGATGTTCCAGAATGTTAGTAATAGTTTCTAGGTAATATTTATGTTTGAAGTCGGTCTTTTCGTTTAATATGGAGTGCAGATATTAAACGAACAGGCAGACTTATCTGTAACTCAAACAATAGCGGTTATTAGCTACAACCACTTTGTAAACATAGAGCATCACTGAGAACTATCAACTTTCTGTCAAATTGCTGTGTGACTTTATTTTATCGTGATAAAAACAACGAAAATTGACACAAAGGTCCATCAGTGATGCAATATGTACGTCTCACCCAGCTAGACGTAGGTATACATTTAGAATTAATTCCATATACAAATATCGCAAAAGGCAATGAAATTTACATACTGTAATATTCGCAGGTGTACTTGACAATGGCAATACCACCGAAATAGGCGTATTGTACTAAACAGATGTAAGGATGTAGAGGCTTACCTCACTAGAGGTAAGATAGATACTGCCTACAGGAAAATTAAAGAGACCTTTGGAGATAAGAGAACCACTTGTATGAACATCAAGAGCTCAGATGGAAACCCAGTTCTAAGCAAAGAAGGGAAAGCAGAAAGGTGGAAGGAGTATATAGAGGGTCTATACAAGGGTGATGTACTTGAGGACAATATTATGGAAATGGAAGAGGATGTAGATGAAGATGAAATGGGAGATACGATACTGCGTGAAGAGTTTGACAGAGCACTGAAAGACCTGAGTCGAAACAAGGCCCCCGGAGTAGACAACATTCCATTGGAACTACTGACGGCCTTGGGAGAGCCAGTCCTGACAAAACTCTACCATCTGATGAGCAAGATGTATGAAACAGGCGAGGTGCCCTCAGACTTCAGGAAGAATATAATAATTCCAATCCCAAAGAAAGCGGGTGTAGACAGATGTGAAAATTACCGAACAATCAGTTTAATAAGCCACAGCTGCAAAATACTAACACGAATTCTTTACAAACGAATGGAAAAACTAGTAGAAGCCGACCTCGGGGAAGATCAGTTTGGATTCCGTAGAAAAATGGGAACACGTGAGGCAATACTGACCTTACGACTTATCTTAGAAGAAAGAGTAAGGAAAGGCAAACCTACGTTTCTAGCATTTGTAGACTTGGAGAAGGCTTTTGACAATGTTGATTGGAATACTATCTTTCAAATTCTAAAGGTGGCAGGGCTAAAATACAGGGAGCGAAAGGCTATTTACAATTTGTACAGAAACCAGATGGCAGTTATAAGAGTCGAGGGACATGAAAGAGAAGCAGTGGTTGGGAAGGGAGTAAGACAGGGTTGTAGCCTCTCCCCGATGTTATTCAATCTGTATATTGAGCAAGCAGTAAAGGAAACAAAAGAAAAATTCGGAGTAAGTATTAAAATCCATGGAGAAGAAATAAAAACTTTGAGGTTCGCCGATGACATTGTAATTCTGTCAGAGACAGCAAAGGACTTGGAAGAGCAGTTGAACGGAATGGATAGTGCCTTGAAAGGAGGATATAAGATGAACATCAACAAAAGCAAAACTAGGATAATGGAATGTAGTCGAATTAAGTCGGGTGATGCTGAGGGAATTACATTAGGAAATGACAGACTTAAAGTAGTAAAGGAGTTTTGCTATTTGGGGAGCAAAATAACTGATGATGGTCCAAGTAGAGAGGATATAAAATGTAGACTGGCAATGGCAAGGAAAGCGTTTCTGAAGAAGAGAAATTTCTTAACATCGAGTATAGATTTAAGTGTCAGGAAGTCATTTCTGAAAGTATTTATATGGAGTATAGCCATGTATGGAAGTGAAACATGGACGGTAAATAGTTTGGACAAGAAGAGAATAGAAGCTTTCGAAATGTGGTGCTACAGAAGAATGCTGAAGATTAGATGGGTAGATCACATAACTAATGAGGAAGTATTGAATAGGATTGGGGAGAAGAGAAGTTTGTGGCACAACTTGACCAGAAGAAGGGATCGGTTGGTAGGACATGTTCTGAGGCATCAAGGGATCACCAATTTAGTATTGGAGGGCAGCGTGGAGGGTAAAAATCGTAGGGGGAGACCAAGAGATGAATACACTAAGCAGATTCAGAAGGCTGTAGGTTGCAGTAGGTACTGGGAGATGAAGAAACTTGCACAGGATAGAGTAGCATGGAGAGCTGCATCAAACCAGTCTCAGGACTGAAGACCACAACAACAACAACAACTAAACAGATTAAAGCTATTACCAGCTATCTTGAAAGATCCAATTTAAAACATGGAGAGTCGTACGAAGCTCGGGGTGATTACTTGCAGGGTGTCGGACGCAAGTGTAGTTTCACGTGTCAGAACTGAGAAGTCTCCTATATGGAATCATTGATCTGAGATGTGATTGAGAACACTACCCCTGATAGGAAAGTCGCAGCAAAAGTTTTTGCAAAATCTGATCCCAATCTTTGTGAATTACTTAAAATTGGTAGATCTTTCGAGGTTGCTTAGAAAGCTCGGGAGGATTTTACAAACGATATTCGTGTTTCCGAGGTTTTTACTCAGTGTTGCGAACACCGCTCAACTGATGATTCTGATCCATCACCTTCTGCTCTTGCTCCTAAGTCTTACCCGAAGTTCATTGGCGTCCGGGGCGCTGGCGTCTCCTCAGATTCTTTACTACGTACGTAACTCTGGTCCTCATCAGCATTGCATAATCTCTTTTGTAATGCTATGGTGAGTCAAAAATGTCCTCCCTCCTGGGAGTTGCGATATATGTCACACACGTCGAAGACCCTTGTGTCGTTTCCAGCATGTGGCAGCTAGCACAACAGAAGCCAATGCCCAGATCTTGCAGCAGACTGTGGGTCCTGCGGCAAGCATGGTCACATGGCCATTGTCTGTCACCATGCGACCTGCCGGCCACGTAATCAGCGGCTGCGTTAGGTCAATTTTGTGGAACATATACGCTGAAGAGCGAAAGAAACTGGTATACCTGCCTAATATCGTGTAGGGCCCCCGCGAGCACGCAGAAGTGCCGCAACACTACGTGGCATGGACTCGACTGATGTCTGAAGTAGTGATGGAGGGAATTGACACCAAGAATCCTGCAGGGCTGTCCAAAAATCCGCAAGAGTACGAGGGGGTGGAGATCTCTTCTGAACAGCAAGCTGCAAGGCATCTCACACATGTTCAATAACGTTCATGTCTGGGGAGTTTGGTGGCCAGCGGAAGTGTTTAAACTCAGAAGAGTGTTCCTGGAGCCACTCTGTAGTAATTCTGGATGTGTGGGGTGTCACATAGTCCTGCTGGAATTGCTCAAATCCGACGGAATGCACAATGGACATGAAGGGATGCAGGTGATCAGACAGGGTACTTACATACGTGTCACCTCTCAGAGTCGTATCAGGACGTATCAGGGGTCCCATATCACTCCAATTGCATACAACCCACACAATTATAGAGCCTCCACCAGCTCGAACAGTCCCCTGCTACCATGCAGTGTCCATATATTCATGAGGTGGCCTCCATACCCGTACATGTCCATCCGCTCAATACAATTTGAAATGAAACTCGTCCGACCAGGCAACATGCTTCCAGTCGTCAACAGTCCAATGTCGGTGTTGACGGGCCTACGCGAGGCGTAAAGCTTTGTGTCGTGCAGTCATCAAGGGTACACGAGTGGACCTTCGGCTTCGAAAGCCCATATCGATGATGTTTCTTTGAATAGTTCGCACGCTGACACTTGTTGATGGCCCAAAATTTAAATCTGCAGAAATTTGCGAAAGGGTTGCACTTCTGTCACGCTGAAGGATTATCTTCAGTCGTCGTTGGTCCCGTTCTTGCAGGATCTTTTTCGGGCCGCAGCGATGTGGGAGATTTGATGTTTTACCGGATTCCTGATATTCACGGTACACTCTTGAAATGCACGTACGGGAAAATCCCCGCTTCATTGCTACCTCGGAGATGCTGTGTCCCATCGCTCAGCCGCCGACTATAACAATACGTTCAAACTCACTTAAATCTTGATAGTTTTCCATTGCAGCAGCAGTAACCGATCTAACAACTGCGTCAGACACTTGTCTTATGTAGGCGTTGCCTATCGCAGCGCCGTATTCTGCCTGTTTACATATCCCTGCAATTGAATACGCATGCTGTATCAGTTTCTTTGGTGCTTCAGTGTAGTTACAGCTAGACGTCGAGGACGCACACTCTGGCATTGACATTGCTCGGCGAGTCCGTGGAGTTCCAGCTAGATCCTGGCGCAACCGTGTATTTCATCAACGACGACACATATCGCTGGCTCGGTTCCCCAGTGTTGCGATATGTCCGGCACCGTGTTGTATCTTACTGCTACAAGTCCATTTCTCTCTTCAGAGAACTATTGCTGGCAGCTAAGCACAAAAACACTGAACACGTACTAGCCTTCTTAGTCTTGTGCTCCTCTATTGCCACTAACACTTTCGACTTAGATGCCTTTACGAGTTTTAGGTTTACAACAGAGCACCAAGTTAATTTGGTGTCATCCACAGTGCCTTTCTCTGCTCTTGACGCCGTTTGCACGTCGTACTTTGAACTGATGCTGGAGTTTGCATTTAACTTTATGGCTCACATTCTTTGAAACATTCGATGATGCCTAAATTTTGGCGAGCTTGCTCGCATCAGTTTTGCTATTCGCGAGGCTGTTCAGGCAGAATTCGCACAGCTTCAGGACCAAGGCAATGTCTCCCTGGTTCCCATCAGTTAATGGGCAACGCCTACGGCTATCATCAAAAACATATGTGGTCGTTATGTATTTTACGCCATAGTTAGGGCGGTGATACATGCAGAACTTTACAAGAATCTTGAATCCCTTTTTAAGCGTCTCGAAGAATATGGTCGACGTTGGCGATTGGAAAAGTCAGATCCTTTGCCCCCAGCGTAAGTATCTCAGGCACTTACTTAGTCATAAAGGTATCAATCAAAAAGATGTCAGTATTAACACGCATTAAATAGTTGCATTCGTTGGTAGGGAAAGTAATGCAATGTAGCAGGTTCATTCCCTAAGTGGCACAAATCACACACTTCCTCAATCAGCTGCTCAAAAGAGCATCAAATTTGTGTGGTCAGCCTCCTGTTGACTGGATTTTCTGTGGTTTAAAGATGGTGTCAAGGTGGCTCGTCATCTGATGCCTTATACAACTTCTCTGCCATTGAAACTGTCGATGAACATGTCCCATCACAGCATTGCGGTGGTTTTGTCTCAAAAGATATCAGAAAATTTGAAGCACACAATTGCCTTTACCGCAAAAATATTGAACACTGCACGATTCAGCTATCCCCAGACTGAGAAGGAGGCATCATTTGTGGAGTAAATAAGTATCATGGATGTTTGAATGGCAGAAAATTTCGCCTATTGACGGGCCACAAACACTTAATGTCCTTGTTTGGGCGTCGGGCTAAATTCCGGGTAAGACCGCGCAGCGTCTGCAGATTTGGACGTTGTTTCTATGTCCAGTTTTGCCCCAGCGCCCAACACACCAATGTAGACTCGTTGTCCCGTCTCCCTCTTGGCCCTGATGGAAAATGTTGTTTATTTCGCCGTAGATCAATGATTATAAACAACTTTGGACGAATTGCAGCTGTTGCCGGGCGAGATCGCTTCGGTGTCGTCCAGCGACCCAGTCTTGAGCAAAGTTTTGTTAGCGATCCACAGGGGGTGTCCCGAACATGTTTTCCTCTGTGCCGACCTGGTTTTTCACAATTATTTCGCGCTGGAGCACCAGCTCAATGCCACACAGGGTTTCTTAACATTGGCACAGAGGGCTCCGACCGCTGGGTTGTCATTCCTGGCTGTTATTGCTCCCTCTCCCTCCCCTTGCTCATATGAAATAACTAGCTTAAGACAAATCGTCAGGGTTCTGGCGAAAATCTTGAAGTCATAGTTGAAGACGGTGATCAGGCAGTAGTGTTCAATCCGTGTGCTCCAGCTAGCTTAGGGACCGGAATAATGACACTTTCCATGAACTCAGACAATATGAAGACTACTAATGACAACAACCCTTAGTACATCTCCTTCCAACACGTGGCCATCAGGTCCTTAATGGTGTGGTACAATTCCAACGGAAAATCAAATGGTAGTGGTGATTTAAGAATTTATCACTTGGCAAGGGCACCAACAACATCATCGCTCGTGATCTCTTCGAAAAGGAATGCCAACGTTATTTCACCAAGCGTGCCAGTGAGGGTATGGGGGACTGCTGCCAAGACCACATCATTGTGTCGCACCTCCTGATAAAGTCGATGATAGCAGTCGACGAACGCGTAAGCATGTCCTCCTAGGTCGTCAACCTGCAAACTTCCGGAAGATCCAAAGCAAGCATCAATGTTCGTCGTGTTTATCGTCGTTTGGAGGTAATATGGTACACAGAGGGAGGATGTCCGCCCATCCTCTTCTGGCGTTTCGTTCGCACCACGACACCTGCAAACCTATGTTGAGTGTGGGTGAGAACTTCACTTTGGCGTGATAGATCTCCGCCTGGCTATCTGGAGATGGTGGGAGAACTAAAAGTTCTCGAAGAAGGACATAATAAAAATTTGTGGTTTGTCAGTGCCAGAGTTGTCTTTCCCTGCTGCAACCAACCAGCGTACATCATAAAGCTTGTTTGACACATTCGAGCCACCATCAGATCGTCGGTGGTCGGCTCAGCAATCGATGTTCACATAAGGCCCACGTGCTCGCTATTAGTTGCGTACATTCCCGATCTTCTAGGAGTGTCACATTCAGTTTCCATTATACCCAACTTCACCACACCTTCTTCTGTGAAGACTGACTATGCGGTTGTATGCACTGTGGTCTTAAAAAACCATGGGCCAATGCTACCCATCCAGAATCGCCATCGTTAGGCCAGAGGAGATATGCATGCGACCGAGTCTGCAGGTACAGTAGTTGGTCATAGCCTCGACGATCACCATGTAACACCTCCCAAGTATCAGCGAGACACAGTTGCTGCATTGATAGACGGAACAGTTCGCAGCATGGAGTGTAGTTTGGTTGTTGGTCTTTCCGGGAATATACACATTGAAGTCTGCCAATAATGATGTGGACATAGGGGCCCAAGAAAAGAGGCATAACTTCTTCCGCATAAAACCGTGAATCAGTCCCAGCCTTTATTTGTCCCAGAATAGGCATAGAATTTAATAACTAGAGTCTCTTGAATATCGAACGCCAATCCTCATGCCGACGGCAATTAGACTGCATCCGTTACTCCTATTCCATCTCGCAAAAGGGCAGTCATTCCACGGCCTCCTGCAGTAGCAGGGGTAACGTAAGTGGTAAACCCTTGGAAATTTGGTAAGGTCTCCAGTCGAACTTCCTGCACTAGTGAAACATCTGTGTCCACCGTCCAGAGCATATCGTATTTGAAGTTTGATGTGTGTGCCAGTCATGTTGAGATCGATTGATGCAACCTTATAGGCTTATAGCTGGCGTGCAAGCAATCAGACTTTCATAATAACATGGTGAGAAGTTGTAATAGTAGCAGCAGATCTTCCACATCGTGCCACCCCTTCACCACACGAAATATTCTATCATTCCTGATCCGTCAAGGCAACAGTCGCCTGTGGATCCTCAGCCGAAGATTAGGGGATAATATCATACGCTCTAGCCATCAGGTGAGTGTCAAGGTCTTCAGATTTGCAGATTTCTTATTACATCGATTGAGATCCACAGTGTGTCTGGTGTAACTTGAGGATAACACTGTCTTCTCCTGGTCAATCAAGGAACATGAAAAAGTTTAGAAAACTCATTGTAATGTTTAAAAAGTGTAAACCTGAACCTAATATTAGAAAAGCGTTCTTTTGCGAAGCCTCAAGCATAATACCTGAACGACACTATAAATTCTCCAGGCATTAAACGTAATCCATATGTGACGAAAACCATTATAACTTTCCTGCACTAAAAGATGCAGGTTTTGCAAACTATTACCCACAGGCTTATATAAGACTATGCCATAGTCATTAAGCCACTAACTAATTATTTTGAAAATAGAGTCCTTTTCCTTTATACTAGACAATTTGACACATCAGTGCAGCAAATTAATGATATATCACTTCACCTGGACTTTGAAAAACAGTTTATTCTGTCATGTAACAATGGAGATTATGAGACTTTCTGACAGATTAAAACTGTGTGCCGGACCGAGACTCAAACTCGGGACCTTTGCCTTTCGCGGGCAAGTGTTCTAGCAGCACACACTCCGCTGCAGAGTGAAAATTTCAAACGGAGATTATCCTACTGGGTGTATTATATGCCAGGTAGAAGACAGTGTCGAGAAACCAGCAAGTCACACATCCCTATTACTTAACAAAGAAAAATTATTTATGCAACTACCGAGAAGCACCTGCTAACTATAGTATTCGGTGTAAATTACATCAGTGGTAGACATTTTACAGTAGCTGCTGAGCATGCTGCTCTGCTATGGCTTTTAATTTTAAAACTCCTGGGTACTCGATGGACACAGTGGACGTTAAACTTATTGAGTATGATTCTGAAGTATTACATAGGCCTGGAAAACTTCACCAAAATGCAAACTCATTAAGTGGACAATCTGCAAGTGGATGAAGTACTCATACCTAAATAGAAAGAGGCACAGGGAAAAGATGAGGAATGACAGCAACTTGCCACCCTGCCAAACTTCTTGTGTGAAGATGATATTTTATGCAGTAAAACCCCGCAAGGAAACTGATTGCTAATATAAAGACAACTTCAGTGGCTTATAATTGCTCAGTGTTATGACAGTATTCAGTTGTGTCATAGCATAAAGTGAGCAACAAACACCTTCTTCCAGACTGTTTCAGATAGTAGCTTTGAAAATTCTAGGAACATTTCTGCAAATGAACCAAGACCTTTTTGAAAGTGTTGACCTGATACAGATTTACGAGTAAATTCATAAGGTTAGATGAGTACATCTCATACCTAATGATGTGGTTCCGAAAGGAACTAGTGAAAAAAGGGATTTGTGGCACAACTTGACTAACAGAACCGGGTCGGTTGATAGGATACATTCTAAGATATTGATGAATCATTAATATAGTACTGGAGGAAATGTTGGGTGTAAAAATTGTAGAGGAAGACTAAGAGATGAATTCAGTAAGAAGATTCTAATGGATGTGGGTTGCAGTAGTTATTCAGAGATGATGAAGTTTGCACAGGATAGAGTAACATGGAGAGCAGCCCTTTGACTAAAGACTATAACAGCAACAACAACTACTACTGCTAACTAACCTTACAATTAAATGATACTATAAGTTTTGCATCTTTGTATGTTGAATACAGATGCGCTTATACATCTTTCATATTTAATGCTTAAATTTTTTGATTAAAATTAACTGACAGAATTGAAACAAAATATTACTTGCTAAGCTTAGCCTCAGTAGCCATGGCCATACTTATTTGTAACATTTTCCATAAGGCTTTCTCTAATGCTGGTCGTACTAGTATTGCAGGTACCTGACAATACCTGTTGCTCGTGCTACTCAACAGCTGTGGAACACTGATACTACCACCTCACGCTCTTGACCACCACCAAACCACCATCCGGCTACTGGTAAGCCCAGTAAAAAAAATTTTAAGCAATCTTTGTAATCCTGTCTGCCAAATTTATATGATCAGGCTATAAACTCAGGAACAGGTGACCCCGTTATACCAGGGCCAATGGAAGAGACAGGTATGTGCAGATCAGTTGCCCGATGTAGTGGGTACTAAAAATTGCTGCTCTTATTTCTAATAATTTTCAGTTATATTTTCGTCTGTAATGTTCGAGTACAGTGCGTTGTGACCTATATACCGAGAAGGACCGTTTCATTGTTTGTTCCAGTGGAACATTCTGACAAACAAGCCTCCAGCATCTTTTTTGTGAGTAGTTAATAGAGAACATGGGAGAGAACACACGTGTAGACTGCTGGGAACTGCTGAGAGTCGGCCGTTGTGACCGAGCGGTTCTAGGCGCTTCAGTCCGGAACCGCGCTACTGCTACGGTCGCAGGTTCGAATCCTGCCTCGGGCATGGATGTGTGTGATGTCCTGAGGTTAGTTAGGTTTAAGTAGTTCTAAGTCTAGGGGAAAGATGACCTCAGATATTAAGTCCCATAGTGCTCAGAGCCATTTTGAATTGCTGGGGTGTTGGATCCAGACTGGACATTCTCTCTGGCACAGGCTTTCAGCTACTTATGAATTGAAGCATATCCTATCTCTCCTTAATTTTCGGACTTTGTTCCATCACTGAAACTAACGTATCTGACTGAGCACCGTGATTGGCTGATGGCCTCACAGCGTCCTATGTATTAATGAATGCAGATAACTAGAATTCAATTACTTCTCCTTTTACGCAAACTCCCTTCAGATGTCCTCATGATAAATGGTGACAAACAGCAGGATAAATAGCAAAAATTCGCACTTGGGCATATGACTGGTGATGCGTTGCACAGGTGATACACCTACTTGTAGGTGGACACAAATTATCTTTGACACTTACCCCGGTATCTGCACTATGCAGGTGGCACTCTAGCGTGGGGTAAACCTGTATGGGACGTTCTCCATAACAAATGGCGCTATCAGTATCACTTAGAATACGTGCAGGCGCTTTTTACCTTAGCGGGCAACGGCCTTGCCGCAGTGGATACACCGGTTCCCGTCAGATCACCGAAGTTAAGCGCTGTCGGGCGTGGCCAGCACTTGGATGGGTGACCATCCGGGCCGTCATGCGCTGTTGCCATTTTTCGGGGTGCACTCAGCCTCGTGATGCCAATTGAGGAGCTACTCGACCGAATAATAGCGGCTCCGGTGCTGACCACACGCCCCTCCTATCCGCATCCTCAGCTGAGGATGACACGGCAGTCGGATGGTCCCGATGGGCCAATTGTGGCCTGACGACGGAGTGCTTTTTTTTTTTTTTTACCTTAGCACTTGCATTCACTGTGACAGTATTGTAGCTGGTTCATTGCACGGGCCGGCATGGTGTCGGAATTTCTGTCATCTGTTCACAGATGTGGCTACCTTCATAAGGAGCAGTATCTTCAACCTTCACAACACCAAACTGTTTGCTGTGGAGAACCCCCATCGTATGATGGCAACGACCCATCGGCACCAGTTCAACCTCACCATGGCTGTGATTATTCACAATCGCCTAATGTGATTAGTCAGCATTACACGAACCCTCACAGGTGAGACGTATCTGCTCTTCCTGTGATGACCCTGCCTCCCCTGCTAGAAGACCTACCTTTGGTGGTACTAAGGTAATATGCAAACTACATGATGGTGCTCGAGCTCCTTGCCCTATTGAATGTGGAGTCAAATCACTATTACTGACAGAATATTCCCACTTGCCTAGTGTATTCTCATGTGTGCCTTCAGTTATTGAAGCCTACAGTACCAAAGACCTTATATCTCCCTCTACAAGTGAGTGTACCTCCCTTGCAACCCATTTTGAGCCATATCTCAATATGCCTTTTATTGCTCCTTAACCTATGAAGAATTGTTTTCTGTAGTTCGTCTACATTCATCATAATCATCCTGTATATCATCGTTATTGGGACCAAAAAGGTTTGGTGATCTTTACAGGCGCTGTAGGGAGATCATTGAACTCTATGTGTCTACCGAGTCACAGACGCCCATCCACTGCCATCAGACCGCACCTAATGCACTTCATTGACTACACCGTAAACAAATACACAGAGATATTACTGAAAGGCGTTTTTATGAGCCACCTTTCATGAGATTATTACTGTAAGGATTACCACAACTTCAGCACATTCAGCAGATTGATTTTCTGCCTTTCGCGTGTAATTTGGCCATACCTGAGAAAAATCGACGCAGGGAACCAACCATGTAGATTATATTCCCTTTTACAGCATCTCAGCATTGTATGTTGTCCATAGTCACGTTTAGCGCTGTGATGTATGAATATGTAATCAATTTGGAGTGCATGTGCGATCATGGGATCGTAGGGTCAGTATAGCTGTCTTGAGTTTTGTTGTAGAAGCGTGGAAACATCGAGTGAATTTTTAATTTTCAAAGTTGGCTTTTGGTATGTGTGGGCTGGAGACAACAGTTGTCCTGCACTTTTCAAAAAGTATATCTTGTGATTGGTCAGCTGTCCCGCTTCAAAATTTTCTTTTACACAGTTAATGAAATTAATTACATGATGAGTCGTGCTCAAGTCCTTATAATGAGGTTACAATGTAATTGCAGATTAATCATCGGGCCAAATTCATTTCAATTCTCATAATGAATTCAGATGACATTGTACAAAGTGGAATTTGCAACTATAAAGGTAGTGCCTGCTCAAGAAAAGAGGTCCATGGCATATGGGAATAAGGTGGACATACGGTACAATTTGAAAAATTCAGTTTAAGAATCAGTAATCAGACGATAGGCAGCATCAAAACGGATAACATATACCAACAGAAAAAAAGTAATCATCTGTCTGGCGACGCCTGCAAGGATTTTCTTGATATCGTTGAACTTTTGACTTGTCGTTACATTTATTGAAATGCATAACCTATAAAAATTCTCTTGCAGGGCATCACACAAATAATGTCTTGGGTAAAACTCCGCTGACATACAATGTCGTACTACAGCGTTTGTCGTTGCTATTTTATTATGCAATTTAGGGGTTTGTTTTATATGTTTGTCAATTTTTATATAGTTAGAATTTCAGTGAGTAACAGTGGGAAAAAAGACTAAGCGAATTTTTCCTGAATGCTACATTGGTTAATTTAGGGCAAATAATTTCATTTAGGTACTCAAAGTGAGTTTTGTCATGGTCTTATTTTATGTTTGGATATGCATAGATGCGCAGGGTCGCAGACGAAGGGCTGTACCGAGATGACTCGTGAGCAAGCTGAAAACATGGTTAGGAACGACAGCAAGAGGGACGTCGAGTCCTGTTTTCAAAAAGATACATATTTATCGGAGGATTGAATAGAGTTCCGCGGAGCGGGTAACTAAGCTTCAGACACCGGGCAAACAGTACGTAAGGGTCGATAACCTTGGGGATATCTGCAGAGAGAGAGATGACCTGCACTTAATGGAGGCTCCAGTTGGAGCGGAACGGGAGTCACGGAGCGAGTCCCTTAAACCTGAAAGGTCACCAACATTATATAGTACAGGCCTACGTACTACCACTGTATTGGTCTTTAGTGCTTTCAAGAATCTAATTATGCAGCAATTCCCTGCGCAGAGTGAAAATCTTGGCAAGATATTTGAACCGCAGGGTATTGGATTAGAATCATAAAAAAAGAATATTAAATTCCAGATACTGATTTAGCGGAAAAATCTAAGGCGCAGAACGATAAACTAGATCCGTATACTGCCGAAAGCAAAGAGGCCACAGACAAAATTGAGAAGGAAATGAATGAAGTATGACAGAGACAGAAATAGTGAATCAGTGGCATGAAGAAGTGAGCAATAAATTAGCTTAGGGGCAGGAAATACGGCAAAGTCAGTTGAAGGGATAGTGGTAACTGTGGAAGGGCAGATGGCTTTGTAGGATGGTGCTGCGCCAGTAGGTAAAATACAAAACTGCGAAGTTCAAAGCTTACCTGAGAGCAAACTGTGGTTGAAACACTTTCTCTCCTTACAGAGAGGACTCTGATCGAACTTGTCTCATCACACTAGGCGACAACGCAGAAGTCCATTTGCCGCTACGCAGACGGAAATAAATAGAGAATATAGGGATTCGTTACGTGAACTTCAAAGAACCGCAGACCGCAACAAGAATGTGGGAAGCGATAGTACAAATGTAGGGTTCAATAACGGAAACAAGTGAAGTCGAAGTGAATCAGAATTTCGTCCTGCAGTTTTATTTTCACGCAGCATAATATTTACGATGACATACGTTCTTAGCTATGTGTCGTACAATGATATAATTTTGCAGGAACATCCAGATGTGTATCTGGTACTCTCTGCGACATGTACTGTGAACAGAGTTACTAGTGAAGAAGTAATAAAGAAAAACGTCATGCAAAATGTGACAGGTTTCCACGAGTGTCAGTGTTAATGACGTCATATATCCTGAACTATGGATCGTACGGTGACATATTTTTGTAGGTATATTCAGCGACATACGTGGATAGTGTCTTCGAAATGTGTTGCGAATAGAGTTAGTAATAAAGAAACAATAAATTAAAACGTCGCCATGCATGATGCAACAGTCTTTCATGCATTTCAGTATTTGACGTCATATCTCCTTAATTATATGTCGCACAATGATGTAATTTTGGTGGCACAGTTAGTGGTATACATGAATACTGTCTGTAAAATGTGCCGCGAATACAGTTTGTAGTAAAGAAGTGTGACCGTTTCATTACATGTAGTACAGGATTAACTTTCTTCCTTTCATCATTTTCTGGGTGTTATGAGCGACACAAAGTTTCGTAAAGCTTTGAAATTGTGTACAAAGTTTGTTGAAAATCAATGAGTGCCCTCATTCTCAAATACTGGAATACTCAAACACATTTTCATGGATATGTATCCTATGCAGAATGCACAGGAAGCTATTGATGATGTTCCTTGTGTTGCGTATGTTGTGGATAATGTTGCAGTACAGTCGCCTTTATTTCCGAAGGATGCAGATACGTCCCACTTCTGGTGGCGCTGGAAGGCAAGAAGAGAAGATGGGGGAGAAATGCTTGAAGCCAAAATATTCCTTTTAGAAATATGTGTTTGAGGATCAGAGTGAATTTGACGATACTTGCTATGATGTATGTGATGAGGGTAGGAAGAAACGTCGTGTAATTATTCTTAAACGCACAAACACTGGGAGATATTGTTTCAGCCGAAGGAGACAACTGCAAGTGCTAAATGGCCGCAATGGTCTATTAACAGGAAAGCAGAACAACGTAAACTGGGTACGACGTCACTAAGAGTCAGTGCACACGGGACAGTGCCGAGGACCACAAAGAAGTTGGTTTTGGAACATAAAAGAGCATGACATTGCAAGGTGTAATAAATTTGTCAGTAGTAAGATAAGAGACGTAATTGGAACTGCTGACCAATATATTGTATGTGGTAGTACTGTAAGTAGTTTCTGTATAAGTGTAGATTTAAGTACGTATGTTCTGTTTCAAAGACAAAAGTTTCGGAAAACAGCGGGCAAAAAAAATCTAGCTAATAGACAAGGAAAGATGCCGAACGTAAGAAATAATTAAATGGAACCATTTTCAGTTGATGAATTGCTGAGGAGTAAGAGTTTATGGAATTCTATTTTACTAGTTTGTTACATGATGATGTAATGGAGTAATGTCTGTGTGTAGAAACGTGTGAAGTTGATTAGATTACTTGCAGTGAGTAAGGAATAATTAACGGAGCGTAAGAGCAATGTTATTAATTAAGTGAAGAGTAAACGAGATTGTAAACCTAAGTGTGTGGGTGCTAGTATAAGTTTATGCTGTTGTTTAAGTAATGACTCATAAAACATAAATAATAGTAAGATAAGTGACTTAGTGAGCTAAACTCTGAGGGGTGACGTTGTAAAGTAAAGATTAAGCGGAAGAACATTGGGTTGGGGCTCAAATGAAGCAAAGAAGGCTAACTAAAACGTACAAAATAAACTTTACAGTAATGTTTCCCAAGACAGTTTCTCGAGCCAAATCCGAGGTGGGTTTGTTGAAGGATGGGGCAGTGAACCGCCACGAAGTAGAAGGTTTGGGAATGGAGTGTAATTTTAGATGTTTTCCCTTGGTAACGCAAGAGGAGAGCAAAACATGTGAATACGCAACGTCAACAAAGAGGGTCTGCTGATGCTACATGTCATGCGGCCACAAGAAGGAGCTAACTGCTACGCACTGAAAGAGCTGCGTGTCCGAAACGCCACAACAGAATTACATCACAGGCAGGACGATGCCGTCATTGTGTTGATCAGACTGAATGAAGTAACAAGCCATACATAGGGCATAACAATGATTATTCAGAGTACCGACACTGCAGAATACATCTACCACCTCTTCTGACAGTCGAAATTAGACACGTTCCAGCCACAGCCGAAGCGGCTAGAAAGTTGACCTGTCAAGAAAAGTAGGCCATGTGAAGTCATCGTCGTCTCTCAATAGCAACGCACGCGAGACATTTTTTGTATAAATATTTCTTTTATCCAATGATTTGATCAACTTGTCCTCCGTTCGCAGCCGAACAGTATGGTGGCAGGACCGGTGATTGTGTATTCTCTGTTCACAGAGACCGTCTTCGAACTCTGAGGGAACAGCATGTGCTGCTAAGGAAAATTTGGCGCTGCAAACCGCAGTACTGCCGTTAGAGTTGAGACTGATGGGAAACAGTGGGCAACATTCACCACCAACCTTCCGCACGCCTAACCAGTGCGTCGGGCAGCAGTCAACATTGCCATCGCGGAGGGGTGTGCTTCAGCGGATGACCGCCTTCTGTCCCTTTACACGTACTCCGATGCTGCAGGTCTTAACTCCTGTCGGAGGCCGCAGTGTGACCCAGTCCAACGTCGTGGCCAGTGGATGCTCCCGTGGCGCAGTTTACGATGTGAACGAAAGCGCTCCGGTAACTATCTTCCTCATAGTGCTAACACCAGAGAGGGGCATACAACAGTGGCCGAGCCGCGGCTGAAGCCTCTATTACAATGCACTCATAAGATATACATATCAGTACCAGTACCTCAAGTGTTGAAATGTCGTACTACCGACTGGTTCACGTCGACCGATTACACGATATACCTACCGTGTACAAGGTCTGTATAGGGAAGGTCTGGACACCAATGTTCCTTCAGGAGTCGCCATATTGGGGCTAGAGCAGATGACACAGTGTTATGTCGCTAGGGAAGAGAGCGGTTCCTTTCGGAAATTATTATCGTTCCGAAAACAGTTTGCCTGTTTTTTGTGTCGGAAATTATATATTTAAGTTTAAAAATAAAATGCTGATTATGTGTAAGACCAATATTACTCATTTAGTTTGAGTAAAACGGCATGTTTTCATAAATGTTTGCAGCTTCTCAATGTAAACACTTGACAAGGCAAGGAAATCTGATGCAGCATTATCGCAATCAAGCCGTGACTGTCACGTCTGCTACAGAAGTCGCTGGATGAATAGTTACATACGTTGTGCTTTATTACTGCTGCTATCTTTATGCAGAGAAAGTTGTGTAGGCAAGTGAATATGAAAACAGCACCATTTGCAAACGATTAGTTTTGAGGATATTAAAAATATATAGTTTAATTTAGCATTTATGACATGTATATCTGTACTGCATTCTGAGTGAACAAACGAGTCAGAGAAACTGTATAATGTATCATGGGAAAATCACTAGTAACTCATTACCTGCAAAGGTGACCCGTTTCATGTGCCTAAAAACAAGAAACTGATTAAAAACAATGCTAGTAGGCGAAACAAATCTGGCCAGAAAAGCTCACTAGGCATTGCATTCCACCGACAACACCCCTGAGATATTTTTTATTAATACTATTGTGCTTCAGTGATTGGAAGCCAGGGAACAATTACAGACCATTTAAAGCATGGCGCACAGCTTTACGTTCCCTAGATACCTTTGGGAAAAGCAGAATTTTGTTAATGAAAAGGCCTTTTCCTTTCCAATGTAATACAATTTACTAAGTGTATCTTTAGCCAAAAGTCATAAATACTAGTATTGCAGTGAGAATGAATATGCTCACAACTGTACAATCAGCATGCCTCATAAAAATTTTGGTTTACTGCTTCCAACCAAGCCAGTACTGCAACTGACCGAGGGATCACGATTAAGAAAAGGTTATCAATGAAGAAAATTCCAATAATTTACAAATATTTACATTGATAAATGAGGGAAATGAGTATGATGTACTTGCTAAGACTGGAAGATTTTTTTAAACTCAGATTTACACAGAAGGTTTATTTACACACAATCCCAAGTAACACTGTGGTATCAGATTTACATTTCCTGGAAATCAGTAATGTAACTGCTGCTATGTGACACTTTTGGTTTTAACAGTTGATCAGATAAAAATACATTACTTATGGAAAACTAATATCTTATCTAACAGTGCACATCATTCACAGTTCACAGAAACACAAGACTTTACATTACTAGTTACATGAGCAGTGAATAGTTTACCAAGTTCACACAATATATGAGAAATATAGTCATCTCTTGAAAATAATTTTTACATCACTATGAACACAGTTCCCTTTTACAACAAGTCAGAGACAATTTCAGTGGAAGGACAGAGTAAAGCTAGCTAACATCTAGGATCAAAGTATCTTGTCCTAGGACATTTTAGAAAAAGCAGTGACAAAAATGGACCATCCAAAGCAGATACAGTGGATTTTCTTTGACAGGCATTACCTAATCTACCAGCAGACATCAGCTTTGGCAGCATAGCTGTTAGAGATATAGCAAAAATCGTTAGGTCACTGAAAAGCAGTAACTTTTATGGCTATGTTTCAGCCAGAGCAAGCGTACTAGAAACATCCTGACTTGATAGCTGTATCCTTTAACTTTATGTACTAAACACCTATGTTTCAAATCTGGAAATAGCTGAGCCTCAATTTACTATACTGTACTGTGACATTACGGCCATATCAATTACAGAAAAAATTATATTTATGGCCAAAAGTGTCAACCACAAGAAGACGAAACAGATAAAACAAATCACTTTTCTGAAGGCAACTACTACAAACAAAATATGTGCAACTGTAAATTAAAAATGAAAATATGTGATCTGCTGATATGATAGTCTGCTTAGCACAAAAAAGGAAATGATCAGGTTAAACGCAATGTTCTACTTAGAGTAGCAAAACATTATTTCTTACAATCAGCACTCGTTCGCATAAACGAACTTTTACTGGCACAGACGTTTGATTTACTGGTGAAACACATATTTAAGTGTTTGGAAAAAATGTGTAGTCTCTCAGAGAAAAGAGTCTTTAAAAGCAATTCCACTGCATCATCGCGAGGACAAAAAGAACCACTGACACATTCGATACAGCTGAGACACATTGTAAGCAAGCGGTGAGGCACACTCTCATACTTCAACAGTTCGTAACTGCATTTTTGGAAGACGTCTTCACCATGGTGTATAACATCAAATGTAGCCTCTGTTGGATGCATCTGTACCCCTTGATTCACAGTTGACGTACACTCATAGGGAAGGTTCTCTGAAGATTGTGGAGAATATACTGATTTAATACATGTGTCACAAGTAACTGAATTTGAAGTTCTGATAAGTTTATGCACCACCCACCCAGACAAGTAATACAGTCCTGCTGGCTGAACAGTGTTAATACTTACAGGATCTGAGGCTTGACGCTCTAACTCAGTCTCAGCCTCTGGCTGTTTTGATTTGGAAAAAAAAGTCGAGGTAGTTCTCATCAACATCCACTTCATATAATGATGACCGTGGTACATGTAAATACTGTGCTATGCTTATCATCCTGATTACATGTTTTACTGGTGTAGGATGAATATCACCAGTGTCATGGACTTTGGAAAAGAAATTTTCTACACAGTCTGTGGGCAGCCTACTATTGAGTAGATAGTCAATTAACTGCTTGGAAGATAGTTCCTTAAACAATTCCAGGGCAGTTGTAGTAGACAGCTGAAGTCCTGCTTATAGTGGTTTCCACTGCTTCTTGCTGCGGAAAGTCAATGTTGTAAACCACTTGAGCATCTGTCTCAAATGCGTCATCCTATCTGCATTGTTCTTACAGAGAGATTCTGATTATCATTATTTCACACCACTTATTAACATTATTGATTAACCAGCTTATTGTTAGTCTCTTCTGAAAGAAGCCCTGATAATGCGGTAAACTGTAAAGCTGAAGCCACATTGCGATTCAACAAGTTTCTAGCCACTGGAACTCTCATCTTTTCAAATGTACTCGGATCAATCTTTGTAGCTGACAAACTTAGAACAAGTACAGGTCCACCCTCCCCTAGAAGTTTGACTAACGATTCTACATGCTTCAGTGAAACTGTGTTGTGACTCACAGTATTTTCTTTTACTGTGGCCACAGACAATATTATGTTATGAGACAACAAACAATTTCTAATGTTCTTTAAATGGTGTGGCACATCTGCAGCAAAATATAAGTTCTCATCAGGCAAGCACGAGTGCTTAATTTTACAGTTGTCCTGGCTACGAATTGAATGAATCTATAGAATTCCCTACATGCCATCATTGCTAGCACCCATGACGCTTGAAACACACTTCACTATTACACTTTGAGTATAGAAACATTTAATTGACTTATTGAGGGTGTTCCAAAGCTTGTTTGGGTTTGTAGAGTTCCAAGTTACAAAATATGCCACAACCTGTTTCCAGTGAACTGTTAAACCTCGCACCACAAGGCATGGCTGGCAAGCTGCAGCTCTGATGAATTGCTTAACTCTTCACTAACAAATCCTATATATCCTTTTAAACCTTTGTCATAATCAACAAATGGCCTTATGGACATTTCTTCCAATGAAAGTACACACAGTTTTCCTTGCACATCTTCAGACTGCAGCTTCACACCTAACCACTGAATAATATCATGCTGATGCCAGGTGCAAATTTGCAGGCTTCAAACCTCCTCCTCAGGGTTCTTGCATATGGCAGTGGAAAGCTGGTGCTCCTCAGATATTCATAACCCTTTGTAATAACAACACATTTCACTTTTAGAACTTATAGTTTTGTTTGACCATTTGTAAAGGTTTGACTCAGAAACTCTTTCCAAGTACTTTATCTGGTCTGGGTGTAAAAATGTGCTAAGCTTGCTCTCCATTGCAGGCATTTTCTCTTTCATTTTCTTCATCTGTGAAGAGAGAGGAATATTTTATATGGGCCTAGCATCAAACATATGTAAATGATAATTATTATAACACATTTCTCACTGGTGGATTTTATTAATGATAAAAGTGACGTCACTATAAAAACTCACATCTGCTTTCAGTCTCTTGTTTTGCAGCTGCAAGTCTGCAACAGTATCTTCAGCTGTAGTGCATGCTTCCTCTTTCTGTTCATGTATTTCTTCCTCAAACGCTTCAGTGCCTGGAAATATAATTACGAAACTCCATTATTTCACAGCTACAAATGTTCAAGCAAAGACCAAAGCTGAAATAGCTTTTTCAGTAGGCATCTTACCAGCATTGTTCATAACGAACACTGGCATGCACTCAGCTATGAAACCAAGTTCCCTAATCCCAACATTGCATTTGCAGCTACAGTACTGGCATAACGCAATTCGTGTGCCAAGTGCGACAATTGCTATCTACCGATTTACGATTCATTATTAATATGAAAGATTTCACTGACCACATTAGATAGTAACAAACTGTACAAACCCATGTTGTCGACAGAATCCATGCCCGTACAATACTTAAAATCAACATAACTACAGTAGGACCAAAGCAGAGTTTTAAACAGAAATGTTTCATATAAATTTATGTGCGACTACAATTTTAATTCCAGGCACAATTTGCTCGCCACTAATTTGGTCCCCTCAAATACTAGCATCATTTCAGGTTTCACAATTGATATTAACTGATCATAGATTGGAAGGTTACGTTCATAAATCTAGAATAAACTAAACAACTGCGATCTGTCGAAAACATGATTACATATGAAAACTGAAAAACGTTGATGAATATCTCACCTTAATTGACATCTGATTTAGTTACTCTCTTTGCTTTTGGATGTTTCCGTTAGAAGAAACTAGTTTGGGTGGATTTTGGACGTCAAACTTCTTTGAAATGACATTCCATTTTAGCAGTCTTCTTCCATCAGTTTTCCTTAACTCGAACTGTGAATCCTCAAAGTGAAGCTTAAAAAAGTCGTAAACATATAAATTATATAGAAAAGTACGATATTTCAGCTGTAATTTTTCAACCGGTAATTTACTTACCTCACACAACTTGGAATATGTTGTTGGCTTCCATTTGTCTCTGCTACAGATCTGCAAGCATTTAGCTCTCCGAACTTAGTCTGTAGGAAATCTGAATAATCTGATCCCTTTAGACGAATTGCTGCTACAATTCGGTGCAGCACAGCAACCCATTTATAAATACATACTCTTTCTAGCAACAAACTCTATATCCAGTACAAAAACACTATGCCACAGTCGCGTAATAGGCTACACGCAAAATGGTCGCGATCGCAAAGGATCATGGTAGCGTGACCAGACCTGTCCAATATAGACACTGACCATGTATGTCTGCACTAGCGCCACAAGAGAACATATTCAGAACTACAATCTTGTTTACGTCGTCGAGTGTGAAAACTGAGAGTTTCGTAGCACTGCTCTTACTCATATTAAATCTTCTGCGAGATCTAGGTTCACATTTATTAAGTAGTAATTGTTCTCTCGTGCATCTGAATGAAATTACATTGTGGTTGTACAGAATTATGGACTGAAGTGTTGTTTTTTTATATCATGCAGGAGCAAGAAAATTATTGTCGATGTTTACTTTCATTTCACATCGTTTTAGGCATCGAGGATGCTATTATGTGTGCTGCATTTGCAGTGAAAATAGCCGCTTTAGTAATTAGAAGGAGAGAATGGCGACGTAATGCTAGTCGCAGGAATTGGGTTCGGACTTGGCTGCGAAGAGGGGGTAAAGGGGGGGACATCTACACTCTATTAATGAAGGAGCTGAGACCTGCAGTTCCTCCGGAACGCACCGAGCGAGGTGGCGCAGTGGTTAGCACACTGGACTCGCATTCGGAAGGACGACGGTTCAATCCCGTCTCCGGCCATCCTGATTTAGGTTTTCCGTGATTTCCCTAAATCGCTTCAGGCAAATGCCGGGATGGATCCTTTGAAAGGGCACGGCCGATTTCCTTCCCCATCCTTCCCTTACCCGAGCTTGCGCTCCGTCTCTAATGACCTCGTTGTCGACGGGACGTTAAACACTAAATCTCCTCCTCCTCCTCCTCCGGAACTCTGGAATTTTGTCAGGATGGATGTGTCATGTTTTGACGAGCTACCGTACAAGGTACATGACGGGATTCGCGCAAATGACACTGTGATGAGAGAAACTATGTCACCTAGCCAGAGGTAAGAACCAGATCATTTAATTTATGTGTTATATGATTGGACCATCACCTATCACTGACAGCTTACATTATGCCCTATTGTGATTTAGTATACAACTGGCCATTAAAATTGCTACACCACGAAGATGATGTGCTACAGACGCGAAATTTAACCGACAGGAAGAAGATGCTGTGATATGTAAATGATTAGTTTTTCAGAGCATTCACACAAGGTTGACGCCGGTGGCGACACCTACAACGTGCTGACATGAGGAAAGTTTCCAACCGATTTCTCATACACAAACAGCAGTTGACCGGCGTTGCCTGGTGAAACGTTGTTGTGATGCCTCGTGTAAGGAGGAGGAATGTGTACCATCACGTTTCCGACATTGATAAAGGTCTGATTGTAGCCTATCGCAATTGCGGTTTATCGTATCGCGCCACTGCTGCTCGCGTTGGTCGAGATCCAATGACTGTTAGCAGAATATGGAATCGGTGGGTTCAGGAGGGTAATACGGAACGCCGTGCTGGATCCCAACGACCTCATATCACTAGCAGTCGAGATGACAGGCATCTTATCCGCATGGCTGTAACGGATCGTGCTGCCACGTCTCGATCCCGGAGACGACAGATGGGGACGTTTGCAAGACAACAACCATCTGCACGAACAGTTCGACGACGTTTGCAGCAGCATGGACTATCAGCTCGGAGACCATGGCTGCGGTTACCGTTGACGCTGCATCACAGTCAGGAGCGCCTACGATGTTGTACTCAACGACGAACCTGGGTGCACGAATGGCAAAACGTCAGGTTCTGTTTACAGCATCATGATGGTCGCATCTGTGTTTGGCGACATCGCGGTTAACGCACACTGGAAGCGTGTATTCGTCATCGCCATTCTGGCGTATCACCCGGCGTGATGGTATGGGGTGCCATTGGTTACACGTCTCGGTCACCTCTTGTTCGTATTGACAGCACTTTGAACAGTGGACGTTACATTTCAGATGTGTTACGACCTGTGGCTCTACCCTTCATTCGATCCCTGCGAAACCCTACATTTCAGTAGGATAATGCACGACCGCATGTTGCAGGTCGTGTACGGGCCTTTCTGGATACAGAAAATGTTCGACTGCTGCACTGGTCAGCTCATTCTCCAGATCTCTCACCAATTGAAAACGTCTGGTCAATGGTGGCCGAGCAACTGGCTCGTCACAGTACGCCAGTCACTACTCTTGATGAACTGTGGTATCGTGTTGAAGCTGCATGGGCTGCTGTAGCTGTTCACGCCATCCAGGCTGTGTTTAACTCAATGCCCAGGCGTATCAAGGCCGTTATCGGTCAGAGGTGGTTGTTCTGAGTACTGATTTCTCAGGATCTATGCACCCAAATTGCGTGAAAATGTAATCACATGTCAGTTCTAGTATATTTGTTCAATGAATACCCGTTTATCATCTGCATTTCTTCTTGGTGTAGCTATTTTAATGGCCAGTAGTGTATGTTTGTCACACTTTGATTCCTGGCAACTAGCAACTGGAGAATCATTTAAGTGACTAGCTTTCAGCCATAGAATTTCACAGCGAAGCATTTGAAAAATTACTGTGCAAGTGTGTTCTGAAATTTGCAACAAACTGAAACATAAATACTTGGAGGTAAACTGCTGTTATTTTTCGAGTGTGAATTATCTTTTGGTGGGATTGAGACATTAATTCTGGATAAATTGTTAGCAGGTCCCAACAACAGAAGCAGGATGGAATTGAATTTCGAAAGAATTGGTTAGCCGTGTCAGTTTGCAAACTGTATTGGTAAGCTACAAAATTGAGCTATGTTTCATTGAAAATCTGACATTAAGTGAAAATAAATGTGTAAAAATCAAATAGTATCTGTGGCACATTCTACACAGATAGCAAATTTTCAGGAAGTTACTGCAGATACAAATATAAGTGTTCCCCTTATTACATGTATGTGCAAATTCCCTTTTCAGGTGCAATGGAAAGGAAAAAGTTGAGTTTGTTCCTCTGCAATCCGCCGGCTCGTCATATTACAACTACAAAAAATTTCACAGCTTTGTGTTGCTGGCTGTTCTAGAATCTAGGTACAGATTCACCTTAGTCGACATTCAGACGAATTAGCAATTGCGAATAATGACTACGATCAGCTGAGGAATGGAATGGCGACAATGAAAATTTGTGGCAGACCGGGACTCGAACGCGGATTTCCCTCCTTATCGCGAGCGGTCGCCTTACCATTTGTCTATCCGTGCATGACTCACTGCCAAACCCAAACTTATTTTCATTGTCGTCATTCCATTCTACAGCTGATGGTAGTCATTATTCGCAATTGCGAATTCATCTGATATGTTCAGCAACGGCTGTGGTCGCCGCAGTGCATCGTCATCAGAATAACACCGGCACTGAAATATCGTGTTAGTTGACATTGGTTTCACTGGCAGGGTAAGTGACGTGGGTGTCTATGCCAATAGGCAGATCAGTACTGCATTTGGTTAAAACTGGCTGAAGATAACCCAGGAAAAAGCACTTCCAGGCTGTAATATAAAAGTGCCACAAGTAATACAGGCAGATGATGCATTTCATTTGGAACCATACCTCATGAAGCCATTCAGAGACTCTGAGAACCAGAAGGAAAAAAAAATTCAACTACAGGCATTCAAGAGAAAGGCATGTAGTTGAAAATACGTTTCGTATTTTGGCCAATCGTTTCAGGATTCCCCTGAGTAACATGTGTCTTTCTGTGGAAAAAGTGGAATTGATCATTCACGCTTTGTGCATAGCTCAAAATTATTTAATTTATGAAGCAGATAGCATTTATCTGCCAAGTACTGATGTCGAAGACGCAGATTTTTGAACCATATGGAATTGTTCTTGGCGGGGTGACGAATCTCTACCAACCAGGCAGCAACAGGGCGGAAACAGAATATCGCTGTGTGCAGGGAAGTACATGAGAAGTTCTGTGAATATTTTAACTCTGCAGGGCACATCCCTTGAAAGTGGAAGGCTATAAAGAGGTATAATTTTTAATTTTCAATCTTTTATTTCAAAATTGATACTCAGTATCTTTTTCAATGGCAATCATGATAGCATTCATGATAAAGCACTTGGTTTCTGGTTTTATCTTCCTATTTTTAATTTTCCTCACCTCAACTGCCACATACTGGCATAACCTGTCACCTGCAGTGCTGCCATTCATTGCTGCTTGCATGTCTTGCAACACTGACAATGTACTATTTGCCAGGCCATCTTCATTCTCTCTCTTCTGCTTCTCTGAACTGGCATAGTGCCCAATTTTAGACATTTCTACGAACACTGAGGGGTAGACAGGGAACTTTTGTCATCTACACACCCCACTGTAAACATGTCTTATGAGTACTAGAAAAAAGAAAGAAATTTATGAAGTATCGTGCTGTAAACACACTATAACATTAAAACGATTGTGCCAGCTATAGCAGATTGTATAATATTACGTAGGCAAAATATTGATTGTGTAAATAACATGTATGAAACCTGAATGTTGGAATCACTATCTTGCTGCAATAAATTTATACAATAATATGAAAATGTCTGTGTTGAATGAAGAAAAATGGGAACGAAATCTCGGACCTTAAAGAAGTCAGTCATATTTTAAAACAACATTATGTTTAGGTACTGGACAAATTAATAAAGCAAATCTCTCCTGACACAACAATACAAAGTAGTCCACATGAGACAAAAAGTTTGTTTTTCCTCTCAACAAATGAACTTGAATTAGCGGAAATAATACAGCGATTATAAACAAAAAAAAAATACTGAGGAACTAGATGGTATATCCACTAGACTAACTGAATACTGTCTGCAGTGGGTAGTGAAGCCTGTGACTTCTTTCATAAACTAAGTCATAGCAGAAGGAAGAGGCATGTTTAAGAAAGAGTAAAGTGATCCCTATTTTCAAAGGAGGCAACAAGGAAGATCCAAAGAGTGACCAATCAATAACTATTACACCCGTCTTATCTAAAATAGTAGAATGTGTAATTAAAGACAAAACAGTAAATTTTATAGAAAAATGCAATACTTTGAATGATGCCTAGCATGGGTTTAGCAGGGGTAGATCCGCCAGTACAGCAATAGCTGTAACTAAGCACAAGATGGACAAAAGAAAGCTTGTGGAAAGTTTAATGACTTTCCAAAAGCATTTGATTGTGTTGTGTATGCTGCATTGTTGAACAGAGATATCCATGACTATAACAAAGTCAATAAAATATGATTATCATATATCCAGCACACAGATTCACCAACAGAAACGGACTGAGATTTATTGAACTATGCCAACAAAATAATCTAAAAATAATGTCTACATCTTTGAGAAAAAAAACCTAGAAAACAAAAGACCTGGAGGTCCCCCATACAAGAGATCGGCGAATATCAGATTGACCACATTGCCATCACCTATTTCGTACAGAAAGAGATCCATGATGTCCAAGTCCGCAGAGGGGCGAACATTGACTCAGACCACTACTTAACACGCATTAAAGTGAAATTCACCCCAAAAAAATTCTATCCGAAGAAAACACACATGATGAAATTTGACACACGAACAATCAAAGAAACCAATCTAAAGGAGGAGTGGGAAAAGGAACCAGCTGACTCTTGGGAAAAATTTCGAACAAAAATTACAAAGAAGGCAAAAGAACTGATCCCATTGAAAAAGAACACAAAACACCCCTGGTGGGACTCTGGATGTGAAAAAGCGCTGGAAGACAGAAAGAAAGCCTTTCTGAAGTATAACAGTAAAAAATCCCCAGAAAATCTCGATCACTTCCACAACACCAGAAGACAAGTGGCAAAAACAATCAGACAAGTCAAGAGGAAGTACCTCAAGGAACAGTGTGAGTCTATTGAAGAAAATTTCCGTAACTATAATGTACGAGACCTCTATAAGACCTTTGCTGGGAGAATCAATGGATACGGCTCACGAAATCTATGTTTCAGAAAACCAGATGGAAAACTAGCGCTCACAAATCGGGAAAATTGTGAGGAGCTGGCGAGATACTTTTCCGGACTCCTCAATTGCCCTGAACCTTCTTCAAGATTCCCTCAAGAAACTGCTGTCTACACAAATCCAGAATCCCCACCACCTACACTAGAGGAGATCCAAAGACATATTCATAGACTGAAAAACAACAAGGCATCCGGAGAAGATAATATCACTGCAGAACTACTTAAAAATCTTGGACCAAATTCCCTCAAAGAACTCACTCAAATCATCACAGACATTTGGCAGACAGAAAAACTACCAGAAGATTGGAAATGCGCCCTAATTCATCCACTGCATAAAAAGGGAGACATGGCAGATATAAACAACTATCGAGGAATCTCCCTTCTCCAAGTCACTTATAAAATCCTCTCAGCTTGTCTTCTTCAACGAACACAAGAACAACTCGAACACAGTATTGGTGAATACCAAGCTGGCTTTCGCCCTCACCGATCCTGTGCAGAACAAATTTTCAATTTGAAGACAACACTAAAATACAAAGCAGTCAGAAACAGTCCGATCATTTGTTCCTTTGTTGATTTCGCAAAGGCTTATGATTCAATCGATAGGCAATCTCTCTTTATTATCCTTGAGGAGCTAGGACACGATCCGAAAACCCTAAACCTTATCAAAGAAACGCTCACAAACACAACTTCTAAGATAAAATTCCTGGGTGAAATATCAGAGCCCTTCCTGATCAAAACCGGCGTCAGACAAGGTGACGGCTTGTCTCCACTCCTCTTCAACCTTGTCTTAGACAAAGTCATCCGAGAATGGGAAAAAGAACTGAAGAATCAAAATTACTGGAAGCCTATACAACTAGGAAGATCGAAAGATGGTATTAAAATTTCATGCTTGGCATTTGCAGATGACGTGGCCATTCTAGCAGAAAACGAGACCACAGCAATTAAACAGATAGACATTCTCAAAGAATGCGCCGAAAAAGTTGGGCTACAAATTTCCTTCCCAAAAACCAAATTCATCTGCTCAAAATTTGAAACTCAAAAACTGACTACAAAATATGGACAAATTGAGAGAGTTCCATTCTTTAAATACTTAGGCGAGGTCCTAGAACCCACAGGGGGAGAGAAAACTGCACAAAAAGTTCGACTGCAAAAACTGAAAAGAGCATACTGGAAAACCCACAACATCTACAATAAAAAATGTCTCTCCATTCACTCAAAAATACGACACTACAATACAGTAATCAAGCCCGAAGCACTATATGCCAGCGAAACACTCACACTCCATAGAAAAGGCGACCTGGAAGGCATCCTGAAAGAGGAACGCAAAATTATCAGGAAGATTCTTGGCCCAAAAAGAACTGAAGATGGATACAGGTTACAGTCTCGGAAAACTACAGAAAAATTATCTAACCTCGCCGGAGACATCCGGAAAAGAAGACTAAAATTTTACGGTCATATCCACAGACTCCCAACACCCAGACTCTCCCACAAAATTTTAATATACATTGAAAAATTGAAAACCATACCCTGGATAAAAGAAACCAAAACAGATCTAGCAAATGCACAAATAAATTCTTCAGAAGTTATAAACAGAAATGTATACAGGCAAAAAATCAATAGTTGGAAAGTACAACCCGAAAATGAAGTTTGCAAGAGACAGGGGACAAAATGGACAGAGGAAAGAAAGAGAATTCATGGGGAAAGAATGAGAGAAGTTTGGAGAATTAAAAAATTGAATCGGAAAAGCTTTGCGTGATCCGTATGGGTCCAATCGTACATAATAATAATAATAATTATCATATTGAAATAAAGTGGCTCAAATTAACTTACAAAGAGCCTGTAAAGGCAGGACACCTTCTATGCAACAGTTTGCCAAACTATATAAGGATAATAGAGAACACGTCTGATTTCGAAAATAAACCAAAATGTCACTTGATTCACGCCTTTCCATAGAGTGTTAAAGTAACCTTGAAGCAAAAAATTAATGTAATGTTTCATATGTAACTGCAAATATGTAAAAACCTTTCACAAACCATAAAGTGATATAAATCTCTGGTAATTATATATGCATATCTACTTTTTTAGATGCTTGTATTTTAGAGACTGTTTTTGAAGAAATCAGTCATTTTACTGTTATATGCTTGTAGTTATGCATTTTTGAAACTGTTAATCTTTCAAACTTCATATAGACTTATCCAGTACCATTATACAGAATGATCCATGGCCATAAATAAATAAAATACACAGATTCATGTTTAATGAAATGACAGGAATTTGCATATGTGGAATACTGTTTATGTACGTAAATCAGCGCTGTCCGCTGTGGTACTCAGTTCCACAATAATTTTCTCCTTGACATTCTCAGTCGTGTTTTGCGGTGATAATGCTGTTGCTGAAATCTGAAATATTATATGTGATTCAGTAACTGATGGTTATTTAATAAAATGTCTGTAAAAACGGAAAATGAAGGTGTGACTAATAACAACTATATTATTTGAGTTGCAGTAGTGTGATCAGATGCAGTCTGGAGCATAAGACGTCAATGGAGGAGCTGCACATTATATACAAATCAATTGCTCAGAAGATCCTATTGAAACTCGTTCACATTATCTTCTCGGAAACTGACAGAGAAGCATCTCCACAAACTAGTGAAAACAGTGATGTATTTTATTTCTCAAAAAGTCTAGCAGCTCCTTCTGTACAACAAACCTTAAAAAAGTACACTGTTCTGCCTTATATTTATTTGGGCCGATGTATGTGAATTTCACTTATTACTACCAGAGCGCCTGCATCAAGGTTTCCAATTCACATGTGAATGTTTTCAGATGCACAAATAACATGAGGAGAACTCACAAAGTGGAAGGATAGAATTTGAAAGCAATAGCAAATCGGTCGCACAGATCACCAGCTTGTACACTAAGTGCCCATGTCAGAACTCTGTGAAGTATATTTATGGTAACAGAAATTAATTGTGGATATCAGTGTACATTCCTGCAACAGGATAAGCTATCTTACATGACGCAGAAGATGTGTAATGACATGGTGACAAAAATTAATACTCACTGCAGAGAGTAGGATATTTTTCAGCGGTTTTCTTGGCATGATGTGATCCTTTAAAAACGCCAAATGTTCGAACCACCACACGGTTGGGTTGTGGTGGTTGCTCCTGAGCCACTCCGCCATGTTTCCAGCATTTTTTGTTTTGTTTTTAGTTCTGCAGAATAATGAGAAGGTAGATACGCTAATCACGTCTTGCAGTACTAATTTGTTGCAGTCGGCACAACTGCTCTCACTTTTCTACCAATTCCAGCAACGCTTTCCTTCCTGGCATGCTGAAAAAATACAGAAGATGCTATTGAGTCAAACACGTGCACTACTTTCACCAATTAATATGATACATATACCTATAGCAAGTAAAATTATATGCACATTAACGTAAACCATATAAACTCGGAATGAAATATTTGTAGACTACCTTATTATGGTACAAAATATCTGTAGGGTCATACCGACTTCTTTCTTTGCTATGTTCTTCTATCAGCACTTCCACTCCATTCCTGCAATTAGAAGCAATCATCAGATATAGAGTTTTGTTTCAACTGCTATATAAAACCGATAATCTTTTATTTATTTCATTAATGTATTTATAGAATATTACTCACTGAAAAAATACGCAGAATATTGTGTGGAATCGTCGAAACAGTTCTCAACCGCCCACGTGTTTCTCCTGCCGACGAAAACAGCGACCAGCAGAAAGCCCGCTGGTGACGCTGCATTCTGCGCATGCGCGGAAATACCTCTCTACTACGCATGCTCGTACAAAGGACTTTGTGAAGCCCTGACGTTTCTTCGTAGAGAGTACCGGCCTCCACCGCCGCCGCGGCCGAGACGGTGAAGCGCCACGTGACTCACTGCGTTCTGGCGACGCTAGCGCCTTGCTGCCTGCCGCCACTGCTGGCTACCGTGAATGGAACACAGTGTATTCGGAACAATAAATGCTTGTTTGTGCATCATGTTTCTCATAGGCGCCTTCGGGCGTAGAGCAGACCATCTCCCACCGATTCACGGCTCACCCATGTCTGAAGGGCGTCGGTCCGGCCTGAACATGACCTCGACTGCCCGCTATCGTCCCGCAACGTACCTATCGGTTGCCGTGGGGGGGGGGGGGGGGGGGGGTCACATATCGATCACTCCAAGGTATTCTAGAAACGGTATTTGTTTACGCATCTGGGCCCTTCTGTAGGACTTTTCGATTTTTTTTTTTTTTTTTTTTTTGTTGGGACAGTAATTAGAATCTGGTTTTGGCAGCGAGAGGGCTAAGGCATGTCGGAATTAGGGAGATCTAAAAAAATGCGAAGAAACTGAAGCTCTATAAAGCAGGCGACAATGGTCAACATCGATTTTCTCATGGTATTTTTTAATTATGCAAATTAAATTTAGCAGATATTAAAGCAATGGCTAATTGTAAATTGTTATTGTATGTAAGTGAAATAATCTGCAGTGAATTCATTTGTGTTTCTTTATGAACACTGTACACTGTCTGTACACTGAGGTGACAAAAGTAATGGAATAGCAGTATGCACATCTGTGGATGACGGTAGTATCACGTACCCAACGCATAGAAAGGCAGTGCATTCGCGGAGCTCTCAATCGTACTCAGGTAATTCATGTGAAAAGGTATCCGACGTCATTATGGCCTCACGATGGGAATCAAAAGACTTGGAACGCAGAAAGGTAGTTGGAGCTAGACGGATGGGACATTCCATTTAGGATATCGTCAGTGATTTCAATACTCCGAGATCCACAGTGTCAAGAGTGTGCCGATAATAACGAATTTCAGGCATTAGCTCTCTCCACGGACAATGCCATGGCTTAACGGCCTTTTCTTAACAAATACGAGTAACGACTACCATAAGCTGTAGAATGGAATTAAAATTTGTGCCAGACCGAGACTCGAACCCGGGTTTCCCTCTTGTCGCGAGCAGTTGCCTTACCATTTGGCTATCTGTGCACGACTCACAGCTAGACTCAAACTTCCGTATGTCGTCAACCATGTACCTATGACCTGTACTCGTACATCCATTATGTACAGCTCAGATGTTCCATTCCATTCCACAACTGATGGTAGTCCTTACTCGCAATTGCGAATTCATTTCATGTTTTGTAACGGCTGTGGTTGCCTCAGTGCCTGTTCCTTTGGACATTCATGCATCTCCAAAGGAACTATGCATCGTAATGAGAATAACACAGGCACGGCAACGTCTTATACACCTAACGACGTTTACGTAGAGTTATCAGTGCTAACAGACAAGCAACAATGCGTGAATAATTACGGAAATCAATGTGAGATATATGATGAACGTATCCTTTGCAGCAGTGTGGCGAAATTTGGCCTTAATGGCCTATATCAGTAGATGACTGACGCAAGTGCCTTTGCTAGCTGTACGGTATCGCCTGCAGCACCTGTCCTAGGTTCGTGAGCATATCGGTTGGTCCCGAGACGACTGGAAAACTGTGGCCTGGTCAGATGAGTCCCTATTTCTGTTGGTAAGAGCTGATGGTAGGATTCGAGCGTGGCACAGATCCCACAGAAGCTGTGGGCCTATGTTGTCAACAAGGTACTGTGCAACCTGCTGGTTGATCGATAATGGTATGGGCTGTGTTCACATGGAAAGATGACAATGCGCCATTTTACTGTGCCACATCTGTTCACGATTCGTTTGAAGAACATTCTGGAGAATTCGAGCCAATGATTTGGCCATCCTGATCGCCGGACATAAATACCATCGAATATTTATGGGATATTATTGGAAGGTCAGTTTGTGCTGAAAATCTTGCATTGGAAACACTGTAAGACGTCGTGGTCTCCTGACCTTCATTGCTTACATATTCCGACCTCACAATCATATTCCGCACACCAAGACACTTCATTCGAACCCAAACTCGATAAGATAAAGTCAATGTTGTATGAATTCATTTAAACGATATGCAAATAACAAGTAAATCGCAAGTGCGCACCGAGGGTGAAATACTTGAGGCTGGTGTGTACACACACACACATTCAAGACACGATGGTCACAAAAGCTTTTAGTTCGGGAGAGGCAAACTGCATGCCAGGAGGCCGGCCCCTTCAGAAGACGAGTCAACCTATCTACGTAGGCCAGCGACCGCCCGTAGAGCAGACAGCGTTTGCCCGAGTGAAAGGGAGAATGACCCCATGTTCGGCTTAAAAGTAAATTCCGCTACATTGTGTGGGAGCACCCAGCCTACGCATTCTTTACAAATATAGCACGCAGTTTCAGAGGTTTTCACAGGGAGACAGCAAACGCCAAACTCCGATGTTACATATTTCCGGATTGGTCGCCTTAAATGAAACGTCATTCTCCAGTTTTAGAAGAGCAATGCTGATTGGCAGACGATATTCCTGATGCCTTGAGCTGAAGGAGTAATGGAAGACACCGAAAGATATACCCCCTTCACATCTGGCGCAGAGAGGGCCCGTTCCGTTGTCGCTCTTGGAGCGAGAACACGTAAGGAGAGCGTGTGCGCTCGTACATGTACTCAAAAAGCGAGGAACAAATCTCTCCTCAGTACTTCACTGGGAGAGCACCTCTGTCGAAAGCGAATCGGAGTGCGGCTCTATATTGAGTCCTTGCGATTAAGCGTTGTTCACTGTGTTGGCTGCCACACTTATTGTCGGTGTGAACGGACAGAGTTATAGTTAAACGCCTGCGAGCGAATTTTTGAGTGGCATCGTGGTGGGCTGGTTATCTGACCAGTGTACCACGCCAATAGTTAGACTAGGGGCGAATAGGAGTCCTTGACGTCATCAAGGCGTAGGGAGAGTTTGATTAGCGAAGGTCAATCCAGATAGAACGAGTGTTATCTTATTTGTCACCAGCGAGCGGCGCAGACGGCAGTCATCGCAGCTTACGGTATTGTACGCTACAGCTCTTGCGAGCCCCATATTTCCTCCACAACAGTACGCTTCACTGCATTTCACACGCGGCAGCCTCGACCGTACCTAGCAACATTCTAATGGATAATTATTCAAGTTGGTTAGGCACGGCTCTCAGCCATTCTGCCATGTCAATAACAATCTTAAACTTTGTATAGAAATTTCATTAGCGAATCCTATCCTTAAGAGGTAACTTCACATTCCGAAAAGAATCCGGAAATAACTTGTTCAGTTCATAACTAAAAGTGCCATTGTGATTTCTCAGAATTTTTGCAAAAGAAAAAAAATTCGTTAGTTTCATGTTTTTCTTACACTAACTAGCACTACTCCAGTACCCAAGTATCCCACTAGTTACGCAAGAAATTTTGTGAATTTTTGTGTCGTTTCCTTACAGCGGACGACTCCAGAAGATATTTATTGCTGAAAGTTTTTCAGGTATTTCTCTTTAGAACGTTAGGAGCGTCTGTCTGACTTCCGTAGTGGTGTGGGGGTGGAAACTGCATCTTGCAGGAGCCACAGGGTAAAGGATACATCTCAGATTAATCCGTTGCGCAGAATGACAGAATAGCACCCACACGTCGCTCACAACACTTCCTCAGTTGTGGTCAACTGTAGAGGCAGCATGGGTCAATATGTCTGTAGGGTACTTGTTTAGTTCATGCCAAGTCGAGGTGCTGCACTATGCCGGGCAAAGGGAGGTCCGACATGATACTCGAAGGTATCCCATGACTTTAGTCACCTTAGTGCACTATTATTATGAATTGTGTCATTTCAGTGCATTACCTTAATTGGTATTTGAGCAACGGAGTTACTAAATGCAGTAACTGGACTGTGTTTTACTATCAGTCATACGCACAGAAGAATATCGATGACGCTTGGTTTACCTCTTAACACCCTTAGATGTAATATTGTCCAGTCGCATAGGTTATCATTAATGTAACCCCATTTCAGATCACGACAAGAACCAAAGCCGTGTGTTATAACCTCGAGAAATAATTATTTACGGTGGAGAGTTTAAGTGGTTAAAGTTTTGAACAATACAAGTGAATCACAGCCGTAATTATGTCTGTGTTATGAACATAACGTAAGGAGTTGTTAGATCTTCTGGAGTGCGTGACAACGAAAGCAATGGCATCTGACGTGCTTAGCAGCAACAACGTGATTGGCTGCTCTACTCCAATCATAGAAGTTTGTGAAGACCAACGAGTCAGCTGCAGAGTAACCTATTAGTCTGATAAGCATGCACTCTAACGAATACATAGTGCTAATGGTACAGAGTAGCTGGATTTATTCATCGTTGTCTTTTGTGTTATCGGTGTGAATATGATTCTGGCTTACCTCAAGTAGTGGCTGTTCGTGAGGGCTTCTACCAGATGCAGCAACTGAGGGCGTTGATTGAAACCACTGGCCCCACTTACAAGGAAACATTAGTGACTTAACATCATATTTTAAGGAGTAAAAAGAGCAGTTGTAAGATAACAGCCCCAGTCATCGAGCCCGCGCGAAAATTTGCACATAATTGTGAGATTGCGTAGTTATGACCCTCTGAAAGTACAGCATTCAAACTTTCACGCCAACCGTTTGGTTGTCACTCGTTCCGCCCCACTTACGTTGCGTGATGCCCGAGCGCCAAGTATTGCACAACCGAGTAATAACCAGAGCACTCCTAATCACGGTATGTTGAAGGCTAGAGAAGGGGGGAGGAAAGGTTTTCAAATTTCGTTCGAGTACACATTATTTTTCTCGGAAAATAGTGAGTAACATCCGTACGTAATACGTCAACCTCACGCATATATTCGGGCAACATTTTTTAAACTATATTCTCTTACTGACATGTTAAAGCTGTGTATATATGGCTCAAAATCAAAATGAATAAACCTAAGCAACTGAAGAATTATTATGAACTGAAGTTAACAGTATTCGATTTATAATTTAATCACGCCAATCACGTTGAAGAAAAGTGCATCTCCTGCAAATGTATTTCACATTACTAGTTCCAGCTTTAAAATCCGCAGAAAATAACACAGAAATGTGATGTTAATAATTAAATAGCGCTACGCTGCTTCTTTACTGACACACTCATTCGTTTCACTCATTTTACGCTGCATTTATGAATCAAAACATAAAAATTTCGAAGGAAAGAAATCTCTGGCACCAGTTACAGGATAAAAACCGTGAACTTCGACACAGTTAATAAAACATGTTACCAGTTTCAAAATATTATCACAAAAACCACTTATTCCACTGTACAGTACTTCGCGCTCGGGGATTAAACGGCTTCAGTGAGACGGAGCAAGTGACAAATAAATGCTGCGAGTGACAGTTCGAAAGCTGTACTTTCGGAAGGTCATAACTACGAACTATCAGAATTACAGCCCAAATTTGCAAGTGGGGTCGGTTACCGTGGCCGGTTTCTTGTATGTGTGCTTTTTTTCTCCTTGAAATATGAGGTCAGCTAGGAAATGTTTCCTTCTTAATGGCGAGATCTTTTATTTTCCAGTTTAACACAAGCTGGAATATGACTGTGTACGGCCTATGGCTTACATTAAAAACGGGGCATTACCACAACGGAAACATTACTGTCCGACAGGAAATCACTTTACATCAATAACATTCGCTGATATCTTGCTCCAGCATTGGATATGCGACGTTTCTGCTTGTGGTTTGAAGTATAATCTTGACCTATACTTTGATACGAAAACGTCGAGACCTTCTCCGTCCAGAATGAGCAAGCATGCTTCTCTACATAGCAGCTAACGTTTCCTTCCTTGCTTGGAGAGTATATTAACGTGACATTCACTTTGCATATTTATATGAAATAACTCGGAAACTGAACGAAGAATGCTTCCAGATGTCAGTATGAAAGAGCCATAGACCTGAATCAGAAAATCATGGAATTTAATTATTACTAAACCATCAGAAGCTTCTTTCATGTGATGCCCAATCTTACATGAGATCTTAATTCACTTCGATGTTCCGTCATGTAGTACTCAATATTCATAGAAATTTAATCGGACTTATATGAAACCATAGTACTTTATTTGTATCAGTGGGTCACATGGGATATAAACGATACGTATTTCTCTCTGTTCTTCCATTCTTGCAGTTTTTTATCTTGCAGTGCACATACTGCTGTGAAAATAGAAGCTCGCGTGTAATAACAGTTTTTTCTGACATCCGATGTTCAGCACCTCAGGGGTTTCATAAAGTTCTCTTAATTTATTAATTTACTGTCAGTGCCAACGGACAGCGATCTGCCGTAGTGGTGAGTGTCTTGTTCACAACGTGTGGTGACGTACTACAGTAAAATCACACATAATATACTTGCAGTTTTACAATTCTGTTTGATAATGGTTCTCTGTAAACGTTTCACTTATACTACCAGCCTCAATCAGAAAAAAAAAATCCCTTAGGTGTCAGTTGTAGTATGTACTCGTATTTGCTAAACCGCACTAGATCAATTCGCTGTAACTGATGAAGAAACACATCGTACAAATCAGAGATGGTTTTTCTGCGTACGAAATAGTTGTTTGTTGACACGATGACACTCTTTGACTGATACACGATGCCGCTATTATAAACGAAATACCAGGAATTATTTGGCAGTATAATATCTAACAAGCTTTCGTACCCTCTTCAGTAAGAATTCTGGAAAATTAAAAAAATTAGTAACATGAGAAATATAACCATAATTTATTTTTTTGTTCTTGTATTTGCACTGGACAAAAACTTTCACAGACTATAAATTAATTATAGCAATAGTTGTAATTAAAACAATTAAACGTACATTTTCCAATTTCACAATGCAAACTTTGATGAAATGGACGAATTAATAATGAAACATACTCAGTTTTCTTTAAGTCCCAGGATTCTAGGAAATACGCTTTTTGTTTTTCTAGTTGCTCACAAAATTTGTATCTGACTCACACCTCTATACACTGCAAAAAAAGATTTTCTAAGGAAGTCTTGCATGAAAAAATCAGCTAGATTCAACCATTTGCAACATAATGCTTCAGTTTTAAGTATACACATCTAGGTATTACTCACATTAGATCCATTGTTTCATTTGTACAGATTTCGTTAGAATTCGTAAAATATCTCAAAAATAAGTTACAGGCCATAGAGCCTTCGGAATGATGCGTATTTACTAACATTATTTCCCGTAGGAATCAGCAGGGCAGTTTTCCGGAAAAGTTTACGAAAACGTCTTTAGTTTTGTTCACAGGTGTTCCGTATTCCCTGACTCGAAGTTGGTTCCATCTTCCTTATACCTCATTCTTCAGTTACTCCTTGATTATATTTTGCTGTTGACGGAGTGATTTTGGTCACATTTTTGGCAACATTTTTCCACATCATCTATTATTTCTAGCACAGAAACATTTGTTCTTGCTGACGTGGGTTCAGTTTGTCTTGTTGGTCTCACAATGTAAGCCATCGATCCCTTTCTCAACAACATATTTTGCATATTTCCAATTTCTTTTAAATATGAATTTTGTATTCCTGTTCGTGGAACTTCAGCTGCTAACACAGACATCACATCACTGGCATTTTGTTCCATTTTTTCAAAATTTGTCGAAAACGTGTTTCTTTTCTTAATCCGGAAACATGTGTTCGAGTCTTTGTAGCTGTAATCACATGCCGTACATCATTAGTTATTTTTCCCATCTTTGGCAAAAAATTTTGGGACAAAGTCGTTCTTCTGTTACTCCTTGACTATCTTTTCCCGGTTGTGGAACTCCAGCTACATTCAGTCAACGCATTACTAGATTTTTGTCCCATTCTCGGCAAAATCTTTGGTGTACGTTCAGTTTCTTTCATCTCAAACGTTTCTTAGTCTGTTGATGACAATTTACTGACGTCCGCAGTAATTACATCACTGGAAGCTCGTCCCACCTTGGGCAGAAGAGTCTGAATCGGTCTTTCCGATTTTACTCCAGAATTATCTCTTCCAGGTGTTGGAACTCCTCTTATGCTCGTAGGCCTTACGTTATTAGACCTTTTTCTTGACTTTGACAAAATTATTGGAATATGTCGCTCTAATGTTATCCCAGGACTCTCTTCCCCTGATGATGGAACTCCAGTTGTGTGTGTAGGGATCACATCACCAGTCATTGATCCAATCTTTGGCAATGGCTTTTGAATACATCCAGTTTGTTTTCCTTCAGAAGTCTCTTTTCCTTTTCGTGGAACTCCTAATACATTACTAGGCCTCAAATCACTAGAAGTTGGTACTATTTTCGGTAAAATCTTTCGGAAACGTTTTACTTCCCGAATTTCCCGACCATCTTGTCCAGGTGTTGAAACACCACTATACTGTGGGTTTGCTTTTGGCCAAATCTTTCGAAGCCCACCTTTGCCTCTTCTTACTTTGTGGATAGTTTCAGGAAGACTATTTGCATCACTAGAAGTTGGTACCATTTTCGGCAAAATCTTTCGAAAACGTTTTCCCCGAGCTTCCTGACCATCTTGTTCAGGTGTTGAAACACGACTAGACTGTGGGTCTACCTTTGGCAAAATCATTCGAAGCCCGCCTTTGCCTCTTGTTACTTCATGAATAGTTTCAGGAGGAATATTTGCATCACTAGAAGTTGGTAGCACCATTAGTTTTACTTCCTGAACTTCCCGACCGTCTTGTCCAGGTGTTGAAACACCACTATACTGTGGGTCCACTTTTGGCAAAATCTTTCGAAGCCCACCTTTGACTCTTGTTACTTCATGGATAGTTTCAGGGAGACTATTTGCATCACTAGAAGTTGGTACCATTTTCGACAAAATCTTTCGAAAACGTTTTCCTTCCCGAGCTTCCCGACCATCTTGTCCAGGTGTTGAAACACCACTAGACTGTGGGTCTACCTTTGGCAAAATCATTCGAAGCCCACCTTTGCCTCTTGTTACTTCATGAATAGTTTCAAGAGGACTGTTTGCATCATTAGAAGTTGGTAGCACGATACGTTTTACTTCCTGAACTTCCCGACCGTCTTGTCCAGGTGTTGAAACACCACTATACCGTGGGTCTACTTTTGGCAAAATTTTTCGAAGCCCACCTTTGACTCTTGTTACTTCATGGATAGTTTCAGGGAGACTATTTGCATCACTAGAAGTTGGTACCATTTTCGACAAAATCTTTCGAAAACGTTTTCCTTCCCGAGCTTCCCGACCATCTTGGCCAGGTGTTGAAACACCACTAGACTGTGGGTCTACCTTTGGCAAAATCATTCGAAGCCCCCCTTTGCCTCTTGTTACTTCATGAATAGCTTCAGGAGGACTATTTGCATCACTAGAAGTTGGTAGCACGATACGTTTTACTTCCTGAACTTCCCGACCGTCTTGTCCAGGTGTTGAAACACCACTAGACTGTGGGTCTACCTTTGGCAAAATCATTCGAAGCCCGCCTTTGCTTCTTGTTACTTCATGAATAGTTTCAGGAGGACTATTTGCATCACTAGAAGTTGGTAGCACGATACGTTTTACTTCCTGAACTTCCCGACAGTCTTGTCCAGGTGTTGAAACACCACTATACTGTTTGTCTACTTTTGGCAAAATCTTTCGAAGCCCACCTTTGCCCCTTGTTACTTCATGTATAGTTTCAGGGAGACTATTTGCATCACTAGAAGTTGGTACCATTTTCGGCAAAATCTTTCGAAAACGTTTTCCTTCCCGAGCTTCCCGACCATCTTGGCCAGGTGTTGAAACACCACTAGACTGTGGGTCTACCTTTGGCAAAATCATTCGAAGCCCGCCTTTGCCTCTTGTTGCTTCATGAATAGTTTCAGGAGGACTATTTGCATCACTAGAAGTTGGTAGCACGATACCTTTTACTTCCTGAACTTCCCGACCGTCTTGTCCAGGTGTTGAAACACCACTAGACTGTGGGTCTACCTTTGGCAAAATCATTCGAAGTCCACCTTTGCCTCTTGTTACTTCATGATTAGTTTCAGGAGGACTATTTGCATCACTAGAAGTTGGTAGAACGATACGTTTTACTTCCTGAACTTCCCGACCGTCTTGTCCAGGTGTTGAAACAACACTATACTGTTTGTCTACTTTTGGCAAAATCTTTCGAAGCCCACCTTTGCCTCTTGTTACTTCATGGATAGTTTCAGGGAGACTATTTGCATCACTAGAAGTTGGTACCATTTTCGGTAAAATCTTTGGAAAACGTTTTCCTTCCCGAGCTTCCCGACCATCTTGTCCAGGTGTTGAAACACTACTAGACTGTGGGTCTACCATTGGCAAAATCTTTCGAAGCCCACCTTTGCCTCTTGTTACTTCATGAATAACTTCAGGAAGACCATTTGCAACTGCCTGTGATTGTAGAGAGGCAATTAGTCGTGACTGAGAGGAACTTGTTGTCGGAGGTTTAGCTGGAGCACTTGCTTTTGATACATCTATTTGTAGTACTGGTGTCGCCAGTTTTTCAATATAACCAGGCGACAGTTTTGCCGATGTCTTGTTTTCACATGTTGAAATGATAGTCGCCATTGGTCGTGTCTTGGTCGTGTCTTGCGATACATGCTGAATTTTAATACGTTTGACAGGTACAGCTATCTTTTCAATCGTTCCTGGTGCCAGAATGGGCTTTTTGCTACGTCTTTCTCTCAGAAATTCAATTTTCTCACTTTCACTTAGTGTTCTTATTGTTGTACGTTCAGGCGAGTTGACATTCGCAGATTTGTTAGGGTGTTGTTGTGTCAGGTCAATCTCGAGTATGGAGGTTGAAATTAGCTCTTGATTGAGAATGACGGAATCATGTTGCTTTACTCTACACTCATTTCTAGCTAAGGGCTTACTAAAATCTTGACGAGAATTTTCATTAGCAGATAACAGGACAGGTGACTCGTCTGCCATCATTCCTCTGACCTTTCACAAATACTGATTTCTTAGTAATAACTTCGTAGCTTGCTCTGAAAGAAATTTCGGAAGTAGTGTCGGCTGCTTAATTTTAATTTATGTAGTTCACGTTTTCTTTTCGGGAACAATTTTTTTACCAAGTATTATTAAGACTGTCCATATGACGAATCTCACTGAGTGTGTAAACAGTTGGCTGCCATCACACCTGAAAAGAAACAAAGTCGTCGTAAATCTGTACAGAAAAGAATGCACTCATCAATTTTACAACTTTGAAAAAGAATGCTTACAGCACGTTATTAGCAAGTGTATATGTCTGGGAAGAAATACGGATACTTTCTCTGAACTTCTCTGTTGGTTCCCAAACGACATAAAATGCTACTTATCTTCCGTTAACAGGTCTTATAAATTGCGACGCTGGCTAAGAAACCAATATTGCGCTATTTATTAAGTTATCAGGATTTCAGCTTCTTTTAGATAATTTTCGGCAACGATAGTTTTTATTACCAGACATAAATTAAACGTTCTCTAATACTTCGAATGGATGTTACGTTAAAAATATAAGTATAGAAGATATAAAGAGTCAAGTAGGATAGACGGTGATATTAGAGGTAAAATTAAATAAAACTCGAACATATTAAAAATCAGTTACGTTGAAAGGTGATATTACGTCTTTTATCATTATGAAGATGTGCGCTAAACAATGATAAAAAAGAACATAGTAAGTCACGTGTGATTCTCATATCACAGCGAAAAGTTCAACAGTGAAAGTTTACTTCAACGAATTTGTACTACACTCTTTGTAAGCAGTCCGATGTCTTATCATAAATAGTAAACGATGACAAACGATGTCAGCACAATTCTAGATTTACCAGAGCAGACAGTCACAGCATTCAAGAAATATCTAATACTCTAAAAAAAACACTGTTTCAGAAAATATTTCCAACCAAAATAAAATTTATTTCTCTAGCGATAACTTCTTCCGAGTCTCTATTACTGTTATGTCATCCACCATGGCAAAAGTGATGAAGGTTCCAGTCAACTCGAACTATGAGTGTATGGTTGCATATTATGGATACAGATTAGCTGGCTGTTTTTCAAGGAGTTCCTTGACGGGTAGGGGAGTAGCAATGTACATAAAAAACAGTATTCCATTTGAGTCCGAATATTGTGCAGAAGCAGTTGAATTTAGTGAAAATAAACTTCTAATTGTTGTTGTTTATAGGTCCCATAACTCTGACTTCAGAGCATTTCTGCTCAAGCTAGAGAGGGCTCTTGATTCGCTTTGTAGGAAGTACCAAAAATTAGTTATATGTGGTGACTTCAATATAAATTTGGTGTATGATGGTGCAATAAAAATTATGTTGTTAGTTCTCCCAAATTCATATGATCTGATGCAGATTGTTTTTCCAACTAGGGTGCAGGGGAACAGTAGCACAGCCATAGACAATATTTTTTTCGTTCTTCATTACTAGACGAGCATTCTGTTAGTAAAAGCGTGAATGGACTTTCAGACTATGGTGCACACATTTTAACACTAAAATGCTTTTGTACTCAAACAAATGTCACATGTAATTACAAACTATATAGGAAAGCTAATCCAATAGCAATAGAGAGTTTTTTTAAACCTTGTCAAGGAACAAGAGTGGCAGAATGTTTATAGTGCCTATAACATAGATGATAAATATAATGCTTTCCTTAAAACATTTCTCATGCCCTTTGGGAGTTGCTTTCCCTTAGAACGTTCTAAACAGGACACTAGCAGTAATAGGCAGCCCAGGTGGCTGACTAGTAGGATAAGGATACCATGTAGACCAAAGTGGGAATTATATCAAAATGTTAGAAGTAGTCACAATCAAGCTGCAGTGGCCCATTGCAAACAGTATTGTAAGGTGCTTGAAAATGTTATTAGGAAGGCAAAGAGTATGTGGTACGCAAATAAAAACAGCTAATTCACAGGATAAAATTAAAACCATATTGTCAGTTGTGAAGCAAGTGTCTGGTCAGCAGCACAAAGTCGACGATATAAAGTCAGTTCGCAGTAAAAATATTTCTGTTTTTGATAAATCAGATTTATGTACAGTAGTTAACAATCATTTTCTGAGCATTGCTGGTGAGTTAAATAAAAATTTAGCTTCTACAGGGAATCATATAACTCTCTTGTTAAATGCCTTCCCGAGATTGATGTCTGAAATACTCCCCTGTGATACGGACAAGGGGGAGATTGAGTCAATAATTAAATCAGTGAAGACTAAGGACACTCATGGTTATGATGGAGTGCCTAGCAGTATATTAAAGTACTGTGCTCCACATGTTAGCCCTGTATTTAGCCATATTTGTAATTTTTCCTTTAGGAATGGTCAGTTTTCTGAATGATTAAAGTACTCAGTAGTAAAGCCACTTTATAAAAAGGGAGAAGAGGAGAATGTAGACAATTTTAGACCTATTTATATGCCATCGGTGTTTGCTAAAGTTATTGAAAACGGTGTGTATGTAAGGAAAATTTATCATTTTATATCACACGATTTGCTGTCAAATGTACAGTTCGGCTTTAGAAGTCGCTTAACAACTGAAAATGCTATATTATCTTGTCTGTGAGATACTGGATGGGTTTAACAAAAGGTTTCGAAAGCTAGGCATATTTTTTGATTTAACTAAGGCGTTTGATTGTGTTGATCACAAAATATTGCTCCAGAAATTGGACCATTACAGAATACCATGAGTGGCTCACAATTGGTTTATCTCCTATTTTAGCAAAAGGGAGCAAGAGGTCGTTATTCACAATTTTGAGAATGGCTGGGATGTGGTGTCTGAGTGGGGTACAGTCAAGTGGGTGGTGCCCCAGGGATCAGTGTTGGGGCCACTCCTGTTCCTTATTTATATAAATGATATGCCCTCTAGTATGACGGGTAACTGTAAAATATTTCTGTTTGCTGATGACATTAGCTTGGTAGTAAAGGATGTTGTGTGCAACACTGGCTCGGTTTCAAATAGCGCAGTTAATGGCCTAAGTTCATGGCTTGTAGAAAATAAACTAACGCTAATTCACAATAAGACACAGTTTTTACAGTTTCTAACACACAATTCAACAAAACCTGATGTTTTATTTCACAGAATGGGCATATGATTAGTGAAACTGAACCGTTAAAATTTCTAGGTGTTCAGATAGATAGTAAGTTGTCGTGGAAAGCCCACGTTCAGCATCTTGCTCAAAGACTTAATGCTGTCATTTTTACTATTCGAACGGTATCTGAAGTAAGTGATCGTTCGACATGAAAATTAGTCTACTTTGCTTGTTTTTATTTGCTTATGTCGTATGGTATTATATACTGGGGTAACTCTTCTCATTCTAAAACGATGTATTTGGCTCGGAAACGGGCGGTTCGGGCAATAAGTTTTGTAAGTCCGCGAACCTCTTGTCGACACCTGTTCACGTGTCTGGGTATTTTGACATTAGCCTCTCAACATATATATATATATATATATATATATATATATATATATATATATATATATTCATTACTCCTTACTGTCGTTTGTTATTAACAATATTATCTTATTCCCAAGAATAAGCAGCTTTCACTCAGTTAATGCTTGACAGAAATCAACCTGTATTTGGATCGCACTTCCTTAACTCTTGTGCAGAAAGGTGTGCAGTATACTGCTGCATCCATTTTCAATAAGTTACACTCGAACTCTAAAATCTTGGCAGTAATCCACGCACTTTCAAATCTAAACTAAAGAGTTTCCTCATGGGTCAGTCCTTCTATTCTGTCAAGGAGTTCCTTGAAAAAGACAGCTGATTCTTGTTGTATTGTTGACTGCTTTTACTTAAACTAATGGAATGACTTTTTCGGGATCCATAAATATTTTATTTTTATCTGGTATTACTTTTATGTTGTAATTTCATGTACTGACACGTTCCATGACCTTGGAGATGTGCTCCTCAATTTGGTCCTACAGAACTTGAAGTGTAAATAAAATAAAAATGATATCTATGTAATATTAAATTTTTTAGTCAATTTTGTTCTTCTTACACTCAGATGGCAGTGACCAAATAAATGAGATGATTTTCATATATTCCGTGTTCTTTGTCGGTTTCTCAGTCGCTTAGTAACTCTGCTCGCAGCTCCAGTACAACAGTACCTTTGCTGCACCTACGCGCAACTGTAAATCTTTGGCCCTTACCATTTTCATTTCAGCATTATGTCTGTGCCAGAGTAATCTGTGCCTGATCCAAAACCACGCTGCACGCAAATGAAAGTCAAAGCTTATCCTGTTGTTGCTCGGAATGTCTAACGTGATTTCTTCCTTCCTTAGAGCGTACCAGCACCCGTGGCTCATTGTCAACAGCCTCCCAGTATTCCAAATGCCTTTTTTTTTCTTTCTTGATTTGTCTTTCATTAACTTTATTGCCTTATCAAAGTTTGATTCCTGTTATAGCCGTCTCCGGGAGAGCAGTGTGCTGACCACATGCCCCTCCATGTCCCCATCCAGTGACGCCTGTGGGTGGCCGGTCGGTACCGTTGGGACTTCATGGCCTGTTCGGGAGGAGTTTAGTTTCGTTTAGTTATATAGCCGTCTTACGAGTGGCGTTCAGTAAGTAATGCAGCACACTGCTTTCTCGGTCAGTTTCGATTGAAAAAATGCGGACTTGGTTGTAGGACATCGTGGAATAGTCCCGCTTCAACCCCCATAGTTTCATGATGTTCCGATAGCTGGCGGCGCTGTATGTGGCCTTCCAAATGGTGCGTTCTAAACAAAGAGCTGTCACTGAGTTTCTTTAGGCGGAAAATCAGACTATCATAGATATTCATAGGCGCTTCTAGAATGTCTACAGAGACAAGCGGGCATACAAACTCTCCCAGTAAGGTGGCGTAAGAACGTCGCATTGAACGGATATTATGTTGAAAAATAGGGTTTTGTAGCAAAAAGAATGGGGAATAATATGCTGTATTGGAATCCTGAATAAAACCAACGTGTTTTCAGGAAGAGATGTGTTGCATTACTTACTGAATGCCCCACGTATATCAGCACTTCCGTTTAACTGAAAATTTTAATAATGCGAATGAGCCAATTAGAAATACGCAAAGTGCTTAGTGGCGTGCATTTGCCTTTCTTTGTGCTCATACTTCTGTCATTCGTTTGCTGTGGGCTTCTTTTCTTTCTTGAGACCACGTTGTTCCAGTCTTCTTCTATGGTTTTTCCTCTTGGTCAACTTGCCAGTTGTGAATTTTGGATCTGAAGTTTCCCTGTTTTGGATATCGTCTGGTGTAATTCCTGCTAGTTTCAGTTCTGGTTTGATTTATTATTATTATTATTACTATTATTATGTTCATGTGTAATACTTATGTTGTGTAGTGTCATATATTCAGATACTGTCCAAGCATCGCTCGTCTGATAAGAGAGGTTTAGAAGGCCGTACTCCAGCCAGGTAAAATACGTTCATAATCAAAGGAAACAAATAAATTAATGAAATCCTGCATCTTTATAGTCTTATATCAAGATAGGCCCAACCGTTTACTTTCTGCGGTGTTGACAGCGTTGACCACCGTCCCGTACTGTAAGGGACTACCTGTATTTGAAGGGTGAAAACATAATACCTTACAGACCTCGTGCGGGACGCAAAAATCCCGTATTTAGTACTTTTAAGCTAATTTATCTGACTCGTGTAGCTCATTTGTCGAAATTACGTCAATGTTAGCTTTACATGTAACTGATAAATTTATTAACGTCTGAATTCATCTTCTAACACGTTCGTTGGTATTAAGGTACAGTAAATCTCATTACTCGTTCGTTATAAGACAGTGCATTTAACTTCGAATTTGCCTTATTGAAACTGTAGTCTAAGTCATATGTCAAAGTAACTAAAGTAATACAGTCTTTGTTTACTGAAAAATACTTTGAAGTCCGAAAATTTATGACAACGAATCATGTTTTATTTAAACGAACCAATGCTAACTGCCATTAGGCGGAGACAATAGACGTGAGTCGCCAACTGTGGCCACTCGACAGTGTTTGTTTGTTGTAGGAATATCATTAGCATCGAAGTAACAATGTCTATTCACCCCCTATACCGATTAAACGGCTGTGTGCTAGTTTATAAAGATGAGAAATGATATATCCATTGCTAGTATGTGTTGATAACAGTTCGTTCAAGGCGAAATGGGCAAATTATAACTTATAGTTACAGTTGTTAGGAACTTTTTCAGATTTTTGAGAATGGCTAGAAACTGTGCGCATAAAAACTGTGTTTAAGGCTGTTTTGGTCGGGAGTCCCCTTCTGGGGAATTCGGATATCTGGTGCAAATCTGTTTCATTTGACGTCATTTCGGTGACTTGCGCATCGATGTTGATGATGATATAATGATGAGGACAAAACACACACACACACACACACACACACACACACACACACACATACGCACACACAGAGTTCCGAGCAGAAACAATCACCGACACAACCGGTAATCGGATCCGGTGCCCCGAAATCGAGAGCCACCAACGTTAACCAAAAGACCAAGAGCTGCTGACATTGAAGCAAAAGGAAACGTAAATACGATTTATATCAGAGATTAGCCTAATAATGGAATGACACAGTTTAATTATCAATGTTTAACGTTTTGAATGTTTTGTAAGTGTTTAAATAAGCTCGATAGTATTTACGTTCGTAGTTATTAACGCAGTTGAAACTGAAGTTTAAAACTCTGAAACATCCAATAACATGAAAAAGTAATTAAGACAATCACTTTCTGTTAAAACGGTATCTCACACCATACTGAATAAAAAAAAATTTCTGGTTTCTGCATTGTGCAAGTCCTTCCTTGATACGTAAAATAACTGACAATCGGAGTAAATATCTGGAATTGTGACTTTGTGTCCCGTATTTAGATGTTTTACAAATTGACGACCTACGTGTTTATGAAATGTGATCAGCCAATACTGTCTTCTTAATACAAACAGAGAGGAAATGATTATATTTTGTTAACAGCGAAGGTCGCAGATATAAAAAGATAAAATATATACACTGCCGAGCTAAACCACTATGAGTACTGCCCAACGTGAAATTTGCCGCCGCCTGTTGGCGTGACGTGGTAAGGCAAGTATAAAGAGTGTCCAAGGAGGAATGGACTATAAACAGAAATCTGACAGAAACGATCATTCGAAACAGAAAAGTGCAGTAAACATGTTCTGTACAATGCATATCTTAAGAGCTATGAGCACTTCTTCATCCATGGTACGGAGAAACGAATCTCTTCTACTGCAAGCTCTTTATTTTCCATATTTTGGGAGGAGGTAGTAGGGACCAAAACAAGAAAAAATTGTGTGGTAAACATGGGCTTTAAAATGCATTCCTTAAGAGGCATCAGCAGTTGTTCATTGGAAGAAATGTGTTTGCTGTAGCGAAGATAAACAAGAGCTCATAGCTCTTAAGGGATGTGTTTTAGAGCCCATGTTTAGTTAACATTTTTGCTTAGAGTGATCGTTCCTGTGATATCCCTGAATACTGATCATTCCTCCCGGGGCACCCCGTATAAGTGGGGCAGAGACGAACGGGTTAACGTTCTAGGGACAATATGGGCCGCAGATATGGAAATTCGCAGATAAAAAAGACTTTGACCAAGAGTACACTGCTATGGTCCAGCTACTGAGAACTGGTATCTCAGAACCGACGAAGCTGGTGGGCTGTTTGCATGCAGTTGTCACGAGCGTGTGTGTAAAGTGGCTGATGGACAGGAGGACCACGCATAAGCGACAAGTTCTGATTAGCACCCGCCTCGTCATGGAATGTGGAGGCCGGTTGCTTGCACCCTCTCTAAAGCAGGACAGTTGGCGATCCGTGACAGATCCGACAACAGTCCATAATGCTTCTGCAAATAGCGCAAATTTCTTAACACAGAGCACCGCATATAATATCTGTGGCTAATTGGCCCTATGCTGAATGCCAATGTGCACTCAGTGTGCATACCGGGGGGGGGGGGGGGGGGAGGGGAGTCATTTCAGATGTGGAAAAGGTCCTTCTGGATGCCATGAAGGATAGAGGGTGCACCCATCTGCAGGTGGTCGCTCATGTTGGCACAAATGATGTGTGTCGCTATGGATCGGAGGATATCCTCTATGGTTTCCGGCGGCTATCTGATTTGGTGAAGACTGCCAGTCTCGCTAGCGGGATGAAAGCAGAGCTCACTATCTGCAGCATTGTCGACAGGACTGACTGCGGACCTATGGTACAGAGCAGAGTGGAGTGTCTGAATCATAGGCTGAGACGGTTCTGCGACCGTGTGGGCTGCACATTCCTCGACTTGCGCCATAGGGTGGTGGGGTTTCGGGTTCCGCTGGATAGGTCAGGAGTGCACTACACACAGCAGGCGGCTACACGAGTAGCAGGGGTTGTGTGGCGTGGACTGGGCGGTTTTTCTTTTTTTTCTTTTTTTTTTTTTTTGTTAGATGTCCTCGGGCGAGTGCAGAAAGGGCAACAGCCTCAAAGGGAGCGGGGCAAAGTCAGCACATGTGGGGACCAAGCAGCAATCGGTATTGTAATTGCAAACTGTCGAAACTGCGTTGGTAAAGTACCGGAACTTCAAGCGCTGATAGAAAGCACCGAAGCTGAAATCGTTATAGGTGCGGAAAGCTGGCTGAAGCCAGAGATAAATTCTACCGAAATGTTTACAAAGGCACAGACGGTGTTTAGAAAGGATAGATTGCATGCAACCGGTGGTGGCGTGTTTGTCGCTGTTAGTAGTAGCTTATCCTGTAGTGAAATAGAAGTGGATAGTTCCTGTGAATTATTATGGGTGGAGGTTATACTCAGCAACCGAGCTAGGTTAATAATTGGCTCCTTTTACCGACCTCCCGACTCAGCAGCATTAGTGGCAGAACAACTGAGAGAAAATCTGGAATACATTTCACATAAATTTCCCCAGCATGTTATAGTCTTATCTGGAGATTTCAATTTACCAGATATAGAATCTGGAATACATTTCACATAAACTTCCCCAGCATGTTATAGTCTTATCTGGAGATTTCAATTTACCAGATATAGACTGGGACACTCAGATGTTTAGGACGAGTGGTAGGGACAGAGCATCGAGTGACGTTATACTGAGTGCACTATCCGAAAATTACCTCGAGCAATTAAACAGACAACCGACTCGTGGAGATAACATCTTGGACCTACTGATAACAAACAGACCCGAAATTTCGACTCTGTAAGCGCAGAACAGGGAATCAGTGATCATAAGGCCGTTGCAGCATCCCTGAATATGGAAGTAAACAGGAATATAAAAAAAGGGGGAAGGTTTATCTGTTCAGCAAGAATAATAGGAGGCAGATTACAGACTACGTAACAGGTCAAAACGGCAATTTCTGTTTCGACACTGACAATGTTAAGTGTTTATGGAAAAACTTCAAGGCAATCGTAGAATGCGTTTTAGACAGGTACGTGCCGAGTAAAACTGTGAGGGATGGGAAAAACCCACCGTGGTTCAACAACATAGTTAGGAAACTACTGCGAAAGCAAAGAGAGCTTCACCGCAAATTTAAACGCAGCCAAAACCTCTCAGACAAACAGAAGCTAAACGATGTGAAAGTTAGCGTAAGGAGGGCTATGCGAAAAGCGCTCAGCGAATTCGAAAGTAAAATTCTATGTACCGACTTGACAGAAAATCCTAACAAGTTCTGGTCTTACGTTAAATCAGTAAGTGGATCGAAACTCTGGGATGATAATGGCATTGAAACAGAGGATGACACTCATAAAGCTGAAATACTAAACACCTTTTTCCAAATCTGTTTCACAGAGGAAGACCGGACTGCAGTTCCTTCTCTAAATCCTCGCTCGAACGAAAAAATGGCTGACATTGAAATAAGTGTCCAAGGAATATAAAAGCAACTGAAATCACTCAGCAGAGGAAAGTCCACTGGACCTGACGGGATACCAATTCGATTCTACACAGAGTACGCGAAAGAACTTGCCCCCCTTCTAACAGCCGTGTACCGCAAGTCTCTAGAGGAACGGAAGGTTCCAAATGATTGGAAAAGAGTACAGGTAGTTCCAGTTTTCAAGAAGGGTCGTCGAGCAGATGCGCAAAACTATAGGCCTATATCTCTGACATCGATCTGTTGTAGAATTTTAGAACATGTTTTTTGCTTGCGTATCATGTCATTTCTGGAAACCCGGAATCTACTCTGTAGGAATCAACATGGATTCCGGAAACAGCGATCGTGTGAGACTCAACTCGCTTTATTTGTTCATGAGACCCAGAAAATATTAGATTCAGGCTCCCAGGTAGATGCCATTTTCCTTGACTTCCGGAAGGCGTTCGATACAGTTCCGCACTGTCGCCTGATAAACAGAGTTAGAGCCTACGGAATATCAGATCAGCTGTGTGACTGGATTGAAGAGTTTTTAGCAAACAGAACACAGCATGTTGTTCTCAATGGAGAGACGTCTACAGACGTTAAAGTAACCTCTGGCGTGCCACAGGGGAGTGTTATGGGACCATTGCTTTTCACAATATATATAAATGACTAGTAGATAGTGTCGGAAGTTCCATGCGGCTTTTCGTGGATGATGCTGTAGTATACAGAGAAGTTGCAGCATTAGAAAATTGCAGCGAAATGCAGGCAGATCTGCAGCGGAAAGGCACTTGGCACAGGGAGTGGCAACTGACCCTTAACATTGACAAATGTAATGTATTGTGAATACATATAAAGAAGGATCCTTTATTGTATGATTATATGATAGCAGAACAAACACTGGTAGTAGTTACTTCTGTAAAATATCTGGGAGTATGCGTACGGAACGATTTGAAGTAGAATGATCATATAAAATTAATTGTTGGTAAGGCGGGCGCCAAGCTGAGATTCATTGGGAGAGTCCTTAGAAAATATAGTCCATCAACAAAGGAGGTGGCTTACAAAACACTCGTTCTACCTATACTTGAGTATTGCTCATCAGTGTGGGATCCGTACCAGGTCGGATTGACGGAGGAGATAGAGAAGATCCGAAGAAGAGCGGCGCATTTCATCACAGGGTTATCTGGTAAGCGTGATAGCGTTACGGAGATGTTTAGCAAACTCAAGTGGCAGACTCTGCAAGAGAGGCGCTCTGCATCGCGGTGTAGCTTGCTGTCCAGGTTTCGAGAGGGTGCGTTTCTGGATGAGGTATCGAATATATTGCTTCCCCCTACTTATACCTCCCGAGGAGATCACGAATGTAAAATTAGAGCGATTCGAGCGCGCACGGAGGCTTACCGGCAGTCGTTCTTCCCGCGACCCATACGCGACTGGAAAAGGAAAGGGAGGTAATGACAGTGGCACGTAAACTGCCCTCCGCCACACACCGTTGGGTGGCTTGCGGAGTATAAATGTAGATGTGGAATCCTGCCTATGGGATAAATTCAACTGGATGACGCCTATTGCGTTATGATGACGCACTGGATACGTGGAGAAACACTTGAAAAGACTGAAAACTACGTTTCCCATCTTTCATTGGCTGTCCAGAGCACGACCCTGTGAGGAAGAGATAGTGAATACGATTGATACTCATTCCACAATGATAATGTTCGTGAGAAATAAAACAGTATTTTGGCATTACTAAAAATTTTTTGAAAGCTAGTGCCAATAGACAAGCAACCTGTTAATCAGACGTAGCGACCCTCTCTGTAGTAAACGTGATTGCTATCAGCGGGCCTACAACCGTATGATAACTTTTGTGTAAAATATACAGGTACATAAGACGGAACGTGAAAAACATTTGCGTCATGTGCCTGAGGTGTACACGTCTACCTGGAGAGCCTGGGTGAGATGTCTTGCTGTTACAATCAGCCAGCGCCATCGCGTGTTCCGCAGTGATGTTTATGAAGTTGTTATATGTGTCATCCCTTGTGGGAATGATTTTGAGTCTCTGTGGCTGTGATGTGAATTGTTAGTAAGAGTTGTCAATTGAGCAGTTTGAACAAACACTGACTAACAAAACTGTGTGACAGACGTGCAATTTGTGATTAAACGAACAGTAGCTATGATCAATAGTAGAGGTAGATGCAAGAGTGATCGCTACAGTGACTAACAGAACATTTATCGCTAGAACAACGAATACGCTGATAGACAGTTTAGTGAAGGTAAAGTTATAGCTGTAATTTCCACATTAGAGTGTTGATGAGTTAGTAACATTGTGCAGTATAATACAGAGTAGGAAAGAGAAAAGACTTCATCGATTTGACATTCTCTTGGGCGGCTATTTGCGCAACGTGCAACCTTCGGACGTGCTGACGGCAATAGAGAAGCTGTTAGCGACATGGCATATTGTCGTCAGTTATCTGCTTAACGAACAATCCAGCGAAATTGCCGCTTGCGCGACCACCAGCTGGGTACCATGCCCAGACGACCTTCCCTCACCAGTCGCTCTCTAAACAAGAACACCACAAATTTCACCGTAACCTGGTCATTTACCTTATTTGCAACAGAAGTGTGTAGCAATCTTAGCGTAATGAAACACATTTGTAACCGTAGGCTAATAAGTCTTTCTGTATCATATTTTATTATTTGTTAAATTGTCAGTAACATTCACTAAAATGAGTGCTGAGCAACAAAAGATTGTATTTCTCAGAAATAGAGCGTTACGCTATTCCCAGGGGAGGGAAGATGCTCATTCGCAGAAATTTTTCGTGGACGATTAGCCTCTGTTTCGGTAAATGCAGAAAATAAAACGGCAGAACACTCCCCTGAAATGATGAACCAAATGAAATCCCAAATCGTAACTAAAATTAGTCATAGCACTGTGTCAGCAGACACCGTAGCTGTTAACAGTGGAAGTGAAAGCCAAGTGGAAGCACTGTGGTAAATATCAGTGATGGTGAAGGTATGTTGATGATGTTTCTCATGGAATTTCGTGTCAAATGTCATCAAAATCTTGGTGAAGTTATTGACGAAACGAATCAAAACAACGATAATCTATAATAAGTAACTGTTAAGAATCATTGGTTTACCTTGGGGAGTATGAGGAACAGCAGAGATTATTGAATAATTCTTTTTCAGAAACATTTTCTAGTAATAACCTAACAAGAGAAGTTCATGAGCTTAAAATTACCTGGTTGGAATCTGTTGTTTGTCAGTTAGTTATCGAATGAGGTGGCGCAGTGGACAGCACAGTGGACTCGCTTTCGGGAGGACGACTGTTCAAACTCGCGTCCGACCATCCTCATTTAGGTTTTCCATGATTTCCCTAAATCGCTTCAGGGAAATGCCGGGATGATTCCTTTGAAAGGGAACGGCCGACTTCCTTCCCCATCCTTCCCCAATCCAATGGGACCAATGACCTCGCAGTTTCGTCCCCTCCTCTAAATCAACCACTCAGGTAATTAAGGAGCAAAAGGTAATTAGCAATAACTGTAATTTAAATCTTTAGCACCACGAATCAAAATTAGATAAGTTTTCCAGAGCTCAAATTGACTTCAGTAACGACGTATAGCAGGTTAAACGTACATGTTATTAAAATTCTGAGAAATTAATCTTGAACTGAAGTAAATTTGCTGCTGAAATAAACACACATAGTGTGCAAATTTAGAATGAATTACTAATTATGCCAATCAAGTTGAAACTGAAGTTAAGAAGCGATTGGACGAGTGGTAAAAGCAAGAAAAACAAACTATTATTATCTAGGAGATCTCTGGTTGTCAATGTTTAAGTTAATTTCATAGTGTTTCTACAAAATGAAACATACATCCTGTTGCGTTTATGAAACAGTTTGAGGGACTGTTGTCTTCTCAGTGAGACTATAAGAAGGGGACTGGGTGTCTAATTAGCAGATTATAAGCGGAAAACATTTTTTGAGGGTTGAGAACAGGAGCACGTTGTAGTACTTGTGACCACTTTAGAGGCACTTTCATGAACCAGTATTGGTCGAGTGCAATGCAAAACTGCATCGGGAGCGATCTGTCTGAATCTCAAAATGTTGCAAACAATGAATAAAAAAGGCTACAAAGATTTTTTCAAACATATCGAGAAATTAAACAGTATTTAGACGACAGTCTGAAATAATGTAACTTGATGACAATCTATGAAATCATGTTGAGTTTTTAGTCTCTTTTTACTAATAATTATCAGCATATGACTTTTCAGCCAGTCCAGCCAAATAAAGCGATATAAAAAAACTGTAATGTTGGGCATTTTGAAATAAACTCAACTGAGTGATATGTATTGGGTGCATAGCTGAACACGTGAAGCGACTGAGAAATACGTTTCTCACCTTCAGTTGACTATACAGTGCACTCCGTTACAAGAAAACGTTGCCTTTTCTGGCCTCTTATTGGCTAGCATTCAACAACAGAGATTGCTTGACCTGAAGAGGCGGTGCGAGTCTGAGAGAAAGACACAAATAGAGCTAGTGTGCGTCCGCAGATTTTAATTTTGTTTTACTTCAATTGCGTGTGACTGTTTTTCAAAGTAATTGTGAATACGAGTACTACATATTCCATACGGGTAGCTCAAGTGATTAATAAAAACTACCTTGACAGCCCTTAAAATGTTTCATTACTCGTTACCAACAGAAAAGCAGTCTACTAGCCATGTGTAACGATCTGTGTGCTTCCAACGGACGTAAGACCTAGTGATATCTTCAGTCATAGAAGATTGAAGCTGAGTGGAATAAACGTTCGCAGCATGAGCCTCAACTACCTGCAGCGACCTTGTGAAATGTCTGGCTGTTACAACCAGTCCACCCCATCACAATTTTAGCAGAAATCTCGAGTGAAGTTGTTGCAAGCACTCCTATACGCAAATCTGTTGACTCAACAGCTCCAACAGTTACTTTTTCAGTGGGAACGGGATTATAGAGATTGGAGTGTGGGTCAACAGAAACATGCGACCTAGTTTCTTGTTACACTAGGTCGATGGTCGTGTACGGAAACGCCATCATCCAGACAAACGGTCGCTGGAAATATGGCCCACATTATGGACGCAGATTGGTAAGGGTAGCATAATGCTATGATGGATATTCAGTTGGACGTTCATGTGATCTGTAGTAGTAATCAGAGGTTACGAGAGCTGTGGGCTTCGTGAACAGTATTGAGAACCACCTGCTTCCATTCATTCTGGTGTCTTTCCCGGCGGCGCTGGTATCTTTCAGCAGGATGAATGTCCTTCTTACAAGGCTAGAATACTGCTGAAGTGCTTTGAACAACTTGATGGTGAACTCACGCTGATGCCTTGGCCGCCAAATTCACCTAATCTGAGTCTGATGGAACGTAACTGGAACGCCATTGGGTGCCAACTCAAAGCCCAAAAACCACCGGCACGTATTTTACGCGAATCGGTTCGTAGACACCTGGTGCCATATACCTCTGAAGACTTACCAAGGTCTCCTCGAAACCATGCTTCAAGAAATCGCAGCAGAACTGTGTCCCAAAGGCGTAACAACAAGCTATTAAGCAGGTCGTGATTATGATTTGTCTTATTAATGTAAATCAGGATCATAAATGAGCTGGAGTTCTCCGCAGTATGAACTATTATGACAACCGAGTTCTGCTCGATCAGTCTGTTACTGTATACAGACTTAATTACGTCTAGTTAAACTTCAGGTGGTTAATGCACATAGTAGAGTTTAAGACTGGTCGAATATTCCGCCACTCCATCGATACGAAGACATACTCGCAAAGTGGTAGTAATACTATTTGTGCAGCAGACAGTTTCGTTGTGCGCTGCTTTGTCTCCAGGGGTCAGAGCAAGCAGGTCACGTGGTGATGGCCGTTGGGCTGCTAAAGGAAATAAATACTCGGGCTCGCAGTTGGAGTGGCTCCCCCACCTGCCGCTGTGTCGCCTCTACTGTGCTGTTTTAAGTGAGTGTTCAGTGTTTTGCGTCCCCTGTCAGTGTTGCGAAATGCCACCATAGTGTCGCTAGTTGTGTTTTTATCTCGTGCGAACAGAAACCAGACTGTCGCCGTGTTTTTTAATTGTGCATGTCTCCTTCCTGTGTGTCTTCATCCGCATCGTCAACGCCGTGTTTTTGTTTTTTAAGTTCCGCAACCTTCCGCCATTAGTAACAACGTCACCGTTTTCTCGCCTTTTTATATTGTTTGTTCTCTCACCATTGTTTGTTTAACTTTTCTCTCGGCTGTAGAGCAGCGTATTGAGCTGCTGTCAGCCCGCCCCTCCCCAGGTGGGGGAGAACCGAAAATCAATAAAGGAAAAAAAAATTGGTGTGGCAGTTCGCGTGTTGATACTGAAGCCCCCACTTCGCAACTGCAACTGTTACCTCGCTATCTGGAGTGGGACTTTGTTTTGGAACTCTGATTGTATGTGTTGTTGCTCAAGACAGTTCTGGCTTTGCTAATCGATACTTGTTTGGACATCCGCACCTGCTGCTCACCAAGGGTCGCCTAACCCTGGGCATTTGTCTCAGGCAAGGCGAGCTCAATAACAGTCATCCATGTCCAGAATGAAGACTGAACGAGCGAGAATTGCAGGCTGCGGTAACCTCTCCTTTCTCATCATCCTGTGCGCTGGCACTGACTTACGGTAAGTCGGCCAGAGACTAGAGGCTGTTTGTAATGAGATGCAGTTGTGTCTGCTGAGTAAATGAAAGGCTGAAATGCGACGCTGGAACTAATTTACTGTCGACATTTTCGCACTGTATTTTCCATTCAGAATAGAGCAAGAGAAACGATAAAGCAGAGCTTGGACATTAATGGCTTTCAGAGTATGGGCAATGCTAATGATTGGCAGTCTAATTAACACATGATCTTACCAGCAAAAATCATGGACATGTTTGTAAAAGGTAGCAGCTGAGTGCTGAGTGAAGTCTCCAACCCCACCCCCCACTCTCCGCCACCCAAATGCAGTTTTTGGAATAGGGGAATAGGTAGGAAATTTTGGAAATGTGTGGTAAGTTCCTATGGGAACAAAATGATGCGGTATTCGGTCGCTGGGCTTATACACTACTTAAGCTAACTTAGACTAACTTACGCTAAGGACAACACACACGCCCATGCCAGAGGGAGGACTCGAACCTCCGACAGGGGGAGCCGCGCGAACCGCTTCATGACGCCTAAGACCGGGCGGCTGTCCCACGTGGCAGGAATAGGTAGGGAATGGCCCTCTACAGATTGAAAATTCACAGGAATTTTGATCAACAATTAATAAATTAAAATTAAATTAAACACTAGAACAATTGCTTTGTAAATTGACAGTGCACGTCTATAAACTCGGGTGGACTTGGCATGACATTTTTGGTGACAGTGAAGAGATGGACTGTGTAGATGCACTCTCCTCGTTTCTCCCCACATGCTGTCGTTGTCCGAAGTACTGCGCCATGAGATGAAATACTCAGACTTGACCAAAACTTCCTACCGCCCCACCCCAACGACAAACTGTGTTTGCGTTTGTAGGAACAATGAAGCGAAGGGTTTAGGCCATACACTGTATGGTACCCCATGTGTAAACATATACATTTTTTCTTCGTGTAGTTTTTCCCTTTTTTTGCACGACCTGGCGATTACATTTCTACATAATTTTCTTAAATTCGTCCAATAAGGACCATAACTTGTATTATGATTCTTATTTTCAGAAAAAACGACGTTTATTTATATCACATTTCATCAGAATGAGGACTAAATTTTTTTGTACCTAGTTATTAGTAAACTTGTATTAATGGTGTGACACAATTTTTTGACCCCTGTCATTCTTGCAACACAAATACATTCCTACACTATGAGGTATTAATTATTTTTGTGGATATTTGATGTTCCTAGTTATTAGTGTTTATGTGTCTTTATATCGTTGATGAGTGACATCAGTCTGTGAACCTATGTTTCTGATAATTCCTATATTCCTATATTTTGGAGTATTATGAATTGTGTGTGTGGTCCGGGGGAGGGCAGGATTTTTTGAGATATTCCCATGTTGTTCTAAATAATGTTGAAAAATCATATTATTACGTGAGGAAATTTACACTGTACATAGCATTTGCGTAATGTAGAGGGTAATTAAGAAAATTTTCCTGCTGAACACAAGAGTTTAGGGTTTCCTCCTGTGGTCTCAGCACTAAGAATTAGCTGGGGCTAGGAAGACAGTAAATGCGGAAAGAATTACTTGGCCCTGTCATATCATTGTAATAACAGGTCCCGAATGATATTTGTAACCTGGGTGTGAAGCAATGCAAGGCAGCAATCGAACCTTCTTTCATATAGTTTGGTGGTTTTATTAAGTTCCGCTGATTGTTTTTTCTCTGCCAGTGTTTTCTCACAGTTATTTCCATGCCAAGAAGTAATATCTCGTTGGGAACCGATTTTGAGTTTGTTTTATTTTCATCCTTATTACGTTTTATATTCAGCACACCAAGTACCTGCGACCACCTCTCCTAAACATGGGTGATAGCTGGATTTAATGAATGTTGCATTCAGGTGGACTTTCTCGGTTTAGCTTAGCGGGAGAGGCCTGGGAACGGCACTTTAGTTGAACTTTCGAAGGTGACTTGAGACGTGACTCAGGCGGAGCGTCATCGGTGCTGGTTTTTGTAAAGGGTGCGCTCGCCATTGGCTCCTCCAGAACCATGCGAGAGGGTCGCGTTCGTTCATAACTTAGACGTTGAACCGATGGAACGTTTTGAGAACGTATTGCCTCTCCTTCATTAGACTGTAGGATGTGCCTGGTACTGCTAAAGAGTATGTTTTGTTGGCTGGTTAGTTCGCCCCGTCCAGGTTTTTCGGTCTCTGTGTTCGGAGGCGAGGTAGATTGGTTTTAGTTCGGAAGTTAGCGTGTCGCGAAAGAGTCGAGTAACAGATGACTCGCTGTGCTGCTGTGTGGTGAGTATAATGTATCGCTCCTGTGCCCATTTAGTCGGCGAGTTTGGACGGGAATTAGCTCAAATTTTTCGAGTTGGGAACTTTCTGTAACTTTAGTCATGGAGCTCTCGTGAGTGATAATTTTGCTATCATTAAACCAAATTCAGGTGGAACAGAACTTGTTCTTTACCCAGTCACGATTCACTTCATACATCGTGATTCTGATTACGTTTGGTGTTTTCTTTCCATTGCAAGGCCCAAGCCAGTTTTAATGACTCAACTTTGACTAGAAAATGGTGAATATTTTCTTCGGTAATTCTGTGACCCTCTGAGACTTTGTGTGTGAGTGTATATGCGACCATGTTGTGCCAGTGGCCAAGCCTAATCCTCGCTTGATAATAATGATAAATAGAGTTTGCTCTTACAGAACCATAGTGATAGGATTTTATGAGGGTCCCTTGTTGAAAGCTGTTCTGGAGTACGTTCCGCTTTGTAAATAAATGTCCTCTCAGTTTCAATTTAGTTAGTTAAAATTTTTCCTGACGTGGATACAAGCACGCCATCCTTCCTCCTGTGAGCACTGACGTGATGTGTCTAGGAAACATTTGGTGCAGTTCAATTTCTGATCGGTTGATCTCAACTCCGGTAGTCAGATTTACGGTACGCGTTTTCGTTGTAATAGAAACTAGGGCTAAATTCAATTAATATTTCTCAGACTTTACACGACTTGGCACGTAGGGGTATGTTGAGAATGTCAAGCACGGTTTTGTTCAATAGGAAGCTCGCGGCCACGGGAAGTCCCTGTTATGGGGCAAAAGATCGTCCCACCAAAGAATCAAATACCAAAATTTTGACGTTTTGGTTAGTCAATAAACAGTGGGAGTCTTTTAATGTTTTTAAAGCATTCTTTATACCGACACTGCACAATCGTAACATTAAAAACATGTGGTTCCAGTAGGACGGAAGCATGCCACATTCTGCTCGAGAATCGATGGGAGCCTTTCGTCAACTGTTTGGAAGGCACGTCATTTCACGTTAACAGTCACATTTCATTGCCTGTGAGATTCCCTGATCTCATTGTATACGATTATTTCGGGTGAGGGCATCTTAAATGTGTTCCACGCTCGTCCAGCAACTATCCATGACCTATAACTGAAGATTGAAGACGAAATCACTGTCGTTCCCCGAGACATACTACACCGACCATTCCGGAATCTCCGTAACAGGTTACTAGAATGTGGACACCAAAAGCGAGTGCATCTTTCTGATGTCATCTTTATGACGCAAATAGACGGTTTGGGACATTTTGCAATGAAAAAATACATGGAATACTATACACGTGTACGTTAATAAAAAATACAAGGGAAGTTCGATAGGTAATGCAACATATTTTTTTCTGAAAGCAGTTTGGTTTTATTCAAGATTCCAATACACCATATTATTCCCCACTCTTTTGGCTACAAAATCTTATTTTGCAACATAATATCTGTTCAGTGCCTTACAATACCTTACTGAGAGGGCCTATCTGCCTGCATGGAACCATTCTACTGATCGACGTCGGAGCCAACGTCTCGCTGCATCAGTAGCCTCCCGTTGATTCACGTACAGCTTCCCACGGAGTTCATCCTTCATTGGGCCAAACAGACGGAAGTCTGGACTGCAAGGTGGATGAGACAGAACATCCAATGAAGTTTTGTGACCTCCTCTCGTGTGCACAAACTTGCGTGAGGCCTTACGTTGCAATGGAAAGGAGAAGTCCGTTTGAACGATTTTCTAAGGGTAGCACAATACACTTCAGAGGTTATCGTTGCACCGTGAGGGAGGACATCAAATCCGTTCAAGAGTCCCAGAAGGCAGTCACCCTGACTTTACCAGCTGGGGTGCAGCTTTCAACTTCGTCTTCAGAGATTAGGTGTTGGAGCGCCACTCCATGGATTGCAATTTTGTTTCCGGTTCCATATGATGAATTCATCTTTCATCGCCTCTGACAATGTTTGAAAAAATTGTAATGATCAGAATCGTAAAGCGCAAGGAATGCCACACAGATGATCATTCGTTGCTCTTTATGGTCTTCTGTTAGGAACCCAGCTGGCAAACGTCTTTGAGTACCCCAACTGGTAGACATGTCAGCACTACCAGCAGAGACGTCCTACTGAGGAGCGATGTATTTGATTGTAATCCGTCGGTCGAACATTGCAGGAGTCGCAGTTGTGTGCGGCCAGCCGCCACACTGGAGAATGACGTGTCTGCATTACCTTGATGCGATACTGACAAACACCACGATCAACGAGTCACAGTGGGTTTTTTCACTGCCAGATCTCCGTAGACATTCTGCAAGGGCATATGAATAACGGTGATGCTTTGGTTTTCCGCCAAAGGAAAGTCAGTGACAGCTTTCTGCTTCTACTGCAGAACTCTGGCCCTCCAATCAGTGGAGCAATATGCAATACCAACATCAGTGTGTTTAACAGGAGATTCACTTACGTGCAGTCTGGACATCAGCAAAGAAGTGGGGATAGGTGTCATACTTACTCGGCTACTCTTACCGGAAGAAGCACGCTACGAACAAGGTGCTGTTTCACGTGTTTATGGAAGGTTTAGGAGGAGATTGATTCAAATATATTGCTGAACGCCGAACTGAAGCTGATATGGGTGGCTGCATAGTCTGAAGAAAGATATGATTTAAGAGATTTTCACAGATCAAGATCATGTTCTAGAGGCGTTGCTTGGGTTACCGGGAAGGAGGTATAACTCAAGCTGTCTATAGGTAAATGCAGTTGCGACTAGGGGCAGTGATATGTTATTTTTATACGACTTCTCTTATGTCGTGTGTTGTCGTTACCATATTTAATTCTGTTTGTGCTATTTTGACCCAGGAGTCGGAGTCAGGGGTACGATAGTGGTATCTGTACTTTCACTAATTGTAGCGAACAGGGAGTAATCGAAATGGAGATCACCGTGAACTTAGAAGATGTCGTAGAGGTGGAATCCAGCTTTACTCAATTTGTCAAGTAGGGTATGGTTCTTGTGGAGGAGCGAATACTACTGGGGAGTCGATGAGATACTTTGTAACACTTAGAGAACTGTAGCGTTAAGCCTGGTGTATTTAAGCGCGACTTTTATCATTTACTTTCTGATGGGTGCCTGTATTTGCCGATCACGTGAGAGTATATCCCGGTAACGACGAGTCTGCTGGAGGGAATGGTATATTCGACCAGATTTAGGAAGGAGGAAAAAAGCTCGTGGAATAAGGGTGGGAAATTTATGGTAGATGGTCAGTAGAGATGTGGTTAAACATGGCGTCTGACAAGGTCTTCTGCAGGAAGAAGATGGAAAAAGGTAAGTTAGTGGGTGGGAAGTTAGAGGGTAGCTTCAGAAATTGGTATCTATGAACCCTCAGTAGGCATTTCAGTAGTTGTGGGAGTGGTCTTGGGTAATTTTTGGATGGATATTGGAATGGAATGCATAATGATGAGGTAGTGGTGATGATGTTTGGTTTGTGGGGCGCTCAACTGCGTGGTTATCAGCGCCCGTACAATTACCCAATCTTTGCTCAGTCCAATTTCGCCACTGTCCTGGATGATGATGAAATGATGAGGACAACACAAACACCCAGTCATCTCGAGGCAGGTGAAAATCCCTGACCCCGCCGGGAATCGAACCCGGGGATGAGGTAGTGTGAAGAGGATTGTAAGTGGAACAAATGTGAGATCACTTCTATTTAGACCAAGGATTCATATAGTGAAGGTCACAAATGATTGAGAGACGCTACGTCTACATCTACATTTACACTCCGCAAGCCACCCAACGGTGTGTGGCGGAGGGCACTTTACGTGCCACTGTCATAACCTCCTTTTCCTGTTCCAGTCGCGTATGGTTCGCGGGAAGAACGACTGCCGGAAAGCATCCAGAAACGCATTCTCTCGAAGCCTGGACAGCAAGCTACACCACGATGCAGACCGCCTCTCTTGCAGAGTCTGCCACTTGAGTTTGCTAAACATCTCCGTAACGCTATCACGCTTGCCAAATAACCCTGTGACGAAACGCGCCGCTCTTCTTTGGATCTTCTCTATCTCCTCCGTCAACCCGACCTGGTACGGATCCCACACTGATGAGCAATACTCAAGTATAGGTCGAATGAGTGTTTTGTAAGCCATCTCCTTTGTTGATGGACTACATTTTCTAAGGACTCTCCTAATGAATCTCAACTTGGCACCCGCCTTACAAACAATTAATTTTAATTTTTAACTCTCAATTTTTTTTATTTTTCATTTTTTTTATTTTTTATTTTTTATTTTTTTTAAAGAGGGTATCTGGAGTTTGTTACTTACGAGGCGTGTGTTATGTGGAATGGGGACTACGTTTTCTTGGACGAGGCAGTAAGCTGACACCACCGCTGGAGTTTTGCAGGGGATTTGTTACGAATGCCCAAGAAGAGTTCCAAAGACATGGGTAGAGAAGGTACGGTGTACGTGGGTGAGGAAGTCATAGAGGGTGAAGTGATAGCGTCTAATAAATATGGTGGCAGGGGGAATAATTACCATTATAAGAGGATAAAGATGAGGTGTTCAACGCCGTAGTGAAGTATTTCCTTTTCACCACCTGTGTGATACGTTAGGTATTCGAGATCTAGTTTCTCTTTCAGATTCATTTTCTTACCCAAAGACAACTGACTATGTATTAATCTGTTTCTCTGCATTCGATTAATTAACTCCTATCCTGGCGTCGAGCCGTTTCCTTCTTTTTCAGAACGTCCTCCCCTTTTCCCCTGACTACGCCTTAGCTGCTCAGATCACTCTCTTTTGGCTAACTCTCAAAATTTTACGGCTGTTTGCATTTAAAAACTTTAATCATGCAACGCCTCGTGGACAGGATTGTCTTGTACCTACTGACTACCATCTACCAACAAAGTTTCTTAAATCGGAGGTTCCAGCAGCATGTGCTTATCTGTAGCTGTTATCCACAATCGTAGCTGGTTTGCCTCCTTTATATGATCATATATGTATATTATAGTTAAGGACTGTGTCCTGTAAAACAGCGATTGGTTAAGTGTGAACAATTAAGAATGTCTCTAGGACATAGCAACTGTCGGGAATAATTTTCTAGCTGTTGAAGGTATTGCAACTCCTTCTCTGTACATAGTGTTGGACATTCCTGTACAGCTTCTGTTAACCTAGGTTCCGTCCAGACTCCCTCATGCCACTGACAGGCCCTTAATATTGTACTTGTTGTAGCGTGAAGTGGCATTTCCCTATACTGAGTGTTACGGCACTGTGCAGAACACTTCCCTTAGACGTAACACACGCTCTTTCATGTCCTTTGGCCAGACAACTCTGTCATCTAAATACACCAGACGTTGCCTAAGTTTCAACCCCCACAAAACTCCATCTGCTGAAAAATAACTCGTGTGTTCTCCAATGCAAACGGTATACACTGATTTTACTTATCATGGTTTTATGATATTGCCAGTTTACATTAAATTTTAGATGCTTTTCTTTTCAGTTCAGTACTGAATTCCATTGGCGTTCGACTGGGTTTCTGCTATTTGATCTTGATCTATAAACATAGTTTGGACTCTGTATCTACAGTATAATTACTGTTAGCAGAACATGACATATGAACATCGACGGACATCAAATGGTCAGCGCACCTGAAACAATATAGCCGTGCTGACCGCTGAAGCAGAGTCGACTGCATGCCAGGGTGTGAAAGAGGAAACAGAATGCAAAGTGCACTTAAGCTACTCTGAGTGACGTTATAAGTCACAGGAATATCGAGATGCGACAATAAAAGTGACTGGCTGTCAATCATCAGCTGTGGGACCATAGTCAGCCCACCTCAACTTCAACATGTCATGTCCTGCTGTGGTCGAGTCCATTAATATGGTGAGAGCAAATGATTGATCTGAGTTTCCATATTGGCCTAACCACTGAGATGTGTCTGCACATAGTCGAATCGGCACTGAGGACTTTGTAATTATGACTTTTACGTCACTGTGTTAATGAATAAACATTACTATGGTTATACTTATTTTGTAAATAAAATCGCCTTTTCCTGCTGCCACTTAATTTATTTATCCCAGAGGCGTTTCGCCTTTTTCTTGTTCTAAGGCCTCATCAGTGGGATTTGTAGCGATACAGTTTTGTTATTTTTAGATTATTAAACAGTTCATGTCGCGATTTTTTATGTAAGAAAGTAATTACTCAGTTTTAATTTTGTTGTTTAGCTTTGTGACTATGTTATTATTATAACCATTATTTTGTGCCACCTGCATTATTATGTAAAGTTCTTTTTGGCAGCTTTCTTTTGTGTGGCACTAAACAACAAAATTAAAAGTAAGATAAAACAGAAAGCACCAAATCACAGAGAATCACACAACAGAACCATACACAAATATGGAGTCTCATAACAACTACACAGGATAATCAGAAAAATATGAAAGAAAACACAAAATGGTACACAATGACATACACACATTCTCACACATAAAATCACCAACATTTTCAAAAGACAAGGAATAAACATAGCATACACAACAGACAATTCTATACAAAAATACACTCCAAAACTGACAAAAAAACAGAGATATATGCCAGAAAGCAGATACATATAACCTACAGTGCAACACTTGTGAAGGCAGATACATAGGAAAAACAGTCAGAACGTTTGATGTCAGATACAAAGAACACATGAGAGCCTGCAAATATCGAACAAACCACTCCACATTTGCAGAACACCTAAGAGAACATGACCACAAAGCAGCAACTAGAAAAGATGACATGAAAATAATTAGAATCAACAATAAAAACCACCTCCCAACCCTGCAAGAAAATTACCACATACAGAAAACCAAAGCAGAAAGGAAAACACTGTTGAAAGATCAAGTACTCATGCCAAGCAATTCATTATTTACACTAATAGATAAAATAATAGAATAACGCTCCCAAAGAGAATTAATATAATAATACTGTCGAATATAATAATAATACCACCCAGCATCTTTACACTCACTTGTCCACCCCTCCACAGAATATTGAAACGAAAAGTCAAATCAGCTGTCACCAAAGCTGTCGACCACTCGCTAACAGCTAGTACATTCATATTCAACACCATACAATTCAAACCACCAACCTCCCCCAACAAAAAAAGACTCTTTAGCTTCTCTTTCTCTCTCTTTCTCTCTCATACACACACACTGTATAAACATCATGAACAGAAGTTAATTTTGAACATATACTTCGTTAGGTTGGCAACAAGTAGGTAAACACGCCAAAGAGGGGGAAACACGCAATGGAGTTGCAATATTTACGTTGTTAAAAGCATTGTCCAACGAAATAGTTATATTGAGTGGTAAAAGAACAATAGTACGCCACAAAAAAGAAGGAGAAACATGGTGAACAATGCGAAAAGGTCAGAACGCAAAGTTGTGCTTACATGTCAGTAATAAAGTGGTAGTGCGACCTTCAGACCAGATGAGAGAAAACGCAGATAAGCAAATCGTAAGGAATTTCTTTTTTACATAAAAAAATCGCAGCGTGAACTGTTTAATAATCTAAAAATAACAAAACTGTATCGTTCCAGATCCCACTGATGATGCCTTAGAACAAGAAAAAGGCGAAATGCGTCTGGAATAAATAAAGTAAGTGGCAGCCGGAAAAGCTGGTTTTATTCGCAAAACAAGTATTTCTATGCTTGCTGCGGAGGATGGCCACGCAAACAAACTTGTTATTACTATCGTTACTTCATTTCTCTGTTTTACTTTCATTTCGCTTGGAATCAGTTATTACTTAAGTATATATTATCATGCAATTTTTTGCATATTGATCGAAAGAAAATAAATAGAAGGAATGGTACCATGTATAGATACCATCCTATAGACGTCGTTACGTTGGTACCAGAGTTGCAAGTTTCTGTTCGACACTAACAGCGGTCATGTGGGATAGAGCGGACCCAATGGTGTGTGTCATTAAGCCATACCTCCACAGCTCTGTACTACGAGCACCCTCAGCCGACGTGGTAGAGCTATAGCTCTGTCCACTTGCACTTGGAGCCGCTACACTATAACGCCTTCATCCGTACTTCTTTCTTGTGACATCGACAGCTGAACTCTATTTCTTGTTGCACCATTTGTAATGAGTCTTTGTTATTTGTTGTTGCATCATTTTAATGAGTCTTTGTACGTTTGGAGAAATACAACTAAAGTAAATCTTCTGTTTGGTGTGCTACTTGTTCGTCAATCATTTCTGCTACTGTCCAACTTTCCTATGACGACATTTGCTGCTCCAGCCTGTAGCCCACCTCTCCTTACCATTGTGTATGAAGTCGTACACAACATTTGGTGATGAGTTATCGAGCCTACGTGTGGTAGTCTTCGAGATGCTGCCTTGCTCTTCTATTTGAAAATTGACTCACAGGTGCCTCCAACGTTCCACTGCAATGTTGCGATAGCGTAGCTCCCTGCGACATCATCCTCAGGCTCTGTGATGTTTCAAACAGTACGGTGCAACACATGCGAAAAATAGCCAGAGCTCAGAAGTTCATGTGAGCTATGAGGTCGGTTAATGATGTCACATTGGCACCAAATTCCACCATAATTCTGCCAAATGCCACCGTGGACGCGTCACAGGACGGGAAGGTCGTCACATTCTCTCTTACTCACGTTTCACACCTTCGTTCGACGCGTATGCGATGAAGGTCTGAATTGTGACGCCAAGAGTTGAAATCACGCAGGTTTCTTATACGTTACCGATGAAAACATTTAAAACACAGCGCTGCTCACAATCTACACAAAAAGGCCTCGGGAAGTGGCAACCCCATTCATAGAGGCGTTCATTTTCACAGATGTCGCTCTCGAAAATGATACACTACTGGCCATTAAAATTGCTACACCACGAAGATGACGTTCTATAGACGCGAAATTTAACCGACAATAAGAAGATGCTGTGATATCCAAATGATTAGCTTTTCAGAGTATTCACACAAGGTTCGCTCCGGTGGCGACACCTACAATGTGCTGACATGAGGAAAGTTTCCAACCGATTTCTCATACACAAACAGCAGTTGACCGGCGTTGCCTGGTGAAACTTTGTTGTGATGCCTCGTGTGAGGAGGAAAAATGCGTACCATCACGTTTCCGATTTTGATAAAGGTCGGATTGTAGCCTATCGCGATCGCGACATTGCTGTTCGCGTTGGTCGAGATCCAAAGACTGTTAGCAGAATATGAAATCGGTGGGTTCAGGAGGGTAATACGGAACGCCGTGCTGGATCCCAACGGCCTCGTATCACTAGCAGTCGAGATGACAGGCATCTTATCCGCATGGCTGTATGGCTGTAACGGATCGTGCAGCCACGTCTCGATCCCCGAGTCAACAGATGGGGGCGTTTGCAAGACAACAACCATCTGCACGAACAGTTCGACGACGTTTGCAGTAGCATGGACTATCAGCTCGGAGACCATGGCTGCGGTTATCCTTGATGCTGCATCACAGACAGGAGCGCCTGCGATGGTGTACTCAACGACGAACCTGGGTGCACGAATGGCAAAACGTCATTTTTTCGGATGAATCCAGGTTCTGTTTACAGCATCATGATGGTCGCATCCGTGTTTGGCGACATCGCGGTGAACGCACATTGGAAACGTGTATTCGTCATCGCCATACTGGCGTATCACCAGGCGTGATGGTATGGGGTGCTATTGGTTACACGTCTCGGTCACCTCTTGTTCGCATTGACGGCACTTTGAACAGTGGACGTTACATTTCAGATGTGTTACGACCCGTGGCTCTATCCTTCATTCGATCCCTGCGAAACCCTACATTTCAGCAGTATAATGCACGACCGCATGTTGCAGGTCGTGTACGGGCCTTTCTGGATACAGAAAATGTTCGACTGCTGCCCTGGCCAGCACATTCTCCAGATCTCTCACCAATTGAAAACATCTGGTCAATGGTGGCCGAGAAACTGGCTCGTCACAATACGCCAGACACTACTCCTGATGAACTGTGGTATCGTGTTGAAGCTGCATGGGCAGCTGTACCTGTACACAGCATCCAAGCTCTGTTTGACTCAATGCCTAGGCGTATCAAGGCCGTTATTACGGCTAGAGGTGGTTTTTCTGAGTACTGATTTCTCAGGATCTATGCACCCAAATTGCGTGAAAATGTAATCACATGTGAGTTCTAGTATAATATATTTGTCCAATGAATACCCGTTTATCATCTGGATTTCTTCTTGTTGTAGCAATTTTAATGGCCAGTAGTGTAGTTTTTAGTGCAATGTACGACGGGAAGACGCTCTTGACAAAATTTTCCACTGCTGACACCCTCTGGAAGATTCAACCCTTTTCTAAGGACACTGTGGGGCTGCATACCCACTGAGCGTGGTCTCACCCAACTGGAGCGTAGTGTGACCCTAATGTTTGGCTTTGCTATGCAGGGAGCAATCAATAGGGACAGTTGTAACCCATTCGACGAAATTTGAATGTTATCCGCAGCGTTGAAGAGTTTTTATGCTTTTACAGTCCTCATTTTTCGCTCCCTCCTGTGGCGCGTATACAGAGTGATAGCAAATTGAAACACCTGCGGGTAAAACGGCAACTAAGATGTCCCAGTTGGCAATCCCATTGGTGCCACCTGCGCAGTTTTGTTAGGTACTCTACGAATTTTCCCGTACAGAGACATCAATCACTCTGCCTACCAGATAGGCAACCATTTCGACACCCCTTTGAATTTTTTCTGCAGCCTGCAGGTGCTAATGTGGAGCAGGTGACTTGTCCCGCCTGTGGGTGGGGATAGATGAACGAGTATCTCTGTAAAAGAACAAAGGGGTGAGATCATGTTCAATGTGGCTGCAGCTCCGCGATGTCCTTAGAAAAGAGTCGAATCATCTGGGAGGCAGCGGTGGCAAAATTGGTGGACAACGTCTTCCCGTTGTACATTGTACCGCAACTATCGTTCTCGAGCGCGAAATGTATGGAAACCAAGGCGCGTAGGGAAGGTGTTGTTTTATTGACTCACTTTATGCCACTTCCTGAGGCCTTTTGGTGTCGATTCTGAACGGTGGTGTGTTCGAAATTTTTCCTTTGCCACCCACTAGAAACCAGCGTGGTTTCAACGCGTCGTCGAGGTTCTGACCTCCATGGCAAAGGCCTAAAACGAATGGGTGAAATGTGGGAAAGAGGGGATGTAATGACCTTCCCATCATATGACATGTCTATAATGGCTTTCTGCAGAATTTTGGTGAAATCCAGTGTCAATGTGATATCATTTACCCACCTTACAGCTCATATACACTTCTGAGCTCTGGCCTTATATACCGTAAGACAAAGAAAAACGACACACCACGAAGGTATAATCCGAATGGAACGGAAGTCGGTTGATGGGACGTACATGTGCAGAAAAACAAATGCAATTTTAGAAACAATTGGATGATTTATTAAAGACAAAGATCCTCACAAATTTAGCAAGTCAGTAACACAATGGTTCACCTCTGGCCCTTGTGCAAGCAGTTATTCGGCTTGGCGTCGATTGACAGAGTTATTGGATGTCGTCTTGTGGGTGATCGTGCCAGATTCTGTCCAATTGGTGAGTTAGCTCATCAAAATCCTGAGCTGCTTGTAGGGCCCAGCCTATAATGCTCGATATGTTCTCAATTGTGGAGAGATACGGCGACCTTGCTGGCCAAGGTATGGTTTAGCAAGATCTAAGATAGACAGCAGAAAATCTCATCTTGTGCAGGTGGGCATTATATTGCCTGGGATGGCTTGCTATGAAGAAAACAAAATAGGTCATAGAATATCGTCGACGTAGCGGTGTGCTGTAAGGGTGCTGCGGATGGCAACAAAATGGGTCCTGTTATGGAATGGAATGGTACCCCAGACAATCACTCCTGGCTGTTTGTTTGGTCTTACGGCGTGCGACAGTCATGTTGATATCCCAGTGCTGCCTGGAGCGTCTCCAGACATGTCGTCGCGGGTCATTGGGGCTCAGTTCGAAGCAGGATTCACCGCTAAAGATAATTCTACTCCGGTCAATGAGGTTCCAGGCCGAATGTGCCCGACCCTAGAGTAGACGGGCTTGTTGGCATATAGAGATCAATCATAGTCGGCGCAAGGGACACCGTGACCTCAGCCCCCTTTCTGTCAGCCGCTTATTTATGGTCCTTCTGTCACTGAGGCACGAGTTGCACGTCGGATCGATGGTAATGATGAATCCGGAGCTCTGAGTGCCTATCTGACAACTGCTCGGTCCTCACGTTCTGTCGCATCTCTAGGTCGACTTCTTCCTTCTTGATGCTGTGTTCGGACACGACAACATCGCTGAACAGTGACATCGCTCTTAATCAAATGTCGAGTGATTCGCCGATTACTCCAACCAGCTTCTTTGAGCCCAAGTACACGTCCTCTCTCAAATGCTGACATCCGCGTATACTATTCACGCGCCTGTCTGCAAGGCATAGTTACTGTCCAACTGAGCACATGGAATGAAATTCATGACTTTTTATGCCCTGGTATCGGCATATCCCCTGTTTACTGTGCTTGCCAGTTATGTGGTGAAACTGCGCTGCAGCGTCACACATTCATCCACCGGTCGCCAAAGTTTACAATTTTGAATTTTCCGTTGATATCTGTGTGAATATCAGTGTGTGACCAATTTCCATAACTCGTACGTGGTGCATGATTTCTTTTTTTTTTTTTTTAAAAAAAAAAGAAGCAAATTGTGTTTGCTCAATCCATTTGCAAAACATATTTATTTTCTCTACCCATGTACGTATTCTGGATAATAACATCACGTCTTTAAGAATTCGTACTTGAGAATGTCCATCACCTCATTTTTAAATGAAAATAGGTCCTTCTCTCTCATCTTATAAGTTATGTTACAAATAATTAGCTAAGGACACCACCTTTTGGGTGACTATTAACTATTTTTACGTGTTTCGTTACTAACTGGGTCTACATTCAACGCATTTCTTGTACTTCTTATTTTTCCAATATGTTTTTTCATTGTGACATTTTAGACAGCTAAAGTAAAATGAACGTGATGAGCTGTCTCTAAAATCTCTCTTAACGTCGGTGCTACATTATTCTTAATCTGACTGAGATGCCGTTTTCGGTGCTATTGACTGAAAACATAAATAACGAAGAACGGTCTTGCAGTGTGTGGAACAAACAGTGAGACTCAAAAAGTTGTTGTGTATTTATTATTTCATAGTTGTTAAATAATTAAGTCTCAGGTCTAATTGATTTATCGCCATTTTGTCAAATACACTAATTAATCTCAATGTGGACACCAAACCATGACACGAGGAGAAAACAAAAATGAGTTATGCTTCTCCATTAATTAGTCGCCTAATACACTAAGAAGCATGTCGATCAATAAATACCAATACTTGAAGGCACCTTCTATAGCTCTAAGCATTCATTTCCATAAGATCTCCTAAGGGTCGACAAATTGCCATCTTCATTGTATTATTAATCTTCTGTATCACAGTTCCACATGTACATCTACATCCATACTCCGCAAGCCACCTAACGGTGTGTGGCGGAGGGTACTTTGAGTGCCTCTATCGGTTCTCCCTTCTATTCCAGTCTCTTATTGTTCGTGGAGAGAAAGATTGTCGGTATGCCTCTGTGTGGGCTCTAATCTCTCTGATTTACGAGATATACGTAGGAGGGAGCAGTATACTGCTTGACTCCTCGGTGAAGGTATGTTCTCGAAACCTCAACAAAAGCCCGTACCGAGCTACTGAGCTTCTCTCCAGCAGAGTCTTCCACTGGAGTTTATCTATCATCTCCGTAACGCTTTGACGGTTACTAAATGATCCTGTAACGAAGCGCGCGGCTCTCCCTTAAGTCTTCTCTGTCTCTTCTATCAACCCTATCTGGTACGGATCCCACACCGGTGAACAGTATTCAAGCAGTGAGAGAACAAGTGTACTGCAACCTACTTCCTTGTTTTCGGACTGCATTTCCTTAGGATTCTTCCAATGAATCTCAGTCTGGGATCTGCATTACCGACGATCAATTTTATATGGTCATTCCATTTTAAATCACTCCTAATGCCTACTCCCAGATAATTTATGGAATTAACTGCTTATAGTTGCTGACCTGCTATATTGTAACTAAATGATAAAGGATCTTTCTTTCTATGTATTCGTAGCACATTACACTTGACTACATTGAGATTCAATTGCCATCCCCTGCACCATGCGTCAATCCGTTGCAGATCCTCCTGCATTTCAGTACAATTTTCCATTGTTACAACCCATTTCTGACGCTTCTGCTCCATGTTTTCACAAGTTTTCTTCCTTGTTAAGTATAGCTATTAGGTAAGCATTTCGTTCAACAGAAAATGAGAAGGTACTTGTGTTAACAACATCAGCGAATGTTCTTCCTGCGGCAATGATAAGGTGACATGTGAGGTATATATCTACGGTCTGGCGGATTCCATATACTTCATCCGTTAATAGGGCTGCAGTAAACTTCCTGAGAAGCCAAATACGTGTTCCGCACGCGGAATCCGAAGCAGAACCTTACCCATCACAGACAGTGTTCTTACTCGAGTTATACAGGCTCAGGTTTACTTAACGCCTGCATCACAGATTCGATCTGGTGGTTCCTCACTTTCATTTTCCAGTTTCCAACGAAACTCCGCCGTGTATAAGTCCACGCAGGATACGGTGGCCAATGCACGGTGATCAATTTTCGTCCAAAGCTCTGGATGAGTTCATTCGTTAGTTCGGAAGTGGAGGCCAATATCCGCTTTCGGCCGGTCTGCGATACGCAGCGATGCCAGAATCGAGGCGCACTCCCTGCAATCTTTCTCAAACGATTTTACAGAAACCATTCGGTAAAAAAAATCATTTTTGCGTCAGTTATAGCTTTACATGTCAAATTCATGATGACGTGCCCATCATGTCGTTAGTGGTTGTAGATATTGTGGTATTTGCTCTGTAGTAAGACACTATGCGAAATTCGAAAAAGGCAATGCAAAATAGAAGTCGCTATGGTTTTGTGTCTGGTGTATATTACATAATATGTTGCTGCATTTGAAATTTAGCTAACATATTGAAATTTTCTTTAGACTTGCGTGGAGGTCTCTATCTGTCACCAATCTTGAGGAAATTGATCTGACGTAACACACTCATTTGCGGATGCGCCGCGCCAGTGATAAGGCCTGAGTGAAATATTCGTAAACAACTTGAGATATCGAAATGAGATTTTGCCAAATGGTAGCACACATTTTGCTATACGGTCATTATGCAAAACTTCCTTATCTACTGTGTTATTCCACTAACTACCGACTTTTTCGATGAAAGAATTTAATTTTTAAGGGTCATTGATAGTTGATGAAATGATAAATGCTATGGGTTTTGGAAGAACATTAGTGAAGACATTACACGTTTATTTTGTACTGAGGATGTACTTTTCCATAAGCTACTGACCTTACTTTTCTTCAGGTTCCTCACTTCATCACGCACTCTTTCAGGATTCTGTCGCAATTGCGTCTGCGCAACATGTTAGCGAGGTGAGGCGGTGTAAACTTCGCTTCGTTTTGGAAAAAGAAGCAAATTTTAACATGGAAATAAGATGAATGTGTAGGTTTCACTCGAAATTCGCCACTTTGACACTTCTCTGAAAGTTACAAATGGTTAACAAGGCAGGCGAAAAAAAATCTCTGCATTTTCGGCGGAATTCTTTTTACATATTGACCAAAGCAGAGGTGAGAGATCTTTTTGAATGGTCACTATCCAAGTGTGGGCATGGAGGGCCCTCACTTAATATTTACAAAAAATGTGTGTGTAGGCTTCAGTTTAGAATAGCAGTTTCCCTCCATTGCTAGGCATTTCCCCTACAGCGCCTGCCCGCAGCCCCCACCACTACCACTCTCCCCACGTGCCCCCTGGATACGGTATTTTGCATGGACTGAACAGGTCTCGGGAGACCCTAACGGTACTGACCGACTGCCGTGTCATCCTCGGCCTATAAACGTCACTGGATGCGGAAATGGACGGGCATGTGGTCTTGCTGCACTACCAGTCCTGTCCTATGAAAAAATGCATCGCATCTGAAAGGCAAGCCTCCAAATACCAGCCTTTTCCCCCAGTGAAGCGTTTAAATATGACATCGAAGGTTATCTGTTACATGTAGGCCACTGCTATCGTATGATTCTTCATGAAGAATGAAATTCACATATTTTGGGCGAGAATTGTGGGAAACCTCATGCAAGAGGAGCCTTAGAGTAGTGATTACTTTATGTAAAAATTTAAAATACTCTTAATTTTGCTGGCGAGGTATAATTTTTTCTATTTACTAGGAGATCTTGCACTGCTTCGAACGTTTCGCAAGCTGCCAGAAGCTAGTTCATCCACAAGGGATCAGTCATCTCTAAAACTTCTTTGAGAAACAATAAAATAATTAGCAAAACTCCAAAATGTTTGCATCTGCATTTACCACTTATAAGTCTTATGAGGTAACAAATTCTTTTTCATAGTATACTTTTATTTTTTTGACACATTGTCAGAGTGAGTGTCGATCCTTTTGAACAGAGGTGGAGAGCTTTTTTCAGTCATCAGTCTTCTGACTGATTTGACGTGGGCCACAACGAATTCCTCTATAGTTCCCCAAGGAAGTTATTCCCTGATGTCTTATAACATTACTGTCATCCTGTCCCTTCATCTTGTCAGTTTTTTCCATATATTCCTTTCCTGGCCGATTCTGCGAAGAACCTGTTCATTCCTTACCTTATCAGTTCACCTAATTTTCAACATTCTTCTGTAGCACCACATTTCAAAAGCTTCGATTGCCCTCTGTTCCGGTTTCCACACAGTCCATGTCTCACTTCCATACAATGTTGCGTTCGAAACATACATTCTCAAACATTTTTTCCTCACATTAAAACCCATGTTTGACACTAGCAGACTTCTCTTGGCCGTGAATGCCATCTTGGCCTGTGTTAGTATGCTTTTTATGTCCTCCTTGCTCCCTCCCTCATGGGTTATTTTGCTGCCTAGGCAGCAGAGTTCCATAACTTCATCCATTTCGTGATCACAAATCGTGATGTTATGTTTCTCGCTGTTCTCACTTGTACTACTTTTCATTACTTTTGTCTTTCTTTGATTTACTCGTAATTCATATTTTGCCTCCCTGGTGCCTTTACCTTTTCTAAAGTCAAACTGATCGTCATATAATACATCCCTAATTTTCTTTTCATTCTTCTGTACATTATTCTTGTCAGTAACTTGGATTCATGAGCTGTTACGCTGATTGTGCTGCAATTACCGCACTTGCCGGCTCTTGCAATCTTCGGAATTTTGTGGATAATGTTTTTCCGATAGCCACATAGTGTATCACCAGATTCATACAGGGTGTTTCAAAAATGACCGGTATATTTGAAACGGCAATAAAAACTAAACGAGCAGCGATAGAAATACACCGTTTGTTGCAATATGCTTGGGATAACAGTACATTTTCAGGCGGACAAACTTTCGAAATTACAGTAGCTACAATTTTCAACAACAGATGGCGCTGCAAGTGATGTGAAAGATATAGAAGACAACGCAGTCTGTGGGTGCGCCATTCTGTACGTCGTCTTTCTGCTGTAAGCGTGTGCTGTTCACAACGCGCAAGTGTGCTGTAGACAACATAGTTTATTCCTTAGAACAGAGGATTTTTCTGGTGTTGGAATTCCACCGCCTAGAACACAGTGTTGTTGCAACAAGACGAAGTTTTCAACGGAGGTTTAATGTAACCAAAGGACCGAAAAGCGATACTATAAAGGATCTGTTTGAAAAATTTCAACGGACTGGGAACGTGACGGATGAACGTGCTGGAAAGGTAACGCGACCGCGTACGGCAACCACAGAGGGCAACGCGCAGCTAGTGCAGCAGGTGATCCAACAGCGGCCTTGGGTTTCCGTTCACCGTGTTGCAGCTGCGGTCCAAATGACGCCAACGTCCACGTATCGTCTCATGCGCCAGAGTTTACACCTCTATCCATACAAAATTCAAACGCGGCAACCCCTCAGCGCCACTACCATTGCTGCACGAGAGACATTCGCTAACGATATAGTGCACAGGATTGATGACGGCGATATGCATGTGGGCAGCATTTGGTTTACTGACGAAGCTTATTTTTACCTGGACGGCTTCGTCAATAAACAGAACTGGCGCATATGGGGAACCGAAAAGCCCCATGTTGCAGTCCCATCGTCCCTGCATCCTCAAAAAGTACTGGTCTGGGCCGCCATTTCTTCCAAAGGAATCATTGGCCCATTTTTCAGATCCGAAACGATTACTGCATCAGGCTATCTGGACATTCTTCGTGAATTTGTGGCGGTACAAACTGCCTTAGACGACACTGCAAACACCTCGTGGTTTATGCAAGATGGTGCCCGGCCACATCGCACGGCCGACGTCTTTAATTTCCTGAATGAATATTTCGATGATCGTGTGATTGCTTTGGGCTATCCGAAACATACAGGAGGCGGCGTGGATTGGCCTCCCTGTTCGCCAGACATGAACCCCTGTGACTTCTTTCTGTGGGGACACTTGAAAGACCAGGTGTACCGCCAGAATCCAGAAACAATTGAACAGCTGAAGCAGTACATCTCATCTGCATGTGAAGCCATTCCGCCAGACACGTTGTCAAAGGTTTCGGGTAATTTCATTCAGAGACTACGCCATATTATTGCTACGCATGGTGGATATGTGGAAAATATCGTACTATAGAGTTTCCCAGACCGCAGCGCCATCTGTTGTTGCAAATCGTAACTACTGTAATTTCGAAAGTTTGTCTGCCTGAAAATGTACTGTTGTCCCAAGCATATTGCAACAAACGGTGTATTTCTATCGCTGCTCGTTTAGTTTTTATTGCCGTTTCAAATATACCGGTCATTTTTGAAACACCCTGTACATCCTACACACCAACAGGAATAATCGTTTCTTTTTTACTTTTTTTTATTTTTGCCACTTCCTCCACGTCTTTTAGAAATTCTGATGAAATGTTATCTACTCTTTCTGCCTTATTCGATCTTAACTGTTCCAAAGCTCTTATAAATTCTGATTCCAATACTGAATCCCCTGTCTCTTTTACATTGATTCTTGTTCCTTCCTCTGTCAAAACATCAGACAAGTCTCCCCTCTCATACAGGCTTTCAAAATGGCTCTGAGTACTATGGGACTTAACATCTGAGGTCATCACTCCACTAGAACTACTTAAACCTAACTAACCTAAGGACATCGCACACATCCATGCCCGAGTCAGGATTCGAACCTGCGACCGTAGCAGTCTCGCGGTTCCAGACTGAAGCGCCTAGAACCGCTCGGCCACAGCAGCCGGCTATAGAGGCCTTCCATGTACTCTTTCCACCTATCCGCTCGCTCCTTTGCATTTAACAGTGGAATCCCAACTGCACTCTTAATGTTACCAGCCTTGCTTTTAATTTCACCAAAGGTTGTTCCAACTTTCCTATATGCTGAGTCAGTCCTTCCGACAATCTTTTTTTTTTTCGATTTCTTCGCATTTTACATGCAGCCATTTTGCCTTAGCTTCCCTGCACTTCCTATTTATTTCATTCCTAAGTGACGTGTATTTCTGTATTCGTGAATTTCCCTGAAAATTTATGTATTTCCTTCTTCCATCGGTCAACTGAAGTATTTCTTCTGTTACCCATGGTTTCCTCGTAATTACCTTCTTTGTACCAATGTTTTTCTTCCCAAATTCTGTGACTGCCCCTTTAAGAGATGTCCATTTCTCTTCAACTGAACTGCCTACTGAGCCATTCCTTATCGCAGTATCTGTAGCCTCAGAGAACTTCAAGCGAATACCTTCATTCCTTACAAGGGAACCTCCCCATCGCACCCCCCTCAGATTTAGTTATAAGTTGGCACAGTGGATAGGCCTTGAAAAACTGAACACAGATCAATAGAGAAAACAGGAAGAAGTTGTGTGGAACTATGAAAAAATAAGCAAAATATACAAACTGAGTAGTCCATGAGCAAGATATGCAATATCAAGTAGAATGTGAGCGCAGGAGCACCGTGGTCCCGTGGTTAGCGTGAGCAGATCTGGAACGAGAGGTCCTCGGTTCCAGTCTTCCCTCGAGTGAGAAGTTTAATTTTTTATTTTCAGTTTATGTGACAAACTCTTATGTTTTCATCACTTTTTTGGGAGTGATTATCACATCCACAAGAAAACCTAAATCGGGCAAGGTAGAAGAATCTTTTTACCCATTCGCCAAGTGTACAAGTTAGGTGGGTCGACAATATATTCCTGTCATGTGACGCACATGCCGTGACCAGTGTCGTATAGAATATATCAGACGTGTTTTCCTGTGGAGGAATCGGTTGACCTATGACCTTGCGATCAAATGTTTTCGGTTCCCATTGGAGAGGCACGTCCTTTTGTCTACTAATCGCACAGTTTTGCGGTGCGGTCGCAAAACACAGACACTAAATTTATTACAGTGAACAGAGACGTCAATGAACGAACGGACAGATCAAAACTTTGAGAAAATAAAGAAAGTAAAATTTTTACTCGAGGTAATACTTGAACGAAGGACCTCTCGTTCAACAATTGCGCCCGCTAACCACGGGACCACGGCGCTGCTTGTTACTCATTATCCTTGATGTTGCCTATTTTCTGCATGGACTACTCAGTTTGTATATTTTGCTTATTTTTTTTATAGTTCCACACAACTTCTTCCTGTTTTCTCGATTGATCTGTGTTCAGTTTTTCAAGGCCTATCCTGTGTGCCAACTTATAACTAAATCTGAGGGGTGCGCGATGGGGAGGTTCCCTTGTTAGTACTTCCACCTCTTTGCGCATTCATTCTTCCTGAATAGTCTCTTAAACTGTAGCCTACTCTCCATCACTATTAAATTGTGATCTTAGTCTATATCTGCTCCTGGCTACGCCTTACAATCCCTTATTTGACCGAGCGAGGTGGCGCAGTGGCTAGCACACTGGACTCGCATTCGCGAGGACGACGGTTCAATCCCGCGTCTGGCCATCCTGATTTAGGTTTTCAGTGATTTCCCTAAATCACTTCAGGCAAATGCCGGGATAGTTCCTTTGAAAGGGCACGGCCGACTTCCTTCCCTGTCCTTCCCTAATCAGATGAGATCGATGAGCTTGCTGTCTGGTCTCCTTCCCCAAACAACCCAACCCAAGCCCCCTTATCTGATTTTGGAATCTCTGACTAACCAGGATGTAATCTAACTGAAATCTTCCCGTATCTCCTGGCCTTTTCCAGGTATACCTCTTCCTCTTGTGATTCTTGATCAGAGTATTCGCTATTACTAGCTAAAATTTATTACAGTTCTCAACTAATTTTACTCTTCTTTCATTCCTACTACCAAGCCCATATTCTGCAGCAACCCTTTCTTCTACTCCTTCTCCTACAACTCCATTACAATCTCCTATGGATATTAGATTCTCGTCTCCTCTTATGTACTGAATTACCCGTTCAGTATCCTCATATACTTCTTCTATCTCTTCATCTTCGGCTTGCAGCGTCGGCATGTATATCTGAACTATCGTTGTCGGTGTTGGTTTGCTGTCGATTCTGATGAGCACAACTTTATCGTTGAACTGTTCATTGTAACTCACTCTCTGCCCTACCTTCCTATTCATAACAAATCCTACTCCCGTTATACCATTTTCTGCTTCTGTTGTTATTACCCTAAACCCACTGCCCAGAAATCCTTGTCATCTTCCCATTTCAATTCACTGACCATCACTATATCTAGACTAAGCCTTAGCATTTCCCTTTTCAATTTTTCTGGCTTCCCTACCACGTTCAAACTTCTGACATTCCGCGTTCTAACCCGTAGAACGTTACCTTTTCCTAGAATAGTCAAGCTTTTTCTCATGGTCACCTCCACCTTGGCAGTCCCTTCCCGAAGATACGAATGGGGACTAGTCCGGAATCTTTTGCCAACGGAGAGATCATTACGATTTACAATTACAGGCCATATGTCCTGTGGATCCATATGTCCTGTGGATGCATATTAGGGGCATTTAATAAGTGATTTCCACTTCCTTTTGCATCCTCAAGCCGTTGATCATTGCTGATTCTTCCGCTTTAGGTGCAGTTTCCCGTCCCCAGGGCAAGAATGTCCCCTGAACCGCTGTCCGGTTCTCCGCTCTCTTTGGCAAGGCCGTTAACTGAATGAGGGTGACTTCTTATGCCAGACGTCTTCGGCCGCGATTGCTGATGATTTTTATTCAAAACTTAAGCGGTGTCGGGGCTTGAACCGGGGACCCAGGGCGTTTTGATTACCTATCAATGATGCTACACTTTTCTTTTGTATTTGGTCGTGGCGGACATCACATGACACCCGTTGAAGTTCATTGTTGGTTCCTTCACTCACTTTCTTTTATTACAGAGAGCAGCCAGATGTCTGACCGTACACTTTGAGCTACCGTGCCAGCACCCCTAGACCAAGGGAGGTGTATGTAAACGGATAGAATATGAGATAATCTGAGCGATAAAGTTAGGCCAAAAATAGTACTCGAGTATGTCTGCCGGCAAACCACATAAGCTCTTCAAGAGAAGGAAAGCTCAGAAGAAAACTTGAAAAATAACATTCTATGATTCCCCAACTATTCTGTAGTAAAAGGGAGAGATATTAATTTCTTAGTTGTAGGCTGGGAGACGCTTATACATTGACTGAAATACGCTGTTGCTTGAAGTAGTGAGTACGTAAAAAATGCTTGTTAAATAAATTAGTCGAATCATACTATGTAGGCTTTCGTGACTGGTATTTTCGTTTTTGTTAATATGTGTTTTATGGCCATAACACTATGCACCAAGGCATATCTCTGTGCCTTAGGTTTCGTCAGACAATGCTGGAGAAAACTCGAACTCTTTACTCGTATGCAGGCAATGTCGTTTTGTGCCCGCTACAGACCACTTCCAAGATCGCAGAGTTTCGCCGACATTTGTTATGAAGTTTCATTTTGTATTAAGGTCTACACCTCGTCTGATTGTAGTCCAGTTAAAGCCTTTTTTTAATTTTATGGTTTCTCTATACATCCTAACACAGTAATTATTCGTTCTTGATAAAACCATTGTATCAGGAAAACGAATTTTATGGTTCCGTGGTCCCAGTGCATGTTCTGCTGCTGTTGATTCATCAATGTTGCCACGGCGACAATTGCTCTTCTATTGCTTAATGCGGATGTTGATTCTTTCTCTCATTTGTAGTGCTTATGCACATTTGATCGCATGTACAAGGAATTTTATATACTCCGGATGTGGTAAGCGGCGGCCGTAGGTCCTGGGCAGTGTTCAAATATTCGCGCACTTTCCTAATTGGTTTAAACACTATGTCAATGCCGTCTCTTGCGAGTACTCTTCTGGCGCAACCCGTGCCCGATTTTCCGAATGGGGCGAGAGTTATCCATTTAAATGGCTCTTTTTCATTAGAATCCCCAGATCTTGTAGAGTGTAGTGCACTATTAATCTCTTTGTCAGAGCAGCCGTTTCTTCGTCAGTGTAGTGTCTTAGTTATCTTTTCGTCATAGTAGATTTTTCTCCTTCAGAAGAAGGAACGGCAACCCTGACAGCGCACTACACTACTGGAAAAGGTGCACACAGCTACGAATATCCCAGAGAAACAGCAATGCGTAAACGGTACGAGAGAGTACGTCATACCACTGCCGATAATAACACTATCACGGCCATGAATACCTTAATATGCCCTCGTCTGTAGAGGGAAACTGGTAATTAAGCAGATAAAGCACCACCCATGACGGTTTACTTGAGCATTAACTTAAAAATTTTGTCCATATGTTCTTTCATGGGACTACTCACATGCCCAATAAAAAAATTTTTACCTAAAGTTGTTCTTTGGAGTCATTGATAAGTGCCCTTGAGCAAGTCGGCAAGTACTTATAGTTTTCCGGGAGCAATCCAGCTTGCATGAGAGGTGAGGCTTGAACGCACCTGCGACCATGTGGTACCTACTGCATGATAGCCCATCCTCACAAGAATGAAAGCAAGTGCGCCTGACGTCCCACGTAAACTGCCAAGCTGTTACTCCCTACTACACCCAGTTACGTTCTCGGCAGTAATGTCGAAAGACGTTACTTTGTTCTGTTTTTTAAGTAGGTAATTCTGCGATTAGCAAAATCCCCAGACATGTTCGTTGATTTTACACCTTCAATCCAGAGAGGAGGAACTTCTGCAATATGGTAGTTTTACCGTTTCATTGGTTTGATGTAATTAGTCGTGCAGCAGAAGACAGGATTGGAAACGTATAATGGAAGAAATTGCTTCAAATGGTTCAAATGGCTCTGAGCACTATGGGACTTAACTTCTGAGGTCATCAGTCCCCTAGAACTTAGAACTAATTAAAACTAACTAACCTAAGGACACCACACACATCCATGGCCGAGGCAGGATTCGAACCTGCGACCGTAGCGGTCGCGCGGTTGCAGTCTGTAGCGCCTAGAACCGCTCGGCCACTCTGGCCGGCAGAAATTGCTTCATTCACTGCATTGTTAATGGAACCATTTTGTATTCACGTAAAACGAGGAAAACATAAATTCCGAACCATGAAATACGAATCCCGTGTCCTGACCAATAAGTCACGAGTTCTGACCCACTAAAGGTGACAGCAAGTTAAAAATATCTCGTCAAGGCTCCTAAGGCGAAGTCAGCGATTCACAACGGGCGTTGTTGCGTCGCAGCTGCTGCCGTTTCTCGGAAGCAGCACGCTCCGCTCCCGCAGGAACAACGCTGGAACGCGCATACGCTGTGTCAGCAGCGATAGCGAAGCGGCCCAAGCTCTTGGAAAATCGTCGAACCTTGCTATCTACGGCACGCACTGGAGCGAGCCAGAAGAAGAACAGCGCAATGCCAACGTTCACACGTTTCGTTCCCACAGCCAGAGCCACGTAGACTGCTCCATCCTAGCTCATATGTATCGACAATCGCTTACACACGCCGGTGTAACTGGAAAATAAAGAGAACTTTTGTTTACAAAAAGGGAGTTATACCAGATTCACATAATTATAGACCAATAACGCAAACGTCCGTCTGCTGAAGGTTTCTTCAGCTTATTCAAAATTACACATTACGACACTCTTCAACCGTCGGCGGTCTCTGTCAGTCAAGAGACGAGGTCTGCCTGTACGCTTTTGTGCTGTACGTGTCACTTCACGTTTCCACTTCACTATCACATCGGAAACAGTGGACCTAGGAATGTTTAGGAGTGTGGAAATCTCGCGTACAGACGTACGACACAAGTGACACCCAGTCACCTGACCACGTTCGAAGTCCGCGGAGAGCCCCATTCTGCTCTCTCACGATGTCTAATGACTACTGATGTCGCTGATATGGAGTACTTGGCAGTAGATGGCAGCACATTGCATCTAACATGAAAAACGTATGTTTTGGGGGGGAACAAAAATGGTTCAAATGGCTCTGAGCACTATGGGACTTAACATCTGTGGTCATCAGTTCCCTAGAACTTAGAACTACTTAAACCTAACTAACCTAAGGACATCACACACACCCATGCCCGAGGCAGGATTCGAACCTGCGACCGTAGCGGTCACGCGGCTCCAGACTGTAGCGCCTTTAACCGCTTGGCCACACCGGCCGGCCACAGTTGTTACAATCAATACTGTTTGTTTTACTCAAGTAATAAAACAGGTTTGGAATTAAATGTATCGTAAACTGGTCATACTATAGGGAGCACTGAGGATAATATGCGTATTCTCCACAGGGTTCAAAGAGGCAGTGCTCTCGACTTATTAGAAGAGCTTGAAATTCGTAAAGCTAAAAAACAGGAGCCAGCAAACGCGCTCAATGGGCAGAAAGATTTTATAACCAATACCCACTCTGTTTTGGTTGACAAAGCTCTGCTGCAATCTTTTGTTTTCCTTTATTGTTATTTCATCCCGCCTCGCCGATTGTGGGCGCCTTGTTGGCTGCAGCGGTTTAAACAACTCACTCTTCAGCCAGTAGAACTTAAGGCTAACTTAGATGCTAATACAACATGTACTTAATATTACTTGAAAAGGTGACATGAATGGAAGAAATATAAATAATATAATGTTGTCTTCATGAACTGTTTAAAAACAGTGATAAAAATGTGGACAGGCAGCACGATTAAAAACATCTGAGAAACACTTGAAAAATGCTAAAAACTTGAAAAACACTGAACACGACAGAAGATACACTGAACAGTAAAAACGGAGCATCGAGCGCTTTCACTAAAATTGGAAATGGACCTGACTTGGGACGGTAGATAGTAGATGAAAAGAAGAGTGGGTATGGTCCACAATGATATTTGAAAACAGTATGTTGCAATGGAAAAATTGATTTAAGACATACGTTTTCAGGTTTAGATTAGACGAGAAGCTGGCACTACACTGTCGGGAGTTTTGAGTTACCAGTACTCAAATCACACAGTAGAAAAATTTTCATGCTAGCTTGCTCGTTTGACAGACACGTCATACAAATTGCTCAAGATTATTGGCCAGTTGGCTACTACTTGCCCTCAAAAAGTTAGTACCAGGAACTGTGAACTGAAATCGAAACATCCTGGCAAAATTAAACACCATAAACAAACCAGACACCTGTTTTAATTGATTTAGTTGTGTGTACATCTTTTTCAGCTCTCTGCAACTTTAAGAAGTTCGAATTAAATCACAATTTTATCATAACCCAAAGTAGTTTACCCATGCGTCGTGGTATATCTTTCATTCGCTTCTTAGAACATTTCTTCATGATTCTACTTTTTTTCCTTGTTTTGTTTTTCCATCTGCGTACTAGTGTCAAAATATTTCAGGGTTGTATCACGCCCCAGCAGCCGTCTACTGTGCCAGAATTACTTATCAAGACCAGAGGCATGGTTATTGACACTGAAGAAATTTTGCTGTGTGTACTGCAGTACTGTTCGGTAAAACTGTGGTATCGTACACAGATCGCGTTGCCACATCATAGTTTGCAACAGGAATCGATGCGACAGACTTAAGCGTGGGCTCGCTGCAATCAGCAACGATGTATCAGAGGCGATCCTGAAAACCACGTCTTCCGTCTCAGCATAGCAGCACCCTCACACTGAGGTCAATATAGTGTCGAGCTACTGTAGCAAGCACTCTGCCCAGTTTGTAACCTCATCTGCAGCAGTCAGCAGCGCGGAGTGGCTGCGTGGTTTGAGGCGCTATGTCACGGATTGCGCGGCCCCTCCCGCCGGAGGTTTGAGTCCTCCCTCGGGCATGGGTGTGCGTGTTGTTCTTAGCATCAGTTAAAGTTAGTTTAAGTAGTGTGTAAGTCTAGGGAACGATGACCTCAGCAGTTTGGTCCCTTAGGAATTCACACACGTTTGAACATTTTTTGTAGCAGTCAACATTAAGGATAAACGCTATAGTCAAAGTTTCTGAGGGACTTGTGCATTTAAATATGGAACACTGTAGTGCTGCAAGAGAACAGTTTGTTAATCTCTACATCAAGTAAGTTTCAGTAGTCACCACAGTTGTAACAAATCAAGAAATACGGTGGCAAAGATATATTTCAAAGTTAATTAAGACCCTTATTCAATGTAATAAAGTGAACTAATATTTCATGTGTTCTAGTAAGATGAACCTCACCCAGAACAATGGAGGGACCCTTAGTTGCGGCCAGACGAAAGTGCACTACTGGCCATTAAAATTGCTACACCACGAAGATGACGTGCTACAGACGGGAAATTTACCTGACAGGAAGAAGATGCTGTGATATGCAAATGATTAGCTTTTCAGAGCATTCACACAAGGTTGGCGCCGATGGCGACATCTACAATGTGCTGACATGAGGAAAGTATCCAACGCCGGCGGCGGTAGCCGTGCGGTTCTGGCGCTGCAGTCCGGAACCGCGGGGCTGCTACGGTCGCAGGTTCAAATCCTGCCTCGGGCATGGGTGTGTGTGATGTCCTTAGGTTAGTTAGGTTTAAGTAGTTCTAAGTTCTAGGGGACTTATGACCTAAGATGTTGAGTCCCATAGTGCTCAGAGCCATTTGAACCATTTTTTGAAAGTATCCAACCTATTTCTCATACACAAACAGCAGTTAACCGGCGCTGCCTGGTGAAACGTTGTTGTGATGCCTCGTGTAAGGAGGAGAAATGCGAACCATCACGTTTCCGACTTTCATAAAGGTCGGATTGTAGCCTATCGTATCGCGACATTGCTGCTCGCACTGGTCGAGATTCAATGACTGTTAGCAGAATATGGAATCGATGGGTTCAGGAGGGTAATATGGAACGCCGTGCTGGATCCCAATGGCCTCGAATCAATAGCAGTCGAGATGACAGGCATCTTATCCGCATGGCTGTATGGCTGTAGCGGATCGTGCAGCCACGTCTCGATCCCCGAGTCAACAGATGGGGACGTTTGCAAGACAACAACCATCTGCACGAACAGTTCGACGACGTTTGCAGCAGCATGGACTATCAGCTCGGAGACCATGGCTGCGGTTATCCTTGATGCTGCATCACAGACAGGAGCGCCTGCGATGGTGTACTCAACGACGAACCTGGGTGCACGAATGGCAAAACGTCATTTTTTCGGATGAATCCAGGTTCTGTTTACAACATCATGATGGTCGCATCCGTGTTTGGCGACATCGCGGTGAACGCACATTGGAAACGTGTATTCGTCATCGCCATACTGGCGTATCACCAGGCGTGATGGTATGGGGTGATATTGGTTACACGTCTCGGTCACCTCTTGTTCGCGTTGACGGCACTTTGAACAGTGGACGTTACATTTCAGATGTGTTACGACCCCTGGCTCTAACCTTCATTCGATTCCTGCAAAACCCTACATTTCAGTAGGATAATGCACGACCGCATGTTGCAGGTCCTGTACGGGCCTTTCTAGATACAGAAAATGTTCGACTGCTGCCCTGTCCAGCACATTCTCCATATCTCTCACCAATTGAAAACGTCTGGTCAAAGGTGGCCAAGCAACTGGCTCGTTACAATACGCTAGTCACTACTCTTGATGAACTGTGGTATCGTGTTGAAGCTGCATGGGCAGCTGTATCTGTACACGCCATCCAAGCTCTCTTTGACTCAATGCCCAGGCGTATGAAGGTCGTTATTACGGCCAGAGGTGGTTGTTCTGGGTACTGATTTCTCAGGATCTATGCACCCAAATTGCGTGAAAATGTAATCACATGTCAGTTGTAGTATAATATATTTGCCCAATGAATACCCGTTTATCATTTGGATTTCTTCTTGGTGTAGCGATTTTAATGGCCAGTAGTGTAGTTTCACCTGGTCACAGTAATAACCACACTTATAGTTAAAGAGACTTGTCTTGTGCCGAACTGACACAGATTTTGCAGATTTCAAACATGTTCTAAATTCAGACATAAATTTCTTGGCTAGAACTCTGATTTCAACTTTCATATGTGTTATGCCTTTATTTCACACTTCGACTAAGTTCAAGGTCTTTCTGAGTTACTGTTACTTTCACGTGTCCCGATATTAATGAACTCCAGGGTAAATCAATATTCGTCATGGATCTACATGTACATCATAATCACTGCACTGAAACGCCCATTTAATTATTTGACAGAGGGTTCAGAAAACCACTTTCACACTATTTATCGGTCGTTCGACCTTCTAACATCACACGGGAAATACGTACGCTTGAATCTTTCCTTGGGGACACTGATTTCTCCGATTTTATTACGATGGCCGTTTCTTCATATGTAGATGTGTGGCAACAAAACATTTTAGCAAGCGGAGGAGATAGGTGGTGATTGAAATTTCGGGAAAACATCTCGACGCAACGAAATTCGCCTTCGCTTTAATTATTGCCATCCCAACTCGTTTATCATATCCGTGAAAATTTCTCCCATTTCATGATAACATAAAAGGAGCTGCTCTTATCTGAAATTTTTCATTGTCCTTCGTGATTCCTATGTGGTAACGATTCCATACTGCGCAGTACAGCGTAGTACAGGAAGTCGCTTTAGTTATGAGGTCATGTTAATGATAAGAATGATTAGCAGCTATGTTACTTATTTAAGATCGAGAACATTCAGATGAACTATGGAATACTCCCTTGAATCTACGGCGGAGAACGTCAAGCGATTAAAAGGGTCAGAAGTCGAATAAATCTATCTGTCACGTGACTAAAATGCCCTGGATTTGTTGTGCTGAGGTGGCAAACACGAAGCCTTTGTGGCAGTTGCAAGGGCGTAGCGGCTGAGTCACGATCGCCCGTCTGACTATCTATGAATCAAACCGGGAAGTTGCATGATTGCTGCCCTCGTGCGTGCCGAAGCGCTGCAATCCGACGGCCTTAGATAAGGTTAAAATGCGTCTTCGTCACTGTGTTGTAATCCAAACCAAAACTGTCGTGGCTCGTGGGAGGTCTTACGACGGAATTAACTTCAGTCGTGCCCTCCCCCCCCCCCCCAACTCCCCCGCCCTCCCCGTCCATTCTTCATCACTCTCATAAGCCACGGAGACAATGTATAATAATAAAAAGAAGAACACGAGAGAATAGAAACCATTAACAAGTAAATGAATACGCTATGATCAAGTTCAAGATGAATTTCCTTAAAACGAGTGTGGGACTAGGAAATAATGCAAAAATCCGTGTTCGAATCTTCAATATACTTCCCTAAAAATTATCGAACATAGGAATGTACATACATCAGTCCATCTAACAATAGTGTATTATCTGAAATATCGTTTTTCACATATACATCTGTAATGCAGTATCTCACAAATTATTCTAATGCTCTGTTGAACCACCAACAAAGAACGATAGCTACTTACGTTATTGGGTTAGACATAATGTCCTTCACAATTCTGATCCAGCTATTCAACGAAGAGTTCCCAGTATGTAAACCAGATGTATAACAATGTAACATGTTTTATACTGATGCATTGTGACGTTTTTGGAGAAAAATCCTCATTAGAAATCAATGGGGATGCCGAAAATAGAAGTCTTCCGAAACTCAACAGTCTCTGTCCACGTATCCACTCCAGTGGGCAGTAGGTAATGGTGCCCAAGTTGATATTGTGTTCCTTGATTTCCAGATGGCATTCGGAATCGTATAGCATTGTTACTTGGTGAATAAATCACGAACTTACGAAATATCGGACCATATTTGTGACTCGAATCACGAGTCCCAATCACACAGAACTCAATACGCGTGCAAAATCTTCAGATCTTATAGAGGCTTTATTGTTCACTATGTGTGTAAATGATCTAATGTATAAGATCGTATATCCAGTGATGCTGGTCCTGAATGACGCTGGTTGTATACAAAATTTTGCAATACCAGAAAATTGTAGCGAAACGCAGCACGAATTGCAGCAAAATCAACAGTTGGTGCAGGGATTGGCGGTCAACCCACAACATAAATAAATGAAACTTATTTCGTACACATAGGCGGAAAGATCAATTATTAACAGAAATTATAGTATTGACAATAAATAAACGGAAATCGTAACTATCACAAAATATGTGGGAGCACCCATTCTGAGCTACCTAAAATGGAACGACCCCTAAAAATTTGTTGCTGGAAAAGCAAACGCCAGGCTGAAAATCAGTGGAACATTCCTAAGGAAGTGTTACACACCGACGAAAAAGGTATGTTACAGTACCATTGTATGACAATTCTTTGAGTATTTCCCGTCAGTGTGGGACTCTTACCAGGTAGCATCAATAGGAAAAATGGAGGATATTCGAAGTAAGCGACACAAGAAGAAGCGCGTTGTGCGTCACGGAGAGGTTTACTATTAAAATTCTGGCAACGTACGCTCCAAGAAGTGGTACTATCACTTCCTAACACGTAAATCTCACGAAACAGCCACGACAGGAAAAAAACAGGTAAATGAAAGCTCATTCGGGGGTTAAGCTGCAGTCGATCTTCCCATACGCCCTTCTAAATTAGAAGACCAGAAGCGGATAATCACAATAGTATAAGAAGTGCCCTCCACCACACACCTATAAGTGGCTTGTGGCGTTTAGACGTGGACACGCCCAATACATCGACGACCAAACATGCATATTTCTCATAGGAACCAAAAAGTAGCCATCGTGAACCGAAAACCATCACATCGCTAAGCAATAAGAAGAACCACACGGCGCACATGGAATTACGTCTTAATAAAGCTATCCCGAAAATGGCTGTGAGTTAATAAAGACAAACAATGCCATGTTCTCTGATGCATTATTCATCAGCCAGTGTCATTGATGAAAGTATCAGCAGTCCCATTTCAATTTACTTTCACATTCCTACGAGTGGAAAGCACCATTGGTTTCAAATACAGAGGAGTTCTCACTAACGTTTAAAAATTCCGGAAGTGACGTAGATGACGCTGAGACAAGTAATGTAATACAAGACACAAGGATTCGTAAATATCGGGAAATGCCTCAAAAATGGATGAGAAATGATGAACATGTGACGTCACCTGATGACATACCTCGCTGCACGTGCAGCGGTTGGGCTTGGGCATGAAGGGATGATTGGGCGATACAATACTTGCATTCGAGCAAACTGTGCAAATTTCGAACACTTTTGTAAATGTGATTTGTTGTATATGTAGATGTTACAAAAGTACTGTCCTTACAGTAAACAAGTAAAAGCTGTCCTTATTTTGTGTTTCTTTTATTTTGTCGCTTTTTGTTTGTTTATAGACATTATTTAAAACGTAGGTGAGTTATTGGTAACGACGTAATTCGGAAGCTGAAAGTCATTTACTCGTGACGCAATACGGTAAGTTTTTACTGTATTGTACTTTGCAGTAAGTAACCGGAGACCTGGGGATTGTAGAAATGTGTACTGTCTTGCTTCTCTCTTGTCTTTACTGGTTTTATGCTTCTCATATCTAATTTTATAACACACAAAAGAAAAAGTTATTAGCTAACAGGCAATAAAGAGTGCAAATTTTCTGAAGAGTTCTTATTCTTCTGGTCAGAAATAATCCCACCCAGTATTCATTGTGAGTTTTTTGAAGGAGGGTAGGATGTCAAACCGGCCAACTGGGAGCAGGAGGGACACCATAGAACACTTTAATTTCCACTGTCCTGAATGCGGGTTTGATGGCTTCCATTACAAAATATACACGTTTGAATTCTACGGAGCGCAGTACAGTGAGGTACGATAAAAGAATGCTGTGTGAAGAGGCGTGGCTCAGCACTTTGGCACACTTAAGACCAAATAACATGTCTTACATTTCCTCGAGAACATATATGTTTTATACATCAAACTCTTCAGAAAGATGTGCGCTACAAAATGAACACATTTTTGCAATAAATTTTTGATGTCTTATCTCAAACGTTCGGCGGGGGGGAGGGGGCGCCACTACCAAGTTTTTGCCATTGCTCCGGTTCAGAAATATCGCAGATCCGGGGCTGACTGGCAGTATTAAGTTTATTAGTTTATAGTCAATTTCAGTATACTCACTCTGCCACTTCAGACTTTCGAATAATTTTAAAACCGTTTGTCAAATTAAAATCTTAGGTAACTATGATGTAAAACTGGTAGTGTACGTGTGAAACATTGGTCCAACGTAAGAGAGGACCCGATGGCCCTAATCGGATCAGATTAAATAAATAAATAAAGCAAACAAATCGAATATCGGCGTTAAGGTATTGACATGAATTCAACATGCCGATATATTCCATCAAAGTCTGGGGTCTACGCGAAGAAATATCACTTGCTACACTTGGGACTGATTAGCTGACAAATATACTGAGCAGTTCTATTCATCGATATAGTGTACAGAATATTTCGTTTACAGATGCAGTTGTACTAATAAAGGATTATTCAACAGCTGTCCGCCCCTGGTAGCTGAGTGGTCGGCACGACGGAATGTTGTACCTAACGGCCCTGGTTCGATTCCCGGCTGCGTTGGAGATTTGCCCCCATCGACACGCAAGTCGCCGAAGTGGCGTCAACTCGAAAGACTTGCACCAGGCGAACGGTCTACCTGACGGGAGGCTCTAGCCACACGGCATTTACATTTTATTTAACAGCTGCTGCTGTTATGTTTAACAAGAATGCATTCTTACAGCTGTGGTTGCACACAATACAAAGCGTGTAGCCTTTCACTATCTTTGTTTAAAGATGACTTTGGTTCAAAGTGAATCTAATTATAACGCGGCATTAAACGTCTTTGAAAAGCTGTTAAATTAACAATAAAAATATACCGGTAATACGGAGTATGATTATTGTGGAAAAATATTTACATTCTGTAGACGAATACTTAATAAGAAACATATAGCATCATTAATGTTATAGTATGGCACACATATTCACTGTAATTTAAGTAAAGAATATTCATTGTTGCGTATACCCGCCTAAAATGATAGTGCATATCATGTTTAGCGTACAAATTGGCTAGATCCACATTGTTATTTAAAGTTGTGAAGAATAGGCTGACAATACGTAATCAGTTAATCAAGGTATCAGAATACTTAGTATTATTATATAGTTTTCAGTAAAATGTATATAATACCAACAATTGACATACTGTGTAATAAAATTTTCATAATATAGCAGGAGGAAAGGAAACGGAGAAATTCAGCATACTCACCCGCAGCGACAGCGTTGCCTTCAAGACCTGTTGCGTGCACCTTTACTCTTAGCGATTTGTCTGACGAGTAATCACTGACAATGTTACTGGCTATATGCTTAACACGCAGATAAAATAAATTCTCTGGCTTCTATTGCGATAGTGAAGTCAAAACGAAACCAGTTCCTCTTATTGTGATTGCCGTAGTTCACCCCAAGAAAATGATGCAGGACTCTTGAATGAAAAGTCTCATGGTGAGCTCCTCCAAGTCCAGAGGTACAATCGACGTCACTACGTCGTCATCTGAGAAATGGTCTCCTATTGGCTGCAGAGTTGCGTGAGGCAGCCGCGATTGGTAGAGCGGCCTCCGTCGTAGGTGGGAGTGGGAGACTTCCGGCAGTTCTCAGAAACATGAACCGGGCGCGGGGTAGAACACCACCAACCAACTGATTTGCGTTGTCAGACATCGTCGTTTGCATAAGAACCCACGTTCAGACCTTTCACTCCAAAATTTTATGATCATACGTTTTCTATTCATATAAACAGATAATACAGAAATTCATCAACACGTTCATAGACAAATTACTTTTGCGATAATTCTTGTCTACTTGAGTGACTGTAGGAATGTTTGAAATCTACAATTTTACACAAACAACAATTTTACACAAACTACATAGTATGAGTATTGTACTTAAACAATTTAAATTGTTAGTACGTATTGTAATGCACTAGTTGCCATAACTGAAGGAGTAAAACGACAAAAATATGAGGACTCGGAACATATACACTGAATACAACTAAATTTTGCCACAATGGTTAAAAACAAAACAAAAAGAAAACAAAAAAAAAACATGAAAACACAATTCCGAATGTGACATAAAAAAGCGCTGCGCTTATAATTTAGTGCCTGATGCACTGCACATTAGCGTACAAGACAGAGCAGTGAGGCAGCCCGGATCACACAGCGCTTTGCGCTATCGAACGTTGATCTCATAGTCTATACTGCCCAGTCTGATGTTGGTTTTTAGGTTGTTTTCCTCTCTCGTCTAGTTAAATGCCAGTCTGATACCCAAACTCCAGCTAAAGAAAACACGAAACGCAAACAATTGTCAATACAATAAGCCGCAGAAGGAAGTTTGCGTGATTAAAAAACAAATGTTGCATGCAAGTCTTCCGTTTAAGGTGGCTGACGTTCATGGTGGCAGCAAGGGCCTCCGGCCTCAAATGTGAAGAATAAAATAAATCGTCAAGTCATGAAACATCTGATCCCACTACAACAGAACACAATATCCTGAGGCAATCGCTCGAACAATAAAGACATTGTGAAAATGAAGAGTCCACAGACAAATATCTATTACAGGAATTCTAGTTTAAGTCAGTGGACTACAGCATTGTTTGAAAATGGTATTTAATCGAGCAACTCGAAATGAGCACCAAATTCGAATTTTTGTTCTTCAACAACTTTGGATTTTGAGAAGGTTATCCTGATAAAATAGTTGCCATAAATGAAGGAAAGAATAACAGATATATGATAAGTGCGAAAAATATATGCTGAATACAACCATATATAACCAGAGTGTATAGGACATGACGCAGAATAAATAAAACATGAAAACACCGTTCGCGACGAACGTATTAAATTAGAAATTGGAAAATGTTAAAAACATACCTATGATAAGTATCTTCAAAGCGGACGTTGCTGTTACAATTTACAGCGCTGGGCGATAACTTAGAAGACAGGGAGCTGAGCCAGTCCGAACGAATCCACGCACTGTGCTGACGTCCGTTGATCTAATGGCCCTGCCAGTCTGAGCGTAGCTTTTAGGCGGTTTTCCACGATCATCTAGGCAAATGCCAACTGCAAGGCTAGTTCCCAATCTCCATCTCAAAAACATGAAAAACAAACAATTAAATTGCCATAAGACACAAAATCATGACTTCCGGGCCGGCTGGTGTGGCCGAGCGTTTCTAGGCGCTTCAGTCTGGAACCGCGCGACCGCTACGGTCGCAGGTTCGAATCCTGCCTCGGGCATGGATGTGTGTGATGTCCTTAGGTTAGTTAGGTTTAAGTAGTTCTAAGTTCTAGGGGACTGATGGCCTCAGAAGTTAAGTCCCATAGTGCTCAGAGCCATTTTGAACCATGTCTTCAGGAGTCATAGACAGATGGCGTACACGACCCCTCTCGACTGTGATGAAAAGAAAGGCGTCCGTACAGCGTCCAAATAGTATCATTATTTGGTGTATCTCGTATTAGTTGAACCCACTATAAGAGAACACCATAGCCCGGGACAATCGTTCGCAAGTAGAAGTGAAGAAAAATAAGAGTCCAGGGACAAATTTCCATTACAGAAATTCTAGTCTAACTGACTTGATTGCAGCTCTGTCTGAAAAATGAGATTTAGCTGAATAAACGTAAAGTGAACGCCATGCACACACAGTTGTACTTCAACGATTTTATATTGTGAGATTTTCGTAATACGCTAGCTGATACAAATGGCGATCACAAACATACGATAACTCTGAAAATTATGAGTCAAACGTAGTTAAACTTAGGGAAAGTTTAGAAGAAGATCTTTTAAAAAAGAATAGTGTATATTCGAAATTGGAGCATTTTTAAAAGCACAAAAGGGAAGTGTATGATTACCCGAGCAGTCCTTATACAACTGTCTGCTACTGTCGATGACTATCTATCAGTCCTACTGGGGTATGTTACCACTCTTCTTAGCACAGCTGGTCTTAGGGGCAGGGCAGTAAGAAGCAACATGCCCCGTTTCTGTAAAGTGCTTTGCATCTACCAAATTTTTCTAGGCTATATCAATTTGGACCGTATTCTCCAAGAGACAGAACCACTTCTCGAAACATTTATCCACTTCCAGAGTATGTTCTGTAATTCCTAATCATTTATTTATTTTATTTAGCGTATGGCATCTACAGAGTAGGGTACGAAGTGTAGACGACATCCTAGACGCTGTACGCCGGGAAACAGTCCGTGACGACGGAACGGCGAACAGTCTACACACTAGGCGACCGAACTATAATTCCTAATCATACATATTTTCAACTGTGATATAGGTTGTGGAAATCTATTAGAGGACATCAGTATAGGATGTGACCACCCTTTTCCCGAAGGCTTTGACTTTGTTGGGGACACTTCTAATAAGGCGTCTCTGAATGTCGTGGGCGGGGGGGGGGGGGAGGGGGGGGGAAGAATGTTACTGTTCACGAATCATTGCCTCAAAGACGCTGCTTTATGACAAGGTCCATTCTTATGCTGATATAGAGATCGGCTTCAAATTGTTCCTCTACTGTACATAGTAAAAAGTGCTGTAAAATGTGTTCATTTCCTTCCTGGCAATAAGGGACCACACCTTACCTACGTAAAACACCTCCATACAATAACAGCATCGCCTCTGTACTTTGCTGTTGGTACTATACATGATGTCAGGTATTCGCTAAACGGAAATAGTTCCATCGGAATGTCACAGGGTATAGTATGAATCATCATGCATCACTACAGATCACTCGTTTCCAGTCCTCAACTCTCCAATAGTGTCTTTCTTTACAACACCTCAAGCCTCGTTTAGCATTGACTACAGAAATGTAAATGTGTGGCTTACGAGGAGCTACTCGACCATTGTCCCTTATTCGTTTTAATTCCCTACCGACAGTCATTGTGCTAATCCTAATGCTGGTAGAGCTTTTGGACTCATTAGTAGTTCCTTCTGCTGATTTCATGTTATTTTTTACAACCCCCCTCTCTCTCCCCTCACCATTGCTCGACGGAGTTTGTCCGTCAGTTCATTAGCTCTATCTGGTCTTGGTTTAGCCGTGATCGTTCATTCCCGTGTGCACTTCACATGTACGTTACCTACCAGTCCACATGGGCCACTTCAGAAGGGTAGCAATGTCCTTTATGGATTTGTTATTCAGGTGACATCCAACGACTAATCCACGTTTGAAGTCACACACGTTTGAAGTCACAGCTTTCCTGAACGTCCCCCCCCCCCCTCCCCCATTCTCCTTCTGCTGCATGTTTCCTGATAACGCAATTTTCTTCTTTATTGTTGTTTCAGTTCCCCACAATGGGGGCGAGCTGGCAGAGAAGGAAGAAGTTGGAGCCGGCCGTTGTGGCCGAGCGGTTCTAGGCGCTTCAGTCCGGAACCGCGCTGGTTCTACGGTCGCAGGTGCGAATCCTTCTTCGGGAACGGATGTGTGTGCTGTCCTTAGGTTAGTTAGGTTTAAGTATTTCTAAGTCTAGGGGACTGATGACCTCAGATGTTAAGTCCCATAGTGCCAGAGCAAACTACCCACGACTATCTTGTAATAATTCGTTCGAAACTTCCTCCCGGATTAAAACTGAGAGCCGGAACGAGACCCGAACTCGATATCTTTGCCATTCTCGGGCAAGTGCTCCGCCAGTACCTTATCTCCCACCTTTCAAACTATACAGAAATTCTCCTGCGAAACTTACAGGACTAGCGCTCCTGGAAGAAAGGACGTTACGGAGACATGGCTTAGCCACAGCCTGGTGTATGTTTCCAGAATGAGTTTTCACTCTGCAGCGGAGTGTGCGCTGATATGATTAAAACTGTGTGTCGAACCGAGACTCGATCTCTGGACCTTTACCTTTCATGGGGAAGTGCTTTAACGCGTAAGCTAGCGAACTACGACTCACGACGCGTCCCTACAACTGTACTTCAGCCGGTATCTCATGTCCTACCTTCCCTCAGGCTGTGGCTAAGCCGTTTCTCCGCAATGTCCTTTCGTCCAAGAGTGTTAGGCACGCAAGTTTCACAGGAGAATGTCTCTGAAATTTGGAAGGTAGGCGACGAGGAGCAGGCGGAACTTAAGCAGTGAGGACGAATCGTGAGTCGTGCTTTGGTAGCTCAGTCGGTCTCCGTCAGCTTTTGGTGGCCGTGGTAAGCGGACCTCCAGCGTGTGCTGCGCGCTGCGGTCTGCTGCTGCAGCTCCGATCGGTACGTTAAAGCGCCTGCTGCAGTAGTCAGCTGCGCTATTTTGAGAATTTTAATGGATTCATATTAGAAGCAGAGATTAGTCTGGCTTAAAGGAGACATACATTGAAATTTGTGTTTGACCACAGCGTTCAGAGACCGAATTCCTTTGGAAGTGATTCATGGCTAGAGGAAGTTGTGAAAATTTCTTTTGAAGACATTATAGGTATCCACCTTCCAAATGTGTTTATGTGAAGCTTAAAAGCATGTAATTGTGCGAGAAAATCTAGAATCCAGAGCATTCGTGACTAAGAAATCCACAACTCCACATCGTCTGCATAATTGTTGCATATTATTTTCTTGTCATTCATATGCACTCCCTGTAGTTGCGTGAGTATCGAGAGAAGAGATTCTATTGCTATTGCAAACAGCCTCATTGAAGTGGGGCAGCCTCGTCGTTCGGTGTGGTCATCTCAGTCTCTATACTTAGCTGTCTATTAATTATTATTGGTGCTGGTTTTTTTTAAATATTTTTTGAGTAACCCGTACGATTCGTGGTGGGAATCCAATTACTTCCATGATTTTGAAAAGGTACTTATGATCCCCTCTATCAAACGGCTTCTTGAAGTCTGATGACACTAATGCACATTTTATTTGGTAGGTATCTGTGGTTGATTTAGATCTCTGTATTCACATAGATTTTGATGAATATTTTTGTCGTTGCCTACACGTGTTTGGTGAGGACCGGTTATGGAGTTCATTACCATTTACCTCCTTCTCGCTAAAACGTGGGCCATGGTCTTATAATCGCTGTTAAGTAATTTGGGCGCAAGTTTTGCAATTCCTCTGATGAGTGAATTCTTAGAAATTAGAAGCATTATCCCTTCAGGAAATTCTTTGGGAATGTCGACATTTCCGCTCATGAGTGCGTTGAACATGCTTAGCGACTTGCTTTTCACCTGTGCCTAGAACACTTGATAAAATTACAAGGGAGTGCCATCAGGTCCTGGAGATTTATTTTTAGAACTGTGTGCTACTGCATCTTTCAGTTCGTCCTCCTCCAACTCAGCTGTGAGATTGCCTGCATCCTCTGCGCTAATTCTGCCTGGTAATTTTCCAATAAGATCTTGCTGCTTGTTGTCTTTGGTAGGTTTGTTGTACATTATTTCTGAGATATGTTAGTGAACCGCGTCCTTGATTTCATTCTGTTTTGTAAGAGTTGTTCTATCTGTTAATTTAACTTCTCTCAATATTTTCCTGTTTCCTCTCTTATTCTCACGCATCACATGGTACATAGCTGTTTCTCCACCCTCTGTGATGTTTTATGTCCTCTCTCTTATTTTAATGCCTTCTGATTGCCGCCTCTTCAACGCTAAGAGTTGAGTTTTTGAATCCGTGTATGGTCCTCCGTTACTCATTTGTCCGGGATATATAGATGTCTAAGGGCCGGCCGCTGTGGCCGAGCGGTTCTAGGCGCTTCAGTCAGGAGCCGCGCTGCTGCTGCGGTCGCAGCTTCGAATCCTGCCTCGGGCATGGATGTGTGTGATGTCCTCAGGTTAGTTAGGTTTCAGTAGTTCTAAGTCTAGGAGGACTGATAACCTCAGATGTTAAGTCCCATAGTGCTTAGAGCCATTTGAACCATTTGATATCTAAAGTAACTAAAACAAAACTCAGTCGTTCTTTTGATGCAGAAGCTTTTCCGTCGTGAGTGTCCGATCAACATTCTTCTTATTTTAGTCTTAGCACACCGCACCCATCAGGCTGTGGCAAAGTTATGTAGCGGGATTCTGCTTTCGCATTCTTTCTATTTTAGTAAACTCCATGTGACTTCCTCATCATGTAGGTGTGTGATTTTGAGTTTCCCTATGCCCCTCGCTCGGTAAGTCTCTTGTTTCTTCAAGTTTACTGTGGTGATGAATGCAGCATGATTAGAGAAGATAGTGGGCCACACATCAGACTGAAGTACATAGTTCTTTTATTAGGACGACGTAGATCCTGTCTAGGCCCTTCTTGAGTGGCTGGAAAAATACGTAAAACCGGGCTTTGCGCGGTGGGTGTGTTCCCACGTGACAGCTAACTACATTTGATGGACTGTTCACTCCAGTTCCAGGGAGTTGATGAAATTCGATGTGTGATCTTTTTGGCTGATGATGGAGTTAAAGTCGCCGGCTTAAGTAATGTAATCTTGATGATTACCGAATTGAGAAAGGATTTCAGATTTAAAAAGTTGCGTTCTAGCACGCCCGGTATTGTTGACAGACGGTGCGTAAACGTTGATTATATGAGCGGTATTAATAGGTGCTACAATTCCTCTAGTGGTTGCCAGTTTTTTCTGTTTGTAAGATATGGATGCCTTCTTTCCTGAGAACTGCTGTTCCCAGCTCTGTACCGATATCACGGTTGGATGTGTCATTGGACCCACGTACCTTCTCTAATTAAATATCTCTTACTTCCTGTAACAGAAGTATATCATGTTATCTGCGTACAAGATGTCTTGCATATGTTCGAAGAGGAGCGTATCTTATTAATGTTCGACCGAGCGATTTTGTAGGTTTTGCTGTGTTCATATTGTCTTATTTATTGTCGCTGTCAATATTCGTCATAAGAAGTGCTGTCGAAACATACTTTTTTGCACACGTCTCTTCTGGTAAAGTTGTTTCCATCATTTTCGAATGACATTCTTGTTTGGCAAGGATCTGATTCCTTCCTGCAGTTTCACCCATTCCTTCATCTCCGTCCAGCACATCTGCCCAGTTTTTGTATTGACTGATTTTCGATGTGTCGTCATCCGCATGTCTAGTCTCAGGAATAATTTTTTCTGTGTTGTAATTGGCTCTCAGCTGCAATCATTTGTGTGACAAGTGATCCAATGGTACGGGGCGTGGTCTACTTGTTTTGGTCTACATTGATTCAGATACGTGCATACTCAGAACAGGATTTCCGACTGGATCCTCGCGTAGTTTGTTGCAGATTTCCTTTGACTTTTTAATCACATAGTTGGTACTAATTGTTTAACGCCTTTGTGAGCCAGTCTTTTCTTTTAATGCTTTCTTGAAAAACTGCGTCCAGCGGAAATTTCAGTGTTTTTGGTTGCTATATTTGTTTCTTGGGCACAGTGATTTTCATTGGCAAGTGGAGACCCGGTTTTCCTGTTAATTTCTGGAGTGTGCTCCGTCTGAAGCACTGTAGTGCGTTTTGCTATTTTTATTTTGTCTGAACTGTTATACTATGTTCTTGTTCTTGGCGCTTCGGTTGCGTTGCCACTGTCGAGCGGCTGACGTCCTTTATTAATTCATTATCACAACCACTCTCATACTGGGGAACTTCAGGAGCATGAGACAAATGGTTGTGACTGGTGGCTGCATAAGCGTTGACATGCCGGTGGTCTCACAGCTTCGCCGACAGGTATCCGGGCCACTCGGCGTTCTATACATTGCGAGTGGACACGACGCGCAGGTTCTTGGCTGCCCATCATATATTACGAGAGCGCGATAACCGCGAACATTGACATACGACAGAATAAACTTCTGTAAATCTCGCAGTTGTCTGAATCCATTCAGGACAGGGAACTTGTGATCAGGAGGCCACTTTCCTGTGCACGCATACGAACTTGCCAAGGTAAATAGAAGAAAGTCAGGCATAATGAACATAGGCAGAGGAATACGCACGTAAAATCAGGGATACCTGTCGGACCCAAACTGAAATGTCTGAGTACTAAATTTAGGAGCAACATCAGGCACACCACTGCCGTTATTTATGAAAAGCTACTAACAAGTATACAAGCATCTGTACGAGGAAACAGTCGGAGGCAATTCGACGAGAGTCAGAAAACTACCCTGGTAAATGTATATATAACATTCTAACTTCTTACGTTGCACAAGCTTTACCAAAGGAATTATGTCGTTGACAGAAATCTTTGTAAGCCAAGGCAACATTTTCAAAAATGGTTCAAATGGTTCTGAGCACTATGGGACTTAACTTCTGAGGTCATCAGTCCCCTAGAACTTAGAACTACTTAAGCCTAATTAACTTAAGGACATCACACACATCTATGCCCGTGACAGGATTCGAACCTGCGACCGTAGCGGTTGCGCGGTTCCTGACTGTAGCGCCTAGAACCGCTCGGTTAATCCGGCCGGCAACATTTTCAAAATGAAGTTCGATATACTAACACTTCCCACTACCAAAGGTGGATTGAACCTCACCTACATCAGTTACAAGTTACGAGCGTTGAAAGTGTGTCGAATGCACAAGCAGCGAAAACAGTGGCTTAACGGCCCACTTGCTGAACGAAATTGTTCCTCTCAGCCTGCAGCCACCAACAGATGTGTAGCAGTACCGTGTGGTCTTTGTCATCCAAACACTTGTGGTTCAGTACAGTTACATGTCATCGAGGGTCTCAAAACAACAGGTGACATATCTGATGGAAACCAAGAAAGGAAATATCACTGAAGAAATATCGTAACTGTTGTATCTCAGGTGGACACAACAGTAATTCGCAGACTAGGAAGCAGGAGACGGACCGGGATAGCTGGGCGCCTTATAGAATATCAATAGACAGCGCTTTAACATTTACTTTTATTTTGAGAAGCAGTCATGTAGAACATAACAAGCATTTCCAATCTCCGAGTAAAACTTTTGTCAACTCAGCAGTAAACTATCTTTCTAGCTACGCTGGTTCTCGCAGATCTAACTAACTGTGACGTCGGCAGCCGCTGTCCCTTGGAACTGATGTGTTGAACTGAGGACATGATCTGCGTTGGTCCCCAAACGCTGCCGTCGGCGCCCATTAATCCAAAGCAAGAGTGGGCCTTGGTGTCGTGTAGTCTTCCCTGAGAGGTGAAGTGCGGCGCTTGATTTGTGATGACACCACAGTAACAATCACTGGCCTGCAGTTTCGAGAAAGATCCACGACCAGAACTTACCCTCCAAGGTGAAAGCAAAATGATACATTGTAGTCAACAGGAAAATACCAATTAATTCAAAACTGCATGCTATACATCCCGCAAATTCGCTTACGTGTACGTCATGCAACCTTCTTGACCAAGAAGAACACAGATCTGTGTGTGAAAGAGTCAAAGGCATTCGGCATATAGTCAAATAGAAATTATCGATCGTCTTCAGAACCACTCCCAACCGCCTCTGATCTTCTGATTCCAGATTCCGTGCCATATCCTGCAACGAAACAAAATGCTGTTAACTAGCTAAAGGGGCACACGATGCGTTACATATTGAAGGAACAAAACAACTCAGCACCATCACCTCACACGCACCAAAAACTAAACAAAAAGTTATGCATATTTCTTACGTAGAGTCATGACGCAAAATGCTTCAGAACATTGTAATAGAAAAAGATTGATATGGATTTCATAGATTTCATTCTATAACGGTTACATATAACAGGCAAGAGAATTACTTAGATCCATTCAAGAGACAAAAAAGAGATTAAATGAAATTCCTAGAAATAAGGACAGGACGAATTCCACATGAAGAATTAAAAAACATAAATACATTATTTTTCATTTGACTTGCTTCATTTTTTTTCATAATAACAGAAATTTTACGTGCTATTTTAAATTTTAACTTATAATCAGAGGTAAGATTTTACGTTCTCCTTAATGAAGGCAAAAGACTTCACACTCAGTTTCTTTTAATATAATTAATTTATCCATTATTAAGAGGAAGATTAATTTTCTTTGAGAATAATCAAGAAGAAGAAATTATGATCTTTATCTTAACAAGAAGAAAGCATAAATAAAAATAAAAATTAGTTCCTTGCAAAAATGAAAACCACATACTTCAAAATAGAAACTTTTGAATGGCGGAGAAGTCAGGCCAATGAGGGCAATTTCGGCGGGCTCAATGACGGGCTAGAAGGGGAGGATAGAGGCACAGAAAGAGGTCGGTTGCCTGCGAGAGGCAGAAGTTCCGAGGACGAGTCTCAGTCTGGCACATAAATCAAGGGGGGAGGGGGAGGGGGGAGTATTTCCTGCCCACCTTCTGAAAAGATGGTAATTTAGTCAGTTACTTTATATTTCAAAACTTGTGAAGAAATATTTATTGTTTTTAATTAAGTCTTCTAGTAAATTTCATTCATGTTTTAAATTTCTCAGTTAACTTTAACCCCAAATTTTCAGTCATTGTACTGCATGTCACTTCTCACAACGAATATCGTATTCAATATTTTCCGGTTCAAAACCCTACTTACACATTAATATCTATTTAAAATGTATATTGTTGGTAAAGTTCAATAACAGGTAACCAAATCTGTACTTTTTTAATTTTTCTTGCAGTGGTCATTAAGTACCCTCCTCGGTTGTAAACATTGTAATTGAACTGGTATTTTTAAGAGCGTGCGAAAAAAATATTTTCAGGTTCTGGACCTTACTTACACCTCAGTACCACTTTAAAAAGAACATTTTTAATTTAACTCAACAGCAATCAACGAATTTTTTTTAAAAAAAATTAAGGTTAGCATAAAGTACCCTGACCCCCTTTCTAAGGCGCGTTATGGAAAATACGTTGATAATAGGCACACATTACTCTTTGTTCAGTGCAGCAGTTTTTAAGCATACTAAATGCATAGCAGTGTGTAACAGCAATGGAAATTCCTGGATGGAGCAATACATAAAATATGGGGAATGTAACCACACACATACAATAGATCATTGCGTGAAGCACAGTAACACATAACAGAAAGTTGCATTCACACTAGATTTCAAGCACTAGTTCTTTTCCCAGTAATAGTATGTCTATAGATAATCACACCCACTACCATACAGATACCATGGGAGTGTGCGTTTGGAGTCTGTGTGATTGAACATGTGTACTATTGCTGGAACAAGAGCTAGTGCTCGAAAGCTAGGATGAAGACTGTTTTGTCTTATGTGCTACTGTACTCCACACATCGATTTGCTGTAGTTGGATGGTTGCCTTTGCCATATTTTACGTATTAATACGCAGTAGCGTTTACTTAACCTGTTTTTGAGCACTTTTATATGTTTATTCCGTTTTTGGTGCTCATCTAACCATATTTCCAAAAATTTTGTATTTGGAGTTGATACTATCTACTGTTTGCCTAACTTCACAATTAAATTGGTTATTACATTATTCAGTATGTAGCTTAAATCCATCCATAATTTCTTTCTCATTTACCAATAAACAATTATCCCCAAACAATTTACCTGCTTCTTCTGTCGTTATTTCTACGGTACTTTTCATCCAAATCAGTGCCTACGGAGTATCGCCTCAGTTGTGCGACTGGATTCGTGATTTCCTGTTAGAAAGGTCACAGTTCGTAGTAATAGACGGAAAGTCATCGAGTAAAAACCAAGGAAGTGTTATAGGCCCTCTATTGTTCCTGATCTATATTAACGACATAGGAGACCATCTGAGTAGTCGTCTTAGATTGTTTGCAGATGATGCTGTCATTTATCGTCTTGTAAAGTCATCAGATGATCAAAACGACTTGCAAAATGATTTAGATAAGATATCTGTATGGTGCGTAAAGTGGCAGTTGACCCTGAATAAGGAAAAGTGTGAAGTTATTCACATGAGTGCTAAAAGAAATCAGCCAAATTTCGATTACGCGATAAGTCACACAAATCGGAAGGCTGTAAATTGAACTAAATACTTAGGGATTACAATTACAAATAACCTAAATTGGAATTATCAGATAGATAATATTGTGGGTAGAGCAAACCAAAGACTGCGATTCCTTGGCAGAGCACTTAGAAGGTGCAACAGGTCTACTAAAGAGACTGCTTACACCACGCTTGTCCGCCCTATTCTGGAGTATTTCTGTGCGGTGTGGGATTCACATCGGGTGGGACTGACGGATGACATCGAAAAAGTACAAATAAGGGCAGCTCGTTTCGTATTATCGCGAAATAGGGGATATAGTGTCACAGACATGATACGTGAATTGGAGTGGCAATCATTAAAACAAAGGCGTTTTTCGTTGCGACGGGAACTTCTCGTGAAATTTCAATCACCAGTTTTCTCCTCCGATTGCAAAAACATTCTGCTGGCACCCACCTACATAGGGAGAAATGATCATCACGATAAAATAAGAGAAATCAGGACTCGCACAGATAAATTTAAGTGCTCGTTTTTCCCGCGTGCCGTTCGTAGTGGAACGGTAGAGAGACAGCTTGAAGGTGATTCATTGAACCCTCTGCCAGGCACTTTATTATGAATAGCAGAGTAATCACGTAGATGTAGATTCTAAGATTAAAGCGTCACGTTGCAGAAGCCTCTTGCGGGAGTTAGGAGTTCTCACACTTACGTGTCAACGTATTTACTTCCTAACGGTATCTGATGTTAACAACAACAGCACGAACGGTGCAAATCACAGCCAAAATACAAAAAGTAAAAATAACTTCCGTGTAGTATATGGATCTCTATCTACACTTCAGTATAAATGTTTTATATTCTGGTGTAAACTGGACACTATAACGTTTTGCCAGTGGACACCAGCCAGGACATTGAAAATCATCAGGCATTCAAAAACAAAGCAATGAAGGGGAAGGGAATTATTAATCACTCGTCCTACAGATTACCACAATATTTGGACTACAGGATCTGAATTCTGATTGACACTAGCGTCCATATTAAAAAGGGTTTTAGCTTATCCAGTATGTAGACAACTATAGTGGTGTTTGAAATCAATAAAATTATATAACAATGGGTAGGAATTTGCAGATGAAAACAGCAGTTGAGTAGTTTAAGGAGAGAAACAGTGGTTTTTTTCAAAGTTGCGGTTTCTTGTCTCCTACAATGTACAGTCATGCTCAAAAGTATCCGAACAAACTGAAATGCATTTCGCCTGATTCGCATGCAACCCACATAACGCAGCTGTCTAGCAGGTCCTCTAATCGCTTCCTCGGTACAGTTGAAAATGGTTCCAACAAATCACCACTAGAAAACACTGCTCTGTATAGCAACAACTCAAGATGTAAAGTTATACCACGGTACTACAAATATCAAGAAACTCCATATCACAGATAAGACTGTCCTTAAGGCTTGTAAGCTCACATTTATTACAATAAGTGACATACCTGAAATGTTATCACTCTCATTATTACGTCAGGTAGGTAATGCACGTAGTAAGTTCGTCGTATTCATGATTTCCTCTTCAAAGAAACATGCCGTACTTGCTATTTAAAACAAAAAGACATTGAAAATTTAGGTTATTCACGAGCAGCTAGTTCAGAATATGTATGAACTTCAAATGCCACGACCAACCGTCACGTTCTGCGTATGGATTCAAACCCTGGTCATGCCGACTAAGCAAAGATTACGTGACTAACGGAAACAAACAGTCATTCCTGACTATGCATACAGAAAGTGATATACCTCGATTTTAGACAGTTTCAGTTGGCAAATATCAACTTTAAATTACATAACGTAAACATTTTTAACGGACAGGAATTCCTACCCAGCATGTATTGTGGCTGTTAACGAACTACGAGAGATGTTAAATATTGCTTCTTCACAAGTAACTTACTTGAAATGCCGTGAGGTAAAGCTTTGTGTTGGACAGGGATTCGAACCCAGAACCTAATCACATTGTTATCGAAGCACAATCAACTGTGCATATCGGATTTTCTCGGCAGTAGCTAGATGTTTTAACTGAAATGACGAGACGAAACAATAATTTTTCCCTTCCCAGGACTCCGACCCGACGCTTATAGCTGTTATATTCTAGAGCAAACGAACGTTAAATATGGGGTTGTTACCCCAGCAGCGACATGTGAGCAGGTTTGAACTAGAAATAATATGACGAAGAGTTCAGTGTTGACCGGGAATCGAACCCCACACATGTTGTTGTTGACTACACACAAAGAGACGTCAGCTACCGAATTTTTCTCCACCAGCATCCTTGAATTTACAGTGAACTCGCAAATAGTTGTGTGTCTCACTGGGAGTCAAAAACGTCAGATACCGTTAGTGCTGACAACGAATGGAAATACATTAAAAATCAAAATTATTATCCACCAGCAGATAGGTGTTCTCATGCTAGAGCATGACATTTTTTTCTTTCAAGGTTTAATAGACGGTTAGGCAGCAGATGCATTTCGAAACTTTTGTATTATGTATGGGTAGAGAGCATCGTGACAAAATCCGTCAGAGAAGTATTTTCTACATTAGCTGTCGTGTGGTATTAGCATTTTATTCTTCTTCAGAACAAGTTTTCTACATGCATGTAATCAATTAACTGCATGTTCATTGTCAGACTGTTATACAGATCATCAGAGAATACGAATATATCATTGATGATTAATTTCTCTCTCATGTTTACTATTGTTTTAACAAGACTAAAAGAAACCTTACAAAAATTGTGCACTGTACTATAAGAAATGGAATGAAACTACCCACGATAACCTTACGACGAAAGTCTGTTTTAATAAAACTGAGTATCTGTACACAAGCGTGCCTATATCGGCACGAATTAGTGAAATACTATTCACTCAGATTTCGATTGGGCCTGTGTTTAATTAGTACGCTGTGTCATACTCAAGCGGTATGCAAATGTGGCATTTCATAATAAAGTTATATATTCCTAGTAACCCAGAATTTACTTGTTAGCAGCGGAAAGAGTCGTTAACTGTAGTGCAGCATTGTAAGTTTTTCACCATTGCACTATGGGCCGACAGTATTTTCTTCTGGTTTCCTTATCGATGTTTGATCTGAGTGCTTGTAGCTCTTTCACAGAAGGGATAAAAACGATACTGTTAGCGAGACTGGAACCGCGAACCACAACAGACACTTTTTCACAGGTTACAATGTAACCACAGAGCTAGGGAAAATGTATGTCGCTTGGGTTCCTTTTACGAAGGAAATAGGGACTAGAACTCGTAAACAGCTATTTAAAGGACGAGATTAGTTGCGATTTCCTCGTGCAAAGACTTTCCTGGTTTCAAAACCGTAAATTTACATTAATTTGTTACACTTCAAGCGATAATAACTCAGATTATTCAATGGAAATGACAGGAAATATCAAGTGAACTTTGAGGCTTAATTCCATGCACACCAGGAAGTAACTGGTCGATCACAGAATTGCCAAACATACCATGTCCTGTTGCCAAATATCAGTTACAGTACCAGGAGGAAGAAGACCAACCGATGCGAGCCTACAGCGAGCTGGGAAGTGACATAGCTTGCGTCTCAAACACGCAGCTTCTATGGCCTGGGCGGTAGCGTTCTCGCTTTCCGCGCCCGGGCTCCCGCGTTCTACTGTATTCCCGGCGGGGTCAGGGATTTTCTCTGCCTCGTGATGACTGGGTTTTGCGTGATGTCCTTAGGTTAGTTAGGTTTAAGTAGTTCTACGTTCTATGGGACTGATGACCGTAGATGTTAAATCCCATAGTGCTCAGAGCCATTTGAACTTTTTCTATGGTTTAGGCCCTGCAGAGTAGTTACTAATAAAACTCAGAACTGACTGCGAACTATGCATCATAAATCAGTAACTGTCATAGTTGTTTTTATTTTTCAAATGGTTCAAATGGCTCAGAGCACTATGGGACTTAACATCTGTGGTCATCAGTCCCCTAGAACTTGGAACTACTTAAACCTAACTAACCTAAGGACATCACACACATCCATGCCCGATGCAGGATTCGTACCTGCGAACGTAGCGGTCACGCGGTTCCAGACTGAAGCGCCTAGAACCTCACGGTCACACCGGCCGGCTTTTATTTTTCTTTCGTAAGTGTACTCATAACTAAGAAACTCATTCACAGACGTTTTCCTGTCCCACCAATAGTCGAGGACAACAACAAAAAATAAATAAATAAAATAAAATGTGTGTGTGTGTATGAAAGAGAGAGAGAGAGAGGGAGAGAGAGGAGAGGGAGAGAGAGAAAGAGAGACAGTGAGTGAGTGAGAGAGAGAGAGAGATAAAAATAAAAAAGAATGAAGGAGAGAGAGAGAGAGTAAAAAATTGTTCTAAAGAAATTGAATCATAGTATATAAAGAAATCTTTCATTAAAATGACACGTTCCACATCATTTCAAAATGTTGTATTCATGATCTATGGAAGAAGTATTAATCTAATCACATCTAATCTAATCTAATCATATCATATTGCTAAATAGCCATGAAGAGTCATGAATTACCGAAATTTTCGCCAATATCAGTAACCAAATCTAAACTTGAAAATAAAAGACGACAGTTTTTGTAATAAACCAGGACTCCTATCAAGACCCTTTCGTCCCTGTTAACTAACCACGAAAGATGTCTGATATACCTCCATTCAGAAGTAACAAAGTGTGTATGCATTTAAAGATGAAGCGCATGATGTGAAGTTCTGTGATGGAGATACGAACCAAACACATAATCGGACTGTTAACTAAGTAAAATCAAATGTTACTTATCGGTTTTTCTTGCCAGCTGCTGGGTGTTTGAATCTAAAATAAGGATTCAAATTTTTGTACCTGAGCGACAATCGAACCACACACCTACCGTCCTCCTTTATCATCCACGAATATAGCTTAAGTATCAATTGCTTACTCACCAACAGTAAGATGTGTGCGTGTTTGACCAGAAGTAACGACACCTATTGCGATTGTTGGCAACACATGAACAGACATTAAAAATGCACGTTAATTTTCACTAGCAGGCTGGTGTGCACGTGATACGGCTTGAAGTGAAATTATGATTAGTTTTGTACTGGATCAGGATTTGCAACCACATACCTACAGAAGATTGCAGTCTTGGAAAAAGGAAGGAAATGATTGAACTATACTGTTCCAAGAGATTGAGATCCTTGAAAAAAGAGATTCGATTTCAAATCACAGTCCAGCACCAAATTTTTCGTCTCTACTTCAATCAAGTACAAGTAAAATAAGAGCTCTTTTCCTTCAAATGGCTAACAGTTCATCAAATAAAATAAAATTTGCGAATGTAACTAAGTTTACTGGCAACAATATTTCTGTTTACCACGACTTCCGCCTATGGCATTCACCAGCGTAAACCGGTCCTACCCAATTGCTAATGAAGGAACGTGATGTTTATTGCGGATTCTGGATTATAACGTCTTTCTCTTGAGGTTATCAGAGGTATAGCAAATCTGATTGTTCCTCTTACAAGTAAATGTCTGAACCCACGCATTGCACCTGTGATAGCTCGTTCCACCAGACCATTGTGCCCACATTTCCCAGCCCCAGGAGTGAACCGTAACGGATGATGTGCTTAGCTTACAATATTAGTCACGGTGAAAAAAGTACGAGTCTATTAAATGGTTAAGTAGAAGAAAGCTTCTGACGCGGAGATTATGCTATTCTCATGTCAGCCGGATGGAAAGACTCTTCTAGGCATCATAGTCTCGATGTGAAGCAATTTTGAAATTTTCCCTAATTCAGCAAATTTCTTAGTTCGAGAAAACCGACTGTGAAGTGTGAAGTTACCGAATAATTCGATTAGTACCGTCATTATTACTATCATTTTCTTCATACCGCTGCTGGAACACATGTGCTTGAAGATCATTTATAGCCTTTTGGTCATTATAGAAGTAGTTGCCCAAGAACAGGTTCTTTCCCTATCTACAGAATCCATTTCATGTTAATATCAAACATCAGCAAATACTAGTAGATTACATTAAAACTAAAGTACACTACTGGCCATTAAAATTACTGCACCAAGAAGAAATGCAGATGATAAACGGGTATTCATTGGACAAATATATTATACTAGAACTGACATGTGATTACATTTTCACGCAATTTGGGTGCATAGATCCTGGGAAATCAGTACCCAGAACAACCACCTCTGGTCGTAATAACGGCCCTGATATGCCTGGCCATTGGGTCAAACAGAGCTTGGATGGGGTGTACAGGTACAGCTGCCCATGCAGCGTCAACAAGATTCCACAGTTCATCAAGAGTAATGACTGGCGTATTGTGACGCTCCAGTAGCTCGGCCACCATTGACCAGACATCTTCAATTGGTGAGAGATCTGGAGAATATGCTGGCCAGGGCAGCAGTCGAACATTTTCTGTATCCAGAAAGGCCCGTACACGACCTGCAACATGCGGTCGTGCATTATCCTGCTGAAATGTAGGGTTTCGCAGGGATCGAATGAAGGGTAGAGCCATGGGTCGTAACACATCTGAAATGTAACGTCCACTCTTCAAAGTGCCGTCAGTGCGACCAAGAGGTGACCGAGACGTGTAACCAATGGCACCCCATACCATCACGCCGGGTGATACGCAAGTATGGTGATGTCGAAAACACGCTTCCAATGTGCGTTCACCGCGATGTCGCCAAACACGGATGCGACCATCATGATGCTGTAAACAGAACCTGGTTTCATCCGAAAAAATGACGTTTTGCCATTCGTGCTCCCATGTTCGTAGTTGAGTACACCATCGCAGGCGCTCCTGTCTGTGATGCAGCGTCCAGGGTACGCAGCCATGGTCTCCGAGCTGATAGTCCATGCTGCTGCAAACGTCGTCGAACTGTTCGTGCAGACGGTTGTTGTCTTGCAAACGTACCCATCTGTTGACTCAGGGATCGAGACGTGGTTGCATGATCCGTTACAGCCATGCGGATAAGATGCCTGTCACCTCGACTGCTAGTGATACGAGGCCGTTGGATCCAGCACGGCGTTTCGTATTACCCTCCTGAACCTACCGATTCCATTGTCTGCTAACTGTCATTGGATCTCGACCAACGCGAGCAGCAATGTCGCGATACGATAAACCGCAATCGCGATCGGCTACAATCCGACCTTTATCGAAGTCGGAAACGTGATGGTACGCATATCTCCTCCTTACACGAGGCATCACAACAACGTTTCACCAGTCAACGCCGGTCAACTGCTTTTTGTGTAAGAGACATCGGTTGCAAACTTTCCTCATGTCAGCACGTTGTAGGTGTCACCACCGGCGCCAACCTTGTGTGAATGCTCTGAAAAGCTAATCGTTTGTATATCACAGTATCTTCTTCCTGTCGGTTAAATTTCGCATCTGTAGCACGTCATCTTCGTGGTGTAGCAATTTTAATGGCCAGTAGTGTAATTGATGAAGACTTTATTTGATATCAAAAACGCGCTGCCTTTCTTTATTTACTTGCGCCTAGAAATGGCCGTCGAACACTACCAAACCAAAAGCCAAGGGATCTTACTTCCTTCCGATATACGTCGCTGTCAGTTCTTCCATATGATTTGGTCTACGACACCTGTTTCAAGTTGTGTATGACAGAGAATGTTTTAGAAAATCAATTGTTTTCCTTTGCAATAAACAGAAAGATTTTCATTGTAAGCTATCCAAGTCCAAAATTATCGTAATATTAGTTCAAATTTAATATTCGCTTCTATAATGTAGGAAAGTATTTCACAGTATCAAAACTCGCATCCGACTCATTGACCTTACACTTAGTAGCTGACCATAAATTCTATCTCAGAGTGACACCAGTTTAAGTGACCTAATGTACCGAAGACTGTCTGCCAGTACTCTTTCTCACTGTAAGATACGCAACTCACTCATTGGGCTCCGTAAGTACACCGTAACAGTAATTTCTGTGTGTATGCAATGCACACGAATTGTAGAATTTAGTGGTGCTCTCTCCTGCACTTCTGTATACAATATGCCTGACCTAAACTGTCCCTCTATCGTTACAGGCCATCGGCAGTGCAATATCATACTGACAACGGTAATGTGCTTATACTGACAACCTCACTGTTCGTTTTACCTGATTTTGTAATAATATAAATAAAACAACATGACCTTCCAGTGGGAGACATTTCGTCCCCCATTTCCTTCTGTGAAATTTGCCAGTAAGCATTTTTGTCTCTCAACCAGCGAAATGCGGCAGAGTACGGCCGGTAAACGATTCACAAAACACGATTTACTGCCGTTAAGACAATTTCTTTAAACATTGACGTAGCTGAAGTCGTTACTTCTGGTCAAACACGTACACATCTTACTGTTGGTGAGTAAGCAATTGATACATAAGATATATTCGTGGATGATAAAGAAGTACGGTAGGTGTGAGGTTCGATTGTCGCTCAGGCACAAATATTTGTATCCTTATTTTAGATTCAAACACATAGCAGCTGGTAAGAAAAACCGATAAGTAACATTTGATTTTACTTAGTTAACAGTCCGATTACGTGTTGGGTGCGTAGCTCTGTCACAGAACTTCACATCATGCGCATCATCTGTAAGTGTATGCACACGTTGTTACTTCTGAATGGAGGTATATCAGACATCTTTCGTGGTTACTTAACAGGGACGAAAGGGTCTTGATAAGAGTCCTGGTTTATTACAAAAACTGTCGTCCTTATAGCGATATGATTAGATTAGATTAGATTAATACTTGTTGCATAGATCACGAATAAAACATTTTGAAATGATGTGGAACATGTCATTTTATTGAAAGATTTCGTTACATACCATGATTCAATTTCTTTACAATAATTTTTTACTCTCTCTCTCTCTCTCTCATTCCTTATTAGTTTTATTTCTCTCTCTCTCTGTCCCTCTTCTCTCTCCCCCCCTCTCTCTCTCTCTCACACACACACATTCTTTTTTATTTTTGTTTGTTGTCATCGACTATTGGTAAAGCACAAAAACGTCTGTGAAAGAGTTTATTAGTTTTGAGTATACTTACGAAAGAAAAATAAAAGCAACTATGAGAGTTACTGATTTATGATGCATAGTTTTCAGTCAGTTCTGAGTATTATTAGTAACTACACTCCAGTGCCTAAACCTAGTTACAGAAATGCGAATCAGACGCATTACGTATTCCAGGCCGTAGCAGCTGCGTCTTTGAGACGCCAACTATGGTCACTTCCCAGCCCGCTGTAGGATCACATCAGTTCGTCTTCTTCCTCCTGGTACTGTAACTAAGATTTGGCAACCGGGCAAGGTATTTTTGGCAACTCTGTAATCGACGAGTTATTTCCTGGTGCGCATGGAATTAAGCCTCAAAGTTCACTTGATATTTCCTGTCATTTCCATTGAATAATCGGAGTTATTATCGCTTGAAGTGTAACAAATTAATTTAAATTTACGATTTTGAACCCAGGAAAGTCGTTGCACGAGGAAATCGCAACTAATCTCGTCCTTTAAATAGCTGTTTACGAGTTCTAGTCCCTATTGCTCTCGTAAGAGGAACCCAAGCGACATACATTTTCCCTAGCTCTGTGGTTACATTGTAACCTGTGAAAAAGTGTTTGTTGTGGTTCGCGGTTCCAGTCTTGCTGACGGTATCGTTTTTATCCCTTCTGTGAAAGAGCTACAAGCACTCAGATCAAACATCGATAAGGAAACCAGAAGAAAATACTGTCGGCTCATAGTGCAATGGTGAAAAACTTACAATGCTGCACTACAGTTAACGACTCTTTCCGCTGCTAACAAGTAAATTCTGGGTTACTAGGAATACATAACTTTATTATGAAATGCCACATTTGCGTACCGCTTGAGTATGACACAGCGTACTAATTAAACACAGGCCCAATCGAAATCTAAGTGAGTAGTATTTCATTAATTCGTGCCGATATAGGCACGCTTGTGTACAGATACTCAGTTTTATTAAAACAGACTTTCGTCGTAATGTTATCGTGGGTAGTTTCATTTCATTTCTTATAGTACAGTGCACAATTTTTGTAAGGTTTCTTTTAGTGTTATTAAAACAATAGTAAACATGAGAGAGAAATTAATCATCAATGATATATTCGTATTCTCTGATGATCTTTATAACAGTCTGACAATGAACATGCAGTTTATTGATTACATGTATGTAGAAAACTTGTTCTGAGTTAAAGCTGTCAAACAAGGTATGAAGAAGAATAAAATGCTAATACCACACGACAGCTAATGTAGAAAATACTTTTCTGACGTATTTTGTCATGATGCTCTCTACCCATACATAATACAAAAGTTTCGAAATGCATCTGCTGCCTGGCCGTCTGTTAAACCTGAAAAGAACAAAATGTCGCAGAAGTTAGCCCGTTTTCCACATGTGACTATTTTGGGTTGAGAAGTGAAGGGAATTATGTTCAAAGTTCTATTAGATCGATAACTTCAGCACACAGCAGAATTGCGTTTTAAAAAATCTAGCACTGAATGTACTCGACCTCGAGACGTATCATGTAAGGTGCGCGACGGTTACTATCATGCTACTAGCTGCCACGTAGCTGTGGTAACTCCCGAAATCAATAACAAGGCCTCTAGGACTTCCACATTCCACAGTGTTGTGAAATAATGCATATGGCCGGATCTAGACTTTTGAGAAACAGACAATTACAGCTTTTCTTTTGGGCTGCATGACTTTTTCAACAAACAGATGGCGCAATAGAGTAGCTCAAGTGGAAAGGAACACTTCCTCTTTAAATTTCTGCATCCTACACAGTTGGCAGTTCTGTGTTACGTGATTTTATTTCGGTGATTACAAAATAGAGTCGAATGTATGCACTGGGTAGCTGTGGCAGCTAGATCATGGCGATTTGGTCAACCAAGTAAATGAATGTACTGAACATGCTGCAAACCACTACAGGGAGCCTGTGTGTCAGAATTCTGATGACGTGTGGCGCAAGGGTGCTCTTAGCAGAGGGTTTGGTAGTCCGTTGCGTTGATGATAGGATCATATGCTTATGGTCTTGGTTCGATTCCAACTTCTGCTGATTATTTTTGACAGGGAGAGACAGATTCTATTCTCTTCTGGCTACGCCAAGTGAAGAAGGTATAATGGCATTGTGGTCTGAAATTCACATTAATAATGATATTCCTTCTCTACCAAGTAAACGTTAGGTTGAACCACAATAAAGTCAAGTGTTGTGACATGTAGAAACTCTATCACCAGTAATACGTCCGCAGCTCGTGCTCGTGCGGTAGCGTTCTCGCTTCCCGCGCCCGGGTTCGATTGCCGGCGGGGTCAGGGATTTTCTCTGCATCTTGATGACTGGGTGTCGTGTGATCTCCTTAGGTTAATTAGGTTGAAGTAGTTCTAAGTTCTAGGGCACTGATGACTATAGCTGTTAAAATAAAGTCCCATAGTGCTCAGAGCCATTTGAACCAGTACCCTTTACTTTACTAGTTATTTATTTCTAATTACGAAACAAAGGCTATGTAGGGTACAGGACGCTTATTCCATGTTTATTTGAGCTTCTGTATGTCTATAAAATTGGTTCTGAACTGGGAATGCAACTAAGACCGCCCTTAACGCGGAATTTGATCCCTTCGTGACAATACAGCTCGACTACAATTTGTTGTTTGTTCAAAACTGCAGATTCTTCAACATCTCTGCATATTGCACGTGAATGGGTTCGAATCCTGACCAACCACTAAAGTTTTCAGTATGTATTATTAAGCTCTAGCATGAGAACACCTATCTGCTGGTGGATAATAATTTTGATTTTTAATGTATTTCCATTCGTTGTCAGCACTAACGGTATCTGACGTTTTTGACTCCCAGTGAGACACACAACTATTTGCGAGTTCACTGTAAGTTCAAGGATGCTGGTGGAGAAAAATTCGGTAGCTGACGTCTCTTTGTGTGTATTCAACAACGACATGTGTGGGGCTCGATTCCCATTCACCACTGAACTCTTCGTCATATTATTTCTAGTTCAAACCCATATTTAACGTTCGTTAGCTCTAGAATATAACAGCTATAAGTGTCGGGTCGGAGTCCTGGGAAGGGAAAAATTATTGTTTCGTCTCGTCATTTCAGTTAAAACATCTAGCTACTGCCGAGAAAATCCGATATGCACAGTTGATTGTGCTTCGATAACAATGTGATTAGGTTCTGGGTTCGAATGCTTGCCCAACACAAAGCTTTACCTCACGGCATTTCAAGTAAGTTACTTGTGAAGAAGCAATATTCAACATCTCTCGTAGTTCGTTAATAGCCACAATACATGCTGGGTAGGAATTCCCGTCCGTTAAAAATGTTTACGTTATGTAATTTAAAGTTGATATTTGCCAACTGAAACTGTCTAAAATCGAGGTATATCACTTTCTGTATGCATAGTCAGGAATGACTGTTTGTTTCCGTTAGTCACGTAATCTTTGCTTAGTCGGCATGACCAGGGTTTGAATCCATATGCAGAACGTGACAGTTGGTCGTGTCATTTGAAGTTCATACATATTCTGAACTAGCTGCTCGTGAATAACCTAAATTTTTAATGTCTTTTTGTTTTAAATAGCACGTACGGCATGTTACTTTGAAGAGGAAATCATGAATACGACGAACGTACTACATGCATTACCTATCTGACGTAATAATGAGAGTGATAACATTTCAGGTATGTCACTTATTGTAATAAATGTGAGCTTACAAGCCTTAAGGACAGTCTTATCTGTGATATGGAGTTTCTTGATATTTGTAGTATCGTGGTATAACTTTACATCTTGAGTTGTTGCTATACAGAGCAGTGTTTTCTTGTGGTGATTTGTTGGAACCATTTTCAATTGTACCGAGGAAGCGATTAGAGGACCTGCTAGACAGCTGCGTTATGTGGGTTGCATGCGAATCGGGAGAAATGCATTTCAGGTCGTTCGGATACTTTTGAGCATGACTGTAGGTACATATAAAGTAATACAGAAGTAATCCCTATAATAAACAGTATAGGTGTATTAACACTGGTCACAAACTGTTGCATGATTACTTCTCAAAACCGACATCCATTGACTGTTCCTGGTGGCTAAAACGTAACTTGAATCATTACATATTCAGGAAGGGTTTCCTTCACATCGGTTTTACAGAACACGGCTGTTAAGGAGGAAGCTGTATGTAGAGATTTCTTATGGTTAAAAAAGGTGTTCAAAGGGAAGTTTCAGATCACAAAAGTAAAATTTTTGCAGTTTATGGGATGGTGCAGTGATTTTTTGTGTAGATTTTTGTGTATTTCAAAGCTCTTTTCATACTGTGACAGTTTATACAAAATTTTATTATAGTATGAATATACTACAGTCGTATTTTAGGTAGTTATAACTGTTTAAGAAAATATTAATAAGGTTCAGTATTATCCGCTATGGATGTGAGGTAGCGGTTGTTACGTTTATGAAATAAAATAGGTAGCACTCACTTGACACTCTAGACGCCCACAGCAGATCAGCAGAATGCAGTCTCGCACAGAGCGCAGTGTAAAATGGACAGCCACTGACAGAAGTCGTCAGTTTTAATGTAAGATGAGGTCCACAATCCAATGTGTTGTTATTCCATTTTATTTTATCAGTGTCGCAATTGTGTTGATAGGCTTTTTAGCATTTTAATCTCATGAGCTAAATTTTACAAACTGGTGATGAGAGCATTGTCTCTCCAAACATGTTGATATGTTTGTAGGATAAAAATATGGTTGACTGTTACTATTACTGTTGTATTTATAAGATTTATGTGTTTAAATCCCATATGTTGTTCTAATTATACTCTTCTCAGGAATTAATGATCCCAGTATCAGTATCGAAATTTCCCAAAATATTACGCCATAAAACACTGATGAATAAACGTAGTGTTTATGTACTGATTTATGTCTCCATGTTATTCCTGTTGCAAAAGCAACTAAAGTTTCCGTTTTAGAAATGTCACAGTAAGTAAAAGTTCTTGCAGAATGTAAGGCCTAACCATGCAAACATAGAGTATACTGCTACGTTTACTGACTCCTTTAAAGGTGCTGTGTTACTACTAATGTAAGTTTTTAATAATACCCAATTTAAGGATATGCTTCTTTTGAAACATTCAGAGAACGCAGATTCTTGGAAGACCAGATAAGCATTTCGCAAAATGTGGTTTAAAATTTACTCTGTTAGCACATTTTTTATATCAGCTGTAATTGTTGTATCGTCTACAAAGAGAAATAATTTTGTCACCTGCTGCAAATATTGTTGTTAATCACTCATTTATGGATAAACATGCTATGATTGCTACCTTTGCCAACAATTCTCTCCAAGTAGGTGCTCTGTCTCTAATAAGCTTGAAATCAATGAAATGTTAAAAAAACTTAACATCCTCATCCCTAAGCTTTATATTTAATAGTGACCTTCTGCCTCTAATTGCATGAACTGCATTACTTTTTTGCACTAAGAAGTAAAAGATTCCAGTTTCTAAAGATTTTACTGTAAACATGGTCATCCTCAAGAAAATAAGCCACCTTCCTTGATATTGACCTCAGTTCAAAGAGGGCTCGATCAGGATCTCTGTCCATTCAGACATATCATCAAGTAACAATACCTCCACTTCGACAGCTCCCACCTGTTCCCTACCTTCACAGATCGAAATTAATCGTCCCAACTTCATACATATACAAATCTCCTGTACCTTGTCTCTACAGTCCCTTACCTATTTCTCATATTCCACCATCTCGCCATAAAACAGTAATCCCCTCGTGATTCAGTACAATCCAGGGCTGGAGCAACTGAATAACATTATCTGCTATGGTTTCGAGTACCTCTTATTGTACCCTGAAACAAAGAATATTCTACCCACTACCCTTCTCACCCCTCCCACAGCGATATTCCACCACCCACCGAACCTACACAATATCCTTGTCCATTCTTACTCCACCCCTGTTCTCAGTCCCTTGCCTCACGGCTCATATCCCTGCAATTAATCTAGATGCAAGACCTGTCCATTACATCCTCCCACCAACATGTACTCCAGTCTACTCACAGGAATCACCTACCCCATCAAAGGCAGGGCTATGTGTGAAAGCAGTCATGTGATCTACAAACTAAGCTACATCTACCGTGCTGCTTTCTGTGTGGGCATGACAACCAACAAGCTCTCTGTCCACCTGAATGGGCACCAAAAACCTGTGGCCAAGAGACTGCTGGACCACCCAGTTGCCGTACATGCTGTCCAACACAACATCCTTCATTTCAAGGACTGCTTCACAGCCTGCGCCATCTGGATCCTTCCTGCCAACACCATCTCCTTTGAATTCTCAGATGGATCTCTCCCTGTAATATATCCTAAATTACCTTCACCCACATGGCCTCAGCCTTTGCTAGTTCCTATCCTTCACCCACCTATCCCCTTCCTTGTCCTCACTCCAGCCTTACACAGCCTTCTATACCACCGATGCACCCACTAATCTTTCTTCCCTCCTCTACTTCTCTCTTTTCCCACTCCCTTCCCTGCCCCCTCAAAACTCCTAACTGCTCCTATCATCTGTGCCCTGTCCCCACCAAGTCTCTGCATGCTCTATAAGTAGCACTGCGCTTTGCCCCATCCCTACCTTGCTATCCCTCCCCTTTCCCTTCCCATCCTCTACCTTACACCCACCACATATGCATAGCTCTTCCCATCAGGCGCAGTTGCTGTGCACAGTCCAACCTCAGTGGCAAAAGACATTGGTCATGTGTGTGTGAATGGTTTATGTATGTGTGTGTGTGTGTGTGTGTGTGTGTGTGTGTGTGTGTTTTCTACTTTAGAAGCAGGCCTTTTGGCCACAAGCTTAAATGTATAGCAGTACTTTTGTTGTGCCTGTCTGTGACTCAACTTCTCCTCTGTATGATGAGTAGTACTCTACCCTTTTTATACATTTTAGTTAAACGTATTGTTTTGTAATATGATGGTCAAGTTCATATAATCATACACTTGGAATAAATAATAAAAATTACCAAGCGTCACTCACTAAATAAGCTTACCAGAGGAAATATTAGTCACTCCCTTAAAAGAGAACACTTGTCGCTTTGGAGCCATATGGATTCTGTAGAATTGGTACCAGGCTGTCATGTGACTCTCCAGAGCTGCTGTAAGTCTTGCCAATGAAATAATGCATATGTGCCAGTGAGTTATATGGAATCAGAACCGTAATATGGGTTGACGTGGAGATGTGGCAGATTGGTTGAAAAGAACTGCCATGTTTGCACATGCCTGCTACCACAACATGAGTTGCTCGATTTGTTAGTGTATTAACATGGATGATCTGAATCTCTACAAGTAATGGAGTACCACCCATAGTTATGTAATATGGCATAATAACTGCGGTCGTAAAAAGATCTTAACCAACCTAGACTGGAGACAAGCATCATCCCTAGACAATAACAATCGGTTTCCAACCCAACTGGAGCAGCTACTTTCAGTGAATGCATGTCAGTCTCAACCAGTTGCCATGGAAACACTGTGAAGTACCTTGCAAGTGGCAATTTCTCACAGCTGCACGTCTTCAGTGGGCCAAACGGCACATTAATTAGACAGTAACTGACTGGAGATGTTTTGTGTCTTCTGACAGTCACAATTTTACATCTTTTTCTAATGATGCAATGCATCAAGTACAGTACATTGATGGTCCAATTAAGTTCACAAACCGCAGTTTGGACTGGTGGTCCTGTTCTGATTTGAGAGTGCTTTTGTGTACCCTCATTTGGACTTATTCATTTAGGTCACTATGAATATTGACCAAGATGTTTATTTCAGAATTCTTGGTGGTAAGGGGTTGCTCTTTCATCTACATCGTCATGATAAGAATGTTGTGACATTCCAAATTTCAAGATGACAACAGCCATATTCACAGGACTACACACATACATCCCCCGTTTTCTGAACACTCAAGCACCTTATCACATCTCAGCTGACCTGCTAAATCATCCAATCTTAACGCTATAGTAAATGTCAGGGATTATTTGGAACAGTGGTTGAAGCATGTCAGTGAACATCCCCAATATTTGGTAGCTCTGTGGGTTCTATTGGTCAATGATATGGTTGGTATGCTACAGTATCATAACTGACAATATCATGATGTCATAATTATAAAGGTCAAAATTTACAGTATTGCAATAGTTCTAATTGTGATTTGCATAACTTTTATGTATTAGACGAAATCCTATATGTCATTTGGAATCACTAGTTATTCAGACGCCCATTAGTTTTGTTACCAATAGTGATTAAGGACTAACTAAGGGAGTATAAGAGTAAAATGCTACTAATTAAGTGATGAATAAATGATATAGTGAACTTGAGTATGTATGGGGTATGCTGTGATAAAAGATTATGCCAGTTTTAAGTAATGATTTAGAAAACGTGGATAAAAGTAAGAGAGGCTACTCAGTAAGCTAGACTCTGAGGAGTTACATTGTGACTAATAGGAGGAACTTTGAGTTCGAGTTCCACTAGAGCAAAAAATGTAAAATTTCCTGTAAATGTCTGTCAAGACTGTTCTAGGAACATCTCGAATCAGATCATTGGTAGATTTGTTAACAGAAGGGGTAAAGAAGCACAACGAAAGAATAGGCTTCGGAATGGAGCATAATTTTATAAGTCTTCCATTGCTAATGCAAGAGGTAAACAAAGTGGATCAATACACAATCACTGGTGGAATACCAACAAGGTATGTTAGATGTAATGCAGCCACAAGATGGTGCTAATTGTTACACGCCATAATAGCTGAGTGTCAAAAACGCCGTTACAGTAGAATGACATCATACGAGAGGGGTATGCCTTCATTCTGTTGACCACACAGGGTGAAGTAACAAGCCATATGTTGAATGTAACAATGATTATTCAGAGTACCGACACTACGTAGTGCATCCACCACAGCTTCTTGAAGGCCAAGTTAAGACACCTTGCAGCTACAGCTGAAGTATTCAGGAAGATGAACAGTCAAGAAACGTAGGCCAAGTGAAGTCTGTCGCCTCACAATAGCAATACACGCAAGACGGTTCCCATGTAAATATTGTTCCTATCTAACACCTTGATCAACTTGTACTCAGTTCACTGCCGACCATCCTTGGGGTAGGACCTGCGTAGTCTTCGAACTCTAATGGAGCAGCGAGTCCTGCTAGGAGGACTTTGCCACGGCAAGCCACAGTGCTGCCCTTCGAGTGAAGACTGATGGGCTCCTGTGGGCGACATTCAAACAGGCCTTCTGAAGGAATAACAAGTGGAGCAAGATAGCAGTCAACAGTCGTTATCGTGGAGGAACATGCCACAGTCGCCACCTGCCTTCAGTCCTGTTGATGTACTCCGATGCTGTGGATCCTAGTTCTGTCAGAGGCCACAGTGTGACCAAATCCAACATTGCACTCTCCATGCAGGGGAAGTGGGTGCTTACGAGGGTGCTGTCTACAATGTCAGTGAGAGGACTGTGTTAACCGATTGCCCTGTACTGATAACAACAGAGGCATCACTGACAATACCGGCAGTGCTGCAGCCAATCTGCTGTGACGTCAGGGTGCTGAGTACATGCCCCCAGAAATGCAGCAGTCGAGATGACGCACCAAGTGCAGATGTGAGTACATTCTAGTGTAGCTAGCGTCCTTTGGTTCACAGCCACTGTTGGTAGCCATGAAGGATGGCACAGTGTATTTTGGAACAATAAATGCCTGTATGTCACTGATGTTTTATTAGTACCCTTGGGAACAGAGCAGACCATCTCCTACCAAGCCATGGTTTACCCCTGGGCATAATAGTGTGAGACTGAGTTATGTATCGGAATAGCGCTGATGGCAGGTATGTATGGGATGTCACTGTAATAATTCAGCGAAGCCGATGCAATGTTATGAGGCAAATTACCTTGTTAAAACAGCAAACCCAGCAGTACTGCACAGATTAGTGCAACAAGGGCAAGGCAGATTTCCACATCAGCAGTGGCAGTGGTGTTTTAGGGTACATGAATGGCAGTGTCGCATGTGCATAACAAGCATAACACAGCTGACTATAAGTATTGGACATTTTTGTAACAAAATTGTTCTTAGTCTTGCATCCCTACCAGGATGATGGGGCTGTGCCAGATGAGGTCGCCATATGGACCTGTCAGTGTAAGTCAGCGGTTCAATGCCACATCAGAGCAACAGCTCTATGCACTAGGTCCCTCCCTGCACTTAGTGCCATGGCAAAACTGGTCATCCAAAGTCAAAGCCAGCAGCACAGCCTACTCCTGTCCAGGAGGCAGTCGGCCACTGATGATAAACACCAGCCACCTACCACCATTGGAGGATGGGCATCATATCATGGCAGGCATCCACCATCATGACACAGGTGGATGCCACCTGGGGCCGTAGGAGATACAGCAGTGTCAAGTGCACATGCTACTGGCACGGGAACTGCATGACCGGCTTATGTAACAAGGCCAATGGTGCTTGCTGGGGACTGTCAGCATTGTGGGCATGAAGGCAGCCAGAGCAACAGAATTCAGCAGCCAGCCACTCACTGACCAGGTGTATCGGACAGCACAGAAGCGCCAACAAAGTACTTGTTACATTTGCAGCTGGCATTCTCTGGAGACTCCTAGGGTCCCACCTCACCTTCATCACCCGCTCACGCCATCCTGACCCATAGCTGCTCCTCTCTTCACCGGAAGATTTGTAGTTTGGTATCGGAATTTTCGATGTCGTCTCACTCAGCACTGTGTTCGTACCACGACCTACAGTGTCAACAAGGTGTGGGCACTTATGAACAATTTAGTTATGTTTTGGAGGGTGTAATTTACGTGTAAGTGAGGCACAACTGTAATATTAATTTAAAGGATACCTTACGAAGGTCAAGGAGCCAACTGACTTGCCTGAGTTTCGGGGTAATTGTAGAGAACAGTGTTTGGGGTCTGTAAGATGTATGTAATGTAACTTACTTGGGCATACTGCATGATACTTGGAGCCCATGCCTCTAACCTTTTACACATGCCGTCAATATGGTCATATTGCAAGGCAGTATATAGTCTACGTAGCTCATGATATGATGTAAATACTAATTCGGATGATTTTTGTAGAATTGTGACTTCTTGTTGTATTACTGTGTGTATTATGGAGTAAGAGTATTGCAGTGGCAAATTCAGAGATGAAAGCTCTGCTAGACCTAGCAGCAATACAGATATTCTTAGAAAAATTTGCATGGCTAACAGCAGATAATACACAGCTACATGAGCAGTTGGCAACTAAGGACGAAGAGTTAGCATTGCTACAGGTATCACAGCATAGGTTGGATCCAGCTGCCACAGGATTAATTGTTCCCTTTTCTGAAAAATCCTCTGAGACCTGCGGTTGTTCTTAGAGGACCTTAAAACATCGGCAGAGATGGGTGGCTGGACTGATAGTTGTTGCGTGCAGAAAAAATTGTGACTGTTGAGAGAAGCTAAAACGCACGTGAAGTGTACGAAAGCATTAAAGAATGCTGCAAGCTTTGAACACTTCGAGAAGAGGCTTCTGCAAAGGTATGGAAAATAGGGAATTGCGAGATATTGTCAGGAGCAGTTGAGCAGTTGGCATCCAGTCACAAAAACTGACAGTGGTTAGAAGAGTGGTGTGCTGACCCCATGTCCCTCCATATTCGCATCAAATGACTCAATAGGCCGAGGATGACAAGGCAGTCGGTCAGTATAATTGGGACTTCCGAGACATGTTCAGATGGCGTTTATTTTTTGTTTTTAGCAGCTGACATAACTGTGGAAGATTAGGCAGACATGATTAGGAAATATAATGAATACACATACGAGTTGGGGCACAGTGACACAGTAAACACAGTGTTTTTCCAAGAGTCTGAGCAGAGTGCAATTGCCATCAGACATGTAAAAAATGGTGCGTACAGGTGCTCCAAAAGATCTGTGTTCTGCTGTTATGTTAGGGTATGAGACAGACGTGGGGTATTTGTTGCAAATATTTAGTGCTACGTTTGTGGACAAATGGGGCACTTACAGAGGCAGTGTCGTTAGCCACAGGCAAATAGAGGAAATTATAGGTATCAACAGCAGAATTATAACAACGGACATAGGGGTGCACGAGAAGGTGGTAAGCAGTTGTTAAATGCAAGGGGGAACTAGATGTCCACCTAATGGTATTCCTGTTACAAATAAATGAAATGAATATATATGCAAAGGTGGTGGGTGCAGTAATGGGTTTTGTAAAATATAAAGCGTTGAAGCTTTAGTTGGGCACTAGGGTCTATGTCTCAGTTGCCAGTAGAGACTTTGTGAGCCAGAGGCAATGGAACCTACCATACTATACGTTACATGGGATCAGTAATAATGGTGTAAGGACGTTGGTGTCGGCAGATGTAGGCTTTCATATAGAGGCAGTTCGATTTTAGCAGCGTGTAGAGCTATTACCACATGTTAAGGAGGGCTACATCATGATCCTGGGGTTAGACCTTTTGTACCAGCATTTTGCTAAAATTTGCCTTTGGCAGTGTACAGTAAACTTAGTGGAATGACCTTCCAGGTAGGGGAAGCTGTTGCCATTGTAGAACTGTCATAAGGGGCATCTAAAGTATTGGACAAACCAGTGGAACTGCGTACAACTGCACTGAGGCTTGATATATGACTGTGTGCTAGGTGGTTCCAGGAAGTCGCTCTGGGTGAATGTGTAACCAGAACAACAGGTGGGTGTATTATTTGTTGTACGGTCTCTGGAAGAGAATGATATATAGGATCCAGCAAGCTGTTTTATTAAGAGAAGTGTTGTGCACGTACTGTACCCAGCAAGTTGTTTTATTAACAGAAGTATTATCCACGTACAAGAGAGGTAAAATGGGAGAGTGGTATCCATAAATGTAGATAATTATGGTGTCAAGGAAGGAAAGTTAAGGAAGAGGATGCTGATAGCGAGTTTGGACAGTCCGGATGAGGATCAGTGTTGCACAAGGAATGTGAATCAAAACATCCGCAAGCTGCTATTAAGACTGCATTATGTAGGAAAGTGGAGCATCTAAAGGGAGTAGAGAGGGAATGCATGGAAGAATTGCTGTTTGAAGTTGAGGATTTCTTTTTTTCATTGGGTCTGATGCCAGCAACGCCCATGACTCAATACTGAATACTAACAGGGAACGAAGTAATCGTGCATCAAAGACATATCACGGGCCTAGGTATTTGCAGCTGATGATAGAAAATTTAATTAATCAGCAGTTAGCAGATCAGATAACTGAAGACAATAATAGTCCATGGGGTGGTGGATCCATGCTCAAATCAAGAATGTCTATGGATAATTCTAGACAATTTAGGTTCTGCTACGATTACCGTCATCTGAACAGCAAGACCATAACAGCTGCATACCCATTCCTCAACGTTACTGAGTCCATCGATAACTTGGGACAATGATGGTAATTTCGACCATGGGTTTGAGGATCACTCTTTGCAGAACGTGGATATGGTTGCTATGCTAAACCAGCACATAATGAAGTCGCACAAGCAATGGTTGACAACTGGATGCTGGAGATTGACATGCAAGGTACAATAATTATAGACGAGACTACGAATTTCATGTCAAACTTATTGAAAGAGCTGTGCCAGTTACCTATATGTGAAGAAATTAAGAACTAGTCCTCTTCATCCCCAGGCCAATGGTAGAACAGAATGGATACATAAAACAATTGGGAAAATGCTTAGTTACTATGTTTACACACATAATAGAGGCAGGGATACATATCCAAGGTATGAGGTGTCAGCACACATTTCAAGAGTACACTCTGTACTGGGTTATCCCATATGAGGTGAGGTATGGTTGGAAAATGCCATAACTATTCGATTAGATAAGGCAAAGAAAGGTAAATCTGGGGAGTCAGTTATTCATTTTACGAAAACAGTATGCGAAGAATGGGAACGAGTACAAAAATCGAATAAAGAGACGTTAGAGAAGCAGGAGGAGTCAGTGAAATGTACAAGTTTACTGCAGTAGAAACTAGGACAAACGGTGGTGTTATCTGGTCCTTACACTCCGAAAGGGGCGACGAAGAAATGCATAACATGGTATCAAGGACCCTATCAGGTGGTGGAGAGTACTTCGTCAGTTAACATGACATTTCAGTTGCCAACAAGAAAGACGATAGTATATACTGGACTTCTATGACTTTTGAGAATAACCTAGATCTGATTCCAGGAATTGCAAGGATGGAGGTGGGCATGTACGTCAGGAGAAGGAATCAGAGGAAGAGACAAGAAGATGGAGTTGACCCTGTGCACAAAGTACTGCATTTGTTAAGTTCATAAAAATGAAAGGTGTTTGTCAAGGATTTTTTGTTTGTTTGTATGTTTTCATATATAAAAGACTGTAGTGAATAAGTTATTTTAATGTAAAGATTTTATCCATTATTTTTGTTGTTTGTGAACGGGTTTTCTAGTGGCAGCAGTCGTCTTCTGAGGGGGGAGGAAAGGTAATATTTGCCCTTGACCTCAGGTTGCGATACGTCGAGTGCGAAAATGAAAGGAAAGTGAGTCATACCAGTATTACGTTTTGTCGCTTGGATGTGGTTGAAGCCATTGCAGAACGAAGACTGGAAGGCAAGAGGCAAGAGGATTTAATAGTTGCCAGCCATTAGTGGTATTTAAAGCATGGGAAATGCGGAATGAGGTGAGGAGATAGGAAGAAGCATTGGACAGACTTCGGCAAAGAGCCAAGGGTACGTGGTTGCTCAAGAAATCCTCAGGAAGTGTGATAAAATGCACTGATTCTACAAGCAACTACGAGAACTAATGGGACAGAGAGTTGAAGTTGCACCACACACACAGAGGAGGAGAAGATGATTGGATGCTGGGGGTAACATTTTGAAAACAGTGTTTGGAATGGCAGATGAGTGAGATATTAGAGAATTAAACGAAAGTATGGAATCAATAAAAAGAGATTTTGAAGTTTTCTTCTTCTTTGTTCGTTAGAAGTATGATGAGTACGATTAAGTGTTCAAAAATGGCTCTGAGCACTATGGGACTTAACAGCTGTGGTCATCAGTCCCCTAGAACTTAGAACTACTTAAACCTAACTAACCTAAACACATCCATGCCCGAGGCAGGATTCGAACCTGCGACCGTAGCAGTCGCACGGTTCCGGACTTCGCGCCTAGAACCGCGAGACCACCGCGGCCGGCCACGATTAAGTGTTTTAGATGTTTGCTCAACTGCATTTCAGTTCTCTAATACTTTAATTAAGGATGCGATAAAGATTATATATAAAATATCAGAGTACATCTCCCCCTTGTAATAGACATATGTACGCATATATGCATCTGCAGCCTCCTTTCACTGTTTGTTTTTTCTTCTTATTTTTCTTTTTGCTCTTTTCATGGTTTTTGTACTTCATGGCATTTACTTCTGTCCCATAAAAATCTCTATTCTTTAGTTACTCACTTATACATGGGTTCTTACTGATACAGGTCATAACACTCATTCATTTGAACTTTACCTAAAGTTATTTACGTCAAAGCATGTGCTATTTTCGTTAACTTCTTGTATTTGCCCTGTATTGCCCCTATTGCTGTCATGAGTTATTATCAACATTTCCCTCCTTCTATTATGCACCAGTTGTGGCATGTCCTCAACAGTTACTGGTTTCTTAAGGCAGTTATGCTTTGCTGCTTCATTCCTTTTGACCATACCTACGTCCAATGGGACTTGTTGGCTCTAGCACCCTTTCGTTAGATTCCACAACATTAGGCCATATCTCACCTATGGATTGCTCACACAGTTTTATATTCTGGTCTGGAAAGGCGCACTGAAACTATCTACATTTTACTGACATGCTTGTTTTCTTATCTTTCTCCACAACTGTTTGTGACGATTCCCCAACAGTTTTGGTTTCTGAGTGACAGTATGCCTTTGCTTCTCGGCTTTCAATGGTCTACTTTTTTCTTGTTTTGAGCAGTCACGCTTGTACAATGCCCACCTTTCGTATTGTCAGCTTTGTCCCTTCTTATGAAAAAAATGGTGGTATATATTGACGTGATTTTGGTTTTAGTGGTCTTGTAGATTTTAGATTTGTATGGTTTCATCTGTTTATGTCAGTTTCAGTATGTCGTTTGACATGGTGTGTTACTATTCTTATTGACTCTATAATCTCCGATAGTTGATTGCATCTTTTCACTCCCTCAGTTTTGTACCACAACCTCAAATATAACGTCATGTTTCATATCGTGTACTCCCCATCTTTTTTAACAGAGTTTAACGGCTCGTCACGTTGCGTATCCAAAGAGTTAGTTGAATTAGCATTTTTTCCTAGACAGCATTGCGATGTCTTTATCATTTTATATGTCAGTGACATGAATCTCATGACGCTCGTTTAACATATTGATATTACAATTGTACAATTGTTCTCAATCTGATATTGATGCACTTTTTCTGATCCTTTCTTTTTAGGTTTATGTCAGTGTTCTGAGCATTCATTCACATATGGTAGTTCTATACCATGACCACTGTTGTCGGCTTGTGTACCCTGCTTTTTTTAAAAGATTGGTCTACAGAAAGTACAGGAGCTTGGGTTCCAGTGTATAGTTGTAGACTAATGTACAACATATTGGAAGCTTTACGCTGCTGATCATTTCATTCATTGATAATTGCAATAGAGTTCTACTTTAAATTTGTGTTTGGCTGTTTATTGGAATACATTAACATAGTCTCCTGGTTATGACTCAGTACTTATGTTTGCAATGCTTTCATGTGTACTGTATATATGGGATACCACTTAAGAAATGATACATAATTGTAGAGTGTGACTGTTGTACTTCTTGCTAGCAATTTTGCACACCAGGCATCTAACTACACATGGCATTGTTTTACTGGTCTTCAACATATATGGGGAAATTTCTTCACACATATTTCTTAGTTGGTTATTAATGTCATTCTTTTATACTGACTACAACTATACAGTTACTATTCATGATATAGGATTGATTTTTTAATGTTTTTAGTACTTTATATTTTTTACAAGTCCTGCATGTCACAAGTTAATGTTGCCTTCACCTAGTCACATGCTTGTGTTCATTCTTCGATGGTTGCTTCACTACATTTTTTGGAATTATGATACTAATGTTGTGAGTGCTTCCCTACTTACATTGTTTTGATGGTACGTGATAGGTGTTTGTTTTCACATGTCTACACTTTCATTAGTTAACGTGGTTATGTTGTTCAGATTACACACCTGTATCTCTCATGCCTTGATAATACTCGACTTAGTGTTCTGGTATATTACTTGACATCCATATCATCGTTTAACCATCTACTCATGAAGATAGCGACTGACATATTACACATTGTGTAGTGTACCCCAACACATGTTTTTGGTTTAGGGTTGACTGGTTGATATATTTGGTAAACATAGTATTGCCAGTCTCATTAAAGTCAAATTACTGTTGATAGTAACAGGGAATAGAAACGTTAAACATTTTCTCACAACCCTAAAAGTGTAAGTATGCTAAAATGAGCATTCCTTAAATTCCTATAGTAATTAGTCACAATCTTCTCAGCATGTATCCAGTACTACTTTGCACCCAAGCACTTCGAGATGCAGACACAGACGCAGTTAACCTGAATAGTGGTGAGGCGTTGCTAATGTATCAAGAATGAACAGTGTAGGTGCAAATTTTTTGAATATCATCGAATTTACTAAAATGAAGATATGATCAGAAGTCGAACCATCGCCTCATATGCATTCATCTCACCAAGCTCGAATGCTAATCACTTGACCTCTATTAACTCTAATGTCCAGCACCCACTCACAGACACATCAGTTGTATAATAGATGCGAAAACTTCTCTTGCGATTTCCTCGGAATTGCCAGAGTAGTGCATCTTACTACTTGAACATTTTGCTGTTTTAATGACCTACTAAGGGTGTACAAAATTTGAAGTAAATCCATGAACCCAACGTCGTGGTCTCCCCTTGAAATGTATTGTAACCTGTCTTATTTAAATGTAAAAGAAACTGATTGCGAGTATATCTGCATGTCTGTATCAGTGCAGGAGATAAGTGCATACATGCAGCAGTATTTGGCTCAACATCTTGGACAATTTCAAATGTTACACATTCAGTAAACTGGCCACATGTTGTAGTATCTGCTCTCTGTCAGTAACATGGGCTCGACATTGGCAGTTTACCAATATCGTTATATTAGACTTTAGACACAATCTGTATTAGGCATAAACTGATTTGCTGACAAAGCATTACCACCTCTATATATACAGTCGTAACTAAAATATTATTGTTTGTACCACACTGCACTGCTGAATTAAGTCATTTCCTAGACTATATATCCGCCTATGCTGTGGAATGGGAACCCCTTTACCTAATAATACTCCATTTCTCCTTACAGCACTCACATAGATTATTTTTAGATCACTAGTGTGGACAGACAAGATCCGTGCTTCAACATCAACATATCAACATGCATGTTCAAAGTACCAAACTGCATTGTCTCAGAATGATTCCAGACTGTGTCAAAATGTCCCATAATATACAATCTAACACAATAAATTGTTTCCAAACTACAGCTTCGATCACTGCAGCTCTCAGTGCTCTCACCACTACATGAACATTCCTTGCTAGATGACAATCTGATGAGCTCCAACTGTGCAGCCACATCTCATATGTCACACAGCACTGAGTCAGCTATGAATGTCAGAAAGCATCCACATGGCGAAATTAATACTATCCTGTTTGAAAGCGATAATTAGGTACCGGCTGGAGTGGCCGTGCGGTTCTGGGCTCTACAGTCTGAAACCGAGCGACCGCTACGGTCGCAGGTTCGAATCCTGCCTCGGGCATGGATGTGTGTGATGTCTTTAGGTTAGTTAGGTTTAATTAGTTCTAAGTTCTAGGCGACTGATGACCTCAGTAGTTATGTCGCATAGTGCTCAGAGCCATTTTTTTGATAATTAGGTTTCGGAATACCGGAATGACGTGTGTAAATGGTGAGAAACATGACATAAAATGCATGTAAGAAACACGTACTTTAACCCATACGGGGAATAACGATGTATCACTATGCATGTTGATTCAGAGGACACATACCACTAGAGATGGGCAAACTGAAACACGTAAATGTTTCGAAACAAATGAAACAGTACAATATAATGTTTCGATACGGTGTTTCGAAACAGTGAAACAGTTTGTGTTTTGTAATCTAATAAACCTACACATTTTATCATCTTGAATGTCTACTGTATAAGTATGGCCATATAAACACAAATGAGGTGCGAGAGCGCTAATCATATCGCAGAAAGTATGAAACTATCACTTAGGCGTCTTGGCAGTTTCGTATTTCCTGCAGCAAATGCGCTGCTTTTGTTTCATGTAACTTTCATACTTTTCAATTGGCTGAGGAAAGCCTTCGCTGAAGACAGAAGAACCACCACGTTCGGAACTGGAGGTGGGAGCAAACTGCAGAAACAACAGATACGCTACTGGGATTCCCACATTCCATTAGTATGGCTAACATACCCATCCTGCTAGTTTCCATGCACACAAAGGGAATCATTGTGGATAGTAGACACAGTAACTATAGACTCACAAATAACGCCAAATAATTTGAATAAATAACAAAATATAACAAAAAAATTTTGTGTTTCAAGGTGTTTCGAACCGTTGCTATAAATTTACGATGCTTCCCGTTCACCATTACACTATCAGTGACATGTCAAACAGATTGCTTGCAATTATACCTACATCAAATTTATGTACATGTCTAATAACTGTCACTCTACGCCTTTTTTTTAGTTAAAATGTTGTAGTCTTACTTGCGTTTCTTAATATGATTACTGTACATGAACAGAGAAGCGTATGTTATAAAAAAAGTGTAATTTAACTGAATGATTTTCACATATTTATTATTTTGAATGTGAATAGTATGCATTGTTTTATTGTTTGGTTAGTGTTTATAAAGCAGATGTAACGCCATTTCGGAATAGGACAGTCAGCTAGAAACGAAGCTTTATTTTCAGATATCTTAAGCTTCATGCTATTGCTTGTCCAAAGATTTCGACACTCTTGAAAGTGTTTCATGAAGTGGTATGTTGTGTTTCAGTACCTGTGCCGAGCCCGAATCTCGTCCGACACTGGGCGGAATTAAACATCACTGTTTCGATACAATTACCCCGTTCCAGGCGCAGGTGGACTGAAACAGTCTTATTTTGAAACAACGATACAGTTTCTGTGTCTGGCTCGAGATCCGAGACAGGGGCGGAATGAAACACCACTGTTTCGAAACAGTGAACCATAGCCGTTCCGAAACACTGAAACAGTTCCAGGTATCGATACACTGTATCGAAACATAGAAACAGTGGCCAAGTCTACATACCACATGGCATAATGCTGCTGGAACCCACAGCGATGGCGAACAGTGTGGCTGTCGGTGTATCACTTACAGAATGAAATCATGTGAGCATTCAGCATTTATTTTCATGGTATCATTAGTAGTTGGTGGTAGGTACTGTGTGAGGATGTTAACAATGAGTGGTGGACATGCTTACAGACAATGCACTGGCTCTTTGGAGGTCATTAAAAGTATGTCTGTCTTTATACAGGGTGCACATAAAGTCCAGGAACACTTTCAATTACTTATTGCACAAGAACGAAGCAGTGTACAGATGTCATACATATTGCATTTTGAAGAGAAACTCTGAAAGTTTTTTTTTTTTTTTTTTTTTTTTTTTTACAAACATTCGATATGCGATCCATGAGTGACTGGCAGATGTCAATACGGTAATCGAATTCTTGCCATACCTGTCCCAGCATGGCATCATCGACAGTGGCAGTTGCTTCCCGTATTCAAAAGTCACACAGTTTCAGATCTGGTGAACTGGAAGGACATTTCATGAAACAGCTGTCCCCTTCTGTAGCATGGCCAATCCATCGACGTGGCAGCTCCGTGTTCAAGTACCCATGAACTTCACGATGAAAGTGGGGTGGAGCCCCCATCCTGCTGAAGGATGAACAGAGAGTCCAATTGCATTTGAGGAATCAGCCATTGCTGCAACATGGCCCAGTAGGAATATCCAGTGACGGTGCTCTCGGTGAAGAAGAATGGCCCGTACGGTTTTCGACGTAAGGCATAAAAAACATTTACCTTTGGGGAATCACGCTTAAATTCAGTGCATTTGTGTGGATGCTTTGTACCCCAGATTCGTCAATTATGCCTGTTCACTTTCCCATTAGTGTGAAAAGTGGCTTCATCGCTAAAGATTAAGCGATCGACAATGCTATCCCCATCCTCATTCAATTGTTACAACAGCGAACAAAATTCAGAATGCTTGTCTTTGTTGTCGTCATTGAGCTTTTGCACTAGCTCCAATTTCAATGGTTTCATAGACAGCTTCTGTCACAGGACTTTCCACACTGTCATTGGAGCTATTTCGAGTTCACGGGATGCATAATGCACAGATTTCTTTGGACTCCTTATGAATGTCTCTTGTAAGCGCTCCACATTCACTTTAATCACACTGGGACGTTTCTTCTCTTTGCCGGGCAGAAGAACCCGTCGCAACGAATTTGTTGTGCCAGCGGTAAATAGCCTTCCTTGTTGGTGGCTTCTTACCTTACTTGGTTCTAAACATCCGTTGAACAGCGATAGCACACTTGTTTTTGTCGAACTCCAATACACGGATAGCACCTGAACTCGCCATGTTTGCGACTAGTGCTGATTATCCGCAAATTACCAAACTATGCTGGGGCGTTATACGTGAATAAAAAACTTTCAGGGTTTCTCTTCCAAATAACATATGTATGATGAATGTACAATGTTTGGCTCTTATGCAGTAAATAATTGAATTTGTTCCCGGACTTCATGTACAGCCGCCCGGGGTAGCAGAGCGGTCTGCTGCGACTGGTCATGGTTCGCGTGGCTCCCCCTGTCAGAGGTTTGAGTCCTCCCTCTGGCATGGGTCTATGTGTTGACCCTAGAGTAAGTAAGTTTAAGTTAGATTAAGTAGTGTGTAAGAATAGGGACCGATGACCACAGCAGTTTGGTCCCTTAGGAACGTACCACAAATAAAAAGCAAACTACTTTATGTACACCCTGTAGTCGGGGCATGCATTTCACCGATTGTAGTGTGTTTCGAGAGTTTCTTTGCTGATTTTAGGCTCATTTTAACAGTCACAACTACACACAACTTTTATATTCACGGAGAAGAGCTGCTATTTTTTTTCTTCTAAACGCACTTCTGCCCTTGTTTTCGCTTCTGTGCCTTATGTGAAACTATCATCTTTATCTATTCTGCTTCCAAAAGTATCAAAATGTGTATCTCTTGAAAATTCTATTCCCACTTGTGACATTTAGTTCTCCTCCAAGTCCACCTGTGACGCTTTTTCTTATTTAATCTATTTCCATTTTTTAAACTACACCTAGCACAAGTTACCTTATTAAAAACAAAAATTTTAAAAATGCAATTCCTGTTCACTTTCGGCTATGTACCACCACTACATTCTCAGCGTTGTGCTAATTTTCTGTTCCTAATAAAAATCAACAGTTCATTACTTCCGTAACTCCCTCTGTGGGGGAAGGAAAATAAAAGATTACTCTATGGAGAAAAACTCAACGCATGCACATTGTGCCGCAAAATACTTTTACACCACCAGTATCCTCTAGAGACTTCATTTACTTTTAGTTCATACACGCATAATGCAGTCTAATGAGACCATAAACGCTTCCTTGCTTTCATGAACTTCCTTACAACCTGCTAATTTAAATACTTTGATGACAATTTATACACGGCTACCGCAATTATGTACATTACTCAGTCTGGTATGTATGTGGGAAAATACACAGGTGTGTTTACTTTTCTTTTTCAATGAAACTGAAGTACAAGACCAAGTACTAGTATTTTAGTAGATACAGATCGAGAAAGTTGTCGCCTGACATGCTTCTTTGCGCTCGAGAAACGTTAGCCATTTACACAGTAGTAACATCATGAACAGGAGGTAAATATTTTGCCATTCTCGTTTAAAATCAAATTTCTGTAGCGAGTAAGAGTGAATAGAAATGTTAAAAATTTTCTCACGAGCCTAAAAGTGTAAGTATGCTGAAATGAGGAATTTTTAAATCCTATAATAATTATTCATATTCTTCTCAGCATTTTTTGGTAGGCCTAATAGAAAATGAAATATATCTGATAGCTGGTGCAATTTGTAGTGTCATGACAAGTCCGAAATACGACGGCACTTTTATTTTGAATGTGCTTCTGCATTTCATTCACATAGCGCACAAAAGCACAATAGTTTCACAGTGTCTATACAGGCTAGCCGCTTGATGGCAATGCAGTAGCAAACATGCAGAAAAACTGTGGCAGCTTCGTGACTCAACAATGAGTGAGAACGAGAATAATGTATTTCACTAGGACTATTTGGAATGTCATACTCATTTTAACTGCATCGATGTGTTGCGGTATCTTTAATCGTTACAGTTGTTTGTTTTTTATTTATTTATTTATTTATTTATTCTTTGCCCATGGACTCCAGCTGAAAATCCAGCTGAGAGTATTGGGTGTGTCATACAATAGGCTATTAACATCAAACTTGATTTCATTATATATAAATGAAACAATTAATTAAACAGAAATAGTCCATAATCATACAAAGGTATTACATGTTTCACATTATATGTACACACAAATCCAAACAACATACATGATAATTTTAAAAGATACATTTCAGTAATGATATAACATATTAAACACCATCTTAGTATTCACTCAAACTGTATATACATTTCCTGTGAGATATAGTTTCAAATAATTTTTAAAACATTTTAGGTCTGTTTCTTTTTTAATGATTTTGGGGAGTTTATTAAAAAACCTTTTGCCTGCTTCTTCTGGGGCAGTCATAGACAGTTTTAGATTTCTGTTTATCATGTAGTAATTTTCATTTCCTCTTGTACCGTGTTTGTGTACATCTTTATTTAGGAGGTGTTTATCACTTGACCTTACCGCCATTATGCTTTGGTATATGTACAGTGAATATACTGTCATAATATTATAGTATACAAAAGCTTGCCTACAGGTCTGTCTTGGTGGTATTTTAGCAATGCATCTCACTGCCCTTTTCTGAATTGTGAATATTCTTTTCAGGTAGCCAGCTTGTGCACTTCCCCATATATGAACTGAATAAGACAAATGTGGGAAGACAAGTCCATAATACATTGATCTGAGGACTTTATCATCCACAGTCTTAGCTGTTTTATGCATGATGAAGATCTGTTTGTTTATCTTTTTACACAGTGCATCGATGTGCTCCCCCCATGCCAAATGTTTGTCTATAATAGTTCCTAGAAAATTTGTGCTGGTTACTTCTTTAATAGTCTTTCCATTTATATTATAATTTTCACTATGCTTGGTCTGAAATACTACATTCATTGTTTTAGACTGATTCATAAACAGGTTGTTTGGTGTTAAATATTTATTTGCATTTTCGATAGTCAGGAGTGCTTCCTTCTCAAGCTCCTCCTTTGTGTCAGCTGTGCAAATGATTGTTGCGTCATCAGCATACATTATAAGTTTCTGATTTATATAGCTAGGGAACTCATTTACGTATAGTATAAATAGTATTGGCCCAAGCACAGACCCTTGCGGCACACCGTGTTTAACTATTTGTAATTCTGATCTGTAGTTTGTTATATTTCCCTCACTAGTATGTCTGATTTCTGTACATTGTTTCCTATTTGTAATGTATGATTTAAGTATGTCATAGCATTTTCCTCTAATTCCATACTGATATAATTTCATCATTAATTTTGAGTGGTTCACACAATCAAATGCCTTAGATAGGTCCATAAAAATCCCACAAGTCTTTTGCTGCCTGTCAAGTAAATTAAGAATGTGCTCAATTATATCTGTTGATGCTGTTTTTGTTGACTTCCCTTCTCTGAAACCACGTTGTGATGAATGCAGTATACTGTACTTTGTTATAAAACTTACAATTCTATTCTTTATTATCATTTCATAGATTTTAGCAAATGTTGAGATCAATGATATTGGCCTGTAATTTCCTAATTCATCCCTGTTCCCTTTCTTAAATATTGGCTTCACTTTACTTACTTTCAGTGAATCTGGAAATATAACTTCTTCTATCGCAGCATTCAGCATGTGTGTCAATGGTTTTAATATACATTCTCTGCATTCTTTTATGAGATGTGATGTGACACCATCCAAGCCAGATGAATGTTTAATTTTAAGTTGTTTTATTAGGTCCGTTGTAGGTATGAAAACCATAGTATGATTTGTATGTGGGGGTTTAACAATTTACTTGATGCATTTGTTTTATTTTGACTTATTAATTCGTCTGCTACAGTAATATAATATCTGTTAAAAGTATTGGCTACTTCTAGAGGGTTTGCGTTGCTTTTCCCACTCATCAGTGGGCAGATGTCCTCTGCCTGATTTGTTACTTTTCCTCTCTCTTCATTGATGAACGACCATAAACCTATTGAGTGGTTCTTCCCCTTATCTATAGACATCCTGATGAATGAGGCTTTAGTTTTTCTGACAAAACTACAGTACTCTTTCTTTTTTATTTTATACAGTGTGTTGTAGGCCTCAGTATTTTTTTGTTTGGAGAGGTCATAATACACTCTCAGATTATTTCTGGCATGGATTACTTCTCCAGTCACTCAGCTTTTCTTTTTTGTTGCTGTCTGACAAGCCTTTTACTAACAGGACATGTAACATCATAATAATAACTGAATAAAGAAAAAAACTGGTTCCATTTGGTGTTTGCATCTTTAGCTGCATATATTGTTTCCCAGTTTTCTGCCTCTAACATCTTTTTTAGCAGCTTTATGTTATGTGGGTAGTTCTGTCTTCTTATCTCCCATATCTTCTGCACTGAATCACTAGTCTTTATATTTATGTCTATCATGATTGCAAAATGGTCTGCTAATGTGGAGTTTATTACCTGTGTGTCACAATAGCATGTAGGAATATTTGTTATTACATGATCAATTATAGTTTCACTATGCTTTGTTACTCTGGTTGGTTTATCTATTTTTATTTTTAGGTTGTATATGCACAATATGTCCAATAGGGTCTTAGTAATGTCTGTATTTTTACTTGTATCTATGTTCAGATCTCCTATAATTATCAAATAAGCATATGTTTTTGAGAGGTGTTGGATTATATCTTCCAGCTGTTCAAAGAAGGTTTTGATTATACCATTTGGTGATCGATACAAACCTAATACACAACATAAATTCCCAGCAATTTTAGTTTCCAGTGCTGTAGCTTCAAAGCTCAATTCTATAGCATATTTTGTTATATTTATGGCTTTAGTTGATTTATAGTTAGAAAAAATGGCAACCCCACCACCTTTATAGGAAGTTCTGCAAAAACTGGCTACTTTCACATAATTCTTCAAGTTGTACATTCCTATGTGATCTTCTTTTAGCCCATGTTCTGTAACTACTAGAATGTTTGGCCTATACTCCTGTAATAGTACCTGTTTTATTGTTAATGTATTGAACATTTTGGTGAAGTATTCTAACAATTGGCTTTAAATGTAATAGTTCCCCTTCCCGTAATATACTAAGCACTTCACTTGCTCTCTTTGCTTCTGGTACTATGCAATGTTTTTTTTCAGTTTGTGTCATTAAACCTGGATCGTATCTTTGTCCGGTGTTTATGTCCCTCTCTCTATTGTCACACTGGTATTTAAGATGGACAGTTTTACTTACATCTTTTTCCATGTTCTCTTTGTGCTTACTCGGTACCATAAAAAATTCTCACTTAGTGTAGCAGGTCTCCTAGTTCTCAGGCATCTGTCTTGATTGGAAGCTGCTTCTGCTGTTGATCTCCCAGGCCTCAGGTACCTCTTCTGTGTGTTTGCTGTTGCTGGTGGCTCCTGCGCTCCCCGACTTGGTGACTGCCCTTCTTTGTTAGCTGCTGCGGCTAATGAACCTTGTATGTTTTCCTCACATTCATTTTCAATGCCTTGAGGTAGTATTACGGGGTCTGCTGTTCTGGATGCTGTTGCTGAAGACGACAGCTCTGCTGATGATTGTGGTGATTCTGCTGCTATTGGTTTATCTGACATTGCTGCTGAGAATATCTGAGCCTTTGCTGCTGCTACTGGTGTTTGTTGTAGCTATACTGCAGATAATGATGGTTCCACTGTTACAGACAACTCTTGTTTTGGCGGAATTGGGATTGGAGACACTTCCATTACAGATGACTCATTAACAAATTTAAGTATTTCGGCACTAATACTCTTTTTCCCTTTTACGTTCATGTGGAGACCATGTCTTGTGAAGTGCTCTCTGTGAACACTGTTTATCTCTACGAAAGTCGTTTTCTGGAAACCTCTACATATTTTCTCAAATACCCTGTTTGCTGTAACAATCTCGATGTTTACGCACGAGTTTTCCATCAGATCGTGTCTCCTGGGGATACTAACAATGTAGAAATGCACTCGAGGCATCCTTTTGACTGTTTCCTTTGGGATTCTCGTTGCACGCAAAGTTTCATTACAGTAAACATCATTTGCGCCTCCTATTATGATGCAGCTGTTACCGGTCGTTAATATGTTGTCACTGTTTTTCAGAATTTCGCGTAATGGCGCGCCTGGTTTGATGATGCCTGTTAGATTAAGGTCTGGGTGATTTCTTCTCATAATTTCCGTAATTCCTCTCCCATGACTATCTGCAAAAATATGTCTGTTGCTTGTGTCCTTGCTTATCCATAACGTGGTTGTTTACTTTTTTTTTCTTTACGAATATTTACCTTGTGTTTTTCTCCATTTAATCCACTTGTATATTTTTTTGTGTGGATAGTTTGTTCATATTTTTATCCATAGATGCACTATTAACACTTTCTTTTCTTGCATTTGATTCACTTGTGCCTTTTTGAGTGCTCAGTTCGTTCATATATCTAGTTACAGTCGTACTGTTTACACTTTGTACATTTGGTTGTGCAGACCTACGAATTTTATGGCTAGCATTAATGAGATCTTGTTGCCTTGACGATTCAGACAGTTCCCGTATGGTTAGTACCAAATTTTCCATTGTTTTTATATATTTTTTTATAATGTCAAGTTCTTTTTGAAGTTCGTCATGCACGCTGACTTCTATTCCCGCGTAGTACTTTCCACTCGCGATCTCGCGGCCGTTACACTCTATGTCACATTTACACTGTATTTGTAAATCTTCTTGAGCAAAGCAGTGTGAATGGCACCATTTATGTTTAAACACGCATATTCTAATTCCATTTAGCACTGTTTCGTCACAAACAATACACTTAATTGAAATTAAGTCCTCAAAAACTGCAGAGCGTTTTAAAGTTACGTGTACACTTGCCGCCATCTTAGTTCTTCTTGTTACTTCTTGTTGCTTCTTGTGAATAATCACTTTCGATTGTGTATCGATAGTTGTGCGGAATTACACAGTTGTAAGAAAATCATGGAAGTGCAGCCTAAAAGAAAGGTCTACATCTAGAGTTACCGAAAAGAGTAGGAAAAATACGCCGAGTTTAAGCATTGGTTGAAGCCTCTGCCAGCTTACGTGGCTAATGCCTGTTGTAGCTATTTCCAGTTCGAAATGTATGCAAAAATAATTACCAATTTGAAGGAACATTTGGAAACGAAAAACATAGAGCAATATATGAACTAATTTCACCAAATAAGCAACTGTCAGTTTTTGCAGTACCAGTGAAACCATGTAATTCTTTCGCAAGAACTGAGTATATGTTAGCTCTGTATTATACATTGCTCAACAGAGCTCAATATCTAACAACGATCACTTGACTGATGTTTGCAAGAAATGCTTTAAGGATTAGAAATTGACAAATGCAATGAAATGACATAGAACCAAATGCACGGAGTTAACAAACTATATTCTGATACCTCTTTTCAAGAAGCTTCTCTTAAGTAACATAGGTTATCAAAAATATAGTTTATTCGTAATTTTTTCCATTTTCCGTCTTTCCTTCGTTGCTTTAAATTCGTGGAGGTATGTTCCATCTATGCAACTAACTGAAAGCAGTTTGTTTATTGCCATATGCGTTTCACTTCTTTTATTTGTGAAGCATCTTCAGTGGCCTGTAATTCATCTTTCTTTTTATACATATAATAAATGTATTATGTGGTAATTACAATATGTTGCTACGTTACATTTTGTCGTGTTTATCTCTTATTTTGTAGTTGAGAATGAACTTTTATAACACAAATTTCGTGATTTGAAATTATTGTTCGGTGTTACTTACGATTTTCAGCGCTGTTAGGTCATGCGTGTGGTCTTAGAAATGCATTTATTAGTTTTCATGCTCCAGTTGGCCGATTTTCGGCATTCTTTCATCCACGTTTGATTCAGCACATCGCATACATCACTTGCACCTTTCATTTTGTGTTCAACATGTGTGTGTTTTCGGTATGTAGTGCTGCCAATAGTCGTTGTGTGTTTATCGGTTGTCTTTTGTGTGTGTGTGGCTATTTTCATATTTCCAACTTCGTAAATGTTCTTCATATCTAGTATTGAAGTTCCTACCAATCATTCCCAGAAATATTGATTTACATTCTTGGCACTCTGGTTGGTATGTACCTGCTCCTTGGTATTTATTTAGTTTGTCTGTTGTTTGTAAATGTGATTCGAGTGTCTTTCATATTCTATAATCTATGTGTTATCCCTGTTTCTTTAATATATTTGCTATCTTGAGTGTTGCTTTGTGTTTGTGTGTAAGTGTACAATTTTTTTCTGTTAGTCATGTCATGAGTGTTACTGGTTTGTCTTTCCGAGTGTGCTATAGTGTCTATGGGGCTGTTTGGTGTTTGTGTTCTGTGATTATTTTCCTTTTTTTGTTTAGCTGTGTTTTAATTTTTTGGTTGAGTTTTTGTACTATATGGTTGCTGTAACCATTGTTTGTTGCTATGGGTAGTATCGTTTGTAACTCTTTTCATAGTTCTTTTTGCTGAGTGGGATGTCATTTAATCTTTGTGACATGTGTCATAGGGCTGCTAATTTTTGATTTTGTGAATGCTTTAATGATGCACGTATAATTGTGTCTGTGGCTTTGGCTTCATGAAGACATCAAATGTGTATTTATTGTTGTCTCTCTTTATTGATAGATCCAAGAAATGTATTTGCTTTTGTGTTCCTTTTTCCATGGTGAACTGAATATTTTTATGTATGTTGTGTATATCTGTATGTAGTTTATCAGTTTTCTCCATTGGTTCATGCACCATACAGATTATCATCCACATATCTGTACCAGTAAACAATTTTGTATCGTTTCTTTGTGATGACTGTATCAAATATTGTGTGTCCTATGTGGTTGATGAATATGTTTGCCAGTATTCCTGATATTTAGGATCCCATTTGAAGCCCATCTTCTTTCAAGTAAAATTCCGTTTCAAACTGAAAGTAATATTATGGGTGTTTAGTACTTTGTATTTTAGCATGGGTTAAGGTGGTTAAAGGGGTTGTATGTACTTTATGGTATGCCATGTCTTGGACTAAGTAACTGAATCATGTGTTTTACTAAAATGTGTTAATATTTTGCTTTGCGCACTACTACCCACAAAAACAGTTAGGTGATATAGCAAGATTTTACTTATCTTATTACTCTTTCTCAAATGTACTTAATCCAATTCTAACCCAGGCCAGGAGTTAATGTTCTGCAGTAAGCTGATATATAACGTTTTTACACAAGTACTTTGATTATCATAGAATTAAGTATTCTGTCATGTGGTTGATGCATTTTATATTTTTGTATTAGTTCCATTATGAAGCAACGAGACTAATATTTTCCAGACAACACTACAAATTTATTTGGGCGCCTGTAAACCATTAAAAGATCAGTGCTGATTCAGTTTGGCCAGCGTCTACTTTCTATGATACTGATTTTAGTACTGAAACAGTAAACTAATAATGGATTTTTTTTGTCAACCTAACAAAAACCATAATATTTCTTTCTTCTTTTGTGAAGCTTTCTGGCATTATTTTAATTTACTTTATTTTAAGATTTGATTATATGGACAGTGATGATTTCAATTATTATAGGATCTATTGTAATCCTGCATAAAACTCAAACTGTTAATATTTTACTATTTTCGTAACTCATGAAATCTGATTAAGCTGACTACATGTAAGTCCCCTCCCACTTACACTAAATGAAAACAATTGTCACAGATCCCTCCCACTGCATTAAGGCCCCTACTAGGGCAAACCATCTTTCCAGGTAGTGACTGACGTCCTTTTGTAAACAATGTGAGCCACCACTCCTCTGGAAGGAGTAAGGAACGTACATGGTGGCAGCCAGTCAAGGAATATTTTAGGGAATTGGTTTAAAAATTTGTTTCGAAGGCCCAGTGAAATCTTCACAAGTTTTCTCCCAGAGTAACTTCAGCTGTGTCTACGTGACACAAGTTGCCTGTCTTCAGAAATGAGGCAGTTTGTCAAGTTAAAGCTGCTGAAAAGAGATGCCTTGAGCCCTCTACTGAAACTGCTAGAAAATTCAAGCCATCAGTTTTAGTCAATAGCGTGCTTGGGATACAGGTCATGTGTGTGGACTCTGGAGGTTTCTGCAGTGCAGAACACAGTTGCTTCTCTCTCTTGTGATCCCGACCTCGAGCAGAACAGATGTTTTTCTTGGGAGTCTTGTCCAGGCACCAACGTAAATTAACATGAACCGTCTCTCCTTCCGTTGCTCACTTAATTAGTTGTTCGACCTCCTAGACTGGCCTAAACCTGGTAACTTCCGACCCTAGGCGAGCCCTTTGTATACAGTGTATTGAAATATGTTCTCTTTATCTTACCAACCTTCTTCCCCCTTTCCTGCCCATGTAAAAGAGAAAAAGCTCAAAAACAGCATCAGTGCAAAAACAGGTAACCACTACACAGAAAATCTGATTGCAGACACAGAAAACATCCTGACAGAGGAAGAGAAAGAAGGAAATAACACTAAAAATATTGGGCTAACACGAGAACTAACGAAGAAATAAATAAATAACTTAATCATCATGTCAAAGAAAGAGCAAAACAGGAACCTTCAAACAGAAAACAATACCACTAAGAAATTAAAAGAAACACTAGAATCTAACAACATCATAGTCACAAGATCCGATGAAGGGAACAACACAGTACTGATCAATAAGGAACAATACATAAAAAATAATAAAGTTTTCATCTCCTCTAACAATATCACAAAACTGAAATCTGATCCAACAGCACACTTCCAGACATAGATAAAAAACTACTTCAAAGACATCAGACAAGTACTCACAAACAAACAAAAATAACATGCCACACAGAAGAACCCAAAAGCACCAACACTCAGAAGCCAACCCATTATTCCATTGAGGCCTGTTATTGATTTCATGAACACACCATCTTACCATGTGTAAAAGACATGAACACGAACAAAATCATAATGCAACATTATGAAATGAAAAACAGCAGAACAGTGAAAAACAGAAATGAACTCAAAACTCAAAAAAAGACTTATACATTCCCCAAACATAATCACTCATCTCTTTCAACATAGAGAACATGTACTCCTCAATATCCACCCCCGGCACAATAAAACTAATTGAAGAATACTTACTGACATTCACCAGCTACTTGCAGACAATATTAATGAAATAACTAAAATCCTTAAAGCAGTCACACCCACAATGTTGTTGTTGTGTTCTTCAGTCCTGAGACTGGTTTGATACAGCTCTCCAAGCTACCCTATCCTGTGCAAGCTTCTTCATCTCCCAGTACTTACTGCAACCCACATCCTTCTGAATCTGCTTAGTGTATTCATCTCATGGTCTCCCTCTACGATTTTTACCCTCCACGCAGCCCTCCAATGCTAAATTTGTGATCACTTGATGCCTCAGAACATGTCCTACTAACCGGTCCCTTCCCTTTGTCAAGCTGTGCCACATACTCCTCTTCTCCCCAATTCTATTCAATACTTCATCATTGGTTATATGGTCTACCCATCTAATCTTCAGCATTCTTCTGTAGCACCACATTCCGAAAGCTTCTATTCTCTTCCTGTCCAAACTATTTATCGTCCACGTTTCACCTCCATACATGGCTACACTCCATACAAATACTTTCAGAAACGACTTCCTGACACTTAAATCTAAACACGATGTTAACAAATTTCACTTCTTTAGAAACGCTTTCCTTGCTATTGCCAGTCTACATTTTATATCCTCTCTACTTCGACCATCATCAGTTATTTTGCTCCCCAAATAGCAAAACTCCTTTACTACTTTAAGTGTCTCATTTCCTAATCTATTGCCCTCAGCATCACCCGACTTAATTCGACTACATTCCATTATGCTCGTTTTGCTTTTGTTGATGTTCTTCTTATATCCTCCTTTCAAGACACTATCCATTCCGTTCAACTGCTCTTCCAAGTCCTTTGCTGTCTCTGATAGAATTACAATGTCATCGGCGAACCTCAAAGTTTTTATTTCTTCTCCATGGATTTTAATACCTACTCCGAATTCTTCTTTTTTTTCCTTTACTTCGTGCTCATTATACAGATTAAATAACATCAGGGACAGGCTACAACCCTGCCTCACTCCCTTCCCAACTGCTGCTTCCCTTTCATGCCCCTCGACTCTTATAACTGCCATCTGGTTTCTGTACAAATTGTAAATAGCCTTTCGCTCCCTGCATTTTACCCCTGCCACCTTTAGAATTTGAAAGAGAGTATTCCAGTCAACATTGTCAAAAGCTTTCTCTAAGTCTACAAATGCTAGAAACGTAGGTTTGCCTTTCCTTAATCTTTCTTCTAAGATAAGTCGTAAGGTCAGTATTGCCTCATGTGTTCCAATATTTCTACGGAACCCAAACTGATCTTCCCTGAGGTCGGCTTCTACTGGTTTTTCCATTCGTCTGTAAAGAATTTGCGTTAGTATTTTGCAGCTGTGACTTATTAAACTGATAGTTCGGTCATTTTCACATCTGTCAGCACCTGCTTTCGTTGGGATTGGAATTATTATATTCTTCTTGAAGTCTGAGGGTATTTCGCCTGTCTCATACAAACTTTTATTATACTGATAAAATACTGGAATTATAGATGAAGTCAGGGGATAGCAAAGGCTACACATCAAAATCCATGAACTTCTAATATTAACATCCTACCTACTTAATTTAAGATACCTTATATCACCTCGTACAGTAACAGTGCACATATAAACAACATGCTAATATCATGGTTTTGTTGCCATATTGCCTATTGTTTTTTAACATCTGTGATGTTCAAGTGGTTCAACAAAAAATTTTATAGACACATCAAAAAAAAGTTTTGCATCATCCCGGTTCCCAGAACTCCTGAAGATAGATGTTGACTGTGGATATTGTATCACAGACACACTGTCTTTGAATGTTCAGAGATGTCACTAAACCTACCCAAAGATCTAAACAATCATGCATGAGCAGCACCTATTAGATTGGGGGGGGGGGGTGAGGGGGTCCGACAGCCGATCAGCCGATCCAGTCATTCCACCAGGAAGGAGGTACATGGCTCGTGTTGTCTGTAGTTCAACCATGCCAGACAGTCAATACTGCGGTTCAATCACGTCCGCACTTTGTGCCAGGAAGAGCTCTCAACAAGGGAAGTGACCAGGCGTCTCGGAGTGAACCAAAGTGATGTTGTTCAGACATGGAGGAGACACAGAGAGACAGGACCTGTCGATGACATGCCTTGCTCGGGCCGCCCCAGGGCTACCAGAGGAACCCTGACAGCAACGCCACGATGTTGAATAATGCTTTTCGTGCAGCCACAGGACGTCGTGTTACGCCTCAGACTGTGCGCAGTAGGCTGCATGATGCACAAATTCAGTCTCGATGTCAATGGCGAGGTCCATCTTTGCAACCACGACACCATGCAACGCAGTACAGATGGGCCCAACAACATGCCGAATGGACTGCTCAGGATTAGTATCGCATTCTCTTCACCGATGAGTGTCGCATATGCCTTCAGCCAGACAATCGTCGGAGATGTGATTGGAGGCAACCCAGTCAGGCTGAACGCCTTAGACCCACTGTCCAGCGAGTGCAGCAAGGTGGAGGTTCCCTGATGCTTTCTGGTGGCATTATGTGGGGCTGACGTACGCTGCTGGTGGTTATGAAAGGTGCCATAATGGCATACGTGAATTGCATCCTCAAAGCGATGGTGCAACCACAATGGCAGCATATTGGCGAGGCGTTTGTCTTCATGGACGACAATTCGCGCCCCCATTGTGCACATCTTGAGAATGACATCCTTCAGGATAATGACATCGTTCTACTAGAGTGGCCAGCATGTTCTCCAGACATGAATCCTGTCTAACATGCCTGGGATAGATTGAAAAGGGCTGTTTATGGACGAAGTGACCCACCAACCACTCTGAGGGATCTACGCCAAAACGTTGTTGAGTAGTGGGACAATCTGGACCAACAGTGCCTTGATGAACTTGTGGTTAGTATGCTACGATGAATACAGGCATGCAAGAGGACGTGCTACTAGGTATTATAGGTATCGGCGTGTACAGCAATCTGGATCACCATCTCTGAAGGTCTCGCTGTATGGTGGTACAACATACAATGTGTGTTTTTCATGAGCAATAAAAAGGGCGGAAATGATGTTTATGTTGATCTCTAGCCCAATTTTCTGTACAGGTTCTGGAACTCTCGGAACCGAGGTGATGCAAAACTTTTTTTGATGAGTGTATATTCGTTTTCATCATGATTGGGTATGGTTTGCACACAATGGATGCCACAGTCTAACTTACTTCTGACATCTGGCACTATCTTCTTTTCTTCCATTTGCAACATAATGTTGTCTAAAGCTTTTAGAGAATTGAGTCTCTTTGAGTTACTTGAAGAAGCATCAACAAATAGATTACTGGCGCTATTAACGATTAAACTGTAACTCGAATCATAATTTGTTGTGACAAAGGATGTGACACATGGCACTCCCCTATCAACTCTCAGCACACAAAGATGCAGTTTGTTGTAGTCATTAATCACTGATCACTTATTAGTACTAATTTTTCTGGTCTCTAAAACTGAACCTGTACCATTTAAGCTTTTTAGTGCGTCCTGTGTGTGGTAGTTCTTATTGGATTCTATATCCTGAATGGCTTTTTACAGGTTGCCTTCCTCTACATCATCGGTTTTACAAAAAAATAGGATGGCGTGTTTGGAAATATGGTTGGCACAGCATCTTCTGTTAGTTCATGGAAACACTTTTAATTCTCCTTTGTCCATAATTCTATCTACTCAAATTGTGTACAATTCGGCGAAATGTTTCATACATACAAGCGGTTGTTTTAGTTTAGAGAAATCTGTAGGGATGTTACGAAGCCACACACTATGGCGATTTTCATCAGATGGCAGTGAAAATATTGTTGTCTTCTCAATTTCTGATTTGTAATACGATCTACATCCAAATACAGTGCACTTGCGTGGCATTTCCGTATTTCACACAATATATAAGCAAAATGAAATGAAATTAATGTACCATCTTGAAGTACCTGTCACATTTAATTTGTAGTGCTACAGTTTACTAATAATAAAGTGTATTGTAACTGCTGCACTCTACACTAAACTTTGATTTTACATACCTTCTTGGTATAAGTATTTACTTCCAAACACTTCGGTATAAAATCACGAAAAGCTGTTGAGCCTTGTGCACATTTGGACAGTCACTGTATTAGTAGTTTGCACAATACGATGTACTTATTTTAAAACTCGCACTCAAAGACATTAGGCAGTTAAGTAAAAGCCACATGGTTGAGGTTATGCACACTCCTGGTTATTATACTTTCACATACACCTATTTCATTATTAAAAAATTATATTTACGTTGAATGATTTCAGTAGAACAAACTTGAGTGAATATAACTTACACTATAGAACTTCGCTCATATAAGACTCACAAACAAACATGCTCACTAGCTAACGCCAATAACAGAAAATGTAACATCAACACATAAGACTCACAAACAAACATGCTCACCAGCTAACGCCAATAACGGAAAATGTAACATCAACACTGGCAGAAGTAATAGGAGCCACATATCCCTTTAACAGGATAAGAATTTAACCACCATACCATCTGAAGAAGCAGTCAGCATTCGATAACTCATCAAATGGTCGTATACCGAGGAAGAGGAAAGCAGTAGTTTCATCCCATCTGCATGATTTTTTTGCTGAAGGACTACGAAAACCACAGTAAGATGAGTACAAGTGCAATATTCTTACATATTAATGTACAGTCTCTTAAGAACAAACTTCATGAACTTCAGTATTGGCTGGAAAACTTAAACTGCATTTTGATTTCAATAAATGAACACTGGCTTAGCAATGACGAACTAAAATTGAATGTACCATATGGATGTGAATTGGCAACATGATGGTGTATCTGAACGTGTTAAAAATAGTGTGAACCTAATCTATGAAGTTATAAATGTAAGTGGGCTGTGCATAGAAGCAAAATTTGAGGCTGCAGCCATAACGTTGCCAAAATAGGAAATTATAATAGCTTCAGTATGCAGCCCCCAAAACACAATGTAGACCTATTTGTGGAGAAACTGATACTCTTGCTACTCAGATACTAAGACTACCGAATACTAATATTTGGTGATGTCAATATAACCATTAGGCTTAAGAACAGAAATGCTGATCACTTACAAAATACATTAGGGTTCCTTAACTTCAGTTGTGTAAATGACAAACCCACAAGACAGGAAGCATGTCTAGATAACATAATACGTAATTTTCATATAAACAAAACAGAGTTCGACACAATCAAGCTAGGCATTTCAGATCATGAGGGACTATGGCTCAGACGAACTCTTATCAGTAAAGCAACTGAAACTTCCACAGACTCTAGAAAAATGAGACCAATTAATGAATCAAAGCTAAACATGTTGATAGGAAAATAGAATTTAATAAAATAGGATAAAATAATAACCACTGCAGGTACAAATGAATCAACCAACAAATTTGTATAACTGTTAATATCAGGCACACACGCAATCCACCCTGTGGCCCAAGAGGCTGACGTCACGATAATGCTCCGGGACCTACCTTTCTCCTGGGCCTCGCATTGATTTGAGTCTTAAGCTGGGTTTGCACATGCAACGAAAGTGTCGCCACAGCTGGTGGCATACTGCATGTTGCATGTATGAACTCCCAGTTTTTAGTGGCGCAACTTAAGATACGCTACTTTTGTCACTCTAGGAAAGGTTCACCTCGGTTGTACTTTGTTGTGCAACTTTCCTACCACCACTGCTTCCTGGTGGTAGTGTTTCGAAACAGGGGCATTCTTTGGCAATTATCGTTGTGTAGTTGCTGCTGTACGCCATTCGATTTCAGTGTTTTTTTTTTAAATTTTATTTCTGAAAAAAGTGAAAACAATGGTCGGCAGGTACCACTTCCGTAACTATAAGAACAGCAACCCATGTTTGATTTTCTGCAGCAGTGTGTGTGTGTGTGTGTGTGTGTGTGTGTGTGTGTGTGTGTATACAATATTTGTAAACCAATGATGTATCCCACAGTCTTAAAAGATTTTTGAATGTTTGAAGAAACTTAATATGTTGAACGAAAAAAGCGAGTCATATTAATTTTGTAATATTTGAGACCAAGATTATAAAATCTTGGAAGAACGGAGTGTCTGCCAATGTTATTTACATGCCAGCTCTTGCGTAGTTTGCCACTGCTGACAGCATTTTCATCTCTGAGTGTTGTTTCTTTTATAAACGTGTTTGTTCCCCCTGATTTATCCTGTGCGAAATCTATTTTCAGATCCAATATTTTGGGTTTCGTCTTCCTTGTATTGAACTCTTTATCATAGTCCTAAGGCCATAATCTGAACTATGACCTTCGTAATCGCCCATATGATTTCATTAGACGCCATATTGAAAGCTGTGCAACAACGTAGAATTTGTGGCGTCCTATGTGAACAGTAGCTCACGATGCAACTACACCAAGCCGCAAGCTGTGACGCCACTTTACATGCGTGTTTCAACTCGGGCTTACAGCGTTTTTGTCCATGTCTTAACAAAAACAAGCAATGAAAACATCGTCCTTTTTGTGCTGCTTTGGAAATATTTTATTTGCGAGTGTGCCTATTTAATTCCACTCAGTCTGTCGATTTGCTTGCTTAGCCAACACTTATATTTCTGCTGTTATAAGCCTGGTGAAGGTAGCTTTGTGGCATCTAATTTTTAGGTGTAGCTTGTAAAATGTCGACTGTTATTAGGTGTTGAAATCTACCATTGGGGGACATACTTTAGAATTTTGGACATCAGTTCAGCGAATATGTGTATATATGAAAATTAACTCATGCTTTCCTTTTCATTGCACGCTTGTTTGTAATGTTGTGCCAACAGGCAGCGTTTTTGATGTAGTGACCTCGGCGAGCAACAAGAAAATCTACCATTTTCCCGCTACTGTCGTATTTTGCACATATTTTCGAATTTTTTCGTATTAGATATGGAAAAATTGTTAATTTTCATTTCTGTGGCATTTTTAACTGTGCAGAAATATATTGGCGGTAGTAAGAAATTTTGGTCTAAAAACAGAACTTGCCTTTAACAAGCTATGTAAACGTCGCATTTTTCGCGCTGCAGACATTTTAGAATTTTTGAAACATCTTAGATAGATAAATTAATTAACTTACATCTTTGTTGCGTTTTTCATTCATTATTGTGATATCTCTCTAACTGATTTGAATATTACAATGTTCTATCAGGTATTCATCTCAAGTAAGCCTTGGATACTCACAAGGGAGCATCCCCATCGCACCCCCCCTCAGATTTAGTTATAAGTTGGCACAATGGATAGGCCTTGAAAAACTGAACACAGATCAATCGAGAAAACAGGAAGAAGTTCTGTGGAACTATGAAAAAATAAGCAAAATATACAAACTGGGTCGTCCATGCATAAGATAGGTAAAATTAAGGGCGCAGGGAGGAGAGGACTGCCGTGGTCCCATGGTTAGTGTGAACAGCTGTGGAACAAGAGGTCCTTGGTTCAAATCTGCCCTCCACTGAAAATTTTGCTTTCTTTATTTTCGCAAAGTTATGATCTGTCCGTTCGTTCATTGACGTCTCTGTTCACTGTAATAAGTTTAGTGTCTGTGTTTTGCGACCGCACCGCAAAACCGTGTGATTAGTTGACGAAAGGACGTGCCTCTCCAATGGGAACAAAAAACATTTGATCGCAAGGTCATAGTTCAACCGATTCCTCCACAGGAAAACATGTCTGATATTTTGTATACGACACTGGTGACAGCATGTGCATCACATGACAGGAATATGTTGTCGACCCACCTAACTAGTACACTTGGCGAATGGGTGAAAAGTTTCTTCTACGTTGCCCGATTTAGGTTTTCTTGTGGATGTAATAATCACTCCAAAAAAAGTGATGAAAACATAAGAGTTTTTCACATAAACTGAAAATAAAAAGTTAAAATTTTGGGTCGAGGGAAGATTTGAACCAAGGACCTCTCGTTCCAGATCTGTTCACGCTAACTACAGGACCACAGAGCTCCTCACCTCACATTGCCCTTAATATTGCTTATCTTACGCAAGGACGACCCAGTTTGTATATTTTGCTTATTTTTTCATAGTTCCACACAACTTCTTCCTGTTTTCTCGATCGATCTGTGTTCAGTTTTTCAAGGCCTATCCACTGTGCCAAGTTATAACTAAAACTGAGGGGGGTGCGATGGGGATGTTCCCTTGTCAGTATAAACATTGCACTTTTGGCACTGCCAGCGCATTTTGCATATATTTCAGAATATTGCAACATTTGAACTATGAAAAATAATTAATTTACGATGCAACTGTGTTTTTCACAGTAGAGACATCTGTTGAAAGGACGATTTTTAACAATGGAACCATCTATTCGTGTGGTATGACAGTCGAACTTTGATAGAATTTACAGTGCAGCCATCTGCTGGTGGCAGGAGGAATTGGGATCCTAAACCGGGTTTGCTATTATTTCGCGTTTTCTGTGTTTGTGGAATGGTATTTAAGGTAAAACCCATATTCACCAAATTCTGATTCCTGATTCATTACTTATATTTTATGAGCGAATGTTAGTTTTTAATTATTTATAGAGAAACATCGGTTTTTCAGTACAACTATCTGCTATTGACAGGAGCAAGTAGCATGTGAAAGTAGATACTTATGTTTTCATGGCTTATGGGATAGTATTTACGATAAAAAACTCGTTTCCAGTGAATAAATGTTCCTATTTCGCTATTTATATTTTATAAACAAATATTGGTTTTTAACTGTTTATAAAGAAATATACTACCCTCTCATTACAATATTCCATAACAAATGATATATAACTTCAAATCATAATTACCACCCTCTGATCCACCTCCTGCAGTTTGCCGATGACACCACCGGTCCCAACGCCTCCTTCGGAATCACCTTGACGCTTTTGCCACATTGTGTAACCAGTGGCTCCTCACAATCAATCCTTCCAAGACCCAGGCAATCATCGTAGGTCGTATCACAGGCCTCTTCTTTCTCCTTGATTTTTCCCTTACCATCTGCGCCCGTCCTCTCTGCCTCTCCCCCACCCTCACCTACCTTGGACTCACCATTGACTGTCACCTCACCTGGATCCCTCATCTCCGCTCTATCCAACCCAAATCCCACAACTGCCTCTGCCCCGTTAAACTCCTCTCTGGCCAGACATGGGGGTTACCGTCCTCCACACCTACAAATTCTTAATCCGTCCCATCCTCTGTTATGCCAGCCCCGTCTGGATATCCGCCCCCCTCCCCCAAATTCTATAAGTCTCTCCAGATCCTCGAGCACCATGCACTCCCCCTTGCCTTCCGTCTATGCCTCCCGTCCCACAGGCAGATCCTCTATGACCTAATTCCTTTCCCCCAACTGCTCCTTTTCCTCGAACATATCCAAGTCCTCTACACCTCCTGTCGACTTGATCACCCCATCCCCTGGTTGCTCCTCTCCTCTCCAACCCTCGCCTGCTGCCACGCCTCCACCGTTTTGTCCCCCCTACCCTCCACCTCCACACCCTTCATCTCCTTTCCCAAGGTGGCTTCTGTCAACTACCCCTCCCGGATGAGCCCTCACTCCCTCCATTTATCCCTCCTATCAACTCTGATCCTCCCCTTCCCCTCCCTCACTCTGTCCTTTTACCAGGCTCCCTCTCCACACCCCCCCCCCCTCCATCATGTTTTTTCCACGCCTACCTTTCTCTTTGATTCCTTTCTCTTCCCCTGAGTCCTTTTCTTTCTTCTCCAGTGTCTTCCCCACTCCTTCTCGCATCTGCCCTGCCCCCATTTTTCTGTGTCCTCTCCCTCCATTGGCCTCCACTATTTTGCTTTTACTCTCCTCCCCCTTTCTTCCCTTCTCATCTGTCTGGGTCCTCCCCCCCCCCCCCCCCCATGTGCCTTTGTACTCTATAGTGCAGTGTTTTCATAAGTATTTAGTTTTGTTAATCCCCTTTTTAAGTGTTGTGAATAGCCACCATACTGTTGCTAGGAGTGCTTTTAACTGTTGTGAACAGAAATCAGAATGTCACCATGTTTTTCAGTTATGCCTGTCTATTTCTTGTGTATTTTAACCAGCATCACCGACCCTTTTTTTGTACTTTCTTCGCAACTATTTCGCCATTTTTCAGTTTTTAACCGTCAGCATTTTATCAATTGCTTTTATTGTTATGATATCTCCTAATTTTTATTTTTTTTTACTTTTTTAACAATGTGCGCATCCTGTGGGTTGGAATCCAACAACTTTCGCTGCCTGGGCTACTCTCAAGGGCGAAACCGACGCATTGGAAGCTCCTCCCTGTCACTGTGTGTCGCTGTCTGCTGCCATCAGCTGCCGCCGGCCATAGCCATTGGCTGCCACCGTCTGTAGACATCTGCTGGTGCCATCCATCATTGTCTGCTTCTATCTGTCTGTCCATCGTCCTCGTCGCCACTCGCCGCCGCCACCACAACTGCTGCCACCACAACTGCTGCCACCACTCTGTCCTTTCCCCATCCCCTCATTGACCCCGTCTTCATTCTCTTTCCATACTTCGGCAACACCTGTCGCCAGTAGACCAGACAGGTGACCATGCACTCCCCCACCACTACAATCATATACACCTCCCATTCCCCTCCCCCCACCATTACCTCCTCGAGTGCCCCCTCCAGGCTTCCCCTGTCTGCTCCACCTCCCCTCTGGACGGTCTCCTACCAGTCCATCTCCTCCCCTGCCCCTGCCCCCGCTCCCGCGCCCGCCCCCGCTCCCGCCACGCCCCCTCTTCCACCCCCACCCCCGCATCCCGCCCCCGTTCGCGCCCCCGCTCCCGCCCCCGCTCCCGCCGCCGCTCCTGCTCTTATACCCCCTCATGCCACTACCATCCATTGGGATGACTTTCCCACACTCCCCATTCACCTTGCTATGACTGCCCCTGCTTCCCCCACCTGTGTCACCACCTGCTGCCCCACAGTTGCCACTATGGAGCACCTATCCTCCCTTCAAAGCTCCTCTGCGTCACATGAGAGGCCTGCCTCCCACTGCCTCACCCCTCCGCCCAGACCACCTCCATCAAAAAACCACCAAAAGCCGAAGTGCCGTCCTCACCTCCACGCCCTTCTCCAAGAAACCACTGCCCACACCTCCTCCTTCATCTCCAGTCCCCACCCTGCATACATTCTTCCTTTCCAACCTTGATCCCAAATTCCTCAATGCACGCACCCTCACACTAGAAATCAGCAAGTATATCACCAGTGCCCCCATGCTCAGCTTATCCCTCGCAGACTCTGCCCTTATGAAATCCCTCTCTCCCTCTGAGCCGCGGTAAAAAATTGCTGTTTTGAAGAGCGCGCCGCATCGCGTAGTGTGAAGCAGTCGCCCTCTGTTTCTGGCAGTGGCGCCGCTGTGGCAATCGCAGCTTTGGTGTCTCCCTCTGGTGGGAAAGGGGAAAGGTAGCCTGCTCACATGCGTTTAAGGCGTGCGATGAGCTCGCTAGTGGTGAGTCTGGTCAGTTTCTTAGCTGGGTCAGTGTAGGGCAGTCAGTGTCTATCTGTCCTCCAGAGTGCTAGTATGTGTTAGGCCACCAGTCTGCTCGAGTTTCTTCAGGCAATGGTCATTGGCGGTTGGATCGATCGGTTGGTCAGTTGCGCACTGAGACACAAGATGACTTGTCCGTCTTGAGTGTCAGCGCATGTGAAGTCGCCATGTCAGTCCAGTGGGCTGCGCCGTATAGCGAGGGGTAGTGGCTTCGCGGCTGACATGAGAGCGACAGGAGCCAACCCACAACATCGGCTTGGCTGGTGCGAGCTGCGACAGCATGAGACGGGAGATGGGCGCGCCTTTCTGCATCCGTTGAAGCAGCTGGCAGCAGACGGTTCAGGACAGCGTTTTGGGGGTAATGCGACAGGTCTTCGCCAGACATCGCAGTTTATTAGAAGTTAAGTGATTCGTGATATGTTGTTTCGTTTACTTGTTAAATTCTACTTGTTTTTTTGGTCAGTCTCTCGTCCCCAGCTTGCTCGTCTGTCTCCCGTCATCATTCATTAGGCAGTTAGTGTCCGTCTGTCTGTTTGTCGGTCTGCCGTACATTAATAGCTGCCTCTGTCATGTTTGTCGGATTCGGTGTTAACGAATTTATTGCTTGAAGTGTAACGACCGAATTCCTGAAATATGTTTTTATCTGCCTATCATCTTGAGAGGCGGTATATGTGTCATGTAGAGCATGTTTGGCCAACCTTGTATATTTTATGTAAGTCTGAATTTTATGTGTTATTATTTAAATGGTTATTTTAGTATATAAAGTTGACACCCTTCCACCATAAGAGTTTTTTTTTTAAATCAAGTTGCACTTTCGGTGGCAAGTTAATCTTTTAATGTTAGTGTTTTGTACCTTTTCCATAACTCCTGTGGGGTGCATAGTTTATGTGCTTGTGTGAGTTGGTAAAATTTTTAGTTTAAAGTAATCTGGTGTGTTGCAGATTTGCACCAGTGTAGTATTTCAGAGGTTGTTGTGAGCGGTCATGACTACAGCCGTGTCAAAAGGGAGTGGCTAGGTTCTCAGCTCGAAAGCCCATACATTCAAAAAATTGTTCTTTCTGCCTCTGAATAAATTGTAACTTGATATTTAGAGGGTGCTTTCTGATTACAATTTTAAATCTGTTTTTTTTATTTTATTTTTTTTAAAGGCTTTTAGGAATAAAATTTCCATTTGTTCGAAGAAAATTGATTTGTTTTCAACAGTTAGGCACTCGAAACTACTTCCATGCTCACATAGTGTGATTAACTGTGTTAATGTTCTTGATGAACCGCTAGTAAATAAAGTAAATTCTTAAGAAAAAGTTTTGAAAGTAAATTCACAGTTCACCCTCTTTCCACACTGACCACCTCCAGAAACTTCCCCGTATCAACTTGGCCCAAATGTGTCTCTCACACCTTTCCTTACCTCCCCCTCTCCCTCTCAGCCCCAACACTCTCGTCGTCTGCCAAACCTCAATGTCGTGATCACAAAGCTCAGCCCTGTGGTCATGGAGGCAAAGGTGTTGCCAGAACTGAATGCCCATCCTGCCCTGGAAATCTGCTCAGCCTGATGCATCTATAACAGCTCTGGTCCTACCTTCACGGAGTCTGCATCCTCCATCGATCACTTCCTCACTCAGGAGGCCCTGATTTTTAACTGTCATCACCCCATTGACCCCTCACATTCCCTTCCACAATCCCACTGCTGCCAATGCTGTCTCCTCTACAATGACCACCTCACCCAAAACTGCAAAAATCCCCCCACCTGCCGCCACTATAAAGCCTCTCACAGTGTCATAACCTTGACTATCTTTCTTTCTGCAACATCTGCAATGAACGCCATTCCACCTACTCCTCCAAATTCAAGGCCAAACCCCATTCCACCTGCCTTGATCTAACCGTTCCCATTCACCCAATCAGACAGCCCATCCACCCCAATTCTTTTCACCCTCTCCCTATGGTTGAAGACATCATCCATTTCCTGACTATCATCCTCCAGAATATCCACCACTTCCAACACCCCCACACTCTCCAGCAGATCTCTCTTGCTGCTCATTCCATCTTCCATTTGATTACCTACGCCACATGCTCCAACAACCAGGCCCATTTCACCTTCACCTGCATAGACACCCTCGTTCAAACCTCTCTCCTCCACCCTTCGCTCCCTTCCCCCTTCCTCCCTCTACCACCAGCAATTACGACGACACATCTGCAACCTCTTAACAGCACAGAGACACTGGGACTGATGCCAGACATGTACATGACTCAACTCTGCCCTCCCTGTCAACGCCTCCAAGTATTGGTCTGCCTTCCACCACCTTACTGGTTGCCATCACACTCCACATTACCCCTTCTACAAGTCAAGCGCCCCTTCCCTGACAACCTCAGTAAGGCAAGCCATTTTGATTCCCTCCTCTCCAAGTCTTCACCATTCCCGAAGATCTACACTTTGATTACTCCCTCTTCCCTACAGTCCTTCATTGTTCTGATACCTCCATCCCACCACTCACCCCCAGTTTCCAAAACTGGGATCATTTACCCCACTCAGATTTAAACACTCCCATTACAGGACACAACACCAAACTCGTATTCTACTCCAAACACAACACTGCCCCTGGTCAGGATGGTGTCACCTACCACCATCTCAAAGAATCCTCCCCCCCCCCCCTCTTCCTGGCTATCCTTGCTGCCTTGTGTAACATCATCCTCTCCACCAGCATTTACCGTGATCTGTGGAAGACTTCCTGTGTCCTGCTGTTTCCTAAACCCATCAAATCCCCCTCTGACACCTCTTCCTATCGTCCCAACTGTCTCACCTCCATGTTCAGTGAAGTCTTTAAGTCCATCCCCTCCCAACATATTCAGCACCACCTTAACCAGCAGCACATCTTTTCCCTTACCCAGCGTGGCTCAACCGACGACCAGCTCCTTAATCTTACCAAAATTTTTTCCCTCCAACTTAAGTCCTGCCATTCCACTATCTTTGTTTTCTTGACCACCATGCCAATGAGAGCGTCTGGCATCACTGGCTCGTCTTTAACCTCCAGACCTACGCCCTTTCCATCAATCTCATTCATCTCATTGCTTCCTTCCTCTCCTGTCATCCCTCCTACTTCACTATCCACAATACCAACTCCTGTACACTCTATCCCACAGCAGGCATGCCCCAAGGTTCCATCTTTCCTCTCTCCTCTATCTCATGTACACTGCAGATATGCCCTAACCACCTCTGCCTGTTCACCTCCTCCAATTTGCAGATTAAACCACCTTCCTGCCTCTCTATCCTAGCCTTCAACTGTACCGAAGTACCCTTCAAACCCAGCCTATTGCCAGGTCTTTATCATTGTGTCCCGCCCTCTCTCCATCTCCACGTCCTCCACCTCTTTTACCAAGATACCTTCCAGCACCTACCCCTCCCAGATGATGAGCTTCACCCTGATATATACCCCTCATACCAACTCTAATCCCACCATACCCCCTCCACAGTCTTCCCTCTCCCCTCCTTTTCCCTTCCACTGAGCGGTTTTTTCTTCCCTGCTACAACCCCTCCTTTCCTGTGCAGCCCTTATGCATCTCTACATTCCCTCCTGACTTTCAATCCCTCTCTCTTCCTTTTCCATCCCGCTCGTCTCCTGATCCTTGGTGTACCCCCTGACACCCTTTCTTTTCATCCCACACTCTCCAGCCTCCCTCCACTGCTTCCCTCTCCTCTCCCCTCTTTTCTCTCCTCTCAGGCCACCCCTCCCTTGACAAGTCCCTCCTGGCAGTTTTCGCTCTTCGGTGTGTGTGCTCTGTCTCATGCAGTGGTTTTAAAGTGTTGTCATTGTGGTATGTGTTAATACTTTGGGCAAGTTTTAACTTGTGTGTGTGACTTCAGTATATTTTACATGCTACGCACATCATCAACTGTGTTTTTTTATCTTTATGTGAACTTTTTTAACTGTCCCACAGTGAACGTCTCTCTGCAAGTGTATTGTCTCCCCTTATTATCTTCTAACCTACCCTTTTTATCACCTTTTATATGTATCGTTTAATGTGGTATGTGTTAATACTTTGGGCAACTTTTAACTTGTGTGTGTGACTTCAGTATATTTTACATGCTATGCACATCATCAACTGTGTTTTTTTATCTTTATGTGGACTTATTTAACTGTCCCACAGTGAACGTCTCCCTGCAAGTGTATTGTCTCCCCTTATTATCTTCTAACCTCCCCTTTTTATCACCTTTTATATGTATCGTTTAATCTTTTTATTTACTGTAGTGTCACTCAGCTGAAGAGCAGCAGATTGTGCTGCTGACAGCCCTCCCATGCCCAAATGGGGCAGGGGAATGAAATCACAACAAAGAAAATTACCTATGTGAGAACTGGTATGTCAGTCCTTAAACCAACTTTTGGAAGTCGTAGCTTCAGACCACAGTCATGGGCCCTATGTTTTGGATACACATTTGGTTGACTGTGCCAATATAAACCAGTCACCCATATAATACTCACTAGGCAGAATGAGTTTGTAAAATTTAATTATAAACTGGAACTGCTTTTCATTATTTATGCTCATACAGAATGCATATTGGAACCAGTCACTGGTTGTGGTCAAAGTATAGACTGATTGTATTTTGATCAGATATGTTTACACAAACCATTCAGCTTCTCTTACTACAGACACTGCAGTTATAACCAGGAATCTTCCCAGTTTAAATTACACAGAGGCAGTGATTGCATGCAGTGGTTTAGTCAACAGCTCTTGCAATCCCTCAACCTGTGAATGGTGTTTTGTTACAATATAACCAATGATACTAAGCCCCAAGAAATAATTAGCATTTTTCTGTGCGAAAGTCAGTCACTTTTGTGAGAAACCTTTTGAGGAAGACAATGTGAAGCACCATTATTGTCATTTCCCTGGTGCACACCGATGTGCAGCACATCCCAGCAGCGATGTGAAGTACAGGCATCAATATGCTGTGCCAATCGTGTTTCACAATTATGATGGTCATTTCTTGGTCATGGAACTATGTGGAGAAAAGGTATCAGAGGTGATAAAGAAATTAGCTTAAATCCATGTCGTGTTTCACTAATGCATCAGGAGAAGAGATGCAACATAAATGTTCGATATATTGATCCACTAACCTTTCTGTTGTATTTCATTGAAGGGTGTGCATCTTACCTGAAACCAGGAGAACTCAAGAGAATAATAACATATTATTCCAATTATCGAGAGATCAATTTAGTTAACCAAAAGGACATTTTTCTTTACGGACATGTAAGCACTGAATCGATTCTTCTGAAAGATCGCCTACCTTCATTCAAGAAGGGTCAGAATTTGCTAAAAGGTGAAACAATAACTGAGGCTGAATACCAGAGAGCCTGTAGTGTATGTAACACATTCAAGTGCAAAACGGTTGGAGAATACTCTGATTTATGTTTAAAAATTGATGTGCTGTTCTTTGCTGACATCCTCGAAATCTTTCATGGTCTTTGTCTTAAGACAAATTGACTGAAACCTGCACATTACATTACCTCATCTGGTTTGGCAAAGGAACATCAGCTGAAAATTATTGAAGAGGACTTGTAGATAATAACCTCTATCAAACAACTCCAGTTTGTAGAACCATCATGATTAAAACATTGATGAATTTTACATCTACCTTTATATGAACAAGTTATACAGATGGGTGATATTGCAGTACCTTCCTGTGCCTAACTTTAAATGCTTTAACTTTGATGCTTTTGAAAAGCATCAAAAATTTTGATGTGGGAAAGGCAGCAGATGGTTCGAACACAGGATACATACTGGAAGTAGATCTTGAATACTTCGAAAGTATTCACCATTTACATTCAGCTATATCATTATTGCCAGAAAAAATGTCATCACAACCAGAGAGTGAAAAATAAAAGAATTTTTTTCGACTTTGAATGACAAGAAAAATTGAGTCATTCATTACAGAAATTTGAAACAACAGTTGAAAAATATAGGTCTATTGGTTTTAAAACAAAATGTTGAATCTTATCATTTAGTCAAGTTCTGTGGATTAAGCCATACATAGTGATTAACGCACAAAACTGCGTGTATGCACGAAATGAGTTTGAGTAAATTTTCTCCAAACTCATGAAAGATGCCATATTCAGCAAGGCCATGCAAAATATGAGAAATATGTAGGACATCAGACTTGCAACATCATGGGAGAGCAGGTTTGGGGTGGCTGCATTAATTGCAAAATATAATTTCCAAAGGAGTGTAATTTTTAATGAAAATTTTGTCACCACTGAATTTTGCAGGCTAGATGTAGTCTTCAACAAACCAATTGCAGTTGTAATGGGGATTTTGGACATTTTGAAAACGCTTTATTTTGATTTACATTATGGATGTATCCTAAACAAATTTCCGCCAAATTGTGTAAAACTCTGATACATAACACTGATAGCCTTGTATACATCAAGATTACCAGTAGCTATGAGGATATCAGGTGTGTTGTGAATACAAGGTTCGAAACTTCAGGATTCCCAGCGAATAACAATAACCATATTACACTGGTGAATAAAAAAGTGGTTGTTTTGTTGAAAGAGAACTGAATGGTGAGCCTGTCACAGAATTTGTGGACCTGCATGCAAAAATGTATGTGCTTGAGACCCAGCCTGGGCTCATAATGTGCAGAGCAAAAGATGCAAAACAGACATCTCCAAATAAGCCCACCATTGACAATTACAAGCAGTGCGTCCTGGAGTCAGAAGTGAAAACAGCTGTGTAGGTTGTGATACACTCGAAACATCATGTGTTTTGAGTGTTAAACAACTTAAGCTCTGTTTAACTGCTCAGGGTGATAAGGTAAATGACACTGGCCTGGAGATGTTACCGCATACACAAAACGATGATGATGATGATCGTAAATCATATAAATTATTGATTGGTTTTTATTGTAAAAACGTAAATAATGTAAATACTTTTATTGTAAAATGTAAATACTTATAAAATATATATTTAATGTAAATATTTGTAAAAAGTATAAATGATATAAATACTTGAAAAGTGATGATTGTATATAAATAAATAGCTGTTTGATTTTTATTGTCAAAATGCAATTACTTAAAAAGTGTAGTGTGAATATTATAAAAATGTAAATAATGTAAATATTTGTACGAAAAACAAATTTGTCTGATAATAAATTCGATATGTAATGTACTTTTGTTTCTGAGTATTCCTTCCATATACCTCTACAGTCCATCTTCACACACCAGCGAGTGTCTACTGTCTCAGCTGTGCTGTGTCTTACCAGGATAAATGACACATGCTGACAGCGACAAGCAAGGAGCTGAAATGACACTTAGTAATATGTGTATTGTGAGCTACTGACAAAAAAAAGTTTGATACATGTAGTATTCATACTTTTCATAAAAAAGAAGTTATGAGATGACGTTCAGTGATGAGACAGAGGTGGAAAGATGTGCACAAACACATTCATATGTGTGATGAGATTTAATGTGGAAATATTTCCATTTAAATGACAAGGCAGTTTTTGAAAAAATTCACAAGAATTGACTTCTGACAACATGGGTTTTTAACCAAGTAGCATACTTGATGTATGAAACACAGTGGTATGTGGGGAGGGGGGGGGGGGGAGGGGGAAGGAGAGGCGGGGGGGGGGGGGGGAGAGAGAGAGAGAGAGAGAGAGAGAGAGAGAGAGAGAGAGAGAGAGAGGTGTGTGTGTGTGTGTGTGTGTGTGTGTGTGTGTGTGCATATACAATGCATATCTTTGACTTTGGACTCATTTCAATATTATACCATAGTGTTTAGGTAAATAATGCATAACTTTGAGTTTGGTTCAAAAATGGCTCTGAGCACTATGTGACTTAACTACTGAGGTCATCAGTCACCTAGAATTTAGAACTAATTAAACCTAACTAACCTAAGGACATCACACACATTCGTGCCCAAGGCAGGATTCGAACCTGCGACCGTAGCGGTCGCTCAGCTCCAGACTGTAGCACCTAGAACCGCACGGCCACTCCGGCCGGCTTGAGTTTGGTTTCACTTTAATATTAGGTCAGATGTATGTGACTTTTATAGAAATAGAGAATATCATTGACTTTAAAGTGAGTGTTACATAATTTTTACTCCAGATTATTTTAATAATACTCTCAGATTGGTTGGAGACTGGAGAAGAGGGGAAGTATGCATTAGTTAAACGTAATTTGACACCAGTTTTACATATCATTTAAATACTACACTCAGATTAGTTGAAGATGTGGAGGAGAGGTTGGGGTAAGGGGGTATAGAGCACAAGTCTAAGTTGCAAAAACAGCATGAGTTTTACTGACATTTTGCCTTTTTGAGGCATCTTTAGAATTCATATAGGAACTACAGGTAATGCATTAGTCCTAAGACATCGAAATTTTGGTGTACACCTTTGGCGAAGGTGTGGTGTCACCGCCAGACACCACACTTGCTAGGTGGTAGCCTTTAAATCGGTCGCGGTCCGTTAGTATACGTCGGACCCGCGTGTCGCCACTGTCAGTGATTGCAGACCGAGCGCCGCCACATGGCAGGTCTAGAGAGACTTCCTAGCACTCACCCCAGTTGTACACGCTCTCATTTGCCGAGACGATAGTTAGCATAGCCTTCAGCTACGTCATTTGCTACGACCTAGCAAGGCACCATTACCAGTTACTATTGATGCTGTAAACATTGTACCGTCAAGAGCGATGTTCACCAATTATGGATTAAAGTTAAGTATTCCAGAAGCTACGTACGGTTTTTGATAGTCTCAATTCCTTGTCCTGTTCCAGACGTCACGCCAGCCAGCGTGAGTTTAAAACCATGCCTTTCAGCTTCCTTATAGTGGGTTGGCTGTCTTGCCAATCCACAACAGAAGGCATGGAGCTACACTTTGCCAATGGTGCACACCAAAATTTCGGCTACTTGTGACTAATGTGTTACCCGATTTCCTATAACAATTCTGAAGATGCCTCAAAAAAGCAAAATATGTCAATAAAGCTTAAGCTGTCTTTGCAACACAAACTGTTTTTCATACTGAAAATATATCACAGTTTCTGTCTATGGCCTTAGAGTGTGGGATTTACATACACAATTGGTTTCTCTCAATCATCTTGAATTTTTAATACTGCAGAATGATTGGCTGGAAGTAAAGAGGGGATAGGGGGTAGGTTTTCTTAATTCACCACTAGAACAATTGTGCTATTTCCTAACACTACACTCTGATTCATAGGAAAGAGAAGAGATAGAAGGTGTGAAGCACACAATTGGTCTTTTTCCATCATCTTGCATTTTTAATAGTTGTTTTTATTGGCTGGGGCTAAGGATGGGGAGACAGTGAGGGGGGAAAATGGGGAGACAAGTTTTAATTTTGCATTAACACAGTTGGACTGCTTTCTAATACAATACTCTGAATGGTTGGAGAGAGGAGAGCATAAAAAGCATATAACTTGCTCTGTTTACATCATCCTGCATTTTTATTACTGTGTTTGACTGACTGGAGATCACTGGAGAGCACTTTTTCTTTGATAGGAATGCTGATGTCACTACCACTGCCCCTGCATATAGGCAACCCCAGTGCAAAGGCAAAAATAGATCACGTACCATAGTACGTATCAACACTAGTTGTTCCTTTAACTACACTCATGGACAGTTTTTCAAACAAAATTGTGTAATGCACAGAAACCATCCAAATCAACTTTTGTAAAATGTTCTCTAAAGCAGTGTACAACACCATCTAGTAACATAGAAGTATGTTGGAATTGATTATTTTTGTGTTAACAAATAATGTATCAAATGTAATGAACTTGGAGTTTATTTGGCGCACAGTTATACACACAAACCTCAGAAAAATCAGTTATGTACCACAGGAAAAACAAAGCTATTGGGTTGCAAAGAAAATGCACACAGCAAAGAGTCATGACAATCAAAGAAGATAAATTACTGAGTCTGTAACATATGCAACAAAAATAAATTTGTCTTTCTTTTGCACTTTTTTTTAAATGGCACGGTTAATAAATCTATCTTCTGGTCCTTCGATGGAACATGTTCCAGTAGAAATTCATTCTCTTGTACTTATTATGCACAAAATGATAACATATATCAATATGGTCCACAGCTGGTGGTCTTGCGGTAGCATTCTTGCTTCCTGAGCATGGGGTCCCGGGTTCGATTCCCGGCGGGGTCAGGGATTTTCCTGCTTCGAGATAACTGGGTGTTGTTGTGTCGTCTTGATCATCATTATTCATCCCCATTATGGTCGGAGGAAGGCAGTGGCAAACCACCTCCAATAGGACCTTGCCTAGTACAGCGGTGGGGGTCTCTGGCATTGTCCCCTGTATTCCTCAGAGTATGGGACCTCATAATCATCTCATATCAATATGCTCATTCGTCTGGTGAAACTCTTCATGTTTAATAAGTTTCACTGCACTTAAATTGTCATTGTTCAACATTGTTTTTATGTTGTTGAACAAAGCCAAGTCATTATGCTATGCCCACATAGCAACGTTTTCACCTATGGTCTCAGTTATCATAATATATCTCAAAGGCTCATATCATTTATGCATGATTAACTGACATTTAATGAAAAGAGTGACATATTTGTGATAAATCTCTCAATAGATGAGTGCAGATGCTAGGAGGGGTAGGAAGGGGCACAGGAAGAAAAGGCAAGGACTGACTTCCAGAGCCCACTGCTGGAGATACATAAGGTCGGCCAGAAAAATTTGGTGTAGCTGACCAGTTTCCAGCTGTAAGACACAGCAAGAACTATAGAGAGAACAAGATCATTTTATTCGTCATGACCTACCGAGTTTTTGTCTGTAAAGAAGCTGGCAATATACATGGAGCAAATCAATTAACAGAGACACAGGATTTCAGATCAGCAAACTATGGGAATCAGTGTTAGTAGCACTGAGTCACTGTCAGTCTCAGAGAAAAAAATCCAATGAGACAACACCAAAGGGGTCTCAAAGTCAAGGGAGCTAGGCCAAGCATACAGAACCTGTGTGCATGCACAATCTGGCATCTGTGCCTTGAAGCCAAGCTTCTCACACCACACTCTGCTTCACTCTTTCTCCTCGCAGTAGAACTTCTCTAGTGACGTAGCATATAAACTGGCTCCCAATAGGCACATCTGCTGAACATAAAAGGCATCTGCCTTATTGAAATATTGTGCAGTTTTCATGACTGCATCCCACATTACAATATAGCTAATTCACAGGGTAAAATTAAAATGATATAGTCAGTTGTGAAGAAAGTGTCTGGTCAGCAGCACAAGGTCGATGATATAAAGTCAGTTCGTAGTAAAAATATTTCTGTTATTGATAAATCAGATATATGTGCAGTATTTAACAATCATTTTATGAGCATTGCTGGAGAATTAAATAAAAATTTAGTTTCTAAAGGGAATCATATAACTCCCTTGGAAAATGCCTTTCTGAGACTGATGTCTGAAATACTCCTCTGTGATACTGACAAGGGGGAGATTGAGTCAGTAATTAAATCACTGAAGATTAAGGACTCTCATGGATATAATGGAGTGCCTAGCAGAATATTAAAGTACCGTGCTGCACATGTTAACCCTGTACTTAGCCATATTTGTAATTTTTCCTTTACAAATGTTCAGTTTCCTGAACGATTAAAGTACTCAGTAGTAAAGCTGCTTTATAAAAAGGGAGAAAGGGGTAATGTAGACAATTTTAGACCTATTTCTATGCTATAAGTGTTTGCTAAAGCTAATGAAAAGGCTGTGTATGTAAGGATAATTGATCATTTTATATCACATCATTTGCTATCAAATGTACAGTTTGGCTTTAGAAGTCATTTAAAAACTGAAAATGCTATATTCTCTTTTCTCTGTGAGATACTGCATGGGTTAAACAAAAAGTTTCAAATGCTAGGCATATTTTTTTGATTTAACTAAGCCGTTTGATTGTGTTGATCACAATATATTGCTCCAGAAGTTGGACCATTATGGAATATGGGGAGTAGCTCAGAATTGGTTCACCTCTTACTTACTTCACAGTGTTGAGAATGGCTGTGATGTGGGGTCTGAGTAGTGTATCATCAAATGGTGTGTGTGTGTGGGGGGGGGGGGGGCAGGGATCAGCATTGTGGCCACTCCTGTTCCTTATTTATATAAATGATATGCTCTCTAGTATTACAGGTAAATCTAACACGTTTCCGTTTGCTGATAACACTAGCTTGGTAGTAAAGGATGTTGTGTGCAACAATGGCTTGGTTTCGGACAGTGTAGTACATGGTTTGTAGAAAATAAACTAATGCTAAATCACAATAAGACTCAGTTTTTACAGTTTCTAGCACATAATTCAACAAAACCCGACATCTTAATTTCACAAAATGGGGATATGATTAGTGAAACTGAACAGTCCAGAATTCTAGGCATTCATATAGATAGCCAACTGTTGTGGAAAGCCCATGCTCAGGATCTTGTTCAAAGACTGCCATTTTTACTATTCAAACGGTATCTGAAGTAAGTGATTGTTCAACAGGAAAATTAGTCTACTTTGCTTATTTTCATTTGCTTATGTTGCATGCTATTATATTTTGGGGTAACTCTTTCCATACTAAAGGGATATTATTGGTTCAGAAACAGGTGGTTCAGGCAATAAGTGGTGTAATATCACAAAGCTCTCGTTGACCCCTGTTCACTAGTCTGGGTATTTTGACATTGACCTCTCAGTATATATATTCTTTACTGTCATCTTGTTAACAATATCAGCTTATTCCCAAGAATTAGCAGCTTTCACTCAGTTAATACTTGGCAGAAATCCAACCTGTGTTTGGATCAGGCTTCCTTAACTCCTGTGCAGAAAAGTGTGCAGTATACTGCTGCATCCATTTTCAATAAGCTACCTCAAGAATTCAAAGATCTTAGCAGTAATCCATGTGATTTCAAATCAAAACTGAAGATGGCTCACTCCTTCTATTCTGTTGAGGAGTTACTTGAAAAATTAAGCTGATTGTTGTGTTATATTGTTGACTGCATTTACTGAAACTTATGGCTTGACTTTTTTTGGGTTCATAAACATTTTATTTTTATCTGTTATTAATTTTATGTTGTAATTTCATGTACTGACATGTTCCATGACCTTGTTCCTCAATTTGGTCTTACAGACCTTAACATGTAAATAAATAAAATAAATGCAAGGACTTTTCCAGCTATTAAGCTTTAATTTGGGCCTGTCTACTAGCGTCTTTGTATGTCTTCCACTATGTATACTTGTCTGGGATAATATGACAGGAAAATGATGGTAAAGCTGATGTTCACAAACAGCCTAGGAATAAGTTCCAGTTTATTTGTTGTCAACATTACAAACAATGATATAGTCTATCATCAACAAAGGAGTTGCTGATGTGGGACTTTGTTAGGGTAATACAGTTTGTAAGCAAAGCACACTTTATCAAGACCACTAAATGCATATGTTCATATTCAGGAAGGGCACTGTTAACCAAGGTGTTGAGTGTTCTAAAGCCAACTTCTTTCATTATTATCGTGTTTACAAAATAACTGCAAGGAAAAAAAGAGTTGAATATGAAGTTTATTGTTTGTTTAGCTATTGAAAAACTGTGCAAGAGACACATTCTTACAAATCCCTTGCTGATAAATATTATGAATAGGATAATGGTCTATGATTGTACTGACAGAATCACTATATGGATTGCGATTGGTATCCACAAGATGTAGAAAACATATTTTAATAAATGCTTTAATGGTCCTTGATATGTCTCACAACAACAGGGGAAACAAACAGGATGCAGGAATAATAAAAAAAAATAATAGAATTTAAACTGTATTTATATAATTACATATCACGTGTCTTACAGACAAATATTAAATAATTTTGTCTTTGTTAGTATAAATGATATTGCACTTTCAGATATTCAGGTGTATAGTAAAAAATGCCAACCTGAGATGTCCATATTCCACATCTAAACAAAGTCCTGTATCAATATTTCATGTCTTCATTATAAAAGGTTATCATACTATTTTGTGCACATATGTTCATAGGATACTAGTCGCATTAAGCAATTTTCATTCCTGCACATTGTGTATCAGATATTAAAGTTCACGATGAGCAACTGACCAGATACTTTTGTGGTTTGTTAGGACAGTTCTGAATTCTTCACATTACCAAAGTTTTAAACACAATACAGAATACTGACAAATATAATAGGTACAAAGAAATCTTAAAAAAAGTAACACTAAATATGATATTAATTTTGATGAACATCATGATGTAATCTCAATTGCAGTGTTATTGAAAATTGATTTACACAAGGTGTATAAAAGAAACTCAGATTCCATATAAGTTACTGTCCATCTGTCCATGGTAATTACAGGATGATAGCAAGTATTCTTCATCAGCCAACCACACACACACACACACACACACACACACACACACACACACACACACTTTTCTTATTTCTCTTTATGATTATGAAAATGTACATACTCTTAATACAACTGTACCTCCATGATATTTTTTTTCAATTTACAAAAAAAGATTTATTATGTTATATTACACATCAAGATGAAATGCAAATCAAGGGTGTCTACAGACAATAAAATAATATACAAATGATGTCAACCTTACATACACACAACATATATTTATGCAGAAGTGGTTTACAAAATCTATGTTGTAATTCATTCACACTTTGGTTCATCATTATTCAAAAGTATGTTTTATGAGAATACCCAATACATCAGATAAAAATTATGATTTGCTTCCTTGTGAAATATGTACAAAACAAGCCTGAGTAGTATGAAGCAATGTTCCACATTCTTCCCTCATTTCACATTCACATACATGAAATAAATGCCATTACACTATCTAACAGTACTGGCTGTAATAAATTGCACTGATTTGTTAAGTTGACTTTAAAGCAGCAATGTGCCACTTTTCCAACAAGCGACATGTTTTTAAAAACTTCTCTGATGTAGTGTAGGCAGAAAGGGAATGAAAGAAAGATGTTTAAACATAACATAAACAAAAAAATCTGCTTCTTTTTCTAATTTATGATGATGCTGGAGAGGAAAATGTGGACTACACCATAGGATCTCATGCCTGTAATGAATCTGCTGCTGCCGTCAGATAATAAATCAATTTCTGTACCTCATTTGTTGTATTTTAATGTGTGAAATATGTTCTGAAATATCAAGATTTGTTTTCTGGTTGCTGGCTTATTTATTTTTCTGAGAGGGGTCAGGTATTTAAATGTAGACTTTCTTAGGTTATACTGCTGAACAGCTCTCAAGTTTCCATCTAAGTGGCAAAACTGAAACTCTCTAACAATTCTGGCTAAAATATCAACTTCTAATTGAAAAGGTCTCTAGTTGCTGGCAGTATGGTGGGGTTGAAAGTCTGCAACATGTTTATTTAGCTATAACCTAGTGATTTCACCACAAGGTCATGAGCATAACACTTATTGAAACATTACACAATTTCATCACTGCCACCTGGCTGGACACCAGAGAGATTTACAATTAGAAATCAGTATTTTTGGCCAAAATTCTTATTATTTTTATTCCTGCAGCAGCAGGTCATCTAGATCAGTAACAAGCCATAGTTTACATTCAATTCTTTAACATCTTTTACTATCAATATTGAAGTAATTCTCTTAGACACTAGATGTTCCAATACACAAAAATAGTTGTAACACATTTATGTTTGTGTGAGACAAGTATATTGGTAGTAATCTCTTATCCTGTTTTTCTTTCTGCAAGAAGTGCTAGGTGCAGTGGCTTAGACAACAGAGTATTTCTGGAGACACAAGTGTTTCTGAAGACACGAAAAGAAAAATAATGTAGAAAACATAACGCACCATAACATTTCTTATAACCATGAAGTGTTTTGTTGAACAGTGTGTGTAGGGTGGTGGTGATGGGGGTTGAAGGATTAAAGTGTTACACTATTACTAAATGTATTAGTGGTACTTGACTATAAAAGTGACTAACCAACAGAGAGGAATGAGAAGAGTGAGAATTCAGTATCAGTTTCTTGCATTCTTTTTATCATTATTTTTATTATTATTGTAGTAGCAGAGTGATCTACATTGTTACTAAGAAAGATGTACTACACACTGTAAAAGAAAAACTGAATGATAAAACATATTAAATTTTTTTGAGCCACAGAAAATGCCAAGTCATCGAGAGGCAATGAGCTTTGACAGACAGTTAGAAATTTTGTGCAAAATGACTTGTGCAGATCTTTCAGGTGTGTGTGTGTGTGTGTGTGTGTGTGTGTGTGTGTGTGTGTTTTCTGATGTCAGTGCTGTTGCAAACACAAAAATGAATAGGTAGTGAATTTATAATTGGTGTTTGTTAACTAGTCTTTCATAGTTTCATGGTAAATAAAAAGAAATTTCATTCACCAACACTTGACATGCACATCATGTGCAAAAAATAATTCATAAGATGTCAATATTACCAGTGTTTGGTGTAATAATAAAACAGAGGTTTACTGATGAAACACATTCATGATATATTACCAGAAAACTCCTTCTACTGATACTAAGCGCGTGTTATAGGTTCTATGTAATAAACAGAAATGGTTTAAATGGCTCCTGCCATAGGGGATGTGCACCCAACCTGAATTGGGGCAAGGATAAAAGTTGCACTAAAACTATGTTTCCAGACAATTTTCATCTTAGAAAAGAAAAATGAAACAAAAACCAAATGCAATTCATACCAAATCATATTATCAAGTCAGATCACAGAAACTAATAATATGTTGCACCAATAGGATATAAAGGGAAATAAAAAACTGATCTCTTGCCTAAAATGAAATGGTATATCTATTTATTCAGGAAAAAAATTGTATGTCAAAGTAATGTATAATGAGTTAGGTTCTTTTCTCTGCATTCATCTGCTGACACAAAAATCAAAGTAGTTCCTCATAATTACTCATGTTTCCTAAAGTATTAGTGATTTGCTCTGTGTCAATATTGTTACAATTCTGAGAGAGTATTCAAAAATACAAATTATGTTACTTTGTACTGGGTAATAATTCTAAGATAACTATTTTTTATTGTTTCTCTCTCTCTCTCTCTCTCTCTCTCTCTCTCTCTATCTATCTATCTCTCTCTCTCTCTCTCTCTCTCTCTCTCTCACACACACACACACACACACACACACGAGGAATAGTAACTGAGAAAATATTACAAAATAAATGGTGTACAGAGTAGAAGGGCAGAGACTAGGTCAAAATAATATAAATACCCGAATTTATTAATCCATGTTGTTACAATAACAGTAATAATAATGTGCTGAAATGTTCTGATAATGAAGGAAAAAAGACTATTAAAACAAATTCTGCTATCTATGGGGATCTTTTTGATTTAGTACTAAAAAGAATAACTACCCTAGTAAAATGTACACAGAATGTATTGCTTTTAATAATGTGACTCTTGCCATGTACATATACCAGACCAATTCATTGTAGGAATTTATTAACATCAACAACATGCTTTGTGTTCATGGGTTATGCCTTTTGAAAACTAAAGGGGTGTAGATTCCTTTAATTTAATTAATTATTGATAAAATTGTTAACTCTGACTCCATCTTATTTGCATCTTTGTATTACAATGCATAATGTAGTAGAAATCTAACACTGCATTATGTGTTGACTGCATTGGTGTGTGGCAAACAACTGATGCAAAACTGCTTACATTATGGCCCGTTGTATGAAAGGATATAGGGCCAAGGCACTGACTAGTCTGAAGTAGACATTTCCCCATTTATTGAAATATGCAAACATGAGAGTGATTCCTTAACAAATAAATCAAGCTCCATCTCAAACGCTCACTGCATATACTGAACAAACCTTCCTGCAATGTGTTTTCAGTGCATTATGTCCATGATTTAGATTTTATAAACCAAAAAGGGGCTCATATGACAGCTTGAACAGTTGATTGGGCTTAATATTTTGGACTCTCAGGGAACATATTTCAGTGGAGTTTAAACTCACTGGGTATTGACATCATCTGTGATCATATTTCATGTAGTCAGATATTAAGAATTTAGCAAACACTAGACTCTTATGATATGCAGTAAAAGTGTTTCTTAGATAGATTCAGACAATTCAATAACCACGGAATTAAAAATATGTTAATAGTAACTTTCTCACCAACAAATCTGCTAATTACACTTGCAACAAAAATTAAGTTGATAGAAATCACAATAATGTTTAAAATTGAAAAATTAGACACACTCCACAAATTAATGCTCCATTATGGGTAGTTCAACACAAAAGTGAATAAATCTTTAAGAAATTTATGTAACACACATTTCTGTTATGGAATGCTCCTTGTATTATACAAAACTTTTGAAAAATCTCTCTGTTTCTGCATTGTACTTAGAGACACACTGATGCTTAACTTCCTTAGACATAACCACTGATGGTCAATTCAGTCAAATGTATAAGTACATTAATTTCTCCATGCAGATTATTATATCTTAAGAAAATAGACTTTACAGTAGTTATTCACAGTCAGTGTGGAGTGTCCATTGATTGTATATGAACCGCATCTTCTGGATACAGCAATCTAATGAAACCTTCTTGAACCGCTTTGCTTGAAAAGCAGGTACTAGGTGAATATCTTGTGTTCACACACTGTAACAGTCATAATGAATCTTCCATTCTTCTAAAGACTATTTCACAGCTGCAACAGGCACATAACAAAGTTTTGTCTTAATCGTTTAATTTATTTAAATCCCAGAGACGACATTATAAATTTGAACAAATTGATAAAGTCACTGTATTTATACATATACATATATTGTCTCAGGGATTAATCACTTGTCATTGTAAGGATAGGCGGACTTGTAAACATAGCAAGAGTAATTTTCTTTTGACCTTTTCTCTGCTTAAATGCACACAAATGGTGCCAGATGCTGCTGGAATACACATGCACAAACTGTTCTAAAAACAGTAGGTGCGAGTTCCAGGACAAATCCTTCCTTGTGCTTGAGCATCCGGACCATCAGGGGCCCGGACACCCAGCCCACGTCAGCCATAGTAATACTGGCTGTTTGTGGCACGGTTCAGGCTCCGTGGAATTCCACTGCTGCCTCCGAACCGCACAACTTCTGATACACTTGTAGGTGGTGTTCGACCTGGCACATTTGGAGCTTTGGTAGGAACAAGTCCGAGGACTGTGTCTGATCCAGAAACTGCTGTCTCCATTTCTGCTTCACTCAGGTCATCTGTAAAACCATTTGGTAATGTCTGTTCTGTTGGAGGTGCGGAAGGCTTTGGATTGCGCTGGCTTCTACGGCGTTGTAGCAGAAGCCGTCCTATTACCAGTCCCAGGAAGAGGACGAGCCCCGCCGTTACACTTAGGATAAGATACAGGTAGAACTTCTCCTGGTTTCCTGTAAAACAATGCATTTTTTTAACTAACTGTAATGCAATATATGAATAACAATTATTACTGCAGTAGAATATTTCACTTTTTTTACTGTATGCTGCTCAGTTTAAACAAAACTAAAACATGGAGAATATCTGTGAATATTACTTTATCTATTACAATATATGATTAAGTGATATATTTTAAAGGCTTGGTTTTATTTTGTAAGTAAAATCAAACACCACTACTAAGTAAACATTATTTAACACATATGAAATATCATAAATGGATACATTGTCTACTTACTTTTATTTCTAAGAAAGCTATATTGAAGAGAAGTATGAATGACTTAGTAAAACATTTGCATCTACCAACAATATACAAACACTTAAAACAAGTTACAAGTGATTATTTTATCAATTACAGTACCCAAGAGACTTGCACCTCTCATCTTTTCTAATTCTTTTATTTTACTCACGTGAGATGAAATTGTATGCGTTAATCCATTCAGAAATGAAGCCAATCACATTCGTTTTGTCCTCAAGATTTACTGTGATGTTGCAGTTGGTATTTTCAAGGACTTTCTCATCCGAGACATCATCACCTTGCATATCTTTGGTGGTGATAGGGTCCACAGGGGCAGAGGGAGAATGGGAGAACTTTTTGCTTGTAATGTGGGGTTTTACATATGGACCATACTTTTGTATGTCTGTAATGAAAACAAATAATGCTGCCTTTATAAAACTGGCTTGTTCTTCCTCATCTAATCCCAGCTATATATGCAGTTAAATCATGTAAACTATTTTAACATTATTTATGAGTTACAGTTTAATAAATATTTTTTTTATTTTGTTAAATACTTTTCATAGTAACAGGTAAATGATACTACAAAAAGTTGCTTTGTTATTTACAACTCTTAGGGAAAGTGCAATATATGCATAGATGATACCATCCATATTGTGTTTGACGGAAGCGTTTGTGAAGTGCAGTAGTTCTGGTCAAAATTTGCTTTCACCAGATGGCCATCAAGCAATGACAGAAAGAAGAAACAAAGCCTTATTTACAGCAAACAGAACACAGGTGCAAATTTGTATTGAATGCTGTTTGTGGCATTCATGGTGCTGGATACATTTCAGTGAATACCACACCAATACACTACCTTATCTACACAGTAATTAACAGTGCTCCCAACTGTTGATATCTTTCCTAATCTAACTACAGTTGTTACACAACAGAGAACACAAAATTTCATGCTATTAGCGAAGAAAGGTTAGTGAATCCTTGTTAGTATTTAATAAATGTTGCAGTTTATACAGTTGACAATTACTGAACTCTTTATTTTGAAATAAATCAACTGAGTAATTCCTTCATAAAAGAGAAACTTTCCCCTAATTTTTCAGCATAGTTATTCTGCACTGTATGACTAACTAGCAAATGAATGACTGTACACAGAATATGTCATTATTGTAGCTCAGCTACTGACTTGCATTCTGCATCACATGTTCTCAGGTAATTCTATTTCAAATGGTGCAGTGTGCAATGACAGAAAAAGGTGGTGTTGCTGCTGGTGGTGGTGCTGGTTGGAGTGAGGGGGTTGGGGGGGGGGGGGGGTGGAAAACTTTTGATGAAGCATAACAGTTTGTTTTCTGACTGTTAACATTGTAATTAATCTGTTTTTTGTGCTTCTAACCATCCTTCAAGAATCTGTTATTTAACTAATATGATACTGATTACATGTTTGAAGCCAGCAGTATTGCTGTAGTGGTAACACCGGTTCCCATCAGTTTATCGAATTTATGGACTGTTGAGCTTGGATAGCACTTGGATGGATCAGTGTCTGGGTCTGCTGAGCGCTGTTGGCAAGTGGGCTGTACTCGACCTTTGTGAGACCAACTGAGGAGCTACTTGACTCAGAAGTAGCAGTACCAGTCACGAAAACTGGCAACGGCGAGGAGAGCAGCGTGCTGACCAGATGCCCCTCTGTATCCGCATCCAGTGACAGCTAAGGTCTGAGACTGACACAGTGGCTGGTTGGTACTGTTGGGCTCTCAAGGCCTGTCTGGACAATGTTTGTTTGTTTTAATTACATTTTTAGTAATTTTTCCACAGCCTACAAAATCTTCTCTCTAGTTCATAGATGAGGATCTACGGTAGTTTTCTTTGTCTCTTTTCTTTTAACAAGTTCTTGGGAAAAGCAGAAGAAACTAGCAATAGAGTATGCAACATTTTCTTTCTAACTACAGTGCACAGTTTTCAAATTAAGTCTACTAACTTTTGAGTTCTAATAATTATTTCTAACTAAAATTGCCACTTTTTTTCCAATTTTCCACTTTAAAGTGAATCCAACTCTCAAAGTGTGTTCACTTCACCCATCTGTCTAACTGAATTTGATATCTCAAAAGATCTGCCACTGATTTGGAAAGAAAACTTATTCAGCTGTTGACTAACTCTTGAACTGCCTGCCAAGGTCCTATAAGGCACACATCACCTCTCTGTTTCCCTTTACTGTGAGACAGTGACTGACCAGAACTTCATATTGATGAACACTGTTTCATCCACATTGCATTCAGTTCAGTAAATGCTGATTCTTCTGTGGTGCAGAGCATATCACTCAAAAACACTGTAATTGATCTTGCAGTAGTGAAAACACAGTGCCTTATAAAAAGAGTGAAGCAATAACAAGATATGGTGTCCATGTAACTTCATAGAAGTACAGATCATCGGCAGGTATGTAAATGCTTAGAGTTGCAGTTCTCAGTGACAGAGGGAATGGATACCAGAGTGCATTGATGTTCATGTTTAGCGTTGTTACGAGGCCTGTTTAGGGTATATATACATTGTAAACAGCATCAGATGTTGAGTGATCACTGTGAAGGACACAGAGGCAGCACATACTCCTGTGAATCAGTGTTATCAGCAGCTAACAGAGCTTGAAAGGGGCCTCACTGTGGGTCTCCATTTGGCTGTATGGTGGAATCATGGAATATTCAGATATGTAGGGCATGTATTGTTCACCAAACACATTCTACCCCTTCACATCAGTGCCTGAGAACAAGTAATGGAGTCCGTGCAACATTCTGTGTCATCCTGCACCACTGGTCAGAGCCTCACAGTAGCTGGACTAGGGAATTACCATTTTGGAGTGGTGCTGTGACTGGGATGTATAGGCTGTTGATGAATGCCATCACATTGTGTTCAGTGATGAACTGTGTTTCTGCTCTACCTCAGATAACCATCAAAAGAGAGTATGTCACTGACCTGGGGAGAAGTTCCAGTCCTCCAGTGTTTTTGAAAGGCACTGTGGTGTTACTCCTTTATGACTTCAGGTCATGACTGGTAGAGTTGAGGGAACTATAATCACTTATCAGTATGTCACAGACAGCCTGCATTGTCAAGTGTTAACCCACATGCAACAGCATCATGATGACATTTTTCAACAGGACAAGGATGGTCCACACATAGCATGTGTTTCTGTGAACTGTCTGCATGGTGTTGAGGTGCTTCCTTAGCCATTACGATGTCCAGTTCTGTACCCAATAAAATGTGTGGAACCATCTCATACTGATAAGGGGGCTCACATTGCCAAGTTCTTTAGAAATATGATTTGAGATTGTAATCACCACAGTGCATTACATGGCTTCTAAACCTGTGAAGTTTCATTTTGTTTTTTCTTCCCTTTGTGGGTGGTCCACATTTATGTCAAGCAGTGTATGTTGTAAGGGAAACTTCAACATCAAGAGTGAGAAACTATTTCATCAGAAGAGAGGTGGTGGTGGTTTGAAGCTTCTGATCACCAATCTATAACCCATTATACGGGATTTAATTCCGAACCTCTCAGCTGTGTCTCATGAAGTGAGGGCATGTTGGTTGGTTGGGTGAACAGACTAAACTACTGAGGTCATCAGTCCCGTGTTTCATAAACATGTCCGTCTCCATTTGCCAGCCACACTACAGTGCACTGAAACCTCCAACCTAAAAGCTTAGGCTGAAGGCCAGACACATCACAAGACAAAGTTGAACAGACAATACAAGAGGAGGAGAAACAGTAAAAAAAAGCAGGTATGGTGAGGGACTGGGAGATAAGGCCAGGCACCCACCCTCAGTTTGAGGGATAAAAAACCCCTCTTGAATAAAACTTAAAACTAGAGTAGCTGTTGAGGCATTGTCACCTAACACAATAGGCAGCCCATCAAGAGACTGGGATAGTCCCACAGATATGGGCTACTGTCAATTGGGAACCACAGTGACACTGGGGTGGTTCTTTGTGATAAGAGGAGATGACAGTGAGTCAGCCAAGTATGACCACTGCAGAGCCAGCAAAGAACACTGGAGTCCTAGCGAGTGGCTCACATGGATGACCTCCACACATTTGTTGTCTTCTTTATAGCACCTAATTTATTTGGTGTAGTTAGAGTGCACCATTTGGCATTCCAGATCCCAAAAACTTTACAGAGTAAGGCCATTCGGAAATCAGTTTCTGGAGTTGGTTTACCAGTAGCCTGTTTGGCCAGCCTGTATCAAGTTAATTTCCCAGGATTTCGACATGTCCTGGGGTCCTGATGAAGGACATCAAACATCCACAGTGTTTGAGGGCATAAACAGATCCCTGGATAGACATTAGTGAATGATGGTGAGGGTAGCATTGGTTGAGAGCTTGTAGGCTGCTTAAGGAGTCACTACAGATGAGGAAGGACTAACTGGTGCAGGAGCAGATATGCTCCGCTCAATAGCACGAGAGATGGGTACCAATTCTGCAGTGAAAACACTGCAGCCATCAGGCAAGGTACTCTGTTCAGTATGTCCAGCATGAGTGTTAGTGAAGCCAATGTGACCATTTACCATTGAGCCATCACTGTACACTATCTGTGAGCCCCATAAATTGCTGAGAGTAAGGAAAAATTGGCGGTGGAGAGCCTCAGGATGAGCTGAGTCTTTTGGGTCTTGTGATAGGTTCAGACAAAGCTGTGGCTGATGTAAGGACCCTGGGGGTGTATGTGAGTGGATCCAGGGGAAAGGTGGTAGAGGGAAAAACTCAAGTTCGCAAAGAACGAACCGAACATGGACTGCTATCATAGTCCATAATCTGGGCCGCCATTGCGAGAGATGGATTACCCTGTTTGGGAAGAGGAGGCAGTAAATTGTTGGATGCTCAGGTGAACTACAGACATGAGTGACATAATTAACAAGCGGTTGTTGGTGCTGGTTCTGCAATGAAGGCACCTCAACCTTCATGAGCAGGCTGTTGTTCACTTAGGGCTAGTTCAGAAAGCTCCTGTCGTAAGTTGAACCCTGCAGTGATGTATTGGGTCCCGTATCCACAATGCTGAGGGCAATGCCAAACCGTTATCCAGGCTTCCATAATCAAGGCAGACTGTGTTACTCCTGCAGCAAAGAGTGTTAAGATGCTGTTAGCACTTTTGCTTAAGCTGATGAAGATGGGGAAGCCAAGTTAGCAAGGCATCGAAGACTAGTTACAAAAAGTGGTAAGTCTTCACTATGTTAAGTAGTAAGCCATCAAGGTAAAGTTCTGGATGTGGGTGGAGAGTACGAGGGGGTCAGAAGGGTATTATGCAAGTCTTTGCAGCTGAAAGTTGAAAGCCATGGGTGAGGGCCCATGAATGCACCTTTTGTATGGCTCCCTGCAGGTGGCATTCAACAACACTGATACTAGAGGAGTAAAACTGAATGCAAACATCATCAGCATATAGGGAAGGTGACAGCTGCTGCTAGACCATTAATGGCCACCAAAAAGAGAGGAACACTCAATACAGAGCCCTGCAGGACCCCATTCTCTTGGATATGGGCTCAACCATGGAAAACACTTAATTAAACTTGGAAAGTACAGAGTGACAAAAAATTCTGTATGGAGATCGGGAGTTGGATCTGGAGACACCACTTATGTAATGTAGTGAGGATGTGATGTCTCCATGTTGTGTCATAGGCCTTTTTTAAGTCAAAAAACATGGAAATAAGGTATTGACATTGGGCAAAGGCTGTACGGATAACTGACTCTAGGCATACCAAATAATCTGTGGTGAAGTGACCAATGCTGAAACCACCAGAGACTCAAGGGGCCAACCAGCTAGTAGCTCACCATGTGTTTGAGCAACTTACACAGAACATTGCTGAGACTAATGGGGCAGTAGCTGTCCATCTCTAAGGGGTTCTTACTAGGTTTCAGCATTGGAACGATAATGCTTTTGCGCCGTTGTGATGGGAACTCACCCTTGCTCTAGATGCAGTTGAAGACTGTAAGGATTGATGCTGGTAATCCACTGAGAGATGTTTAAGCATTTGATAGTGAATATGATCTGGCCCTGATGCTGTATCAGGACAATGGGTAAGGGATTCCCACTCACTGAATGCAGCATTGTATGCTTCCATATGGCATGTAGTAAAAGATAATCACTTTTCTTCCACTCGCTATTTTAGGATACAAAAGGCAGTTTGATAATTCTTGGATGCAGAAGTTCCAGCATAATGTGCAGCCAAATGTTCAGCAATTGTGTCTGGGTTGGTACAGATAGCTCCATTTATGGAAATCCCAGGTACACCTGCAGGGGCGTAGAATCTCTAAAGGCATCTGATCTATGTCCAAACGTGAGAAGGAGAGGTATGTGACCCACTGGTTGAAACAAACTGTTCCAAGCACTCCTGCTCCTGTCTTTTTATTAGTTGGCAGGCCCCGGCACAGAGCTATTTAAAGGCAATGAGGTGCTTCATTGATGGGTGCTGCTTATGATGTTGGAGAGCCTGCCTACAATTTCTAACCGCCTCAGTAATTTCTGGAAACCACCAAGGCACTGTCTTCGACTGGGCGTTACTGAGGAGGAGGGGATTGTCAAGACAGAAGCAGAAACAATGGTCGCAGTCATGTTTGGGACAACCACATCGATATTGCCATATGGTGGAGACCGAATAGTGGTAGCAGATAGGAAAGCATCTCAGTCAGCCGTGTTAAGAGCCCATCTGGGCAGGCGACCAGGAAAGTGACGCTGGGGTTGGTACAGGAAGATTGGGAAATGATCACTACCACACAGGTCATCAAGAACTCTCCAGTGAATAGATGTAGAAAGCCAGGGCTACAGACTGAAAGCTCAATGGCTGAGTAGATGCCATGCGCCACACTGAAATGTGTGGGAGCACCAGTATTTAAAAGACAAAGATCGAGCTGTGTCAGTAGATTTTCGACATCTTTGCCATGGCCAATGCTCATGGTCCAACACCACAGAGGGTTATGGGCACTGAAATGACCCAGAATTAGGAAAGGAGTGGCGGGCGAGTTGAGAAACCAGTGCAACCAATACATGCTGAGGTACTTTGCCATGTGGGGAAGACAGACATTGCAGACGGTAATACCTGCGTTGCCCTTACCCTGACAGCCACAGCCTATAAAGTCGTTTGGAGGTACTTATGAGTTTCCATAGCTCATACAGGTGGTGGAAAAAACTGCTGCAATTCCACTGGAGGATTAAGCTTTCAGTGTACTGGGAGGGCATGAATACATTGAGGAGGTATTTTATGCCCCAAGGTCACCTGCTGCCACCTGTTGAGGGCTTGTGGTCTCTGTGTCCACTGGTTTTGAGGCTCCAGTGAGATCTAGGACCTCCACCTCATCCTCAGAACTGAAGCTTACAGGAAGTGTTTGTGTAGGAGCCACTGGGATCTCTTTTTCTTTATGATTTTCTTTTTCTTGCCCTCTTACTCTATTTTGCTTTCTCTGGCTGGGAAGGCTTCTCTGAGTTTGTCTCAGGAACTGATGATGATTGCAAAGCCTTATGACCAGGAACTTGTGGACCCTTCAGCCCTTCAGCCACTGCACTTCACAGCAGCAGAAACTTAGGAAGGCAGTGTCCCATGGGACCCCTTCCTTGGAAGAGGAGTTGGAGGAGGCAGTTGCTACTCCAGCTGAGGGGTGGAGACCGATGTCCCTGATGGCAGCAGGGGGGCATTGCTCCTGAACTAGATGTTAGGGGAGTAACGGGAAGAGGAGTGCCTCCAATCATTAAGCTGGCTGGCGAAATCAAGCAGCCATGAGGGCCCACTATACAATGCACAGCAGGCAGGCTTGCTGTCACCAGAGAGGGTGACATCATCATAGTTACAGCATAGGATGATATCATGTGCACAGAGTTTCGGCAGTCATATTTCTTTGTTGCCTCTGTGTAGGTCAGTCTGTCCAGTGTCTTATAATCCATGATTTTCCTCTCTTTCTGAAAAAATGGAGCAGTCCATTGAACAGGGGGAATGGTGCTCTCTACAGTTGACACAAATGGGAGGAGCGGCACAAGGAACATTAATGCGTGACAGATGTCCGCATCCCCGACATGTGGGGCTGTCATTACAACAAGAAGACATGTGCTCAAATTTCAAACATTTGAAGCACCACATAGGGGGAGGAACATAGGGCTCAACATCACACTGGTATATCATCACCTTGACATTTTTAGGCAAAGAATCAGCCTCATATGCCAAGAGGAAGGGACCGGTAGCAACCTGTTCTCCTTAGGCCTCCCTATAGACAAGCCTGACAAAGTGTAAACCTCTTTGCTGTAGGTTGGTATGCAAATTGTCATTGGACTGCAAGAGGAGATCTCTATCGAATATAATCCCCTGGACCATGTTTAAGGTCTTATGAGGTATAATGGAAAGCAGGACATTACCCACCTTGTCACAGGTGAGCAATGCCCGTGACTGGGCAGGAAGTGCTGTTTTTATCAGGATTGACCCATTCTGCAATTCTGTATTTAGGGACATTCCCACTACTTCCCTGAACTTGTCCTCTTAGTGCTCTATGAAAAACAGAGGCTTTGTTGTTAAAAAGGATTCACGATCAGACCTTGTGCAAATAAGAATTGGGAAGAGTGTGTCTGTCATTGATCCTAAGCCCTGTTTCTCCCATGGTGTAACCAGGGAAGGAAACAATTTGGGGTCACATCTGTCAGCATTATACTGGCCTTCCCCTTGCTTAGAGACTGCTGGGGCCGTTTGATCACCAGCATGAAACAAATTCATCAGCTTCATTGCAGGCGATCTGCCCTGAAGCCACCAATTCTGATCAGGGGCTCTCCCCATGGGCACCTCCCAGCTGCAGCAGAGGCCACCTGGCAGGACGGCCATTGTTGGGAGTCCCCAGGTAGACAGGCATCTACTGATATGTGGGGAGCTAGTGGCTCAAGCATCAGCTGTGTGATTCCTGTTTTGTCAGGGGGCTACAGCCAAGAGGGTACATGACGAACCCCCCTACCCCCCCCCCCCCCCCCCCCTCCATGATGGAATCACTACTGTGCTGGATATTGGGTGCAAAAAGATCCATTTTTATTGTGGGTACAAGAGATGATGTGCCCAATGGATGTAACTTATGCACCCAGTAAGACGTCCTTGCCCAGAAGCATGGATTATGGGTGCAATTATATTTCTATTACAATAATAGGTGCAGAAGTTCTCAGTGCATGATGAATACATGATGCATGATGCATCCTTCCCCAAATGGCCTGCATTTCTGTAGAATTTGGAAAGATGGGGGTCAGACAATAAAAGGGGATCATAATTTATTAAATCTATTAAATCGAAAAGGAAGAGACTCCTTGTAGTTGCCTCTTACAACAGGCAGGAACACCTCACTTCTATTCTAACTCCCAAACCCGCAGTGGTCGGGGGGGGGGGGGGGGGGGGGGGGGGGGGGGTAAGGGGGCGGCATGCGAAACTACTACAGTATACACACACATCCATTACATTCACATAGACTCCACAAAGATATATATGACACAACTCTCACATATCCACAAGGAAAGAGCCAACAGTGCATGGATGAGGAACACCCTTTCCATTCAGTGACTGAACCACCCTGTGGGATATCCCAGCCAACAATGCTACATGATATTTAATTTAATTTATGCCAGCATTTCACCAAGGTAGGAGTGCCAATTCTTGACATATTCTAATAGAAGACATTTTCTTCCTGAGTCACAATGACATACACAGACTGATAAAATTACAACATCAAGAAGGAGTTGTGCGTCATAAAGGAAAGTTGGTAGGTGTGTTTCTGCATCTGAAAGATGATGTCAATTTTGTATGAGTCACGTAAGAGTGGCAATAGTAGCACCACTATGAGGATGCAAATCAGGTTTGTTATAAATACAAGCTGTAATGGTCATGAGCATAAATTAACTTTGAGATTGAATGTGGTAAGTTGATGTGGGTCAAGAATGCCTTGAAGTGTCAAAGATGCCATTATTAACACCCCATTGAGTCTGAATGAGCTAGTGTAACAGGGTTACAAGACGCTGGATGTTCCTACTGTGATATTGCAGGAAGACTTGGCATGAATGCAGTCACTACACATGTCTGCTGGCAGCAGTGGTCAAGAGAACGTACAGTTGCAAGAAGAATGAGCTCCAGAAGACCATGTGGCACTACCTAGAGGGAAGACCACTGTGTTCGGCCTATGGCTCTGACACATCATACTGCAGCTGCATCAGCAATTTGAGGAGCAATTGGCACCACAGTGACACAATGAACTGTTACAAATTGGTTACTTCAAGGATAGCTCCAAGCCAGATACCCTGTATTGTGCATTCCAGTGACCCCAAACCACAGTCATTTGTGACTTCAGTGGTGTTCAGCAAGAGCTCATTGGAGAGCAGGTTGGAGGTCAGTTATGTTTTCTGATGAGAGCTGGTTCTGCCTCGGTGGCAGTGATGGCCATGTGTTGGTTAGAAGGAGACCAGCTGCATGCCTGCAACCTGGAGTTATAGTCTGGGGTGCAATTTCATATGACAGCAGGAGCACTCATGTGATTATCCCATGCAAATTTGTACATCAGTTTGATGATTTGACCTGTTGTGTTGTCATTCATGAGCTGCATTCCAATGGATGTTTTCAGTGGGATAATGCTGACCCACATACTGCTGTTATAACCCAATTTGCTCTACAGAGTGCTGACATGTTGTCTTGGCTTGCTCGATAATCAAATCTGTCTCCAAGCAAGCACATATGAGACACCATCAGATTATAACTCCAGTGTCATCCACAAACAGCATTAACTGTACCTGTATTAACTGACCAAGTGCAACAGACATGGAATTCCATCCCACAAATTGATGTCCAGCACATATACAACACAATGCATGTACGTTTGCATGCTTGCATTCAACATTCTGGCAGTTACACTGGTTATTAATGTTAGCAGTGTATATTGTTACTAAATCTGCTACAATGTGCTTAAATTCTTGAGGACTGAAACACGTTTTTGAGTAATTGTAGCACAGTCACATTTACACTTGTGCAACTAAAACTTACAATTATTTACTTTTCTGTCTGTCATTCCCTTTCTCTGTTAAAACATCATAAAATTCCACTTCACTTGAGGTTCTTCTTCTAGCATAGTTCTCATGATCTATATCTTCATTACCACACATCTCTTCCTCTGATCTACACACAATGAACACTAAACAGTGGCTGAGCTGCTGCTATGAATACTGAAAGGACTGAAAAACATTTGGTGGTGATGATGAAAACCAGGATGAATAAAAAAGGTGAACGTAATTAATTGTATTTACCTCTTGTTCAAAGTCGTCTAAGCATTTGCGGATTTTTTTGTCATTTAAATTTGAGGATCATAAAAGTTATTTTTTGTATTTTTTAATGTGAAAATGTAAATAGAAAATAACAAAAGGAAATGCAATATTTATTTGAAAATTTATAGCTTAATAGTAATCTGCTTAGATGATTGCGAATTTCAGTTTACGTACACCTAATGAGTAACTTGAGGAACAATTACTTAATAATTACTTCATGTTTTCCATGATGTGAGATTAGTGATGTTGTGTATGGCTGAATGCATTCTTTAGTGACCATTTACTGTACAGAATGGAATAGGAATGAATGAAATAAGTTAAAGAGGAATGTTTGGACAGAATACCTAATCTGAAAGCAGGGGCATAACAACTGTGATGGGGACACTGAGAAAAGTATCCAAAGTGGGGCCCCCTCCCCTGTGCCAGTCCTCTGTCCAATGCATCAAAACATCACCTACACATTGCCTCTCAGTGTAACTTTGCAGTGAATTACTTTTAGGATAAGAAACAAGTAGGATTCAATTTCCTTTTCAAATTTTATTGCTACACTTTCTTAATTACATATCTTACTCATGAGAATTATGTTCACAAAATAGTATTTGTTTCAGTCTATAGTTGCAATTTTTTAATTTCACCTTCTGGCTACTGTTTTCAGTATACAGCACATCCTATGATCAACAAATTACAGTACATAGTTCAAATAATAATGTAAGAAATATTTACAAAATTTGTTCTTCCTACAGAAATAGTGAATGTTTCTTATAATATCATTTTAATTATGTGTAGTGATTTTTTGATCCTAGGATGGCCTGAGGATGGTATTGTATAGCAAACCTGATAGCTAGTAGCCAAGGTAACATATTGACTCTATAAACTGAAAGAATTACTTTTTCTGTGTGTATTGGTCACTGTTCCAACTGGCAGTATGTCAGGAAAATGTAGAATTATGTTCACCAGAATTTGAAGATTGTCAACAAATCTTTCTTTAGGTACATAAATGGCACTGTATCTCCCAGTCCAAAATGTTAGGTTTAATAGCTTTAGCATTATCTCATGCAACAAGTTTCTAGATCTGACCATTGTAGCAAGCTAAGCTCAAAAAATTTATAGATAACTGATTTGAAAAATGAGTGTTTCTTGATTAGCCTGAGTTGTAAGTGTCAGTTTGCCACATCTAACTCTCATGAGCCATATGTGGACACCATGGTCCAAAATTCAATAATTCATTTGGCCCCTGATGAGGAGTAGTATCGACATGCCCTTCAGCTTGATGGCCCTGTATTAGAGGAAGTTTTGAATACTGCACAGTCATTTGAAGTCTCCACTGTGGATCGCCAATTAGAGGCTTGGAGTGATGCCATGAATTTTGGCAGTGTGCAGCCCAAACCCAGTGCACTGGGGGAAGAGGAGGTAGCTGCGGTACACATGAGCCAACTGGGCTGACACTGGCAAACACATCTTGGCAGCAGGGACAGTGAATGCCATTTACTTGATGCCCCTTTTGTTTCATAGAGCATGAGTGGGCAACTGGGCCTCTTGTCATAAATGTAAAAAATAAGTGTCACATAGCAGTGGTGTTTCAATCCTCAAGAGTCATTGCAGGAATCGATGAACATCGGCATTTGTATTATTTTGTCATTGTGTTTGCTGTTGTCTGCAGGCCAGAATAAACTTTTCATTGAACTGTGACTGATGGATGAGCCATTATGCTTACAAGTTGACATGAGAGCCACTGTGTCCCTACCCAGTATATACAAATATGTTAGGGTCAGGTTACTGGCACTGGTGCACATCAAGCATCGGTTAGTAAGCTGTAACAAACAGCAGATTCCTATTCTTGGACAATTCACAGCCGATATAGTTTACATGTCAGTTGTCCTTCCCATTACATACTTGGTGTTTAATGATGCAAGTACTGAGAACTTTTTGAGTCAGACACTTTTCCTACTTTTTGTTCTTCTATTATGAGTCTGGTGCATGTGGTGTCAGATCAAGTGTTTCACCATGAACTGGTTTCCTTGTGTTCTGAGTTTTTAGATCTGTTTGCCCAAGTGTTAGGTTCTGCAAAAAATTTTGCAACACACATCACCCTCAAACACTCCACCAACCTTGCTTTTTCTGGGTGCAGCTGGTGCCAGCAGCTTTATATGACCAAATCAAGACAGAGCTCAATCACTTAATTTCACTGGCAATGATCAGACTGATCTCCTCAACTGACAGAAAGCACGGGAAAATTGCAAGGCCCTACTTCTGACATTGCTGAGAGAAACACTTAAAATAGAAAACAGCACTCCTAGCTTTCTGAATGATAGAGTCCTTCTTGAAGGAGGAAAAATGGAATGAGTTGGGAAGATGGATTGTGGGGAGAGGTGGGAAGAAGCCAGATTCTAAGCTAAACCACTGGTTATGAGGATGCCTGTGAAATACTGTTAAACATTCATGGAGTGATGTTCTGTTAGTTGTCTCTACTCATTACTAAGCATTCAGTAATATACATCCACTGTCAGTTACCACAGAGACTTGGCAGAGTCAATCATGTGATTGAGTCACTGCTAGGCCACAACTGAAATCCCTCCCCTACAAGCGATAGTCATTCAGTATTGAATATTTCCAGTAATTTACCACCATGTTGTAGTTGTGATAAGTCAGATATTGCCAAACTGTCATTAATTATGTACTTTTATCAGAATACAGTTAAAACCACCATTGTAGATTGCTACTCATGTAAATATATTAGACTCCAAGGAGTATATGTAAGTTACTGGCCTATGTTTTTAAAGATTAATGAAAAATATGACATGTTCACTGAACAACATCACATTTTTACCAGCACATGTGTTCATCTAATGAATTCCAAAGAAAATATCTGAGCAACAAATGTCAGTGATGTTACAAGGCATGCATTAGTGATTGGCACCTCTTACCACAATACAAAGATAATATTGTATAGAAATACAACAGTACATCTGTGAGTTTATGTAAAAGTCTTAAGATTCAAACTGTGATTGTGTGGTGCGGCATTTCATCACATACAATTATCAGGTCTTATCTCCATGAAGACAGGGTTAACAATGTTTTTACTGAGAATACACAATGTATCTTCACCTGTGCCATGTTACATTTCATTCATGTCCTGCAAACATCTTATTTCAGCAAGATGGGGTTATATATCACACTTTACTGATTTTCATTACCATTCTGAAGCATGTTTCCTGGATCATCTAATGCATAAGGGGGATATTGTTTGGCCTACAAGAGCCTCTTTCCTTCAAATGTGCTATTATTTACTTGGCGTTTATTTGACAACGTAAGTTCACAACAGCTGTGCACTGTCCTATATGACACTGAATGATTTAATGTCAGAAGAAGTCAACTAAATTCTGATAAAATTTTATACTTATACTAGAAAATAGTAATCCTAGTAAACTACTAAATGCTGCTCTATCATAGAGGGGTTGATTGGGAAAGGCTGAAAATGGTCAGGTCATTTGGACACAAGATTGAGAAGGACTCATCTGTTGGGTGAGGGGATGTGGGGAAGCCTCTTCTTATCTTTCCAACAGATGGGGGCCATCTTCACCTAGGGTCTCCTTTTGCCAACCTCCCCCAACCAATTCCTCATTCTTCCCTGGGAGAGAACATGTAGGAGTTCCAAAAGTTAGGATTGCAATTTTCTATTTTTTAGGGGTTATTTTAGCTCTAATCAGAAATTATGCTTCCTCGAGTAAGTACTAACCTTCCATTCTGTCTCCTCATAATTTTAACTGTAGAAACTGTGAATATTCCATTTGATGCAAATGACAAAATGTAATTTTCCAGCTTGCCCAAAAGATTCTGAGTTTGTGTTGTAGATACATACCATATTCATGTAACTGTACACGATATGGACCACACGTGTGTCACATTCGTAAGCATCACAAACTGCATGAGGTGTACTTCAATTTTGTACTTGTTTCATGTTAGTATCAAATAACTGAATGGTATTTTCAAAAGAATTTGTTTCACTGATAAGTAGTGCTCTCTGGAAAATCAGATCGAAAATCTGTTCTCAATCAACTGTGGTGATTATGATTCAAAGCTTTATGTCTTACATGATGAGTAATGCTAACATAAAAACTGTGGATTAGTCTCCCAATTATTTCATCACCAGGAGAGGACTGCTTTATCACTGCTTGTATGGAAACCTACAAATGCTGCCAATGCCAAATCTCTGTACACCTGCTCATGTAACTGCCATTCGTGTAAAGATGGACATAGAGTGAGTAAATTGAGGAGGAATTACAGAAAGTCAAATGGTCTGTTATTTGGCCCTGTGAAATACATCATAAAGGGGAACAGCATGAAACATTAAACTCTTAACTCAGGAAACATTCTGTACCATTCAGGAGAACCAAGTGGAAGAATAAATGGTGTGGGATTCCTAACAATAAGTAAGTAATAGAATGAATATCAAGTAGGATAACATGGATTGTTATAAAAAATATGAAAAAGATACAAGTTACTAATACTGCAACTGTATGCTCCTACTTCAAGCAGTTCTCATGAGAAAATAGAAGCATTTTATGAGGAGGTAAAGCATGTACATGATAATGAATGGGAGTGTTACTTTAAACTGATAATAGGGGATTTAAATGGTTAAATGCTAAAGTTGGTATAGTAATAAAAAAAACACACACACACACACACACACACACACACACACACACACACAAAGACATGTGACTGTAGGTTGCCATGGAATCGATGAGAGAAATGAGAGAGGCAGAATGCCTGTTCAGTTTGCTGAGGTGAATATTTTTGTCACCTTCAACATCTTTTTTAAGAAACGTCATGAAAAAGCCCAGATCACAAAACCCTGAATGGAATAGATTTTATTTTGTAAACGAAAACAAAGTAAGCAAAGATGTTCAGATTTTAAACCAGTTTCGTACTAGTAACAAGCACAGGCTTGTAAGAGAGAAAGTAGACATGGGGATCCAACAAGAAAGAGGGCAACTAATACTAGTGAAAAATGAAACTATAAAAATGAATAAATTAAGTGAAATAAGGAGATTTTCAGAAGATTCTTTCAATGGGATCATAACAGTCAGCAGAATAAGAACTAGCATAAATGATCATGAAAACTGCAAAAGAAATAGGGGGATTAGTGACAGTTACTTAACAACCAGGGAGTTAAATGGTTGAAACGAAGGCCTTACTGTTAAAGAAATGAAAGATGAAAATTAAAAACAACAGTTGACAAGACAGAGCATTCACAATTATCTAAGTGGATAATAAGGAAGGAAACAAATGCTGATATAAAAAGATACAATGAAAATGCCATAACATTAGCACTAGAGAATAAAAAAAAACTACAAGAAAGTTAAAAAAAAGCTTATGATTGGCAAAAAAATGAAATATTAGCAACTGGTGGTCATAAAGTGCACATAGCATGTAAGGGTGGAATTCTAGAGCATACAAGGAACTGCAGAAAACTATATGAAAGAACTCATGAACTACTAAGAACGTTTTATGCAAAAGAATATGAACACATGACCACTAATAACACCTTATGCAAATGAGAATGATGAAGTCTTAGAAACCCTCCCAAAAGGAATAAGAAAAGGATGCCAAAGCAAGAGATTGTGATGGTCTGACAATTGAAATACTTAAGGTTAGTGGTGAAGAAACATAAAAAGACATCTGGCTAGAATCTTTACTTTCCATATAGAAAAAGGCAGCATCACTACCTCACGGAACATAGCAAAGATAATCCTTCTACATGAAATAGCAAGTATTCGTGATCTGAAGAACTGATGTCCCATAAGTTTACTCCCTGTTATCTATAAAGTTTTCACTAAAACCTTGACAGACCACAAATGCTATTGTGGAAAATGCACAATCCTTAGAACAAGATGGATTTCACAGTGTAGCACAGTTGAGCATACACACACCCATCATGAAGTAATTAGCAAAGCCAATGAATATGAAATGCCCCTACGCACCCACAGCTTTTATAGATTTTTAAAAAAGCTTTTAATTCTGTCAGTCACACTGCAGTTGTACAGCAATTGCCTAAACAGTCTGTGGAAACAAAGTACACAAATAAATTATGTTACATCTATGATACCATATCTCAATGGTTTTCTGTCAGCACTGAAAACACATGAGGGAATTTTCCACCAGAACGGGAGCAAAGGAGAGTGACCCTACACCCACAAAACTATTTATACCAGTCTGTGGAATCACTGTGTCCAAAATTATTCGGAAAGGAGGGGAAATTAGAATAAATAGGAAAAAACTCACTAACTTGGGATGAGCAGTTGATACAGCAGTCCTGCAAAACAAATTATAGAATTGCTACCCTCTATAAGGATTTATCAGATAATTGTGAAAAACTGTCCTTAAGATAAATCTGTCCAAAACAAAAATTATGCACAAAAAGTGAGTAACTGCAAGGCAATAGTGAACAACAACTGTCTAAAAAATGTTAACAGACACGTTTATTTGGAACAATAGATTGATATCCGAGGGGGACTTAAAACCTAAAATTGTCTGCTGTATCAACTAGGTCAGAAAGCTTATGGAACAAACAACTGTTTTTAAACTTAATAAACCAAAAAACTTAAAAAAGTTTATTTTCTGACAGGGTGTTCTTCCTGTACTAACATATGGCTGTGAAATTTAGATTTTAAATGAGTCTTCAAAAGATAACTTCATACAGCTCACAGAGCTATGGCAAGATCATTCCTATGTCTCACTAAAAATATAAAAAATTAGTGAAAGTACAGGGTGATACAGAAAAACAGGAACATTTCCACAATCCAATAAAAGTAGAAGTGATGAAGGAAAAAATTGCATTCACAGCAACTGAAACTTTACAACTTTGTCTTTTATGAAACATTGATGGCATTTATCATTTTTTAAAATTATGTCCCTTACATGGCATCCACCTGTACAAATACATTTGCAAAATCTGCTGTTGAGATTCCTCATTGAACACTGTGACATTTCAGCTGGGATATTGTGAATTGCATCCAGAATTCTGTGAACTCTCTCCTGGGACATGCCAACCACTGCTGCTTGTTTATGAATTGAACACCATGGGCTCCGTAAGACAGACTCACGTACAACATCAATATTAGCTGGAGAATGCACACTGCTTGGTCAATCTGCTGGTTTCTTCTTTAGGGCAGATCCAGTCTCTTCAGAGTTATTAATCCAACAATTTATCAAGTGTTTTGATGGAATGGCATCATGATGTCCTAAATTATAAAAACATCGGAACTCCCTCTGTGCTGCTACCAAACTATCACTGGTTTTATAAAACACTTTTATGGCTAACGCATGCTGTTGTCCATTCCACTGATCCATGATTACTGAAATTGTGGACTGTTTACTAGCTAACTGTCATGAACCCGCAGTGCAGCCACCTGACCTTGGCTGCTACTATTCATTTCAAACATTCTCATTATTCTGTGTCACCCTGTATAAGAGCAATAACAGAAATTCAGGATGTCATGGGAAATGTAAATGTTCTAAAATGGAAATGGGTAGGACATATTGCATGAAAAAATAATGGGATATGGACAAAGACAGTGGAGTCCTAGAGAAATATGAAGTCCACAAGGCATGAAGAACTAAAGAAAGTCATTGGCTTTGTTTGGTAGAGGATAACAGGTGACAGAGGGACATGGAGACAATAATTTAAATTGTGTTTGTTAGCTTAAAATTAAAGAGGCTACACCTTGTAATGGTTGAAGTAGCTGAACAATAAATAAATATTCCTCCTCTCTATCATCTCTGAGTTGACACTGGCACAGTGGTTACTTATCTACTGCCTTTGTCCTTCATATCTCTCTGACAGCTTTCCTTCACCCTTCTCTCCATTCCTCTTCATACTTCATTAGTAATAGTGATCCTCAAACCCCTCCCCTTTCCCTAAAGTACACAACTTTTCCTATTTTGCCACACAGAAGAAAGGTAGTTCTGAAAACTAAGAACCCTATGTTTCCATAAATTCAGGAGGTCTGTCAGTTATTGAGAAGATACTATCATATGTAATTATTTTTTACTGTATGCATATTAAAGCTACAACTATACTTCAAACTACTTCTCAACATAATTTCAGGAAACATTATGGAGTTCATCAGAACAGTTAATGAGCTTCTCTGTGTTGTCTTTATAGAACTTCTATGGCAGTGACCTCAATCATGACACCAAAGCATTTTAAAGCTTCTCATCATATGAAATACAGTGTGACAACAGTCATTTTGTGATTCTAGTGATATGGGGCGAAAATTGTGAAATCCACTGACATAAGTGACCCTGACAAAGGGCACACTATTATGGCCTGGCACCTGAGTATGAGCACCTCAGAAATGGCAAAGCTATTCAGCTGTTCAAGTGCTACTGTCGTATGCATCAACAGAAAGTCACTGAAGTTCGGGGAAATTTTGAGTATGTGAAAAGGTGTTGGATGTCCATGTCTAATCACAGAATGTGGAGGTCTGAGGCTTGCCCACTCTGTAAATCTGGTTAGGCGACAATCTGTGGCAGATCTGATGACAGAGTGCCGGCACAAATGTTTTGGAGCACATTCTTCAGCACATTCTTGAAACTTAAAACAGAACCAATTACCAACACATCACAGTTATTAAAACTCTGAGAACAACTAAATTATCTACAAACATCTATGTAGTCCATGAACATCTTGCCTTTAATGAAGAAAACAGCAGGAGCACTCTTTTGGTATTATAATTTGGAAACACGTAGAAGAACCAAACTCCATAAACAATGTAAAAATCTGAAATTCAGCCACTTCATTTCAAATAATTTCCCTCTCCACATACTCACTGACTGTTCATAAACTCTCATTATCTGATACATGGGTAGAATGAGTAATTCTCAGCACAGTTTGAATTTATGTTTTACCCTGGTTAGGTTCATTGCAAAGTTTTCACTTTCAGAAACAACATTTAAATGAATTCAAATCAACTTAAAATTCAAAAGCATATTGAAGAGGAAAGCAAGTACAAAGGGAAGAATGATACAAGAGAATCTTACACCATGAATGTTGAAAAAAACTATACAACAGACAATCTTGTACCACCTGGCCAACTATTGTCTAACACTTCTCACCCTACACTGCATCAAGACAAAATAGCAAAGACTGCTATTCAACTTAAACATCACATGAATATCAGTCATCTCACATGCACAAATACTACTAATGTATGCTGCTGAGAGCAAATACTGAATATCTGTAAATAAGAATATACAATTCTTGAAAGATCACTTCACATCACACAGCCAACTATCAAGTTTAGACTAACAGCAGTTATTGCCAATATTGAAAATAATAAAGAAACAATTGTTTTGAATTCTATACAAATACTGTATAGGAGGCAGTGGCCTTTCTACATGTTCCCCAGTATTGAATAAAAAAGGGGAAATATGTATATCAACACATCAGTTATCTCCAAAAGTCGACAACCAAAACAACTATGTGCACATGCAAACAGCACATTACAGAAATAAACTAAAAGAGGAAAAAAGAAACTACAAATAAGATGCATTACTACATACAAGAACAAAACTCAAACAAAGTAGGATATTACGAGGTGTGTGAGAAAAGTAATGAGACAGATTTTGTAGCTACAAACGTTTTTATTTTTTTCAAGCAATACTGTCCCCTTCAAAGTAATTCCCTTTTGCACCTATACACTGGCAGAGTCATTGTTCCCAGTCTTGGTAGCAACACTGAAAGGCTTCAACTGGTAGGGCCTTTAACATGGTGGTGTCATTCTTTTGGGTGTTCTCCAGAGTCACAAAATGATGTCCTCCCAAGCCATTTTTCAATTTTAGAAAAGAAAAAAAGTCACAAGGACTCAGATCAGTTGAATAGAGGGGCTGTGGAACAACAGAAATGTCTTTTGATGTTAAAAATGGAAGTGACTGTATAACATGGAGCTTTGTCATGTAGCATCCACCTGTCTGCAATGTATGGTCTCACTTGATTCACCTTTTTCCTGAGCCTTTCAAGAACATCTTTGTAAAATACTTGATTCACAGTTTGTCCTGGAGGAACAGTCTCACAAGAGCATGCACACATTCAATGTTTTCATTGGTTTTTGAAACTGATGGTCTCTCTGAGCAAGATTCAACTTCAGTGTGTACTTGGCCTGCAAAAGATTATTTGATACAGTGAAAAAGATGTGGTCTTGATAAGGTATGTTCCCCATATGGCTGTTTCAACTTTTCAAAGGTCATACTCTCGGATTCCCCAAGTTTAACAAAAACCTTGATGGCATAAATTTGCTCTAAATTCTGCTGTCCAATTTTTGTAACACACATCAAATATACAACTTCCCTGGTGGTGCCCTCAAAAATCACCTGATGGCTGCACGGAACTGAAACTTGGAGTGAGCATCTGGAAGCAATGGACACACTGTTCTACATAAGTAGAATAACACAGTATTGCCAGATCACTAGCAGTGTTGTCAGCTTCATTACATTTTTTTACACACCTCAGAGTGGAAAGATGAGGTATTAACATAACCTAAAAACTAGCAATTTCATAGATCCATGCACCAAAATTCAGACAAAGTATCTTCCAATTAAGCTATCACCACTGTTAGAAACAATCTGAGGAGATTTATCTGGAAATGGCCAGCAGAACATTTGACACAATAGACAAAGAACAAATCAGAGTGTAAAGTATAAAACTGGCCATTTGAGTACAAAACTGGCCATTTGACACTAGTAGAACTTTTAATTTAAGTACATCAGTCACAAGTTAGAAACATATACAGGAGTAATCATAGGTGGTAACAGCAGACACCTCACTCTTTTGGAAAACTACACTACATAAACAGCAATAGTAATCATAGCTGGTAATGGCAGATACCTCAGACTTCTGGAAAACTACAGCGTGTGAACAGGAATAGCACAAAACCAGAAATTTTTCATACATGCTGAATATATTTCTTTGCCTGAGTGCCCCTAGACAATGGCCATATGTGTGCAAGTCATGCTTGTCTGACTTTTTCGTCCAAAAGCTAAAAGTTTAGCAGTCTTTTCATTGTGTATGTCTGTGACACAACACCTCCTCTATGATGAGTAGCAGTCTACCCTTTTCATGTTGTTGTAGTTCCATCCTGGGCTTTCTAATGTCAGATTAAATGAGTCACACGTGAGTACAGCTACAAACCTTTCATCCCTAACAAACTCTCAGTATAATCTGTTTGCTGTGAGCTAAGTGGGCACAAATGTGACCAAATAAAAGTGTTAACTTCTACTAGCACTGACTTGGATTTCTTCTCTTATGGGATTACATGTAGTTATCAGTGTACGGGGCACCAGCAGAAATTAAAGAACTGGCTGGTAGGATTCTAGCAGCCTGTCTCATTGTGCAACAGGCATATTTGAGAAAATGAAGGAAAATTTTATCTGCCATTATATCGTATGCATTGGGATTAGTGGTCCTCACTTTGAACAAATTCTGTGAGCTTTAGTTTTTGCTAGAAGATATAAGTTGTTTACATCAATAAAAATAAGTAATATTCACTTTTGACTACTCATTCCCTGTCAGAAGGCAATCATGTAGTAGCCTCTATCATCTGCCTACTTTTCACCTAAAGATGTTACACATACATACAAAAGAATTATATTATTAGATTACAGGCAGTGTTCTCCTTTCTGCCACTGACACTAAGTTTTTGTAGTAAAATACTGGGATCTTGGTTACAGTGAATGTTACAGCAGTTCAAGAACACTGCAGTGGCCTTGCATGGTCATATACAAAAAGTAAGAGGGATTACAGATATACCTCGGAAGAGAAAGTTCTTTCGCAATATTCTTAAAAATTTATGTATGTATAGGTAAGTTTCAGATCAGAAAATTGAAAGTACAATAAATTAGTATTAGTTGAAGCATTACAAAAAACTACATTGTGAGGAAAATAGAAAGCCCCAAGCTTCTTTCCACTATAGGTTACTTCCACCACACACACAACTGATGCTAAACAATATCTACAGAAATTCCAAATCTAGTAAACACTGTTGATGACAAATGAAATATGTGGACTTTCATGCTAAAGTACTTCATGTTACATGTGGCTATTGCATTACCTTTAACATTCAATTTTTTCTGTGAAAAATCATGTGTTAACCTTAGCATCTGCATATCTTTCTTGTGAACTACATTAATGTAAAAGATGAAGGGCTGTACATTTAAAGTTATTAAATCACTTTCAGCTATAGAAAACTTTATGAACAAGCAACTTTGTAAGTCTCAGTAATTGTGTTTCCTATTTCTTTCTTTTTGAACAGGCTGCAACATGCAAAATCTACCTCTTACCTGTGAAAATATGTAATACATGCTTCTGACTATATTTACTTGGTGTATTTTAATACAAGGATGAATGACAAAAAGGAATGACAAAATATGTACACAGAAATACATTTTTAATTAGCAAGTAAAATGTTTGTAATAGCACCAATAAAAAAGGAAAAATCATAATCACAATCAGTTCTCAGAAAAGTGTCTACATTCCCTCTATAACATTACAGATGGCACTGAAAATCCACAACTATGGGCTAAAGGGTACAGTCTGCTGTTTGAACTCTGTCTCATTAAACCTATTGCTCAAAAATACACAATAGCACATTTTCAATTCAAGACCAGCATCTCCAATTCATCACAAAGAGCCTCTGATACTAAAAAAATGGCACAAAACACTCTTTGAATGTTTTAAATCCATTCACACCCAACTTCCACCTGAAACTCTCCTTGTCACAAACAGTATGAGCTTGCTCTACACTAACATTCCATGGACTCTCAGCTATAGAGCATTACTTGTCCCAACAGCTACCTGAACTTCTCCCTAAAACCTTGTTTATTACCTCCTTAGCCAACTTCATTCTTACCATTAAATACTCCACCTTTGATGGCCAGACCCAAAAACATAATGGAAGTGGGATGGCCGTGTCATACACCATCCTCCCACATGGAAGACACATATTTCAAGACCCAGCAACTGCATTCCCTGGCTTGGCACAGATTAATTGATGATAATTTTGTTCTCCAGACTTAGGGTGAAGAAATATTCCACTTTCTGTAGTAGCTTAACTCCTTTTCCCAACTCCAATACCCAGGGTAATTTTCCAGATCCAAAGCCATCATCCCTGTTGTTGACCTACACTTCACTGAAGCCATTACCAAAACCTCAGTTTATGTAAAACCAACTGAAACGGAACAATACCTCCACTTTGACAGTTACCACTATTTCCACATCAAACACTCCATTCCCTATAGCGCCAAATGCATGCACCACTGAATTCCTCATTACCAGCACCTACAACTTCTCCCAGGCTTTCCGACTCTGCAACTACCCCACAGAGCTTGTCCACTTGTAAATATCTTTGGCTGTTTGATCCTCTCACTCTCTGACAAATATAGCTCCAGACTCCAAGAAACACAGGAGCTTCTCCCTCATCTTCCAGTAACAGTCAAGCCTCAAATGCATCAATATATTTCTGCATTAAGGCCATAAATTAAGTCCACACTAAAATGAAATTACATCTTCCTGCTCTCCCAAAATCTCCCACTTTCCTCTTCTGTCATAATCCTAATCTGCATAAAATCCTCATCTAACTACTTGACATTCTCACACTATTATCACTACTTCTGAATTATTCCTGCTGTAAAGCCTTCCACTACTACTTAGTTCAACCCAGCCATGGATGGCATTTCATATGGGAATGACCACCAACAAACTGACTGAATGCATCAATGGACACTGAAGAACTGTCTGCAACAGCAACATCCTGTACCCAGTTGCAAAAGTGCCGGTTGTTTACAACACCACATGGCCTATTTGGATCCTCCCAGAACTTCAGAGCTGGGAATGTACCTCCAACATATCTCCACATCCCAACAGCCTAATGAACCTACCATCAACTAATATAAAATCCCATCTCTCGTTTTTGTTGTTATTATTTTTGTTACATTTTTGACATGTTTTATTTGTTTACATCATTATTTTCTTGGTTGCTTTTTACTTTTTCAGCTACATCCAGCTGCCTCTTCTATCTCTTTATCTGCTGTTTCTTTCTAACCTTCCACAACTAAACCCACTTTCCTCCTTGAGGAAGGAACTAATAGTTCCAAAAGCTAGGAGAATATTCTGTTCTTTTGTATGTGTCTATTAGCAGTATTAAGACTTTCATCTATTGCAGGAAAATACTGACTATCCATTTGGTCTTGCAATTTTATAGTTTTCTCAATGTATTTTCTTTTTGATACTATCATGACATTTTCTGGCAGGTATTTTCTGGAGGTATTTTCAAAATGATGTGACAAGGTTAGTACCACAATCAAGTTGGTAGCTACATGACAGAAGTCAAAGGTTACATGACACTAAATGATTGTTTAGCATTGTAAACCACAAAGATATACTGCTTTTGATCTGCCTGCATAAATATCACCATTTTTATTTTCCAGAAGTTGAGTGTAATTTTTATTTAATGATGGTTTCGCTTATTTGATTTTTACCTTCTAATGAAGGCCAGAGCATACAAACTTTTGGCAGGTTATCGACTAGAGCTAACACTCTGACAAACCACCTGCTACTACAAGGTTTCAGACCTGAAATCTAAGTTTGTTAAATTGCCACATGTATTAGATAAAGAAACAAGGTGGTGCCTCTGCCATATTAAATGCCAACCATACTAAATATCACACAAAAATTTTTAGCATTCTACAGCCATCTACTCTCTACATGTTCAAGGAATTTTGTACATTATCAATTTTTTGCACATGATGTTTGTTCAAAGAGGATATCAGGTACATAATTAATGCAGTTAAAAGATTAACTTTTACACGTAATGAAGCATTTGCTGTAAACAAACTGCAACAAAGAAACAAAAATTTTACCACAGTAAGAAGCACATAATAATGACACTACCTGCTTTGAATGACTTCTGTACACTTACATTTCTGTCATAGATAAATGACTCTGCAGTTGGAACCTAATGGGTTTGCACCTCATTACATGTATCTCTAAATATATATTTTTACATTATTACCCAGTACCATCAGTCTTGATAGATTGTCCCTCTGATGATCTACAAAATGTAGGAGAGAATATAGGGCTTATGATGATTTCACTGACAAAGGTATGCACTTCTAGCAGAACCATCTAGGGGAGTACAGCTGTATTTATTTGTCTTCCAAGCTGGGTCTTTATATAGTACCTGAACTACATGGAAAGTTACTGCCATATCTACTGAATTTTTTGTTCATGCATGTGAAATGATTGGGAAAAAACAGTGGGAAGTTAAATGAGACAATGATGGAAAGTTTAGTGATTTAACATTAAAAAAATGTGCTTTGAGACATCCTCAGATTTGTGAGCAGAAAAATTAAAGAAAATGGCATAGGATATTTAGAGCAGCATGATAAAGATTAAGAAGCTCAATTTTGCTATGACTTCTTACAGTGAGTGTATCACCAGTCATTTCAAACCAGTAAGTAGTTGCTAACCCACAGCATTTAAGATAAGAAGCTCTTATCCATCTTACTTGTTTGTAATACTGGCCCTCAAAGATGAAGTAATTATTATTTAAAATGGAACTGTTTACAGTGAGTAGGGAGTAAGTCTTTAGTTTGCATTAAGATGAATTTAGAAACAAAAAATGCTAAACAGCAAAAGTGAAACACAGAAGATGGCATAAAAGACATTGTCTATAATGTGATCAAGAACATAAGATGGGAACATCACTGGTACAAATATTAGGCACTTGAGAATGTTCACAATTCTCTCCATCTTGATGAATAATACTTGGCTCTGTAGTCACTAATGATTAACAGGAAAAAATATTATCCATAATTACACTTGTTAAACCACTTGGTCAGATATTAATAATTTCATAATACATATCTCATTACCAAATGCTCTTAACATAGTCATTACAGTCACATATACAAAAAGCAGTCACCACATTTGACAGTGGAAAATTACATTCATATGAATAAATATGCCCAACAAGACATCCAAATAATAAGCATGTGCAATATTTATAGATATACAGTATGTGGTTGTAATGATGATATCAAGAGATTTGAAAAAGAATTACCCACCTTGTAACTGATAATGGCTGAATAAAAATCTTCATAGGTACCGTATAGCTGTGGAAATATATTTTTTCCTGTTTATTCAAAAATATTGTTTGTGTTCTAAGTTGAAGTTTGCAGATAATGAATTGCAGTCTTCAATAAATAAATATTGAATTATCTGCAATTGAGGCAATAACCAATGACCTTACTTCTGTCATGATGTCTTAGTTAATGTACACATAGATGTCAGGACTGTGAAGTCTTGGGTGTAGGTATGAGAGGATGTAGATTTAAATGTAAGGTTATGCATGCAATATTATGAGATGCCTTAGCAGTGGAGACACTGTGTTAGATACATATATTTTGTAAATGGTGTTGACAAGGAGGTGGTGCAGAGGCTTCTGACTCATACTTACCACAGCCATTGATAACAATGGGAGAATATTAAACATACTGAGTAAAAGATTCAAGGGAGCTAAGTTAGATACATATATGTGGAGATTTTGATAAAGGACACAGATTTAATGCTGGGTGTTCTTCTGTCAAGTTATATAAGTCAAGATGGTGCTGGTGGTAGTGTTTATGACAGATTGGAGTGGACTGTGTGGAATTGGAGAAGAAACACACTGCTTGACATGAAAAGAGAAGCACCAAAAAGGGCAAGAGAAAAAAGTGAAGCTTCATTGGTTGACAGGGTATGTGATATTATTGCATTGATTGCAAAGCCAAATCAAGTCTATAAAGAACATGTCAGTAAAAGCCCACTTAACAGTATGATGTTGAACCATCTCTTGCCTGGATGCATGCACTGATTCAGTTGGGAAGGGCATCATAAAGCTGTTGTAACCTCTCCTGAGGCAAATTGGCCAACTGTTGTCACTAGTCTTTGACATCCTGCATACAGGCACTGGGTTGACGTTTGAACTGGTTCCACATATGTTCTATTGTGAAAAGATATTGTGCTCTTGCTGGCTACAGGAGTGCTTCAACATCATTCAGACAGTTCATAGAGGCATATGCCATGGATGGATGAATATTAATCTATTGAAAAATGGCAAAACGATACTTTCACATAGCTGTACCACATAAGTATGCAGGATGTCTGGGATGTGCCATCAGAGTTCCCTCATTCACTACAACCCATTATATTAAGTCGTACATGATGACTCACCACACCACAACGGTACGAGTAACAAAGCTATGTCTCTCCAAAACATTGGAAGAATGAGACCTCTCTCCAGGTCACCACCCTGCTCATGACGATGTCATCCAGTGTAGCACAAAACTGCAATTCATCACTGAACACAATGCAATGCCACTCATCAGAAGTCTTTGTTCTCCAGTCAAAGCGCCCCTTCAAATGCAGTTGTCTGTGTTTTGACATTACCTACAGCCCACACGTGGGATGGTAATTCCCTAGTCTAGCTGCTGTTAGTCTCTGAATAATGGTGCGGGATATTACAGAATGTTGCCGGAGGTCCATTACTTGTAACTTCCTTAGAGATTAGAGCTGTGCGCCGGACTGAGACTCAAACTCAGCACCATTGCCTTTTGTGGGCAAGTGCTCTACTGACTGAGCTACCCAAGCATGACTCATGACTCGCCCTCACAGTTTAACTTCTGCCAGTACCTCGTCTCCTACCTTACAAACTTCACAAAAGTTCTCCTGCAAAATTTGGAGGTCTGGAACTTCTGGAAGAAAGGATATTGTGGAGAAATGGCTTAGCTGCAGCCTGGGGGTTGTTTCCAGAATGAAATTTTCACCCTGCAGCAGAGAGTGTGCTGATATGGTAGATTAAAACTGTGTGCCAGACAAAGACTTGAACTCGGGTCCTTTGCCTTTCAAGGGCAAGTGCTCTACCAACTGAGCTAGTCCCACAAGTTCCACAGGAGAACTTCTGTGATGTTCGGAAGGTAGAGATAAAGGACTGGCAGAAGTAAAGCTATGAGAATGGTTTGTGAGTTGTGCTTGGGTAACTCAGTTGGTAGAGCACTTGCCCATGAAACACAATGGTCCTGATTTCGAGTCTTGTTCCGGCAGACAGTTTTACTCTACCACGAAATTTCATTCCAGTGCAACCTCCACTGAAGGGTGAAAATTTCATTCTGGAGTCCTTAGCCATAAGGAGTGGCCTCAGAGTTTGAGGCGCCATGTCACGGATTGCGCGGCCCCTCCCAGGCGCCATGTCACGGATTGCGCGGTCCCTCCCAGGCGCCATGTCACGGATTGCGCGGCCCCTCCTGCCGGAGGTTCAAGTCCTCATTCGGGCATTGGTGTATGTGTTGTTCTTAGCATCAATTAGTTTAAGTAGTGTGTCAGTCTAGGGACTGATGACCTCAGCAGTTTGGTCCCTTAGGAATTCGCACACATCTGGAGTCCTTTACTTGTTCTCAGATGGCAGGCACAGTGTGCTTCATGCACGATATGGTAATCCTCCCTTTTGGTAGTCAGTCATGGTCAATCTGACCTTCATGATAATGAGTATACCTGCCTTCATGTTCCCATTCAGTCAAACATACAACAGTGGTCACACTTTTAGCGCCACAAGAATCTAGATACTGGATGATTTGACCAAATGAAGATCCCTAATGAGGCTCCTTTCCAACTCTGTCAGGTGCTGATAATGCTGTCTCTCATGGGTGCATGGCATCTTCACGTCCTTTACAGCAATGAGTCAACACCTGACAGTGTTTGTGAACTGTATACACCTTACCTGACCTCGTAAGAACACTAAACATGGACAATACTAATGCACTCCAGTGACCATTATATCTGTCACAGAGAACTGCAACTCTAATAATTTATAAACCTACTGATGGTGTTTATGCATATGAAGTTACATTGCAATCTGACCATGTGTTCTGGGTGCTTCACATTTTTAGTTGGGTAGCGTGTGATCTTAAAGGTATTGTGTGACATGGTTGGACAATTTCTGCTACTACTTTGTAGCCCATTGTTCACACCTACGTATAATGCTTTCAAAGATTGTTAGTCAGATCTGGTGAAAGGAATGTGTTGAAACACAAGGGTAAAATATATGTAAATTGAACAAGAATTAAAGCTAAACTGATGGAGAATCATGAAGATAAGTATAAGAGTCTCTATGACTGGAATTAGAGAAAAAACTCACGTGGAAAAAGACTGCAACAGTGAAAATGACACTACAGCAGTTAGTTATTTTAGAACAATAACTAAATAAGACATTACATGTAGAGAAGATAGGATGTTAAACTTATCATGTCACTCATTTGGCATCTTCTCTTGTATCACTAGTGTGTGCAGAATCCTGCTATGCATATTGTGCTTTTGTTATACACTTAGAATTAACATATGTTAGTCTCCATCTGCTCATTTTCTTTGCTAATTTTCTTTTCTGCAACTTTTCTCAATCCTTAAGGCCTCCCACATTATGGTTTTCCTGCTCTTAGGCTCTGTCTGTTTCATTATCTCCCTGTCTGCAATTTACTGTTTGTCACTTCTTTTCTATCTATTTTCATCAGCCCTTTATTATTTTATCATTTACATGTTTTGATTTATGTCTCAATTTCTTTCCTGTCTGAAGTGTGTAATTTTGTTGTTGTAAGGTGCTAGACAGCTGCTTGGTACATCAAGTCATCAGTATTTCCCTTCAAGTTAAAGAAAACCTTTGGACTAGAACATATTTTGACGCACATGTACATGAGTACAAATCTGTCAACTGAAAATTGTTTCTAAGGTATAAACTGGCCAGTAGTGATGTAACAAAATTCACAATTCTTGAAGATAGTTTAGAACCTTGGCTCAAAGAAAGGTATTATCCTTCAACACATGCTGTTCAGTTACTGTTCACCATATATCTTATTCTGAGTATGGCAACACAGCATCTGTTGAGAAGGATAACGTATGACTTTTCTGTGTAGATTTCACACTAACCAGAATGATTGATGTTTCCATCATGTACTGGAGCATGAGGTGAGAGAGTTGTAGGGTCTCTAGCAGGTGCTGCACCTCCTGTTCCCCTGTCGTTGAGCCCAGGACCTGCTCCTTGGACATTCGGAGATGGAGAAAAGGCACCTGTTTCATCTGCAGTGTCATAGGCATCTAGGTCATCTTCGTGATCATCTGCTACTTCATCTGCCTGAGCTGCTTCCTCAATGGCTTCCATCAGAACTTTCCGGGGAACTAAAACAAACCATGCTTTAAGAAGGGGGTCAATGTTTAGTGCACAAAGATAATTGTAAAGATATAGTACCAGTGGCTCTTCCTAGAATTCCACATGATTGATGTACTGCAAAATTCACATAAAAATGCTCAATTAAGGGAAAAATTAGTCAATTAGGAGTTTTAAGTATGAGCTCCTCTTTTGGATACACAGTAGCTAAAATGAGCCACATTACTGATATTGAGTTGTTTTACAATGAAACTGTAACATACAAAATGTTTTTACAACATTCATGAGACAAAGTATACTACATGGTATATTTTATGTCACCTACATAAAATAAATTTTACAAATTTCTTATGCAGTAAACACAATGCAATTCTAAATCATACATTTTAAACTTGAGTATAACTGTAAAAGAAAAAGAAATACTTATCTTTCTTCTCATTTAAACTGAATTTGCTACCTACAAACTATGAAACTGAAAAATATTTCATTATAACTCTTAAAATTAAAATTCTTCTGCTATGTAATCCCAAATTCCTGGAACCCATAACACATATTGAAATTCCTGCCCTGCAGGAACTTGAGCAACATGCACAACACCACCTCAAAAAGGTCTCCATCCTGCTCACTTCCTACTCCCACCTCGGAGTACCACTGTCCGCCACTTCTACAACAACCTCCAAACCTCCCCCACGTCTGCTCATAGCTGAGAAATCCTGTCTCGCAGACCTACTACACTTACCCCACCCTCCAAAACTCCCTCCCACCAACACACAGAACTCAAAACCTAAGCAAACCCACAACACAGTCATGAACCTTTCCTCCAGAAGCCTTAGTCCCACAGAAATATCAGTCCTTTCCAAAGGCCTCACCTTTTGCCCCACTCCCAAATTCAACCATGCAGGACTAGTTAAAGACCTTCTCTCCTTCTCCCGGTCCCTACAGTGGAAACACTTTCTCACCACCAACCCGACCAATCAGACTCAACCAAAGGCCAATATTGAACCTTGCTTAACTCAGTTCACTCCCCCATCCAACCGTGATCCACCCCCACTGCCTCCAAACCAGCCCCTGTTAACTTTTCAGAATTTCTTATCCTCGAACCTTGCCTCACCATCATTCCCCAAAGCCCTCAACATGCATACTAACCTTACATCTGCAGAAAGAACCGCAGTCCACCATCTAAAAACTGATCCTGATCTTATAATCCTACCTGCAGACAAAGGCTCCACCACCGTAGTTTTGAACCGAAAGGATTATGTGGCAGAAGGACTCCTTCAACTGTCAGATATTTCCACCTACAAACCATGCCACAGTGATCCCATTCCAGCAATCCAGCAGGTTCTCCAATCACTACTCAAATCCTTAGGCTCATCCCAGAACCTCTTCCCAGAGTCCATATCTCTACTTACCCCTACCACTCCCTGCACTCCCACCTTCTACATGTTTTCTGAAGTCCATAAACCCAACCACCCAGGACACCCCATTGTGGCCGATTACTGTGCCCACACTGAGAGAATCTCTGATTTCGTAGACCAACTCCTGCAATCTATTACCTGGAACCTATCCTCCTATATAAAAGATACCAACCATTTCCTCAACCATCTCTCCGCAGTTACCACACGGTGCCCTGCTCATCATTATTGATGCCACCTCCCTGTACACTAACATTCCTAATGCCCATGGCCTTACTGCAATCGAACACTACCTTTCCAGATGCCCTATGGATTCCAAACCAACAACCTCCTTCCTAGTCTCCAAGACCAACTATATCCTCATCCACAATTACTTCTCCTTTGAAGGCATCACCTACAAACAAATCCGCGGTACGGCTATGGGCACCCGCATGGTACCATCCTATGCTAACCTATTCATGGGCCATCTAGAGGAATCCTTCCTAAAAACCCAGAATCCTAAACCCCTCACCTGGTTCAGATTCATTGATGACATCGTTGCTATCTGGATTGAAGGTGAGGACACCTTATTCACATTCCTCCAGAACCTCAACAACTTCTCCCCCATTTGCTTCACCTGGTCCTACTCAACCCAACTAGCCACCTTCCTAGATGCTGACCTCCATCTCAGAGATGGCTACATTGGTACCTCCATCCATATCAAACCTACTAACCACCAGCAATACCTCCACTTCGACAGCTGCCACCTGTTTCATACCAAGAAGTCCCTTCTGTACAGCCTAGCCACCCGTGGTCATCGCATCTGCAGTGATGAGCAGTCCCTCTCTAAATACACTGAGGGTCTCACTGAAGCCTTCACTGACCGTAATATTCTTCCATCCTTGTACAAAAACAAATCTCCCATGCCTTATCTTTCCAGTCTCCCACCACCTCCCAAAGTCCCACAGTCTGGCCACAGAGGAGCATTCCCCTCGTAACTCAGTACCATCCACGACTGGAGCAACTAAATTATATTCTCCGCCAGGGTTTTGATTACCTCTCGTCGTGCCCTGAAATGAGAAATGTCCTACCCATTATCCTTCCCACCCCTCCTACTGTGGCATTCCGCCGTCCACCAAACCTACACAATATACTCATCCATCCTTACACAACCCCTGCTCCCAATCCCTTACCTCGTGGCTCATACCCCTGTAATAGACCTAGATGCAAGACCTGTCCCATACATCCTCCTACCACCATCTACTCCAGTCCGGTCACTAACATCACCTATTCCATCAAAGGCAGGGCTACCTTTGAAACCAGTGATATGATTTACAAGCTAAACTGCAACCACTGTGCTTCATTCTATGTAGGCATGACAACTAACAAGCTGTCTGTCCGCATGAACGGCCACCGACATACTGTGGCCAAAAAACAAGTGGCTGTAGCTGAACACGCTGCCAAACATGATACCCCTCATCTCAATGACTGCTTCACAGCCAGTGCCATATGGATCCTTCCCACCAACACCAGCTTTTCTGAATTGCACAGGTGGGAACTTTTGCTGCAATACATCCTACATTCCCATAACCCTCCTGGCCTCAACCTTCGTTAGTCACTGTCCTCACCCATCCAGCCGCCTCCCTGTTCCCATTCCAGCACTACACAGCTGCCATTTCACCTCCACACTCAGTCTTTTAATTTATTTTTATTTTTATTTCTCTCCTTTCTGCTACTTACCACCTCCCCCCTCTGCACCTTCTCTCCTGCCCTCCGTCTAAACTGCAACACTTCACTGTCTGCCACTCCAACCATACTATCCCTCCCCCTCCCTGCCCCAGCCTCCTCCTTACCCCCACCCAGTCACCACTCCCATCATGCACTGGTGCTGCTGCTCGCAGTGTAGTTTCAGTTCTCCAAGACTGCAGACATGTGTGCAAGTTGCACTTGCGTGAGTGTGTGTGCATGTGTGTATGGGTGTCTACTGCTGAAAAAGCTATGATTGTGTGAATCTTTTTATTGTGCCTATCGTGACTCAGCATCTCTGCTGTATGGTAAGTAGCAACTTTCTTTCTCTCGTATTGTTACATTCCATCCTGGATTTTCCATTGTTTGATTTCATTATAACTGCTACATATCATTCTGTTTTAACATATCCTGCCCCTCCCTCCCTCAATGAAGACATATATTTGTGGAAATTTAAAAATAAGTACATCTGCGGGTAACAGGTATGACATATTTGCACTGATATATGACAATAAAGGCAATGATTCAAAGTGACAGACTGTGAACAGAGTAAGAAACACACATCTACCAATGTGAAGAACTTGTGCGTTTAACTGACTCTTAGTGAGCTTATAAAGAATTTCTGGGCACACTGGATGTGGTGTGTCAGAAATGTATGAATGTTGGTGCTAGTGGGCAATGGAAGATGCTCATATTAATTGTCCTGGTTACAAATGGCAGCAGCATATGGTCATTTTGGACTACTGCATCACATGACCATTCTGATGTTAAAGGCAACTACATCACAAATTAGGATCAATGCTGCACTCAGATTGCCTAGGAGCATCAGCAATTGTTTCCTGGAAGCTGGACTATGAGCAAAGGTGGCACCTGCTAAGAATCTTCTCATACTTCATCAGCAGTCAACCTGTCTCACAAGATACAATAAAAACAGAAACCGAAAGGTGACTGAAGTAGTTGTGTGGTAAGAGGTGAGAGCAGATATGGTGACATATAGGGCCACATATAGACATCATGGTTTGAAGCCAATAATGATAGTTTATCTCTGATGTCTGTTGAGGGAGCACTGCACTGTAAATTCAAAACTTAATTCAGGAAATTATGTTGCCATTTCAACAACGTCAGGGAGACATAGTCTTCCAGTAGGACAATATCCATGTGATTATTTCTTCTCCACTCTCCAAGACTACTCTGGGCAGCAAGGCCTCCAGACCTTCCCCCTCTGAGAATATTGGGTACATGATAGAATAGAGCCTTGTTAGTCTGCAATATTGTGATTCCTTGACTAATTGCAACAACAAGGAACACTATCTCCTAAGATGACAAGTAGCAAGGAACACTATCTCCTAAGATGACATCCATTAGTACCATGACCATCCTTACATATGATTTCAGGGTTGCACTGTAGCTAGATGAGGCAATTCAAGATACTGAGAGTGTTTAATACAATCATAAAGTCTCAAAAATGAGTATTGCATACCATGACCATCCTTACATATGATTTCATGGTTGCACTGTAGCTAGATGAGGCAATACAAGATACTGAGGGTGTCTAATACAATCATAAAGTCTCAAAAATGAGCACTGTATAAAAATATAGGAATATACTGCAGCCCCATGTGTATTAACCCTGTACAGACTCTGAAAACAAAACTACATGAAATACAGTGCACACAAGGAAATTTAAGCAATCATTCTTCCAGTGTGAATGGAATGGAAAGGAACCCTAACATGCATTACAATGGAAATTATCCTCAGCCATGTACTTCACAGTAGAGATAAGAAAGAGAATGAGTACGAGTCTAATGTTGAGGGCTGAGTAAATTAGAAATCAAGGCACCACTGTTAGGTCAGCACCATACTGGCTTACTTCCTCCCCACTATAGTAGCTAAAGTAGCAGTGATGGGGCGAAATGGCCAATTGTCAGGATCAGATGACCTCAACTGAAGCTGTGTTTTGTGATACTGTCAAGGATATAAGATTAAAATTAAGTGATGTAGTGTATACAACAGAGAATGTGCTCCAATAGAGGAAGAATGATGTCTGAAACACATTCAGTGCTATAGTCGACAATTCAGACAAAAAACATACAAATTTCATCCAATGCAAACAAGTGTTTGTATTCTTGTTTATTCCACATTCATCATGAGAAAATATATGTATGCAGTCAAGCAAAAACAAGGCACTGAGGACTATCACTGTCCTGTGGCCAAAAGGTGTGCTATCTGTGTATTCTTTTGATCATGGCAACTTGTGTTCACGGGCTAATAGCAAGTCATGTAGCTTATCACTCATTTTTGTAAATTTATTTTAATAATTAATCATTATTCATCCTCAAGTCCTGCTTCTTGTACTGTTGACATAGACTCGATAACATGTCAAAGGTGTGTGTAAGTCAACATAATTGTTAGACACACATAGCAGGAGGGAGAGACAGAGACAGAGATAGAGACAGAGACACAGACAGACAGAGAGAGAGGGAGAGAGACAGATAGAGAATAATATTCACTGCTAAATGATCAGTCATTGTATTGATATATAACAACTCTTATGTGAACTCTCAGGTTTTCTTGGTGTGACTGATTAATGCCATGCTTCTGTGTGTTCCGCTGAGCTGCTGTTTCTGTTTTATGCACAATATTTTAATGACTGATCCATCCATTTGCTTGGAGGCCAGGTGTCAAATATAAATAATAGCAACACTCGCAGCACCAGAAGAAGATGGCTAGGTTGGTTGTCAAAATATTGTGCATAAAATGAAAACAACAATTTGGCAGAACACCTGGAAGCACACCATTAATAAACATGCCCAAAGGTTGCATATGTTGTGGCAATGCAGCCAGTCCTCAGCTACACCTCCAAACTCATGTACTTCCTCTCCTTTTTATGCTGGTGTAGTCCACTTGCACCTGACAACTGACTCAAGCGGCGAGTTTTCACTTAAATGGGCAGCAGTGGAGACTTGCAACTTGCCTCTCTGAGCTTACAGAGGCTGCAAGTTTTTAGATGACATCATAAAACTGACTGGCAAGTTTAAAGCAAGTATATAGAGCACATTTTTGATCTCTATTTCACAGTGGTTTGCAGAGTATGGCTGTAGATGTAGATCTGCTCACTTGCGTATGTATACAGTGCAAAAACTGTATAGTATGTGAATGAAACACAATTTATGTTGAGTTATTGCTTCAGGTTGAAAATACTCATTCAAGGAACTATAAAAAGTGCAAATCCTTCTTATTAACAAGGAATTGCTTCACGCAGTGAGCCTACCACTATCTGAAATACTACACACATTGAAAGGCATGAATAGCTTCACGAGCTACCATTGTTTCAGTTTCAGAAATGTGATGATAATATAGCTCATATGACAATTATTCAGATGACAATGATCAAATTTCTTAAAAAATTTAACAATGCTTTCAATACCAAAGAAAGGAGAAGGTTAATTTCTAATATCCAAGAGCATAAAATCTGCCATTCATTTTATGATGGAGCGTATATAAAAGCACTTGTTTTTAACACATTCAAACAGGAAATATACTAGCAAATTCAAGCACAAATTACATTGTATGAATGCATGGTCTCACAGCAATTTCAGCTAACAAAATTTTCGTGACCTTCTAGCTATGTCATGTTGTTCAATATCCATGAGCTACCAGACAAGTGCCCCTTCGTCATTCATCACTTGATGTGGGTGGCAGCTAGAGAAAATTTTGTGCAGTTTTCTCCAAGTTTTTCAAGGTGTGCAGTTATGAACCACATAAAGAATTCTGAGAGTAGTAATTGCAATCTGAAAAGCTTTTCCTGTACATCCACAAAGTAGAATGTAGTTATATATGTAAATATTCCAGAGTTCATATTCTAACCATCAAGTGGTCAAACACTCTGGTGAGTGCAACATGCTTGAATTTGATAGCTACTTTACAACCTGTGCCATCTAGATCCCTCGACCCCTCCCTCCCAATACCAGCTTCTCTGAATTATATAAATGGGAACTGCCCTGACAACACATCCTTCAATCCCATAATCCTCCTGCCCTAACTCTCAGCTACTCCCTACCCAACACCCACACTCACTCCCGCACCATGACCTTAGCTTCGCTCATCCGACACTCACACCCTCATCGCTGTAGTCTCCCTCTTCTACTGTCAATCGCCCCCTCCCCACACCATTATGCACTGTGTGCAGCTCTTCCTGTCTGTCGCCAGAATGTGCTCACCAGTGTCATATTCCTATCTTCTTCAACTGCTGCCACTCCCTCCTAGCCATCAGCCACCTTTCCCTAACTCTCCCTCCCATTTCACATTTCATTTCTCCCCGCTCTCACCCCCACCTGCCACAACCCCTCATCCCTGTGAAGTTGTTGTGCTGGTACTATTAGTCACCCATTCCTCTCTGTGGCTAGAACATACTCACCAGTGTCATATTCCTATCCCCTTCAACTGCTGCTACTCCCTCCTAGTCATCGACCACCTTTCCCTAACTCTCCCTCCCACTTCCTGTTTTATTTCTCCCTTCTCTCATTCCATCTGTGCATGCATATGTATGTGCACTTTGTATATCTCTGAAGAAGGATCTGTCCGAAAGGTAGCAACATTCTCAGCTTCGTTTATGAGTCTATCAGTCTCTCAGCACCTCAGTTGTTCAGTGAGTTGTTACCTTTATTCCTTCCGTTATTTATATTCCACCAAGTATTTTCCATTACCCTGTTTACAATTGTCTTCTGTTAGTCAGGAGATAAGAATATGTAATGATGTAAGACTTTCTGTTCCCTTTTCTCTTAGAAGTTAGAAGCTTGTGATATTTGGAACCTATGCTTGATACTCATGTCAGCCTCCAATTGAGGATGAACACTTTATCTATATACAATCTGTACTTGGCCAAAACCCTGTAAGTTCATGTCAGTGGGCACTTGTAAAACATTGATATATTTGTTACTACACTTAACATTCATGGATGGAGCATGAGAGGAGTAACTGTCAGAGTTTTCAAATTTCTATTTCATTTCAGTGAGTAAAGAAAACCCATTTTTAATAACATTATCCTTCTTCATAATTACTAAGTGTCACCCTTTAGCCCAATACTAGATGTATCCATGTATCTGAGCAGCATTCATGACAACTAGCAGAAGATCTGACAGAGAACCTGAGAAAATTCTGGTCATATGTAAAATTGCTGAGGGGCTCTAAAGGCTTCCATTCAATCCCTTGTTGACCAGTCTGGTGTGGCTATTGAAGATAGAAAAACAAAAGTCAAAGTTTTAAATTTCACATTCAAGAAACTGTTCACACAAGAGAACCATACTAACATACCATCATTTGACCATTGGACAGACTCCTGTATAGATGACATAGAAATAAGCATACCTGGCATAGAGAAGCAAGTTAAAGATTTGAAAACAAATAAATCACCAGGTCTGGATGGAGTTCCAGTTTGATTCTACAAAAAGTACTCTATGGCAGTGGCCCCTTACCTAGCTTGCATTTATTGTGAATTTCTCACCCAGCACAAAGTCCCAAGCAACTGGAAAATAATGCAAGTGACTCCAGTGTACAAGAAAGGTAAAAGAATGGACCCATAAAATTATAGACCAATATCCCTAGCTTCTGTTTGCTGCAGAATCCTTGATCACATTCTCAGTTTGAAAATAATAATCATTCTTGAGGCTAAGAAGCTTATGTTCACAAATTAGCATGGTTTTAGGAAGCATCACTCATGCAAAACTCAGCTTGCCCTTTTCTCACATGATATACTGAGAACTATGGATGAAGGGCAACAGGCAGACTCTGTATTTATAGATTTCCAGAAAGAAATTGGCATGGTGCCCCATTACAGGCTGTTAATGAAGGTACAAGAATACGGAATAAGTTTACATATATGTGAGAGACTTGAAGACTTATTAAATAATAGAACCCAGTATGTTGTCCTTTGATGGCAAGTGCTTATCAGAGACAAGGGTAACACCAGGAGTGCCCCAGAGAAGTGTGACAAGACTGCTGTTCTTCTCCATGTACATAAATGATTTGGCAGACAGGATGAACAGCCGTCTGTTGTTGTTTGCTGATGATGCCATGGTGTCGAAGTTGAGTGACTGTAGGAAGATACAAGACAACTTAGACAAAATTTTCAATTGGTGTGATGAATGGCAGCTAGCCCTAAATGTGGAAATTGTAAGTTAATACAGATGAGTAGGAATACAGTATTACTAAAGTGCGCGTCATTTATGATGGTGGCCGAGTTTAGGTTCGTTGTGCGCATCTGACGTCACAAAACACAGTCAGCCAATGAACAGAGAACGACGTTGCCAGAGCTCTACTGCAGTGCAGAGCACGGGCGAGTGTGTTCAGTTTTAGAAACATTCAGTCATAAATAAGGTAATTGAACAAAAGCAATGTCTTGATAGCAGACGTTCTTTTATAGAAAGTTTGGAGAAAGCATTCTTTATACCAATTGCTTCATATTCTATTAATTAATTAAACCAAACAAGCAATACGCTTCCTAATTCAGGCGATAGCAAGGAAAGGTGTTTGTATCATTCCCACTAACCGCTTTTTCACAATAAAGAACAGCGGTAATTGTTATTTCCTGTTGTACTTCGACGAAACGTGAGTAATTCATAGTCATACCAACAGTGTTTGTCGGTATTTTGTGTGGTATTTTTAAGTCCTCCGGGAGATACATTGGATGACGAGCTGCATTAGCGTAATGGTAAAAGTGTAGGGCTGCTGAATGAAAGATTCTGAGTTCAAACCTGGTTCGGTGCTTAATATTTTCTTTACTTAAAAACAGTATCAAAGTGTCTTACTTCATGAATTTTATTCGTTTTAATGTAATTTTTTGAAATTTCTAGTGGCAACTAAAACTGACCATATGGAAAGTATACGCTATGGACTTTTACCTCTGCAAACTCTTCAAAATTTTGTGCAATGGTTTACTACATCTAATGCTGCACAATAACTGCATTGAACATCGAAACAAAATTAAGTCATTTATGGGGGGAAGGTATCAGTCAAGAAGATGTGTAAAAATCAAATTTTTGGGCCAAATAGTTTTTATGAAATCGAATGATAAAGTGTGTCAAAGCAGTCGAAACACCATGTGTCTGCACAGGCGAGCAGTGCAGTGATGACAAAATCACGCACATCGCGGAATGTGGGGAGCACGTCTCTGTAGCAGCCAAAGGGTTAATGCAGCCGTGGTGGCTTTGCTTCAGAAACTGCGCGCTCCCCCCTAAACGTAAGTTTGCTAACTACACTATGGCACTGCTTCTCTTGGCGCGTCCAACTGGCAACGCAGCAATCTTCTGCATCTGGGTGGGCATGCGCGAACTGCCAAGATAAAAGAATTGAACTATAGTGAGCAGGTTGGCACATTCAAGTCATTTAAATATCTGGGCGTAATGTTGCAAACCAATAAGAGGTGGGATGAGCAAGTGAAAACTGTGGTAGGGAAGGCAAATGGTTGACTTTTAGGAAAGAGTGGTTCACCACTAAAAGAATTGCATATAGGATGATGGTGAACCTATTCTTGAGTACTGCTTGAGTGTTTAGGATCTGTACCAGGTTGGATTAAAGGAAGACACTGAAACAATTCAGAGATTTTTTACTGGTACATTCGAACAAAACACAAATGTTATGGAGATGCTTCAGGAACTCAAATGGGAATCCCTGGAGGGAAGGCAGCATTCCTTTTGGAAAACACGAACTAGAAAATTTAGAGAACTGGCATTTGAAGCTGACTGCCGGGTGCGGGTGATTCTGCTGCCACCAACATACATCATACGTAAGGACCACAAAGATAAGATACAAGAAATTAAGGCTATATGTAGGTGTACAGACAATTATTTTTCCCTCTATTTGCAACTGGAACAGGAGGGGAAATGACAAGTAGTGGTACAGGGTACCCTCTGCCATGCACCTTACGGTATCTTATGGAGTATTTATGTAGATGTAGATGTAGAAATGAACCTATACGAAAATTTTCCTTCAGGATCTGTAGCCTTCTTTAGGTATTTTGCAACATATGAGACTCAACATAAAATGTCAAATCAAAGAGTACTACTTCTCACATTTCATGAAGATCCAAACTTAAATTTATCTCCTTTTTGAAGTTAGTTATCAATCATTGCACCATGCTGGTTTCTTGTCACAATCTGATGAAATATTAGAACATTTTTATCAGATAACACATCTTCATCAAATGATTAGCATATAACCTGAACAACTGTACTTCAGTCACACTTACACCTGAACAAATCAAAAACTACATTTTGTTTATTATAAACATTCATTAAGTTTGAATATAAATTTTTCTCAACCATTGTGTTTTTTTTATATTTTTTTGTTTAGTGTCCTGCAGTCTATAGCTTATTGCATCAGATCACATTTGAAACAAAACTTTTTGAGATGTTGATATTTTTTGGTAACTTTCCTTTATTTTAAGCCACCCATCTGAATGCTTTCATAAATCATAAATGTTTGTTATTCAGGAAATGTGGGTTCCATAATACTGGGGTTTCATCTGAATTTGATGTGGCAAATAAACCAAGAACATTTTTGCAAGGGCTCCATCGCAAAAGAATTCGTAGCCACATTCTGTAATTTGTATTGGTACCAAGTACAAAAGTCTTATAACATAAACAGTTGATTACATTTTTTTACAGTATACAATAACTATATAACAAAATTTTGAGAACTTTTTTGAAACACTCTGTTAGCTGTTTCCTCTGCTAATTTATATATGTCATTCATGCAAGATTTATTCCAAAAAATTGAAACATGTGAATACTCATATTGCCTGTAATGCTCAGAAGAGTTACTGTGCAAAAACACTTTACTTTGCTCAGTTCCACAGCATCCTACAGTACAGAATTATATTCTAGGGTAATATGACATCTAATTCAGTCATCATCTTAACTCAAAAAGAACTGTAAGAACAATGCAATATGATTGATAAACAGATTCTTGCAAATCCCTCTTTCAAAAGTCATCATTCCTTCCCCTTCCCTGTATGTATATACTAGAAATTTGTAAATTTGCTACAGTGAATTTTAAAAAAAATGAAAATTTTAATATCCCTGATTGTGATCACAAAGCAAAGGAAAAAGTTTCATATAAAGTCAGTAAGGACATTAGCTTTTAAACTTCCACGAGAAACAGTGTGATACAAATGCATGATAGTCCATCACATAAGGGAAAAATAATTTCATCATTCTCACTTTATTTGCAAAACCCTAACATTTTTAGAACCCACGAAGTACAAGAGACTTGAAACAAGGCAGTGCAGGTACTGCAAGGACTACAAACTGTTTAATGGAAAAAATCAATTATTTTGTTAAATATTACTGTTTCTGTACTTTATGTAAGAGTAAGAGCAAGTGTGTGTGTGTGTGTGTGTGTGTGTGTTTTTGGACACATGAACATTTGCACACATTCATACACAATATTTATACTGTATTCCACAAGCTGGAAAGACTTTTTGGATGAACAAATAACTAAATGAGCATATGCTTACATTACCTTCTCAGTACTTCACAAATCAATGTGGGGGGGGGGGGGGGGGCAGGAATTTATTTATATTTCATTTGAAGCCAAAGAATCACAGTTCATCACTACTTAATATCACATACTTTTAATGTGTTATATTTTTCATTCTTTTTTTTCATACTAAATTCAACAGAGGCAGTTATAAAAGACAAAAGAAGCATTACAATATATGATCATACTTACCACATGTATAAACAACTTTGAGATACATCCGTGAGTCACTTCTGCAGGGTTTACCAAATGTTTCAGAATCAGCAGGAAGTGTGCAACGTCGTTTTCCATGACACATTCTCATGACAATTTCTGTGGCATAGCTCACCAGGCATGCTGCAGTAAAGCAGATAAAATTCAAAATTAGAATTTTTAGGCTATTTGGTGAAGCGTTAAGGATAGAAATTATGTACTGATATTTTGATTAAGGTTTGTGACATCAAGTTACATTTATCCTATATGTAGAAACTACCTTCACAGCAAGCAGAACACACATTATGCAGCTGGGTATTTCATAGACTGTTCAAAGGAAAAATCACAAAATCAATTCATTTTCTTTCCTCTATGTTTGTAGTACAAGTCATAAATTACTGAAGAGTATAATTTTCAGTTGTGAAACATTTAAATAATGTCAGAAACAAAAACCAGTAGATTTTAAGCATTCTTTACTTTCACAGCAAGTAAAAATTTCATTTGAAATATGCTACTCAAGAAGAAATATACAGTTACACTGAAGGCCACACAACTTCTTTATTTTGATCACATCTTCTTTAAAAGCATTTTCTCAAAAAAATCTTAAACATGGCTGTAACTTCAGCAACTGTATGACATTAAACTTGGAGATGTAGAAAAAAATCAGCCAACAAATTGCAAATATAGGTTCACTGGAACCTTCAACCTAGGTTTCCACAATTTTAAAATTGCTTTCTTCAGAAGATGTAATGGACCTTGCTACATCACATGTTCATTAAGTACTTTGAATAACACCAAACAGCTTGTCATATGAGACATCCATCTTAAGTGGACCTGAATGTCATGAGGGTCCAAAAAATGATTTTTCAATAAATTCCGTTTCTTCCTGATTCTAAAAATATGTACTTTACATATATTGCCTCATTTTCATGTTTAAATCCTTTTTAAAGCAGATGCAGCATGTGAATGCCTAGCTGTCACATTACTGCCAAACACAAAACTTTGCCTGCGATGCCTCAAACACAAAACTTTGCCTGCAATGTCTCATAATTTAATTTTGGCGCCATTATTTCCATAGCAACTCATTTACATAATATCCTTGAAGAACATATTGACTGTACTATGAGCAGGGATTTATTGTGATTGATTTTTCTATTGATATATGTAGATTACTTATGTTTAGTTATGTTTTTCCACGTGTTTGTGTCATGAGCTTGTTGCTGTCACTAAGTATTTCAATCATTTTGCATCATAAAATGCCAAAAATGAAGAAGTTTAATTGCAGTCATAAATTTTATGGTAATCAAAACAAGCGTGTTGTTGGAAATCATAAAAATTAAGAAATTGCTACACAGCAGCAAAGTGAGGTTACGCCTAAAAGTTCACCAGGCAATTCTTCAAAACACAAGTTGAAACATCAAACCAAAAATGAAGATGATTCTGGTGTTGTAAATAGTGGAAATAATGGTTTTATTTCAATTAGTAAGTGCAAGCTTTTCAGAATTTCTTTTGACTGTTGCTACATGTCAATACTGCAATAGTGAAAAATCCTTTACTTTTAGTGAGGATATAACTAAAAGAAGAAGCCTATCCAGGAAAACTGTAGTGGACTGTCAAGTATGTAAAGTAACAAATGACATCACCTGTAACATGTCTGAAATAAAGTGAAGGGAACATTCACCTTGATGATTACATGAAGTATATCGTGAAGGGAAAAAAAGCAATGCAGATATTCTGTGGATTTCCTACTGCTACCTATCAAATTTGGGAGGTAGTATAAGTATTTGCATTATGCCCTAACAAATAAATGGTAGATATTTGTCAATCTACTGATATTATTGCTGCACTGCACAGTTTCTGACAGAAAAGAGGTCATACATCACCAAATGGAGTTGTCACAGTTACCTCTGTAGATCAGTGGCAGCTATTCCTTGAGGACTTCAGGACAGAACCCTCCCAATAATATCAATAATGGCAAAAGTTGCAGCATGTATGAATCATGTAAGAAAAATTAACTCAATTTTGCACATATCACCAGTGCATGTATAGGAATGATCAGTGTTTTTAGAATGGGTTGACTACCAGCCCGCGTAAGTGAATTATCAATGTTTTTAGAATGGTTCAACTGTCAGATCTTCAGCGAACCACCCTGGCAGTTTAAAGGCAGGGAACACACATGTGTGAAAAGATGGGGATACTGGGAGTTGGGTGGAGTTAGTGCATTATGTTAGGGCTGCTTAGAGCGATGCCCAAGCGAAGTGACCAAAGTATGAGTAGCATTGCGTGTGTGGCACTAGTATTGTTGTTTTGATGTGAATTAGACTATTTAAAGTGCAGCCTAGTGACTAAATGATGTGCTACTTTCCCGTTTAGAATGATGGAGTAAACAACGTAAATAATATTTTAACTGCTAGTGGTAAAAAATCTTACTTTTGATAAAAAGTTGGAACTGGAAAGGTTAGGACCACAAAGCCCTGATTTAAACATATACAGATTCAAAATACATGCAAAAGCAAAAGTAGTTTTACCAGAAAATTTGCTCCTACTTTATACAAACAAGCAAACTGACAGTGTGGATGTGGAATAAGGAAGGGTTTCTTCTGTTACATGTGTCTGGTAACGCATGTTGCAAAACGTCCTTAGACCACAGATGGGGTATCAGACATTAAACATTTAGCTGACAAAGTTAAAAAACAAAAAATTGAGTGAACTACACATGAACAGTAGCATCAAGTTTTCTGTGCTTGGCAAAGTCAATATAAGATGTCAGCTGGATACAGCTTACAGAATGAGGATTAAGAAGTTTAATGAAGATGTTTCTAAGAATCTTTACATCCTTAGCAAGTTGATCAACTGTATCAAATCCTGTGGGAAATTTGAACTTGCACTAAGAGGACATGATGAAACAGATACTTCAGAGAATTCTGCTTTTTTCAGGCTTTGGACGATCCACGTTGAAGGAATATATTGAAAAAAAAAAACAATAATTTTGTATTTTTGGGGCTTTCTAAAACAATTCAGACTGAGGTGCTGGTCTCTATATAAGGTGTTTGCCACCAGTTGATTTCTAAAGAAATATTGCAAACAGATTACGTCACAATTGAAGTTGATGATATGACAGATTGTGCAACTTTGTCTCACCTTGTATCTATGAACTATTGTTCAATATCAATTAAAAGGGAAATATATGAAAAGTTTATAAATTTCACAACACCCAAAAATCATACAGCAGCAGGAATAAGTAGTGAAGTGTTCAATGAACCTGACAAATTAAACATTGATGACTCTCCAAAAAAACTGATAGCTCAGAGTTATGATGGAGCTTCAGTTATGAGTGGTAAGCACAATGAGGTGCTGGCAAAAGTGAAAGCAGTGCATGAAAGAACAAAATTTGTACACTGTTATGCCTGATAAATCAACCTCATTGTAGAGTGCTGTGCAACACAACAAAAAGAACTTTCAATATTTTTAGAAATTTACAGGGATTCTCTACTTTCTTCTCAATTGAGGAAGATGATAGCAATGATTATTCAACGACTGCTAAAGCAGAATGAGGTTTTCACTCTGCAGCGGAGTGTGTGCTGATATGAAACTTCCTGGCAGATTAAAACTGTGTGCCGGACCGAGACTCGAACTCGGGACCTTGCCCGCGAAAGGCAAAGGTCCCGAGTTCGAGTCTTGGTTTGGCACACAGTTTTAATCTGCCAGGAAGTTTCATATCAGCGCACACTCCGCTGCAGAGTGAAAACCTCATTCTGTAAACATCCCCCAGGCTGTGGCTAAGCCATGTCTCCACAATATCCTTTCTTTCAGGAGTGCTAGTTCTGCAGGGTTTGCAGCAGAACTTCTGTAAAGTTTGGAAGGTAGGAGACAAGGTACTGGCAGAAGTAAAGCTGTGAGGACGGGGCACGAGTCATGCTTGGATAGCTCAGGTGGTAGAGCACTTGCACGCGAAAGGCAAAGGTCCCAAGTTCGAGTCTCGGTCCGGCACACAGTTTTAATCTGCCAGGAAGTTTCAACTGCTAAAGCAGTTGGGTTTTGGTAACTTCTTAACAATGACCAAGAGTTTCTCTTTTGGCTTCGGTTTTTCAATAAAATCCCATGAAATTTTGTTTAAGCAGCTGCAACATATAAATGTAGATAATGGCAAAGTTTTCTGATTTCAAGTCAGTGACAAAACTCATGAGAAATTCTCTTGATCTTGATCAGCACTGGAATGAGGGGAATGAAAACGAAGAGATCACCACCCAAAATGTTTCCATTTAGAACACTCCTGTAAAACTTGCAGAGGAAGTCTATGACCTTGTTATGACTAACACTGATGAACATTTCCCATTTAGCACCTTTGTCAGTAGCTATATTATTCCAATCCAGTTTGTTTCAAAAACACAAGCTGTTGTTCCCCAACACAGAATTTCAGACTAAAGTTAAATTACTTGACTTAAACGAAAATGAACTGTGGCAGGAACTTATAGCCATAAACATTAGAAATGATTTCCAAACAGCAAATGGAGCTTTAACAGTTATGAATGGTATCAACAACAATAATTTATAAAGTGATCCACCACAATCAGCGAAACTTTTATGGATGATTTTTAAAGTACCAATGACAACAGCAGAAAATGAGAGGTGTTCCTCCATGCTGAAAAGAATAAAGACTTTCACTAGAGACACTATAAAAGAAGAGGGAGTGAGTGCATTACCTATATGCTCTATAGAAAAAACACTTTTGAATGTGCAGAATTTTAATGAGCCTGAAATTGTCCACTTTGCTGAAGGGAAGGAGAAGAGAGACCTATTAATTAAGGTAAGAATGTCATTTTAATTGTACTCAGTAAATTACTGTCTTGCCTGCAGGAAAGTTCAAAAACCACATTGTAAATTTTTATGCTTTGGTACCAAAGTAAAAAATTGTGTTAAATGAAGATTTAAATTACATCACTTGCTGATACACTAAATGCTGTATTTTCCACATTCAAGAAATGTTCTGAAGGGACAAAATGTTGCACGCCCCTCTTAACCCACAGTCCACCAGCCGCCACTGCTGTTGATAAAGGCAATGTCTGACAAAGCACTGTCAGGGTTGTTCCAGTAGGGTAAATGAACACAAAAGTGATAAAAACTTTCATGTTTCAGTGATGGTATGGAAAGCAAGGGGCAGTCTCTAGTTTTAGTAGATAAGCTGCTACATGTGCTGTGCGATACACTTAATAGTTTGGTGATGGTGACTCTAAAGGCTTCAGCAGTGTTGTGGCTGGTAAACCATATGGTGTAACTTTAATTTAAAAAAAATGACTGTACAGGTCATGTGCAGAGGAGAATGGGGGCAAGAATTATGAAGCTCTGCAAGGACATGACAGGGAAAAGCTCACTGATAGCAAAGCAATTGGTGGGAATGGCAGACTCATCAAATCAGAAATAGAAAATCTCTCAGAATGGTCTAGCCTTTGAAAAAAACATCAAAATTATGCTGGGCTATGAGATGAGAAAAGTAATTTGAGCAATTCTGTATCCCAGAATATTCACTGATGAATATCCACACCATGGCCTCTGCCCAAATGAAATACTTCATGCTACAAGTATGACAGGTTCGAACAAATTGGTGAAAACGTACATATGCATACCCCATTTACAGAAACTGTTCTGGTAGAACTAAAACCAATATACAGAGATGCTTCAGATCCTTATCTTCTGTAAAAATGTTTACATGGAAAAACACAGAATCCAAATGAAAACTTCAAAAGTTGTATTTGGGAATACTTGCCAGAACCTGTTTTCGTTGGCATGTAAGTTTTTGAGATTGGTGTAATGGATGCCATAATATGTTTTAATGATGGAGTAACAAGCAGATTAAAAAGCATGAGCAAATTAGGCATCAAAACTGGGGACAACATGAAAAGTGGGGTGCTGTGAGTGGACAGGCAATGTGTCACTAAAGATGAAGAAGTTGCTGAAAGCATGACAAAGGAGGCCAGAAAACAAAGAACAGGAAGAAAACTAAAGAAAATGAAAAGAGCACTCAGAATCAGCAAGATTACCCAGCTGGAATGTTTTGACATGTTATCACTGAGAAGAAAATGACGTGCAAATATTTAGTTTCAATTTCCCGTGACCAATGTTTTTGCATACTTAGGTTCATTATCCCATCCAATGTTAAAGATACAAAAACAAAATTTTGCAGGAATAATAAATTGTGCTTGCCTATACAGTGAACCATATTATTCAACAATGTATTGAATATTTTAAGCTGGAGCATGTCATATGTCCTTAAATTATTAGGAGAAAAAATTGACTTCTAAGGAACATTTCTTTAAAAATACACAAAACAACAAATTGGTAAACATTCCTGGTTTATTGTTTCAACACGTTAATAATTAAAAGAATAAAATTTGCTTTGACCTTTTATTTTGAATAGTATGGAAGTACAGTGTACCTAAAATAAAAATAACACAAAATTCAGTACATAATTAAAAATCAATATTCACTCCACTACATATTCTACAGTTTTTAAATTTTTTTGACATGGAGGTCTTAGTATACTACTTATTTGGTTAGAGTTTCATTACAATATCTAAATGTTTTGAGTTATTAAATTTGAAGTTACAAACAAAGACTGCAGGCCACAATGTCCAGGTCTACTTAAGAATACAAATAATCACAAGCCATGACTTAGGATTGCAGCACTGTACTATTACTGGTGTGCAGATCAAATGTTAAGGGCAGTGTCCCAGTGACAAGAGCCTTTGTTAATGGGCCACTGCGCTTAGCATTTGTCCTGCTCACATGTAGTACTGCAGTGCTGCAATCCTAATTAATGGCTTGTGATTATTTGTGTTCTTCACATGGATGTCTCATACGACAAGAGCTGTTTGACTTTATTCAGGGTATTTAATCAGCATGTGATGTAACAAGACCCATGACATCTTCTGAAGAAGATAATTTTAAAATTGTGGAAACCTAGATCATGGGTTCCAATAAACCTTTATTTGCAACTGGTTGGCTGACTTTTTTGACCTCTCCAAGTACTGTCTCTTCTTAAATTTATTGTAATTTTTCAAAATTTATTGAAGAATTCAAATCTATTTTCTAATGTATTATGTTAGTAAAATAAGGAATCTCTCATGTAATATCAAGTTTTTCAACACATATTTTCATGCAATATTCTATTTTGTATAAAAAGAGAAAAAGTGAAAATCATTGCATGAATTCCCACAGTGAGGGGCACAATGAATGAAACAGAACTGAATGACAGCTATTACAATAACTGTCAACAGTTGTCCTCATTCTGGAAGGATGGAAATTAAAGTCATCAGCGGAGAGTGCAAGCTCAGACTGAAAAGGATATTGGTTGTGTCCTTTTAAGAAGAACCATCTCAGTATTTGCCTTAAGCAATTCATAAAAACAACAGAAAACTGCATTCCTCAAGTCTGTATGTGGATAGGTATCTGGTTTTCCTAAATGTGCATTAAGGGCCCTGCCAACCTCAGAAGATATGCAACATAAAAACAAAGGTCTCATTTTCTTTAATAGTGTTAGAATACTTCAAATAGATTCTCACAAACACACAGGGGTAGAACTTTTCTCAGATTTTAGATTGCCCGTCACATAATCCGGTGTGGCTGGTTTTGTTTCAGTCACGAAGTTCTTGTACCACAATCATTTGGCACAGGTTCTTGTGTACGATTCTGCAGACATTGGTGCAATGAAAGTGAAGCATTTAGAGATCTGTTGCAGATAATCCATAGAAACAAAACTGAAACAATGACAGAAATATTGCTGCATCTGTACAACTGAGTCTCTCTCTCTCTCTCTCTCTCTCTCTCTCTCTCTCTCTCCCCCCCCCCCCCCCCCTCTTCACTACTAGAATAGTATCTGTTCTGAACTGAAATAGCAGTGTTGCTTATCTGCAGATTTCATAAAGGCTTCAGGATGGATCCAGTAAAACACCAGTCTACATGGGAAGAAAGACTATATGGAAATTATTTTTGTGGTTTATATTGTGGTATATTGTTACATAGAATCTGGGACAGATTGCCAGTTGTGAGATCATGGTCACTGACAAGAAATAATACTTCTTGTTAAAAGTATGTTTATTAAGTACGCACATAGAAACACATGTAGCTGAGCTGCTTGCCTCAGTATATAATGTTCCTATCCATACATAGGCTCACAGAGAATGTTGTAGTAAATTCCAGTATGTTACAAATAATTAAGTCCCATAACATTCGAGGAATCATGTATGTTAAGTGATAAATAATTGCAGAAGGTGGGAATAGAATGGGCAATCTATGCACTGCTGGCATGTGACTGCAGCTGCTACACCTTGGTGAACAACCCACAGCATGAGGTTGTATCATAGTTAATGCAAAATTAGTTATTACTAGGCACATATAATATTAATGCACAAAAGTGGTTAGTGTAAGCATTTCAACATCTACACTGAGGCCTCTGTAAGTAGTGTTGTTATGTAAAGCACACAGTACTATTGCTGTTCACAATAGCCAAATAAATCCAGTAGTTACTAGCTCACATTACTACATGTCATAATTCTGTGCGACAATAAGGAGCGAAATAAGCTAAAACTTTTGTCTGTTGGTCAGCACAATCAGAGGAAATTATAAGTTCAAAACATCTTCTAGTCTAGTAAGTCAATTTATTTATTTACAAGAGCTATCATTTCCATTATCCTTTGCCGAGTGAAAATCTCATTCTGGAAACATTCCTCAGGCTGTGGCTAAGCCATGTCTCCACAATATCCTTTCTTTCAGGAGTGCTAGTTCTGAAAGGTTTGCAGGAGAGCTTTTGTAAAGTTTGGAAGGTAGGAGATGAGATACTGGCAGAAGTAAAGCTGTGGGACCGGGCGTGGGTCGTGCTTCAGTAGCTCAGATGGTAGAGCACTTGCCCACGAAAGGCAAAGGTCCCGAGTTTGAGTCTCGGTCGGGCACACAGTTTTAATCTGCCAGGAAGTTTCAGATCACATCTTGTTTCTATGTTATAAAACTATTTTGCCTTATTCCTTAAATTGTGGATATTCTGGTAATTTTCTTCTGCAGAGGTGTTAAAAACTTTAGCCACTTCGACCAACAAACTTTGCTTCTAGTCTCAGATCCTGTAGTCCAGCAACTATATATTAAATAATGCTGACCTATCATCATACAAACTAATTAAATGCACAAATTCATCCTCAGTGCACTTCCTGGCAGCTTTCTTCAACTTTTTTTTCTTTTCTTTTTGCGGACACATTTACTGACATTCACTTCACCATGCAAATCTGTTGTGGAAGTAGTCTCATCTGTCCCAGCAACACTAGTATAACTTTGCAGAGCACTTAGTTGCAACACATATGTGGTGCAATGGATACCACACCACTCTTTCATCCATATTAATGTAGCTTTGAGTCTCCTCAGCGACAGTTTCTTTTTGTTTGTTAATTTTATGAAGTTTTTATAAGTTCTTTGCTGTGTTGTGTTGCTTAAGTCTAGAACTTTTGAAATAGGCTGGCCACTCATGGCATCCATCACCTTCCATTGATTGTGGCAGTACTCATGTGTATCATGATATATTGTGTGTTTTTGAAAATTTGTGAATGCCATGATAAATCATGCTATATCATCAATATTAAACCTGATGTGTGCTTTTTAGAAACTTTTGGTAACAGTATCCTTGTTCAAAAACAAGTCATCCCCTAATTTTTTCTCATGTACCATAAGCATATACATGCTTATGGTACATGAGCAAGATACATACTGACATAGGACTTGAAACTGCACGAGAGACTGTCTGTGAAAGACTCAGTATCAAGAGTGGCCACACATTTATAATTGGATCATCCTATCGACCACTAAGCTCACTCTCTAATGTAGCTGAAAACTTCAGAGAAAATCTCAGTTCATTATTACGTAGGTTCCCCAATTATATGATAGCCTTTGGATGAAATGTTAATCATCCAACAATCAGATGGGATAGTTACAGTTTTGTTAATAATAGGCATGACAACACATCCTACGAAGCCACTTAGAACAGACAGTTTGAAATCCCACTCACGATTTAAATATATTGGATCTAACACAGCAAACAGATCTGACCTCTTTGAGGATCTCCATTTTAAAACTGGTAGCAGTGACCATGAAGCAGCTGTAGCAACAATGATTACCAAAGAACAAAGGGCAACTAAAACATGTAGACAGATTTATATATTCAGCAAACTAGACAAAGAGGCAGTAATGTCATACATAATGAAAACTTTGGAACTTTCATCTCATGACAGGAACATGCAGCAGAACTGTGGCTCAAGTTTAAAAGAATAGTTGATCATGTACTAGACAGATATGTACCTAGTAGAACAGTTTATAATGAATGGGAAGCTCCATGGTGTACTGTCACTGTAAAGAAACTTCTAAGGAAATAGACACTACAGCTCAATAGGTGTCCTGTGTGCAACTAGTGAAGTGATCAACAAATGATATAGGTTGAATTAGTGATGAGGGTACATTATATGTGCGTAATATCTTTTAACTTTGTTATCTTTGGTTTGCTTGGGTGATTTTATTTGTGATACTTGCTGTATATGTTGTCCTCTTGTATGTAACTAGCACTGTGCTGTGTTAAATAAAGAATGCGTATCAAAGTGCTGTGATTCATTACCCCACATAGGTGTAAAACAAAGCATAGGGTTGTAGATAGGTAGATACCTAAAGAAATGAGCTTGTCTCTAAAGAGGGCAGTGCCTGAAGCCTTCAGTGACTACCGTAGCATAATATTATCAAACGATGTCTCACAAAACTTGAAGAAATTCTGTGTGTATGTAAGGCCTGTTGGTGGCACTGAAATCCAGACACTGTAACGACACAATTAAGTCAAGACATCAACACACACTTTCAACACATAAAGACACAGCATAGTTTTTGTTAACATTAATTTGAGCTCAGATGATAGTTCACTGTGAGCTATTTCTGTGTATGCAACAGTGTCTGTGAATACAACAAGTAAGACATTCTGTTAGTAGCACAGGGAACTGTTTGCATAATTGTTGTCATTTTTCTGTCTTTTCAGACCAGTAATTGCTGATATTACTACTCATTTTTGTGATCCATTTTCTCAAAAGTTAAACAATACAGAACTGTGGAACGTTTAATAAAAAGCAACTGAAGTATGCAAAATATTTTAATATGTGTGTAAGAGAACTGCACTGGTTAGGCACATATTTTAATTACTGTAATAGCACCAGGAGTAGTCTGTGGCTAGTTGGAAACATGGTGAGCCAAGGGGGTTTACCTCCCTAGCAGCGATATAAGTTGGTTGAAGTGCAGTGGAATTACCTAGATGAAAAGCATGACCTGTCATAATTTCAGAGGTGATATATTAACACAGGAAGAAGAAATTTACTGTCCTGGTTGATGAAGTATAAATAGGCCATAGAGATGCTTTAGGGGATGGCAGTAATATGACATCCCTTAACACACAAGCTTGTTGATACAAACACTTTATTATATCTTTCCACACCATAGAGCAATATGAAATTCAGAGCACATTAGACCAACAAGAGAGAAAAGAGAGCTAGCAAAGAACTTTGTAATCAAAAAAAGCATGAAAGACATAGATCACCTTAACGATGTTCCTCAACTTTATCGATTATCAGCACATCTATCTTGTCATCCCCCCGCCCTGCCTCACACACATTATAGAGAGTTATAGCTCAGCCACAACTGCCAACCATTATGTATGCATTGATTACAATAATGAAAGTTTACCATTACATTGATTGCTAAACGCCAGGTGCACCATGAACTCACAAAATCCTGCACATGAGCACTATGCAGGATCACACCTGCACAGCTTGTGGAGCAGACCGTGTAGGCATAAGGATACATCTGAATGACCCTGATGTTCACGCATATATCCCCACCAGGGCCCGCACATTAGGATAGATCTGTCATCATCAGTATTAGCGGGCTTAAGATGATCCACCAATACTGTATCCTGTCTTCTGTTCCTATTGATAATTAATGTTGTGTCATTCCTTTCAATTGCTTGAAAGGGGCCAGCATACTGAGGAGCCAGTGGTGATTTGACTGTGTCACCTCTGACCCACACCAAACTACATGTAAAGAGATCTTTATTGTAGAAGAAGGGTTGTTACTATGCCATACAGCATTCACAAGTTGGAGACAATGAATGTGCATTTGGAAGGTTCACAAAATATTGGTGTACTCACCAACTGATAAAGTGAGAGAATACATGGTGGAAATGAACCTGCCTGGTATTTTTAAAGTTTCACCATGCCCCAGTTGGGTGGTGGGACATTTAATTTGCTCCTTTCAAACAGTTTCACTATTATCAATGCGTGGCAATGGATAGATATCTTTATTCATAATTTTATTCAGTCATCAGTAGAAACACCATGTGCCATCCTCCATCTTCACAGGGACCACATGGGAGAATCAAGGCCTTCCTGAATGTTCAGTGCTGTTATCTTACAGCATTCTCCACTTCCGTATTATTCATCATTCAGTCATTAACACATTGATGGATGGAGAGTCTTCAGCAGATGTAGGACTAACTTCAAGTATGCCTCAAGAAACCATGTTGGGACCCTTGCTGTTCATGTTGTATATTAATGACCTGGCAGACAATGTTGCCACAATCTGTAGTGCATGCAGTGTGGTGTATTGGTTTGTGTCACTGGCTGGTGTGTCGTGGGTAATCCATTCAAACCTGACCATTAGCAGTTATTCTGGAGTTGCATAAACAGCCACACTCTCAGTTTCAGGAGTTCAATTATGTTCTGGCTGTGTGTGTCATATATATATATATATATATATATATATATATATATATATATATATATATATATATATATATGCTTTCAGTGTTATGTGTTGTATTTCACTGGCGATGCCTTTTCAGATTTGCACTTGAGTGTGGTTACAACTTGGCATAGTTTGGTGGAGATTCTGAGTACTTCAAAATGTCTGCACCACTGTAGTTCCCATTAGGCAACATAAATGGCATCACCTACATGAGCAGAAATTGGAATAAAAGCAGTACATTGTTCCCACAATCCGTATATTCAGGAGACCAATGGGTTCCAAGCCAGCAGTAAGTCAGATGCAGATTGGAAGAATGATTAGAGTTTAACGTCCTGCCAACATGGAAGTCATAGGAGACAAAACATGAGCTTGGATTACAAAAGAATGGTGACAGAAATCAGCCATGCTCTTTTCAAAGGCACCATCCTGGCAGTTGCCTGGAGCAATTTTGGGAAAATATGGAAAGCCCAAATCTCGATGGTCAGACAGGGATTTGAAGCATTATCCTCCCAGCGAGTCAGTGTCCTAACTTCTGCACCAGCTCACTCAGTAGTTGTGCATCAGTCATCCACCAGTGTTTTCCAGAAATGCTGGTAAGGATCTGAAAAAATGGCTGAAAGGATTCAACCGAGTCACCAAATATGAAGGCTATCAACAAAGTACATTACGTTTTGGAATTAAAAATAAATAAAGTATTGGAATTTTTTTATTATATACAGATGAAAGGCACACTTCAATACTACTTTTCTACATAGTTGCCATTTAAATTAAGGCACTTATTGTAGCGATGGACGAGCTTGGAAATTCCTTCGTCGTAAAATTCGTCCACCTGCGCCTTCAACCACGTGGTTACCTCTTCTTGAAGCTGTGCGTCGTCATCAAAACACTGCATAGCCAACCACTTCTTCATTGCTGGTAATAAGTGGAAGTTGCTTGGAGCCAGGTCGGGACTGTACGGCGGATGAGGAAACAACTCCCACTTAAAAGATTCGAGAACTTCACGAGTGGCATTTGCCGTGTGGGCCCGGGCGCTGTCGTGAATCAGCAAGATCTTTGAGCCCAACTTTCCCCTGTTTTGTATTGCTTTTCTGAGGTTGTGCAGTGTTTGGCAATACCATTGAGAGTTTATTGTAGTGCCTCTTTCCAGGAAATCCACAAAAATCGTATTTCTACCGGGTTACTGATTAACCACGTGGTCGAAGGCACAGGTGGCCGAATTTTAGGACGAAGGAATTTCCAAGCTCATCCATCGCTACGATAAGTGCCTTAATTTAAATGGCAACTATGTAGAAAAGTAGTATTTAAGTGTGGCTTTCATCTGTATATAATAAAAAAAATTTCCAATACTTTATTTATTTTTAATTCCAAAACGTAATGTACTTTGTGGATAGCCTTCGTACAACAGGTTGAATAACATGATGTGTTTGGCAAATGTGTACTTTTTCTTGTACAGCAGTTTGAGGACAATGACGAGAAGCTAAATAGGTGGGATAAATCCAAGGCTGAAGTGGAGAAAACATTTGACATCAATCAGCAACAAAAAATTGAAGAATAGGGGCCAATATAATAGGGAAATGTCACAGTTCTACATACAGAATGTTTTGACTATTCCACAATGTGAATGTGAATATGACAGAAGCTGACAAAACCTCACATCTTCATGAGAGGAGACATAGACGAAGTGTGTTAAACACTTTTGGTAATGGATGTCACACCAACTGAGGAATTCATCGAGTGATGTCAATGATCTCAACCCTGTTACATGCCAGGTAGTGAGAGAAGAGTTATGACATTTTACAGCAAGCAGAACAATCAAACTGAGTAAGCAGGAGCTGACAGTCATGAATGTCAGCTTGAAATGTCAGGAGGTAATAAAAAAGTTTCAGAAGATGTGTATCGATCTTTAGCCCCCACCTCCATCACTAGCAAACACGCCAGAAAAAATTTACTTGGGCAACTTGGGCTTATGCACAGTTACCAAATGACAAACCAGCACCTGACCAACACAGGTATCACCACCTCCTCTGTCAAGTATAATGCTCTGCAGAAGAACAAACATTTGGAAGATAGAAGATGAAATGCTTATATGCTTCCACTGTTGATGTCCCAGGCATGTTGAAGGCGAGTTCCCGATGATTATTACGCTGCCAGATGTCAACCATCACAACAGTTCTGTTATGTCATTCTAATGCAGACAATTAGAGTCGACCTGTGGGATGAAGCCCATCATTGTACCCTGGACAAGGATGCTCCACCAATCGGCATAGCCATTCCCCGTCATTGTAAAGAGGTACAAGCCACTCGCCTAGCCACTAACTTCAACAAAACTAAGCAAGGTGATCATCTATGGAGGTGAGGCATCACAGATCAAAATCCTCCACAGTTGACAGTCATCAAGATGCTAGGAAATCTCATTGATGTAATCATCAACATCTGTCCTGTCCAGGTACCAGTCAACTTCGGCTTCCTTTTCTGTAATATTGGATGATTATCATTGTCAACTAATGAAAACTATGTTCCATGATACAAAAATGATTGTGTTGAAAGTCAAAAATTGGAAAAACATCCAGCCAACAGGAGCATGTATTGTATGAAAGTACACAGCCCTTTGAACCTGCCATTTTAACAGAATTTAGTCATAACATTATTCTTAGATGGGAATTCTTGCAGGACTCACAAACAATCAAATACCATGGTAGATCAGAGCTCTAGACTCATAAACCTATTCCAAGAAGAACACATAACAAAGACTGCTCTGGGGAACTGTTTGCCATTGAAGATGTCATTACACCTGCTGTCATCAATGAGATGAATTCCTGTCACCAGTCAAGACATTCAGTTAAACTGTGAAGCTTTTATGGATTGCAAAATCTTACTCAGGTACACAAAAGAAATCTATATGCCAGTGAAAACTGTTGGTAGGCAAAGAGAATTTTTGGATCACTACCTGTCCTGAGCAGCCATAGCTCATCGCAGAGACAGTCAAACCACTCCAGCAAGGGCAGCTTAGTGTCACTGATGGTCAACCATGTTCTGCTACCACTACAGATAATGCAGGAGAGAAGGCTACTATCGAAATGCAAACAGAATCTGGCCTGACTCAGGAACCATCGGTGAGCAACAGCCATTCTGCATCAGTTTTTGGATGCTTTCAAATCCAAAGTGGAGAAAAGACAGACCAAACTGCCCATGGCAAAACATCATTTCAACACTGGGCATCATCCACCAATCAGCTAGCATTCATATAATTTGTTGCTGACCGAATGATGACTAATATGGAAGTGGAGAAGATGCTGTAAGACGACATCACTGAATGTTCAGGAAGTCCTTGGTCCCTGTGAAGACGAAGGATGCCACACGGAATTCTACTGAAGACTGAACAAAATTATGAAGAAAGATGTCTATCCACTGCCACTCACTAATGACAATGAAACTGTTTGGAAGGAGCAAAGTATTTCTCAACTAAGGATGTGCAGAAGGCTACTTACTGGCAAATGATGATAGCATCCATATCCTCCACATGAAACTCTACTACAGACCTGAAGTGCAGGTCAGTGATGAGAAATTCAATGAACAGAAGAATCACTTGATGACTGCAAAGCTACAATAGGAGGGGTTATTTTCATTGCTCATCATAGTAAAGAGGAAGTGATGACATGAGCAGAACATGACATTCCATCAATGCTGTCTTACAGAGGACCATTGATGAGATCCAGATCCACGGTGCTGTATGCAACTCCAATGAGAACTTCTGTTGTTTCTTGAGGGAAGGGCACAGTGCCACAAGCTGTGGTGCAGGCAGTGTGGGGTGAGTAGTGGTTAGTACTCTAGCTCACCAGTTCAACTCAACCACCAGCAATTATTTGTTATTTAGTATATATCATTTATGGAACATTCTGGAAATATCTTGTGTTTACAATGTTTGTATGGTAGGTAATATTTTATCTCTGTATAAAAAACAGCATTCTGAAATACGTAGTGTTTGTATATATATCAGCACTATCTGTCGAGGAGTTCAGTACTGTTCTGGCTATACGCTGATGTTCATGACGAATGTACTTTTGGTGCTACATGCTGTGTTTCACTAATGAACCTGCTTTTAAGATTTGGAGTTCAATGTGGTTATGTTGTGACAATATTAATAGTAACCTCAGGCTTTTTGTAGACAATGCAGTTATCAGTAATTAAGTATTGTCTGGAAAAATCTGTGCAGATAATCAGTCAGATCTTGATATGATTTGAGAGTGCTACAACTTGATAATGTTCATTAAATGTTTAGAAGTGTGGGCCTACAGTTTTGCACTTTACAAAATTAAGGAACATAGCATCCTATGAATATAATATCAAAGAGTGGCAGCTAGAGATAGTCAACTCATACAAATACCTTTATGTAACAGTTTGTGCAGATATGCAATGAAAGTATCACATATGCTCAGTCAAAGCACGCAGCAGACTTCAGTTCATTGGTAAAATGATAGGCAAATGCTATCAGTCTAGAAAGGAAATTGGTTACGAAATATTCTTGTGATCCATCCTATAATATTGCTCTTACATATGGAACCCATATCAAATAGGACTAACAGGTGGTATTGAACATATACAAAGAAGGGCAACACAAATGGTGACAGGTTTGTCTGATGCATGGGAGAGTGTCAAGGTGATCCTGAAGACACTGAACTGACCTTTCCTTCAAGATAGATGCAAACAATTTCAAGAAAGCCTACTTAAAAAGTTTCTAAAACCAACTTTAAGTGATGAATGTAAAAATATGTTGCAATACCCTACGTATTGCTCCTATAGGGATTGTAATGACTAGATTAGACTCATATGGTGCACACAGAGGTATTTAAGCAATAATATTTCATGCATTCCATATGTCAATGGAAAGGAAAGAAGACCTAACAACAGTTACAATGGGAAGTACCCTCTGCTATGCCCTTTACAGTGATTTACAGAGTAAAGATATAGATTATTGTAAACAAGAACTTTTGAACACTATCTGAGATAGTAAAGGAAACTAAAAGACAATAGCAAGATTTGTTTTCAAGATATAGAAGAGATATTTCCTGAAAATTTATTTACTTACTTATTTTCATTCAGTTATTTGGGTCTATACACTATCATTCTCACATTCTGATGAGAAGGTAGAAGACTCTTTTCTTTATGAAAAATTACAGAAACTGATACAGCAAATTATTGAGACGAGTGTATAATTGGGGACTTAATTGCAAATGAAGGTAAAAACAAAGAACTATTCTTCAGTGGGAAATTTTGCCTATGATAGCAGAAATAACACACATCATACATCAGTCGATTGTGCCGAAAAGAATGATATGTTTTGTTCTTAAGACAATCTTCCAGAAGTAAATAATTAGAAAATGAGGTTGGCAAGAAGATAAGGAAACTAAAATTGAAATCAGATATATTTATAAAGAAATACACAGGATATGACAACGAAAACTACTTCTGAATTGCAAATGGTCACGTGTCTGTAAGATGCAGAGTGAAAGTAGGTACAAAGCTAGAAAGAAACTGACTCATCAGGCAGTAAGTCACAGATGTATGTTATAGGGATGAATTTAAAACCACAAGCTACATCAGGTTAAATTAAATAATGGATGTGGCTTCTCAGAAGCTGAAGCCTATACAAACACAGACATTAGGGTCGATTTTTTAAGAAATGCAAGCAGTAAAATATATTGCTGGTACAAAGGAAATCTCAGCTGCCTTGAGGGAGCTATTGAAGAGGAGGCAAGATTTTCAAGTTAATGGTAATAGGAGCAGGATTGAATACAATGATTTACACAAGACTATTCAGAAATGTCTTAAAGAGGTGTGAGAGGATAGAATGGAAATTTTGTAAGAGAAACAATAAAAATATAAAAATACAAAACAGAAACTTATATTTATCATACATCACAACTCACTCTTTAAGATTGTAGAGCAACTAACAACAGACACAAAACTTCTCAAGTGTTTAAGATTTTTTTTTTTTTAATGTATAGTTGAAGGGTTTTATCAGTAACGCAGATAGCTATTAACATAAAAAATGGCATTCCTGACCTAATGTCACACAAGGTGTATGCAGCCATCTCAGGTATAAAGAAACTAAAGATATTGTCACAGAAGAAGCTAAGTAGCACAGTCACTGTGGTGTAGTGGTTATGATACTAGACTGTTGCACCTGAACAGTAAAATTTTAATTTCTGTATTCGGTTTGAGTACATTCTATAAGTATCCACAATTGTACTGGAATGTTCTGTAACTGTATTTATACCGTATGTGTTCTGGCCAGAGGCAGTTTGCTCCTTGCTCTTGAATGTGCAAGTGCTGAATAAACCTTTGTTAAGTGAAGTTAGTGTTCGCCATTCATCTACTTACACCTTCTTCTACATGACATTATTCTGGTGGAGATGCTGGGTATTGGAACTTGTGATAGTGCACATTATCGATGACACAGTGGTTCCCATCAGGCCACAACAGAGCCGCAGTTTACGTGGCGAGAAACCCAAGTTGGAGCCATATTCAACATATCGCCATCTATCGGAGACAGAAGAAGAAGAGGACATTAGACAGCAAGTGTGTGCCACCACATGAGACACCTTGTGTCAAATGAAGGTGTGCGGCCAGACCCAGAAAATGTGAGATCTACAACAGAATTTCCTATTCCTAAAAGTATTAGAGATGTGACAAGCTTCCTCAGATTATGTTCTTATTACTGACATTACTGGCCACTCCAAGAGTTGTTGAAAGCCAATGCTAAATTTATCTGGGGTGGTGCTCAACAAGATTCTTTTGACGTGATATGAAAAGCTCTGATGATTGACCCTGTACTTGGTCTCTATGATGAGAGAGCACATACAGAACTACACGTAGATGCCAGTGGGCATGCAATTGGTACTGTTCTGGTGCAAATTTCGGATGGAAAAGAGAAGGTTATAGCCTATGCTTCTAGGGCACTTACAAAAGCCAAGAGAAGCTACTCAACTACAGAAAGAGACTGTCTTGCTGTGATCTGAGCCATGTGCAGATTTCAACAGTATCTTTACAGAAGGCCATTCACAGTTGTTACAGATCATCATTCACTTTTTTGGTTGACAAGTCTTAAGGATCCAACAGGACGACTTGCCAGGTGGGCACTACGTCTTCAAGAGTATGACATTGCTACAGTGTACAAAAGTGGAAGGAAACACCAAGATGCTGACTGTCTCTCAAGAAACCCTGTGCAAGACCATCAAGACTTTGATGAAGATAGTGACTGTCTCACTGCACTCCAGGATCTCTCTGCTGAGCAGAAGAAGGACACCAAGATATCTCAAATTATGCTTGCCTTAAATTGGTCAGAGGATGTGAAAGGACAATTTAAAGTAGTTAATGGATTACTTTGCAAGAAAAACATTGATCCACTTGGGAAGAGGTGGCTATCAGTGATTCCTAAACACATGCGCTTAGATGTTTTACAGAAATTCCATGACATGCCTGAAACCGGACATTTCCGATTTATTAAGATATACAATAGGTTCTGCAACAGATTTTACTGGCTAGGTTTATTGAGGCATGTCCGTCACTATGTGACGCAGTGTCGAGAGTGCCGGAGGAGAAAGGCAGTTCCTCAGAAACCACCTGGCCGACTCATACCAATTCCACCAGCCAAAATGCCTTTCCAGGGTATTGGGATTGACCCCCTCAGACAATTTCCAATGTCTGCTAGTGGCAATAGATGGATTATTGTTTGCATTGATTATCTGACACGCTATGCCATTGCAAAAGCCGTGAAAACAGCCGAAGGTTTCGAGGTAGCGGAATTCATTGTGGAAGACATTGTATTAAAACACGGTGCCCCAAGCTCATTAATTATGGATCGAGGGAATGTTTTTCAATCGAATCTTGTGACATAGATAAACTGTTGGTGCAACATTACTCATCACATGACAACTGCCTACCATCCACAAACTAACAGGCTTACTGAACGCCTTAATAAGACCTTGGCCGACATGCTGTCAATGTTAGTCAATGTTGAGCAGAGCAACTGCGATGAGGTGCTACCTTTCGTGACGTTTGCCTACAACACTGCCAAACAAGACACTACAGAATTTTCGCTCTTTTTCCTGGTGCATGGCCGTGAGGCAACGACGACAACGATGATGGACACTGTGTTTCTGTTACATCCTGATGATGTGGACGATGACTACATCTGACCCCCTCTCATCCCCCATCAAATTAGATCCTAACTCTTTGCTTTGACCCGTGACATAAGGGTGTTGGGGTGTGTGACGTCATGACGGCATGGAGTTTAGTTTATGAGTATGTTGTGTTTGTAGATGTCATCTTGTTGTGGTTAGTGGTGTCCTCTGGTGGTGTGTGTATGGTCGATGTGTTATGTGGTGCATTTGGTTCATTTGGGTGTCAGTGCTTAAAGTGTGCATTTATCGGTCATGACTGTTATAGAAGGATGGAAATTAGTTTCAGGGAGTTAAGAATTAAATTTCCATTGTGTCTATGTTATTGCGGTGTTATTTGATGTTGTTGGTTTTCTGTGTTGTGCAGTTAGTCGATTAATTCAATTTGTTGCTTCTTTTGTTAGGTATGGATATGGCTTCTTAGTTTAATAGTGCGCGTCTGTGGGCTGAAATGAGGAAAGACATGTTGTCTGTCATTAAGTTTCTGCAATTTTTTGGGCTTGTGGTGGAGGTAGTTGGAACTTTTTTGTGGTAAGTAGTTGTTTCTTTGGGTCTATTGTTCGCGTGTTACGACGTTTTTGTGTTGATGGGTCTGTGTTATTTACTGCATGTGTTGGTGGTTGATGTTTTTGTATCAGCACTTGTGGTTGATTTATGGATGTTAGAGGAAGTACTCGATTTCAATTTTTTGGTATTGTCAGTTGTATTTGAGCTATATAGGTCAAGGGGTGAGTCCGATTCCAATTTTTGGTGTTTTTGGTGTTGGTTTTGTGGTATCAATAGTTGCGGTGTGATTATAATTTTTGGGGTATTTGGTTTTTATTTTGTGGTATCGACAATTGCGGTTGAGCTAGATAAGTGAAGGGAAGTAACCAACTCCTGTCGATATTAAAGTGTAGTGGAATTTGGGGATTTTCTGGTGTTTACTTGTTTTGTGTGGTTCAGAATCGTGGTGTGTGTCTGTATGTGTTTATATTTAATTTATCCCAAAAAAAAAAAAAAAAAAAAAAAAAAAAAAAAAAAAAAAAAAAAAAAATTCCCAAGTTGGTCCCATTAGTTTGATTACATTTTTGGAGGGAGATATGTTTGTTGGTTTTATATGTATTCTCGTGTTTGTTGTCATGTTTATGTAATGAAGTCACAGGCACCATATTGGAGACATTTCCATGCTTCTATAACAGTCACACCCGATAAATGCACACTTTAAGCAACAACACCCAACTGAACCTAATACACCACGTAACACGCAGACCATACACACACCACCAGAGGACACCACGGCATCTACAAACACAACACACTCATAAATTAAACTCCACGTTGTCATGACGTCACACACCACAACACCCTTATGTAACGGGTCAAAGCCAACGGGCGTGATCAGACGCCTCAATTGACCCTAGTTTACATTATATGTTATAACCTGTACAAATGTAACAGCAGTTAGTTTAGATGAAACTGTTTTTAATTGTAAGTTACATTTTGTAATAAATTAGCAATGACGACCATTGTTAAATCTGTATATAAAGCGACGCAGCGCGGCTGCAAGGTGGTCAGTCAGTGAAGTCAGTCAAAGAGGTCAATCAGTCAGTGTATTTGTTTACCTCAAGAGTCTGTGCAGTTCAGTTGTCAACTAATGTCAATAAATAATTTTGTGAAGCTTGAAACTTTTGTGATGTTCTCATGAATCATCAAGGAACCTCAGGCCAGGTTAAGTTAAATTAAATTAAGCAATGTTCAAAAATATAAGATCATTACATTGGTGGAGCTGAGCTGTGTTAAATGAGTGATTGTTTCAGGCTATGTAAAAATGTGAATGCAAGACAACTTTTTCCCAGAGAATTATTTGTGGTGACAGTTTATGGAAAGATTGAAAGAAAAAAAATCATTACCTGCTGTGGGAGGATTGCAAATCATCTGTTTTAGATATCAGTACCTGAAGATAATGGCCCAAATTCTCAGACTGCGCCACTGGAATTCAGGTGAGTAACTGTTCTTTTAATTCCTAATTTTAAATAGTGTTGTGTGACAAGAACACGAAAATGAATGAAGAGAAGCCTGTAGGCCGTGAATCTGTAGAATACTTTTTGGACCAAGGATAAAGTATCAGTGAACTATCGTCCAGCAGTTATCCAAGTGTAGAACCAAATTTCGGTGGAAAGGGTTCCAGTGAAAATGTTGCCACAAGTACTCCTATTACACAGGGAAGAGTAGGCGGAGATAATTTGTTAATGTTATTAATGCAGCATATGAAAGAAGCAAAGGAACATATGGGACAGATTAGGCAGGATATTGGTCAGCAAAGTCACCATTTAAGTGAACAAATGGCGGAATTAATGACTACTGTTACAGAAAATACTAAGCAGATAAGAGTAATGCAGGAGGGTTCAGCAGCACTAAAAATTACTGTTGAGACAGGACAGAGTGACCTCAATACTCATATAGGAGCAATAGAAGAACCGGTATATGTATTAGAAACAAATTTCACACAAGAGTTGTCTAAAAACGAGGAGAGATTCGAAAAGCTAGATTAACATGTAGAAGCAGAAAATTCTAATCTTAAAGTGGGGGTTGTTCAGACTAGGAGAATTTTAGAAGTGCACAATTCATGCCAAAGTCATGCTCTTGCAGTGGCTAAACGTACCAGTCACGAATCTTGCCACTCTTCTTTGGATTTTCTCAATTTCTTGAATCAGACCCAACTGGTAAGGGTCCCATACAGACGAACAATACTCTAAGACTGGGCGAACTAATGTATTGTAAGCTATTTCCTTTGTTGATGGAATTCATCGCTTCAAGATTCTACCAATAAACCGCAATCTAGAGTTCACCTTACCCGTTACTTGTGTAATCTGATCATTCCATTTGAGATCATCTCGAATATTCACACCCAGATACTTCACTGATGTTACTGCTTCCAAAGACATGATCATTTATTTTGTGCTCATACATTAATGGGGATTTTCATCTTGTTATACGCAGTAGGTTACACTTACTAATATTGAGAGATAACTGTCGCTCATTACACCACGCATTTATTTTCTGCAAATCCTCATTGATTTGTTCACAGCTTTCATGTGATACTACTTTCCTGTAGACTACAGCATCATTGGCAAACAGTCTAAGGCTGCTGTCAATACCATCAACCAGATTGTTTATGTAAATCGTAAAAAGCAGAGGACCTATTACGCTGCCCTGGCCTACACCTGAAGTCACTCTTGTTTCTGTTGAAGTTACCCCATTCAGGACAACATACTGCTCCTTGTCTGTTAGAAAACTTTCTATCCAACCGCATATGTCATTGGATAGACCATAAGCGCGCACTTTTTGTAGGAAGCGACAGTGCGGAATTGAGTCGAACGCCTTTCGAAAGTTGAGAAATATGGTATCAACCTGGGAGCCGGTAGCTAGAGCCTGTTGTATATCATGCACAAAGAGGGCCAGCTGTGTCTCATATGACCGCTGTTTCCTAAAACCATGCTGGTTTCTTCAGATGAGCTTGTCAGAGTCTAGGAAGGTCATTATGTTTGAACACAAAATATGTTCCATGATTATATAACAAATCGATGTCAGTGAAATTGGCCGGTAATTATGTGCATCTGATTTTCTACCCTTTTTATAGATTGCTATGACCTGGGCCTTCTTCCCGCTCGGTGGAACTTTTGCCGTTCCAATGATCTCTGATAGATGATGGATAAGAATGGTGCTATATTTGTAGAATAGTCAACATAAAATCTTACGGGGTTACTGTCTGGGCCAGATGCCTTTCTGACATCTAAGGATCTTAACTGTTTTACAATCCCAGATACACTAAACACTATGTCAGCCATCCTTTCATTTGTTTGATAATTGAAAGGCGGAATGGTGCTGCAGTCCTCTATCGTAAATGAGTTTTTGAAAGCTAGGTTTAGAATTTCGGCCTTCTGTTTATCATCATCAGTTACATTACCCATACTGTCAGCAAGAGAACGTATTGAATTATTTGTAGCGTTCATAGATTTTACGTACGACCAAAATTTTTTGGGGTTATTTTTTGAATCTGTAGATAAAATATTGCTTTCAAATTTGTTAAAAGAGTCTCTCATTGTCCTTCTGACAACTGCTTTCATTTCACATAATTTCTGTTTGTCAGCGGGGCAGTGACTATGTTTAAAACGACTGTGCAAAATTCTCTGCCTTCTCAGCAACTTCCTAATATGTTTGTTGTAACAAGGTGGATCCTTTCCCTCCTCAATACTTTTGCCAGGCACATACTTCTCTAGCACATGATGGACAATACCTTTAAATTCCGACCAAAGACGCTCAATATCTTTGTGTCCCATGGTGAATGCTTCGAGCTGACTAAAGCCACAACCACTTTATGGTCACTAATACCTTCCTCTAGATTAACTTCCTCAAAAAGATCAGGTCTGTTTGTCACCAAGATATCTAATATGTTCCCATCTTGAGTTGGTTTTCTAACCAATTGCTCAAGGTTGTCTGTTGAGAGCACTCCTAGAATAACTTCACACGAATCTTTGCTTCTGCCCCTGTGATGAACGTGTAATTTTCCCAGTCAATGGATGCTAGATTAAAGTCTCCACCTATAACTAATGGATAATTTGGATATTTACTTCCTATGTACTCAAGACTTTCCCTGAAATGTTCTGCAATGTTTTGTTGCAGATGCTGGTGGTCTATAAAAACTTCCTAATACAATGGTCAATCCTTGTCTGATTGACAGCTTTATCCAGACTATTTCACAGTCGGATGCAGTATCGATCTCAACTGCATTTAAACAGCTTTTAACTGCAATGAACACACCACCTCCCATAGCATCAGTCTTATCCTTCTTAAACATTTTCCAATCAGAGTTAAAAATTTCACTGCTTTTTATGTCTGGTTTCAACTGGCTTTCGGTACCTAATACAATATTGGCGTTGCTACTGCTTATTTTGGAGATTAACTTGGGGATCTTGCTACAGACACTTCGACAATTTACTAACATGAGATCAAGCATATTTAAATCCTTTGGAATGACCTGTTTAGGCGAACTAACAATTTTTACAGTTGGCACACCCACATTAGTGTCATGAACTGGTAATTTTTCAGGCCAGTGGTTTTTTCCCCATGGGGAGGAACCTAATCTAAAAAAAACCCATGTGCACGCCACAAGTACTGTGCTGCCCATGTAGCTGCTTCCTGTGTGTAGTGCACTCCTGATCTATCGAGGGGCATCCTACAACCTTCCACCCCATAGCGTAGGTCGAGGGATCTACAACCATTTTCATCACAGAGTTGACATAGCCTCTGGTTTAGATTCTCCACTTGCCCCAAACCAGAGGACCCTGGTCCACCCTGAGTACAATGCTGCAGATCATCAGCTTGGCTTCCACTCCTTGAGAGATGGAAGCCGCCTTCATCAATTTAGCCAGCCGTTGAAAGGACCCAAGGATTTCCTCGGAACCCTGACGACAGGCATCGTTGGTGCTGACATGTGCAACAATCTGCAGCTGGCTGCACCTCACAAGCTTGATAGCTGCCAGAAGAGCCTCTTCCACAATCCTGGACAAGGCCCCCGGCAAGCATACTGAGTGAACGTTGGACTTCTTCCCCGCCCTAGCCACTATGTTCCTGAGGGGCTCCATGACCCGCCTAACATTGGAGCTCCCAATAACTAACAAACCCCTACCCCCACGTGCCTGTCCAGACCTTGCTGAAGGAGCAGCCACTATCCTGGCAGAACGTGCAGTCTGATCCAGCTCAGCCACTCCCCCTGCATCAGATAGCACACTGAATCTATTAGCAAAGTGCATAGGATTTGGCAGGAGCCCTTATCATCAGATAAGGGACATGTGGACAGCCATCATGATTTAGATGTGATGCTAGAAACTTTATGCGATACTTACAAGGGTTATAGTGACAGTGCAGAGTAAAAAGGGCCATCAAGATTATTTGTGAAGAACTACATTCCAACTGGGAATGTAGAACCAATCAGCAGGCTTACAGTGAGATCAGTTCTGTGAAAAGTAGACAGTGTGCAACAGAGGGACACGACATCAAGCAATCCTCTGATGTTGCCCTAAGTAAAATACAGACAAAAAAGACAAATTGTGCAGGCAAAAAGGGTATAAGTAATTGGACTTTAGACAGATTGAGGATGATTTTTTGCATGAAGATGAGGGAAGCAGGAAGGAAAAAGTTTTAAGTTGCCCTTATATACATATAAAAGTTGCTAATTATGAGGGAGATTGACTCTTAGACATCGGTAGTCCTGTTTGTGCCATTTCCGAAAAATTTAGAGACCAGATAAGACATAGTGCTGACTTTGAAGAATATCCTGTTATTGGAATCAAAATTTAAGGGAGTAATTGGTAGGCACAGCAAAGTTGTAAACAGGCAAGCCTTAATATCTTTCACTTTTAATGATGTACAGTATAACCAAAGATGTTTTGTAGTCTCTGACCTCAATGAAAATATTTTGTTCAGAATGAATTGGATACAAAAAGTACATGCAGATTTTGACTGGAATAACAAAAAGTTAAAGTTTACCAACCCAAAGACAGATGTAACACATGTGACTGAACTAATCATCTAAAATTGTCTAGAGAACAATTTTCAGATTAGAAGAGTGATTTGTGTAAATTAAAAGATTGACTTTAATAAGGAAGACAATGAAGGAGAATGCAGTGAAGACAAGTATGCTGAATTAGTGGCCACCAAACTAAAGGAAGCTGAGAGTCCAGATAAAGAACAGACAGATCAATTAGGTAGTTTGTTGTGGGAGTACAAAGGTGTGTTTAGTGAGAAACCTGGGAAAGTTAAAAGCTATGAAAGTAGACTTAATCTAAAACCTCACGAACAATGTTTTATCAGACCATATGGAGTATCCACCTCAAAAAGAAAAGCTGTGGAGAAAGAACAACAAAAGATGGAAGAGTGGGAAGTAATTGACAGGTGCAGTAGTTCATACAATAACCCATTGGTGGTAGTTTCCAAACATGATGGTGGAGTAAGATTTGTGCTCAATTCGAAACATTTAAACAAATACCTTGAGAGGGACACTGATCACCCTCAGAACATAGATGAGTTACTGCATAAATTTGAACATATGAAGTGCATGTCTAGTTTAGACTTAACAGCAGGTTTCGATCAGGTACCATTGGAGATTCAGTCTAGGAAATATACCGCATTTTTGTATGGAGGAAGATGTTATTGTTATTGCGTTGTACCATTTGGTCTTGATGTATCAGTTGCATAATTTATCCAAGCATTAGATTTTGTTCTAGGAAAAGAGCTGTTAGGCAAACTAGTCCTTTATGTTGATGACATACCTGAAACAGGAAAGAGTTGGGAAGAATATAAACGTTTGTTGGGTGAAGGAGAAAAGGAGGTTGAGGAAAGGAGGTATGTCATTAAAACTAGAGAAGTGCAAATTTGGGGTTAAACAACTCAAATTTTTAGACCATACCATCTCAGAAGAAGGTCTCTTGCCTGATGAAGAAAAACTTGAAGCCATTGCAAAATTTCCTGTGCCCCAGACTAAGAAACAAATTGTACTATGGAATTTGTGGCTACTACCGTAAGTTTGTCAGCACTCAAGCTTTAAATGCACCATGTTTGAACAACTTGTTGAATAAGAACACCATTTGGGTATGGAACAAGGGTTGTCAGGAGGCATTCGACAACATCAAGAAACAGATGTGCAATAGTAAAATGTTATACAGACCTGATCTTACAGAGCCATTTTGCATTATGATTGACAGTACTGACTACGGACTGGGAGTTCATTTGTTCCAAGAAAAGATGGTAGTGTGATAGAGCATAGATCAATAGCTTTTGCCAGTAGAACTTTACAAAAGCATGAGAAGTCATATACTGTCACCAACAAAGAATTGTTAGCAGTCTATTGGGCTTCAACCAAATTCAAGAATTAGTTATTAGGACATCAAGTAGGAATATACACAGACCATAAGGCTTTAATCTATATAGAAGAGTGTACTTTGCATCACAACAGAATAACCAGGTGGGCACTATTCCTCCAGCAGTTCAGTTATACAGTAAAGTATATAAAAGGTGAAGAAAATCTAATTGCTGATGCTCTATCAAGACTGCCAATTGGAGGAGAGGGTGAAAATAACAGTGATGAGTGTGAAATGGAATTTTGGATTATGTATCTGAAAGGGGTGAAAGATGAGAATGAAATCAGAAAAATTTGTAATGACATCCGTAGATATCAGAACCATGATCCCAACTGGAAGTTAGTTAAAAGTTATCTGGGTAAGAGAGGATACAAGAAAGTAGAGCAGTAGTATAAAGTGCACAAGGGTATACGTTTCAGAAGATACGGTGCAGACAGTGATGCTTGGAGATCGTGTCACCGAGAGCAGTATATTGAAGTATTGATAAAGTATGTGCATGAGAGTTTCGGACATTGTGGGACACAGAAATGTATCCAAAAGATCCAAGAAAATGTATACTTTTACAACATTGCAGGGGAGTGAGTAAGCAATTATCTACATGTGACAGGTGCCAGAAGGTAAAAGTTAGTAATCAAACCTGCAAAGGATATATGCAAAACATCTTGTCAAAAGAACAACTACAACTTGTAGCAGTTGATTTTTATGGATCATTGCCTAAGACTAAAGGAGGATTTTGTTATATATTTGTCATGGTGGATCTTTTTTCAAAATTCATCAAACTATATCCATTTAAGAAAGCAACAAGGAAGAACATTTTGAAAATTAGAAGAGACTATTTCACAAAGGTAGGAAAACCGAAGAGCATACTTTCTGACAATGGAGCACAATTTACTTCTAAACTTTGGAAAGCATTTGTTGAGGATGAGAACATAAACCATATTCTGATATCTGCTTACCAACCGTCAAGCAATCCGGCTGAATGTTACATGAGAAAAATAGGGAGATTATTTAGAACTTGTTGCAACAAAAATCATGTAAGTTGGACAGAGTACATAGACAGCTTTGAAGATATACAGAACAGCTTACAGTATTCGTCTACTGGGTTTTGCCCATATGAAATAATGTATCACAAGAAACCATCGAATCTGATCAATGAATTAATTGAATTACCAGCATGTAAGGCTATGAGTCAACAGGAGAGAGAAGAAATAGTCAAGAAAGTAATGGGACAGCAAGGGAAATTGAGGAAAAACAGACATGATAAGAAGTTTAAACCTACAAATTTTGAAATCAATGATCTAGTCCTGGTGAAGAAACATGAAAAATCCAATGCTATAAGCAATGAATTAAAAAAATTCTTTGGCATCTATATTGGTCCATTCAAAATTCAGTCTATTCTACACCCAAATGCATACAGGTTAGTGCATCGAAAATCTGGAAGGTTATTTGGTTTACTTAACTAAAAACCTATAAGCAAGTGTCAAACACCAAGAAAAAATAAGAAGATGCAAAAGCCCTCAGGAGGACACCACACCTGTGTGTCAAGTGTGTGGCGAGCACTAGGTCTCCAAGCTATGTAGTATTGTATTTTCTTCTTTTTGTTTTCAGATGCTATATTTTCTGCTCAAATATAAACGTGTAATGAAGTTATCTCTTACTGTAAATACTATCCATTCTCTGTAGTACAAGTTTTCTGTATGTAAAATGAATATTGAGTGACATTATTTGAGGAATAATTTGAAAATGTAAACTGTGTACTAAATTTGGCTTTCTTACAGTAGTGTTTGACCAATAATTTATAATTATCTTGTAACTCTTAAGGTGTGTAAATAATGATTCTGTAAGCATTTCAGACAATAGTTACTACTATAACAGAAACATAAGTGAAAAGGACATTTTAAAACTAGTCCATGAGAAATGAGTTGTGTAAAACTTAGTGAGAAAGTTACGAGAGCTTTGTAGAGATGAGGATGATAATACACGACTGGCCATTAAAATTGCTACACCAAGAAGAAATGCAGATGATAAACGGATATTCATTGGACAAATATATTATACTAGAACTGACATGTGATTACATTTTCACGCAATTTGGGTGCATAGATCCTGAGAAATCAGTACCCAGAACAACCACCTCTGGCTGTAATAACGGCCTTGATACGCCTGGGCATTGAGTCAAACAGAGCTTGGAAGCTGTGTACAGGTACAGCTGCCCATGCAGCTTCAACACAATACCACAGTTCATCAAGAGTAGTGACTGGCGTATTGTGACGAGCCAGTTGCTCGGCCACCATTGACCAAATGTTTTCAATTGGTGAGAGATCTGGAGAATGTGCTGGCCAGGGCAGCAGTTGAATATTTTCCGTATCCAGAAAGGCCCGTACAGGACCTGCAACACGCGGTCGTGCATTATCCTGCTGAAATGTAGGGTTTCGCAGGGATCGAATGAAGGGTAGAGCCACGGGTCATAACACATATGAAATGTAAAGTCCACTGTTCAAAGTGCCGTCAATGCAAACAAGAGGTGACCAAGACATGTAACCAATGACACCCCACACCATCACGCCGGGTGATACGCCAGTATGGCGATGAAGAATACATGCTTCCAGTGTGCGTTCACCGCAATGCCACCAAACATGGATGTTGTACACGGAACCTGGATTCATCCGAAAAATGACGTTTTGTCATTTGTGCAACCAGGTTTGTCGTTGAGTACACCAACGCAGGCGCTCCTGTCTGTGATGCAGCGTCAAGGGTATCCGCAGCCATGGTCTCCGAGCTGATAGTCCATGCTGCTGCAAATGTCGTCGAACTGTTTGTGCAGATGGTTGTTGTCTTGCAAACGTCCCCATCTGTTGACTTAGGGATCAAGACATGGCTGCACGATCCATTACAGCCATGTGGATAAGATGCCTGTCATTTCGACTGCTAGTGATATGAGGCCGTTGGGATTCAGCACGGTGTTCCATATTACCCTCCTGAACCCAACAATTCCATATTGTGCTGACAGTCATTGGATCTCGACTAAGGCGAGCAGCAATGTCGCAATATGATAAACCGCAATCGCGATAGGCTACAATCTGACCTTTATCAAAGTCGGAAACATGATGGTACGCATTTCTCCTCCTTACACAAAGCATCACAACAATATTTCACCAGGCAACGCTGGTCAACTGCTGTTTGTGTATGTGAAATGGGTTGGAAACTGTCTTCGTGTCAGCACGCTGTAGGTGTTGCCACTGGCGCCAACCTCGTGTGAATGCTCTGAAAAGCTAATCATTTGCATATCATGGCACCTTCTTCCTGTTGGTTAAATTTCGCATCTGTAGCACGTCATCTTCATGGTGTAGCAATTTTAATGTCCAGTAGTGTATTTGCCAGGGGTCCAGATGGAATCTTAATTCAGTTTTACAAAGTGTACTGTATGGCACTGATTTCTTACCTAGCTTGCATTTATCAAAAAACTCTCATAAGCACAAAGTTCCAAGCAACTGCGAAAAAGTGCAGGTTACTCCTGTATGTAAGGAAGGCACAAGAATGGACCCAAAAATATACACACCAATATCTCTAACATTGGTTTTCTGCAATCTTGAACATATTTTCATTTTGAATATAATAAATGTTCTTGAAACTGAGAAGTATGCATCCATGAATCAGCATCGCTTGTGTGGTACTCAGTTTGCCATTTTCTCACATGATATACTAGGAACTATGGAAGGGCAACAGGCTGATTCTATATTTATAGATTTCTGGAAAGCATTTGCCATTTTGCCCCACTGCTGACTGTTAATGAAGCTATTAGCATGTGGAATATGTTGCCAGATATGTGAGTGGTTCAAAGATTTCTTAAGTAATAGAACCTAATAAGTTGTCCTTGATGGCAAGTGTTCATCGCCAAAAAGGGTACTGTCTGTCAGGAGTGCCCCAGGGAAGAATGATAGGACTGCTGATGTTTTCATATACATAAAGGATCTTGAAGACAGGTTGGGCAGCAGTCTGCTGTTGTTTGCTGATGATGCTGTGGTTTATGGGAAGGAGTCAAGGTTTAGTGACTTTAGGAAGATACAAGACGACTTAGCCAAAATTTGTAGTTGGTGTGATGAAAGGCAGCTACCTCTAAATGTAGAAAAATGCAAGTTAATGTGGATGAGTAAGAAAAAACTGGTAATGTTTGGAGGTAGCATTATTAGTGTCCTACTTAAACTCAAATCACTTACATATCTGGGTGTAGCATTGCAAAGCAATATGAAATGGAATGGGCAGGTGTGGCTTACAGTAGGAGGGCAAATGGTTGACTTTGATTTATTTGGAGAATTTTGGAGAAGTGTAGTTCATTTGTAAACAAGACCACATATAGGGCATTAGTGTGACCTATTGTTGAGAACTGCTCAAGTGTCTGGGATCCACACTTGGTTGGATTAAAGGTAGACACCAAAGCAATTCGGAGGCGGGCTGCTAGATCTGTTACCGGTAAGTTGAAGCAACATGCAAGTATCACGCAAATACTTTGGGAACTGAAATGTGAATCCCCAGAAGGAAGGCGGAATTCTTTCTGAGGAACTCTTGTTAAGAAAATTTAGAGAACCAGCATTTAAAGCTGACTGCAGAGAGACTCTACTGCCATTAACATACATTTTGCAAAGGGCCATGAAGATATGATATGAGAAATTAGGGCTCATAGGGGTGGGGGGACTAAAGACACGTGTTTTTCCTTCCCTCTATTTGTGAGTGGAACAGTATTGGAAATGACTAGCAGTGGGTCACTGAACCCTCTACTACACATAGTGCAGTCGTTTGTGGAGAATGTATGTAGATGTAGATGACACGACTGGATCCTTTCAGGAATGTGTACCTGAGGATCATGAGATTCATAAAGTTCACAATTCCAGCAGTTTTATAGGTACTGAGGATAAGAACAAACACCAACCACATATCTGGGAATATATTCCATATGCTCGTACCTTCATTAACAGTCTACAGTAGGGCACCGTGTTAAGCACTTTTCATAAATCTAGAAATATGGGAACTGCCTACTGCCCTCCATCCAAAGTTCAAAGTATATCATGTGAGCAAAGGGAAAGCTGAATTTTGCATGAGAGATGGCTAGGGCAGTTCACTGTCACATTCAGGAAGACACTTTTTTGGCCAAAGGAGACTGTTGCAAATGAAACAGTGTCACAAGGTTCTATTGTCATAAGAGTAGGTTCAAGTAAACTGTGGACAAAATCATTAAGATTCATTTCACATGATAAAGTACCAAATGGCACAGGGCAGTGGGTTTTGGTGAGCAAATGCACAAGAAAGCATGACATTCCAAGAAGCTGTCAGTTTTAATATGCATATTAAAGTTAAGGGAACAAGTGGAATTACTGAGAAATATGTTGTATGTGGTAGAGCCGTAGGCAGGTTTTGTATGAGCATGATTTTAAGGATCTGTTTTCTGAGGAGACATAAGAGTAATTTTCATTTCAAAGACAAGTTCCGGATGACGTACAATAAATGTGAATTGATAAACCATCTGATGAACAAGGAGAAGCGCCAAGCATGAGAAATTAAATGAGTGGACCAAGCTTATGTTACATAATTTGCTAAGGAATTTTCTGAGAAGAATTTTGGTAAATTTATTTTGCTAGTTTGTTACGTGGCTATTCATAAGATTGATGTCTATGTGTGGAAATTACATAAGGTCATTGGACTAACCATAGAAAATTCTGTCTCGGTTAAGGAACAGCCAATGAACCATGTAGTTTATGCTAAGAAATACAATAAGAGGAGGAAAATCTTTTATTTTTATGCCAGTTAATAAAACATGTGTTAAACATTTGTTGTCCAGATATGAAAACAGTTCACAAATCAGAGACCGGATTTCTTCAAAGGGGGAGGAATGTTGCACCATGACTCCACCAGGTGCAATGTACTTTCCTGCCATGCTCAGCAAAATGACATTCTACAGGGGAAAGCGAGCATCAGCGTGAAGTCCAAACACCATTTCACAAGAAGGTGTATTAAAAGTCAAAGAGCATTTATTCAAAATGCTGATGAAGCAGAAGAAACTTGCCAACTCCTCTGAAGGGTGAAACTGGACAATGTTACAGCTCCAGCTAGGGTCCTGCAGGAGCTGAAGAAACAAGAAAACCAGAAAAAATGAAGTCTCACCACCCAATGGTGACACCCAGAAGCTAAGCCTGTTGTCCCTTCCATGGAGGGGGTGCTGCTGTTGGAAAAGTATTGGCCAGCACACTGTTATAAATAATCCTCACATCAGACCCTCATTCTCAGATGATACTCACTGATATCCTCTGTACATAACCATTTCAGGATGTGTACATGATGCTGGATGCCAGTGTCCAACTGTTGTCTTTGATTGGGAGACAACTGCTGTGCCAGTAGCTCTACATGTCCACTTGAGCTGGAGACAGTAGGCAGACAACATGGCTCCTTCACACCAATGGTTCACCTACTGGGGGGCTATGGATTGCCTGGCCTCACTATTGTTGTTGACCAGTGCCTGCAGGCCCTCATTGTTGCTGATCACCATCCAGTGTGGGCATATGCTTTTAACTTCAGCCGTGTCGAGTACACCATTATTCCCGGTGTATTACACAGCAATTATGAGTCAGTCAGGCTGCCAGGAGCTGCGCCCATCATACATCAAAAACAGCATGTGGCAATGTAGGCCTCTGGTGGCCATGTTGATGCAAGTGCCCATCACTGCTGGCATGTGCTGTCTTCCAGGCTGGTGGTTGCTGGTGTCAGCACATGGCATATGGGCAGCCAGCTATAGCATTAGGGGCAACAGCCTTCTGCCTGCAGCAGTACTGTCTCTGTATCAACTATTGTGATCAGGGATGTTTCACTAACAGTTTGCCAGGGATGTTTCACTAATAGTTTGCTGTGCAATTTCAGTCACCACCATCTCCGCAAACCATGTACAAGTGAGGAAGTAGCACCTTTTCCTGACCTGTGAATAACCAGTTCCTCTGCCACTGTCAGGACCAGCTCTTGGCCCTAACAGAATGAAGCAATGAGTATGAATTATCATTTGATCTGGGTTTCATTGTCTTTGAGAAAGCTTTTGACTCAATGATAACAAAATCTCTAAAAACAGTTTTGAGAAATAAGGCACTGATTCAACTTATCAGTACCACTATATAAGGACAAGGCATTTAACTTTGTTATCAAAAATCTAAAAAGTTCCTTACTGATTTACTTTAAATTTTTACACAATAATCTAATAAAAATTCAGACAGACAAAGGCTACATATAATTTTGAACAAAACTGTACAGATTTTCTGTTAAAGCCAACTGCAAGACAGAAAGTGATGTGCCATGCTATGCTGCTGAAATGTGCAGTATAGTTTTCTTTCTTGCAGTCAGCTTTAACCAGGATAACAGGGCACGTAAACAGCTAGACAGATTGTTTCTCCAATATAGAGTATATTCATTCTCATTATATATCATTTTAAACTCACATTGTGAACACAACAATGTACTGTCTGGTTTTCTTCCTCACAGTCACTTAACACAAAACAGGACAGCTGCATTGATGGCTTGTCAGCTTATGATTAGATTATTACTAGGGAATCTGAATCATCCAAAACTTTGTAATCCTACCCATTTGCAGATTAAAACTGTGCAAAATACTGTCATTTAATCTACTATCCTCATAGATCCAGCAGCTGGAGAGGTCTCTCACATAATGCCTACGCCAATGATCCCAATTCTCTTCACGTAACTTCAGTTCCCAATCATGGTTTTGTTTGCAGTAATACTGAAAAATGCTTAAGGATGGCGAGAGGGGGGAAGAGCAGATGGACAGAGAGGGGGAGGAGAAGGAGGGCAAAATAGACTTGGATGTATATCCAATTCTAACACATAGTTAATAATTCTGAAGCATTGTCAATTTCAGTAGTATTATTATACAGAAGAAGATACAAATCTGAGTTACAGCATTCATTAGTCTTTCATCATAATAGTGATAAATTCATAGTTGAGAGAGATGTCAGGCAAGAAAAACTCCACATTTACAAAACTCTTCATATCCATAGTGGAAATTTTCAGATCCTTAATCTGGGAAAATGAAGAAGGAATATGTGGTAATCGAGCATATATGAACTGCTTTTATTTTGCTTATGACACTAGTCTGTTTGCCTTAGTGAATGTAAAAACTTGGTAGAGTCAGTTTGAAAGAAGGACTATAAATCAATTACAATAAGATTGACAAACATATGACACAAATGAAAATAGTAGAATGAAGTCTTACAACCAGTTGATAAGTTTTTGTATGAGGACTTGCTCAAAAGTGATGCCTCTTAAATTTTTATTCTGTTTTGAATATTAGTTGATGTATTATATGTCACACATATTACTCAGTCAACTTTCCCATTTTGCTGATGCAAGCTGCAACCCTCTCCTGCTAAATAATATAACTACATTGGTTGATGATAAAAAGCATTCTGTAATCAAGTTTCACATTCAAAGAGCTCAACCACACATAGAGAACCCTCTCCTTTAAAACCAGACCACACATGAGCTCTGCAATGTCTGCAGCAATTCAACACCTTGGGTATATTGTCAATGATGATCCTCCATACAGTCCTAACTTGGCCCCATCCAATTTTCATCTGTTTGCTACACTTAAAGAAAACTTCTGAGGACTTCACTTTGATAGTGATTAAGTGGTGCAAGCAGAAGTGAGGCTGTGGCTCCATCAATGAAATCAAACATCCTACAGTGACAATATCTACAAACTGATCTCTCATTGGGAGAAATGCGTTTGTTGCCAGGTGATAATGTTCAGAAATAAATATGTAGACATGATGAATAAATATGTAGACTATTAATAACATTTACTTTATTTAAAAAGTTTTAAATGTTTTCACATAAAAACTTCTGAGGAGTTACTTTTCAACATGCCCATATATTTAGAGCATTTGGAGGAAACTTGAGAATGGGTGGGAAAAGATGTAAACAACAGACCTAACACTGCCTGTTGAGGTTCTGCTAAAGTAAACAGATTTTTTAAACCAGAATGTCTTTTTCCAGTAGTGGATGTAAAACAACCAGTGATGTTACTGTTGTTGTTGATGATGACGATCGATGATAATGGTGATGAATGTAAATAATGACTGAGTCTTTTTCTGGGTAGAACATCTTAACTGAGTATTAAAAAAGGCAGGAAGATTGGTGTTTAATGTCCCTTTGACAATGAGGACATTAGAGATAGAGCACAAGCTCAGATTGGTTAAGGAGAGGATAGGAAACTGGCTCTGCTCTTTCAAAGGAACTGTCCTGGACTTGGTTTTAGGTGATTTTGGCAAATCACAAAAAACCTCAATCTGGACGGTCAGATGTGGATTTGAGCTGTTGTCCTCCTGAATGTGAATCCAATGTGCTGCCTCTCATATTTTAATTCCATCTTAGATTGTCTTCTGTAAAGAACGCTCGAAAGGGGAAGTTACATATCACCCCAGAAAGAAAATACTGATGGAACTAAAGAAGGTAAGTTATCCTGATGATATACCCTATGAAAGACCATTTGTTGTATGGACCTTAGAATTCTACTTAGCATACTTAATGTCTTATGCCATTATTGGCATCTCTGTCGCAAGAATGGAGTTTTATCTTTATGACAGAAAGGAGAGGGCAATATTGCCAAACTTCTCCTTAGGAATCCTAAACTCAGAATGGATTAATATAAGAGTCCTGTAAGGAGTCTCCTGTTTTTAATCTACATAAATGATCTTTCAGTGAATTTAAGGGAAACTGGACATCATGGTCTGTATTTTTTACTAGTGTTTTGAAACATAACAACACAAAACTTTAATTGGTATTGAAATGAAACTTTAACACTTTAACCAAATAGTTAGTTTATTTTGAACTCTGTGTGAAAAAAAATTTAAATACTGTGGAATTCATAGCGGAGTGAAAATTGATTTTTATTTTGCATACTAAATTATGTATAATTTTTATTTTAAGTAGACTGCACTTCTACACCATTCAAAGTGATAGGCCAAGATAAATTTTATTCTTTTAGTTATTAACTTGTTAAAAGAAGAAAGCCAGACTACTTACCAAGTTCTTGTTTTGTGTATTTAAAAAAAATTAGAAGTAAATTCTTTCTCCTAATAATTTAAGAACATATGGCATGCACAAGCTTAAAATATTTAATACATTGTTGGATGATCTGGTTCACTGTGTAGGCATACACTGTATTATTATTCACACAAAATTTTGTTTTTGTAACTTTCCGGATGAGATAATGATACCTAAGTATGCGAAAATGCTGATTATGGAAAACTGAAATTAAATATTTTCATGTCATTTTCTTCTCAATGATAACATGTAAAAACATTCCAGCTCCATAATCTTGTTGATTCTGAGTGTCCTTTCCATCTTCTTTGGGTTTTTCTCTTTTTCTGTTATTCTGGTCCATTTGTCATGCTTCCAATAGCTTTTTCGGCTTCAGTGACATATGGCCTGTCCATTTTTCATGTCGTCACTTGTTTTGATGCCTACGGTAGTCTGCTCATGGTTTTTAAACTGTTTGTTACTCCATCATTAAAACATTTTATGTCATTCATCACACCAACCTGAAAAGCTGACATGTTAACAAATACAGTTTCCAGCAAGCACCCCCAAATGCAACCACTGAAACGTTCAGAGAAAATTTGTGCTGGACTGGGGCTTGAGCCCCGATTTCCCACTTTATGCAAGTCTTCACCACCTCAGCTATCTGGACACATTTCCCTTCCAATCCAAACTCTCAAGTTGTTGCACACGGCAGATGTAGCCATACTGTCTATTATCTTAATTGCTGGCAGCTTTATCTGATTCCTGCAAGGGTTTGGACATCATATGCATCTGCACTGGAGTTATCATTACTGTCAAGGTGCATGTGTTTGGTGTCTGATCTGTTGGGCATGCACCCTCCTGGAATGTCAATTTTAGAATTTTTATTTATCCCAAATTTGCACGCATATGTAGAAACAATCATCTGTGACTCAACTAGAAACTTGAGCATCACTAAATGCATTGGGAAACCTTGTGGCTTTGGCAAGTACTACATACTTTAAGTTTGTTTGGTTGTCATGCTGTTCACAGCAAATTGTACCATTTTCAAGTCATGGTGGCAGTTTTGGCTCTATTTTTCTATCATGATGGATGTGAATCTTTATAGAAATTTTGCAAAATGGGATCCCTAGCATTATCTCTGGCATGGGGCCCCCAGTGTTATCTCTGTCAATTGCTTGTACATCCTTTATCAAGGGACAATTCAATACCCATTACAAAATAACCATGTCCCCAACTACCTTTCCATTTATACATCCCCAACTACCTTTCCATTTATACACAGTTTAATTACATTCATAGTATACCATTTGTCTATGGACAAAGGAGACCCATCTAGGCATGCTGAGACTACACTAACGGAAAAGTGATTAAAGTAGACTCTGAAGGGCACCACCATGCTTTACTGTGGGAGTATTGATGTATATTCATGCAGGCACTCAAATGAATCAGTCAAAAAGAATATGTACAGTACCATATTTTGCATTAGAAGAGAGGAAGAAAGTGTGGAACTTCAAGGTCAAATAGATGATATTTGTAGATGTTGGAACACTTGCAAACTCTATGTGGTTCAAAAAAATGCAACTAGTTTAGACATAGAGTCCTGCAGTCAATGTGGAAAGGCTTCACAATAATATGTCAGACTGTGGAGATGACAACCATCTTGGTCCAGGCCTAGGCTGCTAAGTTGGTTCTACTGGCCAATTTGAGGGTTGTTTTCAACAGTTTTTCACATTCATCTCATTGAATGTTGGTCCTGGGTTAACCTTTTCCCAAACATGTATGAAAGTATAGCTTTCAGAACACATTTGGTTCAGCTTTTATTATGCTAGTTAGCATTAAGAAATAGAAGAAATAAAACTAATGCATCAGTCCATTAGCATTATTAAATATTAAAATTTGAAGGAAGAAAAAAGCACTATAGATGGTATCAAAGTTTGTTACTGTTTTCTATTTCTCCACTCTGATAAGAATGAAAATTAATGATTTTTTTGTGGGTTAGGTTACCTTTTTTGATATCTAATGGTATTTCATCAGACTTTTTTTCCATTTCCCATTTTTAATATCAGCCCAACATTATTGGTACTATCTCAATAAAAATAGCTGTTGTCAACATTTTCTGTTAATTAACTCATTAGATATTATAGCTTTAATCATACTTGAAAATAATTTTGGATTGTTAAGTCATAATGGTGGCATCCATATTTAGATTAATAACATGAAAATGATGTACTTTGCATACGCTGGTGAAATATGCTTGCATTTATAGGTACCAAGGTAATCTATCTTATGAAAATTGTTTAATAACTATTAAACATTTGAGATATAATAAGTTCCTTGTGCTTCCTATCAAATTTAGTTGTTGCAGTACAGCAAATTTCTACACTTATAACATTACTCATGTAAATAATGACAATTTTATAATTGGATAGATAAAATACCTGCTCACCAATCGGTGGCAGAACAGACACATAAAAGAAGGTTATAATTAGACAAGCTTTCAGAGCTCCTTCTTCAGGCAGAAGGGTTGAAGGGGAAGGCAGATGAGTGAAGAAAAAGGACTAGAGAGATTTACAAAAAGGGGCAGATTTCAGGAAAGTCACCCAGAACTGTGGGTCAGGGGAGATTTACCAGATGGGATGAGAAAGAAAGACTGATTGTTGGGGACTGCATGGAAAAGATCTGAAAACCTGAGAGCTTAAACATGGAAGACAGGGCAACATCCAAGACCAGAGGTGACTGCTTAAACATCATACACAAGTTAATAAGAGTGAAAAGCTAAGTGCATTGCGTGTAACAGAGGTAGGATGGGGGGTGGGGGTAGGGGGGGGGGGCAGTGGCAAAAATTAGACAGGTAAGAAAATGAAATGTGTAGAAAACTAAAATGGAGTGAAGAAAGGAGTAGTTACTGCAAAGTAAATTAAGGCCAGGTGGGTGGCAAGAACCAAGTATATGTTGTAGTGCTACTTCCAACCTGCGGAGTCCTGAAAACCCAGATGGCACCTGTAGTGAAACAGGTACCGAGGGCATGATTGTCAAGTTGTAAAGTGTGTTCTGCAACAGGATACTGCGTGTTGCCAGTATACACCCTCTGCCTAAGCCCATTCATCCTAAGTGATAATTTGGTGGTAGTCATGCAGATGGAAAAGGCCGAACAGTGTTTACACAACAGCCGGTATATGACATATGTCGGTTCACAGGTGGCTCTCCCTTTGATAATAAATGGTTTGCCACTTACGGGGCTGGTATAGGTGGTGGTAGGAGGGCGCACAGGGCAAGTCTTACAGTGCAGATGCTGACACGGGTAGGAACCATATGGTATGGGGATTGGTGCAGAAGGAGCATAGGGTATAGCAAGAGTATTGTGGACATTAGGAGGGTGGTGAAAAGCTATTCTAGGTGTAGTGGGCAAAATCTCAGACAGAATGGATCTCATTTTAGGGTGTGATTTTAGGAAGTCAAGGCCTTGTCGAAGTAGCTGATTAATACATTCCAGACCAGGATAATACTGAGTAATCAGTGGTGTGCTCTGAAGATGTTTCTTGGAGGGATCAGCAATTCCAGGATTGAATGTGACGGCCCGGGAGATCTGCTTTTGAACTAGGCTAGTGTGGTAATTACTTCCAGTGAAGGCTGAGATGAGAATGATGGTGTATTGCTGTAAAGGGTCTGCATCTAAACAAATATGTTTGCCTTGAATGCCAAGGCTGTATGGGAGGGAACATCTGACATGGAAAGGATGGCAACTGTCGAAAAAAGGATGGCAAACTAAGCAGTAATCTCTGTCTTGCATATTACCTTGCCTTCCACCTTTAAGCTCTCAGCTTTTCACATTTTGTATAGTGCAGTCCCCAACAATCAGTATTTCCTTCTCATCCCATCTGGCAAGTCTGCCCTGATCTGCAGTTCTGGGTGACTTTCCTCAAATCTACCCCTTTTTCCCAGATCTCTCCAGTCTTTTTCCTTCGTACCTCTTCCTTCCCCTTCAATCATTCTGCCTGAGAAGGAGCCACTGGCTCCAAAAGCTTGAGTAATTATAACCTTCTTTTATGTGTGTGGTCTGCTGCCGCTTGGTGAATAGATTTTTTATCTATCCAGTTATACTGTTTTGTCAAAAACTGATTGATTTCATTGTTATAATGACAATTTTAGAAAGTTACTCCCTCTTTATTAAATTTCTGTAGACAAACATGCTTTCAATAGATGCTGTTTTGCAGGGCAATACAAAAAAGTGAGTAGTACAAATACTGTGAAAAATAGGTAATCACAAATCTTGTAGAGGCCTCTTCAGTGATCTCGAAATTAACACTATCACTTTTCAGTACACTTAACTTTTAATGTGAATGGTAGATAACAATAAATTTAACTTATTTTGTGTGTGGTTAGTTTCTGTAGTCAAAAAGTCCACCTGGAATATGTAATTCAAGTGGAAACTGTTTCCATGCACTAAATACAGAAAGAAATTATTGCCAAAAGACACCACTAAGGACACTTCAGACATATATAAATAAAATGAATATGGTAGATCCTTCAAAAGCAGTTATAAGTTACAGAGGCTCTGCCTATACAGAAAGAAAATAACAATTAATTTCATCAAATAAGATACTGCCAACAGACAAAGAAGACAAAAATTAGATGATGTGTAATTTACATAGCCACAACACAAGACAAAAAATTGCACTGCCTGACAAAAAAATTGGAACACCCAGAAGACATGGATGGATGTCAATGTAACTTCATACATGTACATACCATTGGGTTGTATGTAAATAATTAGAGTTGCAATTCTGTGTGGCCAGTAGGACAACCACCAAAATGCATTGGTGTTGTTCATCTTTAGTGTTGTTACCAGGCCTAGTAGGGCATATGGTGGGCATGATCAGCATCACATGTTGAGCGATCATTGCATAGGGCATGGAGATGCTACATATTTGTGTGAGATGGCATTACCAGTAATAGATTAAATTTGAAAGAGGTGCCATTGTCAGACTCCATATGGCCTGCCGGTTGAGTCATGCAATATTCACATTTGAAAGTGACAGTGGCCTGATGTTAGACTGCATGGAAACTTGAGGGGAGGCACACTCATTGTTATGGTTCCAGTTAATCCTATCTGATCACTACAAGGGAGTATCACAGTATTGTTCAACAAGCAAATTGTAAACCCTTCACATCTATGTCCACCATCTGAGAACAAGTAATAGACCTCCTGCAACATTATTTGTCATGTCGCACCATTGGTCAGAAACTAGAAGGAACTGCACTAGGGAATTACCATCCCATGCATAGGCTGCCATTAACACCACAACACAGATGATTGCATTTGGAGTGATACTGTGCCAGAGAGGCATGAACTGCTGATGAATGGCATCACATTGTGTTTTGTGATGAATGACAGCTCTGCGTTAACCCAGATGACCATCATTGGTGAGTATGGCAACGGCTTGGCGAGAGATCACATTCTTCCAACATTTTGGAGAGTACAGGGCTGTTACTCCTCACGTCATGGTGTGGGGAGCCACTGAGTATGACTTCAGTTACAGCTGGTGGTGACTGAGGAAACTCTGATGGCACAACAACATCCTTCATCCTCATTTGTTACCTCTTACATGATTGTATTGTGGTGTTATTTTTCAACAGAACAATGCTACTTCACACATGGCACATGTCTCTATGAACTGCCTGCATGATGTTCAAGTACTTCTATGGCTAGCAAGATCCCCAGATGAGTCACCAACAGAATGTTTGTTGGATCATCTGGGATGTCAGCTCCATCCCAGTGCCAGTATACATGGTATCAAGGACTATTTACAAAAGTTGTGGACCACCTTACCTCAGGAGAGAATACAACTGCTTTATGACACCATTCCCCACCAAATCCAGGAAAGAGGGTGGAGGGACATCATGCTGGTAAGTGGTATCATACTGCCAAATAATATGAATAAATTTTGTAACCAGTGAAATAACACCAAATACTCTTTCAGCACAACAAACTTCATTTTGTTTCCTCCTCCCCTTCTGGATTCTTCACTTTTTTGTCAGGCATCATATTTTTCATGTAGACTTTTTAGTGATTCATGGGAGCTTACTCTTAGGATGAGGTCTACAGAATAAGTTGGATGCATGGATGGATGGGTAAATAAATGAATGAGCAGAAATCACCACTCACTTTTATAGCCAAGTGATGAGTAGCAAACAGGCACTTACAAATATTTATAATGACTAAAAATGTAAATGTCATGTGACTAGTGCCTCCTGTCAGATAGACCATTCACCGGGTGGAAGTCTTTTGATTTGACGCCACTTTGGCGACTTGCACATCGATGGGGATGAGATGATGAAAACTTGAGCATGACTAAACAAGGAAAGGAAAAACTATCAATATTTAAAGACGAGTAATAAGGAAGATATGGGGACAAATCTTAAATAAAGAAGAATGGAAGAAGAGGGAGAACAAGGAAGTCTACTTCTTGATGCAATGAACAACAATCCTACAGATACTGAACAGCAGAACAATCCAATGGGTGTGTCATGTAGCCTGTAAGCAAGAAGAAGGGCCCATGAAGAAGGCAATTGAGGGGAAACCAAGTACCAGACACCCCACAGGACGACCAAGGCAGTGCTGGATGGATGACCTGGTGAAGTATCTGGCAGCCCTGGGGACTGAAGACAGCTGGAGTAATCGAGCACAAAACCAAAAGGAATGGAGGCAATTTGTGGAAACAGTGTGTGGTCTACAGGGTCTGTGACCACTGGATATGTGTGTGCATATACACTTCAAGAGCTTTTGGTACACATAACAGAAAATTTAAGATGCTTTCACATTGCTAAAGAACTTTTAATGTTATAGAATTGATACAAAAACTATAAAATATAAAATATACAGAGATATTGTATGCCTAATGTCAGTGAGGTGTACAGAAGAAAAATTGTACTGCATTAGATTAGCATCAAAATATGAAGTGGAAGACATAATTTCAGTGGGTCAGCAAATTAGTCACACGTACAAAGCTCTGGAGAAGAAAATCATTAAGATGAGTCTTGGTTCAAATGTACCCCTACAAAATCTCTTGTATTCTGCATTTTGGTACTGTGAAAAAATTACTGAAAAGACATTATTTTTCCATGTATGGAGCTCACTTTAATTAATTTACACAAAAAATAATGAGAAGAAAAGTGAACCACAAGAAGGACAAGAATTTTAGTGAGTAAAACAAAAAAGGTCACTGGAAAGACAGGACAAACAGGTGTTACAAAATTTTGTGTAATTTGTTTAAAGAAACTTGAATACTCACTTTCCTCAGGGACACCCTGTGGCTGTGGACACTGTATACTTTCATATTCAGTGCGTCCAAAGCTTGCTGAGTAGACAGCAATTCGAGCATTTGGATTGCACTGCAGGTGCACTGTTTCACCTTGACATGCGACTTTGCTGCGAAACTCATCTGAAACAATAAATCAGTTTTAAAGTCACAGATATGAAAATGCTGCCAAAAAAGTTACAAAACTACACAAGAACGTTTAAACTGGAGATTTTTTCAATTTTCTCATGTGGCTCATAGCACAATGCAAGCCTTTATATTTGACACATATTAGCTGGTTATCATATCTGTATTTTAATTGTAACTATTCCGTGCAATGAATGCTCATGTAACTGTAATGTCAAGTTTGTATTAGTGTTGTTAGTCTTGATATAGTTGATAATGATATGGGGAGAGGGGTTGAAAAAAAATGCTATTAAATAGTTTAGTCTTCTTAAAAACACAAATATTGACATCTGATGGACAGATTATGCCCCCACTCCAGTATACACTTCAGATATGTTTGAAATTTAACCAAGAACATTGGCACAAACTCTTATATTCAGGCATTTTATGCCCACACATCATCTCCCCTTGTCAGCTAATCCTGGTGATAAAAATATTTTCACCTCAAGGATTTCAACTAATTTCCTCCACTGTAAATTATGTTACGCCTTATCAACATTTGTCTTTTCATATTAAATGAAGGTCATTAAAAGTCCAGTGCCCTATGATGACAATGAAAAAAGTGACCCATATAAGTATACCAGGGCTGCAACAACACAATAAGCAATAAACAAAACATTTAAAAAAAAAATGTTTTGCAGTAAATGGTCATCACTTAATGTAGAAAAAACACAGTCATTCAGTTCTGTACAAAACAAGATGTATCATCATCACCAAAGATGCAGCACACGGGAAATGAAATATATAAAACTGACTTTGTGAAATTCCTGCATGTCTGCACTGATTAAAACTTCTACTGGAAATCATGTACAGGGTGTTTGGAAATTCCCATTCCAAACTTGTAAGACTTTTACTGGGGAGTGAGTAGATAATATTTTGAACTTAGAAGCCAGAGAAATTGCACATGTACTCATTGATAGTTTCTCTTTGACAGAATGCAATATGGGTGTGCAGCATCTCCTTGGAGCACCACAGTCACACCTGCTAATGATGATGATATTTGGTTTGTGGAGTGGTTGTCAGCACCCATACGAAGTCCTGATTTTTACACAGTCCATTTTCTTTTCACAATCCAGTCTAGTCACTCTCACAAATGATGATGATGATGATGATGGTGGTGATGATGATGATGATGATGATGATGAAATGATGAGGACAAAATAAACACCCAGTCCCTGGGCAGAGAAAATCCCCAACCCAGCCAGGAATTGAACCCAGGACCCTGTAATCCTCACCTGCTGATGGTGAAAGTACCCTTTCTTGAAGTTGTTGCATAACTGTGGCAAAAAGAGTATGTGATAGAATCAGACTTTGTGGAGATTGGTCTTGATAAAGGCAACGAGCAGCTTTTCCATTACCATGAGCTTCGCAATTCAGAAGAATCATGTCAGTGTATTCTGCAAATGTGTACTCAACCATGTTGTTCTAACACTCACACACATGTGAATGAGACTTAAAGTGGGTCAGAGAGGTAGGTTCAAAAAATGGTTCAAATGGCTCTGAACACTATGGGACTTAACATCTGTGGTCATCAGTCCCCTAGAACTTAGAACTACTTAAACCTAACTAACCTAAGGACATCACACACATCCATGCCCGAGGCAGGATTCGAACCTGAGACCGTAGCGGTCACGTGGTTCCAGACTGACACGCCTAGAACCGCACGGCCACACCGGCCGGCTAGAGAGGTAGGAAAGACATCAAATGTCATCAGCCGATCCGACACATCAGCCCCCCATTGCATAACTACCTAGCAAACATGTTTTCATACAGCTGTAGCACTGAAATGGAACATTTCTGGACATGTGCTCCTATTCAAAGCATTATGTGCTTACTTCTCTCTAAAAGCCCTAGAAGTTTGGAATGGGAATTTCTGTAAACCCTGTATTTAAGGCTTCTCAAATGCTTGAGTTCAGCAATATTTGCTCTAAGTGTAACTGTTGATTTTGGTGATGAAAGCATCAAAAAATTAATCTACTTTGCATACTTCAATTCTTTGCATGTACACATGTTTTCACAGAGAAAATATGTCTTACTTGTGAATCTACCAACATATACCACATCACTGCAAGGTGTTAGGAATATGATGCACGGAACACACAAAAATTTAAACTAAACTAAAACTTTTCAGTATATCCTAGAAATAAATTTCAATCAATATAGTCAAACAAACATTGTTGAAAATATTGCACACTGTCCCTATGATTAACAACAACAACAACAACAACAACAAGAACAACCATTTGATATTCACTGCTGGATAGTCCTTCTCCAGATCTTTCAGTGTGATACAGTCTGCACATATATGAACTCATGATGCTCCTGTGTTTTATAGTGTTGTTTACTATCCAGATTGTATTAGATTGCCATTTAGGTCTTATCTCTCAGAAGTCAGCAAAGAACTTTCTTTATCCATCTACTGCACACATATCATTTTCATTGCGGTGATAATCACATCTTCCTCTCCATTCTGTTTCTTTGCTAACTTCAGTTTTCATGTCTATCCAAATAAATCCCAACACACATCTCTCCACTGCTCACTGAGAAACCCTCAGATTTTGAAAGTGCAGGTCTCACCAGCATATTCCATAATTATTAATACACATTGATTGTCAGTTTTTCTTTTTATAAACATTGGAAACATAGCTTTGAGTTTTTAAATAATGTAAACTCCTTACTAGAGAAGTTTATTTGCCCAGATCACAGAAAATGTGTATACAGAATACTAGTTTCAGTGAGTTAAATCACCAACTTCAGATCTGAAAAAGTATTGCAAGCAAATTTTACAGTCTAATAACCATTATTCATTATGAATAAGAAATTCTAATACACATATTACATACCATGCACAGACATAGAACACTGTGTCATTCTATGTATTGCATGGTCATATAGTCATGGACATATTTGTGAAAAACAGTAATATAAGTAAAAATGATTATCGAAAAATCCAACACGAAACATTTAAAATATAACATGCCAGAGGTGAACATATTTTTTTGAAGATGCTCCAGTATAACATTATACAATAAAACCGTTATTGTGCCAAACGCACACAGTTTATGACCAAATACATGTGGCTCCTAGGATACTGCCTGCTGTGATTGTGTTGAGAGTTGACAGCACACTGGCAGGCAGCAATTAAATGGGCTAAATAGTGTTTAGGGCTACCAGCAGGTGACAGTAGTCTTTTACATGATAACTTACAAACATAATAAATACATATTTTCACTGTATTGTACAATACGTCAAAGGATGGCAATAATCTACTATTGTTGCCAGTGATGTGGAAGTTGTAGGATCCTCTTAGCAGTGCCAGTTGTGTTGACAGTTCAAATGCCACCGTCTATTGCCTGACGAATTTGTAGCAGTTCTGAGGTGAATGCCGTGAAGTGTTTCCTTCAGTTTAGAAATCGAGTTGAACTTACAAGGGCTTAAGTCAGGGTGTGCAGTAGGTGGTATAGCACTTAACAGCCCCATCAGTCAAACAAATCAGTAACAGCTCGCACTGTACATGCTTGAGCATTGTCCTGCAAAATTATAGTCAGGTCCTGCAGAAAATGTCATCGCTTCTGTCTCTAAGCTGGTCATAGATTGGGTTCCAAAAATGAACAGCATGGAGACAGAAGTGATGACACTTTCTGCAGGACCTGACCATCATTTTGCAGGGCAATGCTCAAGCACATACAGTGCAAGCTGTTACTGATTTGTTTGACTGATGGGGCTGCTAAGTGCTATGCTACCTACTGCATTCCCCTGACTTAAGCCCTTGTAAGTTCAACTCGATTTCTAAACTGAAGGAAACACTTCATGGCATTTGCTTCAGAACTGCTACAAATTTGTCAGGCAATAGACCACGCCACTCGAACTGTCAATACAACTGGCACTGCTAAGAGTATCCCACGACTTCCACATCACTGGCAATGGGTTATACACAATGCTGGTGACTACTTTGAGGGTCAGTAAAACTTTGAAACACGTATCTATTTTGTATGAGCTGTAAATAAATAGCTGCCACTATTAAAATTCCAACCCTCGTACTAAGTAGTATGTACTGCATACCCCTCAGCTCCGACCTATTAAACCTAAATCATGTATCAGATGGTATTATGCCCAGCTTAGTACTAATGTACCTTATTATTATTACATAGTTCTTTACATGTTGATATTATGACTTGACTTGGTCCTGTATATTCCACATGATGGTTTGTAATATCACCTAGGCCAGGTGCTCTTTGTGGTTTCCATACTGGGGAAGGCTGTGACATTTATCAAATGAAACTAACCTAGATCTCATGCTCTGCTACAGATAAGTCTGTCAGCAAAACCAAGATATTGGGGTGGGTGGGGGCAATATTACACTCTAGCCAACAAAAACTAACTTGAAGATATAATCTGTAAATAGCTTATTTGTACGACATCACATTTTCCAACAGTTTATCACAACAAATCACACTAAAAGACATGTGTTGGAGAGATCTTTAATGTGGTGTTTATTAGGTTTGCCGTATGCTTAATGTCTATAGTGTTTGCATTCCTGAACTTTGGATTTTTAATGTATTCTGTGCTCCAACCAAAGTGTTTATGAGTTTGCATGATGAAACAGAGAAATTCCCATGATGCCACATGTCTTGTGCTGTGACTGGTTGAAATGAGCAATCTGAGCCATCGCCACATTAATTTGCATACCATATTTTCCCTCGCAGGAGACACCACCTTACTGTAGCACTGTCTGTGTGGATGAAAGGGTTAGCATGTCCCAATGGCAGTGCAGCTGTTGGCATGGTCTCTGAAGCCAGCCAAGCCTCTGTGGAGGAACCAATCAGAGTGCCTCACAATTTCCCATCCTTCCTATAGCCAGCCCTGATGTTTCATTTCCTTGATTAGTCAGGGTGGGATGGGGTGGGGTTGGGGACAGAGATAAAAGCCCTGGGAAGACAATCTGTCTAGGGAATGGCAATGCAAAATATTTCCCAGTCCTCCAGCATAGTTGTTGAATTGTTGGGCCCGCTCCCCAGCATTTACAAAAAATTACTTCTTGCTCAACACTTCAGTCAAAAGTCTCAGAAAAATAAAAGGATTGGATCATCACAGAGGTGAAAAAAGGCTATGGGAAAGGACTCTGTTTATAGCAACACGGAATTGATATAAAGAAGAGTATGCCACGAGTTCATGAGGTTGAAAGTAAACATGTGTGTCCTCAGTGAAATAAAGGTCAAGGGGAACAGAACTGAAAATATAGCAGATTGAGTCCATCTGTACAGTGGCATTAAAAAGGAGGAGAGGCCAAGAGAAGGATTTCAATAGCCAACCTTTTTTAAGAAGCACAGAAGAGAGATTAAATACTGGGAGAAAATTGATGTGAGGATAATAATTGTAGAAATCTCAAAATATGGCCAAAAACTGATCATTGTTGGGGCTTATGCACCTACAAATGATGCTGACAGTCAAAGATAAGTTTTACGAAGATTTAACAAGTGTGCTAGAGAACATAAGTGCCCACAAAGAAATAATTTTAATGGCAGATTTTAATGGAAAGGTAGGAGTGGCCACTGATAGTGAGGCAGTGGGAAGATATGGAGATTGCACAGTAAATGACAATGGAGAAAGGTTAATGGATACATGTGTGAAACATTGTCATTGAAAATTTTACATGGTCTCTTTTCTCACAAGCAGACCCACAGGTATATACGGGAGAATCATTCCAGAAATATCAGAACAGTAATAGAGTATATTATTCAAAATAAAAATTCCAACACAAGAACAAATGATGTTAGAGTCTACATGGGGGTGCAGAATGTTGCTCAGACCACTTCCTGTCAGGTGTAAAGGTGACTGTAACATCCAAGGCCCAAAGAAAAATTAAAAAGGCAAATATTCCCACAAGTGTAGTGGATACTATAAAACACAACTTCTAGATAGATTGAAACAAGAGCCTGTCAGTTTTCTTATAATTTATGATTGTCAAACAAGCTGAGGCACTAAAAAAGAAGAAACAACAGAGCATATGTGCTGAGAAATTAAAAATGCATACATGAAGCATCATTTGAAGCAGTGGGGCAGCAAGAGGAAGAAAGAAAGTGGCACCAACAATAGTGGACACAAAGCAGTGAAGAAAAAGTGAACCTAATAAAGATGTTCTGTAATAATTGGTTGAGAACATGGGACGAACATGATACAAACTTGTATGTTAGAATGATTAGAGAAGTAATAAAGGACATCTGCAAAAGTTGATCGATGCATTGGGGAGAGGGGGGAAATGGGGGGAGGGTACGAAATTGGTGGCAGCATGGAAAATGATTGCGGGGTTGAGGAAAGAAGTAAAAGAAAGAGCAAACCTGCTTATTATCAGCCTGGTAGAGTGGGAGAAGACTTTTAAGGCCTGTTAACAACAGAAAGAACAGAGTACAAAGATATAAAGTGAGAGATATGGGGGAACCAGGAAGGTGAACAGATAGAGAAAATAAACTACGAAAGATGTAAAGAAGGTGGCTACACAAATGGAAATAGGGAAATCATCAGAGTCTGGAAATATACCAATAGAATTAGTGAGGAATGGCCCTTAAGTATTCTGTATGAATATCTAAGCAAGTTATTTGATAAATATACTAAGATGGTATCTGTTCTTTCACACATGCCCAAAAGAACAGATACCATCTTAGTATATATACAGGGTGAGTCACCTAACATTACCGCTGGATATATTTCGTAAACCACATCAAATACTGACGAATAGATTCCACAGACCGAACGTGAGGAGAGGGGCTAGTGTAATTGGTTAATACAAACCATAAAAAAATGCACGGAAGTGTGTTTTTAACACAAACCTACGTTTTTTTAAATGGAACCCCGTTAGTTTAGTTAGCACATCTGAACATATAAACATATACGTAATCAGTGCTGTTTGTTGCATTGTAAAATGTTAATTACATCCGGAGATATTGTAACCTTAAGTTGACACTTGAGTACTACTCCTCCGCTGTTCGATCGTGTGTATCGGAGAGCACCGAATTACGTAGGGATCCAAAGGGAATGGTGATGGACCTTAGGTACAGAAGAGACTGAAACAGCACATTACGTCCACATGCTAACACCTTTTTATTGGTCTTTTTCACTGACGCACATGTACATTACCATGAGGGGTGAGGTACATGTACACACGTGGTTTCCGTTTTCAATTACGGAGTGGAATAGAGTGTGTCCCGACATGTCAGGCCAATAGATGTTCAATGTGGTTGCCATCATTTGCTGCACACAACTGCAATCTCTGGCGTAACAAATGTCATACACGCCGCAGTACATCTGGTGTAATGTCGCCGCAGGCTGCCACAATACGTTGTTTCATATCCTCTGGGGTTGTAGGCACTTCACGGTACACATTCTCCTTTAACGTACCCCACAGAAAGAAGTCCAGAGGTGTAAGATCAGGAGAAAGGGCTGGCCAATGTATGCGTCCTCCACGTCCTATGAAACGCCCGTCGAACGTGGACCTCACCCCTCATGGTAATGTACATGTGCGTCAGTGAATAAGACCAATAAAAAGGTGTTAGCATGTGGACGTAATGTGCTGTTTCAGTCTCTTCTGTACCTAAGGTTCATCACCATTCCCTTTGGATCCCTACGTAATTCGGTGCTCTCCGATACACACGATCGAACAGCGGAGGAGTGGTACTCAAGTGTCAACTTTAGGTTACAATATCTCCGGATGTAATTAACATTTTACAATGCAACAAACGGCACTGATTACGTACTTGTTTATATGTTCAGATGTGCTAACAAAACTAACGGGGTTCCATTTAAAAAAAACGTAGGTTTGTGTTAAAAAACATACTTCCGTGCATTTTTTATGGTTTGTATTAACCAATTACACTAGCCCCTCTCCTCACGTTCGGTATGTGGAATCGATTCGTCAGTATTTTATGTGGTTTACGAAATATATCCAGCGGTAATGTTTGGTGACTCACCCTGTATATACAGGGTGTCACAAAAAGGTACGGCCAAACTTTCAGGAAACATTCCTCACACACAAAGAAAGAAAATATGTTATGTGGACATGTGTCCGGAAACGCTTACTTTCCATGTTAGAGCTCATTTTATTACTTCTCTTCAAATTACATTAATCATGGAATGGAAACACACAGCAACAGAATGTACCAGCGTGACTTCAAACACTTTGTTACAGGAAATGTTCAAAATGTTCTCCGTTAGCGAAGATACATGCATCCACCCTCCGTCACATGGAATCCCTGATGCACTGATGCAGCCCTGGAGAATGGCGTATTGTATCACAGCCGTCCACAATACGAGCACGAAGAGTCTCTACATTTGGTACCGGGGTTGTGTAGACAAGAGCTTTCAAATGCCCCCAAAAAAGAAAGTCAAGAGGGTTGAGGTCAGGAGAGCGTGGAGGTCATGGAATTGGTCTGCCTCTGCCAATCCATCAGTCACCGAATCTGTTGTTGAGAAGCGTACGAACACTTCGACTGAAATGTGCAGGAGCTCCATCGTGCATGAACCATATGTTGTGTCGTACTTGTAAAGGCACATGTTCTAGCAGCACAGGTAGAGTTTCCCGTATGAAATCATGGCGGTGAATCATACAGTACATACTGACAAAACTAAAATGAGCTCTAACATGGAAATTAAGCGTTTCTGGACACATGTCCACATAGCATCTTTTCTTTATTTGTGTGTGAGGAATGTTTACTGAAAGTTTGGCCGTACCTTTTTGTAACATCCTGTATATAGGTAAGGCTCACCGGACATTTGACCATCTTCTTCTTCTGTGCGAATGCACAAACGGTGCCCGAACTCTTATGGGAATCAGCAATGCGCCGCGAGTAATGAGTATAATGGGTGGGGGCACTATGACTGTAGTGCGGGACAATACGTTGAGAATGTGGGTTTCGCGGGAGGCGGGCCAGAGATAAATCCCTGCAGTCGTACTATCCTCTGTGTCCTCGGTGGCTCAGATGGATAGAGCCTCCGCCATGTAAGCAGGAGATCCCAGGTTCGAGTCCCGGTCGGGGCACACATTTTCATCTGTCCCCATTGACGTATGTCAACACCTGTAAGCAGCTAAGGGTGTTCATTTCATTGTTATTTAATAAATGTATATGGGATGGGGAGTAAATTGCAGCAGAGTGAAACTTAGCATATACAAGCCCTATACATAAAAAAAGAACCGAGAATGTATGTAATAGTTATCATGGCATAAGTGTCACAAGCACTGTTAGGAGGCTGTATGGGAGGATTTTAAAATCAAGAATGGAGGAGTTTGTAAATGAAGTGCAGGAATAAAAGGGGCTTTAGAAGAGGCAGCTCATGTGTAGATAATATCTTTACCCTAACACAGATTGTGGAGAAGAGACTGGAAAGGAATCTAAGCAGTCATTTGGTTTTCATACCTCTTGAGAAAGCATATGACAGTACCATTAAAGCTATTGTTCAAGGTGCTGTGGTCAAGGGAAGTGCCAAAACTTTATGTAAGAATTACCATAAACTTCCACAAGTCAGCAGAATGTGTCATTAAAGTATGGAAAGAAATTTCTAGAGATGCCTTCAGAATAAATAAAGGACTGAAGCATGCTGTCTGTCTCCCATACTTTTTAAGATGTATGTGCAGAAGGCACTGGATCTGTAGCCATGGGGACTGAAGCTAGGAAGTAGTGTATGTACACACTTTTCTATGCTGATGATCAGGTTGTTGCACCAAATGATGATGAAGATATATCTTACAGACTCGGGAACTTGTTGGAGGAGTATGAAAAGTGTGGTTTCAAAACTTATTTTGAGAAGACGTAATATCTATGTATAGGAGAAGATGAAGTAATCTGGACATCTACAGACATCTTATTAAGGTGTCTAAAGAGTTTAAGTACCTGGGTAGTCTCCTATCACGTGATGGAAGATGTGACAGAGATATCCAACAGACCAGGCAGGGAAGGGCGACTATCCGAAAATTAAACCCTGTAGTTAGTTCTCAAAAATGAGTTTAAAGGCTAAAATTCATTTATACAAACGCATCATTGAGCCAATAACAAACTATGGGGATGAGTGCTCGGAACTCACAGAAGAAATCAAAAGAGACTTAGAGCTTTAGAAATAAGAAATTTGGAAATAAGAGAAAGGGCACAGACTCATTGCAGTATTGCAGATAAAAAATAAGAAAGACAGCTAGGATGGTTTGGGCATGTCAAAAGAATGGATGAAGACAGATGGCCCAGTAGAGTACTTTCACGGCTACCTCCTGGAAGGAGAAGAAGAAGAAGAAGACCACGGGAAGTATGGCTAAGTGATAACAAAGAAGCGATGGCAAGCCGAGGAATGGAAGAGGATGAGGAAGAACGGAGCGATCGAGGCATTTGGAGACAGAGATGCGGGATGCAGCGTCAGCACTAGAACTCTAGCAACAAGAAAGGATTTGTCGTACCATACTTGTGTATTAAGAAAACATGCATATTAACTGGTATGGTGCATTTAAGATCTCTCCAAATCGTGTAATTTTTTTGTATGGTTTCTCATGCTAAAGGTTCGGAAAATGTGACACTTCAGCACCACATCCTGTACTATAAAGGAATGACGCGTTTTGTAATGTGACGTAGGTGTCTAAAAATGTCAATATCCTTTTCATGCACTTAAAATCTTAAGCCAAACTGAAAGTTACAAGACAGAAATTGCTTCCAACTTTTGCTTACATACCTCAATTCACTCGCTTATAGATGAAATCAGCTCGTCTCCCCTTCTGCACTGCAAAATGGTGTATGACCATTTCATTGAAATTTTGCTGATTCAGTTATCCTTTTTCGAGGGAACACATTGCAAGCGCAAAACGTCTGTTCTTATTCACTGTATTACGAATGTTATGATTCGACTAGCTTTGACGTAGAGAAACTGCGTTCTGCCTGTCTGTTTCACTGGGAAGTTTACTATTATCTGCAGAAGATTAACGCTTTTAGGAAACGCTTTTGCCAAATTGTTTTCATAAAATAAGTTCAACAAGGTCAAAGCGCCTGATGCTTTCTCAAAATCCTTTCGGCTGTATAACATTCCGTTCATAACGGAAGTCTGAAGACGAAAACAACAATGGTTCAAACAGTTGTGCAATTCACAAGTGATAATTAAAACTGAATCGATCACTGATCTGAGTCATGATGCGGTCGCAGATGACTCGTACGCACACCATTCTTGATTCAATGAACGACCCCGTTTTGCAGTTTGTTCTTTCTGTTCCCAGTGATCGTGTGTCAAGTGAGGCTCTAGCATACGGTACTGGACAGCAGCCGCACAGTGCGATACATATCAACACTTTTACCTGCATCAGCATTCCTTTGCTTTTGTCGATTGAACAAAATGTCACAATGAGGCATGACTTTATTTAAAAGAAAATGTAACTAGAAGATGAAATCTTTGTCGTGCTGAAAACCCTTCAGTCGCATAGCCTTGTTTATTATCCTGTAATCATTAGCATCACCATCAACAATTTCTTCCATGCACTCAGCAGTCCCTTTCGGTATTTTTATATAATTGTTACACTCCGTAACTTGAAATTCCATCCGATGGACTGAAGACAGGTAGGAATACGTGTCTTAATTATCTCGTCAAGAACGGCTGTGCGTTTAGGAGACTGGTAAAAACGGTAGATATTCCTTCCAAGTTGCTGCAGAAGATCTGCACTTGCTTATTGCCTGACACACAACGTTCAACAATTAAATTTAACTGATGTGTGTAACAGAGAATGAAGTGAGCATTTTCATACACCTTTTTCATTCTGATTTTAACTCCACTCATGCACCGTCGCAACACTGAGCTATAAGTTGTTCATGAGTTTCATTTACGTTCATTTGCCCTTGCTCATTGCAAACAACTGCAGTTACATCGTCTACAGTATGAATTTTTAGTCGCACAAAGGAAATAAAGCTTTCGTCAATTTTCCCCTGTAGCTCATACCGAATTATTGCGAGCAGTTGTGACAAATTTGTACAGTCAGTGGTTTCGTCAACTTCAATTGCAAGGAAATTTGTCTTCGACAGTTCACTCCTGATGAGGTTGAAGCATACCTCATAAATTAATTCCAGCGGTTGATTTCTAAATGTTTCGGACACGTCTAAGAAAACTCGGTTTTCCTACAATGTGCTGCTTCAATACGCCGTCCAGTTCTGACATCAGCTCAACTAGACCTCGAAAAATTCTTGAGTTCTTGGAATCTTCTGTTTCGTCAAGCCCCTTAATGCAAGCCCGAATTTGCTGCAAAATTCAATGCAGTCTATCAGTTTACCCAACATAGACCGGTTTTTTTGATAATTTTCATATATGTCTTTATATTAACGCGGAAAGCACTATCCTGTTGGCACGTAATATCCACTTTCCTTAACACCAAAAACTCTGTAAAACCATTTATATATTTTTCACTGGAACTGTGCTTTTCCACCAATTTGTGAGAATTTTTAAAGTCTGTTATACCATTCTCAGCCTATGCACTATCACTATTTGTCTCAAGGCAGGTGAAACAGGAAAATCGATTTTTCAATTCATAACCACACGACCACTCAGCTGCACTGTACGTTGCTCTGTTACAGATGCGTGTTTATTTACTCACACGAACAAAGTTGACACTCGGCGCGGTGGCTGATGGCAGCGACTGTAAATCAGAAATGCCTTTACGGTCGCTCTCATCAGCCATTGTCAGCCAGTGTCAACTTTGCGCGTGTAATACCCTTGCCTGGATTTACACTGATTTTGTTCTTGATTGATGTTTAGTTCGGATATGGGCGCACAAAGTTTCTTCACTTTCAGGTTAACCGCACATTCCAAATTTTAACATGATGAATTGCACACTGCACTGACCTTGTATTGCTTTCGAACTCGCAGTATGCTATAGTATTTCGCAAGAAAGTAAAAGTCATTAAACTCAAGCACAATACACTCACAAAATTGCTAATGACGCACGTTAACCGCAAACGCAGTCAACAGACAAGGAAACTAAATTAACGGAACGTTTTTCGCGCGCTTTTACCACTTCATTCGTGAATTCCTCGCTAGGTGGTGATACTTGTGGTATCGTATTCTAATGCACTCTGGCGAGAATTTCCAAACTTGTTCCAACAGTGGATAGCATAACCAATGGCAGAAACAAAAGGCTTTCTAAAACACTATCAGAATAGTAATATTATATATTAATGACGCACCAAAGAATAATAGAGATATACAGATAAAGGAGCTTGATAGCAAAGTTCCATAAACTCTGTTCATTCCATTTTGATGTAAGCAGAAGAACGTGAAAATTGTGTGGAGGTTGGTAGGACACGGGATAACTAACATAAAGAGTATACATGATTTTACAGTATTTCTAACCGATTAGCAATCAACGTAAACTATGAAGTTGGCTTTTCGACGTTACAAAGATTTGATCTGACATATCGTATCAGTGGCTGTAACGTTGTTACGTATGACATTAACAATATTGCATGACTGTTACTCTACTGTACATTGTTTTTGCAATGGTTGTGTCTGTATAATGCTTAAACGTTCTTCAAGTTAGCCATCAGCATAAGTTATGAACGGTTGGACATGAACCGCTTTATGACTCGCTTGCGATTCGACCCACACAGCCCCTTTACCTTCGATTTCGTAACCATCAATTGGCGTTTGGATCTGTATACTGTATGGTCATATACCTCTAATTTTGAACTACGCTTTCGCCTAGGAGCGGACTTTCAACCGAGTACTTTAACCTAGACCTACTGTAACACTTCACAAAAGGCCCAACAGTTAATACTTGCCATGTTATATGAGATACCGGTAATACATGTACATATCATAAATTTATATTTTTCCAGTTTGTTATTCACTAAGCATTGGGTAATATGGAATTGAAACCTGCTTTGGTATTAATGTCTCCGTTACGGCAATTGTTATAAGGAAATGGAAAAAAGAACACATTGACACCGGTGTGTCAGACCCACCATACTTGCTCCGGACACTGCGAGAGGGCTGTACAAGCAATGATCACACGCACGGCACAGCGGACACACCAGGAACCGCGGTGTTGGCCGTCGAATGGCGCTAGCTGCGCAGCATTTGTGCACCGCCGCCGTCAGTGTCAGCCAGTTTGCCGTGGCATACGGAGCTCCATCGCAGTCTTTAACACTGGTAGCATGCCGCGACAGCGTGGACGTGAACCGTATGTGCAGTTGACGGACTTTGAGCGAGGGCGTATAGTGGGCATGCGGGAGGCCGGGTGGACGTACCGCCGAATTGCTCAACACGTGGGGCGTGAGGTCTCCACAGTACATCGATGTTGTCGCCAGTGGTCGGCGGAAGGTGCACGTGCCCGTCGACCTGGGACCGGACAGCAGCGACGCACGGATGCACGCCAAGACCGTAGGATCCTACGCAGTGCCGTAGGGGACCGCACCGCCATTTCCCAGCAAATTAGGGACACTGTTGCTCCTGGGGTATCGGCGAGGACCATTCGCAACCGTCTCCATGAAGCTGGGCTACGGTCCCGCACACCGTTAGGCCGTCTTCCGCTCACTCCCCAACATCGTGCAGCCCGCCTCCAGTGGTGTCGCGACAGGCGTGAATGGAGGGACGAATGGAGACGTGTCGTCTTCAGCGATGAGAGTCGCTTCTGCCTTGGTGCCAATGATGGTCGTATGCGTGTTTGGCGCCGTGCAGGTGAGCGCCACAATCAGGACTGCATACGACCGAGGCACACAGGGCCAACACCCGGCATCATGGTGTGGGGAGCGATCTCCTACACTGGCCGTACACCACTGGTGATCGTCGAGGGGACACTGAATAGTGCACGGTACATCCAAACCGTCATCGAACCCATCATTCTACCATTCCTAGACCGGCAAGGGAACTTGCTGTTCCAACAGGACAATGCACGTCCGCATGTATCCCGTGCCACCCAACGTGCTCTAGAAGGTGTAAGTCAACTACCCTGGCTAGCAAGATCTCCGGATCTGTCCCCCATTGAGCATGTTTGGGACTGGATGAAGCGTCGTCTCACGCGGTCTGCACGTCCAGCACGAACGCTGGTCCAACTGAGGCGCCAGGTGGAAATGGCATGGCAAGCCGTTCCACAGGACTACATCCAGCATCTCTACGATCGTCTCCATGGGAGAATAGCAGCCTGCATTGCTGCGAAAGGTGGATATACACTGTACTAGTGCCGACATGGTGCATTCTCTGTTGCCTGTGTCTATGTGCCTGTGGTTCTGTCAGTGTGATCATGTGATGTATCTGACCCCAGGAATGTGTCAATAAAGTTTTCCCTTCCTGGGACAATGAATTCACGGTGTTCTTATTTCAATTTCCAAGAGTGTATTTTAGTAATAGTATGTTATGACTAATAATTTGCCATCATACGGTATATATTTACAACGATCATCCTTATGTAATATTGCAATAAATTCTTATGTAAGTCTCCAAAACGTTTTGCCAATGCAGACTGAAATTTTTACTCTGCAGTGGAGCGTGCACTAATATGAAACTTATTGGCAGATTACAACTGTGTGCCGGACCGAGACTCTAACTCCGCGCTTTGGAAGGTGATGATATGTTGTGAGTCATGCTTAGGTAGCTCAGTCGGTAGATCACTTGCCTGCAAACGGTAAATGTTCTGACTTCGAGTGTAGGTCTGGCTCACAGTTTCAGTCTGACAGTAAATTTCGTTTTGCCAATGCTCGAGACGAGTTGCTTCACAGCACTGTCCTCGATTCCACCTATGTAGCCCTCCCCACTTTTCTCCATGTATTTTAATGGTGAACATAATTTGAACATTTTGCAGGGTGCATGGGCCATTTTTTGTCATAAATGATTTGCACATCTTTTTGCTGATTGCAGCAGCTAGTCATTGACTGTCTAGGTATGAACTGTATATATCTGTAACAACTATCAGCAATTGTGTAATGTTACACTGGAGCATCTTCAACGAAGTACTTTCACCTCTGGGATGTTATATTTTAAATTTTTGATGTTGGATTTTCGATAACTATTTTTAATTATATTAGAGTTGTTCACAAATATGTCCGTGACTAAATGACCATGACCTATGTATGTAGTTGGTACATAATGCGTGTATTAGAATTTCTTCTTTATAACGAATGACAATTATTAAACTGCAAAGTACTTTTACATTCTTTTCAGCTCTGAAGATGGCAATTTAACTTCCCAAAGCCAGTTGTCAATACATGCATTTATTACGATCTGGGAAAGTAAACTTATGTAGTAAATAGATTACGTTATTCAAATTCAGAGATTGCTCTCCTGCTACCAATGTCAGCTAACCGTAAGTTGAGTTCTTGGTTTACGAAAAACACTCTGGGCTATTTTTTATCTTTATGTTTATTACTTTTACTGCATATCCATTACGTAACGTTACGCATATGTAGGCGAGCTAATTGGCCGCCTATAATTGATACAATGAGAGTGTAATTTGCTTGCGGGGCTGGCTGCGAGTCGGTGGGAAGAGGACGTCACGTAGCCGCTCCACGCGAGCCTTGTGCAAGTGCGTCAGCAAAGGACCAGATGTGGGGAAAATCTCGGTAAGGGAAATTTGGACGACGTGTCGATCGCTCAACAGTGCCCACAGCTATGGCGGGCTTTGAAACAAACTGAAAAATGGCTTCTTACAGCTCTTCAAGAGTCTATAATACTTCACATCAAGTATTAAAGCAAATCTGACTATACCGGCAATATAAGATAAATGAGGCACATCCCGTGACACAACAGTAATTTTAATGTTTTTAAAACAACAAAGGCAATAATTTACAGTGTGAAATGTTTTCTCAATAAACCTCTGAATTAACAATGTTAAATGCTTCACGCGATTTCAGCATACGATATTTCAGATTATAGCACTGCACTATAGCTATAATCGCTGAAATCTATGTATCTGTTTGTATTTTATTTCTTGATTTTTACGTTTTTTATATCGGAAATGTTTGCCAGAACATCATATATTCCACATTTACACAGCTAATGAATACAGCATCAATGCCTCATATTTTGTCATACTTGTGTATTTATTTAATGAACAGTTTATTATTTTGCTAGTAACGCATTTAAATGTTGATTGCAAGTGCCATTAAAAACTATGCTAATTTAAAAGTGGTCAAATGCATGTGTTATTGCACACCAGAATAGAAAAGAGAACCAAAAGACGCTTCTGTCAAGAAGGCATAAATAATTGTTTAAATGATATTAACGAAAATTCATTGTCCTTTAATGTGATTGCAATTGCACAAGAACACTAGCTTATTTATTTATTTATTAACAGTCTTTTATCTGTAATTATTGTGAATGATCTGAGTGTGACTGAATGCTTATAACATTTCTTTTTTTTTATATGATTGTAATGTATTAGTTTAGTCTGGGAAGTGGTCAAGATGTGACAGATAATGTCAGTAGCATTTCATCATCATCATCATCATCATCATTTAAGACTGATTATGCCTTTCAGCGTTCAGTCTGGAGCATAGCCCCCCTTATACAGTTCCTCCATGATCCCCTATTCAGTGCTAACTTTGGTGCCTCTTCTGATGTTAAACCTATTACTTCAAAATCATTCTTAACCGAATCCAGGTACCTTCTCCTCGGTCTGCCCCGACTCCTCCTACCCTCTACTGCTGAATCCATGAGTCTCTTGGGTAACCTTGCTTCTCCCATGCGTGTAACATGACCCCACCATCTGAGCCTGTTCGCCCTGACTGCTACATCTATAAAGTTCATTCCCAGTTTTTCTTTGATTTCTTCATTGTGGACACCCTCCTGCCATTGTTCCCATCTACTAGTACCTGCAATCATCCTAGCTACTTTCATATCCGTAACCTCAACCTTGTTGATAAGGTAGCCTGAATCCACCCAGCTTTCGCTCCCATACAACAAAGTTGGTCGAAAGATTGAACGGTGCACAGATAACTTAGTCTTGGTACTGACTTCCTTCTTGCAGAAGAGAGTAGATCGTAGCTGAGCGCTCACTGCATTAGCTTTGCTACACCTTGCTTCCAGTTCTTTCACTATGTTGCCATCCTGTGAGAATATGCATCCTAAGTACTTGAAACCGTCCACCTGTTCTAACTTTGTTCCTCCTATTTGGCACACCATCCGTTTATATTTCTTTCCCACTGACATTACTTTCGTTTTGGACGTGCTAATCTTCATACCATAGTCCTTACATTTCTGATCTAGCTCTGAAATATTACTTTACAAACTTTCAATCGAATCTGCCATCACAACTAAGTCATCCGCATATGCAAGACTGCTTATTTTGTGTTCACATATCTTAATCTCACCCCGCCAGTCTATTGTTTTCAACATATGATCCAGAAATAATATGAACAACAGTGGAGACAGGTTGCAGCCTTGTCTTACCCCTGAAACTACTCTGAACCATGAACTCAATTTACCGTCAACTCTAACTGCTGCCTGACTATCCATGTAAAGACCTTTAATTGGTTGCAAAAGTTTGCCTCCTATTCCATAATCTTGTAGAACAGACAATAACTTCCTCCTAGGAACCAGGTCATATGCCTTTTCTAGATCTATAAAGCATAGATACAATTCCCTGTTCCACTCATAACACTTCTCCATTATTTGCCGTAAGCTAAAGATCTGGTCCTGACAACCTCTAAGAGGCCTAAACCCACACTGATTTTCATCCAATTGGTCCTCAACTAATACTCGCACTTTCCTTTCAACAATACCTGAGAAGATTTTACCCACAACGCTGATTAAAGAGATACCTCTGTAGTTGTTACAATCTTTTCTGTTTCCATGTTTAAAGATTGGTGTGATTACTGCTTTTGTCCAGTCTGATGGAACCTGTCCCGACTCCCAGGCCATTTCGATAATCCTGTGTAGCCATTTAAGATCTGACATTCCACTGTATTTGATGAGTTCCGACTTAATTTCATCCACCCCAGCCGCTTTATTGCACTGCAATCTATTGACCATTTTTTCCACTTCCTCAAATGTGATCCTATTTCCATCATCATTCCTATCCCATTCTACCTCGAAATCTGAAACATTACTGATCGCATTTTCACCTACATTGAGAAACTCTTCAAAATATTCCCTCCATCTGCCCAAGGCATCCACAGGATTCACCAGCAGTTTTCCTGACCTGTCCAAAATACTTGTCGTTTCCTTTTTACCTCCCTTTCGAAGACTGCTAATTACGCTCCAGAATGGTTTTCCAGCAGCTTGACCCATAGTCTCCAACCTGTTTCCAAAGTCTTCCCACGATTTCTTCTTGGATGCTGCAATTATCTGTTTGGCTTTGTTTCTTTCTTCAACATAACTTTCTCTGTCTACCTGGGTTCTGGTATGTAGCCATTTTTGATACGCCTTCTTTTTCCTTTTACAGGCTGCCTTGACTGTATCATTCCACCAAGCTGTTTGCTTCATCCTACTTTTACACACTACTGTTCCAAGACATTCTTTAGCCACTTCTAGTACTGTGTCCCTGTACCTTGTCCATTCATTTTCCAATGACTGTAATTGACTACATTCAACTCACTGGTACCTTTCTGAGATCGCTGTTATGTACTTGTGCCTGATTTCCTTATCCTGAAGTTTCTCCACTCTTATCCTCCTACATATGGACCTGACCTCCTGCACTTTCGGCCTCACAATCCCAATTTCACTGCAGATTAAATAATGATCAGTGTCATCAAAGAATCCCCTGAATACACGTGTGTCCCTCACAGCCTTCCTGAATTCCTGATCTGTTATTATATAGTCAATGACAGATCTGGTTCCCCTGCCTTCCCAAGTATACCGGTGAATGTTCTTATGTTCAAAAAAGGAGTTTGTGATTACTAAGCCCATACTGGCACAGAAATCCAAGAGTTGTTTCCCGTTCCTGTTGGCCTCCATATCCTCTCCAAATTTACCCATAACCTTTTCATACCTTCTGTTCGATTTCCAATCCTGGCGTTAAAATCACCCATGAGCAGAACACTGTCCTTGTCCTTTACTCTAACAACTACATCACTGAGTGCCTCATAAAAACTATCCATCTTATCTTGATCTGTCCCGTCACAATGCGAGTATACTGACACAATCCTAATTTTCTTGCTAGACACTGTCAAATCTATCCACATCAGTCGTTCGTTTACATACCTTATTGCAACTACGCTGGGTTCCATTTCTTTCCTGATGTTAAGCCCTACACCCCATTGTGCTATTCCTGCTTTGACTCCTGACAGGTAGACCTTGTATTCTCCCACTTCCTCTTCTTTCTCACCCCTTACCCGAATGTCACTAACAGCTAAAACGTCCAGCCCCATCTTACTTGCAGCCTCTGCCAGCTCTACCTTCTTCCCAGAGTAGCCCCCATTGATATTAATAGCTCCCCATCTCATTACCATTTGTTTGCCAAGTCGTATCTTAGGAGTCCCTGATTTGTCAGTTAGAGGTGGGACTCCGTCACCTCCAAAGGTCCGAGGCATTTTGCTCTGATTGTTGCCAGCATCATATTTAAAGTACCAGGGAAGCAGGTGTCAGTAGCATTTGACTCTAGTAGTGTTCCACTACTGTCTGCTTTTCCATTGGCTGAAGGTAACCCACACCAAAAATATATCGTTTTAAATGTCAGTAGCATTTAAAACGATATATTTTTGGTGTGGATTACCTTCAGCCAATGGAAAAGCAGACAGTAGTGGAACACTACTAGAGTCAAGTGGAGACTGGGACTCTTCGTGTGAAGAGCTCAAGGGAGCGATTCTGGACACTGTGGTGAGTTCCGGAAGAACTCAGACCTGTTTGGAGTGACGTGTATGATTCAGCTGTATAAGTGACTGTTTCTGGGCAGTGGATGGTCTCTGCAATACTTTAACTTCTGAGGGGACTTTATATTTCGAGAGGTCTCAATGTGCCACAGAAGAGGACTCTACCTTTTGTCACTTGATTTGCGGAACTGAGAATAGACAGACTGTGAGCTACTATTTTCGTATCATGTGTGATAACTTGTGAATCATCATGTTGACCTCTGAATTACCTAAAGCTGGTAAATGTTCCATGTGTTGTGATTACGAAATGGGGTTAGTTTTCGCTAGTCTTATGTGACTATTTAGTTTGGAGATTTTGCTACCATCCTTGTATAACTCTCAACGTAACTTTCCTGTATTTAATATCGGGTTTTTCCATCTGCATTTTAAATGAATATCGCAAGACCACTTCCCATTTATTCGAGATGTCCTTTCCTGAATAAACATAATTCAACATAACTCTCTGTCGTCTACATCAATTATGGAAGTCAGAACACAATCCTTGTTATTAAATTAATCAGTTAACTTTTATTTTGTATTTCTGCGTATTTTATTCATTCGCAATTCTAGCCAACGTATAAACTATTTTACTGCAGATTACAGTTATAGTTTATTATTTGCAGCGAATTAGCTGCGAGGTATGAAAGCAGACGTGCGCAGCTCGCCCCTATGACTACATCAAGCTTTTCGTTTTAAACAGAGCCATGTATAGCCAAAGTATCTAAGGTACGATCAATATCAGGTAAAGTAGCAACTGGTTTGCTCGTATGCGACATGGCTAGGCAGAGCAACTACAAAGCAGTAACCATTAGGTACAGTCGCAATTAGTTGTCTTCAACTGTCCTGAATATAAAAAAACCCATAAACTGACTCTATGACTTTATTGGTAATATGTACTACGTCCTTTCTGAGATATTCATTGCACAGTATTTTAGTCTTATTGTAACTGATTTTTCGGGGATATCTCTAAAACTGCTCTATTAAGTTCTTCCACAAGTTGCTGAAGTTTATCTACTATACTAACAGACAGTACAATGTCATCAGGAGGCGACCGACCCAAACGTATTCCATTAGCATGCACTACTCCTTTGTTTCCCACGTTTAAGAATATGAAATATTCTTCAGGGCTGCTGAGAATAGTTTTTGTGATATGAAAGCTCCGTGCCTCACTGCTCTTTCAATTCTTAAATTCTCATTATACTGTTGAAGTCTAATAAAAGCAGTAAGCACTGATACATACAGGGTGATTCAAGATTCCTGTTATAGGCTTCTAGGGACTGAAGAGGTGACTTAATAGATTTTGTAAAATTAATTTGAGAATCGTATCACTTTCATATCTCCCACTTCATGGTACGTTTACGCCATGACGTACGTTCAACAATTGGTTCTGCTAAGAAATTCATTAATGGAGCATAAAGAATTGGCCACCAACAAATCCTTTAGACTCTTCTAAAACTGAACTTTATTATTAGTTAAATTTTTATGGCTGCAGGCATTTTATTGAAAATGTGTATTGCTGAAAGTGGACACTTTTCTGAACCAAAGAAAGTGAATTTAAAACTTTGTGAAAGTTATTCTTATTTCTAGTATTGATTCTATAAACTGAGATGTTGCTTTCAAAAGATATATATTAAGCGCCAAATTTCATTAACGAATAAATATATTTTGGGTAAGCAGTAGCTGGTATCCCCAGTTCCTTAAACAACCCTCTGCAGGACGTTCTTGAATTCACACCACAACTAATTCGTATTGTACGTTTTTGCGCTTGGAAAACTTTAGCTTAGCTTTATGAGTTACACCACGAAATAATTCCGTTGGACATTATGGAATGAAAGTATGCATAGTATGCTATCTTTCATTTTTATATCTTGTATGTCTGACAACATCTGCATAACAAATAGAGATTTATTTTGGCGCTTCAGCATTTCTGTTGTATGCTCCTTCCACTCTATAATGCAGATAGAAGACGTTGACTGTTAATTTCTTCGGATTAGAGCTTGATAATAAATTTAACTAGCAGGAGCATACCACAGAAATGGTGAAGCGCCAAAATAAATCTCTATTTGTTAAGCAAATTTTGTCAGACATATATATATAAATAATAGGCATATACTAGTAGGAAATCTTTTACAAATTTTGAAGCTGGCCGTTGTGGCCGAGCGGCTCTAGGCTCTTTAGTCCGCAACCGCGCTGCTGCTACGGTCGCAGGTTCGAATCCTGCCTCGGGCATGGATGTGTGTGATATCCTTAGGTTAGTTAGGTTTAAGTAGTTCTAAGTCTACGAGGCTGATGACCTCAGATGTTAAGTCCCATAGTGCTTAGAGCCATTTGAACAAGTTCTGAACTGCATATAGTATGTTTTTTCAACGTTTAGTTACAGAGAACTGTGCAAGGAACCATTTATTTATGTCCATGAAAATCTCATTAGCGGACCTTTCTACTGACTGCAGTAAGTTCTTATTTGAAGAGTTTTCAGTGAAATCTACATTAAAACCACCTGTAACCACTAATTCTTTCTTTTTTGTTGTTAAATATGTCAATAGAGATTCAAAGCGATTTATGAACAGATTAAAATTACCTGCTTATACTCAGTATACCCTTAGTATTGCGAATAATTTATTATGAAATTCTACTTCCGGTGCACATGCTTCCATATGCTGCCCTAGGCAAAATTTACGAATGTCTACATTCCTAAATTTATGGCAATTCCTGATGAATGTGAGTACTCCTCCATCCCCCATTTCTGTCCTACAAAACCAAGAATGTAACAAAATTCTGTAACACTTAATGCATCTGTAGCAGCGGTGCATTATGTTCAGAGAGGAGATTTTGTTAACTGGGTTGGATGACTCTAATTCATCAATTCAGATAATAGTTCATTAATTTTACTACTTAGTCGCCGAATATTTTGATGCGCTAAAGATAGTTGCACTTCATACTGACTGAAATAAAAATGGGTTGAAATAAAATTTCTACTAATTGCTGAAAATTTTTAACCAACAGCTGTGTTTGCTGATCCGGTGTGCTAGAATTATGCTGTTTAGTTTCTTTCTCAGACTGAAGGTTCGTTTCAATCCTGACCTCTCTTAGAACTTGACTTCTTTCTGTCTTGCCTATCCTAAAAATGGTGCTGCTCCAACACCTGTAACCACTTGTATTTTACTACTCGTGGCAGTGCCTCCCCACCCCCCCCCCCCCCTCTCGCCCCCCTTCCATTAAATTTCCTGTCATTAGCCTATTCAGTGTACCCTTCCCTTTTCTGTTGAGGTGTAGGCCATTTCTAGTACAATCCCACCTACTGACAGAATCAACGGGAACCCAATCAATATGTGCCCTCCAGTAGCCCCCTGTATGTCAATATTAGTAAGCACTCTTGTTGAAAGACTGTTTAAGGATTTTTTTGTCAAACAGAGACCAAGTGTATTTTTCATGTATGATCCTAAGCAGTACTTGTCCTGTAAAAAAAGAGGTTACGGTACTGTTACCTTCTGTTTTTTTTTAATTTAGACTTCTTAAAACGTTATTTTAAGGCTTTTCTGAACATTTTAAAAGCGTGAATACAACATTTGTATTGATTAAAAATAAAGTTCTTCCATATCAGATTTCAGAACCTACAGTTCTGATTTCTTTTGATCAGAGCTATCGGTACGGGGTATGCTACAAATCAAGCACTGATCCTAAGTATGAAATATGAAGTACGAGATGCTATTGGTTCCGCCCATTTTGGAGATGGCTATTATACGATTTTTTTTTTTAGGAATTTGTGGAGCAATTTTACAAGCTATTTTCACAGTAGTTATGAGTTCACTGCACGGCTTCATGTAATTTACTACCTAGAACTGTTTTAATTATTCTGTTTATTACATTATCTGCATTCTTCTTCATATCTATGGCCATTTGAACTTTAGCTTTCATTGCAACAGTGACTGCTAAAGCAGTAAATTTTCCACTGTGTTTAACGTGTTTTGCTTTCATTCTACACCATGCTCTTTCATCCAGAATCCAGTCTGTTCTATGTTTGTATGATAAATTGTCTGGATGTATTGCATAAGTGATGTCATGTTCCTTGCGCGCAGCATGTAATGGATTGACTTCAACATTACCTCTGTTTGGCTGTTCCACTACCTTCGTTCCTTGCCCACAGTATGAGTAGTCAGGTATACGAAGTTCTATGGGTATTAAGGAGATCCACCTTGCTTCTTCTTCTTCTTACTTGCTTGAATTCCACCTCATGAATCATTTAATAGAATCTAGACAATGCTCTTATGTATTAGTTGCTGCAAGGCAGAAGACCCTTAATGTGTTGGAATACGTGATTTAAGAAGCAAGTACTCTAACTTCCCGTCATTCCTATTACGGATGAAAGTGGTCATACCCACAGTGGTCTCAAATTTAAGGTTGGCGTTCTACGGATCAGAGCGTGGAATGTCAGATCCCTTAATCGGGCAGGAAAGTTAGAAAATTTAAAAAGGGTAATCGATAGGTTAAAGCTAGATACAGTGCGAATTAGTGAAGTTCGGTGGCAGAAGGAACAAGACTTCTGGTCAGATGAATACAGGGCTATAAACACAAAATGAATCAGGGGCAATGCAGGAGCAGGTTTAATAATGAATAAAAAAACAGGAGCGCAGTTAAGCTACTACGAACACCATAGTGAACGCATTATCGTGGCAACGATGGATACGAAGCCCACGCCTACTACAGTAGTACAAGTTCATACGCCAACTACCTCCGCAGGTGACGAAGATACAGGGGAAATGTATTATGAGATCAAAGAAACTATTCAAATAGTGAAGGGAGGCGAAAATTTAGTAGTTATGGGGGACTGGAGTTCGATAGTAGGAAAAGGAGGGGGTGGGAAAGTGGTAGGTGAATATGAAATAAGGGCAAGGAATGAAAGAGGAAGCCACCTGGTAGAATTTTGCACAGAGCATAACTTAATCATAGCTAACACTTGGTTCAAGAATCATGAAAGAAGGCTGTGTACGTGGAAGAGGCCTTTAGACACTGGAAGGTTCCGGATAGATAATATAATGGCAAGACAGAGATTTAGGAACGAGGTTTTAAATTGTAAGACATTTCCAGGGGCGGATGTGGACTCTGACCACAATCTATTGGTTATGCACTGTAGATTAAAACTGAAGAAACTGCAAAAAGGTGGGAATTTAAGGAGATGGGACCTGGATAAACTGAAAGAACCAGAGGTTGTAGAAAGTTTCAGAGACAGCATTAGGGAACAATTGAAAAGAACGGGGGAAAGTAGTACAGTAAAAGAAGAATGGGTAGCTTTGAAAGACGGAATAGTGAAGGCAGCAGAGGATCAAGTAGGTAAAAAGACGAGGTCTAGTAGAAATCTTGGGTAGCAGAAGAGATGTTGAATTTAATTGGTGAGAGGAAAAAATATAAAAATGCAGTAAGTGAAGCAGTCAAAAAGGAATACAAACGTCTCATAAATGAGATAGACAGGAAGTGCAAAATCGCTAAGCAGCGATGGCTAAAGAACAAATGTAAGGATGTAGAGGCATATATCATTAGGGATAAGATAGATACTGCCTACAGAAAAATTAAAGAGATCTTTGGAGAAAAGAGAACCACTGGTACGAATATCAAGAGCTCAGATGGAAAACTAGTTCTAAGCAAAGAAGGGAAGGCAGAAAGGTGGAAGGAGTATGTAGAGGGTCTATACAAGTGCGATGTACTTGAGGGCAATATTATAGAAATAGAAGACGACTTAGATGAAGATGAAATGGGAGATATGATACTGCGTGAAGAGTTTGACAGAGCACTGAAAGACCTAAGACGAAACAAGGCCCTGGGAGTAATCAACAGTCAGTTAAAACTACTGATACCCTTGGGTGAGCCAACTCTGATAAAACTACACCATCTGCTGAGCCATATGTATGAGACACGCGACATACCCTCAGATTTCAAGAAGAATACAATAAGTTCAATCCCAAAGAAAGCAAGTGTTGACAGATGTGGGGGTTACCGAACTATCAGTTTAATTAGTCACAACGGCAAAATACTAACACGAATTCTTTACAGACGAATGGAAAAACTGGTAGAAGCCGACCTCGGGGAAGATCCGATTGAATTCTATAGAAATGTTGGAACACTTAAGGCAATACTGACACTACTACTTTTCTTAGAAGATAGATTAAGGAAAGGCAAACCTACGTTTCTAGCATTTGTAGACTTAGAGAAAGCTTTTGACAATGTTGAGCGGAATACTCTCTTTCAAATTCTGAAGGTGGCAAGGTCAAATACAGGGAACGAAAGGCTGTTTACAATTTGTACAGAAACCAGATGGCAGCTATAAGAGTTGAGGGGCATGAAAAGGAAGCAGTGATTGAGAAGGGCGTGAGACAGGGTCGTAGTCTATCTCCGATGTTATTCAATCTGTATATTGAGCAAGCAGTAAAGGAAACAAAAGGAAAATTTGGAGTAGGAATTAAAATCTATGGAGAGGAATAAAAACTTTGAGGTTTGCTGAAGGAGGAGTTGAACGGAATGGACAGTATCTAGAAAGGAGGATATAAGATTAACATCACAAAAGCAAAATGAGGATAATGGAATGTAGTTGAATTAAATCAGGTGATGCTAAGGGGGATTAGATTAAGAAAGGAGCCACATAAAGTAGTAGAAGAGTTTTTCTATTTGGGGAGCAAAATAAGTGATGATTGTCGAAGGATAGAGGATATAAAGTGTACACTGACAATGGCAAGGAAAGCGTTTCTGAAGAAGAGAAATTTGTTAACATCGACTTTAGATTTAAGTGTCAGGAAGACTTTTCTGAAAGTATTTCTGTGGAGAGTAACCATGTATGGAAGTGAAACATGGACGATGAATAGTTTAGACAAGAAGAGATTAAAGGCCTTCGAAATGAGGTGCTACAGAAAAATGCTGAAGATTAGATGGATAGATCACGTAACTAACGAGGAGGTACTGAATAGAATTGGAGAGAAGAAGAATTTGTGGCACAACTTGACTAGAAGAAGGGATCGGTTGGTAGGACACGTTCTGAGGCATCAAGGATCATCAGTTTAGTATTGGAGGGAAGCGCGGAGGGTAAAAATCGTCGAATGAGACCAAGAGATGAATATATTAAACAGATTCAGAAGGATGTAGGCTGTGATTGTTATTCGGAGATGAAGAAGCTTGCACAGGATAGAGTAGCATGGAGAGCTGCATCAAACCAGTCTCTGGACTAAAGACCTCAACAACATATACATATATATACACTCCTGGAAATGGAAAAAAGAACACATTGACACCGGTGTGTCAGACCCACCATACTTGCTCCGGACACTGCGAGAGGGCTGTACAAGCAATGATCACACGCACGGCACAGCGGACACACCAGGAACCGCGGTGTTGGCCGTCGAATGGCGCTAGCTGCGCAGCATTTGTGCACCGCCGCCGTCAGTGTCAGCCAGTTTGCCGTGGCATACGGAGCTCCATCGCAGTCTTTAACACTGGTAGCATGCCGCGACAGCGTGGACGTGAACCGTATGTGCAGTTGACGGACTTTGAGCGAGGGCGTATAGTGGGCATGCGGGAGGCCGGGTGGACGTACCGCCGAATTGCTCAACACGTGGGGCGTGAGGTCTCCACAGTACATCGATGTTGTCGCCAGTGGTCGGCGGAAGGTGCACGTGCCCGTCGACCTGGGACCGGACCGCAGCGACGCACGGATGCACGCCAAGACCGTAGGATCCTACGCAGTGCCGTAGGGGACCGCACCGCCACTTCCCAGCAAATTAGGGACACTGTTGCTCCTGGGGTATCGGCGAGGACCATTCGCAACCGTCTCCATGAAGCTGGGTTACGGTCCCGCACACCGTTAGGCCGTCTTCCGCTCACGCCCCAACATCGTGCAGCCCGCCTCCAGTGGTGTCGCGACAGGCGTGAATGGAGGGACGAATGGAGACGTGTCGTCTTCAGCGATGAGAGTCGCTTCTGCCTTGGTGCCAATGATGGTCGTATGCGTGTTTGGCGCCGTGCAGGTGAGCGCCACAATCAGGACTGCATACGACCGAGGCACACAGGGCCAACACCCGGCATCATGGTGTGGGGAGCGATCTCCTACACTGGCCGTACACCACTGGTGATCGTCGAGGGGACACTGAATAGTGCATGGTACATCCAAACCGTCATCGAACCCATCGTTCTACCATTCCTAGACCGGCAAGGGAACTTGCTGTTCCAACAGGACAATGCACGTCCGCATGTATCCCGTGCCACCCAATGTGCTCTAGAAGGTGTAAGTCAACTACCCTGGCCAGCAAGATCTCCGGATCTGTCCCCCATTGAGCATGTTTGGGACTGGATGAAGCGTCGTCTCACGCGGTCTGCACGTCCAGCACGAACGCTGGTCCAACTGAGGCGCCAGGTGGAAATGGCATGGCAAGCCGTTCCACAGGACTACATCCAGCATCTCTACGATCGTCTCCATGGGAGAATAGCAGCCTGCATTGCTGCGAAATGTGGATATACACTGTACTAGTGCCGACATTGTGCATGCTCTGTTGCCTGTGTCTATGTGCCTGTGGTTCTGTCAGTGTGATCATGTGATGTATCTGACCCCAGGAATGTGTCAATAAAGTTTCCCCTTCCTGGGACAATGAATTCACGGTGTTCTTATTTCAATTTCCAGGAGTGTGTATATATATATATATATATATATATATATATATATATATATATATATATATATATATATATTTCTTGTGGTAAGCAAGATCATATGAAGGCATACATTTCCGTGGGTCGCCTTTATGGATAGACAGCTTTTATCTAGAGTAGGCCAAATATATGGCAAAATTCCGAAACAATACTAATGTAATTATTCATTTCAGACAAGGTGAACGTAATTTAAGGCCTGTATTCAGCGATAATGGTAATCCAGAAATGACATTTGATGCAGTCCTCCAAGTGTGTAAATGAGCGTGGAGTAAGAATGCGTATAATTTTATGGTTGTAAGTAAAGACAATGGTTTAAATAATGGACACTACAAAATGTCTGTGGCGTGTATTTTTCTTGGGTATGTGGGATAACACTCTTTACTTCTCTCCGTCACGTAATACTCTATGTGACAGAACCATCCTTCAGTTAAACAACTATAAAACTATGCACAATCGAAATTTGACTATTGAATTAATAGTTTTGGCCCTAATGGTAAAACTGAAATGGATACAATGTAATAGATTTTCAAATACCACACAAACAAATTTAAACACATTGTAGGTACTGATGTCTATTCAAATGATAAATGTCCATTGTGACTACACCAATATATTGACGAAAAGCGCAAGGGTGAAATTCGATGAGCAAACACTAAAGAATACAAAAAGTGCTGTGGCGCAGTTCACAAAGTCAGGAATGAGTGAAGTCCCTACACCTCGGTTCACACTTAAGAGTGTGGATAACACTATCTGGCTATAATTCAGTACATTGACAGAAATTGTGAACAGAAAACTAGGCGTTAGTGGGCCATATTGTGGAGTTCCTTCGAAAAGCACAATCTGCCAAATCAACCAATGGTTGAGTGTGAGCAGTGTTTTTCGTCAGTAGCATGTTATTTTAATATCAGGCACTACCTCTCTCCGACAGATGGACAAAACTTTCTCTACCAGTCCTCTCTCTACTGTGGCATCGAAATCGAACAGCCAACCCCCCCCCCCCCCCCTCCCCCCGGGTATGCACCTTGACATCAATCACAGTCAGCTCACCAATCAAGACGTATATTCGCCATTCGCGTAGGAACACTGGTGCGAGTGCCTACGTGTCCCTCAAAAAATGCATCTGTTCTTAGAATTGCCTGTGCAGTGAATACCCGTCACGGCGACCAAAGCAAAATGTTTTCCTTCACGGGCCGCTAAGGCGTTCTCAGGAACGCCCATGGAAAACATTGTCAGGACTATCTGCCGAAGCTAAGGCACGCTCTCTTCTCCGCAGGGATTAATTACTAGCGCACTGTTCAGATGCGATCCAACCATAGTTCAGGTGCTGGTCTGTGCACAGAAATTCCCTGTGCCCCATTAAACGAGCATCCCTGCTGGGACATAGGCAAACCCCCTGATGCTTAAGGCGTATCCCCCACTAGTCCCTCTGAAAGTAGGATATCAGTGATCAAGACTCCTTGCCCGTCGCTCCATATACCTGAGCTCAGTACTTTGCATTCTCTAAACTGCAAACAATAAAGTGGCCGTTGTGCTATCTACGACAGCAGCCACAGCTGCGCCCAACAGCAGCCTTAGCTGTCAATGGGGAAGACGTGCTTCCAATATAAGCGCAATTCCTTCACGTCAAAGTACTGCATGCAATATTACATTAGAACCAACATCATGCCCAATCGCTGTCAGTTCTCTATACTATTCATTAAATTAGTCACTGTGCCTCCTCTACATGACACAAGTGCCCTAATCTGGTCACTCCATAATTGTGATCAGTTAAGTGAAAGAAAGACGAACTCAAAGGACTAGCCACCTTTTAAAAATATCGTATTAATTCAATAAATATATTTGTATTTGAGACTATCTGCTACACGTGAGCTGTGGTATAAATTACTTGTAATCAGTTCAGATGTTGACTGAGCATTACAGCTGTCAACATGTCTCAATTCAATTGAAGAAAAGATCAATCTTAAAAGTCAGGTGTTGAAATCCCTATGAAATATTCTCAGGAAATTGACATAGCTGAAAAAGGAGAAAGAGTAAGCTGAAGCAGTCTCTACTGGAAAGAGTATTGAGCATTTAGACTCATTTCTCAGCTGCTAGAGGGATTGGAACAGTTATTACAAAAGAAGAATTAAACAGACCTACACGAAAGAAACGAGGTGAATGAAAAGAAGGTGTTTATGAAAGCAGAAGAAGAAGAGAAGGAGACTAAAGACGAACAGGAAGATGGCCATGGAAATGCGGAAGAATGTCGAAACAAAATTATGCCAGAGGCACAGTGTAAACTGGCAAACAACAACTTTCACTAAACGAATAGACAAAACATATGACACTCTATACAGCATCTGATTTCATCCATTAGCAGAAATGTGGATAGCTGGAGATTCGGCGATAGGTATTGATGGAAATGATTTAATAATATTCACAATGTAATGTAAAGAGGAATGAGAGGATTATATCGTCTACTATTCAAAATTACACCTTAAAAGCAGTTACACAATACGAGATATTCAACATTATGGTAAAACTCTCAGCTCTACTAGTCCGTAGCTCGTGGTTGCTGCCTCTGGATCACTGGTTTCCGTGTTCGATTCCCGGCCGGTTTGGGGATTTTCTCTGCCCGGAGACTGGGTATTTGTGTTGTCCTCATCATTTCATCATCATCATTCGTGACAGTGGCTAGATTGGACTGCGTACAGAAATTGGACAGGGTAAAAATTGGGACTTCACGCGGGCGCTGATGACCGCGCAATTGAGCGCCCCACGAACCAAAACATCATCATCACGTCATTAGCACTACTAATAATAATACTCGTAGACAAAACTATTTCTCCCTCATAGGTCATAAATATATCAATATCATAAAGTCTGTTTAAGGAGAAAGTGATCGTGGATCACCATTAATAGAGAATGATAGATATTTTTGGAATGTGAGAGAACGAAAACGTGCTTAAGTTGGAAGATAGTTGTCACCTAGCTGTCTGCACGTGTAGCTTTCGTTCACTGGAATAATCAGAATCAGTTGGTAGACAGATTAATATTCTAGCTAGGTTCGGAAACAGTGGGCAATAATTCACATGATAATGAAATAATAGTTATTGAACAGGAGGTTGGTGAAGTTCACGATGGCTGTTGAAAGAACAGTGTATGAGAACATTCCATCGCAGAAAAGAAGTGTGTACAAAAATGACAGTTTCTGTCCATAAAGTATCACACAGCGGAACTAACAGAGATATTACTATTAGGTACCTAAAAAAAGAGATTGTTGTGGTTCCTTCTTTAAATGCAAGAGTGATTAATTGTCATTCGCAAGGTCATTGGTTTCAGTTCTGATCCAAATTCTTTTTCTGAAGTTAATGTGAAGATAATACTCTTGCTTAAGAGGAGGTGCTTTAAAGATTCTGTATACTTTGTTGCTTCTGAAGCATGTGATAAGTATGAATTTGCATGTCGTTACTTTAAGGGTATATTATTCATATCGTCTACAGTTTGCCCACAAAAAGGAATGCAGTGCCATTTCGATTTTATTAAGGCAGATACAGCAGTCAAAACTTGGCGATCTAGTGGAGATATCTCAAATATTTACTCAAACTGCAGCAAACTACTGGTTGCAATAGATGATATCCTAAAGAGTGTGGAAGATCGTTATTAAATTCCTATGTTTGTACTGTGTATAATAGCATAAAATGTGCTATGATTTGTGTTACAAGTGAAAGTTCACTGTAATTTACTTTATGAAAACTTTTTATAATAAAATTTATTTTTATAGTATTTTTTTGGGTTTTTTCCTTTTATTACCTCTGTACAATATTATAATGATGATGATGATGCAGATGTGGAAATAATGTTATGTGGCCACACGTGCCATGAAATTTAATGAGGAGGCAGAGGTGGAGAGAGGGAGAGAGAGAGAGAGAGGGGGATAGGAATAGGGATAGGGAGAGAGAGAGAGAGAGAGGGAGAGGGAGAGAGGGGAGGGGAGGAGATTTACTGCGGAGTATAAATCATAGAGGTGTGTGTGTGTGTGTGTGTATGCAGTTCAGAGGCAAATATCTTTGAACGCAACACCATTGTATGCACGTATCTTTCAACATGGCATCAGTTTAAGTAAAGCTGATGTAAGTTTTACGGAAATACTGCATATCTTCGAACTTGAAGATGAGATGAAGATGAAATGGGAGATACGATACTGCGTGAAGAGTTTGACAGAGCACTGAAAGACCTGAGTCGAAACAAGGCCCCCGGAGTAGACAACATTCCATTGGAACTACTGACGGCCTTGGGAGAGCCAGTCCTGACAAAACTCTACCATCTGGTGAGCAAGATGTATGAAACAGGCGAAATACCCTCAGACTTCAAGAAGAATATAATAATTCCAATCCCAAAGAAATCAGGTGTTGACAGATGTGAAAATTACCGAACAATCAGCTTAATAAGCCACAGCTGCAAAGTACTAACACGAATTCTTTACAGACGAATGGAAAAACTAGTAGAAGCCGACCTCGGGGAAGATCAGTTTGGATTCCGTAGAAATACTGGAACACGTGAGGCAATACTGACCTTACGACTTATCTTAGAAGAAAGATTAAGGAAAGGCAAACCTACGTTTCTAGCATTTGTAGACTTAGAGAAAGCTTTTGACAATGTTGACTGGAATACTCTATTTCAAATTCTAAAGGTGGCAGGGGTAAAATACAGGGAGCGAAAGGCTATATACAATTTGTACAGAAACCAGATGGCAGTTATAAGAGTCGAGGGACATGAAAGGGAAGCACTGGTTGGAAAGGGAGTAAGACTGGGTTGTAGCCTCTCCCCGATGTTATTCAATCTGTATATTGAGCAAGCAGTAAAGGAAACAAAAGAAAAATTTGGAGTAGGTATTAAAATCCATGGAGAAGAAATAAAAACTTTGAGGTTCGCCGATGACATTGTAATTCTGTCAGAGACAGCAAAGGACTTGGAAGAGCAGTTGAACGGAATGGATGGTGTCTTGAAGGGAGGATATAAGATGAACATCAACAAAAGCAAAACGAGGATAATGGAATGTAGTCGAATTAAGTCGGGTGATGCTGAGGGAATTAGATTAGAAAATGAGACACTTAAAGTAGTAAAGGAGTTTTGCTATTTGGGGAGTAAAATAACTGATGATGGTCGAAGTAGAGAGGATATAAAATGTAGACTGGCAATGGCAAGGAAAGCGTTTCTGAAGAAGAGAAATTTGTTAACATCGAGTATAGATTTAAGTGTCAGGAAGTCATTTCTGAAAGTATTTGTATGGAGTGTAGCCATGTATGGAAGTGAAACATGGACGGTAAATAGTTTGGACAAGAAGAGAATAGAAGCTTTTGAAATGTGGTGCTACAGAAGAATGCTGAAGATTAGATGGGTAGATCACGTAACTAATGAGGAAGTATTGAATAGGATTGGGGAGAAGAGAAGTTTGTGGCACAACTTGACCAGAAGAAGGGATCGGTTGGTAGGACATGTTCTGAGGCATCAAGGGATCACCAATTTAGTATTGGAGGGCAGCGTGGAGGGTAAAAATCATAGGGGGAGACCAAGAGATGAATACACTAAGCAGATTCTGAAGGATGTAGGTTGCAGTAGGTACTGGGAGATGAAGAAGCTTGCACAGGATAGAGTAGCATGGAGAGCTGCATCAAACCAGTCTCAGGACTGAAGACCACAACAACAACTTCGAACTTTGCACCATTTTTACACACTGCAAGTGATTGGGTGCCTCATATTAATACTAAATTGAGTTTGACTGAAGAGAGTGAAGGGAGAAACGCATGGGGAAAGAGGGCGGGTGAGGGTAGAGGATGGGGTACAAAGCACAGCTCGACTAGTTCCGCCATATTGTATTTTTAAATTTCTCGACAGCAGTGCCATCTTGCAGTTTTCGAATTTCCCTCTACCTCGCTCTTGCGTTTTTAAATTTTCTGCCACCATCATCTTGCAGTTTTTAAATTTCCAGCCACTGCCATCTTGCGCTTTTGAATTTTCCACCACCACCATTTTGGATTTTATGGAGAATGCAGCCCCGTAAAGCGACGCAAACTTCAACTCTGGATCAGAACGCTTGTAGATCTACTACTAAAATGGAAACAGTCTATTTTTTTCTAAGTTAGAATGGCAGGACAAAAGCCCATGTATCCTACACCTACCTTCCCCTCCAATTTATACTTCGAAATCTCATGTGAGACTGCAGGTCTGAGTCTCGATGACGAAAGTTGCAATTGGTTCGCCGGCCGGAGTGGCCGAGTGGTTCTAGGCGCTACAGTCTGGAACCGCGAGACAGCTACAGTCGCAGGTTCGAATCCTGCCTCGGGCATGTATGTGTGTGATGTCCTTAGGTTAGTTAGGTTTAAGTAGTTCTAAGTTCTAGGGGACTGATGACCTCAGAAGTAAAGTCCCATAGTGCTCAGAGCCAATTGAACCATTTGTAATTGGTTCCATGTCAGCAGATAACGCACGATATTCCATTCGGTTGATTACTGGCACCTGAAATAAGAGTACACGAGGTGGGCACGGTACCCGTGTGCTACATTGTCTTAAAAAATGAACTCATCGCTGAAATATTGACTTTAAGGACTCGACAATGAGTTGGAGAATCAGTCAGCCTTCAAGTTGCCCTTGATAGTTAAGAGAAATGTCCAGCACTTATGCATGAGGTCCAAAATATGACTGACCCACTTCCCTGTTGAGTGGTTTGGTCAGCATGCCTGAGATGTGCATTGGTTCCTGGCCGCCTCCACACTCTTTTACGACGACCATCAGATGTCACAAATATTCCGCGCTTGTCGCTGAACAGAACTCGACGTCAATGATCCGGATTCCATTTCGGCTATTCTCCCGCTTCCCTTCTTCCCGCTCCACAAAACTTGGGAATTCGTTCTACTGTTCTAAATACAAGCCGAGAGGCCTGGGCTGACATAGTCCTCCCAGTTGCCTCTGAAAAAACAGCGCGCATTTCTTCTGTATTCTCCTCGACCTACCTCCGAGTCGTCATTTGTAGGCAGCATCACCAGTTAGTGCTATTGAGTGAGGACAACCTCTACGACTCATCTCTTAAATGTGTTTTGTCTCACGATAGCGGCTGAATCTTCGAATGACGACGCTGTTTGGTGCAACATTTCGCCGGGCAAGTTCCCGTGCTGACAACCCTTTCTGCTGTAAAGTGATAATACATCCGTGGTTCTAGCTTGAAATAACCCTTCGAGACATTTTGAGAGCCTGATCAGTATACAAAAGCTGCATTATTCCATTCATGTTTTCTGGCACAGCTCACTCTACTAAAGTCCGGCTCTGTGGTTGACAAGGGGAATCCACAACAGGTCTCTGTCTGACGTATTCGAAAATTCGTTGGTGAAAGAAGGCCAAAAATAAAGGAACACATATTTTGTCTTAGGTGGCAATAATCAGTAGTTTCTGAGAAAACGACTGTAGAAGTTTTGATGCTACTGCATCAGTTCACACGCATGGTGATATACCAAGCGAGGTGGTAGTTTTGTGGCTAAGAGAATAGTTTCGAATTTTTGCGTTCCGTGTTCAAACCAATCTTACATTGTTATTTTTTTCTTCTTTTGCTGTCGTAGAAGTATGTGACATAATGATAACAAAATTTTGTGAGATCGAGAAATACAATGGGATTATGAGAAAAGAAATAAGTAATTCAGATCTTATTAAAATTAGATTTTATCATCACAAATGTAATATAAACTTACGTAACTAATAGTAGTTGAAAATAAGAAACATAAATTGTAGTATATCAGTTTTTGCTTTGATGTTTACTTTTATACTCCAAGGGAACAAGTGTAATCCCCAGGATGATATCTATCATCAACACATTGAAAGCATAAAAAGTCGAAGCACCGCCAGCAACGTGCGAAGGCGCATACGGCACATTCTCATTCTATAATGCGAATATCTTTAGAAAAAGCAATATCTTTAACGTTGCTAATACCTCGCTATCTTGCAATAATTTCGCGACAAACCAAGCATATCAAAGCACTTCCTCAATAGCTGGAGCCTGTAATAGATTACGGATACAGACGTATATCTTATAATTTTCTTCGCTTCAAACATTGTGATTTCCGTTTGCTCTGAGATGAGGATAGTACACTTCTGTAAAAGGCGAATGTCATTCTGCACCGGTCAGTAAAAGTATACGTGGAAGGTTTGACAGAGTGGCATCCACTTTGGAGAAATTTCTTTTAATGGACACGCCGATATTCCAATTTAATAGACAACCAGACCAATTTATAAGGCGGAATACCTTCCCACATCCCATGAGTCAATAACGTACAGAAACACACCCATTTTTACGAAAGGACAAAAACTCTTTCCAAAATCTGACGATAGATTTCTTTATTTCAGCTGGCTCGCAGCTATTTCTGTAACATTCTCGCCTCAAGACGATAACATTCTCTTGCTAGAGATGTGATACATTGTGTTTGATCAGTACTTATAGCGAAATCCGGGTTGAATGCAGGAATTATAGTGGAAGTTTGAAGTTGAAAGAATTTGCTGTTTCGAATAATTCATCAGTCGTAAGCTTGTCATTGGTGCTGATGTATTTGGTGACACGACTCTGCAGAACAGGCTATTTTGCTATGTTAAAAATATGATTTTCGGATTGCTGCTATTCTCATTGAGCATAACATTTAAATAGCATTTACGACCAATATTCTCACAAAATATCTGTTACCTTTATGTAATTAAAGCTTAAAAATCATTAAATATCAAGCTGTGGTCACGTGATCGATAACGCTCTGTTACTGGCGATATATGCAACGTTGGACATTATTTTCCCTGGTCTCTGTAACATCATTAAAGTCGCTCAAAACTGTGGAATTGTAGAACTTTTGGAAATGGGTCCGTATACTGTAACTAGATTGTCGACTGTCAGTCATTAGCTAAGATCCGAAGCACAACAAAATTATTCTTTGCAGAACTTAGTACTGACTTCTTCTGTAGAAAGCACTCAGTCGAGATACTTCAGCCGTCAGGCATTCTGTACCGTAACGGATATCGCTTTCGACCGTACTGAAAGAAGTCCTATGTTCGAATCCTGACATGATCTTATAATTTTAAAGGTTTTATAAGAAATACGAAAACAGCGTTAACAAGAACTGATTGTAGAAGTTGTTTCGACTGTGGGATGTATTATGTATAGCTTCACATTTGTCTTACTCTGAGAAACGGGCAGCAGAGGATAAATGCATTTACTTTGCCAACAAACAATTCACTGTTTTGTAAAGCATTGCTAATAGTGAAGATATCGCCATACGTCCACAGTACAACTAGGCGCAGGACGATGATGATGTACGGAGAGATATAGAGAGTGTACAACATGCACGTGACATAAACGTAAGGGCTGTGATGTTTGCGAGTGTAAACTACCGTCTGAAGATGATGAAACTGAAAAAGTTTAAACAATAAGGATCATACCAAGACAGTATGAAAATAAAAACATTGTTTCTAATAAAGTAAAAAGTGTGTGGTCACATTAGCTAGAAAATATGTTTTTGAACGTGACGTGTGTGAACAACGAATGCAAATGTAAGCGCATGTAAACAGCAAGGAAAACACAATAATATTCTTTTTCTGATCGATGTGGTGACGTTTTGTAATTATGATTTGGTTTTCATATGAGAGGACTGTCGAGTCGTTTTACAAACAAGTAAAAATATTCTTTCGGGTTAGAGTCGAAACAGCGATCTATGGACATCGTCTTATAAAATTCGACGGTTTACCTCCCTAACAACTGAGCTACCGAATATTTGAGGTGTAATTAGATAAAACGACAATTTTCATTAGGAGTTTAATTTCGTTGAATGACGCTATTCTACGATGTAGTAGTGGAAGAGCATATCTCGGAGATAAGTTAATGTTAACTTCACAGTGCAACACATTTTTAATTAAGTTTGTGAATTTGTGCGTCGACATGGAGGTAACCATATTTTACCCAACTTCTCATTCTCTGGAACACTCAAAAACTTTTCAGGAGTTTTTTTAATCGATGTATTTGTACAGTATGGCACTATACTCCATTTGTAATCCATTTTCCGAACCGTAAATACCAAAACGAAACATGACTGTGAATAGCCATTGTGACAGTAGGAGTAGCGAGCTAGGCGTCACAGGCATCACATGACTCGAATGGAACGTTTTAGCGGGCGTTCAAATTATTTGAATTTCATTTCCGTTTTTATAAAAGACTGCTGAAATTCAAGAGGAAAAAACATGTTAGGAGCATAAAATGACAGAATTAATCACTTAAGACAGTTTCCAGAAAACAGTCAAATACCATATTCTGTATTTCCCCTTGAATTAATCGCACCAGGTGTTCGAGGCTTTGAATTCAAAACTTTCCGGCAGCAATGAGGTTTCTGGAGCCATTATTTGTTGCCAGAATGCTTGTGTGGTAACCACGTGTACATTTTTTCTAACCTCAGTAAAACGATCGAACACCCACGAAACAATCATTTTGTATTTATGTCGATTTGATCCTTCGCTTGTCACTTGGGTCTCCATGGCGATAGCTGTTTTGTAGCTGTGAGCTTGCACACCCGTACACTCCCCAGAAAAACTATTACTAACAGCTTTGGTTTGTCTTAAAGAACAACAAGATGTAAACTAGTCAGTGGAAAGGCATCGTAATGTCTACACAACAGCCACACAATTTCACGTAAGACACCCATCATCAGTTTTTGGACAAAGTTTTGTGACCTTACATGAAAATGGAACCGCTTCTGTACATTACTGTCTCGTGAGATGGGCAAAGCTGTCCCTCTTTATACGATGAACTGGTCGCCGATGAGGTGTCGACGTGTTCATTAAAAGAAATTTCGCCAAAGTTAATACCGTTCTGTAAATCGTATGACATACACTGTTACTGATTGGTGAAGAAGTACATTCGCCCATTACAGACGTGCCCCATTCTCATTGCGCAGCAAGGAAAAATCATAATTAGAAGCGATGCAGTTAATAAAATACACGCCTGTATCCGTAATCAATCGCAAGCTTCAGCCTTGGAGAAAATGTTTTGATGTGCTTGGTCTGCCGCGAAAATATCGCCAAATCGCAAGGTATTTAGCAACCTTAGCCACGTCGTTTTTTCTAATAGTATCTAAACGAAAATACACTCCTGGAAATTGAAATAAGAACACCGTGAATTCATTGTCCCAGGAAGGGGAAACTTTATTGACACATTCCTGGGGTCAGATACATCACATGATCACACTGACAGAACCACAGGCACATAGACACAGGCAACAGAGCATGCACAATGTCGGCACTAGTACAGTGTATATCCACCTTTCGCAGCAATGCAGGCTGCTATTCTCCCATGGAGACGATCGTAGAGATGCTGGATGTAGTCCTGTGTAACGGCTTGCCATGCCATTTCCACCTGGCGCCTCAGTTGGCCCAGCGTTCGTGCTGGACGTGCAGACCGCGTGAGACGACGCTTCATCCAGTCCCAAACATGCTCAATGGGGGACAGATCCGGAGATCTTGCTGGCCAGGGTAGTTGACTTACACCTTCTAGAGCACGTTGGGTGGCACGGGATACATGCGGACGTGCATTGTCCTGTTGGAACAGCAAGTTCCCTTGCCGGTCTAGGAATGGTAGAACGATGGGTTCGATGACGGTTTGGATGTACCGTGCACTATTCAGTGTCCCCTCGACGATCACCAGTGGTGTACGGCCAGTGTAGGAGATCGCTCCCCACACCATGATGCCGGGTGTTGGCCCTGTGTGCCTCGGTCGTATGCAGTCCTGATTGTGGTGCTCACCTGCACGGCGCCAAACACGCATACGACCATCATTGGCACCAAGGCAGAAGCGACTCTCATCGCTGAAGACGACACGTCTCCATTCGTCCCTCCATTCACGCCTGTCGCGACACCACTGGAGGCGGGCTGCACGATGTTGGAGCGTGAGCGGAAGACGGCCTAACGGTGTGCGGGACCGTAGCCCAGCTTCATGGAGACGGTTGCGAATGGTCCTCGCCGATACCCCAGGAGCAACAGTGTCCCTAATTTGCTGGGAAGTGGCGGTGCGGTCCCCTACGGCGCTGCGTAGGATCCTACGGTCTTGGCGTGCATCCGTGCGTCGCTGCGGTCCGGTCCCAGGTCGACGGGCACGTGCACCTTCCGCCGACCACTGGCGACAACATCGATGTACTGTGGAGACCTCACGCCCCACGTGTTGAGCAATTCGGCGGTACGTCCACCCGGCCTCCCGCATGCCCACTATACGCCCTCGCTCAAAGTCCGTCAACTGCACATACGGTTCACGTCCACGCTGTCGCGGCATGCTACCAGTGTTAAAGACTGCGATGGAGCTCCGTATGCCACGGCAAACTGGCTGACACTGACGGCGGCGGTGCACAAATGCTGCGCAGCTAGCGCCATTCGACGGCCAACACCGCGGTTCCTGGTGTGTCCGCTGTGCCGTGCGTGTGATCATTGCTTGCACAGCCCTCTCGCAGTGTCCGGAGCAAGTATGGTGGGTCTGACACACCGGTGTCAATGTGTTCTTTTTTCCATTTCCAGGAGTGTAATTATGTGACTGTGGCACATGTGCCTTTCCACGTTAATCATGGTGCTCTGACTTCTATGTTATAACATTTTTATGATATTATATCACCCTGGGGAAGACACTGGTTCTCTTTAAGCATAACAATACAAAAAGGAACAAAGAGAAAATTTATATACTGGAATTTATATGTTTTCATACGTAGTTATATTAGATTTGGGATGATAAAATGTATTTTAACAAGATTTGAAAAGTTTATTTCTTTTCTCAACAGCTCCATTGTATTTCTCGATGTTAAAAAAAATATTGATCATGTCACTGATGTCACATACTTCCGTGACAACAAAAAACATACGATTGTATTTGAACAAGGAGCACGAAAATTCGAAATTGTGCTCTTAACCACTACGCTAGCGACTCGCTTGGTTTAAGTTATGCGCACTAAGTGATGAATTAGCGTCAGAACTTTGTATTTTCTCAGAAATTATCGAATGTTGGCCGCCAGTACAAAATAAGTACCCTTTCTTTTCACCCTTCTTTTATTAAGTGAAGTTTCGACTGTGTCAGTGAGCAACCTATGATGGCTACCCCTTGTCAGTGGTGCCGGCAGTGTGTTCGGTCAAGGAACTCGCCACCTTCTATAGTAAAAAATAATAAAAATTCTGAACGATGGAATTCGAAGATGTGTTGCGACATCCGCACAGAACCAATGGCGATAAAACTTGGAAAAGTGCGAGTAGGACCCGCGCTCTGAGAGTTCCGTACAAACTTAATTATGTACATAGGTAGTTCATCTATAGGTTTTGATAAGTGAGACTGCGTGTATCCGAAAAGGTGACATAAACGGCCGTATCTTCTGATTGCATTGACATAAAAGGTTAATTTTTTTTACACCGCCAAGACAACGTAGACGTTAGCATTTGGCAAAAGTTTTAACTTGGTACGTCTTCCTGTTCCTGAGAAAAATAAGTATGTACAAACGGTCTTATGTTTTGATCGCACTGACTTAGAAGCTTAAATTTTTTACACCGCCAATGGACCGGTTTTAATAGACGGACAGACAGACGGACGGACGGCCGGCGAAGTGATCCTACAAGGGTTCCATTTTTACCGATTCTGGCACGGAACCGTATAAACGACGAAGAAACAGGTCGATAAAAAGAAAAAAAACAGTGGTCAGTAAATCAGGCCGATATACGGGGGACCAGTGTTCGATTCCCGGTAATACCAGAGATTTTTCCTTGTTGGGAAGAGTGAACAGGGGTACATTCAGCCTCGTTATGTAAGTTAAGGAGCTACTTGAGTGACAAGCAGCGGCTCTAAAGTCAGGAAAGCCGACAACGGCCGGGAGAGCTGTGTGCTGACTCTATGCCTCTCCATGCCGCATCCGACCGACGCCGTAGTCAGCGGATGACAAGGTGGTTAATCGGTCCCGATTGACCCGTGTGGGCTACAACGCGGAACTTCCGTTTTCGCTGTACTGAACTGCAAGGAGAATGCTTTCACATCGGGCACCCAGTATTCTCCTGTGGTCAAAGGACAAAGAGGTTTCCGATCAAAAAAGTGAACCATGCCAGTCATGAGGATGGCGCAAAACTTTATTTGGCAGTTTATTAATTATTAGCTGCGCAGGGTAGCCGCGCGGTCTTGGACACGTTGCCACGGTCCGCGCGGCTCCCGCCGTCGGAGGTTCGAGTCCTCCCTCGGGCATGGGTGTGTGTATTGTCCTGAGCGTAAGGTAGTTTAAGTTAGATTAAGTAGTGTGTCAGCCTAGGGACCGATGACCTCAGCAGTTTGGTCCCGTAGGAACTTACCACAAATTTCCAAATTAATTATTAAATACCAGCACTCTTTTACAATGTGCATATCGCAATGCCGTCGCACCTTATAGGTCTGAGGCTCATTAATTATAGTTTGTCTCCTTTTGCTCAATTCATACTCTCCAAATATCACATGAGTGTCTCGCCGCTGATGAAGCTGAACCCACCCAACTAAATCACATGTATAAATCACAGTTATTCGGTTCTGCGACGGTAATTTAAAAGTGTTTTTAAGCATTTTGATGGAACCTGCGTCGGTATGCATGAGAGAATGTGCTGTTCAGCTACACCACCAAATAGCTATGCAGTGCTCGCCGTGGCAGCGCTGGTATGCAATATGTATCACAAACTTATCCTGCCATGGAGAGGGTCATCCGAAACATTTCCACTTCGTGTTCCTTTCGTCACCAGCCCGCTGAAATTACCAGTCGATATACACAGTCAAGTAAGTGATACTGAGGGGGGGGGGGGGGGGGGCGAACAGCGCGAAAATATGGCAGGAATTCTGGAATTCATACGTATTTAACTGCACCATTCGAGCAAGCGCTACTGCCCAGCAGGTTTTAGCTTTTAATGCTCGTGTGTTTGAAATACAGGGCGTCCCAGGAGGAATAGTCAGTGTTCAGGGAAATGACAAGAAGCAAAAAACTTCATATTAATGTACGCCATATTCCGTATTATTTCCGTGCTAATACACATTTAATATACATTATTACTTATATCCCGTATTATTCAATACATTATAAGGTTTACACATGTACAATTGTTACTGAACATTACAAAATGTGTTTTACAATGCGTCAGTTGAAAAATACCTTGCCTCGGTCATGGATGTGTTTGATGTCCTTAGGTTAGTTAGGTTTAAGTATTTCTAAGTTCTAGGACTGATGACCTCAGCAGTTACGTTCCATAGTGTTCAGAGCCAAAGATACTTATTTTTAACACATTCACCTCTAAGTATTATTTTACATGTCACATTATTGCTGTTGAAGAGTTGACAACAAATGTTCGGATACCCCACTGTCAGCTTCAGTGCATTTGTGCACTCTTGGGAGAACATGCTGTGTTGCTAGTCTGAGGCCTCTGCAGACCCTTTGATTAGAGCAGGAGGGTCCACGATGCGACCGAGCAGTTCATCTCGCGTAATTAACTTTAGGTCGCATATTCACCTTTCGTTTGCACACTTCAGACTTCACCCAACCCCATAAACAAACATCTAATAGCACAATGTTTGGCCGTCTTGTCGGCTACTTAACTGTACTACAATGACCAATCAAGCGATTAGGATTAAGTGCGGTTGCGATGTTCACTCACACGTCTGGTACTATGTGGAAGGGGTCCACCATGCTGGGAGGACACTGCAGTCTGCGTGGCCAAATGAACGTCCTCAAGATGTTCAGTAAACGGATTTTCCAAAAAATGTAAGTAACTCTGTCCCATCATTTATTGTTCTAAACTGACTGGACCTATCAACTTGTTAGCCATCAAGCCGCACCAGACACTGATCGAAAAACTAAGTTGGAAATTGTTTTCCACCGTAGCGTGTAGATTTTCCTGCGACCATCGACGATTATTACGTGTGTTGTTGATTCCATTCCATGTAAACGTGGCTTCACCACTGAGTAGTGTTAATGGAGGGAATGACTATTGTCATTTAACCAGTGACAAAATTGAAGTCGTGTGCCCCTGTCGCCAACGCTGTATGTAAAACAGGTACAAGTTTTCCGCATGTAATGTTCGTTAGAAACGTGTTCATGGGACATTGATACGTATAAAAAGCTATATAGTGCTGTATAGTTGTAGGACTACGCTGTACCATTTCAACAATGTGTTGCTGTTCCCGCACAAGTTGTTGAACTACACGTTCAGAAGCAAAATGTGAACTTGGAAGAATGCCTGTTTGACTTGATGTGCTGAAAACTCTGGTAAACACTCTACCGTCAGGAATTCAACGTGTTTGAAATTGCAGTGCAGTGCAGTGCAGTGCAATAGCACTACTATCGCAGAACCCGTGAACGTACACGATACCTGTATATTCTTCATTAGTGTAGAGGTGTGGCATTTTAGTCAGCGCGTGAACAAAGTCACTTAACCGATGCCTCTCTCTGATACACAATTAATCTCTTACACTACTATACTCACAACATACCATGGGTTCAGCAGGTTAGCTTGATGGCAGAGAGACATCCCGAGCAAAGAAGATGATAGCAACAAGGTAGCCTGGCGTAGAATAAAACGTCGAAGAGGTTGGTGGGTAAGAGACATACGTGTTGGTCACTAGCCCAAAAACTAATGTACGTTAAATATATTCTGACTCGGAAACCAATCGGAATGAGGCGTATGTCTATATGAAGACTTTTGCTTCTGCACAGTTTTTAGTTATCTCGGAAATCGTGATTTCTCGATAAAATATTAATTGGAGACTCAGACTCTGACCTGTGAGCCAGTCGTCTTAGAATTTAGTAGTAACAGTAGTTTTATTTACCCGTATATCTCTTTTACAGGGATATTGGACATGCCTTGGTAATACAATTTAAGAACAACAAAAATAAAGTAATTCACATATACAGACATTTGCAGACATACAGGTCTAGAATGACAAAGATGGGACAGGTAATCGACCGTAGCCTTGTAGTAGGAACCATACCTCCAGCCTTTGCCAGAAATAATTTAGGGAAACCACGTAAAACCTAAATCAAGGTGGCTAGATTATGATTGGAGGCTCCATCCTCCCGAATACAAGGCCACTGTTTAAAACAGTTTTAACTCATTCGGTTTCCCTTACTGTACAATACGGTTTTACAAATGAGTTATTTAATAATGATAAAAGGATGATGCTACACTGTTCATTCATTTCTCTCTCCTACCACTGCACTCATTGCACACCCTATACACACATTGTTTCGTAACAGTACACACACTATCAGCTGATGTCAGGATCATTTTGAGCTCCGCAACTTCCCATTTGATAGCCTGAAAAACTTAGTCGGCATCCTTCTACAACGAGTGAGATTTATCTCAGAAAGAGGATAAGGTGTTAATATTATACACTGCAGAGCTTCGGAGTATAACGAGTGAGAGTTTAAGCTCAGAAAAAGGTCTAAGTATTATATACTGCAGAGCTTTACAGTAAGTTCTTGTATAAAAGGAAAAAGAGAAGGACAAATGTAGCGTGGAAGTGTTATATGGAATGTTAGATGGTTAAATACCGTTGTTATTATTATTTGTGTCACAATTTTCACCAAACCCCTACCCTATGTCATGTAAGTTATCTTTCATAGTATAGAAGGTTTGGAGTAACAGGTACTTTTTAACTGTCTTTTAAATAAGTTTGTTTTAGCAATTTCTTTAATCTTGTTTGGCAGTTTTTGTACAGATTTGTTCCTTGGTAGAAAATGCTGTTTTCAGTTTTACATTTATTCATCCTTCGTAAATGCAAATTCAGTCTACATTTTGGTTCAAATGGTCCAAATGGCTCTGAGCACTATGCGACTTGACTTCTGAGGTCATCAGTCGCCTAGAACTTAGAACTAATTAAACCTAACTAACCTAAGGAAATCACACACATCCATGCCTGAGGTAGGATTCGAACCTGCGACCGTAGCGGTCGCTCGGCTCCAGACTGTAGCGCCTAGAACCGCACGGCCACTCCGACCGGCCGTCTACATTTTGTTCCATGGTAATGGATAGTGCTATCTGTGCAGCTATTACCGATGTTACTTTTTTGTGTACAACTGTTTGGTAAATGTATTCATACGGCGCAGTTAAAATCACCAATGTTTTGAGCAGATCTTTACAATTAGCTCGACAACTATTATTGGTCATTATTCTCATGGCCCTTTTCTGTAGTTTGCAAACTGTGTTCATATCTAGTGCATCGGTTCCCCAGAAAAGAATGCCATAGCTAAGAACTGAGTACTAGCATGTAACTAAAAGACACTTGCTGTTACACACTGATCACTGAGCTCTAAGAGCATAACATGCTGATGACTTTCTGTTTGCAAGTTTCTTCAACTGAGATTCAACATTAATTCCTTAAAATTTTTCGTTTGTTATACAGTCTGCAGTGGTGCCATATACATTTAATTCAATAGTGTCATTTTATTTCTTCAAACTGATAGTCTTGGCATTTGTTTTCCTTATGTTCAGTGTCACTTTACTGCTTATTGACCAACTGTAAACTTCCTTGAGAGTTTCATTTGCTTTTTATGCAACGAGTTCTCCTGCTTTCTGAGTGACTATAATAATGGTGTCATCAACAAAGACAATTTTTCCCCACGACTAAACTAGCACCGAGCGAGGTGGCGCAGTGGTAGCACACTGGACTCGCATTCGGGAGGACGATTGTTCAATCCCGCATCCGGCAATCCTGATTTTGGTTTTCCGTGATTTCCCTAAATCGTTCCAGGCAAATGCTGGGATGGTTCCTTTCAATGGGCACGGCCGACTTCCTTCCCTAATCCGATGAGACCGATGACCTCGCTGTTTGGTCTCTTCCCCCAAAACAACCCAACCCAACTAAACTAGTGGAAAGTCATTAATGTATAGCAGGAACAGTACTGGAACCAAAATGCTATTCTGAGGTAGCGGTGAGGAGACGGTCCGTTTGTTGGGGAGTGAGCAGCGGAAGACGGCTGACTGAAAGAGCGTTTCTCCGCAGATGAATAATGTCTCAGTTTGATGAATGATTGTCGTCTCTATTAGGGAAACTGGTTTCTGCAGTAACCAGACGACGATTGTGAAAAAGTTTGGTGACGGCGGAGTCCACCGTGAGGAGACATCGTGTTGGATGTTTCTACCTTGTTTGGATGCGGAGAAATACTATTAATGCCCAGGAATACCGAATACAGGTGGGACCCTAAAACCACATATGCTGCTTTCCAGAGATACAATTATTACAAAATTCATCTTCCAGTGCAATAATGTCCATCCGAGATCGATTTCTCGCGGGTGATGACACCACCCGTGAAGGCAACTGATCTGGGTCCTGTTTGCACTGAGCAGGGGAGACAAACTGCAGGCCATCACAATTTCCTGGTTATGAGGAATGTGCTCGAATGACAGTAGAGCTCTTGCATCACCTCGTAGGAGTACTTTCTGGGATATTCATACTCTCTGTTAACAGTTCTGTTTTTGTCATTTTCAAGTTGTGTTGCTTTTCTTAGGTATATCTTTCGTGTCTTCGGACCTGTTGTAACTAGTATTTGTGGTGAGTCTTTTATACCAAATGGCTTGTGGTTATATTCTGCATCTACAACTATACTCTGCAAATTAGTATGAAGTGCAGTGGCAGAAGGTACTCCCCATTGTGTCAGGTATTAGGGCGTCTTTCCGTTCCACCACGTATGGAACGTGGGAAGAATGATTGCTTAAATGTCACTTCGTAGTACATTCTCTGATTCCTCACTTAAATCTGGTTCTTGAAATTTCCTAATTAGATTTCTACGGTATAGTATACGTCTATCCTTAAGCGTCGCCAGTTCAGCTTTTCCAATATCTCCGCGATGATTACCCAAGGGTCAAATGAAGAACCTATTTTCGCTCGTTCAGTACCCTCCCGACTTCTGTGTCTTCAACTCCATCTACATTTATCTGACTACTACTCGATTCACAATTAAGTGCCTGGGAGAGGGTTCATCGAACCATCTTCAAGCCATTTCTCTACCATTCCACTCTCGAATAACGCACATGACATGGCATATTATGGCAGGGAGTCCCGTTCTGTGGAGTTCGCCAGTCTAGTGTAGGTCTTTTCATTTGACGCCTCTTCGGCGACTTTCGTCTCGAAGATTATGAAATTACGAAGAGTGCAACGCAACTCCCCGTCCCCGAGCAAAGAAAACCTCCGGCCCGTTCGGGAATCGACATGGGCCCCCGGCACGGCATTCAGCCACGCTGGCCACTCAGCTATCGAGGAAAACCAACACTTAAATTTTTCCGTAAGAGCTCTTATTTCTCTGATTTTTATTACTACGATCATTTCTCCACATGTAGGTAAGCGCCAACAAAATATTTTCGCTTTCGGAGGAGAAAGTTGATAACTGAAGTTTCGTGAAAAGATTCTGCCGCAACGAAAATCGCTATTGTTTTAATGAATGTAAACCCCAACTCAGGGATAAGTTGAGAGACACTCCCATGTCTCGATAGTGCTTAAGTTTTTTTAAATCCATTGTGGCGATATTATTGTTAGACCGATTTTTTCCAGTGCCCCAGTGATTATACGAGAGTCGCAGAGTGTGGTACGGACGGAGGAGGGTTTCAGAGGGGCAGTTCCTTCAGCAAGGTCGAGGACACCTTACCCACACTTGTTCAGTCGACATTGTCTCGAAGAGTAATTGTCCTACCTTCAGACAAGCTCGCAACTTTGCGAAAGCCTCATTTACGGATCTGTGTGAACGCGATCACGAGAGGCGAACGTTGCTGCGCTCTCTGCTTTGTCCTGCCATCACTCGCTCAAACTTTGGCGTGGAGCTGCCCCGCACGCAGTTGTGCTCTGAACTTTGAACATTATTGAAAAGTGCCTGCTTGAAGTACGAGCTTAATAAACGCCACTGAAATTTTTATTCACACGTCCGTCCGTGAAACATTGAGCTCGCTTCCTGTTCGCGAGAGCAACTACTTGCCTTTCCAGGCCTCTCTAACTTCCGTCAATGAATTATGCAGCGGCGTTTTGTGTTTCGCGCCTATAGGCTCCCAAAGAATTTATTCCATTCGTATGTACTTCAAGAACCGTTACACGATATTTATGGAATTATGGGTTATCAAGCTAAGCGGACAAATAAAAAACTTGGCTCAGCCACTTAAAATGAATTTTCAGAACTGATGAATGATGGCAGATGCTGTAATTTTGTATTGTTTCGTTCATACTGCCCTATTATTTCGCGTCTCAGTATAAAAAAGGAAGGAAAATCGGGGTTAACGTCCCGTCGACACCGAGGTCATTATAGACGTGTCAGTAAAAATGGTTGTTTCATGTACAAAATTGTTCTGGGAAACAATATTTATCTAGAAAACAATACTTCATTTTCTCAGATATCGCTAGCATGTTTCACCAATATCATTTTTGTTCTTTACTTCTATTAGTGCAGATTACTAGGAGCCAATGTGGACGGTTCTTGAAGCTTCACCGGTGAATAAAATGATCCAATAGTTTTCAGTGACGCAACTGAAACATCATTATTTCTTCTTTTCGATATTTCGGCTGCAACCCTGCAGTTAATGTCATAGCAAGTTTGTGATAGGTTTATACTTCGTATATTTCTTCCCTGAGATGGTAAGAACACGTGACTAAAGATATGCTACTTATTTATTGACTACTGTATTTTTCAACTGGTTATCTCGGATTACAAAACGGCTTGTGTTTGACACATATAATTTCAGAAACAATGCGTCCACAATTGTTTCAGTGTGTTAAATACTTCAGATAATTAAAATAGCAGAGATTATAATAAACAAAACAGATCAAACGAAAACGTGAGAATGAAGTAGTAACTAAGATTTTATTCAGAACACAAAAACTCCTCTGTTCATTGCCGCTTCAGTACGCAGTGTCTCCGTGCAGTTTCGGGGATTTAAATGTCCTCCGCCGCCGATGACTCTGTAAGACGCCGGTACTTCACCAGAAGATGGCAGGCCAGAACATACTGACAAGCCGCGAGAAACTTCATTTGCATATAAAATTTGACTTATACTCTAAGGAAAAAAATAGATGAAACAGAGCTTGATGTTGAAATTCCCGACGGTCATGTCGAGATTTGAGTTCTACCATATTATCGTTCGGTATCCTTTCCTGTTAGATGTAGTGGGAATTAGTGAAGTTCGGTGGCAGGAGGAACAAGACTTCTGGTCAGGTGACTACAGGGTTATAAACACAAAGTCAAATAGGGGTAATGCAGGAGTAGGTTTAATAATGAATAGGAAAATAGGAACGCGGGTAAGCTACTACAAACAGCATAGTGAACGCATTATTGTGGCCAAGATAGATACGAAGCCCACACCTACTACAGTAGTACAAGTTTATATGCCAACTAGCTCTGCAGATGACGAAAATTGAAGAAATGTATGATGAAATAAAAGAAATTATTCAGATAGTGAAGGGGGACGAAAATTTAATAGTCATGGGTGACTGGAACTCGAGTGTAGGAAAAGGGAGAGAAAGAAACGTAGTAGGTGAATATGGATTGGGGCTAAGAAATGAAAGAGGAAGCCGCCTGGTAGAATTTTGCACAGAGCACAACTTAATCATAGCTAACACTTGGTTTAAGAATCATGATAGAAGGTTGTATACATGGAAGAACCCTGGAGATACTACAAGGTATCAGATAGATTATATAATGGTAAGACAGAGATTTAGGAACCAGGTTTTAAATTGTAAGACATTTCCAGGGGCAGATGTGGACTCTGGCCACAATCTATTGGTTATGCACTGTAGATTAAAACTGAAGAAACTGCAAAAAGGTGGGAATTTAAGGAGATGGGACCTGGATAAATTGAAAGAACCAGAGGTTGTACAGAGTTTCAGGGAGAGCATAAGGGAACAATTGACAGGAATGGGGGAAAGAAATACAGTAGAAGAAGAATGGGTAGCTTTGAGGGATGAAGTAGTGAAGGCAGCAGAGGGCTAGTAGAAATCCTTGGGTAACAGAAGAAATATTGAATTTAATTGATGAAAGGAGAAAATATAAAAATGCAGTAAATGAAGCAGGCAAAAAGGAATACAAACGTCTCAAAAATGAGATCGACAGGAAGTGCAAAATGGCTAAGCACGGATGGCTAGAGGCCAAATGTAAGGATGTAGAGGCTTATCTCACTAGGGGTAAGATAGATACTGCCTACAGGAAAATTAAAGAGACCTTTGGAGATAAGAGAACCACTTGTATGAACATCAAGAGCTCAGATGGAAACCCAGTTCTAAGCAAAGAAGGGAAAGCAGAAAGGTGGAAGGAGGATATAGAGGGTCTATACAAGAGCGATGTACTTGAGGACAATATTATGGAAATGGAAGAGGATGTAGATGAAGATGTAATGGGAGATACGATGCTGCGTGAAGAGTTTGACAGAGCACTGAAAGACCTGAGTCGAAACAAGGCCCCCGGAGTAGACAACATTCCATTGGAACTACTGACGGCCTTGGGAGAGCCAGTCCTGACAAAAATCTACCATCTGGTGAGCAAGATGTATGAAACATGCGAAATACCCTCAGACTTAAAGAAGAATACAATACTTCCAATCCCAATCCAGAAAGACCTCCATTATTCGCGAGTACACGTTTCTTTAACGTACTAGTAGCCATAGAAAGTTTAACTACGACTGAATTTCAGTTTAAATGGAGTCTAAAGGATTTATTGTAGGTCAACTGCTTCTACTCCATTCACGAATTTTTTAGTAGAACTGATTGATGTGTATGTGTTTAATAATACAAAACAATGTGAGTTCATGTAAAATCCCACTTCTAAACATTTTCAATGCAGTAATGTGATCACTGTAAATAAGTGTTGCAAACTGATTTAATTTTTGATACGCCAGGCTACAATAGCCTAAATTTTCCTATACACCTCAATGTATGGTAAATTTACTTAATTTGTGGCAAGTTTGTTATCACCCCTGAAATGAAAATACGTTTAAGACTTTTTAGGCGTCATCCACATCCATGAGGACCATTTCAACTGGGGACTGTGTGATGCACGCTAATATATCTGTCGTTTTCTTTTTTTTGTTGTTTGACATGTTCTAAATCCTTGGAGATCTCCTCACAGTACATCTATTGAACAAAAGTACATATAAGTTAATCTAATGTACAATAATATAATCTGCTTAGAGGCATATTTCCACTTCTAGTAGCAACTAGCAATCTACCATATCTACCCACCGCTGCCTATCATAAAGGCAAATGTTAAGGTGTGGCTGTTGACATCACTGTGGCCCCACCACAAGTACATAAAGAATTGTTGGAGGCAAAACACGACGAGCTGCGTACTCCTGTCTCGCTGCAAATACCACTCCACAAATTACGTCAACATTTCCATAGCCCACTCTTTCACAAACAATTAAATAGGACGTGTTTATTTGCTCGGAGTTTATTTTTCAGATCGCTTTGACGGCTAAAGGAGTATTCACCATACAGCTGACTGTCATACTACTTCCCACAGCCCTTGATCCTCAAGTATTACATGAAATTGATGTTCTCGTACAATCTGTACTCTTTACTGGCTGTATAGTGGACAGTGGAAACAAGTATATCTGGGAATCAGCCATTCTGAGTTCATATTCTTCTCCCTGTCGACGTCGGATTTTGAAGAGGTTCTCAGCGTAAAGACCGTGCCCAGTCAGCAGGTGAATGACACCTCAGTTGAATGATACATCATGTAGTTGTAGGCTTTCCAGGATCTTTGAGAAGATTTCGTAAACACGTCGAACCTTAACAGACAAATCTCAGCTGCTTCGTTAGGTATGCAGCCGACAATGTCTTAACTTTACCGTCCATTTCGTCAGTAGATAACAGCTGCAAGTTTTTCAGCTTGTTCCTTCGCGTCAGCACGTAACGTCAACATACCTGACGGTATCTGTTTACATTTACCATTGCTCCATCAAAGAATTCATTATCGTTCATATCTGCTAAAGGGGATACTATCATTATATCCCAAAGCGTCTGGCCACAGATCTATTCATACGGATACAATTTAGTAACATGTTCGTTTTCCATGGGATTTCCCACATTCCAATGTACTACTTTCCTTCAGTGTCGACCATTATTGTAACTGCATATTTGAGAACTCAGTTAGAGTCTGATAGGAGACCATAATTAATGGCGTTGTTTATGGAACACCCGATCCTAAAACCAAACTGACACTGGCCGGGAAGTTCCATGTCTTTCTGAAACTAGTCACTCAGAAGGTAATCTTGAGCCCTAGCCAGCGTATTAACGATGCTAATAATCCTGTAGAACTTACAATCTGGTAAGTTTCTATCTTTGAACTTCTTGATCAAATCTTATTTTACGGTTTTGCAGCATTTCGGAACCATAAGCGGTGTTAAAGAATCATTGAATAGTTACGTTAGAAAGAAGATATCTATGGTATTATTTGGTGCATTATCTCCGTGGAATAATGGTTTTCTAGAGATTTAAAAGAGAAATGTCAATCAAAGGAACATAAACCAATGGAAATTATCAAGACGAAATGTAACGATAGCACAGTTTGTATCTATGTTCACGGAAACGTTAAATCACAAGATAAAGTGTCTATTAATTCAGACAGATACCGTCATTTCTCAGTTAGATCACGCGGATACCCAAATAGGACAGACTAATTCTAAAATTTTTGAGATCTGAGAAAGAAAGCCTGACTAAACGTTTGTGCGACAGAATAAGGAAACTGAAGAAGCGATAGTTGGTACACATTATAATTTTACATAGGAAATGTCTGGTGTAAAGGAAGGCCGGTAATATTTGCCAGCCTAGCTAGTGCCGTATACAAAAGTACTGGTTTGGCAGTAACTGGAAGTAGAAAGATTCCTGATTCGAAATGGTGGGACGGCCATGAGATCGCATGTTTCCTCAAAATTACATAGTGTATCAAATGGTATAAAACCGAAAAATGCGTTTTAAGATATGAAGGTGGCGAGAAACCGGAAGTCGCGCAATTATACAAAACGCAGAGGGACATAAAAAGAGTGGACACATCTACACAATAAATCACAGGGATACATTTACAATTTCGCTTGTCAGGAGACAAGAATTGCACGGACAGAAGAACAAGCTATTTGATGCACGGTATAAAGTTAGACATACACAGTATGAATAAGGCAATGATTAGACGACGTTCCAAGTCGTAATAGATGTGATACTGGAAGTTTTGCATTGTGTTTTGCATTAACAGAGAGTAGTGAGAAATGAGGAAAATGATAGAGAAATAGAGAAAATGCAGCATTGGGGTGATAATTTGAAAGTGAGTGTGAATTTAACGATAAAAGTTGAAATGAACGTAAGTGTAGGACATGCACTGCTCGAATTGGAGGTTTGCAGATACATATATAACGGCACAGACCTCAGCCAGGACCAGTGCTTTAGCTGGAACGTTAGGAACCGTGGTCAACGACCTGCCGATATAGGAAACCCACCAGAAGTAGCTGTCGACATCATCCCCTCCTATAAGGCAACGCCCACGTCTGAGACCTGTCAGAAAGGTTCCATGCTAATCGTCGTGGAGGAACATGGCAGAGGTACATCGTCTGCATGACCCCCAGGACAGCCACCACCTCAAATGGTTCTGAGCACTATGGGACTTAACATCTGAGGTCATCACTCCTCTCGAACTTAGAACTACTTAACTAACGTAAGGACATCACACACATCCATGTCCGAGGCAGGATTCGAACCTGCAACCGTAGCGGTCCCGCGGTTCCAGACTGAAGCGCTTGGAACCGCTCGGCCAAACCGGCCGGCCCGCAGCGTGGTCAAAGACACGAATGGAAGATAGCCCACCTCTGTCCCGCTAGTTTCCGCCACCGCCTGACGCAACGCAGCATCCAACGGTTCAGGGTTCATCTTCCAGGGCCCAACTGCCTACTGTCACATCACCAGGACACCCCCGGTTGGCCGGCCGGAGTGGCCGAGCGGTTCTAGGCGCTACAGTCTGGACCCGCGAGACCGCTGCGGTCGCAGGTTCGAATCCTGCCTCGGGCATGGATGTGTGTGATGTCCTTAGGTTAGTTAGTTTTAAGTAGTTCTAAGTTTTAGGGGACTGATGACCTAAGAAGTTAAGTCCCATAGTGCTCAGAGCCATTTGAACCATTTGAACCAGTTGAACCCCCGGTAGCTGAGTGGTCAGCGTGACGGAATGTCAATCCTAAGGGCCCGAGTTCGATTCCCGGCTGGGTCGGAGATTTTCTCCGTTCAGGGACTGGGTGTTGTGTTGTCCTAATCATCATCATTTCATCACCAACGACGCGCAAGTCGCCGAAGTGGCGTCAAATCGAAAGACTTGCACCAGACGAACGGTCTACCCGACGGGAGGCCCTCGTCACACGACCGGGACACCGAGCTACAGCGTAAGATGTCGTCGCTGGCCGCTAGCTCTGATCCGAGGGCTGTGACGGACGCCGCCGACTTAGTGCCCGGCGTGGCAGCATCCCCAAATAGGCATGGCGCCTCCAGGCTGCTTGTGTACACCGCTGGACCGCCTGCCGCATCTGCTGCTCCGACGCGGAAACATCAGGTCGCGTCCTACGTAAGCGTCAGAAGCGATCGACACTGAGCGACGTCTGCATACGCTACACTTCAGCAACAAGTGGGCGATAAGCTCGGGTGTTCCACGTGTGAGCGGCGATCTCCTGTCACAAGATGGCTGCTAGAGTCGACCGGTTATTTCTATAAAACGCCGCCCGTAAATTGTATAATATTGTAGCTCGACAGTAATTGAAAAAAATTAGCTTTACTTACGAAAATAATGTGTTAAAGGAGCGCTGTGAATGAAACTGGCGAAGGGGGGAATCTTCACGGAGAATTTCATTATTTAGATCATCAGCTAGGAAGATCACCAGAAAAATTTTCGAATACCGGTACGTGGAAGAGCGGAGAGACGTTCACCTATCTCATCAGTAAATTAAGGACGAATGTTTCTTGCATGATCAAGAACTTTCACCCGCCTGGAAGTATGGGAGACTGGCGTGCTGCTACAAACACCCAGAGTAGTAACGTTCCACAGGAGGTGCCAGTGGTGTAACGGTGGCGTCTTCGACTAGGTAATCGGGATCGGTGTTAGGTCCTGGGTTCAATTTTATATTTTAGCTGACTTGGTTATAATCTTTCAGAAATGCTGTGTACTAAGTTTGCTCTATACTGTTTACACTGCATCTCAAAGTATATTTTTAAGATCTTGCAGAAGAATTTGGTCTTTAAATGTATACACACTTAGCCCACAATGTCAAACACTCTAAATTCCTAGCAAAACACAATGAAACACCATGACACAACACGTCCTTTTTGCGTGCTGTCATTTCCAAAAAAACTTCCTTTCGATATCTTGAACCGTTTATGAAATACGAAGATTCTTACGACCTATTGATTCCCCATGCACAGGAAACGATTCCGGTGCGCCGCGAGCGGCCCGTCCGCAGATGTTATAACCAAGATCTCAAGAATAAAAAGAAATATCATTCAGCTCTCAACTTCGACTACAATTTCGATATGTTGGCTACATTTCTTACGCAATAACGTATGGAATAAAGCGAACTATACGAAAAGTCTATGGAATGAAGTTTGACCTATTCAAACTCTTTAAAAGATTCGTGCAGTTATTTACTTAGTTTTGTGCAGTACAGTAATTATGAAGAATAACGAAAATAAATTCAGTCCTTCATCGAGTGAAGATATCAACCTGTAAGATGCGGAAGAATCTACTTTTCTCCGAATAGTTTTTTTAAAAATCGGATGATAAGTATTTCACAGCAGCCGGCACGTCCGCTCGAGCGCTTTGCCGAGAAGCCGTGTACCTGTCGCTCTCACTGTCACGCGTGCTGCAGACACGTTTGAATTTAGTTGTCGCAGGAACAAGAGGCGCCACGACGTCGTTCACCTAGGACACTTCCGTAATCATACCTGCTGTTGTGTTTTGTCGTCTGAAACTGTCGCACGCTGTCGTAGGTCTAAAAGAATAAGAAAACTATGTTCACAGACGTTTTCTGCAGCCATCCACATCGTCCTTCAGTCTCTCACGCCATCACACGAGCCCAGGACAGCCCAGGTGGGTGTCGAACGCCTCTTAACAAACAAGAATACAGCTCCCGCCATCCAGTAGCGGTCATTGCACCCTCGCCCACTAATGTAGCTATATTTATGGTAGTAGGACTCACGGTGCATGTAATGTATGAGAAACAAATGCCCTGATGATCCATACATATTATAAAAGTGTACGTGTGTGTGTGTGTGTGTGTGTGTGTGTGTGTGTATGTATTTATATGTGTATGCATGTATGTATATACAGGGGATAGGAAAAATAATGTGAACAGTGGTAGTAATTGGATGTTTGTGTTTGACGGTCAACAACGCAGGTGAAGCACGCGTCGTGCTGGACTTCAAAAATGGCTCTGAGCACTATGGGACTTAACTGCTGTGGTCATCAGTCCCCTAGAACTTAGAACTACTTAAACCTAACTACGCTAAGGACATCACACACATCCATGCCCGAGGCAGGATTCGAACCTGCGACCGTAGCGGTCGCGCGGTTCCAGACTGTAGCGCCTAGAACCGCTCGGCCACTCCGGCCGGCCGTGCTGGACTGTGCGAGTTCAGTACGGGCTAGGCATCAATGCAAGTTGTTTACGAGTAGTGTACACTTCGTGTTTGCATTCACAGGTCGAGGTCGACATGCAATAAAAGACCTAACAGAGTTCCAAAGAGGGCAAATTGTGGTGCCCCGATTAGTTGGAGGATCAGTACTCAAGACAGCCAACTTATTGAATGTTTCAAGAGCGACTGTTTCAACAGTCGTGACAGCCTACACAAAACATGGAAAGACTTCATCGTGTAAACGTGATAGTGGGAGCAAATCAAAACTAAAAGACAGAGATCGTCGTAGGCTAACACGAATTGCGTCAAAACAACATAGAACTTCAGCGGCTAAAGTGATTGTAGAGCTCAAATGGTTCAAATGGCTCTGAGCACTATGGGACTTAACATCTGTGGTCATCAGTCCCCTAGAACTTAGAACTACTTAAACCTAACTAACCTAAGGACATCACACACATCCATGCCCGAGGCAGGATTCGAACCTGCGACCGTAGCAGTCGCGCGGTTCCGGACTGCGCGCCTAGAACCGCTAGACCACCGCGGCCGGCTGTAGAGCTCAATAGCCATCTTTAAGACCCCGTATCTATCGACGCTGTCCGCCGATAACTCCATAAAGTAAATATTCATGGACTAGCTGCTATACCGCAACCGTTAATGACAACAACCAACGCAAGGAAGCGTAAAACAAGATGTCAGGAGCACAAAACCTGGACGACTGATCAGTGGTAACACGTCATATGGTCCGAGGCGTCAAAATTTTTGTTACTTCCAACATGGGTCCGGGTTTACGTCTGAAGAATGCCAAAAGAAGCCTACAATCCTGATTGCTTGAAACCAACGGTTAAGCGTGGAGGTGGAAGTGTGATGCTGTGGGTAGCCATATCATGGTATTCTGTTGGTCCCGTCATTACTCTCAAAGGTCATCTTATAGCCAACGACTATGTAAAAATTTCAGGTGATCAGGTGCACCCTGTGATTCAAAAGTTGTTCCCCAAAAAATGGTTCAAATGGCTCTGAGCACTATGGGACTTAACAGCGGAGGTCATCAGTCTCCTATAACTTAGAACTACTTAAACCTAACTAACCTAAGGACATCAGACACATCCATGCCCGAAGCAGGATTCGAACCTGCGACCTTAGCGGTCGCGCGGTTCCAGACTGTAGCGCCTAGAACCGCTCGGCCACACGGACCGGCAGTGCAGGTGTTCACATTATTTTGTCTATCCCCTGTATGTTCCACACCTCTTCCTAAACCTCTGGATAGATTTTAACGAAATAGGGTACACTTACTGTTTAAAAAGAACCACTGTGGCGGTAACAACGACCTACCTCTCAAAGGGTGATGGTGGAGGTGAAAAAGAAGCGTAGTTCACGACGCACAAATAGCCGAGCCATATTCATTCATTGCTTGAGGATGAAAGCACTTAGTGATTTGTAAAAAATTATAGAATAATTTCATACCTTTATGAGACTTATTCTCTCTGACAGCCCACAAAACGGTGAAAGAAAAAAAGATTATTCCTTACTACAATTTCGCTGCCCATACAGTAAAACTGTCGCATCAGGTTCGAACGCTTAATTTATTATTTCTTTACTAACTGTATTGCAATACATTTTGCAGAGAGTATTCACATATACAACGGATGGACCTGAAAAACATATCAGTTAACGACAAGTAGTTCAGGAAATATTACGTCATAAAAACTGAGGCGCTTGAAAAATTGCCATTTCATGCATGACGTTTTAATTTGTTACTCCTTTGCCACTAACTCCAGTCGCACATATTTCGCAGACTGTGTCCATGTACACCACTGGGGGTATCTGCAAAATTGTATCATTGTACGGTACACAGTTCAGGAGATAGGATGTCATAAACATTGAGATACGTGAAAACGAAACTGCAGAGCGAAATTCGCTAGAGAAACCTGTGGAACGCGTGTACAAATTTTTGTGCATAATGTTAAATATACAGTGTGAGTCACTAACTATTGCCGCCTAGAATAATACCGAAAGTATGATAGGTGTTGAAACATTTGTGGGACAGAAGTTGCATGGGACAACGGGAGCCATAAGATGACGTTGGTTTTTTGTTGCTAGGTGGGGTGGCGTCAGAGATATGATGGTCAACTTGTTTTTCTTAAACGGGATGCTACAGTTTGGTACTTATTTTCTGATAACGGCTATCGAGACGAATCCAATGATGTGTAACAGTAAGGTCTTTGAAGGTGAACGAAGGTGGCATGAACGTCCATTAACAGAAGTTGTTAGAAGTGATGACCATTGGTATCAATGTAGTGCTGCACTCTTCTTACCATGGATTGAGTGGTATTTCTTATCACTTTGTTACTTACCGAAGCAAATGATCTGACAATTCTCTCTCGTATATCGTGAAAATAGTAAATATTCGCCTAATACGGCGTATCCATCTAAGGTGCAATTGACAAGTAAGCACCATTAGACGGTTTCGCAATACAACACTAACAGGAACGGTAAGACTAGTATCATCCCATCAAGCGAATGTGAATGATGTATTACTTCGAAGACCAAGTCGACATGCTTCTCATTTACGGAGTATGCCAACGAAATTCAGTGAGAACTATACACTTATACGCCGAAAGATATCCTCAATGTACTCGCCCTACGCGTCGTACATTTAAATATGTGTATGATAAATTGAGAACAACTGGATCTTTAACGCATCGGAAACATATCCGGAAAAGTTATTAACGAGGAAACGGTAACTGGTACTCTTGCCACTGTGGTTCGAGATCCTTGTGTTAGTTCGCTTCAAATCGCAAGGGAATCTGGCATGAGCCAGAATAGTGTTGTTCGTTTTCTACACCGCCATAAATATCATCCTTACCACATCAGTCTCCACCAAGAATTAACTGGTACAGATTATATGTGTCGCATTGAATTCTGCCGATGGGCTCAACTTCAGATTCAGAGTGATGACACATTGATTAATTTGATTTTATTTACTGACGAGGCTACAGTCACAAACCATGGAAATGTTAATTTGCATAACATGCGTTATTGGGCAATTGAAAATCCACGTTGGATTCGGCAAGCTGCACACCAAATGATTCAAATGGCTCTAAGCACAATTGGACTTAACATCTGAGGTCATCAGTCCCCTAGACTAAGGACTACTTAAACCTAACTAACCTAAGGACATCACACACATCCATGCCCGAGGCAGGATTCGAACCTGCGACCGTAGCAACCGCGTGGTTCCGGTCTGAAGCGCCTGGAACCGCTCGCTGCACACCAAACACGGTGGCTGGTGAATGTATGGTGTGGGATTCTGGAGGACAGAATTATAGGCCCCTATTTCATCGAAGGAAATCTTTATGGTAGGATTCCTGCAAGAAACATTAGGTCTGTTATTGGAAGAAATACGTTTAGGAACAAGGATCAGACTGTGATATCAACACGATGGCTAGAAATTAGTTGCAGAGAGAATTCCCAAATCGCTGGATTGGACGCGGAGGAGATGTGTCGTGGCCGGCTCGTTCGCCAGACTTTGCGCCTCTGTATTTTTTATTATGGGGATTCGTTAAAGACATAGTTTATAAAGACGTTCGAGCTACACCTGCAGATATGCGAGAGAAAACTGTCAGAGCATGTGCTTCGATAAGTGCCGATGTGATAAGGAATACCACTCAGTCCATGATAAGAAGATTGCAGCACTGCATTCATACCAAGGATCATCACTTCGAACACCTTCTGCAAATGGACGTTCATGGCGCCTTTGTGACCTTCGTTGACCTTCAAAGACCTTGCTGTTACACATCATTTGATTCGTCTCGAAAGTCGATATCAGAAAATAAGTACCAAACTATATCATCCCATTTAAAAAAACAAAGTTGACCTTCATATCTCTGAAGCGACCCCACCTAGCAACAAAAAACCAACGTCATCTTATGGCCCCCGTTGTCCCATGCAACTTTGTCCCACAAACATTTCAGTTCCTATCATACTTTCGGAGTTGTTCTTGGTGACAATAGTTAGTGACTCACCCTGTATATGGAATATTTTAATATTTTGTGACATGTGCGTATATGGGCAAAGTCGTGAGTGAAAAGCTCTTTCTAATCCCTTGGATCGATTCCAACCATACTTGATACACATGTTATCTAACATCTGGAAAGAAATACTGTGGGGCGGCTAGAATAAGCAACCTGCTATTGGGGTTGGGGTGTTGGGGTGATAGCATCGATAGAGAATGGGGAAGGAAGAGATGGACAGACAGAGAGGGGGAAACGGAGATGACCACATATATGGGGAAGGAGGAGACGGACAGAGAGAGGGGGGAGGAACAGATGAACAGAGAGAGAGAGTGAGGAAAGGAGATGGGCAGAGAGAGGTGCAGGAAGAGGTGGACAGAGAGTGGGACGTGGAGGAGGTGGACAGAGACAGAGAGGAGGAGGAGATGGATAAAGAGAGGCGAAAGAAGGAGAAGGACAGGGAGAGGGCGAAGGAGGAGATGGAGCAAGAGAATGAGAATAAATACAGACCCCTTAACGCCGGGTACTCATTTTAGTAACATAATACCGCCTCCAGTCTGTGTCCGTATCCTCCTCCTCCTCTACCTGTCCATCTCCACTTCCCCTTTCCCCTGTCCACCGTCTCCTCTCCTTTCCCAGTACATTTACTCCTTTCTCCTCCCTCTGTCCATCTCCTCCTCCCCTCTCTCTGCCCATATCCTCCTCTTTAACTTTTGTGTTCATCTCCTCGTCCACTCTCAGCCTATCCATCTCCTCTTCTCTTTCTCTGTCCATCTCCTCCTTCCCCATCTCTGTCTGTCCATCTCTTCCTCTTGCGACCCCTCCCGCCCCCTTGTCTCTTCACATTATCACACCCACTCCAATAGCAAGTTTGGTTGAAATCGATGCAGGGGTTTAGGAGGCACTTTTTGCCCACAGATTTGCTCACATATGTAAATTTAAGTGTTACACACATATTTGTACACGTATTTCACCTGTATCTCTGGCGAATGTCGATTGCAATTTCGTTTTCACGCAGCTCAATTTGCATGATGTCATATCTCCAGAACCATATGTCGTACTACGATATAATTTTGCAGGTACACCCAGTGGTATAATTATGCGGATACTGTCTGTGAAATGTATTGCGAATAGAGTTAACAGTAAAGAATTAATAAATTAAAATGTCATGCATGACGCGGCAGTTTTGCTGCATGAACATCGAAAATGTACTCATCGATAGACTCTTTTCCTCACTTCATTTTGTGGGAGGTGTCAGGGAGAAAATGTCTCGTAAAGGTTTGAAATTATGTGTAAAGTTTGTTGCAAGTCATTAAGTGCTCTCATTCTCAAATACTGGATGAATGCAATCTACCTATTTACCAATAGTGAGCTAAGACACTTTTTCATCTTCACCCCTTTGAGAGGGGTTCTTTCCAGACAGTAACTGATTTGTGTACTAATTTTGGTTGATATTGATTCAGCGGTTTAGGAGATGTGGAACATAGATACGTACTGAAACTACCTCTTTAATTTTTTTTAAATTAAACTCTGACCTATAGAATTTTGCCTAACAAAGACAACTCAGACATAACCTATTCATTTATTATCCACAATATACAAGCCCAAATCAATCTGACTGTTATACATTGACAACATGACTTCCAATAATTAACACAAAAGAATGGCCCTGAATTGCAAGAAATCCTAGCAATAATTGAAATCAAAAAAATATGGAATTAAAGAAATATGAAACTACCTCCAACTCTGTTAATTGCCTAAACTAATTTAAATCATGAATCCCGATAGTGAAAACCATATTATTTTTCAGAAGTCACTTACCTCACAGAAAATATTCATAATACGAACTACAGCAATTACAGCAAGTAGCAACAACGGCCAGCTAAATAAAAAGATTCTAACTACTATAGACTCTAACTGCTAGGAGGCATATTGTTAGCAAAAAGAAATATTTTGTTGAAGAGCAAACAACGTATTTAGAAAATTTTACCTTATTCATGTGACGTCCAATTTCAAAACGTATACAGTTGTTAATAATTCCACTGCCCAAACATTACCAATCATACATCCATCCTCATACATTTCTTTATGTATTTTCTTACAAACACATCAATTCATCTCATTTTACAATGCATGTCCTACCAACGCAGAGTCTCCACTAAGAATATCATGCCCATACACTTCCCTATCCACTCGCTAACTGCTAGTCCGCCCCATTCTGCTCTCTCACGATGTCTAGAGACTACTGAGGTCGCTGATATGGAGTACCTGGCAGTAGGTGGTAGAAAATGCACCTAATATGGAAAACGTATGTTTTTGGGGGTGTCTGGGTACTTTTGATCACATAGTGTATGTGGCCTTAGATGTAAACGCACAGGTCATGTAATTCGCGTAAATAACGGGCCGCTGACTTGCGTACGAGTGATGGTGCCCGACAACGACCCAGATAGGTTCCATATGATTTACACCAGGTGAATTAGGTCGCCGAGACATCAACGTGAATTCACTATAATTCTCCTCAAACCACTGTAGCACGGTTCTGGCTCCGAGGCCGGACAGTTATACTACTGAACGATGATATCACCGGCGGGGAAGACATCAAGCGTGAAGGGATGCAGGTGCTTCGCAGCTGTCAGTCTGTCTTCGATTACAACCACAGAACCCATGCAAGTGGTGGAGAATGTCTCCCATAGCAAAATACTGCTCCCACTAGCGAGCGTCCGTGACGCGCGGCACGTTTCGTACACCTGGATGATGGCGTTTGTGGAGACGACCAGCGTTCTAGTGTAGCAAACATGTGATTCACTTGAAGAGCAAACATGTTTCCACTGACCGACGGTCGAATCCCTATCATCCAGTGCCCACTGTAATCGTAACTGACGATGTCGGAACACGGAGGGGTGGTCTGCTGCCGATCTCCATGTCCAACAATGTACGATGAACGGTGTGCTCTGAAACGCTGGTGAGTGCACCAGCATTGTGCTCTTTCGGCAGAGGTGCTACAGATCGCCATCTATCCTACTTCACAGAGCAGACAAACCTCCGAACCCCTTGTGGCATAACTGCGTCAATGAAACAACTCCGCCGGCCGGTGTGGCCTTGCGGTTCTAGGCTCTTCAGTCTGTAACCGCGTGACCGCTACGGTCGCAGGTTCGAATCCTGACTCGGGCATGGACGTGTGTGATGTCCTTAGGTTAGTTCGGTTTAAGTAGTTCTAAGTTCTAGGGGACTGATGACCACAGATGTTAAATCCCATAGTGCTCAGAGCCATTTGAATCATTTGAAACCACTCCTTCCCTTGGAGCGTTGAGTTACACATATTTCGCGGACGGATACAACAGTTCACAGTGCGATGAGCAACAGGACGACGTTCTTGACAACATCCGACATTGCTGACACCCTCCGAACGATTCAACCCTACTTTAAGGACAACGTGGGACTGCAGCCCCACTGAACGTGATGTGACCCCTTAGGAGTGTAGTGCGACGACACTTTTTGGTCAGGTATGCAGGGTGGAACCACTCTGGATAGTTCAAAACCCTTCGACGAAATTGAAGTGTGGTCCGAAGCAGCAAAGGATGTTCACGCTTTTCCAGCCCTCCTATTTCGCGCCCTCCTGGGGCGTGATCACATTGGGAGGCAACATTGACATGTAAGGGAATAAAACGGCAAAGAGTCCCTGTAGGACCCATCAGTTTGGCAATACCTTCGATGCCACCAATGCACCTTTGTTGAACACCTTAAAATTGTACCTGAAAGAGACTACAAACACTCATTCAGCTGCTCTAGCACACGAGGTCAGGCAACCCCTTTGACACCCCTTAGGGCTGGGATACGCGTGAGAGTGATTTGCTCGCAGACAGTTTGGTGTTCTCAGACGGTACTCGCAGACTTGTTTACACTAGAGGCGAATTTTCGCTGATGATTACTATCTGATAATTCCTTGCGAGTTCTTTCTCTAAGTGTCTTGCGAGAGTAGACGTTGGAAGCGTCGGAAGGGTGAGAGTGTCTGTGAGAACAGAGAGATCACTCTCAGCAAGATTTTTCTGTCGTAGTTCTGCGCGTGAATGCGCAAAGAAAACACATAAGCGACGGTGTTCGTGTTGGATATGAAAGTGGATTAGGCGGCGGGATGATGATAGCGACGGAGAAGTAAGAAATACTTATCACAATTGGTCTCGAAGTTGCCAATCCATATACTATTATGCGTAAGTTCATTAGTGTTAAACACACTTGTGACACTAATATATATATATATATATATATATATATATCATCAGCTACGTTAACCTCTTTAAGATTTGGTAAAGTAAGAATTACGATGAAATAACATTACACTAATTTCATCTTGATACCCACAGACGTTCAAAAGCCAAATAGGATAAATGAAGCATTTCCGGACATAGGGACCTATATTTATTTGAACGCTTCTACTTGTATTAACTTTTGGAATCACTCGTAGATTCCTCAAGTTCTGTTTTCAACACCCAATATAATATAATCCATAAAAGAGAGCATCGCGAGTTCCTGCTGCTGAAAAGGCGAGTACACCGTTTGCTTACTACTATCTTTTCGAGTTTCAAACAGGAGAGAGTTCAGAAATGGATAGGCACTGTGACTTCTGTGAGCAGATACGAGCTGAGTTGGTGACCATTTGTTCAAAGCTGCAGGCAGTGTTGGCTTCCGTCACACAACTTGCGGCTGCCGCGGGGGGTCGGACGCGGGGATGCTGTAGACGTCGAGTACGACCCACGTGTCCCCCGATCGATCCACTGCTGTGGCCGCCCCGGGTACTGCCTGCACTGAGGTTGACCCCTCACCCGTGGTCGAGTGGGAGATCATTCCAAAGTCTGGCAGGCAGCGAAAGACCTTCCGTGGGGTCGATCTTAGGACCTCCCCGGGTCGTTTGACGAACAGGTTTCGGGCGTTATCTGTGGCTGGTGAAGTCTCTGAGCCGGATGCTGTCGTCCACCCTGTTCCAGAGAACGCTTCTCGGTCCGCAAGGTCTGGGCATTCATAGAGGGTGGGTTTGCTGGTAGCTGGGTTCCAACGTTAGGCGCGTAGTGGGGCCCCTTAGGAACATGGCTGCCAAGTAGGGGAAGGAAGCCAATGTGCATTCAGTGTGCATACTGGTGGGAGTCATTCCGGATATGGAAAGGGTGCTTCCGGATGCCATGAAGAGTACAGGGTGCAGCCAACTGCAAGTAGTAGCCCATGTCGGTACCAACGACGTGTGTCGCTTTGGATCGGAGGAGATTCTCTCTGGTTTCGGGCGGCTAGCGGAAATGGTAAAGACTGCCAGTCTTGCTTGCGAGATCATGGCGGAGCTCACCATCTGCAGCATTGTAGACAGAACCGACTGTGGTTCTGTGGTGCAGAGCCGAGTGCAGGGTCGGAATCAGAGGCTCAGGCGGCTCTGTGACCGTGTAGGCTGCAGATTACTTGATTTGCGTCATCGGGCGGTGGGTTTCCAGGTTCCGCTTAATAGGTCAGGAGTCCACTACACACAGGAAGCGGCTACATGGATAGCGGGGGCTGTGTGGAAGGGACTGAGCGGTTTTTTATGTTAGAGGGTCTCAGGAAACCACAGAAATTCGTCCGTCATAAAGGGGGACGGTAAAACACAATAAGGTAATTGTAGAAACGATCGGTATTGTAGTTTTAAATTGTCGTAGCTGTGTTGGGAAAGAACCAGAGCTCCAAGCCCCAATAGAAAGCGCTGAAGCTAAATAGTTATAGGTACAGAAAGCTGGCTACAGCCGGAAATAAGTTCAGCCGAATTTTTTTCAAGCGATCTAACAGTGTTCAGAAAGGATAGATGAAATACAGTTGGCGGTGGAGTATTTATTGCTGTCAGAAGTAGTTTGTCTTGTAGTGAAATTGAAGTAGTGAAATAGTATGGATAGAGGTTATACTTGACAATCGGACTAAACTATTATTGGATCGCTTTACCGAGCCCCCGACTCAGAAGATATAGTTGCTGAACAGTTCAAAGAAAACTTGAGTCTCATTTTAAACAGGTACCCCACTCATACAACTATAGTCAGTGGCGACTTCAATCTACGCTCCATATGCTGGAAAAATTATACGTTTAAAGCTGGCGGCAGGCATAAAGCGTCATCCGAAATTGTACTGAATGCTTTCTCAGAAAATTATTTTGAACAGTTAGTTCATGAGCCTACTCGAAGGGTAAATGGTTGCGAAATCATACTTGACCTTTTAGCAACAAACAATCCTGGACAAATGGGGAGTGTCATGACGTATTAACGAATACAGGGATAAGCGACCACAAGGTAGTTGCTGCTAGGCTGAATACCGTAACGCCCACAACCATCAGAAAGAAACGCAAAGTACGTCTATTTAAAAAAAAAAGCTAATGAAAATGCTCTTAACGGCTTTTTAAGAGATAGTCTCCACTCCTTCAGATCTGATCACGTAAGCTTAGGAAAGATGTGGAATGATTTCAGAGAGATAGTATCGACGTCAATTGATAGACATATACCACATAAATTAATAAGTGATGGTATTGATCCCCCATGGAACACAAAACGGGTCAGATAGCTGTTGCAGAAGCAACGAAAAAAGCATGCCAAATTTAAAAGAACACAAAATCCTCAAGATTGGCAATGTTTTGCAGATGTTCGTAATATAGCGCGTGCTTCAATACGAAATGTTTTTAATAATTTCCACAACGAAACTCTGTCTCGGAATCTGGCAGAAAACCCAAAGAGATTCTGGTCATATATAAAGCACACTAGTGGCAAGACTCAATCAATACCTTCACTGCGCGATAACAACGGTGAAGTCACTATGAAAGTGCCACCAAAACACAGTATTAAACACCCCGAAACTCCTTCACCAAAGGTGACGAAGTAAATATTCCCGAATTATAATCAAGAACAATTGGGAAGATGACAAACATAGACGTAGATGTCCTCGTTGTAGCAAAGCAACTTAAATCACTTAATAAAGGCAAGGCTTCGGGTCCAGATTGTATACCAGTCAGGTTCCTTTCAGAGTGTGCAGACACAATAGCTCCATATCTAATAATTATATTCAACGACTCGCTCGCTCATAGAAAGTTCCGTATCTAAAGACAAGAAAATTGCTCAAGTCACACCAATACCCAAAAAGGTAAATAGGAGTAATCCGCTAAATTACAGGCCCATATCACTAATTTCGATTTGCAGTAGCGTTTTGGAACATATACTGTATTCTAACATTATGAAGTACTTCGAAGATAACGATTTACTGACACATAGTCAGCACGGCTTCAGGAAATATCGTTCCTGCGGAACACAACTAGATCTTTATACTCATGAAGTAATAAGTTCTATCGACAGGGGATGTCAAATTGACTTCATATTTTTTGATTTTCATAAGGATTTCGACACCGTTCTTCACAAGCTTCTTCTAACCAAACTGAATGCCTGTGCAATATTGCCTCAGTTGTGAATCTGGATTCGTGATTTCCTGTCAGAAGGGTCACAGTTCGTAGTTATAGCCGGAAAGTCATCGAGTAAAACAGAAGAAATATCCGGCGTTCCCCCGCGAAGTGTTACAGGCAATCTATTATTCCTAATCTATATTAACGACATAGGAGACAATCTGAGTTGCCCTCTTAGATTATTTGCATATGATGCTTCCCTTTACCGTCTTGTAAAGTTATCAGATGACCAAAACAAATTTCAGAATGATTTAGATATCTGTGTGGTGCTAAAAGTGGCAATTGATCCTGAATAAAGAAAAGTGTGAAGTTATTCACATGAGTACTAAAAGAAATCCGCTAAATTTCGATTACACGATATGTCACACGAATCTGAAGGCTGTAAATTCAGCTTAAATACTTAGGGATTACAATTACAAATAACCTAAGTTGGAACGATCACATAGATAATGTTTTGGGTATAGCAAACCCAAGACTGCGATTCATTGGCAGAACACTTAAAAGGTGCAACAAATCTATTAACGAGACTGCTTACACTTGTCCGCCTTATTCTGGAGTATTGCTGTGCGGTGTTTGGAATCCGTATCAGGTGGGACTGACGGATGATATTGAAAAGTTCAAAGAAGGGCAGCTCGTTTTATATTATCGCGAAATAGGGGAGATAGTGCCACAGACATGATACCTGAATTGGAGCGGCAATCATTAAAACAAAGGCGTTTTTCGTTGCGAAGGGATGTTCTCATGAAATTTCAATCACCAGTTTTCTCCTCTGATTGCGAAAACATTCTGTTGGCACCCACCTACAGAGGGAGAAATGGTCATCACGATAAAATAAGAGAAATCAGGGGTCGCACCGAAATATTTAAGTGCTCGATTTTTCCGCACATCTTTAGAGAGTGGAACGGTAGAGAGACAGCTTGAAGGTGGTTCATTGAACGCTCTGCCAGGCACTTAATTGTCAATAGCAGAGTAATCACGTAGATGTAGGTGTAGATGTAGGAATACAATATCATATAAAATTATAGATACAGTTGTAATACTTGAAGTTAAATGGCAATATTCTGAGTTCCAAAGCATAAATCCACTTGTTTCTCTATGTTAATGAATCCGTTATAAAACTACTTTGACTGAACCTTTGAACTGTGGATATTCTGATAGATTTCTTCTGTGGAGATGTTAAAAACCGTAGCCATATCAGGCAACAAAATTTACTTCTTATCTCAGTACCTTTAGTCCAGTAACTGTGCATCCCATAACGGTGGTCTTTCTTGTACAACTAATTAAATGCACAGCTTCGCCCTGAGTCCACTTCCTGGCAGCTTTCTTCATAACTTTTGTTGCCGACTCATCGCCGACTTTCATTCATTGTGCGTATCCATCGCAACAGTAGTCTCAACTGTCCCAACAATACCAGCGTATTGAGACAAAGCTCATTTCAGGACAATTTATTGGTTATAGTTGCCTACATTCAGGGGCAAACCTATTGCTCTCCTCTGATTGACAGGCCTGTAACCTATTGTCTATTTAGAGGATTAAGACCTCTTGAGGATAATCCAGTCTTCTGATTGAGAGGTTATGACACCATGGGGATAATCCTTCCTTCTGATTCCGCCACCCTCACACTCCTCCTCCTCCTCCCCCTCCACTTCCTCCTTCCCTTTCACTCAGGGAACTCCCCTCCCCAATACAAGCACACTTTTAATATCAGTTTGGTTGACTAATTAATTAAATCGGTCATTAATTAAATACACCCTCTAGGAAACCCCTCCGCCCTCCCAATCCCCTCTACCTCTCGAAAATTGGTAGGAAAAAGACTCAGTTGATTGGCCATTTGCCAGGAAATCAATCGCAGTGTATGGAATATTGTTTAAACAATTTAGACAACGTGTGAAATATTGTTTATTTAAACAATTTACTAAAGACGAGGTGGTGTTTGGAATATAGTTTATTTATTTAGTTAAAGAATTTTGTCGGTAAATTGAATGCAGTGTATGGGAGACAGTTTAATCAAACTATTTACAGGATGCAAAATAGTATATGGAATATAGTTTATTTAAAGAATTTGTAGGGAAGTCGATCGCAGTAGGGAATATTTAAACAACAGCGGCGCTTTTTTATTCTGATCGCGTGTGGAAACGCTGAGTAGGCTTACTTTACACTTGCTTCAGGAGTCAGGGATTTTAAGGGTCTTATTATTTATTTTCCTCACTTTCTAAGCACACTGGTGTCTAAGCAAAGATGGGAAAATCAGAATAATTACATGTCTAAAAGTTCATGACATATCGAAATCCTAAGTAACTTTCTGAAAACTGACAAATTACTGTAATGTCAGCGGCAAACTATATCGTATAGATTGAAAAACATACAGCAGTCATATTCCCCTGATAGTAAATCCTGCAAAAGTGTCTACAGATCATGAATGGAATGAAGTGCGGTATAGTAGCTGCCATTTGGGGTCTCCTGTGCGTGTCTCTATCGTCAGGGCATCGCAACGAAGGTTTAAACCGCCCGATGTCCTAGTTACAGATCACGTTATTACTCGTAAATACCACCGTCACATATCGGTCTCCTTTGATCTCACGGCTCCCAAACAAAGCATCAAGTGGCGGCATTCTGTTGATCGAGAAATTCCAGATGCGTTTCCAGTCTCTGTGTCTCTCAAGAGGGCACAGTCTGATTGTCTGTGTGAACCAACATCCCGAAACATGCAGATAGAGGTTGCATCTCTGCTCAGAATACAGTGTTCCTATTCTCTAATGCTGGAGACAAAGGGAGAGATGATACAATTTCCATATCAAAAATAGAGTGAAATAAGCCACTTGCACTACCCTTTCAAAATATTTGTTTAACAATTTACTGCAGTCAAATAGATCGCTTAAAACACTCACCTCCACCTTATGATGACCCTTCTTCGTAATAAAACATATTTACAAAGTTTGAGTATCACACACAAACATCAAACAAATCAAGTAATGAAATTTCCACCACAACTAGATCGTAGCGCTAAATAAATCCGAGGTCTTGTACGCACCAGCGTTTGAGAGCACAAACAGCCCCCTTCTCCACAATGTTCCACTAAACATGTATGATGAAAAAAAAAATCCTACAGATCACACAAACTGGCGACCGCAAGGCGCGTGACGTTCGCTGTCTACAGCGTAGCCACCGTCCACTCTGGCGGGGAGAGAGACCCACACCCGAGCGCATGCGTGAACGCAATACAACTATCTTACACAATAAACTGATCACTCGGGAATTTGATGTCGCGACTGGGTTTTTAAAAGTACTATAGAATACCCAAATTGGTTCTCTCTGCTTCATTCGGAGGGAGGGACGAAGGTGCGTGATACAGTAGAGACAACAGCAAATACCACTGCCAGACAGAGCCCACTGTGATGTATTGAGAAGCACTAAACACGGCACACTTAAACCATGATGCAGTCCGTTACAATAAATTGTCATGGCTAGATGTCGTAGATAGCTGAAAACACTCGCACATCCTGTGCGCTCCTGTCTCGAGGAGCACTCGCAGCGCGCCCACCCCCGCCAGCGCCGTGTAGGGAGGTCGGTGAAATTTACCGCCGCGGCTGCAGCCGCAGTCGTGGACGGGCATGTATGCCAGAGTACACCACCCCATGGAGGGCATCCGGGGATGATTGCAGTGGTAGGAATTCGGATGTCATCAATACCTCTAGCGCAAACTTCCATCGTTCTGATTCTTCTCTCACGTAATACACACATGTCCGCTTCTGCCGTGCTCACCCAGCACATTGGCCACTTCGCCAGCCCTCGCTGCCACGGGAAAGATCACACAGGTAGGCGCATTATTTGTACTCGTCAAGGGCAGGGCTAATCGGTTGCCAACTACTCCTCGTGGTTGCCCTTGTAGACAGCCGCGGTGCACTGCGAAACAAGCAGCTACAGCGTGGACGTATAGAGTAGTTCTAAACAATTCCACCCCGACATAGACCCACCAGATTAAAAAATCTACTTTACCCAATCCGAGGCAACGATATTGTTGGCTATACACCACGAATTTCTCACGCGAAATGTAGATTCTTTCAGTTTATACGAGCTATTTCCAAAGATAGAAGAAATCGGACAATACACGCGTTTTCACGTCGCTAAAGTATCGTTACTTGCTGTGAAAATTGTGCACAGGAGTATCGTATGGGCTATATTTACTGTAAAAATACTTTCATCAAGTCTTTCACACAGATCTCATTCGGACTGTAGTACCTGTATGTAGTTTGGAAACGTATCGCAATGCTGTGCCAAAATCCTCTCCCTTCTATCAGTTCCTGTATGATACGGAGTGTTCCTAATTTTCCCGATAAGAAACACCAGCGTAATTGTTCGTACTGTCTCTTACACTACCTTGTGTTGGAGGAGAAAGCTTCGTTTTGGTGCTGACCTTACACATCGTACACCATTGTCGGAGCTACGACAACAGGTTCCCATTTCCACAGAGTGGTCAAAATTCAGCTAAACCTGTTTCTACACGGGTTGCAGAAGGTGGTGGATATAGCGCTCTCTGACTTCCATTCAATTCCGACTTAAATTTGGGCGATCACTTAAATTGGGGCGATCACATGGACGAAGCTGCTGGGAGACCGGGGCAGAGACTGACGAACAATTACAAGATGCAGGGGAATTATCTAAAACCACGTTGGAGTTTTGCTGTATCAGATAGGTTCGAAAAAGGTGACTCGTTTCAAGAGATGAGAGTGCCACGAATACTTTTCCCCAATGGCTCTAATCATTAAAAGTAAGTATATGGTTGAATGGAGAGCCTTGATTCCAAATTGCTGACAGCATTTCTTCCAGAAAGCGTCACAGTATCAGCTACTCTTGCGTGTGCCTGTAGAACCAAGACTACATTTTATGCAGAATGACTGTAACATGATCGTTGTGTTCGTTTTTTTTAATAGTGCGGTCCTTACGCGTAATGTAGAGTCCTTCTCTGTTCAGCTTCAAATGTCGGTTCTCAGTAGCGTGCATCGAAAAGAACATCGTCTTCCCTCCAGGGACTCCCATTTGAACCATCGTGTTGAACTACTGATAAAGAAAAATTACTCGCCATACGAAGTGACGTTCATGATCAATTTAATTAATTAGCCTATCAGTTTGTTATCAGTGACATGCTGCCTGGCGGTTGTAGGCGATGACGAGGGCACCACGGATATAATTGTTCACTTGGTGTTTTTTTCGTTGCGGCGATATCTTTTAACGATATTTCCCTCATCAACCTGTGCAGGGAGAGACAACCATCGTAATAAAATCAGATGTATTACCAAATTTATAAAGTGATATGTAGTATAAAACTTGTATTTATAACTTCTCTGTGCTGTTATTTTAAGAGACATCGTATGTGGCGAGACATTTGGTTACCTTAAGAGAGAGTTCGAAAGTGAGCAGGCGTCCAATGACGGTGGTAGAGCTTAGCATTCCGTCATGAGCCAAAAATGAGTTTAATATTCTAGTCCTGTGATGCAGGACGCGATACATAGGGAAAGATATTTTTCTACTTGATAAAAGAATACTTAGAGGGAATGTAGTCCATACCATAGTACTGTACACGATTTTCACAACATGCATCCATACCTTAGCGCCGTGAAAACGCGTGTATTGTCCGATTTCTTCTATCTTTGAAAATAGCTCGTATAAACGAGTGGAATCTACATTTCGGGTGAGAAATTCGCCGTGTATTACCCAACAACATCGTTGCCTCGGATTGGGTTTATATTTTTTAAACTGGTAGGTCTATGAGAGAGTGGAATTGTTTAGAGCTACTGTACACGTCCAAGCTGTAGCTGCTTGTTTCGCAGTGCACCGCGGCTGCCTGCAATGGCGGACACGAAGGGTCGGCAACAGTAAGTAACTGATTCTTTGACATGAACAAAGAATGCACCTACCTGTGTGATAAGCACACAGCAGCGAGGGCTGGCGAAGTGACCAGTGTGCTGGGTGAGCGAGACAGAAGCGGACATGTGTGTGTTACGTGAGAGAAGATTCAAAATGATGGGTGTTGGCGCTGGAGGTATTGATAACATACGAATTCCTATCACTCCAATCATTCCCGGACGCCCTCCATTACCAGGTATGGTACACTCTGGCATACATGCACGTCAACGACTGCGGCTGCAGCCGCGGTGGTAATTTTCACCGAGCTCTCTACACAGCGCTGGCGGTGTACATGAGGGAGGGCGCGCTGCGTGTTGACCTCGGGCCAGGAGCTCACGGGGTGTGCGAGTGTTTTCAAGTATCTGTGATATCTAGTCATGGTATCTACTGCCACGGACTGGATAGTGGTTTAAGTGTGTTGTGTTTAGTGCTTCTCAATACATTGCAGTGCACTCTGTCTTTCAATGGTATTTGCTGTTGTGTCTATCTTTTCATGCACTAGAACGTTCATCATCCTCCTCCTTCCGAATGTAGTGAAGAGAACCAATTTAGGTTTTCTACAGTACTTTTAAGAACCTAACCGCGACAAAAATATTCCTAACTGATCAGTTTATTGTTTCTGATAGTTATATTGTGTGCACGCATGCATTCGGGTGTGGGTCCCTCTCCACAGCAGTGTGCACGGCGGCTAACGCTGTAGACTGTGAATAACGCGTGCATCGCGATCGCTAGTTCGTGGGATCGGTAGGATATATATATATTTTTTTATCAGACATGCTTAGTGGAACATTGTGGTGGCGGAGGGTGTTTTTGCTCGGAAACGTTGGTTCATACAAACCCCGGATACTCTATGTGATCAAAAGTATCCGGACACCCCAAAACATACGTTTTTGTATTAGGTGCAGTGTGCTGCCACCTACTGCCAGGTACTCCATATCAGCGACCTCAGTAGTCATTAGACATCGTGAGAGAGCAGAATTGGGCGCTCCGCAGAACTCACAGACTTCGAATGTGGTCAGGTGACTTGGTGTCATTTGTGTCATACGTCTGTACGCGAGAATTCCACACTCCTAAATATCGCTAGGTCCGCTGTTTCTGATGTGATAGTGAAGTGGAAAAGTGAAGAGACACGTTCAGCACAAAAGCGTACAGGTCGACTTCGTCTGTTGACTGACAGAGACCGCCGACAGTTGAAGAGGGTCGTAATATGTAACAGGCAGACATCTATCCAGACCATCACACAGGAATTTCAAACTGCATCAGGATCCACTGCAAGTAATATGACAAGTAGCTGGGCGATGAGAAAACCTAAATTCCATGGTCGAGCGGCTCCTCATAAGCCAGCATCACGCAGGTAAATACCAAACGACACCTCGCTTGGTGTAAGGAGCGTAAACATTGGACGATTGAACAGTGGAAAAACGTTGTGTGGAGTGACGAATCACGGTACACAGTGGGGTGATTCGATGGTAGAGTGTCGATATGGCGAATGGCCGGCGAACGTCATCTGCCACCGTGTGTATTGCCAACATTAGAATTCGGAGGCGCCGGCCGTTGTGACCGAGCGGTTCTAGGCGCTTCAGTCTGGAACCGCGCGACCGCTTCGGTCTCAGGTTCGAATCCTGCCTCGGGCATAGATGTGATGTCCTTAGGTTACTTAGGTTTAAGTAGTTCTAAGTCCTAGGGGACTGATGACCTCAGAAGTTAAGTCCCATAGTGCTCAGAGCCATGTCAACCATTTTCTTAGAATTCGGAGGCGGTGGTGTTACGGTGTGGTCGTGTTTTTCATGAAGAGGGCTTGCACCCCTTGTTTTGCGTGGCACTATCACAGTACAGGCCTTCAATGATTTTTAAGCACATTCTTGCTTCCCACTGTTGAAGAGCAATTCAGGGATGCCGATTCCATCTTTCAGCACGATCGAGCACCTGTTCATAATGCACGGCCAGTGGCGGAGTGATTACTCGATAATAACATCCCTGTAATGGACTGGCCTGCACAGAGTCCTGACCTGAATCCTATAGAATATCTTTGGGATGTTTTGGAACGCCGATTTAATGCCAGGCCTCACCGACTGACATCGATACCTCTCCTCAGTGCAGCACTTTGTGAAGAATGGGCTTCCATTCCCCAAGAAACCTCCCAGCAACTGATTGAACGTATGGCTGCGAGAGTGGAAGCTGTCATCAATGCTAAGAGTGGGCTAACACCATACTGAAACCCAGCATTACCGATGGAGGGCGCCACGAGCTTGTAAGTCATTTTCAGTCAGGTGTCCGGATACTTTTGATCACGTAGTGTATATTTAGCGCTATGATCTATTTGTGGTGAAAATTTCATTACTTGGTTTGAATGATATTTGTGTGTGATACTCAAACGTTGAAAATATGTTTTATTACGCAGCAGGGTCATCGTAAGGTGGAGATGTGTGTTCTAAGTAATCTATTTGACTGCTGTAAACTGTTAAACAATTGAAACTTCCTGGCAGATTAAAACTGTGTGCCCGACCGAGACTCGAACTCGGGATCGAGTCTCTTCAGTGATATTTTTAAACAATTAATTTGAAAGGGTAGTGCAAAGGCCTTATTTCACTCTATTTTTGATATCGAAATTGTATCAGCTCTCTCTTTGTCTCCAGCATTAGCCAATAGGAACACTGTATTCTGAGCAGAGATGCAACATCTGTCTGCATGTTTCGGAATGTTGGTTCATACAGACAATCAGAGAGTGGTCTCTTGTGAGAGGCAGAGACAGGAAGCGCATCTGGAATTTCCCGATCAACAGAATGCCGCATCTTGATGCTTTGTTTGGGGGTTATGAGATCAAAGGAGGCCGATGTGTGGTGGTGGTCGGTGGTGTTTAGTAACGTGATCTGTAAATCGGACATTGGGCGGTTTTGACCTTCGTTGCGGTGCCCTGACACTAGAGACACACACAGGAGACCCCAAACGGCAGCTAATATTCCGCACTTCATTCTATTCATGATATGTAGACCACTTTTGCAGGTTTTAACTGTCAGTGCAATATGACTGCTGTATGTTTCTCGATCTATACACAACAGTTTGCCACTGAGATTATAGTAATTTGTCAGTCTGCAGAAAGTGACGGTGGATATCGAAATATGTCCTGAACTTTTGGATATGTAATTATTCTGATTTTCCCATCTGTGCTTCGACACCAGCGTGCTTCGAATGTGAGGAAAATAAATAATAAGAGCCTTAGCATCACTGACTCCTGAAGCAAGTATAGAGTAAGCCTACTCAGCGTTTCCAAGCGCGATCAGAATAAAAAAAGCGGCGTTATTGTTTAAATATTCCCTACTGTGATCGATTTCCCGAGAAATTCTTTAAATTAACTATATTCCTTATACTATCTTGTATTATGTAAACTGGTTTGAATAAACTGTCTTCGATACACTGCAGTCAATTTACCGACAATAAATAAACTATATTTCAAACACCACCACGTATCGCTTAAATTTTAGGAATAATTAATATGCCACTCATTTTCTAAAATGTTAAAACAATATTCCATACACTGCAATCGAAGTCCTGACAAGTTATTTAACTAAATTAATGAATTATATTGCATACACCGCCTTGAATCCCATAAATTGTTTAAATAAACGATTTTCCATACATTGTCTAAATTGTTTAAACGATATTCCATAGACTGCAATCGATTTCCTGCCAAATGGCCAATGAACTGAATCTTTTTTGGGCCAGTTTCCAGGAGAGGGTTTTCCGAGAGGGAGGATTTAATTAATTGATAGATTTAATTAATTAGTCAATCAAATATGTGTTTGTATTAGCGAGGGGAGTTCCTTGAGGGATGAGGGAGGGGAAGGTGGAGCGGGAGGGAGAGGGGGAGGAGGAGGAAGGGGAGGGGTGGGGGAACAACAGGTTAATAACCTGTCAATCAAAAGCAAGGATTATCTGGTTGGTGTCTTAACCTGTCAATCCAAAGGATGGATTATTCCCAGGTCGTCTTAATCCTCTTAGTAGAACAATAGGTTAAGGACCTGTCAATCAAAGGAGAACACTTGGTCTGTTCCTTAATGTAGGCAACCCACACTAACAAACTACCCTGAAACGAAGGTTGTCCCACTATATAACAGTACACGTTTATAGAGCGTCTCGTTAGAGATTGGTATGGTGCAGTTGGTAGCATGCTAATCATTCATTCATGTTTCAAATTAACGTGGGATCGAGTCTCTTCAGTGATATTTTTAAAATTTTCGTTTGTTAATTCTATGTGATATGTCTATGATGTTTTTTATGCTACTTTCTGTGTAATTGTTGAGTCCATCGCTTTCGAAATGGGCTAACTGCCAGTGCTGTTCGTTTAGGAGGTAAGACGGTCAATTTCTTTGCTAAGAAACATGCCATGGCTACGTATAATGGCTCAAAACACGTAGTTTCCTGGGCACTTTTATTTCATGCGCACCTGAGTATGGAAAAATGTACTACCAAGATGTGATAGGGTACAAACTGTGAAATACTACACTAATCTGTGTTGCAATGTGACCACTCAGCGCCGGCCGGTGTGGCCGTGCGGTCTAGGCGCTTCAGTCTGGAACCGCGTGACCGCTCCGGTCGCAGGTTCGAATCCTGCCTCGGGCATGGATGTGTGTGACGTCCTTAGGTTAGTTAGGTTTAAGTAGTTCTAAGTTCTAGGGGACTGATGACCAAGATGTTAAGTCCCATAGTGCTCAGAGCCATTTGAACCATTTGACCACTCAGCACTCTCCGAGTTCTCTCAGCTCTCCCAACAATACCAGTATATTTCTTCATGTCTGAGAGCAATGGCGTGCAGTTTCCGAGAGTTGGAGATAACCATCTATGATAGAGGTCTGGACTTGCAGAGAGCAACTCTGTCGGCCACTGACGGCGAGCTGACTCTTGTCGCTCTTAATGCGTATTACTCACAAAAGCTCCTGAGAGTGAGCAACTGTCACATGTGCACCTAGCTGTGGGTGGGGTTGCCTGCCCTCAGGCGCTAGTGCAGAAGTGGAGCACCACTCAGCTGAATGGTTGTCGACGTCTCTGTACAGGTACTTTTTTAAAGTGCTCAACAAACGTGCGGTCAACAGTCTCGAACGTTGTCAAGAACGTCGTCCTGTTGCTCATCAAACTATGAACTGTCGTTTTAGTCCGCGAAATGTGTGGGAATCAACGTCCCATGAGAAGGGGTGGTTTCATTGATGTCCTTTGAGGCTTCTTCGTGTCGATTCGAAACGGCCATGTGGCTGAAATATTTTCCGCGGCCACCCTACGAAAACCGTGTGATTTCAACGCAGGATGTTGCGATTCTGACCTTCATCGCAGAAGCGTCAAAAGAACGGATGAAATGTGGGTAGGTGGGGCTGTGATGAGCTTCCCATCATACGACGCGTCCCCAGAGGCGTTGTCTAGATTTGTCGTGAAGTATGGTGCCAACGTGACACCATTAACCCATCTTACACCTCATATGAACTTCTGAGCGGTGGTCTTCGTTCGCACATGTCAGCCCCCTGATGTTTGAAGTGTCGCCGATTCCGAAGGTGAAGTCGCTGTGCGCCACGGTTTTGCACCAATGCAGGGGAAGGTCGCAAGCATATTTGAGACACTTTTTAAATTTCCGCTTCGCAAAGAAGACAATTACGGGGTTCCTACAAAGTGATACTTCAATTTTTTTAGCAGGTCAGCGTGAATTACATTTTTTGGACAAGTATTTGTAAACGTGTGAGCTATCATTTGTAAACTTTAGAGTTTCTAGTGGTGTGGGCTATGACGTATAGAATTCAAACTATTTCTGAACGCTTACGCTCAAACTTTAACATGTTTCTAAGGGGTTCAATGAATTTGGATGAAGTGACGCTTGCTGAGAAATATTTCAGAGAATTATTTTCGGCTTTACTAACGCTGAACTAAGTTGAACAGTCTGTAAATTTGAATTGAAGACATGTGCGGAAATACGGGCTAACCCTCAAATGTAAAAACTAAGAGGTAAGTGTTGCCATCTGTTTCGGAGTACGGTAACTATCAAAACTGACGTTGGTCTCACCCCTAAATATCCCAGTGTGATATCATATTGCGATATTTAGGGGTGAGACCGATATGAATTTTGATAGTTCCCGTGCCCAGCAACAGATGGCAACACTTATCTCTAAGCTTTTACATTTGAGTATTAGTCCGTTTTTCCGGGCATGTCTCCAATTCTAGGCGCACTAGACTTGAGCCCACTATTTAGCACTTACCAGCAGCAGTTCACAGTCTTATTTTGTGGAAAACACGAAAAGTAGTCATATAGTTTTAAAATTCACCTCGAGAATGTAAAATTGCATCATTAGTTACTTTGTTTGCAAGTAAATGTCTGCTCTCCTGGTGTGTATTGAAATCACGGTTCCACAGTACCGTAACACGCCACTCGAGGAGCCAAACCAACATGGCGCGGCTAATTGATGGAGCGTCGTGCGGTAGTGTATTTTCGGCAATAGCGAAAATGTCACAGCTGCGTCAGGTCCAACCAGACAGCTAAAGCAGTCATTTGGATTGGTGTGACACAGCGACAACATTTTCGCTGCTGCCGGAAAGGAAATTACGACACAGTACTCCACTCTACAAATGGGCTGCTTATTTTAACTCCCGTAGCGGCGTGCAACAGTACCGTGAAGCAGAGATTTCATTGTGTTCCAGAACCTTAAATCAATAAAACATGAATTATGTAGCTTCGTGAAAATTAAAACTTTATGACTTACCATCTCACTAAAGAATGATTCATCATGCGTAATCCACATACCACATTTCCACAGTTCCATTATAACTATGGCATCTGCACATGTAAAGTTTCAGGAACATACTGCAGCGGTGTGTGATCAGCCTTGACTGATACTGGCTGGTTATAACTAAAAGTGCACCTGCTCACAGAGGTCCAATGTGGGCTGTAATTATCGTACGGCAGCGAAGCTCAGTAGAACTTAGTCTGGGAGTAGACTGGAATAGAAGTGAGAACCGATAGAGGTACTCAAGGTACCCTCCGCTACACACCGTCAGGTGGCATGTGGAGTATGGATGTAGAAGTAGATTCTGATGCGTTAATGGGGAACCGATTTACAGTGGGAAAAAATCAGTTCAAATTTTGCTCACCAGATGCAAACCTGGCGCTGTAAATGCAAGAAAGACTTATACAAATGTTTCCGTATTAGTATACGGGCAGAAAAGGTCAAACAAATGAGAAAGGTATAATGCAAATATTATTAACCGCTGCTTACACAATTTGTTCAATATGTGCACCAGAAACGTTGACGAGTTGTTGTACAGCTCCAGATTTGCACCTGGTGGTCAAAACTGGAACTATTTTCTTCCAGTGTAAATCGGTTCTGCGTTAACACACTAGAATATGTACCTAGTTTCGCTGCCATACGATAGTTGCAGCCCACATTCGACCTCTGTGAGTAGCTGCACTTTAATTATAACCACCTGGTAGTTAAAAAGCTGCAGTCGATACAGTGAACCTACAGTGTTAACCTGGTGTCTTGGCAAGCTGACTGTACTAATTTTAGTCCAGGTCGGCACGTTCAACTTTAAAATGGCAAACCAAAAACATCATAAAAATCTAATACTTTTCCTTAATTCTACACTCCTGGAAATGGAAAAAAGAACACATTGACACCGGTGTGTCAGACCCGCCATACTTGCTCCGGACACTGCGAGAGGGCTGTACAAGCAATGATCACACGCACGGCACAGCGGACACATAAGGAACCGCGGTGTTGGTCGTCGAATGGCGCTAGCTGCGCAGCATTTGTGCACCGCCGCCGTCAGTGTCAGCCAGTTTGCCGTGGCATACGGAGCTCCATCGCAGTCTTTAACACTGGTAGCATGCCGCGACAGCGTGGACGTGAACCGTATGTGCAGTTGACGGACTTTGAGCGAGGGCGTATAGTGGGCATGCGGGAGGCCGGGTGGACGTACCGCCGAATTGCTCAACACGTGGGGCGTGAGGTCTCCACAGTACATCGATGTTGTCGCCAGTGGTCGGCGGAAGGTGCACGTGCCCGTCGACCTGGGACCGGACCGCAGCGACGCACGGATGCACGCCAAGACCGTAGGATCCTACGCAGTGCCGTAGGGGACCGCACCGCCACTCCCCAGCAAATTAGGGACACTGTTGCTCCTGGGGTATCGGCGAGGACCATTCGCAACCGTCTCCATGAAGCTGGGCTACGGTCCCGCACACCGTTAGGCAGTCTTCCGCTCACGCCCCAACATCGTGCAGCCCGCCTCCAGTGGTGTCGCGACAGGCGTGAATGGAGGGACGAATGGAGACGTGTCGTCTTCAGCGATGAGAGTCGCTTCTGCCTTGGTGCCAATGATGGTCGTATGCGTGTTTGGCGCCGTGCAGGTGAGCGCCACAATCAGGACTGCATACGACCGAGGCACACAGGGCCAACACCCGGCATCATGGTGTGGGGAGCGATCTCCTACACTGGCCGTACACCAGTGGTGATCGTCGAGGGGACACTGAATAGTGCACGGTACATCCAAACCGTCATCGAACCCATCGTTCTACCATTCCTAGACCGGCAAGGGAACTTGCTGTTCCAACAGGACAATGCACGTCCGCATGTATCCCGTGCCACCCAACGTGCTCTAGAAGGTGTAAGTCAACTACCCTGGCCAGCAAGATCTCCGGATCTGTCCCCCATTGAGCATGTTTGGGAGTGGATGAAGCGTCGTCTCACGCGGTCTGCACGTCCAGCACGAACGCTGGTCCAACTGAGGCGCCAGGTGAAATGGCATGGCAAGCCGTTCCACAGGACTACATCCAGCATCTCTACGATCGTCTCCATGGGAGAATAGCAGCCTGCATTGCTGCGAAAGGTGGATATACACTGTACTAGTGCCGACATTGTGCATGCTCTGTTGCCTGTGTCTATGTGCCTGTGGTTCTGTCAGTGTGATCATGTGATGTATCTGACCCCAGGAATGTGTCAATAAAGTTTCCCCTTCCTGGGACAATGAATTCACGGTGTTCTTATTTCAATTTCCAGGAGTGTATTTGGCGTCATGATTCACTGTCTGCTCTAAATTTGGAAAGATGTAAGTTAATGGAGGTGAGTGCGAAAAAGTATCCTGTCATATTAGAACACAATTTTACTTGCGTGATCCTTTTCACGGTCAACTAAATATGTAGGCGTTACGTTGCAAAGTGGCATAAAATAGGAAAGAGCACTGAAGGTCGGTTACAGGGAAGGTGAACGGTCGACTTCGGTTTATTGGAAGGTTTATTGAAAGTGCAGCTCATCTATAAAGGAGACAGTGTACAGAAGATTTGTGTGTCCATTCTCGGGTACTGTTCGAGTGTTTTGGATAAGCCTTGCGTAGGATTAAAGGAAGACATGGAAGCCATTCGCAGGCATGCAGTTAGATCTTTTACCGGCAGGTACAATGAACACGCGAGTATTACGGAAATGCTCCGTGACCTCAAATGGGAATCCCTGGAGAGAAGGAAACGTTCTTTCTACAAAACACAGTTGAGAAGATTTAGAGAACCAGCATTTGGGACAGACTGCAGAACGAGTCTACTGCCACCAACGTATATCTCGTCTAAGAACTGAGAAAAAAAAGTAAGCTTGTACGGAAGCATATAGACAGTTGTTCTTTCCTCGTTCCATCTGCGATTGGAAGAGGCAAGCGGATGAAAAGTTGTGGCACAAAGTATCCTCCACCATCATCGTAAGGCGTAAGGTGGCTTGCGGTGTTTGTATGTAGACGAATTCCAGACTTCCTGAACTATATCAGCAATATAAAGCAAAATCTAAATTGAGATTACCTCCAAGAAAAAGTCACGAAATACCTGAGCATCCTAGATACTGCCAGGATCACAACGTGTTCATCTAGAAATAGAAAAACTAATTCTTTCTGTAGAGAATTGTTATACGTTATGAAGAGACTAGTAGAATCGTACAGGCCAGCTTTTACCCATAATTTAGTCGGCAGAAGCAAGAGAAACATCCCTGTTGTTACACTCCTTTTGCAATGACGGCTACGAAATCTTTAGCAAAATGCCTTTACGTTGTTTCGACCTCTGTGCACTTCACTGGCGTCCACGGCACTCCTACTCCTTCTTTAGAGTCTCTTCCTGCTTGGTGTTCGTGGTAAAGGCAATATTGTCCTAACTGTACCGCTCCCTTCCACCTACCTGATGCCCGTGCCTCTCACGCTGGTTCGCGCAAAGCTGTCGACAGCGCGCGTTTATAGAAACAGCACTTACCCTTACGCCCAGGGGCTGCAGTCCCGAGCGACGACGGAGAGACACGAAGAGTTACGAGTTCCGCAGAGGCCACTGGCGGCACCTCAGCAGACTGAATTCAGGCGGGAAGATGTGTTTGTTCTATTTGTTCTAAATATGACGTAACTACACTCTCAGGAGAAAATAATAGTCACTCCCTTAAAATAGTACTCAGGTCGTTTTACCTGTGTTCTACACCATTGTGTAGAACTGCTACCAGACGGTCATGTTATCTTTCACCGCTGACTTGAAGATATGACAGTGAAGTGATGCGTACATGACAGCTGGTTGCATGGAATCATCGCAATAATAAGGGTCGACGTACAGGCTTGACAGAGTGCTAGAAATGAGTTTTTGGTTTTGGCCATGACTATGCAGTAAATGATATTTCACGATCTGTTGGTGTATCATCGCAGATCTCCAACGTGTCTACACGGAATGGTGTACCACAAGGGGCCAAGTTACACCATGTAAGAACAGTGATAGTAAAAAGATTGTAACCGACATGTAGCAGATAAGAGTGTCACGCCTTGTGAATTATATCTGATTTCAAACCCGACAGGAGATACTGCTGTCAGTGAATGCAGATCCATCTCAACTTACACTGAGGAAACAAAACTCATGAGATAACTCATAATGTCGTGTCGGATCTCCCTTTGCCTGGCGTAGTGCAGCAACTCGAAGCGGCATGGACTCCGCAAGTCGTTGGAAGCCCCCTGCAGAAATGCTGAGCCATGCTGCCTCTACAGCCGTCCATAACTGCGAAAGTGTTGCCAGTGTAGGATTTTGAGCACGAAATGATCTCTCGATTTTGTCCCAGTCGGGCGATGTGGGTGGCCAAATCATTCACTCGAAACGTCCAGAATGTTCCTCAAACCAATCGCGAACAATTATGGTCCAGAGACACGGCGCGTTGACATCCATAAAAATTCCTTCGTTGTTGTGGAACATGTAGTCCATGAATTCCTGCAAATGGTCCCCACTAGTCGAACATAACCATTTCCAGTCAATGATCGGGTCAGATGGACTAGAGGACCCAGTCCACTCCATGTAAACACAGCCTACACCATTATGGAGCCATCACCAGCTTGTACAGTATCTTATTGACAACTTGGGTCCATGGATTTGTGCACTCTGCGCCACACTCGAACACTACCATCAGCTCTTACAAATTGAAATCGGGACTCATCTGACCAAACTATGGTTTTACAGTCGTCTACGGTCCAACCGGTATGGTCAGGGGCCCGGGAGAGGTGCTGCAGTCGATGTCATGCTGTTAGCAAAGGCATACCCGTCAGTCGTCAGCTGCCGTAGCCCGTTAACACCAAATTTCGCCACACTGTAGAAACGGATACGTTCATCGTACGCCCCATATTGATTTTTGTGGCTATTTCACGCAGTGTTACCTGTTTGTTAGGCCTGGAACTCTATGCAAATGTAGCTGCTCTCTGTCGTTAAGTGAAGGCAGTTGGCCACTGCGTTGTCCGTGGCGAGAGGTAATACCTGAACTGGGGATTGAATTCTCTAATGATTTCCGAAATGGAATGTCCCATGTGTCCAACTCCAACTACCATTCTGCGTTCAAACTCTATTAATCCCAGTCGTGCGACCATCATCACGTCTGATTCCTTTTCATATGAATCACCTGAGTACAAACACAGCTCCGCTGATGCACTATCCTTTTACACTTTGTGTATGCGATACTACCGCCATCTGTATGTGTACATATCGCTGTCCCATTACTTTTGTCACTTCATTCTGTTTCCACGTCAGCACTGTGAAGGGAATTGGATAAAATGGGCATTCGGCGATGGCTACCTCACAAAAGGGATTTTGATCACAGCAGCACATAAAGATACACATCTTCGGTGGACCAAAGAACTCAGTAACTAGACAGTAGCTAAGTGGAGGCATGTAGTGTAGTGTGACGAGTCGTGATTGTAAGCAGGCTGTTCATGTGTTTGTATGTTGGCAGCACTATGTAGCGCCCTGCATTAATAACTCTGACAGCGCTGTGTGCACTTTGTTCAAAATGGTTCAAATGGCTCTGAGCACTATGCGACTTAACTTCTGAGGTCATCAGTCGCCTAGAACTTAGAACAAATTAAACCTAACTAACCTAAGGACATCACACACATCCATGCCCGAGGCAAGATTCGAACCTACGACCGTAGCGGTCGCTCGGCTCCAGACTGTAGCGCCTAGAACCGCACGGCCACTCCGGCCGGCGTGCACTCGGTAAAACACACTCTATGACTGGTTGGACTCGCAGTTGGAGGTGAACAGCCAGCAGTGATGGAAGTTGGGTATGAGTAGACAGCAGTGATGGAGGTTAGAAGGTAATAATTAGCAGTGTTGGAGGTTTGCGGTATTAGCGCTAGCGGACGGTCTGAATGTGTATCCATCATGGAGATTTATTACTGACGATTATATAATTTTTTTGAACTCGTTGTCACTTGATTAAGGTAAAATCTGCTAAATACATTGTTTGCTCTGCAACAAAATTTTTCCTTTGCTAACCACATGCCTATTAGTAGTTACAGCCTTCAATAGTTATAATCTTTTATTTAGCTGCCTTTATTGGGGTTTGCTGCGTTGCTGTAGTTGGTGTAATGAAGATTTTCTGTGAGGTAAGTGACTCATGAAATATATAGGTTATTGTTAGGATTTCTTCTTATTCAGGGCCATTCTTTTGTATTAATTATTTGAAGTCAGGTTATAATTTTTTTTGAGCAGTCAGATTGCTTTGCGCTAGAATATTGTGGATCAGTGATGAAATGATAAATTCTAGCAAAGTGACACTTGCATTCAATTTCAGTCAGCAGTTTCAGAATTAAATTAAGAAGTTTCACCGTCTCAGATATTTCAATCCAACTAAAAATTTAATAAAGAAGTTCCATGATTTTGCTCCTCTCAAATGATGCAAACCGTCCGGTGCACTGACAGCTCTATGACTCGTTTAACCCGCCGTGTGGAGAGTGTTTTCCAGGACGGAGTTTTTTCTATGATTTTTGTGGACATTTTTCGTACTATTGCAACGGTCCACGCATCCAGGTTGCCATTAACATGAAACACAATGTTTGTTACAACTTTCTGTTTGACGAAGTGTTGCCATTTCTCCAACAAATGATTCAAATGGCTCTGAGCACTATGGGACTTAACTTCTGAGGTCATCAGTCCCCTAGAACTTAGAACTACTTAAACCTAACTAACCTAAGGACATCACACACATCCATGCCCGAGGCAGGATTCGAACCTGCGACCGTAGCGGTCGCGCGATTCCAGACTGAAGCGCCTAGAACCGCTCTGCGGCAGTGTTAAATCGTATTAGTGTGTCGTCTCCTAGGATGACTAATTTTTAGTCTTTTGTGCTTACTACTTGCTATGCTATAATGGAAAACACTTGATTACGTAATTGGTAGTAATATTTGTAGCATTCCGTCTGTTCCAGTCTGTTTTGTCACATTATTATTTTGCCCAGCGTTCATTTTCTCACAAATTCAAGTAGGATTTTTTATTTTGTGATGTGACATAGCTTCAACTACTTCATCTCAATCTTACAATAAAAACACCAATATTTGTAGCTTTCCACTGGTGAAGCATTGTAAGTGGAATGAGCTGAGTAGTTTTCTTCTCTTTCGTTGGCTACACCCTGTGTTGTTTTCTCGTATATTTGCTCCTGCATGAGGGACTTCACGTTCTGGCTGTGAAATACAGCTAAGATCACTATAAACGACACTGTGTGCTATTCGAGAACTTTTATTTTCTTAAGTGTATAGATATCGCCAATAAACCCAAACGCTTCGGAAGCAATTGTGCCACTTTTTCTGTCAAGTTCACAGGATGTTGATTTGTGGGCCACTGACCCATGAGAGTATTTCTTCTCTTTTGTTCGTTTTCCATAGATTCTCGCTGACTATGATTAATTTATCGCCATTTTCGGCAGTCACTGAGGGATGAAGACGACGGGCATTGATTTAGCACACTCTGTGTATGTGCTTGCCCATGTTCATCAACCTGCGGTGGAGTCGACGCATGAGCACACATACCTGCTCACGCAAATATTGCTACCTGGGACACATCAGTATGCAGCTACATTCAATTTGATTGCCCTTTATGGAATGTACTTTCGTGACGTTTGAGGCAGATGGTGAATTCCAGCTACAACCCTTCTCAGTAATGGTCCTTGTTTATTATTACACTCTATTTATTCCAGGGAAAAACGTCTTTTTTCTGAGTTTTGCTTTCAGAAGCACTAAAGCCAATAAAGTAATTTGTCTTTTGGAAGAGGCATAAGTGTGAGCCATTTTCCACGTGGACATGTTTCTGTTCAGTGTACCATGCAGTCTGTTACCATGCGCTCAGTGGATCAGAAACTCTGATGCACCAGAATCAGATTTTAGGTTTTCAACTACAGGAGTAACAATTTCATTTGTATTACCGTTTTTACCTATAACAATGTACTAGCGATCTTGTAGAGCTTGATTGTTTACCATGCCCTCTTATTTTAATATTTATTTTTTCTACCAGGTTCTGCCTTTAATTCATGCTCAGCAGAGACTCATTTTGGGTGCTTTTGTGGTAACTTTTCACACTTTAAGCTTCATTCACATTCGATATCAAAGGTGCAGAACGCAATGGAAAATGTCAAGTGAAGGTGTATTCACATTAAATAGAACATCATCAAATCACTTTGCTTAGCCCAGTATGAAAGCATGGAAGTGAGGTTATGAGATATCACGTGTGGCAAAAAGGAATATACTACCAGAAGTAAGGAAGCAGCAAAATGTCCTTGAAAAAGGTTTTATAGGAAATTTTCACACAGCTGCAAAGTGAAAGAACAGGAAAACCGACATTCAAACACGTTAAAACATCGGCATTTATTTTTTGGAAGAACTATGTGCAAACAAACACATCAAACATAATCCAGGAGGCAATACATAGAGCCTCATTAGCTTAGCCATTCTATTTCTTTTTGTTTTAATGTATGAAATACGGTCAAACACAACTGTATTTTCTGCTTAAATAGAGCTGACTTTTTCACTGTCAAAGGTTTTTTTAATGGTACTGTTTTACCTATAAATGTTCCTAATTGTTCACGAAATAGGTTATTCTTTGTCCGTGTATTGTATGACCTGAATAATTTTTCACTTTCAGACATTAGTTTTCCTTTGTGAAAAAACACTGGTACGAAAAAAACAAGTAAGTGTCACTAAAACTAAGCGCACAATAAAAATAAAGACTAAGAAGACACAAAATCCACTACTATAACACGATTAAGAACAGATTAACTTCCGATGTTAGAAGACCACCGCCAGTCTCCCTCTGCCATCGTCTACGTCGAAACTTTCTTCCTAAGAATCCTTGACGTAGAAGTCCCGTTCTGTTGGCGCTCTGTGCGAATGCTGCCCATTTGAAATGCATTGTGGAATGTTTTGACGTTTCGTTCTGTGGCCTCCAGTGTGAATCGATCTTTAAAGGGAGTTTCCAACAACTCTGAAGTGAAAATGTTCACTTGCGGTTTCCCAACATCGGTTTCTAAAAATTAGAAAAATAATAATAGCACTTGATTTTTTAAATGTACTTGGAAATTCATTCCTGACATCATCCAACAGCCGCGCGGTGGTAGCAGCGCGGTCTGCGGCGCCTTTCCACGGTCCGCGCGGCTCCCCCTGTTGGAGGTTCGAGTCCTCCTTCGGGCATGGTTGTGTGTGTTGTCCTTAGCATAAGTTCGTTTAAGTTAGTTTGAGTAGTGTGTAAGCCTAGGGACCGATGACCTCAGCAGTTTGGCCCTATAGGAACTTACCACCACCGTCATGCAACACTAGTTAATGTCGTAAGCTTAAAATCAAAGTTGTCGATGTCATGTGCTCGATCAATACAAACACAGTCATTGTTCCCGCACATCAGCCTTTACCTTTGCGTTTTAATCAACATCAACACCATATCTGTCCGTCTCAGCTCTGAGTAAGATTCCTTGTGTTGTGACAAATTTCAGTGTAACGTCATTCTTGCCCATTTAGCAAGCAGATTCGTTCTAGCTCGGCGTCAAGAACCGAGTATCACCTTACTTCGAGTGCAGCACAAAAACTGATTTTATTTGCGGCATGGGATCATCTAGCGGCACACAGCCGCGGATCACGGTTTGCGTTCTGTGGGTCAAGGAGTCACAATTTCTTATTTCTTCCCCCAACCCCTCTCCTCAAAGAGAATATGCTGTCACGCCCTCTTTTAACGTATCAAAGTTGCCTAGGATTTAATAACAATAACATGTGTAACATATATTAATGTAACAATAATAATTATTTGCTAACATTAACGCTTAGCACAACGCTTTAGCACAACATACAAGATAAAGAATGTACACAGTATAAAATCAAAGTGTGAGCTCAGATCTCTACACTATGGCTATGCGAGAGTGCAAATCAGAGGAATACAGTTTCTTTCAGTTGGTTCTGCTTGCGGTCTGGAATATCAGGGTTTGTATTATTTTTTCCTTAGTGGAGGGCCTTTCCCTATTAGTCTCGTCTCGCTCAGCTTCCTGTGGCTTGCCGGTTGTAGACTCAAGTACTGTGTCGGATAGATGTTGACAACAGGTGTGGCTAGCCTGTGATCATATACAAATACATGACTCAATATTCTCTGCAGCCAGTCAGTTCAGAAGCAGTATCCACGTCGACAAGCCCTCGAGCGGTCGACGTGAGACGTGGCGCCCCCTTCCCCACCTTCGCTTGGGTCTGCGCGTGGCCGCAGGACGTCGCGGCGTCGCTTCCTATCTGTTCGGCTCTTCCTGTTAGCGTTCGGTCTCTGTCGGCAGCACCTTGCATCAGCTGACGATAGAGCTGCGTTGCCAAACGCTCCGCCAGAGCGCAGGCAACGTTATGTAGTAACCTTGCGGGCAACGGGCAGCCCAGCAGATGGCGATCACACTTTTGTCTCCGTGCGGCTGCTACTGCCGCCACCGTTGTCAGCCGCTTACGTGTAAGTGGTGTGGCAGCTTTTCCTTCATGAGGTCACACACTAGATGCGTACTCTCCTTCCCCAAATTTTTTTACATTAATTTTTCGTTGTTATTCTACTGCAGTGTGCTTACCATTAATTAGAAATGTTCTGCATAAGTTCTGTCGATGACCGAGCGCTGTCCGAACAGTTTGTGCCTGTGTTTTCTTTTCAACAAATATATTAATTTTTTTTAATTTATTTATTTTGGCTTTGGATTGCAAGGACCATACAGCCAACAACGCTGATGCCAAAGAAATATAATCGCAAAAATGCGAAATAGCACAAAGTTACGAAGTTAGCATACAAACACATTCTTAGAGTAAAAGAAAAGCTCAATTAGACAAACACCAGTCAGCCAGCGCCAGTGATGACAATGAAATTGGAGCAGAATTACAAACAGCACTATACAGCAACGTTATGACAAACACGCATATACTCTTATAGTAAAAAACAAACCATGAATGGGCGAACACTGTACGATATACAATAAGTACAACAATAACTGAAGAACAAAATTGCAACTAACATCATATAAGAATATCAGAAATGTAGCATACAGAAAGCCGTCCTTAAAGTAAAAGAAAAATCCAAAATGACAAACACAATAGAACCAACAGTGTGCGCAAGAGCACCAGTAGAAGAGTGACCTAAAATGCACTCAAGAGCAATAATGAAAACTTAATGTACAACTGGAGGTCTGTACGCAAATTAAGACACGAAATTACGCACCCGATTACGAACCAGGCTGATGCCATGTGAAAACAAATACCTCGGAAACTCATCAATTAAATTTGGATGCAGGTGGCTTTATAACATTCTGTGGGCAAGTTATTCTTGTATTTATCAAACATTGGAGTAAAACATGAATACTGGTGGGGAGGGGGTAACCTCTCGCTACCAATTTCTTATACAAGTCTGATTGTGCAGTCGTGTACTTAGAACATGCCAATATAATGTGGTTAAGATACACTACTGCCGTCGTGTCCTTATCGTAGTGTACCAACGTGATAATCTTCAACTGACATGGGCGCGCGGGGTAACCCTCGTGTCCTGGCATAATGCAGATGGTAGAAGTTACTTGACGTCTATGAAGATATACCGGTATGACCGCCGGGTGGCCGCCCTTAGATGGTTCAAATGGCTCTGAGAACTATGGGACTCAACAGCTGAGGTCATAAGTCCCCTCGAACTTAGAACTACTTAAACCTAACTAACCTAAGGACGTCACACACATCCATGCCCCAGGCAGGATTCGAAACTGCGACCGTAGCAGTCGCGCGGCTCCGGACTGACGCGCCTAGAACCGCTCGGCCACCGTGGCCGCCGCCCTTAGAGTGCTGAGCGACTGACACTGGGCGTAACTGGCCTTCTGTAATACTCCTCTTGGCAAGGAGGTCAACAGTTTCATTATGAAGAAATCCATGATGTCCTTCAATCCAGAGCAACTGGACGGCAATGCCCAAAGTCTGCGCGTCTCTGTTGGTCTGTTTATCAAACGTGGGATGCTGCAATTTCTGCAGCACACTTTGAGAGTCCCTAAATATCAGGACGAACTTGAATGTCCGGGTGCATGATGAATAGCTCCCCTGATGGCCAGTAGCTTCGCAGTGTATATGGAAGATTCAGTTGGAAGCGCAAACATTTGGTAGGCGCCAGTAGAAGGATGTCTTCCACACCCGCTTCAGATTTAGAACCATCCGTATATATTTGAACTTGTTGCGGCCATTGTATGCTGAGAAAACGCTCCAGGGCGCGAGGTTCTCCGTTCAGAATCGGACGGCAGGTATACTGTTGGGGCTGGAGGGCAGAACAGACTAAACGAAAGGGAACTGATGACCTCAGATGTTAAGTCTCATAGTGCTCAGAGCCATTTGAACCATTGGAACTAAACGAAAAACGAAAACAGAGGAGGACGAGTGGAAAGAGATGGCATCATTTCCCGTAGCTGCGAACTAAGAAAGGAGTTCTGTTCCTTCGTCGTCTGTGAGGTGCCTGGTGTGTGTCTCCAGACTCCAACCACCGCCTTAAAAGAGGCACAATCAGATATTGAAGATCGACTGAGGAGAAAAATATCAGACGACATCTGCCGTCTTATAGAGAACGGCGTGACGGGTGCTTTCACTAGCAAGGCGTTGGTGGGTGTTCATTTCATGATTTCAAGGACAGTCAACAAACATAGAACTACAGGGTGCAGAGCTGGCTTCAGGTCGAACGGAACCCTGTTCACCATTTTTTTAAATGTATTGTTGTACTTCTACACAAGGTGACTATATGTTTTTCACTAACAGGTGCTGTGTAGTTTGATTCTTGACCCATTATCTGACTAACGCAATAAAAATCAGTCAAGACATTAAAACTATCATTTTTTTATTGGCTCCGTTTGAATAGTGAGGAATATCAGTGCTTGGACAAGTCAATAGTCAAATGTTGCCTAGTCTTTTGTATCATTTCCTAACAAGAAAACCGTTAACTTGCTGAGCTGAGGGGCGTTCAATAAATAATGCAACGCATTTTTCTTCTCGGACAGTTTCGATTGAAAAAATGCGGAATTTGTTCTAGAAGATCATCGAATATTCCCCCTTCAGCTCCTATAGTTCCACGAAGTTCCGATAAGTGGCGGCGCTATATCTAGCCTTAAAAACTGCGCCTGTAACTGAGATAGAGAGCTCTTGCAGTGAACAAAAGTAGTGATCGTTGGGCGAGGCGTTTGTCATCATCGCAACAAGACTGCTCAAAAATAATCTCCTGTGTTTCGGTCGGTCGCACACAGTTGTGGCTCCTGCAATTTTGAAAGGTGCAGATGCCTTTATTAGATATGATACGATATTGCAGTGCCTGTGTTGTTAAGAAGAGCGATGCTATGTTCCTTCGGACATGCATGCATATTCGAAGGAATACTGCATCCTTCTTCTTAACAACAAAGGCACTGCAATATCGTATTTATACCAGGCAGCGGCTTTTCGATTAAAATGTCCTCTCCTGTACGGGAATTGCATAATGTGTGTACGAGTACAGGTTGTAACAGAGGAACGACGACATGCGGAAGTTTGGGTCTGGCTGTGAGTCGCGCATGGTCAGCTAAAGTGGTTAAGGTTGTAAGGTTTTGAGGTCAGAACAGCCGGCCGCTGTGGCCGAGCAGTTCTAGGCGCTTCAATCTGGAACCGCGCAACCGCTACGGTCGCAGGTTCGAATCCTGCCTCGGGCATGGATGTGTGAGATGTCAAATGGTTCAAATGGCTCTGAGCACTATGGGACTTAACATCTGAGTTCATCAGTCCCCTAGAACTTAGAACTACTTAAACCTAACTAACCTAAGGACATCACACACACATCCATGCCCAAGGCAGGATTCGAACCTGCGACCGTAGCTGTGGCCCGGTTCCGGACTGAAGCGCCTAGAACTGCTCGGTCACACTGGCCGGCGTGTGAGATGTCTTTAGGCTAGTTAGGTTTAAGCAGTTCTAAGTTCTAGGGGAATGATGACCTCAGATGTTAAGTCCCATAGTGATCAGAGCCATTTGAAATAATTTTTTTGCGGTCAGAACAACAATTGTGTAAGCTGTAAATATTTTTGGTTTAATGTTGCAATCTTATCACAGAAATACACGCATTTACACAGTTTACAATGTGACAATGTTACGACAATTGTCAAACGAACGCATCTCGTTCTCAGGAAGTGAAATAATCCTAAACACAACAATGGTAAATTTTAACTAGAAGTTTCTTTACAAAAATATTCTTACAACTACGTCATGATGTTGGCCAGTATTGTGATAAATCATCAGATTCTGGTTCAAAGTTCGGTAATATTTAGGATGACAATCAAGTCTGCGGACGATGGTTAGTTTTGTGACAAGTTGAGCAAAAGGTTACCCAAGGTCGCTAGAGTGTACAGTGGACACAAACTGGTGAAACAACAAGTTTATGCCTCTGCTCGCGGTATTTACCTTAGCTGCGATGAGCTGTCGTCTGCATGGCTGCTCTCGTCCTCTGAAATTCCTATAAGAACTAATTAAATCTTTGCTCATTTCTCCAGCAGAAACTCTCCCTATGTTTCCCGTTATGTGAGAAAACATGTACTCATTCCTAGTCTTGGAATATGGCGATATGCACGCGCATGTCTGGAGCAGCGTGCATATTAAAATGCCCTCTCTGTCCTCGCAAGGACAATCAACTAACTGGCTGGTTCGTTTCTCTACAGTTGGAACCCAACGACGCTACAGCTAATATATAGCTGAATGTCAGCCACAGTGAACGCCGTGTTCACACAAATTTCTCCTCTGCATCGTACAGAGCGTTTTGCGCTCCATTCTGCACTTGACGCTAGTTCAGAGAAGAGTCTTCGAAAATTTCGCTCTTGTCTTTCTCGTGGCCAAACTGTCTCCCACCTCGGTTCTTTCCAGTAGCTCCTCGATTCGCATCACGAGACTTACTCCCAGTCGGGAGATGAAGGGAAAATCGCTATCAGCGCCGGAAATTGAGCCGGGTCTTCGCATGGCAGTTAGACACACTCATCACTCGGCTACAGAGGAGGACTATCGTAATTCTTACTTTGATATTTTTCGAGACTTGCTCGTATAGGGATGAAAGGCGACGCGTATACATATTGCAAGCAGACGCTGGTGACTTCCTGGCGGGCTGTGGGGCTGGGGAGTAGAATGCACAGTGCCTGGAAATGAAGAGGACAACAGGTCCGATGTTTCAATATCCAAGCTTCTCAAGCACCAAGACTGCGCTCGCGCTATAGCATGGACGAAGAAAGTAAAACTAAATAGTCAATAATATAACTAAAAAATATTTGTAACTGTGTGAGCTTTAACTAATTTCTGACCATGATGCTTGTTTCAGCTAGTGTTGTCTTTACTTTAAAAAGAAAAAGTTAGGATGCATACTTGTCACTGTTTTAAGTTTATTTTCAATATGTTTATAATTGTAAAACGTAAATGAATATTCAGTTGAATTTTTAATGTACATTAGTTTGGTTTTAAACACTTGGTTATTTAAAAAAATATTATCGAGTGACATTATGAAGCACGGCACCCATTTGTCTATGTATGATCATATAAAGATGATAATATCATCCATCTGCAACACTTACAAACTGTAACGTGCACGTTCAGTACAGCAAAACTTACGATAGGACACATTTTATATCGAGCAGGGGAAGAATTGGTATGCTTGTGCAGCGTGCCTACATAAGTCATGGAGGCTATACAAATGCACATTTTATTTTTTCTTATGTTTGTTATAATACAATTGTTAAATGCAGTTCTTATTTTATATCTGCTGTAACGAGATTGAAGATGGCTAACGCCAAAACCGGTTATAATAAAGTGATATGTGATTAGTGACTGAACATAATTATAAAATTCCCATAATGTACTCACCCTTCCGTCTATGCAACATCATATTCTACCGCTTCTCTCCCAAACCTATTGCCGATATTGACGTATGAAGTTTGACAACCGTATGTTCAACAAACCTGTACGTCATTCTTACGACTGGAAAATTTTAACGGCGCCTCAGACGGCATACTGTTCAACATTCGAACACCCTTGCAAACTTTATAGTAATGTGTTTAAACGTGGTAGGCATACATACTGTAGAGGCGCACTGTAGCTGAACTGAACAGCATCGTAAAACAACACTTAAATAAATTATCCCAAACCTTCTGCAATGACTGTTCCATTAAATCTCGGGTATGCAGCCGCATAAATTCAGCTCCTTCTTCTAATATTTCAGCTGTATATCTTTCAGCCGTCTTTAGAGTGAGCCGAAAGACTGTGGCGATCCTGCCCCCTCTCCGTCCTTTTTAAGCTCTCAGGCACCACCACTGCGCATGCTATTACAGATACATAGGCGTCAGAGATGTTGATCGGCAGCAAAGAGGCACAGTGTGCATGAATTATATCTGTGGCTGCGCAGTCGATCCACTCTGGTATGTCGATTTATCACTCTGAGCTGCACTCTCGCGACGTTTTTGTAAGATTGTTACAGAATTCCATGACAATCCAAGATGAAGTCACTATCTCTATTAATTAAATTTATTGCCATGCGAATTCTTTCATGGACTGTACGAATCGTCTGTCCGATTTATGAGAGGCCACATTCGCAGTGGATCTTGTAAACACCAGTCTTCTGAGGCAACAAATCATCTTTAATGGAACCCAACAGTGCTGCTGTCTTCGGCGGAGGACGAAAAATCACTTTTACTTTGTGTTTACTGAGCATCCGTCCTATTTTTGACGATAGTCTTCCTAGATATGGCAGGAAAACCATGGATTTACATTTAAAGAGAGTTTTTGAAGACAATGGGTGTTTTCCACAGGCGATGCATCAGGCGCTACGAATGAAACCAAAGGCGGCCATAAGCAATGCAGAAGAAGACACACAAAGATTTAAATCCATGGCTTTCCTGCCATATGTGGGAAGACTGTCGCCAAAAATAGGACGGATCCTCAATAGGCACAAAGGAAAAGAGATTTTTCGTCCTTCACCGAAGGCAGCAGCACTGTTGCTTTCCGTTAAAGATGATTTGATGCTTCGGAAGGCTGGGGTTTACAAGATACCCTGCGAACGTGGCCTCTCGTACATTGGACAGGTGATTCATACAGTCCATGAATGATGTGCGGAATACCGCTCACACACTCGCCTCTTGCAGCCAAATAAATCGGTTGTGGAAGAACACTGTACTCATACTGATCACACTACGTTGTACGAAAACGTCTAAATTTTATTGCCTACGTCATCCTCCTAGGATTCGATGGTGGAAGAGGCAATTTAAATTCACTTGGCGACTAGTTTAATGAATCGAGATATTGACTTCAGGTTGGAAAGCCACGGAATCCGGCGCTTTCTGTAATAAAGATACAGAGATGACGCCATAGTGCAGCTCAGAGTGATACATCGACATCCCAGCGTGTTTCGACAGCGCAGCCACAGATATAATTCAAGCACACTGTAATTCTTTGCCTCCAAACAACGTCTCTGGCGCCTGCGTATCTGAGATTGTATGCACAGTGGCGCGGTCCGCGAGTTAAAAAAGACGGAGCGATTGCTGGAGCGTCAGTCTTTCGGCTGTCTCTGAAGATGGCTGAACAATATACAGCCGAAATATTAGAAGAAGAAGCTGAATTTATGCTGCTGCACACCCGAAATTTAATGGAGCTATTACAAACCTTATTTATTTAGCTGTGCGATATTGGGATATTCTGGTTGTCTGACTATTTGGTTGTACCCTCGCACCAAAGGACATAGTGCCCTTAAAGAAACAAAGATTTTTATGCGAGCCTTGTTAAGAATGTGAAGCAAAAAATACCTGTCGGCAATACTGTGGTACTATAGCAAAAAAACTATGTACATAAAATTTCTGTATCAACTAATTATACAGAAAATTGAGTTAAATAAAGTGGTATTATGACGAATATATCCTTAATACTTTTGAAAATACTCATAATTTTATGTCAACACCTTAATGTTTTCGGTGCTTTAAAGATTCTGTATCATTATGCGCTTATAATCTACTTGAAAGCTGGTACTTGGGGTTAGCCACGTTCCCAAAACCCAGGAAGTATGGCTGCAGCTGCAGTGCCCCTGAAAGCGAGCAATCCGCAGCACGAGCTACAAGTACTATTTGGATAAACCACTGTTGACAGAATGCTTCAAAAACATTCATCGGATTTCACAAGACCGTATCTTTTAGATGAATCACGACTGACATTTGGTGTAAATTATTTTTACTTACGCACGTGCTTAGAAATGTTTTATTTCATTTTGGAAAGAAATATCCTATTTTACAAGAGTATATACTTTACATGAATGCTCATACAATCTTGAGATACCACTGTCAATTACAATTAAGATCAAAGATTGTATATACCTTTCAAAAATGTTCTTTTGCCCTCCATCGAACGCACGACACACATTCAGACTGTAGTCGAACTCGTCCCACAGTTTTGCGAGTCACCGCTTTCACTGCTGCTGCGATGATGCACTACAGTCCACAAGTGGAGGCACATAGATGGAGTCTCTTATAAACCTCCGCAAAAAATCATATACCCTGAAATCAAACGATGTCTGAGGCCTGCTGTGCAATGCGAGATCTGTACGCCCGTTATGGTAGACTGTTTTTGACACAGCTCATTATTAAAATATGTCCTTACATACATGTGGCAGTGGTGGAGTGCTCCGTCGTATTGAAAAATAAAATTTTGGGCCTATTCTCACATTTGTGGAAAAAGTAAGGCAGCGAGTGACATAACGAGCCAACTGATCGTGCCAGAGAGATTCCACCAACAGCCACATGAACCAGCGACTTAAACTGACTTTTACTTTCAATGTGTAAGTTAAAATTTATCCCAAGTTACTATCTTCAGTCATTCAGAAGATATAATCTTGTGAAACCGGACGAATCCTTTTGAAACACGCCCTTTTTTGTACTTCGGAGACTAGTAATTACATTTTCGCTTTCAGCTACGCTAAATGGAGTCGAAGGCTCGAACTTATAAAGTCACCAACAAAGTTCTCGTATTGGTTATTATACGGCGGCAAGGTGACAAGTCACGTCTCCGAATATTTTATTCCGTTATTAATATCGGTTGAGGTATTACATGTGATGCATCTTACTCGGTTAACTTTCCCGCTTCGCTGACGCAAGCTGCAACCCTCTGCTGCTAGAAGGCTACGAGTTATAGCGTGTAAAACGGCGGTGTGTAATATAACTATGTTGGTGCGTGAGAAATAGTGTGCTGTAAACCCTCAGAAAACTGAAAGCACGAATTGTAAGTGTTCGATCACGCGTGGAGGACCCTCTCCTTCAGCATGACAATGCCAAACCACACACGATCGCTGCGACATCTGCAACAATCCGACGCCTTTGGTTCAGTGTCATCGACTATCCATCATACAGCCCGACTGGGCCACATCCGGTTTCATGGATTTCCAGAACTTAAAGAAGACTTTCAACGGCTTCACTTGGATAGTGAAGAGGCGGTGCAAGCAGAGGTGAGGTTGTAGCTCCGTCAACAAAGTCAAACATTCTACAGTGACAGTATCAACAAACTGGTCTCTCGTTGGGAGAAATGTGTTCGTCGCCAGGGTGGCTGAGAAATAAATATGCAGACGTCAAGATTAGAGATGTAGAATGCCAGTAAAGCTTGTTTTATTTAAAAATCTGTAAGAGTTTTCATACAAAAAATCCGGAGACATTACTTTTCAGCACGCCATCGTATATGATTCCATATTTTTAGATTTCCAGAAGGCTTTCGACACCGTTCCTTATAAGCGTCTTCTAACCAAACTGCGTACCTACGGAGTACCGCCTCAGTTGACCGACTGGATTCGTGATTTTCCGTCAGAAAGGTCACAGTTCGTAGTAATAGACGGAAAGCCATCGAGTAAAACATAAGTAATATCCGGCGCTCCCCAAGGAAGTGTTATAGGCCCTCTATTGTTCCTGATCTATATTAACGACATAGGAGACAATCTGAGTAGCCGTCTTAGATCGTTTGCAGATGATGCTGTCATTTACCCTCTTGTAAAGTCATCAGATGATCAAAATGACCTGCAAAATGATTTAGATAAGATATCTGTATGGTGCGCAAAGTGGCAATTGACCCTGAATAAGGAAAAGTGTGAAGTTATTCACAAGAGTACTAAAGGAAATCAGCTAAATTTCGGTAACGCGATAAGTCACTTACATCTGAAGGCTATAAATTCAACTAAATACTTAGGGATTACAATTACAAATGACCTAAATTGGAACGATCACATAGATAATATAGTGAGTAGAGCAAACCAAAGACTGCGATTCATTGGCAGAACACTTAGAAGGTGCAATAGGCCTATTAAAGAGACTGCTTACACCACGCTTGTCCGCCCTATTCTGGAGTGTTGCTGTGCGGTGTGGGATCCGCATCAGGTGGGACAGTCGGATGACATCAAAAAAGTACAATGAAGGGCAGCTCGTTTTGTATTTTCGCGGAATAGGGGAGATAGTGTCGCAGACATGATACGTGAATTGGAGTGGCAATTATGGATCTTCTCATGAAATTTCAATCACCAGTTTTCTTCGCCGATTGCGAAAACATTCTGTTGGCACCCACCTACATAGGGAGAAATGATCATCACGATAAAATAAGAGAAATCAGGGCTCGCACAGAAAAATTTAAGCGCTCGTTTTTCCCGCGTGCCGTTCGAGAGAGGAACGGTAGAGAGACAGTTTGAACGTGGTTCATTGAACCCTCTGCCAGGCACTTTATTGTGAATAGCAGAGTAATCACTTAGATGTAGACGTAGATTATATTATAGCAATAACAGTCGCTCTCTAGACTCCGCCGTAACGTGCATAGATCCGTTCCGTGAGTCCAGGTATTGCCGCGCGCAATCACACAGACCAGTTGTCGATACTCTTTTCAGTTTGGAATTCGACTATATTGTTAGCAGAAGCTTTAGAACAGTCTCACTAGACACTGAAATCTACAAACACCCTACACAAAGCATTTCTGTGGATTCTGTGAACGATATTATGATTAAATATTTCACAATAAATATTTGCGCAAAAATGTACGTTCTGCATCTACATTCATATACTGAAAAGCACTGTGAAGTGGGTGGCAGAGGATTAAATGGCTCTGGGCGCGCTGTACGTAGACTGTCTTCCGAGAGTGATACATAGGGGGCTGTAGTGTATTCCCACATTCATTTATTAGTGGTTACTGAAACTTCGTTAATAGGAATTCGAATTCGCGAAGGAGTTGACATTTATGTTGAAGTTAATGTATTGGACGGTAATTTTGTTGTCACCTCTGGTAGCCTTTTTTGAAACAGCTGTGATCTGTGCTTTCTTCTACTGGGCACAGTTTTTTGTTCTACGAATCTTCGGTATACTGTGAACAGAAGTGGGAGAAATTCAGGTGCTAGTACAGAATCTGACAGAGATCCCGTCTGACACTGGAGCGTCGTTCAGTTTTAGCGACATCATCTGTTTCTCGTCATCACTGATACTGATATTTATAGGTGTCGTCTATCTAACGAAGAGAGATTTAAACTGAGGCATAATTTCTAAGTCGTCCTATTCAAGGGAACATTTACAAATGCCCAGAATTTCTTTCAGTTTTAAGAAGATGCCTTCCAATAAGATTTTGTTGAGGAAATCGTTGTAGACTATACGAATTGCGCTTTTTACACCCCGATGCGTTTCATTTAGTACATTTGTAGCCGTACGAGTACGCCTTGTTTTGCGCTCTCTTAGAGACTTCCTTACAGAGACCGTATATCACGCCGGCCGCGGTGGTCTAGCGGTTCTGGCGCTGCAGTCCGGAACCGCGGGATTGCTACGGTCGCAGGTTCGAATCCTGCCTCGGGCATGGGTGTGTGTGATGTTCGTAGGTTAGTTAGGTTTAAGTAGTTCTAAGTTCTAGGGGACTTATGACCTAAGATGTTGAGTCCCATAGTGCTCAGAGCCATTTGAACCATTTGAACCGTATATCACGAGATATGCGACCTATTCTCCTAGGTGGGTGGCCACCTAATCTTTTAAACTTGAGCTACAGTTCTTCTGCGTGTTCCTGACCAGAAGTAAATGTTGGCATGACGGCCACTTTATCTGGCTTACTGAGTATGTGAATCATCCTACTTGTTTCAGTAGCCTTTTGTACTTTAGAAATCATTGTTCTTACAGCCGTCTCATTGTCACCGATACCAGTTTCAGCGTGGATGTGCTCAGAGAGGTCTGGTCTGTTTGTTACCATTTGATCTACAATATTTCTATCATGAGTGGCGCTCAAAACTCACGGTTATGAACAGTCTTGAGAGAAAACACGTAATGTCGTTCCACTGGATGTCTTGTCACACCCACTACTTACAAAAAGATTTAATTTAGCCGGTCCACTGTTGGTAATTAGTCTCCTCCAATTGTGATAGTACGATTGGGGAATAGAAGTGTTAGCAAGCTGAGATTTTCTATAATGATTCAGTTATGTCTCGAGGTGAGTCAGGTTATCGGCAGAAGGACCCACCCATAATACTGAATCTTGGTTAAACAATCCTGCATGCACCTTCAATTTCTGTCTCGGTGGATCTGAGTTTCCTGCCTATTGCGACGAATATACCCTATTGGTCAAAAGTTTTCAGTGGCACATAAAAAAAACTATATACTTCTTTTGAATGTGCAAGTCCATAGAACAAACTAAATAGACTAACAAAATTAAATTTTCTCTCTCTGTAATTGAGTTCAAGTACAATATGTGATTTAGATTTTAGCCTTTTCAGAGCATCCAACCTTTCAATTGAGAACAGCTGCATAAAATCTTGACATTCTGCATATAAGATTTTGTAGTGTTTTTATAGATATTGCAGTCCAACAGGTCTGTAAGTTATTCCACAGGCCTTCAACATTAGAAGACCTACGTTTACAGACTTCTCTGTTAAGTTTATTCCATAAGAGTTCAATGGGCTTTAAGTCAGGTGATTGACTTGGCCAAATTGTATTCTTCAGTTCCCCACATTTCTCTTGTCTATTGACACGCTCTCTGTACAATTTAGAAGCATGACTGGGATCGTTGTCTTGCTGCAGAACAAACCCATGACTAAATAGTCTATTGGCAGATGGAACTGCGTTCTTTATCTGGATCCTGTGATATCCTTCCTTCGTTAACGTTCCATTAATTCTCAGTAGACCATCGATTTTCGTGTTTCTAGAGATATAATTTCGACTCTTTATCTTCGGAATTACACTGTGCAAGCGATCAGTACCATAGTGCTATGTGGCTGATATCGAGAACTATCGCGTAAATTGTATGATATCCTGGCAAACCATTTGAAAATACATATGTTCTTGTAATCCCAGAGTCTGGAGATGCCTGTAGAAAGCATGGCAGCAAGCAAGCGGGTCGGGGCTGGAAACAGTAACGCGTTTGTGTTGGAGTAACCAGCCCAGGCTTTGCACATCAGTTCGGAGAGTGACTGCTGAATGTTGAGGGCGGTCTAATTGCGCATCAGGTCGGCGCGCGTAGGGGCAGTTGCCTCGTGACCATTGGCCACGGTGGATGACTGACCAACCTCGAGGGAAATATCTAGTGCTCGAATTATATATGATGCATGTGCTAATGTTTTTTGGGATCTGTCTGTCTTCACTGGATATGTACGAGTGTCTCGTAGTCAACAGCTGTATGCAGGATCCAGAATCGATGATTCTGTATGGCGCAGAATACGAATTATGTTTACTACACCGATATCATATGGTGATACAATCGTTTGTGGTGATATAACCTGGTTGGAGATCGGTTTCACGCTGAAAAATTCAAGCTTCCCTCAATGGTAGCAGAGCAACGTAATTGAAGAAGTGTCTTTGCCAATAACTTCCGTATTCCATTACATGCAGACCATTTTTGCACGGTTTAACTGTCAGTGCAATATGACTGCTATATGTTTTTTCGATCTGTACGAAATAGTTTTGCCGCTAAGAGTCTCATAATCTGTGCATATGATGAAAGTGGTGGTTAGTGCTCTTACACTAATTAGGCGGGTATATGCAGTAAGATCCAATCAAAATGCTCCATTCACTGGAAGCTGCATGATATCACAGAGTCACAAGACATCCGTTGTGCGGGGCATAGGAGCCTCTTCAGACTGCTTCGAAGAAGACAGGCGGGCAAGATATCTATGGAAAGTTCTGTGGCGTCTGAGGGTCAGAGACAAGTCCAAGGAGACCATCCTCCTCTGGCTCGGACAGGCGAGATGCTGTTCCCCACCACCCGTTGCGGCTTTAGAGCATCTCCAGACCAGCAGCTGTTGGACATCGAAAATCCACCGAAAATGCTGGCGATTTTTCTCTTCTGTCGAACAGCGCTTCGAATTCTGTTGGTGTGTTTTTCTTTTTCTCAGAATCTGTTGCGGGAATCGAAGTATATCATGAACTTTTAGATATTATGTAATTGTTCTGATTTTTCTGTCTGTGCTGAGACACCAGAGCGATCTTGTAAAAGTGTGGAAAATAAAAAAAATAAGGGCTTTAACGTCCCTGACTCCAGCAGAAAATATAAACTAAGCCCTCTCAGCGTTCCAGAAATGTGATGAACACCACAGCAGCTGTAGGACTCAGAAATTTCTCTCTCTCTCTCTCTCTCTCTCTCTCTCTCTGTGAGTGCCTACAAACAAGCAGTTAAAACTCATAAAGTGACGAGCGTCCTGTTTAGAGTTACAGAGATATTTCTTTCGGTTTCCAAATATGGTCGTTATGGCGTGTAAAATCAGATATTGCAGCTGATATCGGTTTCGGGATCTATTTCCCACATAGCGTGTGAAGTGTCTCAGGGATGATGACTGGGAGGTTTCACAAGTGTGCCGCGATCTTTTTAGAGGCCATGTACAAGTGTGGTGGTGGTTCAAATGGGTTCCAATGGCTCTGAGCACTATGGGACTTAACTTCTGAGGTCATCAGTCCCCTAGAACTTACAAGGGAACCTCCCAATCGCACCCCACTCAGATCTAGTTATAAGTTGGAACAGTGGATAGGCCTTGAAAAACTGAACACAGATCAATCGAGAAAACAGAAAGAAGCTGAGTGGAACTATGAAAAAAATAAGCAAAATATACAAACTGAGTAGTCCTTGTGCAACATAGGCAACAACAAGGACAATTGGAGTTCAGGAGCGCCGTGGTCCCGTGGTTAGCGTGAGCAGCTGCGGAACGAGAGGTCCTTCCCTAGAGTGAAAAACTTACTTTCTTTATTTTCGCAAAGTTATGATCTGTCCGTTCGTTATTTGGTAACCGTGATAGCGTTACGGAGATGTTTAACAAACTCCAGTGGCAGACTCTGCAAGAGAGGCGCTCTGCATCGCGGTGTAGCTTGCTCGCCAGGTTTCGAGAGGGTGCGTTTCTGGATGAGGTATCGAATATATTGCTTCCCCCTACTTATACCTCCCGAGGAGATCACGAATGTAAAATTAGAGACATTAGAGCGCGCACAGAGGCTTTCAGACAGTCGTTCTTCCCGCGAACCATACGCGACTGGAACAGGAAAGGGAGGTAATGACAGTGGCACGTTAAGTGCCCTCCGCCACACATCCTTGGGTGGCTTGCGGAGTATAAATGTAGATGTAGATGTAGACGTCTCTGTTCACTGTAATAAGTTTAGTGTCTGTGTTTTGCGACCGCACCGCAAGACCGTGCGATTAGTAGACGAAAGGACGTGCCTCTCCAATGGGAACCGAAAACATTTGATCACAAGGTCATAGGTCAACCGATTACTCCACAGGAAAACACGTCTGATATATTCTATACGATACTGGTGACGGCATGTGCGTCTCATGACAGTAATATGTTGTCGACCCACCTAACTTGTACACTTTGCGAAGGGTAAAAAGATTCTTCTACCTTGCCCGATTTAGGTTTTCTTGTGGACGTGATTATCACTCCCAAAAAAGCGATCGCATCGGACGGACAGATAATAATTGTCTGAAAACAAAAAATTAAAATTTTCACTCGAGGGCAGACTTGAACCAAGGACCTCACATTCCGTAGTTGCTCACGCTGACCACAGGACCACGGCATTCCTCGCCGGGTACGACCCTCGAAGATATGAACTACTCAGTTTGTATATTTTGCTTATTTTTTTCATAGTTCCACAAACTTCTTCCTGTTTTCTCGATTGATCTGTGTTCAGTTTTTCAACCTATAACTAAATCTGAGGGGGCTGCGATTGGGATGTTCCCTTGTTAGAACTACTTAAACCTAACTAACCTAAAGACGTTACACACATCCATGCCCGAGGCTGGATTCGAACCTGCGACCGTAGCGGTCGCGCGGTTCCAGACCGTAGCACCTAGAATCGCTCGGCCACTCCGGCCGGCTGTGGTGGTGGTATTCCTCGGAATAAAAAGTGTAATTATATCGCAAATTGTTTAAATATTCTTGCATCATCTTTAAAGCTTTCTCTCTCTCTCTCTCTCTCTCTCTCTCTCTCTCTCTCTCTCTCTCTTTGTGCCGTGGAACATTTAGTTGCCATTACATGTTCAAGATATGTATGTCACAATATTCTACACATTGCTTCAAAACCAGATTTGATAGTTCCTGAAGCAATTAGTGTTCAACAACAAGGGTCATACGTGCACCACAAAGAAGGCAAAGGTATAAAGGTATTTCCGACAGGGTAGGAAGCGCTTAGAGATTCTGGGGCAGGGAGTGTGTGCACTGGAGTGAGTGAACGTCTTGCCTCTTGGGGTTTGAAAGACAGACTGGACTTTTCCTAAATGATCTACAGTTACAGTACACACACCCATTAGCATGAGTTGAGAAGTGCAACTTAGTCCCATCCTGCTGGGTCTTCATTATTTGATGAAGCTTATTCATCTTCTTCACACAGTCACCAAATATCATTGCTTTCTAAGCATCGTGGACGCGGCTATGGACACAGCCCTCAGCTGCATGATTACAGCTAATATACCCATTAAACTTCTCCTTCTCCAGCACAGATACCTCATCCATTGATGACACAGCACACAGGAAACAATTATGTCTATCTTCTTGGGAAGTTCTTCACAGACTGAGCGAATTTTTCGCCATTTTTCCCTGGACAGCCATCTTCGATTACATCATGGGATGGGAGATGAGGGGAAGGGCCAATAGAGCCCTCTGATAGTGGTGTTATGAACTATGTCAGTTGGACTGCATACCACAAGGTGAACACACTGGTTGGAGCTACTGTCTATGACAACTCAAATTGTTTAAATAATAATGCATACAAAAGAAATACTTACTACGTCCATCCTATCCAGCAGCCCAGCACTGACTGAGTCATTTTCCTGCCAATTTCCATTTGGGATAGGTGAGGGGAAGGAAAGCAGAAGGGTAGGAAAGGGGGCAGGATCGGAGGATAGCGGAGGGGAGATATAGGAGGGGATGTAGTTAGGTTAGTGGAGGTAGCCCAACCGACCTATTTTTGCCCCAAAATTTGAACTTTCACCACGATGTCTGTATGACATTGCCACACCTATGGCCACCATCTTGGATCCACTATCTTGATTAAATTTGCTAACAATGCAGAATGGGGTGACGCTGTCTTTTTCCCGCTACTGAAATTGTGCAACAAACATTCTACGATGGTTTCCAAATACTTAAAACTTAAATTCATTTGTGAATAACATCTTGAACCATTGCTGCACTCTCCAGTTTTTATGTTGCCGTCCCCAGTGCTTTAGTTTCACCTTATTTTGTTTGCGTAATGAATTTTTTTTTGCCGCTATACACCCCTTTGAACCTTGGTCACGGAAACGACATTGCACTGTTGAGGCAGAAATCGGAGCTGCTCACATTCTATTTACTTCCTCGCGAATTTCAGGTGCAGTACGAGTCCTCAACGTTGACCCTGTACACACATGAGCTGATCTTCTCGGTGATGTTAATTGGGCTCTTCCAGATCGCGACACACTTGCATTGGCACCAGTTTGCTTGAGCTACTGCAACGTACACAACACTGTTGATTGAACTACGTCGAGTTTTATTGCTTTTGTCTTACTAAAATAGCCCTCCTGATGCAGAGCTACAATTTCAGCAAGTTTTTCAATTCTAATCTCCAGCTTCCGTCGCATTAGGAGGTAATAAAGTATGCACTTGATCAGGCAAACATACTGCTAGATGCATAAAAATATTCTGTAAATTAATGCGAACTGATTGCTAGACAGAAGTAATGACGCCTATTCGAACGGAATTGTCTTAGATAAAAGCACGTCAGTTTTGTTGTGAAAATTCATCGGTTTCCTTCTAGGTGAACAAACAGTCAAATACACAACAGAGAAGCTTAGTCTTTACATGTTAATATTCGTTTTATTATCAGAATTGGGATATGATACAATATTCAAAACGAAATACCTGTTTTAACCACAAATCCATAGTTTTGATAGGTGAATGTAAACGTTTGACTGCTAGTGTATCACCCCCTCTTCCTTTAGCCTATGATCTCAATAATATTCCAAAATTCTCACAATTGTCTATATCTGGTTTTAGTTATTTCTCTGTATGCAGTATTATGAGTGAAACTTCTTATGTGAAATCCACTCCTTTTTGCGTGTGCTTCAGACTCTGGCACTTTGTTGGGAATGCTTCGGTGGTTGATCAGTAGAATTTTAATACTCTCACCTGTTGGGGGATGGGTATTTCTTTTGGTCTTATACTAATACTGTGGGGTTTTCTGCAGCTATCATTATCTAGACTGGATGGAGAGCTCCGTAACCTAAAAAAAGATCCTTTTGTGCACTCCTCACAGTTAGCTACCTGTGTGGTAGTCTTTGATGTTAATGCATTCCTGAGCCGTGTAAAGGGACCCTACAGTTCTAAACCAATGGCGCATGCCTATAACGTCACTGTGTAGCTTGTTCCAGAACTTTCGAACTGTCTGGTTCAAGGTTTCTACTCGGCTCAAAAACAGGAGACCATGATTAATTCTGAGGGCGAAGGTGCAGATTGTGAACTTCGTTGAAACTACGTGAGCAAGCTATTGTCAATAGTAACTCAATTGGTGGTAAAGATACAGTAATTTGGAAATAAGGAATGAATTAACAAGTGTGCTGCATGTGGAGAAGAGAACAAATGACACAGTGTTGGTCGACTGGGTTTTACGAAGGTCTATGCGTTCCAGCTCAGAATTTCTAGTTAACTAGCAAATAAGTAACATCAAAGAAGTTCGTTGCTGGCACCTTGCAATTTTTGTAAATATTAAACAAAACATTGATCAGATTTATAGTGGGGGAATGTACTCCTAAAGTATCGAGAAACTTCTAGGTTGTTCGTTCCAGGATGAAAACGATAGGAGTTTAATATGATCGATGACGTTATTAGTTTATACTGATAAGCCAGAACATTATGACCATTGCCCACTGCAAGGTTGGATGCCTTCTGGTGGCGTTGCGGACACGTGACGCAGTAAGAAAAGTTGCGCATCCAGCAGAGACGGATGGGGAATTACCCTAGCGAAGATAAACGCTGCAAATGGGCAAACGCATTGACATAAGCGACTTTGCCACAGGGGAGACTATTATTACACAGAGCCTGCGAACGAGTATTATGAAAAGCGCGAAGCTGCTCGAATGTTCACGTGCTACTGTCGTAAGCATCTGCAGAAAGTGGTAGAAGGGAAGTGAAACTACCACGAGGCGTTAAGTGGTTGGACATCCACGGTTCTTCGCAGGAGGTGGGATTTGGAGGCTTTCCTGCTCCGTAAAGTAGGATAGATGCGCCACGGACTCAGTCTGGTGGGAGCAGTATTACGCTATGGGAAACATCCTCCCGCGCTTGCATGGTACCTGTGGTAGAAACAGAAGACACAAGGTCAGCTGCGGACCACCTGCGTGTCCTCACGCTTCATGTCATCCCTGACGACGATGTCTTCTTTCAGCAGCATAACTGTCCGTGTCTTGAAGCCAGAATCGTGCTACAGTGGTTCGAGGGGCATGACAGTGAAATCACGTTAATGTCTTGGCCACCTAATTCGCCTGATGTGAATCTGATGGTTTCCGTCTGGGTCGTTATCGAGCGTCATCACCACATACATGACCAGTTATTTATAAGAATTACGTCACTTGTGCGTAGCCAGCTGGTGCCACATAGCTCCATAAATCTACCAACCAACTGCAAAATCGACGATATATTGCGTTACAAAGATGGCCCAACAAGCTATTAAGTAGGTGGTATAATGTTTTGGCGCGTTTATGTAATGTAATTGGGTAGAGAAGATATTGGTGAAACGTATCAAACAAACATAACATTTTTAAATATACAAGATATTGGTAAAGAGTTGGAATTATTCATATCTAATTAAAAGTAGTGTAGGATTTGTGAGTCCTTCTCCATGCAAATCACTTTATTTGCTTTCGTGAAACTAGTTTCAGCGAGTGTTTGTCACTGTCAGAGTTTTATTTTTTATTTTTTATTTTTTATTTTTTTAATGCTGAGAAACAAAGAAAGTACAAAGACACTCTGCGAGATTAACTCCATTTTCGAGTGATTTGTTACTAATGGTGTACTGAAGTGCTTCATCTTAGTTTCCGGCGCATCATCATACTGTAGCATGATGTGTTACACGAAATCGCTGATTAATAGAACCGTGCTACAAACCATTTTGGGGGAAACAAAGTGTTTTTCTACAGGGCGAATACGCAACTTCCACATCACACTCCGTAGAAAGGGAACAATCAAGGTAAGAGTAAGATTATGCAGCCATTAATCAAAAATAGTTATAAAGCATAGAAGATAATGTAGAGCAAAAGATCGTGAAACTATTTGCGCAGATCGGTGACGTTGAGGAACGGAAGTTTGGGATGTAGGCTGCGCAGCGTCGGTAGGCACGCCGCTGGCGCCGGGATTACGCAGTCGTAAAACGTGTACGACAGCGCGCGTAAATTTCGATTTCATTTCAGACAAGATATCGGCGGCCGGGTGATGATCCTGTCTGCTTCTAATGGAAGGTTGTCCGGCGCACTCAGCCCCTTCCCCTCCGCCCTTCGCCACCCGTTTTTATATTTTCTAAACCGGCGTGTGTTCTCTCGCGCTGGTCACCGAAAACGCATCTAGCTGTAGAGCCTTGTCCGTTACTATGTATTTGATGTTTGTTGTCTACAGAACATCGCAATAAACTGCCATGGAAAGGCACTCACGTGACGTCCCGTGATATTACGTCTCTAAAACTGATATTGCTCGGGCAGCCTGAGCGCGCCTAGCGGACACGGCCGCAGACGGCGTAAAAATCAAAATCTACTGTATGTGGTGCGAGAGAGACGTTTATAACCTCAGCATGCCAGTACTTGGCGACCGCTAATGTGCGTTTTGACGAAAAAGAATTTTATATTCCAGGTTGGACTTCGTTTATGTAATGATGAATTTTCGTTAAGTTAAAACCTCACGTTGGTGGTTCTTTAAGGTTAATGTGTAAAACTTGATTTACTAAGTCCAGTCTACAATCTTTAGCAATGCGTAACGTGGATTGTGAAACACCGTATATATATATATATATATATATATATATATATATATATATATATATATATATATATATATACTGGGTGTTACAAAAAGATACGGCCAAACTTTCAGGAAACATTCCTCTCACACAAAGAAAGAAAATATGTTATGGGGACTTGTGTCCGGAAACGCTTACTTTCCATGTTAGAGTTCATTTTACTACTTCTCTTTAAATCACATTAATCATGGAATGGAAACACACAGCAACAGAACGCACCAGCGTGACTTCAAACACTTTGTTACAGGAAATGTTCAAAATGTCCTCCATTAGCGAGGATACATGCACCCACCCTCCATCGCATGGAATGCTTGATGCGCTGATGCAGCCCTGGAGAATGGCGTATTGTATCACAGCCGTCCACAATACGAGCACGAGGAGCCTCTACATTTGGTACCGGGGTTGCGTAGAGAAGAGCTTTCAAATGCCCCCATAAATGAAAGTCAAGAGGGTTGAGGTCAGGAGAGCGTGGAGGCCATGGAATTCGTCCGTCTATACCAATCCATCGGTCACCGAATCTGTTGTTGAGAAGCGTACGAACACTTCGACTGAAATGTGCAGGAGCTCCATCGTGCATGAACCACATGTTGTGTCGCACTTGTAAAGGCACATGTTCTAGCAGCACAGGTAGAGTATCCTGTATGAAATCATGATAACGTGCTCCATTGAGCGTAGGTGGAAGAACATGGGGCCCAATTAAGACATCACCAACAATGTCTGCCCAGACGTTCACAGAAAATCTGTGTTGATGACGTGATTGCACAATTGCGTGCGGATTCAACATTACCTTCCTTCAATTGGGCCAACTGGCTGTGAATCGAGGAAGTACAGTACATAGTGACGAAACTAAAATGAGCTCTACCATGGAAATTAAGCGTTTCCGGACGCATGTCCACATAGCATCTTTTCTTTATTTGTGTCTGAGGAATGTTTCTTGAAAGTTTCGCCGTACCTTTTTGTAACAAGATTGTAGACTGGACTTAGTAAATCAAGTTTTACACATTAACCTTAAAGAACCACCAACGTGAGGTTTTAACTTAACGAAAATTCATCATTACATAAACGAAGTCCAACCTGGAATATAAAATTCTTTTTCGTCGAAACGCACATTAGCGGTCGCCAAGTACTGGCATGCTGAGGTTATAAACGTCTCTCTCGCACCACATACGGTAGATTTTGATATATGTAGGGTGTTACAAAAAGGTACGGCGAAACTTTCAGGAAACATTCCTCACACACAAATAAAGAAAATATGCTATGTGGACATGCGTCCGGAAACGCTTAATTTCCATGGTAGCTCATATAACATATGCAGCCACGTCATTCATGCTGCTTCAACTCTGTGCCACATTTCTTCAATATATATATATATATATATATATATATATATATATATATATATATATATATATATATATATTGAAGAAATGTGGCACAGAGTTGAAGCAGCATGGAATGACGTGGCTGCATATGTTATATGAGCTTCGACATATTCGATGTCCTGCTGGGTTAGCGCCGTTGTCAGTGCCAATAACGGCAGCCCCGTGTACGAAATGATGCAACCTGAATACCTACAAATTTCATCATGTATTCTTCCACTGTACTGTATAAGCGCAATAACTAAAATTTCATTATTCTTAGTGTTGTAATTTTAAAGAGTAGCAGCGCAATTAGAGTTCATTGGAATGTTTAATTTGGTTAATGTGTTTTGCTTTGGAATATAGAAAAATATTTTCATCAACTTTGACAAAACAGATAATATATTTCCCTCACTACTATTGAAACAATAAAACGCTAAATATCAACTACAGTATGAAAGCTCCTGTGTCGCTTCCCAGGGTTTCAGTTATCGTTACTCATAGAGAAAAGTAGCACTGGCAGGCGAACATTGATGGGAGTGCTGTAGTGCATTTCATTTGTCTGGCGGCGATCGATCTTAGAACGGCGCGTGCTGAGTGCGGTCGGGAATTGTTAGGTGGCATCTACAGGAGGCAGGGGTTGCAAGAAGGCGGCTGCGGTTACGTGTTTGTGTCCCTGACTGGAGTGGTCCTCCAATATTAGCGGCAATTACTCTCAGTAAGCTTGTCTTGAACGGCGTCCGAAGTGTAGTGAACTGTGTCTCATAGAGGCTACCGTCGAAGTCCTGCTCATGAAGAATAGAATTAAAGTGTCTCAACTAAGAGGATTTCTCCTGCAGTGTCCTGCAAAGTTTTCAATGGCTGTATCCATACCCTAAGTATTCCGCAAAGTTTTCAGTGGCTGTGACCATACATCTGACTGGCCATCCAGGTTCTTCGTAAAGCGATGGCACACGGTGGTCGTCGTATGATGACATTAAAAGTCCGGTTCTAGACTCTCGATGTCTCCTGGTTGTTAAGGGGCCCTGAGTCTAATGTCGGGTAGGTGTCCCGTTCGCCATTCATTAAATAAGTTGCAGATAGCTCCTGACGACTAGCCCACATGTTTATGTTCGGCTGAGAGCCTCCCATCTGGACGTCGTTGCCCTATAAGGCTGATACGTTACAACTCGGTAGCTAAGTACGTGCTAGACTGCAAAATTCAGTAAACACAAAATTCAAGGTACCTTTTTCATTTGTTACAATGATTTTTTTCTGTCACATATCGCTTCTCTCACTTCTGGCAATAATTTACACATGTGTGAAAAGTGATAACTGTTAGTGTGGTTCGGAGTCTACGTTAAAATGTAGGTCCCGCTGTAACTGGCCGCCCAAGACAGATGAAAGGTCGGAGAAGGGCGAGGGATACACCTCGAATAGAATCGTCCTAATGAAGCTTTGAGTTTAGTATAGTTTTTTTTTCTGCTTGCTTTGACAGGTAATGAAATTTGTAAATCTGAATGTCAAATGCCATGATCTTTCACGAAGAACCACGGTGGCAATTCTCTGCTGAACTGAAAGAAGATAGAGTGAGCCAATATCTCAGCTGCTAGACAGTTCGTTTGACTTAAAGTGGTTCCTGCAAGCCGACCTACTCCGTGTAAGTGCGCATCTGCCAAGTGCTCGTCATTCAAACGAAAGCGTATCGGATGGGATTTGCACCGGGAAACCTGCTTTGCACAGCAATTCCTGAATCAAGGCTAAACTTTCTCTCTGTGTCCCTCCTGGCGTAATGTCCCTCGAATTTCTCCCACAGAAGGCAGCACATCGATATACAGTTGTTCTCATGGTGTGTCTGTGCAATGTGTGTGTGTGTGTGTGTGTGTGTGTGTGTGTGTGTGTGTGTGTGTGTGGACGGCTACAGGTTCTACAACAAACAAACATGAAGAGGAACGACAATATAGGCGCCGTTGTAGGTAAAGCAAGTGGCAGCCTACGATTCATTAGTAGAAAACTGGAAGACTGCAGTTTGTAGACAAAAATATTCGTACAAAACGCTTGTATGACCCATGTTTGACAACGATTAAATATGTGGGACCAGTAACAGTTTGGACTAACAGGGAACATGGTGCGTATAAAAAGAAGGGTTATGCGAGTGGTCATAAACTTGACTGACTGACGAGAGAAGGTAACAGAAATGTTGAAAAGTCTTAGCAAACAGTGGAAAAAGACGCCGTACATTTCACGAGGACTTGCCTAGAACACTGTAAGAACTGAAATTCATTGTGTAGTCCCAGACTCCAACATAGCTGTCCCGTACAAACTGCGCAGAAAAAGTCAGGCAGATAATAACTCGCACAGAGATGTTCAAGCGATCATTCCTCTCGCGCTCCATCCGTGGATAGAACGGGAAGAAACCTTAATATATGGTGCAATGAATGTACCTTGTGTGGCATATCTCAGTGATTCGCAGAGAATAGACCTACATACGGATGTAGATCAATGTCATCATTGTCTTTTGCAGGTGCAGTAGATAATATAATTAGGAACAAAAAGATGGAAAAACGACAGAACCACTCTTTTCGGAAAATCAAAACCATCGTAGTTCAAGCCTACGCGCTCATTCACGAAATGAGGGCAATGTAAAACATGATACGCTGCCTGACAAAAAATGTGAAGCACGCAGAAGAAGAGGAGGAAACGAAATTTCATGGGTGGAGAGGATATGTCGTGTTATTTCCGTTATTACAAAATCGAGTCAGATTTATAAAGAACTTGGCTTATCGCTACGACGTTACGCCTCCTCTTGCCTGGGTGCATGCACTGATTCGATCGGGAATAGTGTCAAAAAGGCGTTGTATCATCTCCTTAGGCAAGTTGGGCCCCAAAATTTTGTAAATCAACCTTGATACTCTTGATACTGGCGCTGAGACAGAGTCGACTCCTGAGCTGGGTCCACACATATTCTGTCGGAACGGATCTGGCGAGTTTCCTGGCCACGGAAGTACCTCAGCATCATGCAGATACTTCACAGAGACACGAGCCATGGTTGTCGGATCATTGTCCTGCTGAAAACTGGCACTACGATAGTGCCGCAGGTAACATATGAGGATGCAGGATGTCCGTGATGTACCGTTGCGCCGTCAGAGTTCCATCAATCAATACCAGCTGTGTCCTGAAGTCATACTGGATGGCTACCCATACCATGACGCCAGGAGTAACACCACTGTGCCTCTCCAGAACACTGCAACAATGGGATGTCTTCCCAGGTCGCCACCATATTCGCCGACGATGATTATCAGGGGTATTGCAGGACCGCAGTCCGTCATTGAACACATTACGGTGCCATTCATCAGCAGTTCAAGCTTCCTGGAAACGGGACCTGTCCAAACGCAACCGTTTGTTGTGTCAATGGCAGCCTACAAGTGGTGGCGTGGGTAATTTATAAGTCCGGCTGCTGCTACTCACCGGGATGACACAGAATGCTCCAGGGAGTTCATTACTTCTTCTCGGATGGCAGGCGTCTACATGAAGGGGCTACGTTGTGCTTGGTGCGCACAACGGCGATTCTTTCTTGTGGTTGACTGGAACCTTGGCGATGAGTATGCCTGCCGTCATGTTCCCATGCAGTCCAGCATTGTGCCACTGTTACATCCGAATTCCCAAACAAATCTGGATATTGCCCGATTCGACCAGCCGGTCAAACTGAGACCCACAATGAGGCCGCTTTCAAATTCTATCAGATGCTGACAGCGCTGTCTGAAATGAGTACGCAGCATCTATGTGCCCTCCACAGCGATCTCTCAACATCTGACTCTGTTCATGCTCCTTATATACCCTACCAGGCCTGGTAACGACACTTAACACCGAAAACACTAATGAACTTTTGTGGCTGTTCTACCTGCCACAGAGAATCGGAGCTCTGTTCAGTTACATACACGCCTATGGTGTGCACGAGTGCGAAATTATATTTATATTTAACCATGTCTTCTGGGTGCTTCAATTTTTGTCAGGCAGTGTATATGCTCAGTGGGTCGGTAAAGAAGCGACATCCGTCGAGGACTGAAGCCCTATAGAATCGGTATTAAATGTAGGGTACATTGGTAACAAACATCAGTTATGACGCAGGAATAAACCACCGATAAATACAGTAATATAGAACTACAGGTTGACCAACATATTCAGTGGGAGACTACCCTGACGAAAAAGATGCCGTGGTACCTATCGACCTACAGTACTGAAGAGTACTTTATCGCCACTTATGGCTTCGTTGTCTTGCTCAAATCAGGGTTGGCGTGAATGACGAACATTTAGCAAATATGAAGCCGTAAATGTTGTTTTAAAGAAATTTATGCTCTTCTGCATCAATCACTTCTTGTACTAAAACTGATAGCAATTTGGTAAATACCTGTTGACTTCAAAATATGTAAAAAATTTGTAACAAACACTGCCAGTAAATTGTGCTCCACATTCATTAGTAAAAACTGCTTCAAACTATATAAATCAACATGCAGAAACGCATTATCTGTGCAGTGTTTACAGAACTACCACTTATGACGTTTTCTCTACAAAAGTGGAACGTGTCTAGAGTAACAGTCTCTTAAACTGGAGTGCGGGAGACTGTTGCACCTGGAGGACAGTGCACCTTGGAACACATGATGTTTTCTTGTCGATGTTTCAATCTAGTGACCGATTTTACGATCACGCGAAGGAACGAGCAATAGAGACTGGCATCAGCAGTTGTTTGTAAATATTAGCGCTATGCATATTCAAGTGCTGTATATTACATCAATGCTATAATGAGGATACTGTTAATTCTTAAATTACAGAGATCTGTAGTGAATATACTTCTGTATATTTTTAAAACAAGTTACATAACTTATGGACGTTTAAACCATACTTAGTGAAACGTGCACCATCCTGTACCTTGAAACAGAGGATATTTTTACCATAGAACACGTGGTATTTAAAAATGAACTGCTTTTCTTTATTGTCTTAACATTTTCCCTGTCTCTAACACGAAAATTTGTGTCATCTGATAAAACCTTCTATTTCAGAACGTTAGCTTGCAATTAGTTTTTGGTAACACTCCTTCTTAATTTCATTTCACTTATTGAGTATTGGTGTGTGGTAGAATAATAATGTAACACAGTACTGACAAGATTTTCTCGATTGCAAGGCTTTTAAATTTGCACAGACTATTTGGTTCTCCGTACAGAGTGGCAATTATTGACTGTATGAAATAAAATAGTCATAACTTCTTAACGGTTAGCGTTAGGACATTCAAACTGCACGCTTGACCGCGGGGCATGATGTGAATTAGTATGCGCATGCGCACGCGCTTTATTGTAGTCGGCCATTTGCACCTGAAAATATCGCGGTACATCGTACCTGAGCGTATAGCGCTTGTGAAGGCCTATTATGCGAGCAAGAACAGCTCAAATGTGGTTCGAAGGAAGTTTGCGACCGACTTCAAGCTGAAGACAACCGGTTCAAGTGTGCTAACAATTAACAATTTGATTCGCAAGTTGGAGAGAATGGATAGTGTTCGTGATGACAATGTCGCTCGTCCAAAAAATGGTCAAAACACCTCAAAACATCGAGAAGACACACACTGTGTTTCAAACCAGTCCCAGGAAATCGATCAGACGAGATGCACAGCAGGTAGGAATCAACTGGGAGATATTGCGACAAATTGTTGTTGAAGACTTTCATCTCTTCCCACACAAAATTGAAACCCATCAGCCATTAATCCCCACGGCCATATAACAGTGGTTGTGTTTTGCCAACACTATAGTCCACAGGACTGAGGAACAGGACTTTGATGTGAATGTGGTTTGGTTTAGCGACGAAGTCCACTTTCATTTGGATGGGTTTGTCAATAAGCAAAATTGGCGCATTTGGGGGACTGAGAATCCGCATTTCGCGATCGAGAAGTCTCTTCACTTCACCGTCAATGGATGACTGTGTGCTGTTCAATGTCCAGTCACGGAATAATCGTTGCGATATTCCTTGATGGCGTAGTGACTACTGAACGGAAGGTGAAGGTTTTAGAAGATGATTTCATCCCCGTTATCTGAAGTGACCCTGATTTCAATAAGATGTGGTTCATGCAAGACAGAGCTCGACCCCATCAAAGCAGGAGAGTGTTTGATGTCCTGGAGTAGCACTTTGGGGAATGCATTCTGACTCTGGGGTACCCAGAGGCCACTGGCATGAGCCTCTATTGGCCGACATATTCTTTGGATCTGAACACATGAAACTCCTTTTTGTGAGGCTATATTAAAGACAAAGCGTACATCAATAACCCCAGAACACCTGCTGAGCTGAAAACAGCCATTTACGAGGTCATCGATAGCATCGATGTTTCGACACTTCATCGGGTTATGTAGAATTTCGCTATTAGTCTGTGCCACATCTTCGCCAATGATAGCAGGCATATACACTCCTGGAAATTGAAATAAGAACACCGTGAATTCATTGTCCCAGGAAGGGGAAACTTTATTGACACATTCCTGGGGTCAGATACATCACATGATCACACTGACAGAACCACAGGCACATAGACACAGGCAACAGAGCATGCACAATGTCGGCACTAGTACAGTGTATATCCACCTTTCGCAGCAATGCAGGCTGCTATTCTCCCATGGAGACGATCGTAGAGATGCTGGATGTAGTCCTGTGGAACGGCTTGCCATGCCATTTCCACCTGGCGCCTCAGTTGGACCAGCGTTCGTGCTGGACGTGCAGACCGCGTGAAACGACGCTTCATCCAGTCCCAAACATGCTCAATGGGGGACAGATCCGGAGATCTTGCTGGCCAGGGTAGTTGACTTACACCTTCTAGAGCACGTTGGGTGGCACGGGATACATGCGGACGTGCATTGTCCTGTTGGAACAGCAAGTTCCCTTGCCGGTCTAGGAATGGTAGAACGATGGGTTCGATGACGGTTTGGATGTACCGTGCACTATTCAGTGTCCCCTCGACGATCACCAGTGGTGTACGGCCAGTGTAGGAGATCGCTCCCCACACCATGATGCCGGGTGTTGGCCCTGTGTGCCTCGGTCGTATGCAGTCCTGATTGTGGCGCTCACCTGCACGGCGCCAAACACGCATACGACCATCATTGGCACCAAGGCAGAAGCGACTCTCATCGCTGAAGACGACACGTCTCCATTCGTCCCTCCATTCACGCCTGTCGCGACACCACTGGAGGCGGGCTGCACGATGTTGGGGCGTGAGCGGAAGACGGCCTAACGGTGTGCGGGACCGTAGCCCAGCTTCATGGAGACGGTTGCGAATGGTCCTCGCCGATACCCCAGGAGCAACAGTGTCCCTAATTTGCTGGGAAGTGGCGGTGCGGTCCCCTACGGCACTGCGTAGGATCCTACGGTCTTGGCGTGCATCCGTGCGTCGCTGCGGTCCGGTCTCAGGTCGACGGGCACGTGCACCTTCCGCCGACCACTGGCGACAACATCGATGTACTGTGGAGACCTCACGCCCCACGTGTTGAGCAATTCGGCGGTACGTCCACCCGGCCTCCCGCATGCCCACTATACGCCCTCGCTCAAAGTCCGTCAACTGCACATACGGTTCACGTCCACGCTGTCGCGGCATGCTACCAGTGTTAAAGACTGCGATGGAGCTCCGTATGCCACGGCAAACTGGCTGACACTGACGGCGGCGGTGCACAAATGCTGCGCAGCTAGCGCCATTCGACGGCCAACACCGCGGTTCCTGGTGTGTCCGCTGTGCCGTGCGTGTGATCATTGCTTGTACAGCCCTCTCGCAGTGTCCGGAGCAAGTATGGTGGGTCTGACACACCGGTGTCAATGTGTTCTTTCTTCCATTTCCAAGAGTGTAGATCTTGTCATAACCTAAATCTGAATATCTGTAGTGACGTTTACATATTGAATAAAGTGTGTGCACGCCGTAGTTCGTAAATAATTTTTTTTTCGTATAGTTTTATCATTATCATTCTGTACATGATCATGTTGAACCTTAGAATAATTTTGTACATTTGGAAAAAGCTTCCTTTTCCAGTGAATTTTTTATAATTTCAGAAAAAACTGTAGAACACATAAAGTGAAGGCTTATATCATTTCAGAATAGAATAAGAAAATATGTTTCACATCTATTACAGGGCCAGCTAAAGACGAAAGTCTGGAAAGTGTTCCAAGGTACGCCACTCTCCCCTATGCTTAAAGGGGAAAAAAACCAAATGTGTTATGACTACTGCGGTAGGTGGCCATCCAAACAAACATACATGAGGGAGAGTTACACCACTCGTATTAAGATAGCTTACTCCACATATCCCCCTGCCCAAGAGGAGAAGGATGGCGATTCGGATCCCCGTATGGTCATCCGGATAGGGTTTTCCGGGGTTTCCTTAAACCACGTAATACATTGACTGCCACGATGGCGCCTGTGACACAACAGAGCGGTACTCCATCCTTGTTATATGTTTTACTCATAGGACACAATTCTGAAAAAATCTAGGATGCCTGCAGATACGTCACGTCTCAGTGAAACGTGTTAACGCGTCGTGAGGATGCCGACTGCTGCAGGATCGTTATCTCACAACGAGAATCAGAAAAAAACTAGCTGCAAACAATAGTTATTCTATACGCGAAAAGAAAGGAAGCGATGACGTACACAATATACATGAAACGTATTGGCAGTTGCGAACATCCATTGTGTACGTTCCCGTACAGGTCAGACATTGTACTTGAAAGTCGCTTGCCCGCTGACGGCAGACAAATATGATATTGCACTGTCTGTGTTACACCGAACTGCATTGTACCGCAATTCGGAATAACACAGGTGCTGCAATATCGTATCTATCTGCTGACACCGGACAAGCGACTTTCAAGTAAAATGTCTTCCCTGCAGAGGAAGATACATAATGGATGTACGTGTACAGGTTGTAGACACATGGTTGACGACATATGGAAGATTGAGTCTGGCCGTGAGGCATGCTTGGATAGTCAAAAGGTAAGGCGACCGCTCGTGGTAAGCGCGATATCCGTGTTCGAGTCCCAGTCCAGCACAAATTTTCATTGTCATCATTCCATTCGAAAGCTGATGATTGTCGATTTCGCAACTGGCAGTACATTTAATGTTATTTCATAACGGCTGTAGTCGCCGCAATGTTTGTTTCTTCGGACATGTGTGTATGTCCGAAGGAGCACTGCATCGTAATTCGAAATAACATAGGCACTGCAATATCGTATATTTGTGAATAACAAGGTGAGCTTAGATTAACAGAGCGTGACTACCTTCTTCATTCGTTTCAAAGCTTGGGATCTTCCATGAGCTTTGAAAATCCTGAAGTAACGCCCCTGGCAACTCTTCTGCACTTTCTTATTTATGTTACCTTTTCTGGAGTAATTGTCAGGCAGTGTGGCCTTTCGTATTTCCCAGTACTACACCATGAGATTGTTGTCAAATTTTTTGGGACCTAGAGAACTTTGAAGAATATATTGTACCTTTATTTCCTGTACACCGGCATCAACTCAAGCAATAAACAGAAATTAATACACAGTGGTGCAAAAAATCTGCAGCAAGTAGAACTGTAAGAAACCAAACCTACGACCAACACTAAACTGCCGAGATACATTCATTCACAGTATATGTTTCACCAACAAGCGCCGGCCGCTGTGGCCGAGCGGTTCTAGGCGCTTCAGTACGGAACCGCGTTGCTGCTACGGTCGCAGGTTCGGATCCTGCCTCGGGCATGGATGTGTGTGATGTCCTTAGGTTAGTTAGGTTTAAGTAGTTCTAAGTCCAGGGAACTGATGACCTCAGATGTTAAGTCCCATAGTGCTTAGAGCCATTTTTCACCAACAAGCCACAATGTATTACGAACACACCGTCCAAAGGTATACTGTACTAAACAGGGTGAAACTTGTAACGCGCGTAGATAGCCGTGGTTGTTAAAAGCACCAGCACGTGTGCCTGTAATGGATCAAATCCACCCAGCGGATTAACGACGAGGATCAATGTGCCAGAGAGCCTGGATGTGGTTTCTAGGCGCTTTCTCACATCCCAATAGGTGAATACCGGGCTGGTCCCTAGCCCTGCCTCAGCTACACGATTCGCAAACATATAGAAAATTTCTGCTCCCTTTCACATGCATAATACTATATGCAGACAGTTGGGTTACACGTATTCCGCAAGGGGAAGGCGACAGTAATCCCATCCAGCCACTCCTTAAATTAAAAATGCCAAATCTGTAAATAATCACGCCGACCCTGCGCCGATGCGAAACAATCCCATAGACTGGGGGCACACGGCGCCAGGCGGGAACCTCTGCTGTTTCCACCTGCTGTCTCAGGGTAGTCAGTGGGTTAAGACAAATGCCAGGATGGATACAGCTGAATTTCTTCCCCTGTTCTCTTCCATTCCCAACATTGTGTTATCTCTCTACTTACTTCGTCGTCGACGGAACTTTAAATCCTAAATTACATTCTTGTGTGGAACTAATTACAATAAAGCTTTGCTCAAATGAAAGGCACATTGGTTTTCTCCTGTATTTCTCGACCTGTTTGACATTTCACATGACCCCTCTCTTTTGCACCTGAAAACTACGAGTTTTATTCCAAGACTATGGTTTGCAAAATGGCCCCCATGTCGATAACATATCCTCACACGATTTCCCACTGTTGGTGTCAGGAAGAGGAATCCAAGGGGAGGTTGTGACGACTGGAATCGCACTGCGAACCGTTAATGAAATATCCCTGTTAGTGAAACGTCGGTTCTCACTATGACACAGAGAAGGCAGGCGGGAGGCTTCGATCCGTGCCAGATGCAGAAGCACTGCGTTGCAATGGCAGCAATTGTCGGCCTCGAAGACAGCACGCGTTAGCAGTGACGTGCGCCGGCGTCAGCGAAGCTGTCGAAGGTTGATGCTACTCCGCCTCGGTAGCTGCACCATCAGCACGGCGGATCGCTAAGTAAATGGACCCGGGTTCGATTCCCGGCCGGATGGGAAATTTTCTCCTCTCGGGAATTGGTTGTTGTCTTGTCTTAAATTCATTATGTCATAAATGACAGTACACTAGTGACATGGTTGCATGGGCGGGGCCAGAATACAAATAAATTGTAAAACGAAGTCCTGGTAGCCTGGCTGCCTTGTGGTTGCAGCATACCACCCTGTTAACGATGGTGTTCAACAGCTTTACGTAATTTATTTGTTTTCGCATCTGCATCCGGTTCATTTCCATCGGTTGCATCATGCGATCCTTCTTCCAGAATAATTACCATTAAATCTACACTACTGGCCATTAAGATTGCTACACCAAGGGTATTCATTGGACAAATATATTATACTAGAACTGACATGTGATTACATTTTCACGCAATTTGGGTGCATAGATCCTGAGAAATCAGTACCCAGAACAACCACCTCTGGCCGTAATAACGGCCTTGATACGCCTGGGCATTGAGTCAAACAGAGCTTGGATGGCGTGTACAGGTACAGCTGCCAAAGCAGCTTCAACACCACAGTCCATCAAGAGTAGTGACTGGCGTATTGTGACGAGCGAGTTGCTGGGCCACCATTGACCAGACGTTTTCAATTCGTGAGAGATCTGGAGAATGTGCTGGCCAGGGCAGCAGCTGAACATTTTCTGTATCCAGAAAGGCCCGTACAGGACCTGCAACATGCGGTCGTGCATTATCCAGCTGAAATGTAGAGTTTCGCAGAGATCGAATGAAGGGTAGAGCCACGGGTCGTAACACATCTGAAATGTAACGTCCTCTGATCAAAGTGCTGTCAATGCGAACAAGAAGTGACCGAGACGTGTAACCAATGGCACCCCATACCATCACGCCGGGTGATACGCCAGTATGGCGATGACGAATACACGCTTCCGATGTGCGTTCACCGCGATGTCGCCAAACACGGATGCGACCATCATGATGCTGTAATCAGAACCTCGATTCATCCGAAAAAATGACTTTTTGCCATTCGTGCACCCAGGTTCGTCGTTGAGTACACCATCGCAGGCGCTCATGTCTGTGATGCAGCGTCAAGGGTAACCGCAGCCGTGGTCTCCGAGCTGATAGTCCATGCTGCTGCAAACGTCGTCGAACTGTTCGTGCAGATGGTTGTTGTCTTGCAAACGTCCCCATCTGTTGACTCAGGGGTCGAGACGTGGCTGCACGATCCGCTACAGCCATGCGGATAAGATGCCTGTCATCTCGACTGCTGGTGATACGAGGCCGTTGAGATCTAGCACGGCATTCCGTATCACCCTCCTGAACCCACCGATTCCATATCCTGCTAACAGTCTTTGGATCTCGACCAACGCGAGCAGCAATGTCGCCATACGATAAACAGCAATCCCGATAGGCTACAATCCGACCTTTATCAAAGTCGGAAACGTGACGCTACGCATTTCTCCTCCTTACACGAAGCATCACAACAACGTTTCACCAGGCAACGCCGGTCAACTGCTGTTTGTGTATGGGAAATCGGTTGGAAACTTTCCTCATGTCAGCAAGATGTAGGTGTCGCCACCGGCGCCAACGTTGTGTGAATCCTCTGAAAAGCTAATCATTTGCATATCACAGCATCTTCTTCCTGTCGGTTAAATTTCGCGTCGGTAGCACGTCATCTTCGTGGTGTAGCAATTTTAATGGCCAATAGTGTATAAAATGTTAGAACTGCCTTGGATATAATTACACTCAAATAACTATAATAGGCATATCGCAATATGTCGTTTATCTGCTGCGGATTTATCGTTGGTATCTTAATAAGTAATACCATCACCATACTTAAATACTGCCAAACAATTATGATGAAATTCTTTAACATATTGACTGATCGGCTTCACGGTCGCAGGTATCTGGCCTATGGGAAGCCTCACACGACGACGTAGCCGTCGTCCTTTGCTCATCTTCCTTAGTCAAGGTCCATATCGCCTTATCATGCGACGAATGCGGGTACGAGTGCTCAGCCCATACCCACGACGAATAAGGCGGGCACCACTACTCTTTCGTGGCACCCACCATGGCCGAAGTCGAACGTGTCTGCAGGACTAGGTGGTGATTAGCAATGATGACGCCCGACAGGTACCGACGAACAGCAACACAGAGACCGGACAGCTCCTACCCCGGGCTCAAACATGCGACCCACCAGGAGCTGGTCGCCAGCAGGAGAGTCACCCAACAGCCGACGCAGCAGTGCGACAGCGCAAAATTGTCTGCACCAGTCCCTAGCTCAGGCAGATACCTTTAGCTACTGGAAGCGAGACCCTCGGAAGGTGAATGGATGCTTCATCTGGCACTGCAGTTGTTTTCACCTCGAAGTTAACAGCTCTGTTTGTAATCACGTAAACACACCAATACGATCGTGTACAGAGAACGTCGATGAGCATCTGAGAACGTCTGAGAGTGAGGGTCGGTTATTTTTTTTGAAAAGGGGGGGGGGGGGAGGGGGCGATCATTTATGAGAGTCTGCTGTCCAGTACTTCTCCAACATCAGCAGTCCTATTAAGGTGTGGCGCCCTTATATCGCTCCTGCCAGGAACCTGTGTATCGGGAAAACGACTCATGGGTGCTCAGTGACAGATGGTCTAAAGCGGGTTCAGTCGAGTACGTAGTTCTAATTTTCATCCACCAGAGTACAGTACCGGACAGAGGCAGTCAAGAAGCAGGACAAGAGAATGTTTTTGTGAATTGTTTTGTTTATTTATTGAAGACTTTTTTGCTTATTTATGTTTGTACAGTTTTGTATATATTTTTAATAGTGTGAATGCTGCGTGAATGTGGTTTAAAGTAAACAAGTAAAGCACTGTTATACTGACAAACGCCGTACAACTAGCGTGAGAAATTTTTAAGTCAGTGTGAATACAGACGACGGGAATTTTGTAGCATAATATGTTAAGTAAGTTTACGGTAAAAGGGAAACTAATTCGAGTGTAAATGAAAATAGTTAATTACGTAAAGTATAAATGTTAAATATTTAGTTTGGAAAAAAATTCATTTCGAAAGCGGGTTATTTGTTGATTGGTTAGTCATTGAAAAGCGCGGACTAAGACGGGAGAACAATATTTTTCCATTGGCTTTGAAGAAAACTGGCTAATCAGAACTGAGTACTCTTCGCGCGTCTTTTCTCTTGGAGACAGACAGTGCTTACAGCAGTCTAAATTAGTCGGAGCCCACCCTTTCATTGGTATGGTTGTGTGCAGTATGAGCTCCGAAGGAAGTTACAGTTTGCCGGTTTTAGTTGTGCTACATGCCTCGAATGTGCTTTAAAGTGAACGCATATTTATTCCTGTGTGTTTCTGAGAAAGTACGGATTTTATAAGTAATTTTATGTATGAGAAAAGGCAGTAATTCCGAGTGGCATATTGAGCAGATCGGTGACCAAAAACTTGAGTGCATTAGACACCGATAAAACGTAATAGTGTGGAGAGCATTTTCATTTAAAAACAATCCGTGTTTAGTAGCTGTTCAGAATTCGGGATATACGCTACCATAAACTTGCTAACGTAAATGAAAGGGTTTGTGCATGACTGTGTTAGGATTAGCACGGGCTTGGCAGTGAACTTGTAATTCTAAACTTCAGAATTGGCAGTATTTCCACCGTTCATTCAAAATTAAGTCCTTTTCCCGATTTTTAGAATAGTTACGTTGTATGCAGCCTGGTGCGAGTCGCAGTACGGTATGTTTCTGCTCGGCTTTCCTACCGGCGATCTGCTGCGACGAGTTCACTGGTAGGTGCAGGTAAAAACCCAGAAAGGAGCCTCGCCCCTGCACTATTCCAAAAGGGACAACAGGTTATAATGGCTGGGTGTCGCCACTCGATGGCGATGATTCAATTTGTTCTGATTTTCTTGTTTAGTCAGCTCCTGCAGGAGCCTATCTGGAGCTGTAATATTGTCCAAATTCACCCTTCAGAGGCGCTGGCTCTCTTCTTCCGCCTTGTCAGCTTCCTGAAGGACATCAAGCTGACGCTCGCTTCCCTCTGTATGAGGTCGTTTTACTGAGCGTCGCAGGAGCAATTCATCGCACCAGAAAGAATCGTGGTGCAACATCTCTCTCTCTCTCTCTGGAATACTGCTTGAGTTTAAATTTCTGTTTATTTAATTGTTTTTGTTTTAGAAAGGAACTGCTATGGACTATGTTTCAATCATATAAGGGGAGATCAAAAAGTTTCCGTTTGCGTGTATGCCACGCAGCGCGATTCAGATATTGGCATACAAACACTGACATGTAGGCAAGTGATGTGGCATTCGTGTCTTGCAAACGTGTGTGTAGTAAACGTGGAAACGTGAGCTATGGCGACGTTATTATTAAATGCATCCAAACAGGACAAACGTGCTGTTATTCTTTTCTTGGCTGCCGCAGGACAGACAGCGATAGATATCCATCGGAGAATGAAAAATGTACATGGGGCAGCATGTCTGTCGAAAACTAGCATTGCACAATGACGCGTCAAGTTCCATTCTGGTCGCGATTAGACAAAAGTCACTAGTCGATCTAGGAGGCTGTCCCCGTCCATTACGGACATCACCCCCCCCCCCCCCCCCCATAGTCCTGATCACTGCCCATGCGATTATCACGCTTTTTAAGAAAAGCGCTGAAGGGTCGACGATTCCTGTCGAACGAGGATGTGCTACAGTCAGTTACGGCCGTCTTCTCGCAGTAGGCCCGAGCGGGGTAGGGTAGGGCAGTGGTTAGCATACTGGACTCGCCTTCGGGAGGACGACGGTTCGAACTCGCATCCGGCCATCCTGGTTTAGGTTTGCCCTGATTTCCCTAAATTGCGTAAGTCAAATGCCGGGATTGTTCCTTCGAAAAGGGCACGGCCGATTTCCTTCTCCATCATTCCCTAATCCGTGCTTGTGCTCCGTCTCGAATGACCGAGTTGCCGACGGGACGTTAATCTCTAATCTCCATCTACACACAGTAGAACACGGTGTTTTACTAAACGCGTACCTTCAAACTGGTGCGACGGTGGTATGATTGCCTCAGCGTTGAAGGCGATTTTGCCTGATTGGTATACCGATTCTGGACTGCAGGGGCTTCGAACCGAAACTTTCTGATCGCCCCTTATACTCTGGTTTAAATCCACCAGATAGGTTTTGTCTGAAGAAAATTTTCAACTACTGGTTTCTTTGTATGGTAAATGTTAGTACACACCTCGTGCTGCATATCAAGTGTCGCGTATTGATGAAGTCAGTGCAGTTTCGAGAGTTGTGAAAACCCTGAAATTCTAGGCACAGTGTTACCTACACGAGCAGCAAGTTGCGAACGAAATTCTTAGAAATGTGTGAGTTTTCTTGTATTCTCACATTAGAAATAATGGAAATGAAATTTGTTGCGCTAATGTTGCAGCAAGACCGTCGTCATATTTGAAATTAATTTCAGAGTGAGGTGGTGCAGTGATGAGACAATGGAATAGCGTTTGGGATTACGGTGATTCAAATCCCCGTGCGATCATCCATTTCAATTTTCGTCCGGTTACCCAAAAATCTCTGAAGGAAAATATCAGCATAATTCGTTTGAAAAGGACAAGACCAATTTCCTTCTCCTGTCCGATTGCGCGCTCTATCTCTAATGACCTTATAGTCAATGGTACGTTAAACCCCAATCTCTCTTCTTTTGAAACCAACAACGTCGGAAAACCTTTTTTTTTTAAAAAAAAAGTTCACAAGCTGGGATTAGGTTTAAGCGCTAGCTGAGAAAAACATTCAAACTTTTCATTTGTATCAAAGTCATTACATAGTGCCAGTTCAGGTAAAGGATGTGGCTTGCTTAAGGAATCACCCAGAAAATCATCAGAGATGCATTAAGGCATCTTGGAAGGCTTAAAATCATGGTAGATGAGCGGAATTCTTCCCCACATATCCCGAATAGGAATCCAAAGTAACTGCTGCGCCATCTCGTTCGGTGTATGTTATAAAAGAGTGAATAAAACGCGATTTCCTTCATATGGTATTTATTCGGGTGTAGAAAACACAGTACTACATACATCTGCAGGAAGCCGGATGAAGCGGCTGGTTTGTCTCGAGCGTTGTATTGTCAGGACGGAAGCACGCAAAGGGTGAGATGCGGTGTATGGACTTCAGACAAGAAGCATTATAGTGACGCCGAGCAGACTCTGCCAGAGCTGAAGTTATTTTCAAAAGGCCAGCACTGAGACGCGGAACGAAGGAGCTTGAATTTCTACTGTAGCAACTGCCTGTAGCACAACGAGGCGCGCTTTCCAGAGAGCGGCAGCGGCTAAGTTAATTCGAGTGTCAAAACACACCTCGGTGCTCCAGACAAAGAATCAACGAATCAGCGCTAAGCCGTACCCTATCCCTCGTTTTTCTTATTGTGCTCCAGTGCTCGTTAATATTCTTTGTCTTGTTGCGCACTTCACAGCCGCAGTATTTATTCCTTCAAACTTCCATAAAAAATTCTCCAGTAAGACGACGAAACATTACCTTTTACATTCCCTCATGATCACTAAATAGGCGACACAAAGTTCGTTTATAGTTTTCGTAGTCAATCCTTACAGACAATAAGTATACATCGTGCTGTGCCATACTATTTGTTCCAGTTTTGTCACTTTTTGGTCCTATGAGGGTATGCCTGGCAATGACAGATAGTGTTTTTCCCGCTCTTTCAAGTCATTCAACTTTGTTGAGCGAGTTGCCTTAACCCTCGAAGTGTCATTCTGGAATGTCTGCAAAATACATCTACATCTACATTTATACTCCGCAAGCCACCCACGGTGTGTGGCAGAGGGCACTTTACGTGCCACTGTCATTACCTCCCTTTTCTGTTCCAGTCGCGTATGGTTCGCGGGAAGAACGACTGTCTGAAAGCCTCCGTGCGAGCTCAAATCCCTCTAATTTTACATTCGTGATCTCATCGGGAGGTATAAATAGGGGGAAGCAATATATTCGATACCTCATCCAGAAACGCACCCTCTCGAAACCTGGCGAGCAAGCTACACCGCGATACAGAGCGCCTCGCTTGCAGAGTCTGCCAATTAAGTTTGCTAAACATCTCTGTAACGCTATCACGCTTACCAAATAACCCTGTGACGAAACGCGCCGCTCTTCTTTGGATCTTCTCTATCTCCTCCGTCAACCCGATCTGGTACGGATCCCACACTGATGAGCAATACTCAAGTATAGGTCGAACGAGTGTTTTGTAAGCCACCTCCTTTGTTGATGGACTACATTTTCTAAGGACTCTCGCAATGAATCTCAACCTGGTACCCGCCTTACCAACAATTAATTTTATATGATCATTCCACTTCAAATCGTTCCGCACGCATACTCCCAGATATTTTACAGAAGTAACTGCTACCAGTGTTTGTTCCGCTATCATATAATCATACAATAAAGGATTCTTCTTCCTATGTATTCGCAATACATTACATTTGTCTATGTTAAGGGTCAGTTGCCACTCCCTGCACCAAGTACCTATCCGCAGCAGATCTTCCTGCATTTCGCTACAATTTTCTAATGCTGCAACTTCTCTGTATACTACAGCATCATCCGCGAAAAGCCGCATGGAACTTCCGACACTATCTACTAGGTCATTTATAAATATTGTGAAAAGCAATGGTCCCATAACACTCCCCTGTGGCACGCCAGAGGTTACTTTAACGTCTGTAGAAGTCTCTCCATTGATAACAACATGCTGTGTTCTGTTTGCTAAAAACTCTTCAATCCAGCCACACAGCTGGTCTGATATTCCGCAGGCTCTTACTTTGTTTATCAGGCGACAGTGCGGAACTGTATCGAACGCCTTCCGGAAGTCAAGAAAAATAGCATCTACCTGGGAGCCTTTATCTAATATTTTCTGGGTCTCATGAACAAGTAAAGCGAGTTGGGTCTTACACGATCGCTGTTTCCGGAATCCATCTTGATTCCTACAGAGTAGATTCTGGGTTTCTAAAAACGACATGATACTCGAGCAAAAAACATGTTCTAAAATTCTACAACAGATCGACGTCAGAGATATAGGTCTATAGTTTTGCGCATCTGCTCGACGACCCTTCTTGAAGACTGGGACTACCTGTGCTCTTTTCCAATCATTTGGACCCTTCCGCTCCTCTAGAGACTTGCGGTACACGGCTGTTAGGAGGAGGGCAAGTTCTTTCGCGTACTCTGTGTAGAATCGAATTGGCATCCCGTCAGGTCCAGTGGACTTTCCTCTGTTGAGTGATTCCAGTTGCTTTTCTATCCCTTGGACACTTATTTCGATGTCAGCCATTTTTTCGTTTGTGAGAGGATTTAGAGAAGGAACTGCAGTGCGGTCTTCCTCTGTGAAACAGCTTTGGAAAAAGGTGTTTAGTATTTCAGCTTTACGCGTGTTATCCTCTGTTTCAATGCCATCATCATCCCGGAGTGTCTGAATATGCTGTTTCGAGCCACTTACTGATTTAACGTAAGACCAGAACTTCCTAGGATTATCTGTCTATTGATTTACAAATTTATTTATATACAGCAGTAGGTGGAAATCAGAGGCTTGCCAATTATGATGAATAGTATCGTTGTTCTTACCACTTCTACTCAGTTTTCTCAGAGCACACTTCAGCGATACAGCCTCCCCTTGCTGCTGTTAAAAATTAATTAATGATGCTAGGCACTTTGATACTGTACGTTGGGTTCTCTGCGTTTGACAAGGCAAGTTTCACGAGCAAACTGTACGACACTGAAGATCAAAGACACCGCAGATTCCAGGAAATAGCCACTGCACATATATGTTTCTGCTCCTGTATTGCTGACTACGAGACGGGGTGGAATGCCGGTCGTGGAAAATTTGTTCATCGAATATTTCAAGGAGAATATCCTGGAGCAATCCCAATTAAAACCAACGTGTTTCTACCGTTACATGGATGACACATTCGTCGTTTGGCCACATGGACGGGAAATCTTACGTGAATTTCTTTATCTCCCCAACTCGCTCCACTCCAACATACAGCAGGAAGCAGGATGGTGCCATAACTTTCTTCACGTGCTAGTGAAACGGTCACTAGTTGGCAAGCTGGGACATGCTGTGTACAGAAAAACTACACTAACTAACCTAAATCTGCAAGCCTCCAGTACGCATAACTCCAAACGTTAATGCGTTTTACACACTTGCTCACAGGATGCGATCCATCTGTGACCGAGACAGCTTTACAGCTCAGCTAAAGCACCTGGAGACCACATTCCGAAGAAGTGGGTACAGCACCAAGCAAATAAGGCGGGCGTTTAGAAAGCTTGTACCTAGAAAACAGCAGGAAAAAAGAGGATCACAAATTACTAGCGTGTATCCCATATGTCTGCAATTCCTCCAGAAAAGGCGGCAGAACGTAGAGTGACACGATGTTAAATGTGTATCTAGTCCACTCCCTACGACTTTGACACTACTAGGTTGAGTAAAGTATGATCTAAGCCTTCGAAAACCAGGGGTCTACCGGTTGCGCTGCAAATGCGGCAAAGCATACATCAGGAAAACTATACGCACTGTAGAGCAAATGTGGCATGAACATAAACGCCACACTGAATCACCCCACTTCGACAAATCAGCCGTGGCCGACCACAGTACCGTAACTGATAGCACTATGGATTACAACAAAACCCAGATACCTAGCCAATGTACCATATTCTGGGATTGCTTTATGAAAGAGACCATTGAAATTAGAGTCCAACATAGTCTAATTAACAAAGATAACGGCCTACAATTGAGTCCTGCACTGGGCCTATAAGAAAAAAGAAAAGTCTTCTTGTACAGTGAGGTTCACAGCCGACAGCGACGGCGCTCACACTGGAGATCACAGTCAGGAAATGTAATTCATACATGAAGGAATTGGCTTTCATAGTGATTGCTCGACCGATTCTTGAGTACTGTTCATCAATCTGGGATCCTTACCAGATAGGGCTGACAGAAGAGATGAGAGCCTACGAAGAAAGGCTTGTTTCGTCATGGGATCGTTTATTCGGCGTGCGAGCATTACAGAGATGCTCAACAAACTCCAGTGGCAGACGCCACAAGAGAGGCGTTGTGCATCACGCAGAGGTTCACAATTGAAATTTCCAGAGAGCTCTTTCCAGGGAGAGTCGGACAACATAGTACTTGCTTACTCGCGAAATGACCACGACAAGAAAATTCGAGAAATTAGAGCTAATACAGAGGCTTACCGACAATCATCCTTCCCAAGAGGGCCATTCACGAGCCGAACAGAGACGGGGAGGGGGGCTCAGTTAGTGGTAGCAGAAGTGCCCTCCGTCACACACCGTTACGTGCCTTGTGGAGTATGATGTAAATAAGTTCGCAGCCGGGCGTCGCTACCCATACTACCGCCACCATCCAGCGCAGCAGCTGTACAGGCAGCAGCAGGAGCTGTGTGTTGGAGGGGGTCACAGCCAACGTATTAAAGACGCAGAAAATAGCGGAGCAGGAGTTATCAGGAACAACCTGAAGATGGCAACGAATCTGCCAAAGTATCGTGGATAACTTACGACGTGACCTAAGTGGACACACGAGAATTCTACATGCAAGTTACATTCGGTTTATGTTATTGGCAACGTGTATCACCAGAACAAACACAAATTTTGGTTATACCAACGCTATACATGTGTCTAACTAATAAATATAATTCGTGTTCTAATGTAAGACTCATAGGCACTTCAACATTCGGATTCGCGCTGTTGTCTGGAAATTGCGTCTAGTCAGTGCATCCTGTTAGTACAACGATAACGAGAAACCTGGTCTACTCGCATAGCTTAATACGCGTCATTTACTGTAACCACTCGCGACGTATTTGGGGTTGATTTACACACAAGCACGTGACTCTCATCATCAACGAGTGGTCGGTTTTGATCACGGCGTCGCTTGTGTAAAACAGACTTAAGAGCGAATCTTCATGAAGGATGAAAGACCATCGATCAGGTACAGCAGCCAGCGTGGGTGTGGATTTTAGGCATTTTTTCACACATAGAAACAATATAAAAACAGCCGAAGTGCGATGACACACAGAAGAAAGTTTACGCGAATGGCAGAGAGATGACGCTTGCTACTTCCCTCCCTTATGAAAAATTGGAAATTTGTGGTAAGGTCTTATGGCACCAAACTGCTAAGGTCATCGGTCCCTAAGCTTCCGCACTACTTAATCTAACTTAAATGAATTTACGCTAAGGACAACACACACACTCATGCCGGAGGGAGGATTCGAACCTCCGACGGGGGGACCTCCCTTAGGTTAATCGACGACTGTGGCATCTGACCACAAGGTTAAAAGACGTCCACATCCTCGCACATGCTCTGCAAATCAGTGTGAAGTGTGTGGTGGAGAGTACCACTTGTTAGGTTTCTTCTCGTTCCAAACGCGTCAGTAGCGCTGGCAGAACGACTGCTTAAACTCTTCTATACGTGCTGTAATTAATGTAATCTGGACTGAAATATATCTCTGGATTTTTCGCTTAATACAAGTTCTTCAAATCTTGTAAAAAGATTTTCGTACAATAACTGGAATTTGTTTTCAAGCGGCTGCCTATTTAAATTTTTCGATATTTCTTTGACGGTGTCCAGTGAGTAAAAGAAACCTACGACTATTCGTTCTGCCTCCAGAACATTTTCAATATCCCCCACTAGTCTCATTTGATATGTTCATAACTGTCACGTTGTTGGCCTGGATTGTCACAGACCAAACTGAATTTGACTACAGAGGCTATCAGTGAACTCTCACACATATTGTTTATTGGATAAACCGGTTTAGACACTTACGTTATTTTCGATGGCTTTGTTATCCGATGTCTGCGTCAGTACGTGACGGGAGAGAGCTTCTGCTCAAGGCTCCTTCAGGAGATCCACGTTCCAACGATTGAAAATGGCTTAAGTGTCGAAACCGGTATTGCTACTAAACAGTATGTGTGAGCGTTCACTGATAATCTTTTTAATTTGTTTTATACGCGTCCCACACACTTCAACAATATTCGAAGATGGGACGCAAAACTCATTTGTAAGCAGTTCCCTTTGTAGGCTGACTGCATTTCCCTGTAACCTGCCAATGAACCGAAGTCTGCCACTTGTATTACCTACGACTAAGCCTATGTGATCATTCAATTTCATATTTCCACAATTTATTTCTCCCATGTATTTGTATGAGTTGACTGATTCTAATTGTGATCATTGCTGATGTCATGTTTTCTCGTTTTTTTTTGTTTTGTTTTGTGGAGTGCACAGTTTTGCATTTCTGAACGTTTAAAATCAACTGCCAGTATTACCCCTTTGAAATCTTACTGAGATCGGATATATATATATATATATATATATATATATATATATATATATATATATATGTGTGTGTGTGTGTGTGTGTGTGTGTGCGCTCCTTTTTTCAGACAGTACTTCATAACAGATAACTGCATCATCTGTAAAAAGATGAAGTGATTATTAGTTGTACCTGGCAATTCATTAACACACAACATCAACAGGAAGAATACCAACAAACTTCCCTGTGTTCTCCCTACGAAGAAATCCTCAGTCCAGGCACAGATTTTGTTTGGATCTCCAAATAATCGTGCTTTTGTAAATAACCGTTGTTGTGTTTCCGAGTTAAAAGCTTTTTGGATGTAAAGAAATACTGCACTGATAGTCTTGACCCATGTATTTCAGGATTTTCGAGATACATCATTATGTTTGAGCTCAGAATATACTCTAGGATTCTACAACAGGTGGACGTCAATGAGACTGGACGGTAGTTTTGTGGATCCTGTCACCCTGCTTGTGGATGAGTGTGACCTGTGTTTCCTTCCAATTACGATGACATAACGGGTGTTCGAGGAGTGCTGTGGTGAGTATCTTCAACACGTGGCGAAACCAAGGTGAAACCACGTCCAGACGTCGTGGGGTTGGGAGGCCACCCCTCACTACGAATGTCGAACGTCATAGGCTAGGCGAACTGGTGAAACAGGACAGGCGACGAAGTATGGCGGAACTGATATCAGACGTTAATGCTGGGCAGAGCAAAAGTGTGTCTGAACACACAGTGCACCGAACACTCCAAATAATGGGCTTCCGCAGCCGACGACCCACGCATGTGCCAATGTTAACAGCACGACATCGGCAGCTACGACTGAAATGGGCAGGCGACCATCGGTACTGGACGTTGGCGCAATGGTAGAGGGTTGCATGGTCTGATGAATCCCAATACCTTCCTCATCATGCCGATGTGAGGGCGCCTATTTGTCGTCTTCCAGGGGAACAGTTCCTTGACACCTGTACTGTGGGACAGGGAATCCATGGGTCAAGTGGAGCTCGTGAAAGGCACAATGAGGGCCAAGGAGTATCGTAAACTGGTTGCAGACCACATACACCTCTTCATGACGATCATATTTCGCGACTGAAGTGGCATTTCTCAACAAGATAATGCACCATGTCATAAGGCCAGGAGTGTAGTGGAGTAGTTCGACGAACACAATGGCGATATCCAATTGATGCACTGGCGCCCAACTCGCCAGGTCTGAGCACGATCAAACACATCGTGATGTGGCATCGTCGTGTTCTGACTGATCAGTGAATTTACCCTATGTTACTTGTGCTAATATCTATATTACTCATTTTTGGAGTCGTGCAATAAGTAAATTGAAGAGATACTTCTGCATCTTCCTTGGTAAGAACGTTTGAAACTGAGTTCAGAATTTCTGCTTCTGGTTTGCAGTTACTGTGTCACCCATGAGCACCAGTTTTTTTTTTTGGGGGGGGGGGGGGGTTTGTAAGAGATCTTTCAATAAGATTCTGGTACCGTAATCATTGAATGCAAACATACTGCCCTCTTCATAACCCAAAGCGTTTCATTTAGCATCTCTGAATGTATGGCGCTATGCTTTGTTTCACACATACAGTGACGGAAAAAACCGCAACACCAAGAAGGAGCTGTGGAATATAAACGAAAGTTGGTAGGCGTGTTTCTACGTCTAAAAGATGATGTCTATTCAGATTTCGTGCCAGTCGCATAAAAGTGGCGCTAGTAGCGCTGCTATGAGGATTTGCTTTAAATACACGCTGTAACTGTCATGAGCGTTAGTTTCCTTTGAAATTGATTATGGTGAGTTGATGTTAGGCAAAAATGTCTTTCAGGCGACAAAGACGCCACTATCAACATGTCACTGAGTTTGAACGAAGTCGTGTATCAGGGCTACGAGAAATTGGACGTTCCTTCTGCGGTGCTGCAGAAAGACGTGCCAGGAATGTAGCCACTCTACACGATTGCTTGCAGTGGTGGTCACGATAATATGCGGTCGCAGGAAGACCAGGCTCCGGACGGCCACGTGGCACTACCGAGAGGGTAGCTCATCGTGTTGAGCGTATGGCTCTGGCGCATAGTACTGCAGCAGCACTTTGAGCAGCAGTTGGCGTCACATTGACACAGCGAACTGTTACAAATCGGTTACTTCACGGATAGCTCGGAGCTAGACGCCCTGTAGCGTGCATTCCACTGACCCCAAACCACCGCTTTTGCAACTTCAGTGGTGTCAAGCCAGAGCTTATTGGAGGAGAGGGTGGAGGTCTGTTGTGTTTTCTGATGAAAGCTGGCCGGCCGAAGTGGCCGTGCGGTTAAAGGCGCTGCAGTCTGGAACCGCAAGACCGCTACGGTCGCGGGTTAGAATCCTGCCCAGGGCATGGATGTTTGTGATGTCCTTAGGTTAGTTAGGTTTAACTAGTTCTAAGTTCTAGGGGACTAATGACCTCAGCAGTTGAGTCCCATAGTGCTCAGAGCCATTTGAACCATTTTGATGAAAGCTGGATCTACCTCGGTGCCAGTGATAGCCGTACGTTGGTTAGAAGGAGACCACTTGAGGGCATGCAACCAACTTGTCTGCGTGATAGACGCACTGGACCGACACATGGCGTTACGGTCTCAGGTGCGATGTTTTTTTTACAGCAGGAGCACTCTCGTGGTTATCCAACGAACCCTGACTGCAAATTTGTACGTCAATCTGGTGATTCGATCTGTTGTGTTGCCATTCATGAACAGCTTTCCAGGGGGCGTTTGCCAACAGGATAACGCTCGCCCATGTACCGTTGCTGTAATCCAACATACACTACAGAGTGTCGACATGATGCCTTGGCCTGCTCGATCACCAGCTGTGTGTCTAATCGAGCACATATGAGATATCATTGGACGAAAACTCCAGGGTCATCCACAACCAGCATTTACCGACCTGTATTGACCGACCAAGCGAAACAGGCATGAAAGTCCATCCCACAAACTGACGTCCTGCACCTCTACAACACAATGCATGCACGTTTGTCTGCCTGCATTCAACATTCTGGTGGTTTTCCTGGAATTAATGAACCATCATCTCACATTTTCAATGGGTTATATCGCACTTACGTTAACCTGTGATCTGGCAACGTTAATCACTTAAATACGTTACTTAGACAAATGTATTCCAAAAATTTCATTACGCTACAGTAATTATTTTTTGGTGTTGTGATAGTTTTCTGTCAGCGTATTAGAAGTTTGTTTACAGTGACTGCATATCGTGGAAGATTTCTCCCATCATGAAATTCTCTGACACGTACTTATCTATCAGTGAATGGTGCACTGTTCTTTTAAACTTGAACTGCAGTTCTTCTACGTGTTCCTGCCTAGAAATAAATTATAGAGATCCTCTTCGATATTTGATTCGACCGTAGTTTTCTTAACACTTAAAACTTCCTCTTGTTCTGGTTGCGCTTTGTACTTTAGTAATCATTTTTGCTACAACTGTCTATAGCACTAATACCAGCTTCAGCATGGATATCCTCAAAGGCATCAGGCCTGTTTGTTGCCATTAGGTCTAGAGTATTTCCATCGTGAGTGGTCTTTTGAAGTATCTTCTAGGTAGTTTCCAGAGCATGCATTTAATATTGTTTCGTAGGATATCTTGTTACACCCACCACTTACAAAACTGTAATATTGTCAGTCGATTGCTGGATGATAAGTCTCTTTCAGTGATTACAGTATCATTGGGAAATTGAAGTACTAGCCAGCTGAGGTTTTCTATAAAGTGTGCAGTTACGTCTTGGATCAAATTATAAGTTTATGCCCACGCCTCATGTTTAGTCTCTTCCAAATAATCTCGTATGGAGCTTTAATTTATATGTCGGTGGATGTGAGTTTCTCGTCTACGGTGACAAATACACCACCTCCATTTTCCATTAATCTACACTTTCTACACACAATTAGATTTACCCAAAAATCTCACTATTCTCAATATCTGGTTTTAGCCAATTTTCTGTACCTGTTATTACGTGTAATTCACTGATTATTAGGACTGCTTACATAAATAGGCCATATCATGAAAATAATGAAACCCCTACAGCGGAATAAACGCTAGGAAAGACAGAGACAAATGAGAGACCAAGTTGGTCAGTGCATGTGGTGGATAACTTAAAGTACGAGAAAAATATCAGCCAGAATAGCTCAGAACGGATGACTTTTATTTTACTTATGAATATACTTTACATGGGTATTTTGGGGGCTTGAGGCTACGTATTACGAGTAACAATTCATCTTTAGATATTATTTTTGTATTTAATACTGCTCTGGGTACAATGCACAAGTATCACATTACAGTGTTTCATCACAGAAATACATCATGGACAAGTGCAAAATTTTCCTAAAGTTGTCTCCAGCCAATACCCAGTTAAACTAGGCCAGCGCGCCGTGTAGCAGTCAGAATGACAAACAAGCAGAGAAGCAATACTGCATAAATGTGGCACACCCCGGAAGCTGTTGCTTCATCTCGCTCGAGCGAGAAGTACGAATCGTTAATTCAGCAACAAGACCTGTTCAGGAGGGATCATAACGTCATTTTGACAGCACAACATGATGCAGCAAGAGAGGGAAGATGTTGCATAAGACTGCTTATCTGACCACTGACATGGCGGAATATCATCCAACTGAAGCCCTGAAAACCACCGTTGTGGCACAGAGGTGCAGAGTAGAACGCTGATGAGCCCAGAAAAGGAGGACAAATGCGGCCAGACCTCTTTGAGTTGATTTTGGCGCCTATGTCCTGCCTCCAGTGGAGAGGCGCTCCGCAACACTACACTACCATCTGCATTCCGTGCAGAACTTCCTTAGTTTATTCGGGCACACCCCTTCGATTTCCCGAAGAGTGCAGCAGTAACACGCAGTCTATGAACTGGTGGTCGACGTCACTGTACGAGCTGCGCATGCCGCACGCTGACTGCATGGCAGCGCGGTGTTGTGTGAGCTGCCACAATGGAGACAATGACCTTTATAATCTACTGAGATGTACGAGTCAGCGCGTTCTACAAGGTGTACAACTTTGCTTCCGCCGTTTGTCGATAGGTGGTGACAACGGTAAGTAGAGGTCGAAAGAAACAGATCACAGACGTCAGGCAGTTGGTTTGGACCTCGGTCAACATAACCTCATTCAAACATTAGTCGATTTGTGTCTGCATCATAAAGTTGTCCTTGATTGAAAATGTCAGTTTACGAGCCTAATTCTCGTCATTTGCGGAAGGTGTTACTGTTTTGCTTCACTATGAAGAAAATGGCGGCTGAGTCTCATCGAATGCTCTCAAGTACGTATGGTAAGGACGCTATCAGTGAAAGAACGTGTCGTGAGTTTTCAACGCTTCAAGAACGGTGATTTTAATGTCTTAGACTGGCATAGTTGTGGAAGAAAGAACGTTTTCAAAGATGCAGAACTGGAGACATTGCAGAGTGAAGACTCGCGTCAAACTCAAGGAGAACTGGCACGATTAGTGGGAGTGACACAGCAAGCCATTTCGAAACGTCTCAAGACCGTGGGCATGATTCAGAAAGAAGGAACTTGGGTCCCATGTGAGCTGTAACCAAGAGACGTTGAACGACGTTTGTGTGTTCCTGAACATTTGCTTCAGAGGCAAAAACGGAAGGGATTTCTGCATCGCATTGTGACCGGGGACGAAAAATGGTTTCATTACGATAACCCTAAACGCAAAAAATCATGGGGATATTCCGGCCTTGCTTCCACGTCGACGGCCAAACCGAATATTCACGGCTCCAAGATCATGCGCTGCATTTGGTGGGACCAGCTCGGCGTCGTGTACTATGAGGTGTTAAAACCAAGTGAAACAATCACAGGTGCTCGTTATCGGACGCAATTAATGCGTCTGAGCAGAGCATTAAAAGATAAACGGCCGCAATACAGCGAGAGGCACGATAAAGTGATTTTGCAGCACGACAACGCTCGACCCCACGTTGTAAAAGAGGCCAAAACGTACTTGGAAACGTTAAAATGAGAAGTCCTACCCCACCCGCCATATTCTTCACACATTGCTCCCTCTGACTATCACCTGTTTAGATCAATGGCGCACGGACTGGCTGACCAGCACTACCGATCTTATGAAGAAATCACAAACTGGATAGATTCGAGGATCGCTTTAAAAGATGAACCATTTTTTTGACGCGGGATTCGTACACTGCCCGAAAGATAGGAGAAAGTAGTGGCCAGCGATGGAAAATACTTTGAATGATTCATGTGTAATCAATTTGTTTCATTAAAGCCTCAAACGTTGGGGAAAAACGGCGAGAGCAAAGTTGTACACCATGTACTATATGTGTTTTGTTCGCGGGTTTCCTCACCATGGACGCTGAGAATATGATCCAATTTAAACACTTAACTCAGATAAATAAATGTATGTCTTGCTAATGCTATTTCATTAGTACACAGAGCGCCAGCTGACCTTCACCACAGTACTCAACGCTTTTCCATCCTGCAACCGTGAGGATCTCAGACCAGGCCCTTACAAACTGGGTCAGAAATGCTTAGGTCGGCTGGCCCCGCTGTAGTGGAACCCCGTTAGCAGCATCGTCATCGTCGCCGTCCAGACTCCCAACCCAGTGTAATGCAGCACTGCGAGTGAGAATGTTTCTGTTGGCGTTTCTAGTTTGTTTGTTGTGCGTCGCTATGTCGAGTCGTAGAGAGATTAATCCCACTCTCGAAGTGTCGATTGTTAAACTGCAAGAATCTGCAGGTTTATCATTTTTTAAAGTAATTACCCGGAAATTTTATCGCCAGTGAGGTACAATTTTTTTAATTTACCACGGAATGAGCTGGCATGCACTAAATCAGTACCAGATGCATGTGACACTTGTAGGCAGTTTGGTCAACTGGCACAAGACAGTTCTGAATCACGTTGACCATCATCCGGCGTACACACTGATGTATTTCATTGTTGTGCATAATATGAGAGTAATTTTTCCTTTATCTCTGTTACTGTAACGGCAGTGGTAGAATATAAAAAATGATGGAAATACGTGCTGCTATTACAGGTGAAACTGTTACCGCTCTAACGGAGTGGGTACAAACGTATAAGCAGGAAAATAGAGACGTACATTTGTAGGATGAAACTTTACAAGTTGTAGTACGGTAATTACAGTCGGGATCAGGGGAAGTAAAGGCAGTGTGGAGTGTACTCCTCCCTCTTCTTCATCTATTTTCCGGAAAAACAATGATGAATGTAACTGTGTTCATTAGATATGTATCAGCTACAGCGGAATTGTGCAATAGGGTGGATAAAACGTGTTTACGTATAACTAACTTACAGTTATGGGGCTGTATCATGAGGCGCACAGTAAGTGTGTTATTTCTGAACGCAACATCCACTGCTGCAATGACAGATGAGATAATGAGATGATGTGCTGGGCGACTGCTATCTTTCAGTGACACCCGACCTTCTCGAAATTGTTTATTCCACGCAAATACATGTGTGCGTGATGTACTGTATTCGCCGCACACAACAGCCATTCAGGCATGCAGTGCTGTCCTAACCCTGCTTCTGCGGTCAAAAACAGCACTACACCTCGCTGTTCCACTTTCCCGGGCTCCGTAGTGAAGCCGGACGCACACAAGACTCGTTGACTTCACATCGAGTACATTTAACAGGCAAAGGCACAGTGGTGAACTTCGAGCTGTTCCTGGCTGATCTCCAATAGCGTGGACACTTGTACACACACAACTACATGCTTTACCAGAGACCAAGCCATTCTCGTTTTATAGTCTGCCTCGTTTTCATTTGCCTGCCACTTACTTACCTGTAGTTTTTAGATGGAATGTGGACTGTGTACTACCATCCCTATGATAGGAATGTTCACTGTAGGGACGAAAATGCGAAAGAAGTGAGAATGGCTGACATGACTGACTGCTGGCTCTTGCAAACAGATTCTATAAAGAAACTGCTAGTAACCTCAAAAGGAGAATATTTGTAAAGAGGAATGAACAAGGACAAAACAAAATTCAGCTGCACCTTCTCATAACGTTTCAAGAAGATTGTGGGTATCAAACAGATATAAATGATGAATTGTTAATTAAATGTTAGTGAAACTGCAGTGAAAAAACGACGATTAGCTCTTAGAGAGCGGTTCTATTGTGTCTACACTGTTGTAGCGATCGCTGAACCAAACACTAAGTGAAAATAAGATAGAATTTTCCCAATTACAGTGACTCATTTTGATGACCTAGGCAAACAGGTGGACAGAAAGCCCCTGCAAGTCGACTGTAACTTAGTGATTGGAGAATATGTCCATAAAATAGATCTTTCATCTTGTGATGAATTGCCTATTCTGTTTATATTAGTAGAAGATTGACTGATGCAAGAAGAGGGCTTCCAAAGAAGGCTACCAAAGGATATAAATTAGAGTTTTAGTATACTGGCGAAAAGAACGAAGGGGTATCTGAGGATAGGCCACTGAATAGAACAAAATAAAAATAAAAAAGTGACGTCAAGTGACGTGTAAAGTTTATCAGATACAGGGGTGCCAAGAGGGCACAGAAGAAAGGCACGGTAATGCATCATCTTGGTACCGAAACTCCAAGGGGCTGGAAAAAGAGAGAATTAGAAACAGCAGGCTTCATCAAAATAAACGTTGTGGGATGGACTTAACGAGAAGCACGCGAGTCAGCCAGAGGTCACGCGATTTGCTCTTGAGCCAGACCTGGTGGGGGCGCAGGACGCTCGCAACTGGCTGCTCTCAATGGCCTTCGCAAGAGCTATCATTTACGGGCTTCCCAGCAGAATATTTCCTCTGATCACGGTTGCGACACTGTTGTGTGGTGGTGTGCGTATTGTTGGAAGAAAGAAATAGAAAATTTGTCGCCAGATGTTTCCTAGTGTTTCTGCAGGGGCATGGTATTTTGATCGGATGGAAAGCGATGTGGGTTCAGCAAAGTCAGAGGGCAACGTAAAGTGAAGGCATTGCGTCTGAGTAACTGTCCAATTTTTTTACGATTTCTGATTCTCAAATTTTGGTATTCAGGACCTTCAATACAATTTGTTTTGGCTAATTGTAAATTTTCTGGCCACGAGGGTATCTGCGTGGTCTAGGGCGCCTTGTCACGGTCCGTGCGGCTTTCCCCGTCGGAGGTTCGAGTCCTCCGTCGGGGATGGGTGTGTGTGATGTCCATAGCGTAAATTAAAGTTAGATTAAGCAGTTTGTAGGCTTGGGGACCGATGACCTCAGCAATTTGGTCCCATAATTTTTCTAATTTTACCATTATGATGTACGTGAGAGAAAGTAATATATTACTTGACTCTTCTTGGAACGTACACATTCCTCAATACACAAGGTCTCTCTTCCACCGCCTACCATTGTAGTTGACTGAGCATCTCCGTCATGTTCTCGTGATTACTAAATGAACCCATGACGAAACGTGGTGCCATTTTTTGGATTTTCTCTATCTCCTCTGTTGATGTTACATTGTTTGGCTCCTAGACTGAAGAAAAATTCTCAAGAAACAGTCAACTGAAGATTTCGGAGGCTACCTTTTTGGTGGGTGAGTTACGTGACCTCTGGATTTTCGGAGTGAATCTCTGTCTGAAAAAAATGGCTCTGAGCACTATGGGACTTAACATCTGTGGTCATCAGTCCCCTAGAACTTAGAACTACTTAAACCTAACTAACCTAGGGACATCACACACACCCGTGCCCGAGGCAGGATTCGAACCTGCGACCGTAGCAAATCTCTGTCTGAGACAGGCCATTCCTACAACTAGTTTTATGCGTTCGTTACACTATAAATCGCTCCAGACGTATACCCCCAGATGTTTAACACTCGTGACTCTTTCCAGCAATTAATTAGCTATACCGCGAGGAGTGATTGCGCGGTTAGAGGCGCCATGTCACGAATCGCGCGGCCACTCTCGCAGGAGGTTCGAGTCCTCCCTCTGGCATGGGTGTGTGTGTTGTCCTTAGCGTAAGTTAGTTTAAGTAGTGTGTAAGTCTAGGGATCGATGACCTCAGCAGTTTGGTCCCTTAGAAATTCAAACACACTTGAACATTTTTAGTTAGCTATAGTGTAATCGAAGAATAACGGGTGTTACTATCTATTTACGTGCAGTACGTTACATTTGTTTACACTTAAGGGTAACTTCGAGTCCCTAAATCAAGCGTCTATAATCTACAGGTCTTCTTCCATTGCCTTACAGTTTTCTTTCTTTACGACTTCTCTATACACAACAGCATCATTCGCAACATCGGAAAGATCACGACGCTATGCACATAACATATGTATATATCGTGACAAGTATCGGTCCGAAGAAAAGACGGGTAGGTCATATAACTAAAGAGGAGGTACTGAACAGAACTCAGGAGACAAGAAATTTGTGGCACAACTTGACTAAAAGAAGGGATCAGTTGATAGGACACATTATGACACATCAAGGGATCACCAGTTTAGTACTGCAAGGAAGAGTCGAAGGTAAAAATCGAAGAGGGAGGCCAAGAGTTGAAAACAGGAAGCAGATCCAGAAAGATGTAGGTTGCAGTAGATACTCTGAGATGAAGAGGCCTGCATAGGATAGAGTAACGTGAGAGTTGCATCAGACCAGTCTTCAGACTGAAGACGACAACAGCAACAACAACATCGCTCTTCGCGTACACCCTGCTTTCATATTTCATGATATGTCGCCGGTAAGAAAGAGCACCGAGCCGTATGTTGTACGAAGTCTTCAATCCAGTCACGAAGCTTGTCTGGTTTGCAGCAGGCTCCTGTTTTATTCACTAGGAGAAAAAACCGATTCACACTGAACGCCTCCCGAAAATCAAGGAACATGCTAATAACAGTCTTCTCGATATCATGAATGAACTGAGTTTCATTGTAGAGTGGTCTGGGGAATGCATGCTGTTTTCTACAGATGAGACTTTCAGTCTAAGAAAATATAATTCGCGAGGCTAAACCCTGTTTCGTAATACCACAGCCTACGGTTATGCACAAACGTCCAACGAGCCCAGGACCAAACAGTCAGATCACATGCCTTGAGTCAGGAAGGGGGACTGTTTAGTACTTGACAAATATTCACACAGACAGTGCGACGACGTCTCAGCACCATGCACAGTCAGAATGACGACCACTGTGGTGCCTTACCTTGCCATGGCAGTACAAGAAATTACAAAATAAAAGTAATAATAGATCATATAAAATGTTTATGAGCCCAAGAAAAAAGACAAGCCATAAGTTTAAGTAAACTCAGTCAACAATATAACGTAGAAGGAGTGACCCATGAGGAAACTGTTCAGTGTCGATTTGAAACGCGTAGATTACTGCTAAGATTTTTGAATTATTGTGGTAGCTTATTGAAAATGGATCCAGCAGTACACTGTATACCTTTCTGCACAAGAGTCAAGGAAGGGCGAAGCAAATGCAGATTGCATTTCTGCCTAGTATTAGCTGAGTGAAAGCTGCCAATTCTCGGGGAATAAGCTGATATTGTTAACAAGAAACGACATTAAAGAATATATATATTGAGAGACCAATGTCAGAATGCCCAGGTAAGTGAACAGCTGTCGACAAGAGGTTCGCGAACTTATATCACTTATTGCCCGAACTGCCCGTTTCGAGCCAAAAATATCTTTTGACAATGGGAAGAGTTACACTAACAATAATACCATAGGGTATAAGCGAATGAAAATAAGCAAAGTAGACCAATTTTCATGTTGAACAATCACTTACTACAGATACTGTTCGAATAGAAAAATGGCAGCATCAAGTCTTCGACCACGATTCTGAACGTGGTCTTTCCACGACAGTTTACTATCTATCTGAACGCCTAAAAATTTGAACTGTTCAGTTTCACTAATCAAACACATATTCCGTGAAATTAAAACGTCGGGTTTTGTTGAGTTGTGTGCTAGAAATTGTAAAAACTGAGTCTTATTGTGACTTAGCGTTAGTTTATTTTCTACAGGCCATGAACATATGTCATGAATTGCACTATTGGAAACAGAGTCAAGGTTGCACACAACATCCTTTACTACCGAGCTAGTATCATCAGCAAACAGAAATATTTTAGAATTACCTGTAATACTACAGGGCACATCATTTATATAAATAAGGAACAGGAGTGGCCCCAACACTGATCCCTGGGGCACTCCCCATTTGACTGTGCCCTACTCAGACCCCACATTGCAGCCATTCTTAACACTGTGAATAGTGACATTTTGCTGTCTGCTGTTAAAGTAAGAGGTGAACCAACTGTGAGCTACTCCCTGTATTCCTTAATGGTCCAACTTCTGGAGCAATATTTTGTGAACAAAACAATCAAACGCCTTAGTTAAATAAAAAAAAAAAATATACGCCGAGCGTTCGAAACCTTTAATACATCCAGTGCCTCACAGAGAAAAGAGAATATAGCATTTTCAGTTGTTAACCACTTCTAAAGCCGAGCTGTACATGTGACAGCAAATTATATGATATAAAATGATCAATTACCCTTACATACACAGCCTTTTCAATTACTTTACCAAACACTGATGACATAGAAATAGGTCTAAAATTGTCTACATTATCTATTTCTCCCTTTTTATAAAGCGGCTGTACTACTGAGTACTTTAAGCGTTCAGGAAACTGACCATTCTGAAAGGAAAAATTACAAGTATGGCCAAGTACAGGGCTAACGTATGCAGCACAGTACTTTAATATTCTGCTAGGCAGTCCATCACATCCATGTGAGTCCTAGTCTTCAGTGATATAGTTATTGACTCAATTTCCTCCCAAATCTGTATCGCAGAGGAGTGTTTCAGACATCAACCTCGGAAAGGCATTTTCAAAGAGAATTATATAACTCCCTGTAGAAACTAAATTTTTATTTAATTCGGCAGCAATGCTCAGAAAATGATTGTTAAATACTGTACATATATCTGATTTAGCAGTAACAGAAATATTTTTACTATAAACTGACTTTATATCATCGACCTTGTGCTGTTGACGGGACACTTCCTTCACAACTGACCATATGGTTCTAATTTTATCCTGTGACTTAGCTACTCGATTTGCGTACCACATACTATTTGCCTTCTAATAACATTTTAAGCACCTTACAATACTGTTTGTAATGGGCTACTGTAGCTTTTTTGTGACTTCTTCTAGCATTTTAATATAATTCCCATTTTGTTCTACATGAAATCTTTATCCCACTAGTCAGCCATCCAGGATGATTTTTACTGCTAGTACCCAGTTTAGAACATTCTAATGAAAAGCAACTATCAAAGGGCATGAGAAATGAGTTAAAGAAAATATTATCATTGCCATCTATGTCATCGGCATTATAAGCATCCTTCCACTCTTGTTCCTTAACAAGTTTTAAAAAACTCTCTATTGCCGCTGGATTAACTTTCCTTCATAGTTTGTAATTATATATAACATTTGTTTGAGTACAAAAGCCTTTTAGTGTTAAAATTTGTGCATCATGGTCTGAAAGACCAACCACCCTTTTACTAACAGAATGCCCATCTAGTAACGAAGAATGAATAACAATATTGTCTATGGCTGTGCTACTGTTCCCCTGCGCCCAGGTTGGAAAAAACACAGTTTGCATCAGATCATATGAGTTTAGGAGATCTACCAACATCCTTTTTCTCGCACAATCACATACAAAATTAATATTGAAGTCACCACATATAACTTATTTTTGGTACTTCTTATAAAGTGAACCAAGATCCCCTTCTAGCTTGAGCAGAAATGCTCTGAAGTCGCAGCTGCGAATCCTGCCGCGGGCATGGATGTGTGTGATGTCCTTAGGTTAGTTAGGTTTAAGTAGTTCTAGGTCTAGGCGACTGATAACCTCAAATATTAAGTCCCATAGTGCTTAGAGCCATTTAAACCAGTTTTGCTCTGAAGTCAGAGTTGGGGGCCCTATAAACAACAACAATTAGAAGTTTAGTTTCAATAAATTCAACTACCCCTGCACAAAATTCAAATACCTGTTCAGTGCAGAGCAATGATACGTCTACGGACTCAAATGGAATACTGTTTTTTACGTACATGGTCACTCCTTCACTCCTCAAAGAACTCCTAGAAAAACAGCCAGATAATCTGTATCCTGGTGAAGGAAGCCTCTGAACTGTCAAATTATTTAAGTGGTGCTCCGATATATCAATAATGTCAGAGTCAACACTATAGGCAATTCGCCAACTTTACCTCTAATACCTCTTACATTCTGCTGAAATATGCTAATTCCTTCTGTACTTAGATACGTAACTTCCTCTGCAGGTCATTCCTTTGTTAGAGGGACTTCCCTTAAGAAGGTATACCTATCAGCTGACTTCAATCTAAAAGAAATGCAGCTCTAACACCAACTACTACAAGAATTTTTCCATGAATAATCCTACCACCACCCACTACACCGTCAACTATAAGGTTTGCCAGCCTCCCCTTCCTATACCTATTGAGGTGCAGACCATGTATAGTGAAACCTGATCTACTGATAGACTCAACTGGCACTACTGCAATGTGAGCCATGCTCTCCGCTATCAGTGTCTTCGTTAACCCCAACCGAGTGAGGTGGCGCAGTGGTTAGCACACTGGACTCGCATTCGGCAGGACGACGGTTCAATCCCGCGTCCGGCCATCCTTATTTAGGTTTTCCGTGATTTCCCTAAATCGCTTCAGGCAAATGCCGGGATGGTTCCTTTGACAGGGAACGGCCGACTTCTTTCCCCATCCTTCCCTCATCCAAAGAGACCGATGATCTCGCTGTTTGGTCTCTTCCCCCAAATCAATCCAATGCAACACAACCCCATGTCAACACGCCTAACAGCAGCATTAAGATGTGGCCGATCATGATGCTGAAACAGTTGCTCTAAGTGCACATTATTGCCACCAGTTTGAGTAGCTATCTTTACCAGATCACCACCTACATCATATTCTCCGTTCCTATCAAGACTATTCCCCGGTTGATTCATCGTCGTCGTATGCATCCAGTATCTGGGCTGATGGTATGGAGTACTACGGGTAAACAATACGATCACCTCTCATTTGTATACCCATTAATTTAGATATCAGTAGTTATATTTCAACAAGATACATTAAGGTGATGGAAGTCATGGGATAGCGATATGCACACATACGGATGGTGGTAACATTGCGTATAAAATGGCAGTGCATTGGTGGAGCTGTCATTTGTACTCAGGCGATTTATGTGAAAAAGTTTCCAACTTGATTATGGCCGCACGATGGGAGTTAACAGTCTTTGAACGCGGAATAGTAGTTGGAGCTAGACACATGGGACATTCCATGTCGTAAATCGTTAGAGAATTTAATATTCCACACCCGTCGCGTCAAGAGTGTGCAGAGAACACCAAATTTTAGTCATTACCTCTCACCACAGGCAATGTACTGGACGACGACCTTCACTTTACGACCGAGAGCAGCGACGTTTGAATAGAGTTGTCAGTGCTAACAGACAAGCACCACTGCGTTAAGTAAGTGCAGAAATCAATGTAGGACGTCCGACGAACATATCCTCTTTGACAGTGCGGCGAAATGTTGCGTTAAAAGGCTATGGCAGCAGACGACCGACGCGAGTGTCTTTGCAAACAGTGCAACATTGTCTGCAGCGTCTCTCTTGGAGTCGTGACCATGTCGGTCTTAACCTAGACGACTGGAAAACCATGACCTGGTCGGATAGTCCAGATTTCAATTGGTAAGAGCTGATAGTAGGGTTCGAGCGTAGCGCAGGCCCCACGAATGGACCCAAGTTGTCAGTAAGGCACTCTGCAAGCTGATGATGGCTCCATAATGGTGAGGGTTTTGTTTACATGGAATGGACTGGGTCTTCTGGAGACAATTTTCATCCATTATGGCCATCATGTTCCCAAACAACGATGGAATTATTATGGATGACAATGCGTCATGTCACGAGGCCACCGTTATTCGCGATTGGTTTGAAGAACGTTCTGGACAGTTCGAGCGAATGGTTTGGACACCCAGATAGTCAGACACGAATCTCATGGAAAATTTATGGGACACAATCGAGGGGTCAGTTCGTGCACAAAATCCTGCACTGTCCACACTTACGCAATTGTGGACGGCTGTAGAGGTAGAATGGCTCAATATTTCTGCAGTGGAATTCCAAAGACTTGCTGAGTCCATGGCATGACGGGCTGCTGCATTTCACCGGGCAAAAAGAGGCCAGACACGATAGTAGGAGGTATCTCATGACTTTTGTCACCTTAGTGTAGTTCCGTCAGTAAAGGATTCTTAAGCAAAGGTATTGATGGGCTTTTATACAAAATAGGTCACACCTGTTATTATCGCTCGACAGAGTAGGCTGTAATTACTGCACAGATTGTATTGTTTAATAAGAAAATGTGATTTTCATAAAAATGTAACACAGTTCATAAAATAACAGCACGAGGTTTTGCCTGTCAAGCTGCATGCACTTGTCCTTGGGAGCAAATGGCACATGATCATAGCCATTTTCATAGATATATTGAAGACATGTGCAAAATTGTGTATCCTGTACTGAATGTGTATCAAAGAACTCATATGTGGGCGAAATATCTTCAAAAAAATAACGAAATGTTACAAAATTGTGGATTTTATGTTTTGTATCGCTATGTATTGGGAACACACGTATTATATATCTCTGACAGTGTGGTTTTAGCAATATCTAAACATTACTACGCTAGGTTGTTCAGACAGGCCGCAGGGATTAAAAAGCACAAAAACAATTTAACAGAAAAAACGAAGGACTGAAATCAGTCAAATTGTGGGCGTTAGCACTCATCAGCGGAATATACGGGAATTAGGTGACTTGTGTTTGCAGAAGTGGTGCCAACTCTCTCTAGCGACCTACCAAGGCCTCATTGCTACCACGCCACGACTCGTCGCCGCTGTTACCCGTACCAAAGGTGGACATACCAGCTATTTGGAAGGTGGTCTTAATGTTCTGGCTGATCAGTGTACTCCTACTGAGCGTAAATCAAAACCAGTTTCTGATATGTCATACAGTTTCATTATTAAGTGTCGTGAATGTTGTAACTGAATGTTACAATTAATCCAGCCTATACGTCCATGGTAACAGGAAAGTGGATTACTGCGATATTCTTTAAAGATGGCAGACTGCAAGCTATTTAGTATCAACTTGCTTGACAGGGTGGCGCTAGAACAGGAATGTAGTAACACAGTAAGAAATAGCCAATAACATTTATTAAGAGTGTGTTACAATACGATACTTAACTTTAGTGCAGTTGGGTGCGTGGCACTGGATGTCCTATACCCAATACAATGAACTTTAAATAACTTTGCTGTCTCTTGTCAGTCTAGGATATTGTCCTTATGACAGTATCTTTGACAGACGTAATTTTGCAGACACTAGTGATTGTCCTGTTACTCCATAAATAGCGACTGATAAGTCGGAGTTTTGTCTGCTCATCGAAACCCATAGAACTGTTCTGTGTAGCGTAACTGCAGGCACTGAACTGAACTGTCTGACTGCAGGATCAGAACTGTGTGAATGTCGGTGGCGTATCGTGTTTTGTGCCTGTCGGCGGAAGGATTTCCATCTCCGCCAGTACAAGGCGGAAGCAATGTAGTCCACGGTTGACAGCGTTTTATTTGGCGACAGGCAATACTGTCAGCGGAGGAGTGCGATGCGCAGAGGGACGTGGGATGGAAGCAGAGTGTGGTCAGAGTTTGTGAGTACCATCTGGTGGCTGCTGCAGCTCGGAACTGAAAGGCATCAGGCAAGTGATTGTGTCCGTGTGGTGGCAGCCTCTTATATTTGTTGTGTCCCTAGAAGCCTGGTTCACAGCACTAAGTAATTACAAATTCTGATTATGTCAGTTTACATTAAGAGATTTTGCTTATGTCGTAGGTACATATAATAACACCAGCTTGTCAACTAGTCCTTCCACTATCGTTATTGAAATAGACTTTAGAGGACATACAGGGTATTTGTTTTAAACGGAAACAACCTAATGTCTCGAAAACCGTTAGAACACAAAGGTTTACATTTACTCCTTAAATGAAATGTAGAAGCAATTAATTGTGAAAACAGACAATGGAAATTTGTCGGTTACAGCGCCATCTACCACGGATGGGAAACGATGATTTGAGTAAACCGTACGTATTTTATGGCGTAGAATCAGAATATGCAATAAAAATAGGTTATAACATTTGGAAATACGAAGCTGACCCCGCCCACGCAGAGGGGTGGTTAGGATGTGGCCAATTGTAGCATAGACAGACGTCCACTTTACTAATATTAACTCTGCAGCTAGAACATTTTTTCGTACTATGCGTCGTTTTCGAGTCATTCAGCTGTCTCGGGTTAAAGCAAACACTCTGTGTAGTGTCTGATTAGTTCAAAGTTTTACTGAAACATCATACATCCCTAATCGCATACTCCTGTGAAACACCTTCCTGCAAAGTACCAAATATAGTGTCCCCTTTATCGTCTTCAGTGTCCACTAGCACTGGAGAACTATAACTTGCATTAGGTGAGAGCACTCACTGATCGCAGTCTCCCATGTCCCTTTCCCCTCTTTATTCTGCACTGCACGTATCCAGTAAACATAAAGTGGAACGTGGAATAGGATCATGTGCGGTGGGCGATGTATGAATTTAACGGAAATCACATAGATTTACAACTCCTCGCAGACGTATTCGAGCAACATAGTCATGGTACTGTTATCACGGGACGCAGCGCTCAAAAGCATATGCAGCTTTTAACCAATGTCGACGTGTTGATGTTATTAGAATACTGAATTTTTTCATATACGTCAAGGCAAATAATGACGACTGAGTGAATTGTTCAACGACAGCTACATCATGTCTCCAGTTTGTATGAGATCCATTTTTATCCACTGGAGTCTCACCAAATGATACAGATTTTTAAGGAATGATTCTGGTGTAGGATATGTCTTGGCGTGTCCTAACAGTTTACCGCTACTAAGTTCTGTGAGTTTCTGATGTATACCGTTACTCTCTCCTTCCGAATATCCAAACGTCTATGCTGGGACTTCAGAAAGTAAATTACACGTGTAGTGTCACACTAAGATTATTGTGCAGCAAGAGTGACATGTTGTCATAAGAGAGTAGAGGTTCTGAGTTCCCTGCACACATGTTTCTGCTGTGGTACAGGTAACAGCTGAAATTGTGCGGTAACTGTAAATGTACTATAAAGTTGAAGTATGCGGTACAGTATGATTCTTGTGGGCAAAACGTCTAAATGCACACAGATTCACTGGGAATTTCTGGCAGTGTATAGATCAAATGCACTGTAGAGTCCAGCCTCAGTGAAATGATGCCTACAGTTGGATCAAAGCCACAGAGACGTGGATAACGCTGATCGGGAAGGAAGAACATTGACATCGACCACAGGTAAGAATTTCCAGACAACTGAGGAACTGATACACAGCTATTGCAGATTTTCCAGTGATAAAAACGTTCACACAGCAGTTCTCGAATTACTCCGTGACCGTAGAGAGAATGTCTATCGTCGAGGAATTGAACGATTGGTGGAATGTTCCGGCAGTTATTTACAGAGGATTAGTAACTATTCTGAAGAACTGTCACGTATCTATTTCACTTTTAGGTGTACTGCAGCATTCAGTAAAATTAACATAGATTTTGGAGTTCCCTCGTTCTTGTATATGAAACTGAGTGTAGTATGTTTATTATAGTGAAGACGATTACAGTTATGTGACGCCATTTCGGCATCTCCCACGTTTTGGCTTCACGTTTTTATATTTTACCGTTATCTTGTTTTACAGCTAGTGTTTACGTCGTGTATTCGATTCAACTCCTTCATAATTTGATGCACAACTTGCTTTGAACAGAGTGTTTCGCGTTTCATCTGTTGTAAAGGTCAGACGAAGCTGATAGTTTGCCTATAACGCACTTCAGTAGAGTGCCGTGGGTTGTCCAGGTATGTAGCTCAATTTTGTATGTTACAGTACACACTGACTTTCTGAGTGAGGTATCCATTATCTGTTAAACATAGCACTCTACCACATATGGTAGGAATGTTCTCACAGCTATTACATCAGCCCGTCAGCTGTAACAAATTCTAATGGTCACCTTGTGGAGGCTACTGACCACCTTCTGTGTGTAGGTAGTATTATTCCTTAACTAGTGTTAACGATAATTTCATGTAAGTCATATTGCCTCTGGCATACCAACACTGTGTTTTGACAAGCTTCTCTTGAGCAAGTGGTAATTACTTATCTTATGAATTTACGTAACTCCTTATTTAATTACCAAAGAATGTCGATTCTGCACTTTTTTTAATGCGCTTTCGGATGAAAATTGTCTTACGCTCGCAAAATCTCCTACTGTTTGTGGATGGTGTTATTATGTGCAGAACTCTTATTCATTGATGTGGTTGTATCATACACTCTAGGGCAAAAAAATAAAATAAACTAATAGAAAAATAAATAAATAAAAAATAAAAAAGACGCATCGCGAAGGAATTATCGGAATCCGAATGGGACGGAAATCAGTAGCTGTGATGTATGTGTACAGACAAACAAACGATTACAATTTCAGGTAAAATCGATGATTTACTCAAGAGCAGGAGCTTCACAAATTTAGCGAGTCAATAAAGTGTTGGCCCACCTCTGGCCCTTGTGCAAGCAATTACTCGGGTTGGAGTTGACTGATGTAGTTATTGGATTTCCTCCTGAGGGACATAGTACCAAATTCCGTGCAGTTTGTGCGCTAGATCTCAAAATCCAGACCCGGTTGGAGGGCTTGCCTACAATGCTCAAAATGCTCTCAGTTGGGGAGAGATCCGCCAATCTCGGTGGTCACGGCATGGTTTTTCAAGTACGAAGACAAGCAGCAGAAAATCTCGCCGTGTTCGTGTGGGCATTATCTTGCTGAAGTGCAAGCCAAAGATGGCTTCCCATGAAAGGCAACACAACGGAGCGTAGAATATCGTCGACGTCTCGTTGTGCTGCAAGAGTGCCGCGGATGACAACCAATGGGCTCCTGCTACGGAATGAAATGGCACCCTAAACCATCACGCCTGACTGTTGGGCAATACGGTGGACGACGGTGAGGTTGGCATCCCACCGCTGTCCGGGACGTCCTAAGCCACGTCTTTGGTGTGGAATCGCATTAACTCGAGTAGAATTGTCATCAATGATGACTTCCACTTCGGACTGAGCCCAGTGACCAGGCAAGACGTGTCTGGAGACGCTCCAGGCTCCAGTGGGGTACCAATCTGACTGTCGCCCGCCATACCACCAGACAACCAAGAGTGATACTCTGGAGTGCCATTTTTTCATAGCAGGAGCCCTTGGGTTGTCATCCGTGGCACCCTTGCAGCATAGCAGAAGGTTGAAGATATTCTACGCACCTTTTTGTTGCCCTTCATGGCCAGCCATCCTGGACTTATATTTCAGCAAGATAATGCTCGTCCGCACACGGCGAGAGTTTCTACAGTTTGTCTTCGTGCTTGCCGAACTCTTCCGTGGCCAGCAAGGTCGCCGGACCCGTCCCCAAATAACATTTGGAACATTATGGGCACGGCGCTCTAACCAACTCGGGAGTTTCACGATCTAACGTGACAGTTTGATATAATTTGACACGATATCCTTCAGGAGGATATCCAACAATTCTTTAAATGAATGCCAAGCCGAATAACTGCTTGCATAAACGCCAAAGAAGAACCAACGCATTATTGACTTCCTCAAACTGAGAAGCTCTTTCTCTTGAATAAATCATCCACTTTTCTAAAACTGTAATCTTTTGTTTTTCAGTACATGTACACCACATCTACGAATTTACGCCTCATTCTGATAATTCCTTAGTGGCTCGTCTTTTTTTGTCCTAGATTGCATCAATCCACTGCACAGTAAAGCGACACACCTTAGGAATTCTGCTGTTTCTATTGTAAAATTCCTGAGTAATCCGGTTATTTTCTCTGTATACTTTTTTGTATGTGCTCCTGCTACGTCATCAGTGGCGAGTGGATACCCATATATATTTGGAATACGTCCACTGATGAAGGTTGTTATGATAGCTACTCGCATCAGTTACATTCTGCGATGCAGTTCTAGAGCTTACATGCTGATTATGATGACTGATGGTTTCATCGAAATTTATTAAGTGGTATAACGTAGCCATACCGTGAAGAACTGTTTCTTCACATCATTAAAGGGCTTGTTTACAGATGGTATGAAACTGGTGTAGTGACTGTCTCTCAGATATTAGGAATTCTTGTGTGTTTTCCTATTACACTGTTTTTGGCAGGTGAAGAAACTATTCACTTTATGGTGAGTAACTCTGTTGTGCTTTATTAGTTGTGCTCTGTTAAAACCTGTCAGATTCTTCTTATTCAAGGAGCTGTAAAGTGTTGTTAGGTGAACGCTGAAAATTTAGAAACAATAAAGAGTTATAAATCCATTAAGGAGTTCAGGGGGATTTGTAGTCCTATTCCTCTTGGAGTTACAGAAAAAACTATTTTCAGCTCAGTAGGTGAGATGTCTGCGTTTAGCAGGACGGTTATTTCGTTCAGAATGTGTTGTAGTATTCTGCTGCAAAACGGGACTACGATCAGCCCCCGTTTGATACGTGCTCCATTGCCTCGTATTATCTTTAGCCGCTTGATTTGAAAATTATTAAGCGAAATGAAATAGGTCAACACCATCTCACTCATGAAACATTATTTTATATATGCTTCGACGTACTATGGGTTATTCATAAAGCCCTTGTCGATATCGTCCATGAAATCCTGCTTTAGTTTCGTCATTGACAATAGAACCGTACGTGTTTCCTTGCCAAAAGTAGTTACAGATAGAATGAAATTAACAAAAAGACATCTCACTACGGACAGGGCTGTTGAAGATTGCTTTTACATTACACGAGACTTGTTTAAAAGCAGCAACGAAATTCGCATTATCTGGAATTAACTGCCTTGGAAGACGTGTGTACATTTGCGATAGAATGCATCTGTTTTGATATGTCTCTAGAAATAGAAATAGTTTCTTATTTGAGGCAGTCTGTGTTGTTCTTAGAAGAGTGTTCTTGACAATACATTAACTTTTTTTTCATAACGTATGCCTTCTCGATGAGTGATCAGTATCAATACAATATCAGACTTTCCACGTCTCTAATAGATTTGGTAGTAATTCTTTATTATGCATCCCATTCGCAGCATCTTTCGGACATGACCAATCCTTCACAATAACTTCATGATGACTAAATTTCGTCCACTTCGTACTCATAGAAATGAAATGTAATCATACAACAGCAATGGTTTTTATAAGATGATAATAAAACTTAACCATTTTTATACAATTTTTTATGAATAAGCGGAATACATTTGCTATAAAGTTCAAGCTTAACAGCACGACACGCAAATAACTTCATATATGACTGCAGTTCTGAAGGAATATCTGACCGAAATATTGCTTGGAATATAAATGTCTTTTCCAGGGTACAGCAAACGTCGAAATGATTCACCACAATACCATCCACAGAATGCGAACTACCTGCCTGGCGAACTTTCTCAACAACATCACGAACAAGATTTTCAAAATAACTGTTTACATACAACTTCTAGTCCTTTCGTCCATCTAGTCCACACTGAATTGCACCACTGGTAAACATAGACTCGTAAATGTCTCTTCCTGGAAATGAGTGTACTGCATACTGTCCAAATTGCTAGCTATTTGCACTGTCAGTAGTTCTCTCTATGGGACTTAACAGTGCATATTCTATAATTTTCCAATAACACACCTGGAACTTCTCTGCTGAAACATTGACACCATACATACAGAGTCACTACATACCTATGATAATGAATACAGTCAGAAGCAATGAATCAAATCTTGTGCCAAGGCAGGGATTCGAACACACGTCTCCTGTTCACTAGGCAAATGCACTAAAAATTGCACCACAGAGGCACTGCAGCTCATGGAGTTGCACAGGTTACCTTAGCATGCCCCCTCCCTAATACAAACTCAAATTCACACATCAGCCCATCTTGATGTTCCCCTTCTTAACTCGTTTCAGTACTGCAAAGGCTCTCTAACACTGGAATAGCACATTAGCTCTCAACAAGGTGAGGATAATCCTGCCTGTAACTCAGGTGTAGGTTATATATTAACCAGCATATTTATACGTTACAGAGACATGTTACGTGTCATCTCTATCTATGATGATGAATACAGGCCAAAGCAATGAATTACAATTTGTAGAAAGGTCAGGATTTGAAGCTTGGTCTCCTGCTCAGTAGGCACACGTTCTAACCACTGCGACACACCGGCACCACAGCTAACACAGTTGTATCAGACGAGCTGAGACATGTATTGGAGTTTGTATTAGGGAGCGAGACGTACTAGGGTAATCTGTGCAGCAGCGTTAACTGCAGTGCCAGGGCGGCGCAGTGGCTACACATCTGTCTAGTGAACAGTAGACCCGTGTTGGAATCCTGGCCTTGGTAAAAGTTTCAGTTCATCACTTCGGCCTGTATTCATTATCATAGATAAAGCTGAGACTTCATACGTCTCTGGAATATACACTCCTGGAAATGGAAAAAAGAACACATTGACACCGGAGTGTCACACCAACCATACTTGCTCCGGACACTGCGAGAGGGCTGTACAAGCAATGATCACACGCACGGCACAGCGGACACACCAGGAACCGCGGTGTTGGCCGTCGAATGGCGCTAGCTGCGCAGCATTTGTGCACCGCCGCCGTCAGTGTCAGCCAGTTTGCCGTGGCATACGGAGCTCCATCGCAGTCTTTAACACTGGTAGCATGCCGCGACAGCGTGGACGTGAATCGTATGTGCAGCTGACGGACTTTGAGCGAGGGCGTATAGTGGGCATGCGGGAGGCCGGGTGGACGTACCGCCGAATTGCTCAAGACGTGGGGCGTGAGGTCTCCACAGTACATCGATGTTGTCGCCAGTGGTCGGCGGAAGGTGCACGTGCCCGTCGACCTGGGACCGGACCGCAGCGACGCACGGATGCACGCCAAGACCGTAGGATCCTACGCAGTGCCGTAGGGGATCGCACCGCCACTTCCCAGCAAATTAGGGACACTGTTGCTCCTGGGGTATCGGCGAGGACCATTCGCAACCGTCTCCATGAAGCTGGGCTACGGTCCCGCACACCGTTAGGCCGTCTTCCGCTCACGCCCCAACATCGTCCAGCCCGCCTCCAGTGGTGTCGCGACAGGCGTGAATGGAGGGACGAATGGAGACGTGTCGTCTTCAGCGATGAGAGTCGCTTCTGCCTTGGTGCCAATGATGGTCGTATGCGTGTTTGGCGCCGTGCAGGTGAGCGCCACAATCAGGACTGCATACGACCGAGGCACACAGGGCCAACACCCGGCATCATGGTGTGGGGAGCGATCTCCTACACTGGCCGTACACCACTGGTGATCGTCGAGGGGACACTGAATAGTGCACGGTACATCCAAACCGTCATCGAACCCATCGTTCTACCATTCCTAGACCGGCAAGGGAACTTGCTGTTCCAACAGGACAATGCACGTCCGCATGTATCCCGTGCCACCCAACGTGCTCTAGAAGGTGTAAGTCAACTACCCTGGCCAGCAAGATCTCCGGATCTGTCCCCCATTGAGCACGTTTGGGACTGGATGAAGCGTCGTCTCACGCGGTCTGCACGTCCAGCACGAACGCTGGTCCAACTGAGGCGCCAGGTGGAAATGGCATGGCAATCCGTTCCACAGGACTACATCCAGCATCTCTACGATCGTCTCCATGGGAGAATAGCAGCGTGCATTGCTGCGAAAGGTGGATATACACTGTACTAGTGCCGACATTGTGCATGCTCTGTTGCCTGTGTCTATGTGCCTGTGGTTCTGTCAGTGTGATCATGTGATGTATCTGATCCCAGGAATGTGTCAATAAAGTTTCCCCTTCCTGAGACAATGAATTCACGGTGTTCTTATTTCAATTTCCAGGAGTGTATAATTCACCTTATCAATAATCACCTACACCTGCGGTAGAGGCAAGATGATGTCCATTTCGTTCAGCGCTAAGCTGCTACTCCAGTGTTAGAGAGTCTCTGCAATACTGATACTAGTTAAGAAGGGGAACATCAAGAAGGGCAGGGCCGTGAACTGGAGTTTGTATTACGGAGGAAGACATACTAGGGTAATCCGTGCACTGATGTTAATCGCAGTGCCAGGGTGGCGCAGTGAGCTGGCACGGTAGCTCACCGTGTTCGGTCGGAGGGTTAGCTGTCCTCCGTAATAATAATAAAAAAAAGGAGTAAATGGATTATCAATGAACCTGGACAAGTGTCATGGGACATCCGCCCCGAACAAATGCAACGAACAATATCGAACAAAATGAGATTTAAAAAAAGTGAGCAGGAGACCTGCGTTCGACTCCTGACCTTGATAAAAATTTTATTTCATTGTTTTGGCTTGTATTCATTATCATAGATGCAGTTGAGACTGACTATGTCTTTTGGAACATATAAGGTATCTGATTAATAAATCGCTACATAGCTGACAGCATTTGCGAACTGTTATATCAGGGATTCTCAATTATTACAACAGGCTTGTACTGGGATACTGCACAACTGCCATTGAGAACGTGTTTTATATCATCAGCATTCAACTGGTATGGCGTGGCCAATAGCAGTATGCCTTGCAACTAGAAAATTCATTGTCTGAATGATCTGAATGTGCTTACTTAGATGCTACTGTACAGAAATATGGAGTAACTGAGGTAGTGTGAGGGGGGAGGAGGGGGAGGTACAAAGCACAGGACATGAAGCACTGAGCTTCATCCAGGACCAGGAAGCCCAAGCAATTTCCATCAATACAATTGATGGCAATTGAATCTCAATGTAGACAAGTGTAATATGCTGCGAATACATAGAAAGATAGATCCTTTATCATTTAGCTACAAAATAGCAGGTCAGCAACTGGAAGCAGTTAATACCATAAATTATCTGGGAGTACGCATTAGGAGTGATTTGAAATGGAATGATCATATAATGTTGATCGTCGGTAAAGCAGATGCCAGACTGAGATTCATTGGAAGAATCCTAAGGAAATGCAATCCGAAAACAAAGGAAGTAGGTTACAGTACGCTTGTTCGCCCACTGCTTGAATACTGCTCTGCAGTGTGGAATCCGTACCAGATAGGGCTGATAGAAGATATAGAGAAGATCCAACGGAGAGCAGCGCGCTTCGTTACAGGATCATTTAGTAATCGCGAAAGCGTTACGGAGATGATAGATAAACTCCAGTGGAAGACTCTGCAGGAGAGACGCTCAGTAGCTCGGTACGGGCTTTTGTTAAAGTTTCGAGAACATACCTTCACCGAAGAGTCAAGCAGTATATTGCTCCCTCCTACGTATATCTCGCGAAGAGACCATGAGGATAAAATCAGAGAGATTAGGGCCCACACAGAGGCATACCGACAATCCTTCTTCCCACGAACAATACGAGACTGGAATAGAAGGGAGAACCGATAGAGGTACTCAAGGTACCCTCCGCCACACACCGTCAGGTGGCTTGCGGAGTATGGATGTAGATGTAGATGTAGATGTAGAATACAAGGGCAGATGCCCAGGTGGGGTACACGGGGCTGGGATCCAAAGATATTTCATTATTATGTACCCCAACAGTAAGCATGCGGCACGTCACTCAGCCGCGCGGATTGGCCGAGTGGTTATAAGTCAGTTTCAGGTTGTTTAAGAAGTGCGTAAGTCTAGGGACTGATGACCTCAGCAGTTTGGTCCCTTAGGAATTCACACACACACACACAGACGTCACTCACAGCATGATGTGGATCAACTGGATACATAAAAGTCACACCCAACTAATCATTACGCACCCTTACACTGACACATGTAATACAAAGAGCCATCATCCGATGAATCGTTCTTCTTTTCAACGCAGGTGGGTGTGTGGTAAGAAAAGAAAGTATGTGATTCTTTTCTACAGCTCAGGTAATTGCGTGGGAAAAACGAAAGTGTGCTTCTTCTTTTCAGCTCAGGCTGATGTGCTTCACTCATGATACAGTCGTAGGTGTTAAAATAAAATTGTCCCAGAGCCCAGCCATTGGTTCCCCTACTCCCACAACAGCACAGCCAGACGGACTACTCCCTTCCATCCACCCACTGGCTGCTGCGAGCAGCCCAGAACAGTGCTTGTCCCCTCAGCTGACAGCCATGCCTTATACCATATACTGTGTGGACAGATGCTGCCTGCGCCAGCACTTAAGCGCTGCTTCAGCTCTCATCCAGAAATTGTTTATAAATAATAATAATAATAATAATAATAATAATAATAATAGTGTGCCCAACTACAGAAGTCTGTAATAGTATTTGGTACACAGAGACAGGAACAAGGCAATTGTTGCGACATGGTGGGAGAGGGGAAGGTGGGGAAATGTATTTTTTAAGTAGTACATGTGGGCTACCTCCAACATAGTAGTAGATATCAAATGCCCCACCATTTTTGACATTTTGGATTTATTTACACCACGATTTTAACTGGCCTATTTCCCTCATCTTGAATTTTTTAAGTAACACAAGTGGGCTATCTCAAACATAGAAGGTGATATAGAACGCTAATTCAGATTCCTGACATTTCTGACATCTTGAATTTTGTTCATGGCCATTTCAGCTGACCTTTTTTCCATCATTGTGAATTTTTTTTATGTAGGACAAGTGGGCTAGATTTGCGCGAAATATGGAAAACTGTATGGGGAAGGAGAAAGGGAGGGGGAGGAGGGAGGAGTCAGGAGGAGAGGAAAAGGAGTTTACCTTTAGGGATGGTCTTTAGTGATAACTTTGAGAGGTGACATTGAGAGGTGACCTCGATGGGGGGAGGGGGGGAGGTAACATTGACGGATGACCTGGATGGGGAGTGGTAGTGGGTTCGACTAAGTTAGAAATAAGTTAGAAATACCAGTTTAATTGCTTGTGTCTCATCCAACATGCACCAAAAATTCTCAGATAAGAGCAGAACAGTTCCAGTTCACAAAAGTCTTTCTCACCTTCCACATATCGGACTTGAATTTAAAAAGTCTATGCAGAACCTAAATAGTAGCAACCAACCTACTTCTTCCAGCCTACGGTGATAACTGAAAACTGTTTATTATATAAGGACTGGAACATCCGATTGACCTATCCATAACACGTGCACAACTGTCAAGATAAATCCGGAGCCGACTCAACCACATCAGAACCAGGTATGCAAGATGCAAAGCATCTCTTAATAAATTGGGCGCTGTATCCAGCCTAGAAGGTATTGTAGCGATATGGGAGAATTAGTAGAATGTATTACCAGTGAATGAGCAGTAACAGGATTTCGAGGGGACTGGAACGACTCCATGACGCTGGATCATGGAGACTACAGGTAAATTATTTTGTTTTGAAGCACAGTGGTAAATTAGGACGAAAATAGCTTGTGTGTTCGAAAACATCATATCGTCCGCGTAGTGGGCTTAGAGTTCCGATGGAACTGGGATAATAATTACCACTCTAAATGTTCACTTGCCATAATTTTAAACTGCACTAGTTTAGGCCAGTTTCGTTACATGTTCTGTGGATCATATTTGTGACAATTCGGAATGACGTGGAACGTGTCAGCAGGTTCACAAATATGATACATTTTCTCTTTGATAAGAAGCTTACGTGCTGATCATTTACGTAACTAGATTTTTGTTTTAATTTTAATCTGCATCAAAATTTGATAAATGTAACCCATCCACACCCATACAGTACATTTAGATACTCATTTCTGGAGCAGAAGAAGTTGTGAAGTAGAAATTATTTTAATATGTTTTACAAACTTTATCTGCCAACACCTTTACCCAAAGGAAGGTAATCACATATTTTTATGGCTGAATACTTTGCTCCTTTCTGTGCAACGGTAAGGTTAAGATGTGCATAGTGGTAACTACCGTTCCTAGTGTTATATTTCTGAATGCTCCTAATACTTTCAAAAATGCCTAATTTTTTGTAAAAAAACTTCATAAGAGATTAAATATATTGGGAAACTATTGTTTGTAAGGCTAATTTTTTATACAGATAACAACATGAAATTCGAGAATGGACGCAAAAAACTGTCCTTACAACACACTTCCGTACAATGAGTACTTTGTAGCTTCGTGCGGAATCGATCTAGAAAAATCATTCCATTTATGGCATCAAAGAATGGAAGTATGCAAAGTAAGCTAATTATGTGACACTTACATCAGCAAACTGAGCAATTACTTGTAGAGCACCCCGTCGTTTTCAAGGCACAAGTGCGACGGGAGGAGTGCTGTGAAATGAAATTTCAACAATATGAAGAGGGGCAGCAGCCTTTTCAGTAGTTGCAGGGGCAACAGTCTGGATGATTGACTGATCTGGCCTTGTAACATTAACCAAAACGGCCTTGCTGTGCTGGTACTGCGAACGGCTGAAAGCAAGGGGAAACTACAGCCGTAATTTTTCCCGAGGACATGCAGCTCTACTGTATGATTAAATGATGATGGCGTCCTCTTGGGTAAAATATTCCGGAGGTAAAATAGTCCCCCATTCGGATCTCCGGGCGGGGACTACTCAGGACGACGTCGTTATCAGGAGAAAGAAAACTGGCGTTCTACGGATCGGAGCGTGGAATGTCAGATCCCTTAATCGGGCAGGTAGGTTAGAAAATTTAAAAAGGGAAATGGATAGGTTAAAGTTAGATATAGTGGGAATTAGTGAAGTTCGGTGGCAGGAGGAACAAGACTTTTGGTCAGGTGATTACAGGGTTATAAATACAAAATCAAATAGGGGTAATGCAGGAGTAGGTTTAATAATGAATAAAAAAATAGGAGTGCGGGTTAGCTACTACAAACAGCATAGTGAACGCATTATTGTGGCCAAGATAGACACAAAGCCCATGCCTACTACAGTAGTACAAGTTTATATGCCAACTACCTCTGCAGATGATGAAGAAATAGATGAAATGTATGACGAGATAAAAGAAATTATTCAGGTGGTGAAAGGAGACGAAAATTTAATAGTCATGGGTGACTGGAATTCGTCAGTAGGAAAAGGGAGAGAAGGAAACATAGTAGGTGAATATGGATTGGGGGGAAGGAATGAAAGAGGAAGCCGCCTTGTAGAATTTTGCACAGAGCACAACTTAATCATAGCCAACACTTGGTTCAAGAATCATAAAAGAAGGTTGTATACGTGGAAGAATCCTGGAGATACTAGTAGGTATCAGATAGATTATATAATGGTAAGACAGAGATTTAGGAACCAGGTTTTAAATTGTAAGACATTTCCTGGGGCAGATGTGGATTCTGACCACAATCTATTGGTTATGAACTGCAGATTGAAACTGAAGAAACTGCAAAAAGGTGGGAATTTAAGGAGATGGGACTTGGATAAACTGAAAGAACCAGAGGTTGTAGAGAGTTTCAGGGAGAGCATAAGGGAACAATTGACAGGAATGGGGGAAAGAAATACAGTAGAAGAAGAATGGGTAGCTCTGAGAGATGAAGTAGTGAAGGCAGCAGAGGATCAAGTAGGTAAAAAGACGAGGGCTAATAGAAATCCTTGGGTAACAGAAGAAATATTGAATTTAATTGATGAAAGGAGAAAATACAAAAATGCAGTAAATGAAGCAGGCAAAAAGGAATACAGACGTCTCAAAAATGATATCGACAGGAAGTGCAAAATGGCTAAGCAGGGATGGCTAGAGGACAAATGTAAGGATGTAGAGGCTTGTCTCACTAGGGGTAAGATAGATACTGCCTACAGGAAAATTAAAGAGACGTTTGGAGAAAAGAGAACCACTTGTATGAATATCAAGAGCTCAGATGGCAACCCAGTTCTAAGCAAAGAAGGGAAGGCAGAAAGGTGGAAGGAGTATATAGAGGGTTTATACAAGAGCGATGTACTTGAGGACAATATTATGGAAATGGAAGAGGATGTAGATGAAGACGAAATGGGAGATACGATACTGCGTGAAGAGTTTGACAGAGCACTGAAAGACCTGAGTCGAAACAAGGCCCCCGGAATAGACAACATTCCAGTAGAACTACTGACGGCCTTGGGAGAGCCAGTCCTGACAAAACTCTACCATCTGGTGAGCAAGATGTATGAAACAGGCGAAATACCCTCAGACTTCAAGAAGAATGTAATAATTCCAATCCCAAAGAAAGCAGGTGTTGACAGATGTGAAAATTACCGAACTATCAGTTTAATAAGTCACAGCTGCAAAATACTAACGCGAATTCTTTACAGACGAATGGAAAAACTGGTAGAAGTCGACCTCGGGGAAGATCAGTTTGGATTCCGTAGAAATGTTGGAACACGTGAGGCAATACTGACCTTACGACTTATCTTGGAAGAAAGATTAAGAAAAGGCAAACCTACGTTTCTAGCATTTGTAGACTTAGAGAAAGCTTTTGACAATGTTAACTGGAATACTCTCTTTCAAATTCTGAAGGTGGCAGGGGTAAAATACAGGGAGCGAAAGGCTATTTACAGTTTGTACAGAAACCAGATGGCAGTTATAAGAGTCGAGGGGCATGAAAGGGAAGCAGTGGTTGGGAAAGGAGTAAGACAGGGTTGTAGCCTCTCCCCGATGTTATTCAATCTGTATATTGAGCAAGCAGTAAAGGAAACAAAAGAAAAATTCGGAGTAGGTATTAAAATTCATGGAGAAGAAGTAAAAACTTTGAGGTTCGCCGATGACATTGTAATTCTGTCAGAGACAGCAAAGGACTTGGAAGAGCAGTTGAACGGAATGGACAGTGTCTTGAAAGGAGGATATAAGATGAACATCAACAAAAGCAAAACGAGGATAATGGAATGTAGTCAAATTAAGTCGGGTGATGCTGAGGGAATTAGATTAGGAAATGAGACACTTAAAGTAGTAAAGGAGTTTTGCTATTTAGGGAGTAAAATAACCGATGATGGTCGAAGTAGAGAGGATATAAAATGTAGACTGGCAATGGCAAGGAAAGCGTTTCTCAAGAAGAGGAATTTGTTAACATCGAGTATAGATTTAAGTGTCAGGAAGTCGTTTCTGAAAGTATTTGTATGGAGTGTAGCCATGTATGGAAGTGAAACATGGACGATAACTAGTTTGGACAAGAAGAGAATAGAAGCTTTCGAAATGTGGTGCTACAGAAGAATGCTGAAGATAAGGTGGGTAGATCACGTAACTAATGAGGAGGTATTGAATAGGATTGGGGAGAAGAGAAGTTTGTGGCACAACTTGACTAGAAGAAGGGCTCGGTTGGTAGGACATGTTTTGAGGCATCAAGGGATCACAAATTTAGCATTGGAGGGCAGTGTGGAGGGTAAAAATCGTAGAGGGAGACCAAGAGATGAATACACTAAGCAGATTCAGAAGGATGTAGGTTGCAGTAGATACTGGGAGATGAAGAAGCTTGCACAGGATAGAGTAGCATGGAGAGCTGCATCAAACCAGTCTCAGGACTGAAGACCACAACAACAACAACATAAACAACTAGCGCCAACACAACCAAAGACGACCAATATCTTATGGATAGTTAATATTAATCACCAACAGGTGAGTAACATTAACTCTGTCGCTCTGTTGTTTGATCAGGGAAGGAGAAAGATTCGAAGCAGGTTTTAAGCAAAAGAACTCCTTATTTGCCAGGTCACTTGCTAATTTAATCTCTGCTGCTTCCGTAATAATATTATCCCAATGCCTAAACGGGCATTTCAGAAGTTGTGTGTTGTTATATTCCATGGAATGACCGATACCAAGGTAATGTGTGACGCTTAAACTCTAATCACTGGTCATCCATGATCCTGATAGCCTGACCAAAGTATGTCACAACCGCACGGTATACGGCAGATATCCGCCTTATATCTTGCATTGTACATAACTGAACTGATTACTTTATAAATCTGTTAATATTTTCGTATATTTGTGTTAGGTCTTATTTTTGTGGTTTATGCTTGTCATATGCTTCTATAGGTTTGTTACCTGTTAAACAATAAATAGCAGTGCTGAGTGTGTGAACATCTTACAGCGAATTTTTCATTTTAAGAAAATTGTGCATGGTGCAGTGAGCTTTGTTGAAGTCACATTTGAGGCGTACTTACAGGGCCGGCACTTGTAATCGACGTGGACGTACTTGGGCGTCCCGGGGCAGGGATCTGTGCCGTAGGGCCGTCCGGTTGGCTGGAACTTGCACTGTCGCTTCTTCTGGCACGCCTCCACCACCGTCTGCAACAGAGAGTACTGCGCCCACTCACTCCAGACGCCTGCTCCTTTCCACATCTCGTGCATTATAAACAAAAGTTTTAGCAAATGTCACATTCTGAGAGGATTAATCTTGTGCACATTGCACAAGAAATTGTCAATGTGTAGCTGCTGTTAGTACAAATCCCGCAGTGGCACAGGTTTCAATATTTCGTCAACTTACATAATATAGGCGGTAATTAATAGTGTTGTGCAAGTTATCGCATTAGAGTTTTCTCATACTGGCCATATTATTTAATTTAAAATGAAATTAATGTAATTAAAAAAACAATGTGCATTTGCATGCAGCTTTAGTGAATTTAATGTTATTTGACTAATTACTAATTTTAATTAATTGTTAGAATAAACATATTTTACCGGGCGAGGTGGCGCAGTGGTTAGCACACTGGACACGCTTTCCGGAGGACGACGGTCCAATCCCGCGTCTGGCCATCCTAATTTAGGCTTTCCATGATTTCCTTGACTTGCTTCAGGCAAATGCCGGGAAAGTTCCTCTGAAAGGGCACGGCCGACTTCCTTCCCCAGCTTTCCCCTACTCCGATGTGACCGATGACCTCGCAGTATGGTCTCTTCCCTCTTCCCCCAAATCAACCCCCGTCCCCAAACAAACATATTTATAACTATCGGCAAATAAATAAGGAAACGTATAGAGTTTTACTAAAAATGTGTGACTGTCGTGATTTGCGAAATCCCTTATACATTCAGTCTGGTAAGGTACCTGGAACTACTTTGTACCTCGACGCTTCGAGCTGCAGACACAGAGGCAGGCAACATTGGCAGTTAACCTGCGTAGCGGTGAGACGTTGCTAGTGTAGCAAGAACGAATAGTGTAGGTGCAATTTTTTTGAATATCACAGAATTTACACTTGTACTAAAAAATGAAGGTTTGAGCGGGAGTCGAACCCCTGCCTCATACGTTTTTGTCTAACGTAGCTCGAACGCTAACCACTTTTCGTTTTATCTAATTTTGTTCGTTAAATTTGTTAGGGGAAGATGTCCCATGACACCCGTTCAAGTTCATCGCTGATCCAGTCACTCAGTTTTTTTTATTAAAGAGGGCAGCTCTTCCTCTGACCGAACACGCTGAGCTATCGCGCCGGTCACCACTTGACCACCATGAACTCTAACATCTGGCACCGACGCACAAATACATTACTTACGTAACAGGCTCGTAAAACTTGTCCTGCGATTTTCTTGGAAATTCCAGAGTAATGCACCTCACTACTTGCGTATTAAGCTGTTTTAATGTCCTACTAAAGGCGTACAAAGTAAATGCATGGTCCCAACGTCGTGTTCTCCCCTTGTAAGTACCACCGACTTTCAGTGGCGTGGCGGAATGTGGCCCCACTGCATGTGTGCCTCTGAAACCTAGGTGTTCGTACTAGGTGCAGTTGCGGTATAGCTGGAGTACGTCACGAACTGTGGTATCACTTTCGATGCGTATGTGAACGCAAGTTTGTGTGCAGAAATACGAGGGTTACCCAGAAAGTAATGCACGGCATTTTCTTCCTTCAACAATTCGTTATTGAACATAGTGAGAATTACACACACGAAAGAGTGGTGCTTTATCTACACACCCCATTTCTCCATGTAATCTCCATGTCGTTCTACAGCCTTCCTTCAGCGCGAAACAAGGGCGTATATGCCCTGTCGGTACCAATCCTTGTCCTGGTGGCGGAGCCAGTGCTTCACTGCGTGAACGTCCTTTTCTCAGTGACAGATGCAGCGCCAACTGCCGAGTCGTAATGCTTCTGTCCTCTTGGATGGTAATATCAACTCACTGCAATATGTCAGGTGTGAAAGCCGTGGATGGTTTCCCCGACCGCTGCAAACCGCGGAGCTCCGTCGAACCGGCTCTCAAATGGCTCTGAGTACTATGGGACTTAACTGCTGAGGTCATCAGTCCCCTAGAACTTAGAACTACTTAAACCTAACTAACCTAAGGACATCACACACATCCATGCCCGAGGCAGGATTCGAACCTGCGACCGTAGCGGTCGCACGGCTCCAGACTGTAGCGCCTAGAACCGCTCGGCTCCGTCGAACCGCCTCCTAATGATCTCACCCTCTGTGCTCAGCGACCAACTGTACTTCTGTCGACACCAGATGCTCCATAGATTTTGCACAAGCGTTTGTGAATATTTCCCACAGTTTCTTTCTCTGCACTGGGAAATTCAATGACGGCACTTTGCTTGTGACGTACAACACCTACAGAAGCCATTTTGAAACTGTCCTGCAGCTACGCTATCTGTCAGAAGTGACGGAAACTTGGCATGCTCACTCAGGAGACTTCAAATAATACATACGTAAATTTCCGCATTCGTAGCATTGTTTTCAGCTGAGAAAAAAAAAATGCGGTGCATTACTTCCTTGGCAACCCTCGCAGCAACAGAGAAGGGGGACCTGCAGACAGGCGCAGAACGTAACGCAGCTGAGGCGGCAGGCTGGTCCTGTGAGCAACCTCAGCGCGAAACGCGACTGGCTGCGCAAGCGACGGGCCGATTTGGCCCGGCTGGTTGTGCTAGCCGGCGAGCAAATCGGGCTGGCCTTTCTACCGTACGGACCGGGGATCGAGATAAGGGCTGAGACCTGCAAACGTCTGTCACGTACATCACAAAGGTTGGAGAGCCTACCGAAATAGCAAATCCCCCTAACAGTCAAAATTTTGTAAATAATATTGTGTTAGATAATGGCACCTCATGTTTTGAAATCGACGAAATCACGTTAACTATTGGGCAAGGACTGGACTATCATCTGTAATCACCAATGAAATTCTGCGAAAAGTGAATGAAACACTTGGAGAGTGTCGATGATATACAGAGCTTTGTGGTTTCTAGGTGCCAAACACAATTTAAGATGATAATAAGAACCACAGAATGTGGTCCTATGGTCACTCGTTGGTAGTTCTTTTGGTTAATTTTCATGTGTCAGCTGTTCATTTCACGACTATATCCCTACAGTGATCGAAAACGTTGTATTATAGAAACTGGGGTATCTGTGGTTCGTGGGGGACAGGTAGATCTCTCACCGGCGCAAACAATGTAGATTTTAATTAAAATTAAAACTGTGTATTTTTCGTCGTATACGTCTTTTGTCTCGATCACCTGTTTGTCAATGTCTTCATCGTCGCATAGGAATTTTTCAGATTAGGAACTGAATAACTTGCACTATTATTTATTTCAGAACCCAGCGATGAACCTTCCCGCTTATCAATTTAGTTGTGGCTAAGTCGTCGTCTTCTTCACGAAACTGCGTAGTTATCAAAGTATGAACGCATTCAATGTTTTTCATCTGGATCTTCGTCCGGGAGGCGTTTGCCGAGCAGGTACTCTGCTGAAATTTTCAGGTCATCGATAGATTTCTAGTTTCCATTGTGGGCGAAACGACTGGTGTTTCGATTTTGCAGTCATTATTTCGCACGGCTTACCCCACAAATGGCACTTTTACTTGTTTTTAACATAGCTTTTCCACAGCACCTGTTTGTGCTCGCCAAGCAGTTGTCGGTATTGGACGTTAACGTTCCTGTATTGCGCCAGTCGGGGTGGATGACCACAGTGGGGGACCTCTAATGGTCTCTTCTAGCTCTCTTTGTACGCCGTCTGTCAGATCAGGTGGCCACAGTATACTCTTTAATGGTATGATAGCAGCTTTTGGTGTACATTTGACTTGCGCGTGTTGAATTATTTCTTGCAGGCCTGTGTCCTTAGATCTATACTATCCTACACTTTGTTTACAAGATTCAATATTTCGCGTAGATTGTTCCAGTTTGCTGTGTTCAAAATATTTTTATTTACAAGAAGTGTGTTCTGATCAGTATCGTTTTGTCGTTTATTGGAATGTAATATTGTGATAACTGTTGGTCAATCCGGAATCGACTATTTAACGTGAGATTATTTTTCGCCTTCCTATTAGTTTGTGTCATGTCTTTATTAGTGCCTACACCGACTCTGATGCAATATATACTGAGTTTTTCCGCAGAGTTGGACATCTAAGTAGTTCCAGGATATCCAGGGCAAATTTTATCCAAGTCTTTTTATTGTTATAAGGAAAAATCACTTTCTTGGATGCCAGTCATTGAATGGGGACATGAAACGGAACTTGTAATCCTCCGAGCGCAATAGACGCAGAAATTAAAAAAAAGAATCAACAAGCTTAATTTGAAGTTATTTGTTTACTATTGAAGACTTACTTGGAGACAGATTTCAACACTTCGTTCTTAACAGAACAAAATCGGCAGATGTAAAGGTACTCTGCGCAGTACCCCAAGGAAATATGATAGGACCGTTATTATTTACAATGTATACAGGCTGTTCGGAAATTCCTCTTACAAACTTTCAGGACTTGTAGAGGGGACTTAGTAGGCAATATTTCGAACTGGAACCCATGTCTGGAAACGCATCGACTCAGTAGACAATATTTTGAATTAGGACCCATGTCTGAAAACGTACCGTTTCCTTGCTACAGCCGTTTGAAAACATATTTGCTAGGTAGTTATGCAACAGGGTAGTCGCGGCGAAGGGTACTTACGTCGGACTGGCTGACGTCATTTCACGTCTATCCTACCTCTCTGACCTGGTTCAAGCCTCATTCACGTGTCTACGAGTGTTACAGAAACATGGTTGAGTACACATTTGCAGAATACACCGACGTGATCCCTCCTTATGGCGAAGTTCACGGTAATAGAAGAGATGTTCGGTGCCTTTATCAAGATCGTTATCGACAACGTATGAGTCCATGGCATGCCCTTTTACCCACAATTACGCAACAGCTTCCAGGAAGGGGTGCCTTCACCGTCAGCAGGCGTGACTATGGTGCTCAAGGAGACGCCGAACATATGAAGTGGAAGACGTCGTACTGCATCACTTGAAGAGAACCCGTCAACGAGTACACAAGCAATTACTTTGGTTATTAATGATGTACTGGGTCACGCCAAATAAATTACGTGTTAAAGTGGTCGCTTCACCAACATGTTTTCAAATGGTTGTAGCACGGAGACGGTACGTTTCCGGACATGGTTTCCCATTCAAAATACTATGTACCCACTCCGCTCTACAAGCTCTAGACGTTTGTAACGGGAATTTCGAAACATCCTGTGTAAATGACCCTGTAGAAAGCGTCGGATGCTCTTTAAGAGTGGTCGCAGATGACGCGGTTGTCAATGAGATTGGTGCAGGCTCTGGCAGGGGAACCTGAACGTAAATAAATGTAACACATTGCTCATAAATCTGAAGAGAAAACCACTACTGTGCTACCACACTATTGACGAGAAACTGCTAGAAACAGTATCTACCGTAAAATAACTAGGAGTATCTATCCAGATCGATCTTATGTAGAATGACCGTATAAACCAAACAGTAGGAAAAGCAGAAAAGCAGATGCCAGAATGAGATACGTAGAAAGAATCTTAAGGAAATATGAGTCGTTCATGAGGGAAGTGTCTTACAAGGCGCTTGTTCGAACAATTCTTGCGTATAGTTCGTTAACATGGGATCCTTACCAGGTAGGACTGATAGAAGAGATAGAGAAGATCCAACGAAGAGCGGCGCGTTACGTCATAGGATCGTTTAGTCGGCGCGAGAGCGTTACCATGATAACAAACTCCGTTGGTGGACGTTTCAAGAGTGGCGTTTCGCCCCACGGAAAAATGTACTGTTGAGATTTTGAGAGTGCACATTCCGTGAAGAGTCGGACAACGTGTTACTTCCTTCCACATACATCTCTCGTAGTGGCCATGACGAAAAAATTCGAGAAATTAGACAATCATTCATCCTGAGTGCTATTCGCGAACGGAACAGGGTAGGGGGCATCAGTTAGTGGTACCAGAAGTACCCTCCGCCACACACCACGAGGTTTTCGTAGTATGACGTAAATGTAGATGTAGAACAACAGTGCTTAAATGACAATGCAGCTCCATTGTGAATCCAGTTCTCTCCTATCGGATGAGTTAGATGCTGTTCGTTCACAGCTGGCAATCATCCAACTGTTGTCAGGCGATTGGAAACTGCTTTGAATGGGTGTTATGGGAATGCTACTGAGATACATCTACCAGAGTATTATCCTCTCTCAGTGGTGCTATCTGTCCTCTTTAGTAAATGTAGAACTTATTACCCCTCGTTGACTGGACTAGGGTTGGCATAAGAGTGGTAGGTCTAGCGGCTCTGTAAAGGAAAGGCTAAGCCCAGGGAGAATTCTGTGTACTTCAGCCATCCCACTAACCAACAAGTTTGGAATGGTGTCTCTCACTGACACTGAAACTGAGGCAAAGCGACACGCTTCACTCGTTGGGAAGCCTGCTGCTCCCTTTATAAGGGGGTGGAAAGCTCAAAAGAGTAAGCGGTCTGTAGTTCGAACGAACGGCAAATAATGGTACCTCTTATGGAAATGGCAGCAAAAGAAACGAAGAATCACCTTGTGCACTCAGTATGCATGCCTGCAGGCCTCATTCAACATGTTGATGAAGCTGTTGCGGCACCCATTGAGGGAACAGGGTGCGACCATCTCTGCCGAAAATTTGACAAGAATGATGCCTGACGACTTGTCTATGAGGCCATACTTAAATCATTTAGGGAATGAAAGAAAAAATTGATAAGACCAATTTTACTCACGGAATTTTAACAAAGCTCACAACTGCTGAATTGTCCCCATAAGTGATTGTGGCTTGCTCGTTCGGAGTTGAGTGGAAGGACGAACGAGAGACTTTGATGGTTCTATAAAAGCTAGGATGCTACTTTCTAGATTTGCATCATACAGTTGAGTACTGTGTCACTGTAACAGGTTTAGCAGCTCTAAACACATGGATTTATGGTTGATGTGACTTTCCATTCAGTCCAGACAACGATAGCTGTAAGGGACCCCAAAGTATTCGTGTCAGAACTCTAGAAATACCTTCCATGGACGAGACTATTGAAATCCTACCAGTGTATTCGTAAGAAAGTGCCAGTATTCTTAAGAAGCAGTGGAGCGTACATCATGGTAGACACAGAAAACTGACTAAAACCCGAAATTGAAAGTAGTGAGATTTTTGGGGTGCTTATAAATCGAAATATGTCGAAAAGACAGGCCAAAGACACGTGAAGGTGGTGTATTCATCGCAGTAGGCAAGAAATGCATAGCCAAAGAAGTTGAAATAGAAGTTGCATGCAACATTTTTTGCGCAAGACTCAGTGTTATCGTTAGGCATAAATACGTTATTGGATCCTTCTACCTACAAACAGACTTACTACGAGACGTAATCGATAACTTAGGAAAAAAATACAACTTGTTAGTACACATGTTCCCCAGTCATACTGTTTTCCATGGGTAGACTTCGATCATCACCTAATCGATTAGGATAATTACAGATTTTTTAGCAGTGTGTGTGACTAGACCTTCTACGAAGCAATACCAAATGCATTATATGAAAACTACTGAGAACAGAAAGTTCAGATGTGTGTTAAATATGTCGACAAAAAATAGACCTGAACTCTTGGAGGATGTCTGCTTTGAAACTGATATCTGTGACCCCAAGGTAGTTGTAGCAACAATGATACCAAACTGAAAAGGCCAACTAAAGCATATAAAAAGATTTATAAATTTAGTAAACTAGATAAAGATGAAGTTCTCTCACGTCCCAATGATGAACGTCAAACATTTACTTCTGTGCTGAGAAACACAGAAGAACTGAGGCTCCAGTTTAAAAGAATAGTTGACCATGCACTAGACTGACAGGCACCTATTACAACAGTTCATGATGGAAAAGACCTGTGTGACATACACTGTCTATAAGGAAACTTCTAAAGAAACAACGACTACGGCACCATACTTGTAAAATAAAGCTTGGATCCATCGATAGAGAGCTAAATGAAATATGTTTTGCTGTCAAAAGGTTAAGGCGCGGAGCATTCAATGATCATTTTCACAGAAAGTTATAGGAAGATCTCTCACTAAATCTAGAGAAGTTCGGGTAATACGTAAAGGCTGTCAATGCCAATAAATTTATTGTCTAGATATTCACTTATGGATGACAGGAACTGAAATTTAGGGTAGGAGAAGCGGAAACGCTGAAATCAATAAAACTTAACATGGGCACATAAACCACTGAAATTCGTATCAGATTCTATACAGAACTGGCGGCTGAACTTGTCCCTCTTTTGCCGGCCGCGGTGGTCTAGCGGTTCTGGCGCTGCAGTCCGTAACCGCGGGACTGCTACGGTCGCAGGTTCGAATCCTGCCTCGGGCATGGGTGTGTGTCATGTCCTTAGGTTAGTTAGGTTTAAGTAGTTCTAAGTTCTAGGGGACTTATGACCTAAGATGTTGAGTCCCATAGAGCCATTTGAACCATTTTGTCCCTCTTTTAACCACAACATACCGTAGATTCCTTGCAGAAAAATCTGTCACCGTAGTTTCCTCGTGGAAAAAACTGTGCTCACCGGTTGGGAAAAAAGCACAGGTCACATCCATCTACAAGAATGGTAGCAAAGTGATCTACAAAACGACCGTCAAATGTAATTTACGTTCATATCTTGCAGAGTCTTAGAAAATATTCTGAGCTCAAACGTAACGAGGTGTCTCGAACAGAATGACCTCCTCGATGCCAACCAACATGGATTCCGGAAGTATGGGTCACGCGAAATCCAACTCCAGCTTTTCTCACATGACAACTTAAAAGCCACTTGTATACCCTGTTTATCTTCATCTAGTGTTAATCCAGGTGAAAAGGTAAGGAGGTTTTCGAAGTGTTTGCGAGTTCTGTAAATGCTGTGGTACATGGGTACCAGCCCAGTATTCATCTAGTCGGATGCGAGAAACCACCTGAAAACCACATCCTCACTAGCCGGCGCAGCGGGCCAGATCATTAATCCGCCGGGAGGATTCGAACCGTGACCGGTGCAGTTCCAAGAATGTAAGCGGTGTGCTGAAGCGTGCGGCAATCCGGGCCAATCACAAAGCGTGTACCTGAAGTCCGGATACTGTGGCTATATTTTTGTGAGGATCCGCTTGCTATTTTGGAATCGAAATATAATAGAGGCGAATGTTCGCTAGACATTTCCAAGACATCATTAATCGTTATATCTCTGTTTATAAACACAAAAATTACTTCGAATTTGCTGCTCGTAGGATATACCTTAAGTGTGAGGAAGAGTGGGTGAGTTTAACATTTTTCAGGTATAGTTGCTGGATGCACAGCAAGTTTACTGCCATTTATCCCACCCTATTCAAAGTTCGGCCATTACAAAGGAACTCTCTGTGGCATCGATATGTAGAATTTTCAACGTCGCTGTAAGAGCTGTGTTCGAAAGTAGCACTGTGAGGATCAGAGTCGGGCGCCCGTATTCAGTTCGTCCATGGCCTTGTGCAGTGTTCTGCACACGTTGCGTAGATCTACATCTACATCTACGTGATTACTCTGCTATTCACAATAAAGTGCCTGGCAGAGGGTTCAATGAACCACCTTCAAGCTGTCTCTCTACCGTTCCACTCTCGAACGGCGCGCGGGAAATTAAATTTTTCTGTGCGAGCCCTGATTTCCCTTATTTTATCGTGATGATCATTTCTCCCTATGTAGGTGGGTACCAGTAGAATGTTTTCGCAATCGGAGGAGAAAACTGGTGATTGAAATTCCATGAGAAGATTCCGTCGCAACGAAAAACGCCCTTGTTTTAATGATTGCCACTCCAATTCACGTATCATGTATGTGGCACTATCTCACCTACTTCGCGATAATACAAAACGAGCTGGCCTTCTTTGTACTTTTTCGATGTCATCCGTCTGTCCCATCTGATGCGGATCCCACATCGCACAGTAATACTCCAGAATAGGACGGACAAGCGTGGTGTAAGCAGTCTCTTTAGTAGACCTATTGCACCTTCTAAGTGTTCTGCGAATGAATCGCAGTCTTTGGTTGGCTCTACCCACATCAGTATCTATGTGATGGTTCCAGTTTAGGGTATTTGTAATTGTAGTCAATAAGTATTCAGTTGAATTTAAAGCCTTCAGATTTGTGTGACTTATCGCGTAATCGAAATTTAGCGGATAGACCTGACCTGCCAGGACATCTAATTCTTTGATATCTGGAGGCAGATTACTCGCTTTCGAGATTAGTCTGTCTGCTGCCTTGGTTGTGAGGAAGGTGATTGATGGCCCCTTTTCACAGCCGACGCTGGTTGCATATCGGAGCAGGTCCGCATTTGCGCACAGCCTAGAAGCTCGCAACACAAGAATTTAAATTTTAAATGATTTGGGTTTAATACTGTGGTGTGGGCCCTCTTATAAACGGAGAACCCGCGGACGTAATTATTTCGCATAGCCACATTCGGCTGAATTTTTCAGTGGATAACTGATTTCAATTAAATCATCATTCACCTTTCAACCTCGTGTTCCGCTGCGTCAAACCTCAGGCTTCGCACGGTCAAATGGGTGGTACTTCATTTGGCGAAATTGGTGAGATATTTAAAAGAATGGTTAATTGAATATCGGCAGTTTGAATCGAGTTAGATTTCGCGGAAGGCCTACTTCTGCCATATGTCATTCAACCCAAATTAGGGACCAATTTTTGCCTTCCTTTCACTAGATACGAATTCTTGAGTCTTTGAAGCTCGGCATATTCAGATAACCCTATTCGTTATCGAGATATTGCGGGTAACGCACAAAATGTCATAAGATCCAAATCGTCTAGCATTTCTCTGATTTGGACTGTCAGCAACGTCATACGACCTCTGTAAGCATTTTAGCGGGAAACTGAGGTTCAAGGTAGGATTCTCCTCGAAGATCGTACATGAAAACTATTATTCTCATTGAGCAAAGGAGAGTTCAGACGATCGGACGAAGACTGGGCAACGTTAAGAGTAATCCTAGCGGCAGATCCTGCCACTACCAGGACCAAACCGGACATCTGCTTTTTCTTTCAAGACCAGTCCTCAGAATAATGTCAGTTAATATTGGAAGTATTTCATCTGTTAAAGAAGTTTTACTGTCCAACATCTGGAACAAACAACCTGAGACTTCCTGTTAATTCGAGAGACCCATAGTGGTACAAACAAACTAAGGGGGAAAAATGGAACGAATCTCATCATTAAAAGATCAGATACGACGTATGTTAGTGCAGTGTTTGCAAGGCCACGTCTAAACTAATTTCAGTAGGTTCTACATCAGATAGCTACATAGAGATCCTGACATTGGACATAAAGTCATGTACAGTGAAATTCATATGTGAACCACCTAACACTAACTTAGCTTCAACGAACCATCTTGTTTCTAACCTCCCAATAATGCTAGTAACATGACCCGGCTATTGCTCCTCCTGATCTCTCGGAGATAACTGGCACTGTAGTTCATGAACCTGTAAGGAAACTGAAAAAAACGGAGAAGATCTGGAAGACTGAACTGAAAAGATGGGACTAGCGATAATCCGTGGCCCAAAGATGCCACCATTCTTTAACAGTGACAAATCATGTGGTGGATACAATCCATATAACATTTCTGTCAATGAACGCCTTTCTCAGCAAGTAAAGAAGACTTGCAGAGCCACACTCACTCATCTAATATCGACCTCCTACTTGCTTTGTTGAAGCAGTTATGAAACAAGAGACTGTTCAGTTCAAAAGGCAATTTTACTTCAATAGAGCATGATGGGACAATTTTACACGAGAACGTGATATGGAGACTTATTAAGAATTAAATTAGAACAAGTCATCTAACGTAAGTATACTCGAAGTTGATGCTGAAATAACTATATCTCAAGTCTTGACAAAGGGTCTAAGTCTCTCGTGGGGAGATACGAGTAACTATTTGACAATGAGCCATTCTCTGAGCAACCAACTTAAACAGGTGAAGACCTCCGACTTGCTGTATCAGTTTCCTGAATATAAAGTGGGGTGACTTAGTATCAAATATGAATATGAAACAGAACAGCTGGAAGAGATGGAAATTATTTAAAACCCTCAACAATGACCCAGCTACTGCTCCTCCTGATCTCTCGAAGATAACAACTAGCCAAATTGCCCATCAGTTATTTTTGAATGGTAAGATTAAAGGAAGATCTGAAAAACTCTTGGGACATGTAGATGAGAAAAACCATCTGAGCACTCTTTTCAACTTAGAAGAACTAGAAGTTTTCAAGTCTATGAAGAACAATAAAGGTGCATGCCTATACCAACTATGAACATAAGAAATCAACATGTTTGGATCTCCCACAGAGCAGTGCACATTAAAATTTAGGAACACCTGTATTTTAAAATTGCAGACGCCAAAGGTTTGGTTCAAAGTAAAGATAATGGCACTTATAAAGCCTGAGAAAGAGCCAGCAGATCCTAAAAACTTCCGTCCAGCATTAATTATCTGCCATTTGTAAGATATTGGAAAGTCTGATATTCGGTTTGGAATCAGAGAGTGTTGGCAAAAGCCTCATAAAAAAGCAGTCTCAAAGGTCGGAGAGCGGCAATGACATACGACCTCCAACAGGATCATGCTTAATAAAGCTCTATGTCGTTCCAACCGACCTGCAGGCTCATGACAGATTTACCTTTTTTCTTGTTATGTTGTGAATAAATATTGTCAGAGTTTGTGAGGAGTGAATCGAAGAGTACGAGGAGTATTGTCAAACGAAACTGCCGAAAATATTTAAGTTTGTTTCCTGCAGAGTTATGACGAGTAGTGTGTTACAGAGCTCCGCTTTTAAGAATAGTGGAGAGTGCGCTATAAATAACTCGTCGCCGCTTTGTTTCTATGGCATACACACGATGGTTCTGCGACCCCAACCGGTTTTTCCGTTGGCTTTCTCGCGTGAAAAATGTGAGACTCTTTCTATTTTACCCCACTTTGGCTAACTTGCGCGTCGATGATGATGATAATGACGACCACACACACACACACACACACACACACACACACACACACACACGTACATCGTGCGCCGAGCGGAGCGAATCCCCGACCGAACCGGCAATCGAACCCGGAGCCCCGCGATCGATAGTCAGCAACGATAACCACAAGACCATGATCTGTTGAAGCTTTGTCGGGTAATATATCTCAAAAGTAAATATAATGTTCACACTCGAAACAAGGTGTAAGTGACGCCTTTGTGAACTTAAATATTATATTTCGTTAATTGCAGTTGTGGTCTGCATAATTTTTGGGAGAAGTCGCACAGGTCAGTTTGGGCACTTCAGCACAGCTGTTACTCGACCTTTTCTTTTTTTTTATGGTACTGTAAGTTACGCGCGATCCTCCTGTTCTTTAGAGGGACACGTCCGTTCCATTTACACAGCGCCAGGGTAATGAGGAAATTATTCAAATGCCAAGTTGTGCGGCGAGTAAAAATTTAAATAGCAGCGTGTGTGGGGGCGGGGCTTATACAAAGCACGTAACTATTTCTCTAAAGCAGTCACGTGCGGGCAAAACCTGGTGAGGGCAGACACCATGTAAATGAGGGCAGATCTCACAGACACCGCTGGCGCACTTCTCACGCTTAAATAAAGATCATTTATTCGAGCACACTCTGCTGTGCGAGCGTGGTATTTCAGTTGATCCGTATACGAAAAGCCTGGAGCGGCAAAGAGAATGCACACGTTCCCGTTAAGTAAGTGTGCGCACTGGACTGCCCTCGTACCCAAAACCACTTCTCGCTCCCAGTTGTGTCCCTGCCACACGTTTATGGTTTTTATCCTCCATCCCTCCTCGATTTGCAGTAGAGTAACTAGCTTTCTTTTGCAGCTTCCTCGTTTTGGAACACGGATAATCAATTTCTTTCACGTTTGAAAGCTACATACAAATAACCCTATCTAATTTCTTTCTTGCCATTTAAATTTTTAGAAACGATAAATCTTTTATAGGGTTCCTTAACACTGCACTGCTTTGGATTGCAGAACTCAGAGTAACTTACAGTACCATAGAAAAGAAGAAGTCTGAGCAGCAGCTGTGCTCAAGTGTCCAAACATTATTTATTTCGTATTTATTAACCTCTTCGGTTAAGGCGTTCAGATCCTCTCTTACATCACTCTATAGTTTTATACACACAGTTCTTCTCGCATCACTGCTAATTAAATAATCATATTAATTTCAATGTATTCTTGACATGCTGTCTGTTGGAATAGCACCCAACACAATCAGAAAAACATGTCTTTTAATCTATAATCGCATTTTCTTGCCTAAAGTAAAAAAAAATTACGACTGTAGGCTAAAAGACATATTTTTAACATGATACATAATAATTAACCGACTAAAAATAATTTGAAACAATATTTGAATTTACCGAAAGCCATTCGATTGTGCTGACTAAGGATACTAAGGATTAATAGTGCTAATACGGGCCGCTACGGTCGCAGGTTCGAATCCTGCCTCGGGCATGGATGTGTGTGATGTTCTTAGGTTAGTTAGGTTTAAGTAGTCCTAAGTTCTAGGGGACTGATGACCTCAGAAAATAAGTCTCATAGTGCTCAGAGCCATTTGAACCATTTTTTTTGCTAATACGGACAATACTACTACTATTACTATTACTATTACTACTACTACTACTACTACTACTACTACTTTTGCTGATTACATTGAGAACAACAATGTTGAGTCGGGCACACGGATCGTTTACTAAGGAAAATACACTGGTTACACAGAAAATTTGTGCAATACACGAAACCAAGTCCAGGCATAGTCGACTGTGGGCTGTAGGGGAGAATCCGGCCGGCACAGTAAATCGAGCCAAGTTCAAATGCATCGCCGTGGTCATCAGAGAAATAACAGCCAGATTAGATGTTATAGCTAGACTGAATACCATAACATCCAAACCTATTAAAAATAAAAGCAAAATTCTATTTTTAAAAAAAGCAGATAAAAATTCGCTTGATGCCTTCCTAGGAGACTATCTCCACTCCTTCCAGTCTGACTATGAAAGCGTAGAGCATATGTGGTTTAAGTTCAAAGAAATAGTATCGACGCCAGTTGAGAGATATATACCAAATAAATTAATAACAGATGGTACTAATCCTCCATGGTACACAAAAAAGTCAGAACACTGTTGCAGAAGCAACCAAAAAAAGCATGCCAAATTTAAAAAAAAACGCTGAATCCCCAAGTTCGGTGATGTTTTACAAAAGCTAGAAATTTAGCTCCAACTTTAATCCGAGATGCTTTTTGATAGTTTCCACAAGGAAAGTCTGTCTGTAAATCTGGCAGAAAACTCATAAAGATTCTGGTCGAATGTAAAGTACACCACTGGCAAGTCGCAATTAATACCTTCACCGCAGAAAACAATGGTGATGTTACTGATGACAGTGCCACTAAAGAAGAATTACTGAAAACTGTATCCCGAAATTCCTTCATAAAAGAAGACGAAGTAAATATCACAGAATTCGAATAAAGTACAACTGCCAACGTGAGTAACTTACAAGTGGATATCCGCGGTGTAGTAAAGCAGCTTAAAACGTTTATGAGAAAGGAAAACTCTCCTGTTCAGACTGTAAACCAGTCAGATTTCTTTCAGAGTATGCTGATACAGTAGCTTCATACTTAGCAATCATATACAACCACTTGCTCGTAGAACGATCCGTACTCAAAGACTGGAAAGTTGCACAAGTCACACCAATATCCAGGATAGGAAATAGGAGAAATTCGCTAAATGAAAGACTTATATCAGTAAAGTCGAATTTCAGTAGAATTCTCGAACATATATTGTGGTCGAACATTATGGAAAACCTCGAAGAAAACGATTTGTTGACAAATAACCAACACGGATTCAGAAAATATCGTTCTTATTAAACACAACTAGCTCTTTGTTCTCACGAAGTAATGAGTGCTATCGACATGAGCGGTCAAATTAATTCCATATTTTTAGATTTCCAGCAGGCTTTTGACACCGTTCCTGACAAGCGACTTCTAATTAAATTACTTGCCTGTGGAGTATCATCTCAGTTGTGTGACTAGATTCGTGACCTCCTGTCAAAAAGGTCACAGTTAGTAATCATTGACGGAAAGTCATAGAGTAAAACAGAATTAACATGTGGCGTTCCCAGAGGAAGTGTTATGGGCCCTATGTTGTTCCTGATCTATATGGACGATTTAGGAGAAAATCTGAGCAACCCCCTTAGATTATTTGCAGATGATGCTGTCGTTTACCATCTTTTAAAGTCATCAAATGATCAAAAGAAATTGCAAAATGTTTGAGGCAAGATATCTGTATGGTGCGAAAAGTGATAATTGATTAATTAATGAAAACAGTGAAGTATCCACATGAGTACCAAAAGGAATCCGTAAAATTTCAGTTACGCGATAAATCACACACATATAAAGACTGAAAACTCAACTAAATGCTTAGGAATTACAATTACTAATAACTTAAATTGGAGCGACCACATAAATAACGTTGCTGGGAAGGCAAACCATACAGTGCAGTTTATTCGCAGAACACTTAGGAAATGTAACAAGTGACTGCTTACACTAAGCTTATCCGCCCTCTCCTCCGGTACTGGAGTGCGGCGTGGAATCCGCATTCAGATAGGACCGACAGAGGACATCGAAAAATTTCCAAGAAGGGCAGCTTGTTTTGTGTTATCGCGAAATAAGGGAGAGGGTGCTACGAATAGGATTCAGAAATTGGGGTGGCAGTCATTAAAAAAAAAAGGCGTTTGTGGGTGCGGCAGAACCTTCTCATGAAATTTCAATCACCAAATTTCTCCTCAGAGTGTGAAAATATTTTGGTGGCGCCTACCTACACGTGGAGATATTATCATCAAAATAAAATAAGAGAAATCGGAACACGCACGGAAATATTTAAGCGTTCGTTTTTTCAGCGAGCTGTTTGAGAGTGAAACGTCAGGGAAATAGTTTAAATGTGGTTCGATGAACTCTCTGCGAGGCACTTATTTGTGAACTGCAGAGTAATCATGTATATGTAGATATAGATGTAGACCACGGCGTCTAAAGAATGATCGAGAACGATCCGCAACTGGTCCTCCGATAGGCATGTCGGCACCTTTATTCCAAGTCGAAAAAAAACGATTTGGCCCCACTTGATCCTACGTGTCGCTACGAGCCGATTTCCTAGATTGTAGCGCCGATCGCAGTGTGAACGCGGTGACTTGCTTACCGCTGGTGGTAGGACCACGCAAACGCGATCGCGTGTATCGATACCCGAATAGCTGATACAGCAGATAGTAACAGTACAAGATAAAAAATGTAGGTATGGCTCCACAAATTGAGATTTTATGATACAACAAGTTCTAAGGGAGAGAAATTCAGTTAAACTGCACCATTTAGCGGCTTTGGGAAACGTGGAAGGCAGGTGGGAAAGAAGAGAATTCAGTTGTAGTTGTTGTTTTAGTATGTACAGAGTGTATCAGAAAGAATCATTCCGTTTGGCACGTCTATATTTCTGAAACTAGTGAACATATACAATGAATTTTGTTTTTTTTGATGAACGGGAAACTCAAAAAGTTTTTTTTCATACCTTTCATGGGTGTTGAAGACGTCCCCCTTGAGATGCACGGCATATGTAAATGCGGTATTCAAATTGTTCCTACACTACAGCGAGCATATCTTCAGTTACAGCTCCCACAGCTGCTGTTCAAAAAATGGTTCAAGGAAGTCTCAAGTATGTCGCGATATGTGCTTCCTGTAGCAGTGTTTTCTGCAAATAAAAATGGATCACACACCTTTTCCCGCGAAACTGCACAAAACACATTAAATTTTCGAGGCTCCCTCTCATGTTGTACAACTTCATGTGGTTGTTCCGTACACCATATTCTCACATTATGACGGTTCACCTTTCCATTTAAATGGAATGTAGCCTCGTCACTAAACACTAAGCGTGGAAGAAAACTGTCATCCTCCATCTTGCCAAGAACGAAATTACAGAACTCCATATGTTGTTGTTTGTCACCTTCAAGAAGAGCTTGCAGTATCTGAATTTCATATGGTTTCATGTGTAAACGTAGACGCAACACACGCCAGACGGAAACCAGGGACATGTTAAGCTGTCGAGCTGCAAGGCGAACGCCGGCCGGTGTGGCCGAGCGGCTCTAGGCGCTTCAGTCTGGAACCGCGATCGCTACGGTCGCAGGTTCGAATCCTGCCTCGGGCATGGATGTGTGTGATGTCCTTTGGTTAGTTAGGTTTAAGTAGTTCTAAGTTCTAGGGGACTGATGACCTCAGATGTTAAGTCCCATAGTGCTGAGAGCCATTTGAACCATTTTGCAAGGCGAACGGTTTCCTACGGGCACCTTGTGAAACTATGGCGTATGCGTTCGACGTCTGTGTCAGACTCTAGGGGAGGACCCGTCGATTTGCCTTTACACAAACAACCTATTTCTCGAAATTGTTCATGCTATCGTCTAATTCTCTCTGCTGTAGGAGGATCCATATCAAAACAAGTACGAAAGTTACGCTGAATAGTTATTACTGACCTGCACTGCGGAAAACGTAGAACACAAAACACTTTCAGTTGTCCCGACACCATTTTTACTAGAACTGAAGTGGCCGCACATTGCTGCTAGCTAGAAGGAACCATGTAAAACTCGAGAGTACACTCTTTCCAACAGTACGTTATTCACGCACTTATCTCAAATAGCAAAATAGTTATGATTTCTTTAAAATTGTATGATTCTTTTTGATACATACTGTATATCAATAGCGGTGTTAATTAGTTATCTGATACAGTGAGGGAGATAACTCCACAGTCGCTTTCCTTACATTGGAAAGGAGTTAGGGAAGGCGGATGAGTGATCATGAAGGACGAAGAGAAGTTTATTCTAATAGGAATGAGTGTTTTAGGTCTTTTATTCAGACAAGAGCGTTAAGGTCGATGAGTAATATGAGGAACTGAATAAGTCGATAAGATAGTAAAGGAGACATAATGAATGGATCTTTTTTCGTTTGTCTACAGGTAGCAAGGATAGTTCTGCGTATGATGGCATAATATGATCCAAAAGCTGATCATCACAGATATATCATACGCAGGCGCTCATCATCTCCAACCACCGTTAGGTATCCAGCGAAGGACTTTGTGGGATAACATCGTTGTAATCAATTGGGAGTACAAGGGTTTGTACATATTTCTTTTTCGGGTCGAGAGGGTAGTGTGTTTAATATTATTGAATAGCATGGAGTAATACTGATGCCATTTTAAGTATTGTACCTATGTGCTCAACCTAGTTTAGTTTCTCGCCTGTTATTACTGCTACACTCTTTGTTGCGAGAGAAAAATGTATATTTGTTTCAATTAGGATTATAGCTGGTAGGCATTTCAGAAGTTTGGATGGGTATCAGTAAACAGCGCAAGCTCTCCGTGATGCACGTAAGGCTTAGCAAGTACATGATTTAGAATGCTGCTTCTTGTATCATAAGTGAGGTTAACATCCTTTTAAAACGTTAGACACGAAGTGAGTTAACAAACAGCCAACAAATATCTACTAATAATGTTTACAGAAGACGCTTTGTTTTTTATTTTCATGTAGTAGTTTCACATAGTAAAAAATGAGGATATACTAGTATGTAGTAATAAGTGAAAAAATCAGTTATTTAAAATGTATAAGCAATCCAGCAAGGAAAGAGTCTTTGTTTTTGTTTTATAAACATACTGATGATCATGACTGTTTGTCTGGAGAGCAATTAAACTGTAATAAAGAAAAATCCTTTTTTTTAAAGTGATGATGATTCACACTCAGAATAATAACACAGTCTCGTTATACAAACTGGGGGAAAAGATGGTGTTGATTCAGCTAGCGGATAGGAATCCAAATTTCCGGAGTACTGAAGCAAAAATCACATTACCATAAATTATAAAATTAGAATTAATTTGCAAGAAGCGATGTCTATAGCGAAAAGACTAGTGCATACAGAAAATGAAATTTTACATTCAATCATTCAAACATAAATTTGCTTTGCAAATATTATTATATTAAAGTAGCTATACAATTTTTCAAAAGTCCAGAAGAAACAGACTTGCTGCACTGAGATCCATTTAATGGGAGGAAAACTGCTGCCATCACCTACCACTGTTATCTGGACGAGATCTCCATGACACCTGGGCAACTAAACCGAAGAAAAAAGGAATATTCGAAACTCGCCCCGTGACAAAGTGTACAATTGACTCACCATTATTTTGTTACTGCGTTTTTAAAATGTTGCATCAGTGTACAATGTGTGGCTAATATCTGTCGGAGTCTAGCAAACTGATCGAGCTCTTCGTCGACACGTAATTTACTTATTAGTTTTGTCTCATACAGAAGTTACACCTAACATGTATGGTAAAAGCAGCAGTAACGACAATGAGAAAGAGATCCACAGTACCCGATTACAACGTTAGTGATGAACATCTTGAGCTCGTAACACCCTATAATTATTTAGGGGTAATACTAAAAGACGATATGAAATGGCACAGTCGCGTAAAATCAGTATAAGGGAAGGCAAATGGGAGACTTAGATTTGCTGAACGAGTTCTGGGAAAGTGCAGTGCTTCTGTAAGGGTAACAGAATACAGGCTGCTAGTGCGACCAATTCTAGAGTATTGTTCAAGTGTTTCGAGTCCTTATAATTTAAGCATGACAAGAAACACGGAGCGGATTCAGAAACACGATACTGGAATCAAAACAGCTCGGCTTAGCCCATACGAAAGTGTAACAGGAATGATAGGGAACTTACATGGAAGAACAGCTACGTAGTGCTCACGAATTCCTATTCGGTGAATTTAGAGAATATGTATTCGAAGAAGACGATGCGATCATTATGCTGCCGTCATCGAATATCTCGCGTAGGGATCGTGAGAATACGTCGAGAGTGATTAGGGCATGTACAACGAAATATTAACAGTTAATTTTCCGTCGTTCAGGATGCTAAAGGAATAGGAAAAAATTGATAGTGTTGGTAGAATGTACCGTCCACCACCAACTAAATAGTAGCTTGCGCAGTTTGTATGTAGATTCTACACCGTAGGCTATTAAGCAAGGGCACTAATAAACATTAATTCGGCGGCTCCACTTCGTTCATAACTGGATTTTCTACACAAGAGCAAACAGTAGTCATCTGACAGCTGAACCACAACATATACCCCCTGCCGTGTATAAACATGTGATACCGAGAGCTAATTAGAGCAATATGTTGTCGGTACGGTATTTTTTAATTAGCCTTTGACTGCTTAATGTAGCACACGGGCATAAATTACACCTGGTTTCGTCCGTAATCGATTACTCCAGTCCACGCGCAAAAATCGTGAAAGTATAGCGACTAGACTTATTAAAGTAACGTTGCTACCGATACACAAACATTTCAAAGATCAGTCCCGACATTTGCCTCAAGTAATTTAGGGACACCATGGAAAACGCAAATCTAGATGTTCAGACAGGATGCGGGCCGCAGCCTGAATAAGAGTGGAGTGTGCACCGTCTGTGCTGTGGGTACACCGAACGTGGCCGTCGTTGCAGATCCACGGATCACAAACATTTCAGGTTTCGTACAGTAATCCGAATGCGTGACCGAGCGAAGTGGTGCAGTGGTTAACACACTGGACTCGCATTCGGGAGGACGACGGTTCAAACCTATCTGCGGCCATCCTGTTTTAGGTTTTCCGTGATTTCCCTATATCGTTTCAGGAAAATGCCGGTATGGTTCCCATGAAAGGGCACGGCCGGTTTCGTTCCCCATCCTTACCTAATCCGTGCTTGTGCTCCGTCTCTAATGACCTCGTTGTCGACGGGGCATTAACACTAATCTCCTCTCCTCCGAGTGTGTGCACAAGGCACATGCTTATGAAGACCATTCGAATCGTTACATCGCAATTTCAATACATTAATGAATTTCTGGATAATTTTCTGCTTTATGTATTTTGTTAAAATGTTACTGTTAGATACACATGTATGTTGCTGGCCATTAAAACTACAAATCGGAAGGAGAAGGTCCGCAACAAACAAATTCACTTGAAGTGTACAAGATGCTTGGGTAAGCAAATTATTAGTATTTCAGTGCGATATCATGGAGTAGGTAACAGTAATACCGTCTATGTAAGGGTTATAAGTAAAGATTACGAACAGGGATATCTCATTCAGAAATCGCGTTAGAATGGTGCCTGTTTGTGAGAAAGTTGTGTTGTGCCTCGTGTAAAAGGTGAAACGTCCCCTTAGAGCAATTTTACATGTGAAACGTCCACTTAGAACAATTATACAAGACTGTGCTTAACCTGACACACACAATGTTTTTAGCGCAACGCAATCTGACTATCAAAAATCCCTGCAAAAGAATGGCCCTGACAAACATTAAACTATACCTTTCACAAATCACTTACCTCACAAAAATCTTCGCTACTCAAGCTACTGCAAAACAGCGAGCGCCACTACTGCCAGCTAAATAAAAGATTCAAACCACTGAAGGTACTAACTACTGATAGGGATAGTTAGCAAATGAAAGATATTAATAGAGAACAAACAATGTATTTACCTCAAGATTCATAATATATACAGCAGTTCATGACATTTTTCAAAACTCCGCCATCTCTCTCCCCACATCCACCACTGCTGGCGGCTCACCTCCAACTCCGCGAGCGACATGTGTCAACAATCTCAGCGGTCCCTTGGTGCTTCTCCAGAACTCGATGACGACACCGCGGACGTTTCTGAGCTCTTGTAACGACCGCATCTGTAGACTTGTTACAAAGGGAGAAACGTCTACCAGCACTTGTCTTAATGCGAAAGCGGCAGGGTCAACACCTGTCGAAGCTGTGTTTTATCGTTGCTGTCCGCGTTGGTCTGGATACACGACTGTTATTGCAAATATCGTATCGATGGGTTTATGAAGGTATATAGAACGCCATGCAGGACCCCAGTGACGCCTCGCGACTACCTCATGAGAGGACAGAAGCTCCGTTAGTTCAGCCGTGCAAGATCGTATAGCCACGTTATGTACGTCGAGTGAGAAAATGAGCTTCTTTGTAACGTAACAAGTATCCGCATAGACGTGTCAAGCATCGTGGCTATCCTCGACGCGCCAAAAGTGGGAAGAAGTGCCGACAGGAATGCGCCCAACGACAGCACGTTATACTGGAGTTGTACCACAGCATCCTGTCAGACGAGTCCGGCTTTGTGAACAGCATCTCGTGGGATATACTCGAATGTGGAGGGTCCGAGTAGAACGCACATTTCCAGATTGCATTAGTCATCGTCATACATTAGTCATCGTCATACGCATCTGACGTGAGTAGAGGATCAGTGGGTATTCTGGGCAAAAACGCTGACATTAGCACTTTTTGACGCCAGTGTTCCTGTAGTTCTGATATGATCGCATCCGGCCACGTGCATTAAAGCCATGATATCATCGTTCCCAGGATTCTAACATGATCGCATCATTGCCTTGCGAAGGCCGTTTCCTGATCCCCTCCCTCTTGCCGCGCCCCCAGCGCCCGTCATCACTCCAGTGGCCCAGTGACCCCCTTGTCGACATCACATCAAAACTACATTTGCTGTCTGTACTCTGTCCAGTATGAAGCGCCAGCATCATCATCATCAGCAGCAGCAGCAGCAGCAGCAGTGATGAGCAGAGAAGAAGAAGAGAATTGGAAACTATTTGATTTTGTTACAACAATACGGTTATTAGTAGAAAAAATTGTTCTATCCTTTGCTTATTGGTGTGGCTGGACATACTGAAATGTACTTTTTGACTAACAATTATTTATTACAGGAATTAAACAAAGTACACTTGTTGCAGGGCGTGCTGTGCAGATAAATAATTGTTAAGAAAACAAATTCAATACTTTGCGCCCAGTCCGAGTTATTTATCATTGAAGTTAGCCAATAAGGCCGTTGTGCTTGCATATTCATGTGGCATACCAGAGACGGTATCGCCAAACGTGTGCTTCATTTGGTTTCCTACAACCGAATAAGAGGGTGATGCAAAAATTGGACATGGAATGGTAGTAAGGATCGAACCCAAGCCAAAGGCTGAGCAGTCTCATGCGCTATCATCTACGCTATGTCCGCCCCCGGTAGCTGAGTGGTCAGCGCCACAGAATGTCAATCTTAAGGGCCCAGGTTCGATTCCCGGCTGGGTCGGAGTTTTTCTCTGCTCAGGGACTGGGTGTTGTGTTGTCATAGTCATCATCATTTCATCCCCATCAACGCGCAAGTCGCCGAAGTGGCGTCAAATCGAAAGACTTGCATCCGGCAAACGGTCTACCCTACGGGAGGCCCTAGTCACACGAAAAAAAAAAAAAAAATTACGCTATGAGAACAGCTGACACTAATTCCATCTGGCAGGCAGCTCGAATTTACACACACAGCGACATGATTGGCTAACTCTAATGCCACATAATTCGGAAACGGCGCAACGTATCGAACTTTCTTGAAACTTATTTCTCAGCAAAACCTCCCCTGGAAACCCTTACAAGCTTTTAAGACTGTTTCTGACCACCATGTATTTCGTGCTCTGTATACCCCCAAATCGAGCTCCTTGTCCGGGCCTTGAAGGCCCAAGGGAGTCGACTGGGTACCGTGTCATCTCTGCCTTGCGAATTCATGTGGATCGCGGTAGGGAGCGCAATGTGGTTAGCCCACAGCTCTCGCCGTTTTACCGACTGTCCCCACCGTGGAGCCACTGTTTCTCATTTAAGTAACTACTTACATGGCATCAAGAGGCTGGGTACACTCCGTACCAGTCCTTCCACCAAGGAAAAGTTCTTGGCAGTACCAGGAAAGCTGACTACTCAGCTTCGAAGGCGGACTATACGCCCACATCACCTACAAATATAATAATGCGTTCTCCCTGTTATACTGTATACACATATTAAGTGAAATTTCCTTATTTGTAACCCTTCCTTGTGTCGTAATTTTAATGACTGGCAATGTTATTTTTTAGGCTACAGTCCACTGGTGGACGATAGTATTTTGTACCTATATCAGGTACTGACTAATGTCTGTTACCATAATCCCACGAGCCTACTGTGAAACAATAAGCTCCATACGTCTTCCTGGCGTGATCAGTTCTCATATGGATCAATAGCGGAAATGAGGATCGCATTCTTGATGTGAACATAAAATTTTATTACGACACCAACGAACTTCACGAGACATGTTTCACTGTAGTTAATTGTGTTGTGTAAAGACCGCGTACACAACTAAAATAGAAAAATACAAACAAATAAAAGTTAATCGTATTCACATTCAAAGTATAAAGGAACACGGTTGTGGGTGAAATGCTTCATACCAGCAAGTAGTCGACATTTTGGCCATCGACAGCAGTACACAAATGTAAACGCACATGTAGCGAACGACGAAGAATCTGAAGTCTTACGACAAGGTATCACACTTCGTTTCTGCGCGTCAAATGGCGTTATAGCAACCGTTCTGGAGGTTATCTTTCAGCGTTCCGCACAGGACGAAATCTAGAGACGTATGGTCGAACGAGCGAGGAGACTACCCTGCCCAGTTCACAGGTTTGGAAATGTTTGATTTAACACTGCCTCGCCACCAAAGCACAACTGCATAGCGCAGACGTCATGCTCGAAACGGATGTCAACAAGTATTTCCTCCAGAAGCAGCGGCAAAATCGTTCTGAGGAAATGTGAATCTGTTTCCTTTAATGTACTGTGGCGAGGTGGAAAAGTGTCCGCCGATTCACCGTAAGTGATATGGTAGCGTGTCTTACTGCAGCACCGAATACCTTGGTTCGGTTACAGGTACTACCGAGGATTTTTACCTTTTTAGAGGACTGAAATGAGGTTCATTCAGATTCGTGAGACCTAATGAGGTATTACTTGAGTGACTTGCATGACAGGCTGTGACTCCAAGGTTAATAATGCTGACAACGGCCAGGAGAACAGTTTGCTGACCATATAATGGGGTAGCGCTGTCTTTAGGACCTGATTGTGGAATTTATATTTTGTTATTGTTAGTTTAGTGGATTGTGAAGGTCACTTCATCAGTAAGTAGTACGTACTGTAGAAATTCGTTGTCACTCCTTCAAGACCTTAAAGTCTGTTTCGGAGTCAAGTGATATGGATGATATCTTTGCTGTTGCACATGTGTTTATTCGTACAGTTATGGAATACGGTACTGTAACATTCTCGCGTACCTGCGTAGGGGTTTCTTCCAAACATTGGCTTCTAAATCTCCGTCTATGCCGCTTTGAGGATTCCAGCCACCTAGCAACAGAAGCGTTTATGAAGTTGTATTGTTTTCCTTCATACGTGCGTTCTGCTAGCGCACCTTGAACCATAAATTTCGACAGATGCTTCGTAATTTCTGCAAGATTCGCCGTTGATATGTACAGCGTCCAGTTTATACTGATTCGTATATTTGAAAATGGGAAACCCAGACACAACACATGTCAACAGATTGCTGGGGCTACTACCAAGCAGCCTCACCAGAAGAGGAATGTTGTCTGTTGTTTCCTACCCATGGGGCTATCCGTCAATTGCTCCATATGATACCCACCAAAATTGTTATTATTTCACCTGACGAAATATTAATCATCCCTTTAAGAGGGCACAATTGTCGCTTTGTAGCGTTGTAGATGGTGTCGATTTGGAACCAGGCGATAATGATGTCCTTCACCGCTGAAGTATACAGTTTTAGGAAAAAAAGCGACGCACCACGAAGGAATTATTCAAATGGGACGGAAATGGGCAGATGTGATACAAATCTACAGAAAAATAAATTATTACAGTTTCAGAAAAATTGGATCATTTATTCAATAGAAGAAGCTTCACAATTTGAGCACGTCAATAACGCGATGGTTCACCTCTGGCCTTTATTCAAGCGGTTGTGCTGCTTAGCATTGACAGACAGACTTGCTGGATGTTCTCCTAAGGGATATCATGCCAAATTCTGTTCAGTTGGTGCGTTTGATCGTCATAATTCCTAGCTGGTTGGAGAGTCCTGTCTATAACGCTCCAGATGTTCTCAACTGGGGAGAGATCCAACGACCTTCCTGGCCAAGGAACTATATCGTGACTTTTGTGTCTCACGTTTCATTCCATTTCTCTTCGCACGTACCTTCAGATACCTCTAAATTTAGATTTCAGTTACAACGGAGTGTCTGATCCAGTTCCTTCGTACATATATGTGTTTTTAAGAGGCGCCTTATGGCAACGTACTTGCTCGCTCCCTGACATACTGTCATTTACCGAAAGATCCACTGGAATATTTGCACCAGCTGCGTTAGCTTAGGATATACACTTTGGGTGGATCACCTGTACAAGGATATTAATCTGTGTGTGTTAGCCTCGACCTTTTTTGATTGTAAAGTGTTTATCGTGTCGAATCAGTCTTCATTCTGAAATAGAGATACGTGTAGCCACGGAGCTGAGATTATACTTCTAGATAGCAATATCACTTCTGGATGGGACACTCGAAAATTACTTTCCACCGTGATCACTGCCGTTATGGATTTTCAAGCTATTTCAGACTAACCTGCCCAAAACAATTTTCAGCAAATTTTCAGAGATAAATGAGAAAAGCTTACCTTTAGAATGGAAATACATTACAGCTATACGGTAGGAGTAACGGGCTACAGAGCGACGTATCGCATTTAAACTTTGGGGGGGCGCGCTAATTTAGCAAATTATCTGATTGCCGCTCATGGACGTGTTTAAGCTCGTCCAGATATCTACGGTTAATTAAATGAAATCGAAAAGGTATTATACGCACAGTGTGCGCGTCCAGTTAATTTCGTTTAGAACGTAATGTTTGTATCAGCTGCACATTTTAATGTTCGTTGCCATGCGAGGGCTTGAAAGCCACCAGCGTTATGTGTGTCCCACGGCACTGAGAAGAGAAGCACAGTAGGTAGCACCGTGTGTCATCAGGAGCAGCATTTTCGCCCAAAAGTAAAAATCAGATTGAAAATAGCGGACAAGAAAGTAATTAACACATTCATCAATGGAATTTCTAAGGCGTATCTCGCAACGGGATTAAAATTCCCGTTCAAATATAAATTTCTTATGACAAAAATTGCCGATGTAGAATGATGCCTTTATGACTGTATAAATATTGTGATATCAGGGAAAGTTACAACACGTTGAAAGATTGGCCCGAATGAGTCCAAACTCGGATGATGCATAGAACAGCGTGTCCTCAATAGCGTGACTCTAGCTAAGGAATAGGCAAACCGGTCAAACGTGAGACCAGTATTCCATGAATCAAGTCTGTCATACCATGAGACTCGAGCGTGTTATGCCAAACTTTATTACTTAAAAAAAGTAATTTCAATTTAAGAATTTTTGTAATTACGTGTTTTGATACTGAAGTGTGATAAATGTGTTACCGTGTTCCGATAATTTTTTCTGGCACAATACTCAGCAAATATGATCCTGTTTATGATTGTGTTCCACTTTTGGACTACGTAAAATATTTCTAACGCAGATTACTCGTTTCTTTCATAAGTGGAGAATAAGCTATATGAACCTTATTACAAATAATGTTGATCAAAGGATACCTTAAGAATGAAACGGTAAACAACAAAATAAATAATTAATTAACCTTTCGGTAGTTAACATTTCGAATCATGATTTTAATCTAAACTAAAACTGCAGAGTAAGGAACAACATAATTTTATATAAAAGCAGAAATTGTTTAACCCGCAGGGATACCATTCATTTATTCTTGCATTTTCAACTTGCAAAAAAGGAAGTGTGTGGAGTTTGAAGTCTGCTGTTCGTATAGGTAACTGTACGTTTCTAATTATACTGTAGCCGTTACAGCAGCAACTGGGATTAGCGACAATACTCCGGGCGATGTTTCTATTAAGACTAATGGCCATATGCACCTTGTATGTATCGGGTATACGCTAAATTTTCTTCTCCGGCAAGCCTTAGTTAAAAATAATTGTCTCAAAGCGAAGCTATACGCGAACACCGAACCTGCAAGAATGCCATTTTAATTGAAATAAACGAGACTTTACCTTACGCGAAAGCTAGAACGTAAATGGAAAAAGCTATCTCTGGGTGCACGTAATAATGATTAAGGGACGAGGTGGACAATATACGTGGAAATAATGCTTGCGACGCTGTCAACATACGTTGCTCGTTGGAGTGCGTTGCAAGGAGAAACGCTATACCGAAGAAAACAGCATTCTACGGCACAATAATACTAAAAATCGTTGTATAGCTTACCTAAATATTTTTGTATGGTTTTAGTTATCTGACGACCTCGAAATATGACCCATGAATAGAATTCCAAAAGGACACTAAAAATTGCGATTGGTATAAGTTGCTGTGAACCACATTTATTAACGTTAACAGTCGTTGTTGAAAACCAGGCAATACTGCTTGGATATGATATCTCATACAGTGATCTGTTAGGCGTTATCGCCTAGTTTGCTACAGATATCTTTGTGTTTATCTCTTTTGAATGTCTCCAGTATTCTGAAATGGTGTTAGAATACATAAATTTGTAACGTGATGGGCTTATGTGGACTATGAACGAATCCAATCCCCGTCCGGCCATCCAAGTTTATGTTCCCGTGGTTAAACCGAATGCACTGAGGCAAAGTTCAGCGTTGTTTCTTTCGAAAGGACACTGCTCATTTCGTTCCGCGGCCTTCCCCTATCGAAGTCTGTGCTACGCCTGTAAAGATCTTATCGTCACCGGACATGAAACCCTAAACTTTCTTTCTTCAATTACGAAGAAAATCCGAAAATAATTAGCTAATTCATTATACGGATACGCTACGCAGCATCTGTGGAAGTGAACCAGAAGAGAAGACCGGACGTTGGTTCCACCGAGTTGAGCCCGGGGAACGTCGAAAATGAGGAGAGATGAACAGGGAAGAGACGCTACAAATATTTCTGTTTTCGTTGAAAAACACCATATTAGACAGAAACCTTCACAATAGAAAACAGAAATAGTGAAATATACAATTGCAAACATGTAAGCTTAGGATGATTCGGTAGCAAACGATGTCAGGAGGAAGGCTAAATTTTCTGCCCGTTCAGGAAAGAGCTATCCCTGTGCAGCACGTACGCTCCAAGGAAGGGGTGATTCTATTTATGCCCACTGTGGTATCCTCTAAGATCTTTTCGCGTGGACTCAGAACGGCGGTGTGTCTGAAATGTTTTCCTCGGCCAATCATAAGAAAACCGCGTGATTTCAACGCTGGGCGTCGCGGTTCTGACCTCTATGGTTCAAATGGCTCTGAGCACTATCGGACTCAACATCTGAGGTCATCAGTCCCCTAGAACGTAGAACTACTTAAACCTGACTAACCTAAGGACATCACACACATCCATGCCCGAGGCAGGATTCGAACCTGCGACCGTAGCGGTCACGCGGTTCCAGACTGAAGTGCCTAGAACCGCTCGGCCACACCGGCCGGCTCTAACCTCTATGGCAGAGGCGTCAAAAGAAGGTGTGAAATGTGGATAATAGGGTGTGTAATGACCTTCCCATCGTGTAACGCCCTTACGTTGGTGTTGGATAGAATTTTGGTGAAATTTGGTGCCAATGTGACATCATTAATCCATCTTACACCTCTGTTGACTTCTGAGCTGTGACATATTTTTCACGTGTGTCGACACCTTGCTGTTTAAAGCGTCGCCGAGCTCTAGTATGGCGTCGTAGGGTGCCACTCTTTTCCATCATTACAGGGGAAGGTTGCAGGCCTTCTGCTTTGCAATGGGAGTCAATTACAGTATGAGTGTTCCAAAAAAGTGATAATTTAATAGCGTTGCGCAGTGTATGTGTCATACTACCCACTCAGCGGCGTGTTGCGGAGGGTACCTAGCGTACTACTATCAATTCCTCCTTTTTTTGGTACATCCGCGAATCGAGGAGGGAACTTGGCATACCACTACCAATTTCTCCATTTCCTGTTGCATCCGCGAATAGTATACAAGTTGTAGAACTTACAGTGAATGAAGATAATTAAAGTGCACCTGACGCTTCGGTTTGCACCACAAATGACAATCACAGTTGGAGAGATCAGATGACCGAGTTGGCCAGGACACTGCACTGCCTTTGCTGATTGTCCTCTCCTCACCGAACACTTCACGCACGCGAAACAAGGTTCTCAAGGTGGTGTGTGCTGTTGCTCCGTCTTACTGAAAACATTCACGGAGTAGTACATCTTCTGTAAGTTGATGCACATGTGGGTTAAACGAATTTTGGACATAATGGTTAGCATTACCTATTTGAAGAAAGAATGCTGTTACGGTGCGGAGGCCAGATACTGCATGCCAGAGACCAATACTGAGATTATGCAACAGCTCTCCAAAGTACTGATGCGGATATTCTGATGCATAATGGTGCATGTCCTTGGAGTTCACGTATCCTAAGAGGCTGAACCAGGTCTCATCTGAAGAAACGAAAACCTGAGGATCCAAAAGCCCTGATCCCACTTCACATTAGCAGAAGTCAACACGCGAAATTTCGTCTGGATGCCTTAAGTAATGCACAACAGTAAACTTACAGGGAAACACATGCAGATCCTTCTCGATAACGTCTCTTAAATCCCACTTGTGTAGAGAAACGGCGCTGAGATATCGTCAGACTTTATTCCAGACCTCCCTCCGCCTGAGCAATGTTTCCTGGTATTCGAACACTTTTCGGATAGTTAGGATTTTTATTCACTACAGAGCCCGTTTAGCGCCATTTTGCCACCAAGATTTGTATTACATATTTTGCTGGAGTATTTATCAATTCACCTCCAGCCTTTAACTCCTGCGCAAACAGTTCCGCACACGTTTTCCACAAATTGTGCTTCGCAGAACAATCGACAATGAACATGCGCTGTATTAGTTTGAGAACCATTTTGTGTCGCATTCAACTGGTAACTAAACGCCTCTGGTCCTCTCACCCACTCAAATATAATTACTTAGTGAAGATACGGATACACAGAGAAGATATGGACATACATGCATGTGACAGCAACCGATTGGTGCATCTAAAGCACGGTTTCCAGCGTTTTCTGTGATCGGTTGTTCTCTTGTTCATTAACAAGGATCAGTTCCACGCTAGTCTTATAAATACTTTCCAAGCCCGTTTTATTTTGCTCACCCTCAGTTATCGTATACTTTTACTCATTTCAGTTTTCGATATTAGGTATGATACATCCTGTGTGTTCATGGTGAGTTTACCTCCACGTGATTCGGTTACAACTCCATAAATCATCAAAAATCGTAGCACGAGAACCACGACGACAAGCTGCCGACCAACTGCATCGTACACATGTTCGGAGAGTCACGTCAGTCGACCCTGCAGAGCAGTGGAGCTGTGGTACCCGTATGACTGCACATTCTCTTGGCAGCTGAAGTCGCCTGACGGAGGCTAAAACCTGTCTTATGTATCGAAAGCTGAGAATGTCCTCAGTATGTAAGAGTAGAGATTCCACAACGAGCCTGTTGTTGTCTCAATGTGTTGGCGATTTCTGGACAGTGGAATCCGAAACAATGGCATGTATGCTAATATCCGCTTCGCAGCAGACGTTGTGAAACTGTCGATAAAGGAGGGACCGTGCAATCTGCACTGATAAGCCTAGACATTATGACCGCTGCCCACCGCGAGTCTCAGAGCCGCCTGGTGGCGTGGCTGTGAGAAAAGCCTATAAGCGGAGCAGAGATGAAAGGGTATCATTCTAGTGACGATATGGGTCACCCATGGGGAAACCAACAGACGTTGTTGACCTCGACAAAGGACAGACTGTTACGACACGGCGCTTGGGAACGAACATATCAGAAGAGTCGAAGCTTGTTGGCTGTTCGCGTGCCAAGGTCGTGATCATCTTGGAACTTGACTGCAGGACGAGGAAACCACGAGTCGGAAACAAGGTGTTGGAAGTCCAAAGATAATCATAGGACGCTCGCTAAAACGCATCTATAGGTAGAGCACAACGCTGATGCAGCTACGAGTGTTTCAGATCGTAATATTCAGCGCACATTGTTAAACACGTGACTCGGCAGCAGATGGCCAGTACATGTTCCATGTTGATCCAGTGATACCAACGACATCGTCAGTTACGGTTACAGTAGAAACAGAATCAACGAGATTGAACCTCGGATAAATGAAAACATATCACTTGGTCCTACGGATCACTTTTTCTTTTCTTTTTTTAGGTCAGGTCAATGATCGTGTCGGGATACACCGCCATGCAGACCAATGGATGCTCGAAATATGTACTACGCCGCAAACGCATGTCGTCGGGGCGGTAATATGCGATGGTGGGCATTCATCCGGGCATGCATGGGACCAGTGGTAGTAATCGGATATCTTCATGCCTGATATCTTCCCTGACAGCGAAGGCATCTTCTAGCACTCCCAGAGGGATAAATGTCGATGTCACAAGGCCAGAATCGTGCTTGAGTTATTTGAAGAGCACAACAGTGATCTGTTGTTGATATCTTGGCTACCAAATTCATCAGTCGTGTTTCTAATGGAACACATCTGGCACGCTATCAGGCGTCAGTTCTGCGCTTTCAAACCTCTGGCCCGTAATTTACGAGAACTGCTTGAACCTTGCGTAGGCGCCTAGTGCCTCATACCTCCGTAAATCTACTAAGAACTTGTGGAGCTCATGCAATGCAGAATCGCTGCTGATTTGTGTTCCAATGCTGGACCTACACGCTAACAAGCAAGTGATCGTAATGCTTTCGGTCATCGGTGAACATCGTTTGTTCATTAAGGCCATATGAAAGAGGAGGCAGTAACTCGCGTTGCAAGCCACAATGCATGGTCAAATACCTGTTCTCCAGATTGTATGACCCTCTCTTATTCGCTGATACCCCACACACATTACTACAGTTGCTGCATGCCTTGTGTGACTCGAAATACTATGTTGGTGGACAGTTTGTTGTACGTTAAGTTACAGCATATAGCAGAAGTGAAGAACACACTTCAAATTACGCCACATAATACCTGACAGTCATTTAGTACTTCCCAATATTCAGGTATCCAGGCTCTCGTGCATGCTTTCAGCACTAGTTCGCTACAGAAACTGTCTAAAGCTATACAAAAATTTCTGTTCATCTCATGTGAAGACCAATGACACTATTGAAAAACAAAATTTTAGAGCAGTTTTCGAATCAAAGGACTATAATTCAACATTTAAGATGTTTTAATTACATAAAATTTTATTATGCAAGTTAAGGTTTAAATAACTGATGAAATACAAAAATAAAAGAAACATCTTTTGGCACTTCTAGTTTTGAATTTTTTCTTTCTTTTTACCTGAAATAGTTTGTAGTTTATGATGCCAAGCGCAGCCCCGTCTCTAATGACCTCGATGTCGACGGGACGTTAAACCCGATCTTCCTGCCTTCCTTCTTTCCTTCTAGGCGCAGCCGGCAGAATGCTGTAGTATGGCTGTTGACAATTTTTCGGAGTTTTTTCCAATTGGTAATAGTAAATTTATAACAACGAAAAAATCAGTAAAATAAATTCCCATTAAAAAAACTATTTTACTTTTTGCATTTCCCGTTAAATGCTCAGTGTGGTCGTGTGAACCTCCATGACAACACATACACGCTACGGACATTAATGCACCGCGTACGTTTCCCGCAACATTTCGTTAACGTTCAACAGGTCAAGAACCCGTGTCTTGCTGCAGAAAGTGGTATGGCACTTGTTTGATAAAATGAGATCTGGAAAATTTGATGGGAGGGAGCACGAGGTGAATGCTGACTTAATTAATGCCTTATTATGTAAACTGAAGGTGGGTGGAGGAGAAAGGAAAGGAAAGGGAATATATTATTGATGTCAGCTGCATCGAGAATTTATGCGGAATCAGCGGTGACGAGTGAAAATGGGTGCCACACTGGGTCACGAACCCAGGACCTGCTGCTTACTTGGCAGTGACGTTAACAACTGCGCCAACCGCACTGAAGGTGGTAGATTCATGACCCATCGAGGAGAACCAGTTATACGAATGTGTGGTGTTTGTTCTTTCGAACATGTCCGAAAGAACAGACACCACGTATTCGTATAATTCCAACCAGCTGTCCACTGAAAAATAAGTCGAATAAGCCCATAAAAGCAATTACTTCTGTGCTTTTGGGATTATAAGAGGACCCGCACCACAATATTAAAACAAAGTAAAAAGATAAAGCCTATGGCGCAAGCCCTTGTCGGGACTCTCAGCCTGACTGCTGTTTAGGTGCAACCTTACTATTCACCGTGGCACAAGAGGATGGAGGGGTGACGGCCCCTTCCTCCTTGCCATCTTTTACCCACGCGGAAGGTCCCCGCTACCCGTTTTGACAGCAGACTGAGTGGACCTGGAGCCGTTCTGGAGGGTCCGGAAAGAGGAAAATCCCCCTGCTCTATCCAGGATTGAACCCGGCACCTCCAGGGCCGGAGTATAGTGCTGTGCCCCCTGGGCCAGCAGGGGCCACATTAAAACGAAGGCATTTTTAAATTTTATGTTTCTGTGGTGGGGGGACCTGTGTGGTGGGGACCATAGACCTAGCGCAGATAGCCTGCGAGTAAACGGGGCGCTGTGAATATTTTAATTCTTTTAAAGTGGCCCTGTAAACAATATCACCTAGGACAACAATGGCAAAACATACTTTGTGAGCGCTAATTTGCCCCTTTTTAATGCCAAATAAATAAATTATATATATCTGTTGATTCATTTCACAGGTAATAGTCAAAGAAATCTCTCGATGTGGTGTCGGAAGTAATGAGCACAGGGAACTGGCGTTTACTGGCAGATCTTAGAGGGAGGGAGTCATTTTTCACCTTAAGATGTTTTTAGCATTGATTGGACACATAAGTCATAATATGACATGGCTATTTAAAAATTTATTTCATAGATATTTAATAAATTCCAAGTACCGATTACATTATATCTCTCACTTAAAAAGCATTGAAAAGTACCTGAGCAATCAAGCTCAAATGAACACAAGTTGTGCCGGCCAATGTGGTCGAGCGGTTCTAGGCGCTACAATCTGAAACCGCGCGACCGCTACGGTCGCAGGTTCGAATCCTGCCTCGGGCATGGATGTGTGTGATGTCCTTAGGTTAGTTAGGTTTAAGTAGTTCTAATTCTAGGGGACCGATGACCTCAGATGTTAAGTCCCATAGTACTCAGAGCCATTTTTGAACACTTGTTGTCAACCTGCCACCGCGTATTCTTTGCCGTATAGTGTCATTTTAATTCGATATTGAGGGGTGTGGGGTTACCACAACATAATCCCGGCAGTAGACTGCTTTCCTTACCTTTTTAACCGCTGCTACCATCCACTTAAAGTAGTAAAGGAGTTTTGCTGTTTGGGGAGCAAAATAACTGATGATGGTCGAAGTAGAGAGGATATAAAATGTAGACTGGCGATGGCAAGGAAAGCGTTTCTGAAGAAGAGAAATTTGTTAACATCCAATACAGATTTAAGTGTCAGGAAGTCGTTTCTGAAAGTATTTGTATGGAGTGTAGCCATGTATGGAAGTTAAAATTGGACGATAAATAGTTTGGACAAGAAGAGAATAGAAGCTTTCGAAATGTGGTGCTACAGAAGAACGCTGAAAATTAGATGGGTAGATCACATAACTAATGAGGAGGTATTGAATAGAATTGGGGAGAAGAGGAGTTTGTGGCACAACTTGACAAGAAGAAGGGACCGGTTGGTAGGACATGTTCTGAGGCATCAAGGGATCACAAATATAGCATTGGAGGGCAGCTAGGAGGGTAAAAATCGTAGAGGGAGACCAAGAGATGAATACACTAAGCAGATTGAGAAGGATGTAGGTTGCAGTAAGTACTGGGAGATGAAGAAGCTTGCACAGGATAGAGTAGCATGGAAAGCTGCATCAAACCAGTCTCTGGACTGAAGACAACAACAACAACAACCATCCAAGTAGCCCCGCAGATGGCCTCACGACGCTCAGTGTTCTCAGAACTAGTCCTCAAACCAAGAAAAAATCCCTGAAAGTGCCGGGAACAAAGTACATCTCATAAATGTTTGTACTAGTTAAAGTGTTCTTGTATCTCACCAATTTAGCCAAAACCTGCACTAAGCATTCCTTACCTACATTTGCAATTGGACTCGAAACTTCACCAACGTGTTTAATATATTCAGTCTGCTTCCAGTTAAAATCCCTGTCCACCAATATTTAGCAATTTCTTCCAATTACATGTTCTTCTTTAGGTTTAGAAATATGGTTCGTCTGACCCTCCAAGACGCAGCTGTTGTCTCTATAACTGTAATGTTTCTTTTCCACAAATTTCAACCCAAGATCCCATTCATTAAATTATTTTAATAAGTAATCTGAATCTACGATGTGAATAGTTATGTTTATCACTACTTTATCTTGATAATATACAGGGAGAGTCAGCGAAGAAGTTCACGCCAGATATTTCCGGAACCGTTTAGGATACTGTGATTCGGTTTTCGCCCAGATCATTTGTGAGAAAGTACTCACCAAACAACATATAGCCTCTTTTCTTATTTATATTAAATACAGAGATATCGGTACGAGCTTCTCGTTTTCAAATGGAACTACAGTAACTTCTCCTGCTATAGTGTCGTAGTTCTAAAAGAGGCGAATCCAACTCAGTTTCACTCTTCAATATCCGATTACTAGTTTCAGAGTAATTACAGTACTTATAACTTAGGATTTATCTGTTCTGAGCATGAAACCGGTTACTGTGTTATGCGTAAGTTCATGATTTCATACTCAAATTAGGAAATATGTGAAACGGATAACGAGGAAACAGAAAGTTGCAAAAATGGTTCAAATGGCTCTGAGCACAATGGGACTTAACATCTGGAGTCATCAGTCCCATAGAACTTAGAACTACTTAAGCCTAACTAACTTAAGGACATCACACACATCCATGCCCGAGGCAGGATTCGAACCTGCGACCGTAGCGGTCGCGCGGTTCCAGACTGAAGCGCCTACAACCGCTCGGCCGCATCGACCGGCTAGAAAGTTGCACCACCGTGATGCAAGTATAGAAGGAGAACAGAGGAAATGTGTTTCTCGTTGTGTCTGTGTCGGTCACGTGCGTCGTGTGCTAGTTAGTTTGAAAAATGAACGTCATTCAAAAACCAAGAGAAAGTAGACATGCTAATTCTTTACGGAGCATGCAGAATGAACGCGAGGAGAAAATTTGTACGCACAAAGGGATACACACAGATGGTGTCTTATAACAACGACATTTTAGCGAAAGGGCAAAAAATTGTTTTCAAAAATGGTTCAAATGGCTCTGAGCACTATGGGACTCAACTTCTGAGGTCATTAGTCCCCTAGAACTTAGAACTACTTAAACCTAACTAACCTAAGGACATCACACACATCCATGCCCGAGGCAGGATTCGAACCTGCGACCGTAGCGGTCTCGCGGTTCCAGACTGCAGCGCCTAGAACCGCACGACCACTGCGGCCGGCTAAATTGTTCTCGGAAGATCACTGGAATAATGCACAGAGGGTAAGGATCAAGCCAACAACAAGCTGAGCGAACGAAATGGGTGATGTGGCAGCTGCTGCTCATAATGCACATGTTGACTTCATATAAATTATAGTGTCTCTGAAACAAGTCGCCCAGCGTAGTTACCATTTTGTGCACAAATAGCTTCCATTCGTGTCATGCTTCCTTTCAGCAGCCATTTACCAGCGGGGTTGGAGAAGACGCACATAGCTCGATTCAGATGCGACGTCAGGGCAATAGATTCTTTATTCTAAGGATTTTTTTACCGATGAATTTACCTTTACTAATCAGGGAGACCTGAATGTAGGAAATGTGTTTTCTTGGATCGTTTAGAATCTGCGTTCGCTGTTGAAGGTTGAACATCAGAGGCAGCACAACGTGAACATTTGGTGGGGGTTGGTAGAGACTACATGATTAGTCCGTACCTCACTGAAGAAACCTTAACGGGTGAAAAATACGCATCATTATTTACCGAAGTGCTCTCCTAAAGGAAGTATCACTATAAGCGCCACTGGACTTTTTCTCTGGGGTAAACTCAACGATGAGGTCTTTACACATTTCCGACAACTCAGGAGAATTTAAAACACGCGCAATGACAACGAAGAAATCTCTTCAATCTATCTACATCTACATCTACATTTATACTCCGCAAGCCACCCAACGGTGTGTGGCGGAGGGCACTTTACGTGCCACTGTCATTATCTCCCTTTCCTGTTCCAGTCGCGTATGGTTCGCGGGAAGAACGACTGTCTGAAAGCCTCTGTGCGCGCTCTAATCTCTCTAATTTTACATTCGTGATCTCCTCGGGAGGTATAAGTAGGGGGAAGCAATATATTCGATACCTCATCCAGAAACGCACCCTCTCGAAACCTGGCGAGCAAGCTACACCGCGATGCAGAGCGCCTCTCTTGCAGAGTCTGCCACTTGAGTTTGTTAAACATCTCCGTAACGCTATCACGGTTACCAAATAACCCTGTGACGAAACGCGCCGCTCTTCTTTGGATCTTCTCTATCTCCTCCGTCAACCCGATCTGGTACGGATCCCACACTGATGAGCAATAATCAAGTATAGGTTGAACGAGTGTTTTGTAAGCCACCTCCTTTGTTGATGGACTACATTTTCTAAGGACTCTCCCAATGAATCTCAACCTGGTACCCGCCTTACCAACAATTAATTTTATATGATCATTCCACTTCAAATCGTTCCGCACGCATACTCCCAGATATTTTACAGAAGTAACTGCTACCAGTGTTTGTTCCGCTATCATATAATCATACAATAAAGGATCCTTCTTTCTATGTATTCGCAATACATTACATTTGTCTATATTAAGGGTCAGTTGCCACTCCCTGCACCAAGTGCCTATCCGCTGCAGATCTTCCTGCATTTCGCTACAATTTTCTAATGCAGCAACTTCTCTGTATACTACAGCATCATCCGCGAAAAGCCACATGGAACTTCCGACACTATCTACTACGTCATTTATATATATTGTGAAAAGCAATGGTCCCATAACACTCCCCTGTGGCACGCCAGAGGTTACTTTAATGTCTGTAGACGTCTCTCCGTTGATAACAATCTGTCCGGAAGTCCTTTCATCAGCGATTGAAAAGTGTATTGAAGTAGACTGTAGGAATTCCGTACACTTGATGATGAAACTGAAATTTTAAGGAAGTGTTTATGGCAACATTCTTTTGTGATTTACTTTTTATCACTATTTCTGGCGTAATTTTGCAACGTTAGTGTGTATCATGACGTCAAGCTATAACTTACCAATCTTTACACCTGAATTCTCTGTTTTACGAATCTGTTCATTTTTAGACTTTGCAGCTTTCTTTCAAGGCTCTGGCAGAAACGAGAGTAGGGCTGTTACAGTAGTCAGCTGGTGACCATTCTTAGATGTCACGACTTTTGACTTCCTGTTGATGTGGCAGCCCAACAGTATATAACCAAGTTTGATTAACATCAGTTTTTAATCAAACGTAAATCCAGTATTCCGTTGGCAGCAATCAGATTCATGTTACAATCAGATAAATCCTACATTCTAAATATTATAAGTTCTCCGAAACTGAAAATCATATTTTGAAGAGTGAAACTCCGCTGGATTCGTCTCCTGTAGAGCTACGATACCAGCAGCAGAAATTACTACAGTTCAGTTTGAAAAAGCGACTTTCATATCGAAATATCTGCAACTAATATAGCTATTAAAAGAGACTACATGTCGCTTAGTGCCGACATTTTCACAATTCATGTGACTGAGAGCAGAACTGGGCTATCTTAAAGGCTTGAGAAGATATCTTAGATGATCAGCTTAGATGGATCACGCTGTATTTTCTATACACCGACAAAAAAGAGCAAAGTAGATGGAGCAGTGTTTAACGAGATCTTCATCCTATGACACGGATTAAGGCAAATGACGTGATATTTTGTTTAAAAAGACATGTCCGATTACCTTCTCCGCCCTTTCCAGACCGACTTCTTGCACTGTCTCTAATGATAATTCTGTCGAGATGACGTCATAGCATAATCTCCCTTCTCGATTAAAAATAATGTTTGAAAAATTTAACTTGAGATAATGTCTCATAGTCCCACAGATCAGTAGACACAACGTATTGCGTGACATTATTGCGTGTGCACACATTTGTAAAGAAAACGGAACAAATCTTCTGTTTCTTAATTAATTTAATCTTATAGAGGTTGTACACGGCGATAGGAATTCCATAACGTAAGTGCATTTTGAACACATCACACGTTGATAAAATATACCCTCGATTAGCCGTAGCTCATAATACACATTTCACTAGAATTTGCTATAAAAAAAAAGAAAAAGTTTGATAATCAAAATGAGAAACGTTCTATGTGAATGTTGAAATTAAGGGAGTTTCGTGATAAGAAATTACCTGTTCGTGCAGAGAATTGGCATCTGTCAATAACGAAGTGTAGTGAATTGGAAGGAAGCCGATATGTCTCAGATGCGAACAGGTGGCGTTCTGTCGTTTGCTAGCCTGTTGGAGTGGATCCGATGAACAGTATGCTATGACGAGAAGGAAGTGTCCCAGAAAACAAGATTCATAGCATCCGGTCCCCACACCTGCAGCGTACGGCCCTGCGACGCGCAGTGTCTGGCGCTCCTCTTTGTTGTGCTTCACTTCAGAGAGAAGAAGATGGAACGTTCTGTGTTCTCCTCTCTGGAAAAGGAATGTAGAAGAGATATACGCTGCACATAAAGCGACTGCTGTCATCCAGTCACACAATTGGTTCGGACGTCCTGCACGGCGAGGACTAGCGGATGCAGTACGTTGTCAGGAGACGTGGCTATCGCGTACTATCCCCAAGGAAGATTAACGTATAAAACCTTGTCGAGACTGGGTATTCAGGGATAGGTTATAAGCTGGGGTTTCAGAGGATGGAGCAGGAAATCGGACGTGGGATTTTCAAAGGAATTCACTCGAAGCGATTTTAAAGTAACTACGGATAATGTAAAGCTGGAGAATTTGAATTCCACACCTCACGCAAGCGAGAACAGTGTCTCACTTCGCTCTTTGAATGATCACATCCTCATAAAACTCGTTCACAGCAATTACGAGGGGTTATAATTAAAAATAAAGTTACGTAATTAATTATTTGGTTGCAAGTATACGTCTGCAGTCCTAGTACACATTGCAATCTTCGCATCATAGCTCCGCAGCTCGCCGCTGGAGGCAGCTGAGCGAAATTAGGCAGCCCATATCCTCTTTGTCAATAGTCGGCGCTATTTTGTTTTGCCTCCTCTAGCGGCGTCATGTGTTGGGAATGCGGACATCTACCTGCAAATAAACAAAACATTAATTACGTAGCGGAAACTGAACTTTATTACAACTCGTCGTAAGCTGGACATCATTGAGTGACAGTACTGCATTTGTGCTAAGTAATCGAGCAAAATGTAGAGTATTAACATTAATTACGTAGCGGAAACTGAACTTTATTACAACTCGTCGTAAGCTGGACATCATTGAGTGATAGTACTGCATTTGTGCTAAGTAATCGAGCAAAATGTAGAGTATTATATCGAGGAGTTATGTCGCTAGCTGTGCGGACTTCGAGTGTATTATAAATGAAAATAAAATTACTGTGGCTTCCAGCCTGCTGCAAGCGTTTCGATTTGAAGCTACTTTGATGGTTTGCGCATCAATATTTATTTCTTAATTCCAAACGATTCTTCCTTTCATACAACGAGAATGACCGAACCTCGTTTGAGAACGTCCCACCTCCGAAAAACACGATGTGGTCCGCAGCCTGAACGTTAGCAACTGCACCACGAATGCTGAATACTTCACTAACGAGTGAACTGAGAAGTCACTAATTTGCTTCTGAGCCCTATAAAGAAGGAAATAACATAGCTTCTAATTGTATTTTATAGGAGTGTACTATTTTCAACAATGTGAAAAATGTTCAACCACGATGCCGAACGCCTCTACACGTATTACTGCGCCTGGACGATGTTTCTGTCGGTTGATTAAGAATAATATAATGTGCTCGTTTTCCACTACAAAACACCGGATTGGCCCACTGTTGCTTGTCTCCATCATACAAGTGAACTTCGTGGTGTTTACGAGTTTTTCTCTCTTCGATTTCGGGCGAATAAAGTCGATTTGTCATATAAGAGAGGTTTCAAGTTTTCATCAAAATCCTCTGTTAACGTCGGGTATCCATATGAATAACAAAAGTAGAAAACACTCTTATAGTAATTTTGTTGTTGTTGATGTGGTCCTCAGTCTAAAGTCTGGTTTGATGCAGCTCTCCATGCTTATGGATCCCGTGCATGTTCAAATGGTTCAAATGGCTCTGAGCACTATGGGACTCAACATCTGAGGTCATCAGTCCCCTAGAACTTAGAACTACTTAAACCTAACTAACCTAAAGACAACACACACATCCATGCCCGAGGCAGGATTCGAACCTGCGTCCCTAGCGGTCGCGCGGTTCCAGACTCAAACGCCTAGAACCGCTCGGCCACAAGGCCGGCCCCGTGCATGTCTCCTCATATCTGCGTAGCTGCAGCAACTTACATCCACTTGAACCTGCTCGGTGTAGTCATGCCTTGACCTCGCTCAACAGTTTTTATCCTTCACACTTCCCTACACACTGGACTCGCATTCGGGAGGACGACGGTTCAATCCCGTCTCCGGCCATCCTGATTTAGGTTATCCGTGATTTCCCTAAATCGTTTCAGGCAAATGCCGGGATGGCTCCTTTGAAAGGACACGGCCGATTTTCTTCCCACTCCTTCCTTAACCCTAGCTTACGCTCCGTCTCTAATGACCTCGTTGTCGACGGGACGTTAAACACTAACCACAACAACAACTTCCCTACATTACCAAATTGACGATAAGTTTTTGCCTCAGAATGCATCCTATCAACCGATCTCTCTCTCTCTCTCTCTCTCTCTCTTTTTTTTTTTAGTCAGGTTGTTGTGCCATAAATTTCTTATTTCTCCAATTCTATTCAGTAATACATAATTATTTGTTTGACCTGCCCATCTAATCGTAAGCATTCTTCTGTAGCATCGTATTTCAAAATCTTCTATTCTCTTCTCATCTGAAATATTTATAGTACACCTATCACGTCCGTACACGGCTACACTGAAAAAAATACCTTTAGAAAAAAATTCTTTATACATAAATTTATGCTGCAGAATAAGGGATTTCTCGTTTACACAAACGCATTTCTTATTACTGCCTGTATGCATTTTATACACTTAAACCATCACAGGGGATCAAAATGGAAGACTGGTTCACGTTTCAGAATAGTTTACCCAAGAGGATGCCAAAATCATTAAACCACACAGTAGAACGACATGAGCTAGTGAAATATTAGGTAGCTGCATAAGTTCATAGCGTTTTTGTTTTGCATGTTGGTAGTCAGCCTGCTATGAGTTTATTCATCGACTGTCGTTTCTTATTTGTAGTTCACTGTAGCTATTTGAGTTTACATATTGTCATTCTATCATCTGTAGGTGGTAAGTGGAGGTGTGGACGATAGAAAACAGAGTGCAAAGTGGAGAAATTGAGACATTTCTGACGCATTCTTCTGTTTCAGTTCGTTAGAAAGGTGAAAGCAGAAGAGGCAGCCAGAAACATTTTCTCTGTGTATGGGGATAATTTCATTTGGACCATCCACAGCAGTGAAATGGTTTTCTCATTTTAAGAATAATTGTTTTGACATTAGTGACTCTCCACATTCAAGAAGACCTTCAGAGGTTTGATGAAGATCGTTTAAACACATTAACCCACACTGATTCACGCCAGAGTACTCGAGAACTGGTAAATGTGATGAAATGGTTCAAATGGCTCTGAGCACTATGGGACTTAACATCTGAGGTCATCAGTCCCCTAGAACTTAGAACTACTTAAACCTAACTAACCTAAGGACATCACACACATCCAAGCCCGAGGCAGGATTCGAACCTGCGACCGTAGTGGTCGCGTGGTTCCAGACTGAAGGGCCTAGAACCGCTCGGCCACACTGGCCGGCTAAATGTCATGAATTGTGATCATTACACAATCGTGAGACATTTGCATTCAGTGGGGAGGTTCACAAATCGCGTGTATGTGTACCGCATACTCTAAGCCAAAATCATAAAAATCAGCAGTTGCCCATTTGTGCATCTCTGCTTGTTCGTGACCAGATGGTTTATGAACAGCACCGACCATTCCTGTGCTCTATCGTTGGGTGAGACTAAACAAAGCAGCAACTTCCCGTACAAAGACTTCCGCACATCCACAAAAGATAATGTTATGCCTCCGGTGGAACAGCGACGGTGTGGTGTACTTCGAATTGCTTCCTAGAGGTGTAACCGTCACTGCTGACATTTATTGTCAACTACTGAGACAAGTCTTGCAGACGCAATCCAAGGACAACTAGGAAGCCTGCGTGAAGTGATGCTACTTCACGATAACGCCGCCCGCATTCTGGTAGACTGAAAAAAGAACGCTATACTGGAGTTGGGATGGGAAATCATTCCGCACCCGCCTTATTCACCTATCTTGCGCCTTCAGATTTTTAAATTTTACGCTCTCTATCGAACAGCTTTCAAGGAACTTCCTTTCCGGACGAAAATGCGCTCCGAATATGACTCGACGAGTTGTTCACATCAAAACCACGTTAATTCTACAGTCGCGGGATCGGAAAGTTACTCCAGCGTCGGTAGACTGTTGTAAATAGCGAAGGAGAATATATTATTGATGACTAAAGTCTCTGTTATGTGTATCTGTTATGTTTATAAAACTTATGGAGAAACGCAACAAATTTATGCACCATCCTAAACTAACAGTACTGATACCCCTTGCTTTTAGCTGCTCGTAATAGTAATTTAGCAAGGCCATGTTGGCTGATTTTACAAGGCCAGATCCTTCAATCACGCAGAATGTCGGACCTACAACTAGTGAAAAGTTTGCCGCCCCTTTTCAGGAGCGATATTTTAGTCTGACGTTTTCATAGATACTCCTTCGATGTGGCTTCACCTTCTGCGTGGCTATCTGCTGAGAGATCAAAAGACGCACTGAATTGTGCATTTGGAACCGCGCGACCGCTACGGTCGCAGGTTCGAATCCTGCCTCGGGCATGGATGTGTGTGATGTCCTTAGGTTAGTTAGGTTTAAGTAGTTCTAAGTTCTAGGGGACTGATGACCTCAGAAGTTAAGTCCCATAGTTCTCAGAGCCATTTTTGAATTGTGCATTCAAGAAAACAGGCACTCGTATGAATAACTCACCTAAGCGTACATTCTGCCACCAGTACATCCATCTAAACACAGTAAGTTCTGTACAGCATGTTGCATCCACCCCTTAAACTGTAAACGTTTCTAACTCCCTAAATAAAAATGATAGAAATTTCATTTAAACTGATTTATACACAGTTTGCTGAAATTAATCAGCTATATGATACTAAAATAATATTCTTCTATTTAAAAAATTATAACTTGTTGCTGTAACTCTCTGGAAAATAACAAAATAACCTCTATTTGTGACTCTACGAGAAGCGTAACGTTTCTTTCGTTATTTCTTTTACTTATCGTTTTGTAAGGTACAAAGAAAACTACCAGATCTGAAATACGTTGTGTACCGTTGAGGCACGCAAGCCACCTCATTGCGACAAGGTCAGTGGTTCGTGAGGAAAGTAATCTTGATTAGCCGAATCGAGTTTAAATGATGACGGTTTAATATCTTTTAACACTAAATAAACGTTCTTCGTGCATGCAGTTCCGTGCTCCACTGCCATGTACCTTCTCCTCTGAACAGACGCTTCTGGTGTTTCTTCTGGGAAGTTATTCAAAGTGTATATAACTTTCTTGAACACACGAGCAGTATCAAAATAACAGTGACCATGATTGCTGTGTTAAAAAGTACTGCAAGCCGATGAGTTTCCCCCTGCTCGAAAATACGGCATGAGAGGAATTAAAATTTGGGATTTCTGCTAACTGAGGTGCTTGCAGTGTAGCAAAGACGCATACATATGGACGAATACATAAGGCTACGTGATCAATAGTGTAGTAAATCTACGCTGACGGAGAGTCTTGGAGAGGAACAGGTAGTCAGTTTCGCTACAATAACGTACTAGACGCACCCTTGAGGACTTCAGTTACATGCTACAATGAAAGGATAGGAGGACCTCGGTGTAAGATGAGCAAGTTGGAAGAACACTGCCTGTAGCAAACTGAGGTGGGGTCCATTTAGATAAGTGGAAGTTTTCTACGAAATGGTTTCTGAATATTTATGGTCCCATGGCCCACGTCACGGATGGGCGAGAAATTTATGACTCTGTAAAATAAAATCATATTATAGAATGTCATTGGAAAAGACTTTTAGAGGAGTGTGTCGATAGCGAGAGTTGCTTGAGCAACGATATACACTGGAGAGCCAAAGAAGCTGGTACACCCACAAATATCGTGTAGGGCCCCCGCGAGGACGCAGAAGTGCAACAACACGACATGGCGTGGACTCGACTAATGTCTGAAGTAGTGGGGGAACTGTAGCCATGAATCCTGCAGGGCTCTCCATAAATCCGTAAGAGTACGAGAGGGTGGAGGTCTCTTCTGAACAGTGCGTTGCAAGGCATCCCAGATATGCTCAATAATGTTCATGTCTGGGGAGTTTGGCGCCAGCGGAAGTGTTTAAAGTCACAAGAGTGTTCCTGGAGCCACTCTGTAGCAGTTCTGGACGTGTGGGGTGTCGCAATGTCCTGCTTGAATTTCCCAAGTCCTTCGGAATGCACAATGGACATGAATGGATGCAAGTGATCAGACAGGATGCTTACATACGCGTCACGTATCATCCCACATCACTCCAACTGCACACGGCCCACACCATTACAGAGCCTCCACCAACTTCAACATGCACAGTCCATGGATTCATGAGGTTCTCTCCAACCCCGTATACGTCCATCCGCTCGATACAATTTGAAACGAGACTCGTCCGACCAGGCAATATGTTTGCACTCATCAACAGCCCACTGTCGATGTTGACGGGAGCAGGCGAGGCATAAAGCTTGGTGTCGTGCAGTCATCAAGGGCACACGAGTGAGCCTTCGGATCCGAAAGCCGATGTCGATGATGTTTCGTTGAATGGTTTGCACGCTGACACTTGCTGATGGCCCAGCATAGAAATTTGCAGAAGGGTTGCACTTCTGTCATGTTGAAAGATTCTCTTCAGTCGTCGTTCGTCCCGTCCTTACAGCATATTTTTCCGGTCGCAGCGATGTCGGAGGTTTGATGTTTTACCGGATTCCTGATATTCACGGTACACTCGTGAAATGGTCGAGCGGGAAAAATCCCCACTTAATCGCTACCTCGGAGATGCTGTGTTCCATCGCTAGTGTGCCGACTATAGCACAACGTTCGAACTCACTTGAATCTTGATAACCTGCCATTGTAGCAGCAGTACCGGATCTAACAACTGTGCCAGACACTTGTTGCCTCATATAGGCGTTTCCGACCGCAGCGCCGTATTCTGCCCTTTTACATATCTCTGTATTTGAATACACATGCCTATACCAATTTCTTTGGCGTTTCAGTGTATATGAACTAGTGGTAAACCCGGAGCAGAGTTTGCTGGACCTTGGTGGAAAGGGTACACGGTGGTTAGAGTCACACTTATTCGAAGACTTGGCATGAGTTGAGTCGTTAACACTGTTGCTACGCACGCAAGGTAGTCATTTCTCCATGATGCGATGCGACACACTCCCTGGAGACACTTACTGACCCTGTCTGCCACTACTACCACCAAAAACTACTGCTTCCATTTGGTGCCTGGTAAAATCAGAAGGGACTACGTAAGTATAAAGTTCCCTAGTTCTAGCCCTAGACGGGCCAATCGGGCACGACCGATAGCCGTCTCATCCTCTGTCAATGGTGTCACTGGATGTGGAATGGAGTGCTATATGGTTAGCACACCGCTCTGCCGCTCGTTGTATGGTTTTTTGACGTCGGCCCCGCCACTAATCGCTCGAATAACTCCTTAGTAGTCATCACAAGGCTGAGTCCTCCGACCACGGAAAAATCTTTTGAAGTAACAGGAATCTAACCTGAGTCCCCCGCATAGCAGTCAGCCCATAGACCACTAAGCTACGGAGGCACACAGCAGGTACCCAAAATGTCAAAAAATATAACCAAAGCCTGTAGAGAATTGATCATTATGGAAAAAGTACTCTTAGATTTCTTAATTCAAGGAATTGGGTTAAGAGTTCACTCATAATCACTCGAGCTATGGATGCCAGAAAGCCATTTGCATGTAGCCCATGAGACAGAAACATATTCACTCATGTCGCAAATAAAAGCTTTCTTACGAAGACTAAGCTAAACTAAACTCCGTCCGAACAGGTCTCGGAAGACCCGACGGTACTGACCGACTGTCGTGCCATCCCCAGCCTGTAGGCGTCACTGGATACGGATATGGAGGGGCGTGTGGTCAGCAAACCGTTTTCCCGGCCGTTGTCAGTTTTCGTAACCAGAGCCGCTACTTCTCAATCAACCAAATAGTTCCTAAATATGCCTCACAAGGGCTGAGTGCATCCCATGTGCCAACAGCACTCGGCAGACCGGACAGTTACCCATCCACGTACTAGCCAACCCCAACAGCGGTGAACTTCAGTGATCTCACGGGAACCGGTGTTACCACTGCGCCAAGGCCATTGTCTTAATAAGAAGGCTACAACACAAATTTATTTTACTGTTTAACAGAGGGCATGCTCGCCTTATACGTTAATACACTCATGTTTAAAAAAATGGTTTAAATGGCTCCAAGCACTATGAGACTTAACATCTGAGCTCATCAGTCCCCTAGACTTAGAACTACTTAAACCTAACTTAACCTAAAGACATCAAACACATCCATGCCCATGGCAGGATTCGAACCTGCGACCGTAGCAGCAGCGCGGTTCCAGACTGAAGCGCCTAGAACCTCTCGGCCACAGCGACCGACACACTCATGTTCAGAAAAAAACAGAACTTCTTCAACGACTAGAGATAGGACGTTCATATTCACAGGACATGTAAATTAGTATGTTCTGTAGAAATGATTAGCGGTCGGTCCATGTCGGCCCGCGGATTCTAGATCAACATCGATATGCGGCACAGCACCACCTGCCGGTGAAATGTGCCTGGGGCTCTCGTTGTTGCTATAAACCAAAAGTAATGGATGTGTGTGACTTGAGCAGACGTGCAGGATGCTCGAAGACGTATGCGTGAACCGCACCGTCAAATCAGTGAGTTTGAAAGACGGCACTTTATTGGCATGAGAGAATGTGACGCATCCATTCAGAAAACTGCTGCTCTTGTTGGACGATGTGTTTGGGCAGTGCAACGGGTTTGTGCAGAATTGTTCATGGAAGGCCGTAGAACACGTCGAGATGGATCAGGTCGCACCCCCCCCCCCCCCCCCCCCCCCCGAGAAGATCGAAACCTCATCCGAATGGCATTGCAGGACAGATCTGCGTTCTCCTAGGCTCTGGCGCAACAGTGAAACAGTATAACACATCTTGCACTATCAGACGTGGCAGTCAGTCGCCGTTTATTACAGCAGTGGTTACGTGCGAGACGTCCACTTCTCCCCCTACCTTTGACTAATGTGCTGAAATATGCTAGACGGCTATGGTGTACGTCTCCGGGGACAGGAATGGCATCAGATAGTGTTTATGAACGAATCCAAGTTCTGTTTGTTTGGGTATGATGGCCACATTTTGGTGAGCCGCAGGAAGTAGGAACACCATCACAGTGACAGTATTTGCACGAGCGCCAACTCAAGACCCTAGGTTGTGAGGTGTTATTCATTACAACTACAAATCACAGCTGGTGCCTGTCCAGGGCGGTGCAGCCACTGTGACCTATGTGAATGACATCCTGTGACCCGTAGCCATACCCTTTCTGAACAACACTTCAGAAGCAATTTTTCACCAAGACAATCCACGACCATATGCTGCACGAATACGTACTTGTAGTTATCTGACCCTCCGCCACACACCGTCCGGTGGTTTGCGGAGTATGGATGTAGATGTAGATGTTCTTGCTGTCACAGGATGTCAGCCTTTTGCCCTGGACCTCCAGATCACCAGACTTGTGACCAATCGAAAGTTTTTGGGATATGGTGAAACGACGGACGCTGCACTGTGACTCGATGACAACCACCACATATTAACTTTGGAACCAGATGAATACAGGATGGACAGTTATTCCAAAAGACCCCATTCGCGCCTTGTACGCGTCGATGCCATCACGCATGGAAGAAGTTGTCAGTGCCCATGCCGGCCTTGTTGCCTCTTGGCAACAGGACACTTGCTGAGCCAAGGTCACTGAAATGGTGATCATTTCTGCAGAACATACTAATGTACATGTCCTATGAATATGAACATCCTATCTGTAGTTATTTAAATTGTTTTATTTTTCTGAATATAAGTGTATTTGGGGAAACATTATGAGGGCGTCAGAAGGAAGCTTCTCCTTAAAAACAACAGGACGTGGAATAGTGCGCAGACTACTAGCTAGCTTGCTCCAGAGGCGGGCGGCAGGAACAATGTACTTTGCGAATGTTTTATAGATGGGTGAAACATTCATACTAGGATACTATTACAGGAATGAAGATTACGGTTTAACACCCCGTCGACAACGAACTTGTGTTCCAATTATGATGAGATGAGAGATACTTAATCACTTATGTGAGGTACTGTGCTGCGTGTGCACAGAGGTGCCGATGAACAATACATAGCTTATGATGGCCACGTAACTTAGATTACCGCAACCAACCTACTGGGAATATGTAGCAGATATAATACACGCAAGCAATCAGTTTAGTGTACTAACTACTCCAGTGTGCTGCAGGAATATGACGTCTCTAATAAAAACATAACATTTATTTAGCCACAAGCCGAACGGATATTACTGCTTTGTCAATACACCTGATTTTGATATATAGGCCTACTTGTATGTTTTTCCGTGCCGTTTAGCAGCCGCACCTAATCATATTTTTATTTTAATTCCGGTTACTACACTAGAGTGGACTCTTTAATTAATTAATTCATGTCAAATTATGGAATTACAGTATTTCTGTTGATGCGCCCATAAATGTGAAAAGGTGTTCCTCTGATGTTACGGGAGTGGCGCTGTGCTCGTAAAAAATCGAGAGGTGAGTGCAGTCGCCACGTGACAGAGTCCCTCTACTAATTCATACATTTAGATATTCGAAGGCAAATGTTAACAGACACGGATATTACCGAACTACCAGTTTAGTAAGTCACGGTTATAAATATTGACGCGAATTGCTTGCAGAAGAATGGGAAAAACTGGTAGAATAAGACTGCGGGGAAGATCAGTTTCGATTCAGTTGAAATATAAGAACACACGCGATAATACTGACCCTACGACTTATCTTAGAAAATAGGATAAATGAAGGAAATCTTACATTTATAGCATTTGCTGATTTAGAGAAATGTTTTGAAGTTGCTGATTCGAATACACTCTTTGACGTTCTGAAGGTGGCATGAATAAAATACGGGGTATGAAACGTACTTCGTACAGAAACGAGATTGCAGTTGCAACAGTCGAAGGACAAGAAATACATGCAGTAAATGGGAAAAGAAGGAGATAGGGTGGTCGCCTATCCATAGTGTTAGTCAGTCTGTAAATTGACAGTAGTAAAAGAAATCAGGGAAAATTTTTGAAAACGAATTAAAATTCAGGACTAAGACGCAAAGACTGAGGTTTGCCAGTGACATCATCATTCTGTCAGAGACGGCAAACCGCTCTGAAGAGCATTTAAACGGGTAAGCCAGCCGGTGTGGCCGTGCGATTCTAGGCGCTTCAGTTTGGAACCGCGTGACCGCTACGGTCACTGGTTCGAATACTGCCTCGGGCATGGATGTGTGTGATGTCCTTAGGTTAGTTAGGTTTAAGTGGTTCTAAGTTCTAGGGGACTGATGACCTCAGAAGTTGAGTCCCATAGTGCTCAGAGCCATTTGAACCATTTAAACGGATAAGAGCTTATAAGACGGTCAAGGCCAACAGAATGTAGTCGAATTAAATTAAGCGATGCTAGGGAAATTATACAACGTAATGAGACGATAAAAGTACTAGATGAATTTTGCTAATTTGGCAGCAAAATAACTAATGACCGTAGAGGTAGAAAGAAAGTATAATAGAGACATGCAAAAACAAGAAAGGCGTTTCTGAAAGAGAGAAATTTGTTAATATCAAAATAAATAAATAAATATAAATTTTGGTTTGTTTGAATGGCCATCGATTGTAGTAATTGTTAAACACGATTTTTTTTCGTCTTAAGCACAGTGCATTTCATTTTATTTCCACAGCAACATGTTCATATCTTTTAAATGAAAACGAAACGTGGCTAGTGTAACACTCTCTCAAATTGCAGTAGGCTTAAGAGAGAAAAAAACGAATAACTGGTTCTTATTTAAGTTTCAGTAAGTCTTTTGTGAACCTATTTGTCTGAAGTGTGGCTTCGTACGGAGGTGAAATGTGGAAGATAAACATTTCGACAAGAAGAAAATAGAATTTTTCGAACTGTGGTGCTAGAGAATAATGCTGAAGACTAGGTGGCTACATCCGATACCTAATAAGACGTGTTGAGTCGGACTAATGAGGAAAGAATGTTCTGTCACATCTTGACTAAAATAAGGGATTGATTGACAGATATAGTATTGAAAATTCAAGTAATTGTTAGCTTGGTAATGCAGGGAAGTAAAACAAAAAATGTCAAGGAAGACCAAACCTTTACTAAAGTACACAGGTTCAAATCAATGTAGGATCCAATGGTTACACAGATATGAAAAGACTTGCATAAGACAGACTTGCATGGAGAGATGGAAACAGTCTCCAAACAGGTGAGAACAACAACAACGACGACGACGATGACAACATGGAAATAAAATGGAGATTGTCAGAACATGCAGCCAGGTGAAATGGGCCAATAAACTGTTTGCTGAATTCTAAGACATTGTAAAGGACTGGGTCGGTGGAACGTACTAGAAAACATGCCAGGCAACGTGGATGTTTATGACTCAATACTATATTCCACGGGAAAGTCTGAAGGAGGTCTTTATCGAGCAGTGGGAGTTTATAACAAGGACACCCTGACTGTAGTGACTGATTCGGCGATCAACAATATCGAATCTTCATGCGTTTTTCAGCCTTTGCAGGAGGCGCTGCTCTTTCAAAGTCTTCCTGCACGCAGTAACATGACGTACCCTCCCTTTACTTCCGAATGTCGCCCGCGAAGAGCTTCAGAGAGCGCAGACACCACCTGCCAGGTCGTTAATACACACCGTTTACAATAATAGTCGTTGAGATATTCCTGGTGCTATATTCACTTTTGACGATGTCTTCCCACAGAGAGCTACACGGTTAGTCCTGTTACACTAGTCGGACTGCGGACATGATTCGATATCCCTTAAGTTTTTTTATTTTTTTTATTTTTATTTACTTATTTTTTTAACTAGGCGACGGTGCGGAACTGTATGAAAAGCTTTCTGGAAATGAATCAACAAATACAATATCAACCTGGATTACTTTAAATACTTCCGGATCTAACAGCGTACGGGTCCAGTCTGCTCTGCTGTCGGATTTCCAAAGATGTCATTAGTGTTGTCACTGATGATTTGTGCAATGTTGCCAGATTCCCTACTCCTACACCTACCACGTTGTAGTGGACATCGTCCAATTACCTTATGTATAAAAATCAAGAAATTGGAGGGAAATTTAAAAAATCCAAGATGGAAAACCTTGTCCAGTTTCCTTAAAAATAAATTCCAAGATGGTGGACATATGCCTCAGAAAACAAGATGGCAGATGTGGGGATATGGGTGCACTCTATATGGTTGCTGTATTTCATATGGTTTAAGTTTAGAACCCAGGCCTAAGTATATAATAGCGGAAAATTCAAAAATCCACTTTCCATAAGTTTCAAACTGTGTTACTTCAAAGCTCACTGACACAGTTTACGTGTTTAAACAATTTCCGCCACCCAAGTTACCCTGAGGTTGAAAATATGTAGTTCATTTGTGCTGTTCTGATCACATCTCCCAGGTTCACTGTCGCCAGTGAAATATCATTAGTGAACAACGGTTCCGAATTAAACGGCATGCGACTTGAGAGATTGTATGATAGCATAATTGAGCACGTGTCGGATTGCACAACATGGAGGTGACGATAATTAATGCCTTCCTAGAGTTCTTAGCCCCACATTTCTAAAGTAAAATTAGCCAGACAGTACTGCAGTGGTCCGCTGGAGACGCACATATAAGTGATGTGTACAGAGAAGAGGTTTTATTCACAATATAAACGGAGCCACTTGACAAAGAACAGTTAATGTCACTCCACTGCAGTATGAAGTGTATTGTTCCACCTTTTGCACGCAATAAATTTTAGACTCTGTGTAAGACGGACTGTCCAAGTTTTTGGTAGCTTGAAAGATACTGAAAGTGCGATTCTTGTACTGGTAGGCCGTTCTTCGCCTTCCTTGAGTGAAGTATATGCTGATGAAAATGTTTCCTGTTGAATCTGACCGATGAGAATGCCCAAGACAGTGATACGTCCCGAATTTTTCACCGAACATAGAATCCATACTGTAATGCGAAGTATTTTCCAATAAGAGCCGTACTTTTTGTAGTCAGTGACCGGTTCCTTTGTACTTACAAAGAGCGCTTGGTGGTGTACCTTATGAATCTCTGTAAATGTCAAGAGTGGTACGGACTTCTGAGATTGAGTAGCAGGAGGACCTGAGAGCTATGATGCTCAGTTTCATCATAAAGATGATGGACACAGGTACTTTACAGATAGGCCCAGCGAGAATATATCGGCGGGATTACCTTGCTTAAGACAGTGAAAGCATTGAGATGGAGATGTGCTGTTCTTGATTTCGGCACCCGACTACGGACAAAGGCTTTTAAGCGCTTTAGATCACTTTGTAGCCAACCTACAGCAATCACTGAATAAGTGCAGACAGTCCCTTTCCTAAGATCGCAGTTTGTAGCTTGTTAGAAGTTGCGTGAATTTTTTGTATCTATAAGTGCCGCATATAGCTCTAGACATGACGGAGTAGCGCTTTTGACTGGTGGAAATTTTGCCTTGCTGCACACGAGATGAACGACGAGAAGTGGCGCAGGATTGCATTCGAAGATGATTTATGGCGCCGTACGGTCATTCGGAAGCCTCGTAGAATATGTGCAATGCGTTAGTTGTCAGATACAGTATCAGACGTATTTACAGGATTTATTAATCATTTCTGACTAACGCCAGTATGATTTCTTCTACACGGTCAATATCGATTTATACACTACTCAATGTTAGTTAACGTTTTGTCGCTAATGATCTCGATGTAGACGGTATGTTAAACTAGAAACACCATTTATATAAGCAGAAATCAATCTATTGTTTAGTGGTAGCATTACATTTTTACGTGATTTTTAAGCGACTGTAGCAACAAATTATAATGATCGACTCATCAACGAATTTTGTATCAAAATCATTGAATTTTACGTCCAAATCATAGAATTTTCCGTTGAAATCGACGAACTATGTGTCGGAATCGGTGAATTGTTTGTCGACCTCAGTGACTGTTGTGTCCATATCAGAGAATTTTATGTCAAAATTGGTTCTTTCAGACATGATAGTTTCTCACAGTACTGTATTCTCTGCAAGTGTTTTCACCTATACATAATTTCTGCACCGTACTTCCAATAAAATGCTGTTAATGTAGTGGATAGCAAGAGTACCATGAATGTCACTGCAGTGTGTTACGTACACCCTCTAAACCAATGTAGCATGATTCGGGCCTTGAAACACCTTGCTTGTAAGAGTGACTACAATTGCTCTAAATGAAACAGTCGTACACTTGTATAGTGCTTATATAAAGCCAATTTTTGTTGTATTTCACATGTAATGGCAGTGGTATTGTACTGCTTTACGTAGAAAACTCTTAAAACAGGTTATTATCAATACCCAGTCAATGGATGACGTGATGAAAGCGAGCTGCTTGGGAGAAACCGACGCACACACTCAACGTCATTTGAAGCTTGAAGTTAACAGGATGCTGCAGATATTGCAGTAAAGTTGCAACAGTGAATGGAACACTTGTTCATCCTGGCGCCTCGCAACTATTGTCAAGCAGTGGCTAGAGAAATGTTCTTTTAGCACTGACAGAATCTCAATATTTCTGCCACAGGCTCAAATTCGCAACTAAGAAGTTGAAAGTAGCACATGTAATTACATAGGTTGGGTAAAGAAAGAAGCGATATCAATAACATGTCAGTGCGTCTGCTAACATAATGATGGTTTCAAAAATCCGTAATTTTGGACCTAAAAGACTTTGAATCACGGCAAAGAGGAGACAATCGCCGCAGATCTACTGGAGGCAATGTAGATACAGCGTCTAGTGTTACGGCTACATACACACAGGGACAAGATAAGACATGGAAACACCAAACACGTATCACCCTGCCCCGAACGGTATAGGAAACCCGCTGGCAATCTAAATAACTTCCAGTGGCCTCGGAATGCGTAAATACAACTCCTGTATGGTTTTCAAGGTAATCTTACATCATTCTTGCTGCAAAAAAAGCGGCAAGTTCATGTGACGGTGATAGCGATCACACAGCCATCCTTCCAAAGTATGCCACAAAGACAATAACATTGAGGTCTGGTGACTGTAGTGGCCAGGGGAGATGCGACAATAGATCCTCAGGCTCACAGAACTAATTCTGGACGACGTGAGCTGTGTGAATAGAGGCCATGTCGTCTTGGACACTACTGGGAAACAAACATTCTATCATGGGATGGACCTGATCACCCAGAATGGTCACGTAATCCACGGTAGCAATGCGACCTTGTAGAGTAATCATGGGGCCCATGCAATACCATAATATTGGTGGCCAAATCATCACCAGATCAGACCATGTTTGACTGTTTGGACGTAAACTCGACCCAAAGTTAGAAACAGCATGAAACAAGACTCATTCGACCAAATGACGCTCTTCCAATGCTTTACAGTCCACGTTTCATGGCTCTGGCTCACTTTTTCCTGTTATGAGCATTTTCTTCGCTGATTAGTGGTTTTAGAATTTCAGACCACCCCGTAGTTCCCTGCTTATGGAGCTCCTTTCATATTGTTTTGTTGCAGACATAATTCGCGAGGGTGGCATTCAGTTCTGCAGTGATGTTCGCAGCTGTCTCAGTTTTCGTCACAGTTGTCTTCAATGACTTTCTGTCACCATCACTCAACACACTCTGTCATCCGCGCTGTGTCTTGGGGGATGACGTGTTTTTGCTTTCCCTGTATCTGGTATAAATCTTCGAAACGGTGCCTCTTGAAACAGCAAACGCTTCTGTTACCTTGGTTACGGAGGCACCCACCATATTAGCACCAACAACTTTTCCCACACTCGAATGTAATGAGCTCCGATATAATACACTACAACTACACAGAACGCTGTTCTGAGAACGACTGATAATTGCAACGTATTGAGGTGTTGTTGTTGGTCAAATACAACAGTTCAACCTGCAGACTTGGCCGGCAAGAGCATTTATGTTCAAGCATGCATATCTCGCGGTGCTTCGACACTTGTCCATACCTTGTAACCGCTGGCAAACTTCATGTGCTAAATGGAAGTGTAGGAAGTGTAAATAATTTTGTGAAAGGTTTGTTACGATTTTTTAAGGGGCACTTTCATAATTCTATTATAACATGGCGATATACGGGAGCAATTTGCGATGTTCAGGACGTCTGGGAATGTGATGTGCTGATAGCAAAGGCACGTAAATGTAACCTCATCAGGATGTAGCGGGTTTTATTTCTGGAACCCATTCAGCTCAGATCAGAACAGGGACACATACCCAACCAGTAATGCAGCGTTATGGTAATGTAGACATGTGAATGTAAACTGGTCGGCATGCTGTTATAGGCCTATATCTTTTCCCCATAGTGTGTGTGTTCACAGTCGCCGCCGACCAGTTGAAACGCACACCAGTTTCTCTGGCTGACTGACTACCATGGTTAATTCTGTCGTAAAGAATGCAGTAACACGGAAATGCCCTTTAAGGAATGTGATGATGTCTCTGTAACAGTTGTGGGAACCGTTTATAGCCCACAAACATTCCATAGCTGTCAGATTTCAGATGTCCTACTGGTTTTCCCATGGCCGTTTTTATCTGACATAATTCCGTGTCCTAAGTTTAAAACTGGGTTGTCCCTGACATCATGCAGTGAAACAGCTGTAGTCACTCACAAACAGCCTGCATGGTTCCATGACATATTGTATCCACGCAACGTGACCAGTTCAAAATATCTGTTCAATTTTCGAGACGCTACAGTTGAATATCCTCAACGTTCGTCTGCAGTGCCGAGGTATACTAACCATGCGGTGCACTCAGCACACGTGTTCTGTATGCCATAGTGAAACGTTAATCATTTACAGTCATCAGTGTTCTGACACCACAAGGCAGAAAGAACTGTTGCCCACAGTCGATTGCAAGTATCAAGCCATTCCCCTCTCTCAATGTTCATGTTTCATTATCTATGTACGTAGGTTCTCATGGGTTTTATTTATCTCTCCTTGGTTCAAATGGCTCTGAGCACTCCGGCCGGCATACCGCCTTTCAGCTCGCATGTTCATTTATTTTATTTCCGCTGATGACAGTGATCCTGAGAGGTGTGATCAATCCTAGAAGTCCCTTCACGACTTCTTCAAGCATGTAATTAACCGGGATACCCTGAAAGTGATAGTATGGATATTACTGCCACCTGTGAGAACTACATCTACTAACTTCCTCCTATTCTGCTCTCTGTTCGAAACACAATTCACTGATGTCAAAATGTTTCAAATGGCTCAATGGCTCTAAGCACTATGGAACTTAACATCAGTCCCCTAGACTTAAAACTACCGAAACCTAACTACCCTAAGGACATCACACACATCCATGTCTGAGGCAGGATTCGAAACTGCAACCGTTGCATCAGCGCGGTTCCGGACTGAAGCGCCTAGAACCGCTCGGCCAAACCGGTCGGCTCACTGATGTCCATTCTCCAACTTTTACAGTTTACTTTGCAGTGTGAATGAACGATGGAAAATAGCAATTGATAAACCGAAATCTGATGATAATTTCATGAACATTTGGTGGCATATACTTACAGAAACTTTCCTAGGGCTTGTATCACTCAGAATCGCCACTGTGTTGGCTGTAAAAAGCATAGCACTACGCTGTTAAACAGGTCTTCACTTGCATACTCTTTAACCAGAACCCTGCTTCGATGCGACTCCTGGCAAATTCCTATCGCACCAAAAGCATACACACAAAAAAACTCAATGATCGTTAAAGAATAATACTGTCATATATCAAAGTAGTTAATGGTAGTTGCGGTCCCTATGTGTTTTCTGAATTGGAGTTTCACCGTCTTAGAGTTTGCGACCATTGCGTGTGGTGATCTACGCAGAAAAACGTTGCTGGGAACAGTATGGGTGAAAGTTGGTCACGATGCTGGAAAGTTAATAAGGTCACTTTCCTTGAAGTGCCCAAGGTGAGAAAGTGGTCCGAAAGCGTCCAATTCTGACATTAGAGTGGGTTTAAATTTATCATCGTGCACCCTTAGAGCACAATGTCTGTATCAGACAACAGCCTACTTGTATCTGTCCGCATTCCGAACTCAGTGAGATGACATTCCTCTAATTAGCGGTGCAAAATGGTTCAAATGGCTCTGAGCACTATGGGACTTAACATCTGAGGTCATCAGTCCCGTAGACTTAGAACTACTTAAACCTAACTAACCTAAGGACATAAAACACATCCATGCCCGAGGCAGGATTCGAACCTGCGACCGTAGCAGCAGCGCGGTTCCGGACTGAAGCGCCTAGAAGCGCTCGGCCACAGCGACCGGCTTAGCGGTGCAACATACTGTATGGTGTCACAGGTAATCTGAGAGTCCCGGCACGTATCGCACATTGTGAAAGCAGCATGCTGCGTAGCCTAAACCCCTGTCGTGACACGGCCTGGGAATGCTGGTGGGGGCAGCTCGCTGGAGTGCCAGTTGCTCAGGGTCTCGGCACACACTGGGGGTCCTTGTAGCGGCGGCGGTTAGTGGTGCGGTTGGTGCGTTTAGCCTACGCGGCAGGCAGCTGTCGGAACGCAGTCGAGTGGCCTAGGCCCGGCGCTCTTAGCCCGCGGGGCGCCCCGACCCCTCGTGAGATTTGCGACCGCGGAAGAAGCCGCCTGGCGTGTCCTGCATCTGTTTAAAGACGCAGTTATTTCTGTCCTATTACACTTGTCGGTAATTGTTTAAACGGCATAGGTTCCGCCATCTTGGATTATGCAGGGTGAACATTAACAAAACCGACAAACTGCAGGGACGGATTCCCAATAGGAAATGGAGGAAAAAAGGTCCAACGAGAATGTGTTCGGAAATGGGCAGTGTGCGGGAAACAACAAATCGTCCCAGTATACAGTACAGAGCTGCATTGCATCCAAGGCACAACAGATGTTCAAAGTGGCGTCCGAGGGATGCAGTGCACGCCTTTACACGTCGCATTAAGAATTTCTGCACTCTTTCGAACGTTCTGGCCTCTCTCCGAATTGTGTAACAGGTGTGGAACCAGGTCCTCCAAATCTAGTGTACGCACAGTCCGCTGCCTCCCTACACGTTCATCTATCTGAAAGGATCCGTGATAACACAAACACCCAAAATGTTGTTTGATTTGGTTGGTGTCAGTGAGAGTACTTCTTTGGTATAGCCGTGCTGCTTCTCGACTGTTTCCATCTGCTTGGCCGTACACAAACACCATCTCGGCTCTTTCCCGAGGTGAATGCCAGACCATTCTGCTGCTTGCAGCACGCTGCGTCCATCACAGTCTGCAGCACACAAGGAACTGACGGTAGGTGGTCAGAGGAACTTTCATGCGTCATCTACAGTGGCAACGATGCATTTCCGGACACAAGTTCGTAGGACCCTTTATTCTTGATTTCCAGTCAGGAAACCGTCCCTGCAGTTTGTCGGTTTTGTTAATGCTCACCCTGTGTACTTAGCACAAGTTACCTGGCAATCATGCAGGCCGCGCTTCTATCTCCAGGTGTGCTACCTAGGATCGCCATCTTGGATTCTGATAACACAGAGCCGGAAAAAATCCAATAGGACGAGTAGAATATGTCCGCCTTCTTGAATTTTATACTTAGAGCTATTGGGGTAGGTCCAACGGTGGTATCTTTTAATTTAACCCCAGTTTTTGAATTTATCGCCATTATATACACACGGCAATTGGTCGATGTCCGCTGTGACGTCATAGGAGTGGGGGAGAAGTGAAAAGGTGGGGAATCATGGAACATTGCATGGCTCATCGATAATGTCTGTCTCGTTATTGCGGACCACTTTCATGAATGACGTTATCCCAAAGGACAGATATCACGAGCTTCTCAGATATCTCAGTTTAGATAAAAAATCACCCTGAGCGGAACCCCTGCCAACCAACAAATTCGCTCTTTTATCTGAAATTTGGGGAAACTTCAAGGAAGTCAATATTGGTGCCTACCGACCTGGAGACAACGTACCCATAGACGAGCAACCACTACCACTCCACTCAGTTTAACGTTCAACAAACCCAACAAATATGGCCTATAATTCTGGATCGCTGCAGATGTAGCGACGAAGTGTGTAATTAGTGCTTTCCCATGTCTCGGAAAAGAGGACACGATTAGAGAGAAGCAACCACCCGGAGAGTTCGTCGTTCTGTGTCTCATGGTACCATTTCTAAATCCAGGAAGAAACATGATCACAGACAACTTATTGACACCTCTTCAACTTGCTAAGAAGACCAAAGGAACGAAAACGACATTAGTTGATATAATGAACAAGGTTCGTCTTGAAGTTCATCATGAAGAAGCAGCCAAATGCTGAAATACACTCCATCATCCACCAGACCGGCTGCACAAACTGTACCACGACTGTGTTCAAAGGAAAAAGAATAAAAATGTCGTTCTTTTGAGTATACTGCATGCCGAGGTAGCAATAAGCACATATGGAAAAAAGAAAGATGAAATTATAACATTCTACGATGCAAAAAAGTATGTGGTGGACGTGGTTGATCAAATGACCTGTAAATATACCACAAAGTTTCATACGGGAGATGGCGGATGCATGTCTTCTACAACATCTTGGAAATGACGGTAGTAAATGCATGTGTCATCTGCAAAATAGTAACGCACAAGAGAATGGAAGGGAAGAAGTTTATACTTAAGCTGGCGAATGAACGAATCAAACGAGAGAGCAGGAAGAAGGACAGAGAAAAGAAGAGGATACGGGACCAAAATCAGCTAGAAAGCGGAAGAAGTGTCAAATCAGCCTCTGCAAAGACAAGAGGAGCAGCGACAACTGTGTGAAGTACCACAGTGCCGTGTGCAGAAAATGTGCGCGTAAAACAGAAATCACTTGTGCTAAGTGCGTATAGCAGATTTGAATGATATGAGCAAGAAGTACAACAAATCTGTGTGTAGAACATATGTGAGTATAATGTATTAATGATCACTTTAAATAATTACTGTTATAGCTTGCAAAAAGGTATTCTCTAAAATGAAGTACTTGTTTACGTCAAATATGAAAATATTTTATATGAAGTTTATATGAAAATATTTTCTATCGTTTTAGGAATGTCCGAAACTCCACCGTTCTATTTTTAAAGACAAGTTCATTCGCAACGGAATCACTGTTGTGTGGCAATAAATATGTTTATCATTAAGTAGAGTTACAGCCTTTTCATCTTCAGCCTCAAGTTGTCCGAAAACTTTATCAGGCAGGATGAGTGAATGCCCTATCATAGGAAATAAAAGTATAATTTTATGTTTTGTGTAATCTTCAGCCAGAGCATTTCAGTGATTTTTGTTTCTTCTGACCGCCATCATCAGCAACGGGTTTCACATAATAATAGTTATTTATCCATCATTCTCATATGCTTGCAGTATGCTTCAGCTTTTCTTTTATGAGTATTTAGATCACTCTGTAGTTTTTGCCTCATATCCGCATCTGTACTGGTCTGCTGCAATCTAAACGCGGAAGCGACAATCTGTGGCTGGAAAGTAAACTCCAATGTTATAATCTTCGTCAAAATGTTTCAATTGTTCATAAAGTGTAGATTTTCATCTTGACACTCTTAATACTGTAACCAAACAGTTTCAACGCTTAGCTCGTTTTAGAGATACTAAGGAGTTATAGTAGAAATTCCATTTAAACACCTGAATAGATTCAGTAAATAGCTTGACTGCACCTGAGGACACATTACAACGTCTGCTATGCTCGACACGTAATGCCTGAAATTGTGCATAAATACTCCACGTGTAAATGAAGCACCTTGTAACAGAATTGCAAATATTAAGATACGAACACGTTACCACTTTCAATGGAAGTTTTGTATATATGCTGAAAATATAGAATTTAAACAAAATGTTCATGAAACCACGAGGAAACGAGTTTTACAACAGTCAGGCCATTAAACTGATGTATTAATACAGAACATAACGAGCTGTGCATCTCATTTGCTATTGTGGACATAACGTGTTTTGCTGCTTTACAACCACTTGACATTACGTGTTTCACAGCAGCTCCAATATTTCAATGTCGTTTCTTTTGCGGATAAAATGCAGTCGGCACAATTCCAACACTCTAGGGATGTGTGCCTTGGCAAGTTTTACAAGATGAGAGAGTGATTCCATTTCTCGAAAAGAAAGATGTTACAGATTTTGAAACTGGGTGATTGATTTGTATATTGTACCATGCGAATCGTGCGGTATGAAGAAAATTTTAGGTATTTGTATCCTCCATGGTATCGCGGTTGTCACAAAAGTTAGTGTATTCGTTAACTGAGTCCACAAAGTCCTTCTGTTACAACAGGTACGCGCAGTTAACATCAGACGTGGGCGGCGTGCAGATATCGAGCGGAAGCAACGCCGTCCTGTAGCTGTGCGCGCTACCCCCACGAGCCGTATTTCACGAGGAGCTCACTGGTCAGCAGACAATTTAGAGCCGCGGTGAGCCGAAGTGGCCACGAGAGTGCCAGAAGCAGCGAGAGCCTTAAAGTATTCGTCACAGGATGGAGAAATACTGCGCAAGCCGCAACAAGCACGCATAACTCCGCGCCGCGTCGACCACCGGATGAAACCGGGAGTGCGGCCAAGGCCCGGCTGGCCAGCTCACAGCAAATCCTGGCGCCGTTCCTTCCTATTTTGTCCTCAGTGCTAACGCTGCGTTGTGGGGTATCTTGCACGGCTTATAAATTCAACTTCAAGAATGTCTGCAGCTTAGAACGCGCGGTGCAGCTAAACGGAACTGCTTTCATTTACGAGTGTAGATTAAAAAGCGTTTTATTTATTTATTTAGTAACAGCTTTTGGACATCACCCATACAGCCAGACTACGAATGGGTTTTTTAACATTAAATGTGTAACAGCCTTAAAACGGTGAAATGAAACGTGATGCAAGTACTCGCACTATTGTAACAACAATTAACACTTACATTAATTTTATCTAAAATTAAGTACATGACCTAAGAAAATTAAAATAAATTCATTAATATGAAAGGCGTGCTGATAACACGAAGCTTACTTATTCATTTACTACGGTACAATATAAGAAACACTTTCCCTTTATTCTTATCTGTGCTTCTGCTGTAAAACCCTATAGGAGTCTATGTACTTACACGTCTTCCATTGCGAAAAGAGTTTGAATGTTCGTTGGCAATGCATTGTTGGAGGACATCACACGCTTGAACAGTATCGTGATTTTTTGAAATATTCTATAGCAGCCGAAGAAATCATGGTTAACGTCTTTTTCACCGCCGCATTCACGTATAGAAGATAAGATCATGTTGAAGTGGTAGAGATGCTGCCGGAACCTCTAGAGTTTAAATCGAAGGCGTACCATTGTCAATATAAAGTTTCTGCTGTACCTGCATCTTTGGTGCCAGGGTCGGGGAGATTAGATACTACTACGATGTATTTCATAAGACCGGTGTAAATTTGCGTCCATCGTGCCCTTATTCTTATCCCTACGGTATGAAGGAGATCGTTAGGTGGCACTTTACCATATTTCACTAAACCATTGTAGACACCTTCCACGGCCATAATGTCTACTTCTTCATTTCCCTTTATGCCGCTGCGAGCCTTCACCCACAACATAATGATAGTCATATTTAGGCGGGAAAGCTCTCTAACTATTTCTATCATGTGATACCCATTATAAGTTTTGGTTTTACAGATATCGTAGCCTTTTGGCAGCATAAATGCTGAGGGTGGATCTGATAAAATAATGACTGTTTCTTCTTGAACTCTTTTTGCGTATTTCATTTTCTCTGGATTGGATTGCTGACTAAGTCCATCTATAAAATGTGTTTGAGAGGAAACGGGAGTACTCCAATTGGTGATAGTGGGAACCATTCTTCCATTCTGGAGAACCAAATCACTTAATCATTTGCTCTATTATTGCGGGATATGGAAATATTAGCGCCATGATGTTTACCACGTTGGAATTTGAAAACGCAATTCATCCGTACAGAGATACGCTTTACACTTTCACAAAGGATGGGTTTTGCTGTTCTGCCTTGTCACGTTTAAAAATGTAGCGGTGGTTTAATAGTTTTGTTTGTGTGGTGTGCAGTGATGACGAGAGTATTTACATGTGCAGAGTAGGTCCGTATGGTGTACGTCTACAGTTATTACAATAAAAAGGCGAGGGTTTCTCCTTGGGAATTCCAGTAACGGTTTCCTGCACGAGAAACACCTCACAAAACATAACTTTACTGAATAGTCAACATACTACGTAAATATGATTTCGTTTTGCGGCGCCCGCATTGAGTGAGAAACACGGATGAGTCGAGATGGAAAACATTCTTAAGGCAATGGAATGTAACACAGCGAGTAGTGTGCAACAGTTTTTGAAAGTGTGGGTAGTCTTACCCGAGTCGGAATCAGGGGGTGTGTTCTTTCGCTCTGTCACGTAGATGTAAATGTCGATGTGATACATTTAAAGGACTGAGTAAACAGAACCAGTAAAACATATGGTTACACACGGGAGAAGAAATTATCGTATACTCATAAAAGGCTTAAAAATTAGCGAAGCAAGATGATTAGTTACAATCACATGCTAAACATAATAGAAAACCCTGTACGATCATCACAGTTAAATAACGATTCATATATTAATCAAACAATCAATTCAACTTGAAAAGAATAAATTGTAGCAGAGGCACATGCAAGTTAAATGCAGTAACTTGTGCTTACAGTATGACAGAAAGTTATTGATGAGCTAGTTCAGATTGGCTCAAATGGCTCTGAGCACTATGGGACTTAACATCTATGGTCATCAGTCCCTTAGAACTTAGAACTACTTAAATCTAACTAACCTAAGGACATCACACACACCCATGCCCGAGGCAGGATTCGAACCTGCGACCGTAGTGGTCGCGCGGTTCCAGACTGTAGCGCTTAGAACCGCTCGGCCACACAGGCCGGCTAGTTCAGATTGCTACCAGATTAAAACAATATAATACGATCATATCCCAAATTTTAATTATCAACACTAGTATTTTAAACACTAATGTAAAATGCGCCATGAATAAAAAAAGCAAATCCTTATGTCCATCACAATATTCGAAGCTTAGCAAGCTAACTGAAGCATAAGGATAAAGGATTTATGACGGCGATTGCTAGTAGACAAAGTGATCAATCACAGAACAACGGACATAAACACATATCTTTTAGACATTAGTTACAAAGTTTTTACACGGAGTGGTTCACCGTGATTCTCCGTTAACAGCGGAGGCTCGTTACAAGAAAGGCGAAATGCACGATATAACAAATTATTCGCCAGTTTTGTTGATATTTGAATTTTTTTCTTTTTGTGAGTGTAATGCATGAAAGATGACTGACCGCCTTCGTGAATAAAATTAAAATACACTGGTGTGGAAAGCTTAAGGACGGAAATAACTTTCTGATCATGTGTGACTGACATCTAATATAGGTCACTGAAACTTAGACCATACGCAGGAAGAACTGCTACAGAGTAGTGCAGAAGGGTAACAGAAATACGTAGTGAGATGAGCAGAAATGGCACTTTTGTTGAAAGACAATAATTATACCTAATTCGCCGCAGTCCATCATGGTTTCTTGTACATTACAAACGTGCGGGACGTTGTACTTAATAGCGTATGTGATCTCCACGGGCAACATTATATGCTTTGCAATGTACTCCCACTCTGGCACAAGATTGGTAAGGGGTTCTTGTGGCAGGGTGTCCAATTCCTCCAATGGCACGGTTGAAAAGTGTTGGAAGGCAGTCGGTGCATGTGGACGAACTGCAATATATCTCCCCAACGCATCCCACAAGTGCTCGATGAGCTCATGTGGAGAGAGGTGGAAACACGTAATGCACCCAGGAACATTGTCGAACATGATTGTTATGGAGCTCCAGATGTTATGGTGTGGAGAGGAAGAATGCTGCGTGAGTATACTGACCGCCCAATCTTTGAACGCGGCACAGTCACCGGTCAACATTATTGCACCACTGTACTTCTTCCCTCCGTGCATTTAGCCATGACTACATTATTATGGATAACGATGCACTACCACATCGTATAAAGCAGCCGGAGAAGCTCTTGCAACGAGAGGATATTCGGCGAATGGACTGTCCCTCCCATTCCACCGACTTAAATCCCATCGTGCACGTGCTGACGACAGGACATGGCGACGTTAAAAATCCATATGAATAGATGCAGTACGGCTGTCGGTACTCCTCAAACAGGTGATACAATTATTCTCTGGCAGAGAATGTTTACATGGAATGAAATAATGAAATGGAATCTCTGCCATCTCCAATTGTCTTTCTCTGGCGAGACAGCCTTACAGTACACATTTTACGAGACAAGTCGTATATGATCGCCCTTCGTAAATGCAGAGATTTAAGCGCGCGGAAGTGCACAAACTTTCTCTTCCTCTCTTCCCCCCCCCCCCCCCCCCTACCTCCAGCGGTGTACATGCATTCCCACATCCGGTGATCCCGCAATCGCAGGTCGTCGACAGCATATACAGCTGGCCACGCCGAACAAAAATGGAAGTTTTCTGTCGGTTGGGGTTTTGTCGTCACCAGTCGCAGTTCGTCAGCGCCGCGTTCGATTCAGTACGCCGTCGGGGCGTTGACCGTAGATGTGGTGGTGGTGATTGTTAGTGTTTAACGTCCCGTCGACAACGAGGTCATTAGAGCGCAAGCTCGGGTTATGGAAGGATTAGGTAGGAAATCGGCCGTGCCCTTTCGAAGGAACCATCCCGGCATTTGCCTGAAACGATTTAGGGAAATCACGGAAAACCTAAATCAGGATGGCTGGAGACGGGCTTGAACCGTCGTCCTCCCGAATGCGAGTCAAGTGTGCTAACCACTGCGCCACCTCGCTCGGTGTTGACCGTAGAGTGTATGTATGAATCGTGTTATGAATGAAGTTATGGTGCCGCGCACGATTAGCCGAGCGGTCTCAGGCGCTGCGGTCATGGACTGTGCGGCTGGCCCCGGCGGAGGATCGAGTCCTCCCTCGGGCATGGGTGTGTGTGCTTTTCCTTAGGATAATTTAGGTTAAGTAATGTGTAAGATTAGAGACTGATGACCTTAGCAGTTAAGTCCCATAAGATTTCACACGTTTTGAAGTTATGGAAAAGTAACTGGACTATGGCTACGAGTATCGATCACTCCTTTACCCTCATGACCCTACGCCCCGCCACCGCAACATGCCTTACCAGATCACTTACAAAATGGTTCCAGAAGTGGGGTCCTCAGTGTTCTTTTACCCATCACTGTTCTCGAGGAGAGAAGAAAAAACCTACAGTCTTCCACTGGGTGGAGCAATGATTGGTATTATTAGCGGACTTTAGTTTATGGGCACTGTACGGGGAGCCTGCGCAAGACTGAAGCAGACACTATTTTTCTTCTTGGTCATGCAGCGGAGCGGGATCCAGCACTGAAAGTAGGACTGACAGATACTGGTTTTGTTTAGCGGGAATGCGAACGGCAATAACAGCAAGTTTTTATAACTGCAGTTACTGGGTAATCAATCATGGCGGACACACGGCAAGGTGTGGATTTGCAGACTGTTATAGAGCAATTACGCTCAGGAATTCAGCAATTAAAAGCAGATGCAGAAGGTAGGTGGGATGTGGGTACAGTAAATAGCAACCTTCGGAGTATAATCGATGACTGTACAATGGACTCACGGTAGTTAAGAACTTTTATTTTATGCCTACAGTTCCAGTCTTCCGCGGGAGATCAGATGAGTATCTAGCAAGTTGAGGATCGTGGAGTAACTTGGACAAAATAACTGTGGAAAAACTGCGAATGCAAGACTGCACTCGATTTCGTCACGTGTGATTCGACGTGCAGTCAAGTAGGTATCTACGGCGAATTTTAACAGACACTTGTGGAACGGTACAAGAGAAAAAACTCAGCAAGATTTTACGGGACCCAACTCAAAAGCTTGTGTGTTTTGGACAGAGAATTCATCGAGTTTTTTGCGGATCGCATTAGAAACCTTAATGCTAACATATGAGAGCTTAGTGAGAACGTTTCACACAAAGAGGCAAAATTGTTTGAAGTAGAACAAAGGGTATTAGATACGTTTTTGAAAGGGCTACAGGGCGAATTCGGCCGATCAGTAAGATCCTGCCTCGGGCATGGATGTGTGTGCTGTCCTTAGGTTAATTAGATTTCAGTAGTTCTAAGTTCTAGGGTACTGATGACCTCAGATGTTAAGTTCCACAGTGGTCACAGCGATTTGAACCTTTTTTGTAAAAGTAACTGGATTATGGCTGTGAGTACTGACCACCTACCCGCGCTGATGACCGCACAGACTTCAACCGCTCGTTCTGGATCAGATCCCTCACAGCGATAATATTTTGAAAACACATGGTTTATGGAACACACGGAAGGCAGGTACAGAGTTTAAGTACATGCACTGTGCAGGTCGCTAGACATTGTCTAAACACATCAGTAGCGGTACAATGCATCGTTTGGGTCAAATATGACACTGACCTTTTGTGACTGAACCTTGAGCTCGCCCTCGGCCTTGCTCCTTAGCCACAGTGCATCATTACATCTTTCCTTCCCTTCCCTTCTAGCACCTTAGTTATAAGCATACCGATTGAACGAACATTTATTTAAGAAGTCCTAGTGTTGCACACAGTGTGTGACGACACTATATGTAGTCGTATCTCTGGTAACAGCTGCCATATTTATTTCATTAATTAATATTCTTAACACACAAGTGGGTAAAATGCTGTATTTTTCACCAGTGGTATGGTAAATGTTCACTTGATAATATATAAGCAGCTGAGTTAATTCTGTACATGTCCATAAAAGAGATGGAATGTTCCATTAGCCTGCGTGTGCACAAGTCAGTTGATTACTTCCCAGGAATTATTGCGCGTACTGGCTGGAACAGGCGAAACATTTCACGCCTGGTCGCACGCGCGCGTTTGTGTGTGTGTGTGTGTGTGTGTGTGTGTGACACGATTTCCCGTCTGTCTCTCCCTGTGACTTCCTTTATGTATGTGAAAAAAACGGCATGTCAAAATTTTACGAGAGATTTTATTTTATCATAATTGATCCCTGATACAATTATAAACAGTATGTTACGTTTCCATAATAATTGCAACTACATGGAAGAGTTTTTAATTTTTCATAACTCAAAAATTACAATTCTACTATACTTATAAACAAAATGTTACATTTTCCTAACACATTTTCACCTCTGCTCTCATAGTGCAGAAAGCACATCTAGATGCTGACTTGCCCTGTCTTCTTTTCTTAGAAACTCATAACTATTCACTTTATTCTCGAGTATTAAATAATTATCGTCTTTTGATGACAATTCTAATTTACATTGCTTTGTAGTGGAAACTGTACGCAGCTTGAATCTAAGTCCATAATGAACAGTCGACTTTCTATATTTGACATAAATTCTTGGTAATCATCAATGCTTAGTTCTTTAGTTGAAGATTTTTTCACAACTTTATATTTGCGCATTACGTCTTATAATTCGGTTTCAATCACGTACACTTTTTTCTCCAGTGAGTTTCATAATAGTCATCTAATAATTCATCTTTCACCCATTTACGCACATCACTTATAGAAACATCATAAGTATTTGAGATCGTTATATGATGTACAAAGTTATCTGTATTTATATAAGACATTTTAGCCTTTTTCTCCAATATACATCCATAAGCGAAGTCTACGAGAAACATCTTTTAAATATCTGGAATAGCCATTCCTACAGTGATGCCCATAACGATGTTAAGTTTGCTTAGCACAATAGCACCTAGATTTTCCTTAAATACGACACTGCTCTTGCCATTATATCTTGCAATCAAAGCTACAGCTACGTATCTAAATTCCTAACTTGTTAGTGGGGTAAAATCTGTGCAGCAAAATTTGGTTCAAGTGGAGACCATCTTTAAAGAATTACAGAGAAGCCTGTATAAAAGAAAGGAGAGGTTCGTTGAGATCGATAATGAAATTGAACACGCTGCAATTTAGAAAATGAAGAGCAGGACTCGTAGTAGGATCGGAAGTACTGCTTAATGCTGTCGTCAAGTAGCGTTCATTATCAGCTGTAAGTTCAACAAAATTTAATCTGATATTTAGAAGCATATTGAAAAAGGTCCCTCAAGGTAAAGAAGGTAACACACATGATGAATCAGTAACCAGATGGAATATGAGACGTCCAACTGGGAACACGTCTAGAAACGGCGTGGATCCTTTAAACTCAAAGGTGCTTGCCTGTCAAAGTAAGAAATCAATAAGACGGAATTCTGAACTTCACATGCAAACTGTCCGTATAGCAGACGATTCAACATTGTGTATAATGAATATCTAAAAATTAAGACAGAAATGAATCAAAATCTATCTCAGTTGTCTATATGGCGTACGAAGATTGATATGAAATATTATCCATACACCACATTTCTGTACAATGAATACTTCGTGTCTATTATGCGTACAATTGCCCCCACAGAATAGGTTCCAGAGATTTCTTCTTCAATTTTTTTTTCTTTTTTTGCGTGTTCTAGGGATCACATTCACGAAAACTCTCTACGGTGAGGGACGGGGCAGTAGGTTTACAAATAATATACAGTTCCTCTTTGAAAACACGGATACGTACTGGCCACTTACACAACTGGTTTTTTTGAAAATATTAATAACAAAGATTGATAAAAGTAACCCAGCCACATACGTACCATCTATTCAGAAATTCTGAAGTGGATTAGGAGTTGTCAAGCCAAAATGATATCAATTTATTTAATAAGTTTCTTTGCTTCTTTCTGAGCATGAATAAAGTGAAGTTGTGGATAGAGGAGGCTGTTTTTGATCCTACTGCTACGTTTGTGAATGCTACTGTTATTTTCAGATTGTGCCTGACTATTCAAAACAGACCTCGTGAAAGATTAATGTATTGTAAGGCTGTTGTTACAATGTGCAATTCTTTGTGAACAATTGTCTACATGCGTACGCGGATTGGTATAAAACATTATCTTCACACTACCTTTTTAAATTATTCCGTATTACATCTGTGAGTTGAAGAATGCAAAGTAGGCTAATTTTCTAACGCTTTTATCATGAAAATCTGCAATTACACGCAGAACAAATGTTGCTGCATTCAAGCATTTTAGGAGATCATAATATGCGATTTATAATTCAACTTCTGACCAAAATACACACCAAATAATCTTGAACAATCAGTTTTACATAGTTCATTCCTCCACTCTGTGTTGTTGATGATTGTAGGTCTTTCCTTGTACGGAATCGAATACTCTGTGTTTTTCCAAGTTATGTGGTAGACTTTTTACTGAGAACCAATCAATAACACTTTTGAATATTTCATTTATAATCCTTTCAGTTCTTGGGTTTCATTATGATGCTTAGACAAAAGCAAAGAGCACTGTTTCTGATTTATCACTGTATAACAGTTCATTTACATATAGAGCAGGAATAAGACTGGCACCAGAATTGAACACTGTGGAGAGCTAGTAGTAATTTGTACCTACTCAGTAGAAGAACTATCATCAGGGCTGCATGAGCTATTTAACATGATCATTTGCTTCCTATCAGTTAAATATGAAGCGAACCACTTACTCATGCTACCTCGAAAGCCTTAAACTTCAAGTTCCTCCTTTGGGAGTTGCAGAGCCTTAGGCACATGAAATATTGTCAAGGCACGGCCGCTCAAATGATGTGGTATCAAAATTGTGGAATTAAAATAGTGACTAATTCAGAATTTGCAGGTATGTTCAACCACTCTGAATTATACGATTATTGATGGCTCTGAGCACTAAGGGACTTAATATCTATGGTCATTAGTCCCCTAGAACTTAAAACTACTTAAACCTAACTAACCTAAGGACAGCACACAACACCCAGCCATCACGAGGCAGAGAAAATCCCTGACCCCGCCGGGAATCGAACCCGGGAACCCGGGCGTGGGGACGATTATTGACTATTCAACAAATTTGAGAAGAAAATTAGTGGTAAAGCGGGTTATTAATATGTGTCCTACTACCTTTCTTAAAGAAATTCCATACTTTAGTCTGTCTAAAAAGATACCGTGTGGGTGTGATGCACTGAATACATGGCTGAGTGCAGCACCTATGTCAGAAATACACACTTTTAATGCTGCCCTTGACATGCTGTCAACTCAGTGAGACATTTGACCAGCTGGCTGAAGGGTTCGTCCAACGACATCATAAGCAGAACAGTGCCAGGTTTTTGAGGGAAAAACTCATAGGATTCACGCAGAAGCACAACGGGTTTGCAGAGGCATTTTCTCACAGAACTCGTAAAGTGAACTCGCAGACTTACGTACTGAGGCACAATACAGAGGCAAATAGAGTCTTCTTGTGTGAAGCAGAGAATAGTGCCTCGGACGTATTCGTAATGGGTTTTTCGGCATGTGTGCCCCGTTGAGCGAGGATGGAAAATCTAGTGATTTGTTCACGGCTATCAGGATTGCCACGCAGCTGGAAGAGGTCGATATTGCAACTCAGAAACGGAGTTACCCTGGTTTCGTCTTCTCTTATAAGTGTTACACACGTGGACAGGCGAGCGACGTAATAAAGCAAAGTCGTCGCCGCGTGTTTTGACTGTGGTGAGGTTGGTCATACGGCATGTGACTGCGAGAGTAGGAAGCAGAATAAATGTAATGAAAGGAAGCCTTCGTCAAATGTAGACTGGAGTCCCTCAACAGTCGAGCTCATTACCAATAAAATGGTACAATGCAAGGGCATGTGGAGAGATGGATTGTTGCTTCCGTGGCACAGTAAATAAAGAGAAACATAAACTCTTTGTGAACACGGGTGCACATATGCTAGTTATTAGTCTGGAACTCTTGGGTAGGAAGATACTTCGGTCTCCACAATATAGGTTGCTTGATATGGGCAACAACGAGGTGGAATCGTTGGGAATAACACAGCTCACATTTAGCATTGGGGCTAAGAGATTTAAGGAGCATTCGGAAGTGTTGCCATACATTTGTGAGGGGTACTGTGCAAGTCTCAGACTAGATTTTCTGGACAAACATAGCGCTGTAATTGATCTTTCGTGGTGTATGATCGAGCTTGGTGGAGCTTGGTTACCGCTAGGGCGGTAGTGGGGATATGGGGAGGAGGAGGGGGGGGGGGTGGCGTAGCTGCTAGTGAAACAGTGTCGCAAGGTGCACTTCCCATGTAAATGTTGCCAGCTAAACTGTGTATAAGTGCACTGAAGATTAATTCGCGGATTAGCATGCCAGCAGATACAGGAAAATTGATCTGCGTTAGTGTTGGCACGGATTTACCAAGGGAATTGCTGTGCATGGTGGAACCATTGGACTACAACGAGGAATTAGATAAGTTGCATTGTATGGTGAGCAGAAGCATAGTAGGCCTATGTGTTGCGGATGGAGAATTTATTGTTCCTGAGAATATGGACAATTTTGGCATGGACAAGGTTAGTCCACTAAAGGGCCTAATGGTTGCAAGTTTGAATGTCTCAGAGGAAGACGATATTGACAGGTAGAGTGATGAATATTTGTCTTGTGTCGGAACCACTAGTACTCATACTGTACTGTGTTTTGGGAGTTTGCTTCTTGTTTTATACTAGGTAGGGAGTTTGCTTCTTGTTATATACTAGGTCGGTTAGGAGTTTGTTATTATTATATAGTTTGGTAGTGTTTTCCTCATGCATTCACGTTTTTCGAATGAGGGAGGGGAAATGGCGAGAAATTTCTTTCTCTCAGATGATGTGCCGGCACGGGTAGCTGGGAAAAATTTGATAATCTTGCTGATCGTACAACTCATCCAGAGGGGAAGAGGGACTGGATTGCAGAACCAGCCTCTTGAATCTGGAGTGATGTTCTCAAGAAAACTGGACATCTTGATAACAAATAATTGATACGTGCTTAGACTGTCTTTTAGTGAGTGGAAAACGAAAAACGATACGTGCAGGTTGGAAGACATCTTTATGGACTTGCAGGAAGATGTGCAGAAAAAATTAATCCTAGCGGAAATTCAGGAAGCATACCGCGAATTACAACTCTCTTACAGGAAACTGAGCGAGCAGTTGAAGCTGGTGACTGATCTGGTGCCAAGAGCACTGGTTCTGAAAAACAGAGGACGGTTTATTGCAGATAGGAAACTGTTGAAAACGTGGCCCGGGCAGCGGTCGACCAGGATATCAAAAATTTGAACAACACAGTGCGGCAGGTGCAAGCCGTAACAGACACTACAAAGACCAAGGTAGAAAGGCATACCATCCAAGTGGTAAACATGGACCAGGCTGTACTGAATAACACAAGATTGATACGATAGTTAGCAACAGAGTTGACGCAGTATGTGTTAGGGCGTAAAGTCAAGCACCGACACGCCAGTCGAAAAGAGAGAGAAGAGGTGGCTGTGAGAAGACGTCAGACAATCGCACACTGACCGCCCCCTGTCCAGGACGACAAAGGACAGCAGCGGCTTCTATGTGAAGAGGACATAAGCGCCGCGACCGACTGCTGACTCTCCAGTTGACTACTAGCTTCAAGACTACCCACTTGGATAGAAGCGTCAACTCAAGTTACTTTGCGTGTAGCCGGCCGGAGTGGCCGAGCGGTTCTAGGCGCTACAGTCTGGAACCGCGAGACCGCTGCGGTCGCAGGTTCGAATCCTGCCTCGGGCATGGATGTGTATGATGTCCTTAGGTTAGTTAGGTTTAAGTAGTTCTAAGTTCTAGGGGACTGATGACCTCAGTAGTTGAATCCCATAGTGCTCAGAGCCATTTGAACCATTTGAACTTTGCGTGTAGTGTCTATGTAGCACAGACTTGGAATTGTATACACTGAAGAAGCTTATTTATTTCGTATGTCGCCCTTTGCTTGTGACACTTTTGTGTAACTGCCAAAGTTAAGTATTGTCATTTACTCTTTGTAATAAAACTCATTAATACGATTTGTTTGTATGTTTTTCTAGCGAACCTAGTAAGCAGTCTTCCTAGATACCGCATATTTGAGGAAGAGGATGGAGACATAATAGTATGCACAACCAAGCACACTATAAATAGTGATCTTAAAATGATATAAAATCAACTGATTATGCTGGATGGGCGAATAGCTGTGGTCTGATTGTTACGGGTTTAAATGTATTCGCAATTGCGAATATGGACAACCATCAGCTGTAGAATGGAATGACAGTGAAAATTTGTGCCAGAGAGGGACTCGAAACCGGATTTCCCGTTTATCGCGCAGTTGGTCGAGGCGGACGTCATATGACACCTGTTATAGTTGATCGTTGAATATTTAACTCAAATTTTTTATTACAGGCGGCAGCAGCTCTCTGACCGAATACGCTGAGCTACCTTGCCGGCGTGGCCAGTGTTATCTGGCTATCCGTGCACGATTCACGACCAGACCCAACTTTACATATGTCGTCAAGCAAACCTGTACTCGAATATCCATTATGTACATTCCCGTATAGTCAAGGTATTTTACTTGGAGGTCCGTTGCCCTGTGCCAGCGGATAAATACGATACTGCAGTGCCTGTGCTATTCCGAATTACGATAAAACATTACATTGCATCATACGTCGGAATAATGCAGGCACTGCAATATCGCGTTACGGGTTTTGTTGGGAAGTATAACTGATCCAAGATTGGAAGAAGCAACATGCCATACACGGGAAACTGACTTCCACACTATTACCGCTGCAACAATTCCTAGCCGGACTAACGAGAGCACAAAAGGACGCTATAACATTGTTACGGCGTGGAACGGAATCAACCGAAGGCAGTTTGGGGTTATTTTATCACCTGACAGTGGTCGAAGACAACACGTACGGCGCAAGGGCCTGCATGTGTCAATACACTTTCCAGTAGTAGGCTTGACTGTCCAGTACCAGTGTTTACCTGTACAAACTTACCAATGAAATTGAGTGTAGTGGGAAACTTTGTTCGAGCACTAACGAGCGAATTGCTAATAGTCTTGGAATACAGGGGAGCTTATACTGTAATATCCTTGCAGTAGTTATGAGATAGACAGCAAGTGAGTATCACACTCTGTTGAACCAGCGTGATTCCGACTGACACACAGGTATGTGAGATGCAGTTGTTCCTGGTGAAATCTGAAACAACGGAGTGTCGAAGATAAGTCCTAACCCCATCCATATTTTCCCAAAATTACAAGACATTGGATTTATTTGGTATTCAGTCCAGAAGCTATTATTCTGAATTTTCAAGAGAAGAGGAAGCCGCAGAGTACGACTACAACGGAATTAATGAAGAGTGGCATCCTAAGACATGATACGCTTTGTGTCATAGCCAGGATAATGTTGCGCCTTCCAACCACGACTACAGGTATAAAAATGACAGAACAGACACACTTCTTGCTGCTACGGCCGCAGAAGACGTTGGAGATACTGCCGGTTCAGAACATGATCTTTTTGAATAATAAACCCGGATATTCTTAACTCGAAAGACAAATTTAGAGGATCACAGAAGGGGCGGATTTCCGCAGAATAGACGTGGCAACACACATAGCAGTAGCGAGAAAAGCCGTGAAACCATGTTATGAATGTAAGCATTTCAGCTATCAATACTGTAGCGATTCTGATCGCTCCTTGCGTAATTTGTATTTTTTGTAAGCGAAAGACCGAACGACACCCAGAATTACCTGTGCATCAGTTACCTGTTGCCTGGTTTAATAACATCACAGGAAGTAAAACTGAGCAACGAAGTCGCGTTATAGATCTATGCATTAGTAAATATATGGTAAAGAGTCGTCTGGAAATTAGTGTAATATACACTTAAGAGCCAAAGAAACTGGTATAGACATGCGTATTCAAATACAGAGATATGTAAACAGGCTGCGCTGCGGTCGGAAACGCCTATATAGGACAACAAGTGTCTGGCGCAGTTGTTAAATCGGTTACTGCTGCTACATTGGCAGGTTATTGAGATTTAAGTGAGTCTGAACGTGGTGTTATAGTCGACGCACGAGCGATGGGATACAGCATCTCCGAGGTAGCGATGGAGTGGGGATTTTCCCGTACGACCATTTCACGTGTGTACCGTGAATATAAGGAATACGGTAAAGCATCAAATCTTCGATATCGCTGCGGCCGGAAAAAGATCCTGCAAGAACGGGACCAACGACGACTAAAGGTAGTCGTTCAACGTGACGGAAGTGCAACCCTTCCGCAAATTGCTACAAATTTCTATGCTGGGCTATCAACAAGTGTCAGCGTGCGAACCATTCAACGAAACATAATCGATATGGGCTTTCGGAGCCGAAGGCCCAATCGTGTACCCTTGATGACTGCACGACACAAAGCTTTACGCTTTGCCTGGGCCCGTCAACACCGACATTGGACTGTTGGTGGCTGGAAACATGTTGCCTGGTCGGACGAGTCTCGTTTCAAATTGTATTGAGCAGATGGACGTGTACGGCTAAAGAGACAACCTCATGAATCCATGGAACCTGCATGTTAGCACGGGACTGTTCAAGCTGGTGGAGGCTCTGTAATGGTGTGGGGTGTGTGCAGTTGGAGTGATATGGGACCCCTGATACGTCTAGATACGACTCTGACAGGTAAACATCCCGTCTTGTCACCTGCATCCATTCATGTCCACTGTGTATACCGACAGAGTTGGGCAATTCCAACAGGACAATGCGACACCCCGCACGTCCAGAATTGCTACAGGGGGCTCCAGGGACGCTCTTATGAATTTAAACTCTTCCGCTGGCCACCAAACTACCAAGACATGAACATTATTGAGCATATCTGGGATGCCTTGCAATGCACTGTACAGAAGAGATCTCCATTCCCTCGTACTCTTACGGATTTTTGGAGAGCCCTGCAGGTTTCATGATGTCAGTTCCCTCCAGCACTACTTCAGACATAAGTCGAGACCATGGCACATCGTGTTGTGGTACTTGTGCGTGCTCGTGCGGACCCTTCACGGTACTGGGCAGGTGTACCAGTTTCTTTGTCTTTTCAGTGTATGAAGGAATTTCATGTAAGGGATTGTGTTTAGTACAGTTAATAAGAGGGGATATATACCTAACGATGGGAGAATTAATTATGAAGATGTGAACATGTGTAACAGTTAGTAAGAGTCAGGATCTAAGTTCAAAAATTCGGGTCTAATTTTATAAATGATGGGGAAATATTGCACAGCAATGTAGTATTAGAGCAAAGAAGAAAATAATACATAAGAATTGTGAAGAATAAAATAAGACGTCATTGCTAAGGAGGCGTAATGATATTCTGTTAACAGGGCAGCGTGGAGTAACTACGCCTAAATGTTATGCAAGAGGGCCTTTCAGGCTGCAATCATTGCATAAAAGAACACTCTGAAACTAAAAATTAGTCCAGCAGAGTACGGTGACGGCCCTGAAAAACTGGAGCACATTTGGTCACCTGTATGGGAGAATCACCTTACTGACCATACTGACCACTATATAACCCTCACCTTCCTCCCACGCAGGGCTGAGGGTCTGGTGATTCCGTCTGCATTGCTGATTTCTATGGACAGTCAGCTACATTAGTCGCAGGATGACATACGACGAAGTGTTGCCATCCAGTCTGGAGTCTACAGCCATACAAGATATTCGACTTGGGAGCAGGGCGCCTGGTGCCGCCAGTCCTTGGCAGTGCGTGTACCGCCTTACCAGCTATACACTGGGACCGTTCCAAGGGCTATTCTCCGTGTCTGCTGGGACGTCTGGTTTCTCACCATCACGACAACCGTCATCAGGGATATGCCGATTTGCAACTAGCGCTAAGGCCTCGGCGGATGTCTACAGTCACGCTACGCTGTGGGGAACGCCGGCCGCCGCTCCACCCTGCACGAGGCCAAGGAACTGACCTAGTGTAACACTAGGGGCCACGACCGCATATATCACGACGGGCTCTAACACGCCACTCGGCACGTTCTTGAGACGTGTACGCAGCACAGGTGCTACCAGGCACACTGTAGAACACTCAGCAATAAATGGGTGTTAATTTAATACTGCCTCATTGACGTCTTGGGCATGACGGAGGTCCTCTCCACCACCTCTCCACTCGACTGTCCTGAACCCTTGTAGGGGGACACATCCAATGAATTCCTACACACCATCCACAAAAAAGCCCGGCATTGCATAAACATACTGCCGAGCGCAAGGTAGGAAGCTATACGTAATAATTTCATAATTAGAGAATTACGTTTACTCTTTACCATGCCCACCTCGGTGTGTATGTGGGAGGCAGTAACTGGTACTATGTAACAATGGAGTAAAGTGTGAGCATCACCAACGTCATCCATTTGGGGAAAATTGACCAACGATAAGTACTATTTTTCGTATTTTAAATTAGAGCCTTTATTTCCGGTGGCTTCAAAGAGAAATAGCTCTTCCTTTCCCTCACACTAGACGCCTGCCGTTTCACGGAACTCTAAGAGAGAAATGTACGTTACCAGGTACTAGGCGCCAAGCGCCGTGGCAATGAAAAAGAACCTAGTTAAAACAGTTTACAAAATTCCAAGCTCTGACTAGAGAGACACGTTTCTTCTTCAATTTTCCTGATGTGCATCACTTAGCAATTACATTTCCTTTTTATTAAGTGCTTCACAGAAGCTGTGTCCGCGATACGTAGAGCTAGAAATCTTGGCTGTATCTCGATACACGTAGAATGTTCATAACAGAAATTCGAAAATATAAAATTCGTGAATCACGCTCTCACCATCACCATGCCCACCTCGGTGTGTATGTGGGAGGCAGTAACTGGTACTATGTAACAATGGAGTAAAGTGTGAGCATCACCAACGTCATCCACTTGGGGAAAACCGACCAACGATAAGTACTATTTTTCGTATTTTAAATTAGAGCCTTTATTTCCGGTGGCTTCAAAGAGAAATAGCTCTTCCTTTCCCTCACACTAGACGTCTGCCGTTTCACGGATTTCTGCAGTTCTCTATATTGAGTTTTGTATGTTGTCAGAAAGTGAAGGCTGGCCGATAACAAAAAGGGTGCACCTGACGAATGGCAAATTATTAGCTGCATTACTTGAATCAGACGAACAAAATCGGATTTCCTAATTTGTTAACCCTGATAGAGACGAGCTTCAGACATGAAAAGTCCTCAAAAATCTGCTGTCAAAGCCTCCATTAGTATAATAGCTTCATCCCACGGGAACTCGGTAGAAGCAACGCTGGCAAACGATATGTAATCCGATAATTGGGTAATAGCCAGCAAAAAATCCACCGACCTTAGTCTGAAGAGATTTTGTTATTATGGAAAATCGATATCTCCAGTTTCTCGTTCGGATGCTATGTCATATTATCGGTCTTCTCACTTGAATCCCCTCGATAAAGCCATTTACCACTCTCATTTTGGATAGCAAAACAGCTTCTCTCTTAGGACTTAAAAGCGGCCGATAAAAATTTTCAGCTTTCATTAAACAAAATTTATTATTTGGAAATATGATTATGGCAGAAATTTTTCCTGATTTATTACTGAGTAACTCAACTGAATAGAGAAAAGAGCTTTCTCATTCTTTGATGTTTCCCCATAAGCGAGGAAAAGACTGAACATAAAGGGTACATATAAATAAAAAGCGACAGTTTGGGAGGGAAGAAATCAATTCGAAAATGAATATGATACTAGAATGAGAGTAATTTTCTGTTCATTGAAGGTATGTTAATTAACGTATTATGGTGTATGAATTTTGTTTCTTTGACGTTGGAAACTGTTATGAACTGGGTGCTCGAAGTTTTTCAACATTTTTAATTTCAATGACATGCGATACACTGTGAGATGAAACATCCAATGCGCTGTGATAATAATGGAAGCTTGGAGAGGTGCAGTCACATTAAGTCATCATAAAACATTGTACAAAAATTCTTTAGCACATGAATCCTTTAGGTGCAGTCACATTGAGTCATCATAAAACATTGTACATAAATCCTTTAGCACCTACAAACGCAAGACATAATTAAAGAGGAAGAAATTCACGCAAAAAAGGAAAAAGGTGTCCTCAGTAATAAGAGAAATCTTACATTTTAGATCTGATAACAGCTTTATCCATTATGGACTGTGAATGCTAATGTGAACAAAATATTACAATATGCGTGAAAGTCACATCTATTTTTGTTTTATCCACGTCACGTTTCTAGGACTGTATCGTCGCACGGACTGCCTCTCTTTGCTTAACTGTTCTTACTGAAGATAACTCACCATTTCTTGTAGCAGAAATATTGTGTCTTGGACTAAGCATTTATAAATACGACATAGCGAATAGTTGTGCAAGTGTAAAGGGAACTTTTTATAAAACACTCTAATGCTGCACTCAGTCCATCCACTTTACTTCAGCAGGTTACTTGTGTTTAAAATCGGTTCATCTTTACTCTCGAGAGAATCTAGTGACGATATCTTCGAAGAATCTTGTGACATTATTTAACTAATGGCGAACAGCCTTTCGTATGAATACAAGGGTGGCAATCTTGAAACACACTCTTGATTATTGTCATACATATGACATATTTATGTATTTTCAAGGCCAAGTAACATACATTCCAATGTAGAATATTTTCCATAGTACAGCTACAGTCAGTAGCACCAATTCATAAACTTTAGGCAAAGTTGGGCTCTAATTTCTGCACTTTTGTGAGAACATTGATTCAGAAGGTAATTAGTCAATAAATCCTTCATGAATGTCTGTCATGTTCTGAAACGTAAGGACTGGAAATTTTGCTCCTTACCTTGTACTTATAGGAATTTAAGAGCGAAGCCTAAGGAGCCAAATACTTTCACGATTTGAATAATTATGTTGACGGATGTTTTGTTGTAGAGAGTTCTCTTTTTGAACAGCAGGCTGACGTCCTTCACAGTTTCAATCGTTAGAAGGATTGTCTTCAAATTCGTGAGATGTCTGAGTCGATATCCAAGTTATGTCATACTGTTCTCTCAATTTGAATATTTGCTATCTGCATTTATACATGAGTACAACCATTTTCAGACTGTTTCTCTACCATTTCACTCTCGAACAACATGTAGCAAAGAAGGAAACCTAAATACTTCCTTGCGTCTCTAATTTGTCTAATGTTATCATGGTGGTCATTTCTGCCTATGTAAGTGGAAGTCTACAAAATGTTTTTGCTTTCGAAGGAGAAAATCGGTAACTTTAATTTCGCGGAAACATCTCGCTGCATAGAACAACGGCCTTGTTTCAACAATTGCCACCGCTAGTCTCTTATTATACCCATGACATTCTCTTCCCCACTTCGTGACGATGCAAAACGAGCTACCCTTCTTTAGACGTTTTTAATATCTTCCGTCAATAGTATTCGAAGATGGATGTACGGTAATTATATTCCAGAAGAGGACGAGACAAGCGTAGTGTAGGCACTTTCTTTAGCATATTTTTATTATTCATGGACAATTGCCACTTTTCGCAGCTTGAAGGTATCTTGTTTAAATCATTTTGTAATTGATTATGAGCTCTGATGATTTTATCAAACGTAAACGATAGCATTATCTGCAAACTATCTACGAGGGCTGCTCAGATTGTCTCCTAAATGGTTAGTATAGACTAATAACATCGGGGGGTCGATAATATCTTATTTTGAAACTATAGATACAGCTTCGGTTTAACTAGGTGACTTCCTACCAACTAGTACGAACTATAACGTTTCTGCCAGGAAATCAAGAACCCAGTCGCAGAGCTGAGACTATACTCCATAGACACGCAGTTTATTAGAAGCCGCTTTTGAGCAACTGCCTCAGACGTGAAACTTCCTGGCAGATTAAAACTGTGTGCCGGACCGAGACTCGAACTCGGAACTCTCCCAGACTGTAGCTAAGCCATGTCTCCGCAATATCCTTTCTTCCAGGAGTGCTAGTGAACGGAAGTTTACTATATAGTAGCGACATAGGAAGGATGAGAAAAGTACGAGAGAAAATAATTGTGACGCTTCCTTGGTTGATTCTGGTAGATAAACTGTACGCACTTAGCAAAGGTGGAAAATACGCCACTATTCGATTTGTAAACATGGAATGGGAATTAATTTGAATGTAACAGCTCGATGCATTCAATGAACCTACAATTCATCATATGCCTTATTCAATTTATGCCACTGTAGTTATTCACTGAATAAATAGAGAGAGGCACATTACTTAAAACTTTATTTGATCATTGTTAAATTAAACCACTGGTGTAGTTTACACTCTGCAAATTTAACAGATTGCATATATTGATAAATTACACTGGATTCAGAAATTAATTTCGGTTTAAACGTAATTCATTTCACGGTGGACCTTGGCGCTCCCAGAATGGGCCTCCAGTGAACAGGTTTGTATTGACGTTGGGTACTCATCAAAGGAACTCGTAATATATTCTCAGCAGCCCAACACCAAAAGTGTTTCGAATACACAAGCAACGTTTTGAATATGAATTGCTTTATAGAACAAAGAGTCGACAGGAACTTTTGCATCTTCTTTATAATCTGACCTTTCACATTCGAATGTGAAGGAAAATCAATGTCATGCAGCAACGTTTACAGGCTCTGATTACGACAGAATTCAGAATAAATTTCTCATCGAGAAGAAGATTTGAAGTACGAAATAGCAAAGCAGTGCATATATATATATATATATATATATATATATATATATATATATATATATATATAAGGAGTTTCTGAATACGTATTTCGAATGTTTCTTTGGTGACGATTCTAGATCAGTGGTCGTCATACTGCGAATCGTGAAGTATTATACGGCCCCCGATTCTCAGACTTATTTTATAATAATATACATCTGGCATGTCGAATTCAAGAGCGTCAGTTAAAGTTAAAAACTTCTTAAGACTGTAGTTTTCCTGCTCGGTAACAAATAAAAATACTTACAGAAAAAAAGAATATTTTATGATGTGCTTAATTTTAATTGACGTTGTTGAATTCGGCCCTGAATAAGTAAGGTTAGCTGCCTACCTCAGTGGTAGAGGGAAATGTAACTTGGTCACTGCGGGGATTAGAGGATCTGATAGGGGAATGTTTTGTTGTTTTTCTTCCAACAGCGACAAATCAGAGGCGTGAGCTGCTCTAATCGATTAGGTGCAATGGTATAAATTTTGACACAGAAGTAAGATGGATTTATGAATGCTCATTACTAAGACGGTCTTCTTCAAATGTGATACTTATTTGTAGCAAGGAACATTAAATTAATTAAGGGTGTTACAATACAGTGCAATATAATACCATGAATTGAGGAAAGACGACATTCAAAACATTTGTGTCAGTGCCTCGTACTGCATTTATGCATTTAAATGTAAGTAGGTCTACAACTACTGTTACTAATCAATTAATCATCCGCTCACACAGACAACACAACAATACTTCGTTAGGCAATACAGTGCCAGAACTGTCGGGTAGCTGATGGTGGCAGCTATGTGAAACAGAAAACGGTCGGCACGACATGTTCAGTTTTGTGCCGACCGCCAATTTATCGCAACCTTGCCACAGCTACTGAAATCTATTCGCCGCTGCGAATATGGACAGCCATCAGCTATATAATGGAATGGTGATAATGAAAATTTGTGCCAGACCAGGACTCGAACCCGGATTTCCCGCTTATCGCTAGCGGTCGCTTTACCAATAGGCTATCCGAGCACGACTCACGGCGGGCCCAAACCTGCACATTATATCGTCACCCACGTGTCTAGTAGCTGCATTCATACATTCATTATGAATATTACCGTACAGGGGAGACATTTTCGTCACAGTCGCTTGCCTGGTATCGGCGGATAAATATGATATCGCAGTGCCTGTGTTGTTAAGAAGAACGATGGAGTGAGGAATAACATGGGAAAAAACCATAACAATTTATGTCGGTTACCAATTAACAATAATGTCGGAACATACGCGGCCCGTGGAGCCGCCCCTCAATGTTAATATTGGCTCCTGAGCAGAGTACGCAGCTCGTGGTCGTGCGGTAGCGATCTCGCTTTCCGCGCCCGGGTTCGATTCCCGGCGGTGTCAGGGATTTTCTCTGCCTCGTCATGACTGGATGTTGTGTGATGTCCTTAGGTTAGTTATGTTTAAGTAGTTCTAAGTTCTAGGGAACTGATGATGATGATGATGAGCGTTTGGCGTCATTGGCCGGGAGGCCCCTCGCGGGGCAGGTCCGGCCGCCTTGGCGCAGGTCTTATTACATTCGGCGCCACATTGGGCGACCTGCACGCCGGATGGGGATGAAATGATGATGAACACAACACAACACCCAGTCCCTGAGCGGAGAAAATCTCCGACCCAGCCGGGAGTCGAACCCGGGCCCGGAGGACGGCAATCCGTCACGCTGACCACTCAGCTACTGGGGCGGACTAGGGAACTGATGACCATAGATGTTAAGTCCCATAGTGCTCAGAGCCATTTGAACCACTCCTGAGCAGAAAAGTTTGACGACACATGTTCTACACTGTACTGTGGTGTTCACACTACATAATTCTGTAAACCAGATAAATTCAGTATATAAAGTCCGTGTACGTGCTTTTGAAATGGAGTTTCTGTTTTATATACAAAGAAAGTACACTCCTGGAAATTGAAATAAGAACACCGTGAATTCATTGTCCCAGGAAGGGGAAACTTTATTGACACATTCCTGGGGTCAGATACATCACATGATCACACTGACAGAACCACAGGCACATAGACACAGGCAACAGAGCATGCACAATGTCGGCACTAGTACAGTGTATATCCACCTTTCGCAGCAATGCAGGCTGCTATTCTCCCATGGAGACGATCGTAGAGATGCTGGATGTAGTCCTGTGGAACGGCTTGCCATGCCATTTCCACCTGGCGCCTCAGTTGGACCAGCGTTCGTGCTGGACGTGCAGACCGCGTGAGACGACGCTTCATCCAGTCCCAAACATGCTCAATGGGGGACAGATCCGGAGATCTTGCTGGCCAGGGTAGTTGACTTACACCTTCTAGAGCACGTTGGGTGGCACGGGATACATGCGGACGTGCATTGTCCTGTTGGAACAGCAAGTTCCGTTGCCGGTCTAGGAATGGTAGAACGATTGGTTCGATGACGGTTTGGATGTACCGTGCACTATTCAGTGTCCCCTCGACGATCACCAGTGGTGTACGGCCAGTGTAGGAGATCGCTCCCCACACCATGATGCCGGGTGTTGGCCCTGTGTGCCTCGGTCGTATGCAGTCCTGATTGTGGCGCTCACCTGCACGGCGCCAAACACGCATACGACCATCATTGGCACCAAGGCAGAAGCGACTCTCATCGCTGAAGATGACACGTCTCCATTCGTCCCTCCATTCACGCCTGTCGCGACACCACTGGAGGCGGGCTGCACGATGTTGGGGCGTGAGCGGAAGACGGCCTAACGGTGTGCGGGACCGTAGCCCAGCTTCATGGAGACGGTTGCGAATGGTCCTCGCCGATACCCCAGGAGCAACAGTGTCCCTAATTTGCTGGGAAGTGGCGGTGCGGTCCCCTACGGCACTGCGTAGGATCCTACGGTCTTGGCGTGCATCCGTGCGTCGCTGCGGTCCGGTCCCAGGTCGACGGGCACGTGCACCTTCCGCCGACCACTGGCGACAACATCGATTTACTGTGGAGACCTCACGCCCCACGTGTTGAGCAATTCGGCGGTACGTCCACCCGGCCTCCCGCATGCCCACTGTATGCCCTCGCTCAAAGTCCGTCAACTGCACATACGGTTCATGTCCACGCTGTCGCGGCATGCTACCAGTGTTAAAGACTGCGATGGAGCTCCGTATGCCACGGCAAACTGGCTGACACTGACGGCGGCGGTGCACAAATGCTGCGCAGCTAGCGCCATTCGACGACCAACACCGCGGTTCCTGGTGTGTCCGCTGTGCCGTGCGTGTGATCGTTGCTTGTACAGCCCTCTCGCAGTGTCCGGAGCAAGTGTGGTGGGTCTGACACACCGGTGTCAATGTGTTCTTTTTTCCATTTCCAGGAGTGTATGTTTTCTTTTGCAATGTGCCGTATAAGAGCTTGTGCCGAAACTGTTTTAGCGGCCGATGGAGCGGAAGAATCGGAGAGTGCCCTTCATATGAAAGCGGCACGGTCGCCTTCCGTCTGCCATACACAAAAAAAAAGAGCCCCGCGCAGTGGAGTTATCTCTGTCTTGAACTGGTTGCCGTACACCAACTCTGAAAGCGCGTCCGCCATAGATTGTCATGCTTCCTATCATGCCCACCTATAACCTGGCGACCACAAAGTGTCAATAGAGTGCAAAAGAAAATACTATCAGATTCTGCGACCGCATGAACCTATTACACTACTTTTTGTAAAAAGTGAAACACACAGAAGCGATGGTCTGCAGGGCGTGTAGAACAGCGGAACCATAATAAGTGATTTAAAAGACGGAAAGCCGGCGTGCACTTATGCACAGCAGTGCCCTCTATTGTGTGACCAGACGCGTCAGTGTTACGCAACGCTCAGTCATTGCGGAGCTGTGATGCGAAGCGGAAACGCGTAACAAAGTGCCTCGCTAACATCGCACGGTGGAATATTGGCACGTGTGTGCATTCGAACGGCGCAGTACGATTGGCCTTTGGGAAGCGGCTCTATAGCTCCGTGTCGTTGCGGCTCGTACAGAGCACCCTGCTTCAACACTGAGGTGTATTAGGAGCCAGAGGAGAGAAGACGGCTGTACGCAGCGCCGACAGCGTACTGGACGACACAATGTGACCACAGCACGAGGTGACCGCCGTCTTGTCCAGTGGGCCGTAACGGACAGAACAGCTTCGTGCACAAACGAGTGTAGTCATGTCGGCGTCGACGGTTCTACACCGCTTTCTGTAGGCAGGACAGGTGGTACGCGTGCCATTACGTCGGCTTCCATTGACCAGAAGCCATCAACGTCGCAGACTGCAATGGCCACGTAAAGGCCGACACTGGCGTGCTGAGTGACAAAATGAAGTGGTTTCGGGCGATTTCCACTTCAGCTCGTCCTAGAGTTATGGCCGTACACGCGTTCGACACCACCGTGACGAACGCAATCGGGCGGACTGTATTATTTGCGCGGCATAGTGGACAAACGTCAAGTGTGATGGTTTGGGACGCCATTGGCTATAACACACGATCTCACCTCCTATGTCTCTGAGAGCAATCTTAACAGCTACCGCTACGTCAGGAAGGTTTTACAGCGCGAGGCACTGCCCCTTCTGCAGCCAGTTTCACATGCCATATTTCAGCAGGATAACGCTCGGTCGCATGTGGCGAGGAATGTGCAAGCGTTCTTCGAAGAATGACAGGTACTACTGCTTTCCTGGCCAGCACTTCTGCTTGTCACGTCGCCCATCGAACGTGTCTGGGATATGGTCGGTCAGCAGCTTGTCCATTCAGATCCTCTTGCAGCCACAACTGATGCTTTGTGGACGCGCCTCATCATCAGCATATTCAAGCACTCTTCGATTCCCTGCCCCGACGCCTAGCGGCTCTGACTGCAGCAGGTGGTGGCGCTACTCCACAGTGAGTTTCCACAGTCACAGTGCGTGAACAGGTCTGTAGTACTAATCATTTTTGTTGTGTTATGTTCTTAATCACTGGTATAAATTTCATTGTGGTTACATTTCTCGGTCTTTGTGTTTCACTTTTTCCAAACAGTAGTGTACATCGTATGTTTATGACTCCTCAAGAAGAACAAGATGAACTGTTTCAAGAATATTGAAAAAAACGTTGCGGTAATTCTACCGTATTAGTTCAAAAAATCTCGTGTGTGTCGGATGTTGCGAATCTTATCAGAAAACTGATTTTGCTTTACTTCACTTATGTTTCACTCATACATTCCGTTGTTGTAGAAAAGAACGCTTTGAGTTGCCTCATAAATCAATAAACTAAGTACTACAATAGCCAAACCTCTAAAATTCGTGTAATTCGTCAAATACGGAGTTGTAAACAATGCACACGCCTCTTGAATATAGATGACATTGTTTGCTCAGACATGCCGCTACTGCTAAATATTACGTATGAACAAAGCAAGTACTTATTAAGCACAAAATGATATTCAAATGAGCATCGGTACCTACATCTCAATATAATATGAAATGGATTTTTACATAATTTGTACCTAAAGTCACCTTGACTGCTAAAAGTTATGTTTCCACTCAGTCTTATAGGTTCGCTTAGGGCAGTGTGTTGTACTTGGAGGACAGTGTATCTAGGAACACATGATATTTCCTGGTCAGTGTTTAAATCTAATGTCCGGTTTCAGTATCACGTGCAGAACTGCACACTAGAGACCGCCATAATCAATTTCTGGCATTTTCTGTTGTTTTTGTTGTTGTGAGACATGAAGCTCAAATGGCTCTGAGCACTATGGGACCTGAGGTCATCAGTCCCCTAGAACTTGGAACTACTTAAACATAACTAACCTAAGGACATCACACACATCCATGCCCGAGGCAGGATTCGAACCTGCGACCGTAGTGGTCGCGCGGTTCCAGACTGAAGCGCCTAGAACCGCTCGGCCACTCTGGCCGGCTGAGACATGAGGTTCTGTTTTGTGCAGTGTTGTAAAACATTACCAGTTCTACATACTTATGTGCTGTATAATACACTCCTGGAAATGGAAAAAGAACACATTGACACCGGTGTGTCAGACCCACCATACTTGCTCCGGACACTGCGAGAGGGCTGTACAAGCAATGATCACACGCACGGCACAGCGGACACACCAGGAACCGCGGTGTTGGCCGTCGAATGGCGCTAGCTGCGCAGCATTTGTGCACCGCCGCCGTCAGTGTCAGCCAGTTTGCCGTGGCATACGGAGCTCCATCGCAGTCTTTAACACTGGTAGCATGCCGCGACAGCGTGGACGTGAACCGTATGTGCAGTTGACGGACTTTGAGCGAGGGCGTATAGTGGGCATGCGGGAGGCCGGGTGGACGTACCGCCGAATTGCTCAACACGTGGGGCGTGAGGTCTCCACAGTACATCGATGTTGTCGCCAGTGGTCGGCGGAAGGTGCACGTGCCCGTCGACCTGGGACCGGACCGCAGCGACGCACGGATGCACGCCAAGACCGTAGGATCCTACGCAGTGCCGTAGGGGACCGTACCGCCACTTCCCAGCAAATTAGGGACACTGTTGCTCCTGGGGTATCGGCGAGGACCATTCGCAACCGTCTCCATGAAGCTGGGCTACGGTCCCGCACTCCGTTAGGCCGTCTTCCGCTCACGCCCCAACATCGTGCAGCCCGCCTCCAGTGGTGTCGCGACAGGCGTGAATGGAGGGACGAATGGAGACGTGTCGTCTTCAGCGATGAGGGTCGCTTCTGCCTTGGTGCCAGTGATGGTCGTATGCGTGTTTGGCGCCGTGCAGGTGAGCGCCACAATCAGGACTGCATACGACCGAGGCACACAGGGCCAACACCCGGCATCATGGTGTGGGGAGCGATCTCCTACACTGGCTGTACACCACTGGTGATCGTCGAGGGGACACTGAATAGTGCACGGTACATCCAAACCGTCATCGAACCCATCGTTCTACCATTCCTAGACCGGCAAGGGAACTTGCTGTTCCAACAGGACAATGCACGTCCGCATGTATCCCGTGCCACCCAACGTGCTCTAGAAGGTGTAAGTCAACTACCCTGGCCAGCAAGATCTCCGGATCTGTCCCCCATTGAGCATGTTTGGGACTGGATGAAGCGTCGTCTCACGCGGTCTGCACGTCCAGCACGAACGCTGGTCCAACTGAGGCGCCAGGTGGAAATGGCATGGCAAGCCGTTCCACAGGACTACATCCAGCATCTCTACGATCGTCTCCATGGGAGAATAGCAGCCTGCATTGCTGCGAAAGGTGGATATACACTGTACTAGTGCGGACATTGTGCATGCTCTGTTGCCTGTGTCTATGTGCCTGTGGTTCTGTCAGTGTGATCATGTGATGTATCTGACCCCAGGAATGTGTCAATAAAGTTTCCCCTTCCTGGGACAATGAATTCACGGTGTTCTTATTTCAATTTCCAGGAGTGTATATTAAAGCTATTTAGAGGATACTGTCCAGTCTTTCGTTACAGAATTTTATAATATGTAGGCGGTGAAGGCATATTTCTTAAGTTGTGCACCATCTTTTACCATGAAACGGAAGGTCTTTTTTTACCATGGAACACGCGATATTTGCAAATGAACTGAGTTTCTTTAATGTTTCAACAATTTTCCATAGCTCGAAAATGAAAGCGTATGTTAGCTGCCAGTAGCTCTACTTCCAATATGTTTTTAACTTGTAACTGGTTGCTGATAATACTTTTCATTAACCTGATTTCAATTAGTGATTATTGGTGTGTATGGAGTAATAATGTAACACGTAGGCTATAAAATGCAGTACTGACAAGGTTTTCTCGATTGCAACACTTTTAAATTTGAACAGAATATTTATTCCTTGGTAAACAACCGTGATATGCCTTGAACAAAGTTTCCCTTGTGTAATAAACCTTACTTTTCCAGAGTAATCTTTATAATTTCAGGAAAAGAGGACAGTACACATAAAGTGAGTGCGATTATTTGAAAATAGATTAAGAAAATATATTGAAGTTCTGTTACAGGGCAGGTTAGTGGCGAAAGTCTTTGAAGTTTTCCAAGTTACAAAACTCTCCCTTACCGCAATAGCGACAATATATTTCCGTAAACAGGACATTAAATCTCAAGTTTTCAGAAAAGTTATCTGGACTTACGGAAGCTACATGTGGTCTGTTTTCACTACTCAAGGCGACAAGGTGACATATAATGAGCTTCGGAAATAGCGCTGTAAAAGATTGTCCGTCTCCAGTAGGATACGTACAGAAAATATACGTAGGAGACAAAGTATTTCAGTAGCACTAAATAGTCTGTTAATATTTAAAGGAAAAAATCCACGAGAGAGAGTGCCGTACTCTACTTTACGTGAAGGCAGCAATTATTTTGGTTACGTAGTCGTCTTCTAATGCACTATTCAATTTCAAGCTGATATGAATATTCCCTGCTTCAGTCACTGTTATTGACCATTACATAACGTTATAATCTGAAATGGGTAAATAATCCTTGATCAAGTACAGATCGATGGAAATGTGTAGCCTAACTATACAGTACGGCGAACGATACAGACGACAGGAAACGGCAGCTCTGTTCTCAAAGAAGATAGATTTTTTTCGGAAATTTATTTATTTTTGGCTTTGGGCAGCAAAGACCATACAGCCAATAGTAGTCACAAAAGTGCTGTGTTAACATAATTGCAACATCCACAGTGGAACAATAAAAAGAGTTCGAGGTACAAACATAAATTCGTAAGTTCGTTATATAAATTAAAAAACTTAAAATTACGACCCAGGATTCAATCTGGACCCGTTCCAGAGGAGAATGAAATCCACAGCAACTTATAATTTGAAACTGGACAACGTTTACAAAGAGAAGTTCTTAATGCAAAGGAAAAACACACACAGGGGTCTCAGTTTTCTAACCATGCTGGTTTCTTGGGAGGACAAGATCTTAGAAGAGAGTTCCACATCCAATAGTATAGAGACCACCTGCACGGTGCTAGAAGAAAACAATGCTTTTACCTAGAAGACACCGTACCAGAGTCCGGGAGACGCTGTTATCACTCGTAATACTTGGACTCCATACATCGCGCAGGAAATAATAAACACGTCATCAGCAGATTATAGAATCTAAAACCCCGCCACTGTAGCGATATGGAGAGAGATTCTGGGAGTGGCGGCGATATTATTTGTGTGGCACGTAGTCGCACAAATACATTACATGGGGATGGTCATTACCCTCTACAGGAAGGATACCTGATTGGAAATTTGTGGTAAGTTTTTATGGAACCGAACTGTGAGGTCATCGGTCCCTAGGCTTACACACTATTTAATCTAACTTAAACTAATTTACGCTAAGGACAATTCACACACCCCCCCCCTCCGCCGGGGGGAGCCGCGCGAACAGTGGCAGGGCGCCGCAGAACGCGCGGCTTCTGTACCTAATCCAGTGGGTGGATCGACAGTTCGTGTCTTGTTACCGAGTCCTCCGTATGCCGATTATCCAATACAACAACACCTTCCTTTGCGTACCTGGACTCTTTGTGATTGCGTATTGTTATAAGGCGCGGTCAAATAAAAACGAGACATATAAAAAAAGTTAGTAAGCTGTTTATTAATTCAAAAGTAAACGCCATAACTGTTAACACATTTGTCTCACTGTGACACATTTATCCACGTGGACACTTTGTAAAAATTGAAGCTCGCCATCATGTCCAAACCAGGAATATTGACGGACAGAATCACTTGTTGCGGGATAATGCCCGCCCACATGTTGATAAAATTGTTTCAACTACGCTGCAGTAGTTTCTCTGGGAAGCCGTAACATATCTTCCTACAGTCCCGAGCTCGCCCCCATGCGACTTGGATATATCTGGAGCCATGGAGAAGACATTCGTGGTCATCGATTTGCTCCGGTCAGAGAGGGGCGCGCCTGGGTACAATCATGCTTCCATAGGCATTGACCGTATTGCACCACAGTCAAATAATTATATTAACTACATGAAATGTATTCGTAGTGCCTGCTCCTTTGGACATGCATACATGTTCGAACGAACACTGTATAGTGATTCTGAACAATACAGGCACTGTAATATCGTTATTATATTAACATTTATGGCGATTAGTTTTGAAATGATAAACAGTTTACTTATTTTTTTCCGTCTGACTCGTTTTTATTTCTCTGTCCCTCATATTTATGACAACTGTTGCTTTGTTGATCGGTAGTGATTGAGGCTCACATTACTTGAAGTCGTCGCGTTTGCTCCTCACAACGTTTGCGATCGCCGACTTAGCGTCGATCTTGGGATTCTATACTCTGTGTGGTTGGTGGCGGTGACCCGTTTAGTTTGTGTCAGGCTACTAATCAAATGGACAACATCTGATAAAAGAAGTGAGTAATTTTCTAGCAGGTGTAACAAGTCGAAATAAGGACGATTTCCATTTATGACGCTCTGCAGTGTGATGATTATCGCCACACACACACACACAATAATAATCGTGCACAGATACAGCCAAAAATTCAACTGAAAGTGAAAAAAGACAAATGACTTAAAACATACTTTCCGGCAACTAACGAAGAATATATTATCCCCCTCTCCAGTCTGTTCTCTCTTTCGCCGGCCGGAGTGGCCGTGCGGTTCTAGGCGCTGCAATCTGGAACCGAGCGACCGCTACGGTCGCAGGTTCGAATCCTTCCTCGGGCATGGCTGTGCATGACGTCCTTAGGTTAGTTAGGTTTAATTAGTTCTAAGTTCTAGATGACTGATGACCTCAGATGTTAAGTCCCATAGTGCTCAGAACCATTTGAACCAGAGTACAATGACATATGTGTGGACACTTGACGCATCTTCCCCACCGTTTTGGTAAAAGGAAAGAAAAACCAGTTTGAGGTAACGAAAATTTATGGATATCGTACTCTGTTGGATTCGAACCCAAGAACTTCAGGATAAAGTGACAGATGTGAGGACACTTGAGCTATATCCACCATTTTCAATTTCTTTAGAGGTGGTGCAGAGGTAAGAATGGGTGGCGGAAGGGAGAGACGTCTACAGACGTTAAAGTAACCTCTGGCGTGCCACAGGGGAGTGTTATGGGACCATTGCTTTCACAATATTTATAAATGACGTAGCAGATAGTGTCGGAAGTTCCATGCGGCTTTTCACGGATGATGCTGTAGTATACAGAGAAGTTGCAGCATTAGAAAATTGTAGCGAAATGAAGGAAGATCTGCAGCGGATAGGCACTTGGTGCAGGGAGTGGCAACTGACCCTTAACATAGACAAATGTAATGTATTGCGAATACATAGAAAGAAGGATCCTTCATTGTATGATTATATGATAGCGGAACAAACACTGGTAGCAGTTACTTCTGTAAAATATCTGGGAGTATACGTGCGGAACGATTTGAAGTGGAATGATCATGTAAAATTAATTGTTGGTAAGGCGGGTACCAGGTTGAGATTCATTGCGAGAGTCCTTAGAAAATGTAGTCCATCAACAAAGGAGGTGGCTTACAAAACACTCGTTCGACGTATACTTGAGTATTGCTCATCAGTGTGGGATCCGTACCAGATCGGGTTGACGGAGGAGATAGAGAAGATCCAAAGAAGAGCGGCGCGTTTCGTCACAGGGTTATTTGGTAACCGTGATAGCGTTACGGAGATGTTTAACAAACTCAAGTGGCAGACTCTGCAAGAGAGGCGCTCTGCATCGCGGTGTAGCTTGCTCGTCAGGTTTCGAGAGGGTGCGTTTCTGGATGAGGTATCGAATATATTGTTTCCCTCTACTTACACCTCCCGAGGAGATCACGAATGTAAAATTAGAGGGATTCGAGCGCGCACGGAGGCTTTCAGACAGTCGTTCTTCCCGCGAACCATACGCGACTGGAACAGGAAAGGGAGGTAATGACAGTGGCACGTAAAGTGCCCTCCGCCACACACCTTTGGGTGGCTTGCGGAGTATAAATTTAGATGTAGATGAAGGGTGGAGGGGGAGGGTGGGAGGGGCCGATGGTACGGTAAAGGTCATCAGCTCTCTCCCGTTCTCATACTACTGAGGAGACCGCAGAAAGGAGACAATTACGGGCAAAGGACGTTTCTGCTCAAAAGAATTCTGCTAGTATCACACTTTGGCCTTAATTTGAGGAAGCGATTTATAAGAAAATACGTATTGAGCACAGCATTTCATGAAAGAGAATCATGAACTGTAGGAAAACCAGGAAAGATGAGTATTTGAGATATGTTGCTACGGAAGGATATTGAAAATTTGGTGGATGATAACATAAGAAACGATGAGCTTACCCAGAAACGGTGAGGAAAGAAATGCATGAAAACCAGACCATAAGAAAGGACAGGATGATATAACATTTGTAAGAAATCACGGAATAATTTGCGTGGTACAAGAGGGAGCTGTAGAGGGTAACAGCTGTAAGCGAAGACACGAAGTGTAGTATATCCAACGAATAAATGAAGATATTGTGTGTAAATGCTACTTTGAACTGGAGAGGTTGGCACAGAAGAGGAATTTTTAGCAGATCGCATCAAAACAAACAGAAGACAGTTACCAAAAGAAATTTTTTCTGGACTCAAAAATATGCAGAGATCTATCCATCGTACTGAAAAACATACACTATTAACAATCCAATCAGTGCACCTCCTCGAAACTGTCTCAAGGACCTCCAAAAAAACCAAGCAGTTCATAGCAGGGTAGGGGAGTAGTCACATCCAAAACCAAACATCTAACTTTCCACGACACAAAACACATTTTATTTATTTTAATCGTAAGTCTGTATGTTCGCCAGTCCCGTCAATGTACTTCACCTAGCTAATAGTTCAAACTTCTAACACAACGACGAGTTGCTTGTGCATACACTAAATTGCAACACTAGATTACAGAGAAGGAAATAACCGTTCACAACTGCGTGCCCGCACAAGCGAAACGCAGTTGAGATTTCTTGTAAGCCTTCTGTACTGGAGGAATAATTTCATCAGTCACTGAGGTTAACAATTCCCAAACATCAGAAATATAACGGTCATTCATATCCAGTGGCAAATGCTCCAACCAAGGTGATGCTCCCACTGAGTGGTATACTGAAGAATTTCTGAGAGCGTACATTCCAAAAAGAATCTAGTAAAAAATGGCATCGTAAAATATACAGAGCGTTTCGTTATGATATACTTACCTGCCGTTAGTAGATTTCTTCGAAAAAAAAACAGGGAAAAAAACATTATCAGATTAAAAGCATCCGGACACACTTATGTTATGCGGAATTGACCACTAGCTGTTATGAGAGCCGGAAGAGGCAGTATAAAAAAGGAGGTGGGGTGTGTTGTGTTGTCAGTAGATAAGCAGTAACTGTAGAATGTGTAGGCCAGCAGAGTTCAATGAGTGCTGCTGAGACCGTTTTAGTAGCAGTCCTATGTGTCTGCAGACTGTTGTTGCTTCTTACATGCTCCTCACACTCCCATCAGCTGAAGGAACTATACTCACATCAGTTTAGTTACGCCATAGACATATGGATGGTAGTGTCTAATGGCGACATTGTTGTGATCGATGAGAGAAAACAGCTTGCTTTTTGCCATAACGAAAATTTGAAAACAGTTTGGAGTTTCAAACGGTCTCTGTCACTGCCAAATTTTGTAATGATGGTAATTAAAAACCACATTGCTCTTTCTGATAACACCACATGCTTTATTGATTCAAATGTACATATGTGAACTTCACCACCTAAGAAATTAGATATCTAACAGGAACAAAATTATCTCCAATTTATTCCCTGTTACTGTAATTACAACGATTCGACTCGTTTCGGATCACGACTACTCCGTCCGCACGAGATAAGCCTCCATGACGCACTGAAATTTCTTTCGCTAGTCACAATTGAGGCTGGAACACAAAATATTCTCCTCGCCAAATTAGGTAGCATGGGGAAGAGACTACGGTTGTGCTGTTACCTCCCAAGCCAATCATCGACATCGCCACTATCTATTCCGGTTAAATAAAAGTCAACATCATCGTTAGATTGAGTGCCACATCTAGTCACTCCGAACAGAGACTATTTTGGCTGCTGAGCGCTGCTGACATTCGCTCAGTGGTCCTAAATAAATATTTACAGATATCACAAAAATAGAGAAAGAAATTACTGTCACGTTATATTTTTGTTCTAGTTTATCAGAAACTGGTATTTCATCACATATTTGATTGACAGTCCGAATTTTTACTTTTCTATGAGACGGAGACGCCCCTCTTTCAGCACTCGTAGTATCTACAGTTAATAGACGGTAATATGACAGCTATACTGTACCACCAAAATACCGGTGACACTGGTCTTTGAAATTAAGTGCAGTTCTCATTTTTTGGAGACGTAGCGAGTATTAAACAAGGAAACAGGGTCTACAGTAATCTAAATGTACTTCTGCGTCTTCAGGTCCTGTATTACAATGACTCTTCAGTTCGTACACCCATTACAAAACAAACAGAATTGTTGGATACTTCTCGCCTTCCAGCATTCCTGTTGCATCTTTGCGTGGCTCTAAAAATGTCAGGAGTTCTTCTGCAGTATTTTTGTCATAACTAGTAAGGCTCTCAGAGACGCCCCTTCCCAGAAGCATTTCCCTGATTTTATCGTACTGCCTAACTACAGACTGTAGCATTCTAAACAAGGTGTTTTTCTTCATGAAACGGAGAGTCTCTTTGGCAGCATTAATCATGGAATAAACCACAGCAACCTCATTTATCAAACAATCGTCATTGAAAATGAGGTTCAGGATTGTGTTCAAAACATGTGTAACGCATTAATAACGCTGGAAGGCTGCAGTGCCTTGCATATATTACCGCCTCGGTCAGTGACAATTGAAATCGTATTAAAATGCTGGGAATTTAGTACTAACAATATGAATAACGTTTCCTCAATATACTTATCAATAAATTCGCCAGATTCTCAGGTTTTTTCTTCTCGGAAAAGAGAGTGGTCACCATCATCTTATTTTGCAGTACCTAATCTTGGTAAACAAAGTTTGCCGTAATAGATATGTTCCACATTTTCCTTTCTGTATCAGTCATTCATCCACTGTACATCAATATGCATTCACGCCTATGGCCTATATTATGCTGGGCATCATACTCTCCCATATATCATTGGCTTGTCTTCCACTGTTTAGTGATACTGTCGTAAGGGGAGGCAAAATCTTGGAAGTGTCTACATGCACCAATTTTGTACCGACGTTTACATTCTCCAGACACAAAGCGCGAAATCCTACACCTAATTTAATGTAAATGCATGACGAGCTCTGGCACACATCTCTATGCACATTTTCAGTTGCCGTAGCTTTCAATGGAACTGGTAATGCTTCAGAACTTAGACTTTGTCGTGTTCGGCAGGCATGTGCCTTCAGATGTGTGATGGCGGCCCAGTAAGGAGAACATAGCACTTGCTACAGTACATGTAGCGGACATCCCCACCCTTCATCTCCGGTTCACGCGCCGTGATCTTACAGCGGGCGACTGAGTGGCTCTCGGATAACTGTGGTAGAAGGCCGGGCAGTTGGTTCATGAGACGCTCTAAGGTCTTCCAGGAAGTCGAGTGGAGCTACACCCCTTGCCGAAAGTGGCTGTAACAACATCTAGCGGACTTAAGCGTAACTACGTACACCGACCAATTCGAGCGCGAGCGTGAACGTTAGATGCAGCAGACCTCTTAGACCAGTCATCAGATATCACCTCAGTAACAAATCCATTAGGGGCATTTCAATGCCCAAGTCGACAGCTGATTATGTGACTGTGAAGTGGAAAGGAAAAGGAACAACCGCAGATAAACCAAGACTGTAGACCTCATGTACTGGACAGGAACCATCGAGCTTTGCGAAGAGTCATTGTCCAAAGTCGCATGAATTCAGCAAAAGGAATGACTGTGAGTACCAAGGTGTAATCCCTCCCATCCTCTGTTATGCCAGTCCCGCCTGGATATCCATCAACCAAATTCTATAAGTCCCTCCAAATCCTCGAGAACCATGCACTCCGCCTCGCCTTCCTTATATGCAACCCGTCCCCCATGCGGATCCTCTATGACCGAATTCCTTTCCCCCATCTGCTCCTATTCCTCAAACATATCTGTATCCTCTACACCTCCCACTTCCTTGATCCCCCTCATCTTCTGGTTGCTCCTCTCCTCTCCAACCCTCGCCCTCTGCCGCGCCTTCACCATTGTGTCCCCCCTACCCTCCACCTCTACACCCTTCATCTCCTTTCCCAAGGTGGCTTCCGTCGACTCCGCCTCCCAGATGATGCCCTCTCTCCCTCCATTTATTCCTCCTATCAACTCTGATCATCACCTCCCCCTCTCTTCCTCTGTCCTTTTCTAGGGCTCCCTCTCCCCCCCTCCTTCCATCCTGTTTTTTCCCACCTACCCTCTCTTTGCCTCCCTTCTCTCCTCCGAGTCCTCTTGCATTCCTCTGCCTTTCCCCACTCCCTCTCACGTCTGCCCTGCCACTCTTATGAATCCTCTCCCTCTGTCGGTTCCCCTCCTCCCCACTTCGTTTTTCCTCTCGTCCCCCCTTTTCTTTCCCTCATCTGTCCAGGTGTCCCCCCCCCCTCCCGTCTGCCCATGGTTGTGGTGTGTCATCTTCGTGCCAACTTTTTAGTGCAGTGTTTCAAGTGACTGTTAAGTGTTGTGCGTCTTTTCTGAAGTGCTGCGAACGGAAATCATACTCTCACTGGATGTGATTTTTGTATCTCTTGCGAACAGAAACCAGACTGTGTCCATGTTCTTTTAATTGTCTGTCTCCTATTTTACCTGTCTGCTTCCTGTGTATTTTATTAGTATCGCCAACCCTTTCTTTTATTTTTTAACTTCCACAATATTTCGCCATTTTACAATTTAAGTCACCGTTTTTATCGCCTTCTTTTATTGTTTATTATCTTCTTCTTATGTTTTCCAAATTCTGTAGGCTGAAGAGCGGCGTACTAAGCTGCTGCCAGCCCGAATCGAAACTCCATAAAGGAAAAAAAAATTCCAAGGTGCCACCAGCAGTCCAGCTAGCATAATGGCTGTGCGTAGGGAGTTAAAATGAATCGTGTACAACGGTCGATCACCTCCTCATAAGACACAATATACAGTCTAAATTCATTTTCGAGCGCATCGTAAGTTGCAGATGTGAAATATGTTATTTAGTGATGGAAGGGAAAACGATTGCGATGGATTAGTTACCCCAAATCCCGGCGTTACAGAGTTAACACCTCTTCATGCATTAAATATGGGTTCACATTCCGAGCGCTTTATAACACAGGAATCGAAACAAGTTAAAATTGCGTGTTGAGAAGCAGGATTTTTTCTTTAAAAAAGCAATAATAAAGCTGTTTCGTAGTAAGTATGAAAGCTTGCTGTTAGCAGAGGATATATGTTTCTTTGTGGAAACAAGAATAGGCTACTACTTTGTAGTTAGACGGCCCACAACACTGTCGTACGTGTCATGCGAAGCCATGTGGCAAACTGTGCCACTTATTGCGGCATTCTGGTTCGTGTTTCGGGCCGAAAGCGAAAGTTAGTCACCTATTAAATGGTGGTAGGGTTTAGTGGATGAAAAAATTAACATGGTTTGCAGTATGAGCATTTAATTTGCTTTGTTTCGAATAGAAGTTTACATGGTCATAGTGTGGGCTCGAACTGTAAGCTCTCTTCATGAAAAACATTTAAAATTTGATACAATACCCTCATTTCAAGTTCTGGTCTTTGCCAAATAATAATGAATTTTTAAAATCTGTGTAACGTATTGTCCCAGATCACTAACAAAAACCAAATTTTATAGCTGTTTCTTCGTCAACCAGTTTTAGATTGATGCAACGCTGTGTTCTTTTCATCATGCTTTCGAATACTTGTTTAAAGTATTCATTACTGTTTACCTTTGTTGCAAATTGCATTTCCAATTTAGTGTCTTTATGAGGTCTACGTCGTTTCTGAATTTTTTTCTCCTGGTCGTTCTGAAACACAAAAAAGTTTTTAATGTTCACAATCTGAGGTAAGGGAATTCTAGCATTCGCGTGAACCGCCACTTCTGAATCAATTAGCTCCTCAATTAGCCTCACAAGGGCTCAACGGTACCGACCGATCGCCATGTGATCCTCAGCCGAAAGGCATCACTGGATGTGAATACAGCGGGAGGGGGGGGGGGGGGGGAAGCGGCATGTGGTCATCATACCGCTCTTCCTGCCGTTGTCATCTGAATCAATGGCTCCTTAATTAGCCTCACAAGGGTTGAGTGCATCTTCCATGCCAGCAGCGCTCGGTAGACCCGGCTGGTCACTCATCCAAGTGCTAGCCAAGCCGGTGTCACCACTGCGAAAAGGCCGTTGGCAGTTCTAATAATAAGACACAAAAATATGTATGTATAACAAAACAGGAGCGTGAAATTTGCCAACAATGCGTAACTACTAGTAAACCAGAGGCTAATTTCGAAGACGGCACCGCAGGGATCAAACATGACGTGTGACTATCGACTCTGTTACATGCCACTTACTGTGTTGTTAATATCCTGCAAAAATGCCAAATGCAATAATCCTTGAAGTGCTCAAGTGAATTAAAACTACTGACTCTAAAAATATATTTGGTGGTGAGGAGTGGTGGGTTGAGGGGTGGGGTAAGGTAAGAAACTGTGAGCTCACTTCCCGCTCCCGTCAGGATCCACCATAGATCTGTGCCTGCCTTCCAAGCGAGGTGGCGTGGTGGCAAGTCACTGTGGACACGTATTCGAGAGTATGTTGTATCAAATCCTCACCTGGCGATTCACATTTAGGTTTTTCTTGTTTCACCTAACTCGCTTAAGGCGAATGCCGGAATGATTCCTTTAGAAGGACACCCCCGATTTCCTTCTCATCTGTGGTTGTGTCCGTCTCTGATGGTCTTGTCACCGAAAGTACTTTAAAGCCTTCTCTTCCTTCCTTTTAAGCTGTGTTACTGCAGAAAACATTTTCGAATTCCGTTGTCCTTCGTGCATATGCATATCTTTCGTGTTAAGATTTTATCTAATTCCGTGAATAGGTTCTGGACACTGCTTTACGCCAGATATCATGGGATTGAATTTTACCTCGTTCTGTTACGTTTTCTTGCGGCAGATGAAAGTAGAAGGTGCTCTCAATTTTGATTATGCTCCACTTGAGTGTACTTGGAGGTAAGAGTGGCTACGGTTAATAGGGCAATGATGGCAATCTTCGAGGCAGGCGCAGTTAAGTGGGAGAGAGGTGAGTGTTTGCACAGCACGGCTCAATTCACGGTCGCCTCATGAATCAACGGGCGCACGAATTACGCAGCCGTGCGTCTGGGATCAAAGACAGGCCATCCATTGCCCCCGCCGACGCGAGCTGCGCACTTGTTCCACAGGCTGATTTATAGCGGATTCCGTTTCTGTTCCTGTCATCCCCTGGACGTTCCGTTCTATGCTGAAAGCCGAACCTGCGAAAAGAGCAGTTGTGTGACGTCTTTCTTGGTCGACGTGACATATCACCATCAGTATTCCCTGATTTACTCTCCAAAGAGTATCAATAGCTTCCGCGAGCGCATGCTCTGCGGAAGAAAAAACAAGTCCTGGGCCTAGTCTGTCGCTACACGATTGTGTGACGGTTGTGATCAACATCTCAAGGACGGCACATACATACGCAACTTGGAATCACCTACACGTTGTATTCTCTTTATTTTTTGGGTGGCTCCAGATTTCGAAACGAGATTCTCGGCAAATGACAGTATACGTAATTTTGTTATATGTGTAATATTATTAACTTTTCTATCAAACGAAATATTTTTTTTTTTTTTTTTTTTTTTTTTTTTTTTTTTTTTTTTGCGGAGCGACTACACTTTGCTAAAGATACTCAAAAGCTCTTGAAAAGACAAACTTCTGACAAAAGGATGCGAGAAAGGTGCAAAATCTGAAAAGCAAGTTGGTCGATATCTGCTATTGCGCTGTGAACACTGTCAAGTGTCAAGTGGAGTTCTGACGTCAGGCTCCATCGTTGTATCAAATCTTTCGACTGTTTGCTCGTACGTACACACATTAGAAAAAGTTTTCTTAATCCCCTTCTAACACGCTATAAATTAGCAAATAGTTTCATTTAGAGAAGTCATAACTGGCCTTAGTTATATTCTGTATAAAGTAGCACCGAGAGGACATACGTTTTACCGTAGTAGTGTAGCCCTCTCTTCTTAGTGGATGTGATGACGGAGACTGGCGTGAGGGACCCACCTGGTGGTCTTTAAACCGTAATAGCTGATTCCTGCCGCCTTTCAACTTAAAAACACTTCACGGATAATTTCGCAATAGATTTCACCACCAACATAGCCGAACGTTTTAACACTGTACTCGTTTTTTCAAAAGCTTGTAAGTGGCGTTAAAAACTGTTTCATTCCATTTGAAAAAAAAAAGAAAAAAATTGCTTGCTGCAATATATCGATTGATACTAGTGTATAACCCATACAACATGATTGCGTGATCTTCTGTCTACTATCATTTGCCGGAAACCTCGTTGGTAACGACCACAAAAGCTGGAGCAGTACTTGGACTAGGTCGTACCTGTCTCTCGTATGTTTCCGTTCGAGGTGCCATGCACTTCTCGCAATATTCCTGACATATCTAGACATTCCATTCTCCTCTCCTACCATTTACTTCACGTGTTCATATCACTTGATAGTATTATGAGACCGATGTCAGAATGTCTCGATCTCGTACGGAGATTTTGAGTTTATTATGTTTAAACCACGATATTTATTCTTTCTTCGAGTATGCCGCAACTTTTTGCGTAGTAATGACAGTAGAGCAGCATGTTTGACAGCGGAATAGTTTTTTAAGGATTTTTCAAATGTCCTTCATAAGTGAGTTTCTGCAATAGTGTACGGCAGTTAAAGAAGTCTTAGGTTTAGGCGCTTTGTCGCCAATGGAAATTCATACAAAATTGGTGCAGTTAAAAATTGCTGCATTGTTTCTGTCAGAAACGCATTGAGTCAATCAAATACTCGACAACTACTCCGCGTGATAGCGTCACATTTATCACTCGAAAGTATGGCAGAGTATGGACAACTTTCAAGACTTCTGGGTGGAATGAACTTACCTGGTCAACTTTGTCTGCTATTTGAAAAACATCTTGTATGTAAAATCAAATTTTATACGTTCTCGGTATTATGCAAGTGTTTCCCACCATTTCTAACCCCTTTTTCTCTAACATATATTAACAATAGAACTCCCGTTCACTAGTTGTGAGTTTGTTTTCTGAATTACATGGAAAACAGTTTTTAGTGCACTTTTGTCTTATAAGAGGACATCGTGGAGTTATGCATTTGGGCCGCGTTGTACAGGGACCAAATTTTTGAGCTTGAGACATCGCGGCTATGGCACTTTTCTAGTCTGTTGCTATAAAAACAACATGATATTATGATATTACAGCCCAGTTGTCCTGTATGTCCTGTATTTGAGTATACTGTCCGATACATCCTCCTTTCTTCTCCCGCCCCCGATAGTGGTAGGCACTAAAAAAAAATTTAAGAAAAATTAAGCTTACACTTTTATTTCAATAAATTATCACAACATCACAGTATCACAGTTATGTATTTCATATTTATTTCATTTGAAGACAACAATTGTGCATCTTAGGAGGCATCTGCATTAAGAATTACACGAGGCATACACTAGTATTAACACCTTAATATACTACTACAAAGCCACACAGATATACAACAGTGGCTATAATGTTAGTAGTGAACTGAAACGCACTCCAAATTTTGAGAAACTACAAAGAAATCTGCGGCAATGTTTACATTTCACTGAGTGTCATTAAAATCGCAGAAATCGTAAATACTCTAGCAGCACAACAGCAGTCAGATGTTCTTGACAAAGACAACGGAGTTTATCGACAAAAGTTGGAACTTTTATTCTAATTTAACGCGGCAAGAATACTGAGAGAGATTTATGAAGATAAAAATGTATTGATACACACGTTATCTGTATTTTTGACAGGCCGCGGGGCTCCCCTCGTTGGAGGTTTCGAGTCCTCCCTCGGGCATGGGTGTGTGTGTTGTCCTTAGTGTAAGTTAATTTAAGTTAGATTAAGTAGCCTGTAAGCTTAGGGACCGATGACCTCAGCAGTTTGATCCCATAAGATCTTATCACAAATTTTTTTAGCCTCTTACACACACGAATTGAGTTCAGATATATCTCGCCTCTTTAAAATATGCACAGATATGCGGACACGCACATGCAGAAAAATTTATGCACACACACTCGTACACAAAAGCACTATGCAACAATAATGTATCGCACACAAGCGGTACACCCACCTTCTTTATCCGGACAAATATGTACAAAACTCTCTACGTATTGAATTATAAGTACAATCAAATATTAGTTGCAACCACATCCCTTTGTGACTGAGTAGTTAAAGAAGCTGTATAAATGTGACTATGGGCTCTTCTAGGAACGCTCGCTATCCGAAATGTTAACTGTAAACCAGACCGTAATGCACACGCCTCTCTATTTGCTGTACGGATCTTATCTGACACAGATTCCAGGCTCACTAGCAATAATTAAGTACTGATCGAATAAGGGTAGGTGGACCACACTTCCTGAGGATTCTTCTAACGTATTTCAGTCTGGCGTCTGCCTTACCTGCGCTTAGTCTTATGCGGTCAATCCACTTTAAATCGCTTTGTAAGCATGCCTCTAAATATTTTATAGATGAGACTGATTTCACCGATATTTTGAAGCTTAACTACTAATAGGTACCGAGAAAACGTATTAGTATGTGGATGTTTTGACATTACATAGTATGACAAAGGCAGATCACACGCCTTTACCAAAATCCAGTCGCTTATGTAGCACCATCCATTGGCGTTAACGATGACTACACACTACAGCAATGTACCACACCTGTCACCAAAGCTGCGCTACGGCTTCGTGCGTGTGCCGTCTTAACGCTACTTTTCAACCACTGATGGCCGCATGTTCGTGATTAGTATCGCCTGCCCGAAAGTGCTCAGTTTCATAGTTTGTAAGCCGTAATTTGATGTATACTAGGACGGTGGAATATAGTTTTCTTGTAATAAACGAAGCAGACTCGCTTGGCGAGTAATAGTTTGATAAGAAAAGTACGTTAGGTTTATCAATTTATTTTCCCAGGTAAAAAGTTTAAATCAGCTCGATAGTACTAGTAGAAACGTGCGTGAAGGTACATGCTTGGCATTATTTCGGTTGGTCAGGCTCTCTTAGCTTTGTTGCCAGATACAAGTGTATGTGCGGCAGTACTTTCTGTTCTCTATTACTTTACGAAGACACGGCGCTTTAGGTTGTTGTATAAATCGTAGCGTTAATGTTTTGCATGTTCGTATTCCGGTTGGTATGTGTTTCTTTATCAATTGTCATTTTTCATTTGTAGTTCACTATAGCTATTTGAGTTTACATGTTGTCATTTGGCATTTGGAGATAGTGAGTGGAGCTGTGGACGCTAGAAAATTGAGTGCCAAGTGGAGAAATCGGAATATTTCAGACGTATTCTTCTGTTTGAGTTCAATAGAGGGGTGGCAGCAGTGGAGACAGCCAGAAACATTTGCGTTGCGCATCGGGATAATGTTGTTGGACTGAGCATGGCAAGAACATTGTTTTCTCGTTTTAAGGAGAATCGTTTTCACGTTAGTGACTCTGCACGTTCACGAACACATTCGGGGTTTGATGAAGGTCGTTTAAATATATTAATCCACAATTATCCACGTCAGTATACTCTAAAACTGACAAATGTGATGAACTACAATCATTCCACCATGGTGTGACGTTTGTATGCAATGGGGAAGATCAAAAATCGAGTGTATGAGTCCCAATGCTCTAGACCAAAATCACAAAAACCAGCGGGCGATGATATGTGCATCCCTGCTTGCTCGTCATCAATTGGCTCGTGAACAGCGCTGAGCATTCCAATTCTGTATCGTTACTGGTGACAAGAAATAGTGTGTTTGCTAACACAAGAAAAAGAAAGGAATGGTTGAGTCCAAACAAAGCAGCAATTCTCCTCGTACACAGACAGACCTGTGCGCATCCACAAAAGATAACGTTATACCTCCGGTGGAACAGCGACGGTGTGGTGTACTACGAATTGTTCCCTAGAGGTGTAACCATCACTGCTGACATTTATTGTCAACAACTGAGACATCTAGCAATCCAAGGACAACGAACAGGAAGCCTGCGTGAAGTGAGGCTACTCCACGATAAGGCCCTCCTGCATTCTGCCAGACTGACAAAAAACACTGTACCGGAGTTGGGTCCGGAAGTCATTCCGCACCCACCTTATTCATCTGATTTTGCACCTTCAGATTTTCACAACCTCCACTCTCTATCGAATAAAATTCAATGAACTTCCTTTCCAGATGAAAATGCGCTCCGAACATGACGAGTTCTTCGCTTGAAAACGGCGTGATTTCTCTATTCGCGGAATCGAAAAATTACCCCAGAACTGGTAGACTGTTGTAAATAGTGAGAGAGAATATATTACTGATGACTAAAATCTCTGTTATGTTTATCTGTTGTGTTTATTGGACTTATGGGAAAACTCTACGTACTTATGCACGAACCCAATAATTAAATTCTACTTCTTTTTAAGTGATAGTTCTATCCTTATTTGGCTCCCACAACAACTTCTTTTCTGGTTAGAGCACTCACCATCCCACACTCATTTGTGTAATGGAGCGAGCGCGTCGCGTGTGTAATCTGCAAGCACGAATAAGCATGTACGTGACGCAGACCTCCCGCTCACGGACTCGCAGCACTTAGGTAAGTGAATTTTGTTGCGGATTTGTTTATCACACTATCTGTGCACCGGCGAAAGTGAGCCAAAGTTACTTCTTCACTCGGCCTTACCACGTAACAGCGCTACACCACGGTGCAAAGTCTGACAGGAACTTACATTTAGAGTCTGTTCCGTCAAACAATTTGAATGACAAACCACCTGACGCACAATCGTCACCGATTTGCACTTTTTCGCGTTTTCAGCTGTGCTTTGTGCACTTTATCTATGCGTTTCTTATTTAATTATGTTGGTGCCTCGCAGACTAAACAGGCGCAGCGTCCCATTCAAAAGTCAGGTAGTTGCACTCCTGCATAATGGTTGCGCCATTTGTAGCTGAAGTAAAGGAAGCCCAAGTAATAATTCCGAAAGCAATACGAAAAATAATAAATGATGCTTCGCATTTTAAGACTGGTCTCGCCAAGAACAATATTAACTCCTGAAATCGAAGATGAACATTTTTGTTATGAATTAGGTAGCCTGAAGTGGGAAATAATGAGAACTACTACTTAAAACGATGATGCATAAAAGAATTCTATACGCTAACAGCAAACGTGATGAAAGGATGAACAAGGGAATACACTTATAAAAGGGGACATGGTATCCTGGGAAATCTTCGGAAAAGCGACAAACGAGGAGGAAACATTAAAAAGTTTCTTCATTTGTACTGGGGACCATTATTTTTACGAGCAATATCTGACACTAAAACAATTCCGTTGCAGGACCCATAGATAGGAAATAATGCGGGTGCTACAGCACACAAGACGTAAAACAGTACATAAAAACTAAGAACTAGCGTTGCTAACGAGAAAATAATTTACTACACCCGTCCGGATCTGAACGCGCGGTCTATTACCTAGAAAGAGAGAAAACGGAAACAAATGAAGGTCGAATGAAGTTTGTTTAAATTGATTTCGAAGAGAAGATCAAACAAAGAGGTACATTAGTTCTTTTCATCAATCAGTACTGAACAAACGGAGGATTTGCACCGTGTTTTAATTTCGTAAATCAATTATGGAACACGCTTTAGAGGACAGAGATCGTATATTCTTGAATAAAAGTATATGAAACAGAAAATCGCCTTAAGGCCTACTTGGGAAGGGACGAAATGCTTAACGAAGTGGTAATAATAACATTGGCATGATTACCACCAGATGCTAATGTAAACAACGAAGCGATAAGCTGACATTGGGTCATCAAAGCGTCGCAGCTTGCTGTATTGGATTCCGTGGTGATCTGTCACAGCATTGTAAGCCACAGATATTGCCGATTCCAGATCCCTCATGGAAAAGTGGCAATTACGTGACCCAGAACTGTTGCGTTTGAAATCCATATAGGCCTTCGATTAACGCAAGGTAGAAAAGGAATGCTTGTTCCGAGCTGGTAGTACCCAGTGCTCTGTCATTGTCCATTGCCTAGAAAAAGCCTTTTGGTGATGGTTGGAGACACCCTTGCGCTAGTAACGCTGTTTTTTATGGCCAGTTGCATTTACTGGAAATCATCCTGATAGCGGCCGGTACTTTTATAGAATAAGTGGAACGTTTGATTGAGTCGAAAAACAATAGCCATGTCTTTTCTCCACTCTTTTCGTGTACATCAAGTACTGCTGCTTGCTGTCCAAAAGCCTGTGACGTTTTCTGCTGCTGCTTGGTATTTAAACCGTCGCAGAGCCACACACGTGACCCTGATTGCTGAGCGCCAATCACAATTCAGTCGAACTAAAGGCTATCTTCTAAGTTGATCAGAGATGTTTGGAACACGCTTGTGATGTAACCACTCCAGGACCTTTCTTAGTGTTGAAACACAGCCATCAGACTGTTCAGCGTCCGATTTGCTCTGCTGATCACACTTTTTGGTGGCTTCACTTCAGAACTGCTCCACCTGATATATGGATCCAGAGTGGAAAGTGGTCATTAGAATGAAGAGATTTCTGAGAAGAGTCTGCGAGAACTGGTCAGCTGGATGGTAGGTCTATGGCTGAGAACGGCGCAGCAGCAGTGCTGAAATGCGTGGAACTGTCCGTGATGAGAATACAAAGCTCCTGAGACATCATGGGGCCCTCTATAACTCGACGTCTGGAGCAAGTAGAGGATGCATCCCATAACACATTATAGGCGTTGATGTTTCTCAATGGAAGAAATCGTCGGGAAACATTTTCTACAGGTTCTTTGAGAACTTCGAAAAAAAATCTTCTTGTGGTGGTTAAGTGAAGTGAGCATACAGTGAGCCTTTTTCGCCCACGAATGTGAAACACAGCTACGGTTTCCTTTGCCCTTTCCCTACTCACGTCATCCTTGCGGTGGAGAGTGTAGCTCCTTAGGAGAGAAGTTGACTATGTGTTTGTTGGCCCAGAATCACAGTGGCCGTCCCTGCGTTAGGCGTTCCAGTTCTTCTACATGTATCCAGAGGCCGTTAATGTTCCACTGCAACATGGGACCAATTAGCGGTGATGTTTGTCTTTGTCTTTCCCCTTATCCTTCCATCGAGTTGGGGAACCTAACAGGATGATGGGTTGAATGAGACGCTCGATGATTCCTTCTAACACTTAGTCCATAACGTCTGATGAGTTGTCACCAGACCCGTTACACAAAACGGTTGTTATCGGGGGAATGAACTGCAGTAACTACAAACTAATGGTAAAAATGCCCATAGACAGAGAAGGATGGCTACATCAACATGACGGTGCATTTAGTTTCTGCTGATATCTTTTGGTGATGAAGGTGGGAATTTAACTGCGTACAGGCACTATTACGTTTATTGTGGTTCTTCTTTCTGTAGGCTTACTTTGTTATGCGCTGTTCGTAACCAGAGGCTTCGTTAGAGCCTTGAAAAAGATAATGTCGTTTGTTGCTACTGTACTTCCACAAGCGCATATGGCTGTACATGTATTTTCTTTTTCAATAATTGTTTGCGTCTCTATCAACATACTAATTCTTTGCGCTAGTTTCTTCACTGTTTTAGAAAATAACGTTGCCGAGGTAGACGGCTTTTGGGCCTTGAACCCCTGTTTCGCTTGTATGTAAGTTACTCAATTTGTCACTTTCATTTCTTGTATCTTTTTCTCCAACAAAATGAGGCTACCTCGACTCCAGAAAACACGAGTTCCATCACAGTTACCACATGACGATGGAGATGTACATGTGGTGCTAAGTTCATGGGTGGTTTTGTTACTGTTTCCACAAGGTCCCTGACCGTTAAGTGCTAGTGCGTCCGAAATTTTGCCATTTTAAAACATCTTAAAGTGTTTGGTACCAACTACTGGCCTTTAAAAGGGAAAAAAATGGAAATGAGCGTTTGGCGTCATTGGCCGGGAGGCCCCTTACGGGGCAGATCCGGCCGCCTTGGTGCAGCTCTTATTACATTCGACGCCAGATTGGGGAACCTGAGCGCCGGATGGGGATGAAATGATGATGAATCCAACACAACACCCAGTCCCTGGGCGGAGAAAATCCCCGACCCAGGCGGGAATCGAACCCGGACCCGTAAGACGGCAATCTGTCACGATGACCACTCAGCTACCGGTGCGAACTTTTAAAGGGATAAAACCTGCTGTTATACAATCAGGGATAACAGGCGTATTAGAAGTCAAAATAAATGCGAATACCTTTTGTAGTTCCTCATCGACTTTTTCAAGATGTTACATACGTCAGTCACTCCAACTGCATTCCATTCTTTCTTCAGTTAATACCGTCACTGTTTGGTATTCACCGAGTCGTTTGGCATTTTTCAGCAGGCTTACATGATGAGGGATAGCGATTTCCACGAGCAATACCCCATTTCGGAGGCGTTTCACCGACTTCGGCGTTTCTCCTAGCCCGCTCGAAGATTTTTGCATACAGAAAATACCGTTTTCTCTCTTTACTATTTGAAACATATTTTGGCAGTTGACCTACGTTTTATAACTACTGTCGGATTTCACCATAGTTTATTCACCTTCAGGATGTCTGAACTCACGACGTGCATTAATAGGTTGGTTGTTAAGACCGACAAACGGACCATCAAAACCACTGGGAGTATTTCTTTTCTTTCTTTGATATTGTAGTCTCAACGGGTGTCCACGAGCAACTAAATGTGTACATGCCAGCTTTGGAAGAAGGAAGGAAGGGATATTAGGATTTAACTCCAGTCGACATCGAGGTCATTAGGGACGGAATCCAAGCTCGGAACGTTTCAAGGATGGGGATGGAAATCGGCCGCGCTTTTCCAAAGGAACCATCCCGGCATTTGCCTCGAGTGATTTGGAAAAATTATGCAGAACGTAACCCAGAATGGCCGGACGCGGATTTGAACTTGCGTTCTCCAGTGTGCGAACAGCTCAGGAAGAGCCCGACGTAACTGAGCAAGCCGTATTCCACAAAGGGTGTCAGGCGTTTCAGAGTTTGCTGATTAACGACTGTCTCGCCTTACGATCACATACGCACATACGCACAGTCGTAGCTGAAGCAGGCGACAGACTTTGGCGTATTGGTAGGATACTGGGAAAATGCAGCCTACATAGCAGATTGCTTACAAAACACTCGTGCGACCCATCCTAGAAAATTGTTCAAGCGAGTGGGATCCATACCGGATAGAGTGTACACAAAGAAGGGCGGCACGAATGATCACAGGTGTGTTTGACCGACAGCAAAGACTCACGGAGATGGAAAACCTGAATTGGCATAAGTTTGATGACGGGCGCAAACCACTCCTGCGAAAGCCTACTTAAAAAGTTTCAAGAAAAAGAATTAAGTGAAGAATCTAGGAATATACTACAACCCCCTACGTACCGCTCCCGTAGTGACCACAAACACAAGATCAGACTAATTACAGTGCGAGCCAAGGTATTTAAGCGCTCATGCAGCCGACGCTCCATATGCGAATGATACGGAAAGAAATTTCAGTACATGGTACAACAGAAAATACCTTCTGCCATGCAGTTACGTATGATTTGCATAGTACAGATGTGGACGTGGGTTTAGATGTAGACGTCAACAGCTATCCACCCCATGGGCGCGTAACACACGTTGACGTAGACTTCTTTTATTTTATTTTATTTTATTTTATTTTATTTTATGTAAGGGAAATGCAGTGTCCTTACGATCCGCGTTGTTAAATCAAGATCCCCGCTCCATGTGATGCGGTACGTTCCACCGCCACGGCGCGCTGTAGCCGCTGAAGCCGAAACACATCTTATTAGAGCGATATATTGTGCAAGGTTTTCTGTGTAATGAAGACCAAGAATATCTCGCAAGGAAAAGTATAGCAGATGATACGATGTCGAGATAAGACATCTTTGTAATTCGGTCTCAGGATACTGAGGCAGTTGAAGAGTGGACACTTTCTTGCGTGAAGGGGTGGGGTCGAAAATCGAGCATGACGCAGAGTGAGGAAGACGTGCAGATTATGAAGGTTGTCACAAATCTACCGATAATGTCATACGGATAAGACTGTGGAGCTGACGGTGGGCAATCGAGAACTCCTCGCGAGGCAACTGCATATTGATGTGGGACATCTTGTGTATGGCACCTGGTAGTTTTCCTGTCGGATCTAACACAGTGAAAGTGTGTAAAGAGGGAATAAGGACTGGAAGAGACGATCTGTCCTCAATAAAGCCATGAATCAGAAGTGAGAAAATGTATGTGTGAGAACGAATGGGTTACGTTTCACCCTGTGCGGCCAAGCAGCCGTGTGAGTTACATACTTTCACCTTTCGTTGTACTTGTAACAGTTTAGTCAGCTCAAGTTACGTACTCTAACTTTTCACTGGACTTGCATTATGTAACTGTGTAATCGGTCACTAATTCCCTGTAACTTTACGAACTTCGTTTTTGTTTAAGAGGTTAGAGGCAGCTGAAAACCATTACTATTTGCTGCAGATGATACGTATATTTGTGTGTATAATGAACTTTTAGCTTGTTTTCGCTGTGGTTCTTCTGCATAACGACCTTAAGTTTACGCCGCGGTAGACAGTGGGAAACTGCATTTTCGGACTACGAGCGTTTTCTGTTTATTTTTGTGAATTAATGTGCAGGTAAATGAACTGTGCTCGTATGTGTGTCTACACTCTATGCTCTACTCGCACTAAATATTTTAATTATTGTTTAATTTTTTTGTTTGAATCTGCGATTTATTTGACAGTGGCCGGGAGAGCGGTGTGCTGAGCACATGCTCCTCCATATCTGCATCCAACGACGGTTACCGTCTCAGGATGACACGGCAGTCGGTCGGTACCGTTGGGCCTTCCGACACCTGTTCGTACGGAGTACAGTTTTAAATTTATTTGGGGTCACCGCTCACACATTTGTGAATATTATTGAATAAACATTTATTTAGTTTAAATTATAATCCTCTGGAATCGTCAGTATCATTAATCCTATGGGATTTATCCAGTCATTTCTCTCATTTATATATCATTTGCTAACTTGGCCACCTGCCCAACAGGGTTTCGGGATAAATTCCGTATTAAACGTATGGGCGTTAAAGAGACATTGTATGACCGACCCCTACGATATCATAACGTGTGAAGCCAGCAAATTAGGTCGTGCATTGGCTACACCGATAGCGGCAATTAAAACCGCCGGTGCGCTCGTAAAGCGCAGAAAGCACGATGAGCAAAGATGGTCCATCAAGCTAAAATAATTGACGAAGTTGTAAACGCTGATGAAGCTATCCGCCGATGGATAGACGTTGGATCCCTCGAATACATTATATGAAAAATAAGGTCAACTGAAACATGGAAATGAGGATAGTTTCAGAGATGGAAAGATATACTTTTTGATATCATTAAAAAGCTCTTAAAAAGACGAGTACTATACAGTGAGACGACAGCAAAAATGGTGTTCATACTTTCGGAAAAATATCCCAGAAATGAGGTGAAACTGAAAATAAAGGCAGCCCGAAGACTTTTCGGTTGTATTCGTAGCGAGAGACTAGTGGGTTTTAGCGAAGATCGGGTGCGGACTAAATCCACTACTCTTTCTGTAAAGATAGGAATAAGCGACAGGAAGTGCAAAATAGCTAAGCAGGGATGGCTGGAGGACAAATGTAAGGATGTAGAGGCGTAAAACAAGGCCCCGGGAATAGACAACATTCCATTAGAATTACTGATAGCCTCGAGAGAGCCAGCCCTGACAAATATCTACCATCTGGTGAGTAAGATGTATGAGACAGGCGAAATGCCCTCAGACTTCAAAAAGAATATAATAATTCCAATCCCAAAGAAAGCAGGGGTTGACAGATGTGAAAATTACCGAACAATCAGTTTAATAAGCCACGGCTGCAAAATACTAACACGAATTCTTTACAGACGAATGGAAAAACTGGTAGAAGGCGACCTCGGAGAAGATCAGTTTGGATTCCGTAGACATATTGGAACAAGTGAGGCAATACTGATCCTACAACTTATCTTAGAAAATAGATTAAGGGAAGGCAAACGTACGTTTCTAGCATTTGTAGACTTAGAGAAAGCTTTTGACAATGTTGACTGGAATACTCTGTTTCAAATTCTGAAGGTGGCAGGGGTAAAATACAGGGAGTGAAAGGCTATTTACAATTTGTACAGAAACCAGATGGCAGTTATAAGAGTCAAGGAGCATGAGAGGGAAGCAGCGGTTGGGAAGGGAGTGAGGCAGGGTTGTAGCCTATCCCCGAGGTTATTAAATCTGTATATTGAGCAAGCAGTAAAGGAAACAAAAGAAAAATTTGGAGTAGGAATTAATATCCATGGAGAAGAAATAAAAACTTTGAGGTTCGCCGATGACATTGTAATTCTGTCAGAGACAGCAAAGGACCTGGAAGAGCAGCTGAACGGAATGGACAGTGTCTTGAAAGGAGGATATAAGATGAACATAAACAAAAGCAAAACGAGGATAATGGAATGTAGTCGAATTAAGTCGGGTGATGCTGAGGGAATTAGATTAGGAAATGAGACACTTAAAGTAGTAAAGGAGTTTTGCTATTTGGGGAGCAAAATAACTGATGATGGTCGAAGTAGAGAGGATATAAAATGTCGACTGGCAATGGCAAGGAAAGCGTTTCGGAAGAAGAGAAATTTGTTAACATCGAGTACTGATTTAAGTGTTAGGAAGTCGTTTCTGAAAGTATTTGTATGGAGTGTAGCCATGTATGGAAGTGAAACGTAGACGACAAATAGTTTAGATAAAAAGAGAATAGAAGGTTTCGAAAGGTGGTGCTACAGAAGAATGCTGAAGGTTAGATGGGTAGATCACATAACTAATGAGGAGGTATTGAATAGAATTGGAGGGAAGAGAAATTTGTGGCACAACTTGACTAGAAGAAAGGATCGGTTGGTAGGACATATTCTGAGGCATCAAGGGATCGCCAATTTAGTATTGGAGGGCAGCGCGGAGGGCAAAAATCGTAGAGGGAGACCAAGAGATTCAGCAGGACGTAGGTTGCAGTAGGTACTGGGAGATGAAGAAGCTTGCACAGGACAGAGTAGCATGGAGGGCTGCATCAAACCAGTCTCTGGGCTGAAGACAACAACAACAACAACAACAGGGATAAGCGAGTGCCGATTATTTCCTGTTTCGTGCTTTGGCGCTTGATTTACAATTTTGAGAACTTGTACCCGGAAATGACAAACTGGCGATTTAAAGTGGAACGATCACATTAAATTAGCCGGAGGTAAGGGAGGTGCCAGACAGATTCACCGGAAAAATCCTCATGAAATGTAATCCGTCCATAAAGGAAGTAGCTTACAAAACCTATGCTCGGCAAATGCTTGATTATTGCTCGTCAGTCTGGGATCCGTAGCTGATAAGACTGACAGAGGAAACAGAGCAGGCCCAATGAAAAGCAATGTGTTTCGTTACAAGTTCCTGCGGGAAGTACGAAGACGTCACCGAGATATTCAGCCAACTCCAGTGGAAGACGACACAAGTGAAGCTTTATGCTAACATGTTAAAACTGTGAGGGAATGGTAAAATTACCAGAGAATAAGTTCCCAGAAGAGTTCAGAAAATGCTCCCTGCTACTTATATCTCTCGAAAAGACCACGAAATTAAAATTAGAGAGGTTCGAACACCCACAGAGGCAGCCCCTGGATCAGGAAGGGGGATACGTGACAGTGTACTTTAAATACCGCGCCCCCACCCCTCCGCCATACACAATTAGGTGGCTTTAGAAATACAGATAACGATGTACACTGCTGACAAAAAAGTGAAGCGCCCAGAAGGAGATGAGGAAACTAAATGAAATGTCACGGTCTGAGGGGGTACGTGATGTTATTTAAGTGATTTCAATATCGAGTCAGATTTACGAAGAAACTGGAAATATGAGACCACTTATCAATACTACGTTAGCCCCCTCTGGATTAGATGCATGCACTGATTGCATCCTTTTCTGATGCAAGCTGGGCGCAACTGTTGTAACAGGTCATTGTTCTCCTGGGTACTGGCACTGTAATGGAGGGAAAGTCCGAAATGGTCCCATACATAATCTATCTGGGACACATCTGAGGATCTTGTTGGCCCAGGGGCTACTTCAACATCACGCAGACAGTTCAGAGAGGCACGTGCCATGTGTGGACGAGCATCGATAATGTCGGATGAGAGGTACATATAAGGACGCCAGATGTCAGTGACACACAATTGTGCTATAAAAGTTTCCTTAATCTCTCAAGCCGTGAATTGAAGTACTGACGGCTCGCTGCTCTACGAGGCCAGAAGTAACACAGCTATGTCAATCCAAAACATTGGAAGAATGGGACCTCTCTCCAGGTCACCGCCATACTCACCGATTATGGTGATACAAAGCAGTGCACAACCATAATTCATCGCTAAACACAATGCTCAGTCCATAATTTCCAATCACGGAACCATTCCAGATGCAGTCGTTTGTGTAGCACTGTTAACGGCAGCCTACGCATGTGGCCTTAATTCAAAAATGGCTCTGAGCACTATGCGACTTAACTTCTGAGGTCATCAGTCGCCTAGAACTTAGAACTACTTAAACCTAACTAACCTAAGGACATCACACGCATCCATGCCCGAGGCAGGATTCGAACCTGCGACCGTAGCGGTCGCTCGTTTCCAGACTGTAGCGCCTAGAAACGCACGGCCACTCTGGCCGGCTTGGCCTTAATTCCCTGCACCAGCTACTGCTAACTTCCGACCAATGGGGCGGCATGTCACAGAATGTTACAGGGAGGCCGTTACTTGTTCTCGCATGGCAGGCACAGATGTTAAAGGAAACGATATTCTTGGTGCACAGTGCGGCGATGCTCCGTTATGGTGGTCAGCCGAGGTCGATCGGAACGTTGACGACGAGTATGTCTGCTTTCACGTTCTCCCGCATTTTAACACTGTGCCACTGTCACATCAAAATGCCCCACAAATGATTCGACCAGCCGGCCAAATGAAGACCAACAATAATCACTATTTCAAATTTTGTCAAGTGCTGATATCGCTTTCTCATACGAGTACGCGACATCACTATGACCTTCGAAATGATCACTCATTACCTGACACTGTTCAAGTCTTTTATATACCCTACCAAGCGTAGTAGCAACACTAAACACAAATAACACAAATGAACGCTGATGGCCATTCTACTGGCACAAAGTGTTACAACTCCTGTCATTTACATACGCGCCCATGGGGTACACGTGAACGAAGTCTGAATAACATCCAACCATGTCTTCTTGGTGCTCCACCTTCTTTTCCTTTTGTCAGGCGATGTAGGTGTAGACTCTCCCGCACGTCCATACGTCCTCGACTGCCAGCATGAAAAACAAACACGTGAAATCCGTTGCTACCTATGTATGACGGAATATATTGAATCAAGTCTATTTTAAAGACGCTACCACCATTCGCAACGTTGAAATGGTCATGTTATGCCACTGTTAATAAACTACCGCATGCACATTTCCGAATATTTCCAAACCTCATCACACAGCACCCTGAAATTTCAAACGGCTACTTCTCAATCCTTACGACTTGAACCTTAATGGGCATTCAAGTAAAGGCGACACCGATGGAAGAAAGTAAATAAACTGCTTATTATTTCAAAATTAATCGCCATAATTGTTAATACATTTATCCCATTGTGAGACAAGACGGTCAGCGCCTTCATGGAAAAAATGTTTGCGCTTGCCTACGGAATTGGGATTGTAGCCAGACGTGCACCTCTTCGTCTGAAGCAAATCGACGGCCACGAACGTCTTTCTTCGATGCTCCAAATACCTGGAAATCGCATATGGATAGATCGGGACTGTATGAAAGATGTGTAAGGACTTCCCAGCGAAACTTCTGCAGTGTAGTCTAAACAATAGGCACACCAGCTGTGGACATGTCATGATTAACATCTTCTTTGAATGCAAGGGACCGTTGTCCATTGACTTTCTGGAACATGGCGACACAATTAACACATCGCAGTTTAAAAAAATTGAAGCGTGCCATCAAATCCAAACGCCCGCGAATGTTGACGGACAGCATCATTATGATGCATGATAATGCCCGACCACAAGTTGCCAAGGTTGTTTCGAGAACGCCGCAGAGGTTTCACGCCTTATAAATCCTCCGTACAGTTCCTATCCCTCCCCATGCGATTTCCATGTTTCTGGAGGACTGAAGAAAGACATTTGTCGTTGTCGATTTGCTTCGGACGGGAAGGTGCACGTCTTGATACAATCACGGTTTCGTAGGCAACCGCAAATACTTTTCCACGAAGGCACTGGATCGTCTTGTCTCACAATTGGATAAATGTATCAACAGTTGTGGCGATTTCTTTTGAAATAAGTAACAGTTTACTTCCTTTTCTTCGATCTGTCTCGTTTTCATTTGACTGCCCTAATACTTCTTCAGCTCGTCACTATACGGTTGCATATGCAGCTACCGATAACTTGCACGTACTCCGCATTAGTAACGAAATAATATTGTAAACCTTCTAGCAGGTTACGCCATAAGCCTATCTTATGTAGAACCCACGCGTCAACGTCTTCAATCCGGGATCGGTCAGAAAATTCATATCGAAAATCTAATCTATGGGGGTGTCATTTGATGTTTATCTCCGTGTTGTTGAATCAGAGTGTTTACAGCTACAGCAACTTCTCCACTACAAACTGTCTTTGTCGATGACTCACATGAGCTGCAGCTACCACGAGTTACCTCACGGCATAAACACATCCAGCAAAGGATACTTCGATCAGGTGAGGACACATCCTCGACGACCTGTCGCAGCTTAAAGTGCTACCAGCTTATTGCGTTGGACTTGGTCACTGAGGCAGCCGTCGTGAGGTCAAGTTTCTGAAAGGCTGTGTCTAAAAAACAGCAAGGCTGTGCGCCCATGCCTCCCAAGAAAAGCTCGACTCGTAGAAACATAAATCACGAAATTATTTTAATCGAAATATGTACCTATTAACATGTATTATGTGTTTAAAGGCAATGAAATGCTTAAGGAACTTTATTCACGAACAGAATTTTCATCTTACACAGTATAGCAACTGACACCAACTGATGTATCAATCCTCAAGATTGGCTATAGACCATACGTGTCACTGAATAACGTAATTTTCTGTAATGATTTTTCCCACTCTGCATAGAGAATTATCTCTTACACTTACTGTACCAGCTTCTATTGACGCGTTGGTATTCCTGTCTGACATTCGCAGTTCACACTATTAATTCCTGTGCCAATCACCGATAAAAATATATCAGAAAAAAATTACGCGTATAAGGGCAAGGTGCACGATTATCAGGCACATTTTTAGCAGTCAGCTATATCACAACTCTGGAATTGGTGGCACATCACAGTTACCAAATCATGATTCCATCCCCACCATCAACCCTCACAGTTGTGGTAAAACTTAGCAACCGTTGACGTGCTTCAACTCCAAAAACCCACAGTTGCTGACTGTTTGTGAGATCGTCACTAGCCGAGCAGTTACTCACGATGTACGTTTTATAAAATCGTTTCGTTTGCATACAGTGCTTCCTTACACACTACCTGCAGACGAACTACATCTGTCTCCAAGCTGTGTACGCCTGCGTGCTAACCAGTAGCGAACATCGTTTTAGAAGCTAGCTGTATTCCAACGAACAAGAGAATGGAATTTACAATGAATAATCAGCAGCGAGTCACTTTTGATACAGTTTATTCATGAACGCTTTACCGGTGTCAATCTAACCCCTCGTTATTGTGTAATACACTTTTCGGCTATTTTCCATTAGACATACACAATAGGAGAAAACGGGATTTCGGAAGAGGTGACAAGAGGCAGTCTTCAAAGTGGAAAGAAAATTATGAATTTTAAGGACGAGGTTTGTCAATAGTCTCAGGATGCGCTGCCTTGTAAACTTCTCACACGTAGGGCGTCAGCTGCTGCTATTCGCGCACGGACACTATTCAGCATTCCACCTCGTAGCCAAATGCCTGGAATATCAGAAATTCACGCGTGGATGTAGCACATCGGGTTCATTCTAGACGTCGCATACAGGGCACGGTACTAACGGAATTGTTTCTTGTGATCGATACTTGGTATAAGTTCTCTACTCACAGATTAAATCACACTCAGGTCGTTAGCATTCAGACCAGCTGCCAGTCTCATCGTCTATCGCTCTATTGCCTTTTTCTTTGGAGCCTCTGTCAGGCGGTAGAGGCAAATGAGCAAAAATCTGTCTGTCTTCGGGTCTCAGGCAAAGAGCGAGCAACCTTGTGCCTCTGGCGCACTGCGGACAATTTCATTTCTGTCTGCAAAATTGAATCCGTCTTTAATGACCTCACTGTCGACTGGACGTTGTACTCTAACAAAAGGAACGGAAAAACAGGAAAGGGGATCGACAGAAAGAGTAATTGTTGCATTTGATGAATTCCGTTCGCGAGGAAGTTGAAATATCTCGTCCTTTCCATGGAGACGATAATTTATTTTCATCATTCTTGATATTTGTACGGGGTGTACCAAATAATACTATCATTGCGACCATTTCACGCACGATGTGCGTAATCGACATGCTTTTTCTTAAAATCTAAATACGCGCAGGAACTTAAAAATGAAATTAGATTGTACGACATTGAAGGAAATAATACTTAATACCCCAATGTGTACTTTTCCTACATGCAACAATGAATATTTTTCTATGAAAATGACATGAGAACTGATTAAAAACAGCATAAATAATAAGTTTCTACCCATATAAAATTACCGCTGCAACATTAACTGGTCGAACCGGTAAATATTCTGCTTTGGTTTTGTTACGTGGAACGACAGAGCACATGAAGAGAAAATATGTGGTGTAGGATGGTAGTCCAGCATTTCATAGTACCGTTCAACAAAGATGGATCACTCAATGTCAGCAAGTATGTCATCTTCTGAACACAGTGACTTCCAGCAATGTTATAGAACATTGTGTTTCAAACAAACAGGAACCACATGACTTCTGTCCAGATTATTGTGTTGAATGTTCTACGATATGTATACGACATAAAACTAAGAGTAGCCTCTGTCCAGCAGTTGATGACAAACGCTTGCTAAGAATGATGAAAAGAAGAAGATTGCTTGTGAGTACACATCGACTATACGAAAACGTCAAAGCACAGCTGTGTTTCACATGCTGTGTCATGTGCAACGATCTTTGTAGGACATACTAGAAGCGCTTATAGCAGCTAATGGCCTTCATTTTGAACTTACTTAGCGAAGCTGCACGACTGTGGCAGACATAGTTAGCATATTTTTGGTGGTTTCAATGGGATAAACCACACTTGTAGAGTGGAAAAACGATCATAAACAATAAAAGCAACTGTAAATGGTATCATCCTGGTGAACATTTGTGCTACATTTAATCGAACAAAAGGGGAGCTACACAAATCGTTGCACGGGAAATTCTAACTTGCTGTGCAATATTTTCACGTAACAGTCTGTTACTAGAAGTGAATTTAACCGTGTACTGCAAATAGTTCATACCAGGTGAGAAATACAAATACACATACATTATGTGATCAATAGTATCCGGACGCCCCCAAACCATATGTTTGTCATATTAGGTGCATTGCGCTGCCACATACTGCCAGGCACTCCATATCAGCGATCTCAGTAGTCATTAGACATCGTGAGAGAGCAGAATGAACAGGCCAGTGTGGCCGAGCGGTTCTAGGCGCTACAGTCTGGAACCGCGCGACCGCTACGGTCGCAGGTTGGAATCCTGCCTCGGGCATGGATGTGTGTGTTGTCCTTATGTTAGTTAGGTTTAAGTTGTTCTAAGTTCCAGGGGCTGATGACCTCAGAAGTTAAGTCCCATAGTGCTCAGAGGCATTTGAACCACATAGTCCTGATCAGAAACCTATAAAACACCTTTGGGATGTCTTAGAATACCGACTTAGTGCCAGATCTCTCCGACCGACATCGATACCTCTCCTCAGTGCAGCACTCCGTGAAGAATGGGCTCCCATTCCCAAAAAACCTTCCAGCACCTGACTGAACGTAAGCCTGCGAGAGTGGAAGCTGTCATCAAGGCTAAGGGTGGGCCAACACCATATTGAATTCCAGCATTACCCATTGAGGGTACCACGAACTTGTAAGTCATTTTCAGCCAGGTGTCCGGATACTTTGGAGCACATAGTGTATCTGACTCCTCTAAGGGTCATGCTAAGTAACCGAATTAAATCAAACTATGCTGAGGACACTAGATTAGGAAATGAGACACTAAAAGATGGGATTGAGGACAAAGAATTAGGCATCCCTTGTGTTGAGCCGTAACTGAAAGAACTGAAAACAAATGATTCACCAGATCCAGATGGAATCCAAATTCGGTAATACAGAGAGTATTTTTCGGTGCCGGCCGGTGTGGCATTGCGGTTCTAGGCGCTTCAGTCTGGAACCGCGTGACCGCTACGGTCGCAGGTTCGAATCCTGCCTCGGGCATGGATGTATGTGATGTCCTTAGGTTAGTTAGGTTTAAGTCGTTCTAAGTTCTAGGGGACTGATGACCACAGATGTTAAGTCCCATAGTGCTCAGAGCCATTTTTAGTATTCTTCGGCATTGGCATCTCTCGTTCAGTGTAAAGTCCAAGCGACTGGAACAGAACGCAGCTGACTCCTGTATGTGGTAACTTAAGGTAATTTTGCAGTCTTTCGTTGTAAGCTTGTTGCGATGATGTTATCCAGTCTAGTGCTTTCAGTTTTTGGCAACAGATCCTACGAAACTCTTTTCTTGAGTTGCGCTACATCTGCGCTTACCCGTGGTCAGTGGACTGCACTGACAAAACAAGTTACTGTTGTGTGACACATCTCAGTGTAGAAGAATGGTGACTCGTTCCTTCGCAGCTGTAAATCTAGTTTAGAGCTGCAAGGAGGAAGTAATATAATTTTATTAATACATAAGATCTATAGTATTGCGTAGAAAACTTAGTTCATATATTTTGTAAAATATGTGAAGAAAAGGACCTTTGGAAGTCAACGCTTGCTGTTACGATACTCGGATGCCATCTTGGGTCACTCAGATAGACGATTGTTGTCGTTGTTCTTATATTCAGTTCTACGCCTTTCTGCAAGACGTCTATTGCAAATATTACTGGAGGTAAGTTTTTCACACACATAATTATACACAAATTTGAATTTCAGCCAATGACTGAACTACATAATCTACTTTTGCTAAATTTCTTTCCCATGCAGTAGGAGAATTATTTATTAAATTAACAAACATTCAAAACGCATTTTAAAATTTTTTGCTAACATATTTTACGTCGAAATTGTCAGGATTTGGTTCAACATGTCTTCTAAGAAAAATTCTACTGATAATCACGCAAAGAGTGTGAAATGAAAACCTAAGGAAATTAATAGAGTGAAAAGTGAAAAAGTGTACAGAAATTACGAAACTTAACTGCAGCTGGACGAGTAAGAGCGAAAATATGACTATATACAGGGTGAGGAAGCTAAGAATGTCCGCACCAAATACGTCCAGAATGAATAGATATATAGAGGTGCGGTTCTCGACAAGTTATAGTGGACAATATGATGAATTTCATGACGTTCGCCATTAATTTTTACCGTCTATTGTCGCCGAACTACGGCAATGACATTGCTTTTTTTTAACGGAACTGTGTAGTTTATTTGTGTACTTTATTGTGGAATTTTAAAGAAGGTTCTAATAGGACTTCAACGAGAGAACAAGTATGCGACTTTATGAAGTCTTATCAAGATAACAGCGCTGCAAACCACTACCCTGCCGTCAGAAGAGGTTCCACAAACGCCAGCCGTATTATACCATATGTAAGCAAATACCTAGCTTACCTACGGTTCCTGTATTTACAGTATTATCACGGCTGTCATTACAAGTGCTCAAAATGTTGACCTTGAGCATCGATACACGCCATAAAGTGATTCTGGAGAAACGGCACTGCACGATGAATTTCATGTCTAGTTAACGGTAGCACAAGCCCGCGTTATAAGGCATTTCGTGCCTTTGGGAGATGTCGGTGTTACCTAATAGACGCCTTGTTTTAATTTTCACCACAGATAAAAGTATAGAAGTGTTAGTTTGGTGAATGTGCAAACCATGTTGCGTTTCCTGAACGACCTTTCCAATGCTCTCCAAATGTTCTCCTGAGATAGTCTATCATTATATGAGCGGAATGGGAGGGACATCCGTCATGTTGGTACCACACTGACAAGTCCAGTGGGATGTCTTGCAAAAACTGTGGCAGTAGCTATCTTAGGAACTCGAGATACTTGAGTATATTTAGATTCCCATCAATAAAACAGGGAGCAATGATGTGAGTCTTGAAAAACACGCATCAAACGCTGTAGACCAAGAGCGTTGCTTTTATCCACTGCTTTCAGACAGCTTAGATTTTCAACTGACGCTTAGTTCATATTGCAGAGATTGATGCCTACTTGAGTGACTATTGTTGTGAACATTTCACTGTCTAAGCCGAGGTTTGATGCAATAGGGTGAATGAAACTTTTTATTGCAACGTTGCTTTACAGTTACTGCAAAATTACCTTACCTACTGCTGAATTACCTTCCCGTATATGCATCCAAATTATCTACAGTTATGCTCAGCGACACTTTGAACATTGTGGCTCACGTATTTAGTTACTTAATAAAATTAACTGCAATAATTTTAATTATTTTGCTCTAGTAAAACAACACGTGTTGTTGAAAATACTGCAAAATGAACTTACTTTACCCTATAAGAAAATAAAGGACGGTCGGGCAAAGTTACAGACCATTATCCTTAACATCGGTTTGCTGCAGAGTTCTTGAGCGTATTGTAAGTTCGAATATAACACATTTCCTTGAGACATAAAACATTCTTACTACAAATCAGCACTCATTTAGAAAGTCTCTCTCTTCTGCAACTCAGCTTACCTTTTCTCACACAATACCCTGAAAACCATGAATGAAGTGCAACCGGCAGATTCCATATTTCCAGATTTCCTGAAAGCGTCTGCCACAGTGCCCTAGTGCGGACAGTTAAATGATAGCATACAGAATAGGTTCTAGGTATGTGAGTGGACGACGAGCGTTCATCAGAAAAGGGGTATCATGAAGAATGTCCCAGGGAAAGAATGATAGGTGCGCTCTTGTTTCCTGTCACCGTTGAGTAACTATTGGGGGATACAGGAAAACATACAGAATGTCTGTTCGGTGTGACTAATGGCAGGTTGCAAGAAATGCAGATAAGTTTAACTTAAAGAAGATGAGAGGGCAAAAAGAATCCTGCAATGTTAAAATAGAGTGTTAGTGGTGTGCTGCTTCAGTCACAGTGATTAAATATCTAGAAATATCTAGGCATAACGTTCCAAAGTGATATGACGTGGACCGAGCACCTGATATCGCTAGTAGGGAAAGTGAATGCTCGACTTTGGTTCATTGGGATAATTCTAACAAATTGTAGCTCATCTATAAGGAAGCCCTAGTACAGACCACTAGGACGACCCATTCTTGAGAACTGCTCGAGCGCTTGGGATTCCCACCAGGCTGGCTTAAAGCATGACATCGAAGCAGTTCAGAGGTGTGCTGCTAGACTAGTTACCGGTAGAGTCGACGGGTACTCTAGTATTATGGAAATGCTTGGTGGAATAAAACGAAAATTCTTGGAAGGAGACAACGTTCTTTCGCGAAACACTACTTTAACAATTTATAAAATCGGCATTTGCGGCTTACTGCAGAACGACTCTACTACCGCGAACTTAAATTTCGCGAAAAGACTGCGCAGACAATGAAGCGAAATTAGGACTGATACGGAAGGCCGTTTTACGCTTGCTCCACTTAAGACCGAATCAGGAAGGGAATGACTAGTAGTGGTAAGAGGTACCTCTGTGGTACACCGTGTGGCGGTTTAGGCAATACGTATATAGATGTAGGCTTAGTAGATGAGTCTTTATATTAGGGCATCTAAATGAGTGATGATGGTCGAGGTAGAGATGATGTAAAGTGCTGACTATCGATGGCAAGAAAACAGTTATTTAAAAAGAGAAATTTTCAATCACTGAATAAAATTTTAAATATTAGGAAGTCATTTTCGATAGTATTTGCCTGGAATGTAGCCTTGTACGGTAGTTAAACGAGGACGATAACCGGTTCAGACAGGAAGAGAACAAAAACTTTTGATACACTATGTGAACAAAAGTATCCGGACACCTGGCTGAAAATAACTTACAAGTTCGTGGCGACCTCCATTGGTAATGCTGGAATTCAGTATGGAGTTGACTCACACGTAGCCTTGATGATAGCTTCCACTCTCGCAGACATATGTTCAACCAGGTGCTGGAACATTTCTTGGGGAATGGCAGCCCATTCTTCACGGAATGCTGCACTGAGAAGAGGTATCGCTGTCGGTTGGTGAGGTCTGGCACGAAGTCGGCGTTCCAAAACATCTCAAAGGTGTTCTATAGGATTCAGGACAGGACTCTGTGTAGGCCAGTCCATTACAGTTATGTTATTGTCGTGTAACCACTCCGCCACAGGCCGTGTATTATGAACAGGTGCTGGATCGTGTTGAAAGATGCAATCGGCATCCCCGAATTGCTCTTCAACAGTGGGAAGCAAGAAGGTGCCTAAGACATCAATGAAGGCCTGTGCTGTGATAGTGCCACGCAAAACAACAAGGGGTGCGAGAACCCTTCATGAAAAACACGACACACCATAACACCACCGCCTCCGAATTTTACTGTTGGCACTACACACGCTGACAGACGACGTTCACCGGCTATTCGCCATATCCACACCTTGCCAACGAATCACCACATTTTGTACCGCGATTCGTCACTCCACAGAACGTTTTTCCACGGTTCAATCGTCCAAAGTTTACGCTCCTTACACCAAGTGAGGCGTCGTTTGGCATTTACCGGCGTGGTATGTGGCTTATGAACAGCCGCTCGACCATAAAATCCAAGTTTTCTCCCCTCCTGCCTAACTGTCATAGTACTGGCAGTGGCTCCTGATGCAGTGTGGAATTCCTGTCTGGATAGATGTCTGCCTGTTACACATTATGACCCTCTTCAACAGTCGGGGCTCTCTGTGAGTCAACAGACGGGGGTGGCCTGTACGCTATTGTGCTGCACGTGTCACTTCGCGTTTCCACTTCATTATCACATCGGAAACAGTGGACCTAGGGATGTTTAGGAGTGTGGAAATCTCGCGTACTGACGTATGACTCAAGTGACGCCCAATCACCTGACCACGTTCGAAGTCCATGAGTTCCGGGGAGCGCCCCATTCTGCTCTCTCACGATGCCTAATAACTACTGACGTCGCTAATATGGAGTACCTGACAGTATGTGGCAGCACAATGCACCTAATATGAAAAACGTATGTTTCTGGGCGTGTCCGGATACTTTTGATCACATAGTGTATGTGATGCTACATAAGAATGTTGAAAATTAGATCAGTAGATTGAAAAATTAGTGAAGAGGTGCTGAATGTAACTGTAAAAAGAAATAAATGCCCCAACTTGAATAGAAGAAGGGAGCGGTTGATAGGGCACATCCTGAATCATAAAAGAACCGTTAATTTGCTAATTGGAGGAAGTGTCGACGGGAAAAATTGTAGAGGGAGTCCAAGTTCGAGTACAGTACGAAGGTTCAAAGGGATGTATGTTTCAGGAATTATCTGGAGCTGAAAGGTTTTCACGGAGTAGAAGCTTGGAGGGCGGAACAAATCCAATCGTGGGACTGCAGACCACGACAGGAACATCACCGATAAGGCACCTAACAATTCGATACTGGAAATGTACATGATCTTTTACTCTGAGAGACACCACGCGATTCGAGCAGACCCTCTATCTGTCACGCGATGGAATCAATGTTCTTGGGAAGAAAGGAGTATTAGCGTTTAACGTATTGCGGTGCAAAGATCATGAGAGGAGGATCCCAAATTCAGATTGAGGAAAAATAGGAAGGTAAATCGAGAATATCCATTTCAGGGTAACATCTCAGTTTACGCGTTTTTGGGAAACTATGGAAAATCTAAATCAGGGTGTGGGGACGGCGAACTGAACCTATTACTCGCGAAGCAACTGTTGTCTCTTTACCACTGTACCACTTCGCTCTTTACGTTCCTTGGGAATCTCCCTCTATACAGCTTGTGTGAACGTTCGCAAAATATCAGTAGAGTTTAGAGACCAACAATATCTCTCTGAGATGTTCGCTGGGTGGCAGGCTAGGCGTATGTGCAAGCCTGGGTTTCAGTGCCGCCCATGTTCTACGCTGAAGACTTGCACATTCCACTGGGAATCGCTTCGCTTAAGCGTTTATTGCGTCTCCAGAATGAATTTATGAATTTTAGCTCTGTTGCTGATATGCGACAACTGCAGATTTACTGGCAGATTAAAACTGTGTACCAGACTAGAAATCGAACTCGAAATCTTTACCTTTCGCGGGCAAATATTCTACTGATTGAACTATCCGGACTCTTTTCACGACCAAAGTTTTCGATTTGGGGTCTGTGTTTGGTACATAGTTACAATCTGCCTGGAAGTTTTATTTTTTGTATTGTTCTTTGAGGTACCAGCATTGGAGTTCTTGAACCATCTAATGTAACGATCGCTAATCAGATTGTCCTAAACACGTAGGAGTCAACATCCAATGACGTCCCTTACAGATTTTTTTTTTTTTTTTTTTTTTTTTTTTTTTTTTTTTTTTTTTTGCTTTGAGAACCGACTTAGTGATACGTGTATCAGCTGTCCAAATGGCGCTGAAGCACTCCAGTTGCAGAGTTCTGGTGTTGAGCTGTGGCTATGAACCACGTTTTACCGTCAGTTACTGTCTTATGTTACTGTCTTATGGGCAAATTGTTGGTCATTTCGTCTTTTTTTCACATCGCATTGGCCAAGACCCACTCGTCGAGGTGCCGTGCCATCCAGCAGTTTGACACAAATATCACTGGGGTAGCAGTATGCCCTTAGGAGCCGATTTGTAATGTTATAGCAAACTCATTTTCTGGAGACTGATTGTTCTGCTCTGTTAGAAATAACTCAGATGCTGATATTCCGCTCTTTGTGTTGCACCGACCTTTCGGGTCACTCACGAACGAAAGCTACTGAGTCCGGGTGTACTCCATCTCTCTGGGGTCTTAACCTCTTATTAATGATATATTTACCTACACATCTTTTGAGTTAGGGTGCATTCAAGCCGTTTTACTGGGTATTGCCAATTTACAACCGATAGTGTCTTTTACCGGACACCTGTGGCCACTACTTTCCCAGTATACCAATTCGCAACGGAAAGGTCGCCACATGGAATTTCTAACAGTATGTTTACAGTTCGTGTATCACACCACCAAAATCTTTGTAATTCAATTCTTACAGTGACCAGTTCACTCTGTTTTTATTAGGACTGACGTACACGCTGACGTAATTACCTTACTGAAAGTCATTCTTTTTTCCGTCTTTTTGCGAACGAAATATTGTTTTTAAGTTGGCCTTCTGCAAAACACGATGTGTTTTGCGAAAGATGGTTTTTTATTTTTAAGAAATATTTAAATGTATCTCTCATAGCACAAAAAGTTACGTTGATGAACTTCCTCATTGCACAGTGCCGCCACGGCCAATATAAGATGAAGAACCCACTGAAGCATTTCAAAGACGTTTGAACTAACTCGTACAAATATAACTGTATGTTTTTGGTGTTACTGAAGAAGCATTCGATCCAGAGAAGTCCTTTCTAAGTTAGTACGGAAAGAAAGTACTACAGACTTTTCGGTTTATTTACGGACTGGAACATGGGAAGAATAATGAAAAGGAATCATTTTAATTGGAAATATACCGTCTTTCTTCCGGCTGGAACATGAACGGAAACAATAACTGGAAGGGACAGGTAATTAATTTTTAAATTAAGGAACGAATCATCGCCAAACGCTATTTGCCCTTGGGCTCCGGTGACTGACCTTTATATTGCGGAACTTCTCTCATATTGCAGTGTGTTCTTAAGCAGCCTTTTAATATTGCGGCTATATTAAAAATACGCGTCTCTGGTACTAAAGCTGGAATACTGCACAAAGGGTTATCGAACTTTCATGTAATTCAGAACCACGAATGCACATTCCATCAAGTTTCAGAGCTCTAGATGAAATGCAAATACTTTTTCCTTCTTTCTTTACTCTTCACCTCTGTTTCTTCGAACTGCGAAGTTATCAGATCACACCACTTTTTAATACACTAAAGAAAAATTGATGGCTTAAACCACATAGAAAGAATTCAAACTACGTAATCTTCTTTACTGACTTCAGCATGTATAACCTTTATTTCGCAGAGGAGAAGCCAGATGAACTTGCTTTTGTGGGTCTTCTTACGAAAAACGTTTTACCATTAATATTTAATACTACGAAATCTGTTTTTCTGAAAATAAATTCCCGAAATAAGAATAACTATGTGCATGGCCCTTCCATTTCGACTTTCTTAGATATTTGTTACTACAATAATCGCTTGGAAAAAACAGAAAAGTAAAATGAAAATTAGAAGTAATAATTATACATATAATTCTCATCTTCTGCTGCTTTTCTACTGAGCTGCTTTAGTCGTCGGTTCGATAACTGTGGCCTGAACCTAGCTATGGTATTCCCTCATTGGCGAAACCGTCAAACGCGATGACGTCGTGGTAGGTACATTGTACTCGTATTGCAAAGAAACGAGCTTCAAATCTCTGTCCAGCTATCCAGATCTAAATTCGCTATAGTGTCCTTAAATTACCTGGGGAGAATAGCAGAAGATTCCGAGGAAAAGACAACGGCCAGGTTCCTGTCCTATTGTCTTTCAGTCTGACCTTGTGCTCTGTTTCCTGAAATATCATTCTTTTGTTATTTCGTAGAAATTTAATATTTGTGACAAAATTCTCCTGGTGACCTTGAAAAACAATACACAACTGTCTGTGATGTGTCAGCTGTGGCGTGTGCCTAATTTGTTACTGCTAAGCTAGACAAATCGATCGGCCGTAGATACTTCATGCAATCTGTGTGAAGCAGGGGCGAGTCACTAGTCCTATATAAAGAAGAAGAACGAGTATTTTTACCAACACTTATCACTGATATTACTGTAGAAGAACGAATCGTAGCACTCCTGATTGCATCGTCAACTCAGTACGTTTTCTACCGTGAAACGACAATGGTCGATTTGAGTGCACTTATTTCTCGTAAACTGACTGCTTCAGGCTATACTCAGCAATTTCTGAAGTGATAAAAAACTTCGTCTTTGCGTCTGGTATGAATTTGTCTGTAATATTAGTGATTAATGACATCTATTCTACATATTTTATCGAAATAAATTTAGGAGTCCTTTACCTACTGGTTCTCCGTGATTTCTTGAATATATACATCACAGAAATCAACAATGTTCATTTAATTTGCTGTTTAAGAAGTACACAGCGTATATATCTATCAGTAACTGTAAACTGACTCTCACACACATTAATAAAAGTTTTCAGCAGCGTTCCATTTAGACTTTTCTGAGTTTCATTTGATGTATATATTTTTTCCCTGTAATAATTGCATACTCTTGCACAATTAAAGCTGACATTTTACAAAACGCTACCTGCTTTGTACACTGCTTAACTTTAAACACGTTCCCGTCCTTCATTTCATACAAGACTCACAGAATCTTTCTTGACACTGAAAGCTGCTGCCCGCATCTCGTGGTCGTGCGGTAGCGTTCTCGCTTCCCACGCCCGGGTTCCCGGGTTCGATTCCCGGCGGGGTCAGGGATTTTCTCTGCCTTCTGATGGCTGGGTGTTGTGTGCTGTCCTTAGGTTAGTTAGGTTTAAGTAGTTCTAAGTTCTAGGGGACTGATGACCCTAGATGTTAAGTCCCATAGTGCTCAGAGCCATTTGAACCATTTTTTTTTGAAAGCTGCTCGAGATTGTCCCTTCTTTGTGGTGGAAATGTATTACCTGACCACTCTCTTACCAGGATAACTTCTTTCACTCAAATAACAGTTTCCTAAAACGAAAGCGATATTTTCTATCGTTTTTATGTGTCCACGATCTGTAGTGAAATCTCAAGATTACTCCCATGAATGTTCAAGAAATTAACCATCGAATCACGAAAATTTGATAATTTCCGTTTCGTTCTACATTCTTGTTATTTCATCTTTAAAGCCTAAGAAGTACGAGGGTCGTTCAACAACTAATGCCCCTATCTTATGTTTCTTTCGCACGTGCACTAAGTTTCCAACACTTCCGACACATGACATAGCCGTGTCCACGTAAGAAAATCGATACAAGCAACGTACTGTAATTGAGTTCTTGGTTGCTGAAGAAGAAACTGTGATGAACAATAATTAACGTTTGTGTGCAGTGTATGGTACTGATGCAGTTGATAGAGGTTCCTTTGGGGGATGAATAGACAGAGTTAAAGTGCCAGGGACTGCAGAAACTGAGCTCCATGATAGGCCACGTTCGGGACGTCCTGTCACAGCCACTGCTCCAGACATTGTGAATCGTGTGGATGCCATTTTTCGTGCACACCGACGTATCACAAATGGACATTCGCTCTACAGCTATCGAGAAGCATTGGAGGTGAGTTCCACGACAGCTCACAACAGGCAACTAGGTTCAAAGAAAATCCATTTCATCTTAACTGTTCGAGCAGTTTGAGCCCAATGGGAAGTCCTTTCTCTCACGTATTGTTACAGGTAACAAAAATATGGATCCATCACTTTGAGCCAGAAGCAAAAAGGCAGTCACTGGAGTGTCACCAACTTCAATCACCAAAACAGAAGAAATTCAAGGCAGCTCCCTCTGGTGACAACGGCATGATGAGAAGTTTTGGAGGAGCGATGGTGCCACTCTCTTGGATGTGTTGTCAAAATGGCATGTAATTCAGAGGCACATATGTAGACTCTGAACAGAACTGTTTACGACGTTTTCAGTCTGATAAGAAGCCAAAAGAAACCTTGCTCCAACACGAAAATGCATGCCCACACACAAGTCTCAGAACCCGTGAATACACCGCCAGACTTGGTTGAACATCATTCCCTCAGCCTCGTAGACCAGACCGGGCGCCCTCGGACTTCCGGCTATTTGGTCACAGAAGGATTCTGCACGCGGGATACACTTTGAAGACGATGAGAGCATTAACATTTCTTTTAGCTGTTCTAACTCTTAAGAATAAATATATTCTGAGAAAAGAAAATTTTAGGGGTATTATTTTCTGGACGAAACTCGTATATCACGATTTAACATTATTGTACTAACAAGGGAACATCCCCATCGCACCCCCCTCAGATTTAGTTATAAGTTGGCACAATGGATAGGCCTTGAAAAACTGAACACAGATCAATCGAGAAAACAGGAAGAAGTTGTGTGGAACTATGAAAAAATAAGCAAAATATACAAACTGGGTCGTCCATGTGTAAGATAGGTAATATTAAGGGCAATGTGAGGCGAGGAGCGCCGTGGTCCCGTGGTTAGCGTGAGCAGCTGCGGAACGAGAGGTCCTTGGTTCAAATCTGCCCTCCACTGAAAATTTTGCTTTCTTTATTTTCGCAAAGTTATGATCTGTCCGTTCATTCATTGACGTCTCTGTTCACTATAATAAATTTAGTGTCTGTGTTTTGCGACCGCACCGCAAAACCGTGTGATTAGTTGACGAAAGGACGTGCCTCTCCAATGGGAACCGAAAACATTTGATCGCAAGGTCATAGGTCAACCGATTCCTCCACAGGAAAACACGTCTGATATTTTGTATATGACACTGGTGACAGCATGTGCGTCACATGACAGGAATATGTTGTCGACCCACCTAACTAGTACACTTGGCGAATGGGTGAAAAGTTTCTTCTACCTTGCCCGATTTAGGTTTTCTTGTGGATGTAATAATCACTCCAAAAAAAGTGATGGAAACATAACAGTTTTTCACATAAACTGAAAATAAAAAGTTAAAATTTTCGGTCAAGGGAAGATCTGAACCAAGGACCTCTCGTTCCGCAGCTGTTCACGCTAACCACGGGACCACGGAGCTCCTCGCCTCACATTCCCCTTAATATTGCCTATCTTGCGCAGGGACGACCCAGTTTGTATATTTTGCTTATTTTTTCATAGTTCCACACAACTTCTTCCTGTTTTCTCGATCGATCTGTGTTCAGTTTTTCAAGGCCTATCCACTGTGCCAACTTATAACTAAATCTGAGGGGGATGCGATGGGGATGTTCCCTTGTAAGCAGTACTGTGGTCCACGTTTAAAAATTCTGTGAAAAGGACTACGAAAAAGAAATACAAAAAACATTAACAAAGTTTGTTCTCACTGTTAACATTTATCGCAAATTAAAGCGATTGCTACGCTTCTTTCCGTGCAGCAAATCACTTTCATGAACAATAACAATGAACAGCTCAATTCGGAAATCTAGCAATGGAAGAGCTGTAGCGGACTTCTTTCACTACGATGGAATCGAGCTCATTTATCATTGTATCGATACTCCTGTGTCCGAGGCTCCACGTCAGGTGTTTATAAACAGCGAAGCAGTCAAATCTTCGAACATCCATACACACCGAAAACGGAAATAGGACAAAGCAATTCAGGGCCAAATTGCCTACAGATCCGTCGTGTCGCTAACATGGTTTTACTGCACATCCCGTTACTAGGACCTAGAGCTTTATGCAAAGACTTCATGGTCGTTCTGAATCTGGCACATTTCACAATAGGAAAGGGAAAGATGGTTCCCTAAACATGGAGATTCCAGGGGCCACGTTGCTGTTGATTTTATGTAGTCAGTACCCCTTTAGTGCCGAAACCCGTCATATGACGAGGCATCGACATCCTACCCTCGCTGCAAGCCAGTCATACGACAGACGAATGAAGGCGTGCACACTTTACGAGGGCTGTCGTATGAAAGACTAATGAGGGCATGCTCCTTCTATGAGGGCCAACATATGACAGACGAATTTGCCCTCACGATGAATGACTTCATCCGTCATATGACGATCGAATGAATGTGTACGTTCTCGTGTAGGGTTTTCATTTGATGGACAAATGAAAGCGTGCCCTCTCAGCGAAGGCTTTCATATGATGGACCAGTAAATATGAGCTCTCTCTGTGAGGGCTGTCACCTAACGGACGAATGAAACGTACCCTCTCAAAGAAGACTATCACACGATGGACCTTGTCAATGTGGCACATTACGATGGTCCACCATATGACGGCTCTCGTAAAGAGGATACGCTATAACTAGTCCATCACATGGAATCCGTCATGGAGAGGAGACACTTTCATTTTAACGACATATCACAGCCCCTCTATGAGGGAACTCATATGACAAACAAATGAAAGTGTGTCCTCTCGGTGAGGGCTGTCATATGATGAACAAATAAAAGTATGCTCTCCCTAGAGCCGTCACATAACAATCAGATGAAAGCGTGTTCTCTTCAAGAGGCCTGTCATATGACGAAAAAGTGAGTGTGCCTTGCCTATGAAGGTTTTCGAATGACAAGGCAACTAGAGCGTGTCCAAATAACGGCCGTCATATGATGTATGAATGAAATTGTGCTCCCTCTACGGGGACGTCATATAAAACACGAACGGAAATGTGCCCTCTCCAGGAGGTCTATCATATGAGGGATCAACTAAAGGGTGCTCTCTCTATGAGAACCAATATGTGGTGACTGTGTTGCTATAGGCAGAAATAAAGGTTTAACCTGACCAAAGCAGGGCCTCCATTGAACAGGAAGCAATATAATCAAATTTTACAAAATATAGTGACTTGGAATTCTACACATTTTACGATGCAGTTAGGTAAGCATTTGATAAATTAATATAATAATTTGGCTATATTAATACAATAATTGATACAAATAATAACATCAGTAATAAAAGTTGTAACGATACTAAACAGACGTTAAAAGTAAAAATCTTGTATAAAATGTCAAATAATATCGATAGCACTTCTGAAACGTTGTTCCTATCGTCACATCACGAGGAATCGTAGCAGGAAACATGTCTGAAGTGAAAGTGAAGATAAAGAGGCTGTTCCAGTAGATCAGGGGGGGGGGGGGGGCGGGGCGAAAAAAATGGTTCAAATGGCTCTGAGCACTATGGGACTTAACTTTTGAGGTCATCAATCCCCTAGAACTTAGAACTACTTAAACCTAACTAACCTATGGAAATCACACACATCCATGCCCGAGGCAAGACTCGTACCTGCGACCGTAGCGGTCGCGCGGTTCCAGACTGTAGGGCCTAGAACCGCTCGGCCACGTCGGCCGGCAATGGGGGCTAGGAGACGAAAGGAAAGGAAGTGAGTATGAAATGAACTGTGGACGAGAACACTTGAGAGATACCTATAGTAATGGGTTCTGTATCCTAAAGCTGGAAACCTGTGGTAGTTTTGAGAAGGAAGGAAGATTAGGGTTAACTGTCCTGTGGACAACGAGGCGTAGCGCTGGTTTGGAATGCGGAGGGGTAAGGACGGAAATCATCCATGTCTTTTACACAGAAACCTTCTTGGCATTTACCTTAAGCAATTTATAGAAACCACGGAAAATGTAAACGTGGATGGTTGGCAGGGATCTGAACCGTAATTTTCCGAATGCGAGTCCAGTATCTTAGCCCTACACCACCTCACTGGATAGAAATTTCTGTATTTATCGTTCCGAGTTTTAATTGCCGATATCGATTAAGCGTTGGAGAAATTGGTCGTGTTACATAGTGGCACACAGAGAATGTTGTTTCATTGAGAATGATTGATTCTGCTATGTTGTTCACGTAGAAAATAGTTCAAATCTTTCTAAGCACTATGGGACTTAACATCTGAGGTGATCAGTCCCCTTGATTTAGAACTACTTAAACCTAACTAACCTAAAGACATCACACACATCTATGCCCGAGGCAGGATTCGAACCTGCGACCGTAGCAGCAGCGCGGTTCCGGACTGAAGCGCCTAGAACCGCTCGGCGACAACGGCCGGCTTGTTCACGTAGAACTGTTAGATTCCAGTAATCGGACGGCAAGTAAAAGCAGGGTGAGGTATTCTCTAAGCTTGTCTTCACGTGGCCAAGATGTGTAAGGTGGAGTAATTTAGGTGAAAAACGATAGTCATAAATAGACTGCACGAGGGGGTTCAATACCAACTGCAACATCTTCAGCATCAGAAGAAACCCTTCTTTATATATCTTTGCAGAACGTAGAGAGACGATGGTGTCTTATTATAAATAATCTCAGTGGAGACGACTTACACTAATTTAGTCCGAATACTCATTTTGTAATTTATCGAAGCAAATTGTACAATGTTTTTATTGGAATGCATTAACAATATAAATGAGTATGTATGTCTTACGAAAAACCTAACATACATCGATAACTCTCCAAACTAATGTTGGGAGGTAAACCTGACAACCATTTTCGGAGAGAGAGAATAACCACAAAAAAGATAAACCGCATGGAACATCTGTTCTTCGTATTCCTCCCACGCCCTGTATGAATGTGGCGACGGGCTGTCAGTGGTTAAAGAAAGGTTTTGTTACAGCATGGGGAGGCATGCCTTTTAATTAACAACACAAACAAAAAAGCACACTGATTCAAAAAGCACAAGTTTGTAAACCGTGCAATTGCAAGTCAGTACTTGCGTGCTGCACCAATACGACCAGAATACAATTCACGAGGTAGTGTAGCAGTGGTCGCATTCCAAATATTAGTGGCGTTAGTCATGAAGGCTAGGACAGATCCACTCGATGCTTGCGGTAGCTGTCGTTTAAATCACAATGAAGTCAGAGGAGACGGGGCGACTGGGACCTAATCGCTGCGTTGTGCGTCGCCTGTGATGGCTTGGTTCAAATGGCTCTGAGCACTATGGGACTTAACATCTGTGGTCATCAGTCCCCTAGAACTTAGAACTACTTAAACCTAACTAACCTAAGGACATCACACACATCCATGCCCGAGGCAGGATTCGAACCTGCGACCGTAGCAGTCGCGCGGTTCCGGACTGCGAGCCTAGAACCGCGAGACCACCGCGGCCGGCGCGTCGCCTGTGATAGGGCTCCAATGAGGTGGAGTGTGTTGTCTTGACTCTCTATGTCGGATGGAACAGCTAATTTGAACGAGATTTTCAGTCCACGCTTACACTCTAAAACCGTAAAGTACATTGCGTTGTATTCTTTCTTTGTGTTTCTCCCCATTCCATTTACATATGGTAAATTTGAAATAGATATTAACAGTACATTACAATTCATGTGCTTTACAAACAAAAGTATAGATGCTTCGTTTCGAGATGTTATGGAGGTAGGAATTCCATTTTGTTAATGTATTTTACAATATATATTTGCCACGACATCTTGCTAGATGATTGTTTCAGTGTCTGTGTGTTTATGGGTTGCATTTTTTCATACGACTTGTCAAGCCAATGGCAGCACGGCATCTCTTGCCGCAATTTTCACAAGTGTATCTGGCTGCTGAGGCAGGAGCAGTGGTAGCACTGCGAAGCTTTTTCTGCCTTAATCTGTCTAACAAGCCTTCATCATGCTTCGACATTCCAGATGATATATCATCACGCCACTCTGGTCTCATGCTAGGCCGTGCCTCCCATCTGTTTGTGTCGATTCCAAAGCTCTGCATATCTCGTCTACAGGAGTCCTTGAACCTCAATACAGGACGTTCTACAGGTCTTTTGGCTATAGAGATCTCTCCAAGCATCACCTCACGTGGTAATCTGTCAGGATCCATACGGTGGACATGTCCCTGACAGCAGAGTCGTCTCTGCTTCAAGATAGCTGAAATACTGTTGCAGTTTGTTTTAGATAGCACTGCTTCGTTGGTCACTCGGTCCTTCCACGTTACTCCGAGGATGGATCTCAGGCACTGCATGTGGAAAGCATTAAGGCGACGTTCTTGTTTGGCATAGGTAGTTCATGTTACCGATGCATGCAAAAGGATGCTGAGGACGCAAGTTTCACATACAAGAATTTTGGTGGTCAAAGAGAGTTTGTTGTTTTTCCAAACACGTGTAGAGAGTTTGTCAAAAGTTGTCGCAGCTCTTCCAATGCGAGCATCAATTTCCTTGTCAACAGACATGTTTAATTTTATAGTAGATCCAAGATAGCAGAAGTTTTCTACGACTTGCAGAGTAGTGCCATCTAGTGTGATATTCGGCTTTGTGTTAGTACCCTGAACCATAATTACGGTCTTACTGCTGTTTACACTCATCTAGAATAGGTGGCATTAGTAACTAAATTTTGATACTAGCTCTTACAGCTCTTTACAATAAAAGTAAATAAAAACTAATGCCACGCACTGAATTTGCCATTGTTACTGCATATGGTGGTGGGTGGTATTTGCGACGATCAAGTATCTGGAGTGCAAGAAACAAAGCGTTTTTCAGTGTTTGATTGATGTTGATTCGTTTGGTGGAAGGTGAAAACTGGAACGGATTTTTTGTCGGAGTAGAAAGAGTGAGGGAACCACACTTTATTTATTGTATAATGATGTAGTCATTAGAAAAATGTAAAGTAAAAATAGAAAGAACTTACATAATTTTTAGGTAAATAATTTAAAGATGTAAAGGAAACAATACTACAGACTGAATAATGCTGGCCATTAAAACTACATCAGAAGACTAGAAAATAACGAAATTTTACTTTTTGTGCATATACAGTATAGTATGAAAAATACATGATTAAATTTGTAGATGATTTTGGGGTATACGCGACATTTAGGTCAAAGAGCTGTCACCTCTGGTAGCATAACAACTGGCTCCAACCCGGCTGGCATAGAGTCCAACAGAGCTTTGTGACAGATAGGGGTATATCATTCTGTCTTGCTTTAACTATATGCCAGAGTTCATAAATCGCGATGACTGGCGAGCGGTGGTGAGTCCAGTCTCTCGGAGCCAATGACCAGATGTTTTCAATGAGTGAGAGATTTGGAGATTGTGCTGGCCACGGTAAACGTCGAAAACCCTCTGAGTAGAGGTAGGTCAGGACAGTATGGGCTACTTGCAGCCTTGCGTTTTCTTGTCGAAATGTAACGTCATAGAGACCTCACCGATAGGGTACAGGCACCGGCCTTAACATCTCAGAAAGTACAGGTTGCTATCCAAATTACCGAAAAAGCGAACCAGAAGTGATCGTGTATTTTCTATTTTTAATTAAGGGTCACTAATTTATTAATTGTATTATGATTTAGTTCACTGTTAACTGATCTTAGGATAGAAGATTTTGTGATCGTTTTATTTTTATTTTTTATTTCATACTTTAGCATCACGCCAGATGTTGGACCGTTTGACATTGAAGAATGCAATCTGTCAACGTTCGTTCTCCTCAGAGCCAGCACACACCGGTAAGTCCATAGCGTCGCTGCTAGTAAAACCGGGACTCGTATGAAGAGACGACGTAGTATGTAAGTATGCAATATTCCATGGCTGTTATCGTTTAAGGTAAAATCTTCTAGGCTGTCAGGCCGTGTCATGTTATACTTTAATTTCTTCCCCACCATCGACGTTTCGAAACCTCTGCTGAGATCTTCTTCAGGATCTTCTGGTATTCAGGGTTAGCTGAACGAACCAATGTTGCGTTCACTTATAAAAGGGGAGTTCTCCCGCGCATCTTCTGGAGAAATGGGGGTTATTTGATGAAATTCTTCCGGCTACTACTGGCGGGAATTCGTCACTGGATAGAAACCGAAACAGTTTTATGCTGAAGGAGCGACGCAGTGCTACTCCTGTGTGCAGTGTTGTCGTTGGGTGCAGAAATGTTGTCGCGTTTATGGAAGCCACGACAGTGGGCTTGCTGCAGACGAACCCCTTGCCTGTGTCGAGGTACATGACGTGGGTGTAGAACGGTCCAGTCTCCTCCTCTCCGGCGACGAGGAGACTGGGCCGTCCTCCGTGAGCTCCACCACAGGAAAACAAGGAAGTCATGCAGAGAAACCACGACATATTCGCCATCGATTCTGCACTCTAATATAATATCGATTATCAATTTTCTTTTTTTAATTAAGGGTCACTAATTTATTAATTGTATTATGTTTTCGTTCACTGTTAACTGATCTTAGGATAGAAGATTTTGTCATTTTTATTTTTTGTTTCATACTTTTTATAGTGGCATTCATAAAAGTTGTATGTCACCTAACCAGGCTAAGGGCTGTATTGTATATTATTTGTACTTTTTATGGATTTCAAGTACGAGCCTAATTTCACATATAGTATATCAGAATATGTTTTTAATGACAGACACTCGTTCACTCGTTTAGCTAAGGGGGAAAATTTTTTAACTAAAGACAACGCATACCGCATATTAATCTTTAACTTGGCGACACTGGTTTACTATGTACTTTGGATAAAGTGCCCTCTACTGGCATTAGCTTTTTCTATAAATACTGATGCAATCTGAGTATTAGCACGCACATGTTTAACTTGACGATGATTTATATCAGAATATTTTAACGGTATGTATGGGTGCCATACATGGTTATAAATATTTTATATTTCATGCATCACTAAGACTTGTATATATTTAATGGTTCAAATGGGTCTCAGTACTATGCGACTTAACTTCTGAGGTCATCAGTCCCCTAGAACTTAGAACTACTTAAACCTAACTAACCTAAGGATATCACACACATCCATGCCCGAGGCAGGATTCGACCCTGCGACCGTAGCGGTCGCGCGGTTCCAGACTGTAGCGCCTAGAACCGCTCGGCCACTCCGGCCGGCGTATATATTTAATGTTAACTAATTGAACCTGGTCGCTTACACAATATTTATATTAACAACAGATCTAAAGATGGCGATAAGCCGAAACCGGTCATAAAGTGTAAAGAAATCTATGTGGTCAAGACGGACATGTGAAAATAAAATAATTAGAATTTTGTCTAAGCCGTCTTGTATCTTCCAACAGGCACTCAACTTCGACACCTTACCGTACATCACAGTATCGTCAGCAAATAACCGTAGATTGCTGCCCAGCCGGCCGGAGTAGCCGTGCGGTTGTAGGCGCTACAGTCTGGAACCGCGAGACCGCTACGTTCGCTGGTTCGAATCCTGCCTCGGGCATGGATGTGTGTGATGTCCTTAGGTTAGTTAGGTTTAAGTAGTTCTACGTTCTAGGGGACTGATGACCACAGAAGTTAAGTCCCATAGTGCTCAGAGGCATTGCTGCCCATTCTCTCCGCCAAATCATTTATCTATGTAGAGAACAACAGCGGTCCTCTCACACTTCCTGACCAATGCGAGCACTAATATTGCGGACCGATGAACTGCCGTCTCGATAGGTACCGATCCTGCCGCTCTCGAATTCTGACACGCGTTGATTGAATTTCCTCCTTGTTACGTGGGGCATGATGCGATCTTCTCACAGACTGCCAACACAAAAATGCTATTTATGAATCAGAAACTAGCTGTGTAATATTTCCTTATATGCAAAATTTAGATGTCGGTACTCCTACCTGATTGATGTGGCTGTCCTCAAACGCGAATGATTTGCATATCCAAGCATATAGTACACCTCATGCTGCTTTCATGATGTTGCAGTTTTAGTGGCCTGAAATTAATTTTGTGTATTAAAGCGTCTTTCCTTTTATGCTTTAACTGCAAAAAGATATTTTACACATAGGTTTTTGTTCTCTGTAGACTTCGCTGTCCACGTTCCGGTTACGAGGGAATACGGAAAAGTAATGCCTCCGAATTTTTTATGTGGAAACTCTTAAGGATTTTTGAATAAAACAAACGTTATTAACACTATAGATCTTTATTCTTCATGCTAGAGGGCTGCGAATTGTAGAATCTAACACGGCGCTGTGTAACGTAACTGTGTCGGTGCGTAAGAAGCATCTTAATGTAATGGATTTTCGAATTCGAAAACTTCGTCCACAAATGGAGCACCCTCTCGTTCGGCATGACAATGCCAGACCACACACGAGTGCTGCGATATTTGCGACGGTCCGACACCTTAGGTTAACTGCCATGGGCCATCCTCAATAGCATCCCGACTTGGGCCCATCCGATTTCCATATGTTTCCAAAACTTAAAGAACACCTCTGAGGACTTCACTTTGATAGTGATGAGGCGGTGAAATCAGGGGTGAGGTTGTGTCTCCTTCGACGAAGTCAAATATTCAACAGTGACGGTATCTACAAAATGGTCTCTCTTTGGGAGAAATGTGTTCGTCGCCAAGGTGACTATGTTGAGAAATAAGTATGTAGACAAGAAGAATGAAGATGTAGAATGTTTATGACGTTTGTTTTATTTAAGAAGATTTTACATAAAAAATCAGGTGCATTACTTTTCATCACGCCCTCGTAGGTGCGTATTGTCCATTGTCTCTGTGTATAAAACACCCTGCAAAATCTCTTTAGGATCTCCTCGGTTTGGTTGTCTGATGTTTTGTAAAGAAGAAGTTAACCAGTGTGCTAGCATGTTTCTACGGTCGCAGGTTCGAATCCTGCCTCGGGCATGGATATGCGTGATGTCCTTAGGTTAGTTAGGTTTAAGTAGTTCTAAGTTCTAGGGGACTGATGACCACAGATGTTAAGTCCCATAGTGCTCAGAGCCATTTGAACCATTTGCTAGCGTGTTTACTGTGAGTCGATGACCGAAATACAGAATGATGATTCGAATAACGGAAACGCCTTTTGACGTATGCAGCACGCGAAACAGTTTAGGGTAAAGACGACCTGCCTAGTGCAGCAGAATACTCTTTCTCTGAGGGACGAAAAATAAAATAATGCAGCAGGTCTCCAGTCATTTGATGAAAAGCTGCCGCCTCATCGATTCAGCATAGCCTGTTTAATAAAGGTGAGAATTATCATAATGCAGATGGCTGCAGTAAGTAATGTACACAACTGAGTTTTCTGGTTTAACGTTACCTCATATTTGAATTGATGTACACTTTCCATTATCACCCGATGCTTAATTGGAACGTTTTGTTGGGGTTCCATTAACATTTGCAAAGCAATAAGACATAATTCACGTCAGCAAATTAGCTGGGAGTGTGTCCTCATGTTCTGAGCAACGTGATAAAGGATCTGCTGATACTAAGTTCAGATTATCAGTGAGTGATACCTATGCCTCATTAATGATATCATAAATTCTGTAAAGGTGACTCACTTTATATGCAACGCTCTTAACAGACTTCCTTATTTTGCTAAACAGAACAAAATGAATGTTAAAGCATAGGTGCTTCATCTTAGCATTACTAAATTTTGCAGCAAGGGTACTTTTAATTCTGTAACAACTAAAATTCATTCGATTAGTTTAAATCATTTTGATGTTAATTCAAGTCTGTAGCCACTAGTGGAAGATACGGTTAGGGTTGCAAAGTGATAGTACATTCTGTAAGAACTTGTAGGCACGTAGCGAAATTATGCAGCCAGAGTACCTGTATGTCACAGAATTCAATATTTTATAGAATCCTGTCCACTGTCAAAATGTTTGTGTCTGATTTTTTCCCAGAAAATTATTGTTATAGTTTCTCACGTTAATGAATATGTGTCACATAAATGTCAGTAATTACAGTGAATTGAATCTAAAACAGGAACAATAGAGACCCATGAATTTTGTTTTCATTAAAATTGGACATTCAGAAAGCTATAGTCTGTCTTAGAGTGATGCTAGATAGCATTACAGTTGATTACTCAATTTTATTAAGGTTAAGATTTTCATCTTGCATTTTACTTTAGTATTTTTTCGAAAGTGAGTACATACTTTTTGAGCAGAAATTCTGTCATCGGTTACTGATCATTTTTTTCCGCCATTCTATGTTCAGTACTCGCAAAAAGCATTACATTAGCTCTGTCCTACTCTACCGTGTACCGACATGTCCCTTCTACAGCGCCGTCATTAAGACGGAGCTCAAGCTTGGATTATGAAAGGATATGGAAGTAAATCGACAGTGCCATTTTCAAAGGAATCTCGCGGCACTTCCCTGGAGCTTTTTATGGAAACCATGGAAAACCTAAATCTAGATGGCTGGACGGGGATTTGAACTGTCATCCTCCACAATGCGAGCTCAGTGTGGTAATCATTGTGCCACCTTCCTCGGTGATGGCTGTGATCAGTAACTTTACAACATAATGTATTGCATGTTACAGTGCTTTTGCTCACTGGCGAACATAAACAATAAAAAATAAGTACGTGGTAGCACTAGGTACACAAGAACACGCTCGTCATGTTAGTATATCGTCTTCTGCAATATGAGGTAATAGCCCTTTGATTTTTGTTACTTATTCGACCTACCCATCTAACCTTCAACATTTTGATTACTCATTCTATCTGACCATCTAGTCTTCCGCATTCTTCTGAAACACCACATTTCAAAAACTTCTAATCTCTTCTTGTCTTAACTGCTTATCGTCCACGTTTCATTTTCGTACAGGGCTACACTCGAGAGAAATACTATCAGAGAAAGGCTTCCCAGCGTTTAAATGGATATCAGTTATTTGTTTTTCTGTCTTTAGCGTTAGCAAATTTCCGTTTTTCAGAACCACTTTTATTGCCAATTGTCTGTCTGCGTCTTACAGCCTTTCTGCTTCGGCCTTCGTCAGTTATTTTGCCGCTCAAATAGCAAAACTCGCCTAGTGCTTTTAGTGTCTCATTTCCTAACCTGATTCCCTTAGCATCGCCTGATTTAATTCCACTGCGTTCTAGGACTCATGTTTTGCTTCGTTGATGTCCATATTATAAGCTCTTTCCAAGACACTATTTAGCCAAAGTATTTTATCTGATTTTCTTTGCTTTTCATTAGGTCAACGGTAGGAACAGTTTGCCATAAACGTCTTTCTATTCTTTAGCAATAAGGTATAAGAATAAGGGAACAGGGGCATTGGGAGATTGCTGGTGTCAAGTGTGTTTGGCATTGCTTCTGATTTTCAGGGGAGACATTACATTTTCCATCGTAAAATATTCCTTGTCAATGTTCATGCTGTGACTGCTACAGATGTCGTGATAGAGGTCTCGAGTTTAATGCAGGTGCTGCAGGTTTTGTTGTTGAGACTCCGAGGTTCTTCATCCAGGAGAGGCGGAAACTGTGGGAGTGTTCTTGGTAGTAGGTGCATGCACTCCTGAGTTATACTGGCGTTGCTGATGTGAGACAGGTATAAAAAACGATTGTTGTGTTTGTGTGTGCGTGGCGGTTGGAGAGGAGAGGATGGTACGTTGTCGGAAAATTTAACGTAGGCAGCGATGACGCGACTGACAGACGAAAGATATGAGATGGTAGCGACGGACAGGCGGTCGAGCTGGGGGGGGGGGGGGGGGGGAGGATGAGGAGATGAATAACGAATGACTGATGGACGGATGACGCAGCGACAGCTGAGGAAGGCAAGTCGAACGGATGGACCACCTGAAGTAACGACAAGGCAACATGCAAAGAAGGGAGAAGACAGCTAATGGACGATAATGATATCACGAAATTTTTGATGAGGAACTATAAACTAGCAACGACCCTGGAAAAGACGTGGCAATTGTTGCAGACAACCGATGCGAGCAGCATTCAAATGGCTCTGAGCACTATGGGACTTAACATCTATGGTCATCAGTCCCCTAGAACTTAGAACTACTTAAACCTAACTAACCTAAGGACATCACACAACACCCAGTCATCACGAGGCAGAGAAACTGAATTCAAATGGTCAAATGTGTGTGAAATCTTATGGGACTTAACTACTAAGGTCATCAGTCCCTAAGCTTACACACTACTTAACCTAAATTATCCTAAGGACTAACACACATACCCATGCCCGAGGGAGGACTCGAAACTCCTCCAGGACCAACCGGAGCTGCATTCCCCAACTCCAACTTTCAGATATTCGGTTAAATATAGTGATGATCTTGTAGAGCCCACCCAGTTTTAGCGTTTCCGTTGTTTCCTAAATCACACGATGTTAATACCGCAACAGCTTCTTCGAAAAGGCCACGGCCAATTTCCTAGCCCTTTCTCGTCTTCTCGAAGATTTATTTACTGTTCTCTGCTCCTATCGGAGGCACGGACGAAAATAAGAAATGTGGGATGTTATAGACAAATACAAAACGGTGAAAGGCTCTAAAATAGTACCATAAAGTCCTGTAGATGGAAAAAGTGTGTCATAACCTTCAGCTTACATTTGAAAAGCAGGGATTCATCACATTTCTCAGTCACGCAGGAAGCCTAAAGACAACGGAATCTATAATTACTGGGAAAGGAAATGTTAATAAATTTATATCAGTTGTTCAGCTATACTGTTCGCTGCAGTTCCATGTGAACGACTGGGTATTATTAACTAAAAGTGCTACGCCTTATAGGACTGTTCTGTGTATGATGACCATGTAGATGACAGTAGGATAAACTCATATCTTCCTTTCTTATAATTATTTCTTGCATTTGAAATTTACTAATTTCGAGTAGAAATCACTGGTGAAGAAGAAAAAATGAACAAGGATGAAAGTCTTGTCGGTGCAGTTTGTATGAAAAGTAGATTTTCACTATGGGACTTACCTAGATGCCATTAATTATGGTGATAAATGGCACACCAGGTATTCCGTGCTCGATAGTATTTATTTATTACGCGAAGTTTTAAAAATTAAAGAAAAAGAGGAATGCTGTAGCAAATTCTTAAATTAACTTTTTTGTTCCGTAGTCTTGTATAATGATTTCAACGCGGTACAACACAGTAATGAAAGGAGGGTGATATACTCTCGGCACTTTTTTATCAATTTCCTATCGTGTCCTCTTACTTGTTTCCAAAACGCTGCACACAAAACAGTCGAAACAATCCCGGAAGTTATGTGAAGCTAGTAAGGACACCAGTACATCACTATCTGATATATATGTGGAAGAACTAAAAAGTCACACACAAGCACGCACTTCATTCACAGATTTGGTGAGAAGGGTGAGTAATACCCTTGTTATTTTAGGCTTGTTAGAGCCCGTATGAGTTCCGAGACTGCAAGAGTCAGCGTTAAGCTGCTTTCGTGGTCAGCAAATTGGGACGTATTTTACTCGCTGCATCCGGGCTCTTTGCTCGGGAAACCTTGCCTTATCTCTGCAATGGGCCGTTTGTTAAAGGAAACTGCTGCGCCCGATCTTAATAGCTATAGAAGAGCAGCTGGTGCCGACGTTCAGAGTTTCTTGCCTCTGAGAGCAGATGCAGAGTCAGAAACCATCTGCGCGCGAGATGTCGCCCACAAGTGCTAGATGGATATGGTGACTGTAGGACGTAGTTAATTCAATTTGTAGATTTAACCTTGCAGTTCGACGAGTCAGTACACCGTGTGGAGAAATCACTCGCGTCGTCTCTATCAGTCGTGACTTCTCTTTTCATGTCAAACGTAGAGAATTTTGACAAATCATCAGCTTAGTATCCTCCATTTTGTATTTTTAAGCAAAGGAAGACTGCGTTAAAATCGAAATCCTGTAGAGGGAATTAATGGAATTCCTGCACCTGCCGACACAACAGCGGTAAGTACATTGTTTCCACATGCACGTGGATGAGGGATCGAACTACCGTGCCCGTACACACAGCGAAGCCGAACTTCTACGATAAAGCGTCGGACGTTGTTCAAGGAGATTATCTGAGTACTTTCCTATACACGACCTGTGATCTCCAGTTAGTATTACAGAGTAGTAACGTAATTTTGATTTATTCTGTTTGTTAACACAGTTACCTTTGTTTCTGTGAAAACATCTTTACAACAGTGAGGAAGCCTATTGGTGATTACCAAAACGTAGAAGACAAAACACAGAATAATAGCGTTTATATATAGACTGGAGATGCGGTAATACTGCTGTGGGAACAGCCATGCATAGCATCGTTGTGCCGCTCTTCCACTGCATCCAGTGAACCTATTCACGAGTTGCGTATCGGTCAACTCTTCATCAGTAAACTATCCATACGACTGTGTATCACATTTATTGTGCAACTGACACCATCAGAAAGACACACCCGAGACAGAAGCAAGCATGAGGGCGAAGACTAAAGTGGGCATTACTGTTGTAAATGTAACACCTTTATTTCTAAGCCGGGCACAAAGCGCATACCTTCGACATTTGCTCGGTCGTGTCCATATTTTCAGTGCAATATATTCACACTACTATATAAATACAAGTTGTAGTTTGAAGTGCTTAGCTAAAATCTCGAAAAGTTGTTGACTGATTTACGTCAAATTTTTACGTGATACTCTAAGAAACGTTTGGACGTAAATTATATAAAAGATACACGTTTTAGCAAAAGCCGAGGCAAGTTCTTGACCGATTTACTTTAGCTTTTTACTCGATATTCTAATAAACGTTCGAACAGACATAGGATACATAATTTTAAATATATAAAATGAATAAATATGTATAGAATCTATACTTTTATATGTAGTGAAGTCGTGGTTTAACGATCGGACGGACGTAGACCACACACACACGCACACACACACACACACACACACACACACACACACACACACACAAAGGTTGTTAACAAAAATCTCAAAAAGCTTTTAACGAAATTAATTCAAATTTTTACACGGTACTCTAATAAATGTGTATACGGACATAGCCCTCATATTTTTAGTGCATATTGTACATAGCTATATATCTAATACATTAAGGGGAAACGTTGTCAGCAAAAATCTCGAAAAGTTCTTGACCAGTATATTTTAAATGTTTATTCGATGCTCTAATAAACAGACTTTGACTGCGTATTTTTAAATATATATAATATATAAAGAGGAAATGTTATTAGCAAAAATCTGGAAAATTTCTTGACTATTTTAATTCAAACTGTTACACGATATTTGACTAATATTCACACGGACATAGGGCACATAAATTTTTAAACAACAATGTACAGATAGAAAATGCCGTGCTATGAAAATATGCAGTTCCGTTTTCTTTCTCGCAGTCAGTTGCCAATTAGGTATCAGGGTATTTAAACCATTAGGCAATCTGTTCCTTTCACACATATATTCTCTCTCTTTATGTATAATATTAAACAAAAATTCTATCCACACCAGAGTGCTGTTTTGTTTCTTCGTCGCATTCAGTTATAAAACAAAAGAGGAGTGTCGTATTTGTGTCTTATCGACTGATCATTGCAATACTACTATGGAACCTGAATCATCCCAAACTTTGCAGTCCAACCTGTCCCCAGATTAAAACTGTGAGAAATACTGTCACTGTAGTTACTGTCCTCACAGATCCAGCAACTGGAGTGGTCTCTCCTGTAACCTATATATGAATGATCCCAACCGACTCGCCCATGCATTTTAAGTAACTTCTTTGCGCAGATGAGGTTTCGTTTGCAATAATAATAAACAAGGCTTAAGGTGAGAGAGAGAAGGGAAGAGGAGGTGGACGGAGAGAGGAAGTGAGAGAATATGGCTAGACAGAGGGGGAAGGAGGGAACAGAAAGAGAGAGTGTTAAGGAGGAGATGGATAGGAATTTGGGGGTGGCGGGGGTGGGGGAGGAGGGAGGGAGGAGGATACGGATACCGAGAGCGGGAGGGGGAGGAGGAGGAGGAGGAGATGGACAAACAAAGGGGCAAGAAGAACTGATGGATAAAGAGATGGAGAAGAGGAAATGGGCAGAGACATTAGGCGTATATACAGTTCCCATTCATAATTAGAAATTGCCAAACGTTACCGGATTCACTAGTACAACTACACAGATAAATGAGGGTAAGAAAACAAATGAAATGCAATTACTCTGCAACAAGTCACTGGAGAGTATGGGTCCCTTGTACAAACAAATTCGGAAAATCAGTGAACAACCGCAGAAATTTTGTTGGCTGAGATCTGGTTCACACTTTAGAAATAGTATAGTTGGTGGTTTGCGTTAACATCACAGAACTAAAAAAATACAACGTCTACGTAAAAGGAACGAGACTGCTCGTATCACTAAAGAACTATTTTCTATTTTCCTTTGCGGATTTGTACACATTGACCTTGTATTATGCAGTTACGCTGTCACGAGTTTCATCAGAATCGATCAGGTCAGTGCCAGTGGACGAGATCTTAGACTCCGCTGAAGGCAAAATGGTTTCTGAGCAGCTTCACGGGAAACGGTATACAGAAGTGTTTTTGAGGAGTGGATGGAACGAATACAGATGTGTGTATAGGCTGAAGTAAGTGAACTTTAAAAGCAAACATCTCCTATACGCAGGTGAGACAAAACATAATGACTATGGTCCACCGTAAGGTTGAATTCCACGTGGTGGCGTTGCGGGTACGTGACGAGGTAAGGAAAGTATATAAGCGGAGCAGAGACGAAATGGGGAAGGGAGGGAAACAGTGGCTGTAGGTGACGAGAAGAAAGTTCTCTTCTGTTGGCAATATCTCAAAGATACTCATAGCAGAGTCAAGCACACTTCTCGGTATCAACAACTCTTCGAAAATTATGTGCGCAATGTCTTCATAAACCCTCCTCACAGTTGTCGTGTACCGGGCAGAAGACGACCCCCGTAATGGATCTTGTCACAAAAGGACATGGATATAGACTTACTACCAATCAACATCGTCCGCAGATGGGCAGCGAACGTGGAATGGCGTGTAGGGTTTGTTTTTCATCAATTTTTTTATTTCCTTTGACTTCGTGGTCGTTATTTAAGCAATTTGATTGCAAGAGTTTCCATTCTCTTACTTCTGGTTAAATGTTTTGAAGTCACTGATGTGTTAGAAGATAGACGCATGAAGTATATATGATTTAAAACAAATATTTGATGTTGAGATGATTTATGTTATTTATTGACTCATGTGTTAGAAGATGGACGCATGAAGTATATATGATTTAAAACAAATATTTGATGTTGAGATGATATATGTTATTTAATTTGTTTACAACGCTTTCTTACTAGCAGAAACAATTTATATTACAACTATATCCAAAATTCTTGAGTTGAAGAACAAAGTAAATAAATGAATAAAATTAAAATAAAAAACATAAAAAATGTAAATCAAATCGGAGTGGGCGTTCAGGGGCGGGATAGGGGAGACATCGTGGTCAGGCCTCGTGTTTCGACCCCTGGCCACCCTGTCTCCACCAGCCTGAAGCTGACCGCTATTAAAAAATGTGGGCTGCTGGAAAAAAAAAATGAGGTTTGAGTACGACTTGCTAAAGGTTGTGAGTTCAAAACCTGCAACTGTTTGAATTTTTGTCTTTAAAATTTATCGTAATAAGGAACTGCGGCGATTAAAAAAACAGGATCCTCATATCTACGATAGATTGCATAAAGTCGAACTGCTCGTCACCATGCATAGTGCACTCCACATGGCAGCAGGGAACATAGAAATTTACAGTATACTAAGATTAGTTAATTGTATTACTGCGGTTTACATTGACGACAGTGACATGGAATGACTTTTTGTTATTTTAATTTTGTTATTGACACCTCAGTAAGAGTGAAACCACATAGGCTACTATATCCATTTTATATTGCCTGATGCTGATATTCTCGATGGAAGCTAGCAGAAAATTAAAGTTGTTTTACCAGGACGTGTTGGTGCTACGTAAATATGTCTTTCTTTCAATATTTAAGATTTATAGCTCACCACCTCTGGAAAATACACTACAAAATTAGGTAGCCTTTCGAGCACCATATCGCTTAAAATATAGAACTTCCAGTTTCCATAAGACAGTCAAAAACTTGACTTGAAAGAAGAAACCATTTGAGGAAGTAAGTAATGGTACTTAGATCTCTGTGCAAAGAAGAAATAACTAAAAATTCGAGCGTATGTAGAGAGATGTATTTATTATTTTTTCATACAATGCTCGACAAAAAAGTGAAGCCCACAGAAGGGGAGGAAAAAATGAAATCAAACTTACAGATTGAGAGGGCATGTAATGCTATTTCAATGATTACAAAATCGCGTAAAATTTTTACCGAACTTGGCAGTATGAGCCCACTTATCAGTATGTCGTTACACAACCTCTGATTCGGTTGGGCAGAGTACGACAAAGCCGTTGTATCATCTCGTGAGACAAGCTGGCTCACAACTGTTGTAACTGGTCCTTGATATCCTGGATAGTGACGCTAGGCTGGAGTTGACGTCAGTGCTGTCGTCACACACGTTCTGTTGGGGACAGATCTAGAAGCTTGCTGGCGAAGAAAGTACCTCAAGATCGCGAAGACAATTTATAGAGACACGTGTTATATGTGGACGAGCGCTGTCCTGTTAAAAACTTGCACGACGATATTTTTGCGTAAGAGGGAACACATGACGATGCAGGATATCTGTGCTATACCGTTGTGCCGTTAAATTTCCCGCAGTCGCCACCAGCCGAAGTCATACCCGGTAGCTCCCCAAACCATGACGCCAGTAGGAGTAACACCGCTGTGCCTCTCCAAAACATTGGAAGAATGGGACTTATCCCCAGTCGCAGCAATACTCGCCGACGGTGGGGCAATGCAGAATCGGGATTCATTACTGAATCGATGCGACGTCATTCATCAGCAGTCCATTATTGTAGACCACGGCACCACCCCAACCACAGCCTTTGTGTTGTGTTGTTAACAGCAGCTTACCATTTGGGATGGTAATTTCCTAGTCCGACTGCTTCTAATTTTCGATCAATGGTGCTAGGTGACACAGAATGTTACAGAGTCCATTACTTGTTCTCGAATGGTAGGCGCAGATGTAACGTTGCGAAGCGTTACTATGTGCAGTGTGTATAATACGAATATCCTCCGTTGTGGTGATCAGAAGTGGTAGACCGGAATCTTGACGTCTAGTATATGCTTGCCCTCATGTTCCTATGCAGTTCAATATCGGGCCATTGTCACATCTGAATACCCAGACATCTGAATGTTGCACGATTCGACCAGCCAGACAAATGGAGATCCCCAAAGAGGTCCCTTTCAAACTCTGTCAGACGCTGACATCGCTGTCTCACACGATTACGTGATACCTCCGTGTCCTTCACAGTGGTCACTCAACATCTGATGCTGCTCACACCGTTTATATACCGTACTATGCCTGGTAACAATATTAAGAACGAAGTACCCAAATGCACTCTGGTTGTTGTTCTGTCCGTCTGTCTAGTCATTTACATAACCGCCGATGGTTGGTACGAGTGCGAAGTCACGTGGACGTCCATCTATGTTCTGTGAGTGCTTCACTTTTTTCATCAGGCAGATTATTTACCAATTTGCATCTGTAGAAACATTCCATTTAGAAAAATGAAATTATGGAGACTATAAGTCTTAGAACGACTTCCAGATACAAACGACGGTCATTAAACGCTGCGATAGCTCAGTTCCACGAGAGCTATTTTGTTTCTGAATTTCTGGAGCTTTTGAGGTCCGACCCAACGTGCCCACCTTATCTTCCATAGCTAGACACTACCCTGGGAGTCACAGAAACCGCGTATCAGTATTCAAAAAGGGTAGCGTGCATATTTCATGCAGGCATCTGACAAAAAGGGAAGCAGCATATATCATCTCGCCTCGCCCTCTACGTTTCTTCGATTTTCGGAGCTATCAGGGGCGACCTTTCATGGTCGTTGTCGGTTGCGACGGAAATGTCCCTTCACGCTTCTAAAGCAAATTCAGCCTCCCCACGAAAAATGCTACGGGAAAACGGAGGAGAAACAGCCAGATACGACTTCTGAAACAGACAATAAATTTATCATATTTAGAGAGTAAGATTTAAAACTCAGGACGATTCGCTGTAAACAACGAATTAAAATGCCACAGAACGGCAACGGGACACGATACACGTAAGGCAAGCGATCTTTATTTGCATTCAATGTCAGCTTGAATTTTCGGGAAAGAGAAACTGTGGAATATATTGCATGTAGATTATGCTTTTAAATATGTCTATTAAGAGTGATATTCATGGAAGGAAGATGCAATTCTGGTCCAAGTAGTAAGCAGGTAAGCGATTCATCTCATTTCGTGGTGTATATATAATTTATCAATGAAATGGCGACTTCAGTAGAACACACGAAAGAGAACCTGACATATATTATACGTACAAGTGTTGAAAACCGTAGATTGAGCTGCATCGTAGACAGACATGGGTTAATACAGAGGCTTGAAGGTGAAGTCAGAGATATTCTGTATAAGGGATACTATCTCAACTTCCTCATAGCCAGTTAGTTTCCAAATTAAAATGACGTAGTAAAATTTGTATATTTAATTAAATTAATGTACTTTCATAGCCGACAGTTAAAGATTAAAATATCTGGGAAACATTGCTTCCAGCTTGACTTCGAAACAGACGCTGGTGAATACGAATCTGCCATATCTCACAGCAATATGCGGATTAACTGAAGCGTTCGTAGCCAAATCCGAATTAAATAAAGCGTTCGAAACAGCTTCGCCAACTCACAACCACACCGTCACCTTTCATCGTAATGTAGACTTCGGGCTACACCACAGATGAGTGTCATCACAGACTACATTCCAGAAAATAATATAAATTCAAAAGAAATATTGTCAGTACAGTGTTATCTTTCTGTTTACGTACGTGTGTCGTCATACGCCACTTTATCATTACGTTATGGGACGAAGCCAACATCTGGTATCGGTAGTTATTAGATACACTATTCCAAAAGCCTTATGGTAAGAGTAGTTTCGGCACTAACAAAAATACATCAGAATAAAAATTTAATTAGTCTACAAATTTTCACGTGTTCCAGTCACCACTTCAGCAGTGGACAAACGTGCAGGAATCCTAAAATCTGATTTAATAGCTTCGTCGCGTGCTGTGGAGTTCCCATGATCAATAAGTAAGTAAAAGTTGCGCACCGCGACATGAAACATATGATGACTGTTGGAAGAAATTCATACCCCAGATGAAGGACCTGTATGTCAGAGCTTGACAACGCAAAAAATTGTAGCCGTATGAGAAAATATGTGAGGGACAATTAGTAAGCAAAGCAACACATTTTTTTCGGAAAGCAGGTTGGTTTCAGTCAGGATTCGGATCACCATATTATTCCCCACTCTTTTGGCTACAAAATCCTACTTTTCAACACAGTCTCCATTCACTGCGGCGGCCTTACGCCACCTGCATGCCCGCATAGTAACACTCTTCTGGTCAACGTCGGAACCAACGTCTTGCTGCATCAATAACCATACCCGTCCTCCTCCTTAGCTGGGTGGCAACGTGCTCACCTCCCATGCAAGCGGGCCCGGGTTCGATTCCCGGTCGGGTTGGAGATTTTCTCCGCTCGTTGACTGGGTGTTGTGTTGTCCTCATCATCATTCCATCCTCATCCCGGCGCGCAAGTCGCCCAATGCGGCGTCGACTGAAATAAGACTTGCACTTGGCGGCCGAACTTCCCCGAATAGGGGCCTCCCGGCCAACGATGCCATGCGCTCATTATTTCATTTCAATAACCTCCCGATCATGCAGGTACTGCTTCCCACCGATTGCATCCTTCATTGGGCCAGACAGGTGGAAGTCACAAGGTGCGCGATCCGGGGTGTGGGATGGATGAGGAAGAACAGTCGAATGAAGTTTTGTGAGCTCCTCTCGCGGACGCAGACTTGTGTGAGAACTTGCGGTGTCAAGAAGAAGGAGAAGTTCCTTTGCATTCTTGTGGCGACGAATACGCTTAAGTTGTTTCTTCAATTTCATGAGGGTAGCACAATACACTATGAAGTTGATCGTTACAGCGCGATGCAGGATATAAAAAAAAAAATAACCCCTTCAAAGTCCCTGAAGACCGACGACATTAATTTACCGGCTGAAGATGCGGCTTTGAACTTTTTATTCGGAGGCGAGGTAGTTTGGCGCCACTCCATCCACGAATTGCAGCTTTCTTTCCGGTTCGAAGTTATGAACCCATGCTTCGTGGCCCGTGATGTTCGACAAAAAATTCTCACTATCAGCCTTGCAAACGCGCAAGCAGTTCGGCACAGATAGTCCTTCATAGCCCTTTATGGTCTTCTGTTAGGCGGTGATGAACCCAGTGGGCGTACACCTCTGAGTACCCCAACTGGTGGACGAGTGTGGCAGCCCTACCAAGAAAAGATGTCCAGTTTAGCGACGAGGCTTTTGACAGTGATGGCCGGCATGTGGGAGATCGCACAGGTTTGCGCAATCTTAGTGCGATGATGACAGACGCCTCGTCCAACGACTCGCCCTGCTTTTGTTCACTGCAAGGTCTCCGTTCACATTCCGCTAGCGCTTATAAATATCTGCGATGGTCTGGTTTTCCGCCAAAAGAAACTCAATGACACATCTCTGTTATAGCGCCATTTTGAAGGCTACCTATAGCGCGTCCACCTATCGGAACTTCATGAAGCTATAGCGGCTGAAGAGGGAATATTCCAAGCTGTCCCATAAAAAATTCCACATTTTTTCAACCGAAACTGACCGAGGAAAAAAATGTGTTGAATTACTTATTCAAAGTCCCTCGCACGTGTAGTGAACGGCGGCTAGTTTGTGTCGCTCAAGCTAAAACTGGTATAAAACGTTTGTTAGTGTTTTGAAATAAGATATAACTGCATAAAACCTTTACGTGAGTATCTTTTTTGGTGTAAAATGTCAAAAGAGGATTTCTAACAGAAACGACATAGAGTAAGGAAATATTTTCTAAGATTCACAATTCGAGATGTTAAGAAAACTGTCAGGCAGCATAAGCCATACAACAAAATATAGGTTTGTAAATGTATAGGTGCTCTTGCGGTTCACAGACTAGTTAATCTGTTTATTTAACAAAAGTACCAGATAGTAAAACAATAGGTGGTTAAGAAACTTTTCAACTTTTGGTCGAATAAATCTGACACAACGTTAAAACTTGAGGACTGAGGTTTCCTGTAAGACAGTTTTGGGTCGTTCTTCATACAGCTTTGAAAGAAATCTTCACTTGCCAGTTTCTTTTCTCTGTTAAATCTGTGGGGCAGTTTTAAATTTTCTGCTAAATCGTAAGCTAACTTTTGAAACTGAATCTTACGTAGCGGCATTAATCTTGAATCTAAATCTCTCATGTGTGCTACAAGCATTTCTGCATAATTGTATGCATGACGTTGGCTTGAGAATTCCCGACTGAGGTGTCATAGATGTCAGCTGTTTTCCTACAGCTGATTTTAGTCTCCTTTTTACCATAGTTCAAGGAGAATTAAAACGATAGAGTGCAGCTCTTTCGGCCGTTTCGCCTTGCAAACACGTGAAATCGCTTGCTTCATTGCTGCCTCGGACCACTCCCCTAGACCCGAAAATCTAGGCTTCTTTTCGAACCTTGGCATCGTGACGAAAAACCAAACAAGAACATACTACTCGGTTTCGGCTTGGCGCATACTAGCCAACTGACACTGCACATTAAAACAAGGCAGAAACAGAAACAGGATTGAGTCTGCGGGATTTCATTATTACGAAACAATATACATCAAACGATTTAAATATTAGTAAGAATACGACGGTATTACTTTTTATCTTTAAAAGAGTTCACCGTCTTCGACATGCAGAATGAAATAAAATTTTCTTGTGACACAAACTCAACATCGGCGCGGGGTAGCCGTGTGGTCTTGGGCGTCTTGTCACGGTTCGCGCGGCTCCCCCCGTCGGAGGTTCGAGTCCTCCCTCGAGCATGGGTGTTTGTGTTGTCCTTAGCGTAAGTTAGTTTAAGTTAGATTAAGTACTGGGTAAGTCTAGGGACCGATGACCTCAGCAGTTTGGTCCCATAGTCCTTAGCACAAATTAAAAAAAAAAGTCAACAGTTACTAACGTGATTCTCACGTTCTTTTAGGGACTCTGAGGCAGTACCAGGGCTCCTTCACGGGACCAAGCCCGCGTGCTGCAGGCCACTCTTCTCCCGCACCTCCTTTAGGTGCCGCGCTTACACAAACAGCGCATGTTAGCGTAAAGTAGGGACCACCCACTTCCATAGGGAACAAGTAACACTTCTCTTGTCTTTCGAGAAAAGTAAAATTGTCGTTTCCCTCCTTCCCACCCAATAAACAATCCTAAGTGCGAAATGGCGGACGCTACTAGCACTTCCCCTGCTATCACCCGCAGCAAGACTGCAACACAAGAGGCGCGAGGATCGACTGCACCCGCCGAAACTCGCGCCCCGCCCGCTACCGAAGGCAAGGGAGCGGCTGGGAGCGCTCGACAGCTTGGCGCGAAAGCGCAAAAGCAGCTTGAGTCGCGCCGGCCAATCACCGAACTTTTCGGGGCGGACGTCTCTCCCACAAAAACAAGTACACTGAAGATCACGTTACACTCACCTATCACTGGACAGTCATGTACCATTCTCCCACCGACGCCGCAGCCTCAAGAAATCGAGGCTGCGACGGCGGATGAGGACACAGAAAACTACTACACAGAGCCCTGGCAGGTGGAGGGCCCAAAACGCAGACCAAAAAAAACACCGGCACAAACAAGCGAGCAACCAAACTTGCTAGGCAACCGAAAGGCGCTGTTGCCTACACCCACTAGCACACGTCAGGCTAGCAGCATTAACACACAACCAAACGCAAACACAGTTGTGGCGAACAACAACAAAGCACACAAAGCCACAACAGTGCCCACACAACACAAGACTGGTTTCCCCCCAGTTGTTATACAAAACTATGGGAACCTTAGTGCCCTTAACACTGCATTCGCGGAAAGGCACATAAACAGCACATTACATGCAAAGTACTCGGGGGATAGGGCCTCACTGTACGTTGCCACAGACACTGAATATAAAGATCTTCTGACCTTCCTCAAAGATCGGAAGATCGAACACTATACGTACAGGACGCTGGACGAGAGAACCCAGCAGTACGTGATCAAGGGAGTGGATCCCAGCACCCCCAACGAGACAGTACATGCGGCCCTTTGTTATTTGGGATTTGACTGTAAAAGTGCCTCCCGGATGACAGGGTTCCGTACACACGCACCGTTACCACACTACATGGTTGAGTTAGCCGACACGGCTGATTCCCGCGCCATCCTGCAGATAAAGAGCTTTCTGCGGATGGACGTGCGTGTAGAACTCTACGAACCACCCAACGTCCCCCAACAATGCAACAACTGCCAGCGGTTCGGCCACTCGGCCCTCCGCTGCGGCCTGGCAACTCGCTGCCGCGGATGCGCTGGCAACCACAGATCCAACACTTGCACACAAACACAGCCAAACCAGCGACGTTGTGCCAACTGCGGTGGGCCCCATGCGGCAAACTTCAGACAGTGCAACTCATACAAACAGGCGCTGAAGCGAAAACAAGACAGAAGTAGGGTACTGTACGACATACCACGCCCAAGGCCAGCGCCGAACCCAGTAAGGAACGGCGTAACGTTTGCCACGGTTGCACGCCCTGGCGGAACGGCACAGGCTGCGGAACCTCAGCGCCCTACACACACACGTGAAACAACCGCTGCAACAGCCACACAACAGCCACAGACAACACCTGAAACCCAACAAGCATCGGTACCAACACCTATGCCCCCAAACAACACGACCCCACTCCCGGAAATCACGAGCTGCGAAGAAACGCACCATATACAAGAAAACACATCCACACAAGAACCCCCCCGAACCCCAAGCCCAGAGGAGGAATAGACGTACACGCAAACACAGGGCGGGGAACACGAAATCACCACAACAGGCCACGCAACAACAACAGAACAGCAACACACAGGAAAACAGTCAACAAGACACCGAGACTGTAACTCACACTACCATCCCCCTCACCACAGAAGTAACTCAGGCGCCACAACCTCTATCACGAAACACAAATGCCGCCCCAAACAACACACCAATACCTGCACAAGCGGCCGCTAACACCACAACAGCACCTCAGGCTGCCACACCTAACACCAACACATCATCTGGGGGAATACTGGAAACACTATTCCCCCGACACACGACCATTGAAATCCTTACCAAGGTGCTGATGGCCGTCTCTACACTCATCACCCAGCTCATGAGCGCCGAACCCGGGCAATACTGGGCTGTCATACACACTGCCATCACAACACTCTTTCACACTCTTACATGAATAATACGCCACACCCGGCCCATAACGCAGACCCGCACACACTATCACGGATCCTGTTCTGGAATGCAGACTCGATCCACAACAAAAGGGCAGAATTTGCCGCGTTCATGGAGCGTAAGGGAATCCTTGTCGCGCTACTGAGCGAGACTAAACTTAAACCGCACAAACAATTAAACTTCCCTGGCTACTGTGTCTATCGTACCGACCGACCGGGCGGCGCCGTGGCAGGTGGAACTGCAATCGTCATACACAAAGACATTGAGCACACAAACATAGAGCTCCCTGAACTGGAAAAAATCGAGGCTACGGCCGTCAGAGTCAAGTTCAACGGAGCCTACACCACACTGATATCGGTATACAACAGCCCTGTAGGCATTTCAACACGCGATATCAGCACACTACTCAACATTTCACCGCGAGTAATAGTCGCTGGAGATCTGAACGCAAAACACCCAGAATGGAATTCACGCATACGAAATCCCAACGGCAAAAAACTGTACGAACATTCACTTGGCAGAAACTACATCATACTAGCGCCGACTGAACCGACGCACATTCCCTATCAGAGGGGACACAGGCCAGACGTGATAGACATGGCCCTCATCAAGGGCATTACATCGACACTCAACGTTTCCGTTGAAAACGATCTGCCCTCAAACCACCAACCTGTAATACTATACATTGAGGAAACACTGCAGCACATGGAACAACGTAAGATGTTGGACTACGGGCGTGCGGATTGGACAAGGTTCAAGCAAACGCTCGATAGCCACATCCCACCTATACACGAAATTAATGAAACAACACAAATCGACGAGGCAGTAGAAACCCTCACTAACGCCGTCCAGGACGCAATGGCAGGCACCATACCTGATCGCACCTCACAACAACGTAGTGCGGCCCTGCCCCAGGAAATCCTGGGCCTAATCTCGACGAGGAATCGCCTCAGGAGACAATGGCAGCGCACCAGGCGTCCGTACTTCAAACGGCACATTAACAGACTACAGGGCATCATACACGATAAAATACAAACACACAGAACACAACAGTGGAACCACACACTCGAAGGGCTGGACACCACACGACCTGGCGTGTGGCAACTAGCCCGACACTTCACCAGGGAGAAAATATACACGCCAACACTTCAAGGGCCCGACGGACCTGCATACTCCGCGGAAGAGAAAGCAAAACTAATGGCCCGAACACTCGCAGCGTCATTCACACCGAACCTGGTACCATCAGATCCAGCGTTCACACTTGCTACTGACCAAGAGGTTACACGCATTCTAGCCCAACCATCGCGCGACGACATCCGACATGCTAGCACAGCCGAAGTCTCCTGGGCCATAATGCATTCCGCTGCTAGGAAAGCCCCTGGTCATGATGGCATTCAAAACCGTGTCCTCCAGGAGTTCACGGATAAAGCAACTGAGTACCTAACACACATAACGAATGCCATACTAAAACACCAACACTTCCCCGCCTTTTGGAAGACGGCCAAGGTCCTGATGTTCAGGAAGCCGGGGAAAGACCACAGCCTCCCACAAAATTACCGACCCATCAGCCTTCTGAGCTCGCTCAGTAAGATTGTTGAGAAGGTGATTCTCAAACGCATCACTAGGCACTGCATAACAAATGACATCCTGAGACCGGAGCAATTCGGCTTCAGAAATCACCACTCCACAACACAACAACTCCTACGGGTCGTTGAACACATAACACATGGCTTCAACATAAACAAAGCTACAGGGGCAGTGTTCCTGGACATCGAAAAGGCTTTCGACCGTCTATGGCACAACGGCCTCATCCGCAAACTCAGCGACGCGGGATTCCCCGACGGGCTGCTGCGTCTAATACACTCATACCTCACAGACAGGAGTTTCAACACTGACGTGCAGGGAAAACAGTCAACACGACACGGTATACACGCGGGAGTACCCCAGGGAAGCATCCTAGGGCCCCTACTGTTTAACCTCTACATAAACGATCTCCCAACCACACACAACACAATGATGGCAACCTACGCGGATGACACAGCCATCCTTGCGCAAGATTGGAAACCATCAAACATTACGTCACGCCTACAGACTGCACTCAGAGTGGCTGAGCCTTGGTTGGAGAAATGGCGTGTTAGAGTAAACGTCGACAAGTGCGAAGCCGTTCTGTTCACGAGAAGACCGAAGCAACAGCGCAAACACCGCTACTGCAGACCAATAACTCTACATGCACGCCCAATACGTTTCCGCGAGAAAGTCAAATACCTCGGTGTCTGGCTGGACCGGAAATTACTCTGGGGGGACCACATACAACACATGACCAACCGAGCTAGCGCGAGGCTCAAACAGCTCTATCCTATGCTCAACAGGCGTAGCACACTGAACAGAAGGGTGTCGAGGTCCATGTACATGACACTTATCCGACCCCTGATGACGTACGCAGCTCCCGTCTGGGGATACGCTGCGCCTACACGCCTGCGCCGTCTGCAGCTCATACAAAACAAAGTACTCAAAATCATAAGCAATGCTCCACGATACACACGCATCGCGGACCTTCACCGGGAATACCGACTTGAGACTCTCACGGAGGTAATCCACAAACTCACCACAAGACTATACAGAAACTCCAGACATTCGCAGAACCCGTTTATTCTGAATCTGGGGAACTACGACCACAACCATAGATGGAAACATAAAAGACCAAAAGACATACTTGCAAGGACATAACATCTATGGCCAAGCTTACGCAAACATAACGGCACAGGCGAGCCCCTGTTAATCAGACGCATTTACTGGATATCCAGCTGAAATACACTGCCGAATAACTGGCACCATACAGGGAAGCCGTACCGTACACTGCATGCAAACAAGCTCCACACATCCCCCACACAGTGAGATGATCTATGGCCGATCTCCCACTACTGTATAACGATATTGATTGTTCCAGGAAAGTAGCAGCCGCAGCAACTGGGACACATCGCCATCGCCTGTCACGGTAATGATGCATGATACCTATACTAACAAATCCAACCTTGCATGAACTATCGCAGCTAGTAAGCCACTACTGCTCTTACTACCCATCCCACTGTCGCAGAGGTTTTTTTCCCACGGCACGAGCCATGACACTTTTTTCCCTCTGCTCTTCAAATCGCTACCCTCACTCGCGTTTCGTCCACTATCTATCACCTGATGGACCGTGTTAATGCGTAGCCTTACCCAGACGCACGGACAACATCACAGTCCAGCATCCTGTGATCCACCCACTAGATAACTAACATGTTTACGGAGGTGACAGTAGAACTTTTGGTTTGGTCACCACGTTGGTGCGGGCGTGGAGGGGCCCCATCTCTTTTTTTTTTTAGTTACTATTAGTCAAGTTCTGCCAAGTGGCGGGGTGATGTCCGTGCTTTATTGCAATCACTGCACACGTCCACTGGTTTGCGGAAAACCCGATAAGCACCAAGTGTCCCATACTACCCGTCGGCCCTTTCTAACTGCCGTTCCTCTACACATTCTTTAGTATCGACAGTTATTTTAACCAAATGAGGAAAAATGTTTCATACTGGAAGTAGAAACAACAGAAAGCTTAACTACAATACCAGGATGTAAATGATTCAATGCGACTCGAAGTGTTCTCTCAGATTTTATTGTGACTAAAATAACTACAGTTACTTTTTTACATAGTTCTAGATTCTAGATGGTAGTTTTACATTTAGGAATAGATGAAAAGGATAACGTGGGTGTATAACAGAAACAGTAAACAGTTACAATCACATGGGAGTTCAGTTCATAGAAAATCCACGAAATCACCTTACACTTCTGTGTTTAATCTGAATTTATTTGTATGCATCTTTGTACTGTAACTTTGTTTTCTTTTATCAATAGATAAAATTCTATAAATACAAAAAATATCAATGAAAAATGGTAACCAAATACCAGAATTATGTAACAAGAAAGCTTCACACCTTACATTGCTAGTAATCATTGAATAAGTTTTCAATCCTCTAATATTCATTTGAGAAATGACAGAAGAATATGAAAATTCTAAAGCTGTTTGGTGAGCCGTTTGGCGCCAAATGAAATCCAAAAGGAAAATACTTAATAGTGTAGCGGGACACGTTTAGGTACCCAAAATGGTAAAAAGTTGCCGACTTGGACCTCAATCCAGGTTGGAATAAATATAAGAGTTATACAGTGTAGCCGATCACAGCATTATTGGTGATAATTTGTATTGGCATCAGGCCGTCGTCCAGGTTACCAACAAATTCGTTTCTCTGATGTAATGGTTTTGACAAGACTTAATCTTTGCTATTCTAGGATGTACAGAGAGGCCACAGAAATTCAAAAACACAAAAATAACTTTAACAGAAAAGGAGAAGGTTTGAAATAAGACAAGTTGTGGTCCTTAGTATTAAATAAATCTCCGTAACACACCACGGTGCCACTCGACTGGTGACGCCAGTTGCCTTTACATTTATAAACAGTTCGGCCTGCTGGGCTTGTTTGAGACAGTGACTGTTGTTATCGACTCTGGCGATGTCTCCATCGTTGGAAGATGAAAAGTTAGGTACAGAAAAATACCTTGGACGAAGACCTAATGCCAATTAAAATGAAATCACCAGGAATAGAAAAAATTTTTGGCGTGAGGATTGGGCCTGGCTGGATTGTTGACACTGTCCAGTCACATTAATGTGAGCACCTATCAAAAGCCTGAATAACCACTTTTTGCAGCGTGGGTCGCTGCGAGACGTTCAAGACGAGAGAGCCAATGAGGTTCTGCAAGGTATCGACAGGGATGTAGAATCTTGCGCGACTCCAGTGCTGTGACCAGCTGCATTAGGTTCGTCGGCTGAGGATCTACATCTACATGATTACTCTGCAGTTCACATTTAAGTGGTTGGCAGAGGGTTCATTTAACCACAATCATACTATCTCTCTACCATTCCACTCCCGAACAGCGCGTGGGAAAAACGAACACCTAAACCTTTCCGTTCGAGCTCTGATTTCTCTTATTTTATTTTGATGATCATTCCTACCTATGTAGGTTGGGCTCAACAAAATATTTTCGTATTCGGAAGAGAAAGTTCGTGACTGAAATTTCGTAAATAGATCTCGCCGCGATGAAAAACGTCTTTGCTTTAATGACTTCCATACCAACTCGCGTATCATATCTGCCACACTCTCTCCCCTATTACGTGATAATACAAAACGAGCTGCCCTTTTTTGCACCCTTTCGATGTCCTCCGTCAATCCCACCTGGTAAGGATCCCACACCGCGCAGCAATATTCTAACAGAGGACGAACGAGTGTAGTGTAGTCTGGAACCGCGAGACCGCTACGGTCGCAGGTTCGAATCCTGCCTCGGGCATGGATGTTTGTGATGTCCTTAGGTTAGTTAGGTTTAACTAGTTCTAAGTTCTAGGGGACTAATGACCTCAGCAGTTGAGTCCCATAGTGCTCAGAGCCATTTGAACCATTTTTTTGTTGCATCTTCTAAATGTCCTGCCAATGAAACGCAACCTTTGGCTCGCCTTCCCCACAATATTATCTATGTGGTCTTTCCAACTGAAGTTCTTCGTAATTTTAACATCCAGGTACTTAGTTGAATTGACAGCCTTGATAATTGTACTATTTATCGAGTAATCGAATTCCAACGGATTTCTTTTGGAACTCATGTGGATCGCCTCACACGTTTCGTTATTTAGCGTCAACTGCCACCTGCCACACCATACAGCAATCTTTTCTAAATCGCTTTGCAACTGATACTGGTCTTCGGATGACCTTACTAGAGGGTAAATTACAGCATCATCTGCGAACAACTTAACAGAACTGCTCAGATTGTCACCTAGGTCATTTATATAGATCAGGAACAGCAGAGGTCCCAGGACGCTTCCCTGGGGAACACCTGATATCACTTCAGTTTTACTCGATGATTTGCCGTCTATCCATGGGGCGAACAGCCCGATCGAGGTGGTTTCACAGATTCTCGATTCGGTTTTAATCGAGGGAGTTTGGTGACCATTGTTCTGCTCGTGGATGCTCTCGTGCCGAGGAAAAACAAGCTGCATGTAGGGGAGGACTTGATCCCCAAGGTTAGATACATACTTTTGTTGATCACAATGACGAGATCATTCAGGGAATGCTACGAATACATTCCTCAGGCCATAACGCTCCCTTCTCCGACCTAGGCCCATTGTTTTCAGATTATTCACGCCGTAAGCGCAACGGCCATCTGTCGATAGGGCACAGAACGATATTCACCTGAAAACGCCACCATTTACTACTCAGTGGACGTCCAGTCGCGGTAATGATGTGCAAATTCCATCCTTCGTCACCAATGAACAGCAATCAGGATGGGCGCACGAAGCAGGTGCCTGCTCCATAGGTCCATACGCAGCAACGTTCGCTGAACGGTCGTTGAGGAGTCTCTGTTGGTAGCCCTCTGCTTCACGTGGACAGTCAGTTGGTAAACAGTTGCATGTCTATTCGCCGGTACATATCTTCGCAGCCGTCGTTCACCCCTGCCTTCTGGGGCCCGTGCTGCACCACAGTTGCCTCGGCGCCGGTTTTGAATAGCGCCATTTCGCCATGTTCGGTATGCGTTAGTCACGGCGGCGCGCGACCAGTTTACCAACTTAGCCTCCTCGGAAATGCTTCCACCCTTGGATCGAAAACCCATTTTGATGTCAGATAAATCGCTCCGTTTCCGCTTTACGACAACTACTGTACAGTTTTTCGCGTCCTCCCCGACACGCTTTATATACCCTCCATTGCCAGTGCTGCCACCTGCCGTGTGTGAGTTTTCATTGCACGTTCGGGTCGAACATAGGCGGTGGTCACATTAGTGTGACTGGACTGAGTATAATAAAAAAGGTTGGGTTAGTTTCTACACTCGTAATATCACTGGTGAAATTGTGTTCCTTATTAATCTGGAGTATTTTATATAAATGTTAACATTTACAGAATATTCTTCTATCATAAGAAGAAAGTGGTATTCTACCGCGCACCCAATCTGCGTAGTGGTCACACCTGTCCCCGATACGCTTACCCAACACATGCTATTCCAGGCCTGTCACAATATTATCCTGTCCTATGAGAAGCACGAACGAAACACGATGGAACAACGTTGACCTACATGGCCGTTGACGTGCTGCTGAATCACGTAAATAGAGTATCTCGAATATTTTATAAACGGTTCTAAGTATCGAAACGATGATGCCAGCAAATTTTAGTACATCGAGGGACAAGTAATTTACTGTATTGACTACACTTGTATCTTTTTTATTTACAGAGATAGTGAACCAACTATTAATTGTTAATGGATTTATATACCTTTTTCATGGAATTAGAAATCACGTGGAACGAGGTGGACAGTAATGCAACGTTTTTTAAGGCCTGCGTTAAAATTTTCGTAAAACAGCTGTGTAATTACTTAGAAACAAATTGTATGGTAGACAGTAAGACTCAGTCTCTCCTCTGACGAAGCAGTAAACATTGGTCATCAGTGCTCGGATCATTTCCAGGCAGACCATATTATACGTGTGTGTGGAATTATCACTGGGTCTGAGACGCAGAGTTGATTACACTTTGGCGAACGGGGGCACGACGGAATACGAGGGATCGGATTTACTGCAGCTCTTCCAAGATGGAGAGGATGTTAGTTGCGGTATTCTTTCTGAATGCGACAGGCTTTACACAGAGGAGAGGTTGGTGGATTTTTACAGTGGGCAGAGAAGTGGCCGTTATAGACTAGGTAATTTCGTCAGCTTTAGGACTGAGAAAGGGATTCTGATGGTTCGACATCTTGGTGGTGGTGGTGGTGGTGGTGGTAGACTACGGTTCCCTGTGCTATAATATGATCTGCTGTGGCAAAAGAGTCAGTGATGTGCCGGATGATGAGGGTGGAAACAGTGTCGTAGTCAGGTTGGAGAGGTTTCGGATTCTGATGTGAGGATAGGAGATTAATATGGATTCCGTCTCCTCTGAATTCATCCCTCTTGATCACAACCGTGGAGGCTGGAGGACTGCAACGCCAAATGTTCAAATGTGTGTGAATTCATAAGGGACCAAACTGCTTGGGTCATCGGTCCCTAGACTGACACACTACTTAAACTAACTTACGCTGAGAGCAACACACACACCCATGCCCGTGGGAGGACTCGAACTTCCAGCGGGAGGTGCCGGAACAGCAACGCCACTAAGGTTGTTAGACCTTTCAAGTGGAGGACTGTCGATAGACAAAGGATTACATGAAGCTGGTCAACATGGAAGTACAAGGTTGGCGGTATGGCTAAGGCAGTGACTTTTTTGGTTGTTATCTGTTTTGTGGAGATTTGTGGGGGATCTCCTCACATCAAATGTTAGGGATTTTGGGTTTATGGATTCTGGGTGTGAGCGGGGTGGGCATAAACGATGGTGACAAGAAATTGGGTGGGGGGGGGGGGGAGAGGGCGGGAGATACTATATAGCATGTGATTAAGTTTGATATTTTTTCTTAGATGAATCGGCCGACAGCTTCTGTATAGTGTTTGTGAATTACTCTCGTCTTTCTCTAGGAGCGATGGAATGGAGAATGGAAGAGTGATTCTGAGCCTGGAGATGGTAGGATATGAGGTTGTGGGTTACATGTGGATGGGAGTAGGTCCTTCAGCAAGACTTGCATTGGTGGTACAGTTGCTGGTTGTTGTTTGAGTCGCCGGCCGCGGTGGCCGTGCGGTTCTGGCGCTGCAGTCCGGAACCGCGAGGCTGCTACGGTCGCATTTTCGAATCCTGCCTCGGGCATGGGTGTGTGTGATGTCCTTAGGTTAGTTAGGTTTAAGTAATTCTAAGTTCTAGGGGACTTATGACCTAAGATGTTGAGTCCCATAGTGCTCAGAGCCATTTGAACCATTTTTGTTGTTTGAGTGGCTGATGATCAAGTCACATGCCGTAAGCAAAAAGCTGCCGCGATTCGAAGATTCATCAATTCTGATGCTCATTACATGCTGACTGATCTTGAAGCGTGTTCAAATTCCATGGCCCACAACGAGACAGTACATGCGCAGGCTCTGATAACACTATAAAACACTAATAAAAATGCGTAGGGGAGATTCTGCAAGACTCAGGGTCTCATTAAAATTACATCATAATGATGTTATCGTTCTCATAGTAGACTAAGGGCTAAAAGCCGCTCCCCTCTTCACCCGTTTAAGCACCGTAACTGAATTAACATCAAAGAAAAAAAATGAGAGATGTAATGCCAAGTGGAATTCTCGAAGTACAACATGTGCAACAGATTAGTATGACAGAATATGCAATCACTGACTTTTGACAAAAGTGTTGTGTACAAATTTCCAGGAAGTACTTATTAATATCAGCGTATTTGACGACGTGGTTTGTCACTGTATTTGAATTTTGACGCACAGAGTTCTTACCGTTTCTATTTATCATTATACTTATAAATTGCCTAAGGGCGAATTACTACAAAAGTAGAATAAATAAAGTAAATGTGACAGTTACGGATGGGATTAATCAGTTAAACAATTCAAAAGCATTTCCTTGCATACTACTTTCACTGTTGGAATAACAGTTGGTTCGTCCCGGACATCAACAAAAACACAGAAAATGGCGACTTTTTTAGGAATCGATAGCATGGCCGTTGCATTCGAAGTGAGCATCAACTCGTCGTGCGGAATGCGCCACACTGGTCAGACGTGACTTAAATGTTAACGCGTACCTTTCGCGATATCTGCTGCCCTTCCGTTCAGTGGTCTGCACAGTTAATGCCGCCGAGTCGAGATACGAGTTTATAATTTTGCAGCTTAGACCTAAATTACTCGAATACGGCACTGCGGTCGCGACACAGCTCGCCAGAAATTTCGGTATATAGCACTAAAGGCAACAGCTGCCGTCCTAACTGATCACTATACGTACAACCCAACAACCTCCATTATTTCGGGTTGTTGCAGACGCTAAGATTTGTCTCGTAGGAAGATCCAAGACGAAAGTGGTGCGTGAGGTTTGGTGATTTCTAATTACTACAGAAGAAGCAGACAATGTCTTCAAGGAAAGGGCTTGGCAACCAGAAAAAGAGAAAAGGGTGCCGGAGGGATTTGGTTTCCAAAATCATAGTATTATACTAAGAATATGCATAAGGGTGACTTGTCCTTTAATTACCTGAACACATGTCGGCTCTTCTCGCGTAGAACTGGATTTTATGGATAGAAAAAAGTTAACAAAAGTCATTTTGTGTACTGCACTTTTGGTAAGGAAAGTGACATCAGAGTCAAAATGGAATGTGGTTTGTATTAAGTCACACATTATACTGTAAATGAGTGTTGGCAAAACGACAGATTCCGACATTAATGCCAAACAGAAATGGTAGCAAACGTTTAACCCTTTCATATCGAGCCTTGCTGACTGTATAATTCACCTAGCATTTCCTTAAAAGCAATAAAGCAGTTTGTGCGTCTGTTGATATATTACATGCCAGTCGAGAAGCATTAGTTCGTGTTGCTACAATATGTGGTGCTTACGGGATAGCAGGTACTTTGATCGACGATGAAACTGAAAATACGACAGTATCTCCTGGCAAGTACGCAATGACAGCGTTATAATTATTACCCGCGACTTAGTCAGCAGAAGACTGCCACACAAGAAGAGAGTTGTGTCATCGACACCGAAAATATTTGCTCTGATATTACAAGGAAAACATCGCGCACTGCAGCGAAGAAAATGTCAGTTTCTCCTCCAAAAATTGGAAATTACCGGATTGGTGTATGACAGCGCTCTAAGCCTCTCTTTACAGCGGCTGGGACGGCCACTCTGCCTGAGACGACTGTTGCTCATATCTAGTGATCCATGTACGATCCAAGTTTTGTGACCGCGAGTCAACACCGAAGAAGCAGGCTCAGACAGCCGCCTAGGCTGTAGTCCGTTCCTCCGACTAAGGTAGGTGACATATTAATGTTATTCAACGGTTTTCAATGACATTAGCCGCATTTGGGCATTGAAATGACTCTTGGTAACAGGTGAAAATTTGTGTTGGACCGCGATTCGAACTTGGAGCTCCCGCTTAAGGCGAGTGGTCGCCTTAACCGCCTCGGCTATCTGAGCACGCTTTCCCTCCGACCCAAATTCACAGCCTGCTACATACTACTAGCGTAGCGTCACCTACCCATGAACCCCTCCATCGCCATTCCAGATTTCCACAAGAGAAGGGTCTTGGTGTGCATTAGCACTGAAGGAATGGCATCTGACATACGTATATGATTCTGCCCCCAAATATGGCTGACCCACCTCCTTGCTAAACGCGAGGGACTGTACCACGGGGTTAGGAGTTCGTGCCGTTGTTTGTCATGGACGCCTAGAGATCAAAATGATCGACAGTCATATCCAAACAAGCACCGCGCAGTTCCCTTGTATTCTTCTCAACTTATGTGCTGACGACGTTGGTGTACATGGAGTGTTTTAACTTGTCCTTCTTGTCATGTTGATAGACTGAACAGTGGGTGCAACCTGCGTTGCCCCGTTAATGACTGGAGACACTGCGCTCTCGAGCAAACTGCACTGAGAGTTCAGGTTTATTCCTCTATTACGTAGGTGGCTGTATATAGGTATTTCTGGTTGTCAAAAGAATAGCCAGAAAGACGTTTCCGCTCAAAATAGCACAAACGATGGAAGTTATTACGGTGGTGCAAAACTTTTTCATCAGATAAGTTTTGTGCCTTAATGTATATCTGAGTATTTCAATGTAAACCAAATAACACAGGGTTTTCGTTACGAATTTGCGTTTGTTAGGAGGCAACTGCCATGTTCGTAATTATTAGGTCTACAACATTGTTTCCACAATTTTTTTCGAAGTTCGAGCCTTTATTGTGAAAAACTTAAAAAACTCATCGCTGGCCCATCTTTCAGGCAGCATACGAATCCGCGGCGGAAGAAATGGGCATCCTTAGAGCAGATCCATGAATCGATCCAGTTTTGCATTCGTTCATATGACCGGAAATGCTGGTCAACCAGGCCGTGTGCTGCTGATCGAAAAAGATGGTTGTCAGAGAGAGCAATGTGTGGAGAATGCGGTGGCTGGGGTGGGACTTTCCATTTCAATGTACATAAGTATGTTTTCAAAGGTTTTGCGACTTGGAATCGAGCACTGTCATGCTGAAAAATCACCTTTTCATTACTGTCGCTGTACTGTGGCCATCTGTGTTTCAGTGCTCGGCTCTAACGCATCAACTGCTTTCGATAACGATCTCCTGTGCTTTTTTCCATCAGTTTCAGTTACTTCGAAAACCTCTCTTCGACCGTCATGCCGGCCTTAGACGTCAAAATCGCCGTTCTTGAAAGACTGAAACCATTGAAACCATTCTCTGCACGTTCTTTCAGTAATAGTTGCCTCACCATAGGTCTTACCTAGCGTGTTACGACATAAGCCGCAGATTTCTTCACGCTAAGTTAGACTAAAACTTCCCGGCAAATGACGAGAATTGGTCTCATAAGTTGACATATTCAATTGAGAATAACTTTATAATTCAATCACAAACAGTAATTTGATGGAACTATTTTTACAAATTCTTAAGCTTATTTGAAGACACTTGCGACGTATCACCTGCACCAGGACTTGCCGCCACTGCCATCTATTGCAAAACAGCGAAGTGAATTTGTAGACTTAATATAATGTCCGGCATTCTCAAAAACTGGAGAAGTGTACCAGACAGTTGCTTGGAGGTGACACGAAAGACGGTTTTTTTAACATAAATTTGTTACGTGTTATTTTAAAGGCGCTCCGTTGACTAGCATCTTAACCTCTATAGAAATAAACTGCCCACAAGAGAAGAGGGCAGATAGTGTTCAGATACAGTCAGCATAATGTGTCACGTGTTGCTTAAGCAAATGGGCTAATGTTGTCAGCGCTGTTACTAAAATGGCAGCTGTGGTGTCGTTCGTCACAGACACCACGCCAGGAGTGTCTATTCGTAATTCTTAGGTGGGCAAGAGACGTTCTAGTATTGCGCGAGAGGTAGCCCACAGCAAACGCGGCCAGCAACCGACGACCGCCCTTCAGACACAGCCCTCTAGGCCGGCGCGGGCAGCACCGCTATCGAAATCGGTATCATCAGCCCTTTTCGGATGGTGATGACGCCTGCGAGTCTCTTTCAATGACTACAGTATTATAGATTCAGCTACAAACTACGACACTCAGAACTCCAGTTCGGATTTGATTGCATTTGTGCTCAGCAACTCATAAAGTACAGGCATTTTACTTAACTGTTGTTGTGACTCTCATTGTCTACCTTCGACCTTTAGAAACAACGCATCTCTACAGGGTACAACAGCAGCTGTATTTGTCTGTTGTCCTTAAATGTATAAGATGTGTTCCTAAAGTAGGGACTTATTTGTATTAAAAGTGTTAACGATGGAGCGAAAATTACAAAAATTAGAGAGTATTTATCTTATGATTGCACAGATGCACTTACCTATAACTCCTGCCTCTTGCGAACCTAGCTTAACATTTACGTAAGCTACAGAGTCAATAGAGTAGAAATTATTATATAAAGCAATAGATGATATTCAGCAATTATTTTCGAATAAGGTCCTGGGAAGTAATTTTGATTGCCCTTTTTTTAAAATCTAGTAGCTGTTGCATTTCAGAATAAGATAACTACTCTTTGGTACTTCGAAATTTGTAAGGCAATAACGAAGCGAACGAATTGCTTTTACCAAAGTCAAACTGAAAAAATAATTTTGGTGTTATTGTGATTTAACAAAGGAAGGAAATACAGCGAGAATGTTCACAGGATTGACGGTTGGATATTACAGATTTGTTCGAACTCATTTGACGAGGGCGGTATGAATAATAGACTTTTGGAACACGTCAAAAACCTACTACAGTCAGAGAAACGGTGGCAAGAATGCAAATCCTTGACCCTATGCAGTGAAGTAGGACGTGAACGCAGTCCTGTGCTTTTGTCAAGGGGTTTGGGTAGCATTCTAGCTGCACTCGACATCCCGATTATAACGCTCTTTGAAAGGTCGTGGACCGTCAAAATTAAACAGCCCGCTCTCAGCCCCAAACGGCACTTTTGTTAATGGTCCGATAGGCAATGTGGACGGCTCCAAACACAAACTGTCGAATAAAAGAGCTCTAGAGCTCTCTCAAGGGAAAGAATTTTACTTGTGTGTTGGAGGAAAATGAAATACAAGAGAACCAATAAGTATTCGAACAGGATATGCCTTTTACTGCGGAAGAGAGGAAGAGGGCTGGGAAAGGGAAAGTGTGTGTGTGTGTGTGTGCGCGCGCGTGTGTGTGTGTGTGTGTGTGTGTGTGTGTGTGTGTGTGTGTGTGTGTGTGTGTGTGCGTGTGTGGGCGCGCACGAGTGTGTGCGACAGAGAGAGAGAGAGAGAGAGAGAGAGAGAGAGAGAGAGAGTCTGTAAATGGATACAAAGAAACAAATGTGAAAATGTGACTCCTTGGACACGCTTATTGGAGTTTACATAAGACTCCACGAACGTGATATCGTTAGAACAAAGTATGAGTACACGTTGCTAGATGGTCCCAAGTATCTGTCAGAATACCGCAAATTATCAATCAGAAAGATATGGTCATTAGGTGGTCAAGTGAAGTGGACCATGTATTATCTCGGGAAAAATATGCCTATAGGCCACATATATGTATTTTCAGCGCGAACTTTAAAGAAACTACTTGTTGTAAATTCCTTAATATCAAGAAAGGGACATGTGGCTGACACCTCTGAAGATCAGGTACATGAAATACACTGAAGATCCAATGAAACTGGTACGTCTGCCTAATACTGTGTAGGGCCCCCGCGAACACGCAGAAGTGCCGCAACACGACGTGACATGGACAAGACTAACGTCTGAAAAAGTGCTGGGGGAACTGATACCATGAATCCTGCAGGGCTGTCCATAAATCCGTAACAGTACGAGAGAATGGAGCTCTCTTCTGAACAACACGTTGCAAGGCATTCCAGATAAGCTCAATAATGTTCATGTCTGAGGAGCTTGGTGACCATCGGAAGTGTTTAAACTCAGAAGAGTGTTCCTGGGCCCCTCTGTAGCAGTTCTAGGCGTGTGGAGTGTCGCATTGTCCTGCTGCAATTGCCCAAGTCCGTCGGAATACACAATGGACATGAATGGGAGCGGGTGATCAGACAGGATGCTTACGTACGTGTCACCCTTCGGAGTCGTACCTAGACGTGTCACAGATCCCATATCACTCCAGCGCCACATAAAGCCAATTTTCTGCCACCAGCCAAAACACGAGCTTTCATAGAGGCAGCGAAAGACGACCTGGGTCTAGAGAAAGCGGAGGTGTACCAAATTCTGTGTAAATGCGGAAAAACTTCTAGTGGACAAACGATCAGCACAACTAAAGATCGATGTATATAGCATGAGCGCCACTGCCGCCCAACAAGTCTGCAGTAGCACAAGACTACATACATAAATGAACATAACAGGGATTACCTGCAAACAAAAGTCCTGGATACAACCGATATTTTTTTGGACTACTCTTTCAGAGAATTTTAGGAAAGAGTGGTTCACCTGTAAAGCAGACCGCATATAGAACGCTCGCGCGACCTATTCTTCAGTACTGCTCGAGTGTTTTGGATCCGTACCAGGTCGAACTGAAGGAAGACATCGAAGCAATTCAGAGGAGGGCTGCTAGATTTGTTAACGGTTGGTTGGAACAAAACTTACGCGTTACGGAGATGTTTTGAGAATTCAAATGAGAATCCCTGGAGGGAAGGCGGCGTTCTTTTCGGGAAACACTATTGAGAAAATTTAGAGAATCGGCATTTGAAGCTGACTGCCAAACGATTCTACTCCCGCCAACATACATCGCGGGTAAGGACCAGGAAAATAACATATGAGAAATTAGGAGTCATGGGAGGCGGACAGACAGTCGTTTTTCCCTCACTCTATTCGTGAGTGGAACAGGAGGGGAAAAGACAAGTAGTGGCTTGCGAAGTATCTATGTGGATGTAGATGTAGAAGCAACTGAAATTCGAGTGACTGATAATTTAATCAACAGGAACACAGCTTCCAACTGAGCAAGACGTAGGAGCTAGTACTAAGCTCCATCAAAGCCAAACGTGATATGTGATGGCGAATTGCGACATGGACGGTGGGCGGAAGGCAGCTGAGACTCTTCCCTCCACGTTCGCAGCCTTATGCACTCCAAGCACTGAGCTAGGCGCGGAGGCGGCGAAGCCTAAACTGTGTCTGATGGTTTCCAATCTTGTGGTAGGATGGCAGTGTCATCTGCGTAGATGGCAACCATCAGAACTGTTGAGAGTTGGCTTGAGAAATGGCGTGTCAAGGTAAACGTCGACAAGTGCGAGGCGAAACAGCTGCACAAAGATTGAGTTAGTAGACAAATGACTCTACGCACACGCCCAATACGTTTCCGTGAAAAAGGTACCTCAGTGTCTGGATGGATTGAAAACTTACATGGGGGGACCACATGCAGCTCGTTGCCAACAAAGCACAGGCGAGACTAAGTCCCCTATACCCTATGCTTAACAGGCAAAGCACACTAAATAGGAGGGTGTCGAGGTCGTACATGACATCACTAGACTCTTGATGACACACGCAGCTCCAGTCTCGGAATAAACAGCTCCAATGCGTCTGCGCTGCCTGCAGCTCATAGAAAACGAGGATTTACGAACCATAAGCAATCCTCCGAGATAGACACGCGCATCGAATTTACGTAACAAATACAGCCTCGAGACTCTCGCAGAGGTATTCAAACAACTCACCACACGACTGTACAAGAACTCAAGAATCTCGAACAACCTCTTCATCCTGAATCTGGGGAACTACGATCACAACCACAGATGAAGTATAACCGCCCAAAAACACTTTTCCTTAGGGAAAATTAAACAACGCTATATCGGTGAACCCCTGTATTACAGAAAATCTGACTGACACAGTCAGGTGTACTCATAGAGCGCACTAGACAGTTTAAACAGGGAAGCGGAACTCACGCGACACAAAAAAAAAAACAGACAACTCTACACAACGAGCGGTCAATTTTATAATCAAATTAAACACTGAGAGACGTCTTAGGATGTTACAGGTACGTCGAAGCACCAGCTGGACCAGGGGATTTCGTATTTCGTCGGAGTCAAGCTACAACGGCAATACCACTCTACTAATATTTCCTAAGATCCAATCATGAACTGTCGCTGCTGGCATAAATCTACCAGTCTATTTTTTTTGTTTTTTTATTTTTAACATCTTACGGGATCAAGCTGCTTAGGTCATAGGTCCCTAAGCTTACACACTACTTAAACTAACTTACGCTACGGACAACACACACACCCATCCCCGAAGGAAGACTCGAATCTCCGCCGGGGGGAGCCGCGCGGACCGTGACAAGACGCCCTCAAACCGCACGGCTACCCCGCGCGGCAAAACCACCCGTTCAGATTAGCGCATAGGTTTTCTCCCACGGCACTTGCCGCAACACTTTTTTCCCCTCCGCCCTTAAAACCGCTATCCTTCAATTGCTTTCTTTCAACAATCTCCAAGATAGGACAGTATCAATGGGCGACCGTGCCCCGACATTCGGACAACATCACAGACCCGCATCCTCTGACTCCTACATTTGAATACTATCAATATTGCAGAGGTGAGAGTAGAACGTCTTATGATGATCACCACACTAGTGCGATCGTGGAGGGGCTCCACTATCGTAAAAAAGGAAAAAAAGCAGACACTTCATTCCATCAGCACCACAAAATGACGGCGGAACGGTTGTCCGCCGAAATAATGTGGACATTCGACGATGGGATCCAGCAGTACACGCGAGAGCGAGAACCGTGTAAGCATCATATACGCCGGGAAACCATCATCATAAAGCATTGTCACTCAATACGGGATCATTAATCTTAATATTGAGTAAAGTCCACAGATGTTAAGTCCCATAGTGCTCAGAACCATTTGAAACACACACACACACACACACACACACACACACACACACACACACGCGCGCGCGCGCGCGCGCGCGCGCGCAAGAGATACAGACCCCTTTCATGTCGTTATTTGGTGTTTCACGATGCGTTACTTCTAGATTTCTGCTCAGTTCATAAGAATTTTGAAGCATTGTGAAAGTGTAACTACTTTGCTGTCATGACTGGACTATTTGGAAAATAGTATCTGTTCAAGGCTGTATTAAAACTGAAGCAAACTGTAGGTTTTTTAGGGTTTTCTTTTTTATTACTTTCTCTTAAATGTTTGAAATCCTCCTGTCCAAGCTTAAAAAAATTAGCTATATCACTTAATTTGATAGCGTAGGTAGTTGGGAACCAGCCCTGTGAACATATTTCTACTTATTAAGGAAATACACAACGAACGCTAGCTGATGCCATCAACAGAAAACACACGTAAGTATTTTCTGCTGTGCGAAATGGTATTTTCATAAGTCTAACATTCAAATAATTAAGACACATTGGTGGAATAATTGAACTTTCCAAAACATTGGTTTATTGGTTCAACTAAGGTGACAAGGCACGTCTAAATATAGTTCTAAGTAAATTTCGTTTTCACCATTTTAAATGTGAAGTGTTTACCAAGAGGAACGGAACTGCAGGACAGCGCAGGAGTCAATCGGAATTAACGGCGACATTCTGAATTTTGCTTCTAAGTCCAGGTGAAAATAGTTACTGAACTTTGTATGTAGCTAACAGTATATGTAAACGCATGAAGGTTTGCAGTTTTTCCCCGTTGGATTACTCGATTAGGAATAGAAAAAATTCATTGCGTGAATATATGAAAATTAGAATCAAGGAAAATACTGGAAAGAATACCGTTTTAATTGAAGCTTTTATTGCAAATGAAAATAATAAGATATGTGACGATCGTTAATATAAAGTATATAGTGCAGGTAAATCTAATTTTGAAAACAAAAAGCGTACTAAAAGAAATCTGCCATCTTAAGGAGAAAAAATCCAGGCATTGTCAACACTAATTCATACATATTCCATAGTGCCTGTGAATTGTTCACTTCAACATATGTCAAATGGTTGTCGCCGCGATCTGAATGAAACTTAGGACTACGTGTTCGAATCTCCATGACCTGTACAAAAACTATTTTGGTAGACCCTTAGAATTCAGGACTTATGGGATACGATTTCATGCATCACTTTCTCCTTTGGTTAGGTGGAATCAAATCGGTGTTACTTCTAGATTTCTGCTCAGTTCATGAAAAAAAGGATCATTGTGGGCCAGAGACATTTGTAATGGATATAACACAGTATTGTCAAGTCTTTTATCGCGTTAATACATAATCAAGGTCCACCTCTATCTGTCTGACATGTCACATTACACCCCTTCCATTTCAAAATTACGAGTAGCATCCAAGATGGCAGCTTCCAAAGTGTCACCATGTTGCTAACACAGCCTCACACGCTATCCCTTCACCCATCTCAAACTGCTCGGCTTTAAATTTTTGTTTATCCATCCGTTTTTATTTTAGTAGGGTAGTTCCAAGCCCTATTGACTATAAAAAAAATGGCTCTGAGCACTATGCGACTTAACTTCTGAGGTCATCAGTCGCCTAAAACTTAGAACTAATTAAACCTAACTAACCTAAGGACATCACACACATCAATGCTCGAGGCAGGATTCGAACCTGCGACCTTAGCGGTCGCTCGGCTCCAGACTGTAGCGCCTAGAACCACACGGCCGCTCCGGCCGGCTATATGGGCTATCCGCTACAGTGCCGTTCCACGTGAGTACGTACTTGACAGCAGAGTATCTTAAGTGCTAATGCACAAAATTTTGTTAGTGCGCAGAATGGGCTAAACTTCGTTGTGTAACATTATAAAACAGTCAAAGTATTATCAGATCCAAATCCATCCAGACAGTGAAGCCCACCGAGCGTAAATTTGTGGAGCAATATTTCACTGGAAACTGTAATTCGTAATGAATGGAAAGCACGAAACAGTACACTGAATCTAGTCGATAGGCCTTGGAGTGGACCAGCGCACGGCGTGGCATCTTCCGTGTATTACGTCTTCTGTACAGGAGGCAGCACTTGTCCTTGCCTCAAATCCAGCTGCGAACACGATGACTGGTCGTATCAGTCTCGGGTACTGGTCTCCTACCTCGGGGTCGAATTTGGTATGGCACAGACCGCTTGAAATTACGGGTCTTGGTTCTCAAGAATTGTATTCTACAGGAACATCTTTCAAATTCCTCTGTTGCACTCCTCGTTTAGGTTTCCCTAGGTATCTTTGAAGTTAAACTCGTTCCTCCCTTTGTCGTCAACAAGACACAGCGTAAATGGCTATGTTTTTGTTAGTGTGAGCAGGTACCCACTTATACATTTATAGTTACTACACTCTGTGGTGTTGTTAGATAGTGGGTAACTGCCAGACTACACATTTTAAGTACCGATGTTCAGTCCTTAGCTAGCTCTAACAGTTTGTCATTTACTCATTACTTCTGTCTACTCTAGCGTTAACTTGTTGAGTTGAAAAATTCTAAGTGACGCCTTGCATCGGAGCTGAATTTAAATTGTAGGGTGATATACAGATTACATTCATTTATTTACTGCCGAACTAGTAATGGGGTACACATGCCCACCATCAACGACATCTTATATACTGATTACTTAACACATGACCAACCACTTGTCACCAACATTCATATAATTAGATAATTATATAGATTTTATTGCCAAAGGTCAAAGGAAGGCAAGAGCAAAATAAGAACTTCCTCAGTAACGCGCGTGGTGTTCAAACGGACCTTCAAGATTGATGGCAGCTTTACCTTATGAAAATGGAGTTGTCTGGGTTTGTGTGTGTGTGTGTGTGTGTGTGTGTGTGTGTTCGTATTACCCAATCACACCTAAGCTAGCTAACCAAATGAGTTGAAATTTTGCCTGAACATAGGCCTACTGACATTCCGAAATGTTTCACCATTTCAACATGGTACCAGTTTATACGATGTATTTACAAGAAATTGCTGAATTTCTTTTCTTTCATATTTTCAGCTGTTTAATAGCAAATCGATAACAAAACAGTTTTTCGAGACAACGTTTTAAAGAAGTTGCTATTTTCCTCAGATTTAATATGCAATTTCCCTAAAACATTCATACCGATGTCTTAAATCGTTTAGTTGTAAGTAATGTTGTGCATAGAACTTTCCATAATAACGATCACTTGCACTTTTTTATATTTTATAGATATCTTCGATAGCTCTGCTTCAGAACTGGAGCTGATTTATTAAAGGAAAACAACAATTATTATTATCACGCCTAAGCAAATACAAGAATAGTGTTCTATTTGCGGATAAATGCATCAGAACTAGAATGATAACAGATATTACATTTCAGAAGTGAGAGAGAAATTTCCTCGCACGCTTTAGAACTACCGCAAGAGAGTCAGCGATTGGAAAGCCATTCCAACGTACCTCAGAAGCCATGGAGGAGCATCAGACGCCATTACAAGTTAATGCAAGTAGAGCAGCAGTCTGACGTGCTTCAGAAACCTGGAGGAGCATCAGGCGCGATCCCAAGTTAATGCAGTTACAATAGCGTCCCAAAGTTCGCCGTAAGCCATACAAAGGCTTACGTCCGTTTACGAGTTGCTTCCGCTAGACATTCGACTAATAGATTTTTGTTAAATTTTCTCACGTCGTTGAAGTTGTTTGTTTCGATTATCATATCAGTTTTAATTTTCAGGGGCACATTTTCCATCGAACTGTGTCCGTACTTGACTGTGGCACTCCAGGTCATTCTTTACAGTAGAGGGCTTCAGAGAAGTAATTTTATGTATTTAACAGCGTTGTATTTATGTACAATCCTAACATAGTCGATATCAGCCATTCGTTTCTTTCATTAAAAATATGCATGTATGCTGAATGTTCTTTGTAGCACCTAGTTGGAAGGCAGAATTTGTAAGTTTATCATGTGCTAATGGGAAACACAGTCATCATTAAACATATTCGTGAATACAATTTCTTCTGAGACGTATCTTGTGATGCATGTGCTCACGTCATTGAAGTTGTTTGTTTTGGTAAACATATCAAATGGCTCTGAGCACTATGGGACTTAACATCTGAGGTCATCAGTCCCCTAGAACTTAGAACTACTTAAACCTAACTAACCTAAGGACATCACACACATCCATGCCCGAGGCAGGATTCGAACCTGCGACCGTAGAGGTCACGCGGTTCCAAACTGAAGCGCTTAGAACCGCACGGCCACACCAGCCGGCGATAAACATATCACTTTTACTTTTCAGAGGCACATTTACCATCGATTTGTGTCCGTGATTCCCGCATCCTTCTGCCGCTTCCCCTCCCGTCGACTGGCATCAAAAGCTTTTGCAAATCTATCTTTTGGTCAAAAATTAGGGTGAAAGAAATCACACCGAATAAAGAATTTGTTCTCCAGGAGACATCACACTAATACTGTGTAATACCGCCTTTAGCATCTTTCATGCACTCAGTTTGGTGCGGAAGAGAGTTCACGAATTTCTTCAGGTTGCGATATTCAGCTCAAGTCTCTCGTTAATCGCTAGATTTAGGGCAACCACTTTGCAGGGAGTTAACTGCTACGTTTAACCCGCTGTTCAAAATGATCTAGACATTTCTTGTGGAATGAATATCGGGTGATTCAGCGGGCTAGTCTGGGTGCTTAAAAATGGCTCTGAGTACTATGGGACTTAACATCTGAGGTCGTCAGTCCCCTAGAACTTAGAACTACTTAAACCTAAGTAACCTAAGAACATCACATACATCCATGCCAGAGGCAGGATTCGAACCTGCGACCGTAGTGGTGTCGCGGTTTCAGGCTGAAGCGCCTAGAACCGCTCGGCCACAGCGGCCTGCCAGTCTGGGTGCGGCAGAGTTCTTGAGTGTTCGTCAAGCGGGGGACGTATGCCTGCAGCTCTGTGAACATAGCTGTTGTATTTTTGAAGACAGCAGCGAACACGGCATACTTGTCATGCTGCTGCAGAGAAAAGGAAAAATTTCCTCAACGACAATGTTGAAATAACCGGTCTGATTCATGTCCACGGTGTACTGAATGAGAGGGTTTAAGTCATGGTATAAAAATCTGCACCAAAACATCACTGAACCGACCTGAACTACATCTACGACACACTACGGGTTAGGCTTCTCACTGGGCCATAGTTTCTCTTTACGCCTTGCATCATTTGAAACAGGCAAAGTAACGACTTTTCGGACACAGTACACGTCTCCAGTCTACTACTGTACGTTATTTGTCTAGCTTAACTCACAGAAAACCAGCAGCAGCTTAAATGTGCCACAGCGAGTAATGGCCTTTTGCAAGTTACCTGACTCCAGACATCCATTGGATGGAATTCCCATGGCAATGTTCGCTCGAAAACTGGTTTACATGGACCTGCGTTTTATGACAGCAGCAATTTATCGCGGATTTGAAAATGATTGTTATTAACAGGGCATGACACTTGCTCCGGTCGCTTTCGGTTGGGATCATTTTGTGACCACTGTTCTTACGCCGTTTTATATACTTGCGGATGGTACACAATTCTTCATTAACACTTTGTAAATTCCGCGTTGATGCACCAACAACTCAGGCATATCATTCACGATGTGGTGGTGACGGACGCGTCCAAACAAGACAACTCCTTTCTGCCATGCTGTCACGTCACCACGTCGACGTATCTTACTGCATCTCTTCACTGCCATGACTTACGTTAACAGTGGGGAGTTACATGACCACCTGGTACCATTTTTGTACCCTCTGCAGCTCTTCAAAGCGACCAATGACGTCTTTTCAGGAGGATGACTAATATTTTGACCAGTGGCCGTAATAAACGGTGAACTAGTGGCATATTTGGAAGTTTTCAGCAGTTGATTCGCGAAGAAAATCAGCTAGTTCCCAATCTGAAGACTGCCTTGACCTTCCTGTGACAACAACGTCGTTATCCGCGCATATCACCGACCACCCAACGAGGGCTAGTGGCACTTCAAGCAGACGAGTAAATGAATGTCGCAGCAGACCACCGATTCCAAAACAGAGGCATTGTTTAGTGGGAACGTGACGACACTCAGGTAAGAGTGTCCGAAAATTTACTGTTACTTTGACGTATTGTAGTACTTCATCATATCTTGGAAGAGACAAGAGAGATACTGATCTGATATTCACATAGTAAACAAACAACTTGTAAATAAAAATAAAGTTTTGGCAGGTATATTACAATATACCTCCAATACAAAAAAAGGGACGCACCGCGAATAAATTACCCGAATGAGACGGAAATCGGTAGATGTGGTCTACATGTGTAGGCAAATAAATGATTACTATTTCAGAAAAATTGGATGATTTACTTGAGAGAAAGACGTATTCAGAATCTCAATAAAGCGTTGGCCCAACCCCCGGCTCTTATGGAAGCAGGTAATTGGCTTGGCATTGATTGACTGTGTTGTCGGATGTCCTCCTGACACATATAGTGCCAAATTCTGTCCAATTGGCGCCTTAGATAGTCAGAACCCCTAGCTGGTTGTAGGGCTCTGCCCATAATGCTCCTAGCGTTCTCAGTTGGGAAGAGATGCGGCGACCTTGCTAGCCAAGGCAGGGTTCGGAAGGCACGAAGACAAGCGGTATAAACTGTTGCCGTGGGCGGATGGGCATTACCTTGCTCAACTGTAAGCCCAGGATGGTTTACTATGAAGGGCAACTAAACGAGACATAAAATACTTTCAACGTACCGCTGTGCTGCGGTTGCCGCGGATGACTACCACAGGGGTCCCACTATGAAAAGAAGTGACACCCCAGACCACCACTCTTGGTTGTCGGACAGTATGGCGGGTGACAATCAGGTTGGTATCCCATCGTTGTCCCATCCGTTTTCAGACACGTCTTCTGCCTGAAGTCTTATTGACTGCAGTAGAACTGTCTTCAGTGATGGATTCCGCCTCGAAATAACGATCTCCTTGGATGAAGACGGGAACTGCACTAAAATCTATATCAGATATTTGACTGAGGACGCTGTAGCTGGCTCTGAGCACTATGGGACTTAACTACTAAGGTCATCAGTCCCCTAGAACTTAGAACTACTTAAACCTAACTAACCTAAGGACATCACACACATCCATGCCCGAGGCAGGATTCGAACCTGCGACCGTAGCAGTCGCAAGGTTCCGGGCTGTAGCGCCTAGAACCGCTCGGCTACCACGGCCGGATACGCTGTAGCCAATGAGGATGGCTACCCTTTGTACTGAAGGTGCAACCGAGGTGACGCTAGGTTCACAATCAGGTCAATCTGCTCCCTGCTCGGAGACGGCGTGATGACATTGAAAAGCAATTGGCGGGGCATTTAGTCCTGTCTTGATCAAGATATATAATGTGCAAATCAATATTTAATGCTGTAACTCAGACAAAGTGATCAAGTAAGTTTGCAAATATGTACTGAAGTATAACGAATAAATCAGTATTTAATTCGGTGAAGGAGGCAGCTCCTGAGACCAGGTGGAGTTAAGTAATATTCTATCAACGATGCCATTACTTGGGTAATAACAAAATTGTTTGGCATATCTTCGCATTTTCCGTCCATGCTAGATACTCCACAGCCATTTACTCTGACGGGTTGAAACACTATGACCACTTGCTTCATAGCGTATTGGTCCACCTTTAGAATAAAATACATTAGCGATTCTGTGTGGCATGGATTTGACAAGTACTTGATAGGTTTCCGAAGGTATGTGGCACCAGATACTTACGCCCAGGTCACGCAGTTCCCGTGAATTACGTACGGGTGGCTTGTGGGCGCGGAACTGGTACCTGATGGCGTCCCAGATGTCTTACATCGGGTTCAGACCAGGCGAATTTGGTGGCTAAGACATCAACGTGAGTTCAATATTACGCTTCTTCAACCAATGTAGCACGATTCTGGTTTCGTAACACGGACAGTTATCTTGTAGGAAGACGTCATCTCTTCGGGGAAGACATCAAGCATGAAGAGATGTACGTAGTTCGTAATAGTTATTACGGCTTCACTGATCCACGGTCCAGTATGGATGATCCCGTACCAACTGCAATCATAACTGACTACGTCGTCAGGTCTAAGTGGGAAAAGGGGATAGTATGCTACGGAGCCTCATATTTAACAACATCCGCCAAGCAGTGTGCTCCCATTCGTTTGTGCACATATCAGTGTTGTACTTTGTCATTGGATTTGCAACAGATTGCCGCCTATCATGCTGCACTAATTGGGCAAGTTCAGTAATGAGTTTTGGACATTTAACATATTGTCACCTGCCGTCCTTCAACACCTTTGCATACATCGCCATGATAGTAGCACGCGAACAGCCGACCAGCTTCGCCGTTTCCGAAACGCTCGTTCCCATGCAAATTGCCCATCTGCAGTGCGCATCGCTGTTAGAATGATTCCCCATTCGTCTCTGCTCCGTTTACATAGGATGAAGCGAAATTCGCAGACTCGGGCTTCGCAGCGCGAATCCTCACATGCCAGCCATAGAAAAATGTCTCTCAAAAAACTTCGTCCGGCGAGTACATCCGTCAGAAAAAGGAAATTGAAGTGAGGCAATCTGTCAGCACTGTAACCACATTTATGGTAACTACCTCTGTCAGCAGATTTTCTCGTACTGTCAGTTGGTGCAGTGGACAGAGTTTGGATTAGCATGCAGTAGGTCGAGGGTTTAATCCTGGGTTGGAGCGCATTTTTTTTTATTTGCTAATTTCATTCTGACATTTCATTCTGTAATATACACCGTTTCTCAGGTCGCATGTATCCTAAATTTTCAACATTTTGTAACGCTGAACATAATAAATACGTGGTTAGACAAATACGAAATAGACAGCTGAAAGAAATGATATGTCATAGAACAGAATAACTACAAAAACAATATCAATTTCGAAATTCTAAAGACGATAGGACAGTACAATAACACAGCATCTACACTACATGTAAAATGAGCGCTCAGATGTTGCACATTAGCAACCAATGACAGTAAGAACGTCCATATTAATGACCGCATGACCTTCACAACAGAATGCGTTGTCCTCAGAAAAACTGATGCTCAAGGCGACCTCCCTGCACGTCCAAACATTGCGCATCCCGCTGGATCATACAGCTCTGCGTTCACAGTAACAAGAGCAGCATGAACATGCGCTACCAATTCTCCCATATTCGTCGGTGGAGTAGAGAATACGTGCTCCTTCAGGTGTCCCCACAGGAAGAAATCCAGAGGATTTAGATCAGGTGAACGCAGTGGCCATACAACTGGACCTCCACGTCCTAGCCATTTGCCTGGAAATGTTCTGTCCAAATATTGTCGCAAATTAATTCCAGAGTGTGGAGGTGCACCATCATGTTGGAACCATATCCTCTACTGAACATATAGTGAAGCATCTTCGAGCGCATCAGGCAGATAGTTTGAGAGGAATGCATGATAGCTTCGTGCAGCCAACCGGTCAGGCAACATGTAGGGGCCCAAACACCTGTCGCCCAGTATTCCGGCCCAGACGTTGATACCAAAGCGAAGTTGATATCCATTCTCGTGGGTGACGTGCGGGTTTGCCTCACACCAATGGCGGGCATTGTGCATATTGAGGACACACTCACGAGTGAATGCTGCTTAACCCGACCATATTACGGTGTTCACGAAGTCACTGATGGCTTCCTGTTGTTGTTGCAACTATTCACAGAATTGTATCCACTGATGGCTATATGCAGGATGCAGGTGTTGCGTGAAAGCATAATGATACTGGTGCGGCCCATGCTCGTGCAGCACATTAATTACCGTGCGTTGTGAGACACGCAGCCGTCTTGCTACGCTACGTGTACTTCGCTGAGGATCTTGCTGTGACCTCCAGAATAGCTCCCTCAGTAGCCGGAGTACGGCGAGTCCGAGGGCGACCTCAGTCACGCGATGGTGGAAGAAGAGAACCTGACTCCCGAAGGTGAAGCTCCAGACGACGAAACACATTTTTTTCTGGATGGCGTCGACCAGTATATATAGCAGCATATTCACGAGCGGCAACACCAGTCCGGTTATCAGATGCATCAAGCACCAAAAGCATATCCACATATTCATCGTTTGTGTATGTCATAGTGTGCCACACTGGTTTAGAGGTTTACAATGAGAAAATTCTATACGTGTATGCATGGACATTGGAGTCTGTCACGGGAGCGTTACTCCGCTCGCGACTAGTCCCTGTCTTGTGGACAGCACATAAAGAATAAACACGCCGTCATTCCTTTGCGCTGTTCCACCTAATGCGCATTACCCCTCTGACAGATTTTGTTCTGCATGATTCATCCCGATACTGCTAATTGTGAAATGTTCGGTTTCGATTTACACTGTTACTCTAACTTTAATATACGTGATTTTTCCAAAATTCCATCGATAGAATAATAATAATAATAATAATAATAATAATAATAATCGTCATCATAATGCATTGAGATACGTACTAAACAGCGTGCGGTTACCAGATTTAGTGTTGAAAGGCATAATTATTGGGACCATGGTGCTAACACATAAAAATAGTAGCCGAGTTTGGACATTATTCAAAAATGTTCAAATGTGTGTGAAATCTTATGGTACTTCACTGTTAAGGTTATCACACACTACTTAACCTAAATTATCCTAAGGACAAACACACACACTCATGCCCGAGGGATGACTCGAACCTCCGCCGGGGCCAGCCGCACAGTCCGTGACTGCAGCGCCTTACACCGGGACATTATTCGCAAAGCACGTTTGCTAGTTCAACTGGGAACATAAGGCCCTAACGGAATGTAATGGACCTGAAGGAGGCAAGAATAATAGCTGGTACTAATCTGTGGGACGATTGGAGGAGGGTACAAAGAAAACAGGTTTTGCATGTAGTAGATGAAGTGGTGCGAATAAATGCACGCCCACGACGTCGGTAGGGCTCCTTTCAAAGCTGATCAATTTTCCATTTCTACGATTGTAGTATGTAAATGCAAATGTTTTCTGGAGGACCCGCTCAATCGCTGTTGACGATTAAGATGTCAGCTACTAGACCACCTGGACTTCATTTGCCAAATAAAAAAAACATATGCCTCAACCCAGGATCGGACCATTGACCTCCTGCATGCTAACCTAAAACACTATCCACTGTCCCAACTGTACAGCACCACTAATATGTCCTGACAGAGGTAGTTACCATACATGTGGTTATAGTGTTGCCAGAGTGCCACTCTTTCATGTCCTTTTTCTGCCGTATGTGCTCCGCCGGACGAAATTCTGCGACAGATATTTTTTTGTCGCTGGCATGTGAGGTGTCTCGCTGCGAAGCCCGAGTGCACGAATTTCGATTCACCCTGTATACGTTCGTTACCTCGTCACGCCCCCACATCGGCATCAGGCAGCATGCAGTCTCATTGTGTACAGTGGTCTTAGTGTTACGTCACTTTGCAGCTCATCTTGAGAACTGTCATTACACTGAGGTGACAAAAGTCATGGGATACCTCGTAATATAGTGTCGGATCTCCTTTCGCCAGGCGTAGTGCAGCAACTCGACGTGACATGGACTCAACAATCCGTTGGAAGTCACTTGCAGAAATATTGAGCCATGCTGCCTCTATAATATTGCTGGTGCAGGATCCTGTGTACGAACTGACCTCTTGATTACGTCCCGTAATTGTTCGATGGGATTCATGTCAGGTGATCTGGGTGGCAAAATCATTAGCTCGACTTGCTCAGAATGTTCTTCAAACCAATCTCGAACAATTGCGAACTAGTGGCATGACGCATTGTCATCCATAAAAATTCCATACTTGTTTGGGAACATGAAGTCCATGAATCGCTGCAAATGGTCTCTATGTAGCCGAGCATAACAGAAGACCCAGTCCTTTCCATGTAAACACAGTCTACACCATTATGGAGCTATCACCAGCTTGCACAGTGTCTTGTTGGCAACTTAAGTGTATGGCTTCGTGTGGTCTGTGCCACGGTTGAACCCTACCATCAGCTCTTACCAAGTGAAATCGGAACTTATCTGAGCAGGCCACCGGTTTCCAGTCGTTTAGGGTCCAACGGATATGGTCTCGAGACCAGTAGAGGCGCTGCAGCTATAGCACTCAAGTTGGTCGTCTGCTACCATAGCCCATTAACGCCAATTTCACCGCACTGTCCTAACGGCTACGTTCGTTGTACGTCCCACAGTGATTTCTGCGATAATATTCAAGCAGTGTTGCTTGTCTGTCACCACTGACAATTCTATTCATACATCGCTGCTCTCGATCGTTAAGTGAAAGCTGTCGGTGTTCGTACTGAAAGGTAACGCCTGAAATGTGGTATTCTCGGCATATTGTTGATATTGAGGATCTAGCAATATTTAGTTTCCTAATGATTTACGAAATTGAATGTCCTATACGTCTATCTCCAATTACCATTCTGCGTTCAAAGTCTGTTAAATCCCGTCGTGCTGCTGTAATCATGTCGTAAACCTTTTCATGTGAATCACCTGAGTACAAATGACAGCCCCACCAATGTGTTTCCCTTTGAGACCTTCTGTACGCGACCCTATCGCCATCTTTATATGTGTATATCGCTGTCCCATGTCTTTTGTCACCTCAGTGTATTTTTGTGAATGTAGTGCCAGCAGGGGATGGAAACTTATCCTCTTAATTAGGAATTTATTTTAAAGGGATTTGGGGGGCAGTCCTAGTATTCACCTTACGACCCTGGCCAGAAGTGTTGGTTTGCCACCTTCTTTTGCCGCACCAAGTACGAAAATTGTCTGTTACGTCTCCGCGCATGCCGCAGACAGCCCCCAGCTTGCCACTATATCCTTGGCTCTGACGCTACCACCTTGCGTATTTGTGAAATGAGTTCTCTATGGCTGCCTCCGTTCGTCTCACCCTGATGGTGGGTAAATGTTTTGGCTTTATCTGCCAGCCTGAAGCTGATGTGTTTGTTTTTCCCAATCCACACAACGTGTGTTGAAGGAGAGACACGCAACATGCTGAATATTGTTCTCGCGTCCATCTAGGCTCAGTCAGAGGTTGGAAGGTTTGTGTTGACTTACTTTTGACGTTAGCTATTTTCCCATAGTCATGAAGTGTAAACAATATTTGAAGGAGTCCTAGCTGGAAAGATTGCTTTCCATTACTAGCAGGAGAAGGGACTGACTAACTAAATTCCCCTCATTTGACTGAAAATCCGATTATTCTGCCCGACAAGCCTGACTGCAGGAAGGTCTGGCGGGCGAAGGGGACAAGTCGTGGGTATTGTGGAGCTGAGTTGTTGCTTAATGGTGTTAATGGATATTGATGCAGGAAATAATTCATGCACAAGGATCGACAACTTATTCTCGCACTATGAAAAATTTCCAAGAATTTTAAAGGCGTTCGTGTGCGTGGGACTGGAATTATGATTAGTTTTTCCGATTTTTAAGCTACTAGGTTGTGTTTGATGGAAGATATGGACGCAGTAAAGGTTAAGTAAAATAATAAACGGTATTTATTGCCATGGAAACTTAACTGCTTTGACTTTGGTGTGGATCTTGACCTACAAAGCTTTGAAATGTTAACATGTTTTGCTATATGGAGATTGTGACATAACTTACAAGAGACCAGTGGACAGTGTGCGCTTCCCAGTCCAATAGTTGGATCTCGGAGTGTCTCTGAATACAGTCAGCTGACTATACTTCCTCGGTCATCGGTGTTTGAGATGTTACATTTTACCGTGTCTATTAGGCCGAGAGGGCCATAGCAGGACTTATTAATTAAAGAGACAGACAAACGCTCTAAGAGTTAACTAAACTTAAATGGCTCTGAGCACTATGCGACTTAACTTCTGAGGTCATCAGTCGCCTAGAACTTAGAACTAATTAAACCTAACTAACCTAAGGACATCACACACATCCATGCCCGAGGCAGGATTCGAACCTGCGACCGTAGCGGTTACACGGTTCAAGACTGTAGCGCCTAGAACCGCATGGCCAAAGTAAACTTAACAAACGAGATCTGTTTCAAAATAAACTTTAAGAATTTTAAATCAGGTGTGACTCTTCACCCTTTGAAGTGTTAACCTGTTTTACCTTGGGGGCGATTTCGGCAAAACTTTCAGGGAAAGCCGGCCGGGGTGGCCGAGTGGTTCTAGGCGCTACAGTCTGGAACCGTGTGACCGCTACGGTCGCAGGTTCGAATCCTGCCTCGGGCTTGGATGTGTGTGATGTCATTAGGTTAGTTAGGTTTAAGTAGTTGTAAGTTCTAGGGGACTGTTGACCTCAGAAGTTAAGTCCCATAGTACTCAAAGCCATTTTTTGTTTTGCAGGGAAAAGTTGGAGGAAATTTTCTGACGGTTAGTGAGGCAGGTTTTCCAGTCAATTTCTCGGACATCGGGACCTTTCCGAATGCAGTCAGATTAGTACGACGTATTTGTTGCTAGTGTTTGAATAGTGGCATCTTAATACAGTATCACTGTTTAAAGCAAGAACGGAGACCCTGACTAAAGCTGTTTTACAATCGTTAATGTGGCGTAACTTAAATAGGTCCGGTGGTAAAGATCCCTTGTTAGTCAGTGTTGCAATTTCCTCTCGGCCGTACAGCGATATGAACGAGAGGATTCCGTCGGTGGATGCGTGTCACAGACCGTTATGTGATGTTCAGCTTTACCGGTGAATTAGCTCTTTGTTTTACTCTCCGATGTCCACATGGATGCAGTCGTTTACGTAATACGTAGAGGTATACGCTGTCGAAATAACGTGCTGCGTAAAAGACGTCCCCAGACTGCACCTGAAAGCAGTAAAAATATGTTGCCGCTATTACCGTTAGTAAGGAATGATGCTGCAGTTAGCTCGTACCATTGCTTCGTCGATGGAACGTTTCAAAAAGTATGGAAGGACGGAAAGAAGGTTAAAGTTTAATGTTCATGGACCGTTTCAAGTTCATTTACATTATGTTGTTCATAATAATTTTACATTTTCAGACCAATATGAATCCATTACTTAATTTGAGATGTAAAAAGATTGTTACTAATGAAGCACTGATTGAAGTAATACTAAGGAAAATAGAATATGATGAACTGTAATAGCAGCCATAGAAATAATTAGTTTGTCAGTTGGTGTTGTCCACCTTGCCCCATTTTCATCAGTAGTATCAAAAATCTGGGTGAGATTGAAAGTTCTGCATAAAAAATACGAATTCGAAGTAAAAATGTTCCCAGTAAAAGGGAAGAAGCCGTGGTTCTTACATCTGCTATTATAAATCCGCATGGCAACTTCCTTCAAACGCAAATTGATTTGTCGCGATGTTACGCCTGCAAGGTCGCCAACACATCATACGTCCCAGAGTCGCCGGATTGTCTGAGTGCCAGGTAACATCTTTTCGCCCAAAAGCAGATTTCCTGATTTTCGACGAGGCGGACCTAGCAGCGAGGCCAGAGGTCGAGGATCCCGGAAAGCTGCTTGCTTCCGCAACACACGTGACCGGAAATAGATCCCAAAGCATCCTGCCGCCGGATAGCATTTAGGCAGGCGCAAGGCCATCGATCGGCGGTTGACTCTGACCTAGAACTCCAGTGCGAACATGCGGCCCACGCCGACGCTGTTACTGGCAACGTCTTGGGTCGCCTGATGGATCTGTCTTCGAGGTTGTGGATGTCGTAAAACTTGGCTCAAATTAGTCTGCAGTGCATTGACGGTAGACTGTTCCAAGGGAACTTTAATTCCGTGTCCAGACGGAAGAACTTAAGCCTGTAAGTAGGCTGTTTCGGTTTTTATGTTGGTGACGCCACGTAGCGCCCTGTATTAAAATCGCTGACAGCTCTGTGTGCAGTCTGTGGCTGGGTGGACTCATTGTTGGATCATTCTCTAGTGTAGTGTTGGGCAGTCGAATGTGAACAGCGCGTAGCTTCGGGCAGGTGCAGGTGAGCCGCCAGCAGTGGTGGATGTGGGGAGAGAGATACTAGAGTTTTGAGATGTTAATATGAGCGGACGATCTGGACGTGTGTCTATCAGGAAAAGGAAATTTGTCAAACTGGATGTCATATATATTATAACTTTTGAACACTATTAAGGTAAATACATTGTTTGTTCTCTATCAAAATCTTTCATTTGCTAACTATTTGCTTATCAGTAGTTAGTGCCTTCAGTAGTTAGAATCTTTTATTTAGCTAACAGTACTGGAGCTCGCGGTATTGCGGTAGTTTGAGTAACGAAGATTTTTGTGAGGTAAGTGATTCATGAAGGGTATAGGTTATTGATAGTCACGGCTATTCTTTTGTAGGGATTATTAAAAGTCAGACTGCGTTGCGCTAAAATATTGTGTGTCAGTTTAGAAGTGATCAGAATAAGTAAAGAGAAAATTGTCTGAGTACGTACAGTTTTACTCAGCTGTTTCAGTATCAAATAACGCAGAAGTTTATTAGCACAGTCTTTCTTTACATCCAAAGGGGAAGTTTCATATGTCGACACTTAGCCGAGGATACCTCACTGGATTCTTCTGATTTTTTCTTGTAGTCTGAGTAATTATTGTAGTTATTGTTTATTGCTAACGCGGAACTGTAGAGAGAATCTCCTTTGTAGTTGTTTTTCATTGGTACAGTAAAACAGTTGTGGCATGCATGTAGATTTGCACAAAAAAAATCGCAGCCGTGCTTGCAATTAATTAGATATTATTTCCAGTGCTATGTCAATGTGTTTTTTTTATTTTTGCTCTTCAAATTGTGCTTTTCTGTGTTATCGTGTCAAATACGTGATAATAATGGCGTGTGAAAAACTTAACTCTAGGCTCTAAAGTAAACTGAGAAACGATAGTGACGACGAGCGTAGCTTAACAGCACTACCGTGTAATGAATTAACAGACATTCAAAGTATTTATTTGGTAACTATGCATAGGGAATTGGACCAGGCGATAAATAATGGTGTAGACACTGAAACAGCTAGTGAAGAGGGTAGTACTGTCGATCGATCTGTCGGCAATAGCTAGCTTCAGGAATCCGAAATGACAGGACAAAATCTGGCGAATACTGTAGACTTAGATTTTGCATCATTACCCTTTTCTCAATCAAGTCTAGATACATTTTCTGCTTTCCAAAACGCGAATGTTGCCGGTTCAAATGAACTACCGAATAGCACTGAGGAATATGTTTCACACACGAGTGCATTGTTATTACAAAAAAATGGTTCAAATGGCTCTGAGCACTATGCGACTTAACTTCTGAGGTCATCAGTCGCCTAGAACTTAGAACTAATTAAACCTAACTAACCTAAGGACATCACACACATCCATGCCCGAGGCAGGATTCGAACCTGCGACCGTAGCGGTCGCTCGGTTCCAGACTGTAGCGCCTAGAACCGCACGGCCACTCCGGCTTCAAAAGTTAGACACAATGCATGAACAAACACGCGAAGGTTGAACTACTGAGTTACATAACATCGAATCTAAATGTCAAAAAGTCTGTAATGACTCAAATCTGTTGGAAACAGATTACTCGTACCGATGGGACCATAATAAACTATGTGATCAAAAGTATCCGGACAACCCCATGTTAGGTGCATTGTGCTACCTCTTACTGCTGGGTACTTCATATCAGCAACCTCAGTAGTCATTAGACATCGTGAGAGAGCAGAATGGGGCGCTCCGTGGAACCCACGGACTTCGAACGGCATCAGGTGTTTGGCTGTCACTTGTGTCATACGTCTGTACGCGAGATTTCCACACTCCCAAACATCTCTAGGTCCACTGTCTCCGATGTGATAGTGAAGTGGAAACGTGAAGGGACACGTACAGCACAAAAGCGTCCAGGACGACCTCGTCTTTTGACTGACAGAGACCTAACAATTGAGGGTCGTAATGTGTAGTAGGCAGACATCTATTCAGATCATCACGCAGGAATTCCAAACTGCAAGTACAATGACACTTAGGCGGGAGGGGAGAAAACTTGGATTTCATGGGCGAGCGGCTGCTCATAGGCCACACATTACGCCGGTAAATGCCAAACGACGCCTCTCTTGGTGTAAGGAGCGTAAACGTTGCACGACTGAACATGGAAAAACGTTGTGTGGAGTGAAGAATCACGGTACACAACGATGCGATCTGATGGCAGAGTGTGGGTATGGCGAATGCCCAGTGAACGTCATCTGCCAGCGTGTGCAGTGCTAACTGTAAAATTCGGAGGCAGTGGTGTTATGGTGTGGTCGTGTTTTTCATGGACGGCGCTTGCACCCGTTATTGTTTTGCGTGGCACTATCACAGCACAGGCCTACATTGATGTTTTAAGCACCTTCTTGCTGCCCATTGTTGAAGAGCAATGCGGGGATGCCGATTGCATCTTTCAACACGATAGAGGACCTGTTCATAATGCACGACCTGTGACGGAGTGGTTACATGACGGTAACATCCCTATAATGGACTGGCCTGGACAGAGTCCTGAACTGAATCCTATAGAACACCTTTGGCATGTTTTGGAACGCCGACTCCGTGCCAGCCCTCACCGACCGACATCGATACCTCTCCTTAGTGCAGCACTCCGTGAAGAATGGGCTGCCATTCCTAAAGAAACCGTCCAGTACCTAACTGAACGTATGCCTGCGAGAATGGAAGCTGTTGTCAAGGCTAAGGATGGGTCAACATCATATTGAATTCCAGCATTATCGATGGAGGGCGCCACGAACTTGTAAGTAATTTTCAGTCAGGTGTCCGGATACTTTTGATCACATAGTATATTACTCGTAATATGCGTATAATGATTCACATCATTTCGACTATCTGTCCTGTGAATCATTCGAGATCAGCAGAAATACATTCAGCCTCAAACACCACAGATACATGGCCATGTTAGATGACTTATGGATATATACGCAGTCGATACGGGCACCCTGTGGCCTGTATCCTCGTACTGGACCATCAATCGTTGAGGAAAATACCGATTCATAGGAAAATATCGCATTAGGCTAGTTACGATTGGCACTGACCTCGGCAAAAGCAGTTGATAGAGTCGATGATGACCGCTGTGCCTCTTCTTGATAGCGGCACGTTTGCTAAGTAATCTGGCCTCTGGGCGCCGAATTATGTCCACCGACCCAGGAAATGCAGTAGTATGTTTCAATTGCATCCCGTTTGTAAACGGATTTTGCCGTGACGTGTTGACAGGTTCGTTACCCTGAACAGGCGTTGTTACACGGCAAAGTCCTGTTCCCACACGCCTACGGCATTCTCCAGTACCTGGATAACAGTTATCCATCGTCGCGCAGAGCTGTAAGAAACGCCATATCGTGCCTCGGTCTCTGATGCCGTCAAATTCCTTTCCTCCTCAAGACCAATGACGCGGGCGCGAATAGTCTGTTGCCGATTAGACAGGGGCTTGAATAATATTACTCGACTGAAAGTATCGTGGTGCAGGTATTTGACCTAGCTCGTGTACCGTCATTGATTATTAGAGCGAATGGTCGACTCGGTGACCAAACTCGACAGACTACCAGTCTATTACCGTCTAATCTCGATAAATCTGTGTGAATAATTTTCACGTATTATTTCAAACGAGGGTAGTATATTTGATTTTCGACTCCAGGGACGTCATTATCATGCGGAAGTGACACTCACTGATTTTTAGCCAAAAGTCGGTCGCATCTTTAGTGGGAAATTCGCTGCATATCATCGAAACGTGTTTCATGTTATACAGTGGGTGGCTTCATAGACATAAAATTCTTAACCAGGAAAAGGCGTCTCTCATGGCTAAAAACAAAAGAACTTCACATAGATATGAGCATGAAATACTTTACCTATAAAGCCTGTTCGTTGTTTATTCACACAGCTACACTGACCATTTACGAACTTAGATCTACGAGGGTGTGCTGATAAGTAATGTCTCGAAATGTTTTATTCTTTTCTAAAGACTGGTTGAGGTATTACATGTCATGCATATTTCGCGGTCGACTTTCCTGCTTCGGTGATGCAGGTTGCAACCCTCTGCCGCTAGAGAGCTCTGCATTGTAGCGTGTAACATGGCGGTGTGTAAAATAACTATGTCGGTATAATGGGAGACCCTCAGAAAGCTGAAAGCATCAATTGAAAGAGTCCGTCCACACATGGAACACCCTCTTCTTCAGTATGACAACGCCAGACGACATACGAGCACTGCGAGACATGCAACAATCCGACGCCTTATGTTCAGTGTCATCGATCATCCTCCATACAGTCCCGACTTGGCCCCATCCGATTTTCATCTCTTTCCAAAACGTAAAGAACACCTTAGAAGACCTCAGTTGATAGTGAGGAACCGGTGCAAGCAGAGGTGAGGTTGTGGCTCCGTCAACAAAGCCACACACTCTACAGGGACGGTATCAACGAACTGGTCTCTCGTTGGGAGATATGTGTTCGGCACCAGGGTGTCTATGTTGAGCGATAAATTTGTATACCTGAAGAGAAAAGATACAAATTGTGAACAGAGTTTGTTTTATGTAGAAAACTTTAAGAGTTCTTACCTAAACAATTCAGACGCTTTACGTTTCAGCTCTCCCTCGTTTTCAATTAACATGCACTATACCTGCAGATACTACCAGCACGTTCTATTTGGTCTATTTGGTCCTCTCTTGGAAGAGATCTGAAATACTGGAAAAATCAGTTTCCTGTTATTTTGAATTAATATTTCCTCGTCTGCATGTTCTAAACGTAAATGGAAAAATAAGGCTCGTTGCATTCATTCACGTCAGTGCTGTACCGGACTTCAACTCTGGCTGCGATTTCCGCTGGGCAATTTTTTTTGCTGTAAAGTGTACACATCAATTATGTTTGTGGAACAAGAGCATTCAAGTAGTTGATCATGAAATAAGCAATGAACTGTTGTGGACTAAGGGGATTTGCTTTACTTCGAGCTGTTTTGATTTCTACTTTAGTTTCAAGACTGCTGAAAGGCGATTCCATGTAATTAATTCGACGTCGCATTACACGTGGAAATTTTGAATGGGAAAAGGGAAACGAAACCGTTAATTATTCAACGATGTTATGGCAAACATCGGGAGCTATTTAAAAATGCGTTCCGCGGCTGTGTGTCCCCCGGTACTTAATATTGCGGTTTCGTAATTAAGCCTGGCCAACTCTATACGTCTGTCCGTCACGCGAGAAATTAGCTCGCAGTGTTTACCTTTGCTTTCGCCTGCCTGAAACATTAACCAGCCATCTTCATTACGCAGCTATCTCCAAAAAACAGATATGCCTACTTTCGTTTAGTTAAAAAAAGTAAGATAGCACTCAACTGCAGTGACTGTGTCCGAATAAAACACGCTGAGTTCACGTTTGGTATTGTTACTGCATGACGGGGATTGGTGAAAGTTGCTGATGTCGACCGCAGGATCCGTCTCGAAATATTCTGAAGGACGCGTTTCATATTTTACTCAGGATGAAAGAAAGCGTGCTAAAGTTGATGGATTTCGTAAACTGATGTCAGAAGCGATTAATATTATAGAAATAACAGTGAATTCATTTCAGAGTAGTACAATTTATTTGACATTCATTTCCCATCCCAAATCCCTTTGTTGCTTTTTTGTTGGCCGCTATTGGATATTTAATGATCCCTGCGCTCTACTGACGCACTGAACCGTTTAATTTTATGTATGCTACAAGAAAATGGCTAACTGTAATAGCAGTAAATTGTGCATATCCGGAGTTCTGCCATAACATAAAATAATAAGTGTGTTGCAAGAATACACGTAGTGTGTCGTCGATTGTTAATAGGGAGTGCGAATTTACTTTTTGCCCTACATAACCCATAATTGAAGAAGTAACAAAATGACTCGCTGAATGCCCATTATTTACAATTATGAGTAACGGTAGATAATAACTACCGATATATTACGGTAGATAGTAACTTTTATCATAAGAGCCAATTTTGTGGCGCATCGTCTGACGTAGCTGAATGCATGAACGAAAGCTTGTCATTTTTCGTAGGAGCGGCGGTGAAGATAGTGCAAAACTTCATCCTGTAACGTGTTGAAATACACATAAATATTAAAACTGCATGTCAGAGATTATACGGCGTACCCTCAGAGAAAGAATTTGGCCGAGCACTAGCTCATTGGTTGGCTCTCACCCAGCTGACATTGAAAGCTGAAATGAATTTTCGCCGCATATTAAATAATGTGGTAGTTCTCACAATGTAGCCAATAATGTTATTGACTACTATTGCCGTTCTTTTATTATTTTTTTCAAATTAATATCATACACAGATATTTTACTCTCAGTTTCATACATCGCATGCTTGACCCTATATTTCTGGTCGACTGATTTGATAGGGGCATAAAGAGAGATAACGCAGTTCCCAAGAATCGAAGATACAATTACAGACATCACTAATTTGACTGAGTGAACCACAACTCTCCTTTCTATGGAGCCAAAGTGGCTGTCTGAATTCCAGTGACTGCAGAATTCTAATGGAGTTCACGAAATTTTGTGTGAAAAAGACAGTGTATAGGTTTCAGTACGGAACTTTTGAAACATGAACAAACGTCAATGCACCTGTTAGCGGAAAAGAATACATTGCTGAGAAACTGTGAGGGAGCAGCCTATACCCATAGATGTTTAATTACTCCGTATTTAAACTTTGTAGCTGATAAAAGAAAAATCTTTCACAAGTTTTTCAGTTTTGTGCTACGAGTTTACTGACTGTTGTTCGCATTAATTCCTACATAAAATACCAACCTGTATCATATTCCCTGCCGGCCGCGGTGGTCTAGCGGTTCTGGCGCTGCAGTCCGGAACCGCGGGACTGCTACGGTCGCAGGTTCGAATCCTGCCTCGGGCATGGGTGTGTGTGATGTCCTTAGGTTAGTTAGGTTTAAGTAGTTCTAAGTTCTAGGGGACTTATGACCTAAGATGTTGAGTCCCATAGTGCTCAGAGCCATTTGAGCCATTTTTCATATTCCCAGTAGGTTCCACGGAACTGTTAACTGGCTGCTTTACCTGTGTGCCAAGTTGCTGTGGCCAGAGCTTACTTTACATTTCCGAAAATCTGGAAATTTTGATGCATTTGTTCGAAGTTGTTCAAAACCCAAAAACGTCAATTATGTGGCAATATGTATATGGTAGGCAATGGTATGGGGAAAGTTGATTGGCTCAATGACACAACTGTATCACCGTCGCGATAGGTTTATAATCAGTTTAAATTTGTTTGACCGCTTTGTTAGCTTGTTCGTTCATCGTCAAGTAATAAGTATAGTTTTGGTGTAATTGAAATGAAGAATCAGCGAAGTTACACAGTTGAATAAACACTATTAGCCAGGTACACAATGTGAGCAGGCGCACTCCCTGCCCGCTATCCAAACATGGCTCCGCCAGTACATACACTAATATGCTTGCCGTGACAACAATGAAAACGGCGAAACGCGGAGCAGCTGCTCGGCCGCACTCGCACGAATTTTAATGTTATTCGTTACGAATTTACGAAACTAAATTATAAGTTTAGTGAACAAACAAGGATGGACGCATACGTTAAGTAAAACGGCGGTGCCGTAAGTGAGAAGTAAAACTTCTCGAATGCTAGTATCTGGTCTCCGAGCTTTATGAGGTTATAGAATGTTATTGTTGTACTAACATTTCGGCTCCATACCATGCATTTCAAATTGGATAAGAAGTTAATTACATATAGAAGAGAAATACTGTTCAGTTTAAGTGTGTAATTTTATGGTCCGCAGCTCGTGGTCGTGCGGTAGCGTTCTCGCTTCCCGGGTTCGATTCCCGGTGGGGTCAGGGATTTTCTCTGCCTCGTGATGACTGGGTGTTGTGTGCTGTCCTTAGGTTAATTCGGTTTAAGTAGTTCTAAGTTCTAGGGGACTGATGACCATAGATGTTAAGTCCCATAGTGCTCAGAGCCATTTTTTGCAATTTTATGTAATATGGTTAGTTACATTATGACCACAAGACAATGATAACATTGAATATGTGTTTAAGAAGTCTGTAAACTGGGTCTTTTTTTTTACGTCCATCAGGGTCTTACAGAACCAGCACTGTATTTTGGTACATATAAATGATTTCTGAAACAGTTGTGAAATTAGTTATCGGTGCCGGACAGACTTTTGGCAGTGCATTTCGTCAATACATTGAACCGAATCAGAGTGCACAAATATTCAAGGGCCTATACTAGACGGTAAACGACGTACTGTCAGATTACAAATAGCTGTGGTGTAATGTGGAGTGATATTAGATTAATGGCTTCCTGCTCAACACTAGTTGAACTTCATTCCTGGATCAGTTAGTCTCCTCTCAGCGCAGCGCCGAAGAAGGAATTTGCAACGTTGGAGGGGTGGCGAGTAGCAGGTGTGGGAAATCCTAATGGACAAAATGAACAGACTCGTAGGGAGCACGCGCACCCCGATCCACTTGTTCAGAAAGAGAGGAACATCAGGATTTAACGTTCTGTCGGCGAAGAGGTCATTAGTGACGGAACACATGCATCGATGAGGGAAGGTTGTGGAATGAAGAAACGCGCCATCCCAAAATTTGCCTTCAGCGATTTAAAGAAATCACGGAAAACGTGAAATCTGGATGGTCAGACGCGGATCTGAACCACACCCTTCCGTAGAGGAATCCTGTGTCTTATACGGAAAACTGACCTCACAAATCTTAAAAATATATTCTGTCTGTCTGGATAAGGATTTTCTTTTACGACAAGTTTGCGAACTACAAAAGGAAAACAAGGTGAAACAATAAGAATAGCTGCTAGTAACGGGGCTGTGTTCGTTTCTCAAAGATCTAACATCTTTGTTATGGAAATGAAAACGTTATTCACAAAGTGTGAAATCCAGCTTGCTCTATTAGATCTACATCTACATCTACATTTACATCTACATTTATACTCCGCAAGCCACCCAACGGTGTGTGGCGGAGGGCACTTTACGTGCCACTGTCATTACCTCCCTTTCCCGTTCCAGTCGCGTATGGTTCGCGGGAAGAACGACTGTCTGAAAGCCTCTGTGCGCGCTATAATCTCTCTAATTTTACATTCGTGATCTCCTCGGGAGGTATAAGTAGGGGGAAGCAATATATTCGCTACCTCATCCAGAAGAGTCTGCCACTTGAGTTTGTTAAACATCTCGGCAACGCTATCACGGTTACCAAATAACCCTGTGACGAAACGCGCCGCTCTTCTTTGGATCTTCTCTATCTCCTCCGTCAACCCGATCTGGTACGGATCCCACACTGATGAGCAATATTCAAGTATAGGTCGAACGAGTGTTTTGTAAGCCACCTCCTTTGTTGATAGACTACAATTTCTAAGGACTCTCCCAATGAATCTCAACCTGGTACCCGCCTTACCAACAATTAATTTTATATGATCAATCCACTTCAAATCGTTCCTCACGCATACTCCCAGATATTTTACAGAAGTAACTGCTGCCAGTGTTTGTTCCGCTATCATATAATCATACAGTAAAGGATCCTTCTTTCTATGTATTCGCAATACATTACATTTGTCTATGTTAAGGGTCAGTTGCCATCCCCTGCACCAAGTGCCTATCCGCTGCAGATCTTCCTGCATTTCGCTACAATTTTCTAATGCTGCAACTTCTCTGTATACTACAGCATTATCCGCGAAAAGCCGCATGGAACTTCCGACACTATCTACTAGGTCATTTATATATATTGTGAAAAGCAATGGTCCCATAACACTCCCCTGTGACACGCCAGAAGATACTTTAACGTCTGTAGACGTCTCTCCATTGATAACAACATGCTGTGTTCTGTTTGCTAAAAACTCTTCAATCCAGCCACACAGCTGGTCTGATATTCCGTAGGCTCTTACATTGTTTATCAGGCGACAGGGCGGAACTGTATCGAACGCCTTCCGGAAGTCAAGGAAAATAGCATCTACCTGGGAGCCTGTATCTAATATTTTCTGGGTCTCATGAACAAATAAAGCGAGTTGGGTCTCACACGATCGCTGTTTCCGGAATCCATGTTGATTCCCACATAGTAGATTCTGGGTTTCCAAAAACGACATGATACTCGAGCAAAAAACATGTTCCAAAATTCTACAACAGATCGACGTCAGAGATATAGGTCTATAGTTTTGCGCATCTGCTCGACGACCCTTCTTGGAGACTGGGACTACCTGTGCTCTTTTCCAATCATTTGGAACCTTCCGTTCCTCTAGAGACTTGCGGTACACGGCTGTTAGAAGGGGGGCAAATTCTTTTGCGTACTCTGTGTAGAATCGAATTGATATCCTGTCAGGTCCAGTGGACGTTCCTCTGTTGAGTGATTCCAGTTGCCTTTCTATTCCTTGGACACTTATTTCGATGTCAGCCATTTTTTCGTTTGTGCGAGGATTTAGAGAAGGAACTGCAGTGCGGTCTTCCTCTGTGAAACAGCTTTGGAAAAAGGTGTTTAGTATTTCAGCTTTACGCGTGTCATCCTCTGTTTCAATGCCATCATCATCCCGGAGTGTCTGGATATGCTGTTTCGAGCCACTTACTGACTTAACGTAAGACCAGAACTTCCTAGGATTTTCTGTCAAGTCGGTACATAGAATTTTACTTTAGAATTCACTGAACGCTTCACGCATAGCCCTCCTTACGCTAACTTTGACATCGTTTAGCTTCTGTTTGTCTGAGAGGTTTTGGCTGCGTTTAAACTTGGAGTGAAGCTCTCTTTGCTTTCGCAGTAGTTTTCTAACTTTGTTGTTGTACCACGGTGGGTTTTTCCCGTCCCTCATAGTTTAACTCGGCACGTACCTGTCTAAAACGCATTTTACGATTGCCTTGAACTTTTTCCATAAACACTCAACATTGTCAGTTTCGGAACAGAAATTTTCGTTTTGATCTGTTAGGTGGTCTGAAATCTGCCTTCTATTACTCTTGCTAAACAGATAAACCTTCCTCCCTTTTTTTATACTCCTATTAACTTCCACATTCAGGGATGCTGCAACGGCCTTATGATCACTGATTCCCTGTTCTGCACATACAGAATCGAAAAGTTCGGGTCTGTTTGTTATCAGTAGGTCCAAGATGTTATCTCCACGAGTCGATTCTCTGTTTAATTGCTCGAGGTAATTTTCGGATAGTGCACTCAGTATAATGTCACTCGATGCTCTGTCCCTACCACCCGTCCTAAACATCTGAGTGTCCCAGTCTATATCTGGTAAATTAAAATCTCCACCTAAGATTATAATATGCTGAGAAAATTTATGTGAAATGTATTCCAAATTTTCTCTCAGTTGTTCTGCCACTAATGCTGCTGAGTCGGGAGGTCGGTAAAAGGAGCCAATTATTAACCTAGCTCGGTTGTTGAGTGTAACCTCCACCCATAATAATTCACAGGAACTATCCACTTCTACTTCACTGCAGGATAAACTACTACTAACAGCGACGAACACTCCACCACCGGTTGCATGCAATCTATCCTTTCTAAACACCGTCTGTACCTTTGTAAAAATTTCGGCAGAATTTATCTCTGGCTTCAGCCAGCTTTCTGTACCTATAACGATTTCAGCTTCGATGTTTTCTATCAGCGTTTGAAGTTCCGGTACTTTACCAACGCAGCTTCGACAGTTTACAATTACAATACCGATTGCTGCTTGGTCCCCGCATGTGCTGACTTTGCCCCACACCCGTTGAGGCTATTGCCTTTTCTGTACTTGCCCGAGACCATCTAACCTAAAAAACCGCCCAGCCCACGCCACACAACTCCTGCTACCCGTGTAGCCGCTTGTTGCGTGTAGTGGACTCCTGACCTATCCAGCGGAACCCGAAACCCCACCACCCTATGGCGCAAGTCGAGGAATCTGCAGCCCACACAGTCGCAGAACCGTCTCAGCCTCTAATTCATACCCTCCACTCGGCTCTGTACCAAAGGTCCGCAGTCAGTCCTGTCGACGATGCTGCAGATGGTGAGCTCTGCATTCATCCCGCTAGCGAGACTGGCAGTCTTCACCAAATCAGATAGCCGCCGGAAGCCAGAGAGGATTTCCTCCGATCCATAGCGACACACATCATTGGTGCCGACATGAGCGACCACCTGCAGATGGGTGCACCCTGTACCCTTCATGGCATCCGAAAGGACCCTTTCCACATATGGAATGACTCCCCCCGATATGCACACGGAGTGCACATTGGTTTTCTTCCCCTCACTTGCTGCCATATCCCTAAGGAGCCCCATTACGCGCCTGACGTTGGAGCTCCCAACTACCAGTAAGCCCACCCTCTGCGACCGCCCGGATCTTGCAGACTGAGGGGCAACCTCTGGAACAGGACAAGCAGCCATGTCAGGCCGAAGAACAGTATCAGCCTGAGACAGAGCCTGAAACCGGTTCGTCAGACAAACTGGAGAGGCCTTCCGTTCAGCCCTCCGGAATGTCTTTCGCCCCTGCCACACCTTGAGACGACCTCCCACTCTACCACAGGTGAGGGATCAGCCTCAATGCGGGCAGTATCCCGGGCAACCACAGTCGTAGCCCGATCGGGGGATGCGTGGGACGAGCTGGCCGTCCCCCACAAACCCCCATCCGGACCCCCACAGTGATGCCCATTGGCAACAGCCTCAAGTTGTGTGACCGAAGCCAACACTGCCTGAAGCTGGGAGCGAAGGGATGCCAACTCAGCCTGCATCCGAACACAGCAGTTGCAGTCCCTATCCATGCTAAAAACTGTTGTGCAAAGAACGTCTAAACTAATCTACAGAGAGCGCAAACAAATCGACACAAAATTTAAACGGTTATTAAAATAAAAGATTGCCTAGTAAATGCAGTAACGCTGCTACTTGCACACTGCTGACACACTGCTCGGCGGCGGAAGGAGACTACGCGATTTTACACTATTCAGGTACTAAAACGATGCTACAACTCTCAAATACTATAATACGCCCGAAATTTATGAATTAAACAATGCAAGTGCCAAAAACACGCAAAGAAATTAAGAATTAAACTATGTAACAAATGAGTGAGCTAGGAGTATACGACTTGCTGCTGCAGCTGCTTATCCAACGGCGGCAGGGAGCACACCAGATACAGAAAGTGGTATATAGGGAAGTCCAGGATTCTGTCGTGTTTCTACATCTATATCTACTTGACTATTATGCAGTTAATACTCGACTTTGGCGGAGGGCCCATAAAACAGCTTTCAAACTATTTCTCGACCGTTATACTCTCAATCAGAACGTGAGAAAATTGAAGACCTAAATTGTTCCATGGGAGCTTTGATTTTTCACGACGGTCATCTCTCCATATGCAGAAGGGAGGCAACAAAATGTTTTGGCATTCGGAGAAGAAAGTTCGTCATTATAATTTGATGAAAATATCTTTCTGCAGCGAAAAGCGTCTTTGTTTTATAATTGCAATTCCAATTCTCTCATTATATCCGTCACACACTCTAATCTATTTCGTCTTCTTTTTCCTGGCATTGTTGTTGTTGTGGTCTTCAGTCCTGAGACTGGTTTGATGCAGCTCTCCATGCTACTCTATCCTGTGCAAGCTTCTTCATCTCCCAGTACCTACTGCAACCTACATCCTTCTGAATCTGCTTAGTGTATTCATCTCTTGGTCTCCCCCTACGATTTTTACCCTCCACGCTGCCCTCCAATACTAAATTGGTGATCCCTTGATGCCTCAGAACATGTCCTACCAACCGATCCCTTCTTCTGGTCAAGTTGTGCCACAAACTTCTCTTCTCACCAATCCTATTCAATACTTCCTCATTAGTTACGTGATCTACCCATCTAATCTTCAGCATTATTCTGTAGCACCACATTTCAAAAGCTTCTATTCTCTTCTTGTTCAAACTATTTACCGTCCATGTTTCACTTCCATACATGGCTACACTCCATACAAATACTTTCAGAAATGACTTCCTGACACTTAAATCTATACTCGATGTTAACAAGTTTCTCTTCTTCAGAAACGCTTTCCTTGCCATTGCCAGTCTACATTTAATATCCTCTCTACTTCGACCATCATCAGTTATTTTGCTCCCCAAATAGCAAAACTCCCTTACTACTTTAAGTGTCTCATTTTCTAATCTAATTCCCTCAGCATCACCCGACTTAATTCGACTACATTCCATTATCCTCGTTTTGCTTTTGTTGATGTTCATCTTATATCCTCCCTTCAAGACACCATCCATTCCGTTCAACTGCTCTTCCAAGTCCTTTGCTGTCTCTGACAGAATTACAATGTCATCGGCGAACCTCAAAGTTTTTATTTCTTCTCCATGGATTTCAATACCTACTCCCAATTTTTCTTTTGTTTCCTTTACTGCTTGCTCAATATACAGATTGAATAACATCGGGGAGAGGCTACAACCCTGTCTTACTCCCTTCCCAACCACTGCTTCCCTTTCATGTCCCTCGACTCTTATAACTGCCATCTGGTTTCTGTACAAATTGTAAATAGCCTTTCGCTCCCTGTATTTTACCCCTGCCACCTTTAGAATTTGAAATAGAGTATTCCATTCAACATTGTCAAAAGCTTTCTCTAAGTCTACAAATGCTAGAAACGTAGGTTTGCCTTTCCTTAATCTTTCTTCTAAGATTAGTCGTAAGGTCAGTATTGCCTCACGTGTTCCAGTATTTCTACGGAATCCAAACTGATCTTCCCCGAGGTCGGCTTCTACTAGTTTTTCCATTCGTCTGTAAAGAATTCGTGTCAGTACTTTGCAGCTGTGGCTTATTAAGCTGATTGTCCGGTAATTTTCACATCTGTCAACACCTGCTTTCTTTGGGATTGGAATTATTATATTCTTCTTGAAGTCTGAGGGTATTTCGCCTGTTTCATACATCTTGCTCACCAGATGGTAGAGTTTTGTCAGGACTGGCTCTCCCAAGGCCGTCAGTAGTTCCAATGGAATGTTGTCTACTCCGGGGGCCTTGTTTCGACTCAGGTCTTTCAGTGCTCTGTCAAACTCTTCACGCAGTATCGTATCTCCCATTTCATCTTCATCTACATCCTCTTCCATTTCCATAATATTGTCCTCAAGAGCATCGCACTTGTATAGACCCTCTGTATACTCCTTCCACCTTTCTGCTTTCCCTTCTTTGCTTAGAACTGGGTTTCCATCTGAGCTCTTGATGTTCATACAAGTGGTTCTCTTATCTCCAAAGGTCTCTTTAATTATCCTGTCGGCAGTATCTATCTTACCCCTGGTGAGATAAGCCTCTACATCCTTACATTTGTCCTCTAGCCATCCCTGCTTAGCCATTTTGCACTTCCTGTCGATCTCAGTTTTGAGACGTTTGTATTTTTTTTGCCTGCTTCATTTACTGCATTTTTATATTTTCTCCTTTCATCAATTAAATTCAATATTTCTTCTGTTACCCAAGGATTTCTACTAGCCCTCGTCTTTTTACCTACTTGATCCTCTGCTGCCTTCACTACTTCATCCCTCAAAGCTACCCATTCTTCTTCTACTGTATTTCTTTCCCCCATTCCTGTCAATTGTTCCATTATGCTCTCCCTGAAACTCTGTACAACCTCTGGTTTAGTCAGTTTATCCAGGTCCCATCTCCTTAAATTCCCACCTTTTTGCAGTTTCTTCAGTTTTAATCTACAGTTCATAACCAATAGATTGTGGTCAGAGTCCACATCTGCCCCTGGAAATGTCTTACAATTTAAAACCTGGTTCCTAAATCTCTGTCTTACCATTATATAATCTATCTGATACCTTTTAGTATCTCCAGGGTTCTTCCATGTACACAACCTTCTGTCATGATTCTTAAACCAAGTGTTAGCTATGACTAAGTTGTGCTCTGTGCAAAATTCTACCAGGCGGCTTCCTCTTTCATTTCTTAGCCCCAATCCATATTCACCTACTACGTTTCCTTCTCTCCCTTTTACTACACTCGAATAGTCACCCATGACTATTAAATTTTCGTCTCCCTTCACTATGTGAATAATTTCTTTTATTTCATCAAACATTTCTTCAATTTCTTCGTCATCTGCAGAGCTAGTTGGCATATAAACTTGTACTACTGTAGTAGGTGTAGGCTTCGTATCTATCTTGGCCACAATAATGCGTTCACTATGCTGTTTTGCTGTTTGTAGTAGCTTACCCGCATTCCTATTTTCCTATTCATTATTAAACCTACTCCTGCATTACCCCTATTTGACTTTGTGTTTATAACCCTGTAGTCACCTGACCAGAAGTCTTGTTCCTCCTGCCACCGAACTTCACTAATTCCCACTATATCTAACTTTAACCTATCCATTTTCCTTTTTAAATTTTCTAACCTACCTGCCCGATTAAGGGATCTGACATTCCACGCTCCGATCCGTAGAACGCCAGTTTTCTTTCTCCTGATAACGACATCCTCTTGAGTAGTCCCCGCCCGGAGATGCGAATGGGGGACTATTTTACCTCCGGAATATTTTACCCAAGAGGACGCCATCATCATTTAATCATACAGTAAAGCTGCATGCCCTCGGGAAAAATTACGGCCGTAGTTTCCCCTTGCTTTCAGCCGTTCGCAGTACCAGCACAGCAAGGCCGTTTTGGTTATTGTTACAAGGCCAGATCAGTCAATCATCCACACTGTTGCCCTTGCAACTACTGAAAAGGCTGCTGCCCCTCTTCAGGAACCACACGTTTGTCTGGCCTCTCAACAGATACCCCTCCGTTGTGGTTGTACCTACGGTACGGCTATCTGTATCGCTGAGGCACGCAAGCCTCCCCACCAACGGCAAGGTCCATGGTTCATGGGGAGGTTCCTGGCATTATCCCGTTCTTAATAGGTTCGGCATCTTAACCTGCATCTGGTCATTTTATTGGTAGTGTGTGACCATATGTCCTTCCTGTCACCACCTCTTCTTGCAAATTGGGTACCCCAGGTACTGTAACCTATTTTGTGATAATATAAAACGAGCTGTCTCTGATTGATTTAAGTTTACAGGGAAAAAAATTAAGTCACACCTAGGTATATCATTACAAGCATAATTTATCACCGTGTAATTCTGCCCCTCGCTTGATAACCGCTTGGATTCGGTTAGGAAGTGAGTCCATGAGGCTAAGCAGATATGTCGCGTCCAAGTTAAGCCACTCGCTATGGATCTGATAGCGCAATTCCACCAAACTGCGGAGATGTTGATGTCGACGTTTCAGCCGCTGTTCCAACATGTCCCACAGATTTCCTTTGGGGTTCGAGCCAGGTGATTTTGCAGTCCAATGGAGACGTAATAGAGTGAGGGAATATTTAGAAAATCAGTCAGTCACATATTACTCCAGCCCGATGAACGTTGCTCTTACCATCTTGAAAAATATGAGTGTCAATGGTCTCTTGCGAGGTGACCGCCTCTAAATGCAGTCATCGTCGCAGTGTTCTCTCGCTAACATGTTGGGATGGACCTTCATTTACCACCTGCAGCAATTCCTGTCGGGTTTGGAAGCCATTTTGATTCAGAAACCGTGAAACAAGTTTCTGATTCCTGTAAGTCAGGATATTTTACCGATCACGAATCTGACGTCGTGTTTCGAGCTCACCTATGTTACATCACTGCGTTAAACAGTCCGGGGCGAAGCACCAACAAATACTGCAACTTCACACACTGTATGGCCATGGGCACGGCCAAACGCACCTAAAATACATTAACACTTGGTGTACTAGATGCAGTGATATGTTTCAGTGATGGAGTCATAGGAAGGTGGAAGTCCTGAGAAATTTAGGCATAAAATCTGCCTCTAATATGGAAGGTAAATTGAATGCTTGTGATAGACAACGGGTGCATGAAGCTGAAAGGTTCGCTCTTCAAGTTAAGAAAGGAGCAAGAAGTGCTAAAAGGAATGACAAGGGGAAGCTTGAAGATGAAGAAATGCTGCAGGATAAAGACTATGCTTCAGGAATGTTCTGAAGCACAGTTCAGTTGGACTCATATGTTCATTCAAAATTTCCCGCAAGTTGTATTTTTCAGAATTTATGTACAAATATTTCCTAAAGTTTATAAAGAATTGCTCTAATTTTTTTCTGTAACTTGCAATACTCCATATTTATGTAGTAGACCTAAGCTTTATGGCAGAATCAACTAAATTATAAAAAAAATAACTTTTCATTAGGAAAAAATTATAAAAATTAAAATGTAAGATGTGACATTTTTTTATCCTTGTAATATACATAACAGGTGGAACTAAATAGGTCTAGTACCTCAGCCTTCATGTCATGCATATCTGGAAAAAATTTGGTCTCCTTCAAATGTATAACATTGGATTAAATGGTACCTCAATTTGAGGAAGCATTTTAGAAAAAAAAAATAGTGCATCAATTTCTTTGTAATTTTTTTAATATTCAAAACACATCTAAATTGTGTAGATAGTGTGCTGCATTACCTGATATCAACAAAAAATCTGTAAAACGTATTCATTATAAACAGTGCCTGAAAGAAATAGTTGATGATTTTTACATAATACTGAGCCGGAAAAGTACCCTGTATCCTTAAAACATAAATGTCTCACTGAACGCCACTGCGTAAGCTCACGTAGAGGCAGTGCGCGTGCTGTTGAGTACATGACTCGATTGCTGCGCCATCTATGAGTGTGCACTGGAGTGACTAATTTTTTGTCCGTTGAGCTGATTTTGATGTCAGTTCTGTCCAGTTAGGGTCCTGTAATGCTCTAAAATATTCTAGATGAAGGCGGAGAAGCGTAGTGTACGCTGTCTCCTCAGTAATGGTTCAAATGGCTCTGAGCACTATGGGACTTAACTTCTGAGGTCATCAGTCCCCTAGAACTTAGAACTACTTAAACCTAACTAACCTAAGGACATCACACACATCCATGCCCGAGGCAGGATTCGAACCTGCGACCGTAGCGGTCGCGCGGTTCCAGACTGTAGCGCCTAGAACTGCTCGGCCAGTGAGACCGGCTCTCCTCAGTAGATTTGTTGTACCTTATAAGTGTTCTGCCAGTAAAACGATGTCCTTGGTTCGCCTTCTCGACAACATTTTCTGTGTAGTGGTTCCAGTTTAAACTGTATGTAATTGCAATACCTAGGTATTTAGTAGAATCGACAGCTTTAAAATTTGAGTGATTTATCGTATAAGCGAAACTTAATGAACGTTTTTAGTACTCAATTGGAGGACTTTAACTTTTTATCTTTATGGTCAATTTATATTTTTCCCATTGTCTAAATGGCTCAAATGGCTCTGAGCACTACGGGACTTAACTTCTGAGGTCATCAATCCCCTAGAACGTAGAACTACTTAAACCTATCTAACCTAAAGACATCACACGCATCCATGCCCGAGGCAGGATTCGAACCTGCGGCCGTAGCGGTCGCGCTGTTCCAGACTGTAGTGGCTAGAACCGCTAGGCCACCCCGGCAGGCCCCACTGTTTTGATTTCTTCTATAAACCATTTGTAAATTCGCTTTGATATTCTGATGATTAAATTAGACGATAAACGAGAGCATCATCTGCAAAAAATCTAAGATGACTGCTCAGAATGTCTCTTAATTCATATATCAGTAGAAGACCCGTAACACTTCCACGGGGAACTTCAAATACCACTTCGACTTCACTAGATGACTTCTTACGAATTCAGTTTCACAGCTGAGACGATACTTGTTATGTGCAATATCAAAATCCTTCTGTAAATCTGGAAATATCGAATGAACTTGAGGTCATCTGTCGATAGCGCTCATTGCTTCATGTGAATGAAAGGCCAAATGTGTTTCGCAAGGGCGATATTTTTCTCCAGCTGGGTATGTGTCAATAGGTCATTTTATTCGACGTATTTCATAATGCTTACACACTACCCACGTTTCGAAATCGTAATAGACATCGATTTCAATGATACTGGTCTATCATTCAGCGGATTGCTCCATCCCTTTTCTTGCGTATTGCAGTGACTTGTGCAACTTTCCGGACTTTAGTTCTGGTTCTTTCGCCTAGCGAGTTGTTGTGTATGTATGCAGCAAATAAGATTCTTGATTACGGAATAGTGGAACAGGTATCCAGTTGGAATGAAGACTTTACAGCAAACAAACCACCACCATATCCGGAAAGCAATAAAAAGATCTTGCTTGAGGCAGTCACTGTGAGACAATATTAATGCTGAATCTTAACGTGGAAACATTGTCGGAAAAGAAATTAGCTTTCGGTGTAGCACAAAGATTGGTAGGACCGCTATGTACAAAAATTCTAAGCAGATAATGTTTTTATTTCTGATGCAATTTTCAGGAGATATAGTTGTGCATCGTGAAGTCACGTCGTCATAAAACTGTTACCGGGAGTTCCAGATGACGACCTGAATACAATTGTCGGTTAAAAAAGATTAATCTGCCTAAGCGAACGGAAATACGTTATCTGGTTTGACCGCATGATAGGCGATCAGCCACTGGAATCTTGTCACAACCACCATGCGGCCAGTTCCCACATTCGTCTTCCAGCCGGAGATAAGCGATTCTACCACAGTCCACAAGTCATCCTCGAGTGAGGACAAACCAGTCCGATGTTGTACGTCGGAAAACGCAGTGACAGTGGGGTTTACAGGGGATTCCAACAACCCCAGGGGTGTCACAGCTTTTTCCGCAGGTGCTCCAACGCCGCTGCAGTGTGCGGCAGCAGTCTGAAGCCTGTCCTGCCGACCGTGACGAAAAGAGCATTTAGCTGTTTTTGGACAACAGTTGTTCACTCTGTGTCGGTACACAATTACAGTTCCGTTTCGTTTTCTACTAAGTAACCCTATATAAAATAAAAGAGTAAATTACTAACCTCAGTAGTCGGAGACAAACTGTGAAAGTACGATTTGTCATATTTGTGCATGACTGTTACAATATCGATTTATTGCGTCAGGGATGTGTATTGTTATTAAATGTATATCTTTGATGAGAATCGATTTATATGAAAAATTTAGGGTGGTCTTCTGTTCTGAATTATTAGTTTCCTCATTTAAAATGTTATTTGGAATTTTTGCCAACTGTGTGTAACTTCTGAAAAAGAAACATCATAGAGGAAACAGTTCTTTGAAGAATGGATGCGTTGGTGCTTATGTCTACTACAGAGTTTCAATTTTCTCGTAGATGCATACTAAATGTGAAGAGATAGTTTTCACTTTATTTATGTGTTTGTTGTATGCTGTAGTAAATTTTCGTCATTTTGAACGAAGTAGAACATATCACAGTTACTGTATTGAATTTTGTGTATTCCTGACTGGTCGAATTTTTTAGCTTTTTCTGTTCCGTGTATTATGTACTCTACTAGTTTATTCTCCCTGTGGAACCTAATTTTAATATTTGTATTACGAAATGTGTTACTTATTTTTTGAGAAATATTTCCCATAAATGATAGCGTACCAACTTTTCTTTCTTCTCTTGGTAACGTTGTTTTGTCATTTTCATTTTCAAACTAGCCCTAAATTTATTTCTGTAAATAAAACATAAAAAGGGATTCTGATGAATTATTATTGCAGCAGCATGCATTTCATTCAATTTGTTAAGGCTGTAGAACATCATACAGAAGAAATTCTTACTATTTGGAACTGTTGCAAAATAGAAATGAATCAGTTAACACTAGTGCATAAGGCGGCGTGAAACGAGATCACCAAATCACCTCACACTACAACGGCGGTCACAAAACATTTCAACTCTTACAATAAAATTAATATCACAACTAAAATAGATAAACCAACAGTTTATTTCTTCACAAAAACAAGTAGTGATCACGATAGTAAAATTAATATAATTTGGGTTTATGGATAAGGGCAACGACAATTCGTCTTCTCATATACCATACACGTAAGGGATAGACAAGGACTACGGTCGCAGGTTCGAATCCTGCCTCGGGCATGGATGTGTGTGATGTCCTTAGGTTAGTTAGGTTTAAGTAGTTCTAAGTTCTAGGGGACTGATGACCATAGATGTTAAGTCTCATAGTGCTCAGAGCCATTTGAACCATTTCTGATAGACAAGGAGGTAACTGATTGTGGTACTCTATATACCTTCCTTTGCAGATCGCAAATGTAAAAGCAAATGTAAGAGGGACTTAAAAAAGTAAGCTACACATTATTGAGGAAGGCCAAGTAACTTTTATTCAGTGCTGCACTGTGCTTCAATGACACTATTTTTTAAAATGTTACCAAGTCTCTGTAAACAACAGTCCGAACTTCTACCAATCGCTCATTTCCTCGACGACAGAGATCCGCTCCTTGGTCACGGAGTCATTCGATAACCGCTGTGTGAGCTTCCTCATCGTTCTTCCGCAGATGTTCTTTCAGCTTGCCGGCAGCATGGCCACTGTCGTCTGTGGTCGATGTCGATCACCTTCATTACGGATTAGCATCATCTACATCAGTGCTGCCTTGATAAAATTGTTACCATTGTTTCACTACGGCTGGATGCTACACTGCATTTGGTCCACCTACCGCCACAATTTCACGATGAATCTGGGGGCAGCTTTTCAACTTTGGGGTACGTTTACATTCGCCACGCCATTTCACTTCCACACTATGATGCACCTGTTATCGATACTGTAGCAGAACCGTGTCTGCCGGAAATTCATAACATGTACTCTCTTCTAACAATACGCAACTCATGTTGAGGAAAATCTTAGCGTGGCATGATACGCGCAACTCACTTTTTGGAATAGTTACTAACACCCAACAGGATTCCGAACAGTAAGAATAACTTCAGGGATAGTGGATGATCTGGGACTAGATTACTTATTCGCCATTAATATATAATTTCTGTTAATTATTTATCCAGGTAGTCACTGGTAGCCGTACTAGATAAGAAGACGTGAAATCTTCAATAATGAATGACCCCTTCCAAGTGCTCTGGCAAGAAAGTGACAATAACGGAACCAGTACCAAGTTGGCATGTAAATAGCGATGACAATCGGTGCAACCATCAAAATGTTGAGTCCTTTAATTCCAATTTAACTCTGCATAAGAACTCGTTGTCCTACCTTCAGACTTGGTATACAGTCTGAGTACGACTTCTCATTCTGCTCTCCTTTGAAGCCAACGTTTGTAATCAAACACAGCGACACGTTAGGCTTGTTTTGTTCCTCATTATAAGAGCTTTTCGGGCTTGAAATGGAGAGCTCCTGTCCTCTAATGAGCCACGGACATTCGATGACAGACAATACAAGAAACTAGGTACGATACGGTGCTAGAAACCAGCCAGCTCCACCTACCAACCGTAACATATCCTCACTAAGTGTCCTATGCCCCTTCTTCGCAAGATGCTACAGCGTAATTTGGGATTTCATCACGAGACTGGCACATGGCCTGGAGGTTAGGAGAAGCTTGCCATCACGTCTGCCCTGCTCGCTGGGTAATTCTGGCGACTAAAATTTGGAATACCTTGAGGTCTGGAAGCCGCTAGCAGCGTTACAGCGCAGGAGAACTGTGTGCTCTGGGCTCCCACGGGAGGTGGGCTATTAGCCCGTTCTGAGTGCTGTTCTCCTGTGGGACGTTCGGCTCTGCCCAGACCCACGTCGTCAGTTTCATCGAGGGCTTACACCACCATACGTCTGGATCAATATCTACACTTGACCACGCTCCCTGAACACTTTAAACATTACTGGCGTGTTCTATATCCACACTCTGCAAGCCACTGTGAAGTGCATGGCCGAAGATACTGCCTGTTGCACGACTTGTTTTGGCACTCTTTTCTTTTCGTGAATGAACCGCAAGAAGAATGATTGCTTCAATTCTTTTATGCGTGCTGTATTGAGTCAAATCTTACTTTCTTAGTCGGCAGGGGAATGTAGTATATTCCTAGATTCCTTATTCCATGCCTGTTCTTGAAACTTTTTAAACAGATTTTCGCAGGAAAATTGGGTCTAGCTTCAAGTGTCTGCCTGTCCAGGTTTTTCAACATCTCCGTGACTCTTTACTGTGGGTCAAACAAACCTGTGGCCATTGGCGATGCCCTTCTTAGGATACATTGAATATCCCCGATAATCCTATTTGGTACGACACACATATTTCAGCAATACTCTAGGATGGGTCACACAAGTGTTTTGTAAGCAATCTCCTTTGTAGATTGTTGAATTTTCTCAGTATCAAAAATGGTTCAAATGGCTCTAAGCACTATGGGACTTAACGTCTGAGGTCATCAGTCCCCTAGACTTAGAACTACTTAAACCTAGCCAACCTAAGGATATCACACACAGCCATGCCCGAGGCAGGATTCGAACCTGCGACCCTAGCAGCAGCGCGGTTTTGGACTGAAGCGCCTATAACCGCTCGGCCACAGCCGCCGGCTTTCTCAGTATCCTGCCACATGCTTTACCTATGACTCAGACTATGTGATCATTCCATTTCATATCCCTGCAAATTGCTATACCCAGGTATTTCTTAGCCTTGACCTTCTCAAATTGGCACTCACACTCAGTTATATGACTGGATTTGTGATTTCCTGTCAGGGAGGTCACAGTTCGTAGTAACTGACGGAAAGTCATTGAGTAAAGCAGAAGTGATTTCTGGCGTTCCCCAACGTATTGTTATAGGCTCTTTGCTGTTCCTCATCTATATAAACGATTTGGGAGACAATCTGAGCAGCCGTCGTCGGTTGTTCGCAGATGATGCTTTCGTTTATCGACTAATAAAGTCATCAGAAGGTCAAAACAAACTGCAGAACGATTTAGAAAAGATATCTGAATGGTGCGATAAGTGGCAACTGATACTAACTAACGAAAAGTGTGAGGTCGTCCTCATGAGGGCTAAAAGGAACTCGTTAAACTTCGGTTACACGATAAATCAGTCTAATCTAAGAGCCGTAAATTCAACTAAATACCTAGGTATTACAATTACGAACAACTTAAATTGTAAGTAACACATAGAAAATGTTGTGGTGAAGGCTAACCAAAGACTGCGTTTTATTGGCGGGACACTTAGAAAATTTAACAGACCTGCTAAGGAGACTGGCTACACTAAGCTTGTCCGTCCTCTTTTAGAATACTGCTGTGCGGGGTGGGATCCTTACCAGATAGGACTGACTGAGTACATCGAAAAATTTCAGAGAAAGGCAGCACGTTTTGTATTATCGCGAAATATGTGAGAGTGTGTCACAGAAATGATACAGGATTTGGGCTGGACATCATTAAAAGAAAGGCGTTTTTCGTTGCGACGGAATCTTCTCACGAAATTCCAATCACCAACTTTCTCCTCCGAATGTGAAAATATTTCGTTGACACGAACCTACATAGGCAGGAGCGATCACCACGATAAAATAGGGAAATCAGAGCCCGTACGAAAAGATATAGGTGTTTGTTCTTTCCGCATGCTATGCGAGATTGGAATAACAGAGAATTGTGAAGGTAATTCGGTGAACCCTCTGCCAGGCACTTAAATGTGATTTGCAGAGTATCAATGTAGATGTAGTGATAGGATACTAACTTTTACGTTTTTGAAGAGCATAATTTTACATATCTGAATATTTAAATCAAGTTTCCTACCTTTTACCCGCTAGGAGATCTTATTAACATCGGACTGAATATTTGTCAATCTTTGTTAGGGCGTACAGGGTGTTTTAAAAGGAATGACTTTATTTCAAAACTCCATGTTTATTGATAAAAACATACTACAGATATGAGAAGAATTACAAAATACTCAGAAAATTTTAAAGTTTTAGTTATGATACTATAGATACTCTGTGTGTCCAAGAGCAGCAGCACGAACAACATCTAGACGATAGCTAAATTCGTCATAAACCTTGCACAATGTATCTGCTTTTACAGAAGCTATGGCGGCTGTCATTCTGTTCTTCAATCGTTGTATGTCGCAAGGTAGAGGGGAGATGAACATACTCTCCTTCACATATTCCCACAAGAAAAAATCGCATGGGGTCACGCCTGGTGATCTTGCAGACCAAGAATACAGGGCAGTGTCTGGGGGTCCCGTGGGATCTACCCATCACTGAGGCACAGTGTCATCGAGAAACTGACGTAAGTTGTTGTGATAGTGTAGAGGAGTTCCATTCCATTGGAAAATGAAGTCATCGGAGGCCTCCTGGAGCTGTGAAAAAAAGCCAATTCCGCAACATCTGACGATAATTCATTCCGGTCACTGTGTTTTCCTCAGAAATGGCACAAAAACGTTCACGTTAGGCGATTCTCTTTCGTTCTCAGTATGTTATGAGGGTTTTAGTCTCTATTTGCGCACGTTATGTCAGTTTAATTCACCACTAACATGAAATGTTGCTTCGTCACTAAAAATTAACCGTGGTAAAAATGTAATGTCTTCCATGTCCTCTAGCACGGCATTGCTGAAATCAGCCCATTATTTCCTTTTGTCATCAACCTGTAGAGCTTGAACTAATAGTAGTCTGTATGGTATATAGACAAAACGACGCCTTAACACTAGCCAGACAGTCGTATGAGACACTGCCAGTTCTCAGCCGATACGGCAAGTAGACTTTCGTGGACTTCAGTCAAACGTCGCCGAATTCATTCAACCATGTCGTCAGAAGTGCGAGGTCGACCCGGACTCTCACTTTCGCACAGGCTTCTTGTCTCTTCAAATTGGCGATACCAACAACGAATGTTTTTGGGTGTAGGCGCATCAGTGCAGAAACGCCGTCGAAAAGCATGCTCGACTCAAATCACTGACTCATTCTTTGCAAACTGCAAGACACAAAACGCCTTCTATTGAGGGGATGCAATTGCACTTATAACTGACTGCAAACTAAGAAGACACATTGACTGACATCTAATGGCGTTTTTCTGAAACTCTAGGCCACGGGCAAACAACACACATTTCCTTGCTGGCACATCTCATGTTTCGCAATTATTACCGTCCAAAATCAGGTCGTTCTTTTTGAAACACAGTTTACTTCGTTATACGTAACTCCATCATCTACGGAATGTCTGAGGTTACTATTAATATTGTCTGTCAGATCATTAATATACAACATGAACAGCAAGGGTCCCACGCTTGAAGAATTTGTGAATTTTAGAGATTTTGCAGATTTTATTTTAATTTTATATCGAGCTATTATCAGCTTTACGTGTTACTGACAGGGCGATACCAAACACATGTGAAGAAGGACGGAAATAATGACAACGAGTCCGCTCCGTACCTGTATCAAAGCTTAATACTCTGATGATTTTCAAACAGTGGTGCAAAAAATTTTCTGTCGGCCTTTGTAACGTATTGTGGATTCAGTGGTGAAATTAGTCAAGCAGCTTCTGTAATCAACTTCTACAATCAGTTTCTGAGTCCATTCTACCCCAAAAACGATAAAATTATTCACTGAACCAAGAGCTGTCTGGAAGCCGAGAGAGAAACTTCTGAAACATTTGGCGAGGCATGGAATGTATATTACAAAAGCAAATTAAACACCACAGGAGAGAAGTGTTGCCCGACTCTGTGACCGAGCGGTTCTAGGTCCTTCAGTCTGGAACCGCGCGATCGCTAGGGTCGGAGGTTCGAATCCTGCCTCGGGCATGGATGTGTGTGATGTCTTTAGGTTAGTTAGGTTTAAGTAGATCTAAGTTCTAGGGGACTGATGACCTCAGATGTTTAGTCCCATAGTGCTCAGAGCCATTTGAACTTTTTTTATATCTGGACGCGTGTATGAGGGCTAGGTGAACTATCGGATATTTTTACCTTCCGCCCAATTCCGCAGAGAGAGTTTTAGAAGCATTCAAGGAAAGTCTAGGCTCAGTAGCACTGAAATACCCAGATCATACAATGTTAGTTGCAGGCCACTTTAACCTACCGTGTATAGACTGGGATGTATTTCGGTTCAGCGTACGGATAGTATTTTTGAACACTTTTCCGAAAACTGTCTTGAACTGTTAGTTCGACAGCCCACACGCAGTGGAAATATTTTAGACCCCGCAGCTTCAAACAGGCCTGACCTTATCGTCAGTGTCGTATAGAAACAAGGATTATGTCCACTATAACGCCATAGTGCTGATGGTTACTAAAGTCATCCAGAAGGCTAGGAGAGTATTTATGCTAGAAAGAACAGATAAGCAGTTGTTAGCAACACACTCGGACAACGAATGGACATCATGGAGTTCCAATATGATGGATATAGAGGAATTATGGGCAAAGTTTAAACAGATTGTAAATGGTGCTCTGGTTAAGTGTGTGCCGAGTAAGTGGTTTGAGGACGGAAAAGACCCACCGTAGTTTAATGGTTCAAATGGCTCTGAGCACTATGGGACTTAACTTCTGAGGTCATCAGTCCCCTAGAACTTAGAACTACTTAAACCTAACTAACCTAAGGACATCACAAACATCCATGCCCGAGGCAGGATTCGAACCTGCGTCCGTAGCTGTCGCGCGGTTCCAGACTGTAGCGTCTAGAACCGCTCGGCCATTCCGGCCGGCGTAGTTTAATAACAAAATTCCGAAAATACTGAAGGAGCAGACACTGTTGCACTCTCGGTTCTAAAAAGAACGCGTAAATGACGACACACAAAAGATAGTCGAATTTTGTGTGCCAGTAAAAGCATCAATGAGCTAAGCATACAACAAGTACCCAAGAAATACCTTAACAAAACATCTTGCCACTAACCCGAGAAAATTCTGGTCCTACGTAAAATCGATGAGCGGGTCGAAGGCTTCTATCCAATTACTCGTTGACCAGTCTGGTGTGGCAATAGAAGACAGCAAAAGGAAAGCTGAAGTATTAAATTTTTCTTTTAAGAAATCATTCACGCTGGAGAATCGTGCAAACATAAAGTAGTTTGAGCGTCGCACAGACTTTCGTGTGGATGACATAATAATAGATATCCCTTGAGTACAGAAGCAACTGAAAGAGTTGAAAGCAAGTAAGTCACCATGTCCAGATGGAATCCCAATTCGGTTTTTTAACGAGAACTCTACGGCACTGACCCCTTACTTATCTTGCATTTATCGCGAATCTCTCGCCCAGCGCTCAAATTTACGAACCAATGTCCTTAACATCGGCTTGCTGCGGAATTCTAGAACATATTTTCAGTCTCAATGTAATAAATTTCCTTGTGACTGTACGAGTGTACATGACGACTTAGTTAAACATTCTACTTGGTGTGACGAGTGACAGCTTACACTAAATGTAGAAATATGATACTTAATGCATATGAGTAAGAATAAAATTCCGTAATGTTCGAATACAGTATTAATAGTATACTGCTTGGCAGTCAGTTCGATGAAATACAGGGTGAAGCGAAATTCGCGCGCTCGGGCTTCGCAGCGCGACTCCTTACATGCCAGCGGTAAAAAAATGTCTCTCACAAAATTTCGTCCAGAGAGTATATCCGGCAGAAAAAGGACGTTAAAGAGTGGCAATCTGGCAACACTGTAACCACATGTATGGTAAGTACCTATGTCAGTACACACTACTTGTTCTGTACAGTTGGTGCAGTGGGTAGAGCTTTAGGTTAGCGTGCAGGTAGTTGATGGTTGATCCTGGGTTGAAGCATATGTTTCTTATATGGTAATTGTAGTCCGGGTAGCTGGCATTTTAATCGTCAACAGCGATTGCAACGGGTCATCGAGAAAACATTGGCACTTACATAGCCGCGCGGGGTAGCTGCGCGGTAAGAAGTGCTTTGTCACAGCCCGTGCGGCTCCCCCCGTCGGTAGGAGTGACGCCGTATACGTTCTGCATATTTGGATCTTGAATTATTTCACGCTGTTGACGAAGGATGGTAGCAGCTGTACTAGTGTAGCATTGTGGATAGCGACACGTGACTTATTTAACAGCAGAAAGTCTATTCTTTCAGATCTGTGTGTGACTTTCGATGGGAGTGAAAGAACGTATTTATTAAATGCCTCGAACAAGTAGGGTTTTGTACCCACAAAGCAGCATTTGCAGGAAGTGTTACTCGTCTGCTTTTATTTTAAGAAGTCTTCTACGGAATATAGTCGTTTGCTAATGGAAGTGTATGGAGAACATGCTCTGTCGGAAACAACGTGTAGAGATTTTTTCTGCGATTCGAAGACAACGATTTTGAGGTGAGTGACAAAATGCTTCCTGGGTGGTGTGGTGTTCCATGAGCTGCCTCATCTGGTCAAACAGTGAGTGTCGAACGCTGCGAACCACAATTACTCAGTAAGAATCGCCCTCATAAAGACAAACGACCACAGTATGTGCAGAGACATGACTGAGTCATTCTGCCTCATGAAAATGCCGAACCACATGTTACAACCCGAGAGAAGCTTGAAAGGACTTCGATGGGATACAATATCTTACACCCCTCTCCCCCTCCGCCCCCTGCTATGTTCACCAGACATCGTCCGCTTCCGATTACCACTTGTTTCGGTCCACGTAGCTAGGCTTTTCTTAAAAACACTTCATTTCTTTTAACGACTTAAAAAAGTGGCTCCATGAGTCGGTCGTCACTAAGGAAATTGAAATTTTACTTCTGGAAATGCATTCGTTACACGAAAAGTGGGAGAAGGTTGTATGTGTCAAACAAACAGCGCGAATTACCAGAATGAGATTTTCACTCTGCAGTGTGCGCTGATATGAAACGTCTTGACAGATTAAAACTGTGTGCCGGACACAGACTCGAACTCGGGACCTTTGCCTTGCGCGGGCAAGTGCTCTACCAACTGAGCTACCCAAGCACGACTCACGCCCCGTCCTCACAGCTTTCTTTCAGGAGTGCTAGTTCTGCAAGGTTCGCAGAATGTAGGAGACGAGGTACTGGCAGAAGTAAAGCTGTGTGGACGGGGCGTGAGTCATGCTTGGGCAGCTCAGTTGGTAGAGCACTTGCCCGTACAAGGCAAGGGTCCCTAGTTCGGGTCTCGGCCCGGCACACAGTTTTAAACTGCCAGAAAGTTTCAGACAGCGTGAATTAATCCAAGTACCCAATATAAGAAAGTATTACGTAGCGGACTGTTCACTCATAAATCGCATTTGAATGTTGGCTGTTTTTGAGATGTCGGTTTTATGCCTCATCTTAGAAGAAGAAACGTCTGCCAACACGCGTCGGAGTTCGACAGCGGCAGGATCGTGGGACCATCGAGACAGTACCTTATCATTTCCTGATACTGCTACACGCGTTGGTCGGGACCCCACGAATTTCAAGCAAATATGAAATCGATGTCTTCAGTAAGGCCCTACTCAATGCTATGCAGGAACTTAACAGTGCTGCGTGTCTACCTCTCAAGCGGACAGATTTATTGTTCACTGGGCCACGCAGGATCGTACAGTCACGTAACTTACCTTGTTAGCAGCAAGTCATGTATCCACACGGACAGTGTTAGAGCATAAGCTTGTGGCTTTCCTTGACGCAGTCGCAGAAAAGGCACGCTGACACTCGTGCGCCTGCCGAGCCACCGGACGCAGGTGTCACACACGTAGTCTCTTCAAACGAGTCCCCGTACTGCGTTCATTACCACTTGTAAAAGCTCCGAGGTGAACGAACGAACGTAGCCAGCTTGCATTCGTCATCGTCATACAGCTTCTGGCATGTTAGTACGGAGTGCCATTGGGTACACGACACTATCACCTCTGGTTTGAGTAGCTGGTAATTTGGACAGTAGCCATTACATTTGTGATGTATTGAGGCAGTTAGCTGTTCTTTATCTTCTATGTCGTTAACTTTCAACACTATAACGCAATTCCGCACGTTATCCGTGCTGTCCTTGCCTGTATCGACACAGAGAATGTTGGATTGTTCACCTGATTAGTATGTTCTCCAGATATATCTCAGACTGAACACATACTGTCATGGATTGTCCAGTGACTGGGACGCCACAACTCGCCAGCCAGTACGACAGGTGAACTCTGGCATACAGCAGAGGCAGCATTGACTGACATACCCGTACCTATCATTTAAGTTCAGTTCTAATCGATGCTCAGGCGCCGCGCGGGATTAGCCGAGCGGTCTCAGGCGCTGCAGTCATAGACGGTGCGGCTGGTCCCGGTGGAGGTTCGAGTCCTCCCTCGGGCATGGGTGCATGTGTTTGTCCTTAGGATAATTTAGGTTAAGTAGCGTGTAAGCTTAGGGACTGATGACCTTAGCAGTTAAGTCCCATAAGACTTCACACACATTTGAACATTTTGATGCTCAGCCAGGTTAGAGCCAGTGTTACTACCGGAGGTGGCGGTTCTATGTACTAAATTTCGCATCCTATATATCCTCAAATCACCTATAAATGTAATAATGCATTCTCCCTACTGCACTGTGTACACGCAGTAAGTAAATTTTTCTTACTTGCAATCCTTACTAGCGTTGGAATTTTAACTCCATCTAACGACTGACCTGACTGCAGAGCATCACAATGTCTTCTCACATTAATCGTTTGTACTTAACGAGTGGTGTAAATTTTATTTCAATCACCGATGGTCCTTTTCATGTTGTAATTTCCGCTTACATTACTGTACACAATTCGTGCACGCACACCTGATCCCAAACGGAGGACACCTCTGCTCGTAATGATGTGAGTACAGACAGTGGCAAGTGTCTTTTACAATGAGTCTTGCGTCCGGATGGACTGCCATGATGGTGGAGTACGTAGGAAATGCAGTAGAAGTCAACCGTTTCTGTCAAGAGTACATTGATCCGCTTGATGCCTCATTAGTTCATCGCTGTCCAACATATCCATCTGATAATGAACACGTCTGGAATTTGGAACAAAGCAACATTATATTCATTGAGTCTTCTGACGCAAAAAGAGACAGCCAGAGCTGCAACTGAAACGAATGTTTATTTAGTCGGTGACTGCTTTCGGGCTAAGTCCGTTAAAGAACATTAGTTGTGACCAAACGCATATACACGCACTTTGTCTACGGCTGTATTGACGGACATTTTACTTGGCAAACATTGGTTGGTTTGAGGGTGGGCTAGCCCGAAACCGGTCACCGACCAAATAAACACCCATTTTAGTTGCAACTCTGGCTGTCTCTTTCTGCATTACAGTCTAAAAATGAATTGCTGTCCCACTGCAACCTGCACGCTGGAGTTTTGTGGTCATTGAATCGTCCAAGTATCTGTAAATACCAGCTGTATAGTGACAAAAGAAGAGTTAAGTTGAAGTGCTGTACCATCAGCAATCGATAGCGTGCAGGGGCGTCATTCCGCTATACAAAGTTTGTATAGCACGTATGCTCCAACCGCCGGCTGCCTGTAGGACACCCCCCGTTCAAGTAGCGACATCAGCGCCACTTCTGGCCGATAAGAGGCCGCAAGGAACCCCCATTCTCGGTGTTCGGGCTCTACCGTTCGGAATACAGCGTTCTGGCTAGTGTTACCGTCGTCAGTCTTCACTCTTCGTCAGCTTAGCGGACACAGTGTCGCGGGTACAAGTGTAACTGCTTGTTACCAGACAGTGATAAAAGTGCAAGTAATGGCTCTGAGCACTATGGGACTTAACATCTATGGTCATCAGTCCCCTAGAACTTAGAACTACTTAAACCTCACTAACCTAAGGACAGCACACAACACCCAGTCATCACGAGGCAGAGAAAATCCCTGACCCCGCCGGGAATCGAACCCGGGAACCCGGGCGCGGGAAGCGAGGACGCTACCGCACGACCACGAGCTGCGGACAAAAGTGCAAGTAAGGCTTGTTGTTGGTAGCAATACTTGTAAATACTTCGGGCTGCTATCTGGATTTTTATCAGGACATTCAGTGGAATCATTGTATCAAGTGAAGTATACAATTGTATTATACTTTAACCAGTGTATGTGTTTTGCAATCTATATTTCCGCCATAGAACGAAACACCTTCCCAACGGGACACAACAGAATTACGTGGCGACGAGGATGTGCCTTCGTTGTGAAGAATGGTAGAAGAAACTGCGCTTTTGAATCTGTATACGCTCTTGGTGAGTTTGCACAATTGCAGTGAAGCATAATTCTGCTTTCTTTCAGAGACCGTACATACCACCAATTGCGCGTTATTGTGTTTGTTTTTCAAATTGTTTCACACACCAATTTATTTTTGGCATTTGTCACTTATTTTTCATTTTAATGCGCATCGCGTCATTCAGCTTCCGCCAGAGCAAATACAACAGCTCATGGAAGACATAAATAAGTTATTGCAGTTCCAAAATAATTTGATGGCACCATTCTCTGCTGCCCCAGCACGGCCACACGAAGCAACGAGTGCATGTGCGCTATAGTTCAAACCGTTGGACGCACAACCTGTCTTATTCAAGGTATGGACGGACATCCACAGCAGGCATCGCAGTGTACCGCCTTGGTGTAAACTGTTTCCTACCACCCGCTCTGAAAGTGTTCAGTACGAGGAATTAACTGCTGCTTTAGACAAATATTTTGATGAGCAGTTGAGTATGGTGTCTGTACGACACATGTTTTTTAGACCACGTAGGAAACATAAAAAAAGCAATGGGTATCAGACCTACGGAGAGCCTACCTAGACAGTGAAAATTTCATTGTGAGGGTGGAACAGGAACATAGTAAACATATTACAGTAAGACAGTGACACTACGTTGCGGTATGCAGTTATTCAGAACGTTTCAGACGCTCTCATTAGAGATCAAATTTCGAAGTTTCCAGACCCAACATTAAAACAAGTGGTAGATTTAGTGGAGTCGAAAGGCACTCTTGATGTGCTGTGGCTGATTCTGCGTCCCCACATATTTCTGTAGTGCATACGAGAAGTGACAGAAGGCATTTTGCGCGTTCAGGTCACGCGCGCCGCCCTACGGCATAGTCAATGCCGCATCACGGTAGTAAACAACAACCGCGCTACGGCATACTCAATGCGGCATCGCAGCAGTAAACAACAGCAACGTGTCAATCCAGCAGGAAATTTGTGGTAAGTTCCTATGGGACCAAACTGCTGGGGTCATCGGTCCCTAGGCTTACACACTACTTAATGTAACTTAAACGAACTGACGCTAAGGACAACACACACAACCATGCCCGAGGGAGGACGTGAACCTCCGACGGGAGGAAGACACGCGAACCATGGCAAGACGCCGTAGACCGCGCGGCTACTCCGCGCGGCCAGTCCAGCAGGCAAGAGGTGCAAAATCATGTCCCCAGTGTTTCACGCACAGGCATGCCCCTGCCGTGATGCGCAGTGTTTCCACTGTGGTAAGTACGGTCATGTTCAGTCAGTCTGCTTACAAAAGGCTAGACAAAACAAGGATGTGGTTCCTTCTTCAAAGTGTCATAGAATGAATGTCAATGTTGTACCGTCCAAGCTGGTTAGTGTTTACAAGGAATTCCAGCCTTAGCCAAAATCTTTGTCACAATCTTAGAGCTCTTCACCTATTCAAAGGCAAACTAATAAGCTGTTTGTTACATTGAAGATTCTCAATCGGGATTTGTGTATCCAGTTATACTTTGGAGCATCAGTTAAGATTCTGAAGAGACATTTCTGAGCTGCTAGGTCCGCGTAAACTCCCTAAGTCACAAGCAGCTCTTTCTGCGTACACCGGAAAGGACAGTCCAGTCCTTAGACACTGCAGTTCGTCCACCACGTTCCGGAACATTACTCACTCTACTATCATGTTATCAAAAGACAGTCCAAACATTTTCAGAGTAGACGCGTTTGGCTTGTGTGGGTTGCAAATTCAGGAAAACGACCTGTCAGTGATCAATTTTGTGGCTCGCCGGCCGGGATGGCCGAGCGGTTCTAGGCGCTACAGTCTGGAACCGCGCGACCGCTACGGTAGCAGGTTCGAATCCTGCCTCGGGCATGGATGTGTGTGATGTCCTTAGGTTAGTTAGGATTAAGTAGTTCTAAGGGACTGATGACCTCAGAAGTTAAGTCCCATAGTGCTCAGAGCCATTCGCGTGCGCTAATTCCACGATCGTTACAGACATGAGTTCTCTACTTGCGAAAGATTCGAACCAAGCAACTCGCACGCTGCCATTGCACGTGAGTCGGGATGGACGCACACATAGAAGGTGTAGCTGCTAGTTGCCAGGCATGTCCGGAGTATCACGCTGCTCCACACTAAAAGTGTTTTACATGGCACACTGCTGAACTTAAAATGTTTTCTGATGCTAATGGAGTTCAACATCTTACTAGTTCACATTTCATCCATAGTTGAACCGAGCAGCAGAATGCTTTGTACGCACATTTTAAGCAACAACTGAACAGACTAAAATGGTTCAAATGGCTCTGAGCGCTATGGGACTTAACATCTATGGTCAGCAGTCCCCTAGAACTTAGAACTACTTAAACCTAACTATTCTAAGGACAGCACACAACACCCAGTCATCACGAGGCAGAGAAAATCCCTAACCCCGCCAGGAATCGAACCCGGGAACCCGGGCGCGGGAAGCGAGAACGCTACCGCACGACCGCGAGCTGCGGACGACTGAACAGACTACGTACCTCCTACAGTCTAGTGACCTTTTTGGCAATCTACCGTTCTCATCCGTGGAATGACATAACGGCTGTGGAACTTCTGCATGGATGATACCATAGAACATTACAACATCTTCTGCATCCACCATAGCGGTGTGTTATGTTTCCGTAGTGCACTAAATTTAACGTTAATGAGACTGTTCTCTTACGGCTGTTGGGGGTTGCAGTCGCTGGGAACGAGGAATCATTAAATTTTTTGCGTACTCTCTCTGTTTGATTCAGGATCCCTCTGGTACGCATGAGTGGCATCAAAATCAAATTCGCGCTTGTTGCTGGCATATCCCCGGCTCAAGTTTCTCAATACTAGAGACGGTGGCCCAAGGGATCTCGCCGCCCCCATCAGCTCTCACCCTCCTCATGTCCAGCACCACCAGCACTGGACGAAGAACCAATGGAGGTCGACGAGGAGCCGCTGACGTCACCGTGGCGCCCGCAGCACACGACATGGGGGTCGGGCCTTCTGTGCGCAACTGCTTTTCTACACGACACCGAGGTCCCACCGGTTGCCGATGTTTCAACAGTGATGGGAGAGCCTCAGTCGCTGTCCGTGGGTGTACGCTCTACTTCTGGTTTCTCGGCCGACGTTTCCGCACGTTCTCAAAAGAATAAGGTCGGAGTGCGGGCAGGAAAAATTCAGACCCTCCCTCTCGACCTCCCACCGTCGCTATCGCTCAGAACATTATAAGACGACGGCGAGGAGGCTGGGGGGAGGGGGAGGATTGTAGTATAATCAGCAATCGATAACACCGAGGGGCTTCTTCATTCAGTCATGACAATTTGGCAATAGCGGTTATGCAGGTTACCGCCAGAGACAGCCACGAGAGAACGCTTTCTCCAACCGCCGGCTGCCTTAGGGACAAGATCCACAGGATTGGCGCCGCCAGCGCCGCGCACCACGCTGGTGAGAGGCCGCCGAAAGGAGCCACCAGGCTTCAGTGTTCGGGCTCGGCGTTCGGGCTGTATCATTACGCCTACAGTGTTCTAGACTCCAGAGTCTTCAGTCTTCGGTCTACGTCGAAAGTCAACTTAGTTGAGATAGAGTTGCGAGCACAAGTGTAACGGAGTCAGGCCTCTCCTTGTTACCAGATAGTGGTTAAAGTTCAAGTAGGACGTGTTGTTGGTAGCAATCTCTGCACATACTTCAGGCTACTATCTGTATTTATACAACGACATTCAGTGTAGTCATTGTACCAAGTATAGAATTATACTAAACTTTTATCAGTCCATTTGCTTTTCAACCTATATTTACGCCATATAGCCCAACTCTGTCCCAACGGGAGACGACATTAAGTATGATGTGATTGGCAGGAGAACATGTTATTGTGTTGATTGCTACTGAGAGTGCTGTCATTGTGGTGGTTTACAGTTCCAAGACTGGCTTGATGCAGCTATCCACGCTAATCTATCATATACAAGTGTCTTGACATCTGCATAGCTGGTGCACGCTGCATCCATATGAACCTGCTTGGCACAGTCAAGCCTTGTCACCCTCTGTTCACCTCCGTAACTGAGTGCTCAGTGTAGATACTGCCATGCTAAGGATCTGGGTTCGATTTTCGGTACCACGAAGAATTTTTTCTTGGTTGGAGGACTGGCACAGAGTGCATCTAGCCTCGTGGTGCCAATTGAGGAGCTACTTGAATGAGAAGTAGCAGCTCCGCAGTTTGGAAAGTTGGCTGGGAGAATGGTGTGCTGACCACATTCCATTCCATACCGCATCCATATGACGCAGCAATGCAGACGGTGAAACGGCGGTCTGTCGACATCCCTTGGACCTTAAAGGACTCAACAATTTTCCCTTCCCACACTTACCTCCAATACCAAACTAACGATTCCTTGATGCCTGAGGATATATCCTGCCAACAGATCCTTTCTTTTGTCCAAACTGTGCCACCAGTTTCTTTACTCCGTGTTTAAATTCTATATGTACATCAATACTCCGCAAGCCACCTGACGGTGTGTGGTGGAGGATACTTCTGGTAACACTAACTGGTCCCCCATTCCCTCTTTCATTCGCGAATGGTGCGTGGGAAGACTCATTGTGGGTAACCCACTGCATAAGAGAGAATTTCCTCATCGTGGTCATTTTGCATCATGTGTGTGGGAGGAAATAATATGTTGTCCGACTCTTCCCGGAAACTAGTCTCTCGAAATTTCAATAATAAACGTCTCTACAATGCACGACGTTTCTCTTGTAGCGTCTCCCACTGGAGTTTGTTGAGCGTCGCTGTAATGCTCTCGCGCCGATTAGACGATTCCGTGAAGAAACGCGCCGCTCCTCGTTGGATCTTCTCTATCTCTTCTGTCAGTCCTGCCTGGTAATGGTCCCAGACTGATGAACAATACTCAAGAATCGCTCGAGCAAGTGCCTTGTAAGCCACTTATTTAATGGATGAATTATATTTCCGTAAGATTCTTCCTATGCACCTCAGTCTGGCATCTCCTTTGTCCACTGTTAGTTGTGTGAGATCAGTCCACTTAAGCCGCTCCGGATAGATGCTTCTACGTATTTTGCGGTAGTTACTGTTTCCAGCGATTTCTTATCAACATTATAGTTGTACAGTAAAGCATTTCTTTTCCTATGTTTGCGCAGTGTGTTACACGTTCTGGGCAAACTGCCAGTCTCTACACCTTTCTTCAATCCTTTGTAGGTTTTTCTGCAGATTGTCTTCTGGCATTGCTGCCTTTGTATAGATAACTGCGAACAGCCTTAAAGAACTTCCGATGCATTCTACTAGATAATTTGTGTACACGGTAAACAGTAATGCCCCTATCACGCATCGTTGGGGTACTCCGGTACACATTTGTCTATTTTGTTCCTTTAAGAACGACGTGTTGAGTTCTGTCTGCAAGGAAGTTTTGAATCCAGTCACAAATCTGGTCTTATACTCGGTAAGCTCGGGACAGTGTCGAATGTCTTCCTACAGTAGAGAAACACGGCATCAACCTGGGCACCAATATCTATTGCACTTTGGATTTCATGGAGGAACACAGCGAGCCGATATTCGCAAGATATGTTTGCGAAATCTATGTCGATTTTTACAGAGGGGAATTTCATTCTCTACATGAGCATAAAATACACTCCTGGAAATTGAAATAAGAACACCGTGAATTCATTGTCCCAGGAAGGGGAAACTTTATTGACACATTCCTGGGGTCAGATACACCACATGATCACACTGACAGAACCACAGGCACATAGACACAGGCAACAGAGCATGCACAATGTCGGCACTAGTACAGTGTATATCCACCTTTCGCAGCAAAGCAGGCTGCTATTCTCCCATGGAGACGATCGTAGAGATGCTGGATGTAGTCCTGTGGAACGGCTTGCCATGCCATTTCCACCTGGCGCCTCAGTTGGACCAGCGTTCGTGCTGGACGTGCAGACCGCGTGAGACGACGCTTCATCCAGTCCCAAACATGCTCAATGGGGGACAGATCCGGAGATCTTGCTGGCCAGGGTAGTTGACTTACACCTTCTAGAGCACGTTGGGTGGCACGGGATACATGCGGACGTGCATTGTCCTGTTGGAACAGCAAGTTCCCTTGCCGGTCTAGGAATGGTAGAACGATGGGTTCGATGACGGTTTGGATGTACCGTGCACTATTCAGTGTCCCCTCGACGATCACCAGTGGTGTACGGCCAGTGTAGGAGATCGCTCCCCACACCATGATGCCGGGTGTTGGCCCTGTGTGCCTCGGTCGTATGCAGTCCTGATTGTGGCGCTCACCTGCACGGCGCCAAACACGCATACGACCATCATTGGCACCAAGGCAGAAGCGACTCTCATCGCTGAAGACGACACGTCTCCATTCGTCCGTCCATTCACGCCTGTCGCGACCCACTGGAGGCGGGCTGCACGATGTTGGGGCGTGAGCGGAAGACGGCCTAACGGTGTGCGGGACCGTAGCCCAGCTTCATGGAGACGGTTGCGAATGGTCCTCGCCGATACCCCAGGAGCAACAGTGTCCCTAATTTGCTGGGAAGTGGCGGTGCGGTCCCCTACGGCACTGCGTAGGATCCTACGGTCTTGGCGTGCATCCGTGCGTCGCTGCGGTCCGGTCCCAGGTCGACGGGCACGTGCACCTTCCGCCGACCACTGGCGACAACATCGATGTACTGTGGAGACCTCACTCCCCACGTGTTGAGCAATTCGGCGGTACGTCCACCCGGCCTCCTACATGCCCACTATACGCCCTCGCTCAAAGTCCGTCAACTGCACATACGGTTCACGTCCACACTGTCGCGGCATGCTACCAGTGTTAAAGACTGCGATGGAGCTCCGTATGCCACGGCAAACTGGCTGACACTGACGGCGGCGGTGCACAAATGCTGCCCAGTTAGCGCCATTCGACGGCCAACACCGCGGTTCCTGGTGTGTCCGCTGTGCCGTGCGTGTGATCATTGCTTGTACAGCCCTCTCGCAGTGTCCGGAGCAAGTATGGTGGGTCTGACACACCGGTGTCAATGTGTTCTTTTTTCCATTTCCAGGAGTGTATGTTGCATTATTCTACAACACATTGACGTCAACGATATGGGCCTATAGTTAAGTTCATCTTTCCTATGATCCTTCATGAAAACGGGAATGACCTGCGCTTTTCCCAGTCCCTAGGTATCCTTCGTTGCTACAGCGACCTGCGATAAACTGTTGTTAGAATGGAGGAAGTTCTTTCACATAATCTTTGCAGAAGCTTATAGGTATTTCATCTGGTCCTGATGCCTTTTCACTACAAAGTGATTGTAGTTGTATTCCTGTTCTATTGTCAACTATCCCAATATCTGCCATTTTTAAGTTCGTATTATGATTGAAATGAGGGACTGTGTTACGATCTTCCGTGGTGAAACTGCATTCTATCTGTCGTTTTCCATTTCGGTGCTATTTTGGTCACTGAGTGACTGAATAGACGATTTAGAACCGCTTACTGATTTTAGGTAAGACTAAAACCTCTTTGGGGTTTTAGTAAGATCCGTTGACAAAATTTTACTTTCTAATGTAATTCAGTACCATCGCATTAGTCCGACATACCAATCTAATCTTCAATATTCTTCTGTGACATCAAATTTCAGACGCTTCTGTTCTTTCCTCCTCTGAAACAACTGTAGAATGGTAGAAATGCAGTGAGCAGTTTTAGCAGGAAGCCGCCAAACACGTCTCTCCTTATATATGAAGAGACCTTTGTGAGAGAGATATAAATGTGTGTCTTATCTGCTGAACACTTCCAAGACCAGCTACTGGGAAATTTTGCTGTCTTTGTCTAATATTCACCTCCAAGAAATTAGATTTTTTATTCCACATTACTCTGCCCAACTACAGTGTCATGTTGGTGAAATCTTAAATGAGTGGAAGAAAAATGAATTACCGTTCAGTCGCTGTAGCGAGAAGATGAGCTACACTTACAGCTTTCCTGCGCTGCTGACATTCTACCGATATCGTGCAGGGACGCACCAGGGGCGAGGAATTTGGTAGCGTGCGCCTACTTCAGCGGGCTCTGTCCACTGCGCGCTCAACTAGCCTCCTTCATTTCAGTGAAATTATAATACAATGAGGGCTACATGGACACGCAGGATCGTTGCTCGAAAATGCTACTGCTGATTGGTCTGTCGAAACAAGTGTCGGCTGTTTGGGGCCCCACTAAACTAATGTCGCCGTCACGGAACGACGCATCGTAGTCGATCGGCCGTAACAACAGCGTATTACGTCCGCCATCACCACCCATTCTCATTTGGAACGCAATGGCGTTAGATTTGTGACACGGTCAGATACAGAGCATACATTCGGTGCGTCAAAACCAGTCGCTTCTTGCTTCTACTTGTCGAGTATTTTAGTGACAGCGCGTGGCTTCTGTGTCATATGCGGCTGAGTCACACCCACGGGGCAGGATTAGCGCAATGAAGGCGCCATGAAGAAAATAGTTTTAATTTCTTATCGAAATACTGTTCTTATCCTCAGTGGTACAAATAATGCCTCGCTGACATCTACGAGTGCACTGAACGACTGAATCATGTACATCAAACCGAATGCGATACCAGGAATAGCAGACAGTCAATACGTGTATACATACACGTACAGAGACGTGTAACTAAAACACTAGTTCAAACAATTATAACGCCAACACAATACATATATCGAAGCAAAGCTTAACCACTATCAACAAATCTTTCAAATTCTTGCGTTAAGCAAGGATTTAATTAAATACAAAACAAATCAACAAGAAATAAAGAGAAAAATTTTATATCCACAAAAACATAATTTTTGAACGACATAAACTAATTTTAACTTCTTTTTTTTCAGAACATTTTTTTTGCTCTATGTTGATATATTGGCTGGCCAGAGTGGCCTAGCGGTTCTAGGCGCTACAGTCTGGAACCGCGCGACCGCTACGGTCGCAGGTTCGAATTTTGCCTCGGGCATGGATGTATGTGATGTCCTTAGGTTAGTTAGGTTTAAGTAGTTCTAAGTTTTGCTCTATGTTGATATATTGGCTGGCCAGAGTGGCCTAGCGGTTCTAGGCGCTACAGTCTGGAACCGCGCGACCGCTACGGTCGCAGGTTCGAATTCTGCCTCGGGCATGGATGTATGTGATGTCCTTAGGTTAGTTAGGTTTAAGTAGTTCTAAGTTCTAGGGGACTGATGACCTCAGCATTTAAGTCCCATTTGAACCATTTTGTTGATATATTGTTTAAACTTTTGTAAGATATAAGTCAGAAAAATTAAGCAATTGCAGCAACTGCCACAAAACATTTACTTTTTTTGTAAAATAAGAATTTCACGTGTAAATTGTGAATGATTCATTCAAATGTGTTATGAATGAATGAGATTTGTCAACATTTTTATTAATTAAATTATATACATCATAAAATTACACTCATGCTCATAAATTAAGGATCATTTCAGCAGGTGTGCCACACAACGTGGCGCTGACACTAATAGCATAGGCACATAGGGAACACACACGAAACAGATCTGTAAGTCCACTGTATTGATGATAAGTTGAGAAAACCGTCCCGAAACACATGTGCTATAAAACACCACTGTTTCCTGAACATGTACCCCGACATCAGTATGTGATATGATCACCATTCACACGTACACAGGCCGCACAACCGGTTGACATACTCTGGATCAGGTTGTCGAGCAGCTGCTGGGGTATAGCCTCCCATTCTTGCACCAGTGCCTGTCGGAGCTCCTGAACTGTCGTAGGGATTTGAAGACGTGCAGCGATACGTTGACCGAGGGCATCCCAGACGTGCTCGATGGGGTTTAGGTCTCGAGAACAGGCAGGCCATTCGCCTGATAAATTCTGTTCCAAGGTACTCCATGATGGCAGCTCGGTGAGGCTGTGCGTTATCATCCATCAGGAGAAAGGTGGGACCTACTGCACTCCTGAAAAGGCGGACATACTGGAGCAAAATGATGTCCCAATACACATGACCTGTTACAGTTTCTCTGTCAAAGACATGCAGGGGTGTACGTGCACCAATCATAATCAGACCCCACACCATCAAACCACGACCTCCATACACATCCCTTTCAAGCACATTAAGGGATTGGTATCTGGTTTCTGGTTCACTCCAGATGAAAACCCGGCGAGAATCACTGTTCAGACTACACCTGGATTCGGTCGTGAACATAACCTGGGGGCACTGTTCCAACCACCATGTACTGTGTTCTTGACACCAGGCTTTACGGGCTCTGCTGTGACGAGGGGTCAGTGGAATGCACCTTGCAGGTCTTCAGGTGAATAAACAGTACTCCGTGGCCGTCTGCGGGCACCGATGGTGAGATATTGGTCTTCAGATCACACTTTGTGGCACACGGAGGGCCCGTTCTACGACCTGCTTTCTTTGACCGGCCTCCGGTCGCCCTAGTACTCTACCCCTCACAACGTCATCCATATGTGTTCTTTGAGCCTTTTTCAACACACAGCCACGATTAGCACGTCTGAAAAAGTCTGCACACCTACTCGCTGCACCGTACTCTGACATGCACCAATCCACCTCTGAGTATGTGGACTGCTGCCAGCGCCACCGTACGACGACCGCAGGTCAAACGCACCGCATGTTCATACCCTGAGGTGATTTAAACCCACAAACCACCCATCAGAGCGTTGTTTCACCATGTATCAGCATTATCCTTAATTTATGAGCATGAGTGTAGACGTGAAGTGTAGAACATATAATTTTCTTTGTTTTAATTTCTTTAAAAATCCTAAATTACGTGAAACATTACTTTGCCTCTATTTTATTCTCACATGTAGTATCAAAACATTCTGCATTTCAATTCTATTTTGTTTGTAATTTTACATGATTTTCCCAGCTATCTTGCTCTATCAGATGATTGTGCTACTGGCTGGAATTTGAACTCTTCAGCATAAATTTCAGTTCTTAAACTGTCTCGAGAAGTACGTAGGGAAAATTGTGCACTGATGATTTATTGAATTAACTGTTGATGGACTATTGCCAAGAACTACCTTATTGTGTTATCTCCTATGAGGCTCGTTTATATGTAGTACCTGCAGACACATCTGTAAATTTTGCATTCCTTATCTACATAAATCGGTGTCAAAAGTTTGATGGTCCAGACTACTGGAAGCTCTTTCCTGTGATGTTTCATCCGCCTTCCCTGAGTTCCTTGCTGTTTTGCTTGAGCAATATTGTCATGGAGTGCTGGTAATGAGTTTTCAGTCCCAATCCACCGATGATACATGGGATTGCTGTGTTGAAAAAAATACAGTTTAAACAAATTGAACTTCCAGAGATGCGATTTGAGACTCAGTGGTTGCAGTGACAAAAAGTCTACAAATTCCTGTGTATCAGTGCTCTTGAGTTTACTGAGAAGAATATAAAACGGCCGAAAAGTCAGGCATAGGCATTATGTTCAACATAAAGGAAAACATTTCTAACCGAGCCACAGAACTTTGTCGACGTTTAATATATTTTTTTGGGTTTCCCGTGATGACAGAGTGTTTTCTTCTCACCCAATTTCAAATGGTAACAGCTTTGTTGCACAGATATATGTGTGTCAAATTCGCTTAAACACTACACAATTCGTATAAAACTGAGGGCGATCAGTCTGATTTTATATTTATAGTTGTGTACGTTTCGGTAATGACGTATAGTGAAATATCTCTTACATTTGTGAGTAAAATCGGCGCCTGCACGTCTATCCAAACTTTTGTGACCCATTTGTTTCAGGGTACTTGATTTCGAGAGGATGACTAAGAGCATGTTGAATTAACTGTTGATGGACTATTGCCAAGAACTACCTTATTGTGTCCTCTCCTATGAGGCTGGTTTCTATGTAGTGCCTGCAGACACACCTGTAAATTTTGCATTCCTTATCTATCGGTGGCAAAAGTTTGACGGTCCAGACTACTGGAAGCTCTTTCCTGTGATGTTTCATCCGCCTTCCCTGAGTTGCTTGCTGTTTTGCTTCAGCAATATTATCATGGAGTGCTGCTCACGATTTTTCAATCCCAATCCACCGATGATACACGAGATTGCTGTGTTGAAAAAAGGCAGTTTAAACAAATTGAACTTCCAGAGATGCCACGCCGATGCGGAAATTAGTTGGCTCACACACTTTTCAGGTATAAAGAGGATTGCAGCTACAGGAGTTGGACAAAACCATGAAAACACGACGTGGAATGCATGATACAACATAAATGTAGATGATAGCCAAGTCCGCATGTTGCGCTGTTGCCTTTGACAACGAACGGCGCCTGGGCACTGTCCTCAATGGGTTAGAAATGTCATTCGTGGTCAGAACAGTGATCTTAGGAAATGTGAGTGTATTATGTGGGAGCTGAGTGAAACACTCGTGGGCAAATTGTTGGTGCTCATATGGTGGGTGCTTCCGCAACCAAATTAGTAGACGTGTTTGGTGCTTGAAAAGGCAACGTATCGATAATTTACACTGCATTCAGGGAAATCGGAAAAATGTGTCCACTAAGCCACAACGCCGACAAAAGTGTGTTCATTGAAGAGGACTGTGACGAAACATAAGAAGCCGACAGCTGCAAAAATCACTGCGGGACTGAACGTCGCACTCGCGAAATCTGTCAACGCCAAGAAACACGGAGAGAGCTCTATGGGCAGAGAATTGCATGGCGAGTGGAATTCCAAAACAGTTCATCAGTGATTCAAATGCCCATAACAACAAAATGTGGTGTGTAAGCCCTAAAACTTGGGCTGTGGAGCAATGAAAGAAAGTAGTTTGGTGGCTGAGTCTTGTTGCATATTCTTTCCGACCTGTGGCTAAATTTACGTCCCACGAATGGAAGATGGCGGTGGTTCGATAACGATTTTTGGTATCGTGGTATTCCATGGGACCCATGGTCACTCTGCAGTGTCGCATTACTTCCAAGGATTATGAGACAACTTTAGCAGAAGAAATCCATCCCATGGTGCAATGTTTTTTCCTCAGTGGTGATGCTGTATTCCAAAACAAGTCCCCTGAACACACAGCTCGTATTGTCCCGTACTGGTTTCGTGATCGCGAGAATGAATTGTCACATCTCCCCTGGCAATCACAGCCAATAGATCTCAATATTATTTAACCTTTGTGGTATGCTTTGGAGAGAACAGTGTGTTATCGCTACCTAACTCCATCATTGTTACCTGAACATGTCACTATTTTGCAAGAAAAATAGTATAAAACTCCCCTGAAAACCATACAGGACCTGTATTTATCCATTCCGAGACGACTGCAAGCTGTCTTGAATGTAGCCGTTTTCCTATACCGTTCTATATTTTTGACCACCCCTGAACATGAATAACCTTGGATAATGTAGAAGCAAATGCCGTTCGTACTCTGTCGAGACTTCGAAAGGCTGGCTCCTCTATGTCATTTTAATTGATATGAACTTCCTCTGTCCAACTGAGTTGTAACTTGTGCGTAGGATTTACTGTGACTATTGTGCCCGAGTCGTGTTTTTTGACCACTGTATGCGGCCATATGTGTCGCAGGCACGATTCACTTTCCTCTCTCATGACTTTGCTTTCTTAGTACTTATCTCCTTTCTCCCAAACTTCACAGAAAAACAGATATTGCAGAGAAATGACTTAGTTTAAAATATGTGCCACATTCGTCTACCCATGGGCTGAAATAGAGGGCCAATATTCAACGAAATTTACACATACATTATCATCAGAATATGAGAGCATGCAGCGTATGAGAAAGTGTCTCCATTAGCACGACACTCACGTATGAGTACTTCAGTGGTGTGTGATTGGTTCAAATGGTTCAAATGGCTCTGAGCACTATGGGACTTAACATCTGTGGTCATCAGTCCCCTAGAACTTAGAACTACTTAAACCTAACTAACCTAAGGACATCACACACATCCATGCCCGAGGCAGGAGTCGAACCTGCGACCGTAGCGGTCACACGGTTCCAGACTGAAGCGCTTAGAACCGCACGGCCACACCGGCCGGCGGTGTGTGATTGTATCTCACTTAGAGTCTGCCTATTGTTCATGCCACAGTCGTCAGAGCAAGACAGAAAACTAAAATTCTATCTCGAACACCATGATTTCCTTTGTTAATTTTCATGCTGAACAATTATTTCTCTTTATGAACAGGGCTGCGATTCTCTTACTGTAACACAAATAATTCAACGCCGAGTTGAGAAAATGGAATGCCGTGGCGAAAAGACGGCAGCTCGCATTTTTGTCTTATATTATATTGGTCCGTACATCAGAAAACAGAATAGCTGACGGAACGTCAGTTTTCTCACAGGGAAAGATAAAGATGTCGTTTTTGCAGTTGTATAAAATGATCGAGCTTCTGCTACCAGGACGAAGACGTCTTCTCTAGTGTCCTTAATCAAATGGTTTTTCCCTGACTCTTTTTCGCCTGTTCATGTTTAACGTTTCTTCAACATCGAAGTCGCTTAGGAAAATCATATACCTTTCCCAAGTATTATCTACAGACAATAATTGAGTACTTCCAACGAATGAGAATAAATAAAATTCAATATTTTACTCAGCCTCATCAGAGCCATTGTTACTGAATGCCTTCATTTACGACACAAGCTTGCACTTCTCAACTTCATCTGGTTTTCGTATTAATTTCTGTGCAAGTTAAATTCTGATGCTGAGATGATTTTTTATATGATCAAATCAAGCGCGCCGGCCGGTGTGGCCGAGCAGTTCTAGGCGCTTCAGTTTGGAACCGCGCGACCGCTACGGTCGCAGGTTCGAATCCGGCCTCGGGCATGGATGTGTGTGATGTCCTTAGGTTAGTTAGGTTTAAATAGTTCTAAGTTCTAGGCGACTGATGACCTCAGATGTTAAGTCCCACAGTGCTCAGAGCCATGTGAACCACTTTAAATCACGCGCAATGTGTCGGTATACACTAATGAGTCAAAATATTAAGACAGCCTGCTGAATAGCGTGTTGCTCCAGGTATGGGACGCAATATAGCTGCGATTCTGCGTGGTATGGATTCGAGAAGTCGCTGGTACGTTTATACACGCATTAGCACCAGATCTCTACGCAGAAATTAGAAACTTACTGACAATTATGGGCCGGTGGTTTGTGGGTGCCAGATTGCGCCACATACGTGTTAAATCCGGTTCCGACCAGGCGAATTTGGTCGCCAAGGTATTAACTTGAGTTGACTGTTATACTTCCGAAACCATTCTATCTCCACTCTGGCCTAGTGTCACGGACTGTAATCTTGCTGGAAGACAGCATCGCCGTCGGTGATAACACCAGTCATGAAGGGTTGCAGGTGGAGCACAGTAATGTTCATGTAGTTCACAGCTGGCATGGTGCTTTCAGTCAGTCCACACGTATCATGGAAGCTCAGGTGAATGTCCCCATAGCGCAATACCGCTCCAACTAATGCGCATTCGTGTTTCACGTAACCGTTCGCCCTGGTGTAACAACAAACATGTTTCCGCTGATCCATGGTCCAATCTCGATGATATCGTTCCTATTGCAGTCGTAACTGACCATGTCGTTGGAACAGCATGAGAATACTTAGGGTATCTGCTGCCGAGTGCCTTCTTCACAGACTTGCACTGAACGGTGTTCTCCACAACACTTGTACTTGCACTAGCATAGTACTCTGTTGTCAGATCTGCCACAAATCACCGCTCATCTTGTTTTGCAGAACATGAAAGCCTACAACCTTGAAGTTCTGCGGCGAGGCGTGAATTTCCAACACCTCGTCTCTAACTCGTGGTTTCACCGTCATTCATACACATTATGTAGATGCTCAAGACAATAGCACGCTAACAAAGGACCAGCTTCGCTGTTTCTGAGATGCTCGTTCCGAGGTGCCGGGCCATAACTATCAGTCTTTCGTTAAAGTCACTTGTCTGTGTATTTTGCCATTTGTCGAAAGTATCGTCGCTAAAAATGTCATCCGTATGCCGTGTCACGTGCTGCAACGCCACCAGGCGGCACTCAGTCTCGTGGTGGGCATTAATTCTAATATTTTGGCTCATCCGTGTATTTCTGTTAGTGGGAATCAAGTTGGTCACTCGTGACCGGGAACCGCTGAACACCGCACCGTTTCCCCAACGTCAAATTCAGAGGTTGAGCCGAAGGTCAGAACATTCTAAATGCAGATGTTCAAATTTTGGCGACGGCCACTTCTTAGCAATCACTCACCAACTCCTTCGTCATTTGTCGCTCCACAGCCTTCAACGGACGTAGCCCAGTTCGAATACTGCACGAGTGCAGGCCTATTACCTTATTCAGTATTCTGCGCCCGATCCAGGGGGCCCACGACCCGCGCACTCGCCCCTGTTATTGCGTGTGCGCTCCTGTATGGAATGCACTTTCAGCTAGAAACTAGGGTGAAGCCAAGGCGTCATCATTGGCTGTAAGAGAAAACAGATGTATAAATTCGCGTCCGGACGTGAACAGATAATGTTAATCGAAACCAGCTCCCCCCTGGTCGCAGTCTACTGGGTCAAGCTTAGGCAGCTCCTACCTTCGGCGTCAGTATCATCTCCGTCCTCGCCCATGTTTCCAGGGATCTATGGAGGATCGACGACCAACAATAGGAGCCACTGGAACTGGAACCGTTGCATTCCCTAGGCCATTTCCGTTGACAGTGAGCAGAGAGAGACCATCTGCTGAAATCCTGACCACATCTAACAGCGATGCTATGTCTTTCTCTAATTCTAAGGGGAAGAGCTGGGACTTCCCTGCGTTGGCCCTAGTTTGCTTCGTGTAATTCTCCAGTGGGCCGAGAGAGTTCTAATTGTTATTATTTTTTCTTGTTTGGCTATGGTCGTTCCAATAAGTCTGAGAAATTAGTTTAGAATTCGCCAAGTTAGATAATAATAACCCTGCCGGGAGGGTTAGTGAGCAGTCTTATGCGAATGCCTGTAATTGAGCCAAAGGCTAATCGAGCTGTAGCAACATAACTGTTTGATGGAAAGAACGAAATTCATAAAAATTTGCCGCTTTGGAGACACTATCGCCGTGCGGGCACCCCTCTCATTCTCTTATTCGTGAACAGAACTGAAGACTGCCGATGCTATACGACTGACTGCTGACGCTGAAGTCTGTAATTACGTAAGTATTCTTTGCATTGTCGTAATTGTTATAGTACGACAACGCAATGAATACTTATTAGTTGCCGACCGCTGTGGCCCGGCGGTTCTAGGCGCTTCAGTCTGGAACCGCGCTGCTGCTATAGTGGCAGGTTCGAATCCTGCCTCGGGCATGGATGTGTATGGTGTCCTTAGGTTAGTTAGGTTTAAGTAGTTCAAAGTCTAGGGGAATGATGACCTCAGATGTTAAGTCACATAGTGCTTAGAGCCATTTTTGAACCATCGGATGAAAAAGTAAAAACAGTTAGCTTATCAAAATTATTTCGTTAAGAAAACCAAATGAATTTATGTTCGTGTCTGCGCTTTTATGTGCCATCTCGTCTCATAAGATGTTTCATATCTTTAAGGAAGCTGAAAAAACGTTCTACAGAAACACCTCGACACAAACAGCATACTTCACAAAAAATACGCCACATCGCCATAATCACATCCCTGCTCAGCCAGGAACGCTTTAAACTGCCGATGTCCCAAACCGTGCTACCTCAGTTTATTAAGTGTTTTTACAACAACATCCCTGACGATATTATTTTGGGACATATTGCCAGCAGATTAACACGATGTAGGAAGCAATGTATCGCTGGTATTTCCTGTTTGATACCAACTTCTTTCACTTGTTCCTTATCAAAGCAACTACAAAAGACTTTTGACCAATCATTGCTAGAGCTCCAGTTGTTGAAATCAACGAAAGCTTTCCCAAGAAGCATCTATTTGTCAATAATGTTACCTGAACAACAAAATACGTCGTCGTCCGTAGTTGTATCGTGCGTTGGCACTAACTCAAGAAGTTCCTCCACCAAGCTGAACTCAGCATCAACACCTCTCACAAATACCGCAGGCTGAGCAACACCCATTACGTCCGTGGTTTCATCCAAAACCAAAGAGAAAAAAGGAACTTTAGTCTTCTCTTTCAATTGCGTTTCCACTTCTTTTGCCATTTGCCATGCGTATGCAAACTGTTCTCAGTGATAGAGGAACTGTTACGAAAACTGGAAGAGTCAGTGGACAGAAGATGGTTGCGTCACTCGCAAAACACACTATAACGAGTTCTCCATGCTGAAGGGACGCGCTGTTTTGGTTATTTAAAGGGATGTGTGATAGCTCACTCTCTATGGACTACCACTGTGGATGACTTGGTTCTCCTCCTATAAATACATTAAAATGGAGACGTAAAATCGATGGCAAAACAACGTAATGCTTTATATATCTATATGAACTTTCCTCTTTATCTCTTTTTTGTTGTATCCCGAAAGATTTGGCCTTGCTTTCCTTAGTATCCAAACTGATTACGAATATCTCATGAAGGAGTTGAAAATGTCGATTCACATTGTGCTTCATCCACGCCGATAAAACAGCATTTCGAAACAGACACTGAGGGCCGGTTAATGTTGCAACAAAGAAGTGATTTTCTTCTCACTTTGGGCTGAAGGATAGAGATTCGTTTTGAGGGTCTTAGCTGCTCCTCAGTCATTTTCCTCTCATTAATGTTGTCATACCACGAACGCCAAAGAGACTCTGACACCGACAATACTAACGACACGGCCGGCCGATGTGGCCGAGCGGTTCTAGGCGCTTCAGTTTGGAACCACGCGGCCGTTACGGTCGCAGGTTCGAATCCTGCCTCGGGCATGGATGTGTGTGATGTCCTTAGGTTAGTTAGGTTTAAGTAGTACTAAGTTCTAGGGGACTGATGACCTCAGGAGTTAAGTCCCATAGTGCTCAGAGCCATTTGAACCATTTTGAACTAACGACACGAAGTAAACAGGCCAAATGTCAGCAGAGAGGTGGAGGGGAACTGCTGGCTGACGCGCCCGCAGCAAGCAGTGTGGGCACTGACGGGCTCCCGCGCCTTCAATACCGCCTTTGCCCGCCCCTGTGCTACTTGATTTACAGTGGCAGAGTAGTAGCTGTAGCTATTTAACCTTGTCTCCTGGGTAAAAGCAATGCTATTAACAGCCCTAAAAATAGTTTTAAAAGTACACGTGTGTAGACAGTTGAAGTAGATCCTCTTTTGCTGGCGGTGGAATCATTATGTCTCATGGCAAGCTTGCGTGCGACCTCCGAGCCTGGAGCATGTGGACAGTGGCAGAGAATGCTGCTTTCTCGATCGCGCAGAGGAAAGATGAATTTCAGGACTGTCAAATAGGACTTACATTTTGTGTTTGTTGTTCATTATATGTCACTCTTTTTATCCGTGCAACTAATTTAAGTAAAGATACCACGATTTTCATCCGTGACAACTGATCTGCCTTCTGCATAAGGGTACACGAATGCTAGTCTTAATCACTTATTACTAAGACACTGTTTCAGGTACCCTCGAAATCTGGTTTCAGTGCATGGGAAAACCATGAAATACGCGTTCATAGTACACGGACACGATTTCCACTGCCAACCGTAACAAATCTAAGACCTCACCAAGTTCTGTTCTGTTTCTCGTCTATCTATAGGAAGTAGATGAAAGGATATTTTACTGTGACAGTCACCATTTTATTCTTACCTTTACGTTCGGAACGTCCTATCTTCAGGTGCCTCCCGATTAAATTATGTTTTCCTGGTAGTTGTTTTGGTGGCAACTCAGTTTTGCTAGTAAAAATTCCTTCTTAACACGAAACTGTTTGGAGAAATTGAGAACTAGTACAGTGAAATCCGTTTACTAAAGAAAGCAAAAGGAATTAGCATTACACGCTGTACATACACTTGAATTTTGGAAATCGAATCTTAACTGTGGCACGTAGGTACAATAAACAATTATTAAGATGCGAATGATAACGTGAACAAGTTAAACATAAAGAGCAACACTGATGTTAACCGTACTAGGCACAACAGATCAAGGATAACTTAAAAGTCATGAATCGCACGTTATACAGGGTGTCCCAGCTATCTTGTCCACCCAAAATATCTCTGGAACAATAACAGCTATTGGAAAACGACGTTCACCGGTATCAATGATGGGCTGGGGCCCATGAATGTACATATTTGGAAACATTCTAAAACGAAAGCATATCTGTTTTTTAACACAAACTTATGTTTTTTTAAATGGACCTCCTATATTTTTTCTTCAGCAATCCATAGCATGACAAAGCACATACACAATGGCGTTGATTGCATCGCAATATTCCCATTACATCCCGAGATATTGAGACGCGAAGTTGACGCTTGAAACACCCGACATGCGCTGCTAGCGCACGTCCTGAGGCTCAGGCGTGAACCCCATGCTGCCCATAATCGCGATGTGATTGACATGTGTAATCACACCTCCATACTTATCAAGAGGTCCGAAACGAATAATACGCGATTACCGGCAACATGGGGTTCACGCCTGAGCCTCAGGACGTGCGCTAGCAGCGCATGTCGGGTGTTTCAAGCGTCAACTTCGCGTCTTAATATCTCGGGATGTAATGGGAATATTGCGATGCATTCAACGCCATTGTGTATGTGCTTTGTCATGCTATGGATTGCTGAAGAAAAAATATAGGAGGTCCATTTAAAAAAAAAAAACTCAAGTTTGTGGTAAAAAAAACACATATGCTTTCGTTTTAGAATGTTTGGGCCCCAGCCCTACATTGATACCGGTGAAAGTCGTTTTCCAATAGCTGTTATTGTTCCAGAGATATTTTGGGTGGACAAGATAGCTGGGACACCCTGTATACAGAATAAGAATGAATATGATAAGAGATACTTTCCTCCGTTATAGAGCGCGAATCATATGAAGTTAGGGTGGAAGCGCTTGTAGAAGGTGCGTATTGAGCGGCGTAAATATTTTGAATACATTACTAGAATCATCTCTCTATTTTTGTCACCGTATTTTGTTCATTTGCGAAAGTATTAAAAAAAATTCCAACTTTCCGTATAGGTTAATTCTAAAGCATTTATTCGTTCTGTACAGAAGGCGAGGAAGTAAGTAACAGGGAAGAAACGTTAAAAGTTGCAAGGAGCTGTCATACTCTGCTGTTGTATATGACACACATCCTTATCCACGTTTTTCTAACTGCAGATGTCCTATGTATAAATGAAACGTTTCAAAGAACACCATCAGCATGGCAGCGAAGCTAAAATATAGTCGCTACTGTACTTATCGTGTTGAGTGGCACATTTTAATTACACATAGGACATCTGCACTCACACGTTCTAGGCTACGAGCGTGCTTCATATATCAGACCAGTAAGGCATATAAACTATAGCAGATTTTTGAGTATGACCAAACAGCCAACGAATGGTATGTGAAAACTGCCTAAAGATTAAATTGTGGCATAGTACGAAAACAAAGTCCTAGTTGACAGTTGAAGGCGACATGTAGTCATTTAATAAATTCATGAGTTCAAATAAAATAATTGTTTACCATTTTATAATTCTTCTTGCGAATGAATGTTGTATTTTTGTGCCAGAAAGGAACCATTTTCATGTTTAATGAGTACGCAAAACCCAGCTATCTTGATTCTTTTATCCCCATAGTTCCGATTTAGTTTACGTCTCCGAAAAGTTTCATTTTCAGATCGATTTCCACGGCGAATTGTTTCAATAGCTACTTTAACAGCTACTATACAGACATAATGACGAGGGCACGTGTCCCAAACATGTAGTTCTGGGCAAAAGAAGTGCAAAGTTAAGCGGTAGTGACACAGTAAACATCTTCATTCATTTATATATAGTGACACAAACGTCACTGTCTTCATAAAAACGACGAAGAAGATCAAATTAATTAAAAATGTTTGGATTTTGTGCATGATCTGCAGTTCAGTAGATTGGTCCATGCATTTAGGAACGAAATGGAGCTCATTCTCAGGAACATTTGCGTCATATATTTAGCGTCTCATGGTTTACGGAAAGGACCCAGAAGGAATGTCGATGAAATCTGAACTACGACTACCTACCACCGACGTGCGCGAGCGATTTATCACAGCTTCCAGCTCCCGGTCAGCTGCCTAACTTAAGCTGACGCGTACCTTGATTAAGTAGCAGGGACGAGATCTCGTCAAACTTCCGTCTACTGTTAGCAGTCAAGGGCTGAACGCTTGTTTAAACTTGGTCCGACAGGCGGGTTTTCTTTTAACCTGTTTCACCGTAGTTTCCCCACAAGAAACAATTACTCAAACGGGACAGACCAATTTCTTTCAATGTTTATTAGCTCCTTAAGCTCCTACATCGATCTCTAATCAAAACAAATGTTATAACGCCATCTAATTTGGTTACCCTCTCACAGCCGGCAGCTACCGCGATTTTTTCAAAATTGTTTCAAATTCATTTCATAAAATGTTAAGGATATCAGAGTATTCCGTAGCTACTTTCTAGAAAAGGAGCTGCAGCGTTCTTTCATGAAAAACATCTTTGGAACACTTGAGAATTATAATTTTTACGACCAGAGATTCACAGAAGAGGCAAATGTAAAATAATACTTACATCTTTGAAATATGAAGGCAAGAAGTCAGCTCAAAAAGTAATGTTGCATACTTCTATGACGTTAGACAAGTGACTATTTTATGTCTAGGCAACATATAGATTGAAGATGTCATATTTAACCAACATCTTTTGTTTTTGTGACTGTTGAATTGTTTTCATTCTCATGTTGCTGCTGTGCGAACATGTCAGAAGTGTTTCCAGACAAAACCTCGTCTAGTTCCTGCTCTCAGCAGCTTAACTACATTTTCCATAGCCTTTTGTTCAAATGTGTGTGAAATATTATGGGACTTATCTGCTAAGGTCATCAGTCCCTAAGCTTACACACCACTTAACCTAAATTATCCTAAGGACAAACACACACACCCATGCCCGAGGGAGGACTCGAACCACCGCCGGGACCAGCCGCACAGTAAATGACTGCAGCGTCTGAGACCACTCGGCTAACCCCACAGCCTTCTGTCTAAAGCAGTTTGGTGTGATGCAGTATAAAAGCCGAGAGTCAGTTAGCAAAATCAACTGCTTATTCGGAAGCAAAGACGCCGCAAAATGCTCCCCCGTAGAGTTTCTCTGATCGTCCACACACGGGACTTGAAGGCTAACGTGGTCGAGGCCGTGGCTGGTGAGCGCTTAGTTACCATTGGACGGGGCATGCTCGCGAACAGACTCCCCGACGGCAATGCTCTCTAGCGGCAGTTTTTAGTGTCTCGCGCTCACACAACAGAGATTTTCCTTTCGTGAACACTTGTGCGTAAACTTCTTTATTGAATCTAAAGAACAATGGAGGAAACTCCCAAGAATATTGTGAACTTCTCAGCGGATTCAGAGGCGCTTCAGACGTGACAAAGAGATCTTTAACATTATCCATTTCGTCCAAGAAAAAATGTCACTGACGACATATTCCAACAAGCAAGCAAAGTTTCAAACATTTGCAATGTACTAAAATTATTATCTCTGTGGGATATTAAACATAGATGCTCAACTCGAGAAAGTATGCAGCAGAATATACTATACTTATACACACTGCAATTGGCCCCCAAGTTTATGTTCCTCAGTTTTTTGCCCCTTTAACGCTCAGTTCACTGTGAAACAACGCTTCCGTTTCTAGATAATCAGTAGGGATCCACGCAGATACTGGTTATGTACGAGGCCTCCGATTTTTTTTCTCCGGACTGGAAAGAGATAGAAACATGCGCATTGTTTTAAAATGAGGCCGCATTCATTGTCAATACGTCCCAGAGATGGCAGCACCGTACGGCAGATGGAAGTTTACCGCCAGCGGCGAGAATGAGAACTGTTTTAATTACTTAAAATGGCGACGTTTTCCTTACTTGAACAGCGTGCAATCATTCGTTTTCTGAATTTGCATGGTGTGAAACCAATTGAAATTCATCAACAGTTGAAGGAGACATGTGGTGATGGAGTTATGGATGTGTCGAAAGTGCGTTCGTGGGTGCGACAGTTTAATGAAGGCAGAACATCGTGTGACAACAAACTGAAACAACCTCGGGCTCGCACAAGCCGGTCTGACGACATGATCGAGAAAGTGGAGAGAATTGTTTTGGGGGATCGCCGAATGACTGTTGAACAGATCGCCTCCAGAGTTGGCATTTGTGTGGGTTCTGTGCACACAATCCTGCATGACGACCTGAAAATGCGAAAAGTGTCATCCAGGTGGGTGCTACGAATGCTGATGGACGACCACATGGCTGCCCGTGTGGCATGTTGCCAAGCAATGTTGACGCGCAACGACAGCATGAATGGGACTTTCTTTTCCTCGGTTGTGACAATGGATGAGATGTGGATGCCATTTTTCAATCCAGAAACAAAGCGCCAGTCAGCTCAATGGAAGCACACAGATTCACCGCCACCAAAAAAATTTCGGGTAACCACCAGTGCTGAAAAAATGATGGTGTCCATGTCCTGGGACAGCGAGGGCGTAATCCTTACCCATTGCGTTCCAAAGGGCACTACGGTAACAGGTGCATCCTACGAAAATGTTTTGAAGAACAAATTCCTTCCTGCACTGCAACAAAAACGTCTGGGAAGGGCTGCGCATGTGCTGTTTCACCAAGACAACGCACCCGCACATCGAGCTAACGTTACGCAACAACCTTGAAGTGATTCCTCATGCTCCCTACTCACCTGACCTGGCTCCTAGTGACTTTTGGCTTTTTCCAACAATGAAAGACTCTCTCCGTGGCCGCACATTCACCAGCCGTGCTGCTATTGCCTCAGCGATTTTCCAGTGGTCAAAACAGACTCCTAAAGAAGCCTTCGCCGCTGCCATGGAATAATGGCGTCAGCGTTGTGAAAAATGTGTACGTCTGCAGGGCGATTACGTCGAGAAGTAACGCCAGTTTCATCGATTTCGGGTGAGTAGTTAATTAGAAAAAAAATCGGAGGCCTTAGGACTTGAATGCACCTCGTAAAAAACTGGAGTAGTCCATATGCCCACCCAATGCTTTCTCACCTTGAAGTTTTAACCACCGAAATTTTTACAATAAATCAGATATATCTTTAATTTTCCGACTCCTTGAACAGTATATTTCCGTAGTTAGTAAGTTATAATACGGAAACCATTAAGTAAAACTATTTAGCTACGTAAGCTGTATTTTAATATGGCTGCCTGGGCCAGCCTGTGACGCGGAAAGCGAAATTACTTCGAACTGGTTCACGGATCGTAGCACGTTGTCCACATCCGACATGACTTGTGACTTTCACGTACGTGAAAGTTTCGTAACGTGAAATTCCACATTGTAACGTCACAAAACTCGGCTTACTCATGAAAATTATTTTTTAATTCTGTAAAGAAAAATTTATTTGACTTTCTCTGCACCAAACATGGTTTAGGATAATAACAATCTACAGCTATGCAAAATGAGCTGTGGCTAATAAAAATGATTAAAAAGTTTTTAACAGCCGTTACCACTCACAATTTGTTGACTTGCCGGCCTACATTTTCATTACAGTGATTTGTTTCAAGGCATAGGCATCACCATCAGTAATTTATTAGCATGTAAACGTTTTGCAGTATACATATGCAGTATATTTCACGATGTCAGCGAAAAACTGCTAGAGGCTACATATCGCACCAGAGGATATTTCTGGGAAGCACTGTATTATTTTGGACTTTTTTTTACGAGCTATATGCAAATGACGTTAGAATATTTCTGAGAATGAATGACAGTTGCACGCTAATTAACTTTGAACACATATTGAAAAAAAAATTACGAGATGCTTCATTGATTCGGTAAACGCCTGAGCTCCGGTCACAAATGATGTAATGAATATATCGCAATAACTGAAAAACTATGGAGGGCTGGGGTTCGGATCAGAGTTTTCTGCTTATGGCGAGCAGTCTTCTTACTCATTCGACTATGCTTTTTAATTATGCCGCTGCAATAACTGTTTCTGGCGACGAATCTCCCCTCCCGAGTAGGCCTGACTCAAAATTTCATTGTCATAATTGATTTCTCCAAGTGTTTCCAAGCATCAGAGGCAGAGCTTCTCCCATGGAATAGGCTACTGCTCGCAAAAAGCGCTAAATCTAGGTTCGAGTCCCAGCTAATTAATACCTATGTGCAGTTTTTATTGATAATATTCTCTTGTCAGGTACCGAGGAACACTTGACACTTCTAAAGGTTCGTTCTGAAATTCACTTCCAGAGGTTGATCACGTTTATTTGCCGGGCGTTCTGATGCAACGAACACTTGTCACCAGTGGCACGTGACTCGTTCAGAATAATTCGATCGCCACCATTATGATCACACTGCACCCTAGTGCAAACACTTCTGGTGGGAGGCGTGTATCTTGTTGCGCAAGAAAACGTTTACATTGGCTCACGGTGCACGCTGCTAACAAAACAGTGAAATGTCCTCTTGCCTCTTCCCCGCAGGCTTGAACTGTGGCAGAGGTACGAGGCTATCGTATGTACAGGCCAGTAGTGTCGATCCCGACGCACGACCATTAGGTACCTATGTACAGACGTAAATGACCAGTGATGTGGATGCTGTCGCTACTGGAATGGCTCTTCATCGCGTCGTTGTGTCCGGCCACGCTCACATGCCTCACGTCGTCCATCGTCGAATATTCGCCGTCTCGCTGCGAGGTGTAGCCGCGCGGTCTTAGGCGCCTTCTCACGGTCTGCGCGGCTCCCCTCTTTCGGAGGTTCGAGTCCTCCCTCGGGCACGGATGGGTGTTGGCCCTAGCGTAAGTTAATTTTAGTTAGGTTAAGTAGTGTGTAAGCTTAGGGGCTGATGACCTCAGCAGTTTGGTCCCATAAGACCTTACGACAAATTTCCAAATTTCGCCGTCTCTTTTGTTAATCTAACACACTGATGAACAACGCTTAAGAACTCGTAGAACGAAGATTTTATTAACAAACTCTATCCATACGTTTCTACCAATGACTGTCACCAGCCATCCCCTCAGCTGGATAGATATGGTCGTCCCAAGTGAACATGGTTTGGCCAGATATTGCTAGACACTTAATGTGACAGTCAGTCGTGTAGTCCGAGAGTATTCGAACTTTATGTCTACTAGGGATGACCATTTATTTATGTTAAGTCTCAGCTGAAAGGTATCATAGTCAAGTCTGTCTGCAAATCGTAACAATTTATTATCAACATGTGTTGAAATTGCGTTATATTTCCGCATCAGCGATCACTGTCACTGTATACATCTGTCGATGTACACTGTGTCAGCAGGCTACACATTTAACGATTTCAGCAACAGATGCCAAATACACTCCTGGAAATTGAAATAAGAACACCGTGAATTCATTGTCCCAGGAAGGGGAAACTTTATTGACACATTCCTGGGGTCAGATACATCACATGATCACACTGACAGAACCACAGGCACATAGACACAGGCAACAGAGCATGCACAATGTCGGCACTAGTACAGTGTATATCCACCTTTCGCAGCAATGCAGGATGCTATTCTCCCATGGAGACGATCGTAGAGATGCTGGATGTAGTCCTGTGGAACGGCTTGCCATGCCATTTCCACCTGGCGCCTCAGTTGGACCAGCGTTCGTGCTGGACGTGCAGACCGCGTGAGACGACGCTTCATCCAGTCCCAAACATGCTCAATGGGGGACAGATCCGGAGATCTTGCTGGCCAGGGTAGTTGACTTACACCTTCTAGAGCACGTTGGGTGGCACGGGATACATGCGGACGTGCATTGTCCTGTTGGAACAGCAAGTTCCCTTGCCGGTCTAGGAATGGTAGAACGATGGGTTCGATGACGGTTTGGATGTACCGTGCACTATTCAGTGTCCCCTCGACGATCACCAGTGGTGTACGGCCAGTGTAGGAGATCGCTCCCCACACCATGATTCCGGGTGTTGGCCCTGTGTGCATCGGTCGTATGCAGTCCTGATTGTGGCGCTCACCTGCACGGCGCCAAACACGCATACGACCATCATTGGCACCAAGGCAGAAGCGACTCTCATCGCTGAAGACGACACGTCTCCATTCGTCCCTCCATTCACGCCTGTCGCGACACCACTGGAGGCGGGCTGCACGATGTTGGGGCGTGAGCGGAAGACGGCCTAACGGTGTGCGGGACCGTAGCCCAGCTTCATGGAGACGGTTGCGAATGGTCCTCGCCGATACCCCAGGAGCAACAGTGTCCCTAATTTGCTGGGAAGTGGCGGTGCGGTCCCCTACGGCACTGCGTAGGATCCTACGGTCTTGGCGTGCATCCGTGCGTCGCTGCGGTCCGGTCCCAGGTCGACGGGCACGTGCACCTTCCGCCGACCACTGGCGACAACATCGATGTACTGTGGAGGCCTCACGCCCCACGTGTTGAGCAATTCGGCGGTACGTCCACCCGGCCTCCCGCATGCCCACTATACGCCCTCGCTCAAAGTCCGTCAACTGCACATACGGTTCACGTCCACGCTGTCGCGGCATGCTACCAGTGTTAAAGACTGCGATGGAGCTCCGTATGCCACGGCAAACTGGCTGACACTGACGGCGGCGGTGCACAAATGCTGCGCAGCTAGCGCCATTCGACGGCCAACACCGCGGTTCCTGGTATGTCCGCTGTGCCGTGCGTGTGATCATTGCTTGTACAGCCCTCTCGCAGTGTCCGGAGCAAGTATGGTGGGTCTGACACACCGGTGTCAATGTGTTCTTTTTTCCATTTCCAGGAGTGTAGTTATCTTTCTATTACGCGCCACGAGGAAAAGTAAATATTCTGGGAACAGAAAGAAATAGTTATTTCAAACAAAATCCTTCTTATACTTAAGAGAGTAGTCACGCACAATGTATTTATAACAACAAGCTGGGAGACCTTCGCATTACACCACACGTATCAAACTCACTTCAATTGCTCGCATAAAGGAAAACAACGATACATTAAAACAAGCAATGCAACATGCTCTTCTGATAGGACGAGCGTGCATTAAGGCTGACGGACTCGAAAATTTATTGCTGATTCCTTGAAAGTGAATGAGAAATGTTGTAAATTTATCGAGAACTGATGAAAATTTCTATGAAATTCTGAAAACGTATTATGAATTTTTGTAAATTTGTAACCTCACAAATCAATATAAATAAATTAAAGCGTTTGTGGGTGAAGCTTACCATACCTCTAAAACCATGCAGCGTCAGTGACTGGTTTTTGTGTATTGCGTTACATTGGTTGTGCTCTATAGAGGTTGTGCCGTGATAGCTGCTCCTTTGTGGAGAAAAAGTGTTTGAGGTGGCCATCACATCAAGGTAAAAACTTCGAGATTTTCCATCATATTCTAAAGCTTTTACAATTATGCTCTAATGTTAACGAAGGTTTTCGAATGTCACAGAATATCCTACAATGTTCCAGAATACAGCCTGGAAACGACGCTACCGCACTGATTCGCACTCCGACGAGATCATATTAACCGGTGAGATGCAAAACGTACACGAGTGTATTGTACCTTAGTACACATTCAGATTTTAGCCTGTAGCTAGCTTTGTAATACAAGTTCAGTACATTTGCTTATTCTGTTTTTAAATTATGGCATTAACTTTTTATTCGCTGCAGTATTTTTCTGAAATTAAAAAAAATGACTCCGATGAATTAAGTTTTTTCCAAACGTAAAACATGTTCCAAGATATAAAATGGTCACATACCTAGGAACAAACATTCAACTGAAATTTAAAAGCGTTGCGACTGACAGAATCTTGTCAGTGCCGTATTTAATCATCAGTCTATTACAATATTACTCCACTACGCACAAAAAATGAGTAACTGAAATCAAATTAAACATTAGTGTTATGATTAACCAGTTACAAGTTAAATATATTTTTAAATTAAAGCTATAGGAAAGTAACAAAAATTTCCAATTTCAAGACATATAAAATTGAGACATTAAAGAAAATCAGTTAATTTGGGAATATCCCATGTTCCATGCTAAAAGACCGTCTTCTGTTTCAAGGTACAAGGTGGTGAGCGACCGATGAAATAAGGCTTTACCGTCTGCACGATATATAATTAGTTTTAAAATATATGTAGAATTTTACTTCTTACAATATTCCCTAACCGACGAATTAACAATGTATTCCAAATAGCCGTCATATATTATAAAGCACTTATAGAACTCTAAATATTTACAAATGCTGCACGAAACATAACCTTATGTCTAGCAACAACAAAAACTGTATAAAATGAAGGAAACTGCTTATGCTGCTGTCCAGTGCGTATTCTTTCATATTATTCTAAAGTGACAGTAGATTGAAGTGCTCCCCAAAAAACATTATGTGTTCTTAAATACTTTCGCTTAATAAAGACAGACGGAGAAAGTGTATACCTTTACTGAAAGAAACTACGATAACAAAGAGTGGTTATGTCAGCGAAAAATTTCAGCAACAAAGAAATGATGTAGTTTAACAAAACAAAAAAAAAGCGAATACAGAATATGATAACAGTGGAAGAAAACATATTTAAATCCACAGATACAATGATGAACCAAGTCGAAAGCGTAAAATTTCCATCCGAATTCCTAAATTCGCACAGTGTTCCCGGTATGTTTTCGAAGAAAAACTTTTAAACAACATCATAATAGCGGAAATATTAACAGAAAAAAACAGAAAAAACAAGCAAATCAGTATACACACCACGAATTCCAATAATTTGAACTAACATATCATTTAGCTTTAAAAGGCTCGTATCTCTGATAGAATTAGCGTGCAGTATCATCATCAGCACAGCACAAGGGAAACATGTCCAATATTGCAGAGTAACTTTAAAAGAATCGTGTTTTTTTAATAACCTCTTCTGCTCTTCCGCACCGATGACCAGAATACACTCCTCTGCCACTGGCAGTTATGATGACACATCCGAAAACTCCTTAAAGTGAAGAAACGCTGGGACTGGTGCAAGGTCCGACTAGGCACACGGGAGAAGGGGTTTATTAGTTATTGGGAGCTCCAACGTTAGGCGGGTGATGGAACCCCTTAGGGAAATAGCGGAAAGGTCGGGGAAGAAGGCCACGGTTCACTCTGTCTGCTTGCCGGGGGGTCTCATCCGAGATGTGGAGGAGACCCTGCCGGCGGCGATAGAGAGCACTGGGTGCACCCGACTGCAAATTGTTGCTCATGTCGGCACCAATGACTCCTGCCGTCTGGATTCAGAGGTCATCCTCAGTTCGTACAGGCGGTTGGCGGAATTGGTGAAGGCGGAAAGCCTCGATCGCGGGGAGAAATCCGAGCTAACTATTTGTAGTATCGTTCCCAGAACCGATCGCCGTCCTCTGGTTTAGAGCCGAGTAGAAGGCTTAAACCAGAGGCTCAGACGATTCTGCGGAGATCTGGGGTGCAAATTTCTCGACCTCCGCTATCGGGTGGAGAAATGTAGGGTCCCCCTGAATAGGTCAGGCGTGCACTACACGCCGGAAGCGACTACAAGGGTAGCGGAGTACGTGTGGAGTGCACATGTGGGTTTTTTAGGTTAGAGAATTCCCTCCCTAGTCTTGACAAGACGCCTCCTGAGACGCGGCAAGGTAGGAGTAGGCAAAATGCAACAGGGAATAACAATAATAATGTGCTAATAGTAAACTGCAGGAGCGTCTACAGAAAGGTCCCAGAACTGCTCTCATTAATAAACGGTCACAATGCCCGTATAGTACTAGGGACAGAAAGTTGGCTGAAACCAGACGTAAACAGTAATGAAATCCTAAACTCAGATTGGAATGTATACCGCATAGACAGGCTGGACAGTGAAGGGGGAGGCGTGTTTATAGCGATAAGAAGTGCAACAGTAATGAAGGAAATTGACGGAGATCCGAAATGTGAAATAATTTGGGTGCAGGTCACGGTTTAAGCAGGCTCAGACATGGTAATTGGATGTCTCTATAGGCCCCCTGGCTCAGCAGCTCTTGTGGCTGAGCACCTGAAGGCTAATTTGGAAAATATTTCGAGTAGATTTCCCCACCATGTTATAGTTCTGGGTGGAGATTTTAATTTGCCGGATATAGAATGGGAGACTCAAACGTTCATAACGGGTGGCAGGGACAAAGAATCCAGCGAAATTTTTTTAAGTGCTTTATCTGAAAACTATCTTGAGCAGTTAAACAGAGAACCGACTCGTGGCGATAACATATTAGACCTCCTGGTGACAAACAGACCCGAACTATTTGAAACACTTAACGCAGAACAGGGAATCAGCGATCATAAAGCGGTTACTGCATCGATGATTTCAACCGTAAATAGAGATATTAAGAAAGGTAGGAAACTTTTTCTGTTTAGCAAAAGTGACAAAAGCAGATTACAGAGTACCTGATGGCTCAACACAAAAATTTTGTCTCAAGTACAGATAGTATAGTTCAAAACCATCGTACAATATGCGTTAGATGAGTATGTGCCAAGCAAGATCGTAAGAGATGGAAAAGAGCCACCGAGGTACAACAACCGAGTTAGAAAACTGCTGCGGAAGCAAAGGGAACTTCACAGCAAACATAAACATAGCCAAAGCCTTGCAGACAAACAAAAATTACGCTAAGCGAAATGTAGTGTGAGGAGGGCTATGCGAGAGGCGTTCAGTGAATTCGAAAGTAAAGTTCTCTGTACTGACTTGGCAGAAAATCCTAAGAAATTTTGGTCTTACGTCAAAGCGGTAGGTGGATCAAAACAAAATGTCCAGACACTCTGTGACCAAAATGGTACTGAAACAGAGGATGACAGACTAAAGGCCAAAATACTAAATATCTTTTTCCAAAGCTGTTTAACAGAGGAAGACTGCACTGTAGTTCCTTCTCTAGATTGTCGCACAGATGACAAAATGGTAGATATCGAAATAGACGACAGACGGATAGAGAAACAATTAAAACCGCTCAAAAGAGGAAAGGCCGCGGGACCTGATGGGATACCAGTTCGATTTTACACAGAGTGCGCGAAGGAACTTGCCCCCCTTCTTGCAGCGGTGTACCGTAGGTCTCTAGAAGAGCGTAGCGTTCCAAAGGATTGGAAAAGAGCACAGGTCGTCCCCGTTTTCAAGAAGAGACGTCGAACAGATGTGCAGAACTATAGACCTATATCTCTAACGTCGATCAGTTGTAGAATTTTGGAACACGTATTACGTTCAAGTATAATGACTTTTCTGGAGACTAGAAATCTACTCTGTAGGAATCAGCATGGGTTTCGAAAAAGACGGTCGTGTGAAACCCAGCTCGCGCTATTCGTCCACGAGACTCAGAGGGCCATAGACACGGGTTCCCAGGAATATGCCGTGTTTCTTGACTTCCGCAAGGCGTTCGATACAGTTCCCCACAGTCGTTTAATGAAAAAAGTAAGAGCATATGGACTATCAGACCAATTATGTGATTGGATTGAAGAGTTCCTAGATAACAGAACGCAGCATGTCATTCTCAATGAAGAGAAGTCTTCCGAAGTAAGAGTGATTTCAGGCGTGCCGCAGGGGAGTGTCGTAGGATCGTTGCTATTCACAATATACATAAATGACCTTGTGGATGACATCGGAAGTTCACTGAGGCTTTTTGCGGATGATGCTGTGGTATATCGAGAGGTTATAACAATGGAAAATTGTACTGAAATGCAGGAGGATCTGCAGCGAATTGACGCATGGTGCAGGGAATGGCAATTGAATCTTAATGTAGACAAGTGTAATGTGCTGCGAACACATAGAAAGATAAATCCCTTATCATTTAGCTACAAAATAGCAGGTCAGCAACTGGAGGCAGTTAATTCCATAAATTATCTGGGAGTACGCATTAGGAGTGATTTAAAATGGAATGATCATATAAAGTTAATCGTTGGTAAAGTAGATGCCAGACTGAGATTCATTGGAAGAATCCTAAGGAAATGCAATCCGAAAACAAAGGAAGTTGGTTACAGTACGCTTGTTCGCCCACTGCTTGAATACTGCTCAGCAGTGTGGGATCAGTACAAGATAGGGTTGATAGAAGAGATAGAGAAGATCCAACGGAGAGCAGCGCGCTTCGTTACAGGATTGTTTAGTAATCTCGAAAGCGTTACGGAGATGATAGAGAAACTCCAGTGGAAGACTCTGCAGGAGAGACACTCAGTAGCTTGGTACGTGCTTTTGTTAAAGTTTCGAGAACATACCTTCACCGAAGAGTCAAGCAGTATATTGCTCCCTCCTACGTATATCTCGCGAAGAGACCATGAGGATAAAATCAGAGAGATTAGAGCCCACTTAGAAGCATACCGACAATCCTTCTTTCCACGAACAATACGAGACTGGAATAGAAGGGAGAACCGATAGAGGTACTCAAGGTACCCTCCGCCACACACCTTCAGGTGTCTTGTGGAGCATGGATGTAGATGTAGATGTAGATGTAGAAGACATGTACATGTCTCAACTCTGCCCTCCCTGTCAACTCCTTCATGTACTGGTCTGTCTTTCACCACCATCTTACTGGTAACCATCCAGCCCCACATTACCCTCTTCTCCATGACAACTGCCCCTTCTCTGACAACCTCAGTAAAGCTAGTTATTTTGCTTTCCACCTTTCGGAGGTCTTCCCCATTCTCAACGATCCCAATTTTGATTACTCCCTCTTCTCCACAGTCCTTAAATGCACTAATACCTCTGACGTGACACTCACCTCCAGTTTCTGGTACTTGGATCACACTCCCATTACCGCACATGAAATCAAACTTGTCCTCCAATCCAAAAGCAACACTGGCCCTAGTCACAATGGTGTCACCCATCGCCACCTCAAGAAATCCCCCACTCCTCCTTCCCGACTGTCCTTGGTACCCTGTATAACATCCTCCTCTCCGCTAGCTTTTACCCTGACCTGTGGAAGACCTCCCGTGTCCTGCTGTTCCCTAAGCCTACCAAACCCCCCTCTGACACCTCTTCCTATCGTCCCATCTGCCTTACCTCCGTGTTCAGTAAGGTATTCAAGTCCATTCTCTCCCGCCGTATTCATCACCATCTTAACCAACACCACCTATTACCCCTTACCCAGTGTGGCTTCTGGCCCTCCTTTTCAGCTGATGACCAGCTGCTTAACCTTACCAGTCTTCTTTCCCTCCAACTTAACTCCCCTTGGACTGCTATCTTTGTTTCCCTCAACCTCCAAAACGCCTAAGACCGTTTCTGGGATCCAGAGCACCTCTCTGTACTCCAGACCTACGCTCTTCCCATCAACTTCATCCGTGTCATTGCTTCCTTCCTCTCCCATCGTCCCTCCTATGCCACTATCCACGATACCAACTTCTGTACTTTCTATCCCATCGCCAGTGTGCACCAAGGCTCCATCCTTTCTCCTCTCCTCTATCTCCTGTATACTGCAGACATGCCCAAACCTCCCCTGCCTGTTCACCTCCTCCAATTTGCTGATGGCACCGCCTTCCTGGCTCTCTGTCCTACCCTCAATGGTCCCAATGCACTCTTCAAACCCACCTCGACCAGGTCATCACCTGGTGCAACCAGTTGCTCCTTCACATCAATCCTTCCAATGGCCAGGCAATCATCATAGGTTGCACCACCCGCTCCTTCCATCTCCACAGTTTTTACCTCACCTCACTCCTACCCTTAAATGTATTGTCCTGCCTTTACCTTTGTGTACCGCCCTCTCTCCATCTCCACACCCTCCACCTCCTTTCCCAATGCAACTTCCAGCGCCTACCCCTCACAGATTATGAGCTTTGCCCTGATCTCTACCCCTCCTACCAACTCTAACGCTACATTCCCCCCTCCTAATCCTCAGGGCTCCCTCTCCCCTCCTTTCCCTTCCCCTGAGCGGTTTTCTTCCCTCCTTCACCCCCTCCCTCTCCTGTGCATCCCATCTGTGTGTCTGCACTCCCTCCTGACTTGCCTTGCCTCTCCATCTCCTACCCTGCCCTCTCCTACCCCTTGGTGCAACCTCCAGCACCCTCTATTGTGAAATCACAATAAAGAAAAAAACTACTGATTGTATTCCTCTTTTTAGTTTACATCACACAATTATCACTGAAGAATTTCTGTAGGCAATCCACTAGTTGCGTTTTTCCCTTAGTTTGCTGCAGATATGAAGATGGTCTTTGTTGGCCGAAACTGGTATTCTGAGGACCTACAAGTTTGTGACCATAGACGTGAAATAAAAGAAATGTATTTTACGTTTTCGGGTCTCGGTTCCATTCACGACCACGTTGCAGTATGTGAAAGAATATTTTTGTCGAGTGTAATGAACTCCCCTCCTTCTATGGTGTCTAACGTGTCTTTTCCATATATAATCCATGCCTCGTTAAATATTTCGTAGTTTCCTACTTTGGGTTTCACCCATTTCTCGGTTCTAAGTATAAAATGAGCACGACAGCATTACTGGGCCGGCCGCTGTGGCCAAGTGGTTCTAGGCGCTTCAGTCCGGAACCACGCAGCTCCTACGGTCGCAGGTTCCAATCCTGCCTCAGGCATGGATATGTGTGATGTCCTTAGGTTAGTTAGCTTTAATTAGTTCTACGTCTATGGCACTGATGACCTCAGATGTTAAGTAACATAGCGCTTAGAGCCATCTGAACCATTTAGCATTCCTGGAGGGCTGTATATTAACCTCGCGGCGGTCGCATGGGTCTGACAGACCCGACAATTCCAGACATACTCTACAGGAAATAGCCGTTGCGGAGGTAGTGACCTGACGTCCGGTGGTCCTCTCCCTCCACTCGTCCTGTGCGAGGGGGAAACCTCAGCACGACTGCAGTTCTCAAACTGTTGTGTAAGTGTACTTATCTCTGTTGAGTTTTCATCTGCGGGGCCCGCTGACCTTCCTTGTCACAGTAAGTTTTATTTATTTTTCCTTCTGAGTATAATATTTGTATTATATCAATTACTGAGATTATGTAATGCATTTATTGCACAGTGGGATTCCTAAATAGGCCCTTGAGGCTCAGGGGTCTGTCAGACCCACGCGACTAGTCATGTTACTTTTCTCACAATATTTTTGTTTGTGAATGGAGACGTCAATATAGCCGACCGGAGTGGCCGAGCGGTTCTAGGCGCTACAGTCTGGAACCGCGCGACCGGTACGGTCGCAGGTTCGAATCCTGCCTCGGGCATGGATGTGTGTGATGTCCTTAGGTTAGTTAGGTTTAAGTAGTTCTAAGTTCTAGGGGACTGATGACCACAGCAGTTAAGTCCCATAGTGCTCAGAGCCATTTGAACCATCTGACCACAACATATTTTTCTTTTGCCTTTTTAGGTATGGAGGGAGAACGATTTATATTACCGCCGGAGGACGACGACAGTGTACGACGAATTCACACGATGTTCCTCGATGATCTTCCTGAGCTGGGCTTACGCAACAACCCTAACTTCAAGGGTGCGAATGAATTTGAAGATGAGGATTCGGAAGGTGTGGCGAGCGACGACTATTTAGAATCGAGGGAGGAAACATCTGAAACGGAACAAGATAATTCCTCGGACGAGGATGACAATTGGCGACATTCTTCTTGGTCGTGATGGTGAACGTATATGGACCAAGAAAATTCCGCCTGGAAATAGGAGAACCGTGGAAAGGAACTTTATTACACATTTACCTGGTGTGAAAAGACAAACACAACACGCTACGACACCTTTAGCCTCTTGGGAACTTTTCCTTGAATCCGACATAACAAAGACTTCCAAATTAGCACAAAAAAAGATAATTTTTCTCGAGAAAGGGTTGTGAATGATACAGATGCTGTATAATTGAGGGCGTTTGTGGGCGTAATTTATATGCTTGGTTTGAAGAAACTGAATCGTACAAACCTCGAGGAAATATGGGCTTACGATACAACCGGTGAGTAATTTGCCAGAGTAGTAATAGGCATGCAGAGGTTTAGATTTTTACTACAAAATTTACGATTAGATTATAAACGAACTCGTAAAGAGAGAGAAAAAGTTGGTAAACTAGCTCCAATTAGAGAACTTTTTGAACGAATAGCTGGTAATTTCCAAAAGTGCTATACTATTGGGGAATATGCTACAACTGACGAAAGGCTTGAGGCTTTTAGAGGAAGATGCCCTTTAAAGCAATGTATACCCTCGAAACCCGCCAGTTACGGTGTAAAGATGTTTGCTCTGACCGATGCACGGAACTTTTATACCCTCAATTTGGAAATTTATCCTAGAAAACAGCCGCCTGGACCCCTCTCGACTGGCATGTCTCCATACGAAGTGGTGATGCGTCTGACGAAGGCTATACACAATACTGGCAGAAATATTTCTATGGACAACTGGTTCAGTAGCTTTTCACTGGCCGAAGAATTGTTGAATAAAAGGTTGACAATGGTTGGGACAGTGAGAAAAAGTAAAAACGAATTACCATCTAAAATTGCAAATAAGCAAAATTTGAATTGCACCCAATTCTTGTTTGATTACACAAAAACTCTTATTGCATATCAGGCAAAAAAAATAAAAATAAAATAGTTATCCTCTTATCTAGTATGCATCATGACGCTGTGATTGAAAGAGAAACAGTCGCCAAAAGGCCGGAAACAATTTCTTTTTACTATGCCACAAATCTGGGATTGAACAGTGGATACGATATGCAGTTCTGTGAATGTAGCCAGAAATACTCGACGTTGGCCAATGACCGTTTTCTATTCATTGCTTAATGTTACTGGAATTAATGCAATGGTAGTGTACAGTTCACAAAAAGATACTCTTCCGAAAAAAAGGCGTATCTTTATGAAGGAACTTGTTTTTGGTCTTGTTGCTGAGCAGGTGAAACGGAGGAAATACAGCAAAATCTTCCCAGGCAACTGAGACCATCGATTGACAATTTATTTGCAATATTGTATCCACAACCATTGAGTGGAACCAGTTCTAAGACACCGAACCAAGGAAGGAAAAGATCTGATGATTGTTCGAGTAAGATTGATAGGAAAACGAACTACCAATGTATGAAACGCCAACAGTACATTTGCATAAAGGACTATTCCATCTTCGTTTGTAAATATTGTTATAAATACTATTTAGAAGTAAATATTGTTCAAACGTAAAGCATACTATTAAAATTTGTTTCTCATTTATAAACAGTGTTTATCAGTATATATTTCCTATAACAAAAATGGTTCAAATGGCTCTGAGCACTATGGGACTTAACTGCTGAGGTCATCAGTCCCCTAGAACTTAGAACTACTTAAACCTAAATAACCTGAGGACATCACACACATCCATGCCCGAGGCAGGATTCGAACCTGCGACAGCAGCGGTCGCGCGGTCCCAGACTGTAGCGCCGAGAACAGCTAGGCCACCCCGGCCGGCTTCCTATAACATTTCTTTATAAATATCATTTGGAAATACATGTATTATACATACTATTATATTGAGTTTCGTTTTATTGTGTTCTATAACGATGGTAAACATATGACATGACTTAGTAGAACTAAATATACAACATTAAACAGCCAAAATGACTCTCGGGTCTGTGAGGCCCGGTGCGACCGCTCCCGTTACAACGAGGAGCGCGACCTCCACCGGGTTAAGGAAGTTTGTTACAGATGCTTCGGCAATTTACTGTTATTGTTTTGACATTCGAAGTGTCTGTACTTTTTAAGGGATCAGGTTTCGCGCTCTGCGTATCATGTGACATGCGTTCATCAGAAAACCACAAATATCGCCTAACCTGAAAAAAACCCATGTGCACCCCACAAGTATTCTGCTACCTGTGTAGCTGCTTCATGTGTGTAGTGTACCCCTTAACAATCAGAGGAATCCTAAGATCTCCATCTCATAACGTGACAGGTTTCGCGCTCTGCGTATCGTGTGACATGCGTTCATCAGAAAACCACAAATATCGCCTAACCTGAAAAAAACCCATGTGCACCCCACAAGTATTCTGCTACCTGTGTAGCTGCTTCATGTGTGTAGTGTACCCCTTAACAATCAGAGGAATCCTAAGATCTCCATCTCATAACGCCGGTCCAGAAATCTGCATTCAAGACCGTTATAGAACCGACAAAGCCTCTATTTTTGACCTTCTACTCGGCTCCGTACCAAAAGAAGCCGACCAACTCTGGGTAAAATGCTGCAAATTGAAAGCTGTACTTTCATCCCATGAGCGAGGCAAGCAATCTCCACTACTTCCACCAGCCGCTAGTATGAACCAGGGATGGCCTCAGAACGCAAGTGACAGGTGTCATTGGTGGACATATGAGCCACAATTCGAAGACGATTGCACTCTGCAACCCCAGTAGCAGCAGGCATTGCCTCTTCCACATCTCGAATGAGGCCCCTTGGCAGACACATCGATGGCTCGTTTGACTTCTTTCCAGCTCTGGATGTTATTTCCCTGAGGGGCTCCATAACCCGTGTTGAAGCTCCCAGTAACTAGTGAACTTCTGTGTGCCTGCTCGCATCCTGATGAAGGAGGGGTCACTTACTCACTCGTAAGGCGAATGAGCGGGGCCAGACAGCCAATCCCCACAATTACTCTCCTGACGCTAGTCATAGTGGCACTTTTAATTTTTAAAGGCGATCTCCCTGGGATATTCGTTGACTTTTGTAAAATGTTTCGATTGTAATGAAAATAATAAAACATTTAGTTTAGCAGCTATAGAGACCGTGTCGTGACGTCTAGCACGGGTCGGTTGCAACGTTTGTTTTCACTCTGAATCAGTCATCTGTAGTGCAGTACAACTACACCTGCTGTACCTGATATGATCAACGACATATGGCGTGGCTATTTACACGTCATTCCTATAGTTTTTAAGCAAGTTCTTTACTATGATGCTTTTGCCGACTTATTGCAGCGCAATGTAAGTTAAAGTAACGGGGAAAAAGAGCTCGATTGCTTAAGAATATGTCACAACGTTATCGCTTAATGTGTCAAATCATTTTTCGGGTGCTGACCTAGTAAAGAATTTTTCAGTATTTATCTTACACTCTCTTGGAAGTGATAGAATCCTGCTAACATGGCAGCAGCTTTTTTCAGGATTCTTTACCGCACTCGGTAAAAACGGAACTCTTATACTATCATTTTGTTGTCCCTCTGTCTGTCCGTTTATTAAGACACCTTTTACTCAGGAACGCGTAGAAGTAAAAAACCGAAATTTGTGTCAGCATCTACGGTCTACGGTCCCTTGGCGATCTAAAAGCCTCGAAGTCAATGCAGTCAAAAGAAGCGGCTATTTATGTTAAGTATTTTGATACTCGGAAATTCACTCTTGAAAAATTATAGAAGAACTGTCTATATACGGAACCCTCAAAGCGTGAGTCTTATTTGTACTTGTCCGGTTTTTTACACTTGCTCAGTATCCCGTTTTAATCGTATCCTGCATAAATCCTACACAACTGACCAATATTCTAGTGCAGGCCGTAAACAACGTCAACCTACAGAAGCGCCAGAATGTGTGGCACCCCTATGAAATATGTCAGTGCCAAAAAAGAAACGTCCAGATGGCAGCTCTGAGCTTTGAATAACTGTATTAAACCTGTGTCTTCCATACTCGGAAGATTCTAACGTATGTATGATGACTGCAGACAAAATATTCACGAGAACATAGTGCAGCAGTTATTATTAAAGAGAGCTTGCAAAATAAAGATACTAGAAGAGTACACAGACAGGCGCGGTTTGTAGTCCTGGCAGTAATGCCAAGCCTCATCATCTACACACGGCACAATATATTCTGGGTTATAGCGGCAGTAGTGACGTGGGAGAATGTTCTCACAATTTATGAAAATCGTCTTCTCTTGTTTGTGTGAAAACATATTTTACCTTAGCAATTTACCACTGGGGCTGATTTATGGGCTCTTTACATTGTGTCCACAGAGCACTGTTCTCCGAAAGTTGTTTTATTCTAAAGGTTTCTACTATAGTTTCCGTTTAACATTCACTTTCATGCGGTTCATCACAACCTGGAAAGTACTACTGAAGAACACTACGTGGAAAGTATAGCTACTTCAACTTCATTTCTTCGCTAATACTTCCGATTCGTATTGCTCCAATTATTTGTATCTCAAAATATGTATATTGGTTTAATTATTTCACAAGCACATTCTGATATATTCTACTATTAGGGTATCTTATTTCTTATTTCAGATTACGTGATCATAGTTGCGAAAAGAATAAAACTTCACTGGAGGCATTACGTCATGTGTACTTTCCCCTTGCGTATTCTTCTCCGTACCATCGCAGCAGTTTAGAGTTCGTACAACGTCACCTAGAAAGTATTATTATGATCTGTAACTGAAAATATTGAGAAATATCAATGTATATGATTAGAATTTAATTTTCACGGCTCCAAAGTAAGGAAAAGCTTCTTATTTGGATTCTGCAAGGGATGTCGCTGAAATACATTCTGCTCTCATTTATACGTATTACCTGTATGTTTGAACCGCAATGGGTAGACTTTAGATAACGAGTCTAAAGGTTAATCTTTCTAGCCACAGTTGGTTTGGTGCTCTTTTCCTGTAGCGATACTGATTTTCATATTTTGATCTCTTTCACTCTTTCATGTATGTAAAAAAATCTAGGTCTAGCTGACTGGGGAAATGGGTTCCCAGCTTTGGAAGGTCCACGGACTGTGTTATTCTAAGCGTTCTGCAGGGTGACCATCACTTTGTTTGGTTTAAAGAAAATCTTTACGACCGATTTGTATAAAACATACTGCCGTTAGAAATGTCGGATTATTAACTTAATTTCTTTTTTCAGAAAGGTGGCATTTAAAGTTCCTAGTGGGATCTGTATACTGTAATAATTATAAATGACTGTTTCAGTATGAGATGTTCACTTGCACAGTTTCCCAATTGCTGATGTGAGGAGAAATTGCTAGTTTCAATAGATCTTAACTTCCTGTTATTTTTCACATACATGACCACTCTTATTTTCTCCATGTGTTCCCTGCAGAAATAGGCAGCGAATTTATTGTACTCTATGTTTCACATGTGGATTTCTGGTGCTCAGACAGACGTAATACATTAATTTCCTTTTGACTGTCGAGCTCATGTGAATACACAAGATTTTCATTAACATTGTTTTTCAGTACTTTAAAATCCTGATGCATCACGATAAGCTTACTCAAAAAAATTCCTTTCGTGTCTGACACATTATTTAATCATATGTGAATCTCTTCTATAACAGTCTATCCACACGACGCATTTAGCCCAAAAAAGACTTACCTCCCACACATGTAATCACAGATCGAATCATTTTCAGTTATCTCTTCAGCTAATTTATTCACCTCCCTCCTCCTCACCCCACCCCACCGGTTAAGATATAAGCCGTATCTTATGTATCCTCACCCTCAATCCCAATAGCAGCAAATAGGACAGCATTGGCTTGAGCTCTGCCCCAAGCCAACAGCAACTTTATCAGTTCCTGGTTAACTCGCCGGATGGCTTTGTTCAGCCAAGGTTGATCATACTGAAGCAGAAACTCAACAAAAACTAGCCATGTACAGATCACCAATATTATATTATTTGTCAGGCTGTTGTCAGCTCGCCATACCATCAGTACCACTTCCTGTTGACTGTAATACTGATTCAGTTACTCCAAGTCCTCTACTACGTGGCCAAGTCTAGCACTAGGCTTTACAGTACTCATGAACTAGGAACATGATCCTAGTTCCTCCTGCAGCAAGCAAGACTTCTCTTTTTCTACTCAACTCAATTTCTGGCCTGTCACTTAAATTCTTGTTAATAATCTACTGCTCCCACATTCTTCTGTAGGTGAATTAGGGTCCTCCCCTTCAGCAGGTAACAGGCTATATCCAAGCAGGCTATACCCAAACTGTTCTTTTTCGTCACTTCCCTGCTATCTTTTTCCCTGATCCTACTTCTCTTTTCACCCTCAACTATTCTAACTCAATTAGCGCGGCTTCAATCTCTACATGAACAGCATTCATTTTCGCAACTTGTACTGCGATTTTTCTGTATTCTAAACATAACCTACGTATCCATGGGGGAGCTTCCTTGGGAACCACTTCTTCTGGGCCTCTGCAATCGCCTCAGTGAAACTGCACTTCACAAACCCCACACACTAGTCTGAAACTATTAACTAACCTGCAACGGCACATATATTTGACATCCATGATGGTACTGTGATAAATAATTACACGGCTGTATTAAGTTTCTCGTATTGGTGATCAGTTGCAATTTTGTTTATACTCACAGATACGTGTAAACAAATTAGGCCTATCGATTGCAACTTAAAACACTGAATAACCTTACATAAATTTATCCGAAATCAAACCTTCGTCAGTTTCTGTAGATGATCACTAAGAACCTGGATACTTAGCATTTTAAATGAAACATAAACAAAATGAACAAATACCTCAGGATCAAGTTTACCATAAACAAATTTAAACCTGTGCACGCGATTTCCCTTCTTACGAAATTTTCACTTTTTGCGAATAATGCGACTGGAAAAATGAAACTTTTGTTTTATTAAGTGAAACAGGTACTAATACAGCTGCTTACTTAGTGATACAGACGAAATTAACTGATATAGCCGATTTATAACTTAAATTTACTGAAACAGCAAATGAAAGAGTCTCGTCTGGTGAAAGGATGTATCATACCAACAAACAGAATATCTTCAACGTGAACTACAGCTTCATACCAATTGGTCACAGGACCCAGTTAAAGATACTGCAAAGTATGCTACGTAACTGCCATCTTTAGACAAGTACAGAGACGCTATTCGACACACAATGTGCAACCCCTCCTCGAGCTGCAAAAAGAGGATGTCATTCATACTACCACCGAATAAAAAATTGTATTCTATTAACTAAAAGAAATAATTCTCTTCTCTGCCTTGTTTCACAAACATGATTATTATTGTACGATCTAGTTTATGTATTACAAGTCCATATTCTACTTACATGAAACCTTGGTGGTACAATAATAACAAAGTTTGTGAAACAGTCAAAAAAGTGTTTCGTTTAGTTAAAACAGTATACAATGTCTCACTAAGAAGCCACAGTTAACTTATGCTAATACCAACGCACACTCACTCATGCCCGAGGGGGGCCTCGAACCTCCGGCGGGAGGGGCCGCGCAATCCGAGACATGACGCCTCAAACCACGCGGCCATATCGCGCGGCCTTCTGGAGAAATATAAAAAAACGGAATAAACACAAGGCGTTCTCGTAAACTATTTGCCATATTTTTATTATCCCAATAACTACGACCGAGAATGAAACTGCTTTACATTTAGGTGGTTTTAGAGACGCAGTTTTGGGTTCGTTAGATGACTTGATAGAATAATGATAAAGATGCCACGAACAAGAGAATGTACCAATACTGATAACGGAGCAAAGCCGCTAGTGGTTTTACTGAAGGAGATTTCTGTCTCATTTTCTTTCGTACGTGGCTTTTGAGCAATGAAATTTAATGTGGGATTTCATAGTCAAATGGTTCAAATGGCTCTGAGCAATATGCGACTTAACTTCTGAGGTCATCAGTCGCCTAGAACTTAGAACTAATTAAACCTAACTAACCTAAGGACATCACACACATCCATGCCCGGGGCAGGATTCGAACCTGCGACCGTAGCGGTCTCTCGGCTCCAGACTGTAGCGCCTAGAACCGCACGGTCACCCCGTCCGGCATTTCATAGTCAAACGCACCCGAATTGGAATAGCGATAAAATTTGAAACTAGATCTTTTTGTTTAGGATGTGTGGCTACAACAATTAGGGGCTTTTATTTAATTCAGAAAGGTTTAGCTTGAATGAGTTAGCGAATAACTTTAGTAGAATATGTGGAACGATTGAATCAAGAGTGTTGGCTTTAGATGTCTCCCAATGAAATGTAAAAAGAGAAAGATCTAATGATTTGTGGACTCGATATCCATTCAGTTTATTTTCCAGAGAATTAATAACGAAATATTTACAAAAGAATACTTCTAAATTATAATTTTTCTTCGGTTTGAATCAATTTTCAGTACATCATTAGGGTTTGAAACAATTTCCAGTATATCATTAGGAAAGAGATGCGACGAAAAAGCTATTTAATCTGATGACGTAACATCCGAACGTTAAAAGTATTATTAAAAATATGAGAATCTTAGTTGTGGTGATCATTTTCGATTCAACAAGCTGTTAAATTGCCTTAAATGCTCTAATTGCGATGCTCTGATTGCGTAACAGAGAAAATGTGGCAGTTAAGTTTTTACAGCAATTATACCACACCTTCAGTCACTTTTATTTCTTACGGGAGCTGACAATATTTAATCATTTACCAGAAACGCAATAATATCAAAGAAAGAAGAGATAAGCGCACATTTTGATATAGATTAGTTACAAAGGCAGTGGAATTTATGCGCTCGTTAAAAATAAAACCGAAATGGAATCGTCAGATCAGCTTCATCGAGTACTAAGCTTAATTACAAATACAGGTGAACCCACCAAAACAAAATGACAATGTGTCGTATACGATTTCAATACATATTAAAAAACAGTACTACTGCTAATCGGCCGTATCTCTTAGCGGTCACGAATAGGCTATTCAATCTCATATCATACGAAAAATGAGCAAATTTATCACGTACCTTTTTAAAAATCGTTAATTTTTTTACATGTTTCAATTGCTGTAAAATAAAACTCCATTCATAACGTTATGTCTTAAATTTCTACTAGATTTGGAGTTAAAATTCGGTAAAATTTGTGTTATTTTCCGAACACGACAATTATTTGTCTGCCATGTTACTCATGAATCTTGTATCGGGTTTCAGTGAACTATGAATCATTTTGAATGCATGTGGTGGAACGTTTTTAAGGGAAGTTCTTTCGTTGAGTTAAATGTGTCAGCTTTACGCAATCAATAGTAAGTTTAACGTTTTGATTAATCATACACACACAGACAGCGTGGGTGCCACCAGATCCGTCTGAAACACAATGTTGAGATCGAAGTTGCGCTTATTTTGAGAAACCTATCTTACTGGTACGATATTTGTCCTTGAAATGACGACTGAGTTCGTCTAGATTACACAGAATTAGTTTCTTCTGCACTTGTTCCTTTTTTCGTGCTTGGAAATTGCACATATCCTTTATTTTATTTTATTTTACTATCAGACATTTGTCGGCTAACTTCTTGCAACTAGTAACATGCAGTAACTAAATTTTTAGTTTCCTCTGGAAGGGGATGATCTATGATCCTTCCCGGTATACACGTTAATAATCCCCTTTATGCCCAGTCTTTCGCCACTGCAATCATGTGTTCCGTCACATTAAAATGATTTTTTGAGTTATTGCAGTAGACCAGTATAGAGAGAGAATCTGAATTTTGGAGTTTCAATCCTGAGCAGAAATAAATCCTTTATTTAGATTTTGTAAAATTTCTTGCCGGCCGGGGTGGCCGAGCGGTTCTAGGCGCTACAGTATCGAACCGCGCGACCGCTACGGTCGCAGGCTCGAATCCTGCCTCGGGAATGGATGTGTGTGATGTCCTTAGGTTGGTTAGGTTTAAGTAGTTCTAAGTTCTAGGGGACTGATGACCTCAGAAGTTAAGTCCTATAGTGCTCAGAGCCATTTTTTTTTTAATTTCTTGTTTAGGTTCAGGGGTTTGCGAGTCATCTGTGTTGAAGTACTAAATAACTTCAGCTTTTAATCATGCTGTTATATTTCTAGCTTTGGCTTTTCCATATGTTTTCGTGAAAACTGTTTTGTTTTAATTAGGGGTTCACCTAGCAAGACCAGAGTTTCATTTGATTCTGCTACCATAGTTTCCTTTATCATTACAGTCGAACCTTCCGAAAGACTATTTTCACTACCGATTTCACTACACTCATCACTTATAGTAATACTAGAACTAGGCTGGACGTTTGCTTGCATTGAGAGATTGAAGGGCACTCTCACTTCTGATTCGGTGCCATGCCACTTAATGTTCTTAGGGAAGATGATCTTTATTACGATCTGACTTCATACATCATGATGAAATTGAGGGGGGGGGGGGCAGTAGTTAACGCTCTTGCTTGTGTGCTCTAGTGAAGGAATAGCAATGAGCTTTACCTGTGTTCAAAGGAATAGAGTGCCGATTTAAATGACTGCAGTGAAAGCGTACGGCAACTGAGGGCCAGGGGAGCGCATTTTCTCTCCAGAACCTGGGTTAAAACGTTTCCGGACTGCCAAGTTCCATGGTCTCATTGTGCAAATACGTTGGTTGGCACCAGTCGGTCGACAGCCGCGTCCACGTAGGTTGACTATGGCCGAGAAGTCGCTGTTGCAATGGGCAGTGCATTGTAGACCGGCAATAAAGTGGAGTATGGACCCTTGTTAGGCAGGAAGTCGATGAGACGACTGTGAGCGTTCTGCGAATTTCCGTGGGACAGGTCACTGGCGCACAGACGTCCAGACTCTTGTTACAAAAACATTTTTGTGAAGGCATGACGTTTTTAGCGAGTTTATGGCTGTTCTTTGGAAACTTCGAAATGGACGCAACAGGGGAGATAACAATCTTTTTTATGGAGGGCTGTGGTTCCATCCTGGTGATGTTGTTAGCAAAAGACATGGCGTAAACACGTGGGAAAGAGGCCGTGAAGCTGTATCTTTTTTCCTTTTCTCCCAATTAACTTTAAAGGTTCTGATTGGTCAAATCTGTGTATGCAGAGCAAGGGGTGATCTCCCAGCGCCGAATGCCGCCTTCCAGCTCGTGATTGGCTTGTGCTAAAGTGGGAGTAGTCTAAGAGGTAAATGGGCTTTGCTACCGAGCTGGCGAGGAAAGCGGAGAGAAAGAGAAGTGGTCACTCTTGTACTGGTGCTTCGCTAGTAAAGAACTGCAGGTCTCTACCTAAATGGTGAGATTGTGTCCTTTGCTAGCGTGCCACTTTGAGCCTGTGCCAGTCACCTTCTGAACCGTCAGAGGTACTGCTTCTAGCAGCATGCACACAATGAGTGATGTGTGGGTGTACTTATTTGTCTTGAGTCGGCCGTCAAAACATTTGAAATACTCCGTCAGGCTTAGCCGTGGGACGGGCTCAAACTGGTTTGGCAGACCAGCAAACAGGTCCACCTGCACACTGGAATCCACCGGGCTTTCAGAGGCTCATACGAAAGTACCTGCGTTCCGAATTAGTGAACGCAAGACCGCGTATTTGCACTTTTCGGGCGCGCCCCATTAATAACAGATTGCTGCTGTTCATGACTTCAGTCGCCAAACGCATCGTGGTGTGCCGGCCTGACCAGCAGAAGGGTAAAGTATTCGCTGCAACGGCGCAGGGCTCCAATATATGTTTCTGTGCAACCTGTCCTTTCGAACTATATTTTTCTTTTTGGAATAGTAGAGTACAGATGCTTGATGGTGGCATAGTTTTTGTGCCATACCCCAGATTCATGTGTATGTAGTCAGATAAAGCGATTAGTGTTCTGGTTAGTGTCGTGTGTCGATCACCAGCTGATCACTTTGTTCATCACAGAACCCATCTCAGTGAAAGCGTTTGTCAAATGGAAATGATTGTGTGACTTTTCTTTAGACATTTTTTTGTCTTGTGATTTTAAGAATGAATAAAGATATTGTTATTTAGATCACAACTCCTCCCTGTGTTCTGTTTAACATTACCTTGCCATTTTTATTAAAGTTCAGATTATAGAAGAAAGTAGCAAGCTATTTCTTGTCGTGCAAGTAGCAGTGCTATTTCTTCCAGTTGCTTTTAATTTTATTCTACAGGTAGAACAAATTTTGACATTCCTTTGTATCGATGTGGAGTGTTATTCTTTTCCGTCATTTAACGTCCACTCCAAGGTATTAAAACATCGGTGGTTTATGTAACGTTTTTCTTCTATTTTATGCAAACATATGCAGTACGTATTGAACTGTATAATGGGAGGGGAAGTTTAATATAGCACATAAATTTTACCTCTAGCAACTTATTTTATAGTGACATGGAGCTCATATTACCTTACAGTCGTAAACTGTCATATGAAGTTAACGAAAAACTATTAGACACTGAAACAACTTTATATAGTATATACCCATATCACAGCCCTGCCTGGCAAAGAACTAACATGATTAGGACAGGGGAACAAAGGAGGCATATTTGTTTATTCATGACCTTAGCCTCCCACTTGTCGACATCCTGTCAGTGACACACAAATAGCAGTCGATCGACAACGACATCTGCATGATGCATGGCCGCGCGGTCTAGGGCGTCGTGTCACGGTCCGTGCGGCTCCCCACGTCGGAGGTTCGAGTCCTCCCTCGGGCATGGGTGTTTGTGTTGTCTACAGTGTAAGTTAGTTTAAGTTAGATTAAGTTGTATGTAGGCTTAGGGACCGATGATCTCAGCAGTTTGATACCATAAGATCTTACTACAAATTTCCAAATTCCATGATTCATGAATGCTGTGTATTATGGTGTACCGCAGCCAGGGGGATTTGCCGCTGTTTCTATTTACATTTTATTTTTTCTACACCTCCCCACTTATAATACTATAAAAATGTTTACTGTTTTTAAACCAAACGCTGCGTAATATGGCATAATTTTTATTCCATTTAAAATGGCGTTTTTCAGTGAAAATATGAAATTTGATGAAAATTACATAAAACTTACGTTTATGGAAAAGCCGCATGCATACTGCCTCAGACTTTATAATATTGGCACCATTCTGAATTTCATTTGAGAAGCCTACTTTGAATGATTTCTGAGCTAGGAGTCTCAGAACCGTATGATTAATTATTAAATTACGGTAACTTTGACTATTAAGAAAACCTGGAAGCATACGTTTATCACAGCTGCGAGTTTGCGTAGGATACTAACTTCCGATTTGTATGACAGAAAATATCCTCCCCCACCAAAAATGCAAGGTGTCCTGCTGCCCTAATTGAAGTGGAATACCCCGTACGCTGAATCAAAGTACTGTGAAACAAACTGTACCAGTGCTTAAGAAAATCCCCTTCCCTGTTACCCATAGGACACTAAAGGGGCTAAAATATTACATTGCTGCTAAACCATCGTAAAGTGTTCTACTCCACATTTTATTCGAAGTAAGTCATATTGATAGGTTACGCATTAGTTAACTGCAATTATTAGGTTTCCAATGAAATGTTACATACGAAATTAAGTACAAAATATCCTCTTTTAAACGCTATCGCAATTGCAAATTTTACGAGGATTTAGTGATCTAGGGTTGAAGAGATTTTGTGGGGTCCTGGCTATGCGTTGAAAACAACTCTAGTCTTGTTGTGGAGTCGTGAAGTGTAACGCGCTGTCAGAGTAGCTCATTCCAAAAGAAGCGTGTTATAGCTTCTGAAAAACAACAGGGTTCACCAGCAGTTGGAATCTCAAACTGTTTACAACGTGCCATCTAACCGTTTTGTACCAGTCGATTCTTTGTCACAATGCAGTCATGCAGATATCGAGTTGTAAGTCACAGAACCATTTCAGGCCACAAGAAAGCAAAAAGATGGCATGTGATCAATCTACTCTGCTCTTCCACGGAGTCATCGGGCGGACTTAATGTCACTGTCTCGTTATATTACTTCGTAACATCAGTTATCAGCAAACGAAAAGTGTCGTTCTTTGAAGAGAGCAAAGAGAAATCAGCGTAGCCGCTATAAATGAAACAGTGCATGCGTCCAGTACTAAAGACAGGCTCTAGAAACGACAATAACAACTGCGGAGCGTTCGTACTTTAATACACTACTGGCCATTAAAATTGCTACACCACGGAGATGACCTGCTACAGACGCGAAATTTAACCGACAGGAAGAAGATGCTGTGATATGCAAATGATTAGCTTTTCAGAGCATTCACACAAGGTTGGCGCCGGTGGCGACACCTACAACCTGCTGACATGAGGTAAGTTTCCAACCGATTTCTTAAACACAAACAGCAGTTGACCGGCGTTGTCTGGTGAAACGTTGTTGTGATGCCTCGTGTAAGGAGGAGAAATGCGTACCATCACGTTTCCGACTTTTATAAAGGTCGGATTGTAGCCTATCGCGATTGCAGTTTATCGTATCGCGACATTGCTGCTAACGTCGGTCGAGATCCAATGACTGTTAGCAGAATATGGAGTCGGTGGGTTCAGGAGGGTAATACGGACCGCCGTGCTGGTGGATCCCAACGGCCTCGTATCACTAGCAGTTGAGATGACAGGCATCTTATCCGCATGGCTGTAATGGATCGTGCAGCCACGTCCCGTTCCCTGAGTCAACAGATGGGGACGTTTGCAAGACAACAACCATCTGCAGGAAAAGTTCGACGACGTTTGCAGCAGCATGGACTATCAGCTCGGAGACCATGGGTGCGGTTACCCTTGACGCTGCATCACAGAAAGGAGCACCTGCGATGGTGTACTAAACGACGAACCTGGGTGCACGAATGGCAAAACGTAAATTTTCCGGATGAATCCAGGTTCTGTTTACAGCATCATGATGGTCGCATTCGTGTTTGGCGACATCGTGGTGAACGCACATTGGAAGCGTGTATTCGTCATCGCCATACTGGCGTATCACCCAGCGTGATGGTATGGGGTGCCATTGGTTACACGTCTCGGTCACCTCTTGTTCGCATTGACGGTACTTTGAACAGTGGACGTTACATTTCAGATGTGTTACGACCCTGCGAAACCCTACATTTCAGCAGGATAATGCACGACCGCATGTTGCAGGACCTGTACGGGCCTGTCTGGATACAGAAAATGTTCGACTGCTGCCCTGGTCAGCACATTCTCCAGATCTCTCATCAACTGAAAACGTCTGGTCAATGGTGGCCGAGCAACTGGCTCGTCACAATACGCCAGTCACTACTCTACTGCATAGGCAGCTGTACCTGTACACACCATCCAAGCTCTGTTTGACTCGATACCCAGGCGTATCAAGGCCGTTATTACGGCCAGAGGTGGTTGTTCTGGGTACTGATTTCTCAGGATCTATGCACCCAAATTGCTTGAAAATGTAATCACATTTCAGTTGTAGTATAATATATTTGTCCAATGAATACCCGTTTATCATCTTCATTTCTTCTTGGTGTAGCAATTTTAATGGCCAGTAGTGTATAAAACAGTTCATTACCTGGTGCTGAGAAGTTACTAATTTTTATATCACTCCAGTTCCTCTCCCACCCGTCAGCAAGGTTGAAATGTCAAAGATTTTCAGCAATCGGCCAGTGCCCTAAAGGATTTTAGAAATTAACGTTTGCATTTACATTCCGCAAGCCACTAAATGGTGTGTGACGTGAAGTACTTCTGATGCAACTACCTTTTTTCTCCTTGTGAACGACACAGAGAGAATGAGTATCGGTAATACTGTTTATGAGTACTAATATCACTTACCGGGTTCGATTCCCGGCGGGGTCAGGGATTTTCTCTGCCTCGTGATGACTGGGTGTTGTGTGATGTCCTTAGGTTAGTTAGGTTTAAGTAGTTCTAAGTTCTAGGGGACTGATGACCATAGATGTTAAGTCCCATAGTGCTCAGAGCCAATTGAACCATTTTATTTACTAATATCACAGATTTTATCGTCGCGGTTATTTTACGGAACGTACCGAGCGAGGTGGCGCAGTGGTTAGCACACTGGACTCGCATTCGGGAGGACGACGGTTCAATCCCGTCTCCGGCCATCCTGATTTAGGTTTTCCGTGATTTCCCTAAATCGTTTCAGGCAAATGCCGGGATGGTTCCTTCGAAAGGGCACGGCCGATTTCCTTCCCAATCCTTCCCTTCTCTAATGACCTCGTTGTCGACGGGACGTTAAACACTAACCACCACCACCACCACCACGGAACGTATGTGGGAGGAAGTAAGATATTGATCGACTTGTGTTCGAACGTAGGCTCTCAGAATTCAGCAGTAAATCTGATGCACAGGGTCTGCCGCTGGAACTGGTTCAGGATCTCCGTTAACGCGGAAACTAAAAGATGCCGCAACGGAGCGCGTGGCCCTTCGTTGAATCTTCTCTACCTCTTCTACTAACCCGACCTGGAAAGGGTTCCAGTCTGAATGGCAATACTCAAAAATCGATCTTAAAAATGTTTTGCAAGCCACTTCTTTTGAACTAGAATTTCATTTTCTAAAGATTCTCTGTGTGAATATCATACTAGGATCTACTTTTCCTACTATTTGTTTTATATGGCCAGTCCAGTTCAGATCACTCTGGATGGTTACTCCTAGATATTTTATACTAGCTACGAGTGTAGTTTTTTTTTCAGCGATAACGTAATCGAGAAGTGTAGTATCACACAAAAATCGGTCCTCACTGATTGTTTACCATGCCATGACACACTCGTATGTGCAGTATTATCCCTGGTAGTTTTTCAAGATAGTAAGGGATACGTGTACTAGGTTCGATAGCAATTGCTTTACATGTTCCACAATTCAGCATTACATGCCACTTCTCCCCACTACACCACGCACCTTTATGGGTGAATTTTCATCAAGAATATTACCATACAGCCCATCAACCCGGAACGCTATGGATAGAATTCGTCATTTCTAATTTTTTTATGTCACTCCTCTCCCACCACACCCCAACCTCTAAAGCAGCCCTTGGTGTGAAATGTCTGCGAACTGTTATCGATCACCCTAGTGACTTTAAGAACTATGGAACGCTAACATCGTTCGTTTTCAATTACTGTCAATGTCACATCCATCACACACGTACCACACGACCAAGAGCACTACAACTTTCTCACACAACAGTGGTTTTTCGAGTTATTTTTTTTTGGTCGTCAGTCGTACGGCTTGTTTTTGTGACCCGCCACGATTTACTCCCATGTGCCTAAATCTCTGTGTCGGTGTAGTACCTGCATCCAGCGATCTAAATTATATGTGAGGTAAATTTCAATCTGACTACCCTCCCTAAAGTTTTTGCCCTCGACGACATCCATGAGTACCTTGAAATTCATTTCGTGATGTCTTTCCAGATGTCCTACCATCCTGTCCCTCCTTCTCGTCACTGTTTTCCATATATTCATTTCCTCTCCGATTCTGCTAAGAACCAATTCATTTCTTATCTTATCAGACCACGTCGTTTTCAACATCATTCTGTAACACTCAAAGTGATAAAGAACCACTGAGAGGCGACGACCCGACGACAAGTGAAGCAAAATGAACAACTCTCTTCCAACTCTGTTAACATTCAGCAGTTTTTACTTTAGACACTACTTAATGAAAACGTCTTTCTCCTGGATCAGTTAAGCATTTGCTCAATATACAGGCTCAGATTTTGCAGAGCTACTACCCATGTACCAGTGAATACCAGGATCCGGAATTAGAGAACAATCTGTACCTTGCACCTTGTACTTTGCTTACAAAGAGCTCTCCTTAAGATCTGAAGCTATAATTAAAAACTAATAACTGTGTGAACATAGTAAATTACCTGCCTTTCTGCTTGTAATCAATATTTCGTAGTGAGAAAGCGTACTTCATTTAAAATTTATCTGAAGACTGCAAAAATAATTGTTGGATTATTCCTAACTAAACTGTCAAAAACTGAGTCAACTACGTTACACTGAAGGGCCACAGAAACTGGTACATCTGCCTAATATCGTGTAGGGGCCCCGCGAGCACGCAGAAGTGCGGCAACACGACGTGGTATGGACTCGACTAAAGTCTGATGTAATGCTGGAGGGAATTGACACCATGAATCCTGCAGGGCTGTCCATAAATCCGTGAGAGTACAAGGGGATGGAGATCTCTTCTGAACAGCACGTTGCGAGGCATCCCACATATGCTCCATAATGTTCATGTCTGGAGAGTCTGGTGGCCAGCGGAAGTGTTTAAGCTCAGAAGAGTGTTCCTGGAACTACTCTCTAGGAAATCTGGACGTGTGAAGTGTCGCTTTGTCCTGCTGGAATTGCCCAAGTTCGTCGGAATGCACAGTGGACATGAATGGATGCAGGTGATCAGACAGGATGCTTACGTACGTGTCACCTGTCAGAGTCGTATCTAGACGTATCAGGGGTTCCATATCACTCCAAGTACACACGCCACACACCGCTACAGAGCCTCCACCAGTTTCAACAGTCCCTTGCTGACAAGCAGTGTCCATGGATTCATGAGATTGTCTCCATACCCGTACATGTCCATGCGTTCGATACAATTTGAAACGAGACTCGTCCGACCAGGTAACATGTTTCCAGTCATCAACAGTCAAATTTCGGTTTTGACGGACCCAGGCGAGGCGTAAAGCTCTGTGTTGTGCAGTCATCAAGGGTAATGTTGTTTTGGAATGCGGGGCGCATGGTCGCATAAGAGGAGAAGAGTTTGTGAAGTGATTTTATGCATTACGGTCGATATGTACGAGAGATGCGGAATAAGATCAAGAGTATTTTCTCAGTAATTACCTTCGGTGAATCTATAAGTTTCCGGTAACGGCTGGAGTATCAAGAGCATCGAGAATTCATGAGAAAAAAATTAAGCTCTAAGAAGAGATAAAAATTGGACGACGCACCACGAAGGAATTATCCGAAGTAGATGTGATGCACATAAAGATTCCAATAAATAATTACAATTTCCGAAAAAAATTGGATGATTTATTCACGAGAAAGAGCTGTACATACAGTGTAAATCAACACTGTGTTGGTTCACCTGTGGCCCTTATGTAGGCAGTTATTCGGCGTGGCATTGATTAATAGAGTTGATGGATGTCCTCGTGAGGAATATCGGGCCAAATTCTGTCCAATTGGCACGTCAGATCGTCAAAATCCTGAGGTGATTGGAGGGATCTGTTCACAATTCTCCAAACATTGTCAGTTGGGGAGAGATCTGGTGACCTTGCTGGCCAAAGCAGGATTTGGGAAGCGCGGAGAGAAGCAGTAAAAATTCTCGCGGGCATTATCTTGCTGAAATGTAAGCTCAAAATGACTTGCCATGAAGGGCAACAAAAGGGGAGTAGAATATCATCGACGTACCTCTGTGATGTAAGGGTACTGCAGATAACAACCAAAGGAGTCCTGCTATGAAAAGAAATGTCACCTGTGACCATGACTCCTAGCTGTCGGGCCGTATGCCGGGCGAAAAGCGGGTTGGTATCCCACCGCTGTCTGGGGCGGTCCCAGACACGCCTTCGGACTGGACTCTCATTGACTGGAGTAGCACTGTCTTCAGGGATAAGTCCCACTTCGAAATGGGGCCCTGCGGACCTGCGAAGACGTGCCTGCAGACGCTCTGGATAGTGGTGGGATACCTACCTGTGTGTCGCCCGCCATACAGCACGACAACCAGGAGTGACGGTCTGGGGTGATATTTCTTTTCCTAGAAGGACAGCAGAGCGGCATGTTAATGATTCTGTACGCCCCGTTTTTACCCTTCACGGTAAACCATCCTGGGCTTGTGTTTTAGCAATATAATGCCCGCCCGGAGATGGTGACAATTTCTACTGCTTCTCTTCGTTCTTTCCAAGCCTTGTTTTGGCCAGGAAGGCCGCTGGATCTCTCCGCAGTTGAGAAAGTTTGGAGTATTACTTGCCCGGCCCTCCAACCAGCTCGAAATTATGACGATCTAACGTACCAATTTGACAGAATTTTGCACAATACCCGTCAGAAAGACATTCAACAACTCTCTCAATTAATTCCAGAACCTAATAACTGATTATTTTCTTAAATAAATTATCCAGGTTTTCTGAAACTGTAGTCATTTGTTTGTCTGTAAATGTACAGCACATCCACCGATTTCCGTCCCATTCGGATAATTTCTTTGTGGTACGTGGATTTCTTTTCTTATTTTTTTTCTTGAAGCGTATTACCTACAAGCCAGTTTTGCTGGATTTAATTAAAATTTTTCCTCCGTTGGTCTAAGCTAAGCTCATTTGTGAACAAACTTATAAACTTTGAAGCTTAGATCTCGGGTGAATTTTAATAGCTCACCAAAGTCACGGAAGTTCATTTTGAGAGGGCTTATCAATTCATACACACCGATGAGCCAAGACTTTGTGACTACTGTCTACTACTGCCCACCTGGAGATTGGGTGCCGCATGGTGGCGTTGCGGGTACGTGGCAAGCAAGAAAATTATGTAAGCGGAGCAAAGACGAACGGGGAATCATTCTAGCGACAATACGGGTCGCAAATGGGGAAATCCACTGGAATGAGCGATTTTGATGAAGGGCATACTGCCATGGCACGGCACCTGGGAACGAGCATCTCGTAAACGACGAAGCTGGTCGGCTATTAGCGTGCCACTGATGTATTTATGGAGAGGGGTTGAAGAACCATGAAATCACGGGCAGGCGAAAGTTATTGGACATCCAAGCTTCATCACAGAACGTGGATATCAGAGGCTTCCCCGCTCTGTACAAAGGAATATTTGGCACTCTGTGGCAGATATGGCGACATCGTACAATGCTAGTGCAAGCAAAAGCGTTTCAAAGTACACCATTCAGTGCACATAGATGAACATGGGACTCTGTAACACACGAACTCTACATGATCCCATGTTGACCCAACCTTACTTTGAATTACGATTGAAATGAGCACGGTATCATAAAGACTAATGGGATGAAACACGTTCTCGTTACGCCATCGCCCAGGCGAACGACTGCAACACATCGCGGACGCCGGTCCGTGAAGACAGTATTGTGTAATGGGGGACATGCACCTGGGACTCCGTGGGATGTGTGGTAGTAATCGGAGGCACCATAACTGCTGTGGAAAACGGAAACATTATTGCGGACCACCTCCATCGGTGCGCATGCGACAGAATGCGCTACCAAATATGTCCTAATACGCCGAGCATAAAAACGGCATTCTTCTGAGGCTCATACTCTGGATTCTGTTAGTGATATAAAGGTAGGGTCAAGTGTTTCGGATAGCCCTTTGGCTAGGAACCACTTGTGTACCTAACAAAACGATCGTCTTACTTTTTAACTCCCCTAGACTATACATTCAAAGTTTGAATATTACGCACTTCCTCCAGTTTAGGCAAACTGAGTAAATCGCTTGGTTCTTCTTGCATTAGATGTAGTGCACAGTCCGACTTAAGGGACTTATGGAAGCACCATTTAATTAATGGGTGGTTACTGAGAAAAGTCGAAAAAAGCGTTTTTCACCATTTTTTCGCCGTCAGCAGTGGATATCTAAGTAACTAACACCAGCAAACTGCCTATTGGCTTCTGTATCGGGTTCTTCGGCCGACGTTCATCTAATGATTTTACTGACGTTTCGCCAACACGAGTGGCTGGCGAAAAAAAGGCAGTTTGTCAACAAGTGGCCACGAAAGCCTTAACAATTTTGTAACACCAGCAGATTGCTAAAATTTTAGCAGTATATTCTCTAGGCATTTATCTAGAAGTTGCATCTCCCCGTTTTCAAAAATATGCATTCTTTATCAGGAAACGCCCGAATCATGGTTTTCTGGGTACTAAAACCGAGCCGTGGATTGCAAGACGGCTATGCACAGCCAATGGTTGAAATTTTTGCGATATATTCCTAAGATTGGGATCTCAAACAGGCTTGGAAATCTTCTCGGTATCTTTATCCGTTTTTGAGATATTGAGGTTCCTAGTAAACCTGCTCGTACACGTAAAATACGCACATAAAATATGGTATGAGACGAAAACGTAGTTTATAAAGTAAAGTAGTTGGCAGATATAAGATGCAATGTGCCTCAGTTATCATCAGAAGGATTCTCGTAACCCCATGTTGTAGTACCGAAGTACATGCAAAATATTTATGCACGTAAAATCCGGCTAGAAGTGTAAAACTTGTTTTGTGTTGTTTCAGTTTCATATAAGTAAGCTACCAAAATTCTCCTGGCCTATACATTTCTTTTCATACGAGTGACATGCCCTGCTGTAGCAGGGTAAAAAAGGGAATCAGCCGAAAAATGCTCGTGCCCCTGTTCATTAAAAGACTGAAAAGTGGAGTACCAGCTTCCTCACTCTATATTATTCCGCACCTTTAAAAATTACCCATAAGTTTTGGCATGCGAAAATATTCGTGCTTTTTTTGCTGAGAAAGTAGAAGACAGTAGCAGTGGAAAAGAGACGGTAAGCTAATGAGTACTAGAGGAAAGAGTGAATGAGGCAATAGAAATGTGAGAGAAAGAGACCGACACATTGGCAGTGGAACATAGTTGACAATAACAGAACAGTGCTGGGAAAACAGTGAAGGAAACAGAGCCACGAAGCCGGCCGTTGTGGCCGAGTGGTTCTAGGCTATTGAGTCCGGAATCGCGTTGCTGATACGGTCGCAGGTTAGAATCCTGCCTCGGGCATGGATGTGTGTGATGTCCTTAGGTTAGTTAGGTTTAAGTAGTTCTAAGTCTAGGGGACTGATGATCTCAGATGTTAAGTCCTATAGTGCTTAGAGCCATTTGAACCATTTGAACAGTGCCACGATGAGAGGAATAAAGAGAAGGAGAAAGTAGAAATGGGTGAGACCCAGTGATAATAAGAGACCGAGGAACAGAGAGATAGTGACAGTGATAAGAGACAGCAGTACTGGGAAGCAATGAATGAGATACTAGCACTAAGGGAGGTCAGGGTGGAGACAGTGACAGAGACACAAAGAGGTAACGACGATAAGTTGGACTGAGTATGTGAGTGAGAATGTGTAAGTATGAGTGGATAGGTATGAGCGACTTACAGCGATGGGCTAGGGGAAGTGAGTGAGTTGCAATTATGGTGAATTGTGGGAGTGAGAGGTCAGTTACATGTAAAATAGAACTTTTTTTAAAGATGCAGAGAAAAGTACAGCGAGGTAGGCGTTACCACAATTTTCAGTCAGTCTTTCAAAAGGAGCATATTTGCCTTTTTTTGTGCTCCGAGAGGAGCATTTTTCCTCTGGTCCTTTAATGCTTGATGACTTCCCCCACGGCAATGGCATCTTGCAGCAGGGTAAGTAACTTTGTCACAAAGCAGAATCCTGCTACAGTGGGTTGAGGTTCAAGATAGGGAACTCTCGTTGATGTCTTCACCACCAAATTCTCCTGATCTGAGCCTGGTGAAACACATCTGGAACGCTCATAACCCACCGACTTGTAATGTACGGTAACTGCGTGCACATGGTTATACGGCTGGTGCTACGTACTTCAAGAAACCTACCAAGGATGCCACGCAGAATCGCTGCTGTATTGCGATGTAAAGTAGCATCAACACGCTGTTAGGCAGATGAAGACCATGTCACTCCATACAATCACACCAGGTGCCTGGTAGGTACGACAATGAGGAATGCAATGTGGCAACGTTCGTTCTCCTCGGAGCAACTACACACGGATACGTCCATCGTGATGCTTTACGTAGAACCAGGAATCGTCTGAAAAGACTACGTGCTGCCACTTCTGTGTCCAGTTCTGTTGTTGAGCGCACATCTGTCTGCGCGCCGCTTCCTGCTACCACGCCCAGGTAAGCCTCAAGGATGGTTTCCATGCTGACAGTCTGTGGTGCTCCAGACAGCGCCTAATGGTTCATAATACTTGTCTTATTGCAGACAAGTCCATTTCCTGGCGCAAAGTTCGTGATGTGTCTGTACGATCCCGCACGGCTGACTGAACAACGCGTTAGTCCTCCCGGGCACTAGTCACACGGTGCCACGATCCTTCCGCTGCGGGCATTTCTCCTTTGTACGCTGCACATAGCACGATATTTTGACAAACTAACAATCAAATGTTATTTCAGAATGAGAGATCCGTTGCGTAATCTTAACTCATATATAGACTTGTGCTCTACCAAAACTACCATCCGGTAGTGAATAATGTAGTAAATGGTAGGATTATCGGTAGAATTGATAGGGACAGAAACAAATGAATGTGTAACAGAGAAAATGGGAGCCGATAACATCTCTATGTTTTTGTTTGTTTGGTTGTTTGTTTTGTACATAATTAGAGCCACGCCATGTTTATTCTTAGTCCATTGGGTAGTTTATAATCTTGCAAAATATAAATTGCATTTTATAAGTAATAAAAATTATTTATTCGCCTAACTTCTACGCTCTTACGTACCCAAAGCAATTACTTTTGATGCAAGTAAAGTTTACATGCACAAACATTATATATACTTCTGGTTTTTTGTAGTCAGTAGAACGTTCTTCATCGTGATCAGAGGCAAGAGTTTCCTGTTATTACTGACAAATGAGAAAGCTGTTTATGAATAACAGAAACATGTTTTATATAGGTTCGACAAATATTGAAGCGATGTTTGACATATTTTTGTATTGCGTTTTTTATTTTACCTTTTTGTTGAGAACATTGCGTATTCCATCTCTATGTGATGAACCAGTATATTTTTTAATTTTTACTACAATATTCTTCTGTTTCATGTTACAAATGAATAATTTTCGAATGAAACCAGAATTAAACACGGAAAATTTCAGTTTTACTATTAATACATTTATTCTTAGGTAACAGGCAGGAGGGTAACTATGTAGAACAAAACTGTTCTGTGGGTTAACTGGCCCTTTATACACGTATATCCTCACTCAGTTTCTGGATGGTTCACCGCTTCCATTTTTTAGGGGAACGTAGTAACACACTGATCACATACATGAAGAAAACATTCGTTATGAGGTAACGCCCAAAGGTATACAACGCACCCATCGTACAGGTAATAGGGGTTCTACCCAATCTGACCAAAGCTACTACGAAAACTACCGTGATATATGCTTACTTATGGTAGTCCGCGATAGCCTACGGTGGTTTTACAACTCTGCTCCTACCTGCTTTATGTGGTGGTTGTGAGATGCTGCAGTACACTTCATGCAGATCTGACGTTTTCTGCGTTCTGTCTTCATGATGTTAAAATTTTAATGGATAGTAGTGTAAATGCTCATCTGTATTTAAGAGTAAAAACAAAGATTCATTCTAGATTTTTCACCGACAATTTGGGTAGATGACAGAGGGAATGCTCAAAGCACGAGAAGGTCGCAACCTGAAATACTAGTGCTCTGACGTGGTCTGTTTTCCTGTTCTGTGCTCGCAGTTTACGAACACTGTCAGGAACAATCAAAATAGAAAGCAATTGATTGTGGTGTATGGGTTTCCAGGAAATTGTAACGCGCAGGAGCAGGCCACAGAGCAGGCGGGATACGTGAATAGCAGCCACGTGAGTACTGCGTGTTCGCCCCTGACTCTGACTGATAAGCTGCCCTACCATTGTGCTTGCCGTGTATGGCTGTAATTAACTGACCGCCGCAACAGAACCCATTCTTAGAAACAGGACACTGCATGATTACCAGCACATTCTGGATTAAAAGAAAGAGAGAATTGTTGAGAGACATTTATACGCAGGGAACTTCCGCGAAATTCACTGTTTTACTGTGAGAGTGTATGTTACAGAATAGCATAATGAACTCATTTATGCTCTAACGCCTCGAAAAAGAACAGAACATTTTGTTTCTCCGGTGTAGTTCGTATTTTCACGACCACCGTTTCTGCACTCGTAAACCAAATTTTCGTGATATTCCACAGAATCTGTGGAGCGTTCCCCAAAAGGAAGCCATACCTGCTCAATTAACATAAAGTTAGCTTTCATAAAATTTGGCTCAGAGTTTTTACAACGTGTGAGATTAGTTCTTCGATTTAGACGTATATAAAATGGTATACAAAACTTGTCCAAACTATGGTATTACGTAGAACAGACAGGCGGTGATTTCTTTAATGGAGATTCAGAATATGTAACACTGCACCTCACAAATATCAGCCACAGCAAAGTTAACTTCACTCGAAGCCAATTCAGCGAATAAATGTAGCTCTATAACAAACAACTTATATTTTTTTATTTATTTATCGTATCCAAAACATCACCATTTTACCAAAAAAAATTATATTACAATGCAAGAGAAGCAGTTATAATACAATAATACATGGATATAAGGTAAATTAACTACAATAATATAGGAAAGTATGTAACATATAATGATAAGCGCTAAGGATGTGAAACAGAGCGATTTCCATATCCCACGTGAAGCCCAATACACTGCAGCTTGAATGGCCTTGTCATTTGCTTCAAATAGGTCTTGAGTCGAACACGGGTTGTTTAGTTTCCTGCAGACCAGTAGGTGTTGTGGGTCTTGCTGTTCTCCACACTCGCAGGGCTCGTCTGCACTGATGTAGCCCCATTTTTCCAAGTTTGCTCTGCATCTTGATACGCCTGTTTGTAGTCTATTCAGGGCTTTCCAGGTCGTATATGGGAGTTCAGAGCCAGCTGTGGGTTCTTCCCTGGGGCTATTCCCTGGTCTTCCTGGGTCCACATTGTACCACAGCTCTTCTCGACGTGCTCTAAGCGATAAAAGAGTTGCTTCAGTTGTTCGTAGGAAACTCTTCCTTGATTTAAGTCGGCGAGGTTGAAGATTGTATCCGAACATTGGATGCCTAGGATCTGTCTCCTGTTTATGTTTCTCGATTTCTGCGGCAGTCCTTCTGATGTCTGGCGGGGCTATGCCCATGAGGTGGTACAGCTGCTTTGTGGGAGTTGGGCGGAGGCATCCTGTCACGATGCGTCCAGTCTCATTCAATGCTATATTTACTTGTTCAGCGTGGGTGGAATTTTGACAAACGGGTGCCGAGTACTCCGCAGTGGAGAAACATAAAGCTAAAGCTGACGTGCGGAGAACTGTAGGTTGCGCTCCCCATCTGCTATTTATTAGTTTGCCGATGATGTTGTTCCTGGCACTCACTTTCATCTTTGTGGCCAAACAGTGTTCCTTGAAGGTGAGAGCACGGTCAAGTTTAATCCCAAGATATTTTGGTGTGTCGCAGTGAGATAGATGTTGTCCCTTCCAGCTTATGTTGAGTTTCCTCCTTGCTTCCTTATTACGAAGGTGAAAAGCACAGACCTGGGTTTTTGCTGGGTTTGGTTTGAGGTGGTTATTATCATAATAGTCACCCAGATTTTCAATTGCTAAAGTTAATTTACTTTCTACCTCTTCAAAGGTTTTTCCCTGGGTGGTAACAACTGTATCGTCTGCATAGATGAAGGAGCGAGCGTCCATGCTGATCGGTTGGTCATTGGTATAATATTATACAGCAATGGGGCGAGGACGCTACCTTGAGGTAGGCCGTTTTTCTGTCTTATATAATAGTACAGGAGAAACAGTAACTTTAATTAAAAGGTTAAGTCCAACAGTAGCATGGTCCACATGTGTGCGCTTATTACAGCCTTATTTTGTGTTCAAAAAGATTTCGGGCTTGCAGCCGTGCAATGAAGTTTACGAAGACCGGCTGCAAGCCCGAAATCTTTTTGAACAGTTGATTCGCCGGGAAAATTTCAAAGTTTACAGCCTTATTTTGTGTTTACACGATATCAAAACTTGACTAGAAGAAGGGATCGGTTGGTAGGACATATTCTGAGGCATCAAGGGATCACCGGTTTAGTGTTGGAGGGCAGCGTAGAGCGCAAAAATCGTAGAGGGAGACCAAGAGATGAATACACTAAACAGATTCGGAAGGATGTAGGTTGCAGTAGGTACTGAGATATGAAGAAGCTTGCACAGGATAGAGTAGCATGGAGAGCTGTATCAGACCAGTCTCTGGACTGAAGACCACAACAACAACAACAACAACAACAACAACAACATGTCAAAACTTTGTAAATGATGAGTTGCGTATGTGTGATTTCCTCTGCAGCAAACGTATACACAAAAGCCGTAACATATGCAAAAAATACGACTTAATTTCAAAGGAATAATTATTTTCTAATTGAAATGTTGGTATATTAAGAAGTAAATTACATAGGCAGACTTCAAATCCATGAAAATTTAGAGCTCACAACACTTGACGATGAGAACAGGTTATTGAAACGCGTCGTGATTCTAAGTAAAAGGCAACATTACTGATGTACATTGTCCTTTTATCCTCTTTGATAACACCGACGAGGGCGTTAGCTTAGTGAAAGTATGTGTCATTAAACAAATGATAGGCTGTGCAGTCAGAAATTGAGTGAAAATGTTCCACAACAATCATCTTTGAAAATCTGCTGATGCCTTACTTACCAGCACAATTACCAGAGCAGTCATGAAAACTGTTGTTGCTTTTCCGTTTTCACATATCAATCTCTGTAAACTGGGAAGACGAAAACATACCTTGCACACAAAAGATCTGTATGCAACAGCCCAACAACGATGCTGTGAATGTGGGACTAGTACATAGCGTTTATTTTTCTTACATTGTGAAAAGTGCGATAACTGTGAACATCGATTCATGTTATCAGCAGTCATCCAAATCCACAGTTATATTTTCATTGACTAATGTTGAACCGTTCATGTCTATTTTTCCGGATTTCTGCGCAACGAGCGGGACTCGCCTAATCGCACGTTTTGTAATATATAAGCAGTGATCAATTACATTAATTTTTTCTAATGTATTGCCAGCTAGCAGAGAAAAAGATATCATGATAAGATTTTTTCCCATTCATGCTTTTTGTTCTCTCATAATATTCCTGTTTTGTAGTGCAACAACCAACTGTTGGAGACTTTAATATAACTATGAACAAAATTTAAAAATAATTAAATTTAAGAGTGTCATTTTCTACTCTTTATTTTTTCATCGTGTATTTTGGTTCATAAAAACGTTCAAGTTCGGTGTTACAAGAGTAGTGACGTGCAGACCTTTTACAGGTGATGCCGAATCTGCAGCAAAGGCTGCGAGTTCATGAAGTATGGAAGAAACAGTACTGTATAGAACTTCACGATTAATCATTAATCGAATCCGGTCGTTATATGAATTATTATACAACTGGAGCATCTGTTGCATTACTCTGTCCTATATGCTAGGAAATCTTCCATTCGATCACACACATATTCCGATACTACATCCGCAAGTAATATTTTTAATTAGGCGGCGGCGCGGAACTGTATCGAAACCTTTCCGGAAGTGAAGAAACAAGTCATCAGCCCTTTGTTCGTCACCTACAGCTTTCTGTATCTCGTGACAGAACGTAATAAAATGGGTTTCATAGGGTTGTTGCTTGAGGAATCCGCGTGTTTCTACAGCCTATGAGTTATTCATAAAGTTTTAACTATCACCTGAAAAAAATCAAATTTGGTGGTGATCAAATAACTTTCGTGTATGCAGCTGGATGATGTCGTAGACATCCGGCGATATTTCGACAGGTGACCACTCCGTCATTTTCAGGGCTAAACTGTAGAAAGCAAGCGCTGTGCGAGTGAATTTAAAACCTCGATTTGCAGAACGATTTCGGAAAGATACACACACACACACACACACACACACACACACCCTATTAACACTATCGTCACCACACAACCATAGACGACCGATGCTAGAAGTTATCGATAGCGAAAATTACTAAATAGCGGATGAAGTATGATTAATTTCGTTCCGCTGTTTTTTGACAAGGCAGAGAGCAGTATTCCACGCAGAACTGAAGTAAAATTCTCCACTTGTATTTACAAGTTTACTTGCTAATTTCTTCCTTAATAACACTATCCCAATTGCGCATAACAGAATCTCAGTGTTGTTATATTCCATAGAATGAGCAGTGTCGAGACATTGTTATACAATAGGCGATTTGCTCGGCTGTTGCAAGCGTGTGTGACTCTTATGCTCAGTACACTGGTCCTCCACGATCCTGATAGTCTGAGCAATATAAGACATGGCTCTACTGCAAGGAATACGATAGACACGCGCCTTATCGCAAACCAAGATCATACGCAACTGAACCTAAAACGACGCTAATCTTAGGCGGAGGTCGGAAAACACATGTCACATCATATTTCCACAAAATACGACGAATTTATTGGAAATGCTCCCTGCGTAAGGCACAAAGGTCGTAGACCTTGGTACCTATTCGGTATTATCTTCACTCGACAGATGCAATTAGTCGACAGCACAATGCACGTCTGATCTGTCTTTCACTGTATCCATCCTGATGGAAGGTGAATGGGTTAACTCAGCTGACAAACATTCAGGGCCTAAAATGAGGTGGGCTCTCTGTACCGAAATTGATAAGCAGGATGTGTGAGTGTGATCAGTTCAGAGTGAGTTCGGGCGTTATCGTGAAGCAAAAGCACCAGCTTGAACAGGTTCCCGTCACGCTTCATCTTCACGGCCTCCAGCAACTTTGTCAAGACGTTTCGTAATATGCTCCTGTGGCGGTTTGGCTTCTTGCGAGCGTGATCTGTAAGCATCACATCATAGCAGTCCACAAAAACACTCAGTACCACAGAGCCACATGCCGATTGGGTCTTTGCTTTTTTCGGCGGTAATTAATCCATACCTAAAATTGTTTTGTTACTTTCTCTAGGTGATACACCCAGCATTTGTACAGGGTAATCAGGTGACTAAAGAAAGGAAGGAAGAAAGATTAGAGTATAACGGTTCGTCGACGCCGAGGTCATTAGAGACGGAGCACAAGCTCGGATTGTAACAACGCTGGGGAAAGACATCGGCCGTGCCCTTTCAAAGGAACCATCTCAACAGTAGCCTGTAGAAGTTTAGGGAAATCATAGAAAACTTAAATTGTGACTAAAGAAACCATATGGACTGGAATGACAAGTGCGCTTTTTAAGTATATGTGAGCAGTTGCGGAACCCAGTGGATGTCGACAATCATCATGTTTAAAAGTGATCCAGGAGCGATTTTCACTTTTTACACTACTGCCTCTATTTTGATACGACGTTCTTCGAACTCCATGGTGTCCACTTCCTTTGCTAGGCATCATTCTTCACAGAGAGATGATCTGCACTTCACTCTTCTTCTTTTGGTCTTATTAGACCACACTGGGAATGTGTGCGTCACCTAACGACTGTGTCTTATAATGATGATGTTACCGTACGCATCCACCAAGTCAGAATAGAGTGTTTGTCTGCTTCAAATGCAGAAAAAGAATTATCACACGACCGATGGGCTACGCTCTTCTAGCGGCGCGCGAAGGTACTATGGTGTGGTGATTTCAATGTATGCGAAGTCTGCATATATTAATTAATACCGTAAGTTTATATTTTCGAGATTATACTTAAAACTTGATGGCTACTACTAGTACTTTTTCTGTCGCCACCAAGCAATGGCATGCTTGCTTAAAGCAAACCCGTAACTCCACAAGTTGGCGCGATCCTAGTCTTTACGTTATTTCCACAGTGAAGCAGTAGGTAGTTACAGCTCGCGCACAGCACACGTCTGTGCGGCAGTTAGCTCCTGATGACATGTGAAATACAAAAGAGATGAGAATTAGCGCCGGCTGCGGAAGGCGAGACGCGGCCGGCATTGTTCTGGGGAGCGCCGCCAAACGGCCGCATTTGGCAGCTGCGCCACGCCCCGGGCGACCGACAATGGCCGCTGATTGCAGCTGGCACCTCCTCTATCTGTCCCGAAGCCATTACTCTCCGCGTTTTGTTCCGTCTTTATCGCCGTGTCCCCCGCACTGCAACACTTCTTTTCAAAGCCTCATTAAAAATTCGACGGCGAGATTTCTCGAGTTACCTTCTCTCACAGTTCCGATGCACTTAACTCGGATATACCAATTAATTGTCAAGTGAGGCATTCTAACAGAGTGCTGGAAAAGTGGCAAGTCCTCGGTGAGGACTTCTTACTGTTACTGAGTGCTGTTTACCTCTCGAGTATGGAAGAGACGTTGCGGGCTAGACTGTTAAGGTCCTCTCCCTTTTTATCTGTACATTTAGAAATGCTCTAGCATCATGAGAGACAATTCGATGACTGTCGACATTATTTCTTTCATCATATGATTTCATTTCTAATAACGTCTATTCGTACGTAGAGATCACAGTGTAGGCACTTTTATTGTTCCAAGATGACCAGTTTCAACAGTCTTAGGCCGCGCTGGGTAGCCAAGCGGTCTTGGGCGCCTGGCAACGGTTCGCACGGCTTCCCCCGTTAGAGGTTCGAGTTCCCCTCGGGCATGGGTGTGTGTGTTGTCCTTAGCGTAAGTTAGCCGGTCGGAGTGGCCGTGCGGTTTTAGGCTTTACAGTCTGGAGCCGAGCGACCGCTACGGTCGCAGGTTCGAATCCTTGCCTCGGGCATGGATGTGTGTGATGTCCTTAGGTTAGTTAGGTTTAATTAGTTCTAAGTTCTAGGAGACTGATGACCTGAGAAGCTAAGTCGCATAGTGCTCAGAGCCATTTGAACTATTTGAACCTTAGCGTAAGTTAGATTAAGTAGTGTGTAAGTCTAGGGACCGGTGACCTCGTGACATCAGCAGTTTGGTCTCATAGGAACTTACCATAAATTTTCAAAATTTCCAACAGTTTTATGCTGCCATCACCAGATATAAGGAGGAAACAAAGATAATAACGGGAGTGGAGGGAGACTATGATTCATATCACTTATTACATTAAGTATAAAAAATTAAACATACAGTGTGGAACTTGTTATAAAATTACCGCCGCGCGGGACTAGCCGAGCGGTCTACGGCGCTGCAGTCATGGACTGTGCGGCTGGTCCCGGCGGAGGTTCGTGTCGTCTCTCGAGCATGGGTGTGTGTGTTTGTCCTTAGGTTAATTTAGGTTAAGTATTGTGTAAGCTTAGGGACTGATGACTTTAGCAGTTAAGTCCCATAAGATTTCACACACATTTGAACATTTATAAAATTACCATTTTACATCAGATGAAGTCGTAGCATAGAAGGCACTCCCCACGTATACAAGTCTTGATAAACATCCAGTTGCAAAACGTGCACAGTTAATAAAATACACTCATAAGATAAAATGCACACAGAAGATAAAGTACTAGTATTTGCATATTGGTGACGAACATGATTTTCACAAGCTTGCCTCACAGCACTACGCTACCGGCGGAATGTTAACATAGAGGCGGCGGACCCGCTTCGGAGCTACCTATCTCGTCGCTGGATGACGTGTGTAGTACACGCTAAACGATAAGATGCTGTTGTTACAAGCGATGAATAGCGATGCACCAAAAAGAAAGGTGGATTTTTTGAAAGAGCCCGATATAAAAATTAGTAATGCAGCCTGGTTATGCATATCAAATTAGCATGGGATTATGCTCCAAATAAAATTTGTGGTAGTTACATACCGTGTGCTTGTGCTTACTGACAGTGCCAAAATAACAGAGATAATCAAACACCTTTAAAAAATCTATAATCTGTATCATTAATTAACAAAGGAATGTAACGTAAAAAGAAAATCGCAGTGGTGCGAGCGCGAATCCTAAACCGGACAGACCTGGAGATGTCCCATGACTCGTGGAAAGAAAGAGGGGTGAGGACGTGCGCAAAAACTACGCGGCGCTGTAAGTATTTCAAAAGTCATCTAATGAAGGGGGAGACGCAACCCTTGCTGGATGCGAGGTGTCTGCTTCAAAATTAGTCGAAATGATACACACCATAAAAAAGGATGTAGATGACTACAGTAAAATTAAGGGTATGATTAATTCAAAAATGGCTCTGAGCACTATACGACTTAACTTCTGAGGTCATCAGCCGCCTAGAACGTAGAACTAATTAAACCTAACTAACCTAAGGACATCACATACATCCATGCCCGAGGCAGGATTCGAACATGCGACCGTAGCGGTCGCTCGGCTCCAGACTGTAGCGCCTAGAAGCGCACGGCCACTCCGGCCGGCTATGATTAATTTGTAATAGTGCATATGTGGCTACCTCATACACCAAGTACAGGAAGTCTGTAATCCATGGTGTGTGTCAAAAACTACCGTAAAAGGGGACATTTAAGCAAATAGCAAGGCTGAATCAGAGGTCCATAATGCCCCCATTTATAGGAGTTTTTGACACACAACTTGGACTGCAGACAATCTGTATTCGCTGTATGGCGTCATCACATACGCACTATTACCTTTGATTTTATTGACGTCATCTACATCATTTTTATGGTATATATAATTTCGATTGATCCTGTGCTCAGTAAGGGTTATATCTGGCCCTTGATTAGATGAGTTATGAAGCAAGTACAGCTCCGTGTGGTTTTTGCCCACGCCCCCTCCCATCTTTCTTTCTAGGAGTTGTACTTCGCGGGACCCTCCAGGTCCGTCCGGTTTAGCATTCGCGCTCGCGCCAGTGCGGTTTTCTTTTTACGTCACATTCCTCTGTTAATTAAAGATATAGATTACAGACTTTTTTAAAAAGTTTGATTGTTACTAGTGTTTTCTCAGTATCAATAAGCACACAGTATGTACCTGTAACTACTACAGATTTTATATGGAGCATAAGCCCATGGTAATTTTACACGTATCAAAAAAAGTTTTGCATCACCCTGGTTCCCAGAACTCCTAAAGATAGCCGTTGACTGTGGATATTGTATCACAGACAAAGTCCCTTTGACTGTTCAGAGATGTCACTAAACTCGCCCATAGATGTAAACAACCATGCATGAGCAGCGCCTATTAGATGGAGGGGGTCCGACAGCCGACCAGTTCCAGTCATTACACCAGCAAGGAGGTACGCGGCTCGTATTGTCTGTAGTTCAACCATGCCTAGATGGTCAATACCGCGTTCCGATCGCGTCTGCATGGTTACTTTATGTTAGGAAGGGCTCTCAACACGGGAAGTGTCCAGGCGTCTCAGAGTGAACCAAAGCGATGTTGTTCGGACATGGAGGAGATTCAGAGAGACGGGAACTGTCGATGACATGCCTCGTTCATGCCGCCCAAGGCCACTACTGCAGTGGATGACCGCTACCTACGAATTATGGTTCGGAGGAACCCTGACAGTAACGCCACCATGTTGAATACTGCTTTTCGTGTAGCCACAGGACGTCGTGCTACGACTCAAACAGTGCGCAATAGGCTGCATGATGCGTAACTTCACTCCCGACGTCCATGGCGAGGTCCGTCTTTGCAACCACGACACCATGCAGCGCATAGAGGTTGGCCCAACAACATGCCGAATGGACCGCTCAGGATTGGCATCATGTTCTCTTCAGCGATGAGTGGCACATATGTCTTCAACCAGACATTCGTCGGAGACTTGTTTGGAGGCAACCCGGTCAGGCTGAACGCCTTAGACATACTGTCCAGTGAGTGCAGCAAGGCGCAGGTTCCCTGCTGTTTAGAGGTGGCATTATCAGGGGCCGCCTACCCCGCTGGTGGTCATGGAAGGCACCGTAATGGCTGTACGATACGTGAATGCCACCTTCCGACCGATAGTGCACCATATCGGCAGCATATTAGCGAGGCATTCGCCTTCATGGTTCAAATGACTCTAAGCTCTACGGGAGGCCATCAGTCTCCTAGATTTAGAACTACTTAAACCTAACTAACCTAAGGAGATCACACACAGACATGCCCGAGGCAGGATTCGAACCTGCGACCGTAGCAGCAGCGCGATTCCGGACTGAAGCGCCTAGAACCGCTCGGTTGCAACGGCCGGCCGTTTTCATGGACGACAATTCGCGCCCCCATCGTGTACATCTTATGGATGACTTCCTTCAGGATAACGACATCGCTCAACTAGAGTGGCCAGCATGTTCTCCAGACATGAACTCTATCGAACATGCCTGGGATAGATTGAGAAGAGCTGTTTATGGGTGACGTGACCAACCAACCACTCTGAGGGATCTACGCCGAATCGCCGTTGAGGAGTGGGGCAATATGAACGAACAGTGCCTTGATTAACTTGTGGATAGTATGCCACGACGAATACAGGCATGTATAAATGCAAGAGGACGTGCTACTGGGTATTAGAGGTACCGGTGTGTACAGCAATCTGGATCACCACCTCTGAATGTCTCGCTGTATGGTGGTACAATATTCAATGTGTGGTTTTCATGAAAAGTAAAAAGGGCGGAAATGATGTTTATGTTGATCTGTATTCCAGTTTTCTGTACAGGTTTCGGAATTCTCAGAATCGAGGCGATGCAAAACTTTTTTTGATGTGTGTATATGTATGGCCAGGTGGCATTACTAATTGTTATGTCGGTAGCTTTGGAAAAAAAATCCTTTCTTTCTGGAGCATCGCTATTCATTGCTTGTCACCATAGCAAGTGATCGTTTAGCATGTACTACACACGGCATACAGCGGTGACATAGGTAACAACGTAGAGGGTCTGTCTGCCGCCTCTACGTTAGCACTCCGCCGCCAGCGTAGTGCTGTGCGGCAAGCTTCATGATCACCACCAATATGCATGGACGATACCAAGATTTCATTATCTGTGTGCATTTTATCGTCTGTGTTTGGGTTGCGTTGTTTTGGGGGAGGAGACCACACAGCGAGGTCATCGGTCTCATCGGATTAGGGAAGGACAGGGAGCGAAGTCGGCCGTGCCCTTTCAAAGGAACCATCACGGCATTTGCCTGGAGTGATTTGGGGAAATCACGGAAAACCTAAATCAGGATGGCCGGACGCGGGACTGAACCGTCGGCCTCCCGAATGCCAGTACAGTGTGCTAACCACTACGCCACCTCGCTCGGTCATCTGTGTTTATTTTCTTAACTGTGTGCATTTTATCAACTGAATTTTTTTCAAGACATGTGTGTATGGAGAGTGTCTTTTATGCTATGACTTCATGTAACGTAAAATGGGAATAGTATAACACATCAATAAGATAGTGGAATTTTCCATATTTTATATAATCTGTTACATGAATTTTAGTCTCCCTTACCCCCTTATTATCTTTTCTTTAATCAAATGATGGCAGCGTAAGATTGTTAAAACCAGTCGCCTTTGAACAGTGAAAGTGGCTACACAGCGAACGTGGCGTACGAAGTGTGCTCATTTTCCACCACACCGATTGCCCAACAGTACAGCATGTGTTTGTCCTTTATCAGAACTACTGTCATGATAACTAAATTATGTACTTGTGTTTGCGAACAGTTGTAATCTCGTCTTCGTCTCTTACAACAGTAACGCGTGGTAAGTGTAACATGTAGCCTGGTACGAAGATAAGCAGACGATACAAGCTATTAGTCAAGCCCTTAAAAGAGAACATTGGTCACTTTGGAGCGCTGTAGTTGGTGTAAGGCTCGTACCAAGTGGGCATGTGATCCTCCATCGCTGATGTACTCGTAAATCATGGCTGGAAAGTAACGTGTACAACCCAGTCAATGGTATGGAATAGGGCGCAGCAAGATGGATCTTCGTGGCAGAATGACAGAGACGCCTATGGTCACGCTGTCAATGCAGTTGGCTTCCTTTTTGGTCTATCACCGCAGCCTGTTCATAAAAACATTGTAACTGACCTGGGGTGGAGGTGAATGCCATGCGTTGTCAATGATAATCGTGAAAGGTCTCTGTTGGATTCCTTTCATGTTAATTTCTTAAATCTGTTGTCATTTACGGCATAAATTCCTCTTCTAAATTTACTGTGGCGTTTCTGACTATCTGGGAGGAGACTGAGTAGTGGAACGTGTTACTTTTACACATAAACAAGAACGACCTGTCACACTACTACACTTTAAAACACAGTTTATATGTAATTCATGTCACACAGTCTCATACGGAACCTACATCCGCTTTCTTTTATATACTGTATATGATAAGATACTGTCATCCCCCTTCCCTTCTGTGTGAGAGGATGCATGAGCAAATGTATTTCTAATTGCATGCTTGAGGGTAGCAGACAAGTCTGTCTGCTAGAGAACAGTAGGACCAACGTCGGAACAGGTAGCTACGCTTTCTAAAAGCAAAGAGGTTTCTATCCTTAGTATGGTCCTGTCCGTCCCTTGTCATGTTTGTATAGGAAGGTGCCCCTCTGGCCACTTCCGTTTGTATTTGTGAGCCACCCTCAGGAAGGGACCAGGTCAGTCTGTCCGTGGCGAGAGTCTGAAGTGGTAAGATCTCCGGCTAAGTGCGTGTCTGCTAAGTCCATAGGACAATGGATGTCTTAAGTTCAGCCTAACTGAAAATTTAATCACCTTTATTTCAGGTTTAGCTCTAAAATATCTAATGTTATCTTAAATTGCAACGCAGTGTATTTCGAGTGTGAAGTTCAGAATATCTTCCAGTAGTTACTTTGTCCCTACTTTGTGAGTAAAGTGGAACCACGTGTTGATCAGTAACTCTAACTAAGATCATCAATCTTCAATGCGAATGTGCGTGAGATTATAACGTCTCGTCTTGACAATATTTTTCAATATAGCAACTTTTCTTTATGTTCAACCCACATGGGGTGTACTTTGTGAGACCAGTACCACGTGCTTATACAATTGTTTGACCCATCAGGTTAATAGTAAGACGATAGTAACCAGTTTGAGGTTTTCCTTTTGTAAATTGCTTTTCGATCTAATTTATTTTAATTATCGAAATTTATTGTGGAGTTACACTCTTTGTGTAAACCAAGTTGACCACGTGAAGCATGTGGTGTAATCATCAAAGTAGCCCTCATGTACTCTTTTCGGGAAGATTTCACAGGGAGTTAGTATGGATTTAGTATACCTGTGTGGTAATTACATGACGGACATGATTGTGCTACGAACGTAATTTCTTTGGGTGAAAATTGAATCGGTTGGTTGTGGTTAATTTCTTCTTGCATATGTTTCAACGTTCTTTGTGTGTTATTTTATGAATGCAGTGTTGTATGCAGTCTCCCAATCTTGGCTCCATATTTGATGCGTTCCGTAAGATTACAAACTCACATTTTCACACTCCTAAATAAGGCACCAGCTTAGTTATGACTCACGTTTAATATGCTGAAATTTCAATGATCAATGTTAAAATATATTTCCAAGTATAAACTGATTTATTTCTTTTTATTTAAATTCTCTTTTATATATATATATATATATATATATATATATATATATATATATATATATATATATATATACTCCTGGAAATGGAAAAAAGAACACATTGACACCGGTGTGTCAGACCCACCATACTTGCTCCGGACACTGCGAGAGGGCTGTACAAGCAATGATCACACGCACGGCACAGCGAACACACCAGGAACCGCGGTGTTGGCCGTCGAATGGCGCTAGCTGCGCAGCATTTGTGCACCGCCGCCGTCAGTGTCAGCCAGTTTGCCGTGGCATACGGAGCTCCATCGCAGTCTTTAACACTGGTAGCATGCCGCGACAGCGTGGACGTGAACCGTATGTGCAGTTGACGGACTTTGAGCGAGGGCGTATAGTGGGCATGCTGGAGGCCGGGTGGACGTACCGCCGAATAGCTCAACACGTGGGGCGTGAGGTCTCCACAGTACATCGATGTTGTCGCCAGTGGTCGGCGGAAGGTGCACGTGCCCGTCGACCTGGGACCGGACCGCAGCGACGCACGGATGCACGCCAAGACCGTAGGATCCTACGCAGTGCCGTAGGGGATCGCACCGCCACTTCCCAGCAAATTAGGGACACTGTTGCTCCTGGGGTATCGGCGAGGACCATTCGCAACCGTCTCCCTGAAGCTGGGCTACGGTCCCGCACACCGTTAGGCCGTCTTCCGCTCACGCCCCAACATCGTGCAGCCCGCCTCCAGTGGTGTCGCGACAGGCGTGAATGGAGGGACGAATGGAGACGTGTCGTCTTCAGCGATGAGAGTCGCTTCTGCCTTGGTGCCAATGATGGTCGTATGCGTGTTTGGCGCCGTGCAGATGAGCGCCACAATCAGGACTGCATACGACCGAGGCACACAGGGCCAACACCCGGCATCATGGTGTGGGGAGCGATCTCCTACACTGGCCGTACACCACTGGTGATCGTCGAGGGGACACTGAATAGTGCACGGTACATCCAAACCATCATCGAACCCATCGTTCTACCATTCCTAGACCGGCAAGGGAACTTGCTGTTCCAACAGGACAATGCACGTCCGCATGTATCCCGTGCCACCCAACGTGCTCTAGAAGGTGTAAGTCAACTACCCTGGCCAGCAAGATCTCCAGATCTGTCCCCCATTGAGCATGTTTGGGACTGGATGAAGCGTCGTCTCACGCGGTCTGCACGTCCAGCACGAACGCTGGTCCAACTGAGGCGCCAGGTGGAAATGGCATGGCAAGCCGTTCCACAGGACTACATCCAGCATCTCTACGATCGTCTCCATGGGAGAATAGCAGCCTGCATTGCTGCGAAAGGTGGATATACACTGTACTAGTGCCGACATTGTGCATGCTCTGTTGCCTGTGTCTATGTGCCTGTGGTTCTGTCAGTGTGATCATGTGATGTATCTGACCCCAGGAATGTGTCAATAAAGTTTCCCCTTCCTGGGACAATGAATTCACGGTGTTCTTATTTCAATTTCCAGGAGTGTAGGTGTCACGCGTGTCACCACTAGGACGCGTGGCGAATACAGCACTATTTACTTCCGCTGTCCCACTTGCTTACAAGTAGGCCGTGTCGTATCTATCCGCCCATGCAGTATTTAGGCCTCCACATGGCCTCAGCAAGCTAGTTACAGCCTACGGCTCAACCAGGGCTACACGCCTTCGCTGAGACATGGAGCAGCCATGAGTCACCAACGAGCGTCTGCTGCAACGACTTGGCCTCTGTGGATTGAGGCGCAAAGACTTCGATTCCAATGGTTTACTGGACGTAGTGCTCATGATTAACGAACAGACAGCCCCTTGTTGTCTGTCTGTACTACGAATTTGTTCTAATTCCATTCACCAGTGATACTGGTCCACAATGGACGTGAATGTTCTAGATTTGTCAGTTTGTCATAAACCTGGGAGGCAACTGATACAATTTCAGAAGGTCTTTATGTTCTTTATTCAGAAAATTAGTAACATCAATGGAATTTATGCGAAGCAAGGCTTCTGCTCGTTAAAGTAAACTTGATTCTACATGGTTCAGTCACATTAACCTGACCATCGCCTATGATCGACGTAAACGTGCAAATAATCACTCACAGATGGCAGGTGGCAGCAGTGGATGGTATATAAAGCGTGTCAAGGAGACGCGGAAAACACTGCAGTCGTTGTCCTAATGCGAAAACGAGGCTATTGATCTGACGCCCGAATGGCATGTTCGTTGGCTTTCGGACCACAGGTGCAAGCATTTCCGAAACGGCTAAGTTTGTGAACCGTTTGCGTGTCACCATGTTTAAAGTATACCGTGCAAGAGAAAATGGCGCTATCCAAAACTGGCGCCCAGGCAACTGCGGTGCTCCACAGGCCACAGACGACATAGGCGAATGACGGGGCGGAGATTTGTACGGGCGAATAGACGCGCAACTGTTGAGCAACTGAGAGCCAGGTGAACCACGGGACTAGCAACAGTGTCTCCTCATGACCTTTGCTGCGTATGGTCCTCCACAGCGCGCTCCTTGTTCATCCACTCATGCTGACTGCTGTTCATCAGCGACGAAGGCTGGAATCTGCATGCCAATACCGTAACTGATCGTGCACTGAGAGGCGATACGTGACCTTTCCTGAAGAGTCAGGCTTTATGCTCCAACGGACAGATAGCCGTTGGATTATCGGAAGGGTCGATGCCGGCAGAGTGGACGTTATGGTCTGGGGAATGTTTTCGTTGCCTTCCCTGAGTGATCTTGTTATTGAGCAAGGCACAGTGGATCAACACAAGTATGTGTCTATCGTTGGAGACCACGTCCACCCCTACATGTAGTTTACTTTTTCTCAGCAGGAAGGCATCTACCAGCAGGACAATGCATTGTATCACACCTATCGTAGAGGACATTCGTAGCTGGCAGAGCACCAGGATGAGCTTAAAGTACTCTCCTGGTCATCAAATTTCCGAGATTAAAACCCAATAGAGAATCTGTGGGACTATCTCGATCGGGCTGTTCGTGGCACGGATCCTCAACCGAGAAACCCAGTGCAACTGGCCACTGCACTGAGTCGGCGTGATTCCACGTGCCTGTCGGTATATTCCAGAACCTCACTGACTTTCTACCGACACGTCTGGTAGCGGTCTGTTTTGCAGAAGTTGGTTATTACGGCTTTTGAGAGGTGGTCCCATTAATGTGACTGGACAGTGTGGGAACTTTTTTTGACTTGCGGAGCCCACGTACTTTCAGTATGCAGCGGCACATAAAACTACCGTCTCAGAAGGTCAAGAATTAAATAAATATACTCATTGCGTCAAATAAACCAAATACACAATAAACGTTTGTTTGTGATGCACAAGTACTATTCAGTTTCTTAAAAAATATGAAGGACTCTTTTTACTTTAACATCATTGCTCGCTGTGATCATGAGAAATAGCGATGTTACAAACATCGTCCTCGGTGACCGTGGACCTGCGACTTTGAGACAACAGTTAAATGTGCACAAACCTGCTCGTATAGCGTAACACGCAGAACAGGAATTTGCGAGCCAGGAAGAAGTACCTGACCTAGATCGGATCCGCGCGGCGTAGTAACGACCGTGCCTGGTGCATTAGCTAATCCGCGTCTGGTTTTCTGGCGGTTTCCCACTCTGTTTTACGCAGTTTACACGATTCTGAGACAGCTGTCGCACACGATTTCCCTCTCGCAGGTAACTCGACTGCGGCGACAGGAAGGGCATTCGACCGAAAAGTTAAATAAAATAAAGTTGGAAATCTTTAGTACAGTGGATCCCGTACTAGATGGGAGTAACGCGAAGAATGAGCTAACTGTGCACAGAGACAAAATTTACTGTCTCTGCTACAAACAGAAACAAAGTTATCGGAATGAGACAGTTAAGAAATCTGAAATAACTTAAAATGGCTTGGATAGACTTTCTTGGTAAAACATTGTGAATTATTCTACAAGAAAACACACTTTTTTGATCAGGATTCACGAAATTTTGTTTTATTTTATTTTACGCGACCTAGGTTTCGCGTTACAAACCGATTTTCTATTGTTACTGTATGAAAGACGTTATTTAAGTTTTCCGCTGTTCTACGGTAAAAAATGTACACAATATTGTAGTTAAAATAACAAGCACGATAACGTTTAGGGATAAAACTATTCTTCTCTAGCCTTTCTAACCATCGTGAGTTTAGTTCGTTGCTGAACCGGAAACCGGGTGCAAGGCTATCCATAAATGTGATAACCCTCTATCAGCCTGCACTTGGGGTAGTGTATCTCCACTGTAAATAAACAGACAGACGCCTGAATACGCGAGTAACTGGGATGATTTACACCAGATGTCGCGCATTTTTGTTCAGAGTCATCAAGCTTTGGTTATCAGTAGAAATACGTCAAATAAATTTAATTAGAACGAATTTTTCAGGATATGTGCGCTCACTGGTTAAAAAGCCCGGGAACATATAACAGTTGACAAAGGACAGCGCTTGATGTTGTCAGCTTTGAGGAAACTCCAGTCAACAGACCGCTGCACGCCTCAGTGGCATAGTCAGAATTAGGATCCTGTTTGATCTTCGGTTCCTGTTTCACATCGTTTCACTTTTTTAATTTATGTTTTCAAAGCGAGGCTTAATTTTGATTCCCGATATAAAAAATTCCTCGCGGTAGGTTTTATTACCTCTGTTTCAAAAGAAAATCGGACGTACGTTCGTAAAAGAGCTGTGACGTGACAAACAAATAGTTGTCTCTAAACCCTTAATGCTATCATACGTTTCCGGATTCTCTCTCAGGTTTATCTACGTATTTCACTCAAAGGGAAAATCTGGTTACGTTCTGAAAAGCAAAGATCTTGTCAAAATGTCCACGAATTACCAAACTGGAAATATTGCAATAAGGTATCCGGAGGGAATTATATCTGTACCATGGAAAAATTAGTGTGTAATAAAAAACAGCAGAATTTAACAACATTAAACCAGTTCATCCAAAGCTCCATCTTTCGCAGCTTCGGGAAAACAGCTGTTCTCGGTGACCTCGTACTACACCAGAACGGTACCAAATCTTTTCGTAAGTATGAAGATTTTTTCTCGTTATATTCACAACGAATTTTCGGCGTTCCGATATCAGTTACGCGGTATCCGCCGCAGAGTAGATTTTTCCGGGACTCTATTTTCAGTTCGTGCCATATTAGGATAATTTAAGTGGTAGCAAATCATTTAAACAGGAACGGGATGACATGTTTCATTGCTATAACTGATGTATCGATATTCAGTGTGACTAATTTACACTGGAGTAATCGTTGTGCGAAAGGAAACAAGTTGTTTCGAAACATTAAACCAGTGCATTAATGTTTCAGTATCTCATTACCATTGTCGCTACTCTCTCATCGACCTCTGCAATATTGCAGTTAAAATAACAAACACGATACCAGTTAGGGATAAAATTTTTCCTCTCTGACCTTCCTAACGATCATGATTTTGGCTCATTTTTGATTCTGATTCCGGGTGCAACACTACCCATGAAGTCCATAAAGCCTGTGAACCTTGTACTTGGAATAGTATATATCCACTGTAAAGAAACTGTCAGATAACTGTCTAACATATCAGGTTGCTCTCTGGCCCTTAGGTAAAAAAATATATATCCAAAGAAAAAATCGACAAGACACTACCGCTAAGTACTACATCAGAAGGGACTAAAAAACAACAACAACAGGATTAAAGATAAGAGCCGGCCGCGGTGGTCTAGCGGTTGTAGGCGCTCAGTCCGGAACCGCGCGACTGCTACGGTCGCAGGTTCGAATCCTGCCTCGGGCATGGATGTGTGTGATGTCCTTAGGTTAGTTAGGTTTAAGTAGTTCTAAGTTCCAGGGGACTGATGACCACAGATGTTAAGTCCCATAGTGCTCAGAGCCATTTGAACCATTTTTGAAAGATAAGAAATACACACATAGGTAAGCTAACCTTTCAAACGAAAGGAAAATGTTCTGCGGATGTAAAGAGATTGTTAAGAAATTTTGAAACAGAGACAGATAGATTAGTGTTCCATGAAGCTAGGGAAACATTCCGTCAATACTACCCAATGAAAAGAGGCGAATCTCTCAACAAGTGAAGTATCATGTTATGAATTTGGTATTGTTAGTAACTAAATAATCAACGGCTTTCAAGGAGTAAAAGACCACAGGATGACATATCGCCAAATTAAATAAGAATCTGAACGAAATACGGAAAATGTCAGCAGCTGAAGGCACTGATGGCATGGAACACGCTGAAACCAGGGAGCAATTATCTGAGCAACTGGACTCTTTATTATGATCCTACTTGTTTCTGTGTACTGCATTAAGTGAGTAAATAAATTTGTTCTCAATCTGCAGGTTGATCAACAGGCTGCAGCCTTTAGTAAGCAACCAAAGGGAACCGTCCGCTTGCAGCAGGATTAAGATCACGTGTGCATCTGGCCAGGCTACCACTGACACTACGACTCCGCCAGTCACTGCTAATCTGGTGACGTGAAAGTGTTGTCTGGAGAATGGACGGGCACTCAGTTGTATTCAGTGATGAACGTCAGTTTTGTCTGTATGCGAGTGCTGGACGCACACGTATATGGCGTAGACCTGGTGAGCTGCCTAGTCCATAGTACAATGGCCCACGACACTCAGATCACATCTCAATTTTCGTGGTGTGTGTGTGTGTGTGTGTGTGTGTGTGTTTGTGTGGAGGGTGGGGGGGCTGGAGTGGGGGGGGGGGGTGGAGGGGCATCAATTACCACTCGCTGTTATTTTTGTTGTTTCTGTAGGGTACAGGGGACAGTCACCGCTACATTTCACTGGCTATTATCCGCGTGCTACCGACATGTCTTAGACATGAAAATGATGTGCTTCTGCAGCAGCTTCTGCGACGCAACTTACTCCTTGTGTATACAAAAACTGCCTTGACCAGCAAGATCACCAAATCTATCATCAACTGCACCCGTAAGGGACATAATGAACCGAGAATTTACTCATCCTCCAAGGTCTGGAAGAACCAATGCCGAACTGCAACAAAAGGCGAAAGATGCTTGGGACAATCTACCGCAGGATGCCATTTCGCATCTTTATGGTGGTTTGCACGCGAGAATACACGCCTGCGTTGCATCGAGAGCGGAATACACATGTATTGATGCGACTTTTTGGCCACCTTTTACTGTCACATGTGTTTTTCATCCGGTTTGAATTTGTTATCATGTGCTCCTACAATTATGAACTACCTGTCATCTCACTTTTAAAGAAAATGACCTCGTCCTTGACGGTGTTGTAGTTTCTTCCAGCAGTCATCTGTCCATTATGGAAACCAATGTCCTTTTTCGGCTTCTGGCGTAAGAAGGCTTTGCCCAGTCCAAGGATGGTGTTCCTGTCTGTGTGTAGTTCTTTCGAATGGTTTGTGATCTTACCTACTATGCTATCTGATGGACGAGTGGTTTTCCCATTTTGGCAGTGTATTCCGGCTCCTGTTGGAAACAAACTTTCGGAAGGCACGGCAGGAAGAGGTCTTTCCCGAAAACTGCTACTATCAGAAGTAGGAAATGCCTCAGTTCCAATCCTGGGTCTGATGGATTAATAGAGTTGTTGTTGATTTTGTAGTCTTCAGTCCGAAGACTGGTTTGATGCACCTCTCCGTGCTTCTCTACCCTGCGTAGTCATCTTCATCTCCGAATAACTTCTGCAACACATATTTTTTTGAACCTGCTTACTGTTTTCATTTCTGGGTCACCCTCTGCAATTTTTACACCCCACACTTCTCTCCAATACTAAATTGGGCATCCCTTGATGTCTCAGAATGTGTTCTATAAACCGACCCATTATTTTAGTCAAGCTGTGCCACAATTTCTTTTCTCCCTGGTTGTGTTCACTATCTTCTCATTAGCTAAGGGATCTATCCATCTAATCTTCTTCATACTTTTGAAGCGCCACATTTCAAATGCTTCTATCTTTCCATGTCTGAACTGTGTATCATCAACGTTTAGCTTGCGTACAAAGCTACATGTCACACAAATACCTTCAGAAAAGACTTCATAATAATTAAATTTATTGTTGCTGTTAACAAATTTCTCTTCCACAGTAAGGTTTTTTAGCTACCGACAGTCTACATTTTATAGCCTCTCTTCTTCGACTACCATCATTTATCTTACTGCCCAAACAGCAAAATACTTCTACTTTTGGTGTCTCATTTCCTAATCTGGTTCTTTCTGATTTAACTCTACTACATTCCATTACCTTTGTTTTGCTTTTGATGATGTTCATCTTTTGTCTTACTTTCAAGACGTTTTCCATTCCATTCAACTGCCCTTCCAAGCCTTTTGCTGTCTCTGACAGAATTATGTCATCGGCAAACCTCAAAGTCTATATTTCTTCACTTTGAACTTTAATTTCCTTCCAAATTTCTCTTTGGTTTCACTCACTGCTTGCTCATTGTACAGAACGAACAACATCGGGGACAGGCTACGATCCTGTCGCAATCCCTCCTCAACCACTGCTTCCCTTTCATGGCCCTCGACCCTTACAACTGCCTTCTGGTTTCTGTAGAAGTTGTAAATAGCCTTTCACTCCCTATTTTTTACTCCTGCTACCTTCAGAACTTCAAAGAGAGTATTTCATTCAACATTGTCAACAGCAGCGGTCTCTGCGTCTACAAATGCTATAAACGTAGGTTTGCTTTTCGTTGAAATATCGTCTACGATAATTCGTAGATGGCACGACTAATGTAAAAAAAAGTTTCATAGGATACTTGGTACCGGCGAAATCGAAAGGGAATCGTCCAATAGCCCTATTCACGTTAGAAATGACTGAACGCTCTTTGCTACGCATATGCCATCTCTCCATATTGAGTAAATTTTCTTGCGACGTCGAAGACTCATTCCATCATCTCTTCTGTCTAAGTCTCATACTTGTTGGTCACTTAAGAAACAAATTCACTACCTATACAACTCACTCAATAGATAGAAACGAATTAAACACAAATCACACCTACGGATAAATTAGATGTGTATCATGAATGCTATTCAAAAGTGTTATATGGGAAGCTGATTCTTAATGTACCTATTTCGTAGTTGTAGAGCTGTTTTCTAGGAACCCTGATCTCCCATCGAGAAAGCATCACGCTCTTCAATTTAGAGATAAACTGTACTTAAGAAATCCAATCTCGACTGACGTTAATTTCCTCGCGAAGGTAAGCATTTGTGTTCTGCAGTCAGCTCTGTCGGACGCAGGGTGCGAAGCGGATTACAGGAGGCAGGACATTCGAGCCGACGATCCCACTGAGTAGAGCGGAGGGGGTTTGCCACGAAATACGGGTGCCAGCATCAAAGCCGCCGCCGCCGAGCCCACAAAGGCGGCCGTCAAGTGTTATCGACTTACACCAGCCGCACTAGATCAGATATGCGCGTCCCGCGGCTGCCCTGGTAGCATGCACCTAGCTGCCGCTATCAGCACGCACCGCTCTGCACTTGGCAGATATATTCTGCGTGTCTGCGCCCACTTAACATTCAGAAATGTTTACCTTGTACGTAATATTATCTTTACGTGACCAGAATGATAACAATAATAATAACTGCGTGTAGCTCAATGACTGGTTATAAGTCTTTCAACTGGACGTCACTACGGTGACTTGGTTTTTCTAATCTGCTCCAGTTATCCAACTGGGGAAAATGAACCTATAGTTCAACGTGGAATCTGAACCACCTGCCGCTGCTGGCGACCTCTCACATTGTTGAGAGGTGAAAGCTACACTGAAGGCAGATTGAAAGTTTCCGTGCACTGACTGTGATTCGATACCGGGACCTCTCAATTTCTATGCACGCGATTTACCGCTAGATTAACAGGCTCGACATTACTTAACTGCATTTTATTTTGTTCATTGAGCATAAAGTTCCGCTTGGTTGTTTTATACATTCTTTTCAACAAAGTGTTATTATCATTATTTTGTTACTGTAAGTATTTGTTTTATTTACACATATAATACCGGGCGATCAAAAAGTCAGTATAAATTTGAAAACTGAATAAGTCACGGAATAATGTAGATAGAGAGGTACAAATTGACACACATGCTTGGAATGACATGGGGTTTTATTAGAAGCAAAAAAATACAAAAGTTCAAAAAATGTCCGACAGATGGCGCTTCATCTGATCAGAATAGCAATAATTAGCATAACAAAGTAAGACAAAGCAAAGATGATGTTCTTTACAGGAAATGCTCAATATGTCCACCATCATTCCTCAACAATAGCTGTAGTTGAGGAATAATGTTGTGAACAGCACTGTAAAGCATGTCCGGAGTTATGGTGAGGCATTGGATGTTGTCTTTCAGCATCCCTAGAGATGTCGGTCGATCACGATACACTTGCGACATCAGGTAATCCCAAAGCCAATAATCGCACCGACTGTGGTCTGGGGACCTGGGAGGCCAAGCATGACGAAAGTGGCGGCTGAGCACACGATCATCACCAAACGACGCGTCTAGCAATGTGGGGTGGAGCGCCATTCTGCATAAACATCGTACGTTCCAGCAGACGTTTATCAGCCAGGCTGGGGATGATGCGATTCTGTAACATATCGGCGTACCTCTCACCCGTCACGGTAGCAGTTAGAAAACTCGAATCACGCATTTCCTCGAAGAAGAAAGGCCCGATAACGGTAGATTTGGTAAATCCAACCAATACCGTGACTTTCTCGTCGTGCAATGGAGTTTCTACGACAGTTATAGGATTTTCGGTAGCCCAAATTCTGCAGTTGTGGGCGTTGACAGACCCTCGGAGCGTGAAATGACTTTCGTCGGTCCACAACACGTTACTCAACCAATCGTCATCTTCCGCCATCTTTTGAAATGGCCACACCGCAAATGCCCTCCGCTTCACTAAATCGCCAGGTAACAGTTCATGATGTACGGACAGCATCAGAGGGTACGCGTAAGTGCCAACCAGACAGTAGTGTATGGAATGGCGGTGCGACGTGCGACTTCACGAGCGCTGACTTCCCCGTGCATAGTCCAACCCGGTACAGTAGTCTCTATTTCTTCCTGAACCGTCTCAGCAGCATTACGCCTTGTGCTCGGTCGGCCACTACGGGGTCTATCGTCTAAACAATCCGTGGATTCGTACTTCGAAATCATTCTCGCCACAGCTGCATTTGTCAACGGACCTTTAACCGTTCGAATCCCTTTCCTATGGCGATAGGATCGTAACGCTGAACTAGTACATTCCCCATTCTGATAATACAGCTTCACTAAAAGCGCCTTTTCAGGTAACGTCAACATGCTGCTACTGCTGGCGCATCTGATTCTCTCTCTCATTACAGCTCCTTTTATACACGATTGTCATGCGCAGTCACTAACGTTTTGCTCTCCAGCGCCATCTGTCGGATATTTTGTGAACTTTTTTTGTTCTAATAAAACCCCATATCATTCCAAGCATGTGTGTCAATTTTTACCTCTCTATTTACACTATTCCGTGGTTTATTAAGTTTTCAAATTTATACTGACTTTTTGATCACCCGGTATTTCTTAGCAGCACATTCTAAGTCAACTCTTTACTTCGATTCGATGTAAGTTTACAACTGAGTAACCTCCTCTTGTCATTATACCACGCTAAGTGCCCACAGACTATTTATCTCGCCATTTTGGAACCAAAGCAATCAACCTACGCTTTGCACAAGTCCACGATCCACTTCATGCGGCGTGCTTAACACACTCCAGTTCTACAAAGGGCCCATGGATTAGATCTGCACTGGCAGGAACGGGCAAAGATGGTACAGTGGTAGCATCCTGTGTTAATGGAACCACGGTTTACCTATTGATGATGTTGTGATCAATGAATATATGGTCCAATTTGTGGTCCACTATATCAAACAACTGAATTACTTCAGGGTGAGAGAAGTATTCCAACATCAGACGCTGGATTACAAGGCATATCCAGTAACGGTATAGACTCGGATCACAATTTAGTAACGTAAAGGTTAAGATGAACATTATACGAATCGTAAGGAAAAATTAACTTGTAAAGAAGTAGGATACTGAAGTACTGAGGTAGTAGATACTGCCATAGTGAATATCACAGTAAGTAGATCGACTGAAGAGGAATGGGCATCTTTCATAGTGGAAAACATAGCAATTGGACGGACAAATACCGGTACAAGGAAGATAACTGTGAAAAAAACTATGAGTAAGAGAAGAAATACTTCAATTGATCGACGAAAGAAACCAGTAAGGAAATGTTCAAAAAAAAATACGAATACAGCGATACAAGTCACTTAGAAATGGCATCAAGAGGATGTGCATGGAAGTTAAAGCATTATGTCTGCAAGAAAAGCGCGAAGAAATTAAAAGAGAGATGGTCTTCAGAAGGAGAGAGTCAGAATCTAGAAAAGTCGAAACAGCTTTCGGTGAAAGTAAAACCAAAAGGGCTTACATTAAGAGTGCAAAAGTAATTGCACTCTAGAACGGAGAGGAGAGAGCATATAGGTGGAAGAAGTACAATGAGCTTTGCAAAATTTGCGTTCAAATAAGGCGGAAGGCATTGATAACATTCCTTCGGAATTTCTGAAATCATTTGAGGAAGTTGTAATCAAAAAAATATTCAAGCTGACATGTAAAATCTATGAGGTATATGCAGCATACTTTCAGAAAATTGTCGTCTACACAGCCCCGAAGATAGCGAGGGCAGATAAATGCTAGAGCTACCGCACTATCAGCTTAACACCTCATTCCTTTAAGATGCTAATAAGAATGACACAAAAAAATATAAAAGAAATTTAGGATCTGTTCGCTGACGACAGGTTTGCGTCTGTGAAAGTTAAAGGCACCAGAGAGGCAGTGATGTTGCTGCGCTTGATAATAGAGGTAGCACTTATGAAAAATATAGACATCTTCTGGGTATGTGGTGATCTAGAAAAACCGTTCGGCAATGTAAAACGTTGTAAGATGTATGAAACTCTGAGAAAAAAAGGTATTAAGTATAGGGAGAGACGGGTAATGTACAATATGTTCAAGAACAAAGAGGGAACAATAAAAATTAAAGACCATGAACAAAGAGCTTGGATTAAAAATGGGCGTAAGACGGGGATGCAGTTTTCTCCCCTACTGTTCAGTCTGTACAAAGAAGAATCAATGACGGAAAAAAGAAAAGTTCGGAAGTGAGATTAAAATTCATGGTCACCAGATACAATGATAACAGTCGCTGATGACATTGCTATCCGTAGAGAAACTGAGGATAAATTGCAAGTTGTGTTAAATGGGACGAACAATGAGCACAGAATAAGGAATAAGAGTAAACGAAACAAAGACGAAAGTAATGAAGACGAGGAAAAAATTAACATCAAAATTTCCGACCACGAACTAGACAAATTAAAGGAAATCTGCTACCTTGGAAGCGAAATCACACATGACGGCAGAAACAGACTAGCACTGGAAAAGTGTGCATTGTTAACTAAAAGAAGTCTATTAGTATCAAACATACGCCTTAGTTTGAGGAAAAAATTTCTAAGATTGTACAAAAAAATGGTTCAAATGGCTCTGAGCACTATGGGACTTAACATCTGAGGTCAGCACTGACACAAAGAAGAGACAGAGTGATAGGACATGTGTTGGGACATCAGGGAATAACTTACATGGTACTGAAGAGAGGAGTAGAGGATAAAAGCTGGAGAAAAGAAAGTCGTTGGAATATATCAACAAATAATTGAAGCCGTTTGGTGAAAGTGAAAGGTTTAGCACAGGAGAGAAATTTGGGGCGTTCCGCATCAAACCAATCAGGAGATTAAAAATGCTAGTACTAGAGAGTGAATATGAAGAAATTTACTCACTCGTCAGTAAAGCTACCTCTCACGTAATGCCAGAAATAAAATAGAAAGAAATAGCCTTAGCCATCATGAAATGACCAACAGGGACAGCATCTATACACTGCGCCAAAGAATTAAAGGGTCGCTTTTTTGAAACCCAGTCAGTTTTCCCCACCGCGACGCAGAAGTTTCAAATTTGGCTGAAAAATCCTTCTCTGTAACGGTGAAAAAGCGTGGCACCTGCGACGTAACCCTCGCTTTCGGCGACGCATTGAACAACAAGATGTCGAAACATGGGGAAAAAAGGCCACAGTTAAGAAGTTCATGTGAGGTGTAAGATGGGTTAATGAGGGCACATATGCATCTACTTACATCACAATTCTGCACAATACCACCATGGACGTGTTACCTCAACCACATCTCATCTCTTTCCTTGACGCCTCTGCGGATTGGGTCAGAATCGTGAAGTCTGGCGTTGAAATTGCCCGGTTTCCTTCTTTGTAGCTGAGCAAAACATTTCAGACGCACCGTCGCTCAGATTCGACATGAAATGGCCTCAGGAAGTGGCATGAAGGTCGTCAGTAAAACCACTCCTTCGCTTGCGGCTTTAATTTCCTCGCAGTAAGAAGTCGAAGATGACAGGTCAACGGTATACAGTGCAACACAACGACATTCTCGACAACCTTTGGCACTACCGACAACGTTCAGATGATTCAGCCCTTCTCTAACAACATCGGGGGGTTACAGTCCAGCTCAACTTGATCTGACCCATTTGGAGTGTAGCACGACTGCGATATTTGCTCCGGTTATGCTCAGTGAACCACTGCTGACCGTTCACAGTGGAACCACTGCGGACCGTTGGAAACCATTCGACGGCATTTGAGTGCTCCTCCTGTTTTACGTCTTACGTGGCGTGATCACAGGATGGTGGGAGGGTGCGAAATCGACAGGTGTCTGCCTGTTCTTCTGACTTTAGTCCCATTTACCCACTGAGCATGTGTGGGATCCGTTGGAGAAACGTATTACACACACTGCAGCCCGTCCACAAGCACGAACGACCATCCAACTGTTGTCAACTGCGCTTGTGGTAGAAGGGAACGCCCTGCCACAGGAACTCCTTACCAAACTGGTGGCTAACACGGAAGCACATTGCAGAGCGTGCACTGCCGTCTTTGTTGACCGCATACCCTGTTAAGAACCATGTCCCGCCTTTTGTAATATCGAGAGGATCAATATACATCCAGTTGACTTCGGTATATCTTTGAAAAAAAAAAGAAGTATCATTTTTCTTCGTCTCATTACGTATTTATTTCAATTACCTTCTGTGCTGTACTGTACTATAGCAGTTATCTCTGTGTATCGATATATGGTCCAAGTTTAGTAGAGCTATGTTTCTTGGCAGAGACACATCAAACGAAAGTTGCACTCGTCCATAAGTTTTGCACACCAGCGTACATGAGTGTTTACACCGACTGACAAGTATACTAAATCTATGAAACGCCTCTGTAATACGACCTAGCTTTTAGAAATTTCTACGTACAATTAAGAAAGCAAACTCCTTAAAGGTAGAACTCTCGGAGAATACTCCGCGACCACAGAACTGAACAATATACTCTGATTGATAGTAAAGGTGTTGCAGAGACATAATGAGTAATAACATTCTATAATTTCAAAAAGAGTAGGAAAAGAAACTAACCATATCAATAGAAAACGTATTAAGGAGAAAGGGTGAACTCTAAATGTTGGTACTTTTGTCATGTATCTGCATTATCCAGTGGTATCTAATTATATTAGAGCATGTATTATATACCTCCAGGTGCAGCCATAGAATATTTGAACACACAACTTTGATATTCAAAGGGCGGACAGCTTTAAACAATAGCGCTATGGTTGCACTTGAGCTGGGAGTTCGCTGTATGTTTGTAGAAAAATGTCTTGATTGTGCCTGCCGCTGCGGCCGAGCGGTTCTAGGCGCTTCAGTCTGGAACCGCGCTTCTGCTACGGTCGCAGGTTCGAATCCTGACTCGGGCATGTATGTGTGTGATGTCCTTAGGTTAGTTAGGTTTAAGTAGTTCTAGATCTAGGGGACTGATGACCTCAGATGTTAAGTCCCATAGTGCTTAGAGCCATTTTTTTGTCTTGATTGTCTAAATGACCATAAAGAACCCGTCGTATAATGAGGAAAGAAATTAATGTGACAATACCTGAAGTCTGATCAATACAGTCCACAATATACTTTGATATGATACTAAAAACTTCAATGATCACGTTGAGTGCAGCAATTGAGCCCCAAGTTTACTCATTACGACCGTAAACAGAGGCTAACTACTGGATCTATCGCAACGAAGGCAGAGGTTCAAAATGGCTCTGTGCACTATGGGACTTAACTTCTGAGGCAGGATTCGAACCTGCGACCATAGCGGTCGTGCGGTTCCAGACTGAAGCGCCTAGAACCGCTCGGCCACTCCGGCCGGCAAGGCAGAGGTCCACCGTCCATCAAAGGTAAATGTCCCTTAGTACACAATGTCTACAAAACAGTAGTTGTTAGTTACACGTTCCATACATCATTTATACGTTGTTTGATAGCAATGATACGGAACGAGACAGTTTATAGCATATTTAAACATGATATAAAAGATCCTAAATGGCATACTTGCCTAAATTTAACATTAATGAACATGTTTTTCAGCTCACCTCGTGCAACTGCATTCAGAACCAGTTTTCTCCAGGCAGTTAGTTTTAAAATAAAATTCACTTATGAAATGGAAAGAGTTCTCCAAATGAAACGAGTTTGTGTTAGATTTCAAATTTGGTTTATAACCTGTAAGACTATTGTGTCACTGGGAAAATGATAAAAAAATTGGTGGTGCAAATTTCTGTATTGTGGTATCCGGACATGAAGTCTGCCAGAAATACAGACCATTTCTATGGGTTGCGGAATCGCAGGTCTGCCGGCGTCATGTCTCGAGGAATGAACACAGCGTCCTGGATGGTTGGTTGGTTTGGAGAGAAAGGAACCAAACTACAGGGTCATCAGTCTCTTTTGCCACATTCTAACAGGTCATGGAGGAAAACCATTCCACAAAACAGTCTGGGAAGTAAAAATGCGGAAAACTAACTGGGAAACACAATAAAAGAGTATAGCAGATGGCTGGGGATGGCTGATCTTAAGAAGAAAAAAGGAAGTCACTCTGCAACACACTAAAATCTCCAGCCTAAAAGACAAGGCTAGAGGAACACTCATAGGGTCAGTACGAACACCAGTGCGAACAAACAGCAAAGAAAGAATGGGAGAAAAGGCCAGATGCCCACCCTTAGACTGTGTGATAAAAAAAACCCTCACCAATAAAATGTAAAACTATATCAGTCCTTCAGGCATTGTCTCCCAACACCGCCGGTGTGGCGGAAAAGTTAAAAGTCGTCCACTAATAGGCTAAAATTTGGCAGTCAAACAAGATATGGATGATGTGGGAACCATAGCGACACTGAGGTGAGTCCTCGCGACGGAGAAGGTGACCATGAGTCAGCCAAGTATTGCTGATGTGTAGCCCGCAAAGAACAACAGAGTTTCTGCGAGTGGCTTGCATGGATGACCACCACACATTCTTTGGCTGCTTGATAACACACAGTTAATTTGGTGTACTGAGGGTGCGCCATTCAGTATCCCTGATCCTGAAAACTTTACGGCATAAGACAGATCGGAGATCAGTCTCCAGTGGGCCGATCTCCAGTATTAGTTTACCGGTAGCCTGTCTGGCCAGCCAATCAGCAAGTTTATGCCTACAATCCCCATATGTCCTGGGGTTCAAATGAAGCTCACCGAATGTCCACTGTTTCCAAGGGCATAAAGAGACTCCTGGATAGTTATTACCAAAGGATGGCGAGGGAAGCACTGGTCGAGAACTTGTATGCTGCTTACGGAGTCACTGTAGATGACGAAGGACTCACCTGTGCAGAGAGATGGCTTCCAACTATGCAGTGAAAACACTGCAGTTATCCGGCAAGGAGCGCTGTTCAGTATGCCCAATGTGAGCATAAGGGAAACCAACGTAACCATCGACCATTGAGCCATTGTTGTAGACTATTTCTGAGCCCTAGTTACGAGTTAACAGGTGCAGAAATGTAATTTGTCTGCTGAGCTGAGCGAGCGAACGAGTGGAGGCCTACATTCTTGACCTACGCGCCGGGGCCTGTCTTTCTCGTACATCTCGGAACAAATGTTGTTATACATGAAATGTTCGCTGACGTCCCGGCGACACTAGCATTCGCCCTGCCTGGATAGACGAGATTTCACCGAACTACACATGTCTACCAGCCAGGTGTGCTGCGTTCTACCTACCCCCTACATTGATAGTGATTTTCAACCAGAAAATCTAAAAAAATAAGGATCTCTAAGCGGGGACAGATGTGTTAGAATCAAATCAGAAACTTTAATTTTGATAAGCGTAACGGAGCAGATGACTGGATTATAGGCAACACACAAGGAATACGCACGCCACAGAGTGCCCACGCCCTACCACTTCTCAGGGGCAGAACCAATACAAAAGGACGTCTAGCATCATTGGGAAGTGTGAGCGAATAATTTCTCTCCAACGAAAGTTGGTCCCCATGACGTGATCTATCATCCCTTGACATTTGATGCATAGACTTTGAAACAGCCTTTATAAGGAATAAGTGTTGGCCCAAAATTGAGCCCAGAAGATCACTATGATTTCTCCCCAGTCACTGGATTTTTCTCTCCTTCCAGTATTGTTTGAATTATTCAGCACAACTTCTTGCATTCCGATAAGTGTGATTCCATCCATTTGGTTGTAAAGTCTTTAATGGTATAAAAGTTAATTTTTTAAAAAGAGCAAACGTTTTGACCAGATTACAGATTTTAGCTGGCGATATATTATACTATTTGAGGCCAGTAATATCTGATGAGTGACTGTATAATTAGCATTCTCAGCCGAACAGTCCTTTTGGAATCGAAACTGTGATGGGCTAAATAAACTGTTCCTGATTAGATGTGAAATTCCTTTTCAGTGCATCGATTTTCGAATATTTTGGAAAAAGGCGACAGTGAAGCAACTGGATATTATTGGTATTTCTTGCCATATTTCCTTTAAGCATGTTTAACAATGGTACATTTTAATCTATTTGAAAAAAAATTCCTGCATTTTGATACTTATTTAAGTTGTGACCACTCTTCAGCATTCTGTCTGAAATTCGGTCATCAACATATGGTTATTTGTTTTTCAGAACTTTTATAATTTTATAAATTTAAGTGAAGAAGTGAAGGATGTTGTTACTTTTATTTACTTACAGCTTTTTGAAATGATATTTTTAATATATTATCTTGTTTCTTCAACTGAAACATTCAATACTTTTTTTTGCTGCTACATTTGAAAAGTGACTTTCAAAAACAGTAGCAGCTTGTAAGTTACCAGTCACAACATGGTCATTCAGTTTAATTGTGATAGTATTCTGTAAAGTTACTGATTGTTATGTGTCTCGTTTCCCAGTATCCCATACAGCTTTAATATTTTATCTGGATTATTAACTTCTGCCATGATGTGCATATTTATGGTCATTTTAATTTCTTTCTTTAAAATATTATAGCACTTTTTGTAGAATGTAAGTAACACCCGATCTTGAATTCTTCTGACCATTATATAAACTTCCAATTTCCTCTTACATAATGTTTAATCTCTTTAATTACATATGGTTTATTTACTTTTTAAATTCAGTTACTAGACAAAATTTCAGGAAAGCTACTTTCAAATATCTTCAACGACACCCAATGCGTCTTCTTCTCCAACCGAGAGAAGGCGAAAAAATCAGAAAAGTGATGGAAAGAAAGAAGTAAAGACTCTACTCTAAGACGCCTGATAGCAAACTCGAAATGTATGACTCTTCAGTACGAACAAACTAACAACCTTCTATTGACGGCGCTCGTCTCCACGTCGATGTAGAGAGATAGGAAATGAGAAACCAAATTCCAGACTTTATAAATGGCACCGATCAAATAGTGGAGCGCAAATACTTTCCATCTTACAGAAAACAAAAGAATCTATGGTTCTAGTATGTAGTGTTACAGAGGGACGTTGAAAATGAAGTGCAGTTATCAGAAATGACGTTGCGCCTACATCCAGCGAGAGGTAGGAATACACTGAGGTAACAAAAATAATGAGATAGCGATACGCACATATACACTCCTGGAAATGGAAAAAAGAACACATTGACACCGGTGTGTCAGACCCACCATACTTGCTCCGGACACTGCGAGAGGGCTGTACAAGCAATGACCACACGCACGGCACAGCGGACACACCAGGAACCGCGGTGTTGGCCGTCGAATGGCGCTAGCTGCGCAGCATTTGTGCACCGCCGCCGTCAGTGTCCGCCAGTTTGCCGTGGCATACGGAGCTCCATCGCAGTCTTTAACACTGGTAGCATGCCGCGACAGCGTGGACGTGAACCGTATGTGCAGTTGACGGACTTTGAGCGAGGGCGTATAGTGGGCATGCGGGAGGCCGGGTGGACGTACCGCCGAATTGCTCAACACGTGGGGCGTGAGGTCTCCACAGTACATCGATGTTGTCGCCAGTGGTCGGCGGAAGGTGCACGTGCCCGTCGACCTGGGAACGAACCGCAGCGACGCACGGATGCACGCCAAGACCGTAGGATCCTACGTAGTGCCGTAGGGGACCGCACCGCCACTTCCCGGCAAATTAGGGACACTGTTGCTCTTGGGGTATCGGCGAGGACCATTCGCAACCGTCTCCATGAAGCTGGGCTAGGGTCCCGCACACCGTTAGGCCATCTTCCGCTCACGCCCCAACATCGTGCAGCCCGCCTCCAGTGGTGTCGCGACAGGTGTGAATGGAGGGACGAATGGAGACGTGTCGTCTTCAGCGATGAGAGTCGCTTCTGCCTTGGTGCCAATGATGGTCGTATGCGTGTTTGGCGCCGTGCAGATGAGCGCCACAATCAGGACCATTCCTAGACCGGCAAGGGAACTTGCTGTTCCAACAGGACAATGCACGTCCGCATGTATCCCGTGCCACCCAACGTGCTCTAGAAGGTGTAAGTCAACTACCCTGGCCAGCAAGATCTCCAGATCTGTCCCCCATTGAGCATGTTTGGGACTGGATGAAGCGTCGTCTCACGCGGTCTGCACGTCCAGCACGAACGCTGGTCCAACTGAGGCGCCAGGTGGAAATGGCATGGCAAGCCGTTCCACAGGACTACATCCAGCATCTCTACGATCGTCTCCATGGGAGAATAGCAGCCTGCATTGCTGCGAAAGGTGGATATACACTGTACTAGTGCCGACATTGTGCATGCTCTGTTGCCTGTGTCTATGTGCCTGTGGTTCTGTCAGTGTGATCATGTGATGTATCTGACCCCAGGAATGTGTCAATAAAGTTTCCCCTTCCTGGGACAATGAATTCACGGTGTTCTTATTTCAATTTCCAGGAGTGTAGTTGTCACTGCTTACAGTCAAACAACACTAAGCGAAATAACGGCAGAAATCAATGTAGGACGTACGTCGAGTTTATCCGTTACGACAGTGCGGGCCCGCATCTCATGGTCGTGCGGTAGCGTTCTCGCGTGCCACGCCCGGGTTCCCAGGTTCGATTCCCGGCGGGGTCAGGGATTTTCTCTACCTCGAGGTGGCTGGGTGTTGTGTGCTGTCCTTAGGTTAGTTAGGTTTAAGTAGTTCTAAGTTCTAGGGGACTGATGACCATAGATGTTAAGTCCCATAGTGCTCAGAGCCATTTGACAGTGCGGCTAAATCTGGCGTTAATAGGCTACTGCAGCATGTGACCGCAGCGAGTGCCTTTGCTAACAGTATGGCTTCTTCTACAGCGCTTCTCCTGGGCTCATGACCATATCGGTCGAACCCTAGACGATTGTAAAATCGTGGCCTGATCAGTTAGGTCCCGATGTCTGTTGGTAAGAGCTGATGGTAGGATTAGAGTGTGGCGCAAACATCACGGAGCCATGAATCCAGGTTGTCAATAAGGCACTGTGCAAGCTGGTGGCGGCTCCATAATGATGTTGGCTGTTTGTACATGGAATGGTTTGTTCGGCCGTTTGGAGACCACTTACAGCCATTCATCGATTTTATGTTCTCTAACAACGGCAGAATTTTTATGGATGACAATGCTCCTTGTTACCAGGTAACAGTTATTCGCGATCGGTTTGAAGAACATTCTGGACAATTCGAGCGAAGGATTATGCCACCCAGATCGCCCGACACAAATCCCATCGAACATTTATGGGACATTATCGAGAGGTCAGTTCCTGCAAAGAATCCTGCACCGACAACACTTTCGCACTTATGGGTGGCCATAGAGGCACCGTGTCTCAACAATTCTGTAGGGGACTTCCAACGACTTTTGTCCATGCCACGTCGAGCTGCTGCACTACGCCGCGCAGAAGGCGGTCCGACACGTTATTAGCAAGCATCTCATGACTTTTTTCACGTCAGTGAGTGTGGAAGCTCTAACTAGAGCAAGGGCCAGGTAGATAGAACATGTGTTAAGACACAATTTTCATGATGAAATAAAGCCGCTCCAGTTGTACTTGGTTAATCCTTTATTTGTATAAAATCACACTATTGTATCCAATAAAGGACTGGTCAAGTAAGGCTGGAGCACGTTTATTCCTCATGAAAAATTTTAGCAACAGTTGTGAATGTCCTGCAAAGAGTATAACATGGGAATTACTTCCATGGCACTAGAGGTGGACGTACATGGAAAAAAACTGTAGGAGTGGACACAAACTGAAATGTACTCAACAAATAATTGGGGAGGTTGGGTGTAAGTACTACGATGATATGAAGAGATTTTTTAAATTCTGATGTAAGCCAGTTAAAAATGAAGTATTCATAATTGTGCAAATCTTTCTATACAATTGTTAAGGAAGTGTTACCCAAGTGGGAACTGATAGTGTTCGTTGTGTGAATGCTGCAGCCCCATATATCTATTGAAAAGCGAGAATGTCTATTCGCCCTGAAAACTAACACTGCACATTCACCTGTTAGTGAATTTTCTGGAAAAAGAGTATCTATTGCAAAGTAAAAGACAGTGAGTCGTCTGTTGACACAGTAGGGACAACTAATATACATCATGCTACACATCATGGTACACAATAATTTCGGTACGTACACATATTTGTATAGCTACGTTATAATTTTCAACTTAGTCCAGTCACTGTACATTGTCATGAAGAGTCTTACTTCAGTGTGAACTGGAACAGCGTGATTTTCACAAAACGATAAAAATTTACCTTTAGAATCGCCACTACTGCAGCAGTTCACATCTTTACTTACTTAAAATATGTCTTTGTTCTCTGGTGATCTTGATGTCAAATGAGAAGTTATCTGCAGTAACCTATTTCATTGAAATCTTCATATAACATTAATACTTAAAATTTAATACACTGTGAAGGTGTTCGGCTTCGATTGCATCAGAAATTGTTAAAGAGGGTTTTTGCGATTGGCGGTTGTAAGAAGTTACATTTTGTTATCAGTCAGGCACAGTTTTACAGTAAAATTAACAGGTGGTGTGAGTTGAAATTTTATTTCAAAGAATAAAAACATAAAAATTGCGTAAGAATCCAGCACGATCCAAAGCCTTGAGCTTCTGTAGAGAGCAAAAATGATGTTATAGGTTGAACAAAGATTTCGGACACCTTGTATTCATCAATATAAGTGTCAGTGCTATATTATACCGATTCCTGCTAAAAGAACTGTTTTCCTGTCAATTACAAATGATTCATTTACATTTAGAGTATAAGGCAATGTCTGAAATGATTTAAAAGCTACTTCGTATATGTGAGCAGGAAATTTACACTATCGCGTATCCTTGAGGTATGGGCACATAGGACGTAGTGAAGTAATAAGATCCGGAATACATTTCTATTGTCAGGGGCAGTGAGAATGAAAGTGGTAAAGACAATACCACTCAGTCAGCTGCTGTACGTCATCTTGAATGTGATACTTGCAAGAAAACTATTATTTCTTCTTCGTTTCCTGGATTTCACAATGTTCGACTTGAATGGTTATTTCACAACCTGTCATACAAAAACGTCAATTGTAGTAAAATTTGGAGTTACTTTCTGCACTGTGGTATACTGCAATTAAGCAACAATCTGTCTTCCATTTCTCACTTAGTGACAGTGCACAGCCTGTTCGTTTTGATGCCTGATTTCTTACCGACTACATATCAAAATAAGAATAATAATTATAACAATGTGAAAGAAAATTACCGAAGCTAATAGACGTATGAAATTTTCCTTAAACCTTTTAGTATTATAAACTGAAAACTTATACCACAACATAAGTGAAACAAATAACTGTCAGCGTTTTATAATCTCTCTCTCCGTGATTACTACTGATTTGCATAAAAAACGGAAATTCACAGAAGTCGTTCAACGTAACCACATATACTATTAAGGCAATATCAATTTGAGATTCACTAAATCTTTGGTTAACTATGCAATGCAGTCGCCTACTGTGAAAGCTTTATATAGTTATGCAGTTTCTAAGGCGACTCCTTGTTCCTGCAGCTGAGCTGCAGAGCAGTGAATGTCCGCTACTGCCGATATATCGAACGCAGAAACTAATAAGAACTTTCTTCATTTTATTAAAATTCATTACGTTGGAATTTTGATTTTATTGACAAGGCATCTAATCACTTACAAAATCGCATTCCCACCGAGCTCAACTAAGGACAAAACTTCACTAAGCTCACCACTTTAATATCTTTTTTCCACGTCAGTGGCATTTCATACAATAAATAACTCAGAGCTAAGACTCAGACTTCAACCACAACTATTTAGTTGTACTGAATGTATCACAACTGCTTAGGTTTAGAGGTACTCACAATCACTAATAAATGGCCACAAAATACACTATGTGATCAAAACTATCCGTAAACCTCCCAAAACATAGGTTTTTCAATATTAGGTGAATTGTGCTGCCACCTGCTATTAGGTACTTCACATCAGCGACCTCAGTAGTCATTAGACATCGTGAGAGAGCAGAATGGGGCGCTCCCCGGAACTCACGGACTTCGAACGTAGTCACGTGATTGGGTGTCACTTGTGTCATACGTCCGTACACGAGATTTCCACACTCCTAAACATCCCTGGGTTCACAATTTCCGATGTGATGGTAAAGTGGAGACGTGAAGGGACACGTACAGCACAAAAGCGTATAGGCCGACCTCATCTATTGACTAACAGAGACAGCCGACAGTCGAAGAGGGTCGTAATGTGGAAGGGCAGACATCTATCCAGACCATTACACAGGAATTCCAAACTGCATCAGGATCCACTACTATGACAGTTATGCGGGAGGTGAGAAAACTTCGCTTTCATGGTCGAGCGGCTGCTCATAAGCCACACATCAGGTCGGTAAATGCCAAACGACTCCTAGCTTGGTATAAGGAGCGTAAACCGTTGTGTGGAGTGATGAATCACGGTACACAATGTGGCAATCCGGTGTCAGGGTGTGGATATGGTGAATGCCCGGTGAACGTCATCTGCCAGCGTGTTTAGTGCCAACAGTAAAATTCGGAGGTGGTGGTGGTGGTGGTGTTATGGTGTGGTCGTGGTTTTCATGGAGGGAGCTTGCACCCCTTGTTAGTTTGCGTGGCACTATCACAGCACAGGCCTACACTGATGTTTTAAGTACCTTCTTGCTTCCCACTGTTGAAGAGCAGCTCGGGGATGGCGACTGCATCTTTCAACACGATCGATCACCCGTTCGTAAAGCACGGCCTGTGGCGGAGTGGTTACACGAAAATAACGTCCCTGTAGTGGACTAACCTGCAGAGAGTCCTCACCTGAATCCTATAGAACTCCCTTGCGATGTTTTGGAACGCCGACGTCGTTACAGACCTCACCGACCGACATCGATACCTCACCTCAGCGCAGCACTCTGTGAAGAATGGGCTGTCATTCCCCAAGAAACCTTCCAGCACCTGATTGAACGTATGTCTGCGAGAGTAGAAGCTGTCATCAAGTATGGGCCAACACCATACTGAATTCCAGCATTACCGATGGAGGACGCCACGAACTTGTAAGTCATTTTCAGTCAGGTGTCCGGATACTTTTGATCACATAGTGTCTTTTATACTCCAGGCAACCGCAGCTGTTGAAAGGCATAATGTTAGGAAGAACTTCGCTGACGGCTGGTAAAATTGTTGTTTATTATAACACAACGGGTTTCTCGGTATAAAGACGCATCACCAGGTGCAACTTACATGGCAGAAGCAAAGTACAGTGTTTCTCCATTTTGTGGATATTAAAATTAATAAAGGAATGTCTAAAATATACTCACGTTTAAAGATCATAGGCATACCAATCGCTCCTAGTCAAAATTTACTATGCAGAGAATATCTTCAATACTACGGCGGGCGAAAGGTAACGAAGACCTCCTCCATTCTTTAAAATTTGCCTGCATCGTGGGGGCCGCTTTAGCCTTGCCCTGCACCGAGTTGCCCTGCCGTCACACCGGTAAGATACTGCCATCAAATACACAACACACAGTAACTTACCTAGTGCCACAACTAATCATGTTAGCAGTGATAATTTATTATCGCCAATCAGCCTGTTTTCTAAAAACTTTTAGCGTCAGCTTAATGTAAAGTATTTTTCTTTTCTGTTTAGATGCTGGCAAATTTTAAAGAATGGAGCATGTCTTGGTTACCTTTTGCTAGCCATAGTATTGACGATATTCTCTGAATAGTAACTTTTGACTACGAACGATGGGTAGGCCTATGATCTTTTAACGTTTTGAGTATGTTTTAGACATTCGATTCTTTATTTTCATGTCCACAAAATGTGGTGACACTGTACTGAGCTTTCACCATGTAGGTTGATCCACCTGATGATTCAGCTTTCGGCTGCGAAACCGGTTGTGTTTTAGAAAGGATAGATTAAATACGATTGATGGTGGGGTATTTATTGTTGTCAGAAGTAGTTTGCCGTGTAGTGAAATTGAAGTTCCTGCGAAATAGTATGGGTAGAGGTTATACCTGACAATCGGACTGAATTATTAATGCGATCGTTTTACCGATCTCCCTACTCAGAAGATACAGTTTCTGAACAGCTCAAAGAAAACTTGAGTCTCATTTCAAGAAGGTACCCCACTCATATAATTATAGTCGGTGCTGACTTTAATCTATCCTCGATATGCTGGGAAAATTATACGTTTAAGGCCAGCGGCAGGCATAAAACGTCATCCGAAATTGTACTGAATGCTTTCTCAGAAAATTATTTTGAACAATTAGTTCATGAGCGCACTCGAAACGTAAATGGTTGCAAAAGCATACTTGACCTCTTAGCAACATCGTTCTGAAGTTTGTAAGTCGAAGCGAGAAGTTCTGCTTGGGCGAGCAGGCCGTACGTCATAACCTGCAGTGCTCGGTTTGGTGGTCATGGACTTCGTAGGGTGAGGACATGACTGCAGTCATTCCGCGATTGGAGCAAGAAGATGGACATTTTATCTTACCACACCCTAGTTTAATGTTCTACGTCACGGCGGTGAATTTTGCGTAAGGGGCGTTTCATCTCCCTCCGATCTTCTGGGCTGCGATAGCGCTGCCAGTGACGCCTAGCCATATTCTTGAGAGCTTTCATATCTTGGATGGCCTATGCTTGTTTGTGTGCTCATCGAATCTACTCAGTTAGTTTGTCAAAGATTTCATCAACAAAGGCTGCGGACGAAACGTCTGCAGTGAGTCTGACACTGTTCTGCAGCCACCGCTCAAACTAGTTCCAAGTCGTGGATGTTTTCGATGAGTGCCACATCGTGTGCAAAGCCTCTGTGATCGCACCCAAGACTGATCATTTGTTGGAGGTCAAGTCGTTGGTCGTATGTAATTGGAAATTCAGCCTCAGATTCTCAAGCATTGCGACGTACAGAGCATCACGTCAATGGTGTGGGTTCGAGGGAATGTGCGTAGAATCCTTAGGCGCGAACGTTATAGCATCAAGTATTCCTTCAAAAGCATAGAGTCTCTCACCCCGGGGGTTGTTGCGTCTAGAGTGTCATGAGAAGTGCTTTTCGTCGAGACAACTACACACAAATATTTTTTTCAAATCGGTCAAACATCACCAGGGAATCCTCTTCTACGAACTGCCTGTTGCGGCTGGGGTACGTAGAGATAAGCGTGGTGTAACCGTAGGCAGTAAAAATGGTGGCTTCAAGGGTTTCCAGTGGTGTGAGAGTCGTCAGTGAATGTGTGACAGAGTTCTTGATAAAATTGCCGTACCTGTCCCGCGACCTTTGGCACCGTTTGTACTATAGCAGGCCATCCGCGCAACTAAAAAGTTTGTGTCGGGCATATGTGTGTTTCAGTAATAAATAAAATGTCCACACGATGTCGAAGGATAAATTCTCGAACTCAATCTTCTTGTTTAAAAATCGAGTGGCATTAAATATACAAAGTGAAAGATCCCTTAGCACGGCGGCTCTATGGGCCATAGCTTGGTGCAAGCAGTGCCATGACACCTCCGAAGGAGGAGAATATGGTTGGTGCTTCGTTAAATTTCTTTAACGTAGTCGTAATTATGGGAAAGGTATTCTATTTTTGTAACTTACAGAGGAAGTCAGGAATGCTTGAGAAAGTCTTCAGAATTCTGTGTTGTCGAAGGAGAATTGTTCTTGTGGAGCTGCCACTGGTGGTCTTCGTCCTCGTTACCATGCCGACTGTCGCCTTGAGGAGGCCGAGGGAGCCTGTTGGTTCGGAAGACGTGGGAAGTTCCTTGTACTATTTCGAGCCAGTAGTGGAGTTATTTTCACATATGGAAAGGTATCTGCACGCTCAATGCAGATTCTACTCAGCGCAGAAGAACTCAGGTCCTTTAGGTACAACGTTCCTCGTCAATGGCTACAACCATAAATCGATCCAAACAACCATGACAATAAACGAAGGAAAGCAAGATAGACAAAAAAATAACAAACTGCAGCCAGTAGCGCGTCCAGCACCCTTAGCTGAATAGTCGGCGCGACAGAATGTCAATCTTTAGGGCCTAGGTTCGATTCCCGGCTGCGTCGGAGATTTTCTCCACTCGGGGAATTTCATCCCCATCGACGTTCAAGTCGCCGAAATGGCGTCAAATCGAAAGACTGGCACCCGGCGAACGGTCTACCCGACGGGAGGCCCTAGTCACACGACGTTTACATTTTAGCCGGACGCCTGCTTATCCTTCATGAAAAATGTCACTGACCTGATTGGTAAGCATCTTCGCCGGGTTGGTTTCCAACCTATCTTCTACAGCAGCTGCAATATACAGGATGTTCTAGGCTCCGCCAAAGACGAAGTAGATGCTTTGCACACTGCAGGTGTACACAAGGTGGAGTGACAATGTGGAGAAGCATACATCGGTGAGACCGGCAGGCCAATAACAACACGCATACGAAAACACGAGGGCTAAATTCGTCCAGAGCAACACAGCAAGTCTGCAGTGGCCGAATACCAGCAAAGCTGCGGCAAGGAAATAAAATGTAGCTAAACTAGCGTACTTGCCAACAAGCCAGGTTTGATAAAACGCAGCCTCAGAAAAGGCATAGGAACACTAAAATATCCTAACAACAGGAACAGAGAGGATGGACTCAGGCTTTCCCCATCCTGGCTGCCAGCCATCAGAGTCGAACAGGCCGCACCAAGACCAATACAAGCGAACGCTGCTGGAGAGGAACTGCTGGTGCGCGTACAGCGTCCAGCAGGAGGACAACAGGAGCTCACCCCTCATTCGCCGATGGTCACCAATCATGGCACACAGTGCAAGAGGCAACGGACAACAGCATCTTCCCATTCCTTACACCGTAGTAACCTATTACAATATAGTTCCCGCAATTTCCGTCTCAAGAGACCAATTATAACAACGATTTTTAAAAACTGTAACGTAATACCATGCTCAGTGAGTAGTAACAACAAAAAAATGTCCTGCTCAGCTAAAACATACCAGCAGACCCAGAATGACGTCTCTCCAGTATAGTTTTTTACATTTTGATGTGTTATCATACTCACAGAACTTTCATGTCAACTGACTCTGGCCACGGAAGCCTACACAATTTACATTGACATCATAGGTAAGATATCTTAAGCTCAGCGAAGCCGACTAGTGATCTGCTTGCCCCGGGAAACCACTGCGAACCTGGTATGAACGTTGCTGCGTTCTTATCGTGTAGCGCTTCAGAAAGTAATTCCCCGGAGGACGCTGCGCGCCTGCAGCGAAATCGGTCGCGTCTCATAATATTCTTTCCAGTCTTATTTCTCGGTGGAAGTTATATTTTTCAGGCGAGAGCGTATGTCTGCGTTCACGTGCTGTCATTCTTCCCGGTTTGGAAAGACATTTTTACTTAAATGTATACTTCTTTCAATGTTTACTGTACAATTTCAACACATATTCCGCATTTTCGTGTCCATGCTGTACCAATTAAAATTCTAGAGTGTTTCTGCCTGAGTTATAAAGTCCAGCTACATGCTGAGGCATGAGCATAAACTATACCTACACATTCTCCCTGTAATGCATGATCCAGTATTTCAATGACGATATGACACCTGCTTTACCTGCTGCCTACTAGTAAAATCACAACTCTTTCATTCTTTTTGAAGATGGGATGGGTAGTACGGAACAGTTTCAACTTGTTTCTTTTCTGGGTAAATCCCAGAGCACAGGTCAAGGAATGTGAACCAAATTCAAGAACACAACTCATTCTGTACTGCAATAAATATAAAAGAATCCACTCCCTTCTAAATGGTTCAAATGGCTCTGAGCACTATGGGACTTAACATTTATGGTCATCAGTCCCCTAGAACTTAGAACTACTTAAACCTAACTAACCTAAGGACAGCACACAACACCCAGTCATCACAAGGCAGAGAAAATCCCTGACCCCGCCGGGAATCGAACCCGGGAACCCGGGCGTGGGAACACTCCTTTCTAAGCATGAGACATAGGATCAACTGAATCTCTGATTAAGAACAGTGAGATGATCTACAACTTAAGCCACGAGGTGCTGTCTTGTGCAAATCCTAAATGACGTAGTTGTTTGTGGAGGATTCATGAAATTTTCATTACTAACTGAGTTGTGTGTGATACGTTCGTAGTTGCACTAAAAGTAAGAAGCAACAATCTGTCCTGCGCCATGAGGAGTCTTTGACCCATGGTAAGCATCTCTTCACTAATGTCAGTCTAGCGGATAGTGCTACAGCCAGTCGAATCGCCTCATGATGGATTTAGTATTCCCGCTTACAGCTGTTACAGAGAGCAGTGGTTGCACAGAGATGCTGCAAGTTGACAGCATGAAGATCGCCACGCATATTAGCAAGAGGCGGGACCAGCATGTGGCTAGGGGTGAGCCGCTATCGCAGATTTAACACGACGTGATTACAACATCGGCCCTCGTTCCGTGGTGCGTGAAGTGTTTAGTCTATCATCATACCGCTACGCTTTCAATGAGCCTGCTTCAGTTTTTGACTCTTTGGCTGCCGCAATCGGTATACGTTCAGTGCTCAGCTAATGACTGTTGTAGCTGTGTTTACAGTTTCTTCACTTGTATTGGGAGTGTACAGAAAAGTGAAGTGTCTTAAATGGTTCCCTAAGATGACCTTGTTGAATCATAAAGACACTGATGAGCCAAAACATTATGACCACCTACTTAATAGCTTGTTCCTCCTTCTTTGGAACGAATCACATCACTGATTCTGCGTATCAGGGATCTTACGGTTTGTTGGTAGGTTTGTGGGGGTATGTGGCATCAGATGTCTACGCACAGGTCGTGTAATTCGCGTAAATAACTGGTAACTGGCTGATGATTTGTGTACACGCTGATGCGCCCGGTACCAACTCAGATGGGTTCCATAAGATTTACATCAGGCGAATTTAGTCACCGAGACGTCACTGTGAGTTCACTATAATGCTCCTCAATCCACTGTAGCACGGTTTTGGCTCCGAGACACGCACAATTACAATGCTGAAAGATGACGCCACTATCAGGGAAGACATCAAGCATGAAGAGATGCAGGTGGTTGACAGCTGTCAGCATGTCTTCGATTACTACCACAGGTCCCATGCAAGCGCAGAAGAATGTCTCCCACAGCGTAATACTACTGCCACCAGCATGCGTCCGTGGCGCTGAACTTTTCGAGCCGCCGTTCACCTCGATGTACTCGTATTTCACCCGAAGAGGCAACACGTTTCCATTGATCGACAGTCGAGTCGACATGGTCCCGTACCCAATCGTAATTGACGATGTTGGGTCAATGTGTGACTACGTAGGGATACTCTGCTACGGAGCTCCATGTTCAACAATGTACGACGAACGGTATGCCGCGAAACACTTGCATGCACCAGCATTGTGCTCTTTCGGCAGTGATGCCGCAAATCACCATCTATCATACTTTACAGAGCAGACAAGCTTCTGAACGCCATGTTCTGTGAAGAATCATGGACGCCCAATCATTTAGCGCCTAATGATAGTTTCAATGTCCTACCGTTTTTTCGTAGATGCTCACGACAGTAGCACGTGAACATTCGACCAGCTTCCCCGTTTTCGAGTCACTGGTTCACAGGCCTTGGGTAATAATAATCTGCGCTTTGTCAAAGTCGATTATCTCAATGGATTTCCCCATTTTCAGTCCATATCTTCGCTAGGGTGATCCCCTATCCGTGTCCGATACGCTTACATACTTTTATTACCGCGTCACATGCATGCAACGCCACCAGGCTGCATCTAACGTTAGGTTGGGCAGTGGTCGTAACTTTTTGGCTTATCCGTGTATTCGTGTGTGCGTATTTTCGATACGATACTCAAGGCTACTTGGCCATGGGTGCATCTAAACCAGGGGCAGTCAACCTTTACTTACTGACCCACCATGAAAGCTGGAACGCCCATTAGGTGGCAATAGGGACCAGGTAGGCTACCACCGATCTAAACATTTGTAAGTAAACAGGAGTTTTGGAACTGAGTATTTAACAGGCGGAGACCTACTATTAGCATGGGGACCTCATACTACTGTTATCTTCTCAATCGTTTCAGCTATCTTCCACCTTTTGCTGGTCGTGCGAACCGAACATGCTGTATAGTTTTCCAAGTTTTACACATATAGTACCAAAATCGGCCAGTTCCATTAAGCACTGCATTTATGTATTTGTGTTGGTCGATTCGCACCACACAGAACGGCAAGAGCTAGCCTCCGCATTAGCATCAGACGAGTCTAGATAATACCTTCTCTCCGGTGTTTCTCACTTGTTAATGCTCGGTTCCATGTGACTCTCAGGTACTTACAAGCTAAGAAATGCTTCTGTCTCCAACACTCCTACAATGCACGCTGCTGCCTATTTTTAAGATGAAATACCTTTGTCCTCGCAGGATTTAAGGTTAGTGAATTCTTTGATAACACGCTGACATATTATTAAATACAATAAGATTAAACTGTACTTCCCACTTCCTGCATGCTAGCCCGCAGTAGATGGGCGTTAAGGTGTTCCTAGTAGGCGTAAAATGGTGTACTGCATACGCTCCCCCGCGGAGAACATACTTATGTTTCGAGTAGTACTCTTCGTTAAGTTGATGTGTGGGAAACAGAGAAAGGAAGATACTATATTACATCACAGTACTTAGTTAAGATGAGACCAAGACAAATAGAAGAAGGACTACATTTGTTGCAACAAACGCCAATATGAGCTGCAGTGGAAAGAATACAATGTTTCTATTTCAAAGTCTAACTGAAACCGTCGTTCATGCACCCAGTCGATAATGAATTGTTCAGGCCTACCTGGCAACCCATGTCAAACTGCACAGTCTTCTGAGAGGAGGAGGATTTTGGTGCTTACCTGCAAAATAAAGAATTGAATTAGAAAGCAATATATTACACTATGTAGTTTTTACAAACAAATAAAACATACACCGACATTTTTTTAGGAAACTACAACCACGAGTTTTGAAAATTTCTGTTTCCGCACCCGCACGAAATGACAGCAAGATCATCGGACAAAAAACTAGTCATCCCAGTGTGCGCGTACAGATGAATCGTCAAGCCTTTACAGATGGCATAACGATCGAGTCATATGCTCAACCGCGCGAGCGCTGCCTCTACGTGAGCATAAGGCAGTAGCGATAAGCGAGACAATTATGCTTCAAGTGGATATTGTACGTAAACATGGGTAAAGGATGGACGTGGCAGAGTGGCATAAAGGAGAAATCTTGTTGGAGAAATCTTGTTGGACGTCTCCGTGGCCTTACGGTGTGTGAAGTCCCCTGGATTTGTTGGTGTTTCGCGGCGGACTGTTCACCGTGCCTACAAGTAATGGTGTAACACACGTGCCCAAGTAAAACGAGGTCAGAATTGTGGTCGCCGAAGTATTCTGAGTGTGAGGGACCGTAAACGTATTTCACGGCTTGCGAATCAAAATTGCTTCCAAATCCGACAGGAATTGCTGCAGGCATTGAATGAAGGTCTATCCCAACCAGTTAGCGAGCAAACACTGCGATGAGAACTGCATGCAGTGATTATTTGGAGTCGGTCACCTCGCAAGAGACTGTCACATAGACGGAATCAGAAAGGTTAATCGGAATGGAAGTATATGTGGGTGGTTTTCTGGACACTCGCCACTCTGTTACATCTCGATTGGCCTGAAATATCACCTTACTTGAACCCCACAGAAAATCTCTTTGTCATACTGGAACAGCGGACAAAACGCCGATATCAGCATCCACGCAATTTGGAGGAACTGCATGGTCAAATCTTCAGCGAGTGACAACCAGGACGCGACGTACCTGCACAACCTTGTGCAGGCAGTCATCAAGTCCAGGGGCGGTATTACAAGGTACTGAATGATGCTTGCAATGATTTCGCTTGGGGTGACTAATTTTTTGTTCGGTGAACTTAGTAGTCCAGCGTCGTGTAAACTACTTTCGCTATTATTTCGGTTATCACTGGGGTTTTAGTAGCATATAGTGTTCCTCTCAGACTGAAGATTGTGAAGTATTTCTTAATAAATGTAGTACTCTGCTTCTCATCAGTTTCAGTTCAGGAGTGATAGTTATCTTCCTGAATTATTGTCCCAACTTAAATAGTATAGCGTAACGAGGTTAATTTAAAGAAAACAAGATGAGGGACCGCTGTATATGACTGTCGAGAATTTCTTACACACGGAAATTGTGACATGGGAAAGTGGGACCATACGAATGTAAGAGATATTTTACTGACTTGATTTTATCTGGTTTTGTGATTAATCGTGTAGCTTACTATTTTGACACCGTTCGTACTGGCTCCATGTTTCGGCTAGCGATTGGGTATGTCTGTATGGTTATTTGTGTTTGAAACGTCTCCCTGAAGATGGGGAGTAATACTCCAAAGCGCAATCGCAATAAATAAAAGTAAATTACAATGCCTGACAGAAAAGGGGAAGAGACATCGGCAGGTATGTTATGATTTGAGTTGTGGTTCCTGTGACAGGTGGAATGGCAACCACAGTCCGTTAATGTTGTTCATATTTAGTGTTGTTACCAAGCCTGGTTGCCAATACAAATGACGCGGACAGAGTCAGACATTGGGCAATCATTTTCAAGGACACGGAGATGCCACATATTCTTTTGAGACAGAGTTATCAGCATCTAGCGGAGTTTGAAAAAATCTAATTGTGGGTCTCCATTAGGCCGGCTAGTCGAAGCGTACAATATCCGTATTTGTCTTGCTGGACAGTATGGGAACGTAAGGGCAGTCACACTCTGCGTCAAGGTTCCTGTGGACCACGTCTGACCATCACAAGGGAGGATTACCGTATTGTGCTCTTATGGTATTTATCGTAAACTATTCGCATCTGTATCTGCCATTCGAGAACAACATACATTGTCACTCACCACCATTGGTCGGGCCGGCCGGAGTGGCCGAGTGGTTATAGGCGCTACATTCTGGAACCGAGCGACCGCTACGGTCGCGGGTTCGAATCCTGCCTCGGGCATGGGTGTGTGTGATGTACTTAGGTTAGTTAGGTTTAAGTAGTTCTAAGTTCTAGGGGACTGATGACCTCAGAAGTTAAGTCCCATAGTGCTCAGAGCCATTTTTGAACCATTGGTCGGAGACTAGCAGCAGCGGCCGTTAAGACAACACAAAATGGTTCAAATGGCTCGAAGCACTACGGGACTTAACATCTGAGGTCATCAGTCGCCTAGAACTTAGAACCACTTAAACCTAACTAACCTAAGGACATCACACACACCCATGCCCGAGGCAGGATTCGATCCTGCGACTGTAGCAGGAGCGCGGTTCCGGACTGAAGCGCCTAGAACCACTCGGCCACAGGGCCGGCTAATGCAATACAAATGGCTACGTTTGGTATGGTGCCCTGACCGGGACACATGGACTGCTGGTGAATGTTGTCACTTTGTGTTGTGCGATGAATCGCGGTTCTGCAGTACCACCTTTGGCGAATGTGGCGGTGACCTGAGTAAAGAGCCTCTCTTACAATGTTCTGGAGATGCACAGCAATGGTACACGAAGTTTTATGGTGTGCGGAACCATATAAAAGGCTGGTGACAAAAAGAAACCAATCTAGGCCTAATTTTCAGCATTTCATAAGCGTATATTATTCAATGGTTCAACTTTGTGACATGTGGCTTTAGCCGCATAAGTAAATTAATGTAAAATTTGTCGACTACGTGTAGCTCCTTTGTACGTGTAACTCACTTTAAACTGTAATTGATACAACCTACACAAGTCGTTAACATTGAGATCTACGTATAGTTTATTTTAAGTAGCATTACTACGAACCCTCATTAATAACTTAGAATTCCAAATCTACAACTCGTGTGGATATACCGGGTGATCAAAAAGTCAGTATAAATTTGAAAACATGTGAGGTATTGACGTCGGATGTTGTCTTTCAGCATCCCTAGAGACGTCGGTCGATCACCACACACTTGCGACTTCAGGTAACCCCAAAGCCAATAATCGCACGGACTGAGGTCTGGGGACCTGGGAGGCCAAGCATAACGAAAGTGGCGGCTGAGCATACGATCATCACCAAACGACGCGCGCAAGAGATCTTTCACGCGTCTAGCAATATGGGATGGAGCGCCATTCTGCATCCTGCATCTAATAAAACTCCATGTCATTCCAAGCATGTGGGTCAATTTTTACCTCTCTATCTACATTATTCCGTGGTTTATTAAGTTTTCAAATTTATACTGACTTTTTGATCACCCGGTACTTATCTTGTGGCTGTAAGTTGTTCAAGGATGCATGTCCACGGTCCTATTGAACGGTGTGTCCCAGGAGAAATGGTCAATATTCACTGATATGACAGGAAGGAATATTCGAAGCAAGAACGTGTTTTGCATATTTTAAGAGGTATGCGCATTTTTCAGAAGAAGAGAGGTGTTTAACATTGGCGAAGATGAACAAGTTCCCATACCTTTTAAGAGCCCATGTTCACTTGACCTTTTTTTCTTTTGGGCAGTACTACCACCTCTCAAGATATGGAAAGCAAAGAGCTTGAAGTAGAAGGGACCTGTTCCACATAATCGAAGATGAAGTCGTGCTCATAGCTCTTACGGTATGCATTTTAGAGCCCATTTTTACCAGACTATTTTTATAAGGAAGATTAGGAAATCAATAGTCAGTCTCAGTCCCATTTGTTTCTTTTTTTATTATTCAGTACCCAGACTTCAGCTATAATTAGCTATCTTCAGCGCTAAAATAAAAGGAAATCACGGAATCAGAACTGATTTATGTAAAACTATAAGTAAAACACCGTATTATCCAACAGCAATGGTCAATTTTAGGCAACATACCATCTGAATGAGTTATAATCCAACAGACTTCCAGCACTACATGTCACGATACGACTTTATTGGTGTACAATCAGAAGGAAACGGAGGTGGTTGTTTATAACAAGTACAATAGCCTCACTTTGCGTCATGTATTGTAAGTAACGCCCTTTATATTACAAAAACTAACTAAATCAGTTCCCTTCCGATATAGTAGTTTAAAACCTATTTTTATTAAAAACTAGCAAGTGTATTTGCAAATAACCTTTAAAGTAATTCAAGGAACGCCGATTTACTATGTGTTTACTCCTATGTTAGTGGTGAAGCGATCCGCCAAATCTTATGCAAACGATCATTAACTGGTTCATTCAACTGTCCCCTAATTATTTGTTACATAACATTCCAAAAGAAATTTAAAATTTTTTGAATATGGTCTTGATTAAATATAGTTACATACCAATTGAAATTGGCCAAAATATAAAATTTCGTCGATAGTGTCGTATTGGTTAAGAGATCCACTAAATAATTAATTGAAAAAAAAATATGAAAGTTCGTACAAATCGTTTCTGAAGATCTGTTAACATCACAGTAAAATATTGAAGATCAACATGTCAAGGCGATTTTAACCAGGTAAGATTAATAAAAACATACTAACGCTCTCTATTGACGTAAATTTCTTAGATGTGGTGTTGGTGTACTTTCAATTGTGGTGCGCTACTTGCAAAGAACAGTATAACACATTGCGTTATACTTACAAGCGGAAGGTCTCAGACACGGCCAACCGATTCAACTCAAATTTGGCAGGTAACTTGTGTACAACCAAAAACGAAGGATTCTAAGACATTTTGGCTCAACACCCTCCTATTTTTGATAAAATCATCCCTAAAGGTTATGACGAGCAATCGACTCAAAATTGGCGGGATCGATAGATAATTGTAAATAGAGCGCTTTCTGTCAGTAGGTATGGGGTCCACAAATGCATACTTTTCCAGAAATCGAGGAAAGAAAGTTTTAAAACTGCTGCTTATTTACCCATATGGTAAACGCTTTTCCGCCAAGGTAACTAGCTGAAAGCGGAGAACCCGGGCTCGAATCGCGAGGAAACCTAAGGCTCTGAGCACTATGGGACTCAACATCTTAGGTCATAAGTCCCCTAGAACTTAGAACTACTTAAACCTAACTAACCTAAGGACAGCACACGACACCCAGCCATCACGAGGCAGAGAAAATCCCTGACCCCGCCGGGAATCGAACCCGGGAACCCGGGCGTGGGAAGCAAGAACGCTACCGCACGACCACGAGATGCGGGCGTAATAGTTTATTCACCCCAGGAATCCAATACTAGACAAAACGTGTTACAGCAATGTATGGTTTTAAAACATTCTCAAGACATGTTCTGTAAATCGCATTTGTCAATTTCCTGGATTTGGAGCAAGTAACGTAAACATTTTTCAACGAGTCGGTTAAGCGATAGACCTCTTCTATAACCCGTGGACTAAATGTAGCATTCGTTTCTTGTAAACACGGGAAAACCTTAGGCAACACTTTTCCAGAGGTTGTGATGGCATACTGCGCCTTGTACGAATGTGTAAGTATTTTTTTTTTTTTTTTTTTTTTTTACTATCAACTGCGACAAGGGGTCGTTTTCCTCCCTTATGCGATAACGTGCGTCGAACGTTCACCCGATACACGCATCCTGTTTGATCGGTACTGATCACGTAATCACAATTATAACAGGTCTCAAGTAACGCCCTTTGCGTGCTGAAAAAAGCCGCCACTTTCTGTATATCTGCTATATTTTCTGCCTCCTTGTGGGAGACGTATTTAATGACGTGCCGTTGACCAATTTTATATTCCGATTTGAAATTCCTTGCCCAAGATAATGATGTAGTAAACGTAAAATCCTTGTTGGTTGTATATTGAAGCGCTGCACCTGCAGCCCACTCCTGGAGTATTCTCGTTGTTACATTCTCGTTACAACGACCAGATTCGACAAATCGGTCGTATGTCCACTTATTTATCGCTTGGTATTTGTCGTATCTTGTCCCTTCTTTAACGATATCATTTTCCCATAGTTTTAGGTCCTTCTTCCTTTTCAGGGCTGTTGTTGCTCCATTCTTTTGCAGTGTTTGTAGGTTGCAATTTGGATGATACCTGGCTAGCGCTACCGCCTTTACTTTTACTGCAAGGGGTATGGCCCCGTAGTTCAATCGTTTAGTAGCTGGTTCGTAATACTCATCGGGAACAGATGAAGCACAGACTGCTTGCAACTTGGACATTTCCAAAGTGTTATGATCATTCTGCGATTCACTAGTCGTGGTATCTTCCACTGATCACCTACCGTTTCGCCTTCATGGTATATTTATCCAGGATCAACAAAAGTCATTTCGTCCGTCAGCTCCAAAAATCGCTCGACGATAGCCGCTCCTATCAATCTGGAACGCCGAGAAACAACTGCCTGCTGACGGTAGTGCATTGATATTACATCTGTCTTGCAATACTTTTACAGACCGAATCACAGCATCGGTAACTTCGCGCTTGCCGTCGTCTGTGACGGGTTCCCAACTATACATTTCAGCGCTGGTCGGAGGGTGTACATCCTCCACTATTCAAATTATGCAATTGAAAGATATGACACAACAAACAATAACTAGTTACTACGGCATAAACGGAAAACCTAATTACTACAATCTACATACAGTACAAGTCCTATGTTATTTACGGAAGATCACTGTATTCTTTCACAAGACATATTTTATTTATTCGGCGGATTAACGATGAAAAATCATTACATGTATCTTCGATGTTCGCAGCAGCCTAATGACGGGAAACAACTCTTTCCGATTGGCTTCTATAAGATTCGTGCTGGACACCCTCACTCTTCGCAGTTCACAAATATGAAATGGCGAACAGGCAACCGGGACAACATAACTCTCCCCGCGTGCATTCTGTCCCGTGCCTCGCTGTAAAGCAGCTTTGCGCGGGTGGCTATCTGTGGTCCCTCGTGAGGAATTCGCAGCACTCTTACTCGGAGTTGTTTTCATGTGACAAGGCTTACAAGTTTAATTCTGTACTAATTCACGTCGTGTGGGAACTTAGTTTGCCTACCTTATTGCTATTATTATTCCGTGGAGCCAAAGTATCTTAGAATCCTTCGTTTTAGGTTGTATACAAGCGATCTGCCAAATCTGAGCCGAATCGGTTGACCGTGTCTGAGGCATTCCCCTTGTTAGCCCCCAATGGTAATAGTTGAATGATTTTTTATTTGTTTGATAATAAAACCGGTATAGAATTGGACGGTGCCAACAAAATGGAAGACAAACCGATCCACTGATAGCAACAAGTTACATTCTTACATACTACCATGACTAGTGTTGTCATATTTAAGGCAGGTCCACATTTCGACATTAGCTCCCTCTTGGGTCGTGACGCCTCCTGGCCTGAAGCAGGAGACCGTCGAAGAGCTTCCAAAAGCAGCTGGTCAGTACCCATTGAGCAGGTGAACTCCATATGACCTCAGATAGCAGTATATCACCATCTCCTCTAGGAGGTCCATGAATTTGCCCTTTTCAGATTTGTGCAACAGCCTGACATCCAACTTCAGAGAGGGGAAGTTGTGTCTACTCACAGCCATGTAGGCAGCGAAGTTGGATCTCTCAGCTATATAGCCACCTATTCAAAGATACATGTCCACCAAACCTGATGTCAAGTCTTCTGCTTGTCTGTCCCACGTAATAGGACTGTATATTCTTTAAATACCTTATTCGCGGTGCACATTTCTTTTATCAACTCTATTGGCCAAGATATGCCGAAGACTGTTTGTATAAGGATACCTTTATGTATCGTAAACGGCCAGAGTGGCCGAGCGGTTAAAGGCGCTACAGTCTGGAACCGCACGACCGCTACGGTCGCAGGTTCGAATCCTGCCTCGGGCATGGATGTGTGTGATGTCCTTAGGTTAGTTAGGTTTAAGTAGTTCTAAGTTCTAGGGGACTTATGACCACAGCAGTTGAGTCCCATAGTGCTCAGAGCCATTTGAACCATTTTTATGTATCGTATTTTGAAAACCTATGCTATTTTTGGGCTGAAGGTGCAATGTGTGTATTTGTAATTTGTGTCTTTTATTTTATTGTTACTTAATGGTTCTATTACACTTTGGTATTCATTTAACGATATTTTTGTGAACTGTATCTACGTGGTGAGGGAGTGCGTGTGATTGTTGTTCGCCCTGGTAATGTGTTGAATGGTGCCTAATTCTTCTTCTTGTTCAGCTGTAGAAAGTGAGAGCTTAAGAAGACGGCTAATAGGTAAATAAAAAAAGGGCAATCTTATGCTGTTTTGTGTGCGTTGAATGGTAGTTAATAATAATGCCAGTACACGTATTTTGTCTGAAAATCCCGAATCGTATTTCCCATTATCATTCCTGATACAGTTTTGCTTCGCGCAATCATCCCTGTCATACCTCTGCATACTGATCATTTCTTCCGGGATACCCTGTATAGTTGACGTGATTGTGTATAACAAAAACTATGAGTTATGTTTGTTTTAGTTTATTCAGGACAAAAAAACGAGCAGTACGATATCTCAATGCCTCAATGCTGCAAAATTCACCCTAGGCAAAAAGTACAGCACCACCTAATAAACTGCCAAAGCGTCTTTTACCGACGTAACAACACTTGTCGCTATCGTGTCAAGACTGTCACCCCAATTGCTCACTGTACACTTACGACGTGTCCTACGAATCAAATTAGATTTCATGTAATTTTCAGCTATGCTGATGGTCAATTATGCAGCTAATTCAATGTCACTTACAAATTGATAATACTGATCGTATGAAAATTGAGTTTACAGTGTACTGATTGAACCGGTTTGAAAGCAGGCGGAAAGGCTAAAAATAGACAAAGACAAAAATCACTAGAAAAATCCCAAAAGTTCAAACAATGTTATTGTGAAGTATATGAAATGGTTACGTTTCATCAGAGGATTACGAAACTGAAATTGGATTTATCTATTTAAAGTATTACGTAAGTCATTTACTTATTTCTATCGATGTATTACTTATCAATAATAATTAAAACATTGTCCTAAATAAAACTGGTTACCAGAATCGAGAAATTTTGACCCTGCGCTTTGACTGAAGTACCATAATTGCTTCAAAAGGCTTTTTTAGAAAATGTCAGAATGAATATGAACAGAGTTGTCATACCAGGCTTTGTATGATTAGCTTACGGAAGCCATCGCCCACAAAAGCTCTTATATCACTGAGAAAAGCACGTGGTTTTGACTTCCAACAATGTTAGCAAAGCTGGGGACAATTTCTAAAGACAAACCAAATATGAACACCTGGTGCACACCAAGAAAACTGATAAATAAAATATAAGTAAAAAGATCGACATGGAAACGGATGTATAATTTTAATCAATCTTATGTAGTGACCAAAAACGTGTGTTATGCTAAATCAGAACAAACTTTCTTTACTTACAATTTTAGGTTATAATTTACAAAGCAGTTCTTATCGGAAGCAATCTATCTGCAATAGATCGAGTGGTTGGAACCGATTTTTGATTTACGAAAATAGTGGTGAGTTCAACGCAATTATACCTCAACGTTTCGTGGTAATTTTTAGTAAGAATAATACATGAAAGCCCATGAAGAAAGCACACGAAGTGTTGAGTGATGTTTGGGGAGAACAGAACTAACCACTCGGTGTCTCTCCGTGGCGGGATTGCTCTCGAACCGAGGCGACGTGTTTGATTAGCGAGCGCGCGATCGCATCTCTGAGCCGTGCCGTTTGGAGGGAGCACCGGCGGTATCTCTGCCCTCGAAGCCAGTGGCTGCGGACTGTCGCAGGGCGGCTGCGGTGGGCAGCTCTTTGTCGCAGCCGACAAAGGCCTATCTATGCGCAATCGCGTTGCTCGCAGCGCGCGGCCGGTTTTAACGAGGAGCGGCGTGGCCATGCCTAATTACTGCCGCCAGGGAACCAGGGAACGGCCCAAAGTGAAAGGTGTGCGCATAAATAAATAACTCTTGTGTGCAGCCTCCGGGGCTGCACAGCCACAGACGTATTGAACGCTGCGCGGGCGCACAAATTATTCCAACGGCATTGCTGCACATACTGACGGAACACTTCTGTGAGCGACGCGGGTGAAACCGAGACTATAACGCAAGAAAGTAAACGCCTGATGAAGCTGAGGCAAGAGCCAGCGAACGTACCAGTGGTGAATTACTGGCAACGGAATCACGCCATATATCGCTTTCTAATACAGTCGAAACTTGGCAGGATAAAAGAAGGGTTAAAATAATGGGACACGTATTTTGGCTTAGGTGCCGACACTCAAGAATTTCAGAGCAAATATGGTCAAAGTTTCGACGCTGCTTCATCATTCCGCTCAACGTTCTGATCCTGGTGTCTAAACCAACCATTGCTTAAATTTTGGGAGGTTGGAAGCGCTTTTCTATGACAAGTGGCACAGGTTTTTGCGCTAGTGTCCAGTCTTATGGTTACTATCTGTTTTGTTTTTGCGGAAGCATGTGACCTCGTGGAATAAAGTGGAATTATTGACAAAAGAAATGAATATTTCAAATCTTATTAAGAACAGATTTTATCATCTAATATAATTAAAGGTAATTGAAAATCAGAAACATATAAATTCTACTTTTCCAGTTTTTGCTTTGAATTTTATTTTTATGTTTCAAGGAAACCAGTGCTTTCCTCAAGGTGATATCTATCACAATAAAACTTTCAAAGCTAAGAATTCGAAGCATCACATGCAACGTGCTAAGTCATATATGCCACAGTCATTTTTTAGTGTGAACAGATTAGGAAAAAGTCATGGTTAATGCAGGTAAATACCTCGCGATCAGGCGATAATTTCCCGGCAAGCTACGTATATCGACGCATTTTCTCGGAGGCTGGTGCCTGCAGTCGATTATGGATCAAGCCGTGTACTAGTATTTTAACTGCATCACTTCTACAAGTGATTCCTCTTTGCTGTTGCGGTGAAAATAGAGCACTTCTGTAATCGGTGAATGCTGTTCATCATCTGTCAGTGGACGTATACGTCGCAGGGTGAACATAAAGGTACACATGATGGCGGAATTACTTTTAATGAAACGTTGCTATTCTGATAACACAGACAAACAGCCCAGCGTGTAAGGTGTGATCGCTTTGTCTACCCTACGGATCAGTATCATAGAGAAGGTCCAACAACATAGAGAAACGCCTCCATATTAAAGTAAGGCTGCAAAACAGTTTCCAAAGATTTATGATTGGTTTCTTTAGTGAGATCTCTCAATTTTCTGGTTGTTTCGTACACATTCTCTTGCGGTTCCATGAATTGTTTTAAGCCTTTTTGGTCTGCCACTGACTTATTAGACTAAATCAAACAGTGTTGGTAGCAGCTTTCTGGAATGTATTAATCCATGTCAGTGGTGATGATAAAGACATTTTTTAATAATATTTGAAATGTTTAATTCTTTTGACAGGAATTCCATTGCATTTCACGATGTCTCAAAAAATTTTCATGCCAAATACTTCCGCGACAACAAAACAGCAACATAAGACTGGCTTTGACCAGAGGACGCAAAAATTCGAAACTCTGCTTTTAGCCACTGCGCTACCAGCTCCCTGGTAAACTCGTTGGGCTAGAGCACCGATGAATTGACACCGAAGCTTTGACCGTTAATTTCTCGGAAACTATTGAGTGTTGGCACCTCAGCCAAAATAAGTGACCCTTTATTTTCACCCTTCTTTCACCCTGACAAGTTCCGGCTGTATCAGAGAGTGGCCTACGGCGAGTTCCCCTTTTGAGTCCAAATTAAATCCACGTTAACCCTTTTCACCTTTTCCTTCGCATTTTACCGTTATTCAAGGTTGGTTTCCCTAACTATTTGGTGCCATGTATCCCACCGGTAGGCATCGTCTATTCTAAGGCTTAGTTTCTTCATGTTACTTCAGATATTCATCAACCAGTTGGTTTGTGGTCTTCCTCTCCCTCTCCTCTTTGTAGCCATGGAAATGTTCTTTTCCACGAAATGGTCATTAGGTCTTCGAGTTACGTTACCGTACCTTCTCAGCCTGAATTCTGAGAGTTTTTCGTTTTTGGGGATATGTTTATAACTATCACTTATGAATTCATTTCGCAAATTGTCTTTCTATATTACTCTGTAATACAGAAAGACTCTGTAATGCTAACGGGATATAAGCTATCTAGTGGATTGTCAGAAAAGGAATTAAACTGTCAATGACCAACCACTGCGATTAGCGATCTACACTTCTCTCAGTACTCCAAAAAAAATTTAAACATTTGGTTTTGGCAGTTTTGACCCTATGGCTGAGCAAAATTACTGTCCTTATTCACCGATACAGTACATTAACTTTATGTAACCACAAGCTAATGGGATAATACTATCTGAAAAAACGTCCCTTCAAAATTCGAATGTTCATGAAGTCAAGTTCGCTGTTACATTTTTTTCGGAGTAAACTATTTGTAGCCGGATGTGGTGGCCGTGCGGTTCTAGGCGCTTCAGTCCGGAACCGCGAGACTGCTACGGTCGCAGGTTCGAATCCTGCCTCGGGCATGGATGTGTGTGATGTCCTTAGGTTAGTTAGGTTTAAGTCGCTCTAAGTTCTAGGGGACTGATGACCTCAGATGTTAAGTCCCATAGTGCTCAGAGCCATTTAGCCAAACTATTTGTCTTATTATACACACGTAAAAAAAAAGTTTTGCATCACCTCGGTTTCGAGCGTTACGGAACCTGCACAGAACATTGGAATAGAGATCAACATAAACATCATTCCCGCCCTTTTTATTGCTCATGAAAACCACACATTGCATGTTGTACCACCATACAGCGAGACCTTCAGAGTTGGTGGTCCAGATTGCTGTACACACCGGTACCTCTAATACCCAGTAGCACGTCCTATTGCATTGATGCATGCCTGTATTCGTCGTGGCATACTGTACACAAGTTCATCAAGGCACTGCTGGTACAGATTTTCCCACTCCTCAACGGCGATTCGACGTAGATCCCTCAGAGTGGTTGGTGGGTCACGTCGTCCGTAAACAGCCCTTCTCAATGTATCCCAGGCATGTTGGATAGGGTTCATGTCTGGAGAACATGCTGGCTACTCTAGTTGAGCGATGTCGTAATCCTGAAGGAACTCATTCACAAGATGTGCACGATGAGGCGCGAACTGTCGTCCATGAAGACGAATGCCTCGCCAATATGCTGCCGATATGATTATACTATCGGTCGAAGGATGGCATTCACGTCTCGTACAGCCGTTACGGCACCTTCCATGACCACAAGCGGCGTATGTCGGCCCCACATAATGCCACCCCAAAACAGCAGGGAGCCTCCACCTTGCTGTACTCGCTGGACAATGTGACTAAGGCGTTCAGCCTGACCGGGTTGCCTCCAAACTCGTGTCCGACGATTGTCTCGTTGTGGCATATGCAGCACTCATCGGTGAAAAGCACGTGATGCCAATCCTGAGCGGTCCATTCGGCATGTTTTTGGGCCCATCTGTACCGCGCTGCATGGTGTCGTGGTTGCAAGAACGGACCTCGTCATGGACGTCGGTAGTGAAGTTCCGCACCATGCAGCCTATTACGCACAGTTTGAGTCGTAACACAACGTTGCACGAAAAGCATTATTCAACTGGTGGCGTTGCTGTGAGGGTTCCTCCGAGCCATAATCCGTAAGTAGCGGCCATTCGCTGCAATGGTAGACCTTGTGCGGCCTGAGCGAGGCATGTAATCGACAGTTCCTGTCTCTCTGACTCTCCTCCATGTCCGAACAAAAAAATGGCTCTGAGCACTATGCGACTTAACTTCTTAGGTCATCAGTCGCCTAGAACTTAGAACTAATTAAACCGAACTAACCTAAGGACATCACACACATCCATGTCTGAGGCAGGATTCGAACCTGCGACCGTATCGCTCGCTCGGTTCCTGACTGTAGCGCCTAGAACCGCACGGCCACTCCGGCCGGCTATGTCCGAACAATATCGCTTTGAGAATGAGAATTTCACTCTGCAGCGGAGTGTGCGCTGATATGAAACTTCCTGGCAGATTAAAACTGTGTGCCCGACCGAGACTCGAACTCGGGACCTTTGCCTTTCGTGGGCAAGCGCTCTACCATCTGAGCTACCGAAGCACGACTCACGCCCGGTACTCACAGCTTCACTTCTGCCAGTACCTCGTCTCCTACCTTCCAAACTTTACAGAAGCTCTCCTGCGAACCTTGCAGAACTAGCACTCCTGAAAGAAAGGATATTGCGGAGACATGGCTTAGCCACAGCCTGGGGGATGTTTCCAGAATGAGAATTTCACTCTGCAGCGGAGTGTGCGCTGATATGAAACTTCCTGGCAGATTAAAACTGTGTGCCCGACCGAGACTCGAACTCGGGACCTTTGCCTTTCGCGGGCAAGCGCTCTACCATCTGAGCTACCGAAGCACGACTCACGCCCGGTACTCACAGCTTCACTTCTGCCAGTACCTCGTCTCCTACCTTCCAAACTTTACAGAAGCTCTCCTGCGAACCTTGCAGAACTAGCACTCCTGAAAGAAAGGATATTGCGGAGACATGGCTTAGCCACAGCCTGGGGGATGTTTCCAGAATGAGAATTTCACTCTGCAGCGGAGTGTGCGCTGATATGAAACTTCCTGGCAGATTAAAACTGTGTGCCCGACCGAGACTCGAACTCGGGACCTTTTTAATATCGCTTTGGTTCACTCCGAGACGCCTGGACATTTCCCTTGTTGAGAACCCTTCCTAACACAGAGGAACAATGCGGACGCGATCGAAACGCGGTATTGACAGTCTAGACATGATTGAACTACAGACAACATGAGCCGTGTACTCCTTCCTGGTGGAATGACGGGAGCTGATCGGCTGTCGGTTCCCCTTCGTCTAAAAGGCGCTGTTCATGCATGGTTGTTTACATCTTTGGGCGGTTTCAGTGACATGTCTGAACAATCAAAGGGACTGTGTCTGTGATACAATATCCACAGTCAACGTCTATCTTCAGGAGTTCTGGGAACGGGGTGATGCAAAACTGTTTTTGATGCTTGTAAAATAATAAGGCTAGGAGAAACATCTACCAACTATTTCGCCTTAACCTTAAACATTGTACCAGTACTACTCAAATTATAGTAGTACTTTAAATTTAGTGTATACTTTGCTAGTGCAACTGAACAGCTTCTGCTCTCCAGTGTAGATAATTAGTTATGCAGTGCGAATAGGAAAACACTCATATTCCATAACGTTAAATATGTATAGAATTGCTATACTTTTCACTAAACGCGTGCTAATAGAAAACGATACTATACCGCAGGCATAAATCTTTCTGACACACGTAACACTACATAGTGACTATTAACCTTTAACGATCATAAATTAAAAGTCCAAATTTTTATTTTATATTTCAAAGCAAGAAAATTCATATGAAAATTTACTTAAAATTTCCTTTCTTTTTTAAAAACATTTAGAAAATTACAAACGATTCCCCTTCTTTTATTCCAAGCTTAACATCTTCCGTAAACGAAACTCAACTGTCGACATGTCAACGATTAAACTTGTCCCTAATTCTTTGCTTGTGAGCCAGCTACTGCTAACACTTTTTCCTTTTTTAATGTACGTATAACAAATTAATTACTGTTTTAAGAATCTTTATTCACGTGCGCTCTTTGCTCATTCCACTTCACATTCTGACACCGTAACAACTCTATAACAGATTGAATTGAAATGAATGTTCCAAACTATTTATGAAAGCATAAAGGCTACTTATGCTATTCAAGGCTGTTTGATGAGTATAACTAGATCACTTCTATGACAGGTTTACAACGGCACATTAGTGACTCAGAAAGTTAATATTTATGCAAGACGGAAAATTTCTCGTTTTAAGTAAATTTTTATATCTGAGCAATCATTACAGTTACCAGTTTGAGACATGAATGGTGGTTTACTATTATTATTTGAAAGTGTTGGGTAAACTTTTATTACAGTTGGTGTACTAGATGCAAGAAAATGAGTCAGCGGGTTGGCGTATAATTTAACGACGCGATACACGCAGGCGCAGCGTGAGAACTAATACGTTGTACTCATCATTGCTTCGTGTACTGTCAAGCAATCAGCTCCAACTCTTAGCTAGAGACTAACAATGCTGTGCCACACCCCATGCTATTCTTACGTTTCATGTGTAAAATTACAATAGTCGCATAAAATAAAATTTGTTGCAGTAGAATAAGACTTAGTATTCATTACAAAAAAGCACCAATAAAGTTTCTCATCATTAAAATGTGCAAATATTGTAAATATGCGAACTACAAAAACAACTAAAATTAGTTACTGACTCTTACTGTAGAAACTGGCTACACTAAACTAAATGAGAATCCCATGTTTCCAAAATTTTCATAATGCGAAGATTGCTTCGTGTATGCTGAAAAAGTTTTATTGGGAAGCCCATAGACACCTTCCATAGATTCCCGATCTCTCCCCATGTGATTTCCATATTTTCGGAGCCGTGAAGGACATTCTTGCCTGTCGATTTGCCTCGGAAGAAGAGATGCGCGCCTGAGTTAGCTCATGGACGTGTAAGAAACCGCAATCATTTCTCCATGAAGGCACTGACCCTGTTGTCTCATAATGGGATAAATGTATTAATAGAAATAATAATTAGTTTACGTACTTTTTTCCATGTGTCTCTTTTATTGACATGATCAACACGAGTCTAATACCCTTACTTGGGGTACCACTGAGGTTACTTCTACTTCTGTCGGTGATTTTGCGTCCATGCTACGTCCTTTTTTTCCAAACAATCCTCAGTCCAGTCACAAATATTGTTTGATAGCCCATAGAATCATGCAGTGGTTAACAACCGTTGGTGTAGCAGCGAGTCAAATGCATTTAGGAAGTCAATAAATACCACTTCCACCTGATGACTTTCACGATGTCACGTGAGAAAACTACAGGTTGCGTTTCGCATGATTTATGTTTTCGGAATGTATGGTAGATCACTTGGAGGAGGTCATTCTGTTCGCGTTAGGTCGTTATGTTTGAGCTCAGAACATGTTCCAATATTCTGAAACAGAAGACCTTTACTGAACTAGGATTGTATTTTTGGGGCCACTTCTGCTACCCTTGTATTAAGGTGTGACCTTTGCTTTCTTGCAATCACTGGACACACTTTTTTTTGTTTAAGGGGTGTACCGTATATCGTAGTTGACACTTCCTTGAGATAAAAATTTTGAATATATGGGGTAAGTAATATTAGAGGACGCATGAACACAAGCTCCATACTACTAATACGCGGGTTTCACTATGGGCAGAAGAAGCTACAATGCACCAAAATACTACTGTACAGTAAGCTACGTGTCACGTGTAGACTCATTGCGGACAGAATTGCAGCACTTGTAACGAAAAAAACGTAAAGATCTGAAAGCGTAATGTACCGTGATGTTTTGTGTGTTGTACGTATATGGTTCTAGAGATCAAAAAAAGCAAAAAGAAAAAAGAAAAAGATTCAGGAGGAAGCGAGAAGCTGGTGACACCAGGAATACTACATAACCACGCTACGGACGGCAAAGATGCAGCGCAAGTAGCTGGAGTGAGCCGCTGTACATCACGGCAGTTAAATTTAAGAATCTGCACATTGTTAAAAATGGCCAAACGCTATTCATTTATTCGTGTTAATGGTGCCAGCATCGTTTTATGTGGTTCTAATGACAGCGCAATTGTGGACAACGGAGAGTTCAAGTACAAGGTGATTATAATTAAACTTTCAAAACGCTGTAGATATAACACCACTGGTTAGAATGACGTCAAATTGCAACGGTATATTATCGGAAAAGGGGAAAACGTATGGCAGAAGAATAAAAATAGTGCGAAAATTGATCAATAGATGGTGCTGTATGTGTCAGAATGCGTAAATGAAAAGACCTGTCATGCGCACGACCCATTGAAGTTGGAATAAACACTCCGGGTACACTGCTTTTCCTCCTTTCGCGTCTGCGGCGTTCGCTGTGACTGTCTCAATGCAGGATCCGGCTTTGCTTGTAAAGCTGTAGTACAAGAATGATGACTGTGCACACGTCGCTCTGCAGAAGTTCCGGACACTGAAAGGTTTGAAAAAAGGCGTTGGTACGATGACTGCCGTGGATCTGGAGAAAATGATTCGGAAATTCGAAAAGACAGGTTCTTTTGGTGTGCAATCTGGAGGAAACGAATTGATTCGACTTCAGTGGAAGCAGTGGTCACAGCAATGCAGGAGGAACACTGGACATACCCATGATCACAGTGTGTAAAATCCTACGAAACATCCTTCTTTGCTATCTGTTAAAAATTACCCGTGTGCACGAGTTGCTTCCTGCTGACCTGCCAGCAAGAGAGACCTTTGCTTTAGAATTTCTTGCTCACACGGAAGTGGACAATGATTGGCGTTGGGAGATTTTGTGGACAGACGAAACCTACTGTCATCTGACAGGATATGTCAACACACAGAATTGTCGAATATGGGCAACGGAAAATTCACACGCAAATCAACCAGTACCACTTCATCCTGAAAAGATCACTGTTTGGTGCAGGTTTACGGCATCATTTATCATAGGGCCATATTTTTTTTGGAGAGACAAGTGCTTCCGGTCCTGTTACCTGTACCGTCTCTGGTAAGCACTATGAGTGTCTTTTGCACAACCACGTCACTCCAGCTCTCCAACAGCGTGGATGTGTGGATGGGATCATTTTTATGCAAGATGGCGCACCTCTGCACATTGAAAATTCAGTTAAGCAGCTTCTGAAGCGCCGTTTCGGAAATGCTAGAATTATCAGCTGCCATTTCCCTACAGCCTGGCCTTCCCGATCACCTGATCTTAATCGATGTGACTTCTGGCTGTAGGGCTACCTGAAAGATGTTGTGTACAGTGTTCCGATTGCAAACTTAGCTGCATTGAAGGCAGGCATTGCGCAGCATATTCTGAACATGACCCCGGAAACACTTCGATCAGTTGTGGAACATGCTGTTTCTCGGTTTAAACTTGTAGAAAACGGTGGACAGCATATTGAACACGTTTTGCGCATGTCACACGGAAATTAATAACTGGATTTGACTTCACTTAAAACTTCCGGGCTGATAGGACGTGGTCGAAGTATAAAACACTCTCCTGACGTTTCGTCTCCGACTGCGGGAGACATCCTCGGAGGTAAAGCGGCGACCTGCGAAGAGAACTCGACGAAGCGCTGATTATATAGGCAGTGCAGAGGGCGCCACAGTCGATCACGTGGCGTCGGCTATGAGATTGTCTCTGGTAATGCCAACATTCTCGATTGAAAGTAATCGATCGTCACGCTTGCGATTACTTTCAATCGAGAATGTTGGCATTACCAGAGACAATCTCATAGCCGACGCCACGTGATCGACTGTGGCGCCCTCTGCACTGCCTATATAATCAGCGCTTCGTCGAGTTCTCTTCGCAGTTCGCCGCTTTACCTCCGAGGATGTCTCCCGCAGTCGGAGACGAAACGTCAGGAGCGTGTTTTATACTTCGACCACGGCCTATCAGCCCGGAAGTTTTAAGTGAAGACAATACCGGCCGTGAAAGCTTACATTGTATGATCAACTGGATTTGATTTTTATTTATGCTTTTTATGCGGTTTTTGGCCTGAGGACAATTAAAAACCGATGTGAGTAATGCTTTTTATGTGGTTTGGAAGTTCAACTTTAATTTTAATCACCCTGTATGTGAGCATACAAATAGTATTGCAAAATAAAGTATTGCACCACGTAATACGCCCGGCTGGCGGAGCGCATTTAAGCGACCGCTTCCAGGACACAGGCAGGCCCGGTGGATTAACGACGGGTGCCGGTGTGTTGGCCAGCGCGGGCGCTTTCCCACTTCCTACTACGTAAACACCGGGCTGGTAGTCACGTCCCGCCTCAGATACACTCTGCGTAAACATTTCGAAAACGTTCTCACACTTGAACACGAGATTACTCTAGACGCAGACAGACGGGGTACACAAATTCCGTCCCATGGAGGGGGGGGGGGGAGAGGGGAGAGGGTGAGTGGGTGAGGGAGGGAGGAGGAAGTGGTGGCATCAGGAAGAGCATCCAGCACCAAATTCTACGAACATTGCCAAAACCAAAATAATTTTATTGACCGCGTAGAGACGCGGGAAAAGGAAAAGAAGAAGAAGAATAACAGATATTGGATCACATGCAGTGTATGAGAACTCATTTGTGAAACAGACAGAATTTATATTAAGAAAGTAATTTATTTATTTGAGTCCTTGAGACATGGAACGACATTGCCTTTTAAAGTGGTTTGGCTTTCTTCGAGGACATAATTTGTCAGAATACTAAAATTAATTAAAGGCTGATTACTGGTCGATCAAGGAAGTACCTGGTCATTCGAGGACAGCAACAAAGCTCATTGGCCGCAGTTTGTCTCAGCTAACCGGAAAAGTTCGCGTTCCCGCGTTCTGGAGATGTTACGCTAACTGCACGGAATAATTCTAGAGAAGTCAGGAGCTAGTTTTCACAAAGAATGAATTGTCTCTCGTTGCTCCGAAAGTTTCGGTTAAGTGTTCAGTCACGATTTTATGTCATGGTCAATGTGACCGAGAATGGCGTAAAGTGAAAAAAATAGTCGTTGATAACGGATGTGAATAATTTTACTAAGAGATTTTGAAAGCTAAATTGAAAATTGTCTGTTTTCCGACAAGTTGTAACACTGCGTTACGTTTTATACAGCTTTTGCGTACAACAGTAGCTCGCTGTGAAGTAAGGGACTGTGTAATATTCTGACGAGCAAGTTCAAATGGATCAAATGGCTCTGAGCACTATGGGACTCAACATCTTAGGTCATAAGTCCCCTAGAACTTAGAACCACTTAAACCTAACTAACCTAACCGAGGCAGGATTCGAATCTGCGACCGTAGCAGTCCCGCGGTTCCGGACGACGAGCAAGTTTCATTATTAAATACAGTGTGAACATTTTCATCGTATAATGATTGATTTTGGTTGCGGTTATTAATCGGAAGCAAAAGCAACATGTTGAAAGAATGTATCATGAGATAAAATAAATTATTGGTGTAGTTAAGAGAAAGGAAAATTTATCTGTAATGGGAGATTGGAAAAGGAAGAGAAGGAAAAATAGTTGGAGAACATGAACCAGGTACTGGAATAAAAGTGGAAGTAGCCTTATAGGATTTTTCACAGACCGTAGTCTAATTATTGATAACACATTATTCAAGAATCATGAAAGAAGTCTGTAAAGGCGGAAGCGACTTGGAGACACCGAAATGTTACAAATGGACTACATAATGGTTATACAGAAATTTCGAAACCAGTTCTTAAACTATAAATTTATTCCAGGAACAGACACAGACTCTGAGCATATTATATTGGTTATAACACGAAGGTTAAAAACAAAGAAATCGGAGGAACGTTGGTAATTAAGGTCATTGGACCTGAATAAACTGCACGAAACACAGGTTAATGGACGTTTCGAGGGGAGAGTGAGGTAACGACTGGCTGAAACTGGGGAAACAAATATAACAGCAAACGTATGGATAGCTTTGAGCGATAGAGTAGCGAAAGCAGTAGAGGGTCGAATAGGAAGAAAATACAAGGCTCAATAGAAATCGTCAGATAAACCACGAGATATTTAATTTGATTTACGAACTGAGAAATTACAAAAATGCAGCAAATGAAGCAGGCAAAAGAGGCTACAGAAATCTAAAAGATGAGATTGACAGAAACTAAAAATAGCAATACAGGAATGGTACAGAATTGGTAGATATCGCCTAGAGCAAAATTAAAGATACAGTTGTGGGAAAGAAAAGCACCAGCATGAACATCAAGAGCTCACATGACAAACCAGTACTAAACAAAGAAGGGAATCCTTAAAAGGAGGAGGAGGAGGAGATTAGTGTTTAACGTCCCGTCGACAATGAGGTCATTAGAGACGGAGCTCAACCAACCCGGCATTTGCCTCAAGCGATTTTGGGAAGCGGGTTTGGTTCAAATGGCTCTGAGCACTATGGGACTTAACATCTATGGTCATCAGTCCCCTATAACTTAGAATTACTTAAACCTTACTAACCTAAGGACATCACACAACACCCAGCCATCACGAGGCAGAGAAAATCCCTGACCCCGCCGGGAATCGAACCCGGGAACCGACGCGGGTTTGAACCGTCGTCCTCCCGATTGCGACTTCATAGTGCTAACCATTGCGCCATCTCACTCGGTGGGAAGCCTTAAAGATGGAATATATACAAACGCTCTACAAACGGAAACGAATTTTAAGACAATTTTATAGAAAGGGAAGAGGAAGTGAAGGAAGATGAGATGAGAGAGATGATGGTGGAATACGAATTGGACATAGCACTTACAGACCTTCCTCCAAACGAATTCTTCTGGACTAGAAGACATTTCGTTAGAATAACTGAGAAACGTGAAAGGTATACCTTGGCACAGCAATTACGCCTGGCATGCGAGCTATAACGAAACAGGTGAAATGTTCTCAGTTTCCAGGGAGAAAATAAAATTCCTGTTGTAAAGAAGGCAAGTGCTAAAACATGTCACTATTGTTAACGAACCATCAGTTAAATAAGTCATGGCTGCAAATTACTGACACGAATTGCTTACAGTAGAATGGAACTGGTAGAAGCCGATCACGGGGAAGATCAATATGGATTAAGGAAAAACTTAGTGACGTGCAAGGCAATACTGATCCTAAGATTAGCCTTAGAAGACCGACTGAAGAAAAGGCTAACCTACGCTTATAGCACATGTAAATTTATATATGGCGTTTGACAAGATTGGCTGGAAAATGTTCACTGAAATGCTGAAGGTAACAGGGATAACATACACTGAATGAGAGGTTGTATACAGTTTGTACAGAATCTAGGCTGCAGTAACAAGTCGATGGGTATGGACGGGAGGCAGTAACTGAGAAGGACGTTAGCCTATCTCCATGGTATTCAGTTTGTGAGTTTGGCAAGCAGTAAATAAAATCAAAGGGAAATTTGGAAGGGAATTAGAGTTCAGGGAGAAAAAATAAAACTTTGAGGTTTGACTTCGATGACCAGTTGAAAAGAACAGATAGTATCTTGAAAAGATGTTCTAAGATGAACAACAGCGAAAATAAAACAAGGGTAATACAGTGTGGGGCAACTGAAAGTGGCCCGGACGAGTGGATACGATTGGACGAGAATGTATGCATATAACCACATCCCGTGACGCGCACACCACGTGTACTCCAGCTACAGCCACATGATCCACACCGCGTCAGAGCGTAGTGCGGGCTCTGCCAATGTGAGTGGAGCAGTGCAAAGGCGACAATGGTACTCAGAGTGATGTTTGTTGTGGAAAGTTACGTGTCAACAAAGTCGTGGAAGCTGTGTGGTCAATTGTCTGCTGAGAGGTTCAATGGTGTCAAAGTACCAGCAAAGAGTGCCATGCAACGCTTAGTCTGAAAATGGCGTTACACAAGATCTGTTTGGAACAAGTCAAAAAACATTCCTAAACGTGCCCGCACACCTGAAAATGTGGCTGCAGTGCTTCAGAGTCCTACCGAATTACCTCAAGTTCTGTCTCAAGAGACAGGCATATCGAGTCGATCACACGGACAAATACTGTACCTGGACCTGCACATGCATCCCTACCGAATGCCTGATGTTCATGCACTAAAACCAGCAGATGTTACTCAGCGCCTCCAGTTTTCTGAGTTGTTGTTCACTGACATAACAATGAATGACTTGGACATGGATCTCTTCTTTATGTCTGATGAAGCCTGGTTTTATCTGAGTGGTTATGTCAACAAACACAGAACCACAGGTTCTGGGCAGCGGAGAATCCGCATAACTTCCATGAAACGCCATTGCATGGTCAGAAGGTTGGGATTTGGTATGCAGTGTCTGCACGACGCATTATTAGTCCCATTTTTGTTCATTAGACGCTGACTTCGGCACCTTACATTGCAAACATTTTAAAACTATTTGTAGCAAAAATAATGGTTCAAATGGCTCTGAGCACTATGGGACTCAACTTCTGAGGTCATCAGTCCCCTGGAACTTAGAACTACTTAAACCTAACTAACCTAAGGACATCACACACATCCATGCAGGATTCGATTCTACACAGAGTACGTGAAAGAACTTGCCCCCTTCTAACAGCCGTGTACCGCAAGTCTCTAGAGGAACGGAAGGTTGCAAATGATTGGAAAAGAGCACAGGTAGTCCCAGTCTTCAAGAAGGGTCGTCGAGCAGATGCGCAAAACTATAGACCTATATCTCTGACGTCGGTCTGTTGTAGAATTTTAGAACATGTTTTTTGCTCGAGTATCATGTCGTTTTTGGAAACCCAGAATCTACTATGTAGGAATCAACATGGATTCCGGAAACAGCGATCGTGTGAGACCCAACTCGCTTTATTTGTTCATGAGACCCAGAAAATATTAGATACAGGCTCCCAGGTAGATGCTATTTTTCTTGGCTTCCGGAAGGCGTTCGATACAGTTCCGCACTGTCGCCTGATAAACAAAGTAAGAGCCTACGGAATATCAGACCAGCTGTGTGGCTGGATTGAAGAGTTTTTAGAAAACAGAACACAGCATGTTGTTATCAATGGAGAGACGTCTACAGACGTTAAAGTAACCTCTGGCGTGCCACAGGGGAGTGTTATGGGACCATTGCTTTTCACAATATATATAAATGACCTAGTAGATAGTGTCGGGAGTTCCATGCGGCTTTTCGCGGATGATGCTGTAGTATACAGAGAAGTTGCAGCATTAGAAAATTGTAGCGAAATGCAGGAAGATCTGCAGCGGATAGGCACTTGGTGCAGGGAGTGGCAACTGACCCTTAACATAGACAAATGTAATGTATTGCGAATACATAGAAAGAAGGATCCTTTACTGTATGATTATATGCTAGCGGAACAAACACTGGTAGCAGTTAGTTCTGTAAAATATCTGGGAGTATGCGTGCGGAACGATTTGAAGTGGAATGATCATATAAAATTAATTGTTGGTAAGGCGGGTACCAGGATGAGATTCATTGGGAGAGTCCTTAGAAAATGTAGTCCATCAACAAAGGAGGTGGCTTACAAAACACTCGTTCGACCTATACTTGAGTATTGCTCATCAGTGTGGGATCCGTACCAGATCGGGTTGACGGAGGAGATAGAGAAGATCCAAAGAAGAGCGGCGCGTTTCGTCACAGGGTTATTTGGTAACCGTGATAGCGTTACGGAGATGTTTAACAAACTCATGTGGCAGACTCTGCAAGAAAGGCGCTCTGCATCGCGGTGTAGCTTGCTCGCCAGGTTTCGAGAGGGTGTGGTTCTGGATGAGATATCGAATATATTGCTTCCTCCTACTTATACCTCCCGAGGAGATCACGAATGTAAAATTAGAGAGATTAGAGCGCGCACGGAGGCTTTCAGACAGTCGTTCATCCCGCGAACCATACGCGACTGGAACAGGAAAGGGAGGTAATGACAGTAACACGTAAAGTGCCCTCCGCCACACACCGTTGGGTGGCTTGCGGAGTATAAATGTAGATGTAGATGTAGATGAAGATTCGAACCTGCGACCGTAGCGGTCACGTGGTTCCAGCCTGAAGCCCCTAGAACCGCTCGGCCACCCCGGCGGCCCTATTTGTAGCAGCATTAACGAAAGAGGAAAAGACCTACGGATACTTCCAAGTGGATGGAGCGACTGCCCATGCAGCCAATGAACCTTAGAACATAATTACACAATCCTTACGTCTGACGGAGTTGTTATCAGAGGTCAATCTGGTCGTGGCCCCAGCTGGCCACCAGGTCACCTGATCTGTCAGTGTGCGATTACTTTGTGTGGGGAGCCCTCAAATCTAAGGTGTATCACAACAACCTTTATAATCTTCAAGAACTGCAGAAGATCATTTCGGATCAGACTGCAGCAATTCCAGCAGTCCAGCCTCGATCCGCCTTCAGAAACTTGCTGATCAGGGCCCAAAAGAGCCGAGAGATGAATTATGAACACTTTGAACACCTGCTATAGTCAGGTTAGTACTGCGTTCCCTTTCTTCTGTTCTGTCTTCTGGAACTCTTTTCTCAGGGCCATTTTTATTTGCCCCATCCTGTAGAATGTAGTCGAGTTAAATCAGTTGATGTTGAGAAATTAGATTAGGAAATGAGGCACTGAAATTAGTAGATGATTTTTGGTATTTGGACATCCAGTTACTGACGATGGACGATGTAGAGAGGATTTATCATGCAGACTCTCAATAATACAAGAAGCGTTCCTGAAAAATAAAAATTTATAAACAATGGATATAGATTTACGAGGTATATAGCCTTTTCTGAAGGTATTTGTCTGGAGTGCCGCCTTGTATGGAAGTGAAACGTGACCGAAGAATAGTTCAGACGATAAGAAAATAGAAACTTTTAAAATGTTGTTCTACAGAAATATTTTGAAGATATGGCTGGTAGTTTTAGTAGCTACTGAATCAAACTGGGATCGATTGATACAACACATCCTGAAGTATCAAGAAGTTTTCAATTTAATAATGGAAGGAAGTGGGGCGGGGAAGGGGTAGATGTAATGGGAGACGAAGACTTGACCACAATAAGCAGGTTCAAATGGATGTAGGTTGTAGTAATACTCAGCATTGAAGAGGCTTATAGGTGATAGAGTACTGCAGAGAGCCGCATCAAACCAGTCTTCGGATTTAAGTTCACAACGGCGTAACGAAAATGTAGCAACAGCGAAACACGGTTTGTTATTTTAAGAGAAGTACTAGATTTATTCTTAACGTGAATTAAACCGCTTGCAGTACTAGAAATAACGGGATTAAGCCAAAGACACTTAGACTTCAATAGTCACTGTAGTTTCGAAATAACTTCAAATGCTATCTTATTGTTACCCATCCTTTCACTTGCATTGTGCGTATTGATGTCTCATTTAATTATAAGCCAGGTCGAAAATATCTTTGAAAACAATAGCACAATGGCACATGCGCGCTGCCTCCTGTATACTAGACACAAGTAACAGTGCCACATTTAAAAGAATGAGCTGAGGTTTGACGTCCGAACTCCTCATCACGATGGAGCAACGCAGCCCCGAGACCAGAGATGTCGGTTCGTCCCAGCGAGAGAGGCGATAAGACGCATGGAGTGAGTGGACTAGCCGGTGCACCGGTGGGTTGCGGTAGCAGGCGTGTGTCCCAGGCGTCAGTATTGTGCCACCGAGGCCTGACGGCCAGAATCCAATTTCGGTGACCTCAGTACGTCTCGCCAGCCGTTTTTCTGGCGCCGGCCTTCCGATCGATTATCCACGGACCCAGCGGCCAGCGCCGACGTCCGTTCTAACTAAAAAGCACCGAGCGAGTTCTGTGAACAAACTTGGCTTTCGTCACAATCACATATCAGTCATATCTGTTAACATCAAAATGTATTCCGCTAAAAAGCCGGGCAGTATTTCAGCTCGCATTGCTATCGTGTCGGCTATTATAGAAATACACACGCATACGAGTATTAGTCCCATTTAGAGACTGAACCAGAATTACTTCGACGAATTTTTGGAGACTGAGTATTTTTGCATATGGTACGCGTAGTTTCTGATGTATTATTACGGGGTAATTGCATTTCGTTTATTTTCGTATCCTCATTTATCTCTGTGTCTGCATTGTACTGAAAATATCTGCAAAAATGTGAAAATGTCGGCAGTAATTTCTGTGTATCTCATTTGTAACCAAATTCGTTCCATGCACTCACGGTATTTGCTGTTGACAACAGTTATTCACGCTGAATTCTTCACTCTTTAGCTAGCATTTGTTACTGATGGGTTCTGATAGAGTAAGTAATTTACTGGCAACGACGCAATTCGGAAGCTTATAAGCGACGTACATTTACTTGCGACGCAGTGCAGTAGGTTTTTGTTGTCCTGTACTTTGCAATAAATCAAAGGAGACCGCGAGACCGGTAAAAAAATCAAATCTTACCTCGGTGTGACCACTAACACAATGAAAAAGTATTGCCTGCCAGACCCAAGCTTCGAACTCTGACCTCCACGTGATAAATGCCACGCACGTGGGTCCAGAGCCACAGCGACGTGAATACCGGAGTTGGGTTGGGATGATCAGGTACGACGGACCGATAGGCTCAACCGCTGCACTTGCGGAAAGGTACGTTATCTGGTGATGTGAAAAGTTCAACATTTGTCATCCACTTTTGGGGTATTTCCCGACATTTGCGACCCTTTTGTCTTACCTTAAATTACGAGTAATTGTGTCAGCGTCATCTACGTCGCTTCAGAGGTTTATCTGCTTATATTTCTCATATCTGTAGCTTTTTTGTGCTACGAGTTTCTCGGAAGGAAGCGTGTCGTTTCTTTTATTTATTACGTTACCAGTAATTGGGCATCTGAATTATCTGCAAAACTTTGTTCTATCGTTTGACCTGTCTTGTGCGACTGAAACGATTGAATGTGAGTTTTCGTGAGATTAGCTAGGAGCTGTTCGTGTCCTGCCGCAGTTTCGGCTGCTGTTGCAGTTCTGCCGATAGCTGTAGTGGAAGTGGAAAGGCAGAGGTGTATAGAAAGGTCATCAGAGCTGGTACAATAGCAGGTAAAATAGTTAATTTGGAGGGTAACGACGTACGCATCTTTGGTGGCTTCCGCACCACAGAGGAGCGAAAGCGTTTTGGCTTTGGTGAGGGAAGAGCTCTTACTGATGGATAATTGTATCCATGCTCTTACTGTTGTCCTGGCGGGTGGTGAGTAGGGACTGATCTGTGAGCAGTTCAACAATCGAGGTATCTGAATTATTTAGTGCCTGAATTTCAATCTTCTTCATTTCCGTTTCTTTTGGCAGCCATGTGTAATCTAGATAGTTATGGAGGAAAAAATTTTGTGTGAAGACCATTCTTGTGTAATTTTTAGTAAGAATGCTTTGTATATTAGTGAGCTAGCCCCCACGTGTAGGGTAGAAAGAGGCTTTGCCTTCCCAGACCGACAGTGTAGTGGATTCATTCTTAATGTATAGGATAAATTTATTAAGCATCATTACGGGAGGCGCGAGACTGCTTTTTAAGTTGTTCATGAGTTTTCAGAACTTGAAAGACGGTGGTTTTGTGCAGCCACGTTGTCACTCGTAGAGTCTATTTCTTGTTAAGCTACAGTAAGCGCAAGCACCTTCAGTCCGTACGTTTTATACGAAACATACTCCAAATTTCTATTGAATTCTTCCATTGTGAATTGATGATTTCTCATTGTGGGAATCTGGGTTTCCCAACTACGTGTGATCAGATGCTCAAATCGTTATAGGCGCTGAAAGCTGGCTAAAGCTGGAGATAAGTTAGCCAAACTTTTTGAGAAGAACTTAGCGTTGTTCCGAAAGGATACGCTAAACACGGTTGGTTGTGGCGTGTTTCTTGCTCCTAGAAGTAGTTTATCTTGTCGCGAAATTGAAGTAGATAGTTCCTGTGAGTTAGTATGGTCAGAGGTCATTGTTGCCAACCGGAATAAAATAATAATTGGATCCTTTTGCTGACCTCCCAATTTAGATGATTTAATTGCTGAAAGGTTCAAATAAACCTTGAGTTTGATTTCAAATACGTATCCGACTCATACGATTATAGCTGGTGATGATTTTAGTTTATCCTCGATATGTTAGCGAAAATACCTGTTTAATTTCGGAGGTACGCGTAAGACATTGTCCGAAATTGTGCTAAACGCATTCTCTGAAAATTATTTCGAACTGTTAGTTCGTGAGCCTACGTGAATAGTAAACGGTTGTGGAAACACCCTTGACCTCTTAGCAACAAATAATCCTGAGTTAATAACGAGCATCAAAACGGACACAGGGATTAGTGAACACGGGGTTGATGTAGTGAGACTGAATATTGTAACCCTCAAATCCAGCAAAATAAACTAAAAATATACCTATTCAAAAAAACATAGAAATTCACCTGACGCCTTCCTGAGAGACAATCTCCACTGCTTAAAAATTAAAAATATAGCTGTAGATCAGATGTGGCTTGACTTCAGAGAAATAGTATCTGCTGCAATTGAGACATTTATACCAAATAAATTAACAAATGACGGGGCTGTTCCTCCATGATACAAAAAACGGGTCAAAACGCTGTTGCAGAAACAACGAAGCAAACTTCCCAAATCTAAACAGACGCAAAATCCCCAACATTGGCGACCTCTACAGAAGCTCGAAATTTAGACCGGACTTCAATGTTAGATGCTTATAATAGTTTCCACAACGAAACTTTGTCTTAAAACCTGGCAGTAAACCCAAAGAGATTCTGATCCTATGTGAAGTATGCTAGCGGCAAGACACAATCAATGTCTTCTCTGCGCGATAGCAATGGAGATAATCGAAGACAGTGCTGCCAAAGCGGAGTTACTAAACACAGCCTTCCGAAATTGCTTCACAAAAGAAGACGAAGTAAATATTCCAGAATTCGAATCAAGAACAGCTGCCAACATGAGTAACGTAGAAATAAGTATCCTCGGATTAGTAAAGCCACATAAATCACTTAATAATAACAAGTCTTTTGGTCCAGACTGTATACTAATTAGGTTCCTTTCAGAATATGCTGGTGCAATAGCTCCGTATTTAACAATCATATACAACCGCTCCCTCGACGAAATATCCGTATCCAAAGACTATAAAGTTGCTCAATTTACACAAATATTCAAAAAAGGTAGTAAGAGTAATCCACTATATTACAGTCCCATATCAATAACGTCCATATGCAGCAGGATTTTGGAACATATATTGTGTTCGAACATTATGAATTACCTGGAAGAAAACGGTCTATTGAAACACAGTCAACATGGATTTAGAAAACATCGTTCTTGTGGAACATAACTAACTCTTTACTCGCATGAAGTGTTGAGTGCTGTTGACTAGGTATCTCAAACTGATTATGTATTTCTTGATTTCCGGAAGGCTTTTGACACTGTACCACAGAAGCGGCTTGTTGTGAAATTGCGTTCTTATGGAATATCGTCTCTGTTATGTGACTGGCTTCGAGATTTCCTATCACAGAGGTCATAGTTCGTAGTAAACGACGGAAAGTCATGGAATAAAACAGAAGTGATTTCCGGCGTTGCACAAGGTAGTGTTATAGGCCCTCTGCTGTTCCTTATCTATAAAAACGATTTAGGAGACAATCTGAGCAGCCATCTTTGATTGTTTGCAGATACCGCTGTCGTTTATCGACTAATAAAGTCATAAGAAGATCAAAACAAATTGCAAAACGATTTGGATAAGATATCTGTATGGTGCGAAAATTGGTAATTGAAAATAAAACGAAAAGTGTGAGGTGATCCACAAGAGTGCTAAGAGGTATCCGTTAAACTTCGGTAACACGATAAATCAGTAAAATATAAATGCCGTAAATATCTACAATTACGAACGACTTAAACTGGAAGGAACCCATAGAAAATGTTGTGGGGAAGGCTAACCAAAGACTGCGTCTTATTGGCAGGACACTTAGAAAATGTAACAGATCTACTAAGGAGACTGCCAACACTACGCTTGTCCGTCCTCTTTTAGAATACTGCTGCGCGGTGTGGAATCCTTACCAGATAGGATTGACGGAGTACATCGGAAAAGTTCAAAGAAGGGCAGCACGTTTTGTATTGTCGCGAAATAGGGGAGAGAGTGTCACTGAAATGTTACAGGATTAAAACAAAGGTGTTTTACGTTGCGGCAGAATCTTCTCAAGAAATTCCAATCACCAACTTTCTGCTCCAAGTGCGAAAATATTTTGTTGACACGTACCTACAAAGGGAGAAACTGTCACCTTGATAAAATAAGGGAAATCGGAGCTACTACGGAAAGATATAGATATTCTTTCCTTCTGCTCGCTTTATGACAATGGAATGCTAGAGAATTGTGAAGGTCGTTTGGTAAATCCTCTGCTAGGACCTTAAATGTGATTTGCAGAGTACCCATGTAGATGTAGATGTATTGCATTTTTCAACGAATCAATAGATTCATCGCAATCTGTAGTATGAATAAGTATTTGATTAGCCAAATAATTTTTGTGGTTTAAGAATTGCGCAGCTTAGTTGACTTTCGCTGCTTTTGGAACTTGATCACATTTAGTTCGTCCTTTCGTTAATTTTCTGACAGATGCTTACGCCTTCTGCGTGGTTCGTTTGTACCCTTTACTATATTTCCGTAAAATTTGTCGAAGCTATAACTGGGACATTTCTTTGTACGTATTGTTCCATGTCCGACCACGTATTGATCAGCCCACGTATCTCACATGTCTACCCAAGATACTCTCTGCTGAGTAGCCACTGGGTTTTGTGGTAGTTTTGGGAGTAGTAATGCGGTGTTTATTTTGGTTTGTTGGGGTATGAGCGAGTGTACGGGTGCTACATTCGTTTTCCTAATGCTTCTTTCCCTTGTTTATCCCAACCACCAGATATCGTTGTTTGGATATGATACACCGATAGAGTTAATTGAACCTTCGTGTAAAGTGTACCAGGGTCAACTGTGTGCGATATATGCGTGAAACTTAAACAAGGAGCTAGAGAGGATACAGAAAGAGAGTGCGTGCTCCCGGTTGTTAATGAGATTAAGACGGGACTCGGAAAAGCATAATAGCTAAAGAAAATCTATTTTTCACAGAATACCGGCAGCATTTAAAATGCAGTAGGTATATACTTACTGACGATAAATATGCAACTATGCTACGGCAACACAGGGTGGGTGGAAACGCTAAATGGGTCTTGGTGTAAACGAAGTCCAAAATCGAAGAAGGATGTGTGTAACCGAAGTAAACTCCAGACCATAGCCGAAGTACATCACAGTGGTCTTATAGTATAGAGTGATGCCTCCTAATGTTTGTGGCCTAGGGAGCTGGCGGACGTGTGCTTTGTGCGTGAAGCGGCAATGCCCGCAAAAAAAGTAATTGACCATCCAAGAGACGCTCGATGGACAACATGTCAGGTAAAAGAGGAGGTCAGGGAAGCAGTGACACTCTTCATTCTTGAAGAGGGTTTGCGTAATTCTCTCCAAACGTGGTTATTATTTTTTTTCAAATAAGACATCTCAGTTACTTAAATGATGAACGGTTCAAATGGCTCTGAGCGCTATGGGACTTAACACCTGTGGTCATCAGTCCCCTAGAACTTAGAACTACTTAAACCTAACTAACCTAAGGACATCACACACATCCATGCCCGAGGCAGGATTCGAACCTGCGACCGCATGATCAGTTCGTTGGTGTCTAATAAGTCATTGATGTAGGAGTCTACGTCTACTTCTACAGGCTGATCAGAAACGGTGTGAAAAGCCCGTAAGGGCGTTGCAGGGTAGTTTGTGCTGAGAAATAACCGTTAAGAAAAAAATTCGATACGTTGCACCGTTTCCAAGTTAATTAGCGTAAAGTTAGCCACTCACGCCGTAGCGCTCACAAATTCAAGATTCCTGCCAAATATAAATAGTGTCAGTGGCAAACTTCAGTGTTTAGTAATTTGGAAACGGCGAAACGTATCGATTTTTTTTATTAACACTTATTTCTCAGCACAATCTACCATGCAACACGCTTAGAATCTTTTCAGACTGTTTCTAACCAACCTGTATATTCCACAAACTACAGCGTACGGTGTAGGGTACTTCAAACACAGCTAATATGTCCCCTTTACCGTTCCATTAGGTCTAGTGAATGGTGCGTTGAAAGAACGTATGCACAGTACCTATCTTGTTGCATTTGCCACTGGAGCTTGTTCAGAATTTACGTAATGCTCTCGTGTTTACTAAACGATATCGTGATCTTCGTTGGATCTTCTCTATCTGTTCTGTTAATCCAATCTGGTAAGAGTCCCAGACTGACGGACAGAATTCCAGAATAGGTCGAACGAGTGTTTTGCAAGCCACTTATTTAGTGCATCAATTGCAATTCTTCGATGAATATCAGTCTCGTATTTGCTTTTTCTACAATTTTTTTTTATATGCTCATTTAACTTAAGTCCTTTCCGTGCGGTTACTTTTAGATATTTTACGGTTATAATTGTCTCCAGAAACTTATCGACAGTAAAATACTCCTATAGCAATGGATTTCTTTGCCTATTACGCACGATACGTGACTTTTATTCACGTTCAGGCTCAACTGTCAGTACCTATACCTTCCTGCACATTGCTACTGTCTTTTGACATAGTAACCTTCTTATTGATAACGAACAGCATCCTACGCGAAGTCTCCTGGAGGTTCCGACGTTATCCTCTAAGTCATTTATATATATTGCAAATAGTAACGTCCCTTCAACACTTCCTTGATATATTCCCCAAATTTGTCTATTTCGTCCAATTAAGAAAGACTTGTTGAGCTCCATCCATTGGGTACTCCTGAATTAAATGAGAAATCTGGATTCATACTCGGTAAGCTCGTATTTTTCTCATTCATCAATGCCTTACGAATGCCTAGAAATACAGCATCGGTCTGGGAGCCGTAGTCTAAGTCGCTCTGCGTTTTATATACAAAGAAATCTCTGCTTGTAGAATCAGTGTGGATGTTTGTAGAGGCTATTTTTGTTATCTAAAAAGGTCATACTAGTTGAACTTCAAACATGTTCTATAACTCTACGACAGATTTACGTCACTTATACAGGTTTATAATTATTTGGATCGATAGGGCAATTATCACTGAGAAACGGCTTAGACCTACATTTTTTTCTGATAACTTGGTAAAGTTCGCTTTTCTAGCTACCTACTATAAATGAGAGCAGGTTATTATTCATACTCTCTGTAAAATCTCATCCATTCCATATGCTTTTCCGCTGTGAAGCGATTTTAGTTGATTTTCTATTCCGCCATCACTTTTATGAATATTTGCCACTTCGGCGTTCGTGCAGTTATTGAAAGGGGTAACTATATTACGATCTTCCGCAATGAAATAGTTTTAGAAGATCGAATGCAGTATTTCAGCTTTTTCTGTCATCTTCCGTTTCGGTGCCAGATAGTTACTGAGCAAGTGAATAGATGCTTTATATCCGTTTACTTATTTCACGTAAGACCACAACATGTTACGATTCTTGTTCTGATCACACGGCAAAATTTTATTTCTGAATTCATTGAAGTCTTCTCGAATTGCAATCCTTACGCTCATTTTGGCTTCTTTCGGCAACAGGGCTTTTACTTCGCTTAAATCTGTGATGAATCTCTCTCTCTACTTCAGAAGGCGCTTCAGCATGGCTAATGAACCACGGCGAGTCGTTCCCGTCTCCCTCTACTTTGCTCTGCACGGAGATTTCTAACGTACTGTACAATACTTTTCAAAATTTATGCATTTGTGTTTCATGTTTACTTCCCATGAGGTGAATATTTGATGTATGTTGCTCAAATAATCTGCAATTTGTTTCCTGTCACTCTTGTTAGCAAGAATATTTTACTATAATTATAGTTGCTATAACAGTTTTTTGATCACTGATTACCTCTTCTAGGTTAACAGTTCGAATTGACTCTGTAACTAACTGCTCGAAGTACTTCTCGTATGCGGAAAAGGTACAACGATCTCAGACGAATCACATTAGTTTCCCATTCTATAGCTGGCAAACTGACTAGCTAGACGCTATGGTCGCGCAGCTAGCGGAAATAACAGAAATTCAGTTATCTGAAACGAAAGTTAATGAAACGAAATAATTTTTATGCTTTGAGTTACTTACACTTCGCTGCCTTTGATAATGTACATTTTGTACGGTATACATACATACATGCTTACATACGGAGTATTTAGCTGCACTTGGTTTCACTCTCATTTACAGTAACTAAACACCGAACGAAAATACAAAGAAAATTAATATAGTATGAGGGCGCACTGTAGAGTAATACCTCTGAATTTTTTAATGTGAAAACTCTTAAGGTTCTTTTGTTTAAATAAAACAGACTTCATTAACATTCTACATATTTATTCTTTATTTCTACACGTTTATTTCTCAACAGAGTCACCCTTGTGACGAACACATTTCCCAATGATACCATTTTTCATTTTTGACGGAGCCACAGCATCACTTCTGCTTGTACCATTTCATAACTATCAAAGTGAAGTCCTCGAAGGTGCTCTTTAAGTTCTGGAAACGGATGAAACCGAATGGGGCCAGGTGTGGACTGTACCGAAGATCAACGATTACAGTGAACCCAAGGCGTCGGATTGTTACAGAGGTCGCAGCACTTGTGTCTGGTCTTTTCTGTATCTCACTTACCGACATAGTTATGCTGCACGCCACCATGTTACACGCTACGATTCGGAACACACTAGCGGCACGCGGGTTAGCCGTGTGGCCTAGGGCGCCTTGCCATGGTTCGCGCGTCGGAGGTTCGTTTATGTCGAATAACTCGCTCTTGGTCTTGTGATTTTATTGCCGTCAGTGTATTTTGGACCACGTCTGAAATAGTTTTCTTTATCTACATCTCTGTCCTGAGAACTTTAAACGAATTTACCTGTTCTATTATTTTACTGTTTATCACTATTTTGGCTCTTCTCGGGTGTTTTCCTTCCATTGCCATTAATTTTGTTCTATTTACAGATATATCCATTTGACAAGCTTATATTAAATTTTTCAATTTAAACACTTTTGTTGCAAAGTACTTTAACTGTCTGTTAGGAGAACTTGTTCGTCAGCAAATATACTAGTGTTAATAAATGCGTTCCTTCCCAGGTCCATTCTTGGGGTTTTTAGAATCCCGTTGTTCTAGAACTTTGTTGTTATATATGTATAAAAAAACTAGTGAGAGACCAAAGCCATGTTTTAGTCCCTGAGCTACATTCAGTAACTCTTTCTTTGTCAGCAGTGTATAACACGGAAATAATGTCATTGATGTCATCAACGTAGTGTTCATGATGGCGCAGAGTTCGACAGAGGGAATTTTTTGAGTTGGTGGCACCAAAATGTTCTTCTTAGCAAGTTGCAAAATTTCTCCCTGTTTGTCCTCTATAGAAGCTAGAACAAGAGCATGTGAGCTTATGTTTGCATGACTTTTGATACCATTCACCAGTGGATTTATTATTGCGAATAATTTTTCTTTGTAGTTTGTTGTCTACATGGAAGGATATTTCCGGATTATGTAGCCAGAAAATATTTTCAGATTTGTATAACACTTCGTCTGCCTCCGTAGCTGAGTATTCAGCAGGGCTGGCTACCATGTTCGAACCCGGATTCGATTCTGGGTACTGACAGAGATTTTTCCTCGGTGGAAGGACTGAAACGAGGTTCACTCAGCTTCGTGATGCCAGCTGAGGAGCTGCTTGACCGAATAACAGCGGTACCAGATCTGCTAAGCCGACAATAGTCGGACCACGGTGTGCAGACCACACGATATTCCATACCACATCTCGATGTCACCACTGGCTGATGATGACACGACGGAAGAGTGGGCTCGATTGACGCGTCTGCGGCCAGAACGCGGTGCAATAATGACGCTTTAGGGAAGAATGGAAGACTGGCAAATTTTTAAATTTCTTGTTAATATGCAATGAGGATAGTGGTGGTTGCTTCAGTTTACTGTTGATCTTTTTAACTAGGGTGTTTATGAGGGTAGTTATACGCTATGTGCTCAAAAGTATCCAGACATCCCCCAAAACATACGTTTTTTCATATTAGGTGCATTGTGCTGCCAGGTACTCCATATTAGCGACCTAAATAGTCATTAGACATCGCGAGAGAGCAGAATTGGGCGCATCACGGAACTCACGCACTTCGAACATGGTCAGCTGATTGTATGTCACTTGTGTCATACGTCTGAACGCGAAATTTCCAAACACCTAAACATCCATGGGTCCACAGTTTCCGATGAGATAGTGAAGTGGAGACGTGAAGGGACACGTACAGCACAAAAGCGTACAGGCCGACCTCATCTCAACAAAACTTCACATGTGTGTGAATTCCTAAGGGACCAAACTGCTGAGGTGATCGGTCCCTAGACTTACACACTACTGAAACTAACTTATGCTAAGAACAACACACACACCCATGCCCGAGGGAGAACTCGAACATCCGACGGGAGGGGCCGCGTAGTCCGTGACATGACACCTCAAACCACGCCGCCACTCGGCGCTGCTGCCGATCTCATCTCTTGACTAACAGAGACCACCGACAATTGAAGAGGGTCGTAGTGTGTAATAGGCAGACATCTATACAAACCATCACAAAGTAATTCCAAACTGCATCAGGATCCATTGCAAGTGCTATGGCAGTTAGGCGGGAGGCAAGAAAACTTGGATTTCTTGGCCGAGAGGTTGCCCATAAGCCACACATCACGCCGGGAAAGACCCAACGACGACTCGCTTAGTGTAAGGAGCGTAAACATTGGACGATTGAACAGTGGAAAAACGTTGTGTGGAGTGACGAATCACGGTAAACAACGTGGCGATCCGATGGCATTGTGTGGGTATGGCGAATGCCCGATGAACGTCCATTTCCCCCTCCAGTCTCTCTGTCCATCTCCTCCTCCCTCATGTCTGTCCATGTCTTCCTTTCCTCTCTCTGTCTGTCCATCTCTAATTCTCCCATTCTCTCTCCACGTTATCATCGCCATCCCAATAGAAGGTTGCAGGCTCTTTCTTCCATAGCATTTCTTTCGAGATAGTAGGTAATATGTGTATCAAGTTTGTTTTATACCATTCTAGTGGTTTACGAGGTGATATAGAATATACGAACGTACACACGCACACAATAAATATATGTATATACACCCACCTGTTTTTATAGTGTGTATGGATATAATTTTATCTTTAAATTATGCGTAGGTTAAAAATAATTCTTGCTATGGATGCTACCCATCGCTAGACCATTGTTTTGCATATGAAACTTGTCACTGAATGAAACATAGTTAACTGAAAGTGTTAACTCAAGTAACATGTTGGGTTCATAAATTTCTGCCCTGTATACCTTTTCGTACTTGATGAATTTCTTTTGTATTAATGTGAGAATTTATTTACAGGAGATATTTCTGTAAAGGTGTAATGTGTCAAAATATGTTAGTGTTGCTGTGTCTGGCGATGTTAGATCCTTAATTTTGATTAACTGAAAACTGTTGTTATTTGAAAAGCTGTTTTCTAAATTGTAATTTTTCTTCAGTATATCATATAGTTTTCTCGGAATTTTATATCCAGTGCTTTTTATAGTATTCGTAATCGGATGTATGGGTAAACCAATTTTATGATTTTAGGCTGAAGTTTTAGCCTGGGGGTATGTAGATTCATTACCACACATTACTGAATATCATCAGGGGTCAGTAGAAAGTTACAGTTTTTAAATAGGTTTTTGAGCTTATCTTGACACTCTTGCCTGGGACATATTTTTAGTTTAATGTTAATGTAAACTACAAAAAGAAAAAAATTCAAATGCTTTACTTCTGTAGTCTCTCTGGTTCATGATTACAGCTGTGCCACTTTACCTGGCTTTATTACAATGGCGTTGTGGTTGGTCAGCTACTTAATGACGTTTGCAAAAATTTTCTGTTCACTGCAGGCTGATACTGAAAATTTGTGTGTTTAAGATTTTTCTTTATAGTTTCGCTGGCTTAATATGCTATAGCATTCTGTGTGTTGTGGTTTAGTTTGACGGTGGCACATTTAATTTTTGTGCTAAGGATTAAATACTTAAAATTATTCTTATTAAGCTTGCGGTAATATTGTGTTTGAGAACTTTATTTAGTAAGCTCAGTTCATTACAGCTGAAAGTTATGTCAGTGTTGTTCACGACCCTATCTTAGAATTTATGTTGTATCGCTGTCGCGTCTATATATTCGTTATTTGTTTTCTTTAGTATCAGATCTGAAGCTTTTTTCTTGTGCGTTGACATTTTTTCTTGTGCGTTGACAGTATTTATAGCTGGAATTTATTAATCTTTGCATTAACAGTATCAGAAAATTTCTTAAGGCGTCTTGGATCAACGACATTACGTACTTTTAACTGTAGCTCATGATGCTAAACAGTTTGCATGTCTGTCCGTTTGTAATGTATTCCGATTGCCAATTATGGCCAGGAGATTCCACAATTTCTTTTGGTTTTTTGTTTCGGTTTTCCGCTGTTATTTATCTTTACTTTAATGTAATTTGGAATGACTTTTTGTATGAGGCACGTCTTACTAAACTTTAAGGGCTCACTGGATTTCATCAGTTTAACAGCGGTACCAGATCTGCTAAGCCGACAATAGTCGGACCACGGTGTGCAGACCACACGATATTCCATACCACATCTCGATGTCACCACTGGCTAATGATGACACGACGGAAGAGTGGGCTCGATTGACGCGTCTGCGGCCAGAACACGGTGCAATAATGACGCTTTAGGGAAGAATGGAAGACTGGCAAATTTTTAAATTTCTTGTTAGTATGCAATGAGGATAGTAGTGGTTGCTTCAGTTTACTGTTGATTTTTTTAACTAGGGTGTTTATGAGGGTAGTTATACACTATGTGCTCAAAAGTATCCAGACATCTCTGTTAGTGAAGAGATGAGGTCGGCAGCAGCGCCGAGTGGCGGCGTGGTTTGAGGTGTCATGTCACGGACTACGCGGCCCCTCCCGTCGGATGTTCGAGTTCTCCCTCGGGCATGGGTATGTGTGTTGTTCTTAGCATAAGTTAGTTTCAGTAGTGTGTGAGTCTAGGGACCGATCACCTCAGCAGTTTGGTCCCTTATGAATTCACACACATGTGAAGTTTTTTTGAGATGAGGTCGGCCTGTACGCTTTTGTGCCGTACGTGTCCCTTCACGTCTCCACTTCACTCCAGACACTTAGTTTAAATTTCCGGTTCCTGTAGATCATCACTGTTCGTTTGTGACAGCGATAAATTCATTGTATCCATTGTTGTTGCTTCTCAGCGAAACTTTTGAAGCATACTCGAAACAACCTTGGCAATAAGTAGATGAGCAGAGTTTCGTTGGGAAGCCCTTACACATCTTCCACACAGTGCCGACTCCTCCCCATGCGATTTACACATTTTTGGAACTTTGAAGAAAGACATTCGTCATTCGTGGCAATCGATTTGCTTCGGACGAAGAGAAGCTTGGCTGATTACAATGATTGTTCCGTAGGCAACCGCCAACATTTTTCCATGAAGGCACTGACAATCTTGCCTCACGGTAGGATAAATGAATTAACAGTTAACAGTTACGGCGATTACTTATGAAATAGTAAACAACTTACTTACATTTTTTTGCAACTGTCTCGTTTTCATTTGACTACCCCTTATACATGGATTACCGCGTCACGTGCGTGCAACGTCACCAGGCAGCATTAAGTACAGTAGTTACTGCATATTCATCTGACTTTATCATGATAATCTAATGATAGTCAGGAGCATAAAAATTAGATATCTTTCTCTTTTTTCCACTATGTTAAAACAGTCCTTTGTAATTCTTGTTCCATGGAAACTGTACAAACGAAAATAAATTGTCACCAAGCACGGTAACGAAATGTTCAAAGGCTAATAAAATATCTTAGTATATTAATGTATTCAGTAGTTCCGCCTGGAACAGGCAAAAATAAATAAATAAATAATGGTTTTGTGAGAGGAAAAAAACTAATTATTTACAAATACATTGGGCAGATCGTGAAAAAATGAGTGATCCATTCTGATAAGTGAGAGGCCCATCAGCTAAGCCCGTCAGTAGCCTGTGCATCGGTGGAACAGCTCTTACGCGTGCAATATTCAGTATTCCATGAACACATTTCAGTGGTAACGAGTCAAGAACTCAGCTGTCAAACGCACTACACTCACCTCAGTCAATAGACACGCTGTTTACGCACATGTTATCGGAAACATACAATAACTAAACACCGTAAAATTTAAATCAATGACGATGCTAAACAACGTCATAGTACGAAATGGTGTTAAAAGATAAAGCAATAAAATATTAAAATATGATCATCAACATTAGAGCATTATCAAAACTACACTTCCGCAGCAACAATTGAACTAAATATTTCTATGAAGGTGACAAAAATACTCAAATTCAACTGAGAGGTCGAGGGGTAAAGACTCGGGCGAGTGTTTATGTCATTCTCTGAGAAAGTAGCAGACACGAAAATGTTCTGTCGCCTACATCAATTTCGCTGCTGTCCATACGTGTTAAAGTTTACTTATTCCATATAGAATGTATTCGTTGTCAGCGCTTGTAGCGACGCACTGACTACAAGGAAAATATGCATCAGCTGCAGCACTGAAAAGATGCACATATGGTTGCAGAAGCTGTGGACTGCAACAATATTCGCGTGAAACTCCGTACATTCATCCGACACGATGCCTTCGAACAGCAAACTGACCTCTTTCCACAATGTTCCTGTGATAATATTGGCTACAACTTTATCTAAACATAAACGAGAATAAGAATCTTTCTACGAAGTGGATCGGCATTCATTGCGAAAAGGACATTATTCCATTCTCTCATGGTCCAATTTTCAGGCTTTAAACAAGTATTTTGGGGTCCGTCTTTGTACTTTCAAATAGTGCCGTACGTCGTCATCGGTCACTGTTTCTGATACACAGGCAACTGCTGAGGCAGCTGTCTTGGTGCAGCTGAGGACAGGGTGACCACGTCGAAGATCCACTGTATCTCAGAACTGCTAACAAAGCCTTCGAATGACGCCTTGTAGTACATTCAATCCTGCTGAGAGAGCAATTTGAGTTCGACCTGGTTCAATGTGTCCAACAATTCTGTCATATACAATGATTGCTCGCGTTTTGTTCTTCCGTTTCCACCTATGCGAATAGTGCTGAAATTTCAGTCAAAAGCCTTGAAATTAAACACAAGTTGGAAGTTAAGTGGTTTTCTATCATTGCATTCCAAATAGCCTCATTGTTGACATTCCATTTTTTAGTTGCAGACAACATGAGTATCGGTATGTGTTTCACTGGTTACTAAAACAATGAACAGTAAGCGGAATGCGAGAACGTAATAAGCACACGAGGAAGCAGGAGTCATTCAGACCAGCTGGAGTATTCAAACTATCACTCTGAGTGGAAGTAGATCTACAGAGTGTCTGCCACTCAGGTCAGTAAATGGTATCTACGTGTGCAGAAAGTGCGGAAGGCTGCGGATTTAAGAGAACTAGATTGTAATGGCCAGATACAGATGTTCTATCACCATTAGTTTGCGAAAGACGCTATGATAGACTGTTTTATATTTTTATTAATTTATTTATCAGGACCCGTGCGACCATGCGAGCGACTGAGTCAATATATAGTTTACAGAAATAAGGAAAAATAAAACAGGAAATAAATTAGATTTTAGGATAAAGTAATACACTACTGAGATAAGTTCTCAACTGCTGCGAATAAATGTTGTACAAATACGCGGAGTGTGCCACAAGGATGCCTTTCAACACAGATTTTAAGCCTTGGGGTTTGTCTATACACTTTTTAGTTCTTCTGGAAGCCTGTTGAGAATGAAACCTGCTCAGATAGTGACAAACGTTCTGTACAACGCTTAAGGAAGTGTGTGTTCTACTACAGGGCGTATGACACTCTTGTATTCTATTACTAGAAGGGTATATATGCATTCAAAGAGACGTTTGAAGTGGTTACAGGTATTATTCGTGGCTGACAGCTAATAACTTTTGCGACAGACTTTTAGATAAGTTTACAGCTCAACTCTTCTTACTTCAGCTGACGTGGATCAGTAACAAACTGTATCCGTTGCCAAATTAAGGGTGTTTCTTCATTCTGAAAAAGAAGTGATCGGTTGTTGCTGTTTGAAATATCCACGCAGGAGCCGAGTGGTCCGACTTTCCGATCTGCAACTTAATAGATATTCTTTATCGTCAGCACCTCGATGTGTTCGTAGAGTATTTCTTTCCATGACGTGTAGAATACACGACGTATTTAGACTGCACGATGGAAGACCGTGACAAACCTAGCCGCATCGCAGACATGTGGCCACACAGCGAAGAACGAGAGGTTCCTATTTCGAAGAATGCTTGTAGACCCTTTGCCGCATGTGACCAGACGTTTCCTGAGAATTTGATATGTAGCATTGCCTGAAAGCGACCAGAATCTCGACTTTGAAAACGTCCATGGCGTGTCGGTTTGCGTTCAATCGTCGTGTCTGCTGCTGTTTGGATTGCCCTTAGAAATGCACATGAGATGAAATTGCAAATTATGAATAGTTATCCCTACCCAGTGAAACAAAAGAGTAGGCTTCCACACTGCAGTCACCGCGGAAACACCCTTCCGTCCTCCAAAATGCCTTCAGCCCGACAGTGACGTTCTTTAACAATGGAAGCTGTTGCATAGCATAACTTGTTGCTGCAGGGATGTTCGCCCTTCGGTCAGTGCTCAAGCGTTGTTTCAATACTGCGGAAATGAATAACAGGTAAAACCGATCTACAAGTGTTATGGAACATAGGATAATGAGCCAAAAAATTATAGTCAATCGCGAATGTAAAACTGAGAACCAACTGGTGGCGGTAGCGGAAGTTTGCGTATTTAACCGAAAGAGAAAAGAATGGAGAATAATTCTTGTTGTTCCGTCGGCTGTCGCATACGATCAAGCCACACGCTACAAACAGTGAACCGCGGGCTGCCGCCGTTTCAGTACGCCACAAGCACAACGGCCTGAGATTACACCTTCAGCAGCCGCCATGGTACCACGTGACGCTACGCTCACAGTATGCAGCGCTTCTATCGTTTGTACTTCTTTCTGCAGGACAGCTTTATGGCACGCCGCTCGGCCAGTCTCCAGGCAGTTCCAAAATGCTAAGTTATAAGCAAACACGTAGAAACCAACAAGACAGCTCATTAGCCACAGTTCCTTACATAGTTCATGTACCACCAATGCAGAAGATGTAGGCTTGTATTTCCGTTTCAGACCGTGTGATCAAGTTTCTCAAACAACTTTTTCATCGTCTCTCCAGACAATTGACATAGGGAGTTCATAGTTCACGGTTCTCTCGGCTAAACATCGGCCATGCCAAGCGATCCCTCAGTCAGCGAGCCGTTGACCGGTTGCGCAGTATACACTGATCATCCAGAACATATGATCACCTATCTAATACAGCGGCGAAGCGTCGTAGCATGGAAGCAATGAGACCTTGGTAGGTTGCTGGCGAGAGTTGACACCACATCTGCACACACACACACACACACACACACACACACACACACACACACACAAACAGAAGCCATCTAATTCCCGTAAATTTGGAGAGGGAGACAATGAGCTCTTACGCCATGTTCAAAGTGTTCGATCGGGTTCATATCTGGTGAGATGGGTTACCAGAACATCAATTAGAACTTGCCACTGTATTCCTCGAACCACTCCGTCACACTCCTAGCCTTGTGACATGGCGCATTATCTTGATGAGAATTGCCACTGCCATCGGGAAACATGATCGTCATGGTGTACGTGGTTTGCAACCAGTCTATGACACTCCTTGGCCGTCATGGTGCGTTTCACGAGCTCTACTTATCCCATGAATACCCACGTGAATGGTCCCCAGAGCATAATGGAGCCACCGCCAGCTCGTCTCCGTCTGTAGTGCAGGTGTTAAAGAGCTGTTGCCATGGAAGACGACGGATTCACAACTTCCCATCAGCATAGTGAAGAAGGTATCGGGATTCATCTGACCATGCAGCACTTTGCCACTGCGCCAACGTCTCGATGGTGACGTGCCCATTGCAGTCGTAGTTGTCGAGGCCGTCGTGTTAACAGTGGCACATGCATGGGTCGTCGACTGCGGAGTCCTTTCTTTAGGAGTGTTCTGTGCACTGCGTGTTCAGACACACTTGTGCTCTGCCCAGCATTAAAGTCTAATGTTAATTCTGTCACAGTTCGCCGCCTGCCCTGTTTTAATAGTCTGCTCAGCCTACGACGTCCGACTTCTGTAATGAGGGCTGGTCGCCCAACCCCACGACGTCTGGACGTGGTTTCACCACGTGTTGAAGACACTCACCACAGTACTCCTCTAACAGGCGACAAGACGTGCAGTTTCTGAAATGCTCCTGCCAAGCCTCAGGGTCATGACAATCTGCCCTCGGTCAAACTCAGATACATCGCGCGCCTCCCTCATTCTACACATGGAGAGCACGCTCATTAATACTAGATGCAGCGTGCGTGCTTGCGACTAGCAGTCGTTCCTCGCCAGGTGACGCTGCTATCGCCTGGACGGGTTTATATCGATAGTACGTCGGTGGTCATAACAGTCTCGCTGATCAGTGTATTGCGTGCTTTGCGCTGACCACGCTTGGTGGTCCACCCGTAGGAGCCTTCTGCTTCGCATACAGCGTCAAAACCGCTGAGTAATCGTTAGCGCATCATTCACAGACTAAGTCCACGTACAAACATTTCCCGGCTATGCCAGTAATACCCTACTAGGACAGACCAGTACAACGTCATTGACCATGGTTAGCATAAGTGATACGGCTCGTACCTTCTAAGAAACTGTTATTGTATTGAACTTGTTCAGAACACTAATAGAGTTTGTTTTTGTTTGGCTACCTGGGCATATCCATTCCTTAAAGCGTGCATCACTCCACGGGATACATCAATTCTAGTGACGATACAGGCTAGAAATGCGCTGACACAAAGGAATTTGGTAAAAGACATTGCTATGGTCCGGAGACTGCTAACGAGCATGTCACAGCCGGCGAAATCGGGCGGCTCTTCACAGTCTAATGTCGTAAGCATGTATGACAAATGGTTGAAAGACAGTGACACCTCGAATGGGCGACAAGGGGTTGGACGTCCACGCCTCATCGCATAACGTGGACAATGGGGATTTACGCTCTCTTTAAAGCAATATAGGCGCAATAGATGACACATTTGACGACAGAGTACTATGCTGGTGCAGAGAAGATGTTGCGGAGCAAATCGTTCAGCGCACATTGTTGAACATAGAACTCTGAAACAAATGAGCACAGCGTGTTCGCGTATTAGTCGAACGACACCGTCAGTTAAGACTGCAGTGGGCATGGGATCATCGAAAATCTACTTCGGATCGGTGGAAACGTGTCATCTGGTCGGATAAATCGCGATTCGTGTTACACCCGGTCGATAGTCGTGTCCTGATGCGCTGTCATACATGCAAACAGCTGCTCAAAACATTCACTGAGCGACGTGGTCAGGCCGGTGCAAGCAGTACTGTGCAATGGGGAACATTCACTTCGTCTTCAATGTGATCTTAGGTAGTAACAGAGGACACCATGACAGGTGTGGACTACGGGAACGTTATTGCGGATCACCAGCATCCCTTTATCTATGATGACTTCCCTGGCAAGTGATAGCACCTTCCAACAGGATAACTGTCCGTGGCCAAGACAGACCCGTTCTACAGTGATCAGAGAAGCATGATAGCGAACTCGTGGTCTTTGGCACAAAAATCGTCTGATTCCAATCCGATGGAACACATCTGGGAAGCTTAAGGACTCCAGCTCTGCGTCCACAAATCAACGAATCGTAATTTGTGAAAATCGCGTGTCCTGTGCGTACATGTCTCACGCCATTTACCTTCGGAAAACTACCAAGCACTTATAGAAACCATGGCCCACACAGTCCCTTCTGTACTGTGCTCCAAACGTGGACTAACATACTATTAAACAGGTGATCATCATATTTTACCTCCTCAGATGTATTGTGCTCGTATGTGATGATCTTTCTGGGGACTGAATAATTCCTGTGTAGGAATCAAAATGATTTCTGAGAGCACCAATCGTGTCAAACACGGCTTCTTACGTCTTTTCACAATATCCTTAAGGTCTTAGGTAACGGATCTCATGTTGTTTCGATGTTTCTTGACTTCTAGGAAGCCTCCTATACAGTTGCGCACCGTCGGTTAGCAAACAAAATACGCGCATACGAAATATCGCTACAGATAAGCGACTCAAATCAAAACCTGGTAGCAGAAATAATTTTGCACGTTCTTCTGAATGGAGTAGCATCGGCACAAGCAGAGACAGGAACATTGGCGTACCTGATGGCAGCGTACAAGGACCGCTGCTGTTCATCATGTATGTAACCGATCGGGCGGATAGCGGCTATACCACTATCGGGTTATTCCCAGACGACGCTGATCTGCACAGGGCAGGTGACATCATTACAAAAATGTTACGATACGCAGAGAGACTTTCAGATAATCTGCACTGGTGCAAAGATCGGTTGGTGACTTTAAATATAAGTGAATGTGATGTACTGCGCATAAACAGAAGAAAATATCTTCTATCATTTGGCACCGCGATCGGCTATAAATCGCGGGATTTAGCTCCAATCTTCAATTATCTACGAGTGTCAATCAGGAGCGATTTAAAATGTAAAGGATACATAGCGAGGACAGATGGTACAAAAAGGTTTATTGGAAGAAATCTGAGGAAGGTGCCGTTTATAAGGCCATCGTCAGACCGATTATTGTGTACAGCTCTTCATACTCGGGGCCTTAACAAGATGAAATAACGGAAGAGAGAGAAAAGATTCTAGGAACAGCTGCAGGAAACGTCGCCTGTTTCTTAAATCAGCATAATAGTGTCACAGGAATGGTCAACAAACTTCAATGGGAGTTGTTACAGACAAGATGATACTCATCGGAGAAAGCCTTACAAAACATTGAAAATGATTTCTGAGTCAAGGAATATACTACTGCGTACAACATGCATCTCGTGTAATGACCACGCTGCTACAAGCACAGATATTGGGCTTCACGTGGAAGGGAACCTACAGCCTTAGAATAGAAAGGGGTGGGGGGTGGGGGGGAAGGGGGCTCACAACGCACGGTGGCTTGCAGAACTAAAATGCAGATGGAGACGTTTACGGTATTTAGCTCTACTACACTGCCTGAGAAACAGAGTGAAGCACAGAGTAGTGGAGAAGGAAACAAAATGAAACTGCACGGGTGGAGAGGGCATGTGATGTTATTTCAGTGATTACGATACTGAGGCAGCTTTACAAAGAACTAGGAAATTTCTGGGTATCTTGCTGGCCACAGAGGTACCTCAACATCATCCAGGCAGTTCATAGATACACGTGCATTTTACTGTTGAAAAATTTCCCATGATACTGCTGCATTTGAGGTAACACAGGATGGCTCTGGCGTACCGTTGTGCCGTCAGAGTTCTCTCAATCACTACTAGCTGTGACCTGAAGTAATACCCAATGGCACCCTATACAATAAAGCCAGGAGAGACATCGCCACTCTAAAACACTGGAACAAATAGATCTCTGCCCAGGTCGCCGACATATTCGCCGTCGACGATAATCCGGGAAAATGCAAAACCTCCATTCATAGCTGAACACAATGAGACGCCATTCGTTGACAGTCCATGCTTCCTGGTACCACTCCAAACACAGTCGTTGTGTTGTGATATTAACGGTACCCTACGCATGGAACAACATTTCCCTAGTGTGGCTGCTGCTAGAGGCCGCCCAAAGCAGCAGCAGCATGACACAGAATGCTACAAGGAGGCCATAACTTGTTCTCGGACGGAAGCTGCAGACGAAAACGGATTACGATGTGCTTAGTGCACAGTACGGCGATCCTCTCTTGTGGTGGTCGGAAGTGTTCGAGTATGTGAGGAGTATGTTTGCACACGCGTTCCCATACAGTCCAAACTCGGGGCGGTCACATCTGAATGCCCTACAAATCTGGATACTGCGCGATTCGACCAGTCGGGCTATGTATGGAGTCCCACAATGAGCCCTGTTCCGGCGTAACATCAATCCTGGAACGCTACAGCAGAGTAGGCTGTGAGACGTCAGCCAATAGTACCTTAACTAAGACGACACCAAGACAGGAGCGGCCTCTACACGAAGAGAATATAAACGCCGCGCCGCGTAGCCGTGGCTTGCTGATGACACCGTCTTCCTAGCCCTTTATCCTACCCTTCAACGGTCCCAACATACCATCCAAACCCACCATGACCAGTTCACCATTTGGTGCAACCACTGGTTCCTTCGTATCAACCCTCCAAGACCAAGGCGATCATCATAGGCCGCACCACCCGTTCCTTCCGTCTCCATGATTTATACCCAACCATTTATGGCCGTCCTATCCACCTCACTCCTACCCTCAAATACCTTGGCCTCTCTCTCGACCCCTACCTCACCTAGACTCCTCATCTCCTTACAGTACAACACAAAGCACACAACAGACTCTGGATCCTGAAACTCCTATCCAGCCGACATGGGGACTGCATTCTTGCACCATTCTTAACACCTACAAATCCTTGAACTACCCTATCCTTTGTTATGCCAGCGTTGCTTGGATTTCCGCCCCTCCCAGATTCTATAAAGCCCTCATAATCCTAGAACACCATGCACTCTGACTCACCTTCCATATCCGCCTTCTGTCCCCCCACACACATCATGTACAACCTCATCCCCTTCCCCCATCTTCTCATTTTCCTTGAACATGTCTGCACCCTGTATATTGTCTGCCGACTCGATCCCCCTCACCCTCGGGTGTCCCCCTTCCTCTCTGCCCCCAGCCTGTTGCCATGCTTTTACCATTGTGTCCCGCCCTCTCTCCATCTCCACACCCTCCACCTCCTTTCCCAATGCAACTTCCAGAACCTACCCCTCTTGGATGATGAGCTTCCCTCTGACATCTACCCCTCCTACCAACTCTACTCCCACTTTCCTCCTGCCTCCTCCTCAGGGCTCCCTCTCCCCCCCCTCCCTTCTCCTGAGCGGCTTTCCCCCTCCTAAACCCCCTCCCTCTCCTATGCTCCCTTTCAGAGTCTCTGCACTCCCTCCTGCATTGTCTTCCCTCTTCATGTCCCACCCTGCCCGTCTTCTGCCTTTTGGTGCACCTCCTGCCCCCTTCTTTTCCTCTTCCTCCCACCCCCCAGTCCCCCAAACTGCACCTTCCTCCCCTCTTTTTCCCTCCTCTCCAGCCTCGAGTCCCTTGGCAGGTCCCTACCAGCGTTTTTTTATTCTTCACGAGTGCTCCGACGTTTACAGTGTCTTGCTCTGTGTGATTTTTATCCTGTGGCCGACTTTTAATTTGTGTCTGCCCCCACTGTTTTTTTCTAAAGTGCACTTTATTTGCCAGCTGTGTTCCTTTAACTTTATGTCGACTTTTTAACTGTCCCCCAGTGCAAGTCCCCATCTTAGTATATATTTTAACTCCCATCATCTCCATTTACTGTGTTTTTTATGTCCCCCTTTTTATGCCCCCTTTTTATGTAATCACCCTTCTGTATTCTTGTAAGGCCAGTTGACTGAAGGGCAGTGGACTGTGCCGCTGCCAGCCCTTCCCTGCCCACATGGGGCAGGGGAATGAAATTACAATGAAGGAAAAAAATAGCCATGGCCGCAGTGGAAGACGAGCCATCATACAAACGCTCCAGCAGTGACATATGAACTGTTTTGTTTTGCTTGCATTGAAATTGTATATACCAAAGGACATTATTTGCACGTCGCTATTTGCTTGCGACTCACCTTTGTGAATACGCAAAGTGAAGTATTGTCAGTTTAACTTACTGTAATAAACACCATTAATACGATTTGCTTGAATTGTTGGTTAGCGATCCGAGAAAACAGCTTCCTAGGCACCCTATGTTAGAAAAATGGGCAGGAGAGGATACTAAAAGGCCTCTTTCAAACTCCGCCAGGTGCCGATAACTCTGTCTCATACGAGTCCGCCTCGCGGGGTAGCTGCACGGATTAAGGGGCCTTGTCACGGTCTGTGCAGCTCCCCCTGTCGGAGGTTCGAATTCTCCCTCAGGCATGGGTGTGTGTGTTGTCCATAGCTTAAGTCAGTTTAAGTTAAATTAAGTAGTGTGTACGCTTAGGGACTGATGACCTCAGCAGTTTGGTCCCATAAGACCTTACCACAATTTTCCAAAATTTCCATATACTTACACGGCATCTCCATGTCCTTCAGTAGTCACTCAACATCTGCAGCTCATCACGCTACCGTTGCACTGTCCCAGGTCTGTTCGGACAGAACTTAGTTTAGTTTCAGTGTATTTATTTTCTTATTGTTTTCTTATATTTTATTTCTGATATGTTCAGATATGAGAGTTTTACTTTTCCATTCCTTGAAGTTGTAAGTATCTCTTAAAACAATTACTTCAAGTTTTGAATTTATCCTGATATTGCGTAAACTATGACTCAAATGTAATTCACTTGAGATTGGTTCGGTTACGTACTATAACATCCTATTCGAAGATCCATCACAGATTTTTAAAGACCTATTTTTATTAGCTATATACGATGATTGTCAAACTAGAAAACATCGAAAATCGGATTGAGGAATTGTTCGCAACTGATGTTCTAACTGATGGTGTGAACAGAAAAATTGTATTTACGAAGACGAAAGAAAGCTGAAGCTTAGGATTTTTCTATTGGCTGTGCGCCACTCCTTCGAACCTCTCATTGCCCAGGAAGAACAATGACACTGAGGAAAATACAAAACACTGCTACCTCTGTGCTGCATCCAGATTTCTTCCAGGACTTCTTGGCATGGAAACTTACGCATTGTGCCCAAAGCATTCAAGGAACTGGAAACACAAGGCAGTCTCTGTTCTATCTCACGTCAGTCGTTTCCACACTGTATGTCAGACCCAAGTCTTAAATCACGAGTGTTTGTGAATGCGATGCCAGATTTTGCACACATCAATGCGTCTATGAGGGTACATTGCTATAGTCATAGCATGCATACTGACATGAGTGTGGCTATGCGCGGTCAGATTTATAATGCCTGTTTTGGCTATACTTAAACGAGAGCGGGAAATATCATCGGGTAATAGAAGGAAAGTAGTCATCTAACCTAACGTCAGAAAAAGGCAGGTATTTCACAAACGAGCTGAAAGTTTAAGACGCATACAATCTGACAGTTTCAGACAGACTGTAAGCGAAGACGTCAATGTCTGATACCAAAAAAATAGGATACAAAGTTCATCTACTATTACTCTAGACTCTAGTATGAAGTGTCAGAAATGGAAGTACAGCAAAGACGATAAAATATCAGTGAGTACTGCGGCGCCGTCGCTACCTGTCCGAGTTGTATTTACAGTAAACCGTCAAATGTCACGGGGCAGCAGTAAGCAAACAGTTAGGTGTGCTAGCATAGCGTGAAAGTTGCGCTAATACGCAGATTTATTTGTACTTTCCCTTAGACACTTCAGCGTGATGTGAAACGCCTCTAGCCTCGTTAAAGCTACGCGAAGGATATATGTCGAAAGACTATCCCGAGAGTGACTGCTTGAAGGTATCATCTCCCGTCCACTGCTCGGTAATCATTAGGACCGGAATCAATCCGCTAACAGACACGCGGCACCGCGTCTGTTAACACGCCACATCAGTTAAAATATACCGGTAGCTTCAGTGCTGGGACCAATCGAAGTGTCCTTTATAAGTGAGATCGTCACCACTTTTCGCTCCACAAATACGTTTATTGGGCCACATATGAACGAAAATCACAGCTTTTCCAGTCAGTGAATATTTCACTCGGGATACTAACTGATGACTGAGTTTGGGTATGCGACAGTACCATATGCGCTGCGCAACACAGATGTGGCTTTAATCATACATACACAACCCTTAGGGATGTTTTGGAGTCTCTGGAGAAACTGGACTCATCAATAGTAGTGGCATAGTGTGGTTTTAGTTCCAAAACAGAAACAGACTGTGGAGTGAACCCTGAGTGAGTCAATTTTTTCATGGCTAATCCTTCGTTTCACAAATGATCGATACTTGAATACTGCTCGACTGTCCTAGTTCCGTACCAAACAGAAATGACAGAAGAAATAGAGGAGACACAAAGACTAGCAGCGCTTTTCATCGCGCGGTGTAAGAGAGGCGTCCTGCGATCCTATGTGGTTGATTGTTAACGTTCCAAGATCGTACACTCCCAGAATAGTAAACTACTGTGTTGCTGCGTACGTATATCTCCAAATGAAGACTTTGAAAGTAAAATAAGAAAGATTCGAGCCCACACATAGGCTTAAAAAACGATCGTTCTTCTCACGTACCATTGGAAAACGGAAACGGGAGAAATGACAATGGTACACAAAGTACTGCTGTCGTGTTTTCGGGAACCCGATTGATTTTCATTTTTATGTTGTAAGCGTCACGTTAGTCCATTGGCTTATCATGAACAATGTGATCTGCAGCTTTCGATACAGTGACCGGTATACTGATAGGCCTCAAGTCGTATGGTGGTTTTCATATAACATTTGCGTGAACTGCATTTGCACTAAGCGTCAAAAACGAGAGATAAGTTAAAGACATATGTTAGGTACGTAACAGTTATGTCGGTAACGTTTATAATCGTGCGTAAATTCGCTCCGTTATTACTTATCGCCTCGGAAGACATTCCCATGCTGTCTTTTGTACCGTGTTTGTAGGAATGAGTTAAAAAAAATGGCTCTGAGCACTATGAGACTCAACATCTTAGGTCATAAGTCCCCTAGAACTTAGAACTACTTAAACCTAACTAACCTAAAGACATCACACACACCCATGCCCGAGGCAGGATTCGAACCTGCGACCGTAGCAGTCCCGCCGTTCCGGACTGCAGCGCCAGAACCGCACGGCCACCGCGGCCGGCGAATGAGTTTAAAGAAAAACGAGTTTGTCACAGAAGATTTATCTTGTGACAGTGGTAACTGACAACAAGACAGCTGACTGATGCCAAGAAAAAGTCGCTCCATTCGTTTACGGAGGCCTGATAAACAGCACCTCACTTTATCTTTCCTATACCGAGGCTCTGCAGCTTTTCCCGCGCGGCTACAGGATTCGACTAGCTATACACAATAGAACAGACCTGTGCGATTTTAGCGTTGTGCTCACTTTCTTTCAGTCTAGTCCACAGTCTTCATACAGTTGACATGTTGCACTTTTCTCGGATCTTCTCCGTCCAATTTCTCGCCTATTCGTTGTCTGGCGTAACTCTGCAGGAGTCGTACTTGCTTTGACTGAATGTTGACGAGCACGTTAGTGATATGGCACAGCAAGCCTGCGAGTGAATTCCTGTGCAAATGTTTTCTTATCGTTTGCATTGTGTCAGTGTCAGCTCTCCGGCAATGAACTTTTACCGGTCGTATGATCTTCGACCGCTGGTGTAATTGGTGGTAAGAAAGATAGATCGACGTAGAGACGCGACAGACTGGTAGAAGAAGTGTTTGAATCTGCCCGTGGCCATACTATGAATGACGTTGCTCTATTTATTGGTACATCAATGAGCACTGTACTTTGGGTCTGCAAGAAATGGCGTACCACTCGCAGCCATGTAACACGACGGAACAGCAGTGGTCTTAATAAGATCCTACTCGACAGAGACCGAAGACGAGCGACACCTCTTGTCAATGGCGGTCGGTACCAATCTGTCAGTGAATGTACGTCCGTCTGAACCAGTTTCTGGGTGAAAACTGCCAGTGGAACTGCATTCCTCTCGAAAATCCATTGCTCACACTGACCCATAAAGCTACGCGTTTTCCATAGACGAAAACAACACAGACAGGAGGCGTGTAGTGTGGTCCGAGATTTTGCCTCCTTCAAATGGTGCAAGGTGTCGAGTGCCCCGACGGTCCAATAACAAATGTGTGGAAAGTGAAGTTCCTACCGGAGATAGTTCTCTGATGTTTCGGAGGCTTTTTTCGTACCACGATATGGGCCTATTCATTCAGGTTGCCTTGAACTTGAACCAAGATGTTTACTTCATCAGTGTCGGGAACCAAATGTTGTCTGACCTTCTATATCCAGCTGATGAGTATGCTCGACACTGCTGCTCCCGTATTCCAAGATGACAACAGCCATGTTCACGAGACTAAACGCATGAGTTCCTGATTGGAGAACATTCAAGTACCCTGTCACACCTCTACTGGCCTACTGAAGCAGCCGATCTTAATCCTACAGTAAATTTTTGACATCGTTTGGAACAGCAGATGATAGGTAGCAGTCAGCACCCACATAATATGGTAACACTACCGGGTTTAATCATCAATGAGTGTCTTCAGATTTATTTGAAATACCCAAAAGAACCTGTGAACTTTCTTCCCAGTCGAAAACAGGCCAATATCAAAGCTGGAGGAAGTCTCTTGGGACGGTAATTTTTCGTCTCCGGTACGCTTGTATCTGAACAATCCTGTGGCAGGGAATCGTGTTTGATGGGTTCTAGGTTACTCGGAGTTATTAGTCGCCACTTACATCTTGCAGAGCTCATTAAGAGTATAGCATCGAGAGAAGAATGCCACGAATTGCAGTCTGGTTGGCTCGAATAATTTTCTCTTTGTTCTTCATTTTACGTAGTTTTAGATGGTTCGAATTAAACATTTCTGGTGCCGCATATGTATTTCGAGATTTTGCATCATTTGCGTCCAATGTATTAAACAGTTCAGCATTTAAAGTTGAGTACACAAATGCACCCATATCTCCCCCATGAGAAATTATAAGATGACTTTTTGATAGTGTGTAACGTGGTAGATGATTAGAGCCGGAGGTCTACGCCTGCGCGACTACACTGCAGTTCACAATACAGTAGCTTGGGGAGGGTTCATCTAACCACCTTCAAGCAATTTTTCCACCGCTCCACTCTCGAACAGGGCACGGGAAAAACGAACACTTAAATCTTTCCTTGCGAGCTCTGATTCACCTTTTGTTATTACAATGATTATTTCTCCTTGTGTAGGCGGTCACCAACAAAATATTTTCGTACTCGGACGAGAAAGTTGGTGACTGACATTTCGTGAGAAGATCCTGTCACACCGAAAAACGTCTTTGTTTTAAGGATTCCCACCCCAACTCACGTATCATATCCGTGACACTCTCACCCCTATTTCGCGATAGTAAGAAACGAGCTGTCCTTCTTTGGACTCTTTCACTATCCTCTGTGAATCCTTTCTGATGCTGGCCCGCTGGCCCGCAACAATACTCCACAAGAGGACGGACAAGCGTAGTGTACGTAGTCTCTTTAGTAGAACTGCTAATGTGTTCTGCAAATAAGTCGCAGTTCCTGGTCAGTTTTCCCCACAACATTATCTATATGATCATTATTTCTAATTGTAAGCCCTAAGTTTTTAGCTGAATTCCCAGCATTTAGATTTGTGTGATCCATTGTGTATACGAAATTTAGTGGATTCTTTTAGTACTCATGAGGCTGACTTCATACCTTTAGTTTTTTAGAGTCAATAATTATATCTTATCCAAACAATTTTGTAATGGTAATGTCTCCTGTGAATTATGTCTCCTTCAGTTCAGTTGATAGGACACGTCGTCAGCCTTAGCGAAACATGAAATTTATTACTGGGCATTGCTTGAGCAGCTAGCAGCTTGTAGGTATGTCTCAGCGTGACCTCCAGCAGCCATACCTATGCTCCAAAGGGAGACAACGACCTGTCTTCACTACGCAGAACATTATTCAGGATTCATCAGAAGTTTGCTTGTCCAGGCTATTTAATGATAGAGAGTGTATGCTTCAGTGAAGGGCTGACTTGTTAGAAGTAACCTAGGGAATTTCCAATAACCAGAAGCAGTTGAAACAATTGTTCCCGGTATGAGTAATTCGTACAGTCCTAAACAGTGCAAGAACTTACATTAAATTGGTTTAAGGGTTGTGTAGAGCGCAGCACTGATCTGCGATGCCTTATATTAAATTGATTAAAGGACCATAAAATAAAATGTTAAACACGAAAAATCGACTGACACGAAATTACACTGTGTTTATTACAAAACACTACGTAATTTAATACTTTCTTTTCTTTTAACACGAAACAAAAGTAATTTATCATTTTTTCACATGTTCTTGCACGCAGAGCCGCATCTAAAAGTAAGACTGGTCATTAAGAAAGAAATAATTTATTTTATTTATAAATAACTTTTATGTTACCAGTCACAATTTCCTTTTATTTATATTTTACGCGATGTGTTACATGTAAGTTTGTTATCCTCGATGTACGCTACGCACAGAAAACTGTGGTGCTGTTTAATAAATGTGACACTCCACACAAATGGACCACTAGAAAATTTAAAGGCCACAGGACAATACAGAACCTCGCACATCAAAATCATTACGAAATAATTGCATAGGACACAGAGAAATAAAAGCACATGATAAACGGAATCATTTCCCGGAACGCGTCGTGTAAATATATATATAGGCTATAAAAGAAAATCGAGACTGGTAGCAGCAAAGTTATTTAATAACAGATACACTGTTTGTACAGTCGCAGGCTTCCAAAAGCCATTTATAATGGATCAAATCAGATAAGTTCTTTTGTTCGTTGGTTATTCTTCAGCTACATTATTACGAATGCCACGTTGCAGAGACTGTTTTTATTTATTGAGGAAAAATAAATCAGATGAGGTAATGTTTACGCTGATCTATTTGAAATGGCTTACTATAAAAACTTTTAGTTACTGTTTTTCATTCATTGGTTCAACTGTCCTTACGTGGGTTACCACCTAAATTATTAGGCTAAGTCAAACCATTGACAGTTTTCGATCCGTCTCTAATAACCACTAGCCGGTTGCCTATCAATCGGTCGTTGAACCTCAGTAAGGACATGTGGTTACTGACTGCAGTAGCTGAAAGAGTGATTAGTTGCACACTTTCCAGTAAATCCTGCATATTATAAAAGCGTATGTATGTATGTTTTACATCTCCTCTTAAACCACTGCATCGACGCAACAAAACTTGGTACACAAGTCACTTACTGTCTAGAAAGAACCACTGTGGGGACAAGAACCACCAGCCTCTCAAAGGGTTGGTTGTGGTGGCAGTGGCGGCTAGTGAGTATACATGCTGGGTTTTCACAAATTTTTAGATTCAGATAAGTCTGAGTGTGTGAAATTTATACTATCTGCTGTATAACAGTTATGCTTATCAACAAATTTGTACAACTACAGCCACTGCCAGTAACAATAATAACATTAATAATAATAATAATAATATAATACATGAAGAACAAAAGGGCTGTTGCAAAGGAGCACGAGGATGTAAAGAGCAACTGATAATAGATGCAAAGGTAACATATCAAGCTAAAACTAAACAAAGGTCGCTACACTACGCATACATTGATTACCATAAAGCTTTTGCTAGTGTACCCCACTCATAGTTACTACAAATATTGGAAATATACAAAGTAGATCCTAAATTGATACAGTTCCTAAACATAGTAATGAAAAACTGGAAAACCACACTTAAAATCCAAACAAATTCAAATAATATCTCACAGCCAATACAGATTAAGCGTGGAATATACCAAGGAGACTCATTAAGTCCTTTCTGGTTCTGCCTTGCTGTGAACCCATTATCAAACATGCTAAATAATACAAATTATGGATACAATATTACTGGAACATACCAACACAAAATCACACATTTGCTATACATGGATGATCTGAAACTACTGGCAGCAACAAATCAACAACTCAACCAATTACTAAAGATAACAGAAGTATTCAGCAATGATATAAATATGGATTTTGGAACATACAAATGTAAGAAAACTAGCATAGTCAAGGGAAAACACACTAAACAAGAAGATTACATATTGGATAACCACGGCGACTGCATAAAAGCGATGGAAAAAACAGATGCCTATAAATATCTAGGATACAGACAAAAAATAGGAATAGATAATACAAATATTAAAGAAGAACTAAAAGAAAAATATAGACAAAGACTAATAAAAATACTGAAAACAGAATTGGCAGCAAGAAACAAGACAAAAGCTATACATACTTATGCTATAACAATATTGACCTACTCACTTGGAGTAGTTAAATCGAGTAACACAGACCTAGAAGCACTCAATACACTTACACGATCACAATGCCACAAATATAGAATACATCACATACATTCAGCAACAAAAAGATTCACATTAAGCAGAAAGGAAGGGGGAAGGGGATTTATCGACATAAAAACCTACATTATGGACAGGTAGCCAATTTAAAAAAAATTCTTTATAGAACGAGCAGAAACTAGCAAAGTATACAAAGCAATCACTCATATAAATACATCGGCTACACCTCTGCAATTTCATAACCGCTTCTTCAACCCTTTAGATCACATAGCATCAACAGATACGAAGAAAGTAAAGTGGAAAAAGAAAACACTACATGGCAAGCACCCGTATCATCTAACACAGCCACACATCGATCAAGACGCATCCAACACATGGCTAAGAAAAGGCAATATATACAGTGAGACGGAAGGATTCATGATTGCAATACAGGATCAAACAATAAACACCAGATATTACAGCAAGCATATTATTAAAGATCCCAATACCACAACAGATAAATGCAGACTTTGCAAACAACAAATAGAAACAGTAGATCACATCACAAGCGGATGTACAATACTAACAAATACAGAATACCCCAAAAGACATGACAATGTAGCAAAAATAATACATCAACAACTTGCCATACAACATAAACTAATAAAACAACACGTTCCCACATACAAGTATGCACCACAAAATGTACTGGAGAATGATGAATACAAATTATACTGGAACAGAACCATTATAACAGATAAAACAACAACACATAACAAACCTGACATCATACTCACCAATAAAAAGAAGAAATTAACACAACTAATCGAAATATCCATACCCAATTCAACAAATATACAGAAGAAAACAGGAGAAAAAATTGAAAAATACATCCAACTGGCTGAGGAAGTCATGGGCATGTGGCATCAGGATAAAGTTGACAGTATACCAATTATGCTATCAACTACAGGAGTCATACCACACAATATCCACCAGTACATCAACGCAATACATCTACATCCAAACGTGTATACAGGGTGTTACAAAAAGGTACGGCCAAACTTTCAGGAAACATTCCTCACACACAAAGAAAGAAAATATGTTATGTGGACATGTGTCCGGAAACGCTTACTTTCCATGTTAGAGCTCATTTTATTACTTCTCTTCAAATCACATTAATCATGGAGTGGGAACAAACAGCAAGAGAACGTACCTGTGTCACTTCAAACACTTTGTTACAGGAAATGTTCAAAATGTCCTCCGTTAGCGAGGATACACGCATCCACCCTCCGTCGCATGGAATCCCTGATGCGCTGATGCAGCCCTGGAGAATGGCTTATTGTATCACAGCCGTCCACAATACGAGCACGAAGAGTCTCTACATTTGGTACCGGGGTTGCGTAGAGAAGAGCTTTCAAATGCCCCCATAAATGAAAGTCAAGAGGGTTGAGGTCAGGAGAGCGTGGAGGCCATGGAATTGGTCCGCCTCTACCAATCCATCGGTCACCGAATCTGTTGTTGAGAAGCGTACGAACACTTCGACTGAAATGTGCAGGAGCTCCTTCGTGCATGAACCACATGTTGTGTCGTACTTGTAAAGGCACATGTTCTAGCAGCACAGGTAGAGTATCCCGTATGAAATCATGATATCGTGCTCCATTGAGCGTAGGTGGAAGAACATGGGGCCCAATCAAGACATCACCAACAATGCCTGCACAAACGTTCACAGAAAATCTGTGTTGATGACGTGATTGCACAATTGCGTGCGGATTCTCGTCAGCCCACACATGTTGATTGTGAAAATTTACAAATTGATCACGTTGGAATGAAGCCTCATCCGTAAAGAGAACATTTGCACTGAAATGAGGATTGACACATTGTTGGATGAACCATTCGCAGAAGTGTACCCGTGGAGGCCAATCAGCTGCTGATAGTGCCTGCACACGCTGTACATGGTATGGAAACAACTGGTTCTCCCGTAGCACTCTCCATACAGTGACGTGGTCAACGTTACCTTGTACAGCAGCAACTTCTCTGACGCTGACATTGGGGTTATCGTCAACTGCACGGAGAACTGTCTCGTCCACTGCAGGTGTCCTCGTCGTTATAGGTCTTCCCCAGTCGCGAGTCATAGGCTGGAATGTCCCGTGCTCCCTAAGACGCCGATCAATTGCTTCGAACGTCTTCCTGTCGGGACACCTTCGTTCTGGAAATCTGTCTCGATACAAACGTACCGCGCCATGGCTATTGCCCCGTGCTAATCCATACATCAAATGGGCATCTGCCAACTCCGCATTTGTAAACATTGCACTGACTGCAAAACCACGTTCGTGATGAACACTAACCTGTTGATGCTACGTACTGATGTGCTTGATGCTGTAGAGCAATGAGTCGCATGTCAACACAAGCACCGAAGTCAGCATTACCTTCCTTCAATTGGGCCAACTGGCGGTGAATCGAGGATGTACAGTACATACTGAACTCTAACATGGAAATTAAGCGTTTCCGGACACATGTCCACATAACATCTTTTCTTTATTTGTGTGTGAGGAATGTTTCCTGAAAGTTTGGCCGTACCTTTTTGTAAAACTACAGAAATCTGTAATTATTGATACATGTTCAATTACCCGAAAGTTCCTAAATGCAATGTAACATATACCGTACAGTTAAAAGGAAGTCACGCTTGATCAAAGACCGCGTCACTTTCCATTTTTAACCAGCCATAACGTCTGAGAAAGGAAAGAAATAATAATAATAATAATAATAATAATAATAATAATAATAATAATAATAATATCAACAATAATAATAATATGCATAACTTATCTGCTAAACGAAGGAATTGTTTTGGTGGAATTATGTTGTTTTGTACATAATTTAGTACAGTTTAGGGAAATAACAAAATAATGAGCAATCCTTCGCAACTCTCCATTTCGCATTTTTGCGTAGGTGGCAGTTTTCGTGCTTTTCCATATTTTCGGATCAGTGTACAAGATCGCTAAGAGAAGTTTTAGTTCACGAATTCTCTTCCGGACTGAAAATCCGATATTCTTACGCTGCACCCACACAACTTGTGTTAACTGTATACTTCCCTGTTAAATGTTCGGTTTAAGTCTCGCTTATTTGATTTTGTCACTCTCTCAATCAGAGGATCTGTCCTCGGAGGCCCTAGTTGCTTTGCGGCTAACTTTTCGTGGTAATTTACTTTTCTGTTCCCAGAATAAGATTTTCATTCTGCAGCGGAGAGTGCGCTGATATGAAACTTCCTAGCAAATTAACGCTCTGTTCCGGATCGAGACTCGAACTCGGGACCTTTGCCTTTCGCTCGCAATTGTTCTAGCGACTGAGCTACCCAAGCACGACTCACGACCCGTCCTCGCAGTTTTACTTTTCCCTGTTAGCATGTAAAGTAGATTCAACACTGTTCATGTATACACTGCACACGAAACCCTATACCTGCGCAGTAAACAACCAACTTCAAACACAAAGTGCCGTTTGTAGAAATGATTAAACTCAAGCAGTAATGCCTAGCAACATGGCCACTTGACTAGAATACAAATAAGGCGCCGAGATCCATAAGGGCTTAAAGCACGCCGCCGTTGATCCCACATTTAAGTGAATATCAATAAACCAGTGATACAGTTTTTCGTGAATTTTCACATACACAATGTGGGCCTACAGCACGGATCAACAGATTTCAGAAGCATGAATAAATGCTAAAGTCTCCCAGTCGACGGTGATGTGCTTTAGGCTCTTATGATTCTTAGCGTCTCCAATGGATTACTGTATGATAGCATTCATAACTTAATATACTATAACTCATTCAGAATCTCACAAAACAGGTTTACTGTCAGTACAACTTTCACATATTCTTACCTCCAATCTAATTTTACCACAGTACATATTGAGTCAATTAGCATATCTGAGGAGTGTGCTGGCATCTAGCAGAATTTATGCCGAGCGAACGGGGATGAAACTGCCGTAGTATCCTACCACCTGCTGGCACTGATGGAAACTTCTAGTCGAGTGGCAAGTTGCCACGCACGTTGTTTATCAAATCCGTATGTATTTGGTCCGTAAGGCAATTACATCACGCGAGTTGCGCATACGCAAAAGCTCTTTAAAACGTGCACAACTGGAGGCGTGCTCGCAACCCTATTGCAAGTTTAACGGAGTCTAGAGGAGCGGTAGCGCGATAGAAAAAAAAAATGGCTCTGAGCACTATGGGACTTAAAATCTGAGGTCGTCAGTCCTCTGGAACTTAGAACTACTTAAACCTAACTAACCTAAGGACATCACACACATCCATGCCCGAGGCAGGATTCGAACCTGCGACCGTAGCGGTCGCGCAGTTCCAGACTGAACTGCGTAGAACCGCTTTTTTTTTTAATCTCATTTTGTTCGTTTTGTTCGTTGTATCTGCTCTGGGCGGACGTCGAAAGGCACCCGTTTCAGTTCGTTGTTGATCCATTAACTCAGTTTTTTTTTATTATTACAGAGGGCAGTTAGCCCTCAGACCGAACATGCTGAGCTACCGTGCCGGCAAAGGGCGGTTGTTTTAAATATCGCATCTTTTAGATTGCGGTATCTATGTTACGTTTAACAGCATTCAAAGAAAAATAACCAATAAATCGGCAAGGTGTCTAAAGTCAGCGTGGTCACGTGCTCTTGTGCTCTTACACAACAGCCGCTACTGCCTGGGCGTGAGAAAGAAGCATGGCTCATGATGCGCAAATAGCCCGACCATATCCATCCAGTATTTGAAAATGAGAGCACTTAGTGAAAATGGTTCAGATGGCTCTGAGCACTATGGGACTCAACTGCTGTGGTCATAAGTCCCATAGAACTTAGAACTACTTAAACCTAACTAACCTAAGGACAGCACACAACACCCAGCCGTCACGAGGCAGAGAAAATCCCTGACCCCGCCGGGAATCGAACAGCACTTAGTGACTTGCAAAACTTAACACATAATTTCCGCTGACATCCCCACAATATGATGAACATTATCGTTTACCAGTACCACATTCTCGCTGTTAATGCAGTAAATCTGGCGCAACAGGCATGACATTTTAATTTATTAATTCCTTATTAGTATTTATATTCGCAACACATTTCGCAGACAGTATCCAAATATACCACTCGATGTACTTGGAAAATTATATCAATATACGACTCATATTTCAGTGGATGTGAAGTCATATATATTAAATCGCGTGAAAACGAAACTGCAGGGCGAAGTTCGCTGGAGACATAAGTTAAAGACTTGCACAAATATGTGTGAAATATGTCAAATGTACATGAAGTATATGTGACATGTGAAAATGTAGGTAAAGCCATGGATGAAAAAACCTTCCCAAACCCTTGGATCGATTTCAACCAAACATGGTGCACATATTGCTTACTATCTGAAATGAAATCCTGTAGGGTTATAAAAGAGACCTCTCATACTGTGGTGGGGGTGAGAACGTGGAGAAAGAAGGGAGAAGAGGAGATGGACAGATCGAGAGGTGAAAGGGGTATATCGTCACAGATATGACAAAGGGCGTAGGAGGAAATGGATAGTACGAGGGGCAGGGGGAAATTGAAGGAAAGGAAAGAGAAGGAGATTTGCAGAGAAAGGAAATAGAAGGAGATGGACAGAGAGATGGGGGAGGAAAGGATGTTCAGGGAGACAGGGAAAGAGGAGATGAACAGTGAGTGTGGGCAGAGGAGATGGACAGAGCGAGGGGGAGGAGGTTATTGACAGAATTGGAAGAGGAAGAGATTACCAGAGAATGAATAGGGGAGGAGATACACACAGAGAGAAGGGAGAAGAAGATAAACAGATAAGGGAAAGAGGAGAAGATGTATAAAGAGAAGGGCAGGAGAAGATGGACTTTGAGGGGAGGTGAGCAGTAGATAAAAGAGAAGAGGAGATCGAGAGAGGGGGAAGGAGTAGATGGAAAGAGAGAGGGCGGAGGAGCAGATTGACAGCGAGAGGGCACGAGGAGATGGACAGAGAGTGGAGATGGTGGAAGTGAGAGGGGGATGGAAAAATAGAGGGGAGGGAGGAGCTAGACAAATAGAAGACTGGAATAAATACCTATCTGGGCAATGTTGGAAACTCGGTGAAATATATCGATATTTCGGTTTAGATTCTGTAAGTAAAATTAATATTTTTTTAGCATATACAACACCTTACATGAAAAGCAACGATATTATCCCCAGTAATAACGCTACTGCCAGTCCTTTTTCTACGAGTACTCATTACTGTTCATTTTACATTGATACAAAAACTGAAAAGGATTAGCACGCTGTTTATCTTAGCGATAATATGATATCGACTCACAAAATTTAGAACCCTGTCGACGTTGGATACGACAAAACAAAAGGTCACAGAAACATTTGGCTCTCTCAAATAAGGCTCATTTTGTTATTGTGACGTCATCGGCGTTAAAATATCAGCACGTGGTGTTTCACAGAAGTTTGTCTGATGTCAAATTTACATATATATAAATGTCACGAAGAAGGAGGGTATGTAGAGCCAAGCGTGATTTTCGCCATCTACTCATGGAAAGGAGGACACCTTGAGGCGGCTGAATGGTACATAGAAACAAGAGTTTTTCTTTGGTGAATTTTATTTACTGATGACCGTCTGTTAACGTCAGTTAAAAAATACTGTTGTGAGGATCGGAGTTAACGATGGGAGGATTATCCACGGGAAGGGGGATGCCACTTCAGCACTCCTGAAGTGAATAAAATTACTTTGCTGCCATTAAAATTGCAACACCAGTGAGGATAACAAATAACGAACTTTTACTCGTTGTGCGTATACAGTATTAGTACAGAGAATAAATGACTAATTTGTACGTAATTTCGGCGTACACAGGGTGCGAAGTTTAGTATACAGGCCTGCTACCCCGGGCAGCAGAAATAGGTCCAACCCAGCAGGACTTCGAGTCGAACCGACGTTGGACATGGGTACGTCAGTCGAAGCTGCCACAAGTTTATGGCAAAGTTCATCAGCCGTAGTGGATGGAGTGTGGTTGTGTGCCAGAATCTCAGAAACTCACGGCCAGATGTTCTCCGTGGGTGGGAGATATGGAAAACATGTTGGTCAGAGTAAGAGGTGAACAGCCTCTGTATCGAAGTAGGTAAGGACAGCATGGGCAACATACAATCTTGCCCTCGAAGACAAGGCATAGACACTGGGCTTAAAGCGTCAGAAATGTAACTTCCGCTGTCTAAATTACCCCCTGCGCGAACCAGAGGTAATCATGTTGTGTACCCAATGGCAGCCCACACCATCTTACCAGGTTCCTTTGTCTGTATGGCGATGAATGATGCAATCTGGCAACGCTCTTTCTCCTTCACACACGGATACGTCAATGGTAGTACTGTGCACAAAACGGGGTACCCTCTGAAAAGATAACGCGGGGCCAATTACGTGTCAAATATTGTCGTTGGGCACACCACCGTCGGCCAACGTCTCTCTGCTTCTTGGTGAAGAGAAGCATAACAATGTACTTCTACATCTACATCCACGTGATTACTCTGCTATTCACAATAAAGTGCCTGACAGAAGGTTCAATGAACCACCTTCAAGCTGTGTCTCTACAGTTCCACTCTGGAACGGCAGGCGGGAAAAACGTGCACT